>NW_026947484.1:134452981-136952981 GCF_034190915.1 Cavia porcellus | reverse complement strand
TTTTTCCTCTGCTTTCAGCAAAAGTGGTATATCATAAGTCTTCGTTGAGTCCATTCTTTTCATTGGCATCCATTCTCATTTTATGTACTGTTTGCCATTCTTCTTCTGACAGGGCTATAAGGTCCAGGTTTAATCTCAAGAAGAGGTGTTCCTGGGGCCATTTGTTAGCCTGGCTTTTTACTTTCCACCTGTCTTTCCAGTCATCTGTCCTTCCAGCTAGAATTTCATAAACATTTATTATTGAACTGAGAATTTGGTTTGGAGTAAGTTGCTTAACTTATCTGGGCTCCCATTTCCTTATCTGTAAAATCATAGGAGATGCTCATTAGGGTGATTGTGGGGATTATATGGGGCTATGAGGACAGCACTTGGCACAGTGCCTGGCACACAGTAAATGGTAGTTGTCATTTTGTTGAGCAGTACGAGCATTGCCACCCAGGTCAGCTGACTTGCCACAGGTGGCAGTAGACACTGTGTGGTCATTTGGAGATTGGGTTTATACCATAGTACAGTTTTGAGCCATAGTACAGTTTGGACCACATTGTCACCTCCCTTGGAATTTCTTACTGTTCTCGGTTCAGTCTTGATAAGGCAAGGCCACTGCGATTGGATTGTGCTCTAGAATAATCTCTGAGCCACTGGCTAATTTTTGTGGTCCCTGACTTTTCACCGGGCCCGAATACTGCTGTGAAGCACGTTGGCAGCTCTGAAGTGCTGCCCGTGCTGCCTCGTTGGGTGTTCCTGTCTGGCTTGCCCTGCTCTTCAGCTTCACCCTTCTTGCTACCCATACTAGCATTGCATCTATGCCCTCCCTGAAATGTTTTTATTTGTCTCCACCTCTGTCTACCCAGGATCCTATTTCTGTCCGTACTACTGTTCTCTGGCCAGCTCTTTAGGATTGCTTTTGTTTGCTTTCTTAGAGAGCAGTGTTGACATCATCTCATGTCCCAGGCTATGTCAGAGGGAGGAACCTTCATTAGCCATTTGCATGTAAAGTAGTGGCAGGTAAAGTAGTTCCTCATTCCAGCATCCTGGGCAACCCAGTGACTTATCCCTGGGGCGGGGAGGTTTGGAGAGATGGTTGCTTTTCTTACCTGAGTATCACTGGAAACACGGCATTCCACAGGCAGAAACACACTGTCAGCCAGCAAGCTGTACTTGCTGGCGGCAGTGGCCCAGCCCTGGAGGCACCAGCCTCATCCTTCCCTGTCTGTGTTAGCTCAGCTGTCTGCCTTCCTCTGCATTTCACCAGTGATAACTCACTTGTTTCTGCACCTGCAACCTTGGTCACCCTGAATGCTCCTCAAGTCCACTTTCTGCGTGGTTCTAGCTCCCCTCCAATGAATTGAGGAAATTCTCTGCTTCACTGTTTGTGAGCCAAAGCTAACCCTGGCTTGGTAGATGAGTGATATTGTATTAAAAGGAACTTTTAAAGCAAAATCAGATACAATGAAGAACTGGCACTGTGCGCTTCCCAGGCTTTTCCAGTTCCTAGAAGTGTTTTGGATTCATCCTCATTTTGGCCTCACCCCTAGAAGACAGTGTCTTCTCTCAAAATAATAGCATTTTGCCCTACTAAATGAAGCCAAAGGAATGTTCCATCTGTGTTGGTGCCCATGGGAAGTGACAGAGAGCTGCAGAAGTTTGTGTTCATGTCACAGAGCTGGGTTCGAGTGGCAGCAGGAACAAATCACAGTGAGTCATAAAGGGGATTTTCTCCTGCTGGGTTCAGCTGTGTTTGAGCCTCAGTGTACTGAATGCTGCAGTTGTGGGAATGCACTCCCGTGACCCCGTGTTAAGGTGGAGGAAGTCAGAGGCCGAGTACACAGTGGGGCTGGCCTTGGGCAGCATGGTCAGTGGCTGTCATCCTTCTTAGTCTTTGCACTGTTTCCGTCTCCTGTCCCCATTCCCCTAACTGCCATGGCCGTGGCTTCCTGGCTGCCCTACGCAAGGTGTCTTTCAGGCGTGCTGCACTCAGTCTCTGCCCCTTGTTCTCTGACAATTCAGTATTTTTCTTAGTCTTTCAGCACATCCTTAACTCTATTGGCTGGAATATTTGTGGATCATTAGGGTCACTTACACTGAGCAGCGGAAGCAGAAGTGGACATTTATCCAGAGTTCTAGACTCTTGTGTGTTCATGGTATTCTCTGGTTTCAGCCTCATAGTGGCCTAGGTAGGGGGTTATTATGCAGCTCCCTGTGCAAATAAGGAACTTGAGGCCCAGTAAGGTTATGTGATTTTTCCAAGCTTGCCCATGTCTTTGAGATCCAGATAAGGAAAAGGGAGTCAGAAAATCCAAATTACTGTGTTACATTTTACATACAACAAAATCCACCAGCTTTAAGCATGTAGTTCAAATGCTGACCAAAGTGCAGTTATACAGCCACCATCACAGTCAAATACAAACTCTCCCATCACCCCTAGGTGCTCCCCTGTGCCTCCTCATCCCACCTCCCCAAGCTGCAGGCCCCAGGCAACCAGACTTCTCTGAACTTCTGTCCAATCCAGGACCATGACACATGTAGACTGCTGCAGTGTACCCTTTGAATCTGGTTCTTTTGTCCAACATAACATTTAGGATTCCCTCCTGTTGCTGCCTTACCTAGTTCATGTCTTACTATTGCTTAGTAGTGTTCCATTATATTGATGTGCCCCATTTCATTTTTCATTTTTCACCAAGGGAACATTGGGCTTACTTTCAGTTTGGGGCTACTGTGAATAAAGTTGCTATGACATGTATGTGTTTGTGTGGACTTAGCTTTCTGTAACACCTGTGACTGGAATTGCTGAGTCATCTGGTAACTTCATGTTTAACTTTGTAAGAAACTGCCAGAAAAAAACAGTAAAAAAAGAAAGAAACTTGTACCTTATTTTCCGAAGCGGCTACACATTCTGCTGTCTCACCTGTTGTGTGCGAAGGGGACCAGGAACCTGACTTGGAATCCATTACCTTCCCATAGTGTTTAGTGTCACTTGCTGCTGAAGTGTTTGTGTGCCCCAAGGCTGCCTTTGTTCTTGACAGCCAGTGGATAGTGGAGGGGTTTCCTTGGAGAGACCATTAGCCACACAAGCTGCCTTCTTCTTCTTCTTATTTTTTAATTTTTAAAAATTAAAAAAATTTTCTCACTGTGTAGTGCGTGCTGACCTTGAACTGTCTTGTGTAGCCTACACTGGGCTTGAACTCACAGCCTCAGCCTCTCAAGTATTGGGATTACAGGTGTGTGCCACCATGCCCAGAAGACTATTTTTCCTGGTTGCTGCTGGCCACCCACATCTTTGCCTGTTTGCTTTGTGTGTGCCATCACCTTGGCTTACAATGAAGACTCAGCTGTGGAGTTCGAGTGCTCTAGCTGGGATGCGTTGCAGCCTGTGGACGCTGGAACGGTCCACTTCTATGTGGCTCGCTTCCCAGCTTTCACAGGCTTCTCTTACACTGGCTCCTTGTCAGAGCTGAGTTAGAGACACCCTCTCCTAAGTGAGCCTGACACGGAAGCCAAGGTGGGGTAGGGACACTGCCACTTCATCATTATGGTTGCTGGTGAGGGGTGGCTTGCTGGTGAGCAGGGCTGTGTGGGGTGTCCATTGCTTTATGACACATTTTAGGTCCAGAGCTCGCTGTTCAGGACTCTCCTTGGCAGGCAGCCAGATTCCACCAGTTTCCTGTATTGCTTTCCTGTTAGGTCCCTGGTGTTTTGACAGAGCCAAAATCAGACAGGAGTGCTATCAGGTTACAGTTCTGCTTTGTTTGGTCTCTGTGACTGGAGAAAAGCATTTCAGGAACATATGGTTGGATTTACTTTTTTCTTTACTTATTTCTGTATTTTGTGAGTGGGATCACTGCTAATCAGGTATTTGGGGGTGAGAAGAAGGTAAGTGCAGGTCTCCTTTTTGAAAGGATTGTGGTCACAGCCAGAGTGCTAAGCACAGAATTTTGTTGTGTAGTAGACATGCTGGGGAGCAGCAGGCTCCCCAAACCTGTGCATGCATTTGAGAAGGCAGACAAGGCTGGAAAACTTGGCTGCTGGGCTGAATATCCTGGCCTTGGAATTGGAAGCTGTTTCCTGGCCTTTTCCTGACCCCGGCTACCACTGTGACCTTTTGGATTAATCATTTGATCTTTCTGGACTTGAGTTTCTTCACTACAGAAAAGAAAGTTCCTAGATCCCTGCATGCCAAAGCCTCTTTACATGCTTAGGGATGTGCCACCTCGCCTTGCCCACCTCCCTGAGCATGTGTTTTGACCAGGGAAGCAAAGCTAGCACCCAAGAAGCCACCTGCCACTCTTTCATTATCCCATTAGCCACTGTTCCTGGATCACTAGGAAGACCTGTGTGACTAGGAGCAACTTGGACAGACTGGCTCCTGAGCGCTGGTGTGGAAACGTTCCGCAGGCGCCTTTAACTGACAGTGATAAATGCACAGAGGAGGACATAGCTGCTGAGGAGCGGTCTGGAGACCAGGATACCTCGGAGTAGTAAGGAGTAAGTCAGAGCTACAGAGGGTCATGGAGTGGCCATCCTAAGTGGGATTACTCAGTGAACTTCAGGTGTGAGTAGAAAAGGAGCTGTGATGTCAGTGCTAAAGAGGTCCCTGTGGGTGGATCTTTAGAGAAGCAAGGTGGCATGACAGGGACAAGAGTGTAGATTTGAGAAACAGGAGACCTGGGTTCTCCAAGCTCTTGTCAGGATCCAGCCATATGACCTTGAAAAAGTTGATCTTGCTTTATCTGTAAGATGAGAGGACAGGACCAGGGGATTGACTCCAGATCTGTTGGTGGCTTTACAGTACACCAGAGAAGGATACTCAGCAGAGGAGCCTCCTCACACTCTCACACTGCTCTTGGAGAAGGGCAGGCACAGATATGCCTGGAGGCCTCTCTGTTCTAATGCTGAATCCCTGTGGTTTGTGAATAATTGCTTTAGGGGCAGAGGGGGAGAGTGAGGACTGTAAATGAGGAAAACGATGGGTCCCAGGGGTTCCAGGTTGGAAGGTGTTACCAGCCCTCAGCTTCCCAAGGCCCAGTGTGGAGTGCTGACGGATAACACGGTGGCAGAACTGCTATCTCAGCAGAATTCTGTGCCTGCTACCCTCCACCACACCTTTGGTTCAGGGCACCAGCGGAGAGCTTCCAGTTTCCTATTCCTAACTGTGGATATAAATTCTTGTTGAACTTTTCTACGTTTTCTTACCCTTTTGAGCCAGTGTGCATCTTTCTACTGGCATGATTGTAGTTTGTAGCTCCCTGCCAGGTCAAATTTTGCTATTTCTTTGTAACACATTTTTTACCTTCTGGGAGCCCTGACTGACTCCAGTCCCTGGGTCCCCTTTCCTCAAGCAAGGGCTCCCTTTCACCTATGCTTACTGCTCCAGCTACTTACAGACATCTAGAGTTCTAAAATTATTAACCACAACCACAGTGTCACTTAAAAGCATATAGTTTGACCTACCTTTACTAAGTTGCTCCAGACTTAAACTTCCCCTGCATACCCCAGAGAAGGGGGGAGCCATGGAACCCTTAAGGACTAAATGAAATATTTTAAACTAAAACAGTTTACAAATAAAATGTTCCATATGTCAAAGTAAAATGTTAGGAATGAAAAGCTTTCAGTGGTATTTTAGGGGTGATCATCATGTGGATGGTGCTCTTAATATCTGAAGACATGGGTTAGTGCTAGAGTACTGTAAAGGGTACCAGAAATGTACATTCGATCAATATATAATATTCCTGCCTCGTTTCACAGAAGTCATAACACAGCTTAGAGAGTGTCCCAACCTCCTCTTCCTGGTTCTTTTTTATCCTTTCCTGCCAGCTTTACCTCTGTCTGGTCTAAAAGATTGCCTTCTGCAGTGACCAGTGTTGTTCTTTTTTGCTCTGGATGTTTTGAAGCATTTCTTTCTTTTAATCTTTTCCTGTAGAAGATTTCAAGTATGTACAAATGGGGATGAACTAGGTTAATGAGCCCCCACCTGCCCATCACCTCGTTCCAGTGGTTATCAGCCATCGCCACTCTTGTTTATCTGTACTCTGACTCACGTATCTTCCTGTATTATTTCCAAGAAAATTCAGTGAACACTTACTGTATTTCCTGGTGTGGCTAAAAACTCTATCTGTTAAATTTATTTTCCCATTTAAAACTAATTTTCAGAATAACAAGAATTCCCATCCGATTGGTAAAAATGTTGTAGTCAAACAATAGCACCAGTTGATGAAAACATGAAACACAGACACATCTAGACACTTATCTTGGAAATATAGGTTGGGACAGTGACATTATATTGCAGGTTGGGGCATTGCCTAGTGTGGATGCAGAATTAGAAGTTTATTTATTGCAGCGAGAAGTTGGAAACCACTTAAAAGTTCATCAGTCGGAAAATGAATAGATCGTGCATATATATTGAATATTTGGACAGTGGTCTAAGACATAGGGAAGTTTACATGAATATACTATAGTGACGTGTCAATAAGAGTTACTCGCAAATATTTTATCAAGTCAAAAAAGAAAGATGCCAAAAGGTATGTGCAGTGTAATGCATTTTGAACACATGTAAACCTTGCAAAAGTCTATATTGTTTACAGTTATATCCATATGTTGTAAAATGTAAAAATGTGTGAGAGTGATAATACCATGTTTAGGATGCTGTCATTTCTAGGGTGACTTGTTTAGGAAGGGGTCGAAATAGGAACCTGAGCAAATTCTGTAATGCTTTCTTTCTTAGAAAAGAAAAAACTCTAAAGGAAATACAGTAAAATGTTTTGATTTGAAAACTTTCATGTGCACAGGCATTTGTTATTTATTCTTTATGTATGTTTGTTTATGATTTTTATGTTTGTTTATGTTATGTATATTATGGATACTTTTATGTGTTATTAAGTAGTTCCTTACCAAAAAATTAGGAATGGGTAATTATTCTTCCTCTTTCAATGAGCTTCAAACAGCCATTGTTGTCACCTGATGTGAAGCTCAGAAACTTGACAGTTTTTATCTGATCCTAAAAAAATTTGCATTTTATTTTACCCCATTTAATGGCAGCAGCTCATGGATCTTCCTAAATGTAATGAGATGGGGGAGAAAGAAAACAGAATGCTGGGTGTGCTGGTCCAGACCTGTAACCCCAGTATTCGGGAGGCTGAGGGAGGAAGATTGCTACAAGTTTGAGGCCAGCCTGAGCTACATAGAGAGACCTGGTCTTAAGAAACCAAAAATAAATAAACTTAATGAAATCTTAGGGGTTCATGACTCCAGATATTTTCTAGACATTTCTATTAATAGCTAGAAAAAAGTAAGAAAACCTTAATGAGTTGACTTAATGAGTGAAAGAAGCAGCGAGGCTATATTTTATTTTTCTTCCCAGAGAAGGTAAGAACAGCTGAAGGGAGAGGGCAGAGGAGGGAGCTTTTGTCGCCTCTGTGTGTTCCAGTCCACGATGCAGCTTCTCTTCTGTCATCTGCAGCTGGTGCACACCTGTCTCCACAAATCACTTCTGTGGTTTGCACAGAAGTGGGGAGGATAGGTGAGAGGGAGACTGGCTTTGTCTCTTTGGAAAAACACAGGGTTTTGGGTCCATGAGAATTCTTGAGTAGACATCACAGGATTATGGGCCCATCTTTATTTAGCAAGACACAAGCTGTAAGACCTGGTCCCTGTGCCAGGTGTGATGGCACATGTCTGTAATCCTAGTACTTCAGAGGTTGAGTCAGGAGAATGGAAAATTTGAACCCAGCCTGAGCTTGTCTCAAAAGACAAAGCTCTGAGAATATAACAGTGTGGAGGCCCTGGGATCAACCCCCGTACCACCAAACAACAACAACAACAACAACAACAACAACAACAACAAGCATGGTCCTGCCTGTCTGTTCACCCCCTCTACTGCACTGCCTCCCTCCAGCAGACCTGTGCCAGCTCTTTCCATGAATTCTCCTTTGCCTCCAGTCCTAACTTTGCAGCTCTCAGGTGGAATGAGATGGGATGGGTGTCTGCCCCTTACCTGTCCCTGAGCTGTCTAGTCCTTTGGCTCCTGTGCCCCATAGTTATGTGCAAATGGGACTGAGAGTGGCCCTGCCTCAGGCGGTCATTGTGAGACCAAGGATTGGCACGGTCGTTACCCTCCTTGTTCTTCTCTCTTCCTCCTCCTCTTCCTTTTCCTCCTCCTGTTCTTCCTGTTCCTTTTTCCTGATCCTTCTTTTCTGTTTTCCTTTTCCTCTCATATTTTGCTCACCAACAAAAAACAGGTGGATGATAGTGTCAAAAAACCCTAAATATGCAAATAACAGTCCTGGAAGTGAAGACAGTGACATCAGCCAGTGAGATCACAAGTTGTGTTTGGAAGACCCATGGGAGGAGGCTCTAGGGAGGGAGTAGAGCAGAGTGGAGACACCTGGAGTGCCGAGGGGAGGTGCATGAGTGGTAGTGGGGAGTCACCAGATCATTGTTCACACGGTGACAACTGCTGTGAGACCTGCCTGGCAGTGGCTGGCTGAGGGGATTGGCAGGAACGGTATACAGTGTATCAGTAAGGAGACTGGTTTTAACCCATGCTGAAGACCTTGAAAATAGAAAAGCAAAGTGCCTAGTGATAGTAGGAGCGAACAGGACAGCTCAGGTGAGGTCTACCAGCTAGATGAAGGGACAGAAAAGGGAGATACCATCTTCATTCTGAGACCTCTAGCTAGTTACACTGCAGGAAAACACAGAAAGGGTGAACAGCGCTTTTTTCTTTTTTTACGGTAGGGTCTCGAGTTCCCCAAGTTTGTCTGAACTTGTAGATTCAGATATTCCCGGGTCAGCCTCCTGAGTTCTGGGAGCACAGGTGTGTGCCTACCTGGCTGGCCTTCTTCGTTTTCTCTCTCCCTTCCTCCCTCCTTCCTAATTTCATTCCTTTCTACCTTCTTTTCTTCCTTGATTGTCAGTATGTACAGAACCGCTTAGGATTTGGCCTCTACCTGCCATGTTCACTGAATATACCTGCTTGTGGACGTCAGCAAGGAGGACTGAGGTCTGACGGGTACAGCCCATGTCCATAGAGAAATGGTATGCAGGGCCTTTTCTTCAGAGTTCTCTGCCTGTGAGGGGATGTTGCATGACTGTGTCCTTGACTGTTTTGCATTTTCCTAATGAGTGTCATGAAGGTGTCATCTGAGTCATTTAAAGTCACCTGGGTGATTTTAAAGCAAGGAAGAACAGCATGTATGTAGATCGGCGAGGAGAGAGATAGGCTGATGGTCTGGGTCCTGTTAGGATGGAAGGAAGGGTAACTGAAAGGTTGTGAATCCAGCTGCACACGTGTCAGAAGAGAGCCTGCAGGAAGGATGGAGGGTTTTAGTTGGGAAGCATCAGCCCTGGGACAGGGCCATCGAACAAAGCTGTCTTGTCTACCCTGGGAGAGCATACTGTGCCTTCTGTCTTGATCATGCTCAGATCACATGAGAGAGACAGCACATAGTTCTGGGCAACATGCTTTGAGTGATAGTGACAAGTGTCTGCAAGTGTTTATAAGAAAAGAGAAAGGGAGCTGACCCCCAGAACATGAGCTCCTTGAGGGTGCAGATTGTTCCCACACAGCTCTCTGGAGCTTAAGTACCAGCCTCTATGTCCCATTAAAAACCGGCCTGCTATCAGCTGAATAAATAAATAAGACTGGGCTTGTCCTACCTCCAGGATCCCTGAGCCTGATTTTAGTTCTCAGTAAGGAAGGACTTTGTAATACAGGGCTTCCCCACCTGGGCGCTGTCAGCTGATACATGCACCTGCAGGCAGGATTTCCCCAGTCAGAGTGAAACTAGGTATGGGCCCCGAGAATCCATTGTTTTCCATGTGATCAGGTCTTTTTGGTGGGGAACAGTGGGCAAAAAAATCTGCAATCAGCGAGAGTGGCCAAGAGCAAGTAGATTTGTAAATGAAACTGCTGGCCAATTTACAAGTGCAAATTTGTACTACCCGCAAACAATGCTTTTTATAATTTCTAGATAAAATGCCCTAATTTGAAGCAGCATTGGATAGAATTTAAGTTGATGGTGTGAATTGCAGTCCCATCTGCTCAGTTCCATGGCCCAGTAGCTCTGTAGAGCCATTTGTCACAATTTGTTTTAAAGCCTGGGAAAAAAAAATATGCCTGGATACTGTCCAGAACCTCTTAGGGAGAGGCTGTGTGTGGAATGTGGAAGGGGATGGGTGGCGAGGAAGCCGGGGCTGGACAGAAGAGGGACCTGACTGTGAGGCAGAGGAAGGGGTTTCAGACTCCCTTGTGAGTCCCCTTGTGGTCATTGGGTGAGCTCAGGTTTGGAGGCACAGTGTAAGGGGGTCTCTCCAAGGTAGGGCTGGGCCAGTTATCAAGCACTCTTCCATTCGTTCTACTGATTTTGTTGAGCTTCTGTTATGTCTCATACTCCATCCCAGGAACTGGGAATCTAGCTATACTAATATTTTCTCTAGTTTAAGACCCAGAGGGCTAAGAATCATTGTTCATTTCATTAATATCAGAGAGAGCATTTCTCCAGGCACAAAGACAATGTATGTGGAAACCGTCCTGAGCTCATGAAGAGTCCAACATTGCTTTTGATGTACTTGAAGTCTCAGAGGGGAAGAGGCCAACGCTAAGTGCAGAACACCAAGCCGGCAGCTGAGTAGATGCTTTGAAGGACTAGCAAAGGGGACAGGGGCCATCTTCGCCAGGGAGTGTGTTTATGGAGTGGGGCTTTCTTGGGGGACAAAGAACTTTGACTGAGGTGAAGAGAGACCCTCACAGAGGGCTTGGAAGTAATTTGAGGCCCCTGTGAAGAGGAATGCTGTTCTGTTGGGGAGTTACCCTGGGAAAGAGGGCTTTCTGGAAAGATAACTAATTGATTCATCCCACAAGCATTTATTGGGCACTTACTGTCTGAAGCAGAAAGGGAAATACAAACACTGATTTAAGGTGTGCTAAGTTTAGAGAGGCAGAAAGATTTATATGAAAATGAATTTCAGTGTGGCAAGGGCACACAGCGCAAGGAGAGAATGCCTACTTGCCTAAGGCGGGAAGAAGGTTTCCTAACAGAGGTAACAAATGGCAAACGAGTCTTAAAGTATGACTAGGCATTGGGCGGGCTGGGTGGAGGAGGTTTTTGTTGGTGCAGGGCTTTGTAATGCTTCATAAGTTTGCCTTCCTATATTGGATGCAGGTCAGAAAGCCAGGTGCTGTATTTCAGTACCCCCAAAAGAAGATCGTCATTAGGTTTGAGGAAGAGAATTCCTTGTTCACTCAAGAAAATGTATAGAAAAAAAAAAAAGATAGAGAATTCCTTGTGTTTGAGCTGCCTTAAGTCTTTTCTGGAATATTGTGGGTGTGAAACAAAAAAGTAGTCCTTTCTGCTTTGTGTGTGGGGAGCTGATGTCCTAGTTTGCTTCTGTCCCTTTCTCCTCAGAGGCTACTACCCTTGCGGTTCATGTGTATCCTTCAGAAACAGTTCTCCACCAGTTTGCCTCTTTGATGTGGGCTGTCCACAGCAGCAGGGCTGAGCTGCATTTCAGCCTCTGTAGCATGGAGGCCCCTCTGGCCCATCATATCCTCTCCATGTCCATGTCCCCACCCTCACAAGAAGAAGGGGCCTGCAGACTATGGACTGAGCTCAGTCCTGGCTTCTGCTCAGGCCCTTTCTGAACCTGTAATTATAAGTGCTGCTTTCAGTTCTAGACACATTCATTCTATGTTGATTTCTGTGGTTTCTAAGTGGGTTTTTTTTTTTTTAAACTCTTAAGGTCATGATTCTATTTTTTTTTTTTTTGTCTAATCATTTACATATATCTTTTCTTGAGTTAGATACAGTTAAGGGACTTTGGGTGCTTTGAATACTGGTATCATAAAATTATACAATTTTGGAGATGGAAGGGTATTTTAAAAATTGTCTGTTTCTCTTCATTTTAAGAAAATAAAATGTTTTTTGACATGTAGAGAATTTATAGCTTTAGAGAAAAAGTTAAAAGATTATCTAAAGTACCCACTTTGTCCACCATAAAGCACCAACAAATTCACATCAAGTATGCTGAACTTTCTGAGACTGAGAGAGACCCTGTAAGATCCCCAACCTCCTAAAGCAGAAGGTGGGAAGTACTTATCTGGCTGTGATAGGGAAGGGTGAACCCAGATGTCCTCTGAGGTTGCACTGTGAGAGATTAAGCCATGCCCAAGCTTGAGGCAGACTTCTTAGCTGGCTTTCAAAGGACAGATTGTTGCTGGACTCTGCAGAATACCCAGAGGCAGTGTCTCCGCAGTGCGCAGCATCGATCCTCAGCATTCAAAGCTATTTTTCTCTGTGAGTGTCCACAAAATTCATTACTTAACAATGAGCCTGGCAGCAGTAGCTGCAGTGGAGAAGCTCTCTGCTCAGGTCCCACAGTCTCTTTATTTCTGGAATTTTGCCTTTGCAAGTAAATCAAATGCTTAGTAAATACACTAGTGTCACTGTCCCAAACACCAGGGATTTAGAACTTTTTCAGAGCTACTTTCTATTTGTTGTCTGTTTGTCTCCCCCCCACCCACTTTTTTTCTTTTTTTGAAACAAGGTTCCGGCTGACCTTGAACTCACTTTGTAGCTCAGACTGACCTTGAACTCACAGGGATCCTCCTGCCTCAGTCTGCCCTGGGATTATAGGTGTGGTTTGCCTGTTTGTTCATATTGCAGCCTTTTATTTATTTGGGTTTAGCAGCTGTCTGTCTGTCCTCCATATACCAGGGCTGGGCTACAAGTACATCAAGTTAAGCCTGCCCAACAAGGTCAGCTCCAAGTTAATGAGTAAAATTTCTCTTTTTCTTCCCTAGAGCACGGATTTCTTGTAATATCCTTCCTGAGTTTGGGCAGACAGAAATATATGCCTGAAAAACGATTGTTGGAAAAAATTAAATCTTCAGCATGCCATTTACGGCCTTACAGATTTGCGTTCTTAGCTTCTCCAAAGCTGCTTCATTCTGTATGCTGTGCCCTTACTCTGGTTATCTCAAAGTGGTGTCTGAGATGCTGCTGAAATCCTGGAGTAGGTGTCACCACTTCATGACAGACTGCTGCTGAGGGCTGCTGGCACATGCCTTCGTCCCACACAGATCTGTATCTCCTGGCTGTCCACAAAAGGCCACTGATGCTGTGTGTCAGCATGGATCAGGTGGGGGATCTCTGGAATAGCCAGCATTTTTGGGTTCTGATTACCATGTAGGTATTTTAAATATGCAGCTCCAACAAAGGGTCAGCTTTTCAGAGCCCTCATTAATGGCATCATTTTCTTTTCTTCTTTCTTTTTTCTTTTGTGTATGGGGGATTGGCCGAACTTGGAGCCTTGAGATTATTTTCTAGTGTGAATATTCTATTTGCCCGCCATTCTTCTTCTTAGTAAGCGGTCAGAGCCTCTCTGAGCCTTTCTTGGTTGACTGTATAGATTTGTCCTCCATTGCTTTCCAGGAATAGGCCTTGCCCTCAGTGACTTTTGCTGTGTCTTAGTCTTTGCAGCAAGCCAAGCTCATTTGGGAGTTAGCAGGTCTGTAGCTGATTGAGACTTTGAGAAAGACTGAATTCTAAGTATTTTAAAGCATCCTTCAATTAACTGAGAACTGATCATTCTCAGATCAATCCAAGGGTTATCATGGCCCATGGAGGCAACTCCTGTCTGAATGCTTGCCATCCATCAGTTACGTGGCTGTGGGTCTTTGCCCTATCTTTCCTGCTGCAAGAATTATTTTTTAAATTATTTTTAAAGAGTAGATGACAAGATATCCTGGAGAGTTGGATGGTCCTGGGAAGTAGGTTCTCTGTCCCCTGGTGATCTCATCAGTTGCTCTCACCAAGACCTGGGAGTTATTCTGGATGACCCCATAGTCACCATTGTGCTCTTGACTCTATTGTACTTTTTTATTGTACTCTCCTGCTAGATTACCCACTCTACTCCTGTGATCTATTCTAGTTGGGGCAACTGTCACCTGCACTACTGCAGAAACCTACCAAGAATCCTTTCCTGCCATTCCTACCAGAACCTGTTTCTCAAGAGATTCAGAATCTGTTTTCCCTTCAGTTCATTGGTGGTTCTCTACTGCCCAGAGATGAAGCCCAAGCTCTTCAGCCTAGCACTGAGCCCTGCCCTGAGTGGGCCCCTTTCTGCTGCTTCATCTCTCTCCTTCTTTCTCTTCCCTCTGCTCCCTCCCTCCTGTCTTTCTTTTTGCTCTTTGTGTATTGGTGACTGAACCCAGTTCTTTTGTACTGAGCTACATTCCTAGCCCTTTGTTTACGTTTTTGAGACAGAATCTGCCTAAGTTGCTGAGTTATTCAGGCTGGTCTCAAACTTAAATATTCTCCTGTCTCACACTGGTAATTTCTTGGAAACACAGCTTACTCATTTGATCTGTAAAATGGGGACAATATGCTCCTCTCATAAGTTAAAATGAGAAGGCACGTGTGGAAGTGCTTGAGGTAGTACAGATTTGGGTGATACTTAGAATAATAGATATTCAGTCCTTGTTTCTCCTTTCAGATGATAACCAAGGAGAAAGCATCTATTTCAGGACAATACACTTCATTCCATTTTTTTGGCCAACTTTTTAAAATTGGTACCAAATAGGAAGGCGTATGTACCTAGGGAGCCAATTACATTCTTGGTTGAGTTTGCTAGCAGGGGCCGGAGGTGTTGACCTCCCATTCCTCTGTCAGAGTTTGCAGCAAAAGGTCAAAGCCCAAATCTGAAATCTTAGTGCCTGCAGGGATCCCATGCTTGAGGGGGATTTAGAAATAGCCCTGCACTATGTCACATCCTTGACGCTATGTGAGGCAGTGGAAATCCACGTGCTAATGCCCAAACCTTTGCTTTCTCAGGATTCTCAGGCCATCTTTCATTCAGGTGGCTTCTTTTACCCTTGGAGAATCGGGGTTCATGATATCTCTAATTGCCGCACATAGGCCTCCAAATTGAAGAAGCAAGAGGAAATGGGTGAGAAGGCTCAGTGGGATTAATATGAAAGCTTAATAACTCGGAGGACAAGGAGTTTTATGAAAGTGACTAAACAGTTTAAAAAACTTAGGTAGATGATGTCAAATTTATTTAGCCCCTGAGCAGTAATATCTCGAGTGGAGGGCCACTGAGTCACCGTCTGATGCTTCACCGACCAGCCTGGCTTCTCCGTTTTTGCCACAATTTTCTCTTTCAGTTACCTCCCTCTTCACATCGTGCTCCTCCCAGGCCTGTGGTGCCCTGCTGTTCTGCTTACACAACCTGAGTCCTCCACACCAAAATCACCAAAATCGTACTCTATGATTCCTTTGTTTTTGCATTTTACAGGAAAGTGATCTCAACAGTTGCTTTTGATCATTTGTCCTAATTATGAAGGCAATCCATTGAGAGTGCAGAGTGCTTAGAGAACACAAAGTATAAGGAAAAAACAACCCCTTATTACCAATCACTCTTTAGCATTTTCTTATACATGCTAAAAAAAAGCAAAAAGGAAAATAAACCCAAAAAACAACAAAAAAATATTTTCCCCACACAAAAACAGAGTTGTGTGGATGTTTTTCTTTATAAAAATATTTTCAAAGCCTTTTGTGTGGTTGCCTATATATTTTTTCTGATTTTAAATGGCTAAGCGATACTTTATCACACTAGGAAGTGGAGTAATTTATTTAACCCATCCTTTCTTAGTGACTCTCACCCTTAGTGACTTAGCTGCTTTTGTGACTCTCCCTGGTGAATGAGAGCCGTCCTTCCTGACACTGGTGCTCTGAGTCTGCTGGTGCTGTGGCCCCAGTTCTTTTCTGTAGAGTAGGCTGCTGCAGTATTGGTCTCTATCCCTGGGGCTCTGTTTGGTGGGTGATGCTGGCTTACCTGTGCCCCTAGTAAGAACAAGCAGGAGCTTACTGCTCACTGCCTGTTCATTGTAATGCTCAGAGCATGTTCCTTGGATTGGAAAACGTGCCACTCCAGGCCTACCTGCAGATGAGGACTCATGCAGGAGACTGGACCACCAGCAGTGAAAGTCAAGGCTGAAGGGGAAGGAGTGGCCCTGGATTGTTATCATAAGTAACAGGTGCTTGGGAAAATCTCCAGAAGTAGTGTGGATGTTCTTGACTATTTTTAGCTGAGAGTAGCAATTCAGCTCTGTGAGAATGCTGGATGTTTTTCAAGGTACCTGACTGCTCATGCTTATAGCAGGGGGAGGCCCCCACAGACCCTGCTTTTGCCCTAAGTGGTTGGGTGGTAGAATGCAGACTCTTTTGGTGGATTAGACCTGGGTGGAGTGAAATGTGTATCAACAGCTCCCAAATCTGTAACTTCGGTGGGTGGCCGTATAGACAGTGGTGCTCAGCTGTGGAGCTGCTGTCTGGGGAATGTACGCTGAGAGCTGCAGGTGTGAATGCAGCAGTACTGGTGTGCCTGTGTGAGCTGGGTAGCTTAGAAACTGGCCAGGGCAAGGCCGCAGACAGCAGAAGGACAAAGAAGGGGTCCTGAGGTTTAGTCGAAGTTACATGACTTTCTGGGTCTGGTCTTTTGAATGCTTAGCTGTGCTGTGATTTGTACCATTGGGTGTTCTGAAATCCTACTGTGTATCTTCTGTACCTTTTCTCCCCTCATGTCATCATTTGTATATAAAATGTTCCTCAGATTCTCTGTATTTGGAAGGTAATTGAATCACAAGAGTTCTATACTCACCAGTGATTTCATCCATTGACAAGTTCAGTAGCTGAATTTGCTGTTAAGGGGTAGGCCCAAATATATATATTTGTTTGAGAAAGAGTCTTTCTATGGAGCACAGACTGGCCTTGAACTCATGACTCTTCCTGCCTCAGCCTCCTGAGCACTGGAATTGCAGGCATGTGTCACCATGACTAGCTGTGGAAGGGTATATTCTTTTTGTTTTTTTCCCAATTTATTTTATTTGAAGAAGTAGAAGAAGAAGAAGAGGAAGAGGAGGAGGAGGAATAAGAAGAAGAGGAGGAGGAGGGAGAGGAGAAGGAGGAAGAAGAAGAGGAGGAAGAGGGAGAAGAAGAGGAAGAGGAAGGGGAGGGGGAGGAAGAGGAGCTAAAAATTTCAAAACATGTCAATTGGAGGCAATTGTGGTACTTACATTGTGCATTGTCATCCCCAAATCATTCACCCAGAGCACAAGACATCTGTATTCAATTGTCCTTATAATACCGGCCCAAATCTTTCTCTTCAGTGAACTCAGGAAAATCAATAGTATAACCATCTTAACTATTTTTTATATACATACATACATATATATATATATATATACATACACACATATATAATATGTTGTTTCTTTCAGCCTCTCACATTAATGAGACAATATAATGTTTACATGTGTATCTTTATTTCACTGATGAGTATGGTCTCAAGTTGCATCCATTTACCTATGAGAGTCTACAGTTTATCTTTCTTTATGGCTGAGTAGTATTCCATTGTATATAAAAATACCACATCTTTTCTATCAGTTCCTCAATCAGTGGGCATTTAGGTTGTTTCCAAGATCTGGCTGTTACAAATTCTGCTGTTATAAACATGGGTGCAAATAGATTGCTGTGGTATTATATTTTTAATTCTTTTGAGAAGATACCCAGCAGAGGAATAGTTGGGTGGGGTTGAATAGGACCTCTAGTCCTAGTTTTTTGAGGACTCTCTGCATTGATTTCCACAGTGGTTGCACCAGTCTGTAATC
Organism: Cavia porcellus; assembly: GCF_034190915.1. Classification (NCBI taxonomy): domain Eukaryota; kingdom Metazoa; phylum Chordata; class Mammalia; order Rodentia; family Caviidae; genus Cavia; species Cavia porcellus. The sequence continues at coordinate 136,935,319 of NW_026947484.1, read as the reverse complement.
CACTAACAATGGAGAAGGGTTCCTGTTTCCTCACAACCCTTCTAGCATTTGTTGTTGCTTGATTTCTTGATAATGTCCATTCTTTCTGGAATGAGATGGAATCTCAGTGTTGTTTTAATTTGAATGACCAATGATGTTGAACATTTTTTCACATATTTATTTGCTGTTTGTATTTCTTCATCTGAGAAATACATATTCATCTCAGGTGCCCATTTTTGGATTGGATCTTTAAATTTTGGAGGACAGATTTTTTTGAGTTCTTTATATGTTCTGGATAGTAATCCTTTAAGGAACAGCTGGCAAACATTTTCTCCCACGATGTGGGTGGTCTCTTCACTCTGTTGGTGGTTTCTTTTGCTGTGCAGAAGCTTTTTAATAGGATGAGATCCCAGTGGTTAATTCTTTGAGATAGTTCCAGTGCAATTGAAGTTTTGTTCATAAAGTCTTTGCCTACACCAGTGTGTTGAAGAGTTTAACCTACTGTGTCTTCCAACTTATTTAATGTTTCTGTTTTAATATTAGGATCTTTGATCCACTCTGATTTTAGCTTGGTATGTGGTGAAAGATACAGTAATCTTCAGCATGTGTAGAGCCAGTTTTTCCAGCACCATATATTAAAGAGGCTAAGTTTCTGGAAGGGTTTATTCTCATCCCTCGCTCCTCCCTATTCTCTCTGTTTCCTGGCTTCCATGGGATGAGCAGCTGCTCTCCACCATGTCATTTCTGCCTTGGAACCAGTCAACTTTGGATTGAACCCACTGAGAATTGTGAGCCAAGTAATCCCCTCCTTTAAATTGTGGGTATCAGGTGTTTTTGTCCCACTGACCAAAAAGTGACTAATAGACCTACCTCAATCTAGTGGAAGGGGTCCTGCTTTGCATGGTCATCCTGCTGACATGCAAGAAGGTATCCTGTGGGCTTATCACTCGCAATTCTACTACTGAGTGGGTCACCATGGTGCCATTAAGAAGCCAAAGGGAGGCTGCTGAGAAGGCTCTGGCCAGTGACACTTTTGTGGAGCTGAGAGGAGAGGAACCTTCATGTTTGTCTCAGAGTCTTTGTAACCATTGGCGTCTCAACAGCCTCATTTCCTAGTTTTGTGCGTCCACGGCCCAGGTTCTGGAGACAGACTGAGGGACTCTGTTGAGGGATGCAGGGGGCAGAGTGACTTCTCAGGAACATCCTGTATCCTTGGCCACCCCTCCATAGTCAGGTTTTGCTCTGGAAGCTCCTAGCAAAGCCCTTCACTGTCCTCTACTGCCTGGTGGGTTCCACCCTGACTGCCTGAAGAAGCCCCTCCTGCTTGCTTTCAGGGCGTGTGGGTTTCACAGCCTCTTCCTGTGGCCCTGCGAGCATCTGGCCTAGCCAGCTTTTAGGAGGACAGAGTGACAGGAGGAGCTATTCATGGCCACAGGCAAGAGGGCAGCAGAGGGAACTAGAAAAGAGACCGATCTGAAATCCAGTAACCACCTTTCTGCCAGATTGAAAATCTGGAGAAAGCAGTCTCTCTTTGAACCAGGAACGGAGGCTAAAGTAGCAGCAATAGCCATTGTTCTGTGACAAGGACCAACGCCTGGGGTGGTGCCCAGCAATGGCCCTTTACTGGAACTCTTGCTGATTTTGTGGTTCCCAGAGCCACTGGGCTGGGCCAGCTTGGGGGGTGGTGCATGCTCTGCCCCCCTCACAAGTCAGCCAGCTTCCACCCATCTCCGTTATCTGTGAAACCGGATGGAAGCAAAGAGCAGTTAGGGTAATTACAGGGAGAGCATTTACAGGCAAGTAATCTGATCCCTCCAGAAAATAGAAGGCAGATGCTTGCTCTCAGATTCAACCAGAAGCCTTTTCAGTGGATGCTGACTTGCATCCTGTTGGAGCTGAGAAAGGGGTCTGTCCTGTGGCTGTGACCCTGGACAAGGCTGCCCGAGGCTAGGCTGAGGGCTTCCTGTCCTAGACGCTCTCCTGAGGTATCCCCGAGTGAGGGCAAGAACTGTAGAAAAGGAATGTGAGAGGGAGATGGGGCTCTGGGGGCATTCTCCCTGCCTTTTCTAGAGAGGAGTAGAGGGTGATGGGAAGAGGTGAGTGAGGTGAGAGGAGGGCAGAGTTCAAAGAGCAGGAGGTGTGTCTTTGTCATGAGATGAAAGAGCCAGGGGCACTTTAGCAGTGATAGTGAGAAGAAATAAGGCCTTGCTGCTTGTAAGTGATGGGGCCTTTTAGTGGACTTACTGTAGCCTGGAGCACAGAACTTTTGTAAACCACGCTTTCCTCTTGGTTTAAATGATGACACAGAGAGGAGCTGAGGAATTGTGTAGATTCAAGTGAGGAAAGGACAAGAGGTAGGAGGCACGTGAAAGGAGAAGGACTCGATAATTATAGCAAACCAAACAAAACCTGTATAGCCATGGACGTGGGTTAATCCTGCGATGGAACGCAGTCCCATTCAGCTATGTGTAACAAAAGAATTAGAATTTTATTTGATTAAAAACATTGAGGCAAAAAATCAAGGGGTATAAGGCAGGATAAGGTTTGATAATATTTTATTAAAAATACTGAACAATACAGTATATTTCAGTAGTTTTACATTATGTGTATAAAAATAACTTTTCAAATGTCTGAAGCTATGGAAGTAGCTCAGTGGTACAGCACTTGCCTAGCCTGTCTGAAGTCTGAAGTTTGATCCCAGCACCTTAAAGAAGGTCTGGAGAATTACATCCCTAGGTTATCATAGTGCCACCTCTGAGAAAATGAAGAGGAAACAAGATCAGTACTAGTGGTAATCAGGGGATATTTTAACTTTTAAAAGTATTTGAAGTGTGAATTCTAAGTCAATATTACCATGTTTGGAATATTTCTGAAGCCATAGTTTAGCAGCCCTTGGAGAAGAGCCTGTTAAGCAATGGCTCAGACGCAGGGAACTAGCCCTGGACTCAGCAGCTGAATGCCTTGATGTGGGAGAGTCTGGCGTTCAGGCGAGTCAGCAGTGTAGACGTCTGGGAGATCGAAGTCGGCTGGCGTGAAGTGAATCATTGGTAGTCACACCTTAGACAGGCATCAATAATTTAGCATTTATTAATCACCATCTTCAGACCAGATCTATTTTAGATACACAGGAGATTGATTTAAAAGAATAAAAGATGAATGAATGATATTTTTGCCCTTGGCCTGAAAACCAGGTCAGGCCCTCATCTTTTCTGCCTTGACTGTTACATCTGGACTCCCTGCCTCTAGACTTGGTGTCTGCTCTTCCTCTGGCTCCAACAGAGGGGTGGTGCAGAGCACAAAGCCAGTCTTTGTCTATATCTACTCTTTCTCAACTCTCCCTGTCCCAGAGGAGGCATTTGACTTTACTGAAGTGCCTCTCATCCTCTTTTCTGCCTGGCTTTGTTGTGCGCTCTGATCCTGTGACCACCTTGGGCAACTTTTTGCTCAACGTGGAACGTACGTGAAGTTTTCATGTGACACATCCTGTCCTTCCCCTTGTGTTCTTTGGAACTCAGTTCAGATTCACTGTTTCTGGGAAGCCTCTTTGGACCTTCTGTCCTTCTGAGAAGGCTTAACCTTGCAGTGGGCACCTCATTGCCTTTGTACTGTGTTGTACAGTGATCATTAGTTGTGGGGATGTATCAGCTTAGATCGAAATTATACCTTAATCATCTGTCTTTCACAGTTTCAATTCTTTTTGTGTGTGTGTGTGTCTTTTTGAGACAGGGTCTCATTGTGCAGTTCAGGCTAGCCTTGAGTTCATTTTGTAGCCAAACTGATCTCAAACTTAAAATGATCCTCCTGCCTCAACCTCCCAAGTGCTGGGATTATAGGCATGTGCCGCCATGCTCAGCTTCACAATTTCTTTCTTTTTTTTTTTGAAACAGCGTCTCATTAGGTAGTTCAGACTGGCCTAGCCTCCAACTTATAGTGATCTTCCTGTCTCAGCTACCCAGGTGCTGGGATTATAGGTGTGCACCGCCATGCCTGGCTTCTCCTTCACAGTTTCTACCCTGATATCCATCATATAATAGGTTGTGAAAAAATGTTGATTAGAAGTATAGTGTAAGATGTCCAGTAAATACATGAAAATTACTCAGCATCACTGGCCAGTAGAGAAATGCAAATGTAATCATATACTCCAAACATGTACTAATCAGAAAAACAAAAACGCAAAATACAGTGTAGTATATAAATCAGATACTTTGCTGTGTAATAAATCACTGCAAAGTTCAGGAGCTTGAATCACCAATTTTTTTGTATCCACAGAATCTCTAAGTGGGGTTTGGGGCCAGGCGTAAGGCCATGGCTGGGCCTTAGCTCAGAGTTTTCAGGGTTAGGAAGCGCCTTGCGATAGAGGCTACTTCGTGTCATGCTGGGCAGGCAATACTGGGTGCGCTCTGGTTCATGGCTACTTCTTTCATGGCATAGCAGCCATTGGTGGTTTAAGGCATTAGCTAGCAAAATGGACACTGCGTTTTCATGGCCTAGCTTTGGAGTTCATGTGGTGCCACGAGCTTGCTCAGATCCAAAGAAAAGGAATTAAGCTCTACCTTTTTGTTTTTTGCAAGCTGAGGATTAAACACTGAACCTTAGATGTGGTAGGCAAATACACTTATGTCGAGCCACACCACCAGCCCCAAACACTCTGCTGCTTTTTGTTGAATTAGTACATATTTATAGGACAGAATGTTTACATTCATCTTAAGGAGTAGGTGTGTGTACTTAATATATCTTAATTCTTTTTATTCCCTCCTCCATGTCTGAATCCTTTTCCTGTTTGCAAAGGCTGTATCTCTGTTTCCTACTATCTCTCTTTTACTTTGTTTTTAAAGACATTTAACTTGCAATTTCTTATATATGAGAAGTTATGCAGTATATAAGCTTGCGCATCTGATTTATTTCATTTAACATTATGATCTCAAGATGCATCCATCTTTTATCCTTTTTATGGCATAGCAGTTCTCCACTATGTATAAATATCACATTTTCTTTATTCACTCACCTGTTGTAGATTTGTAGACTGCTTCTAAGATGTAGATCTTATGAATTGTGCTGCTATAAACATGGATATGCATATGTCACTGTAATATTATGTCTTTAATTCTTTTGGGAAGTCCTAGAAGGGGAATAGCTAGATTAAGTGGAATTTCTATTTTTAGTTTTTCGAGGAATGTCCATACTGATCTCCATAGTGGTTGTACTAGTTAACATTCCCACCACGGATGTAGAAGGGTGCGTTTTCCCTGTAACTTCATCAGCATTTGTTATGATGGTTTGATGATAGCCATCTCTGGGGTGCAAGGATGGTTCAACATACACGAATCAATTAATGTAGTACATTACATAAACGGAACTAAGGACCAAAATCACATGATCATTTAGTAGATGCAAAAACTGTCTACCTCTTCATGAAGTATGGCATGGTCACGTTGCAAAAGAGACTGTGGGACAGGAGACATTATTACTGCTATGTTTGGAAACTACATCTTGGCATGGTATATGGGAGAAATTACCAGCTGCAGCTAATATCTTTTACGACTACTGCTGCTACTGAAGTTGGTGGCTTAATGTAAGGGATACTTACTATTTGCCAGGAATTAAAGTCATAATTGTAGTATTTAAATGTAGCAAAGATATTCAGTTCTTCAGGGAGATTATCCCAGTTTAACACATGGGAAAACTGAGCCTGAGAGATGTTAATCAACTGAAAGTCTCCCAGCTATCACCTGTGGGATGGGAGGTCGGCGAGGTAGAGGACGTTGGAATTAGCTTCATTCTTTCAGTTTGCTGCAGCATTTCGGCACTGCATTTGCCATGTGGGAGTTGATAACAGATTTGAGGGATTTGGGTTTTGAGATAGATCTGACTGTGCACTCCAGTGGTCTTGAATTCATGGGCTCCAGTGACCTTCTTGCCTCAGCCTCCAACAGGAATGTGCCACCACCCCAGCTCAAAGGACGTTTTGGACAAAGGGAAGAATCCAGATACAGATCTTGTGCCTATGATCTTGCAGAACTGGGCCTCAAGCTGTCACAGCCTTGCGGCTTCCCCTGTGCCTGCATGGTAGTGAGATTGATCTGGCCATGGCCTTCTTTGTTAATTGATTTTCATATTTAGCTCAGCTCCATTTATTCTTCAGCTATTCAATAAGGTTCTGCATTGGTGAAGTCACCGAGACCAGGCAGCTTGTAGGGTTGCTGCAAGGGTTAAAGTCAGTGCTTGCAGAGTCTTGAAACAGTCTCAGATCCTGGTTGAACCCTAGAGCTTTGTGTCTGCTTGTCCTTTGATCTGGTAAGGGCTAATAGACTCATGCTACTTCTTGTCTCCCCGACTGAAGGCTAACAAACGGGAATCTTTGGGTGTTGTGACTAATGCATGTGGTTGCTGGTTCCTTTCTGATAACTCTTTCTCTGGAGCCACTGTATGTTATGGTGCACTTAGTTGGCTTGGTCTCTGTGCATCCATCATGCTACAGCAGTTTTCTTTTTAACTCAGGGGCATTCCCTATCATGTCCTTCAGGACTAGGGGGGCAAGAAAATCCAACCCGTGCTTTATCGCTTATCACTGATACTTGTGGAGCACATTCTTTATGAGCTGTGGATGGTCTAAGAAGACCATTACTCATGTCTGCGTCACGGAGAAAGTTACTTAACCGTGTACACCAGTTCCTCCTCCTGTAAGTGTGGCTCTGATGAAATTGACCTCATTTGTATGCTGCAAGGATTCAGTGAGATGTAAGCCAAGCAGTAAGGATGGTGCGTGACACTGAAGTGCTAATCACTGTGATCGTTTGTCTTCATTTTAAAAGTACCATGTACTTCCTTATTTAAAGAGTGGGAAAATTGAGAAAAATGGAAAATAGAGAACAGTACATATTGTCACTCCTGTAATAAGTGAGGAAGAAAGGGAAATCCACTATATTCTCAACACTCAGTGATTCACCCAAAATCATTAACGTTTTGTGTGGTCATTTTCTGGGTACAGGATTTTTTTTGTGAACACAATTTTACTGCATATCCATTTTATTTGTTTAACTCAAAATTAAACATTACTGTTCTTTTTAATACTCTTGTACTTTACAAAGATTTTTTCCTGTTTTTTAAATTGATATCTCACTTTGATAGAAATCAGTTAAAATTCTAAAGTATTCATTTGTTGTTTTTCACCATGTTACTTGATCGCTGTGGTTCACTGTGAGATTGATGCGTGCGTGGTAGTTTTTATCCTTTCTGTATGACAGATGAAGAAAGATACTAATGTGACTGAGTCCTATGTAGTATATGGAACAGCAGGGTGTTGAAGGAGCTTTCTGAAAGAACATATGTAAAGCTATGATCTAGATCCTTCCGACACTTTGATATATTCAGTCATGTATCTTGAACCTATGAATTGGATCCTAAACCTAGAGGTAAAGGCCTGAACCAAAGCATACTCCAGTAACTAAATGAAAAGCTCAGCATCCTTTCCTGCTCACTATTTGCTGAGTCATAATATTCCTAGCCAGGCTCATCTGGGACTCCAGCACAAAACATTTGGGAGCATCCTTAGACACACAATATCTTGAAAAACTGGTTAAGTGGTATCATGTGTTTGTGTGGCCAGAAACTGTCAAACTCAATCTGAAAGGACATGAACTTATTTATTAATCTTGACTTTTTAATCTTCTTTTGTATTTGAATTCTTTAAGGATATTTTGAAATACACAGATCCTTTTCCAGGAGAATACACACATATATGTGACATTATTTTACATTCAATCTTGGAACCTGAGGGTATCTTTATTAATTTATGACAATGAACTTTTATTATTGCACATGGGCTCCGTGGCTTTGGAATTCAGTAACACTTCACCTGGATGCTTGTGGCATAGAAGCTCCCAGGAGATGGCAGCCCAGACATCCTCAGGGACTGCTGTCACTTGAAGACCTGACTGGAGCCCAGGGGGACTCAGTAGCATACAGGGTACTGGCAGCTTAGTATTAGCTGGAACAAGAGGCTGTTTGTGAAATTCCCTGTTAGACTGTTTTGGTGTCCCTGCTGCAGCATGTGGCATTTGGCAATCTTAGGAGTATGTGATCTGAAAGAGCAAGGAGAAACCCCAGTGTCTCCCCATGGCCCACCATTGAAGTCCCTCACCACTGTTGCTGCATTTCCTGTTGGCCACACAAGTCAGCTCTGATGAGTTGATACGGCAATGTATATGGTTGGGGCTAGTGCAGAGGCCTCTGTATGTTCACTAACACAATAAGACTACCCACCCGTGGTCAAGGGTTTCTACCTGGAGTTTCATTCCATGGGTTGATTGGTTAAATCATTGGCCTTTGATGGTTAAACTCAGTTTCCAGACCCCTGCCCTGTCCCTGGAGGTCTGGGGTAGGGCTGAACTTTTTAGCTAAGTCTAGCCAGGTCTTTCCATGAAACCATGTAAGGGCTCACTTTGAATTATGGTATTAATGTAAGTCTCTGGTATGGCCCAAAGAGGTTCATTATATATATGAAAAGGCTCCAGTCATTCAGGAAATTCCAAGAGATGTGAGAGCTCAGAGCCAGGAAATAGGGGCAAAATATGTATAGTTATTATAGTATAGTAGTGAATGCAGAAGAAATTTTATACAGCTATCACTGATTATTTTTATTTTTGGTTAAATTTTTTTCTAGTTGTAAAACTAGGCCATATTCTTTTGCAGAGGATTGGGAAAGGAAGAAAATATAAAGAAGAAAAATAGAAGTTATTTGGTACCCTATCACCTAGTATTTTATTTTTATTCCTTTTTACATAACTATATATAATACTTTGATTTTTCTTTTTACATTACAGAAGTAGTAGTTGCTTATTGCATAGTAATACAGAGAGGGCAGAATGTCTAAAGTTAGTTATTTTTTGAAAACGTGGCCCTGCCCAGGAAGAGCCTTCCTTGGTCACACACTAGGAAGAAGATGGAAGGGGCACAGAGCCAGGGGATGCCTTGGGCAGGGCCGGGACCTGGTCACTCTAAGGGCGACAAGTCAGTACAGCGGGGCCGAACCAGCAGAGGGACGCGGCCAGGGCAGAGTGTGGAGAGGAAATGAAGCTCTCAGGACAGAAGAGTTAATTTTTACTGTTATGTTAAGATCTACTTTCTAAGGATAGCACTATTTTCAGAGATCAAAGGCTGTAGAATGGGAGGCAAATAAGGAAATACTTAATAAACAGGTACAGGTGAGTATGTGGTTAAAGCACAATTCTGTATTTGTGTACTTGTCAGGGCTGCTTCTGGCTGAACAAGTTGTCTTGACCCAGCTGCCCTGGCTCCTTCAGGCCACTTAACACTGTTTACTTCTCCCAGGGGTGGGATACATGTGATCTGCCCACAAGTGCTTTTATAAGGTCTGCAAATAGAATGCACTCAAGTTAGACACATTATTGTATAATAATGGGTTCTAACTGCTGGGTCTCAGGTACTTTCTTTGGATCAAGAAAGGCAAGAGGAGAGTAAAATTTCTCGAGCCTAATCTTTGCAGAATCTCTAGAGTGGAGGAGCCTAAAGCCATTCAGAGCCTCAAGTTAGGGAATGTTCTTGCGTTTGATCACCTGGCTGGCACCATCTAGGAAGAGATATCTTAAGGCAGCAGTTCTTGACCCGGGCACACCTGGTTAGAGTCACCTGAGGAGCTTATAAAAATACTAATGCCCAGGCCATTCCTCTCATGGAGGAGGCGGGCACAGCAGTCCAGGCACTGTTATTTTTAAAGCTCTCCTAGTGCCTCTGTGATTCCAATATGGGTGCTAAGTTGGTGAGTAAATTTTTTTTTTTTTTTTTTTTTTTTTGTCTTTTTCTTTTTTCTTAGTACCGGGGATCGAACTCACGACCACACATTTGCAAGGCAGGCACTTATGCCACTAAGATAAATCCCCAGCCCCAAGGGGAGTAATTCTTAAAAGAAGACCAACCTGCCTCCAGCCTTCTTCATGCGGGCAAGGAAGTATTCTGCATTTCAGAAGTACTGCAAACATTTGATTCCACTGTCACAATATGTGTGTGTTTATATGTTTTTAAATTGTCTTACAAAGAGTACATATAACTGTTACACACCAAACTTTAACATACGGAAGACTACTAATGAGTTGTCTTCTCTCTCTGACTTTAAATATAGTAGTGAATGTCATCAAGCAGAATGTATCAGATTCAGATATGATTCTGTTTTGTTTCTTCATCCCCTCCTCCTGCTTTTCTTTTTTCTTTCATTTTTCCTGCTTCTGCTAAAGCAAAGATGAGCCTCTGTGTTCTATTTAGGGAGCAAAGGTTGTGTATGAATAGCAGTTTGTATGCCACAGGCCTTTTCTTGCACAGCCTGTAGTGTGAAGGTCTGTTATCCTGCAGATTACATCAGTTTACTTTAGGGTACAACCATCCCTGGGCAGGGTTGAGAGCTGCCTCCCACTAGTCCGTAAGCATCCTGTCTGAGTGTCAGCTACAGCCACCACGCAGATAAGTTTACGCTGGACAGCTGCCCTGCCCATGGGAGTGAAAGGGAAGATTCGAAGGCAGTGGACTGCAGCTACAGGTGGAGATGGCCAGACATAGATGGTTCCTTGTCAAGAGGTCATTGAAATATCTTTGAGCAGTCATTGGCTAAAACCTGCTGTCTGTGGCTCCAGAGCCACAAAATGTTCCAGCCAGTTGGGGTCTTAGCTACCAGCTTCCTGTTGAGGATAAATTGTGTCTATGCCCTGTGCTTGAGGCTTTAGAGATATCCTTACTCAATCTAGATATGTTCTTACTTAATCTTTGCCATAACTGTATAGGCACGCATTATTATTCCTATCTTGCACATGAGGAAACTAAGACTCAGAAATGGTAAGTAACTTAATGTATCCAAGGTCACAGCTAATGAGTGACAGAGCTGATACTGGAATACAAACTCGTCCTCTCCAAAGCCACAGAAACTATTTTATAGATGAGATCAAGTTCTGGAGAGGAAAAGCAACTCTTCTAAGTTGACACTGCCGGTTCTGATTCATGGCTGCTACTACGATGAGCACTCACATGGTATTCCAGCTCCGCGGCTGTGCCCAGGTGCCAAGGGAAGTGCAAAGCGGGGAGCATCACTAGCCTTTTGTGTGGCTCAGGCAAGGCAGTGTTGTGCTAGTGTAGTTATCCATTTTCTATTTTTTTTTTATTTTGAAGGGAATAAAATAAAACAATAAAATGGAACAAAACAAAACAGTGAGAACAACATTAGATTTCAAAAACAAGAAAATCCCCCATACTTGCTGATTGCATGTTGTTATCCTCTAAACATACATTCAGACTTCTGGCTTTAGGCCTGCAAAGTCAATGAACAATACAAGCATTAAGTTTTTTTTGTATCTCAGTTACTATATCTCAGCCTCTGTTCCTCCAAATCAGCCAGTTGCCTGGGGTGGGGGGCTCCTTGTCTCCCAGCCCATGCACCAGCTGGCTCACAGGAGGGACGAGTTGACTTCTTGGTCCTCCTCCCAGCCCACATGGCTGCCACTCTCCATTTTCTATTTCTATAACAATGTACCTGAGCCTGGGTACTTTAGTTTTAAAAGGTTGTTTAGCTCATAGTTTGAGAGAACAGAAGTCTGAGACTGTTGACCCATGTGTTTTGCTTCTGCTGAGGGGCCCCCGGCACATCATAGCAACGTGGATGGTATCATGGCAGGAATGTGTGCAGGTCACGTGGTAGGACAGGAAGCCCGCTGCAGAGGGCCTGGTCTTTCTGTTTTTGTAACAACTACTTTTGTGTAAGTTAAAGAGGACCTGAGACCAGTATTATTTATTATCCCTTTTGTGGGCAGCATCCCAGTGTCCAGTGACCTCAGTATGGTACACAAGGCCCCATCTCTTGAAGATCCCACCACCTCTCACTTCATCACATGAGGGCCAGCTTCTAGCACATGAGCCTCTGACTATACTCAGATAGGGGCAGGTGGGGTAGAATGAGAACCTGGACTCAGCATATTGTGTCTTTGCCCCAGCAAGGGATACCATGTGAAAAAGCACGGGGGGAAGGCAGGCAGGAGTGACCTTCATGACCACATCTCAGCCGGAAAGGTTGGGATGATGGAGTCATAGTGAATGAGAACTGAGGACGTAGGGTGTGAGCCTGTTACAGGTTTGCTCTGCATTGTCCATTTCCCCCTTTGGCAGTTGGTGGGAGTCTGGGCAGCAGGATCTGCTTCGGCCCTTCACATTCCTGTGTCCGTGTGCTCGGCTTAATTTGGTAGCAAGCAGCTTGCAGGAGCTCCACTCTGCCTCCATTTATGGAAGGAAGAGGAACAAGGATGCCCCTTGGATGGGGTTGGGGAGTGGCTACACTGGAAAATGAAGAGGGCAGCCCCCATATAAGGGCTTTAAGACTCTCCCCAGCGGGGCTCCTTATCAAGGAGGCAATGTTTAATTCAGCTACATTGCGAGATGGTTGCTTTTGTTTTCATCTGAATCTGTGCCAAGGATTCAACTTGTTCTGTTTATTTTATTAAAAACTTTATAAACAGCATTAATAAATAGATGGAAAGCTGCTGCATAAATGACAGAGGGACTAAATGAAACTCACAAGGGTCAGCTGTTGAATAAATAACAAATCCATGTCCTTGTACCATCAAATTCCTATATATGCAAATTAGAGACAGTGGTTTACCAGAGTGTTTTAATTAATATTTATAAATCACAGAGCACCTCTGAGAGGGCCAGTAAGCTCTTTATATTATTATCATGTCACACATAACAAATCCTCAGGAGATTGCTGCCTGTTTTGCATTTAGGTCTGAGCAAGCATGTTGTATGTCTCCCCTGTAGGTATGGTAGCAGCACAACGCCAGGTCACCGTCCAGGAAGGACCCTTGTATCGCACAGAGGGCTCCCACATCACCATCTGGTGCAATGTGAGTGGCTACCAGGGACCATCAGAGCAGCAATTCCAGTGGTCCATTTATCTGCCCTCTGCCCCTGAGCGCGAGGTGCAGATTGTCAGCACCATGGACTCTTCCTTCCCGTATGCAATCTACACCCAGCGTGTCCGCAGTGGGAAGATCTACGTGGAGAGGATCCAAGGCAATTCAGCTTTATTGCACATCACAGATCTCCAAGCCCGGGACGCAGGGGAGTATGAATGCCACACGCCCAACACTGACGAGCGGTACTTTGGGAGTTACAGTGCAAAGATGAACCTAGCGGGTAAGGAAATGCTGTTTCCATGTGGCTAGTGCCAGCCAAAGTCTCTTCTTTCATAGCGTACCTCTGTTTTGTACCATGCGTTTGACTTAAAAATAAGACAGCAAGACTCCTCAGATATTTTAAAGGTCAACAGGTAGCACAAGTAAACAAAATTTCTGTTCTCACCTGTTAGTAATAAAAGCTTGAAGCTGAAACTGTAAAAAAGATCTAATGAACATGTTAAAAGATTCAGAGGTTATTAATGGTGGCGCTGGTGAATGGGAATATGAAAATATAGGGGAAAGACATTTGTGATAATCTGAAAAAATAACGTGGAAGATAAAACTATAAAGTCAGCTGAAAGAGAGGCAAAACCATATACAGGCCAAGAAAAACTGCCATGCTCATCCCCAAAGGCTGAAATGAATGAAGGGTAGATAAATTAATTGGAAAATAGTTGCACAAACATGTTAATGTGCATTGGGAGAAGTGTAGGGGAGTGACTTCCCAGTAACCAGTGATGTCCAGGCTTATAGACCCTTCTTCATAGTGTGGAGGGAGGCAAGGAATGAGACAGGTTTGAGGGTGAATGAACTGACAATGCTCAGCTAATAGCAAATGGTGCTTTTTGGAAATTGAACGGACTAGAGATGTACAATTCGTGACAGAATCTGTCCAGGTGGTTACATCCTTTAATCTTCCTCCCTGCAGACATGAGTTCAGTTAATGAAAACTCAGGAAAAGGAACAAAGGTAATTACTTTCTCCTTTGTCAGGTCTGGTCTTTAGGTAGATAGGGGATATCAGACAAAATTTTCCGAGCATCTACTGCTCCTCATGGGCCCTGTTTAAAATACTCAGCATGCCACGTCACTATTTGGGGTGAAATTCCATGGAGTCCTTACCTCTCAGAAGGATAGCTTTCGGACTGGCTGGCACTGCTGAGTCAGGAAGAACATGTGTCCAGGCCCTTGCTCAGGCCCCTGGCCCCATGGAAGAAACTGTGAACTCACCACCTCCCCTGATGCTCCTAAATGATGGAGGAAGCTCCAGGAAGCAGAGCTGGGAGCTGTCCTTTGGGCAGCCCTGGCCACAGTGCTTGCCGATGTGAAAAGATTAACGGTGTCGAGGCTTTATTCTTTTTCTGCCTGAGTCTTAATTTCTATTTTTATTACCATAATTAAACAGGGCATGTTTCTTTTTTCTTTCTCTAATAAGCCTATATACTACCAACAAGGACATTAAGACTTAGTCCTGGGTAAGTACAGGGAGAAAACACAGGAGCTGTGGCCAGGATACCCGCATCAGACAGAAGGGTGGTGGGCTGTAGTCTCTGGAAAGATGTAAGAATCAGGGGAAAGCTCCAACCAGGGGACAACAGGGCATTGTCTTTGCTTGCCTGAGTCCATCTCATACCATGGCTTCTTGCAGTGTGGGCCACTTCGATGAGTTATACAAAATATAACTTAGGAAAATAGGGGATGGTGATTTGCTCTGCCAAAAATGTGCTAAGGTAAACAAAACAAAACAATCCTTTCAAGGACCATGCATTGCTGAAGTGCATTAGAGGATATGGAGGAGGGTGGGCCGGAGAGAAGGGGGTCATGAGCATGTTGCATTGAAATGAGAAGCTGGAAGCTAAGGAGCCCTTTCTCTTTGAAGATCAGCCAGAGGGAAAGTGCAAGTATTTCAGAGCAATACTAAAGTCAACAACAAATCTTAATAAGCCTAAAAGAAAATTATTCTGACACAGTATTTTTCAGGAAGCCTGTTTATCAGTTAAACTTTCAATATGTTTGAGCATTATTAAAATATCAAAAAGGTAATTTTAAGTGCCAAAAAGATACATTAAAACTGCGTTATACATTAAAACAAAATCTTGCCGTTGTGTGCCTTTCGGGGCTATCTGTCACCCTGAACTGCCTGTCAGAGGTGGTCTCTGTTGGGGTCACCTGCATGGAGTGGGAGTCTTGCCCCTTGTGGATCTCTCAGATGCTTTGTCTTTCTGACCACATGCTCTCGGGACATTTTGTGTTTCAGTGATCCCAGACTCCCTGCAGACCACTGCAGTGCCCCAGACTCTGCACAAAGTGGAGCAGGACCCGCTGGAGCTCAGCTGCGAGGTGGTCACAGAAACGTTCCAGCACAGTCACCTGTCTGTGGCCTGGCTCCGGCAGAAAGGTGGCGAGAAGCCTGTGGAAGTCATTTCCCTGAGCCGGGACTTCGTGCTGCAGTCCAGCAGCGAATATGCCCTGAGACAGAGCCTGGGAGAAGTGCGGCTGGACAAGCTGGGGAGGACCACCTTCCGTCTCACCATCTTTCACCTACAGCCTTCTGACCAGGGCGAGTTCTATTGTGAGGCCGCGGAGTGGATCCAGGATCCTGATGGGTCGTGGTATGCCATGACCCGGAAGCGCTCTGAGGGTGCTGTGGTCAACATACAGCCCACTGGTCAGTCTCCTCGAACTTGTTTCTCTTGTACTTTTGCAGATGGGCGGACTGTCAGACACTTGGAGGGTGTGCAGACACTGCCTTTGGTGACCTATAGTAGTACTGGTTTCCAGATGAATTTGGAGATGGTCCTGACTTTAGCCAGAAGACACTGTGGGATGTACTGAATGCAGTCTCCTAAGACTTAGTCTTCCAGGAAATCACAGATAGGTGCTGCTCACACTGAATCCTGCCTATTGTCTTGTTTTCCTTATCTGAAGAGCGTTTCACATCTTTTAAAGCAAGAAACATTGAAAAGTTGAAAGATTTCACAGGAGCTGCTCATATCTCGTGTCTCTGGGTTTCCGTTCCTATTAGACATAGGCACTGCCCAGTTTGGTACCCTTGCCACCTTCAGGTACCAACCTATTTTCATTTGTAAAAGGCAGTTGAGATTATGAACCTGCCATTATAGCTATAAAATTATGAACCCTGGAAATGTGGGTTACATTATTTTTATTAATATTTCCATAGAGGTATAATCTCCAAAATGCTTTATCACATTTTGTCACTGTTGCTTAGGATGGCCTGGAGATATGTAGGTAGTGGCATTCCTGTTTCATAGGTGCTGATGCTGAATGCAGAGGATTTCAGGGCCCCAGGCAGAGTCACTCTGTTGATGAACCTGTCCAGAGAGTACCAGGTCCTACCATAGATGTCTTCTCCAGAGAATACCTGATGGGAATCCCTGAGGAGGCTGAGTGATGTGTTTAGAGCTGGCACCTTAGAGAGCTGCAGTCCTCCCTGGCTTCCTTTGATGTCTCCCATGACTCCAGACTCCATTCCATGCTCACTCCTGAGCTTTCGGAGCTCGGAGTCAGAGCTGACAGATGTTGCTCTTGCCTTTGCTGGATTGGGAGGTAGGTTCTCCCTTGTACCATCAGTCTCTAGCTCTGGAAGGTAGTCATTGTGCTCCTAGTAAGGTATACCAGGTGGACTGTGAGTCTTTCCTTTGTTGGTGCTTCTTTTTGGTGAGGGCGATGGCAGTCTTGGTAAGAGAATAGAGAATTGTGGGTTACCGTGGAGTCCTCGCGATAGAAAATGTCAGTTCATCTCCTTGTCCCCTTTGCTAGTCAGTTTTGAGGGTCTTTGCATGGTGTCTCTGATATTCAAGCCTAGTGCTTCACACGCTCTTAATAGAGTACTTCCAGGGCCTCATCCCAGAAGTTCTGAGTCCAGGCAGCTGGATGTTCAGTGCACTTACCAGGTGATTGCTTCTGTTGCCTACATTTTATCTGGAATAGCTCTAGAGGGAATAAGGCAGAGGAGATTCTGAGGGAAGCTAATGGATGTCATGCTTTCACCAGAGGATTGGATTCCTGGATAGGAACACTTCATCAGCTCTATAGGACCGAGAACTTTTAGCAACTTCTGGATCTTCTGGTATTAAGAAGCCTACTGAAGAAGCTTTATTTCCTATTTATCATTTTCCTTGCTGGATGGTTTAAAGATCAGCTTCAAAAGTCTGAACCAAATTTTAAGTCTTAATGTTTTTTAAATTAGGTTGCATCAGTTAATCTTCTTTATTTTAATCTTACCCATTCGGAATTAGGGCTTTTTGAATTTACCCTCCAAATGTATCCAAGCTAAGCCAGCAAGGGGGAAGATTTAATGAAAGGAAAAGGGTAGTGACTTGACTCTGCACTGGTCTCAAGCTCAGTGGTCTCATATCCAACTTTACCCTTCTTTTACTTCACTTCAGTAAACTGTCATCAGTCTCAATAGCACTAAAAGTGTGGTGTGAGGCACTAGGGGAGGCAGAGATGAGTAACCTAGCTCCCTGCACTTGAGGTGCTTGTAGACCCGAGGATCAGTGGCCAAGTAGGAAGTACAAAGTGCTGTAATGACATCTGACCACAGTGCTTTGGGAACACAGTAAATATGAAGGTTCTTGCTCTTTTAAGTTTTTCTTGGGTGGAATAGTTGTTAGGCAAATCCAGTAACTCTTGGAAGTGTAATGACTTGAGTGGTCTCAACATTGTTTGATTGTTTGGCAAGCAGAGAAAAGTCAAACATGACTAGATGCTGAGTTCTGGGTTTGAACTGCGGGAGAAGAAAGGAAAGGAAGGAAAGGTAGCCAAAGCCTGAACACTAAGAGATAGAGCTTGGAGTCACTCTGTGGACCAGGAGTTTTCCAGCTATTCTTCAAACCTTAGCAGCCCTTGGAAGTGCCTGAGCTCTTGTACCTAGTGTTGGCTGAGAGCCTGGAGCTGGGGCTGGGCCTGGGGCACTGGGGTTCCTTGAACTGTGGGAAGGAGGGAGGAGGGAAGCACATGTGGAGTCCTGCCTGAAAGTCTCTGCCTCCCTATTAGTGGAAGTTCTTGTTTTCTTGTTTTGTAAATTTCAGTCAATGGATGCTTGAACCTTGGTCTATAGAACCACAAAAAAAAAAAAAAAAAAAAAAAAAACCAGAGTGTGAAATACCAAACCACAAACAGAGTATGAAAACACAAGACTATCTGGCTCTTGGGTGGAGACCAAACGTCTGAGTGAGGAAGGCCCAGGGAAAGCCTTCTAGGCTCAGGAGAACAGCAGCACTAACCCCAAATGGGCAGGACCTAGTGAGACAGAAGCACAAAAGGCCAAGCAAGTAGGAGGAGAAGCTGGAGGGAGGGTGTCATGGAATCCAAGGGAGAATCAGGGTGCAGAGGCCCTTGGGCAGAACTGTTGCTTATGACAGTGGGTATGGGCTAGAATGAAACATTGGTGCTGTTTGCTAGGTCAGTGACTTATTCTGGGAGAAGGACCAGAGGCCAGGTTTCAGTGAGCTAAGGAGTGAGGCATAAATCCCTTTCCAGTTGGTTGGCTAGGGGTAGCCAAGAGCAAAGTGCTCTGCAGGAGTTGGGGTAACGTGTATCTTTAGCATGGAGATGTGAAGGCTTCCTGAGCCATGGGTGGACTCCTGTGGGATGTTTTTGGTTGCCAAAAAGAGGGAAGCCACAGTTGTGCCAGCTTAACCAGGGCAAATGGAAAAGTAAGCTCTGTGTCATGTTGGCATGTCCACACTGGCATTTATGTAGGAGTGCCTGTTAGCTTGATGTTGGGTTATGAATCACTATACTTTAGTTGACCCAAGGGCTAATAACAGAGAACAGATAACATGGGTGCATCCATCTAGGAGGTCGTGGCAGAGGAAAATTGCTTCTTCCAGCCGCATCTCTCAGGTCTGGCCTCTTGGAAAAGGGAAGCAGTGGTGACTCACACATGGTAGCAAGCGTGGTACTAGAGGGAAGGGGAGAAGGCTTATTAGGGGTGGTGATGGAGAGCAAGCAGGTGTGACGTTGAGCTGCTGCTGGAAAGGGGAGGGTAAGACAGCTGACTCCTGCCTTCTTCAGGGAAACAGGATTTTTATCTGTGTGCAGAGTGTATGTGACCTGGAATCATTAAGTCAAGGGTCCTGAAGCTCTGGAAAATCCTACAAATGCCAAATGGGGAGGGAAGCTGTGATTGAGGCTAAAGAATCTATAGGAAACCGGCATGCTGCTATGATTTGGTTTCTTCTCAATGTCTTCTCTGGAGGAACAGAGCTAGAACTGCAAGGAGGGATTGGGGCAGAGGTCACAGCTGCCACCTATAGCTAGTGCTCTGTGGTTCTGTTTCTTTGGACAAAGGTTTCCTTTAACCCTCAATTTCCTTTTCTTTCCTCTCACCTCTGCTAATGGGGTACCTCTGAGATTGCATAACTGTCTCATTCATTGATAGTCATCATGTACCATTGCCTGGAACACTGTTGGTGACCATGTTTCATCATGGTTATGAGTCTTTCTTGAGTCTCTCTCCTCTGTTTGGTTCTTTAAAGAATGTTTAGGTTCTTCGATCAATTAAGAGGTTGCCCAGTTAAGTGGGTGTGGGTACCTTCCCACACCATGCACCCTGTAGCAGGTGGTAGACCAGTGAAATGATGTTGCTTTTTATTTTCTTAGGTAATATTATCAGGATTTTCTTATTCATGTCTTACTTCCAGTATTCACATGGGGGTAGAGAGAGAATTTCAGTATTTTCATTTTTGAGTATTAATTACTAAGATTGGGGTCAGCAGCTAGGTCGCTGTCACTATATTTCATAAAGCTCTGTGGGCGTAAGTTCTATAGTACCTGCTGAAAACATTTGTAATTGTGTTGCTTCCGTGGAGTACATGGTGTATGTATGAAGGTAACCTTTGCAGTCTGCCACTGAAACGATAATAGGAACTCCTCCTGGGTTTTAGGGGACTAATCAAGAACAGCAGAAGCCTTGAACAGAGCCCCATTGGTCTTAGTGAGAGTAGCATGATCCTAGGCCAACTGAGTCTAGCTAGGATACAGTGATGTTCAGTGATTTCTCTGGGCTTCAGATAACCTGGGTCGGAGTTGGGGTTTCTCTCAGGATAAGTGCTGTGTGCTCCCTGTAGGACAGGCAAGAACAGTGGGAGTTTGCTGATGCAGTTTGGTTAGTTGCGGCCCACTTATGCCCAGAAGGGATCCATGTTGTTTGTTTTCTCAGACAAAGAATTCACCGTTCGGCTGGAAACAGACAAGCGGCTGCACACGGTGGGTGAGCCAGTGGAGTTCAGATGCATCTTGGAGGCTCAAAACATTCCTGACCGTTACTTTGCTGTCTCCTGGGCCTTCAACAGCTCCCTCATTGCCAGCATGGGGCCTAATGCTGTGCCAATTCTCAACAATGAATTCGCCCACCGGGAAGCCAGGGGACAGCTTAAAGTGTCCAAAGAGAGCGACAGTGTCTTTGTGCTGAAAATCTACCACCTTCGCCAGGAAGATAGTGGGAAATACAACTGTCGAGTGACTGAGCGAGAGAAAACTGTCACTGGGGAGTTCATCGACAAGGAAAGCAAGCGTCCTAAGAACATCCCCATCATTGTCCTCCCCCTCAGTAAGTAAAGAGACATGTTACCTGCTTGTGCTTCCTTGGTCCTTGAGTCAGTGGCTAGTGTCACTAGGAGAAGTAGGGGGAATGAGGCAAGCCATGAAACTCAGGGTAAAAACAGAGAGAGAGGACCACTGAGCCTCACGGCCTCCTCTAGGCCTCCTGCCCACACTCAGCTGGCCATCAGGCACCCAGAACATTGCAGGTGTCTCTGGCTGGGGCTAGGTACTTGCAGACTTGAGCTTGAGCAGCTGAGTGTAAACACTAGAGTGCCAGCTCAGTTTGGAAAACGACCAAGCTCAGAGTACTGATCGTTCTTACGTGGCAATAAGTTCTAGAAGTGGGCAGAGGCTTGTCTTGAAAGCTCACTTAAGGAGAGCTGGTCTTCTTTGTGAGGATTTTAAATCATAAAGTACATTATGAAGCGGGATTTAGTGTTTGAGTTTTTGCAGGTAGAAAGGTGGGCATTCCCATAATTGTTTTCCCTATTGAAATTACATTATTAAAAACAGTGGCTTGTAGAGTGCTTGCCTAGCATGCTCAGCACCCTAGGTTCTATCCCCAGCCCTGAAGAACAAAAGTAGTGGGCAGGCTGTCCTGTCTTCCTGGAGCATGCCTTTGAAAGCTTAGGCCATCTCCAGTTGCTTAGGAGGGGCCTGCTTCCTTGTAAACTGATGTTATCTGCCTGGGGAGAGCCCTTGCTGGGGACTCCAGAGATGACCAGTGTTTGTGCATGTTGTGTTTAAATACCCATAGTGTTATGGTATTCCTATTAATCTTCTTCCTTTCATAGTTCTGTTTTTAGTGAAAAGATAATACGAATTAACAATGCTTTAATTTTAAACGAGGTGGTAAAGTTGTAAAACTAACCTTTAACCTTTTCTCGGATGCTCAGACTATTCTTTCTCTTAGTCTTGGAATGATTTCCTTTACATTTTTACATATTTAAAATACTTCTCTTTAAGTGTGAAGTCAAAAATAGACACAGAGGACTTGCTACTTTCTTTCCTTATCAACAGGATTAGTTTCTTTCTTGCTTGCTTTTTTTTTTAAACCTGTACACACACCCCTAATTATTACGAAATTCTATTTCTTAGCCTCCCTACCTCACCCAGCAATGCCTAGCATGGTGCTTTGCATAGTGTAGGTGCTTGCTGAATACTTGTATAATTGAAATTGTTGAGTTGAATGCCCAGTCTCTTCACTATTTTCTTGTTGGCCTGTGCTTGCCTTAACCACAGACTCTCTACTTTAAAATCTGTGACTAATTCCTCATTGTTTTGTAAGGATGGCGTGAAGGACAGCCACACCGATTACTTCCTGTATCTTTTGTACTAAAAGATTTCCCCCAAATCCCTTCCAAGAACCTGTTTGATGATCTGTGGCCTGCTATATTGCTTTTCCAGCAGATAACTGGGTAGTTAAAGTCCCCCAGCACCACCAGATCCTGTCCCAAGGCCACTTGGGTAAGTCTACCAAAGAATAACAACAATCACATCGGGAATGGTGATCATACCTTGGACTTTAATGGTGCCTTTTCTCCTAAGAGCCCAAAATGCTTCTGCATAAATTATCTCCTTCTCTGCTCCCACCTCTCAAATCCCTGTAGAGGCCAATCTTATATCCACCCTATGAATAAAGTCAGAGCACCACTCAACGAAAGGGCTGAGCCTGTTCAGTTAGTAGTTGAGCTTGCATCGCATTAGACACAATTGCTTCTAACTCCAAATCCACTGCTCTGCGCTTAGCTTGTGCTACACCGTCAGCCTCTCGATTGGAAATTTTCATTTGTGAACATGGACTGAGATTCTCATTAGTTCTGTCCTAGTTTTCAGCTAATCCAGAGTTTTAACTTGTCGGCTACCTTTTTACAGGCCTGGGAACCCGTGTGAATCGTAATAATGTGCAATGCAGCACTGATCTGTGACTGCCTGTACCTCTCCTGCCAGAGTAGCTCTTCTTCTAACCATGGGATTTTTCCAGGCTTTCTGCAAAACAGCAGCCCCTAGAATAACAAGCCAGTAAGGGAGTCCATTGGGTGACAGGGAGGATGGGAATGATGCCCTGAAGGCCATTCTTCTGCATAGCACAAGCAAAAGGATATCTTCCCTTTGGGCTGAAGTCACTCTTTAATACCTCACTGTGACTTGATAACAGCAGGATAAGTCTCTACCCTAAAGAGGACTTTTTTTCTTGTCTTTTTGAGACAGGGTCTCACTATGTGGTTCAGGCTGGCCTTGGGCTCACTTTGTAGCCTAGGCTGGTGTCAAACTTGCAACGGTCCTCCTGCTTCAGCTCCCAAGTGCTGGGATTACAGGTGTGCCCCACCATGCCATGCTTCTAAATATTATTATTATTAGTAGTAGTATTAATGATGATAAAAAATAAGTACTTCATCTGATCCTCTCAGTGTTACGACCCTAAGAGGTGGGCACTGTCAGTACCTTCATTTTGCACAGAAGAACTTGAGCATCAATAGGTAAGTAGGAACCTCAATGTCACCAAGTTAGGATGTAGGAACCTGAGCTCCATATCCATGTTCTTAGCCTCTAATGCCATAGATGGGCTCTGCAGGAGCCTCTGCATCTCCATGGATTGCTTCAGTAAGACTCCTGGAGGACAGTGCCCTCCTGGAAAACTACTATTCCTACTTTGTACAGATCTGATTTTTTACATGAAACAAGTACATCCAGAATGGGTAAAAGCCATGTTCACCATAACTAGAGCCAAATGCTGAGACTTGTACTCTTCTTTGTTTCTGCCTCTGGGAGAAATAAAGGGAAGAAAAGATTGATTTATGTGTATATGTGTGTTTCCTTCAGTAATCAGGTGTGCTTCCTAATCTGGTATTTGATTTAATTGATTGGTTTAAAATTACTGTAAGTATTAATGTCCAGAAAATTGGAGCCAAGGTAGTTATGGTACTGATCTTTGTGTTCTTTAATAATCAGTGTCCTTTTGAACTCAATATAGGTCATTATTCAAGATAGTATCTGCATAATTAAGATAAAGATATGCTTGCTCTTTATAAAAACAAAAGTTAATTGGCGATAGTAAAATTAATCATCACCATGTTGACCATTTTGTGAAACCTTGCTATGCCTTAGATAATCTGTATACATTGTCTCAAATTCTACAGTTAAAAGTAGCATCCCACCAATGTTACAGAAGAAGAAACTAAGGAGTATAACATTAACTGAGTGAGATCAGCTATCAAGTTAGTAACAAGGGCAGACTAGCGAGGGGCGTGGGATCTTTTCCCCAAGATTTGATTGGCAGCATGTTTCAAGGTGGGGAGCAGGGCTGAGGACAGACAGGAGAATGGATGATGATGAGCCATTGGCTTTGGTTTATTTTGTATTCATGAAAGTGTGAAAACTCATTCCCCACATACTGTGAGAAACCAAGCCATCTGTGTGTCATTATGATACACACACAGGCACATACAATCTTCCAAATACTTCCTGGCATTTTTGTCTTTCTAATATCCCCGCAAAGGACTCAAAGGATACATTATCGATGTTCAGCTTTTATTAAACTGATGTGGCACCGAATCGGGGAAAGACTGAGGTAAAGTAGGATCTGAGAGTTACTCATTTTGCTGAAAGTCCAAGTTGAAAGCTTTGAACTCCAGCTAAATAGGTTACTCTATAAATTGTTTTATGTCCTAAACATCATGCCATTAAACTGTATTTCTTAGATTCTGACTCAGTCTCAGAACCTCATTACCCCAGTCCTCTGCATGTAGCAAAGAACTTCCTAGGTTTCAGATCTAGAATCATAGGAGGTGATGCCTGCCACCAGCTAGATCTTTCAGCATGAAATGTTAGAGTATTTCTTTTCCTCTGAGCTCACTGTCTATGAATATGAAATACGAATTCCATTTGCACACACCCTGTGGTAGTATCAGTGGGGAGGGCACCGTGGAGACCATCATGACCCCAACATGGCCCTCTCTCCTCTCCTCAGAGAGCAGCATCTCCGTGGAGGTAGCCAGCAACGCCAGCGTCGTCCTCGAGGGGGAGGACCTGCACTTCTCCTGCAGTGTCCGCACAGCGGGCAGGCTGCAGGGCCGCTTCTCTGTCATCTGGCAGCTCGTGGACAGGCAGAACCGCCGCAGCAACATCATGTGGCTAGACCGAGATGGCACTGTGCAGCCGGGCTCATCTTACTGGGAGCGCAGCAGCTTCGGGGGCATCCAGATGGAGCAGGTGCAGCCCAACTCCTTCAGCCTGGGCATCTTCAACAGCAGGAAGGAGGACGAGGGCCAGTACGAATGTCATGTGACCGAATGGGTGCGGGCAGTGGATGGTGAGTGGCAGATTGTCGGGGAGCGCCGGGCCAGCACCCTCGTCTCCATCACAGCTCTCGGTAAGTGAGGAATGGGACTGCTCGAAAGGCTGTTCCCCAATGACGTTTATATCAGAGTTCTGGTGGGACACCATTGTACCTTCTTTCATAGAAAAGACTCTTGAGGGTTGAATGGGCAGGGTAGTGGATGGTGAAGCAGCCAGAGCTAGCAACTTTGGGCAGTGTTACCATATCTAGGGCTGAGATTCAAGCTGGGTTAGGTCCGCTGCCCAGCAGGAAGGTTACTGTCAAAACTGCCTGGAAGAGAGGGAGAGAAACAACTGAACTCTACAGCACTGTTCTCCTGGCCTTCCGGCCTCCTGCTCTGAGGCCCACAGCCAGCCCTCCTGAAAGTTGGCAGAGCAGCATAGGAAAGTCCTTTACCATTTCTTTAGTATTGGTGTGTTTCTGACTGCGTCTGAGCACTTGGGTTTAGTTGTTCTACTGAAGCTTTACCAAGCCAAGTTTAATTAGATAGGAAACTAAGAAAGGGCAGCTAATTTGCCCAAGATGACAGGTTTTTTTTTTTTTTTCTCTTTTTCCTTTTTATCGGTACTGGGGATCGAACTCATGACTGCCTGCTTGCAAGGCAGGCGCTTATGCCGCTGAGCTAAATCCCCAGCTCCAAGATGACAGTTTTTAAGTGACTGACCCACAGTGTGAGCCCAGGAAACCAGCATTCCATCTTAACATTTTTCAAGGCCTGTGCTTTTATCCATTCCTCTGTAAGCCTCCTACTTAAGAAATCCATTTCCTTATTAGCATGAAAAAAAAAAGATACCTTGAGATTTGCTAAAACTAAAGAATATTAGATTTACTTCTCATGGGGTAGTTAAAAAGGCTCGTGTCAACTTTTATCTGCCAAATACAATCAGTATATTAAATTTTGAAAGACCAGTCTTTCACTTTGCTAGGAAGATAATTTGTCATGTCAGGTCTTCTGTTTATCAGGAGGCTGGCATCAGTTATCCTCAGCAACATTACATCCCACTCTCAGGGTCCATGTCACCTCACAGGCTGAGCTGGTGGTACTGTCAGAATGTCTGGTAATGGCAGCCCCCACTGGCTTTGTCTAAGAACAAGACCTCTACTTTTCTGCACTCTGAGGTGAGGTTTACATTTGCTCTTTAAAAATCTAAGAGATGAGGGGCCAGGGATATAGCTCAGTAGCGCAAGTGCCTGTCTGGCAAATACACGGTCATGAGTTCAATTCCTGGTACAAAAAAATTTTTTAAAAAGTCCAAAGATGAATTTGCTCTTTGCAATAATCGTGTGGCTTACATCTCTTGGCTCTAGAAACTTCCTCCTGCTATTGCTGTTCCTGATGATTTCAGTCCCTGTGCTTGTGCCTGTGCTGGGCATCGGAGGGGAAAGCTTAGGGTGCACAGCGTTGCTTGCACTGGTGGTGAGCAGTGTCTGAGGCAGGGTTAGAGTGAGCCAGGATTTTCTCTGTAGAAGTACTTCTGCTGACTCAGGTCATTCTCAGAGCATTTCTATATTCACCATGTCTAGCAGTCCCCACAGCCAAAGTATCCTGAGGGGGACTGGTATCCTGGGGCCAACTCTATCCGCTTGCTTCTCCTCCAGGACATCTCTGGCTGAAGCCATCGTTAGGGTGGCCCAAGGTAGTAGGCCAGAGAAAAACAGGAGAGCATTGTAGATAAAGATTGTCTTTTCCGTCTAACGTCAACAACAGCACACAGTTTTCTTATCAGTACAGTTAGGTGTGATCCCATCTCAGGAGGAAGGTGACAGTCACAAGTGGTATGGCTAAGGTAACAGGCAGAGCATCTTCCAAATGCCCATAGACTGTGATGTCTGTGCATGTGAACTGTTCAGATATTGTACGTACTGTAGTCCGTAGACTACATACTGCATCATACGTTGACCATGACACATTCCTCATTAGCTTGGGAGAGTCACTGGTGTAGAGAAGCTGTCTCCCCTTGAGGTGTGAAGCCAGGAATGCCTTGTGCTAGCCCGGTCCCCAAGGTCCTTTTCTGTACACCTTTTGGGGTAATGCATGCTATCTGTAGGTCCATAAATAACTGCTTAATGTTTGAGCATGAGTCTTTTGTTTTTTGGGGAGGGTGTAGGCTCTGAGTGTTTTAAGGATATATGTTATGAAATCCAAATTGAAGATCCTGAGTTTTGCTGGGGATTTAGTTCAGTGGCGTAAGTGCTTACCTGGTGAGTGTGAGGTCATGAGTTCAATCCTGGCACCAAAAAAACAAAACAAAAAAAAAAGATCCTGAGTTTTCAGCACATTTTGTCTGATAACCTACCCTGGAAAGGAAGACGCTTCATCATGTGCCTTGCTTTTCATCTGTAAAGTTTAATTTCCTTTATGTCCATTTTGTTTCTTAAGCAAACCTAGTTTTTAAAACTGTGCGCCACATATTACACCAAGCATTTCACAGATATTTATTTAATCTTCACAAGAACCCATTTTCCAGATGGGGGAACAAGCAGAAAGCAGTTAGATCATTGGTTTAACATCACACAGCTAGGAGCTGTCACAGTTGGACAGCTGGTTGCAGCATCTATGTCCTTAGCTATTGTGCTTCACTTCCCGTGGAGAAAGCAACAGCATAAGGCCCCAAAATCAGCTACATGCAAGTTTGTAGCCTGATTCTGCCACTTCCTAGCTCCTCGGTGCTGGACAGTTTATTTTACTCCTCCGTGCCCTGTGCAAAGGAGCAGTTAATCTTACCCTACACACTTGTTTGATTCAGTGAGATTTGGCAAGAACAGAGTTGGCCCCATGTGTGGCACATAGATAGTGCTCAATGAATTCTGGCTGCTACTAGTTTTCTGATTTTATACAGTATACTAACAAAGAATAGTATTTCCGGACTGAAGGAACCCATAGCACTAGACTGAGGAGTGAGTATGGAGGGTTTAGTGATGCTGCCCTTTCAACAAGGAATCCTGAAAAACTCACCACCCCCTGAGACTGCAGAACCCTAATTAAGGACCATTGTTCCCCACCTCAGCTGAGGTCACCTGCTGAAGATCAGTCCCTCCTGCTGTGGGTACCTTACTGCCTCTGCCCCAGCTTCTGTGGAGGAAGTGAGGAGGGAATTGAGGCCTCCTGCATTTGC
This sequence comes from Cavia porcellus, assembly GCF_034190915.1. NCBI lineage: Eukaryota > Metazoa > Chordata > Mammalia > Rodentia > Caviidae > Cavia > Cavia porcellus. The sequence continues at coordinate 136,907,364 of NW_026947484.1, read as the reverse complement.
CTCCCTTCTGGGGCACCCAAACATTCGAAGGCAAGGGAAGAAAAGGCCAGGCTGGTGGACTTAAGGGCCTGACTTAAGGGCCTTTTCCTCCCGTTTTTGCATGAAATCTCAGGTTTTCTAGACATAGTCCTGGCTACATGTGATCAGCCCCTAGAAGGCAATGGTGTCTGATTCTAGAGAGGATCTAAAGCAGATCCATGTGAGAGTCTCACGTGGAGAACTTCAGGCCTCCCCCTGTGGAGACCAGGGAGCTTTAGTACCGATACGAACAGGAAGCTCTGGGCCACTGCGGTATACTCTGACTTTCCTAGTAGCCCTGTCACTGATGTCACGCTGCCCCAAGAAAGCCAGGTGCCTCCTCTGGTTGACTCTCTGCTCTCTCTCTAGAAACAGGCTTTGCGGTCACAGCCATTTCCCGGACACCAGGAGTGACCTACAGCGATTCCTTCGACTTGCAATGCATCATCAAGCCCCACTACCCGGCCCGGGTCCCTGTGTCGGTGACGTGGCGCTTCCAGCCAGTGAGCACTGTTGAGTTCCATGATCTGGTGACCTTCACACGGGATGGAGGGGTCCAGTGGGGAGACAGGTCCTCCACCTTCCGAACCCGAACTGCCATCGAGAAGGCTGAGTCCAGCAACAATGTCCGCCTGAGCATCAGCCGGGCCAGTGACACAGAAGCGGGCAAGTATCAGTGCGTGGCAGAGCTGTGGCGGAGGAACTACAACAACACCTGGACACGACTGGCAGAGAGGACCTCTAACCTGCTGGAGATTCGAGTGCTGCAGCCAGGTGGGTGCTGCTGGCTTGAGAGTCTCGCTACCGTAGGACCTGAGGGATGATGAGTGCTGATGGGATATGTTGAGAAACCCAAGGGTACAGGCTTCCACAGTATTGGGAGATGCAGAAAGGGAAAGTGATGTGAATAGCAATCCCTGATCCACCGGGTACTTTGAGAATATTTCAGTCAATAGGAGGTAGCATGAATCATACACCAACATTTGTATTACATTTTCCTTGATGACCAGTTATTAATGTCTTAGCACTTGTTTCTTTTCCTCTTGTGTTCTGGTTGTTTTTGGACCATTTGAGAGACTTGTGGACATTGCGACACTCCCTGAATATTCACTATCTAACTCTGGGGAACAGGATATTGTCCTGCCCACCCACAACACCATTATCAGAGTCCAGGAGTCCAACATTAGTATAGTCCCATTACCTGCATTTCTCTAATGGGCCCAGTAATATTCTTTGTAGCTTTTTTTTAACTCCCTACCAGGATTCAGTCAGGGATCACACATTACATTTAGTTGTTCTGTGTCAATCTAGAACAACTTTCTAGCCTGTGTGTGTGTGTGTGTGTGTCCGTCCATCCATCCGTCCGGCTGTCTGTTTGTGTTAAGATATTGACATTATGGCATGTGCTGGCCAGTTATTTTGTGCAAAGTTATGTCTGTACTTAACCTCATCTCTTCTCATCCTTTCAATAATTACATGAAAATTATATGAAAGAGATATCATTTTTGCATGTCTATAGACAAGGAGATTCAATGGAAAAAAAAAAGACAGCGGACCCTTATTGAGCATCTGCTTTGTGCTCAGGTTATTTTATCAGAATTTCATAGCCCCAGGAAGGATGAAGCTAGTTAGTGGTAGGGACAGGATTTGACCCTTCTGGTCTTTATCCTCCTACACTGTCTCCTTGACTCAGGGACCTGTCCACATAGCTAAATTTAGTTCCTTTCTTCTCTGAAGGTGGACAGAAAGAGGCACTGCTCCAGGGAGGCTTCCTGCACAAACCAGTGGATACTTCTCCTACGTGCTGGAGCAGTTCAGTACACAGTACTCGAGGTTTTCGTCTGAGGATGTCCTTGTATCTGTTAGACTAGAAGCTGGTAGAGGCAGAGCCCAGCTATAGGCTTCTGCATCCCTCTGTTGCCCAGCCTATGTGCGGGACAGAACAGGTTTCCCACAGTGAGTAGCAAAGGTTAGACTTTGCAAAGTTTTTTCTGACTTTCTGACCTACTTATTTTGCAAAGATGGTTTGAACCCACTGCATAAAGGATGTTAGCTTTGCCCACTAACAGCTATGATTAATACCTAGTCTGGTCCACTAGCTGACTTTAGATGGCCACGGGGTTTTTTTCAGCAACGTAAGGTTAAATCACAGTAATGTCTGAGTTTATCCTTCCTGTTTTCTGACCCCTGGAGAGAGGCCTGTTCTTTAGCAGTTTTGAAACAAGTTTTATAAATGATAACACTATTTTTGGCTTAGAGCCTGACCCAGACCAATATAATTTTAGGAGTAACAGCTGTTTTTAAGAGGGTTTGCAGGTTAATGGAGGCTTAGGCAGATACCCCATTTGATGGGAGCCCTTGTTGTGGAAGATGCTGAAGCCCCCACTTGCGAACCTTATTAAGTAGAACACTGAGATCATGATTGTGCCTTGTGTTGTCTCCTCTGTCACTCAGGGTTGATGTCCTGAGCAGCACTGGCTGTCACGTGGTTCTGCAGTAGTTGAAGACAGAGGAGATGCTGACCGCAAGGCCTTGCCTGTTATTGCCTTTTTGAATAAAGCAATATTTGCTTGTTTCTTGTACTACTTGGAATCTAAGACTAGAGCACCTAAGGGACAGATATGGAATGAATTCATTGAAGACTGCCATTTGGATTCTGATTATTTTACAATAGTACTAAAGGTTGAAGAGGAAAAAAATTTGTGAAGTGGGTGTCAGGTTTTGTGCTCAGCACTTGTGTACTTTTAAAATTCCTCCAACAATCTGATAATGTGGATATCTCTGTCCTAGTTTTGCTGTGAGGAAACAGAGTCTCACAGTGGCTGGAGCTTTTGGCAGAGGCTAAATTTTTAGTTAAGCAGAAGAACTGAGATTTAAATTGAACGTGGAGCCTGGGTCTCTGACGTCTGTATTTTCTATTATACCATATTATTGCTTCCTAGCAGAAAAATAGCTGGAGAGCTCAGAGGCCCCAGATTCAAGTCTACCTTCATGATCCATGTGTGTGGGGTTAGTTTCTATTTGTGTTTTCGCTGTAAAGAGAATGACCTCTGGTTGGCATAGAAGACTTTGGCACTTCATTGGGCGCAGAGTATGATGAGGCCTCTGCTTAAAGGGACATAGTAACACAGTCTTCTGGTGCTCTGGAGGATGGAAAGAACTAAAGGTGGGAGCTTGAGGCTGCATAGGAGTCCAGAGTGCCAGGCACACCAGGGAGAGTGCGTCCCTTTGGTGTTGCTGTCTTCCCTTTATTGAATATTGATGAGCCTAGCACTTCATATTTTCCAGAGAGCTTTAGGTCCATTTCTCTCCTTTTCCCTAGATCCATTGATTGTACTGGTGCTTTCACTTTAAAAAATGTAGAGGTAGAAAAATACATGAGGAGTGGAGACAGTCTTTTAGACATTGAGTATCTAAATAGTCTTCACTGAGACCTTAAGAAGAAGTGTTATGGTGTAAATGTAGTATGTCCCCTACAAGTCCCATATGCGTGGAAGGTGATTGGGCATGAAGGTGCCCTACTCATCAGTTGGTTCACCACTGACTGGGACTGTGGGTGGGGTGCGGTGGGTAGAGGGGGCTGGTCACTGAGGCCTCTGGAAGGTATATCTTCCTCCCTGGGTTCTCCTTTCACTGTCTGTGCTGGCTGCCATGGTTGAACTGTTTTTTCACAATAACTTTCTGCCTTGAAGCCAACCAACCATGTACTAAATTCTCTGAAGACTTCGTGCTGAAATAAAACTTTCCTTCTTTAAGTTATGGGTATCAGATATTTTTGTTTCAGCCATGAGAAAGCTGGCCAGGTATTGGCCAGCTTATTAGACAGGTATTGCATTTCTGTCTAATAAATGAAGTGTCAGAGGCTCAAAGGTTCTAATTTGCCCAAGTCAGCGCAACACGTAGTAAGGAGGCTGGAATTTGAACCTATCTACACCTTATTAAAGAATAGTTGTGGGGCCTGGGCTGTAGCTCGGTAGTAAGAGTACTTGCTTAGCTCGTGCAAGACCCTGGATTCAATCTCCAGTACCACACACACACACACACACACACACACACACACACACACACACACGCAAGTTGGTATAGGGAGATTTTGACCCATTATGAGGCCTATTATGAGAAGGAAATTATTCCTTCTGCGTTCATGTAGTAGGTCCTGTAGTAGTAAGTCACTGGTATAGGAGAGTCTTAGTGCTGTTGGGACTTTTAGTAATAGCAGTAGCTACATCAGTGATTCCTAATAATTATTCAGCATTTCTTGTGTGACCATCACAACCCTGAATGTTCTGATTTTATAACTTAATTGATTCTTTCTTACTAATTCTGTGCAGTGTCTGAGAGGGTACCACCCCACCTAAGGTATAGATCAGAACACTGCCCTGAGATTAAATAAATTGTGCAGTGATCTGTAACAACTGGCAAACCCAGGTTTCAATTTGACTCCAGAGAACAAGTTCTTAATTTTATTTTAATAGGAACTTTCTAAACATACTACCGTATTCTTGATTAATTTTTTCCCTCAGGAATCTTTTGGTACCATGCATGCGTGCATGTATATGTGTGTGTGTGTGTGTGTACATGCGTGTGCGTGCACTGGAGATTGAATGCAGGACATGTTACATGCTAGGCACATGCTGTACCACTGAGCTACACCTTAGCATGATGTATATATATAAGGCCTCCTCCATTTGGCTTAGCCCCCTGATTTCCTGGTCCTTAAATTTTATAGAAGTTGGGTTACAAAGTTCCTCAACACACAGGTTGCCAAGAGCATTAAAGTTTAACTTGTGACTCGTTGAACTTCTTTATTTCCCTTAACTCCTGCCATAAGGTGGCTGTGAGACTTGGGGCTACCAGAACCTCAAACAGTGCCTGTCTCTTCACTGTTTCTGCATACCCTTCTCCTCAAAACATGGATTGTTAGAAATGACCCTGTCACCCATTTCAAGATTTATTTGTCAAATGTTCTTCTCTAAAAAAATCAATGAGAAACCTAGGACCCGTCTGTGTTCCATCAGCTTCCACTGCAGTAATGTATTGTCTCTCACCAAGGTGCTGTGTGGTCTGTGTGGTCACTGCCCAGGCTGCGCCCTGCCAGAGCCACCTGCTGAGCCTGACCACATCTTAAGAATTTAATTCTGTAGAATCCCAGTTAGACTTGACTTGCCATAGATCTGTTGTTGACATTCTGTATGCATGCTTCCTCTTCTGTGTGCACATCCCCAAGGAAATCTTGAAGAAACGAATGCCCTCCCTCCTTTATTGTCATTGATTTAGCCTAGTCTTACTCCCATTGATGCACAGTGTGACCCCCAGGAGACATTTGGGAAGACTTTCAGGCAGTCCAACATGCTCTATACTTAATCAATTTTTTCCTCTTTTAATTGTGAAGTATCACTTTGTTTCCTTATGCTTTTCTTTAGTTCCAAAGACACCCTCTAATTACACATTACTAAATACAGACACAATAAGGGAAATGTCAGCACTCATTTGCCAAATGTTTATGACCATATCTTGGTCTGGCTATTAAATATTGCACATTAAAATTGACAAAGCAATAAACAAGCTTCCAGGAGGACGGCCTCCGGTGGTGGAGAGCCACCTTGTCAGTGGGTGTATTCTGTTGGGATTGTACTGATGGGTAGTCAGGATGAATATTTAATACCCTCTCGATGTTGCCAAATTCGTTTTCTTCTCTTTCCTATTGCTGCTGACCTTGCAGATTGGTTTAGCTGAGGGCTTTTTCTTTGACTTACATGAGTCCAGTGCATGTGAACACTGGCCCTCCTTGTCACAGTGCACAAGGTAGCTGGCTGCCCCATCCCTCAGAGTAGTGGGCCCTGCTTTCTTCCGGGATTTCCATCCCAGTGGCTTCTGCCTGTTGTCTGTGTAGAGACAGAGTAAACAAGAGCACAGAAACCCTAAGAGGAAGTCCCAGCCCTCTTCCCGGCCAAAATCCTTGTTGTCACAATGACACTTGTTATTGGTGTCAATCAGAAAGGTCACTACTCGGTCTGCACACAGAGAAGGCAGGGTCAGGTGTGTCAGGTGTCCCCAAGTTAGGTGTTTCCACATTCAAGTCTGTGCTTCTTTCACCTTGTCCAGTCCTTTGGTCTGTCTGTCTATCTCTCTGCATTGATGTTTGAGCATCTGCTCTGCATCAGGTACTTGCTGGGTGCTGAGGCTTCAGAGATGGTTGTGTTATAGAAGCCAGCAGCTTGCCCCTTTCTGCTGCTTTGTGGACTGCCTAAAAGAGGTGGCAGGCTGTGCACAGAGGAGTGCAGTAAGGTTTCATAGATGTGGTGGCAAAGCCAGCAAAAGGAATGAGCACACACAAGCACAGGGCATTGCCAGGCATCGTGACTAAACACAAGGGCAGAGCAGGTGGGCTGGGTGGGAATTCTAGCTGTACCACAGATGCAACCTCAGGCAGGCAACTCTGTTAAGGTGGGGGGTAATATTTTATTTCATAGAACACATGAGGACCAAATAGTTAATATTTATAAAGTGCTTAGAATAGTGTTGAGTAGTCAGGCGTTGTGACACACACCTACAATCCCAGTACTCTGGGAGGCTGAGGCAGGAAGATTGAAAGTGCAAGCCCAGCCCAGGCAACTTAGAGAGGTCCTGTCTCAAAATTTAAATAAAACAAAACAAAACAAAGCAGTAAAAGAGGGGAGTAGCTAGGGATATAGTTCATTGGGAAGACACTAGATTGAGTACCTAGTGCTGTACACAAACAAAAGAATAGACCTAAGCATGAAGAAGGAGCTATAGAAAAGTTCATAAATAAATAACAGTGCCCTAAACAGAAAATTAGAACTTTAGATCATACAAGATCACATATTGCTTTTTAATAACAATTTGTAATACTCCCTTTACTATCTTGAAATGAAATTCATAGGCAATATAACTTTCCTAATCATACAATCTTTAAAAATTATTGTATTGTTTTATTGGTAGTATAAAGGAGGATTTTTTTCACAAAGTAGTTCAAACTAAAATAATACATTTCAGGGCTGAAGATACAGCTCAGTGAGGGAGCACTTGCCCAGCATGTGAGTGGCCCCCAGTGCCGCAGAAAGAGACAGAGTGTAGTTTAAAGCACGATAGTGTGCTTAAGTGTGTCAGTGCTCGAGTGAGAGTGAGCGCTCGCGCTGGCAAATGTGGTCTCACGTGCTGGCTGCTGCTCCTCATTACGGAGTGCTACAGACCTGTGCCCCAGGCAGCACTGCTGGGGGCCAGGGTCTCTGAAGTGCCACCTGTGCTCTGATGGAACAAGGAAAACCCTCTCTCGATTGACCTGCCATATACTAAAACCATGTCCAAAGTAGTTGCACTTCTAAAAAAATAAAACTATATTCTAGGCTCAAGAAACAGAATTTCCCACCCATGTGAACGTCATTTGAAAGTCACAAGGCACATAGTTTTCCCAGATAGTTCTTCATCTTTTGTTGGGGGCACCCTATTGAGAACTGCTGTGGTGAGCTGTGAAGTGGGGAGCTTTCTCTGTACTTGAAAGTAAGGTGCTCCAGCTGGACGAGGTGGCACATGCCTATAATCACAGCACTCTGGAGGATCACCATGAGTTTGAGGCCACAGAGCAAGACCCTTTTTCAAAAAGCAAAAAAAAATTAAAAAGGAAATAAAATGAAGTGCTCCTTCCTATTTGCCTCTTATAAAGATGTCCCTTGCTGTGGCTAAGGTTGGAACCCAAACGCCTCACCGGCAGGCCAGTTATAACCATTGGGGGGCTGGAGGTTTAGCTCAGCGGCATAATTGCCTGCCTTGCAAGCAGGCAGTCGTGAGTTCAATCCCCGGTACCGAAAAAGACAAAAAAAAAAAAAAATCCAGTTATAACCATTGGAGAAGGAATTATTAAGGGTTCAGATAACTCATAGCTGTACAGAGAGAGAAGAGCAAGGAGCCCTGTAGAGTTAAGAACATAGAAGTCCTAAGGCATAGTAATTGCAGGAAAGGGAGATGCTTTTGCTGTCTGCATTCCTGAAACTAAGGGAGTATTCCCAGCTGGTCTCCAGTCTCTTGGTTGACTTGCTTCCCTTCCCTGCCTCCTCCATCCCTGAAATTGCTGTCAGCTGTCTGGTACTAAGCACAGTGTCTTCCTCTCCTCTTCTACTCCTCACTGTCCAGCTCTCCTCCCTGGCTACCCACTGCCTTCTGCTCCCACCACTGTACAGAAACTGGCACCTGCAGGTTCCTGGTGACTACCTGTGGCTTCATCTCCACACCTGTGGCTTCTCGGACTTCAAGAACAGACTTCCTTGGAGGGCTGGAGAACCTGTGGGCAGCTGGGCTTCTCCCCTGGAGCTTTTTCCTCAGTAGATCCCAAAGGAACCTGTGCTACAGAGCCATGGATATCACCCTGAGAGCCACAGATGGACCAGATCAAGCATAAACTCAGGGTCCCTCCAGTCTGGCTAAGCTTGGCTTTTTAACTTCATCTAGCAGATCTGACAGCTTGCTCTTTCCTGAGTGTAGTGCACAGAAAGGTCAGCTTGGCTCTTCCGTGTGATTCCTTCTCACTTTTGCTTCTCTACCTCCTCATTTGTGTCTTAGTACCTAGCTCAGAGGTCATGGCTTTTTGGAATGTCCTCTCCCTTCTATCATAGTAAAAAAATTGATTGTACTTCTTTTAGAAGGATTAATTTATTTGGCGACTCATTTATTAACTTGTTTAACTATTATTGGGCAGAATCCTTGCCCTTGAGAGCCCTAGAATTTTTGCAGGAAGACCTTTAAAAATTATTTTAGTAGATGGCAACAAGTACTGGAGTTTAGTAGAATCCTTTATTGATGGAATAAATGTGTTTTGCATGAGAAGAGCACACACAGAGTGGGACCGGGAGGGTGGTAGGTTGGCTGCTAAAGCATCTGCTCGTCTTGGTTGCTGGGTTCCTGCATCCTGTCTTCCCCTTCATATCACCGTGTCCTGGCTTCTAACGCAAAGCATGTCCTGTACTGCCAACCACAGCTAAGCAGTAATTGAAAGCCTGGGAAGGAAACTGCCCTGCTGCAGAAAGAAAGGGCCGTTTTTACAAATCATGGGAGTGGCCCGGGCAGGCAGCACTGGTATCCAGTTAAGGCATCGCCTGCCAGCTTCTCTGACCTTTCTTTGTGCCTCTTGCTGGATTCTTTTTTCCTCCTGCTGACTCACTGTCAGGGATTAACTAAGCTTCAATTCTGAACATCTTTACTTTCACCTCTGCATTTATTGCCTAAGTCCATGCATTGATGCAGCAAAGTCCAGGGTTTCTCAAGCTTTTGGACACATCTGAGTCCCCTGGGGGACTTGTTAAAGTGCAGATTCTGACTTAATGGACCTAACAGCCTACATTTCTCACATACTCACAGCTGATTCCCTGTTGCTGATCTATGGCAGCACCTTTAGAAGTAGCATTGCCAGTTATGTATGACAGTTCCCTATTGTGAGCTTTGAACTTGGGACCAGGCAGAGAAACCAAAAAGGAGAATGAAAGTAGCTAAAATTTACTCAGTGTTGGTTATATACCAGGCTTTGTGCTGAGCTTCGTATACACTATTGCTTTAATCTGCGGAACACTCCTAATGAGCTGAATACTGCTATTATCACTATTACTGTGTTCATTTTGCAAATGGAAACACCTTTGGTCCTTGAGCAGCCTTTGCTCACCAACTATGCAGTGAGGTGAGGCACTCAGACTACACCGCCCAGGGCAGTCCTGTGGCAGGGCACACGAGTGCTTCCTAATTAGCTACAGCATCTCAGGTCTCCCTGGCTCCAGGAACGATTCTCCTTGTCCTTGCCATGTGGGAGGAAATTCAGAGTAGGGTAAGAGTTGACCTCTTGCCCACCTGTCAGACATGCACCAAATTTTAAAAGTGCCTCTTTTTTAAGCTTCTCAACACTTCACAATATTTTGACATGGGAAGGGGAAAAAAATGGAAATGCTTTGAAACATCTCTCTTCCTTGAATTCTCATTCTCAGACCATGTGACTGAATTAAAGTTGAGTCATAGGATTCCAGTTTAACATATGCAGTTACTATAGCAATTGAGGTTTCCTTAGTAACAGTTGCAAAAATAATCTGGCCCCAATTAATAATACATTTTAAAGCTCTTTCTACTCTATACTGAACAACCCAGTTTTTTATTTATTTATTTTTTTCCCTTTTTGGCCGAGAACCAGATAATTCAGGTGGTATCATTTGCACAGATAGAGATATCATTTGCATTGGTGAATGGGGTGGAAAGGGATGAAAAGGGAGCGGTGGTTTCAAGTGTGACAGGAATCCACTCAGAAAAGTTGACTGCCAAGCTAACTCAAGTCCAATTTCCAAGGATTGGGAGCTTCATGGCAAACCCTGTCCTGGGTTCTCAGCATGCCACGGAGGAGGTTCTGCCTTTGAAAAAGAAGGGAGAGGGTGGGGCTTGTTAACAAAAAAGATGATAACAGAGGGATGAGGGTTTCTCTATTTGGGGTTTTCTCCCTGATTTGAGAAGGTCTGTGGAGTATGAGCTGGGCAGTCCTCATGAAGAGGAAGTCCAGTTTCACACCAGGAGCTGCATCCTCAGACGGTTTTTGGTCTTCAGTAATGGCTCTGGATGTGGGCCACACACTAGCTTCCCAAAGCTCACAGCCATTCAGAACATTTGTTCGGTACTGGGGAATTGAGTGGCAGTATATGGGTTTCAAAAGTTTGAATTCCTTAACATCTGGTATTCAAACCTGGGGGTTGTCTTTGCATGCATAAAGCTGGCTGGCCAGGGACCTTCAGGGTTGGGAGCAGACAGCTCAGTGCTGTTTGTGTCTGGATGCAGTTTCTACTCTTGCAGCTAGACTAGACTTTAAGAAACCAGAGACTTGGGCTGGGGACTTAGCTCAGCAGCATAAGCGCCTGCCTCGCAAGCAGGCAGTCCTGAATTCGATCCCCGGTACTGATAAAAAAGAAAAAGACAAAAAAAAAAAAAAAAAAAAAAAAAAAGAGAGAGAGAAACCAGAGACTGCTCAGCAGGGTGCTGGAGACCAGCCAGGGCCAACCCACATGCCCTCCTGCTGCAGGAAACCCAGGTGGCTCACCTTGTACGGGTCTATACCTTGCTCTTAAGTTCTCTCCCAGGTGGCAAGTGGCGAAAACTTAAAGTATAAAGAAGAGGATGGGGGCGGAACGGTGTTTGCACTATCAGTGCCCGGAGGAGAGACACTTAACAATTCTTTGTTTTTCCTTTTTCCCTTTATTTTTTAGAAAGGGAGAGGAAGATAGATAGGGGAAAGCAGAGCTGAGAATAATAATGGAGTGAGTAGGATCTCAGATTACCTCAATAAGATATATTTTATTAGAGCTTGGCTTCTTGCCACCTTAAGGTGAACATCATCGGCAATTAGCAGCTAGGGTGGCACCCTGGAGTCTGTACTCCTGCTGTTTGGGAACAGAACGGTGAGGGGAAGGGAACCTGCGTTAGCTCTGCTCTGTCCTGGAGCCCATCGCATCTCTTCAGCCGCCCTCTAGGCCTGAAGTTCAGCCTCTGCCTCATCTAACACTGTTGCAGTACCCCACAGCCCTCTCTCACTGGCTTGCCCACTCAGACATGTGTTTCAGCAAATGCCGAGGAAGCCCTGTCTGAAGTGTAGGCCCTTGGAGTGTGTCGATGAGGATGGGTATGAGCTGCATGGGGAAACCCAGCACTTCACAGCCTGCGGGAAGGAGGGCAGGTCCTCAGAAGTACTGGTTGATTGAGTAGAATATGCTTGATTTGGGTCCTGAGGACCTCACAGCTCAGGAAGAAGAGAGGTGAGGAAAAACAGGCTGCAGTCTTCTGAGTGTGCTGAGGAAGGCCCTCTCATCCTGCGAGGTGGGGAGGAGGAGGGATGAGAAGATGAGTGAAGGTCCAGATGGGGAGATGGCAGGGGAGACATGCAGAGAGGACAGCAGGGACAGAAGCCAAACTCAGGGGGAACTGCCTGGGGACAAGTGGGGGAGATGAGTGGGGACAGTTGGACAGGGGTCAGGTTCTAATGGACCATTTTTGTTTTTTCTTTCTTAAGCAGGGTCTTGCCAGTTCAGACTGGCTTCAAACTCACTATGTAGCCTAGATTGGCCTTGAATTTCAGGCAGTCCTGCATCAGCTTCCCAAGTGCCAGGAGCACAAACATGTACCATCATACTCAGCATGGTGGGCCTTTTTGCTGGGAAAAGAAATTTTTTTCCTTTAGAATCTGTAGGTAGTTGGGAGCTGTTAAACGTTTTATGCAGGGACAGGATGTGGGCAGACCTTGGAAGGGAGAGTTGGCAGGGGACAAGGAGAGGTGAACAGAGCCTAATCCTGGGGCATGGCAAAAAAGAGGCAGATGGAAGAGTGTCCTTACACCAAACTGTGTTTTGGAAGAAGCTCGTTAATGGCAAGACCCCTAGGAGCTGTGCTGGACTGAGTCAAGCTTGAAGCCCAGAAATAAGGTTTAGGGTGGTCCATATTTTCTGGAGTGTGTGGCAGTTCTTCTGAACCATGTCCCATCCTTTCACAGTGACAAAGCTGCAGGTAAGCAAGTCAAAGAGAACACTCACCCTGGTGGAAAACAGGCCCATTCAGCTGAACTGCTCCGTCAAGTCTCAGACCAGCCAGAACTCGCACTTTGCCGTGCTCTGGTACGTGCACAAGCCTTCTGACGCTGATGGCAAACTCATCCTCAAAACCACACACAGCTCCACCTTCGAGTACGGCACCTACGCTGAGGAGGAGGGCCTGCGACCCCGGCTGCAGTTTGAGCGGCATGTGGCTGGCGGCCTATTTAGCCTCACGGTCCAGAGAGCCGAGGTCAGTGACAGTGGCAGCTACTACTGCCATGTGGAGGAATGGCTGCTCAGCCCCAACTATGCCTGGTATAAGTTGGCAGAGGAGGTCTCGGGCCGCACAGAAGTCACCGTGAAACAGCCAGGTAAGAACAGAGAGTTCAGCCTTTTGGAGCCAGAGGGCTTCCTGCAGAGACTTTATGGGACTGGGACTCACTGAGGGGACCTGTCTGCAAGATATACTGTCTAGGTGCCTCTATGACCCTTTCTGTCTACCCACAGCGTGCCCTCATGTGGGTGCAAAGCTCATATAGCATCCTTGACTATTCTTAGGGATATAGTCTGCCCAGGGATACTCAGGGGCAGCTGTGGTAAGCAAAATGTGACAAGGCAAGACAGTCTATGGCAATTTCTAATTCTCTTCCTGGATTTGCGATTTGTATCCTGGATCTCAGCCTGACACCAGCTTTACACCCAGAATTCCTATATAAAAATCATTGCAAGTTCTGGCTATCTTCCCATCTTCCCTCATCTCCCAGAGCTTCCCAGACTAGGCCTTCCTGTCCCCAAACTGATTTGGCCCTTGGACCTCAGGCCTCAGTGTGGAGCCCTCAGCGGGGCCCCTGACAGTGGCCTATATCTTCTGTGGGAATGGGTCCCGGATAAAGGCCTTAATAATCTCTGCAGTCTTTGGTGCAGTGGCCCTCATTCCCTCACAGGTTGTAGATCTGCCCCTAGAACAACCCAGGAGAATGTCAGGTCATTTCCTTCCAGCTGCACACAGGCTGTCCTCTCTTAGTCTCTTGTCTTGGTTAAGGACCTCAGCTCCTCCCAGGCGGTGAGGCCTAAGGCCCTCTCTGTCCTTGCTCCCCACGTGCCCTGCCTTTACCTTCTGAAGCGCTGCGGGGGCTTCAGGCTCTGTGGCCACCCCACATCTGTCTTCATGCCTTTGTCTGTGCTGTCCCTCTGCCTGCAGTGCAGCTTTCCTGCCCCTCTGCCTGTCTTCAGTCATCCCCAAAAGTTCACACACAGTGCTTCCTGACGTCTCCTGTATCACAAGAAGACCTCTACAAAATGTCAGGTACTAATGATCTCTGTTTCTTCTTCACTTCACTGAGAGTCCCGTGAGAACAGAGCTGTGTCTTTATGTCTTCAGCCCTTCGTGTGGCACCCTTAGTAAGTACTAGCTGAATGAGAAATAAATGGCTGCTTTCCCAAACACCACAGGGCCTTGAACTCACGGTTCTCCCAGTCTAGAATATGTTGGTCAGAGATGCTCTTTTATCTCCCTCTTCCTCTGAAGGGTATTTCTAGCTCATTTTAACTTAAATAATACCCTGGTCATTCTGTCTTCCACACCCTTCATGTTGAAACCAGCACCTGGCACTCTTCATTTACCTGTATGTCAGTAATTCTGAAGCACTTACTCATGTTTATACTTAGAATCACTTATCAGCTAGTATATTACTTATTTAAATGCCCAAATACACACATATAAATTTGTGGTCTACCTCTTCTATGAGAATTATACTCCCTCAATGATCACAAGGACTTGACTCCCATGAAGCCTCAATAAACATATATTAGGAGACTGCTAGGACCCGGTTCAGAGTCCAGGTGTGGCATGGTCAGTGCTGGGGGCAGTGAGACATTCCTCTCCTGTTCCAGAGGCCAGCAGGTATGCCGGGACCCTCAATAGCAACACAGTGACATTTTCTACTGGCCCAGCTGCTGGTGTATTTAGACAAGAAACCTGCTTTGGAGTGGTCCTGCAGGGGTTTCAGTGACCTGCATCCTCACTGCTGATCAGTCTCTCTGGCTTTTGAAAACCGAGTGCCACCAGCCTTCTGGTTCCTGTTCTCTCCACTTTATCGGCTATTTTCCGTACTAGGAGAACACCATCGCCACCCCTCTGTGGCCAGCACCATCCTTTTCTGTTCCTCATTTGCTCTGAAACCAGGATTCTCTCGGCACATCCTGAGTTTATTAAGGAGATTTCCCCATCTGAGGCTGCAGTCAAGCTAAGTGAGGAAGTTCAAAAAGATTGTAAGGGTCCCTGTCAACACAAGTGGCAACTGTGTGACAGTGAATTTTAACATTATAAACAGAAAAATCACAAGGCACGGATTAAAACAGTGTTACCCTTTTTAGCTAAGCTCTCTAGTTCATTCTGTTTTTTTTTTTTTTCCTGGCTTTTAATTCTTTCTTTTTTAAAAACTGTTTCCCAATGATGAGGAAACACACACGTATGCAAAACAAGCGAATGAAAAGAACCCCAAAATGAGGAATACAATGATCTTACAACCTAGAGATAGCCAGAGATTGCGTCTTTATATATGTGTATTTTGGAGAATATATTTAAAATATATTTTATGAGGTGTTTTATCCTTTAATTACAACAGTAGTCCTAAGCAAAGCATGCAAATATATTAAAATGTAGAAAGTAAAAAGTGAAAATGCCCCAGTTCCTCCTCTCCGATGTTGATGTCGCCCTGGGGATGTTTCCCTGAGGTGCTTCTGTGTGTTTACAGTCACATGGCTTTTAGATCCCTTGGGCCCAGGCAGGCTTGGGAGGGCTCTATGCAAGCATGCCATGTTTAATGATATGTTTTCACCAGAGGAGAGTCTTGTTTGTGAGTTTTCAAAGCATCTGGTTCCCTCAGTGTCAGTCTTTTCTTTATGGTATTGGTCAGTCCTCTTCCTGCCTTTGGAGGGAGGTGGCCCTGGACCACACACATGAGCATATGAAACTGGGTTTCCTATTTTTTTCATGGCACCAACACAGCGTATTCAAATTATGGCGCGATCAGTTTCCAGTTTACTCTTGCCGAGAGAGAGCTTCTCACCCTGCCCTTGCCTGCTTCTCACCAGTCGCCCCATCACCCAGTTCTGTGCTTCCTGATCTGTCCTCACTGGGAAGCGCAGCCTTCTGTAGCTGGTGTTCGTCCTCCCTCAATCCCCGGAGAGTGATGGACTGGAGACGGCTACTGCAATCATACTGGACTCTCTGAAACCTAGGCACTTGCACACATGACCCAGGAGTGTTGTGTGTTTGGGGGGCCACATCTGAGCAGTGTGCCTGTTAACTGAGTCTTTATTTCCCCTATACTTAGAAGGTACCCATTCACCTCCCCTCAGAAAGGTGTATGCAGACCTCCGTGGTCACATCATGATGTCTCTTTCCTTGCTTTTCCAGACAGCCGCCTGAAGCTCAGCCAAGCCCAAGGGAACCTGTCAGTTCTGGAGACCCAGCAGGTGCAGCTAGAGTGTGTGGTCCTGAACCGCACCAGTGCGGCCTCTCAGCTCACAGTGGAATGGTTCGTGTGGAAGCCCAACCACCCGGAGCGCGAGACAGTGGCCCACCTGAGCCGTGAGGCCACCTTCCACTATGGAGAGCAGGCAGCCAAGAACCACCTGCAGGGCCGGCTGCACCTGGAGAGCCCCTCTCCCGGTGTGTACCGGCTTTTCATCCAGAATATGGCTGTGCAGGACAGCGGCACCTACAGCTGCCGTGTGGAGGAGTGGCTGCCCAGCCCCAGTGGCGTGTGGTATAAACGGGCGGAGGACACTGCTGGACAGACCACAGTGACAGTCATGCGGCCAGGTGAGGCTCAAATCCCCCTCCTCTCCTTTTGGTGTTTTCACTTTAAGTATAATATTTCATGTGTGAATAAAATTAGTTTACCTTTTGCAGTTGAATATTTGTGTTAACATTTTGCATTTATATTCAGAATGATCTCAGGTTTTTCGTGGGGTTTTTTTGGCCTGAGAATGAAAGGTTGCCCATCTGGCCTTGGCCTAAAGTGATTTGATCTCTTAATTAGAATAATTAATTATTCTAGAGGACAGAATGTTTTCTTTTTGAAGACTAGGTTCAGACTAACAATTGATATGAAAAATAAAAGTCTTACAGCAATAGCTATGTGGTTCAAAAAGTCAAGCTGGTGAATTTTCAGAGGAAAAGAGTTGATTCTTTAAATAGAAAGTAATTAAGTATCTATAGCCTCTACTCTCTCACTTCCTAATAATTTTATTGGTACTAATGAGCATTCTGTGTGGCCTTTTGCTTTCCTTGTCTCTGGTGCTGCTTCTAAGGTACCTAAATGGGTATAATTACTGGTAAAATTGTTGTCACACATTTAAACACATGAGCTAAGATATGCAGATTCAAGCTGATAGTCCCCATAAAGGCATGGAGCGTGCATTTGTGACCTCCACCAGTGTGAACACTGTGTCTTGTTTTGAGCTTCACACTGTGGTTGGCGCTGGTGGAAGTTTTCAGTATGTGTCACCTCCAGGTTGAGCTACTCTTTTTATTGGTAGCACAGTGGACCATCAAGATTGAACTAGGCCTCGTACGTCACAGACCGTGTTTCCAGAAACTGAATACACACTTTGTTACAGGAGTGTTCTCTTGCATGTGTCTCACTAGAAGGGAAATCACCTTCACTTTGAATTCCTAGTATTTTTCTATGGGCTTTATTTATGAGTAGAGTTTCTGTTTGTCTCCTTCTGAAAGTAAAACTGGAGAATGACAGCTGAGTGCTCTTCTTTCTGATTCCCACCCATTTTGCAGATCCTCAGGCGCAGGCCCCTTGGTGGGAGGAGACAGGTGGCTGTGGAGTACCAGCTACATCCCTGTGACTGTTAAGAAATTAACGTTTAGTCCTCCTGACAATCCTGACTGTGAATTGTACTGACAAGGGTAATAAAGCGTAAAAGGAAGTTCTCACAGCCAAGAGCAGGGAAAGTGGTCACCGGAGTGTGCGTCATTAATGCATATGAGGTGCTGTTAGAAGAGAAGAGAAGAAAGCAAAGAGAGAGGAGGGAGCTAAATGTATAATGGCCTCTGACCCACCTTGCCGTGATAGGCTCCACTGAACGTTACCCAGGGCCATTCTTGTGATACACACACGTACCAGGAGCTCGGAGATGTTGTGCTGTTGCTGGCACATGGCATCTAGGGCACAGGTCTCTGATGGCTCTGGCTTTACACTTCGGTTGTGCTCTAGGGAGAGACAACTAATGAGTATGGAGAGTCTGAATCACCTAAAAGTGGTGTAATACCCTCCATCCTGCCATTTCTGTGCTGAGGCAGAGACTCTGATCACGGGGCTGGTGCTCTGCGCCTGTCACTTGTACCAGACTACTTGACCTTCCCATTCCTGCAGTGCACAGTGAGATTCCAACTGGGCCAGCCAGGAATAGGGGTGGGGCATGGAGAGCTTGCCAGAGCCCTCCAGAAGCAGTAGAACCCCAGCTTGGTGTCTACTTGTGAGTGATGTTGAGCCTGTCCAATGAAAGCCCGGAATGGAACCTGGGACGTGCTCATTTTGGTCTCTATCCAAGTAGAATCTGATTTACTATGTCTACTGCTGTTAATTTGACATGAGCTTCTCACATGAACATTTCATAAACAGAGCCAAAGGGAAGCCTTTTAGGAGTAAGGGAGTGAGTTGTTTGTTTAGAGCTTCCCCTAGTGTGGCAAAGAAAAAAGAAAAAAGAGAAAAAACCTGGGGTGCGAGGCAGGCTGGTGGTGTCTGTGAGCTGCAACTCCTTGTGGGGTCTCCTGTGATGATTCTGTGTCTCCCACCTATGCTGGGAGCACGTGTCCATGTGCACCCTCTTGAGAAGAGGGAGAGGTCCTTTTGGGCCTTCTGCCCATCATTTGGCTTCAATCCTTGGGTAGAGTATCTACTTCGTTAGGTTCACTGTGGCTATGCACACACCATTTAAATTCAGCAGCAGCTCCTGAGTGGATATATTCACTTTCTAGGGTTGCTATAACAAATTGCCGTACATGTGGGAGCATAAAACAAAAGAAATGTGTTCTCACACACAGTTCTGGAGGCCAGCAGTCCAAAATGAGGGAGTCATCGCAGCGGTGTTCCTGTAGGCACTAGGGAAGAATCCACTTTCACCTCTTCCAGCTCCTAGCCACCCTGGCATCCTGGTTCGCACTGCCATTGGATCCCTCCAACCTGTGCCTGCCCCTGTTGCCATATAGCCTTCTTAGCTCTGTGTGTCCTTTGATAAGGACACAATGCTCTTTGTATGCTTGGCTGTCAGAATGCTACAGACAGGGTAGCTTAAACAGCAGACATTTCCCACAGTTCTAGATGCTGGAACCTGGGATCAGGGTGCCAGCACGGTAGGATTCTGATGTTGCCTTCTTTCTGGTATCAGAAGATGGTGCCTTGTCACTGTGTCCTCACATAGCTTTGCATATGTATGTCTAAGGGGAAGGAGACAGAGATTTCTTTTTCTTCTTAAACAGTCCCCATTCCTACTAGATTAGGGTCCAACCCTTCAATGAACTGAAGTTATCTTCAATGAACTGAAGTTATCTTCTAAAATTATTGCATTCAGGGGCCGGGGATTTAGCTCAGTAGCAGAAGTGCCTGCCAGGCAAGCGTGAGGTCAAGAGTTCGATCCCTGGTACCAAAAATAAAAAGATTTTTTAAAGATACCTGTATTCAGATATAATCACACTAGGGTAATAGCTTCAACATACAAATTGGTTGGAGGGGAGCATAATTCAATCCCAACACCAGTCACTGGTTTTAGGGTCTAGCCTAATCCAGTGTGATGTTATCTAGGTGATTCGTCTATGAAGAATCCCTTTCCCTGGTATGGTCACCTCCTGAGGGTCTACATGGGTATGCATTGTGAGGAGATACTATTCAGCCACTACAAGTGGTTCTACTGAAAATAAGTGTCCTTTCCTCCGGATTCCAACAGCATCACATTACCAGCTTCTTATGGATGCTTCCACAGAGATTTTATGGAAATATAAACATGTCAGAATAAAATACATTCTGGATTCTAACAGTTTTTCCAGAACCTCTTTCCACATTTCTCCACACAGTTCAGCCTGTTTGCCTTTCCAATAGGGCAGTAGTAGTGAACCTGTACTTTGCATATCATAGCTAGCTATTTGTTAAAAACATTGAAAGCCCTAAAAATTCCACCATCTTTGGCAAAAGGGGCACAAGTAGTCTTGTGTAGGGTGGCATAAAACATAATGTAGTGAGCACTGGGCATTCAATGTGTTTCTCCCTTCTTTGCACCTTGTCTTTCCCCAGATGCTGCCCTCCAGGTGGACACTGTGGTCCCCAATGCCACCGTGTCTGAGAAAGCAGCCTTTCAGCTAGACTGCAGCATTGTGTCCCGCTCGAGCCAGGACTCTCGCTTTGCTGTGGCCTGGTATTCCCTAAGGACTAAAGCTGGAGGGAAAAGGGGCAACCTCGGTCTGGAAGAGCAAGAGGAGGAAAAGGAGGAGGAAGTGGAAGAGGAGGATGAGGAGGAGGATCCAACAGAGCGGACGGTCCTGCTAAGCGTGGGCCCAGATGCTGTCTTCGGCCCAGAGGGCAGTCCCTGGGAGGGCAGGCTCCGCTTCCAGAGACTCTCGCCTCTGCTCTACCGGCTCACAGTGCTGCAGGCAAGCCCCCACGACACGGGCAACTACTCCTGTCACGTGGAGGAGTGGCTGCCAAGCCCTCAAAAGGAGTGGTACCGGCTAACAGAGGAGGAGTCAGCCCCCATTGGCATCCGTGTCCTGGACACAAGTAAGTTTCTCCAAGTACAAAGGGAGGATGTCACTAGTGGCTCCAACTGTGTCTGAAGGGTAATGTGGAGCTTGATGATATAAGTTAAGAAGCACTTTCCTTATGGTCATAATCATTTATTAGTAATGTTTGAGATGTGGTAGGATTTGCCCTACTTTTTCCTGATTGCTCATGCAAAAAAGAAAGGGAGTACAGAAAGTAAATAATACAATCATATAACCTTTGTAATAAACTTGGTGCTCCACCAGAGTCTATTTCAGTAAGATTTCATGGTGAAAATATGCTGTTAGATATCACTTTGCTGTATGTTAGGATACTGAACCTAGTTTCTCTTTAGTGAACTTGACCAAGTGTTTCAGACTCCTAAGAGAAGCATGAAGCTTGTGCAATCATTCTTCTCAGATTTTCAGGTCATTTTAATTTTGGAGGATGCCTAGATAGTAGGTGCATTTTGCTTGCTTGGCAGGGAGGACCAGTATAGTTGGGCAGTGTGTTTCCAGGAAAGCCAGCAGAGGCTTAGTAGCAGAATGTTCCACAGTGCCGAGTTCACAGGCATAGGTGACTTTCACTTGAAGGAAGACTGTAAGGAGTACCCGCTCACCTGAATTATTTGTTCTCACAAGGCAAGTTTTTGATTGTATGTCTGTCAAAATGTGGAATAGATCAAACTGAAAATAGTCTTTACTGTTGTAGAATTAGCCTATATACAGATATAAAAAATTTACTAGAATTTTTATCTTCCTCTCAAGTCAGAACATTTTACCCCATCATCTTGTTTAAGTTTTGTGAGCTCTTTCTTTGCTTTGATCACCTCCTGTTAACATGCTGTTAAATGGCATTGAGATTTGTGGGTCAGAAGTAGTTGACTGTCAGCAATTTCATTTACTTGGCAGTCCAGCAAGTATAAATGTATATTAAATTTTTTTAATAATACCGAGGAACACCAGCTCTGCAGTGCAGGGGAAAGGAGAAAAAACCTAAATCATATGTGGACTGCATAACATATATTCATAGACAGTCTACTGAATAACTCAGCATCCCAAAGTAAAAGAGAAGGAGGTTAGGCCACATGCTAGCTACACTCTGTGGGCATCTACAGTTACTAAACTTTGTAGAGCATAGAAACCATCCAGTGGCCTTATTTTACAGTGAAAATGTAGGCTTTGAGTGGCCACGCCCCTGCTGAAGTCTGATGAGCGATTGAGCACCCCTTGACTTGGGTGGGGCACCTGGGTACATTTTATTCCCTGTACAGCAGTAACTGTGCTCTGTGCAGCCACAGACACGCTGGCCATTGGCAGCGGTCTGTAATGACATCTTAATTGATAATGTTCAGCATGCAAGCATCATTTCTAGTATGACTGCTCTCAGAACCGGGAAGAGAGCATGTTAGATTTCCTAAGCAGGAAGTTTGGAGTACAACTAAGTGCAAAAAGAGACGTGTAAACTGTAATTACAAAAGAGGTTCAGACTGAATGGCAGTCAGCCTCTTTACTGTCCTAGATGCAGTCAAGTTTGCAATAAATAAGCTTCACTTTCTTATGTGACTTTCAAGCAGAAACAATGGATCTTAGTGAAATGGAAGCGTTGCTTTGCTTGGTTTATAGCTGTCAACTGGAAGAGGTGAGGATGTGAGGAAAGAGTCTCCTCACCATTAGTAGTAGCCCGGAAAGGGCAGCGTGAGTATGGGAGTCAGCAGTAGCTTCTGTCACATCAGGTGAGGTCTTCAGGGACAGGCGTGGACCGTCCAGCTCACAGCCCTTACTGTCATGCCTCCCCCTGTCGTTTGCAGGTTCCACCCTCCAGTCACTCATCTGCTCCAATGATGCACTCTTCTACTTCGTCTTCTTCTACCCCTTCCCCATCTTTGGCATCCTCATCATCACCATCCTGCTGGTGCGCTTCAAAAGCCGGAACTCCAGCAAGAACTCTGATGGGAAGAATGGGGTGCCCCTGTTATGGATCAAGGAACCGCACCTCAACTACTCCCCTACTTGCTTGGAGCCCCCAGTGCTCAGCATCCACCCTGGAGCCATAGACTAAGGGAGTGTCCCAGCAGACCTTGGCCATGGAGGAGCGAGGCTCTCCCGCGCTGCCTCTTGCTCTGTGATTAGACAGTCGACAGCACCCAGAGGTTCCGTTGTCCCTGGAGAAAACTGTCAGAGCTGGAGAGTGCTCACAGCTCCCAGTCGTCATCACAGAGTCGGGCTGCCTGCAGGTGGCAGTCTTGGTTGGTTAGCTCTTCGTGCCCAAATGTCATGATCCTGCCGTTGTAGGTCTCTAGTTTTTGGTTTTGGTAATGTAGTGAGTAGTTCAGGTGCCACATCTACTCACCGGTTTATCTAGTATTCTCAGATAGATGTTATGAGGGTTCTTACTCTTTGTAACCGTACCCTTTCCAAATCCCTGTGGTTTACCCCTATAGGTTTCCATCATGTTGTGGACAAATTTCACCCACATACAACTGATGGCAAGAGGAAGGATGACTTTATAGTAACAAAGACTCTCTTCCAAGACTTTTTGTTTTTGCACATTTGAAAGTGCCACCCGTGGATCAAAATGCACCCAAACATTTTTTACTTTCCTAACAAGACTTGAAAAATGTGTGTAGCGTGGGCCCAATTTGTATCTTATCTTTTCCCTCAGCTGGAGTTGTTGGAACACTTTGTAGTCAAGATGAAAGCATTGAATTTTGCTTCAAAGAACTGCATATGTGCAAGAGAAATCCTGCATAACCCCATTAGGATAGATGGTGCCTGGCCAGCCTGTCTGTCAGGGAGGGGAAAAAGGCTTCTTCCAATCTTTGCCAAAAAAATAAGACTGTCTTGGACAATGAGTCAAAAGCTCCAGACAGCACACACTTCCCAAGCTAAAGTGGGCTGAGGGCTGCTTTTAGTAGCTACTGACTTTTGTGATTGATCACAGTCAGTGATTGGAGAAGGCAGTACGAGAAGTCTGGCATTGGCTTGATCTGTTCTGCAAAAGCAGTCTCTAGCTGATGACTGTGAGCAGGAGGCTTTTGTCTAGAGTGCTTTGTCATGCTCTTAGGGAAGTACCAGTGAGCTGGGCTGAGCATGGGGTGGAAGCGGGTGCTGTAGATACCCACTGCAGGGCGCTGGGTCGCACACTGCAAGCAGGACAGTGAGGGTTGGCCTAGGCTTCCTAGCACCTGATGTTGGTGAGCCTGGAGGGATAGCTGCCTTCTTGGAGGTGTGAAGATGTTTTTCTTGTTCTTCCCAGTGAGATTTTCCTCAGATGTATGATGTCTTCCTTACCATTTATCTCTCCCGCATCTCACTACCCTAGGACTATCTGCTGGGGGAGCTCCAGACATACCCTGTGGGCCTTTCCCTTTACCTGGTCTCAGCAGACAGTGAGCCCATCTGTTGTCCATGGGGTTTCCCCCTCCCCTTTCTTGGATCATGTTATGATTTTAGGCTATTTGATTGCTATTCTGGTTTTTAATTTTAATGACCCTTCCAAGGGCCAGATTTGCCACACTGTTGGCCAGATACTTAGCTCCCCTGGAGCACCATTCGTTGCAAATACTTTCTTTTGGTCATTTTGTGAAAACGTTTTATGCCCTCATTTCCTTGTATTTTGCTGGCCAAATAGTCTCTCTCCTGTCCCCATAGAACCTACAACTTTAATCCTAAGAGGGATTTGGAAAAAGCGACCAGGGATTTGGAACTAGGTCTAAAGAGAGACATTGCTGTGAACCTGGGTCCCCAGGATGCACAGGTTCCAGAGGGGGCTGTAGGATCCCCTGTGACACATGGGGGCGGATGGGTATCAGTGTCTACAGGTATGCAGACTGCATGCCACTCAGTGGGTGCTATGCTGAGCCACAGCTCAGGGGAGGCCAGGGGACTTCTCAGCCGAGTCTACAGGCTTACCCAGTCTCTCCCTCCCGATGCTCCGAACTCTCTTAAGAGACGCTGCAGGCACTGCCACCTTAATCTTTCTGGTGCCTGCTGAGCAGATTTTCATTTCCTATGCTGCATCAACATGTTAGAGGTAGTGAGTAAATTGGCTCAGTCATGAAGAAAGAATGTCTTTTGCCCCATTTCTTCATTTCAGGAGGTGTGTTTTCAGTGGGAATTTGCCGACTCCTGATTTTTAGACTGAGTCAACAAGAGATGACTGACTTGTATGCTGTCTGAATAGAAAGATGCCAGAGGGCTGGCTGGGACTATGCCAGTTTAAATTGGTTCATAGTAGTAGAAAAATAGGTGCTGCGCGTAGTTAATTATGTGAAGCAGTTGCAGGAGATTTGAAAAGAAAAAAAGAAACCGAAGCCAGTATTTTAATAATTGCTTTTTCTGTATTTTTTTCTGTCCGGCTGGGGGAAACCATCAAAAGTTGAGCTTTTTGAGCTTTCTATGAAAAACCCCAGGACCTTTCTTTGGCCTTTTCTATGGAAATGTGGATGAATAGTAATGGTGCCCTCCAGTGGCTGTAAGAACTCCTTGCATATAGTCTACTGGAGCTTTAGTCTTTGAATTGAAGAAAGAAAAACTGCCGGATACTCTTGACTTACTGTCTGCAATATTGTATTTATGAAAAATGACACTGTGCTAGGCACATGCCAGGACACAGATATGACCACACCCTCTTTCATCAGGGTGTTTCTGTAGCAAGTTTTCATATCCTTTTTAAACAATGGTTTCTCTGCGTTGTTGAAAAAAAAGGAAGATCGGGTGAGAAAACCACCCATGCATGGGGGTAGAGAGCTGTTGTTTTTGTTTTTTAAAGGAAAAACTATTTGTAAGATGTTGCACTAAGACGTTTTATATACACTTCAGAGACCTGTAGTAAATTATGTTGACAATATGGCTGTTTGCATTTTCTGAAGTTTGCATTCTCCTCGCCCTCACTTAAGCAGCCCTTGCCCTGTGGAACTGTGCTGTGGAGGCAGCAGGTCTGCTCTTGGTGTTGGCCTGCTAGGCTCAAGGTCCACAAATTGCAGCCTTTATGTCATGCCCCACCCCCTGCCTAAAGCATACCTTTGTACCACTGTTTAAGGCCAAACCAAACCCCATTTCATCAAGACACTTTACTGCCATCTGCTGAAATGTATCTTAAAAAAGTGTGCACCTCTGCTGTGAGGGTAAGGCTCTGCTACCCTAGATCTGTGAACACACAGCACATCTGGAGCCAGCAGGGCCGGTTCAGAACAGAGAATTTACAATCTTGAGGGCTTTTTTTGCTTTCCTTATGGCGGGAAGGATGCAGGGAGGATTGACCAGGGAGGCAGGAACTGGGACACCCTTCCAGGCTACCAGGGCTCTACCATCCATCTGGAGCCGTGCAGTAACACTGTGACCTGGACTGGTCAGCAGACTTCTTCCACACTGTCATTCAGGGAGACTGAATGGCACCCCCATTCTTCTTCCCCACTCAAGTCAAAGGCGCTCACCACACTTACAGAATTAAGAAGAGTGTAAGAATAATTAAGGGCACTGTGTGGCATGGGGTTAGAATCCACCTGTGATTCTTTAAAGTTGATGAAACACTCAGAGGAACCAGGCCGAAGGTGAAAGGCAGAGCAGTGTTTCCCTTTCCTTAAGTCCAGGAGCGTTGAACATGTGCTTTCCTCTGCTCCTCACCCTATTTGTTGCATCCTTATCAACTTCTTGCAGTTGCTGGCGTGGCTGAGAGTGTAAAATATGACTGTTTGTCTCTTGGGTGCCCATGATGGTTCATGTTAAATCTTAGGTATTATTTTTGCCTAATTTCTTTTCTTCCAAATGGTCTTTTTCTGCCAGGAACTAAATTTTTAGAAAGGAGATAAAGCTCGATGAAATAAGATTGCCCCTATATGCCCTTTGTGGAAGTCTACCCGGTGTTCATATAAATTAAATGGATGCGTGCCTGAGCATGAGGTGCGTGGTGGAAACAATAGCTTGCATGTTTTGCAGGATGAGAGGCAGTGTCCTGATATACTGTGTCCTGGAGTCCCTATTCTTCACAGGAATAGTTCCAAGGATTTGGAAGAACCTTGAGCCAATTACCAGAGAACAGCAGGCAGGAAGAGTGGTCCCAGGCTGATGGGCTGTCCTTCCTTACCTTCTTTTTCATGATTATCTGGAGTGACAAGAAGATAAAAGTGGCCTCACAACACCAATCACGG
Source organism: Cavia porcellus (assembly GCF_034190915.1). Classification (NCBI taxonomy): domain Eukaryota; kingdom Metazoa; phylum Chordata; class Mammalia; order Rodentia; family Caviidae; genus Cavia; species Cavia porcellus. The sequence goes on along the minus strand of NW_026947484.1, from coordinate 136,880,860 downwards.
AATGGAAAATACATCTAGCAATCCTTTCAGGGACAGCTTCTTAGTGTGTGCAGGGAGCCATTTTGGCTGTCTGCCAAACACATTATAGGGGCAGTCTCTCTGGGCCACTTTTCATTCATAAAGTCAGCGAGACCAGGCATATGAGTGCTTCTAAAAGTGCTTGATGGAAGCAGGGTATTTCTCTCAATGCAAGAACTGGCTCTTGGGTCAGAGGGGAGCCTGACCACAGGTCTAATGAATCATTGCTTACCTCATATCTGGAGACCAGGACCCTGGGGGCACTTCCCCTATCCAAGTAACTGGCTAATTATCATCTCTTCTCTGCTTTGAGTGTTGATAGCTTTTGCTGGTCAGTTCACATTCAGCAAAGTGTCAGTGTATATCCCTTTACTACAGCCTGAGCCTATGTCAAAGAGCAAGAGCGAAAGCTTTGCACTTGGCCTAGGTCGGACTCTTGTTCTGCCCCTTAACTGTGTGACCTGAGGTCATTTACCTTCTCCAAGCTGCTGTTTCTGCATCTGTGCAAACAGGAACATGAGTTAAGAGTAATCTAGGTGCGGCACCTAAGTCAGGGTGTGGTGTCTGAGGAGTGCTCCACAGATCCTTGCTGTCCTACTGCGTCCCAACACAGAACCTCCTAATGGTTCCCCAGTGCCTGGAGGTCAGACTGGTTCTACCTCCTTTGCAGGTGCCCAAGCTCCTACCAGTCCAGAGCAGAGGGCAAGCGACTTCCTCACTTTTTATGCTAACACACTGCACCTGCCTTGAGTCTCAACACCTGGATAACAAGGAATGTCTTCAGGTAGCAGGCTTCCTGGGACAAGACATTAGCTTCAGTGCTAATAGGGGCACATTTCAGGATTTTACAGCAATTTGAGGAATAGTTCGTGAATTCTTGCAGTACATTTAAGCATTCTGAGTACTGGGTTCTCCACTTGAGCATGATAAAGCTGGAAATAAATAAGCACATTACTCCTTCACTTCACAGCTTGCAACACACTTTGGTGTTTATTTGGGTGGCAGAGTCCTGCTCACATAAGTTTAGAGTTCTCTTAACTGCCTGGTCTGGGCAGGAGCAGCTCTGCCTCAACTCTGTGTCCTCTGTGCAGGAGTAATTTGGTCCTAGGGCTATTGGATTTGAGGGAGAACAAGCCAGGCTTGGGGTAGATAAATGCAAAGAGAGGGGGCAAATTATAAGTGAGATAATGGACCTAACGCATAGGTAATGGAGGAAGAGAGGGATAGAAAGGAAACAGAAGAGAGAGAGATTAAGGCTGGAGATCCCAGCAGCTGGGCTCAGGGCATGTAGGAGAGGGAGGGTTCTGCCAGGACGAACACCGTGTACTTAATACATAAAATGAGGGCAAGGGCTGTGAGGAGGGGGGCACTTGTAACCCCACACCACTACACCTCCTAATGCTCATCTTAACTGTTTCCCACCTTTCAATACTGGAGGAAAGCATGGTTCAGAGAGGTTGTCTTCTCCAGGGTACCCAACTGAATAATTGACAGGAAAGGCCAGTGCCAATATGTCCAGTCTGCTGCTACTAGAAAACACAGGTGGAATGAAGCGCTTCGGCCCACTCCTACCTTCACCTGAGGTGCTAACCCAGTGGGGTGCAGCTTTTGGGGAGCAGCTCTCACCCTGACCCTCCAACTCAGAGTTGTCTTCATCAGGACACCAAGACCAAGCAGAAGCACTGGAGCTGCAGGAGAAATGAACAGCAAGCCACTGGGCAAGTGGACTGGACCACGCCCTGGGAAAAGGGATGGATGCTGTTGAGTGGGGCGGGGCTGCAGGGCCTCACAGGCACCCAGGCCAGAGATTCGGAGACTGGAGGCTGGGAGGCTGCGTGCCAGGGTCTTGGGGCAATAGGTCCTCAGGTTCTGTTGTTGGGTGAGGTGAGTGGAGGCTTACCGGGACCCCAGGGGCAGAGCCATGCTATCTTCAGCTCCAAGGCTCCAGAGCTCCAGCCAGGCTGCTGCGGGTTTGAGTTGGGAGAAAGTCAGATAGCAAAGTATTTCATCACGAGGCACCTTCCTGCGTCGGTATGAAACCGGTATGAAACAGTGGCCACAGCCTTGCAGGGCTATTTGCCTTCCCTTTGCCTAGCATTCCAGATTTTTAAAAGTTGCTTTATCTGAATGATTAGGATGTTAACTGCTAAACTATCTTCAGAGTTACAAAACTCAGAATATCTGGTGACCTTCAGTTTGCATCAGATGACGTGATACAATAATGCTTATTATTTAGTTCAGAACATCAGATAACACAAAACAGGTAAATTGCTGTGGGATTTGGCTTGCAGAAGAGTAAAGTGTCGAAAAGAACTGCAGGAACTAGTTCCAGAGAGTCCAGGTACATAGTGACAGTCCCACAGAAGAGGAAAAATTCAGACACGTCCCTGGATGATACGTGTTTTTCCTACCATTGCCTCTCTATTCCCACATTCCCTACCTATAAAAGCCCCTTACACCTGTGAGCTCCCTAAGATAGAGCTTGAAGAAGGATAATCCCTCCATCTTAGGGCTAACTGTTGAAGACTGATTTCCCTCCTCAACTCTCCTCTCCAAAGTATTGGCTTTCAAGTACTGCAGTCAGCTCTGGGTCCAGAGGCAGGTCCTGTTAGGGAAGAAAAGGACTGGGCTCCCGTGCTGCTCAGGGGTTTCTTCTTTCTACAGACCCTTCTCAGATCATCACCCCACCCTAACCTTCAGCCAGCTCTCTCAGTGTTCCTCCAGAGGGGCATGACTTTCCCTACCTCCCAAGGTACTTTTGCCAACAGTTTAAGCAGATCTTTGAGCCACTTCCGCTGCCCATAAATTCATCCAGACTCTGCTCACTCCTCCTGCTCCCCTTCCCTTCCGTTGGCAGTTAGTCGCAGCTTTTCAGAGCAGCAGTACAGCAGGAAAGGGTGAAAGGAGAGGCACCAAAGAGTCTGAGGAGCCATGGCCTATGTGGCGTGACAGTATACTGTTCTCTCCCCTGCTTTATTTTTTTATTTTTATTTTTTACTTTTTGGTACTGAAAATCAAACTTAACAACTTTGTGCTTGACAGGTAGGTGTTTTGCTGCTGGTCTATATCCCCAACCCTTCCCCTCCCTTTCAAACATCACAGCACTGGCATCTAGAATTGTGTTCATTCTTTAACACTGTGTCTCCACTTAAATCATCCCAACTCCCCACAGAATAGGTGACGTCTCCATTTCCCCCTCCAGTCAAACCCCTGGAGTACAGCAGTAAACCCCAGCTACTCTCTTTTCCTTGAGGTTTCCAAGTATGGACTGCTTTGTTCATGACTATCAGACCTGTCTGTCTCCATTCATTTGTTAAGTGTGTACCCTGTGCTAGTGGGGTGCATGCACCCTCAGGAGACAGCCCAGAGGGAAGACACAGAAAGGTGCTCTGAAATGGCTACACAAGAAGGATTTGGGTGTGCCGAGGGGAAAAGGGAACATCTTTTGTGAAATCAAGTGTCTTGTGAAGCAATGACGTCAAGAAGAAAATGTACTTGAACCTGAAGGACAGTGGTGTGTGGACATACAGCAATGAAGAGGAGACTAAGAAAACAGAAACAGGAATGCGCATTTTTCCCTACTAAATCATCTAGAAGTTGCAGATCTCATGACTTCTCTACCCCAAATAATTCAACATGTGAATCATAGAGCAAGCACACCCTCCCACAAGCCACAGAATCATCGACACAAGTCAGGAATAGCAGTTGTTTCTTAGAATCCAGGAGAGATTGGCTCCAGACCCTCCCCGTGGACACCAATATCTGCAGATGCTCAAGTCCCTTACAAAAAATGGTGTCGTGTTGGCGTACAACCTTCACACAGCGTCTCATTTAAATCATCGCTAAATTACTTATACTATTTAACATAATGCAAATTCTATGTAAATACTTGTTACATTGTATTGTTTAAGGAATCATGACAAGAAATACAAAAGTCTTTCTACTTGTTCAGTACAGATGCAGATCCCCTTCTCCCCAAATATTTTCAATTCAGGGCAGGTTGAATCCACAGAGGTGGAAGCCATGGAAATGGAAGATTGATGGTAGGCACTGGGACAAACTCTTTCCTGATAAGGGTGCAGAAGCACTCCTGCCTGGATCACACACTGTGTTAGGTAGTCATGACTCTTTAAGGCTTTTTTAACATCTAAAACTGGCAGTTTGACCCTTTCCTTCCCTTTCCTCCCTCCCCTGATATCTCTTCCCCTCCTCTCCTTTCTTGTTTGCTTGCTTGCTTGCTTTTTTTTGGCACTTTATTACGTTATCACCATTCTTGAAGAGCCTGGGCCAGCTATTGCACAGAATGACCCTTGACTTGTGGTGTCTAATCACTTCCTCATAATTAGACTCTGGCTATCACTCTGGGAGGAATGTTGCATCTTTCTCAAGCTGATCACCTCAGAAGGTAAGTGTGGTCAACTGGCTTCATAATTTGACATGTTTACTTGGTCTGTTTGTTTGGGGTGGAGTGCAGCAGACTTTGCATTTGTACAGATACCTTTTTTTTTGATGGTGATATCGACAACTGTACCTAGGGTGTTTGCACTGGCCTACATCTCCAGCCCTTTTTAATTTTCTTTTTATTTTGAGACAGGGTCAAGGTCAGGCTGCCCAGGCTAGGTGACAGCTTGCTGCCATTCTCCATCTTAGTGTGCAAACCTTTTAAGGCCCTGGTTCCTTTTAGTGGGTGACCATGTGTAGATGTCAGATCGGGGTGTGACACGCACTCAAGGTGACTAGGCTCATTTTCTTCAGCCGTGTTAGTTTTCAGAGCTAAGAAACAGAAATTTCTCCAAGTCACGAGTTTATCCTGACTCTGTGACTAATCCAACAACTCAGTTCTTCTGCCTCTCTATTCCGTATTTGTATTTCCCTTTTCCCAAAGGCAAACTCTATTCTTAGTAGTATCAATATATCTTTAATCTGTCTTAAACAAAAACCAATTTCATGATTATTATTCTAATACCACTGCCAAATGCAAAGGCACTAAATACAATTAAAGATTTCTCTGCATTTCCTTTTATTCTTCAGTATAATCCGACAATATTGTATAGGATACTAAAAGATACTTGGACATTTTCCTTTTGATATTGTCCATGTTATCAATTTGATGTATAACTGTAGTAGTTTGCTTTTTTGGTTCTACTCAATTTAAGAGTTTTATACATTCTAAATTTTAGTGTGTAAAATATTAACATGGTTAAAATCAAATCAAACACATGCTTGGAGAATGCTCAAAATCAGAGCTGTGCCCAAGAAATTGTATTCCTATCTTCCCTCTTCCCCCAAAACAGGTAATACTAGTTTATTTGTCCTATTTCTTTTTGTAGTTATAAACAGATACATATATTTATTTCTAACTCCCCTTCTTAAATAAGGTAACACTCTATGTACTTTTTTGAATATTGCTTTTGTCATTTAACCATGTATGTGAAAAATCAGTTCATAGAGATCACCCCATTTTTTTTACAGTTGCATAGTACTCCATGTGGTACAAAGTTCATTAGTTATGTAGTGTGGCCAGGGAAAGACTCTTTGACAGGATAACAGGTGCACATCAGCTTATCGAAGTTTGAGTCCAGGCCATGAGGCTGTCTAGGGGAGTAGAATTGCAAGCAGAGGGTACTTGGGGGAAGACCCTGAGAGGCTTTGGACATTTCAAGGAAGCTATTGCGGGATAAAGTGATAGAAAATAAACTTGTAGAAGTAGTTAGGACCAACCCATAGATAAGATTTTGTGGGCCTTTAAATACTTAGATGCTTTTACTCTCAGTGAAATGGGAAGGTTTGGAGGGCTTCTTAGAATGAAATGTAGAGTTATTTTGGGGTCCGGGTCTGTAGGGCAGAAGGGCAGATGCAGGGAGAACAGTAAGGAGGTTGCAGGAGTGGCACAGATAAGAAATGTCTGCAGGTGGGGCTGGTGGACCAGGAGGGAAGAGGCAGAGATGCCTGCATGGTGTTCTGAAGGGAGAGCTGGCAGTGATACAGGGCAAGAAACTCCCAACCTGCTAGGTCAGGTGTGAGTTCATGCTCCTAAAATCAAAGAATGAATTTTAGGAACAACAGAGGTTAAAGACAGGATGTATTTATTAAGAGAAAGAAAGCTTCTGTCTGAGAGACAAACAGAAGGGGTCCCGAGTGGGTTGCCAAGGACTCTGGCTTTCCTAGGGATTTTTACAGAGTAAAATCATGGGGTGAGATGAATTTAACGCGGGGAAGACTCACAAAGCAGATGGGCGTCAGGTGGGACAGATCTGTGGTTAAACAATAAGATAAACGGTTGAGGTAAAATTGATTAAATTGGGGATACAGGAGGAAGTAAGTCACATCGAAAGTGGGCATTATTACACAACAGTGACTCTTCCCTCGGGGGTTGGGATGGTGACTCCTGGTTTCCTCAGGGTGATAGGGAACTATTTAGAATATCAGTCCTTAGGATGTGGATGCATTTTTTGATCTTTTGTCTTGAGGCCTGGCCCACAGCAGAAGGTGCCTGTTTCCCCCACAGTTGCAAGGTATCTGGGCTTCTGCACTGGTCCTTTGAGGTCCTAGCCCTGTCTGACTGCCTATGTTTGTAACTCAGCTGCCTGTAACTGCAGAATTTGATGTTGACTTGTACAAGTGGAGTGACATGTCACAGGACATAGGCAGTGCCAGGCAAGCAGCAAGAGCTCAAAAATAGAATGATTTTATTAGTAGTAGTAGTATTAGCACTATCATTATCATCATCATCATCGTCATCACTTTTGGCTCTTTGCCAGAGCCTAATTTGCCTGTGGTTGCTCTCTTATCAGTTATCTCAAGTCTTTTGTATGCAAGAAGCATGCTACTTTTAAATGTTTTTTCCTGTGATTTGTTCTAACTTTTTCTTTAGTAGTACAGATTGCTAAATCTGAACATTAGTTGATAAAAATTTAAGTATTTCTCCATTTGAAATTATCTCATATTTTCACATTATTATATGAGATTTTCTTGAATGCATCACTGAAATCAAGATTCAAATAGCCTTTTATTGAGAAAAGGTAGTCAAAGTTGAAATAGCATCTTGTGTTTCTATTGGACACTTAGACCCAGTGTTTTTCTTTTGGGGTGCAGTAACCAGGAATCAACTCAGGACCTCTGGCTTGCCAGCCACGTGCTGCACCACTGAGCTCAGTCCTAACCCTTAGACCCGATGTTATGATGCAGTGTAAATAAAAATAACTGCCATGAATTAAGCACAAGCTTACTATTTTAGAGTTTTGTTTTCATTTGATTGTTGCACCAGTTTTGTTAGTTAGAGTTATTAAAGAGAACAAAGGTTAGGCTGATTAAGTATTTATCCAATTTCACATAGCAAGTAAGTGATGGTGTAGCTTTAGCCCAGGTTTACAGGAATCAAAATCTATACCCTCAACTACTGTATTGCATTCCTAGTCCAAGATTTGACAAGAAATGTTTTGAAGATTGGTATGACCATAACTGATCTCTTGTGCATGCCCTGTATGTATTGTCTGATGGAATTTTGCTGCACATGTGAACTTACACAGAACTTCACAGTTACCAATCATGTAAGGTTTCATTCAATATCATAAATTTAATGGGGGCAGGTTTTTATGGGCCATAGACATCAGAATGGGTTTATTTATATTTTTATTTCTTAATAGCATTTGCTACATTTATACTCTTTAGACACTTCACTGCTATATGATTTTGCATAATCCCAATGACATTATAATGTCCATTACATAGACTTTATAATAGTCTAATTTCTAGTCTTTTCTCATTTCTCTAGTCATCACAAGAATGTCTTTTTTCTAAAAGGTAGGATGTAATCAATCTCACTTATTGCATTTGTTGTTGTTTTTTATTTAATTTTGACAAATATCTTTCAGAAATTTTAAAAGACATATGTCTTAGTTACTTTTCTCATTACTAAGACAAAATACCTGACATCTAAAGTTAAAGGAGGACAGGTTTATTTTAGCTCACAGTTTGTAGAGGTTGCAGCGTGCAGCTGGCTGGCAGGGTGGCAGGGAAGAGGGGCACAGCGGAAGAGAAATAGTGCATGGCGTGGGAGGCAGAAAGCAGCAAGCAAGCAGGCAGCAAGCCAGGTGACAAGCCACCTTACCCAGGTGGGAGTTTTGTCTTCAGAAAATCCAGTCAGTCATGCCCAGAGTTACGCTCATTCCTGTCAGTGGTGTAACACACAGGGTTGGGGATGGGACCAGCAGGGACCACCAGGCTTCTGTAAAGGTAACATGGTGTGCAGTTTATTGGGCCAGGGTGCAGACAGGCAGACAGCAATAAGACCATCTTCAGGGAGCAAAGGGAAGTGTTCCCTTTTATAGGATGGAGAGAAGGTAGAGGACATTAAGCAGGAAGATTTTAATAAACATCTGTGGTCAGAGTTCTCTGGCAGACTTACACCTCAGTGGGCAGAGTCCTTGACAGCCCAGTGTAAATTTTCAGGTGTCTCAGGATGTCCCAGGGCCTATAAAATTCGTTGTCTTACCTTATCGCCTTTACAACATCCTGTGCTGGCGATGAATTCCCTACTGAGAGTAGTGTTTCTGTGGGCAGGCAGGTTGGAAACTGGAAGAGTCAGATGCCATTCAAACCCCATGGTAGATCAATTTAGTATCACACACACACCCTTAGTCCCAATATCACACACAAAAAGCTTTACTGATGAGTGAATGAGGATCTGGGAGTGGGGTGGGGATCTAGGTACAGGTCATAACAACCTGGAAGCACTTTTTAAGAATTTAAATCTAGTAATTTGTTTTATTGACTTCTTGTCCTCTATATTCTTTAGTACATCCAGGCTTGGAGGTTAGTTGTTGGTTTTTCTGTCTAAAGCAGAAATTTGTATATATAAGTCAGGCCTTCTGAGTTTTCTGCCTTTGATTATTTTCCCCTCAGATTCTTTCTTCTGCAGCACAGAAGGGTTTTTTGAACCTTTTATGTTTTCAGGCTGACTTGAGGGCAGCCCCTCACATTCTGCAGTCACAAAACAAGCGCTCCATCTCAGAGCTGTAAGTCAAACCAAGATTTGACCTTTTCCCTTTTCCCAGAAAAGCTTACATTTGCAAATGAAGCATGGCTAAAAGATAATGAGACTGTCCCTAGAAATAAAATGTTTTAGCCATTTTTCTTTGGAGATGGTTTTCAAGGCCTGTCCACCAACCTCAGAGAAAAATGCTTCTTAGTTACTTTGTAGATACAAGGTTCACTCCTTAGACCTGGCTCTTGTAAAGCTCCTTTCCTTTGTGTCTTTTGCCATTCCCTTTCTCATCTGCTGCTGCTGGCCTCTTAAAGCCATGGGCCAGGAGCTCAAATTAAAACCAGTGCAAGTAACAACATCTTGGATAGATATAGTGAAATAAATTCATATCTGTTCCTTACCTGTCTGGGACCAATAGTTTGAACTTTTTGTTTAAACTATCAGGAAACTTTGTGCCCCTGATTTGTTTTACCAATCATACCAGTGGAGGGAATAGGATTATTCTTAGGAAATGAACTCATGTTGGATCCTAGTAACCTTCATTTCCTTTTCGTAATGTTCTCCAAAATATCCATTGAGATTAGACCCTGCATTTCTACTTGGGCTCTCTGGTCTTTAGTGTCTTGAACATTTCCCCATGTAACAGTTAAGAACTTGAAGAAAAAAAGGAAGTAGATTATGTACATTCAGAAAATAATAAAGAATTTAGACTAATAAGAAACTAATGAGGCTGTACCATCATAAATTGGGTGCAATAGCGTTTCCCAGACAGGAACGGAATATCTACAAAATAGCAGAGATTTGAAAGAATTGTTAATGAAAAGATCAATAGAGTGTTGAAATGTCTGAAATCAGACTTAGAAAATAGATTTTAAAAGACTCACAAGAATTTTAAATAGCTGTAGTAAGGACTTTACTCCCCAAGGCATGCTGTAGATGGCTGTGTATCCTAAGGACAGAAAGAGTCAAAGGTAAATGTATCTTTGAGTGTAATGAGGGAGGTATTTTGACAGGAGTAACGCTGCCAAATGGAAATATAATATGGGACAAATAAGTTAATGTTAATAATGTAGTTTTTTAACTTACTACATCCACAATATTTTCATTTCAATATGTAGTTAGCATAAAAATATTAATGGGAGATTTTATATTCTACTTTTTCCTCGTAAGTCTGCAGGCACAAGTATACATTATACACTCAAGCACATCTCAGTTTAGGCCGACTGCATTTCATTTGTGGATTTCACCATTGCATAGACCCAGAGGGAAACATCTTACGAAAACAGGGAGACTTTAAATGCAAGAATCAAAAAGTATTTTCACATGCCAGAAGACAAGGAAGTGCTGAAGGAAGCTGACTTAGACAACCAGGGGCTGTGACCACCAGAGAGTGCTTGAGCAGCAGGTTCTGGGGACGCTGGGCTGGGCCCAGGGCTTGTTTTCTGCTGGGAAATTCATGGTTACAGATTCCATCCAAAGTGGAGGGAGGGAAGGAGGGAGGGAAACTATGTCATTGTGGCTAAAACCACTAGAATTCTGCTTTTATCAGTCACAGAAAAGCAAAATTACTAACTGCACTGTCTCAGGGCAGACCTGGCAAGGAAAGACGACGGCTTATCCCAGCTAATCCTCCAAAGCTGACTTGCTGAGTCTGGATACTGGCTCTTCCCCCCACTAGCTGAGTGACTGTGGTCAGCTTTGGTACTTCTCTGAGCCCGCTCTTCTCCTTAGTAACTTGGTTGTTCTTACCTTTGGGATGTTCTTTCCCAGACACTCTAAGGCTCATGCCCTTACATCTTCTAGGTTCAGCTCAGATACCAATTTATAACCTCCTACTTCAATGGTCATGTTCTTCCTCACTGTTATGCATTATCCCCCACTCTACACCTTATTTCTCCCAGAAGTACTTAACACTGTCACCATTGAAGAGATCCACTGTTATGATGATTGTATTCTCCTCTTCCTGTAGTGTAGAGTACAACATGGCAGGGATTTTATCTCTTTTGTTCATTGCTGTGCCCTAACTGTATATTACAGTGCCTAGAACATATAAGGGCCTCTACAAACATTTGATGGATGAATAAAAGAATAATGAAGAGGTGAGGTGAGCAGAGGATTCAGTGGGTTAATATGTATAAAGCTCTTGGAATAAGTGCTTGGCACATAGTCTTCAGTAAATGTTTGAGCTCCTGCTGCTGTTAAATGTTCTTAAGGCTGAGCTGGCCTTGGGCTTACTGGATTGGATATATTAAGAGCTGGAGTAAAAAAGCAAGCTGCCTCAAACTTGCTTGAGTAAAGAGACTTAGTTCCTTTTCTATATTATCTACTTGCTTAGTGAGCATGTTTCCTACCCCCAAAATAGGGACTGGCTAACCAGAAAATCCACAAGCTTAATAGGATAGATTAGTTGATAACAATACTGGCCTAGAAATTTTAGGAGATGGTGGTTCCTTCATCCCGTAACTGTATGGGCCTGTGTGTGAAGAGAGGCTTTGCTTTTCTGGTGGCCACATTTTCTGAACTTCCAGGCAAAGTTCAGAAATAAACTTAAAATATTCTGTGATAGGAAGATGCCATTGAGAGCAGTGGGAGGAGTGAGGTATGGCTCACAAACCCGTAGCTGGAGAAGAAACTCATCTGCTCATTTGGGAACAAAAACATGCCTCACAGGCTGGCTACCTCAGGGCTGGAACAAACCAGTGCGATCACATTAATGATGTTACATGAATAGACAGAAATACCAAGATTTCTATATATTCTGGGCACTGCAAATTTTAGGGGACATTTTTCTTTTTGTTGAAAAAAAAAATTTTTTTTTTTAATTGTAACTGCTAAAATCTGTAGGCAGTGTGGAGTCTGCTAACAGAAATGTTTTCAAATCACATTGTTCCTGTCCACCAGGAACACCTCTGTTCAACCAGCCCTTCTAGCCTGGGCTTCTGCCTTACAGCCAGCCAGAGATGGACTGAAACCCCTGCAGACTGTGAGGCTGAATAAAACCTTTCTTCCTTTAAATTGCGTATGCCTGTTGCCAGGTGCCATCAGAGACAAAGAGGTGACTAAGAGACACCCTAACAATATCCCAAAGTCGGCATGGTCTAGCTCAGACCTAGCCCCCTGCTGCATTCCAGCTCCGAGAAATGATATCACCACCTGCCAGGGGAAGGCCAGAGCTCTGAGTCCCCTGCTGTGCCTCATGCTGTCACTCATTTGGCCTTCAGAGACATCTCCCCAGCACCATGCCACCTCCTGTCCAGGACATCATCACTGGCTGCAGGTCACCTCCTGGCTGGTCTTTTATTGTCTAGTCTTATCCCTCTACCAGTCTGCTGCACCACAGCCAGAAAAAATAGACATTTGACTATGCAAAAATTTAGACTCTTTGTATGGAAAATATCCATTAAATAAAGTCAGTAGGCAAAGGCTAGGTCTGAAAAAAACATAATACTGATAAAATTTTTACCAAATAATGAACGCTGAGGCTTTGACAAGAAAAAGACAAGCACACTGATAAGAAAAAATCAGGCAAAGAATATGAAAAGACATTTCTCAGAAAAGGACGCTGGAATCATCAACAAACAGAAAAGATGCTTAAATTTCTAAAGGTCAAGAAAGTGTAAATTAAAATAACAATGAAATGTCACTTTATATGTAATAGCTTAAAGTGAAGAAATTACCTAATGCTGGTAGGAGTACAAATTAAATGTGAGTCAGGCTTTACTGATAGAAATGGAAATCACAAAAGTCTTTTTTATAAGTACTGTGGCAGCTTCAAAATAAAAAAAGTGTTTGCCCTTTGATTTAGCATCCCCACCCCCACCCCAATCCTGGGACAGTGTCACATAAACATGACACTATAAATACAGAAGGGCATGAACACAAGGACAGTTAGTTATTTACTGGGAAATTGCAGTAGGCAAAAGGAGTGTTCACCAGTGATTGATGGCAGATTAATTATGGTTCATTCACACTCTGGGATATGGTGTAGTCATTAAAAAATGAAGTGTATGTATACCAGTTGATTGAGTAGGACTCATGAGATATTATTGATGCGAAAGTCAGGATATACAGAAGTATACAGCAGACAGTTTTAATTAAACAGTGGCCACTCATTTTCATATGTGCGTTGCATATGATATACCTCTGTCTGCATGTGACTGAGCAGATGGGAAAATACTGGAGGCTGTATACTGGGTTGTTAATGTCAGTTATAAAACTGGAAGTTGCTATCAGGGTTGGGAAGGCGGGTAAGTCCTCTAAGCTGCCCCACAAAAGTTTCAGATAAGACTGCTCAAAAACACTTACATGACTATTTCTTTAAAATTATATACACATACATAAATACATATGTACATAGTGCCAGAAATGTATATACAGCCATCCTGTAGGAAAAGAAAAATTTGTGTAAGTATTTTAATACTAAATTTATGAGATTAATACAAGTTACCTTTGGCCTGTCCAGTTTCAAGAGGTACTCAAAGGGGTGGCTATTTGCTTCCAGATATTTATTAGTACAGTGAACTGCTGCTTGGGTAACCCCGGTCACTAGGATTACTGTACATACATTTCAATTTCTTCTCTAAGGACCAGCAGCCTAGTGAGTTTTCTGTTACATTATGGTACCTGCTAGGGTCTGCCATATGGGAATAACACCATCTGTTGAAAAAATCTGTGTGTATTTTTTAAATATAATTTTTAAAGAAAGAATTAATCTTGTTTTGTCACTGTCCTGTTTAAAACTCTTCAGTGGCTTTCTTATCTCTAAATAAAGATGATAATTTTGTCTGTTGAGAAGCCCATTAGGGGCTGGGCATGGTGGTGCACACTTGTGATCCCAGCACTCAGGAGGCTGAGACAGGAGGATTGTTGCAAGTTTGAGATCAGCCTGGGCTACAAAGTGAGCTCAAGGCCAGCCTGAACTGCATAGGGAGACCCTGTCTCAAAAAGATTAAAAAAAAAAAAAAAGGCGCTTCAGGGCCCCCTCTGCTCTCCCTGCCTTTCTCACAAGCACCCCTCTGCCTCTGTATCTTCAGAGCTGTTTTCACCCCATGGATTGGGCCATGCTCCTCATGAGCTAAGGGCTTTTCTGCCTTTAGTTTTGGAAGCCCCCACTCTGTCACCTAAGTATATCCTCTTACTGATACCTCACCCTTTTACCCAGTTACAGCCAACTGGGTTAACTGTCAGAGATGTAGTTGAGTGCTGGCTAATTATTTATGTAAAGTCTGCCTCCCTCATAGAAAGTAAGCCCAAAGAGAACAGATGGTCAATGAATATTTCATAAGTGAATGAGGGGACCGTGCTCTTCTGGCCAGGAGCTGGAGATGTGCTGTCTGGTCCCTGTGCTGTCATCAGGACCTGAGAGGCTGATATGCCTTGTAGAGCCTGTCCCCCACCTGTAAAACAGGGTTCGCCCCAGTACACGAGGATGTGGTGAGGCCAAGAAGGGATGCAGGAGACCATGAATGCATAACCAGCAGAAAGTAGGCGTTCTGTCAAATTACCTTTCGCTTTTCATGGTGCCTTGTCACCATGGAAATGGAAGTAATTTGTTTTAGTTTTTTTTTTTTTAAATGGAAAAACAATAAAAACAATGATACAAAGTTTCAAAGCAAGATAATGGGAAAGTAACAATGGCTCATATATGTTGTATTGTTATTTTAAACTGATTACTCATATTAGAAGCTATACGCATGAAAAATTGAATCAAATGGTATAGGTACAAACTTTGTTTTCAATGAACTAATAGAAGTGAGTAGTATAACTATCTTAACTATCATACGTGTATATTTTTTTATTTTTCCTTTTCCTTTCCTTTTCTCTCCTTTCCCCCATCTCAATTTTTTTTTCCTTTTGAACATTTTCTTCCCATTTCACAATGTCTGTTGTACATTTTGGATTTTATTTACTCTTTCTGCTCCTTACAATGGGGAGACGATACAATGTTTATACATGCAAGTCTAATTTATTTCATTTATGAATATGGTCTCAAGTTATATCCATTAACCTACAAAAGTCTCAAGTTTATGCTTTGTTATAGATGAGTAGTATTCCACTGTATAAAAACACCACACCTTTTTTATCCGTTCTTTGGTTGATGGACATTTGGGCTGTTTCCAAGATTTATAAATTGTGCTGCTATACACAGGGGTGCACATATACCACTGTAGTATTTTTTTTTCCCCTATGAAAATACCCAGAAGGAGAATAGCTTGTCAAATCGGATCTCTAATCCTAGTTTTTTAAGGAATCTTCACACTGATTTCCACAGTGGTTGCACCAGTTTACACCTCCATCAACAGCGGAGAAGGGATATTCTCCCCTACAGGCCTGCCAGCATTTATTATTGTTGATTTTTTGATGATAGCCATTTTTTCTGGGGTGAGATGAAAATCTCAGTGTTGTTTTAATTTGCATCTCATGAATGATGAGTGATGCTGAACATTTTTTCATATATTTATTTGCTATTTGTATTTCTTCACCTGAGAAGTGCGTATTCATTTCTGATGTCCATTTTTGGATTGGGTCTTTGAATTTGGAGTTGTCTGATTTTTTTTTCAATTTTTTATATATGTTCTAGATATAAATCCTTTGTTTGAGGGACAAATGGCTAAAATTCTTTTCCTATTCTGTGGGTTGTCTCTGTTGGTGATTTCTTTTGCTGTGCAAATCTTTTTAATAAGATGAGATCGCAGTTGTTGATTCTTTGAAGTATTTCCCATGCAGTTTGGGTTTAGTTCATGAAATCTCATCTGCGTCTGTGTCTTCAAAATTTCTGCCTAATTTCTCTTCCAGTAGATTCAGTATTTCTGCTTTAATATTTAGATCTTTGATTGATTTTGACTTTAGTTTAGTGCATGGTAACAGACATGGGTCTAGTTTTAGCCTTCAGCATACAGAGAGCCAGTTTTTTCAGCACCATTTATTAAAGAGGCTACCTTTTTCCCACTGAACATGTTTGGTCCCTTTGTCAAAGGTAAGGTGGTTGAATGTCTTTGTAGTTGGGTCTGCATCTCCTAATGTGTTCCACTGGTCTGGTTTTTTTTTTTTTTTTTTTTTTTTTTTTGCCAGTACCATGCTTATTTTATCATAGTAACTTTGTAGTACATTTTCAAGCCAGGGATTGTGATGCTTCCTGCCCTACCTGTTGTCCAGAATTGCTTTCGGTAGTCTAGGCCTTTTCTGGTACCAAATGAATTTTAGGAATGTTTTCTTTTCTTTTTTTTGGTCTTTTTCCTTTTTATCGGTACCAGGGATCCAACTCACGACTGCCTGCTTGCAAGGCAGGCGCTTACGCCGCTGAGCTAAACCCCCAGCCCCAGGAATGTTTTCTTTAGTTTTGTGAGGTATTCTAATGGTATTTTGATCAGGTGCATTAAATCTGTATAACAATTTTGGGAGTAAGGTCACTTTCACTATGTTGGTTCTTCCTATGCATGAGCAAGGGTCATATGCCCATTGTTTGATATCCTTTTCAATTACCTTTTTCAGAGCAATTTTCAGTATATAGATTTTTCCTTTCTTTGTTAGATTGATTCCTAAGTATTTCTTTCTTTCTTTTTTGGATGTTACTGTAAAGGGTGTGGTTTTCCTAATTTCTGTTGGTGAAGTTGTTGTTTGTGTACAGAAAAGCTACTGATTTTTTAATGTTGACTGTGTATCTAGCTACACTACTGAATTTGGTTATTAAATCTTCAAGTCTTTTGATGGGGTTTTGGGGATGTTCTATGTAGACTACCATGTCTTCTGTGAATAATTATAATTTAACTTCTTTCTTTTCTATACTTACTCTTTTTTTTCTTTCTCTTGTCTAATTTCTATGGCCACTATTTCCAGAACTGTAATGAACAGGAGTGGTGATAGTGGGCGTCCTTGTCTTATTCCTGATTTTAGACTGAAAGCTTTCAGTTTTTGTCCATTTAGTATCATGTTGGCTGTTGGTTTGTCATAGATGGTTTTTATCAGATTGAGGTAAAGATCGTCTATTCTGATTTTCTGTAAGCTTTTTATCATGAATAAGTGTTAGGCTTTGTCAGATGATTTTTCTGCATCTATTGAAATGGTCGTGTAGTTTTTGTCTTTCAGTCTGGTACATTACATTTATTGATTTGTATATGTGTTAAACCATTCCTACATTCCTAGGATGAACCCCACTTAGTCATGGTGTATAATCTTCTTAATGATTTGCTGCATTCTATTCCCTAGTATCTTATTGAGGATTTTTGCATCTATGTTCATTAGGGAGATTGGCCTGAAGTTCTTTTTTTTTTTTCAGTTGGGTCTTTCTCTGGTTTTGTTAGCAGGGTAATACTAGCCTCCAGGAATGAGTTATAGAGTATTGCTTACCTTTCAATTTCATTAAAGAGTTTGAAAAATATTAGCATTAAATCTTCTCTAAATTTCTTATAGAATTCAGTAATGAATCTGTCAGGACCTGGACTTTTCTTTTTTGGTAAGTTTTAAATTATATTTTCAATCTCATTAACTGATATTGGGTTATTCAGAATTTTAAATCTTCTTGATTCAGCTTTGGTAATTCTTATGTATGTAGGAATCTGTCCATTTCTCCTGTGTTTCCATCTTATGAGAGTAAAGATTTTTCAAAGTATGTACTGATGATCTTTTAATTTTAGTTTTTTCTTGCATTTTTTGATGAGATTGGTTAAATGTTTATCAATTTTATTTATTCTTTAAAAGAACGAACTTCAACTCATTAAGTCTTTGTATTGTTTACTTAGTCTCCATTGCATTAATTTCTGCTCTGATATTTATAATTTCTTCCCTTTTTGGGCTTTGGGTTTGTGTTGCTCTTCTTTTTTCTAGAGTCTTGAGGGGCAATATCAGGTTGTTTATATGTACTCTTTCTGTTTTCCTAAAGTGAGAATTCACTGTTGTAAATTTCCCTTAGACTGCTTTCATTGTGCCCCATATGTTCTAGCATGTTGTACCTGTGCTCTCATTTAGTTGTAGATATTTTTTAATTTCACTGATGACCCATTGGTTATTTATTTATTTAATTTCCATGTGTTTATGGAGTTTTTGCAACTTATTTTGTCATTAATTTCCAATTTTATTGCACTGTACAGATAATGTATGGGGGTAATTTCAGTTCTTTTGCATTTACTTAAGCATGTTCTGTGGACTAGTATATAATCTATTTTAAAGAACCTGCCATGTGCAGCTGAGAGGAATGTGTATTCTGAAGATGTCAGGTGGAACGCTCTAAATATTTACTATGTTCATTTGTTCACAGGTTTGTTTCACTTCTGATAGTTCTTTGCTGACTTTTTTGTCTAGTTTATCTATGTCTCTGTGATAATGGGATTAATTTCTGTTACAATTGTGTTACTGCTTATTTGATTTTTCACATCTATTAATAATTATCTCTTATGATTGGGTACTCCCACACTTGGTGCATACAATATGTATTATTGTTATCTCTTCCACCAACAAGTGTATAGTGATCTTCTTTATCTCTTTTGATCATTCTTGGTTTGAAGTTTACACTGTCTGCAAACAGAATAGCTACCCTTGTTTTATTCTTTTTTTCTGGGTTCCTGTTGTATGAAAGATTATTTTCCATCCTTTGACTTTCAATCTATGAATTTATTTTCAAGTTAAATGTATTTCTTGTATAGAGAATATTGTAGGATCTTGTTTCTTAACCCATTCTTCCCGTTTCTTTCTTTTAATTGGTGTTTTAAAACCATTTACATTGATGGTTATTACTGATGGGTATTGGCTTATCTTTGTTATATTATTTTCCTGCTGTTTTTCCCTGCTTTTCCCTTCTGTTTAAGTGACTGCCCTGTCCACTGGTTTCTTTCTGTTGTTGTTCTTGGAATGGTGGTCATGTTTATCTCTGACTAGAATATCTTTCAGTACATTTTGTAGGACTGATTTTGGTGGTCTTGAATTTCTTCAGTTCTTTGTCATAGAAATATCTTATTTCTCCATTAATTTTGAAAGGTAGTTTTGTATGCTACATCAATTGGGTGGGAAGGTATTTTTTTCAGGACTTGAAATACTTCAGTCCAAGCTCTTCTTGAGGACTTGTGTTAAGAAGTCTGGTGTGATTCTGATGTGTTTTCCTTTATAAGTGATCTGTTTCTTTTCTAAAACAACTTCTAATATTCTGTTCTTGTGCTGAATTTCTAGAATCTTGATTATTGTTTGTCTTGGAACAGTTTTACATTGGTCATGGCTGTTTGGGGTTCCATATGATTCATTTATTTGTGTGTCAAATTCTTTACCCACTTGGGAAGTGTTCTGCAATTTTTTTTTTTTTTTTTTTGTCTTTTTCCTTTTTATCGGTACTGGGGATTGAACTCACGACTGCCTGCTTGCAAGGCAGGTGCTTATGCCGCTGAGCTAAATCCCCAGCCCCTCTGCAATTTTTTTTGTCTTTTTGAGACAGGGTCTTACTATGCAGTTCCAGCTGACCTTGAGCTCATTTTGTAGCCCAGGCTGGTCTCAGATTTGCAGTGATTTCCTTGCCTCAGCCTCCCAAGTGCATGTGCCACCACGCCTGGCTCTGCCATTATTATTGTTTTTTTTTTTTTTAATTTTAAAGAGGATAAAACAGAATGAAACCAATCAAAACTAATGAGTATAAGAGATACAGGACTTTAGAACATTATAAAATCAACAATAGTTACCATAATGTCTTTTGATGTCTTCAAAATAGCTGCAGATAACTTTGGACATAGTAAAAATCAAACAGAACAGAATAGACTAGAAACAATAAAAACAAAACAATGAATGCAATAAAGGATTTCAAAACAAGCCAGTAGTAAGTCCAAAATTGCTACCATAATATATCTTGCCATCCTTCAAGTAGCTTCTCCTGACATCGAATTTAACATAAACAAAGCAAGAGAGAATAAAACCCAACTCAACAAAACAATGGAAATGATATAGGACCTCAAACAAGACCATAGGGAATCAACAATAGCTACAACCCTCAGAAGAAGATTCCCCGCTAGGTGCCACACTGCATACTGCTGTCATCTGAACCTATGATCAGACCACTGGCCCAAGACCTGCACTGTTAGTGAAACACCAAAGCATCACAGACATTCAATTGCATTTTACCTTGATAGCTATCATCACAGCCTGTGTTTTTCTGGATAAACCGGTCAATTATGGTGGGGTGCGGGGTGGTACTTCTTGTTGGCCAGCCCATATGCTGGAAGGGGCTTGAGTCTAGCTGTTCCTAGTCTGGTGGCAGCATGCTAATGGTGCTGGTTCCCAAATAGAGTTTGCTTGCTGGTACAGCATTGTGTTCTTTCCCCACAGTCCATGAATGGTGCCGACTCATGGGGAGAGGCTTGAATCTAGCTGTTGGTTCTGCTGTTATTTCTGTGAAGAAGTTTTTTGTTTTTTTTTTTTTTTTTTTGTAAAGGTGTTTGTGGTGTCTCAAACTTTCTTGTTGATCCCAATCAAACTTACGTTATTCTTCTTTGCATCATCTTGTTGCTGTTGGATTGATTTTTATTGTGATTTCCTGGTATTTTTAAGATATCTTTCTTTTCATGATCACTAGCTGCAGTTCTGTCTTCATGGTCTGAATTTCTATCCACCCCTTTGTTCAGTGTGTTGCATATACTTTCAATGGAGGTTTACTCTCTTAGATTTCTGTTTGGATCTGTTTGATGGATTCCATTTCTTTCCTATGTTCGGCATTTTTGTTTCCATGATTTTTCTAAGTTCACTTATTATTTATTTATTTATTCATTTATTTTTGTCTTTTTGAGATAGAGTCTCACTATTCACTTCGGGCTGGCTTTGGGTTTACTTTGCAGCCCAAACTGCTCATGAACTTCCAGTGATCTTCCTGCCTCAGTTTCCCAAGTGCTGGGATTACAAGAATATGTTACCATGGCTAACTAGCTCATCTATTTTTTCACCTGTGTCTTCTCTAATATCTTTGATTTTAAGCATCATTTCTCTTTGTACCTGAGAGATTATTTTCTCTGTAGCTTTTTTCCACATGTTTTTTCAATTTTGTGGCTATCATTTCAGAAGGTTCCAGTGCTTGAATTCCAATGTCATCCATCTTGTTGAGTTCTGGGTTTGTCCTGGGTGTGCTCTGGAGTCTGGGGGTGCATTTTGCTTCTGTGTCTTGTCATTTTCTGTATTCTCTTTTTTAAAATTTTATTTTGTTTTCTATGTTTGCCAATTTCTTATTATATATAGCTTTATCATTGTTGTTGAGGCTTCCTAGGAGATATTTGTTCTTCAGGGATGTCCTCTACATGTAGGTGGTTCTTTATGGCTATCTTAAGAACCTACCTTCTCAATTTGTAAAGGATGCAAAGTTACTATTTGGCTCAGCATCTTTGGTACTGGGATGTGGTGATGATTATGACTCCATATAATCACAGCATTATCATACAGGGGAGAATAACTGATTATAGCATGTATGAAATCCTGGCTAAAGAAGTACAATTGGTAATAACAGTAGTTTCAAGTGCATCTTAACTACTGACTAACAATGGTAACCATTAATCTTCTATCTCCAACTACAGGAGCAAACCCTAAAGTTATATGAAAACATCAAACATACATGAGCTGGGCATGGTGGCACATGTCTGTAATCCTAGCACTTGGGAGGCTGAGGCAGAAGTATTGTTACAAGTTAGAGACCAATCTGGGCTCTGAAATGAGCTCCACATCAGCCTGAACTGCATAGCAAGACCCTGTCAAAAAAAACAAAAGAAAAAAGAAGTCAAGCATATACCATATACTTGTATGCAGTGATTTTCTGCTTCGTGGGTAATTTTATCCTGCTGAGTGGGGCAGAGAGGGTTTAAGATGGATTGGGAACAGGGTAAAGTGATGAATGAGGTCAAGTATGGAGTCAAGGCTGGAGGTCAAAGGATGATCACTTGAGTTTTGGGAAACTGGAGGACACAGGAGGGAATGAGACAGAATGTGAAGGAGTAATCAGAGAGGACACAGACAACGTTTACTCACTTGAAAGTTTAAATCCAAGAAGTAGTTGAGGAAAGAGAGAAAGAGGATCGATAGAAGAAAACAGAAAGGTAAGCAACCAAAACAGTGGAAAAAAAGAAGGAAGAAAGAGGAGAAGAAAAAAGAAAAGAAAGAAAAAAGGTAGGGAAGACCAGGGAAAAAGAGGAGAAGAAAAAGCCCTCAACCAAAAATAACCCCAAAATATAGGACAGAACAAGATGACATCCCACCAGACAGGAGGGGATAACCAGTCAGACAATCAAGGGAGCATAAAAGTAGTGAGATACCTTTGGAGTGGACAGTTCTGTGACAGTTCTGAGCCTGTGTTTGGTATGGGGCTGACTTGACCTCTGGATGTGGGGCTGGGACTGGTCTTCTGTTGGTGGAGTTCCCCAGAGCCCAACTGCTGGATCCTTGCTGTTGCTTCAGGTGCTTCCATGATGCTGGTCTCACTGTTGGCTCTGCCCTCCAAAGATGTGTGTGTGCCCAGACACCAGGGCCCAGCCATCATCATGGAGGTAATTTGCCTAAACAATTCCTAGAGTTTCTCTCATCTCAATATTATCGTGATGCTTTTTCTGAGCTGTGGTCTCCCCTTTGTCTATCCATGCTTCTTTATGCCACCAGCTCCATTCCTGACCCCTTTCTGATTGTTCTCAAGCCCAGGAATGAGGGCTCCCAATTGGGAGCAGACCCCTCCTCATAAGGCCCTCCTGTGGCAGTTACCTCGTATCTTCCATCACCACTCACCCACGGCCGTTTGTTCACTCACTCATTCATTCCTTTCTGAGACATTTTGAGCCATCACTATAGGACATAGATGACTCTCACTTGTCAGATTCTTCATCTGTCTTCCTGTGTGCTCTGTTGAGCTAGGGCAGGATTAGTAAAGCACTGGAAGGATGCAGGTGCATTTTTTAGGGCAGTTCCTTCTTGCTAAGGGAGATAGGTTCTCAAATTATTGAATATAGTTGCTATAGTTGTATAAAATTAATCTATAAAATTTTCTTGATTTCTCCTCTATTCTTTCAATTACCTGGATTGCTTCTAGACAAAAGTTTCAGCTGTTTTCATTTATCACCAGTTGTACCTCTAAAAAACAGTTCTTTCTCTTAATGAGAAAGTCTACCTGGAATGCTACGTATTTAAACTAGTTTAGGGGCATCTAAAAGATCCCAGTCCCACAGTGCTAATAGCTGGATTAGTGTGGAGGGGGAGGGAGGCGCTAACTGAAGCATTTGTCTGCTTTCATGCTGGACACACTCCCACTCTGGTAGACTTTGAGCATCCTAGCTGCAGTGCACCTGTGTCTCCTGTCCCCAGGTCTTACTTTTCTCCAATACCTGTTTTCTTCCCAGTCATTAATTGTGACCTCAATTAGTGACACCTTTCAGCCAGCCAAGAAAGTGACCATCTCTCAAATGTATCCTAGCTCTGTGTGCTGCCCGCACTTTGGTCTGGTCTGTCCCCTCCATTGCTCTCTCATAACTACAGCATTGGCTCATTCTGGCTGCTCTGCCTCTGTGCCTGCCTCTGCCAACCACTCCACTGTAAAGATGGACTCAGTCTGCTGAAACTTCTCTCATGCCCAGCTGGAAGTGTGGCTTCATGGTAGAGGGTTTTCCTTGCATGGGTAAGGGCTGGGTTCCAGTCTCAGAATCACACACAAAACAAAGCAACATCAGACTCATCTTTTGTTTAAAACCTTCTGTGACTTTGTGCCATATTAGAGTGATTTCCTTGACACTCGCTTGACACTCCCTCCCCAGAGACCCAGGGACTGTGATGGCTTCACATCCACTTCACTCTCACCCGTCTCCATCTTTCTACAGCTGAGCCACTCAGCACCTTGAGTTTTCCACCCCTCTGTTCAGGGCCAGCCTTAGGAGGTCCTGCTCCTTGGCCTGAAGATCATGTCTCCAGCCATCCCTGCTTGCTTACCCAGGTCAAGGCTGGCTGACTCTTCATCCCTCCATGGTTTCAGCCTGACCTGTTTAGGGAGGCCCTGGACAGGTGTCCCCTGCTGCAGCCCCTCTTGTCGAGTCTGCTCTGACTCTTCTCCCAGAATGGGACCCCAGAGGGCCTGGAGCAGACCTGTGTTGTTTGCTGCCATATCACATTGTGGCCCACCATTCCTAGTGTGCACTTAGTGCTTCACAAATGTCACACCCATTTTGTGGGCTTAAGTGGGCTCTAATTCTTTATTAAAAGGTACACTCAACACATCAACATGTTCTCAGCTTCCTGTACTTTCTGTCAGCCATTTATCATTCTGTCACAAAAAAGTACCTGGTGAGTAATTCCTGTCACTGCATTTAACTTGTTTTCTTCAAAGAACATCTTGGAGGATGGTTTTCTGTTATTCATAAAGTGAGTTTATTTCCTACTCAATTTATTTTTTCTCTTAGATTTCTTCAGCTCTGATTTCCTTCTGCTGCTGCTGTGGATAAGAATGTAACATTCCAGAGCTGGGGTGCCGTGACTCAAACCTGTAACCCCCATAGCAAGGCTGAGGTCAGCCTGGACAACTTAGTGAGAACTTGTCTCAGAATAAAAAAAAGAAAACAAAGAAAAAGGAAAAGAAAAAAAGTGATGGAGATGTGACTCAGTGGTAGAGACCTTCTTGGCATGCATAAAGCCCTGGGTTCATTCCTCAGGACTGAAAAGGAAGTAACATTCCATATACATCAAATAATGTGCTATCTAAAGAGATCATATGAAAAAAACCCAAAAGAATAGAGCTTTATAATGGGAAGAAAACTGAGGACAAGGCTGTCCCATCCTTCACAAATACACTTCACAGAGACACTGTGTCAGGTGGACCTCATCATCTTCTGTTTGACCTCAGCCAATGAAGATTAATATAAAATTGAATCTCTTTTGGACCCTTGGATTCTCTCTTTTTTGATCAGCATTCTAGATGAAAGTTTGTTTAACAGGATGGATTTTATTCTATTTTTGTAAAATGTCATCAGATATGCTTGAAATATGCATTTCTTACATGGCAGTGAGCTAAAATACACTAATTATAAACCAACTAATTATATTAGGGGTTAAATAATCATATTTCTTTCCAGTTTAATCCTGTTTAAGGTACAGATCCGTATTTTTTATATAAAGTATGGTAGGTCCTATGGGTAGGAGAAGAAAGTATGGATGATACGTACATGGGAAAGACCTGGGGTGTGTAAACTGTGAGTGCTGCGGGTTAGCAGGCTGCGAGGGCCACTTGATAGGCACTTCTGGGTTTTCCATCTGCCAGTGATACTGTAATAAGACAGCAGGAAAGAGTTTCTGCAAAATTAAAGAGTTATAGCAGCATAGAAGATAATCCCAGCACTTCTACATGTTTCCCTTCAGTTACTTCACTATTTCGTTTAATCAAAGCAATGACCTTGGACTTCTGGGAGGATGGTGGAGCAGTAAGCAGCAGAGTAAACAGCCTCTGTGAAAGAAATAGTCCAGATGTTGGAATATAGCATTGTAGGGAAGACACGAAGGAAGGAAGTGGGTCCCCTGGACCCAGGGAGAGCCTAAAGTGAGAATTGAGGCCCACAGAGAGAGTAAAAAAGAAAAACTTAAATGAAGAAGGTGGCAGCTTGCAGTGCCCTCACCCTGAGCTGGACCCACTGTGTGAGAGGAGCTGTTGGAACCTGGGGAAGCACGGTCACAGTGACGGTGGCTGGCAAGCCTAAAAGCCCCTGCAAAGAGACATGGTGGTGGAGGGGAGTAGCAGACACAGAGGACTGCACTGGCTGGCAGCGAGTGTAGAGGGCCCACTTCTCCTGTGGGAGAGAGCAATTGGCCAGGAGTCATTTTGGAGCTGGGCTGGATAAGCCCAGAACCAAAATTGCAGCCAGCTCCCTCTAGCAGCTCCTAGTTCGGAGCAGTCCAGTGGAAACTGCTTGGACTGAGCTCTGCCCATGTGTGTTCCAACAGCCATTGCTGAGTTTCCCCAATTGTAACCAGCTCAGTCTGGAGGCAATGGCCCCTATGTGTGCTCTAACAGCCATGGTGGGGACTCTCTGCCACTAACCAGGTTGGCACTGAGGTGGCAGCTGACCCCATCCCCCTGTGTGCACTCTGGCAACCATCATTGTAGATCCTTGCAGGTAACCAGCTAGGAGACAGAGGGCCAGCCTTGCCTCTGTGTGCACTCCAACAGCCACTGGTGAGCCAAATAGTGGCAGAGGGGGCTCACTGAGTGGGGCAGACAGGGACAGGCAGTGCAGGCAGAGAGAGGCAGTAGATCTGCCTCTGCCTGCCAGGCACTGTCACCAGAAAGCCCTTTCCTGCAGGCGGGCAGCGTGGGCAGAGAGCCAGCAAATCAATCTCTGCCTGCCGGGCACTACCACTGGGAGGCTCCTTCCTGTGAGCAGCCAGCAGAAGCAGGGAAACACAGCCAGCTAAGCTCTGTGCACCAGTAGGCCACCATTGGAGGGCCTTGGTTCCCTTAGGCAGCCATCCCCCTCAACAGAATCAGACAAACATACCCCTGTGTGCCTGCCACCATCACAGGAGTCCCAGTATAGACAGGCTGAGAGAAGCATCTCCACTTCTACGCACTCCTAATCATCAGAGAAGCCCCAGTGTAGCTGCACTGGAGAAGCCTGCTGTATCCCTGCTACCTCCCTGTAATCTGGGGTTATTGGAACCCAGGTCTGTCCCATTGCCCTAGACTGTGGAGGAGCAGCCAACATGGAAAGTGCCAGGGGCTCCACAATGAGTTTGTTGGGTGGAACCCAGGAGAATGTCAAGACAGTGGAGCAAAAGGCAATCTCAGACCTCCAGCCCTCACAGAACAAGTCTGGGAGATACAGTCATGGAAGAAAATGGAAGTCACACACCTGAAATTTCTGAGAGGATAGGAGTAAAGAAACAACTTCATGAGACTGGAAAAGCAGTCAAATCAGAAATAATGTCTCAGGTAAAAGAAGAAATCACAAACATATTCCAAGAATTGCTTTGCATGTCTAAAGTAGACATAGATTTTAAAAAAGCATAAGAAAATGATAGAAACCTTGAATGAATATAGAATACAAGGCATGAAACAGATTCAAAGAGATATGCAGGAAATTAAAAAGTCAATTGAAAGCTGGCAAAACTGCTTGAAAGAGACTGAAGATAGACTTTCAAACCTTGAAAATAGGATTGCAGCTAGTGATTGTGAAAGCAAAGATCTCTTTAAAATAACAAGGAATCAGGAAATAATTCAATGGCTGCAAGATGACGCAAAGAAGCATAATTTAAGAGTGACAGATTTTGGTGAAGAAGCAGGGGTCAATGCAAATGAAATTAAAAGGATATTCATTGAAGTAATAGCAGAAAACTTCTCAAACATGGGAAATGGATCTGGCATGCAGGTAAGTGAGGCATATAGACCTCCAACTAGCCATAACCATAGTAAATCTACACCCAGATATATAATAATCAAGATCCCAGAAATTCAACACAAAAACAATATTAAAAGCTGTTAGAGAAAAGAAACCGATTACCTATAAAGGAAAATCAATTAGAATCACAGAAGACTTATCAACACAAACCATTAAGTCAAGAAGAGTTTGGAGTGAAGTGTTTTAAAATCCTGAAAGAAAACAGCTGCCAACCCAGATTGATGTACCCTGCAAAACTATCTCATAATTGATGGAAAAGCAAGATACTTCCATGATAAAGAACAACCAAAGGAATTCATGACTACCAAACCAACCCTACAGAGAGTACTAAAGGGTACTATAGAGAGAAATAAAGATGACCATGGTTCCAGGAACAGCAGCCAAGGAGGATCGCCAAACAAGATAGGCAATGGAATGAAGAGGGCCAATAACAGGAGGATAGCAAGGCAGAGACAAACCAATATATGCTGGCTGTAACCATTAATGTATATTGCCTCAGTTCAGCAAGAAAAAGAAACACAGGGAGAGTGGATCAAGAAACAAGATACACTGATATACTGTATACAAGAAACACATTTAATTGGAAAGGAAATTCATAGTCTGAAAATCAAAGGAGAGAAAACAATTGCCCCTTGTGACAGGAGACCAGAAAAAAAGCAAGTGTAAACTTGCCCATCAACCACAGAATGGATAAGAAAAATATGGTATTTCCATGCAGTTGAAAGCTGGTAACTACTGTTAATTTCTTATTGTCTTAATTTAAACTCTTGTATTGTTTTCCCAATTTTGTTAGGTTTGCTTTTGTTCTGTCTTGTTTTGTTAGATTTTTACACAGTCTGATGATAGGGGCAGCTATTTTGAATATAATGGGATATATTATGGTAATCATGGTTTCCTATTATATTGTTTTGAAGTCTTATAATACTTTCATTTGTTTAATTGGTTTTATTCTGTTTTGTTTTGTTTGATTTTATTATGTGAGATGGTATGAACAGCTATTTTGAAAAAAATGAGACATTATGGTGGTCCTTGCTGATTTCCTATCATCTTGTTTTGAAGTCCTACCATGCTTTTGTTCTTTTTTGATTGGTTCTATCCTGTATTTTATTTGATTTTATTATGTGTGATGTATGGACAACTTTTTTGAGAAAAATAAGATATTATAGTAACCATTGTTCATTTCCTGTTATCTTATTTGAAGTCTTGTAATGTTGTTATTCTTTTGAATGGTTTTATAATATTTTGTTATGTTTGATATTATTGTGTATGGAGGAATGGTCAACTATTCTGAAGAAAACAAAAGACATTATGGTAGCCACTGTTGATGTCCTGTTACAGTCTTGTGAAGTCCTGTGTTACTTGCATTGTTCTGTTTTTGATTTGCTTTGTTCTATTTTGTTTTGTTCTCTTTAAAATAAAAAAAATCAAAAACAAAACAAAACAAAGCAAAGCAAAGACTTTACCATGCATTTCCTTTTAGAGATGGAAACAAGACAGATCAAGGACTAGGTTTCTCTAATTGTAGAACCAGGGGCCTGAACTGCATTATTTTTGTACAAGTCTCCCAGCTCCTAAAGTACTGTGGCCCAAGGTCACACAGTAAGCCAGGGCTAAGTTTCAAACATCCAGCTCCTTGTCCATGACCCTTTTCATCACACCACCTGCTCTCCTGGGATGCTGAGACTTTCTGGAGTGGATCACTTATGACCAGGAGCCTTGTGCTCAGTCATAGTTGGGTTCGTCAACTACCTATTTAGTGCTGCTGTGTGTTCTTTCATGCACTGGTGATCATCCCTGTATCAGCTTGTTTCATTCGTATCTCAATCCATGAAGGATGGAACCATGATGTTATTTGTCTCATCATCATGCAGAAATCTTGACACGAGGAGATTAAGTATGTTGTCTAAACTCAAATGCCTCTTAGTGATGGAGTCAGGTATAAACTCAGGCATTCCTTTTAGAGATGGCAAATTTATACTTACAGTGTAGAGGAAGAACTCAACTCTTCATCTGTCCCACAGTACGCATTGAGGAGCAATCTGTTATTTGCATCATGTCAGGTACTATGGTTAAGAGCTAAATAGTACATAGTCTTTATCTTAAAAAATTCACAGTCTAAGGGGCCTCATGATGCACTCTGCTGAATTCAGAAAGTGTTGGATGAAGGATCAGACATTGCCTAAATTAGATCAATAAACTAGAATTTAATAGAATACAAATGCCATCCGTGTCAGCACCACTTGAGTTGGTGGGGCCCAGCAATCTGTGTTTTTACAGACACCAGGTGAGTCTCAGGGTATGGGAGGAGCACATCAAAACCAAGAAGAAGCCAATTTGCCCTCCAGGAAGTCACACAAACTATGCGGGACCAGGAAGAGAGAAGCCAGCTCGTCCCTCCCATGAATTGACTAGCACAAGGGCCTCAATCAAGAGCACTGCTTCCCACCCCACCCCCTTTAGCAACTTGCTGGTTAGGATGAGTTGATAGCAACTGAGGTACAAAAATAACTTAATGCTTCCATGATCTGATTGACTTTGAAGGCCTGAGACCGATAGTCTGAGCATCTTTTGAGAGGATAACACTATGCAATATAGCAAATATGGGGGATTCCCTTCTGTCTTGTTTTTGAAATCCAAAATTGTTCTGTTTTGTTTTGTCCTGATTTATTGTTTTGCTTTATTCAATGTTCTGTTTTGATTGGCTTTATTCTGTTTTATGTTATTTGATTTTACTGTGTCTGATGGAATGGAAAACTATTGTGAAGATAAAAAGATACACTATAGTAGCCATTGTGGATTTCCTACTATCCTGCTTTGAAGTTCTATACCACTTTCAATGCTTTGTTTTGATTGCTTTACTCTGTCTTGTTTTGGGTTTCAATATCTTTAAAATAAAATTTAAAAATAATGTTTAAGAAGTGCAGAAACAGAACAGAAGTGCAGAGGTCACAGAAAGTTCAGCTTCCTGCCTCTGGGAAATGCCCAGCCTATTTATTGAGGCAGGTGTCAATACCTGCAATGCTGAAAGAAGGCATTTCTGCATTGTTTGTGGACGCGAGGGGTTCTTTGGGAGTCCCCTAGAGGCAGCTGGGGGAATGAAATATGCCTCTCCAGTGTTGAGTCAACTAATGCAACTTCTTATTCACCTGATGTGTTGGCCTGAAGATTTCAGGGTTGTGGAGTAGTATCGAAGCTTACAAAGTACTCAGGGAGTTGCCTTTAGATTAATGTAAATTATCTCAAGTCCCAAACTGCATCTTAAAAAGAGAAATTAATGATCTTTCATAGAAAAGCCACTGTTATATTAGCAATCCAGTATTCAAGAGGACCTGTCAATCAATTTGAGCGTCAGGTACACAGGAGACAAGTCAAGAACCAACATGTCATGGTGGAGATACTGTTTTATAAGTAAGGTCCATGAACCCCTTGGCAGATTTGGGGCTTTCAACATTAGGTTCACAATTTTGTGATGTAAAACAAGTTGTAATTTTACCAAAAGTGAATGCAATATATTGTTTTTAGCACTTACTGCATGAAGCACCATTCTAATGTGCTAATTAAAGTCCTCCACAATCCTAGGAGTTGAGTACTAGGGACTGTTCCTAAGAAACCAAGCTACAGAGGGAGTTAAGTTGCTTGTCCCAAGGCACCTAGTAAGTGGCAGAACCTGGTTTAAATTGAGGCCATCTGGCTCCGGAGCACATGCTCTTAACTATTCGCAGCATTACCTTGTTGTGTTCTTAGTAATCATTATGCTTGTAAAGGTGTATATGTGCTACAGGAAATTGAACCTGATACATTTCTCTAGATTAAAGCTAAATTATCATGGGAGTGTGTCTTGGTTATTATTTGTATTAAGTATTGTTTACATTTGCAATTTTTATTACCTGCTTTTATATATACCCAGTTTACAAACAAAAGGATTAGTGACTTGAAGGTGGCTTATTAAAATATAAAAGAATGCTGGAAGGTTGAGGGAGGAGGATTGCGAGTTCTGAGGCCAGCCTGAGCTACTTGAAGATATCCTGTCTCGGGGCCAGGAGTTTAGCTCAGTGGCACAAGTGCCTGCCTGGCAAGTGTGAGGTCATGATGTTTGATCCCTGATACAAAAAATACAAAAACCTGTCTCAAAAGTTAGATGAAAAAGTAAATACTGTAATTCAGAATAATACTACAATTGTAAACAGTGAATGGGATTATAGGGCAAATGGAGAATATGAATCTCTCAGTTGGGACAAAGTAAGTCTTAGAATGAAACTGAACAAGCATACAAAACAGAAAAGGGAAATTAGTATAATGAATTTAAAAACTTGAACTTTAAACAAGTCATGGTAGTGTGTATCTGTAATCCCAATAAGTTTGAGGCCAGCCTGTGCAATATTGCAAGACTGTCTTAAAAAAAGAAAATTTAAAAGTGTCACCTTGCATCTTGTGAGCCTGAGTACTAAGAGCTGACTTAGTAATGATGATTACCAAGAACACTAGAAGGCAACCCTGTGTCTAGGTAAGAGCATGTGCTCTGGAGCCAGACGGCCTCAGTTTAAACCAGGCTCTGTCATCCCTCATCTATTGTCCTTTGAAACTTTTGCAATAAGGTCATGTTGAAATTCTTAAAATAAGAACTTCGAAGCTATTTAAGTCATCATACCATTTTCAGACAAAGCAGAATGACTTCTCAGGGAAGCAAATAACTTTTTTTTTCCAGAAACAATTGCAAAGTGAGTTTTCCTTTGTAACTAATAGATTTGGTCCCTGAAGATAGAAAAACGACCAGTCCCCCCGCCAAAGGTATCTCTTAGAGCAGCGTCATTTATCCAAGTCGCATGATTATAAAAAGTTTTAAAAACTAGCAGGGGGCAGAGCCTGGTTTTAAAGAGCTGCAACCATTGTTATACCTGGAGCAAACATTCTTTTATAATTCTGCCTTTTGGGTGCTGCGTGTCAGCCAGGGGTCACAGAGTGTGGAAATGTAGCTTGTCATGTTGGCAGAGAGAAGGATTTAAGACTTAAGAAGCATTGATTAATTGTAGTATAAAAATCTTACTTGATTCTGATTTTTTAAAAGAGGAGAAATTTAAAAAGTATCTGTATATTTAATTATATTAAATGCTTAGCAATTTCATATATATTATAATAACATGACTGTTTTATAAGAAATCAATATTCTTTAGAGTATTTTAAAAATTTATACTAAAGTATTCATTACTTTAAAAGTGTGCTCCCTGGAGTCAGACAGTCAAGGTTCACATCTCCCTGCTTCATAGCAGGGCAAAGGGAGGAGGACAGAGCATGGCTCTTCTCTCTGACCATGAGGGTAGTGTGGCAAACATCACCTCAAATCTCATGCCCTAGACCAGACTGAGGCTGTTGCTTCTCATAGCTCTGAGAGGCTGGAAAATGGATTATTTAGCTGTCTGGCCATGTGCTCAGTTGAAACACAGGTTCATACTCAGGCATGGTGGTGCCTGCCTGTAATCCCAGTGCTCAGCAGGCTGAAGCAGGAGGATTGCTGTGAGTTCGAGACCAGCCTGGCCTACACAGTGAGTTCAAAGCCAGCCTGAACTACATAGTAAGACCATATCTCCAAAACCCAATAAATAAATAGATAGATAGAAAGATAAGTTTCTGTTACCAAAGAAAAAAGATTGGATCATCAGAAAAGCTTACTCCAAGTATAACAGCTATTATAACAAGTATAACAACTATTATATTGCAGCCAGTTTTTTTAAAACTTAAAATTGTATGTCCTTCAAGACAGGAAGAGGATGGTTTAGATTTTTATTTTAATTTGTTCACTCTCTCTCAAGAGCCTGTTCTCCCTGCCCATCCTGTACCCATAATGTATTTGTTATTAACACCACTCCACTCTTACCAGAAAAGGCACTGTATCATTAAAGTATTCTGCTTTTTAATTTCCAATAACTGGGTAGAGTCCCCCCATGAACACATCACAGTTTTCTCTTGAGGACACCTAGGTTGTCTTAGCTTTTGGTATTTCAAGTATATTTGGGGAATGTATCACTGACAGTTTCCCTAGAATAGCATCCTAGAAAGGGAAGGCTGGGTTAAAAGGACATCCGGAGGCGTCTCCATAGCATCTACGCAATAGGCAAATGACAGTAGGTAACAGCTATTCTTAAGTGTGTTGACTCGGTTCATGCTTAAAACTAACCTATGAGAAGATATTGCTTATTAGCTTCATTTAGTTATCTCATTAGAAAACTGAGGCTCTACGTGGTCAAGGCCCTCGCCCAACATTGTAAATTACCTCGTGTGACGGTAGGCATGCTGTTGGCACAGTGCCTTGCTGCTTCATGATAAATATGGCTAAAGCTTGTTATATATGACAGCAAAATGTCCTCCAAATACAGAGGCCCACATGAGGCTTCCAGGGCAGTATGGGATGGGCTAGCAACAAACCTTCTAGTGGAAGATTTTCTCCTTTTAATAAATTATACAAGGCCTGATATGCACCAAACTTGTACATGTAAGTTTGTCTAGAAATATACTCATGCCTGAAGTTAGCCTAAATATCACATGCATTTTCTCTGCAAGGCACACTGCAGTCTTCTTGCGCTTAGGAACACTAACCAGGGCTTCACGCCTGTGCTTGGCGGCCTTTTAAAATGACAAGATCACCCTCAAAAGCATAAAAATACAAAAACATGGCACTAAATGGACTGTAAATAGTACACTTGTTGACAGGGTAACAGATGAACCAAAAAGGTAGAATTTCCCTGTGTCCCACCTTAGCTTGAAGGGGCATGGTTGGGGACTCAAATTTTTCACCACTGTGTTCATGTCTGAGAAAGATCGCTGTGAATATAGATATGAAGGTTCAAATAAATTTTAGTATCAGGCAAATCGCAGGTAAGAATCTGTACACAGGGAGGATAAACGGTAGCTCTATTTTGATCAGTTCAGCTAACTGTTTTTCTTTTTGTACAGCTTATTTATCGGGTACCATTAGTCACCATTGTAACTTGAGTTTTTCTGTTTTAAAAGGGTATATGTGCTTCTCAAGAAAATGAGTTTTCAAACCTGTTTTCTCAAAGGGCAAAAAATGCTTTGAAGATGAAAGGCAAGTCTGAAATTTTAGACATTTGAAAAGAAGAAAAAACACTTTGGTTTACTTTGCACGGTGTTGCTGCAAACCTGCTCGGTTCCTCCGGGTTTGTGCATTCCCTTGAGGTCTGATGCGTCCTCGGCTTGCAGAGAACTTCACAGGCCTGGAAACAGGGCCTGCTCCAGAGCTTCCCTGTGTCTAGGGTCTGCTTCAATATACGGTTAACTTCTGGTCAACAAGCCAGGCTTTGCTGACGATGACCCTCAAAAGCCTCTTCCTCTTGGCTGCTGCTTTTTTCTATTCTACTTTGGGGGCTGGAGAGTGTTATGGGCTAGGAAGGCACTTTTGTTGAGTTGGGACATTTTAAGTGGATAGTAATTATGACCCTATCTTCTCCAGCCTTTCTCTGTCCTCTGGAGATCTGGGCCACAGCCGTATACCTTGGAATACTTGGTCTCTTCCTTGCCTGTTCTTTCCTGGAATTGGAGAATCCCTCCTGCTGTCTCAAAGGACCCTGAACAGGCCGGAAAACTTTCACTGGCTGTAAAAGTTCAAGTCCCAAGGGACACAGAATGGGCTGTAAATATGAATAACAGATGTTTCCAGTGTCCCAACAGTTTGCATATCAGCCCTCACCCACAGGGTGTTACTACGCTGATTTGTCACCCTCACAAGAAACAAGAATCAGTTTTCTATAAAGCAATGATCCTTGTCATTTCACACTTGTGTCTTTGATCAAGTTTGCCAGGTAGACTTCAGTTTCCCCAGACCTGCAGTTTCCCCAGTTCAATGCAGTAACTACAGTACATCGTGGCAGGGGCACGTGGTGGAGGAGGCCTCACCTCATGGTGACGGAGATGCAGATAAGAGAGACAGGAAGGGCTGGTTCCAGTTTGTGCTACCAGGCCATATTCCAGTAATCTAACTCCCTTTCACCAGGCCCCACCTCATAAAGGTTTCACCATCTCCCCCCAGCACCCACCTTCAGCAGTGGACCTTTGAAAGATATCCATGACCCAGGCTGCAGGCCCCATGCACGCAGATATTTTAAGTACTGAACAAACATCAGAGTAACATAATCGAAGAGCTGCATATGACCCAACAGGCCCGTTACTCATGCACAAACACATGCCATATAAGGGTTGCTAGTAAAATCCTATTTCTAAGAACACACATGTCAGCTGACCCTGACCCTGACCCTGACCCTGAGCAGTCTCTCTGGGAGGCGTACCACCTACTGCTTGCCGTGGGTGCACTAGACATGCAGGCCAGGGGGAACTGTGAAGCTCCCAGTGTGTCCCATACAGTGGAGGCATCGCCTGTGCCTTGATGAGGATGAGTTTGTTTGTTTGAGCAGTGTTTGTTCCCAAGCCTCTTTTGTGCTAGCCGTCCTTTCATCACTGTCATGGAGACTAGTGAAATGTGAATGCAAAAGAAAGGAAGTCGTTGCTTCTCTAAGAACCAAGCTGACAGTTTCAGACACACTGCATGAAGGAGCCACGCTAAAATAAGATTACCGTCAAGTTGCATGTAGACAAGATGACCAAAAAGACGAGGAGGGGAACATGGCATCTAAAATTCCCTCATGCTAAAACTGCTTCCGAGAGTCTGTGAGTTCTTATTCCACTCTACAGAAACTGAAGTTATAAACAGACAAAGCACTAAGGGTGTGATGTTTGTGTGCAAGGCAGGGTGGGGAAGAACTGCAAAATAGACTTGTTCTCAATGGAAAGATTAGTCCCTGTATCAACATCTTATTGAAGAAATGTGCATTTCTGTGTTTTAGGTTAACAAAGGTATTTCAGAGATCTATGAATAATTTAAATGTGTCCAGCAGTTGCTACTCAGACACATCCTTTTCCATTACGGCATAAATGTGAGCAAATTATGTGTATTGTTTTTAACTTCAATGTAGTCTTTCTTCTAGGGTCCTCTGTTATTTCCTCATTCCACATCAAGCCAGTAACACCCAGGATGACAATTCGATGGGCGTCTACCCTAGCTCCCTCTGTGCCTCACCTGTGGGACTCACAAACCTACAAGTTGGGGAGGGTGGCATTACTGCTTAAAAATGGGCTAGTTTTATATCTGACTTTCTACTCTTGGGTTTGTCTGTGAATAACCTGGTATGTCTCAAACTTAACATTTTTAGTGGCTGCAGAATATTCCCCAGAATCTCATATAATTTTTAACTATGCAGCATTTGAAAGGCATGTACTTTTTTCTAGATTTTGTTTGTCTTCTATAATAAGGAATAATTCTTTGTAACTCCTACTTAGAGCCAGACATTCTGCTATTGTTACTTCTATGGGGTTGATTTCCTTGTGTGGAAATGTTAGGTGAAAGGTATACATAATTTTAATTTTAATTGGAACGGTGATGTAGGCCAGTGAGAGAGAACGAATACAATGTGTGTATGGCCCTGGGCTGAATTCTTGAAACTGAAATAAAAGACGTTGCTAGCTAGTTTTCCAAGAAGATTGGCATTTTGGTCACTCTATAGAAATAATGTCCTATTGCTACTAAATTTACTTAAATTTACATTATCCAGATTTCTAGTCTAAAGTCTTTGTTTGTTTTGTTTTCTTATCATCTGGACTTCCTCTTTGTGAATCACTACTTGTATATTTTGCCCATTTTTTCCCTCTTTTTAAATAAACAATTCATGTTTCAATTAAATTTTGCACTAGGACATCAGCTTCCATTCTCTGTCATGTTGGTAAGACTGAAAATGTTATAACTACTGATACTTCTGTGTAGCTATCATAAACTACTTAAGAGGGACAGATTAAATAAAAGTTGCAAAAGGCTGTAATTAAATGGTATCAAAGAAGAGGTTAGAAGACCGAAAGCACAAGGAGGGATGGAATAAGAAGCCAGAATGCTGGAAAGGACAGAAATGAGGTGAGCCACACGGTGCACCAATGAGGGTGTGCTGGGAAATAGCAGAAGAGATCTGCATGCAGGGCGCATGCCTGGTTCACAGCCACTTGGAAGGCGGAGGCAAAATCAAGGCCAGCCCGGGGAACTTCGTGAGAACCTCTCTCAAAGCAAAACAATTTTCAGGAGACTGAGGATGGAGCTCAGTGGTAGAGCACTTGCATGTGCAATCTCACATGAATTAAAAAAAAACTTACTGACTTAAATCTCAGTGACTTAAAAAAAAAAGCACAGAAAATTCAAGTATTCCAGAGCAGAATACATATACACAAATACAGCCATTTATGCACCATTTACTCTGCTCCCAGTGAAACAGGCAGCAACAAGGTTAAGATGAAATTATTAGTTAGTGACAATCAGATTTGGCTCTAGCCTGCCTGACTCTAGGCTCCTAGCTGACAAGTAGCCTGGCCTGAGGACTGTCCAGGGGCAAGCAGGGTAGACTAAGCTGGCGTGGAGAGAGCTTTGGGCAGAATCGGGTTCTGGGGTTAAGAGGGAAGTGGGAAGAAGGCAGAGGAACAGGAGCTGGGGCTGGTGCTTTCCTGGGGCTGCACCGGCAGCCTCAGAGAAGGGCGTCAGCTCTGTGAGGCCCTTCAGGCCCTGAGCTGGGGAGCGAGGGTGGCAGAGGCAACACAGCACTGCCCCAGGCGTGAGCCCAGGCAGAACAAGTCGGTCACCCACGCCGTGGTGTCACATCACACCACTCTCCACGGGTGACCATGGTAAAATAACTGTCACAGCAAGTTTAAGGATGAGTATGTTTAAGGAACTGCCACTATTATTGGTGCAGTTCCCAGAGAAAGAGAGAAGGAAGGGCCTCAGTATCACTGGCTTCCCAAATCCCCTGCCATCTTGCCCCCTACTTCTTCAGCTCAGAACCCTTGGGAATAAAGGTGAGGAGCCCGGGAGGAACCGCTGGTGCCTCCCAGAGATGGCCGAGGGAGGATCTGCAGGTGCCTCATGAGTGAACTGCCCCGGGGCCCCAACTGCCAAGTCAGGAGGCTCCCAGTGCATCATAGAGATAATCCCCTCACTTCCTTATCTTGCAGGGGCAAGAGAAACACTGGCAAACACAGTGGCACTAGACAAGGGTGAGTGGAACTGAAATTGGAGAGGTGATAACATAATATCCTGACTGGCCACAGGACGCAATTGAGAGAGGCACTATTCTAGAGGTACAGGGATGGGGTTCATCCCAGCCAGCATGCAGGGTGAGAGGGGCTTTGCACTAATCCCTAAAATACAGGGTATATCAGGTGTGACTTCACAATACAATGGGGCTCCTCAGAGCGATCCCCACACAGGAGTCCCCTCTGCCATTCCCACCACACCTTCTGCCTAGATATCTTGCTGTGACACTGCGAAGGACGATGTGAGTTGAATTCAGCAGACCAAGGCTCAAGTCTCAACTCCTCATTTCTTAGCTGAAGCAGTATCTCAACAGCAAGGCTGGGCACATTGCTGAATTTTCTTTTGCTCTGTACCCTTGGTTCACTGGATGGATGCCCCCGCCCCCCAATCTAGGGCATCTAATTGTGAAGAAACTAATGTGTCTGTGGAAATAAAGGGTTTTTGCTTTAAAAACTGAGAAAGAATGGCAGGGTATAATCTTGAGAATTAAACAGTGCACTGAATTTTGTAGCATTCTAAACTAGGTTCTTTTCTGCCAAGATTGGGCCCCTGAGCCAGCCATTCTGTTATCCAGCTGGTGGCTCCGACTCTTCGTGTTTCCTGGGTCCCAGCTGCTCCTTTGCCCTAAATAGTGAGACACCAACCTTGAACTGAACCGTCATTGCTCATTCCAACTCCCTCTAGCTCTTTCTTTGTTCTCCTTTGTTTTTCACATTCTGTGTAAGGTTCTTAAGTATTCTGTTCTCTTCTGAGGCTTGTACTGCATAAAAGAATAAGACATTGCTCATAATTAGACACACCTGGATTTAAAGCCAATTCTCCCACTAACAACCAACTACATACATGACCCGGAAAAATTCAGTCTTTGGACCTCAGTTTCATGTTGAGTAACATGGGGAAAATATTTTGCATGTCTTTGGAAGTCTCGTATGCAACTCCACCAAATGGTGTATCCGTCAGTGCTTGCTAGAGAAACGGATCTAATGCACAATATACTAATATGTAAGAATTTACAAGATTGGCTTACAGTGGCCACCCACCGAGGCAGGTAAGGAAGAATGCAAAAGGTCTGTGCGCGCTGGAGACTCGAAGGATCCAGTTGAAAGCCTGGAGCTCAGAGCAGTGTCCCATGTGAATTTTTATCAGGGGGCTGAAGGGTCTGCGATGGAAGCAGGACATGATGTGCAAGGTGAAGGTGAAGACTGGTGCTCATCTGAAGAAACAGAAGCAGGCTTCCTTCTTTGTTTCCCTGATACAGCATTCTGGTGACAACCCTCCCTGGGCTGGGTCTGCCATACCCAGAACAATGCTGAGCCAGTTTAGTTGGGTTTTCTTACTCAGGTTGATAGAATCAGTTACTATCACAATGTCCTAAGGAGGTATGGTGACTTTTTCTTTCTTTCTTTCTTTCTTTTTCTTTTTTCTTTTTCTT
Organism: Cavia porcellus; assembly: GCF_034190915.1. NCBI lineage: Eukaryota > Metazoa > Chordata > Mammalia > Rodentia > Caviidae > Cavia > Cavia porcellus. Next base: position 136,840,919 of record NW_026947484.1, on the reverse strand, counting down.
TCTTTCTTTCTTTCTTTCTTTCTTTCTTTCTTTCTTTCTTTCCTCTTTCTTTCTTTCTTTCTTTCCTCTTTCTTTCTTTCTTTCTTTCTTTCTTTCTTTCTTTCTTTCTTTCTTTTTTCCTTCCTTCCTTCCTTCCTTTTTTTCTTTGGGTACTGGAGAATGAACTCACAACCTTACCCTTGCCAAGAAGTTTGCTGCTGAGCTAACTCCCTAGCCCATGGGAGGGAGGGTTTTTTCTAGCAGGCTGATTTTCCGGAGTTCATACACCTGCTGAGCCCAGTCACAGTAGGGCCCAGGACTCACCTGGATGGAACCAAGTTTAAGTCGTCTTTCTATGACCCTGAGGACTGCTCTGGAGTGCCGAGCACCATTCTGTTCCTACATGTGGCAAAGTGACACTACTGCAGCTCAAGTATTCTGCACCATGTCCATCTGGAGCTGGACCGGGCATGTGTCTGAAGTCATAATCATTTCCAGGTGTGATCACTCATTACAACCCAAAGAGGCCAGCCAAGGCCCAGAAGGAAGGGTGATAAAGTGCAAAGGAAATGTGCTTCCAGGACCCTGGGACCCAACTTTCTGCTGTGTCACTAACTGTAATGTCTTTGGGCACAAACTTTAGGCTGCTGCCATCTCAACTGTAAAACGTTGCTTGACTTATAATGGGATTATACCCAAGAAACCCACTGTAAGTTTGTAGAGCACTAACCTCCTGAGCGTCACAGCCTAGCCACACAGCGGGAGAGTATCAGTTGTTTTTCCTTGTGATGCATGGGTGACAAGACTGTGGTCAGGAGTGAGGACCATCCCATGGATCACTGACCCAGGAAAAGTTCAAAGGCTAAACACACTTGTTACCGAATGGTTCTGCTTTTGCACCACTGCCAAGTCAAAAACTCCTTAGCTGAATCATTGTAAGTTGGGAACCATCAGTAATAGAACTTCCTCACTTCCCTTCTCCCAGCACACCCAACCCCACTTTCCTTCAACAAACACAACTAAGCATCTAGGTAGCAGAGATACCAAGTGAGCAGAAATACACACTCCCTTGACACCGCCATCATGGAACTCATTGTCTGATGAAGCAGAGTGTGTTCTTCACATAAACCAGTGCAGGACCTCAGCCCTGAAGAGTGCTCTATGGGAGAGGCCATGTGCTGGCTGTGACTTGTGGCAGGATCTGAGCAAGTGGTGTGTTAGGGATGCATTTCCATGAAGCCATTGCTGGACAGCAGTCTGAAGGCCAGTGAATCAGTAATTGACTGAGACAGTGTGGAAGAGATTTAAGAGATTTCCAGGTAGAGAGCAAGGCCAGTGCAAAGGTTCACAGCTGGGAATGGGGGTCTTGGTATTATAGACATCTGAGTTAGGTAGAAATAGCCTAGACAAGAAGATAGGGCTGGGCCCTTGAGAGAGTCAGGAAAAAGATGAAAACTCATTATAACTGTGGCCAGCGATACATCTGTTGGAGGTCAGACCTCCAGATAAAGACAGAATAGTCTGTATGCTTCCCCAAAGGATAAGTGGTAACACCTGGTCTAGACAGATATGTCACCTCAGTGGGTGCCCCAGACCCTCAGACTCATCCCTTTCTAAAAAGATTTTGTTCTTTCCATGCACACTTGCTACAGGACTTGCTTCCCAAAGTGATTGATGGAACGATCAAAACCTTAGTGTACTTATGAGATGACTTGCTAGTGGGTTTTAAAACTTGGTCTTCATGTGGAAACTTGATGGCGAGCTATTAACCTTATTCTGTACATGAGGCGACTTTTTGATGGGTCAATATTACCTATGCAGCTACACTTATAATCTTATTGGTTGATTAAAGCCTTAAACCACATTGTACCCATACGATTGTTGTCTATAAAACTTCTTCTGAAAAGCAGGGACTTTGACAACCCACTTGGGTCCCCACTCCGACTCTCAGGAACTGCATCTCTCCCCTCAATAAATATTTTCTACTCTTAACCTCCACTGTTCCTTAGAATTCACTCTTCAGTTTTGGGGAACATGAACTCAGCATATTGGATATCTAGCAGGTTGGGAGTTATATATCATTTGGAGGTCCTATACCATTCCTATGTCACCGGAGGATCTAGCAGGTCAGAGAACACTGAGCAGAGGTTGGGGAGGGTGCTGGAAGGGCAGGGAGCAAAGGCTCTTGTGAAAGCCTTGGCCTTTGTTCTTCTAAGAGCAATGAAAGCCCTTATCTTGTTTTAGAGGTGAGGATGGACTTTACAATTGTTAGAAGAATGAGTTCACTAACACCTTCCCTCCCAAGTCACTTGTCACATTGGGTTATAAGCCACTTAGCTGGTACCTGGAGTAGGAGATACAGTAGAGGACATTTTGGCAAACAAAGGGGATGAGGAGAAATCACAAAGTGGCGTCCTGTCTTAGAGTTCAGGCCTGGTGACTTCAGAAAATTGGGCAGCCGGGATCTGCTCTGGGCAAGTGTCCTAAGGAAGAAAGTAGGAACTTTCCAGTGTGTTTGCCAGCAGACACTGTGCCTCCTTTGCGGCTGAGATCATCAGCTGTTTGGAGCTTACACTGAGCTTATCATGTCCTCTAAGCCAGAGAGAAGAGTCCATTCTCTGGGGAAGGTAAAATGCAAATGTTCATGACTTAAGTTCAGCTAAACACCTGTGGCTCATAAAGGCATATTCTGTTGAGATAATATCTGGAGTTTCCAATCTCTCATGCATCAAATCCAGGTCTGCCTGCCTGGCCACAGCAGTGAAGAGCGGATACTTGCTGCCTGATCACGGGCAAGTTGCTCACTGCTGCGGACCCTGAGTTTATGTACCTGTAAACTGGGCATAATGTTACCTGTCTCACCAGACTGAGTAAGAAAATGTACATGGACTTAGCACAGCGCTCCTACCTGTGGCAGCAGCAATTACGGCAGTTATTTTGTATGTGTGAGTAACTGCAAAGCTTCCCTAGGAACCAGGGGGCAATGTGGGCAAACAGCACTAGGGAGTGGTGTGGCCGGTGATAAACCGCAGAATCCCTGCCTGTGCGAGGAGAGCTGCAATCCAGGCCACTGGCTGCTCAGAACTTAGCACAGAAGCATAAAACAAATGCATTGTTTGATTTTTCCAGGCATGTGAGGAGTTCTATCTAAGAGTATTAGTATCCAATTCAAAAATTAAAATCTTACAAACAACAACTCAAACCGACTACACTGTGGAACACAAGTGCCTGGAGCAAAGCTGAACTGAAGGCAACCAAAATAAAGACTGACAAAGGCCAAGCTGTCGCGAGGTAGGATGTGCCCCAGGCAGCGCAGTAAAAGTACTCGAAGGTCCAAAAAGCTGAGTGCAAAAGAGCCATCCACGTGGGTCCTGTGGCAAGGCAGCACTGTTAGAACGCGCAGGCAGCGGTGTCACTCAGGGCGAGTTTTGATACGGAGGACACTCCTGTAGCTTTATTAGGGCAGTTATGCAAAGACAACAGTAGTTTTAAAAGTCCCAGGCTCTGTGCTCCGCGGAGCTTGAGGGTGTTTACAGAGCTGCTCTTGGGGGTGGCAATACCACTAACATCCACTGGGGGTCTCTCTCACACAAATCATGGCACGGCCTCCTGCGCTGCAGAGTAAACGGCAGTCCTGGGACTCTGCTAGACCCAGGCCGGTCCAGAACTCATGGGGAAGCCTGCTGCAGCAGGTGGCTCTTCACAGAGACGTGACCCTCTGTTAAATGTTCATAAGAGCCAGCCTTGTGCCAACCAGCCAGTTTTTTCTCTGGTGTAGCAAAAGCCCTGGTGATGTTCCCTGTGCCCCAGGATTTCTGGAGAATCTTGCATCTCCCTGCAGTATTAATCCAGTGCGCTCTGTGCTTCCCTCAGACCTGCACCCAGGCCCCTGCTGCCGCATCTCCTGCTGGAGTCAAACAAATACATTCCAGACATCAGGGGCTGCCTCTCAGGAGCAGGGTCTTCTGGTCACAGAGTCCTGGGTTACAGGTCAGAGATCTAGGTTTGGGCTCTGACTCTGCTATTCTCTAGCGATGCAACTTTCCCCTTCTTTCTTCTACTGGGAATTGAATGAGGGCCTTTGTACTAGGCTATACCCACTATCTTTTTAAATTTTTTTGTTTAGAGAAAGATTCAAACTAAGTTGCTAAGGTGCCTGGGCTGGACTCGAACTTAGAATCTTCCTACCTCACTCTCCCAGAGTGCTGGGATTACGTATGTTCCAGCACACCTTACACATGTTTCCTCACATGTAAAATAAGGCTAATACTTGTCGGGCGCAGGCGCTCAACACACCCCGCCCAGGACGATAAGACCATGTCAGCTTCCACAATGCGTTACGTCCCTCTCTAAACTAGCCACCCCGTGCGCACCTCGTGCTCACTCGGTATTTGCCCCGTGCGGACTCTGTGGCAACCCCTGATTGGCCACAGCTGGGTATAGTAGCCAGAGCCTGCGTCCCATTCCAGCCCTGCTTCCTCGTGGCAGCCTGTGATTGGTCACGGCCGAATATATAAACCAGAGCCCGCGTCAATAAAGCAGCAGTTCCTGTTACCACCTGAAGCGTCCCCTGTCTCATTGGGGGGCTGCGCCGGTCAAATACTAACCTCAGAAATGGTTTCCAGTATTAAATGGAAATGAGTGCGTGTGAAACGCTAAACACTGGAATACATGTGAGTTGTTTGCATTATTACTTTGCAGCAGGGCTTGACAAATGTTTTCTATAAAGAGCCAGATGGGGAATACTTTTGGCTTTATTGGCCTTACAGACTCTGTCTCAATTCTTTGTACATAAGCAGATTAGTGTATCTATGTTTCCATCAAATGTTACTTTACAAAAACAGGCCATGGGCTGAATTTGAGCTAAGGGGCTGTGCTCCGTTGACTCTAACTAACCGTCTGCTTTGTAAGGCCTTTGAGCTAGGAGTGGTTTTTATATTTCTAAAGAGTTGTAAGAAAAAGGCAAAGAATGGGTGACAGTGACCAGTCTGTGTGGCTCACAAGCCCAAAGCATTTACTGTCTGGTTCTTCAAAGATGCAGGCCGTACACATGGTAGGGCACCTCAGGAAACAGCTCTGGAAACAGAGCTCAGGAAACAGCTCTGTCCCTGAATGTGGGAGACCAGACTAGTGGGTCAAAATAACATCTGTAGGAGCCAGAGGGCACCAGGACTTATCCACAAGGTCTCAGGCTCCTTTGATAGCAGAGCTCTGGGGCTGGAGGAGGGAGGACACATGCAGCCTTCTCGTTCTCTTTTAGGGGTCTCTCTTAGGTGGGCTTTAGGAGTATCAGTCTGCATCAGAAAATAAGCCAGTAGTCTAGTGAGAGGTTTGCACATCCTGCATTGTTCTGGGATAAGAGACCATGCTTCCACCCAGTGCTTTGAGGGTTCTTTGGACTCCAATGCTAGTGCCTGTAGTGTCTGCCTTTTAGGGTGTCATGTGCTTTGACACAGTAACAGGGTCAGGGCTCCGATCAGGCCAGCGAACAGCTCTCAGAGCCATGATGCTTCTTGTTTTTTGTGTCTAGTCACATAAACAGCAGAGTCGTTAGGTACCAGGCCCCAGAGCAGCAGTCCCCAAAGAGCAGGAAGAGGGCCCCTGGCTGAGGAAAGTGAGCTGTGCCAGTTAATGGCTCATGACAGCAGAGCTCGGACAAAGGGTGCCTGGAAGAAGTTTTTAAAAGACAGAAATGTGTAAAAGGGAAGATGTAGAGTAATTTTAGACTCCAAAACAATCTGAGTAATTCAGAAGACAGTTATTTACTGAATATCTGCCAGGCACTGTTCTTGGTGCCGGGGTTACATCCCTGAATAAAACAAAGCCACCATCCTCATAGAGTTTGTAGACAGGCACAGAGGCAGGGGCCAGAGGCTAATGGAACAGGACACCATTTCGGGTTGGGCGGTCAGAATGAGGGAGTATATAGGGATCTGGGACGAGTGCTTCGGGCACGTTGGAGTGCCCAGATATTCCTGGCAAGAGCCTGTTTGGAAGGGCACAATCTGGAGGAGGCAGCATGTGAAATGGAAACCCCACATAGGGTCTTTTTCTTGTTGACATCAGGAATTGAACTCAGGACCTTGCACTTGCTAAGCAGGTGCTTGTGCTGCTGAGCTATGTCAACAGGGTCTTGAACAGAAGAATGACCTAATTGGTTTTATTTTCATGTTTTAAAAATCATTCTGGACACTGGATACAAAATAAAGGCTTGAGGTGGGGGCTGGCCAGGGCAGAAGCTAGGAAACCAATTAAGAGGCTATGGCGATAGTAACTGCAAGCAGAGCTGCCCATTTGAAGGATGGTCACAGTGACTACCTCCTTGGCCCCATTTGTTTCCTCCCTGGAGGCCATCACTCTTCCCTCTTACTGGTCCTTTAGGTTCCATGGGAAACCTGAAAGTGTCAAGGAGCACAGTTTGGAAACTGAGGCACTAGGGGCTTCTAAGGGCTCTTCCAGCTCCAGGCTTCTGTGTCTTATGGTCCTGTTAACTTGTAGGCCTGTGCCTCTTTCTGTGGGACAAGCTGGGCCTCCACCAGCCTGGCCTCTGAAAATGCCAATTTGAAAACTGGACACATGTATGAAGGAGAGAGATTTTTTTTTTTTTAAGGAGAGAGATTTTGAGAACTAATTTAGCTCCCACATATTACATGTGTCTAGCACTGTGTGGGAATTATAATAAGGAATGAGATAAAAATTCTGCCCCAAGAGGATCACTGGCTGGGATGGGAGCCAGGAAGCCATGCGCAGCCAGAATGCATGGTTTGAGGGTCCCCGGCCCGCCCTTGTCTTCCATTTCTTACCTGTGCCTCCCGAGCCCGTGGTTCCCAAGCTGTTCCTGTCATCTGAGGGGCTTTAGAATGAGTAGACTCCCACGCTACTCTTCCAAGGTTCTAACGCAGCTGGGCCTGGGCAGGGCCCAGAATTGGTGTGTTATAACCTTGCAGGGAGAAGGGGAGCAGTCGCTGAGTTTGGAGCCATGGGAGGAATTCCTGGTCTTTCCCTGTCTCCTTAGCCACGTAAGCCTACCCGTGTGGATTCCTCACATGTGTGTTAACTCCCGTTGTCTCAGAAACTCTCACTGAGCTTGTGAAACCAATTGGGGGTCTGAACTATCCCTAAAATATGAGCAACGTTGACTAAAATGTTCACTGAGGGAGAACTGTTCTGGATGGAAAGCCATCTGGGAAAGGCCTCCTGACAAGTGGGTCTTTAAACTCTGGGTCCTGAGGAAAAGCATTTTCCTACAGGACAGGAAGGAGGGAAACAGAAGACATGGAGAAAAGAAAACGCATTTTATGTGAGTGAATGAATGAATAATTTTTTTCTCAGTCACCAAGAACAAAATAGTGTCAACAAATCAGACCCAGAGCCATCAACTAAAACGATTTCTCTGAGTTAGAGACTTCTTTCCTGGAAGCTGTGAACTTTATCCCCCAGCAGCCATTAATCTAATATTGAGCCCCTTAACCTCCCTAATTGTTCCCTTTCAGTATCAGCTGGTTTCATATTAACCTTTCAATCTTTCCCCTAAAGCAGTTACCTCCACCTCCACCCAGACCTGATTTAGAAGCTGCAGCCAGCCCAGAACTTTTCTTCTTGTTAAAGCCCCCACCTCTTCCCCCAAATCCTGTCTTCCTCTGAGTGCCGTGGAGGAGGCGCCTGGACACGGTTTGCAGCACCAGGACATGGGCCGGATGGAGCCAGGGACACGTTCTGCAGCCGGCGCCTTTGGGCTCTCACAGGGACGCTGCTGTTACTGGGGACCAATGCTGTCGGTGGAAACAGCAATGGCCTTCAGGGCTCCTGGGCCTCAGGCTGGTAATGTATTCCACTATTTGAGCTTTTTTCCTTTTCTCACAGCAAGAGCTCATGAAATAGTGTTTGGACAAGGCGAAGCATCTCACCAGATGACCAGACCATTGTACTTGCCTATCTTGAGTTCCCACTGTGCCTGTGAGGCCCATCAGCTCTATAATAGCCTGTATTTCAGTCTCCAAAACAGCCAAATTGCAAGTACCATCTCATAGTCCACCCTACAGCCTGAATTCAAATTCTGCTCTTTCCTACAGAGAGCGACAGTTTTGGAGAGAGCATCTTTGGCTCGTTGGCAACTGCTAACATGGATAGCCAGTATATATGTATATATGAAATTATATGCTAAAAAATGTAAGCAGTGAGGGTGTTTTGTTCCGTGGGACACACACTTGCTGACACACACAGCCAAGTCAGAAAGTTAGAAAGAACCATATACTTCACTATCCAAACCTTGGTTTTAGGAATACAGGGCCTTGGGATTGAGTGAGAGCCAGAAGGGTGAAGGCGTGTGAATGGGCTCCTCCGCCGCACTGGTCTCTGTTGGCAGAATAGGAAACCCAGGGCGGCAGGACTCCGGCAGCACAGTGGAGGGAAGGGGAGTGGTAGCTCCTTCCTGGCCTGGCACAGGCAGAGGCCTTCCCTCCCAGCCGATTGGATCAAAGCTGGCTCTTGCAAGGTGTTTGCTTGTGGGCTGCAGCCCACCTGGTCTATCATTGCTGGTTTGGCCTGTGCTTTTGTCTAGTGAGGACAGTCCACCCAGCATCACCTAAGGCTTCAGAAGAATCCCCTCCCTAGAATGCCCGAGAGTTGGGAAAAGAAAGCTGTCTCTATCTCCAGGAGTCTCCCATCTTGGCATGTGCCCGAAGCCTGTCCCCATGCCAGGACCACTTCTCTGGCTTGTCACACATGCCAGAAGCAGTGCTCATTTTCAACCTTTGTCCTTGCCACTGGGTTGTAGATTCTTTCTGGACAGCTCTGGCCTGCACATAAGCCAGTGCTTCCATCCCGGCTCTGGGGTGGCATTCTGCTCAGTGCTGCACCCGACCCAACTTGCTGACTTTCAGCCTTTTTTTACCTGAGTGGCACCTCGAAGGACTGCATGGGGAACAGATTCCAGACAAAGGGTGACCGGAGCCGCGGAAGACAGGAGACCAAACTCGAGCAGGATCAGCTCTCAAAGTTTATTGCGTACAGCGAACCGGACCTAACAAGGTCTGCCACCCTCAACGTTGGTTCCTCTTCCGCCCGTTGGGGGCAGGAACAGCCTCTTATAAGGGGAAGCAGTATCCAATCACAGAGAAGCGCGTCTAACAAGCTGATAGGCTAGCATCATGGGTAACTGGGCAGACATGACAATTTGGCGGGCTTGTTCAGGCCGGGAAGAACCCAGAAGCAGGAAATGGGCGCCATCATAGGCGGCTTCCCACATCTCCCCCTTTTTTATTTATTAAAATAGGATGGTCTGTGGGTCCCTCCAAGGTGTCTATGACCTTGTTGCTGTTAGACACCTAGGAGTGGGCCTACCTTGTAGGCCGAGGCATGAGAGAATGTAGAGGTCTATACCCTGCTGTGCATCACCCTGTTTTGTGCATATCCTTGCGCCAGGACCATGCTCAAGGTGAGTGGTTCATTTTTTCGCAGGGCCAGGCTTTTGTGAACCGAACCTGGATGCATATAGACATTCATTCCTGCCTTCCCCCCAACCTTTGGGGTGGATGGCACTGCAGTACCCTTGGTCTCGCATCTCAATGCCAATAATTTGACTCCGGCAGGGACCCCTGGCCTTATAGGCCATGTATATCTGAGTGGAGCCTGTCTTAGGTTGACCGGGAGGGCTTTTCCCGTCTTACCCGTCATTGGCTTGCCCACTCAGCTCTTATAGCTGATGTTCTGCAATGTGAAGGAGATATGCAGCGGCCTGCTGGCCTGATGGGCCACCTGCTGCCATTTGCATGGCTGCCATAGCTGTGATCTTAACCTGCTGCTGAGTTTGTATGAGGCGATCTAACAAGCATTTAATAACCACAAGCCCCACTAGGATGGCCACGGCAATCAGGATCCAAGTAGTCAGGTTGGGCCAGGAGAACCAGGAGGTGACGCGTTCCCACAAACTGGCTATAACACTGCCTAAAGTTGATAAATCAAACCTGACTGGACCTAGTTGGATACCGTCCATATTGTCAAGTTCCTGACCGACTATGAGGGACAAATTGTGAAACTTAGGTAGGTAGGTGTCTTGCAGCCAAGCTGTCATATTTTTAACAGTGTTGGTCAAATTTGTGCGAACAGGGGTGATTAATAGGAACCTACAGAATAGAAAAAGCTCCAAACCAGACATTTTAGTTTGTAGATGGTCTCGGGCGCTGAGCATCAGTCCCAGAAGGGTCGAGTTGACTTGTGTCCGCGGGCTTATCCTCCTGTGCTTTATCAGGAACTGGTGGGGAGTTTACTGCTCGCATCAATCTTTCCGGGACCCACAGCAGTTCGCAGCCTGGTTCCTGTGGGAAGACACAAACCGCACCTCGGGTCCAGCTAATCACTGGATCCGGGCCCATCCATTGTCCTGTAAGGACATCTTTCCATCTCACCAGCCCTTTGTCGGCTGGGGACGGGTTATTGTGCTCCATGGCAGGGGAATGATTATTGTGATTAAGGTTTAAAAAATTTATGGTAAAGAGTGCCAATGATATTCTTCCTTTGGGCGTTAGGCCATGGCCTATTCCCTCCTTTTGTTTTTGTAAGACACCCTTGAGTGTCTGATGGGATTGCTCAATGATGCCTTGTCCTTGGGGGTTGTAAGGAATGCCATGTTTAAGAGTGACCTCCATTTGTTGACAAAATGTCATAAAAATTTTGCTGGTATAGGCAGGACCATTGTCTGTTTTTAGTATATTGGGCTTTCCCCAAGCAGCCCAGGCTGCCAGGCAATGATTAATAGCGTGGGTGGCCCTTTCTCCGGGTTCTGCCGAGGCAAACATAACCTGGGAGGTGGTATCTACCGAAACATGAACATATTTAAGTTTTCCGAATTCTGGGATGTGTGTAACATCCATTTGCCAAATATGATTTGGGCGAAGTCCTCTTGGGTTAATGCCAATAGATTGTTGGGGTGAAGAGATCACACAAGCTGGGCAATACCGTACAATCTCTCGTGCTTGTGCTCTCGTGATGTTGAAGCGCGCCATGAGGGTGCAGGCATTAACATGGAACTGAGAATGGAATTTTTGGGCTGCTTCCAGAGGGTTGGGAAAGGTGAAGACCCATATCGGGCGCGTGGCCGAGTCTGCCAAGGCATTGCCCTCCGCCAAGGGCCCAGGTAAATTAGTATGGGCTCTGATATGTGAGATGAACACTTTTGAGGTTCTATTCCATAGCTGATGTTGAATACCTAGGAATATGGAGGCTACCGTTGAAGAGGGTTTAATGGGACCCGCCGTCTCCAGAACTTGGAGAGCATCTACCACATACTTGGAGTCCGACAGGAGGTTAACATCGCCTGGAAAGCGACGTAAGACCTCCTGTATTATCTGGAGCTTGACCACCTGGGGTTGGTCTGGAGTAAATTGGATAGTTTTTGGCTCTTGACCCATAACCACATACGCGCCTATGCCTGACTTGGAGCCGTCTGTAAATATTATTGGAGCTCCAGCTATGGGGTGTGGGGACGTGACCTTAGGAAAGATCACAGGATGCACGGTGACAAACTGGAGCAGGGGGTCTTTTGGGAATTGATTATCTATGGTTCCCTGGAAAGTACACCGAAGGATCGCCCAGGAATCCAGGCATGTTGTTAAGGTCTCAATTTGTTCTCTTGTGTATGGTACATGTAGGGAGGAAGGAGGCACCCCAAAGTGTTGTGGGCTCATAATATCCTCCTCCTCCCCTGCCTCCTACTTGTACCGGGAATGCATGGAGACCGGAACACTCAAAGGGAAGCCGCGACCATACCCTCTGGTGGAAGGAACGTCCTCCTGCCTCCCCAGATGGGGGCGCAGAAGGCAACCCAGGAAGTAGCTCTCCCTCTAACCAGGGCGGTGCCATAGGTTGTGGGCGCCCTCTGGCGGCCACGGGTGGAGGTGGCAGCCCAGGGAACAACTCCTCTTCCGGCCACGGCGGTGCAGTAGGGCCTGGCGCCCTGAAGGGGGCGATCGTGGGTCGCGAACTTGCCAAAGAGCGGAAGGACCTAAGTTCCTCCCGCAAAGCGGAGTAGCTCGGGCAGTGTGGTGTTTGGTTCCCCTTTTTATCTTCCCGAGCCCTAAGTTCCTCTTTTAACGGTGTAGGAGGGTCATGCTTAGCAAAGACGACCTCCTCTTCTGAGCCTTCCGAATCCGAATCAGAATCGGAGCCCTTGTGTTTCTCTGGAGGCCCAAAGTCAGGTGTGACTTCGGGCTCCTCCGAGCACTCGGATCGAGCTTTGTCAAGAGCCTGTCGGGCTGAACAAAGCCCGGGGGTTTGTTCGTCCATCAGACAAGCCCTAATCAGTTCCCACAGGGGTAAAACCATGGGATCCAAGCGTCCCTCTTCTTGGGCGCATCTAAGATCCCCTCCTAACTTCTCCCATGATGGGAGGGTTAGAGAGCCCGTGGGCCAAAACCAGGCCAGAAATCTCGAAAGGGTGACCCGGTTTATGTAGATGCCTCGGGTCCGCAGCAGGACTCTTAGGGAGTCAGCGAGGGGTTTGCGAGCAGCGTTGCCCACAATGGCGAAACGAAAGCGAAACAAATGCAAAGAAAAAAAGACCGGCGTCCACCCGTGTGGCGCTCAAAATCTGTTAGGTGCGTCCACCCAACCCAGGCGATCCAGTACTCACCTGTCCCGGGAACCGCTGTATCTCACGTAGCTGATCAGGGTGAAGAGAAGAGGCGCTCGCGGCCTTCCGTTGTTATTGGGCCAGGTCCTCCGTCGTACCGCAGGCGACAGCAATCGCACCTCCCGGCCGAAGAGGCACGTCGCTGAGTCTTTTACCTTTTTCCCCGTACGGGCCACCAGATGACCGGAGCCGCGGAAGACAGGAGACCAAACTCGAGCAGGATCAGCTCTCAAACTTTATTGCGTACAGCGAACCGGACCTAACAAGGTCCGCCACCCTCAACGTTGGTTCCTCTTCTGCCCGTTGGGGGCAGGAACAGCCTCTTATAAGGGGAAGCAGTATCCAATCACAGAGAAGCGCATCTAACAAGCTGATAGGCTAGCGTCATGGGTAACTGGGCAGACATGACAATTTGGCGGGCTTGTTCAGGCCGGGAAGAACCCAGAAGCAGGAAATGGGCGCCATCATAGGCGGCTTCCCACAAAAGGGGGTTAGGGTACCAAACCAATCTCACTCTGGATGTAGGGACATAACCCACTTAACAAATGGATGACTTCATATCTATATTCTATGTTTTTAAGCTTGACCACATCCTAAAACTCACTCTGGAGGAGGTTAGGTTCCTCCCAGTTGTGAGACCTGCCACTGCAGGGTAGTCACACACAGATCCCCCTCTGGGAATACAGAAGGGCTCTGCCTGCCATGAACCCCAGGGGGCTCACCAGCTCTGGAAGCCACATTTCTGGGTGATAGGCAACTGAGATTAAATATGAACTTGAAACATAAATATGAGTTAGTAAATAAACACTTTAAAATAACAAAATACTGTTTTCTAATTCTCCCCTTATATCAGGGCTTTTTAAGTAACTGAAGCTTCAGCATTTCCATTGGGTTACCAATGTCCAAAATTAGATCCAGAGCTCCAATTTGACCACTGTTCCAGGCTTATAATTTCTCATGAAGAAGAACTGAGTAGATTTCCTGGACAGGCCAGGGGGCTGCTCCACCTATTTCTCTGGGTGCCATTTATCAGGCACCTGTGGTCAGTCCAGCTTGGCTTGGGCTCCGTGGGAAGACACAACCAACCAGCCCAGATGTGCTCCTATAGGCTGGGGGCTACCTGATAACAGAAAAACAAACAAACAACAAGGAAGAACACAGCAAGTGATTCAGTTCAAATGAATTAAGTACTCACTAAGAATAGGGGGGTTTTGACTGGAGAAAGGGGTTGGCTGGCATGGTGTTTAGCCACTGGAATTCCTTAACTTGGACTTGGATATAGAGAAGCCAGAGGAGGCCTTCTGTAAAGGCAAGGTGGGTCATAGGGGTGGTGGGGTGTTGGTAAGTGAAGTCTTACACAGTTGTGAGTAGGAAGGGGCGCAGAGGGACCAAACACGCTGAGAGAAGCCAGTCACTAATCTAAAGTGCCTGGCTCAGGGTCCCTGCAGCCTCCCTCCCCAACGTGCACACAGCATCTCCTTTCTGTCAGGCACAGGCTGATGCCTGGGGTGGTACAGTCATTTCCATAGCAACCAATTGTTCTGTCATATGATTCTGACTCTGGGAACAGAAGGGACACATGAAACCACTAAGTGGCAGAGATCTAGTTTTCCAGGAAGTGTCCCTGATAATAAAGAAGAGAAAATGTACACACTAGAAGACAAATGAAACAGGCGTAAGTGAGTACTAAATTTTCCACGAAGCATTAGCTATTTGCTGAAAACGACGATAACAACCTGATAGGCTCAACAAGAACAGTGCTGGATGAAGATGGCCAGATGTCCCCTGGGAGTCTGCAGAGCAAAGTCAGTGGCAGGGCTTCGGGATCAGAAAGTAGAGCTGAGAAGCCCTAAATGCGTCTCCCAGATTCTGCACACATCCCTATGCCAGTGCTGGCAAGGTTGCCATTGCAAAAGCAGCAAGCAGTAACAGCTCCCGGCTTTGTTAATTCCAGGACGTGCATCCCTCCAGCTATGGTTTAGTAGCTGTAATTCAATCTCACTAATTAGAACTCGTTGGGAGAAAAGCCAGCCTGAATGCCAAGGTATTTTAGGAGCAGCGAACATCCCGACTCTAAAGGTAGCCTGAGGTGGTGCTGGTGCCAGGGAGTCAGAGGGTCTGGCGTAGCTCGAGGCTGTTACTCACAGTCTGGATGACCTTGAGCAGGTCCCTCGCTTGGCTTCGTCTTCATTTTATAAAGGTGACTAGACTTGTCCCTGCTTGCATTAGCATTCTGTCCAGGCCAGAGGCCTTTCCGTGATGAAACTGTAAATATCAGGTTGATTTGACATGCTGTGTTTTCATAGAGCAGAACCAAGGCCTTTTCTCATTCACCATTCATCTGCATCTTCAGTTAATATGGACTGATAATTTCTATGTGACAATCTGGGCACAGGAATAAAGCCCACCCGGGCTGGGTGACAGGAATAAAGGTAAGAAGCGGTGGTACCTTTGGAATCTTCACATCCTGGTAACAAGAGGGACAAGAAAGTGCATACTCTCAGCCACAGTGCCCAGGCTGGCATCCAAGTGTGGTTTAGGGAAAGATGTCTTGGGCTGCAGCTGGAGAGCTCTCTCCATGCCCGAGGGTGGCTGGGAAGAGAGGCAGGGGCAGCCTGGGGGACAGGGAAAGCAAGCTAGGGGTGAGGCGGCAGTGCTGAGCTGGCCCCAAGTGCCCTGGGCACCACTCTGATGTCAGCATTCTTTTCAGAGATTTACCCCCACATAAACAGAGCACATAGGAGGAGCAACCTTGTAAGAACAAAGAAAAGCAGCATAATCTCAGAGAGAAAAGGATAAGATCTGGGGATTGTGCAGGCAGATTGCCACTGGGAGATTTGAGGTGATGTTGGTGACTGAGGTGAGAGCCCAAGCCCAAGGGGACAGGTGCACAGTGCACAGCCAGCAACTTCCGTCCGCCTTGGAGCTGCTGGGGGGCCTGGGACATGGTTTTGGCACAGAGCAATGTCTGTGTCCTCACCTGGAAAGACCTGGGGTGAGGATCCTACACTGTGGCCATAGGTGAGTCTTGACCAAGGACACAACCACCTGTCGCTGCCCTCTGGGCTTTGCTACTTAACAGAATCCCAGACACTCCCAGGGACTAAGAATTAACTTATTAATCATTCAACACCTGTTTACCAGGAACAACTTGGTATTTTCCATTATGCTATGAAATGTCAGGTTCAACAGAGGCACTGTCCATTCCCTCCAGGTGGTTAGAGCAGGGTGGGAGTTACACACACACTTGGTAGTTTATAGGAGATAAATTATATTCTATTTAAGAACTAAGTCACAGGTGGTATGGTGGCAAATGATTGTAATCCCAGCTGTTCAGGTGGCTCAGGGGTGGATTGTTAGTTCAAAGCCAATCTGTGCAACACGGTAAGGCCCTGTCTCAAAAAAATTAAAAGGCCCAAATCAGAGGTGTAAGCAGAAAGAATCACAGCAGTGACAGGGAGAGAGACAGAGACACAGAGACACAGAGAGGGGCAAGGGCAAAGAGAGAAAAGGGACAGAGAGAGATAGAGACAAAGAGAGAAAAGGAGACAGAGATGGAGAGAATCAACCCCTCAGGACTGGCTGATCAGAAAGTCTTCATGGGAAAAGTAGAATTTGTGTGGAACTGAAAAATAGATGGAGGGAAAGATGTCAAAAGAAAGATGTGTTTGGATGAGAAACACTTGCACAAGCACACATTCAGCAACTCTACCACCGCATAACACTGGCCTCAGAGAAAGCCTGGGCCCTGGCAGCAAAGGGACCTGCTCTGTCACCAGGAGACACTTCATGTCAGCCTAGACCCAGCTTTGACTCTTGCCTCTGCTGCTTGGTAACGCTACGGCCTGAGCTGGGCTCCTCCGTTTCTGGATGCTCACATGGCCTTGTCTGTAAAATGAACATGGGGATAATGTTTATCTCAAGAACTATGTGGAAAGGTAGAAAACATCAAGAACCTCCAGGAAGAGTAGTCGCCTCTCACCTTCCTGGCCCATCAGTAATGCCACAATTGACACCCGAGGGAAGAAACGTTCCAGAAGTCCTCTGAGTGCCCTTTAGAAGTAAATATACAGACTGACCAGTGGGGGGAAAATATGTTCTCTTTCAGCCTGTGGGGTGAGTTGACCATGCACTCTTGTCTCCGGATGTTTGACTTCCTGAATCTTCTCTGAACAATGCCATCTCTGTCCTGGCACCCCTGGCAAGCAGTCCCATGAGAGCCAGGTTCTTGTCACATGTCCTTTTCCTGGAGTGAGTCACTGGAGAAAGGAGCCGTAGTCATAACCTTCACCGGGGAAGGGAGGTGAAAGTGGAGAGGAATAAACACAACTGCGTACAACTGGGTGCTTAATGTTCCCTTCCACCAGTATTTTGCCCCTGGCCTTAACCTTGCAACTCAAAAGTACAGTGGAATAATGAATGGGATAAACTGAATGACCTGCTTGTAGTCCACAAACAAAGGACCTTTCAACAGCACATGGTCTTATCTATTCCAGTCAAGACTAGCCTGTTACAAACCAGAGGCAGAATGGGAGATCTTAGAGAAACTTCTTAATTCTAACAGAGAATTAGACAAGTCATTTTGTTATCTCAGGAAAAGCGATAACAGAAAACAGAGAAAATCTAATAACTGAAGGGAACTCACACAGAAGTTGAATGTTGAGAACTGCCAGCATGTCTTTCCTCCTCTGGTGGTTAGGCAGTTTTAGGATGATAAACATAAAGTACAAATCAGTAGCCCACATATCTCTGTGCAACCTTCAAGATCTATTTCTCAAGACTAGGTAGTGGATGGTGTCTTCACCCTAGACATCTGCTGTGACAGGACAGAAAAACAGTGGAGAAGAAAGCGGGATTTGTCTAGGTCCCACTCTGAACTCTGCTGTGTGGCTGTGGTGACCTCACTTCTCTGAGACTGGGGTGCTTTATTTGAAAATGAAATTTGTCCAGATAATTTAACATTTTCTTTTACATTCCCCCTAAGCCTCAATGTTTATGGCTGCACTGATTTAAAAAGAGAGAGAAATGATAGTAATCTTTCCCAATACCAGTCTATCACCCTCACAGAGTCCTACATACAATCCCAGAGGGCTTCACTGCATTGTGAAATGAAGCTCACGTGCTTGCTCTGAGTGTGGTAAATGGTCACCCCGGGTTTCCGAATTGCAGCAGGCTCAGCAGGTCATTCCATGAGCTGCTCAAACTCACATCTTATTCCCAGCTAGTTCTTTTCTATGGAGCCTGGCTTCTCTGTGCAGGTCAGTTCTGGCATTCAATGTGGGAATGAATGTGAGCAAACATGGGTCCAGCTCTGCAGATGCTCACCTTCTAGTCAGGATGCAGGAAGATCTGGAGACCAAGCCTGAGAGAAACATAAAGTCTTTCCTATGACAACCCATGGGAGAACAAGAATCATTCTAGCCCGGCCAAACTTCCTGAAGGAGAAATCATTTGTCCTGAACTTGTAAGCTAGGTGCAGTTGAGTTAGGAAATGGAGACCAAGGAAGAAAATGTGCCAAGGAAAAGACAAAGGCACAGGAGCAGAGCAGGCAGCTCACACGAGGAGTGACAAGAGGCCCTTGCTGGCAAGAGCCTCAAGTGTCTGCAGGAGTTGAACTTAGAAAGTAAGGCAAAGCCCTGTTCATAGAATTTGGAGGCATGTGGACTTAGGGAGAAACAGGCGTCCTGCTCAGGGATATACCATAGGGTGCTTGGAACTTAGGGTGTCAGCAGGAGGGCTTGGCAGACCAGCGTAGAGGTGGAAAGAGCTTAAGAGGTTATTATAGTGACCCAGATAAGGGGTCATGGAGGCTTAAAATCCAGTGTGAGAGCAGGACTGGAAAGGAATAAAGCTTTGGGAAGGTCCTGGAGAGTGGGGTTCAATAGCAGATGGACTATGGGGATATGGAAGGCGCAAGAGAGCAACAGGGCACGTTGCAGAGTGGAACCCAGTCACCTTGACATGCTGAGCTCCCAAGACAACTTATCCTGGGGGTTGTGGGTCAGAAGCCTGCTGGTGGAGAAGACACCAGGGAAAATGGCCAACTATGGTAAATTGTGCATTACCTGCCATTATGTACCCTTTTATTAAAAACAGAACCCTTAGCTTTTATCTGGACACATACCTTGTACCTTTATTTTGCTTAAAGATTTTTTAAAAACTTTTATATCTAGGAAGGTTGTGCGATTACTCTAGCTAATGATTATAATTAGAAGTGTCAGGCTTCTGGAAAACAGCGTTCTCCTGCTGGCCAGGAGCTAATGATGGCTGGAGTGTGAGTGGCCATGTTGAACCACAAGACAAAAGCTGCACAAGGAGAATGATGCAGCCCATTGACCCACCACTAGAGGGACCTAGAGGTGATGACTGTGGAACTGCCACACCTGTTCCAGTCTGCTAGCATCCCATTTTCATTGATATAGAAGAGAAATAAATGTATACTTTGTATGTGCTGCTGTTTAAAAATGCTTTGTGTCTTTTGTAACCTAACTGAATTTTAGTCTATTTAACAATATGCAAAAGTGTGCAATGCCAACTCACTCATAACTACCTAAGAATGAAAATATCTATCTACTCTGCAGGACATCATCTTCCACATATTTTAGCACCCCAGATTCCAAGTTATTAATCCAAAGACAAGGAAGAGAGTACAGACTCAGAACACAGTCAGGCTATCCCGCAACTTTTCAGGCTTCTTTACCGTACAGCCCGCCCTCTTCTTTCAAGGTAGTAAAGCTCACATCTTCTGAGCTTGGTGTTTCCTTCCACTAGGGAAGCACTGCTACCTTCTGTTTTCCCTTTCTAGACGCTAAGTAACTTCCCTCCTGTAAACACGATCCTTCTCCAAATCAAATGCAATAAAATGAAAGATAATTCCAATCTTGCAGATGGAATCAGATTTGAGCCCTGCTTTTCTGAACTTACATGATGGATATATTAACTGAGCAGTGACTTGTTTATACAAAAATCTTTTTTGCTCCAAGTGTGCATTATTTAGCTTCTTAATGCTTTTGTTTTTAATATAAGATGCTTCCTTATCTGATTATTTCTATGTTCTAAAGAATATTTTGTCATATTACTGCATAACTGCAGGGGACAAGTACAAATGAAATAGCCAAGTTTGGGGCTAATGTCAAAGTTCAGCTTGTGGGGAGGACAGAGGGACAAATTCCTATCCTTCACTTCTGCAAAAGACATCCAGAGGTAAAACTGGTTTTAGCAGGGTCATGGTGAAGTCATTTGCAGAGCTGCTGAAGTTGAGGTTCTAATCAACAACTGATAATATCTAACATGTGTGGAGCACTGGCCAGTTGCCTGGTGGTGTTCTAAGCATTTAAATAAGTCACCTCACAACTACGGAATGAGGCAGTATTACTATTACGTCTGCCTGGGTCCTGTGAACCCAGGAGCTAACGAGCCAGTGTGATCTGCCCAGTGGCATACTATTAGCAAATACAAGCACTTTTACTCCAATTCATGTGTTTCTTATTCCACAGGCCTCAACTGTACATGTGTGGATTTTTAGGTAAAAGTTCCTCATAACATCTCTTTTATCAAAATGTATGCAAATGCTCTGTAATCAGAATGCATTTCTGCATTCTCAGCAACTTACTGGTTGGTCTGAAAAAAATCCTTGCTAACAGGTGGGTACTTTCTTTCTCTCAGGTAACAATATTGTAAGGATTTTTGACCTTTGCTTTTGTCATGCTGGAGATCCAAGCGACCGGCTTTCAAATGTTATACAATTGCTTTACCACTGAGTAGCAACCCCTGTATTTCATTAGTTGCAATATCATGTCCCTGTAGGCTTTTGGATTTTTCTGTAGGCAATCACATTGCCTATCCACAACTCGCAAGGTGTGTGTGTGTGTGTGTGTGTGTGTGTGTGTGTGTGTGTGATCCAGGACCTCAGGCATGCTCACCCAGAGCTCTACCCCTGAGCTGCACCTAGCCTCTTGTAAGTTTGATAGGGCCTTTGCAGTGTATTGTGCAGACATGTGGGCTGGAAGTGACTGGGAGTTGCGGAAAGCTCTTGTTTGCAGCATTTTTCAGTTTTTATGGCTTGGATACTCCCACAACTATTGATTTTTAGCTGAGAGTGCAGCTTGTAAAATTCCTGAATATTTTGTAACTGACTGCAGTACAACCAGCTCCAGTGCGTCCCTCCACACACACACACCTTGGGTCCCAAGGATAGTGTGGTGGCCAAGAATAGCCATACTGGCTGGAGTTCTAGGTATTTACTGCCCAACAGAGTTCTAGCTCTGGAGACCCTTCCTGTTCCGTTTAGTGAATACTGTCTAGCAGGTCCCCAGCTTGGTTTGTGGCCCAGGGTGTTCTAGGAAGCTCATTGCCCGATCTCAGCCAGCAGGTGGCAGCAAGCTTACAATCGCCCATCACTGCCTCTGGAAAATGAGGGGCCTTTGTTCTGAGCCAGAGGCTGTGTCACAGAGAGAAAGGCCCTGAGGGGCAAGCTAATCAGCTGTCCTTAGCTGACCTCCGCCTACGGGAACCCAGTGGACAGGCTGCACAACTTGAGAGAATAACAACCTTAGCAAACAGCAGAGACAGCACAGTCCCAGCTCCTCCCCTTGTCTGTGCTCAGGGCTGAGGCTGGGCAGGGCTGACAAGGTGGGAAGAGATCCCCCCACCCCAGACCCAGTTAGAAAGGCGTGAGAGCAAGAGTGGGGCCCCAGTGCTATGGAGAGATGGTCTTCATCCCAACCTGCACCTCCTGAGCCACCTCACTGTGCTGGGCTGCAGATTACCCTCTTTACCACTCTCAGGTGGTTATTCCTACCAGGGTAACCAGTCAGTTGTCCAGCTTGTCCAGGACTATCCTGATTTTAGCACTGAAAGCCTCATGTTCTGGGAACCTCTGTCCCTTGCAAATAAGCCACTCAGCCACTGAATCTTCTTGTCCAGGCCTCGTACAGCACCTGCCTTGCATGTAGGCGTGGACCTGTGGAACAGGGGCAAAGGTAAGATTACAGGGCTGGCCAAGCTCCAGGACAAGATTGGAATGATCCCCACATTCAAAACCTGCTCCCTTTGCTTTTTGCCTGAGATGAGAACCCAAATGTGTGATGGAGAGTTCCCTGGACAGTCCCTCATTTGCCCCCCATCCCATCTTTGACCTCCCCCTCTTCCTCAGTGACCTCACTGGCATCAGTACATCCTGTACATTCTCTGCCCTCCCAGACTCCAGCAGGCAGAGAACTCCGTGTTCCAGGGCAGGGTGGGGCCTCTTACAGAGGCAAGGTGGCAGTGGCGTTGGAGAGGAGGGCAGGCTAAAGGAGGGATGCAGCAGGCCAGGAGGCTTCCCAGGAAACCCACAATTCCCCGAAGCCCTGCAGCTCCTAGCACCGATGAACATACTCCTTACTCCTGGAGCAGCTCAAACCCTGTGGTGGTGATATGATTTATCTGCTTACGTCACACTGACCCCTCTGTCTAGTTCCTTCTACATCTGCTTTGGTGCATGGCATAAATAATCAGGCATGATAAAACCTAGACTGAGCTTTGGCTTGACTGAGGGCAGAAAGTTTTGCTTAAACCAAGGTACAATGCAAAAAAAAAAAAAAAAAAATCTACAATCTACAGTCTGCCTGTCTAGATTTCTAGAGACAGAGCAGAATCCTTTCCAGGGACCTAGGTTCTGCACAAACTGTCATTACCCACTCTCCTATCTTTTCCTGGCACTTCTGGTGGTGGTCAGCTTGGCCTTCAGCCCATCCCTGGGAATACCAGGCTCCCTCTGCACTGGAATGGTTGCTCAGACTGGCCCCTCTGCCTGGTTAGGAATAGTGAGGGGTTAAGAAACCACTATGAAAGGGCAGAATGGAAGCTTTGATTTGAAGGATGAGAAGGGGTCCCATCATCCAACTGTGGAGCAGGCATGGGCGATCCACATGGCCTGCCTCAGTTCTTGGGTTACCCTGTTAGGAAGGAATTAACAGGGGGCTGGAAATGAGCTCTTGTTCCACATTTTCTGTGTCACTACCCTTCCCTGCCTCCAAGCTCTATCATCCTCAGTTTGTTCATATTCTCATTCCACTGGAGAGAAAGTTAATGCAGGCGAAATCTTTTTTAGATAAAAATTGACTATGCAGGTTAAATCCTGCTGACTCCAGTCTTCTGGCCAAAATTTGGATTTGCTGGAGCTTGAATTAACTCCAGGGTCTCAGTAGATTCTAAGAACCTGATGATTTTTACTAAGAGCAGTCTTATACCTAAAAGGAGGAATGCCAAAAGCTCAGATTACTTTTGGCTATCAGATAATAGTGAATGAATATTGAGTTTATTAAAGAAATATGGAATTTGTAACATGGCGTTTTCCAAGTAAACCAAGCCTTAGACAGAATGTCTGGCAATGCAGTGTTATTTTATTTTGTTTGTTTGAGATAGGGTCCTGCTATGTAGTCCAGACTGGACTTGAACTTGTGATCCTCCTGCTTCACCCTCTAAATGACTGGATTAACTCTAGTTTTAAAAGATAGGATAAAACCTGCAAAGCTTTGAGTAGATGGTAAGAGCCCTTACTGGTGTCAGAAATAAACTTCTAATTGATCTCTGGGGTTACAAGAGACCACGCGAGCCCTGTGAGGTCCTGGAAGGTATGACAAGGCATGGAGCAGACACTGCTACAGCTCCTCAAAACTCCAGCCCCTTTGTGGAGCCATGCAATGATTCCCACAGAAAATGTCGCATTGTCCCCACCAGTGAATAAGCACTTTGGTAATCCTGGGGGACCGCATCCTTAGGTTTATGTGGTATTAGTTCTTCTCAGAGAGCCCACATATCTGCAACTGCTTGCTCCTCAGGTTAACTTACCTTTCCTTATCCTTTCAAATGACAACTGGCCAAGCTGTTGGGGACAGTTCTGGATCTGAGGCCTCAGGAAAGTTACAGAGACTTAGGTTTTAGTTACTCTTGGGCACCCATTTATTTGACTTGAATTGCAAAGTTTTCAGGCCTCCATGGGAAAGAGTCAAAGGTAGGGAAGCTATGGATGGTTACAGGGAATGAGGGTAGAGAGAAAGGTTCTAAGAACCTCAGTCCTGATTTTGGGGGGAGAGATCTGTAATTCTCTACCTTCTTCTTTAGGTATCTGCAAAGATACCTGGATTACTTCACACTGACTTCGATTCCCACCTCCACCCTCCACCCAGCCTGCCTTTCTCTCTCCCTCTGCCACCTGCTTTTCAGTAGGAAGCCCCACCCTATTCTGAACATGGGGCTCTCTCTGAATCTGGGAGGAAAACCTCAAGGGCAGGGGAGAGCAATCAGAGAGGAAGAAAGGACTGTTTTCTTGTTTTTCTGGCCTTACACTCTGGTTCCTACCTGCTATGAAAGCTGAGGGTGCAGGTTTTAAAAATATGAAATGAAATCTTGCTCACCTGATTCAGTTATCCTTGTTACCCCGCCTCTCCACTAACTCAACCCCTTTCCTTCAATGTAACCACCAGCAGCAGCAACATTTGCCGTGTATCATCGAGCACCAGGCACTGTGCTAGGTTCAGGGGCTGGGGGTTTATGCTACAGTGAGGTCAACAGTCAGGGAAACAGTGAAATCTGGGCACTGAAATGAGTGGAGGAAACATCCACACTCCTTCTGAGGCATGGATACAACAACATCTTACTTTAAACAATGATTCTTGGAGTTTGTCTTCTTTCTGAAAGGAGTCCCAGCTGCCTGTACCCATCAGGCTGCCCAGGCAGTCTTGGCTTTGAGTGTGGGCAAAGAGGAGGGGTGACCAGTACCACCTTTGTTGACTGAAGGGGTCCCATGGGGCCGTATTGTCTGTCTGATGGGGTCCCCAACACACAAGTCAGCGGGAAGCACAGCTTGCTCTGTAGGACTTTCTTCTTCAAAAAACCTTGGCCTGTTGCCCAGGCAAAGGTCTCTGGGTGGATGAGTGGAGGACAGGATATGCTGGTTTCATCTCTGTGAAAGTGATTCCTGTAGAGATGAAGTATATTTACCAATGGCCTAATTTGGATAGTAAAAATTGAATATTTGATTTTGGATGTAAAAATAAAATCAAACAATCATATCCCTATTATTTAACAATAAAAAGAGACGAAGTATTGATCAGTGAAACAGCTTGGTTGGAACCGAGAAAAATGATGCTAAAAGAAAAAGCCAGTCTTAAAAAATTGCATTCTGGTTTCATTTTGTTAATTCATGAAGTGCAAAAACTCTGGAGATGAATCAGATATGGTGGCACATGTTTGTAATTACAGCACTCTGGGAGGATTGTAATTTCAAGCCAAGCCTGAGCAACTTAGTGAGACCCTGTTTCAAAATAAAAAATGAAAAGGGGCTGGGGATATAGCTCAGTGCAAAGGGCTTGGGTTCAATATCCAGTAAAAAGAAAAAAGGATAGCAAGGAAGGAAGGAAGGGAGGGAGGAAGGAAGGAAGAGAAATCTAGAGATGAAGAATCAGACTAGTATCAAAGATTTTGAGTGGGAGAGAAGGAAGGATGGACGTGGCCATTGAAGCAAGGTAAGAGGGAGCTCTGTGTTGCTGAATCAGTTATGGATCTGGTTATGCTCACACGGTACTACCCAAATGATAAAACTGCACAAAGCTATACACATGTGTGCATGTGTGTGCACATGCACGCGCGCACACGCACACACACACACATGCACAGGAGTGCCTGTAAAACTGGAAAAGTCTGAATTCCTTTTAGATTGTACCCGAGTCAGTTTCCTGGTCTTGATAGTACACTATGGTTATACAAGGTGTTACCATTTGGGAGGCTGGGTGAAGACATCATGGGAACTTCCTTGTACATTTTATTGTGGTGAAATGAATGTACACAAAATAAAATTTAGCATTGAAATTATTTTTATATGGACAGTTTGCCGCCTGCACAGTTTAGGGCTTGAATGTTCCTCAAAGTCTACCGTGTTGAAGGCTCTGTCCCCAGTCGCTGAGAGGTAGTGGGGCTGTCAGATGGTGGAGCCCAGGGGAGGAAGTCAGTTCACTGGGGTTACGCCCTGAAAGGGGCTCGTAGGGTCCCAGTTCCTTCCTGTCTCTCTCTTTGCTTCCTGGTCGCCATGAGGTAAGAAGGTCTTTAGCCATGTGTTTCCCCAGGGTGTGCTGGCTCCCCACAAGCCCAAAGGCAGCACCGAAACCCTTGAAACCATGAGACAAAATAAACTTTCTTCCTGGTAAGTTGATTTCTCTCAGGAATTTTTTCACTGTCATGGAAAACAAATGTCAGTGGCAAATGGGTACCTTCACATTTTTGTGCTTTTACCACTGCCATCTGCCTCCAGCCTGTAATGAAACACCACACCCTTTACACGACTGTCCATTCTCCCTTCTCAAAGCACCTGAAAACCACCGTCCTACTTTCCATCTCTTTGAATTTGGTCATTCTAGGTATTTTCTCCAAATGGTGTCATACTGCATTCGTCTATGACCAGTTTATTCACTTAGATTGATGTCTCCAAGGTTCACCTGGTGTCAGAATGTCCTTCCTTTTTAAGACTGAACACAGCAAATTCTCTTCATCCTTTCAGATCTCAGTGGATATTTGCGTTTTCACCTCTGAGCTATTATGACCTTTGCACTGTTTTTACAACCTTTTGTGCATTTATAATTATTTCAAAATAAAACACCAAAAACAGGATCAGAAATAAAATTTGTGAATCGGCTGATTCTTTCCACTGTTGAGGATGTAAACTAGTATTGATTGTTGACTTTGCCCATTTTCCTATCACAGAAGTAATGTAACCTTTGAAAGGGCACATACCCCTGACTGATGTTTTGAAATTTTGTGATTTTTTTCTCTTTGAAATAAAACATACTTGAGAAAAGAAAGAAAGAAAAAGGCACACAGAACCGATTTTTTCCTTTCTGCTTCTAGAGAAGCAACATGTATGTCAGCCCATTGCATAGTAGTTAGTATTTGGTAAAACCTGACTATTACAGCCAGAGTCATTAGAGGCTTAGACAAAGAGAAAGAAAAGGAAACTTGGAGCCTGTTGAAGCTGACAGGTTATTTCAGTAGACAATGGCATTTACATGGAGCCAATTCCTGATTATGCCAGAGTATGAAACCTCCTAATACAACCTGTGAAAAATAATTAGCAGGAAAGCAAATGCTTTGGAGAGCATTTCCATTGTAAATGTCTTTCCCATTGGTGGTTTGGCTGTGCATGCCCTGTGCCATCTGTGTAATAGGCTCATGACTCTTGAGTGGGTTCACGCTCAGTGCGACATTATTTCCTGTGGGGGCACCTGGACCACCCAGCAACAGACAGGGGGACTTTCCACTGGAAGCCACCCTGGCATGGGCCTGCAGGTAGGAAGGGCAGAGGAGGGTTTGGCTTCAAGGGCAAGGTGGAGGCTCAGCAGAGAAGCTGCATGCTGTGGCTAATGCACCTTTCCAAACTTGATTCTGAGAGGTGTCACATTGCAGAAGGGGTACTGACAGAGGTGACATACTACCAGCTGCCAAAACAGCATCAAGTATGTGTGTGTGGGGGGTTGTTTAGTATGGCGATCTTAACACCACATTTAAAATTTCTTTTTGGTGCGGGACTCCATACATTTCCTGAAACATTCCAGGTCCACAAGCATCCTGTCCCTCCATTATGTAGAACTTTATGCAAACAACTGCTCCTAGGAGGCCTCTCCTAGGTAGCTGACTTGGCCACCTGCCCATGAACATGACCTTGAGCAGCCCCCAGTGCTTGGGGCTGCCTGATGTACCCTTCAGGAATAAGTGTGGCTGCCCTCCTCCTCTCTCTCTGCTTTTCTCTTGTTCTTTTTCTTTCCCTTTTTTCTTTTCCCTTCTCATCCCCTCCTCTGCTCACCCTCAGCACTCTCCTGTGGTGTTTTGTTTTGTTTTCTTTTTGTACTCAGGATCAAACTCACAACCTTGCATTTGTCAGGCAGGTGCTTGTGCTGCTGAGCTAAACAACAGGCCCTCTCTTATGATATTAATTTGACATATTAATCATTACAACCACAGTTAAAAGTTGTGCTGTGCCTCCTTAATCCAGAGGAAAACACCATGTCAGCCAGTGAGTACTGTAGGGTACATACATTTTTCCGGAGGTCTAGGAGACTGGAAATTTCTCCATTTCCCTGAGTAACACAACGCTGGAAGGTCACAGTGAGCCAGGTACTAGATGTGTGTGGGGGTGGGGTGGGAACGTGGGTGGGCTCTGATCCCTGGAGGTCTAGGTCACCGGGCACAGACTCTGGCAGACCTTGGGCTGTTCAGGGATTCCAGTCAGAACGGCTGAGCTGTAAAATCTCATTAGGATTGCCAAGACCTGAACAATGTGACTTTAATAAGGTTAAAGCTTGGCATTTTTACAGCTTTTATTATGATAAGGTTTTTAGTCACATGAAGTGGAAAGAACCAGAGAGGATCCATCCAAACTCAGCTGGTTAGACTTGAGGTGTGGCCAGGCCTGGCGTCCTGCCAGCCTCTCGACACCATCTCTGGTGGGGTCAGTGCAGCTTTCCAGCTACAATTTCTGCCCTGCACATGGATAGAGCCTGTTCGCCCATCTCTGGCCACTGGAACTGATAGGGAAAGTG
Organism: Cavia porcellus; assembly: GCF_034190915.1. Lineage (NCBI taxonomy): Eukaryota > Metazoa > Chordata > Mammalia > Rodentia > Caviidae > Cavia > Cavia porcellus. Next base: position 136,812,739 of record NW_026947484.1, on the reverse strand, counting down.
AATCCAGAAAGCTATTTTTGGACAGAAGAGCTCTTGCGACAAGCTGGCTTACAGAGAACCGAATGTCTATTCCCTGACCAGAGGCTTCACCCTCACCTTAGTCTGCCTCAGTCTAACCTTAGTCACCCACAGTAAGAGTAGAGAGTCACTTGATTCCCAAAGCGCGGCTGAAGCTGATGTTTTTGTTAGGTACCCTCCCACTGAGAACACGCTATTGTTCCTCTGCTGGGAAATCTCTCCTCCCTTTGTCTTCACTTCCTGCCCGGAGAAAGATTTCTGAAGTCAGACCACATTTCCAGAGTAGAGTCTATCTCGTGTGACGAGGTCTTTGGGAAAGTGTCTGCAACCCCAGGAGACCACAGGCTTCCATGTAGGCTTCCTCTGTCTTGTTTTTCCTTGGGTACTCAGCACACAGCATTCTGCTTGGCACACACTAGTCACAAACACTGCATGAGTGATTCAAAAGGAAACGCACCCCTTCCGCTGCGGAGACGGCTTAAATGCCATGCCCTCTGCACAGATCATCTTTGCCCATGACCCATAGTAGAAAAGTGTGACTTCTAAATAGATTACTAGTTTTTTGAAGTTGAAATTTGCATCATTTCTTGCACACACAACATGTGTTATCATGTGTCCATTAGTGCAAATTTCAAATGCATCAGCTCATCTTATTTATGTCCATTATGTCATAAGGCTGGCTCATTTAGGATGTTCTCTCCTCAAATTGGACAGGTCCACTTCACAATATCTGTTAAATACTTATGTGTGTCAAGGGCGGCACTAGGTCTTTCAGAAATGCAGAGAGAGATAAGGCTTCCCCATCCACAAGGAACAGCTGGCAGCCCAAGAACTGTGGTCAGATGTCAGGTGCACACAGAGGCTGTGGGTGCATGCTGGCCATGGGCTCTGTGGGGTACAGCGCAGCACACTTCCTCTGAAGGCTTGTGATCCAGCCAATTGTCATCTTCTTGATGACAATTCCCAAGCCACTGCTTCATGCCCACTAGGTGTACAGAGTCCCCTTTGCCCACAGCCCACCGCTATTATGACATGCGAGTCCCTCACCAAGCCCACAGACTTGTGAAGGCTGGTGACAAGAATACAGAGCAGAGAGACAAGAGACAGCAATGGAGAAACTCAGGTCTGATGTGTTCCCAAGGCCATTATGTTTTTGAAACAGAGTTGAAGTGTTTCTCCTGGGCCCAAGACTGATCTGAACCATCAGGCATGGCTGAGTACAATTGACTTTCTAGTTAGGCCCTGATCCCTTGGCCTTTCAGGGCTCGTTGGATGAGCGGTGTTCAGATTAGGCCCAACATTTCAGGCCACTTAGGACCATAGTGGGTCCTGCTTCCGACATGGCCTCAGCTCAGCACCAGGCTAGACCCACACTGGACACTGGAGGCAGGATCACAGGAGCACGCCATTTCACAGGGGACAGGGCCAAGTGTCGAGTGAGGGTCACACCCTACAAAGCAACCTCACACACAACCTTGACCCTCAAGTCTGTCTTAGCACACGCGCTCTGCAACACAGTGGAGAACAGATAGTTCTGAAAGCCAGGGAAGAGGGGCCAGGTGTTTGGGGAAGTTACCCTCTCCACACGCCCGATTGGCTTTCCAAGTCCTCAGGATGTGAAGAAGACAGCCTAAGTTGCCTGTGGGTAAGGATTGTGCATTGTACCCTGTGCTTGATCAAGAGCCTGGGAAAAATTAAGAAGGGTCCGAGGAGGCACCTGGTAGGCAATCAGGCTGCTATCTCCTCCAGGTGAGTGTTCTTAAGCCAGGGAAGGCAAGGAAACATGGTTGGAAGTGGGGTTCCTGGCTTCCTCAATTAGTTCAGGGAAGCACTGTCCTTGGCCCTGGCCACTCCTTTCTCATGAATGAGCAGTGTGACTCACATCTGTGGAGAAGGCAGCTGCAGTTAGGTGAGCCTCATTCAAATGCCACGCAGATGCCAACAGCAAGCTTTCCTATGAATAGCTTCTTTAGCCTTTCTCCAGGAGGCTGCACTGTGTCCTTATCCAAAGTACATTTGCACTGGGCTCATTTGTGAGCCACATCAGGAACCATGGGAGGGCTACCTTTGGCCCCTCAAGGCCAGCTGCATATTCTTTGTTCCCAAAAGCCTCCCTGAAGTGAAATATTAACTGGTGGTGGGACAAAAGGGCTTGGAAGCCTTTCAAGGCAGGGCTGATGAAGAAGGATACCTAGAGGGTGTGTTGCTCACTGACCTGGAATTTTCCATTCCTCTTACGCTCACATGATCAAGTCACAAAACTAAGATGGCTACCAACCTGCCATGTGCTACATAAGCAGGCAGTGACCACCACAGGTACCAGGGCTATCATTGCTGAGGGTCATAAACTCTGTGATACAGTGTGGTAGAAGAAATTAAGGCTGTGCTCAGCAGACCAGGAGCTGGACTGTGGCTCTGCCTCTATAGTAGCTGGAGGAACATCGCAGAGGCCACTAAGAGTCTCATGTTTCTGTTTCCTTAGCTATAAAATACAGGGCTAGAACCCAGAGATCCTTTCCGGCTCTTAACTGTCTCTGCTTCAGATGCTGAGACCAATAAACTCCATTTACAATGGGTTGCGGGAGCCGTGGCTGTTTATCACCTATGAGAAGTTATTAGGTCTGCCCTTCACTACCTTCACTTCTTTCTTCCTGTCCTCTCCATCTGCCCTGCTGCTTCTTGGCTTCCTCTCCTTCATCTCATTCCTTATGTAGACTTCTAAGCTAGATTGCAGGATTGTATTTTGAATCGAGAGACTCACCTGTGCTACTTTCTCAACCTGCCACTTTCTGGCTATGTTTGTAACCCAGGTCAAATTATTGGGTTTCTGGGGATCAACGTCCTCATCTATAAAAAGGGAATTAGGTTAGAGCACACACACACACACACACACACACACACACACACACACACACACACAGTTTACCAGGCCCTTCACACTGAAACATACCCATAGTCCTGTTTTATTTTTGATTTTGAGATCGGGTCTAAGGCTACTAAATTGTCCAGGCTGGGCTCAAATTTGCGATTCTACTGCTTCAGCTTCGCAGAGTGCTGGGGTTACAGGCAGGTGCCACCATGTCTAGCTCAGCCTATATTTAGAGGTTGAAAGCTGGCTCAAAGAGCCAATCTCTCTCCTCCAAAGAGTTCCTCTAGTTTCTGGGGACTCCCAAAGGCTCTGGGGACTCTGTTAATGGAAACATTCTTTTCCTCATTACTGTGGCTTGAGGCATGATGTCACTTTGGTTTTTCTTTTTCTTTTTTACTTTGAGACCAGTTCTCACTACATTGCCCAGGCTGGCCTCCAATTTGTGATCCTCTGGCTTGATCCTCCCCAAGAGCTGGGACTATAGTCTTGCACCCATGGTGGCCTTGACTTTTCTTTTTTTGTTGTTCCAGAAGTGTCTTTAGAGATTTTCTCTTAGTTTCTATGAGGTCTGAGGGCAGTGGACATGGGGCCGAGAGGGGCTCAGCTCCCTGCTGAGATAGAAACATCACCAACAGTTTTACTCACTCAGCCTTTTCCAGGGGAGATTAGTTTAAAACATGGTTAATTGGCCGCATTCCCTGAAAATGAGTGTGGATCTCATTGCCAAGAATACATTTTCTTGGACCTCCTTACCACCAGAATCATCCCCAGGGCAGACTTATGGTCCCTGGGTATGTCTTTCAAAAAATTATGGAAAGTAGACACTCCTGCATAGCCTATGTAACTTTTTGGGGGAAATTTTTAAAACTTACTTCCTCTATAGGATGCTGCTCTGTGGACCCACAACTCTGTGGAACACAAACTGGGTTTCAGCACCAACAAATCTGCTGGATCAGGAAACTTTGTACAAAGAACAGCTTGCCCAGCCTTCCCATTCCAGAGCCCAGCACTCACCCATTGTACTGCAGATTTTGCAAGGGCAGGGCCCATTACTCCTTCCTCAGGGAAGTCCCCATGCCTGACAAAGGCCTGGCACAGCAATGATGCTCTCTCAGTATTGTTGACTCTTAAATGAACATTCGAATGAATGAAGGGTAATTTCTAGCCAAGAAGGCCTGGTATTATGGGTACCTTTGGGTGTAGTTGAGAATATGTGCTCTGGATTCAGGCAATACAAAGTTTGGATTTTGCCCTGCTTCTTAATAGATGCCTCATCTTAACTTCTTTCTGTCTCGCTTTCTCCATGTTTAACAGAGGAGTTTAATTAACCTATGGCATTAGCGTTGTGGTGAAGATGTACTAATGTGACATGGGTTAAACACTCATGGCAGTGTTTAACTGAAGTTTAGCTTGTAAGTAATGAATGCTTCTGGTGAGCACTGAAGATCCAAGTTTCCCAGGGCCTCAAATCTGAATTTCAAAGTCTTTCCAGTCATTGTCAGTGGAGAACTCAGATATGGATTGAGGTGTCTTGTGGTAGTAATAGCGTCTTCTCTCTGGGCATCCATCCATACACACTTCTTGGGGCCTCAAAACCCATTAAGCACTCAAGAATTCAATACTTCATGCATGTCCCAAAAAGGCTTGACTTTTGCTGGTTAGATTATAAATATCTCTTGTAGTACGGCTTCGCATTACCTAGCTACTCTGTTGCTTGGTCTTGGAGACTTGCCATTGTCACTTAGCTGAGCTCATGCTATCAGCAAAGACAAGCAAGAAGCAATGGCCTCTCCACAGGACATTGCCCTCCCACGGGCTAAAGGATCACACATCCTATGTGTAGGAGTGGAAAAATGATATCCCCAGCTTCTGAGGATGTCCAGCTGGAAATGTAACACTAGCATACACTCTCTGGTGCTCGATCTGTGTTTCTTAAGCACACAGCAGCTGTTGCTTGAGGAATGCACCTTTGCAGCTCATCTTTACCTGTACTGCAAGCGGTAATTTGTTAAATGCTCTGCAGAGAAGCTAGAGAAAATTTCCCAAATAAATTCAAACTAGAGGAGGGAAAGAGAAAGGGACTTTTTCTATGACTTATCTGCTGGCTTCATGGAGATGTGTGGACTTCATGTGGTCACAGTGCCACACAGTATGCATACCTGTAGTCCCAGATACTAGAGAGGCTTAGGCTGGAGGACCCCTGAAGCCCAGCAGTCAGACACCATGCTGGGCAATACAGCAAGACTTGTGTTTTAGCCAGTAATGGGTGGCACTGGGGACACAAACAAAATAAGGTCATAGGTTAGAGTGTGTGAGGCTCAGGAACAATTTTGTGACAGGAAAGCAGATGAGATCTGCAGAAGATTTGAAATCTTGTCCCATGGGACTTTGTTGATGCACCCAGCCAAGAAGCCTGTTCTTTTCTGCCCAGATGACAGACTTCATGGCAGCTGTCACCAAGCTTCTTCCATTGTAAATCAGGTCCATTGGATTGAGGCAAAAGGGTCACAACTTCAAGGTCAGCATGGGAAACTTGGCCTGATTCTGTCTCAAATTAAGAAGTGTATAAAAAATGGACCAAGAATGTAGCACAGTGGTAGAATACTTCTCTAGTGTGCAGCAGGTCCTGGATTCAAACTCCAGTCCAGAGGGAGATGGAGCAGAGCACCCACAGACTGTGTAGAATACACAGCTCTAGTAAGTGTGGGCACTAAAGCACAGGGAGAGCCAAGTGCAGAAATCACAAACTGCTGGAGGGCAAGAGAAGGCCAAGCTGGTATTACTGGAATACTGGGGTCATATCTTATGCTGACAAAGAATGAAACCCAAGATGGAAGAGGTAGCATGTAAGCAAATTTATTTAAAAGATAGGAAGCTGAGAAAGTAAAGCTCCCACTAGCTGGGAGATGGCCTTTTGAAAAAGGGACTTAGGCTGTTGTGTAAACAGTATGATCTCTACCCCATAGGAGACTGCATTCTTTTCAGCATCCAATCTATGTAGTGTTCATGTAGTACCCATGTAGGGCCCACATGCCCTTGGGCCAGTCACCAGCCTGATCATGCTATCGGGAGGTCCCAGAGAGCCAAAGAGTCCCTGGCAGATTTTTTGTAAGATCCTTGGAAGGTCAGGACTAGGTAGACTCCATTTTGGGGCCACTGTTTTTACTGTGTAATAGAATCCTGACTAAAGCCCCTCAGAGGGGCTGAGTGACTCCCACAGTGTGTGTGCTTAGAGGCCAGATCTCGCCTGGCCGCCAGTGCTAGGAATGGGAAATGGGTAAAAAAGATTCAGTAATCACAGTCAATGACATTTTAAGGCAGTACAGATGTTCCTTAATTTAAAGTGGAGTTACATCCCAGTTCCAGTACACTCATCAGATGTTGGAAATATTATGTCAAAAACACACAGTATGCACCAACCTACTGCACAGACCAGTTTAGCAGCAAGGGCACTGTGGGAGGTGCGGTTTCCATCCTCCATCACCAGGGGGCTGGAGCTGCAGCTTGTTGCCTCTGCCCAACATTGTGAACAGTACTGGCACCTACTGCGAGCCCCGGAACAGACAAATCCACAGGACAGTTTCTCCTGAATGCAAATCATTTTTATATTATTGCAAATTTGAAAAATTATGCATTAAATCATTATAAATTAGAGTCAGTCTGTATTTTTTAAAAACAAAGCTAGAAGTCATGAAGTACTCAACATTTTAATTAATTAATTAATTAATATAATTATTTTTGTTTTGGTTTGCTTTGTTTCATGATGAGATAGGGTCCTGTTCTGTAGCCCAGGCTGGCCTAGAACTCGTGAAAATCCTCATGCCTCAACCTCTCGAGTGCTGGGATTGTAGGCATACGCCACCATACCAGGCTGGCCTGCCCTAGATTTTAAATAATGACAAATTCTGCCTTGTATTTGTGTAACCTGGCCTCCTTTACCTCATCCTAATTCTAGCTCTGTTGAGTTTTACCTCAGCAACTGAGCAGCTTTTTGACGGAAACTTCTTATTCAGTCTCCAGTTGTGAGAGCCCCTATGGGTGGTAACTACTAGCTGGTTTCCTCTGCATTGGGATGGCCTGGACAATATCATTAATGCTCTGACACTTCTCTCACTGGGATAAATGAAGCATATACAACACACACACACCTATCATCCCTGGCAAGGGGAAGGGAATGTGGGAATGTGTGTGGGGACAAGGAGGTACACTGTGAATATCGGGAAGAGACAGTGTGGAGGACCATCTGGATGACTCTCCTGGAAAGAGCCATATCCCCATTTTGGCTAAACACAGCCCGTTTCCCTGTGTTCATATGCACAGAACTGGCTAGGACTTTCCTTATACCTTCAATTGGTTTTAAGCAATGCAAATGAGTCTGAAGTGCTGATATGCAGTCCTTGACACAAGGTGACAGGGCAGTATTTCCCAATCCCTGTAGCTCCCAAAACACATGTGAACCAGGTGGGAGGGAGAGCCATGCTCCACACTGTGGGCTCAGATCAGCCTCGAGATAAGAGGCTATGACTTCCCAGGGCATAAAAGATTACACATCAGAGCTGAAGTACCAAGCCCAAAACATTAGACACTACCTGGAACTGTGTTATGTAAATTACTCTTTTTGCAGATCCTTCTCTTTGCATATTGCAGAGGTGATTTCAGGCCTCCTACATAGCCCAGCTCACACACTCATGTACTTCCCACCATTCTCAAGTCACTCACCTCAAGCCACTCCCTTCAAGAATGGATGAAATCCGAGTTTCACTTTGGGTGAGGCCTTTGTTCTGATTAACTACCACCCTACTTGGATTCAGGGCCCCCTTTGTTTCTCACAACTATAAATATGTCTTAGTGTTTTATTCTTGCCATAGGTTGTACTGGAAGTGGTAGATTGGAATTAACTCACTGGAATTCTAATAACTTTTCCTTGGGATTATAAATATAAACTTCCCAGAGGGCACTACTGGTTTTATTTTTAATTTTGTATTTTTTGGTACCAGGCATCAAACTCAGGACCTTGCCAGGCAAACACTGTGCCACTGAGTTATATCCTTGGGCCTGCTACTGGTTTTATGCATTGAAAAACTGACTTGTGCTTAATTGTTGGCAAATAGTTTCATTTGTTTATGTTTGTCCACCTCCTTATCATCATTTGTTTATGTTTGTCCACCTCTTTATCAGCGCCATGTTGAAAATAGGAACCTTCATTCATTTGTACATTAGGCAAACATTAATCCCGCATTTATTCTGTGACAAGCCTGGTGCAGAGAGAACAGAGGTAAATTAAATAGGCCCTGATATGGAAGTGCTGCAAGCCTGGTGAGGAGGACAATTGTGGGTAAAATGATGCATGGGGGTGGAAGAGCTAGGCAGCATGTCTCCAGTGTAGACTAGAAACAACATGTGGGCCCTAGAATTAGGCATGAGAAAGAAGAGGAAAACATTTCAGGGAGCGGCATCTCTATGTGTGAGGCAATGACTCTTTTGTACCCTGTTTGCCAAGGAGTAACAGGGGCCATGCCCTCAGCGTGCTCTCTACAGACTCCTCCAAATTAGTCCACAGTCCATGGAAAAACAATGAGCCCTACATCCAAATATGGCTTCCTATAGAAGGGCCTCTCAGTCCTGTTTGGCTGGAGACCTTTGGGAGTGCATGTCCAGCAGCCTGCCAGTCCCTCCTGCAGCACAGATCACAACATCCATGTTGGTAGGGTTCTTTGCTGAACTCCCACACACTATCAGCTGTGCGATGCAGGTATGAGCCTGTCCTGTCCCCTGTCGTAGCGTCATGCTGATCATGGAGTGTTGCTCATGGTAAGTGCTCAGTAACATATTTACTTAGTGAATGAATAAATGAATGAAGATGAAAGTAACAAAGTTGAGGACTCAAGTCACTTGGCACCTAGATTTGTTTATATTTCTTTTTTATTATTTTAATAGTATTTAATGTGTAGATTTTCAATATAATGTGTCTAATAAATACTTTTTCAAAATTTTATTTTTAGTTCACACATAATTGTACATATTTATGGGGTACAGTGTGATAATTTGATACATGTACACAGTGTATAATGAATAAATATGGACAATTAACCTTTTCATTTCCTTAAACATTTATCATTTCTTGTGCTTGGAATCTTCAATCCGCTTTCATCTTATTTTTTTAATAAAATATATTTAAAATTTTTTTTCTAAAACAACAGTTTATATCTTACATATACAGAAGGAGTGGCCTGATTTTTTTATTATACATTTTTAAGACTATATGCTTGCAGTACATAATGATTACATTTATTGTGGGGAGTGTGTACATGTATATACCACATTTTCAATCATTCTGTCACCTTTTCTTCCCATTCCTCCCTGCTCATTCTTGATCCCCTTCTCATTTGAAAAAGCTCTATTTCCCTTTTTCCTTTCCATTCTTTAATTTTTTCCTTCCTTCCATCTTTTTTTCCTCTTCCCATTTGTTCTTCCTGCTTCCCATTATCTATCCTTTATTTCAATAAATTTAAATATTGCACGATTTCTCTTATATACAAGTTTTCCCTAAACTATCTACTGCATTATAGAATGCAAGGAATAATTCCTCTTGTATACCTGTATTTTGGTACACATTACCTACCTCACGTATATATGATTTACAAGGTAGACTTACAATGGCCACTTGCAGAGTTGAGTATGGAAGAATGCAAAATGGCCATCTGCACGCCAGGGATCTGAAGACTGAGTCAAAAATCCAGGGCCTGGAGCGCAATGCGGAGTCCATGCATGTCCGTGTCAGGAACCAGAAGGGTGGTAGAAGGTTGAGGGGTCCACACTGGAAGACTGAAGAGTATGTGCAGGAGGCCTGGAGACAAACATCCAAAGATGATGGTGAATATGGAGCTCTTCCAGCTCTGTATTTGTCTCTGTCTATCTGTCAATCTCTGTTATTTTGACATCTAAAAATTTGTTACTCTAAATCACAGGAATCAAAAGGATTCTTTATTAGTAAAATTGTGCCTCATAAAAAATGCTGAGGGAAGCAAGTGCCTCCGGGAGTACTGTAAGTTGGCATAATATTGTCGTGGGCATCACAGGCTTGCTTTAGATTCCATCCTATGTGTGGTTCGAGTACCAAGCAATCCGACGTTCATTCCAAAGTGACTGTGCGAGGCCCTATCTTATAGAATCTACATCCCCTTGCTAAGTACGTGTTGCTATTCCCGTCTTATGGATGAGAACATTAGGGCTTGAAGACTTTAAGTTATGAGAAAATGAAAAGTCTGGAATTTGAACTCTTGTCCATATGACACTGTCTCCTTAAGCACACACTGGGAAAAAGAACTATAGTCACCATTGGCTTTATCTTTCTGTACCTGCAGATCGCCAAAGTGAGCTAACATACAATGATATATTTAGATCATTAAACTCTCTCCAAGCTACCTTGAAAATGTGGAGCTCTTGAGAAATTACCGTGTTTTTCTCATATCAGATCATGCCATTATCAAGAGAAATTTGATGTTTTCAAATACTGGGATTGTTGGGGATGCTGGAGAAAGGAGATGCTATTTGGGCAAGTTTTCAGACTGAGAGATCTCAGACCAGGGAGCAGAAATGGAGGAACTGTGTACTCCCTTTTAAGACCTTTGGCTGCTCTTCATCACGACCTTCCTCTTCTTCTTTCCCACCAGCTTCACTCTCATCATCGCAAGCACCACCATCATCCTCACAGCCACCATTTTAACCACTATTGTCGCAGCACCGCCATCATTACTGTCCCTGCTGTTACCATGGTCACCATCATTATCATGCGACCCTCCCCCCAACTGTCTCTAGTGGAGAAAAACATAGGCTTCCCTATTTCATGTTTTTCATGGACACTACTGATCACTACCACCACTAGCATCCCAGAGAACCACATGGCTCTTTCCATCATCACACTTTTGGGACTGTGAGATAGATAACAGACTATGTCAACAAAAACAGAGCCGTAATTCCTCATTCTAAACTTTGCAAAAGAATGGTCATATCCCAAATGTGAAAACTTCAGGGTCCCTTTAAAATGAACACAGATATGAAGCTAAACACTTTTAACATTTAGAAATTCTATTAGTACATGTTGGCAGTACATGCAGTTTACAATCACCTTGGGGAGTGGGTGCCGGTACATTCCACACCTTGTTTCTTTTCTAATCCCCTTATCCTTCCCTCCTTCTTCCCTCCCTCCTCTGCTAATTCTCCTATACTGGTTTCCATTGCTGTTGATATTATTTATCTTAGCTCATATTAAGACATACAATGTTTGCATTCATTGAGAAAGGAAACTAAACTTTATTCCTGCATTGTTGGTGTGATCCCTGGAGCTGGTTACCAGGTTAGAATAATGATCTGGCAACCCATGTCATGGTACCCAGCCATGGTGTCTACATGTGTCCCTGCACAAATGACCTAAGCAGGAGCTGAGACCCTATGCTGGGGGACACGCAGAAGCTGCTTCACATACAACACTTAGGAGTGTAGATCTGTAGCATAGGCCTTCCCCCACAATGGGAAATGCCAGGATTAAGAACCAGCTGAGAAGCAAAGAGAAGGGCCAGGTAGCCAGTCAGAAGACTTTTTTGGAAGCTCAACAGTGACTTCAGCAACAGCTCTTCTCCTCAGCTCCCTAATTATGCCTTTGCTGGGAAGGTCTAGGAAGGCCCTGGAGGGCCTCTGGGCTGGCAACCATCTCTGCTTAGGTAACTACAATGTGCAAATAAGCTCCCAGGGGCTACAGACCTGTAAACAGCTCTGTAGCTGCCACTCAGACACAAACTGGGGATCAGTGGAATTGCCTTCAGATCTCTGAGACCAGGGAGGGGCTTGGCAGGGCCTTGTTCCAGGTGAAGAAAATGAGGAGGCTTCCTCACATGCTGGGGGGGCCCAAGGACAAGTAGTGTAGAAGAGGTGAACCCAAAGAGCAGATCAGTGTGGAAGCGGATGCATCATCAATATGAAGCCTGGATGGCTTCATTAAATACACATTTGCTGACAAAGTGAAAGAGAGTGAATTGGGAGGGACTAAAGAAGAGGGGAAGGAGAGAAGGCTGAGGTTGCACAATGAGCCAAAGGAATCAGTCCAGTATCTTCCAAGGAGTTTATTGTTGTAAGGGGAAAGGGGCCAACATTCTTGTCTGCCCCGTCACAAATTACAATTCAAAATGAGTAGCTGACTATGACTGTACAACATGATGTGTTAATATATTCAATACCACCAAACTGTACATGCAAAGTGGCTCAGATGGCAAATTTAATGTTGGACATATTTTACCACAATGCAAAAAATAATTGAGAAAAAGAAGTTAAATAGGGCTAGAAAAAAAATCCCAAGATAGTGGAGCATTTTTATCAATTAAATTGAATAATGAAGATGAATTCTCACTGGGAATGTGCATGAGGAAAACACTTGGCCAGAGCTGAGGCCATGTGTCTCCAGTTTGGCATTAACCAAGTTTCCAATTAACCAAGTTAGTAGGAAAATGCCTTACATGTGATTGATAGACATCTCTCTTTTCTATGAATTATTTTGGCTTTATATCGTGGTGGCTTTTTGTCTTTTGTTTCTCAGTACTAGAAATTGAAACCAGGGCTCACACTAAGCTATATTCCCAACCTTTTTTTACTTTTTATTTTGAGGCAGTTCTTACTAAACTGCCCAAACGGGCTCAAACTCCCATTCTCCTTCCTTGTCCTCTCAAAGGTGCTAGGATTACAGTTATCCAGCACAACAGCTAGCTTGGTTTTGTATCTTGAGTTCCCCTTGTGGGTATAGTGCATGTGACACTTGGTCCCATATCTTTCCTCACGTTTCCTTGACATTTCCAATCCTGCAAGAAATAAGTCATGTCTCTCTGCATCACAGTTTCTTTTGAAAGATGCCTTCTAGTAGGTATGGTGTTATAGGCCTGTAACCCCAGTTATTTGGGAGCCTAATGCAGGAGGATCACAAGTTTGAGGTTACCCTTTGATGACTTAGTGTCTCAAAATTAAAAAGTAAAAAGAACTAAGACTGTAGTACCATATTCCCTGAGTTCAATTTTCAGTACAGAGGAAAAAAAAAAAAAAAAAAAAAAAAACGATGAAGGAGAAGAGGAAGAGGAAGAAGAAGAGAAGGAGAGGGAACGGAGGGAGGTGTGTGTGTGTGTGTAATTATTCTTTTTCCAGTGGAACACCATGAAGAATATACTGGGCTCATGAATCTGGAGGCTGCTAAGTCCAAGAGCAGGCTCTGTAAGCACTTAGGTCTTGTGAGGGCTTCCTCTGTGCCATAGTGAGATAGAACAATCACGCTAAGCTGGGTCTTTCTTCCACTTCTTATAAAGTCATAATATAGGCTTCAACCTAATGACCTCACCTAATCTTAACCACCTCACATAATTCCACTCCCAAATACCACTGCCTATGAATTTGGGGATCAAGTTTTCAACACATAAACCTTTGGAGGACACTTTCAAATCTTAACAACTTCTAAATGTTGCCCTCCAAAAGATCTTTTTTCCCGGTTTGGCAGCCTTCCTGCTTAGCATTTTATTTTCTGTTATTAGCAGTTAAGCCTGTAGAGGGAAAGAATAGCAGGTCTTTTTGACTCAGGAAAAATGAGGCTGATGCTAGTGAGGGACAAAAAAGAAGCTTACAGAGAATCCATAATTATCATTTACCTTCTTATCAGTTTTCCAGAACGACTTCTTTTTACTTTAACAATTTACAGTGATCTGTTATCTTGTTTTAAATGGGCACATCATAAGGTTGACAATAAACCACAAAACTCATCTTTTCACTGACTTCATCACAATGCCACAGATGTGTTCCCACAGGAAAAGAAACCCCTTCGCTAATCAGAGATGAGAATTCATTCCGGGAAGAGGTTAAGCAGTGGCCAGTTCTGCGGCAAATATGATAACCTGTTATTCCAGCAAGATTCTATCTGCCTAGAATCAAATGATGGTGGGATAGTGGTGAATGACATAATGGAAAGAGCAGAGGATTTGGAGTGAATCATGTTTGGATTCCAGCTCTACTTCTCAAAGCTATTATAATGTTCAGTAAACTAGTTAAACACTGAACTTCAGCTGCCATCCCTATGGAGAGACAATAGTCATGCTCATCGGGTTATAATGCAGCTTGCATGAGGCAATGTTGTAAAGTCCTTGGTATATCATAGGTCCTTGTGAGTAGTGGCTACTTTACTGCCAGCTCTCTTTCCCTTAACGATAAGAACCAACTAAAATCTACTAATGGTCTATTGTATGCTCCTCCCAGCTATAAGCTCTCTACATACCAATAACGAATCCTATGTACCAAGTACATGAAATGTGACTGACAGGTGCCTATAGCTTCACTGATTATTGCTTTGCACAGTATCACTGTCCAGATGAACGATGATATCTCCAATTTTCATACAACTCCTTTTTGAAGAGCTTGAGCCCAACCCAAGGTTCTCTGCTGCTGATTCCTAGGTCATGGGGTCATTTGCATTCTTTGTATTTAGGATCACCACATTTAACAAATAAAGCTACAAGAAGCTTAGTTAAATTTGAATTTCAGATAAAAAGTGAGAAAATTTTAGTATAAGTATGTACCATGCAATCTTTACATTAAAAAGATAATCAGTGTCCTGTAGTTAGTCTGACAAGCCTACTTGAACTTCACTTACAGCATTCTCCTTGTCCAATTTGGAATGAGCACATCTGGAAACCTCAGATGATCCCTTCCACTTCTGATAAATGCCACCTTCCCTAAGTGTGTCTGGGAACATTCTTTAATTCAAAGGCTTTAAGTATTCATGCAGCTGGATTTGGAATAGCCATACATGCATTTTTCTTAAACATGAAAATCTATGCATGTATTTCTGCTGAGATCTGAAAATATTTTACTTAGTGTTGCTATTCAGTAAGCCCTTTATCCAGTTTTAACTTGTTCTGATTGGCAAGGGTTTGAAGTATTTAATTTTTAACACAGTTCCTTTTCTTTCGATTAGCTTTTTAATGTAATTGTCTATGAGTCAATAGTTTCAGAATATTTGTTTTCAATTTGATGAGAATGGTATAGGACTATAAAATAGTCTACTGATTTTCTTTGTCCTCAGTGATGCCTTTGCTTTTATTGTTCTTTCTTAATACTACAA
Organism: Cavia porcellus; assembly: GCF_034190915.1. NCBI lineage: Eukaryota > Metazoa > Chordata > Mammalia > Rodentia > Caviidae > Cavia > Cavia porcellus. Next base: position 136,797,707 of record NW_026947484.1, on the reverse strand, counting down.
ACTTTGGCTTCCTGCACGTTAAATATAAGGCCCGAATGGGTGCTAATCTGATGGGCACTCTTCCTGAAAATGGTTACAGAAACACTGATGATGGAGAGGAGGGATTAAAGAAGGGAAGAGCATCTAGGAAATATGAGGCCAAGTGAGAGCAGTCATACTTGAACCTGATGACCACAGCAACTCTGCTTGGGGAGGGAGGCTACAGAAGGTTAGGCTGGCTCCTCAGCTGTGCTTGAGAGGGCTCGTGGAGAGGGTTAGAACAGCTTGCTCCACCACGAGCATCTCATGGTCTCCAGATGATCCCATTTGCTTCTTTTCTGGAAGAAACAAGAAGAGAAGAATACCTGTATCCAAGTTCCCAGTAAGTCATGGACTTATATAAAGGAAAACTTTCATAAAGCACACAACCCCAGGCAATAGGGAAACTTTGGACAAATCCATAGCATATCCTTTCTATCAGACTTTCTGTTCCTTTCATTTTTAAAATTCTACTTCTTAGGTTTGTACAGTGCCTATGGTGTACTTGGTCATGACACAGCTGTGAGTCACTGCCAATCTGATATTCTACTCTGCAGTCTGTTAAATGTTCCTATTCTGAGGACTGAATGATCATTTTTTTAAAGATTTCTTTGCTTCTGTCATCAGCACCAGCAGTTGTCATTCTTGTGGCATCACTTTCCACAAAGAAATGTGATTTTGTGTCATTCACAACTTTCAACACGAGCAACAGCAAATAGATGAAAATAGCCATGTAAAGTGATGTCGATCTCATGAGCTGCTTCTCTTGCTGACGCTGACTACAGGGCCCGCACCATAAACTAGTTTCTGAATAGTACTTGTTATGCAGATAGCACCGGAAATGGAAATCACTATCAATTATAGATCTTTATCCAAACTAGCTAACATTAAAGGTAAGATTGTGCAGTGGCATTGCTTTGCATAGTTATATAGCCCTGACTTGTCTGGGACTAACCATGTGCTCAATGGTTTAGTCATTTTCCCAGTGTTAGGAGAAAGGTAAAAGGTTGAGGCTGTGGTTAGATAACCAGGCTAATCTTTCTACCATTACCAGGTCTAATCTGGGTCAAGTGCTGCACATCACACTTTGTACTGAGGTTAGGGCTAACTTCCCAGGTTTGGATCCTGGCTCTTCCATTTGTTAGCTGACCCTGAAAAGGTTGCTTCATCCTTTTATGATTCAATGTCCTCATCTATAAAATAGGATAAAACAGTATATAAATCATAGAGTTGTGATGAGGACTAAAGGAGCTAATATTTTTCAAGGGCTTATAATGCAGCCTGGCATATATATGAAATAAATAATATGCAGACTCATACATTCACATAAACATATATGTGTATACATGTGAATGCACATGTATGTTGTATCTGCTTCACAGTCAGTTTAGGTACGAATGTGGAGACTCACGGGGAGTTGCAATAGAGAAAATGCAGGAACATTTATAGGAGGTCTCTTGCAGGTGAGAGCACGTCTGCACTGTTTCCCCTAGACCCAAACAGATGACGGTCAGTCTTAGTCTGGGGCACATGTACAAGTGAGTCTGTACAAGTGACAAAGCCCTCTTTATCACCTGTAGAGGGCTTGGCTGCTGCTATGGTGAACAATCAGTAAAACCTAGGCCAACACAGTGACTCAGAGGTTAATGGATCGGAGTTTCTGAGTCTGTTTGTGGTTAAATAACTCTAAGTCTCTGAAATGTAGCCATCTCTAAGAAAGAGGCACGAGCAGGGCTGCAGGAGGCTGCTGGGGAATAAGAATAGAAGGAATTTCCTTCACTAAGAGAAATATGAAGAGGCAAGGAGTAATTCCCATAATTGATGACCTGCAGACCTAAGATTCCAGGTTAGAGCCTGATTTTAGAGCCTGTGTCTGAAGGTCCGGGCCTTCATTGTGATGCATCAGGAAGCCATCTCTGCAGGCTTCACTGTAGCAGGGGCCAGAGCTCCCCTAGACCCTGTGGGACAGGCATCTCAGTGCTCAGGTCTCCTCTCTGCGTTTCTGGGAAGGCAATAGGGGAGCAGAGCTGCAGGGGAGAGAAGTGTTCTTCACTATTGGGGGATGATGTGAGGGCTGTGATTTGAGCTAAGAGCTTTTAAATCTAAAAAGTTAGAATTAAGGGATTTATCAAATCAGCTCAAGAATCTGGGGTGCAGAATCCCGGGTCTGAGTGCTAGGAATGTGAGGAGCTAAGAGATAAGAAATATGAGATAGGGGCTGGGGATTTAGCTTAGCGGCATAAGCACCTGCCTTGCAAGCAGGCGGTTGTGAGTTCAATCCCCGGTACCGATAAAAAGGAAAAAGACCAAAAACAAAACAAAACAAGAAATATGAGATAAAAGTGGCCTTTATTTTAAGAATGTAGAGAGAGACTCCATGACCTCCGGGGTCTGGCATTCTCTCTGCCAGACACGTGGTGTGGGGGCATACATGTAGCTTAGGTTTGGGGTGGAGCCTAAGGGCCATTACTGATGCACAGGTAGCCCATTGGAATTTGTTTCCCACCACAGGTAAATTGCTTAGGGGTGGGAAAAGTGACCTCAAGATACAGCCCCTTGGTTGGGTCTCCCAGCCTGCCACCGCTGCAGCTTCCCATCTAGGGCAAAATCCTTTCAAACATTAGATTTCAAAAACAAGACAGGAGGAAATCCCTCACACAGCTGACACAATGCACACCGCCATCCTCCAGGTAGATGCCCAGACCACCAGCCCACGCCCGCAGAGTCAACCAAACAGTACAAGCATCGAGCTGTTCCCTTCCCCTCAGTTGCTAACATCTCAACCTGGGTACTCTGAATGGAGGGTGGGGGGCGCCTGAATGATTTTTCAGCCCGCATACTGGTTGGCTCCTGAGAAGGCATAGTTTCTCTTCTGGCTGGGGCTCTAGAGATTATTTTCAACATTTATTTTTAATAGTGTAAGTATTCATAACGTATTAGACTTTAAAAATAAAAAGGACCTACGGATGTAGCTCAGTGGCATAAGCGCTGCCTGACAAGTGCAAGATCCTGAGTTCAATTCCTGGTACAAAAAAAAAAAAAAAAAAAAAAAAAAAAAAAAGGAGACAGGGTCTTACTAAGACCTGGGCTAAGCTGTCCAGGCTGCGCTCACATTTGTGATCCTCTCTGCTTTCTGGAGGGCCACCATGCCTGGCTCCTTAACTTTTCAAGTTATAGTAAGTGCTGTTGTTGACTGCCATTCAATGGAAAGGCAGGCTTGTGAAAAGTAAAATACTACGGTGTGTCCTCATCCACCTTATTCATCAGATCTGGCACTGTGCGACTATTGGCTCTTTCTTCCCTGAAGTCAAAATGACCATGAAAAGTGAATGTTCTGAGTTAGTTTAGGAAGCTGAGGCAGCCTCAGTACAACTGCAGATGCTCTTATAAAGGAGGACGTCCAGAACCGCTTCAGAAAGGGGCAAGACGGATGGATGGGCTAAGTGTGTTGCTCAAAGGGAGGAGGATTAACAGCAACGTGTCTTTCGCTACAATAAATGATTAAAATTTAAACACTCACTGTACTTTTTGATCACACCTCATGTTTTGAAGTGTACTTGCAGTTTGTGATGGATCCACCCTGTCAGCTTCTGGGGTAGAGTGGAAATTTGCCACTCCCTGCCGCTGCCGCATCCCAGTGTCCTCCAAGCCTTTGAAGCAGAGTAGCTGCTGGAGATGCCCTCAGGCCACACACACACACACACACACACACACACACATACACGCACCCCTGTGCTTTGGGATCTCTGGCCATGGAACCCCACCTCATCCTCTCAAGAGCACACAGGTGACCTCCAGGGCTGTTTGGTTGTCGAGCTGTTCCCAGAAGGGAGAGGGGACAGAGGAATGGGATCCTACTGGGCCTGCCCAGCTGCCCCAGAATGGCATAGCTCACGTATCCAGCAGATGACTTGCAGCTGCGAAGCATGTGTTGTGGAAACAATTGCAGATGGCAGGCATCCACCCTAGCTGCCTGCTCTCCTTAGTCTTTTCCAGGGGGAGGGCAGGCTATGAAACAGATTGTATTTATAGTTTTTGCCATAAGTGCGCCAAGTCCCAGGCAGCCACTGTCTAACTGACCATCTTTGAATATTCTTGAGCATGAATAGACTGGCTAGGAGAAATGAACAAGATCCTCTAAGGGGCTGAGGCCCTTGTGGCCGGCCCTGAGCCCTGGAGCCCTTCCTTGAGCTCTCATGGTTCACCTGAAAGTTGTCCATTCTCCCCACCACAAAGTCATTTCTCAACCTATGCTTAGTTCACTGATACAAGTCCTGCCCTGCTCAACTCAGGACCAGCTGGCATGCACCTAAGGACCCCAGGCTGGGAAATGCTCTTTACTCTAGATGTCTCCACACTGGGTTCCTTCCCTGTTGGGGACCACACAGTCACAATGGCAAATTTGCATACTTCCCTAAGGAATAAATAGAGGCTTGGTATTATTGGTATCCGTCTTTTGAGATTTTTTATTAACTCAAAATTTCATTAGCTCCTTAGGGATAGCCCATCCTCTCCTGCACACTAAGACTAAACTAAAACCACTAAGATTAAAAAACACTTCAGGACTGGGGGTTTAGCTCAGCAGCATAAGCACTGGTCTGGCAAGTGTGAGGTTATGAGTTCAATCCCAGGTACAATAACAAAACAAAACAACAACAACAACAAATCCCCAACACTCCAGGGCAAGATCCTTGGTAGGGGATCATCTCAGCCCTCTTGAGTCATCCTAAGACTATCTGTCACCCACTAAGTCATGGGCCTTGAGTCTTCCACTAGGCTCTCCTATCGTTATGTATACCTAACAAATAGTGGCTGGCTCGGAGTGTCTTGGTCTCTGCCCATCCTGAGGCATTGACCTCCCAGCCCTCCTTCATGTATTACTAAATTTGTCTCTGTTTCTTATTTCACCATTTTACCTTACCTCTCTTACAGGCAGCTGGGGACCTTGGCCAGATCCCTGATACTTCCCCACCTGCCATAGTGTGGCCCTGGATGCCCCTCTTCTCAGCATCCCGCTGACATTGGAACTCTGCAGGTGACCCCAGTGCTACACTTCTGTGGTGCTGCAAAAGGAAAAAGAGCAGGTGAGAAGAGCAGGTGGGAAGAGAAAACTGAGCAACTGTCCCTGTGCAAGAATCTTAAAAGAGATGCCCAAGGACAATCACTGAGCCATGTCTATAGAACAAAAAATTGGAAATTAATCAAAAGCCCATCAATAGGGAAATGGTTGAATAAATAATGGAGTACATCCACACAATGGAATATTATACAGCTGTAAAAGGGAGTGGGAAATAATTCTAGATATTGTTTTGCCATTGTCTGAAGTCTGTATCAACTTCAGTTGGAAAAATGTATCTTAGTTTGTGCGAAAGAAGATGTGTGTGATGGCACACACTTGTAATCCCAATACTGTGGGAGGCCAAAGCAGGGGAACTGAAAGTTGACTCCAGCCTGGGCAGTTAATGACTTAATTAGCAAAATTCTGCCTCAAAATAAATAAAAAATAACCTGGGAATGTAGTTCAGTGCGAAGTATCTGGGTTCAATTCTCAGTATTCCAAAAATAAAAAAAGGAAGGGCTGTAAATGCACATATTTGCTTATATTTTGGTGGAAACATAAATCATAGAATTAAATGACCTAAACAGAATCATAGAAAATAAAATCATAGAATCAATGACCTAATTACAAGGTCATTGATATGGGAGTGAACAGGGTCGAGGGGTATTAGCTGTGAGTTAATACAGACTAAGCTGCAAGGCCCCTTACCCATAAGGACCCTTTTCAAGGTCTTAATGGAGCCCTAAGAATCATGAGTTTTTTACTTAAATAGGCATTGCAATAATGTAAGATTCCATAGATGCCTTTGGCAGGACCTGGCTTGCTGGAAGCACCCAAAAGGTGTTTCTTGAATGGATGCAGGAACAGAATATATTGCTGATAAATGAGAACCTCTAGTTTCACTGTTTGATCTTAGAACAACACAAAACAAACCTGCTTCCTCTTCCACACATCTCCTGCCCAGCTTTCAATATCTGAACGCAAAGGATTCCTTCTTCCAGTGGTCCCTCCAACTATTCCTAAAGACACAGCACCATGGGGCTGCTTTCAATTCTAATACTCTGAATGAGCTTCCATTTTTCTAGGACTGATAAGGGAACTGAAGCAGGTCCGTCACTTCAGAATCATCTTCAGGGTACAAATACTTAGGAAGTTAGCTGAGGAGGCTCATGCCTTAGTTTATGATCTTCAGAATTCATCTCAACATATCCACTTCTCTTATTTATCCATTTATTCATCTATGCATTAATTCAACATTAATTCTGTTCCATAATCTACCAGACACTACCTGTTCTTGGGCAGACAAAATAAAATAAGATCCATTTTGAGGATGAATATCTGAAAAACTTAGAAAACTGGAGCACCTGAGTGCGAAAAACTCGGAGATGTTGGTCCTGGTACTTTCTGCTGTGTGACTGGTGGGCACTCACCCTCTCTCAGCATTAGGTTCTCATTTGCAACATGGTGGTGTTAACATGTCCCAAAGGGCTGTGGTGAGGATGCTTGCTACAGTTTTGTAAAGCACAGGGCTGGTGTAGGAGTAGATCAGTTAGTGAATATTCCTCCCCGGCTGCAGGTCACACGGGGCGGCTGTGAGAATATGTGGGGAGTCTGGGGTGTGCTTGGTGGCAGAGGTCCAGGCCTGGGCATCTGAGCCAAAGGCTGTGTGGGGTGGAGGTGATTGTCCTGATGTGGAGGTGGACTCAGACTGCAGCCCCATAGGTGTGTCTGTGTGCTGAGGTTGGGAGGCCAGGGTGAGCTCAACACCAGGCTTTTTCTGCCAACAGTAAACAGGAATTGTTTGTTTTGACTAAAATAACCAGCCCGAGAGCCATTTTCTGGTTTGTGTTCACATCACTTTGGGAGCTTATTTCATTGAACATGGGTAGGAGACAAAACCCTAGCTGTCTGCACTGGCTGGTGGGGTGGCCATATTGTCAGGGCTCAAGTTTCTCTGGAGTCAGCCACCGTGGAGGGCTGACTCACAGGCAAGCTCTAGGAATGGGACAGTCCACCACAGAGATAGACTAAAGGAGGAAGGAAGGCAGAGAAGGGGGAATGGAAGAGAGGGTGGAGCGTGAGGAGAGCTGAAGTGCATCCTTCTTCAAAGAAGCACTTTAAAAAGAAGCAGGGCTGGCCAGGTGTAATTACTGTCTGTAATCCCAGCACGAAGGGGGCTGAGGCAGGAGGATTTCCATAAACTAGATGCCAGTATAGCAAATTCAAAGACAGCCAGAGCTACAGAGACCCTATCTCAAAGAATCAACAAGAAAAGAAGAGAGAGGGGAGAGAAGTGACAGGTTTTTCCCATGTGCTAGTTGACATGGCACAAGGCAGTGCCTTTCAGCACAGACTTTCGCATTCTTGCAAAACCTGAAAGTTGTATCTCATGCTTTTTATGCGCATGCCAACGCTCCCCCAATCAGGTGTCAATATGTCATTCTGCCCTCCTTTAACTCCACCCCTGTCAATTCCACATAAAGCCCAAGGTTTTTCTTTGTTCCCTTCAGAGGGTGCTTTTCATCTCTTTGGCAGCCCTCCCGTGCCTGCAATAAAGGCCTCTTCTTTCTTTCTCCATTCTCTTTCCTTTGTCTCTCTCTCTTACATCAGAACAAACAAGAAGAAAAGAGACTGAGAGAGAAAGAGAGAGACAGACAGAGAGAGAGACAGAAAGAAAAGAAAGAAAAAAAAAAAAGAAAGGAAGGAAGGAAGGAAGGAAAAGAGAGAGAGAGAAATGGCCTAGGGCAGGACAAAAGCATGAGCTGGCCTCTCTTTGCCCCCTCAGGGCAGAGCCCCAGTTTCACTCCTATAGTACCCTGCTTCTCACCCACCCCCCTTACCTCTCCCTGCTACTGCACCCCAGCCCATCCCTTCCCTGTTCCTGCTCACCAATACTCTGGATTTGAATCTTAACTTTCATCCTGCCCTGTCTGGACCTGGGGCTTTGGTTCAGGCCTACTATGTCCATTTCTGACCAGATTAAAGACTTACCCTCTGGAATTGCCTCAGTGTCACCCCAAAGGCAGAGCTGTTTATTATCCTCTCCAGTTTGAGACCCAGAGATAGAAGGAAGGGGCGTAGACTCCAGCCCTTCTGGGTAGAAACACAAACCATCTGGGTGTGACTTCTGTGATTGCCACCTACCCCCCCCCCACACACACCTTTTACCTTTATTCCTCTTCCCCTCCTGTATCAGGGACTTAAAGGCTGGGCCTGCAGATGCCCAATGAGTAACTGAAAACAGGATAAAGCTGGGCATCTCTGCCTTCATTTTATAGGTCTGCCTTATTTCCTTAAACTTGAGTTCAGGTGCCTGCTCAGTTCTATGTGTAAGCAGATAAGCCACTTAACAAATGTCTCTAGTACAAGGTTTATCAGCCCTAATTTTCCTGGACTATCTCAAGACTGAGGACACCATGATAAGACTAATTTTCAGATTTGCTGAGGCATCGAATTGACAGATTTTACAGGTCTAGCTCCAAGATCCTCTAAAGTGATGCCTAGAAGCCCTAGGCATTGTCCTAACCTACAATCACCATGGGATCCAGGAGAAGCAGAAGTTTGCAATTCCCCACCCCCCATGAGGTTCCCCTCAACCCAAGCAAGAACACCTGCCCTATCACTCCATTTCCAAAACCAGGGCTGCCTCCTACTGCAAAAAAGAATCACGTTGTCCCCTCAGGCAATCAGGAAATGTTGACTCTGCCTGTAGCTCACAGAACCAGTCCAGATACAGATCAACCAGTCTCTAACTTAACTAGGGTCACTTGCCCTACCATGCAAACCTATCCCTTGCCTTTGTTCCCCTTTTATATAAAGACCCAAAGGCAGATCTTGAATTTCTCTGTGCGTTCTAATACGGCCACCCAGGCCATGCAGATTAAAGCTCTTTTCCTGCCCTTCTCTACTGCAGAGAGACTGGCATAACAGGATGGATGTCTGAGCCTGATCTACTGGGACCCAAGAACAGAAGCCAGGGTTTTTGCCCCAGAACTCACATAGTACTGGCTCCCTCCTTGCCCCTCAGTACCTACTGCACACCGAGCCCACACTGAGGCCTGAGCCTAAGTAGCAGCGAGAGTGGTCTCAGTAGCCTTGACCAAGACCGGACTTGTCTAGGGAGTTATGTGTGCTGCCCTTGGGCAGACTGAGGTAGAGGTCAACAGGATGAGGCCTCTGAGCAAAGCCCTAGGAATGTTAGGAATCTGCTGCAGAGTGAAGCTCTGGGGAGGAAAGATGTCTTATTGATCCCAAAGCCCTAGGGGAAGGCCTCCATGCCTGCACATCCGTGCCTCATTCCTCCCACCCCTGGGCGGAAGAAAATCATCTTGCTTTTCTTCGCTTCCATTCCTCCCTCAGTTACGACTGTACTAGGGAAAGGGGTCTGAATTCAGCTCATCTCTGAGCAATTGAGAAGAACAGACTGGGTCATCCTGGCAGGTTTCCAGATAGCAGCAGCTCCCTGCCGCTGGCCATTAGCATTTATACTAGCAATGGGCTCTGAGGGTCAAGCAAACCCCAGAAACAAAAGGGGCCAAATGCAAGACACTGAGCACTGAGTTTCCATCTCCACCCGTCTGTTCCTCACTTGTAAAGTGCATCAGGACAAGCAGAGTATGTGTGATGAAACAATCCTAAGCCTCAGTAGCCACTGCTTGATATACACCAGGCCACCAGACTCATTGTCACTAGTGTCACCTGCTGCTGGGCTGGGCCTTCAGTGAATCAACTGCACCCTGAGAGACTGAAGCTTGGGTTTTACTGCACTGCTAATCTAGGAAGGATGAAGGAGAGAGGTAAGGAAAGGGGAGAGAGATGTTGGTATTCCATCTTTATGGCCACAGACGGCCACATAGCCTCAGGTGAGCCACTTTCTGGTTACCCTAACCCTGGAGACCCAGCTCTCTAGGCCCACATCCTGCCTCTGCCCCTGTAACTTTGGGAAAATTACTCCTCTCTCTGACTTCTATCTTGTAGGAATGTTGTATGAATTCCATGCAGTAATCTCCATGAAGAGTTAACCTAGAGTAGGCTGGCACAGACAAGTGCTCTGAAATCAATTCTAATCAATTGTCATTTTAGGGAACTAGACAGCTAAGAAAGAGTCACCCTGAAAAACAGAAGTAAGAAAAGAAAAAGTGGTTGTCTATTCAAGATTTGTAGACTCTGGCCTACAAATCAAGTTCAGGGTCCAAATCCTGGCGTAATTTCTATTTTCTAGAAAAACGTTCCACAGATATTTAAATTTCTAGGTATCCTTGCCAGAGTACGTATTAATACTCGCAGTTTAATGATGAAAACACAGAGGCACACAGAGGTGAAGTGGTTTATCTAATAAGGCTCTGTGGGGAGCCAGGTCTCCTAGGCAAAGCGTGCCTTTCCTAGGCTTCTTCCAGGCCTCCTGTCCTCTAAGCCTCCTGTTGAGCCCTTCCATCTCTTGGATCTCCCTCTACCACTCCCCTGACCAGCATCGCACCAGGGCCAATAAGATCACAGTTCTGCTTTGGTTCCATTTTGCTTTGAGAATAAGGCAGACATTTCGAGAACCTTAAAACTGACAAGTCCCAGACATTATGATGATGAAAAGTCACAGTCTCACATGAAGTCATCCGGCTGTTCTGCATGCACAACAGAGGAGCCACCAATGCAGGGCACATTGATACCTTTTGACAAAACTGGTGCTGCTCTCTAGCTCATTCCTTATTCTCTCTCTCTGTCTCTTGCTCTTTCTTCTGTTTCCTAGGCAGAGCAACAGAAGCCCTCAAATTGACAAGATTCGCATTTACTAAAAGGTGAAAAGATTCATCACAACCGGGCTCAAGACTGAGCAATTTTCCTGGAGGCTGAGCCTCTCGCCTAGGATCCTCTGGGGGTTATTAGCTGAGCCGGTAAGAATCAGGCTCTGCAAAATGATTCGACATGTTGACAGTGCTGGAAAATCAATGCCAGGCGGAATTCAGTAGAGAAAGCAGAGCACACAGGAGCAGCTGGCCACCTGATTCTTGAGCCCAGCTTGCCAGGGGCAGACTCTGGGGAGGGGCTATGGTGGGTAGCAGAGGTGCAGTAGCTAAGAAGAGAGCGTGCTTTGCTTTGCTTTGCTTTGCAGAGTGTATCTGGGGGTCAGCCTTCACCAATAGCCAGCAGTTCATCAGAGCTGTCATGGGACTTCACTTACTTACATGTCCTGAGTGTTTCCTCCAGGCTGGGCAACCAGCCCTCCCTCCGAGCTGCCACAGCCCTTGACCTGTGGCTCACTGAGAACTTTATTCATTCTTCCTGATACTATGGTTGGCATTTTTATACTCTCCACCAGATTTTAATGTTTCCTTAGAACAGCAGTTGCATCTTAATCATCTCTGGTCTTTAAACTGAGCAGGACTAAGTGCCCAGTATGTCTTTGTTGAATGAAGAAATTAATGAATCAGTCATTTGCTCAGTAAACATTTATGAACTATGTACTATAATAAGGTCTTGGCAGGATAATCCCTTCTCTGGTCTAGAAGCTTCTTAGCAAAGCAACCTTATAAATTATGAGTATGCTTTCTTACTTGACTGTCCCAAGAAATTAAAAAACACATAGTCTTAAATATGAAACAGGTTGATACAAGGTGGTTATAATTTGGTAGGTGCTCATGTGATGGTTAAACCATAAGACTCTTTTGTGAGGAGGAGCAAATGTTTGGGGAAGTTCTCTGTGCGTGGGCAGCCCAGTCCCTGAGTGACAGTCCTTCTCATTGAGAAGGAAGATGATTTCCAGATGGCCACTGTGAGAGTGCCAGTGTGTCTGCTCCTTAGGCCATGATGAAGCTTTAAACGTCCCTCCACCTGAAGGGTTGTTTAGGTCGGACTCAGCTTTGGAAATTTTCTATCCACTTGGAAGGATCTGATATTCTTATGTGAGACCCAAGGGTAACAAGAGTGAAACCCACAAACCCGCAGCTTGCACCATTCCCTGAATGTGGTGATAAAAAAATCATATCCCTAAATAAGCTCCTCTGGCCCACGCAGCCTCCCTTTCTTTTTAAAATTTTTTTTTTATTTAAGGAGAAAAAGAAAAAAAAAAAAAACAGAAAAAGGGTACAAGTAATACAAAATATAAAAAGTAAACAGTAAGAAATCACTAGTTAATAGATTACATATTCTCATCTTAGAAATAGTTGTTCAAGTTACAAAATTGAAGCATATAAAGTGGACTTTCAAACAGTGAGAGTGTAGTTTTGTTCAATGATCCAAAAAAACTCAGTAATATGGTTATCTATCGTATACACTTAAACATATATGCAGTTATAACCTTTAGAGCGCTTTCTTTTCTTTTCTTTTGTACAATGACATTTACACATTTTGGGTTTTATTACTCCCACAGTTCTTATTACTTTTTTTGAAGAGAGTAAAACCAAATGTGACATATCAGAACAGAGTCAGTCAAATCAAAAGGATGGACATAATAGATAATGTAAAAACAAAATATAAGGTGATCAACAATGGTTACCATACTGCCTCTTGCTATTTTAAGAAGAATTGGCAGTTATAATAAAATTGAACTAAACAGTAAAGAATAAAACCAAAGCATTGGAGACATTACAGGATTTTAAAAGAAAAGAATAGTCAACCAGAATGGGCGTCATAATGATTCTTATTGTCTTCACAGTTTTCAAGCAGCCTCCCTTTCTTTCCTATCAGTTTTGGGGAAGATAGAAACAAAATTTAATTCTGCTGTGTTCTACTAGTGCTTGGATCTTCACATAAAGGGCTCCTGAAGATGAATTCTAAAGCTGAATATTAAAGCAACTAGCATTTTTCAGGGCTACCTGTCAGTCAATGACAAGCATCTTCTTATAATACAAAAAGCATCACTATGAGGGAACATTTACTTCCTATTTTAGAGACAGGAAGCTGAATTCATGACACATGATCTGGCTTTCCCAAGAGGTACCCAGTCTCATGAGAATAACTGGTAGAACCAGGATCAAATCCCCAGTCTACCAAACACCAAAAAATTTCTTCATAGCTTTGGTGTCGCTGAATGCTTTCCCAGTAGCTATGAGCACCCCAAAATGAGACTCTCACTTGGCTTTTGGATACTTAAGGAACAAACTTTCCAGCTTCGTAAGACTGTATCTCAGTCCTTGTGCAACCAGACATTCTGTGTCACTATATCACCATTTCACCCAGGCTTCCTCGGGCATACACACCCTATACAGTTACCTCAAAGAGAGGCTCGGAGCAGGTCCTGATGGTGCAGGTCTGTAACCCCAGTGCCCTGAGAGGCTGAAGCAAGAGGACCTCAAGTTCAGCCTGATTTACCGAGACCCTGTCTCAAAATAAAAAATGGCTAATGTTGTGGCTCAGTGTGAAGATTCTGAGTTCAATCCCAGTATTACAAAAAGAGGGAGGAACTCAGAAAACACTGTGTTAAAATTTTTCAATTAGGTTTTTTTTTTTTTTTTGGATGAGTTGTATGTCCTTATCTATGAATGGCCATCCCAAGCTCACTATTTGAATGCAGTGATACTGCCTGCTGATAGAGGTGTGTGTGTGTGTTTTCCTGTCTAGCTGGATTTGCTTGAGCCCCTGTGGTATAGGGATTTGCAGAGAATATGACCAATTCTTCAGAGCGGCAGCAGGCAGAGGTAGCCTATCTGGATGTCCAGTGAATGAGGTTGGAATCCCAAGTAATCTTCGGAGAATGGTCCTAATTACATAGTGAAGGATGGTGAAAACCAGTGAGAAAGCAGGTTTAAGATGGGAAAGGACACCTGAAGGAAATCAACATTAGTCTACCTGCAACTATTTCCTTCTGTCCTGGATCACTCTAATTAGGAAGTCACCTGGTCCAAACTTTGCCCTCAGGTTGGTCTGTGATGCTTGAAATACCGTTAGAATGTGAGGCTTCTTGGAAAGGTAAACTTCTACTTATGGTAATGTAGTATTCCTCATATTTGTGTGAAACTTTCCAATAGTATGTATGTCATTTGTGATACTTTATGTTGTAGTGAATTCTTGCAGTCATTCGTGGAGTATGTTCCATTCACATTTGGTTTCCATAAATGGAGACTGAGGACAAGAGATTTGGAGGGACTTGTACAAGGACAGTAGATGACAGCAATAGAACTGCAATCTGGATTTTATGTTTCCAAGGCCAGATCTCTTTTCAGTATATGGGACCTGCTTTTGACTTACACATACATACACTGAGCTATACATGGCCACTCCCAAAATCTAATCTTGTTAGAAGAAAGAAAGGGAAACTCCTTAAAGCCTGGGCACCTGCGGAACTGGATCTCCTAAGAAGACACAGGACAGGGAATGGTGAAGGCAGAGACAGATGCAGAAAGGGTGGACAACATCAGAGTTACAAAGGAGTGAGTCTGCTTTTAGCTCGTAAGTGACCACAGGAACCTCTCCTGGTACTAAGTCCCTTTAAAAAAATGTTGCATGACTTGCCTGGAGCAGCACAATGTTTGTCCTGCTAAGCAATAATGGTAGACAGGGAGCAAATATCAACTCAGAGATCCCACAGGAGCCCTCGGGGTTGTGGTGTTTACACAGAATGAGATCAGAGTAGCTGCTACTGGCAGGCGTGGACTGAGCATCCCGCAGAGCACCACAGGGTCTGTGGCAACAGAACCCCAGCTATAGGAATGCAGTCAGTCCTGCTCAGGCACAGGGGGACCAGAGAGAGCAGAGCTGTGGTTCCAGTTTCCTGCTGGGTTGTCCTTCAAGCAGCTCCCTAATATGATATTCTTGAGTGCATTCTTTTTTAAAAAATATTCTATTTTGTTTTATTTTATTAGTACATGTTTGCAATTCACATAGTTTGCAATCATCTTGGGGAGCGGTTACAAGTACATATTACAGCTTATGTTTTTCTAATCCCCACCACTACCACCTCCTCTGGTTTCCCTATCACCTTTCACATACTTGTTGATGTTGTTTTCTTGGCTCATGTTACAGTATACAATGTTTGCACTGATTGGGGTTATCAGCATTCTGTACATGTCTTATCTTATTCCTTTCATTTCCCGCTCCCCTTCTCACCCCTCTGCCTTGTTCCCTTGGACCATTTCCTTATTGCAAAAGATCCATCCCCTTATCCCATTCTAAATATCATTTTTTTTGCTTGTACTTTGTCTCACCTAAAGAGATACTGTATGATATTTATGTATTGTTTATTTCACTCAGTATTACATTTTCTAAGTGATCCATTTGCCTACAAATATCTCAAGTCTATCACTCTTTTTAGCAGAGTAGTATTCCAGTGTATATAGACTTTATGCCAGCATCTGTTGATGGGTAAATAGATTACTTCCAGGGTTTAGCTATTATGCATTGTACTGCTATAAACATTATGCATATATTGCTATACTATGATGGCTTAAACTCTTTGGGGGAGGATAACTGGCAGAGGAATAGCTGGGTCATGTGGAATTTCTAATTTCAATTCTTTGAGAACTTTCCATAGCGATTTCCATAATGGTTATACTAGTTTGCATTCCCACCAACAGTGCAGCAGGGTGCTTTTCATGCCATAACCATGCCAGCATTTGTTATTGTTTGATTTCCTAATGATTGCTATTCTTTCTGGAATAAGATGAAATCTTAGCATTAAGTTGCATTTCTCTAATGGCCAGAGATGCTGAACAATTTTTCATTTATTTGTTGACCATTTATATTCTTCTTCTGTGATGTATCTGTTCATTTCTGTTGCCTATTTTTTGACTGGATACTTACTTTCAGGTACTTTAATTTTTTGAGTTCTTTATATATTCTAGATATCAGTCTTCTTTCTGAGAAGTAACTAATTGAGCTATGTAGACCGATCCTTCCACCTATCATTTTTCCTGCATATTGCACCATCCCCCAACCCCTACCGGGTGACTACTGTGATTCCCAAAGTACAATTCCCAAAGTGCCTGGTTTGCACTTAATACAGATGAAAGGAACTGTGTGTTCTCCATGATGAAGGAAATAGAGCTGAAAAGATAGATAAGGATTCATCAAGGACAAGGTAAAGAAGACCATCATGGGGAGAAGAGGATGTGCCTTAAAGCGGCAATGGGTAACATCATGTGTGACACTTTACTTTCAGCACTGCTGCAGTGTAGAAGTCAAGATGGGAAAGACAGCAGGTGTGTGGTGGCACAAATCCGTAATTGCAGCATTCAAGACGCTGACACAGGACGATCACAATTTTAAGCCCAGCCCAGGTAATTTAGTAATTTAGCGAGACCCTGTCTTAAAATTAAAAATATTTTTTTTTATATTTGGGGTTTTAGCCCTAGTCAACCTCTAGTACCAAAAAAAAAAAAAAAAAGAAAAGAAAAAAAAAAGAAGAAGAAGAAAGAAAAGGAAAGAAAGAAAGAGGAAAGGGGAGAATGGAAGGAAGGAAGAAATTAAAAAAGGAAGAAAGAAAGTAAGTAAAAGAAAGAAAGAAAAAAGGGAAAGAAAGCCAGCGATAGGGAGTGGAGTACTGGGAAGCCATGATGGTAGAGAACTTTCCATGGTGGGCAAAACAGCTGAGGCTGCAGCCTGGGACCTGGCCTTCCCGAATCCGGCTGTGTATCAGAGTCTGCTGAAGATTCTTCCTAGATAATTCTATTAATTAGCTAAAATTTCAACCCATGTTATAGAGAGGACAGGGAGTCATGCAGGGTTTCAGGCAGGGGAGCAGCAGGATAAAGAATCTGGAGGATGATGTCACGGAGAGATCTGTGCCAGCAATGCCAGCGAGTATCCAGATCTGATCTAGGAAGAGGCAAAGGTTTAGATCTGACAGGATAATCTCCAAGGAGTGTTGACAAGTAGGATTAACCAGATGAATTGATCAATTAACCGGAAGTTGAAGGTAATGATGAGGAAAGACCCCAGGAAGATACCCCAGTTTCTGGTTTATATGGGCATCATGGCCATGAACAAACTTTAGAGGCAGAAAAAGTACTATCATAACTGTGTTTGATTCGCTCACCTGTAACTTTAACTTCATCTCAACTCCTTTACATATCTTTGTTAAACTGTTTGTACAAAGGGCAAAAATTTTAAATGCTGCATATGTGTGTGTGTGTGTGTGTGTGTATGTGTATAGTGCATCAAGCACTGTAAATTGAAGACATATACATATATATACACATATATATATACACATATATATATGCACATAAACATATAAATACATACAGATATATCTATCTGACATTGTTTCAATTACTGAGCCACACATGAGAGACAAAACCCAAAAGGAACAAAATATTGAAAAGTCATGTAAATGTTGGTCTTTTTCCCACCTTCAAGCCACTCCAGATCAGTCATATGTCACGTGCCAAGTTAGATTCCAGAGGAAGATATTGAGTGAGTGAGATAAATAGAAAAAGGGAAGAAGAAGGGAAAGAACCATTTCCATTGTTATTGGAAATAATGATTTTAACATTATATGAAGAGCCCACCTTGTTAATCTGATCCTCACATAACTCTGATTACTATCTATGTTTGTACGGAGGAGGAAATGACTCCTCACAGAAAGTAAATCACTCCCAGGCCACAACTAACAAATACTGCTAAGATTCACCCTGGATCATATGCCTCCCTGCAAAGCTAAGTGTACTGAGAAAGTTTCCTCATCCTTATAGTCTTTCTATAAAGAAACTGAGGCAGCCCGTGATCTAATTCAGGGACCTAAAGCAAAATAACAAATCCATGACCAAATGCACAAGGTAAAACCCAAGACACTGTCCTGGGCCCACACATAGCTCAGGGGTGGCTGGGAACCCTACCTGACTTGAGCACAATCTATATTCTGGGAGTATTTTGTTATTGAGATGGGCTGGAGGTTATTGTCAGGTTCTGCATTGCTAGAGACTCTTCCGTAGGCTATGGACAACCACAGCAGGACAGAAGGCAACTGCTTTTTGTCCTGATACACCCCAGGCATTTAGGGCAAAGCCTTAACCTTGGATGCTAGGTTAATCTTCTCATGTGTTGAGCTGGTATGGGAGAAAGCTATAAATAAAAGAAAGAAGAAGTACAGGCTTTGTTAGTACCGATGGTCAGCAAAACAAGAAAGATCTGTTTTGAGACAGGAGAAAGGGGCCATCAAAGCAAAACTTAATATCCACATAACACTCAGAGGAGTATTTAGCCTACTGTTCCCTCCATAGTCTTCTTCCTATAGCCTTGAGAGCTCTTCTTCTGGAAGAATTAATTGAGCATCTGGAACAAAGTTTCCCAAAGGATCGTATTACAGGGTTGTCACAACATGCATTAAGAAGGAGATGAGTGACTGGGTTATCATCCAAAGCAAGGGGATTGAAGTAGGATAGGATGGAAGTGCACAGTGAAATCATTAATAACTACAGTGCTGACATCCTGCCTGCAAAACAGCCAGGACTCTTAATGCAAACAAACATGCTGGGGTCACCTTGCAGAGTTGTAAGAGGTCAAGTTGGTTCCACATGCCCCTTCCCAGGGCAGACTTTTCTGTCTCTGCTGCTTCTAGGTGAGGCCTCCAGCTGGTCAATATCACAGTAGACTCCCAAAAGCACACTGATCTCTCCTTCTCCAACCCTTGGTCCCAACTGGCCCTGCTCAGCACTCTTGGGGCAGTTAAAATTCTCAAAATTCATGTGTCCTAAATTAGGGCCTAATAAAATGGTTTCAGAATGAGAAGATGGCAGCACAAATGCCTGAGTCATCTGAACTGGGCAAATCTGATATGTAGTCGAGGACGTTGGGCTGTAGTAGCCTCCATTTGGAAGTGGTTATTACTAAATGACAACCCAAGAAAACAACAGGGAGAAAGTGAGGGGCCAAGCAGATTCTGGTTTGGTGTCAGATTGTTTCCCTTGTCTGCATGAATCCAGTCCCTTGCAATGTTAGAGAGGTTGGATACTGAGTGAGCTTTTGGGAGACAGAAGCATTGGTTACCTTATTCATCATTATTCCCCTAGCACCTGGCAAGTGCCTGGCACTCAACAATGGCTCAACAAAAATTTATTGAATGAGTCAATAGCAGATACTAATATCTGTTTTTTCCCAGATATTGATTGCAGTAAACAACACTGGAGAATTCTGTGGACTAGATCAAGGAAGACGTGCCTTGAGAACAGCAAATTTCTTTTTTTTTTTTTCTTTTTTTTTTATTTAAGGAGAAGAGAAAAGAAAAAAAAAACAGTGAAGGGGTACAAGTTATACAGATTTACAGAAGAAAAAAATGCGCAGTAGGAAATCACTAGTTAATGGATTACAAATTGCCATCTTAGAAATAATTGTTCAAGTCACAAAATTAAAGCTTGTAGAGTGGACATTCCAACAGTGATACTGCAAACAGTTCTGGAGAACAGCAAATTTCAATAACTCCATGCCAAAGGAGTTCATTTGTTTCCTTAACCAACAGACATTGACAATCCACTATATATGTTCATAGACAGTGTCAGCTGCTATGTTAGTAGTTAAGTACATACTAGCAGGAAGGAAAGAAATATGTTCTACATATGACTAGCTACTAGCATTTCTACCCTACAGTATTATGAAGTTAAATAAAGTAATAATCAAAATAGCACAAAAAGGACTCAATAAATGTTAATTGCTATTATTGGAAGAAACAAAACTGCGCTGGTTACTTTTCTATCATTACTGAGACAAAATACTCAGTAACAATTGTTAAAGGGGAAAAGGTTTATTTAACTCATAGTTTGTGGAGATTTCAGTCCATAATCCATTGGCCCTGTGTCAGGGTGACATAAATCAGAAGGGCAACCGTTTGTGGTGGAGGAAGACAGCAAAACCAGCAAGAGCAAGAAGGGCAGAGCAAGCCTCTTTCTTCTCGTATATTTAAGCAGGCTACCCGCCTTAGGGAAGAGGTAGTACTCCCTGCACCAATCCCAGCAGACAGACCAGAGCCAATCACACACTCTAGATTCAGCTGCCTCCAAAAAGCTCTTGACCTCACAAGGCTTTGGGATTACATCCAGTCACAAGCTACAATGAAATAATTATTGAAAGCGACAGGAGCTATGTAAGAAAGTATGGCGTGCTGGGGGATCTAAGACAGTTTGGATGTTCAAGCTGAGACCCATTGGATAAGTTAGAATGGGGAGAGAAAGGGACCTGGAGGTGACAAATAGCTGCTCAGAAAACTTAGAAAATGTTTGGGAGAACTGGACAGACTAAGACTGTAGCCTGGAGAAAACTCAGAGGTGGCTGTAGAACATTTGGAAGCTTTCCGATCTATTCATCATATTTGGAATGGAAAGCCAGAAAATTGGACCATACAAAGGAAGGGAGATGACCAGCTGAGCACGGGGTTGGCTCTGAGGCACAGAGTGGCCATGGTGGGCACAAGTGTTGGGGCCAGTAGTTGAGAATCTTGGGTTTGGATGCTGTGAGGCTTCAAGGAATCAATTCTCAGAGTCTGAGCCCTAATCTTCTAAATAATAAAATGTAAGTGAGAAACCCAGAGTATAAATTAAGAGCAAAAATAAAATAAATAATAGAGGGGCTGGGGATTTAGCTCAGCGGCATAAGCGCCTTCCTTGCAAGTGTGCAGTCGTGAGTTCAATCCCTGGTACCAATAAAAACGATAAAAACGAAAAGACAAAATATACATATATATATATAAAATAGAAAACAAGGAGAAAGATCTTTTGCAAATGGGAAAGGGGCCAAGAGATGGGAGGAGAGGCGGGGAAGAGAATGTATAAAGAATTAAGATATGTTGTGTGCATTTACCAGCTGCCCACAATGAATGTAATCAGTATGTATCACAGATGTACACTAATAAAAACCAAACAAAAATGCCTTGCCTGTCTTGTAGATCAAGTGTCCGTTAAATGTCTTTATAAGCTGATTGGTGTTGATCATGCTAATTCTAATGATCATCTTTTTAATGTCCTGAGGCATTTGCCTAAGGAAATTGTCCTCTAAGGCTAAGAGTTCCTTGAGCACACATATACCTGCACTTCAGCTGCTTCTGTATCCACAAAGAAAGCAGATCAACCCATATGTGGATATCAGGGAACATGCAAGAACCCATCCAGAATTCAGAAAGAAGAAAGAGAATCGGCAAAAAAGACAAGTCAATAATATAATGTCTCAGATTTTTGCAGTATGGATGAAAATACAAGTCAAGTGACTGAGCAAAACTTGTGCTTGGACTGGGGCATGGATAATTGTGAATGCTGAATGGCTTAGGGCTTTTTTGCTTTTAGGAATGGAATCAGGACAGTGTGTCTGCTGTATCAGTGACTTATGAGATATGGTTGGCGGTAGGATAGCCAGTTCCAGAGGTCAGAAAACTTCAGTTGGACAGAGGCGCAGAAGGACAGCTCTTTGGACATAGGAAAATCCTAATTGCATGGAAATGTAGTCAGGTGCTTAAGCACAGGTACTATGACCTTTGTCCTTGGGACTCCAGTGGCCATCTAGGGATCCCTGGAGGATTGAGTTTGTTCCAGAACTAGCAGAAGACAAGAGTACAGAAGGGTGGTGCTAAAGGAACTCAGTCAAGTGAGTGCATTTTCAAGGGGCCTTTTCCTGCTCTTTAGTTTTTCCCTTTGCTGGCCCCTGTCTCCTGGTTTCATCACTCACTAATCCAGGCAAAATTTATGTTGAACTTAATTTCTCCTGGTTACTTGTCAGGGTATAAATCAATCTGAGAAATGAACACCCCCAAGAGTTAACTCTTCATAGTCTTTGACTGTATTGCAGTAAGGAGAGTTAAATAAAACTGGTTCTAAATCCAGCTCAGTTTATATGTTTGTCAAAAAGTGTCTGGGATTTTGTGATATTCAGGCTTTTGGTTCATGGAGACTGACAGTTGCAAGTCCTCCAACGTTCTCTGTGTGTGTGTGGCCTAAAAAGTTTTTATGAGCTAAGGAAATAAATCTGTGCTAAGGAAATAATGTGAGATTCCAGTCACGGGTAGGTAATGGTTTACATACCTCTCTCCTCACAATGTTAGTGATGTGAACATGAATATTACTAATTTCAACAACATTTTCCCTATATAATCAGAACAAACTCAAGCATATATCCCCAGGAAACAAGCTAATTAACACTTACAGAAGCATATAAGTAGGCGGTGTAGGTTGTATGTCAGAGTGGGTCTCTGGAAAACTTGATCACACTGCGTGTATTAACCATTTGAGAGTATTATGCTGACACCATGCTGTTTTATTCATAAATTCTTAATTGTATATTTCTTAAGAACAAAGGCTTTGTATTATATATGTCATACACAATATATGATAACACATTTATTAAAACTATAGTCTTTACACTGAAGTTTTAATTATTCCAGTACTTTTTTTTTTTTTTTTTTGTTACTGGAGATCAAACTCACAACCTAGAGCTTACCAGGCAGGCACTGAGCTAAATCCCTGGCCCTTGTCTTTTTTTTTAATACAGGGTCTCACTATGTAGTTCAGGCTACCCTAGAACTTGCTACGTAACCCAGATGGCCTTGAACTCATGTTCCTCCTGCCTCAGCCTCCTAAGTGCTGGGATTACAGATATGCAACCCCTGGTTTCTGGTCTAGGTGTCAACTCTAGATGCAACATGGTAAGCTACGATCATGGCTCTTTAGCCTCCATGGTTTTGGAAAAGTTTTCAACCAGCCATCTCAGTGCTGCACTCATAAATATGAAAGGAAAGCCAAAGATCATGACACAAATCAATTCCTAGTCATGAATGGAAAAAAAAACTAAAATAAATAAGTAAAAAATAGGAGCTTAGAAGAAACGGATATAATACAGAAACTAGGATTAACATAAAACATTAAAAAGAGTTGACTTACTGTCTCAGAAGAATTACAGGGGATTTTAAAGCCACAAAATAAGCAAGGTGATAGAACTTATAAATTAAAAATTTGACAATATATTTTAAATTTACTAATAAAATTAGGGGATAAAGTCAAGGAAATCTAATAGGAATGCAAATGAACAAAAAGGAAATAAGAGGATAGGAGGAAAATATAAAAAAAAATGTCCAATTCCAGGCTAACAGTTTCTGAAACAGTGAAGCAATAAAAACAATTAAGGCAATCATCAAGTACAGTGCCGAGTATTTCCCAAGACAGAAGCATAGACCTGCAGAACGAAAAAGGTCATGGAAGGCTTTGACAAATGAACAGAACCGGATACCATGGCATTTTATTATTACATTTCAAAGCACTGTGTATAAAAAGAAAAAGAATCTACACGCTTCTGCAGAAAAAAAGAAACCCTTACAAAGGGTCACGAATGATAAAGTTATCAGATTTCTGAGCAGCAACACTGACATCTACAATATAATCATGAATTGCATTAAAGCTCAGAAGAAAAATTATATTCCATCTAGAACTCTGTGTCTATCTAAACTATTGATGAGATGTGAGAATAGCGTCACTCATATCTGGATGTGCATGAATTTAAAAATAGTTTTCTAGGGCTGGAGATGTAGCTCAGTGGTAAGTGCATGCTTAGTATGTGCAAAGCCCTGGGGTTGATCCCCAGTACATATAAATAAATAAACAATCTTGTTATATAGACTCCCTTTAAAGAAGCTACCAGGGAATGCACTGCAGAAAACAAGAACCAGATTAAAATGAAAAATGCTTAGTATCTAGGAACCTGGGCTATCATTTGTAGAACACCAAATGAATGAAAGATTAAAAAGAAATTCTGGGGGACAACCATGCCACAGTCTTACAGAGCACCTGGATAAGTTTGGGGAATAATACAAAAGACTAGAATGTAGACGAGAAAACTATGGAATAAATGTGTGTGAGCATATGAAAACTATTGTTATCAGTTTAATATAATTGTTAGAGAACTTAATTTTGAAAAGCAACAGAAATATACCAAAAATGTTTTTAAAGCAATTCACTCAAGAGGGAATTTCTTTTATTTATTTATTTATTTTTTGGTACTGGAGATCGAACCCACAGCATTTGCACAGAGATACATATTCAGTCCTTTTGATTCTGGGACAAGGTCTCACTAAATCACGATAGTGCCCAATTTGAGCTAAAAAATGTCATTCTCTTGCCTCAGCTTTCCAGAGTGCTAAAATTACATTAGCAGACCACCAGGCTTGGATATAGAAGGAAAAAAAAATTTTTAACAAAAAGGAAATTAGAAATAAGCATGGATTAGGCATCTATCCTATGCTAGATCCTATTTTGTAAGCGTAATGAACAATTTCTATTTTATTCACCTTTGTATTCTCTGTGTAGAGTGCAATGCCTGGCATGTAATAGAAGCTAGATGCCTGTAACCTCAGTACTCTGGAGGCCAAAGCAGGAGCATTGCCGCAAGTTTGAGGCCAGCTGGGCCACAGGGTCAGTTCAAGGCCAGCCTGAACTTCATAGCTAAATCCTGTCTCAAGAAAGACAAAAAAAAAAAAAAAAAAAAAAAAAAAAAGGAATTAGGTAAATACTCTTTGAATTAAGACAACAAAGTGCCAGATTCCAAATTAAAAAAATGAAGTACACATTGTCTATTTAGAAATCATAATTTGAAACAAATACTACTCAATAAATGACCAACCCTATCAGATAGCTTCACTGGATTTTGAAGTTATGGAGAGAAAGAGAGCCTGAAATTTAGGTGTACTGATATTCCTCTTGGTGAGTTAGTACATTTCTCATGTGTCTTATGCTACAGTATGAGCATTAGGAGGAATCAAGGGGCAGATTACAAATGGAGTAACAGCAGGTGGTATTAGATAATTTTACTTTTCTTTATTTTGCTTTTATAATATTAAAATCAATGTATCTAGACTGTATAATTGCCTTAATTACTTGTCTCTCATTGCTGAGACAAAATATCTGATACTCAAAATTAAGGAAGGAAAGGATTATTTAGCTCATAGTTTGTAGAGGTTTCAGTCCATAATCAGCTGGCTCCAAAGCAGGGTGGCATGGCAGAGGAGCAAGTTTATGGCTGTAGAAGATAGCAAAAGCAACAAGAGCAAACAAAGGGAGAAAGCAAGCCTCTTTTTTCTCCCTTGTATACAAGCCAGCTGTCCTAGGGTGGGTGTAGCACTCATACCGACTCTCTGCCCTCCTCTTACACAAGCTTAGGATGTTTACAAAGTGAGGATCTTGGCCCCTTGATGAATCACTTAGTTAAACTTCTAAATGTCTCAAATTGATGCAAGAATCAACCAGTATAATATCCGAGAGTGTAAACAACCATCCAAGGGTATGTTCTCTACACCTTAGGATGTAGAACTGCTGAGCTACTTAGTTAAGCTTCAAAATTTCTCAAGTTGACACAGTGTATCAATCATTACAATAATGAACATTCAAAACTCAACAGGTAGACAAAAAACAGGCTAATTTTAAAAATGGGCAAAAGACTCAAACAAGACACTTCTCCAAAGATGATATTTGGATGGCAATTAAACACATAGAAAAGAATTAAACTATAAACATCCTAAAAAATTGAAATAAAAGGGTCTTATCTCAATCTGATCAAAGCCATGCATATCTAGTGAACAAGCAACATCATACTAGATGGTAAAAAACTGAAATCTTTCATTGTAAAATCAGTAACAGGACAAGGATGCCCACTGTCAGCACTCCTGGCTAGTATAGTACTGGAGACATTAGCCAGAGCAATTAACAAGAGAAATAAATAAAAGGAAAGAAACAGTTTAAATGATCATTACTTGTTGATAATATCATACTCTACATAGAAAACCCACAAAATATCACCAAAAGAATCCGAGGTTTAACAATGAAATTCAGTAGCATAGCAGGTTGCAAAGTCAACCCTCAAAAATCAATAACATTCCTGTACACAAATAAACTCACTCAGAAAAAAATGAAATACTTAGAAATTAATCTAATGATGAAAGTAAAAGACATAACTGTACCTGAAAATTGCAGTACTCTAAGAAAGGAGATTGACAAGAATATCAGAAAATGGAAAGATAATCCTCCTTGGATAGGCAGAATCAGTATAGTGAAAATGGCCATATTTGTAATACTATTATACAGATTTAGCCAGCGATATAGCTCAGGTGCATAAGCACCTGCCTGGCAAGCACAAAGTCCTGAGTTTGATTCCCAGTACCAAAAAAAAAACAAAACAAAACAAAAACAAACAAACAAACAAACAAACAAACAAAAAAAACCCAAGCAAACACACACGGATTTTATGCTATCCCAGTCAAAATATCTCATAGAACTAGATAATCTTAAAGTCATGTGGAAAGAGAAGGGACCTAGCAGAATAAAAGTAAATTTGGGCAATTAGGGGCATTATGATTCCTAATGTGAAATTATACTAGAAAACCACTGTAATAAAAGCAGAATGTACAGGAAAAAAAAACCCAAGTAATAATGGAACAGAATAGATGACCAAAGAACTCCAAACATTGGCAGCTATCTTATCTTTGACAAATGGCCAAACACCTTCACAGGAAGACAGCCAACTGTTAGTAAGTGGTACCTGAAAAACTGACTTTCCAGATGTTGGAAATTGAATTTAGACACATTTTTCTCACCATACTCTAAATTAAAATTGAAATAGATTAAAGATTAAGAAAGAGAGAGAGAGATTTTTTGGAAGTTAAAATAGGTAAAATGCTCAGACATGTGTAGGGAAAGACTTTATGAACAAAACAGCAATCACACAGGCAGTATTGCAAAGAACCAACAAATGAGATCACATCGAATTAAAAAGCTTTTGCACAAAAAGAATCTATCAACAGAATGAAAGGATAACCCACAGAAAGGGGAAAAATACTTACCAGCTACTACTCAAAGGATTAACATGTTTTAGTATATATAAAGAAATAAAAAATCAGAGCACCCCTCAAATTTAAAGGCCCAGTCCAAAAATGGACATATGAAATGAATAGACACTTTTCCATTGAAGAACTGCAAACAGCAAGTAAATATTTGAAAAAAATGTTCAACATCACTGGTCATTGATAACATGCAAATTAAACAATATCAAGATTCCATCTTACTCCAGAAAAAAAATGGCAAGGATCAAGAAATCAACCAATAACAAATTGTGCCAAGGTTCTATAAAAATTAAAACACTTTTCCACTGCTAGGAGGTGTGCAAATTGGTAAAACAACCTATAAAAATCAAAGTTGATTCCTCAAGAAACTGAAAATCTAGTGATTCCTTTTGATCCAGCTATTTCCCTTCTAGGCATCTTCTTGAAAGAGTTAAAAGCATCACATCACAGTGACATGTGCATACCCATATTTATAGTAGTACAATTTGTAAGAGCTAACACTTGGAAATAGCCCATAAACCCATCAACAGATGAATGGGTAATTAAAATATCTTTTTTTATAAAATGTGGATTTCTTGCCATAAACAAGGATAAACTTGAGTTATTTTTATGTAAATGAATGCACCTTGAGACCATAATCTTAAGTAAAATAAATCAGACACACAGGTTTGGATATCTCATTGTTTCTCTTGTGTAAGAAACCTAAAGGATAAATAAGGATTACAAAGGAGGATAGATATTGAAAAGTAAAGAAAAACATGTTCAAAGGGAAGGAGAATGAGAAGGAAAAAAAGGAGGGAGGAAAGGAAAAGGAAAACACATACTAAGGGAAAGGAAAACAATTGAAAGTAAAAGCTCATAGAAGGAGGGCAAGAATGGTTAGAAAGAAGGAGGGGAATGGGCAAAAAAGAAGAATTAAGATGCATTACACACAGGTATGAATTTCCTATGTTGAATATGCTCACTCTGTATGAGTACAAATATGTACTAACAAGAAAACTTAAAAATAAACAAGAAAATAAACTTAGTTAGAAAAAAATCAATGTTTGATTAGGGAAAAAAAGCAAAAGACATAGGCAGGTATTTCACAGAATAATATGTATACATGAAAAAATAACGTTCATTAATAATTATGTGAATGCAAGCTAAAAACATACTGAAACATCACCATACCATCTGTCAAACTTAAAATAAATAACAGCATTGAATGGTACAAAAATAGAGCTGAGGAAATTCTTATTATTTTGAGGTCAGTATATCAATTCTTTAAATCTATTTTTCATTCACTTACTGAAATTGAGTATTTGTGCTTCCTACAATCCAGAAAAATTATGCCCTTAGTTGAGTGCCTTAGATGTATCTTTACACATTTATCAAGAAATGTAAATATTATTTACCAAAATGTTGAATAGGTATAATCTAAAACATTACAAATATACATGAATAATATAATGACTAAATATTTTGTGTCATATTTGTAGAATAAATCTATATTTCAATGAAGATAAATGATCTATAATTAACTGTATGATATGCATTAAATTAGAAAAACTTAATACTGAACAGCAGGCATAAAAGTCCATGAACCAACAATTCAATTTATGCAGACAGACAGACAATACCAAATCACTGTTATGATTAACTTGACTGATAGGGAAGGACAGAGACATACTAAGGGAGAGGAAAAAACTGAAGTTCTAATGTGGAAATAAAATTTTTTCTTGACAGTAAAAAAAAAGGAACTAATGAATTCACTACTTTTTAAAATTTAAAATAATTAAAAATTAAGCCACATAAAGCTAAATAATATTGCTAAGTAAAAAACAAATATAGACAAGAATATAGAATAACAAGAATTATCATGCACTAGTGAGAATTCAAAATGGTATTGCCATTTTGGAAAACAGTATAGCAGTTTCTTGAAAGTTTTGCAGACATTTACCTAACAATCTGGTATCTGTGAGTAATTACTGTAGAGAAATAAAAATTTGTGACCATATTAAATTCTGCATAAGGATATTTATAAGACTTCTATTTATAATCCTCCAAACTGGAAACAACTAAAATTTTCTTTAACGTATGAATTTATAAACAAATTGGGATATATGATGAAATACTTAGCAGTGAAAAGGAATACACTGCTGACAAACACACACCCATATACATGTATCTCAAAGGCATTTTGCGGAGTGGAAATAACCAGTCTTGAAGGCTACACAGTGATTTATAATTCCAGGGAAGTGGAGTAAATATACTTCTCTCCTTGCTCTAGATAAGTAGCCTGGAAATTATATATAAAGTAAACACGAGGAAATTCTAAGAGCTGAGAGAAGGCAGACCAGCCAGGGATGTCAAAGAACTGAAGAACAGCCAGGGCTTAAACTCTGGCTTTTGTTTTGGCTCATATATACAATAAAAGGTACCGAGCGAAACCGGAGCCATAAGATGGTGGTGACTGCAGAGTGGTAGCTGCTAGACAAGTACCTGGAGCTGAGTGAGGGAACTAAGTACAGGACAAGTGACAGAGCCCAGTTCTTCAAACAAACAAGGGTCCAAGTGTAACAGAATTGACAACTATAGCAACTTATTTAGTCCAGCAAGTCAGCAGGGGCATTTTCTTGGCAGTACTGCAGAAGGAAAAGCAGTAGTTAGAATACAGGATCACTTAAGTAGACAGATGCTCCAATAAAGAAAATACCCACACTCAGTTGAAAGGCCTTGTTTTGAGACAGGGCTTCACTGTGCACTTTAGGCTGGGCTGGAGTACATTTTGTAGCCCAGGCTGGCCTTGAACTCAGCAGTTTCCTGCCTCAGGCTCCCAAGTGCTTTGATTAAAAGATCTTAATTCATATCTTAAAAATAAAGTTTACCTTACAGAACATAATTTTACCTTAAGCAAATATTCTAATGTACTATGGACGTCATTGCTTTATAGTTGTTCTGACAGGAAAAGGAGAAATATCCAGAGTCTCACTGATTTTGTCACACTGAGCATTATCCAGGCACCTGGCAACATTCGTCTAGTGTTATTTTCATCAAGAACAGATTATACACTAACTCTCACTACAAGTTACCTATGCCATACAGAAACATGGTTACAAGTATTTTAATAGAAAGTATATTCTTTACCACAGGACTAACATAAGTTGATACATAGTCATTGTTTATTTGTTGAAGTTGATAGAATTTTTAGAGTATAAACTCATGTCTGAATGTCTTATTTGTTCTTTAAAGGCTTGCAGATTTTTATGTAAAAATTCAACTGCCATAAAGTAGGTGGCCAAACTGTAAATTATTTTACAGGTGAATTAATTTTAATAAAGGCTACAAGTCAATGGCTTAATATTAAGGAAAATAAAAAAGAAACTGTTTAACAAAAGGTTTATTTGTTATGGAAAGAGCATCTTGGCAGACAGAAAAGTTTTAGAAATTAACTGCTCAACTTCAGACAAACATCAAGGGACAAACTATAGCCTTCAAATCAGAAACGGAGCTAAACTCTCACACTCTGTAGGTTGCAAGAAGGAACTTATCCTATTTCCTCTGGGGTGGCAGAATTAGAACTTTCATCGCTACATGGTGGTAAAGATGCCACCCACCCATGGTGTCTCTGGTAGCCTTATAAGAAGCAGTAGTAAAGCAATCCCACTGCTTCGAGTCAGAAATGTATCAGTGGAGGCACAGTGGAGACTGGAATCCCCACCCTACCCAGCAATAATAATGAGCCTTAGTCTCAGATGTCAGTGGAGGCCAAGTGAGAGTTTGGTTTTACAAGTACATCACCATTACACTGGGACAGTCATGTCCCTCTTCCCACTTTTCATGCACCAGCAGTGTCAGACAAAGCCAGCTAAAATAGGAGACTTAAATAAGATCCCAAATAGCATAGAAATTTGCAAATGCCCTGGTTTTTATAGAAAATCACTCATCACACCAAGAACAAAAAGGAACTCAACTTGAATTTTAAAAACGCTTTCATTAGATGTCAACACAAAGATGAGAAATGTTAGAATTCTCCAAAAATATTTTAAAGCAACCATATAAAAACTAATTGTTAACATGATTAAGACATGTACAGTATCAACAAAGAAATAAGGAAGGTATTAAAAAAATCAAATGGAAATTTTAGGTATGGGTATCCAGGTGGTGGGGGTCACTTAACACCAAATAAGCGTGACCAGAAAAAACCTCCTTACATCACATTATAGATAAAAGATAAAGAATACA
Source organism: Cavia porcellus (assembly GCF_034190915.1). NCBI lineage: Eukaryota > Metazoa > Chordata > Mammalia > Rodentia > Caviidae > Cavia > Cavia porcellus. Next base: position 136,766,673 of record NW_026947484.1, on the reverse strand, counting down.
GAGCAGGGAAGAACACTGAAAGCTGCCAGAGAGAAATGCCAACTGATATAGGCAAACCCTTCAGAACAATTATAGACTTCTCTAAAGACAGGATGGTATGAATGATGTATTATAAGCCCTGAAAGAAAATAGCTACCAATATAGATTATTATAACCAGCAAAAATATCCTTCAAAATAGAAAAATAAAGACCTTCCAAAATAAGCATAAATGTTATGGTTTATATCCAGATCACTGGCCACTGCAAAGTCTCATGTACTCAACAGGTAGGGCTTTTGTGAGGAAACTAGATGATGCATATCTGATACTGTATCAAGGGTATGTGATAACTGAATCAGTCCGATGATTGGTTAGCATAGTTCTGGATGTGGATGATTGGAAGACCTACCCTGGATGTGGAAGGCACCAACCAATAGGCTTGCATCCTGGATAGAATAAAAGAGAAAGCATAAGAAAAGATGTCATTGTATCTTGCCTGAAACGACATGAGCTGTTTGTTCTATGTGATGTCCCTCTGCCTTGGAACCACCTAATTATGGACTGAAAATTATATAAACTGTGAGCTAAAATAAATCTTTCCTCTTCCAGTATTTTGCCTGAAAAACAAGAAAAGTAACTAAGCCAATAAACTAAAGAAAGTCATGACCCCTAAGCCAACACTGCCAGATACTTAAAGGAACTCTACACTCAGAAATGATAGAATATAAAAGCTACTGAAAATTAATAAAGAATCAAATACTACAAAAACAGTAAACTGATAGGTATTAATGTCCATCTTTCTATGATAACTCTGAATATAATTGACTTTATTTTTCCTATTAAAAGACACAGAATAGCAGGTGGATTAAAAAGATAAGAACAAACTCTTTGCAGCCTGCAAGAAACAGAGTTCACTAGTTAAGACATACCTAGACTGAAAGTGAGTGGATAGAAAACAATATTCTATGCAAATTAAATCTGAAAGCAAGAAGTACTTATAATCATATCTGATAAAGCAGACTTTAAAACAAAAGTGATCAGAAGAGGTAAAGAAAGCTATGAACAACTCACCAAAAAGATCTAACAATTGTAAATATACATAGACTGAACATCAGTGTGATGATTTTTATCTAGGTGTCCCCCAAAAGCCTCATGCGCTCATAGGTGAGGCTTTTCAGAACTAGCTAGGTCTAGGATCTATGATACTGGTATTAAGGGTGCATGCTACTAAATTAGCTCACTGAATGGAATTAGCATAGTTGTGGGTATGGCTCAGATTTACTGAAGATAGAAGGCCCACTCTGTGTGTGGGTGGCACCATCCAAAATGGTGGGAAGCACACTCACTGGTTACTGCTCAGTGCCTTGTGATGCCATGGACTATCTCTCCTCTGAGGTAACCTTTGCCATGCTGCAGCCAGCTGATTATGGACTGAAACCTCTACAAACTGTGAGGTGAAATAAACCTTTCCACCTTTTACTTACAGGTATTGAGTGCTGTGTCTCAGCAACAAGGAAATAACTAAAACAATCAGTGTAAAATGGGCACACTCATCATAGGTCACAGGCCAGTAAAAGTGAGTGACTTCAGTACTCCACTCTCAACAAAAGATAGAGTATCCAGAATGGCCCCCCCAAAAAATCAACAAAAAAACCTCACTTCTGAACCACATCATTGACCAAATGGACTTTTTAACACCTACATAATACACATTCTTTTCAGAGCTCATGATACATTTTCCAACATAGGTTGTCCTTTAGGCCTTTTAGCAAGTCTTAGCAAGTAAAAAAGTGAAATAATTGTTTACATTTTATCAGTCCACAATGGAATGAAAATAGAAACCAACAACAAGAGAAATTACAGAAACTATGTAAATGCATGGAGATAGACCAATTCACTTTTTTTTATTTTAAAGAGATTAAGACAAAAGAGGACATAACAAAGCAGATCAGATCAGAATAATGCAAGCAACACAGCATTTTACCACAAGACAACCCATAATTAACAGCAACTACCATAATGTCTCTTTCTTTGAAATAGTTGAGCATAACTTCATATACGATAGTATCAGACATAACAAAACAGTATAAAACCATCAAAAGAATGAAAGCATTACAAGGCATTCAGAACCAAATAACAAAGAACAAACAATGGCTACTACATTATCTCATCTTCCATAGAAAATTTGTTCATACTATCGCACATAATAAAATCCAATAAGATATAATATGATAGAACCAATGGAAACAGAAGAACAAAAGTATAGTAGGACTTCAGAGTAAGATGATATTAAATCATCACTGGCTATCACAATGTCTTGTTTCCTTCAAAATAGCTGTTCATACCATCACAGATAATAAAATCAAATAAACCATGATAAAACCATTCCAACTAATGAATGCAAATATTATAAGGCTTCAAAGCAATGCAATGGGGAATCATGATTACCATAAACTCTTACATACTCTTATTACTTCTTACACTAAGGAGACTATATGATATTTATACATGTACGTTTGATTTATTTCACTTATGAGTATGGTCTCCAGTGTGTCTATGTATTTATAAGTATCTCAATGTGATCATTCTTTATAGCTGAGTAGTACTCTATTGTACAAAAATACCACAACTTTTTTATCCATTCCTCAGTTGATGGACACCTAGGTTGTTTCCAAGATCTGGCTATTACAAATTGTGCTGCTATAAACATGGGTGCACATGTATCTCCGTGGTATGATGTTTTCAGTTCTTCTGGGAATATGCCTAGAAGTGGAATAGGTGGGTTGATTAGGACTTCCAAACCCAGCTTTTTAAGGAGTCTCCAGACTGACTTCCACAATGGTTGCACCAATCTACACTCCCACCAACAGTATAGGAGAGTTCCTTTTTCCCCACAGCCTCTCCAGCATTTGTTGTTGGTAGTTTTCTCGATCCTGGCCATTCTTTCTGGAGTGAGATGGAATCTCTGTGTGGTTTTAATTTGCATTTCTCTAATGATCAATGATGATGAATATTTTTTCATGTATTTATTTGCCATTTGTATTTGTTCATCTGAAAACTGTATATTCATCTCAGATGCCCATTTTTGGATTGGGTCTTTGAATTTTGGGGGTCTGATTTTTTAAAATTCTTTGTATGTTTTAGACAGAAGTCCTTAGTCTGAGGGACAGTTCACTAAGATTTTTTCCCCAGTTTGTGGGTTTTATTTTTACTATGCTGGAGATTGCTTTTGACATGCAGAAACTTTTTAATAAGACATGATCCCAGTTATTGATTCTGGGATGTATTTTCCCATGCAGTATTTTCCCATACAGAGAATCCCATGAATTCTCTACCAACCTCTATGTCTTAGAATTTTACCTAATTTGTCTTTCAACAGATTTAGTGTTTCTGCTTTAATATTCAGATCTTTGATCCATTTAGATTTTAGTTTAATATATGGTGATAGGCATGGGTCTAGTTTTAGTTTTTGGCATGTGGAGAGCCAGTTTTTCCAGCACCATTTATTAAAGAGACTGTCCTTCTTCCAGTGAACATGTTTGACCCCTTTATCAAAGATAAGGTGGTTGAGTGTGTTGGCAGTTGTGGTTGTATCTTCCAATCTATTCCATTGATCTTCAGATCTGTTTTTATTCCAGTACCATGTTGATTTGAATACAGTATCTTTGTAGTATAACTTCAAGTCAGGGATTGTGATGCCTCCTGCCTTGCCTTTGATGCTTACCTTTGCTATTCTAGGTCTCTTCTGGTTCCAGATGAATTTTAGGATTGATTTCTCTACATCTATGAGGTACGTTGATGGTATTTTCAATGGGATTGCACTGTATCTGTATAACATTTTGGGAGAATGGTCATTTTTACAATATTTATTCTTCCTATCCATGAACAAAATGTCTTTTCATTTTCTGAGATCCTCTTCAATTTCTTCTTTCAGGGTATTATAACTTCCCCTGTATAGATCTTTTACTTCTTTCATAAGATTAATTCCTAAGTATTTCATTGTTTTGGATGCTAGTGTGAAGGGTGTGGCTTCTCATTTCTCTCTCAGTGATTTTGTTGTTGGTGTATAGAAATGCTATTGATTTTTGAGAATTAATTTTGTATCCAGCTACATTGCTGAATTTATTTATTATATGTAGGAGTCTTTCAATGGAGTTTGGGGGTCTTCCATGTAGAGTATTATGTCATCCACAAATAATGATAATTTAACTTCCTCTTTTCCTATCTTTATCCCTTTTATTTCTCTCTTGTCTAATTGGTCTGGCTAGTATTTCCAGTACTATGTTGAATAGGAGAATTGATAAGGGACATCTTTGTCTTGTGCCTGATTTTAAGGTAAAGGCCTTCAGTTTTGGAACATTTAATATGACGCTGGTTGTTGGCTTGTCATAGATGGTCTTTATCATATTGAGGTAAAGGTCAGCTATTCCACTTTTCTGTAAGGTTTTTATCATGAATGAGTGTTGGACCTTATCATAAGCCTTTTATACATCTATAGAAATGATCATGTTATTCTTACTTTTGGCTTTATTGATATGGTGGATTACATTGATTGATTTACATAGGTTGAACCATCCCTGCATGCCTGGGATGAATCCCACTTGGTCGTGGTGTATAATCTTCTTGATGATTTTCTGCATCTTGTTTGCCAATATTTTATTGAGGATTTTTGCATCTGTGTTCATTAGGGAGATTGACCTGTGGTTCTCTTTTTCAGTTGGGTGTTCCTCAGGTTTTGGTACTAGAGTAATATTTGCTTCCAGGAATGACTTAGGAAGAATTGCTTCCCTTTCAATTTCACTGAAGAGTTTGAGGAGTGTCAGCATTAAGTCTTTGTATTTCTTGTAGAATTCCGCAGTGAATCTGTCTGGGCCTGGGCTCTTCTTTGTAGGTAAGAACTTAATTACATTTTCAATTTCATTACTAGAAATTGGATTATTCAGCAATTTTACATCTTCTTGACCCAGCTTTGGTACTTCATATGTTTCTAGGAATCTGTTCATTTCTTCTATGCTATCGAACCTATGAGAGTAGAGGTTTTTGAAATAAGTGTTGATACTTTTCTGTATTTCCCAGAGTCTGTAGTGATTTCACCTTTTTCATTCCTTATTGCATGAATTTGAGCTTTTTCTTTCCTTTTTTAAATAAGGTTGGTTAGGAGCTTATCAATTTTATTTATTCTTTCAAAGAACCAACTCTTTGATTCATTGATTCTTTGGATTGGTTTTCTTAGTCTTGTATTAATTTCTTAGTATTGTATTAATTTCTGTTCTGATTTTTCTACTTTCCTCTCTTCTTTTGGCTTTGGGTTTGATTTGCTGCTTCTTTTTCTAGATGTTTGAGGTGTAGCAACAGGTTGTTTATTTGTATTCATTCTGTTTTCCTGATGTGAGAATTCAGTGCAATAAATTTTCCTCTGAGGACTGCTTTCATTGTATCCCACAGATTCCAGTAAGTTGTATTTGTATTTTTGTTTGCTTGTCGGTGTCGTTTAATTTCTTCTTTAATTTCCTCTGTGACTCACTGATTGTTCAAGAGTGTATTATTAGGGGCTGGGGATTTAGCTCAGTGGCATAAGCGCCTGCCTTGCAAGCAGGCACTCATGAATTCAATCCCTGATACCGGTAAAAATAAAATAAAATAAGATAAATAAATAAATAAAAAAGAAAGAGTGTATTATTCAATTTCCATGTGTTTGTGGGGTTTTTGCAATTTCTTTTATCATTAATTTCTAGTTTCATGTCACTATGATCTGATAACATGCATGGGATAATTTTAATTCTTTTGCATGTATTTAAATATGTTCTGTGAGCTAGTGTATGGTCTATTTTAGAGAATGTTCCATGTGCTGCTGAAAAGAATGTATATTCTGATATTGTTAGATGGAACACTCTGTATATGTCTACCAAGTCCATTTGTTCATAGGTGTGATTCAATTCTGTTATTTCTTTGCTGATTTTCTGTTGATCTGTCCCTTGCTGTCAATGGTGTGTTAAGGTCTCCTGTTATAATTGTGTTATTGCTAATTTGATTTTTCATTTCTATTAATACTTACTTTGTAATGGTGCTTTGTAACTGGGTGCTCTGGAATTTGGTGCATATATATTTAAGATAGTTATCTCTTCCTTTTGAACTTTTCCCCTAACCAGTATGTAGTGACCTTCTTTATCTCTTAGGATCATTCTTGGTTTGAAGTTCACATTGTCTGCAAACAGAATAGCTACCCCTACTTTTTGGGAGCAGTTCCTGTTGCATGAAGTATTGTTTTCCATCCTTTGACTTTCAGTCTATGAGTTTCCTTTTGGGTTCGATGGGTTTCTTGCAGACAGCATTTGGTTGGATGTTTTTTCTTGATCCATTCTGCCAGTCTGTTTTGTTTAATTGGTGAATTGATACCATTTACATTAATGGTTATAACTGTTATATATGGGTTTATTATTGACATGTTATCTTTTTGCTGTTGCATCTTTATCTTTCCATTCTGTTTAATTGTCTGCCTTGCTTAGTGTTTTTTTTCCTATGTGTATCTAGACTGTCTTTCAGTATTCTTTGCAGGGTTGGCTTGGTGATCATGAAGTTCTTCAGCTGTTCTTTGTCATGGAAGTATCTTATTTCTCCATCCATTTTGAAGGACAGTTTTGCAGGGTGCATCAGTCTAGGTTGAAAATCATTTTCCTTTAGGATCTGAAATACTTCACTCCATGTTCTTCTTGCCTTCATTGTTTGTGTTGAGAAGTCTGCTGTGATTCTGGTAAGTTCTCCTTTATAGGTGATCTGTCTTTTCTCTCTAATAGCTTTTAATGTTCTATTTTTATGTTGGATTTCTGGGATGGTGATTATTATATGTCTGGGTATAGTTTTATTTTGGTTATGGCTATTTGGAGTTCTATATGCTTCACTAATCCTAATGTCAGTTTACATTCTCATGTTTGGGGAATTTTCGGCTATTACTTCTGTAAATAGCCTCTTGATATCATTTGTGTTATCCCCTTCTTTATTATGTATCCTTATCAATTTTATGTTGTTTTTCTTTGCATCATCTTGAAGCTGTTGAATTGTTATTTCCTGATTCCTTGTTATTTTTAAAAGATCTTTCCTTTCATGTTCACTAGCTGCAATCTTGTCTTTGAGGTCTGAAATTCTATCTTCACTTTCATTGAGTTTGTTTTGACAACTTTTGATGGAATTTTTGATTTCCTGTATATCTCTTTGAATCTGCTTCATGTATTCTGTTTGTTTCTTATATTTATTCAGGGATTCTTTTTTTTTTTTTTTTTACTTTTTTTTTAATTGGTACTGGGGATCGAATTCATGACTGCCTGCTTGCAAGGCAGGTGCTTATGCCGCTGAGCTAAATCCCCAGCCCCATATCCAGGGATTCTTTTTGCTTTGTTCCTCTAATTTTTTAACTGTGTCTTCTTTAGATGTGTTCAGCATCTCTTTCATTACTTTTATCATTTCTTCTTTTACCTTGGGGATTATTTCTAGTTTGAATTCCTGACTTTTTTTTTTTATTTCAGTTGCTATTATTACAGGTATTTCAGGTGTATGGCATATATTTTGTTCTATGTACATGGCTCTAGGCTTTCTTGGGATGGGCTGGAGGTTTGAGATTGTATTTTGGTCTTTCATTTTCCTATGTTTCCATGTTTCAAGTGTTGCTCCAAGGCTTCCCCTGGGTGTGTTGCAAATCATCTCTTATGCCCTGGGCTCCTGGGACTGAATGGAGGTTGCTGAGCATGGTCCAGTCAGGTCCTCAGGCCCTCCTGTGCAACCTTCAGTGTTCCAGGAAGCTGGCCAGGCACCTAACCACTGTGGATGATGGTCCAAAGCTCTCCCTGGGCAAGGACCAGTGCCCTGGAACTCACTTCAGGTGCTCTCAACTCACCTGATTGAAGAAGGTCGCTGGGAGTAATCTAGTTGTGCTACAAAACCTCCCAAGGCTAGGCTAGTGTGGCTGGAAGATGGGCAGGTCCTTGACTACTGGGAGCAATGATCTTAAAGTCTCCCAGGGCTCAGGATGGCATGCAGGGCTCACCCCAGCTGGCAGCTGAGTTTCCCAGATTGAAAGAAGGTCACTGGTCATGGCCCAGGCAGGCCTGAAACCTGCCTAGTGTGGTTGGGAGCTGGGCGGGTCCTTGACCACTAGGAGCAATGATCTTAAAGTCTCCCAGGGATCGGGATGGCATGCAAGATTCACCCCAGCCAGCAGCTGAGTTTCCCAGATTGTAAGAAGTCCCCAATTCACTTTTGAATGATCAGTGGAACACTGAAAAACTCAGAGGGAACTGAAAAATTCCTGAATCAAATAAAAATGGAAAAATATACTAGACTCTGGTATATGGGAAAGGCAGTTCTACAAAGAAAATTTATAGTTACAAGTGGCTACATTAAAAATCAGAGGAATCTCAAATAGTATATATGTACACACAATGTACACCTCAAAGTCTTAGAAAAACAAGAACAAATCAAAATCAAACCCAAAGAGAGGAAGGTAACAAATATCTGAACTTAATAACAATACACAAAATCAATGAAACAGCTGGTTCTTTAAGAAGATAAATAAGATCAATAAACTCTGATCCAACCTAACCCAAAGAAAGAAAGCAAACACTAAATGTAATTAAATGAAAAATGGAATGCTACAACAAACACCTCTGAAATTCTGCTAATCACTAGGGACTATTTTGAAAAACATTTATTCCAATAATTGGAGAACTTTAAGGAAATGGATAAATTTCTAGACATATAACCCATCAAAATTTTACCAAATGGATATAGAAAACCTGAGTAGATCAATAATAAGCAATAAGATCAATGTAATACAAAAAATTTCTTAACAAATAGAAGTCCAGGATCATATCGATTCACTGCTGCACTTTACAGGACATTTAAAGAACTCACATCAGTGATTCTCATATTGACTTTTTTTTAAAGATAGTAAAATCTGACAGAACAAGACAAGAACAAAGCAAGTCAAAGCAATGCAGTAAAATTGGTACAGAACTTCAAGGCAGGATACTGGGAAAACAAGAATAGCTACCATAGTATATCTTGTTATCTTCACAATAGTTGTCCATTCCATCAGATATAGCAAAAACAAATCAAAAATAAAACACTATAAAATCAATCAAAACAGAATGTTGACGCTGATACCAGTAAAAAAAAAAAAAAAACCCAGAATGTTGAATAAAGCAAAACAGTAAAAGCAATATTTGACATCAAAGACAAGATAGAAAGGAATTCCTCATATTTGCTATGTTGCATACTGTCATCCTCCCAAGAGATGCTCAGACCACTGGCCCAGGCCTGCATAATCAACCAAACAATGGAAACATTTAGTTGCTTTATGTACCTTAGTTGCTATCAAATCAGGCTCTTCTCTTGGAATCACCCAGTTGCTTAGTGGGGCCGGGGGATATGGTGTTTCATTCTCAGCCTGCAGTAGGCTCACGGGAGGTACTACCTGACTTTTCTCTTCTTAGAGCATTTGTGGCTCATGTAGCTTACCAGGAAGGCTGGCTAGTTGATTTCTTGGTTGGTCCCCCAAGTTCCAGCATGGCTGATTCTTGGGAGATGCTGAGTTTTTCTTCTTGGAGTGCACATGGAATGCACATGGAGCGCACAGCTTACCAAAAAGGCTAGCTAGTTAATTTCTCTCACACTGTCTTATGAAATATAATAGGAAGACACAGTTCCAATTTCTTCTTCAAGGCCAATATGTCCTGATACTAAATCTGGGCAAAAACACACACATACATACATATAAATTAGACAAATATACTTAATGAACACAGACACATAATTTCTTAATAAATTACAAACTAAATTCAACAATACACTGTAAAGATCATGAACCATAGTCAAACTGGTGTCATTTCAGGGATGTAAGAATGGTTTAATATATATAAATCATTAAGTGTAATATACTACATAAATAGAATCAAGGACAAAAAAATCACATAATTATCTCAATTGATACAGAAAACATCCTTGACAAAATTCAACATCCCTTCATGACAAAAGTCCTAGATATCTAGGTATCAAAGGATCATATTTCAATATAGTAAAGGGTACATGTGACCAACTCACACCTAACATTACTCTCAATGGGGAATAACAGAGAATTTCCCACAAAATCAGAAATGAGAGAAGGCTGTCTAATCTCATCACTCTTGTTGAGTCTAGTACTTGAAACTTTAGCTACAACAGACAAAGGCATAGAAGGGATACAAATAGGAAAAGGAAGAAGTTAAATTAGCCTTATTTATGGGTGACATAACCCTATATTTGGAAAACCATAAGGACTCCTCCAGTCAGATACAAGTACGTGTCTGTAATCCTAGAATTCAGGGAGGACAAGGCAGAAGGATGGAAAATTCAAGCCTGGTCTGGGCAATTTAGTGACTTAATGAGATCCTGTCGCAAAAGAAAAAATAATAAGGAAAGGGCTAGGGATGTAAAGATCTGTGTTCAATTTCTAGTATTACAATTAAAAAAACAAGATTCCAACAAATAATTTTAAAGTTAATAAACAATTTAGCAAAGTAACAGAACAGAAAATCAACTTCAAGAAACAATAACTTTTCTACACATCAGAAATGAACTAACTAAAAAAGAAATCAGGACTGCAGCTGCACTAGGGAGAGAACCACCAGCATCTCCTGAGATCCACACCATGTTGGAACTTAGGATGCTGGGAAACCAAGTAAACAGCTTGCCTCCCTGGTAAGAAGCTGTGGTGTGGCAGGCTGAAGCCGCCCCAGGGGAAGAACCACCAGCATCTCCTGAGATCCGAGCCATATTGGAACTTAGGACACTGGGAAATCAAGCAACCAGCTCGCCTCCCTGGTAAGCGGCTGTGGTGTCGTAGGCTGCAGCCACCCCAGGGGGAGAACCACCAGTGTCTCCTGAGATCCGAACCATGTTAGAACTTAGGATGCTGGGAAACCAAGCAACCAGCTTGCCTCCCTGGTAAGTGGCTGTGGTGTGGCAGGCTGCAGCTGCCCCAGGGGAAGAACCACCAGCATCTCCTGAGATCCAAGCCATGTTGGAACTTAGGACACTGGGAAATCAAGCAACCAGCTCACCTCCCTGGTAAGCGGCTGTGGTGTGGCAGGCTGCAGCCGCCCTGGGGGAGAACTACCAGTGTCTCCTGAGATCTGCACCAGGTTGGAACTTAGGATGCTGGGAAACCAAGCAACCAGCCTGCCTCCCTGCTAAGCAACAGTGAACCTACTGGTGCATGGGTTTAGAGTGAAATATCCCACTTCCCCTGCCCCGCTTTAGCAAATGGGAACCAGAGATCTGAATATCTCTTGGGAGGTTGACCATATGCAAATAAGGAGGATTTCCTTCTACCATCTTTTTGAAGGCAAATATTTTTACTACTGTTTTGATTTATTCTGATTAATGGTACTGTTCTATTCAATATTCTGTTTTGATAAGTTCTATAATGTTTTGTACTTCATTTTATCTTGCTATACAAGATTGAAAGAACAGCTATTGTGAAAATAATGAAATATACTCTGATATCTATTCTGTTATCCCGGTAACCTGCTGTGAAGTTCTGTACCAATTTCACTACACTGTCTCAATTGGCTTTGTTCTATTGTATTTTACTACCTTAAAAAAAAAAAGAAATCAGAAAAACAAATCCACTCACAATATCTTATAAATAAATAAATGTCTCAGCTACTATTCTATCATTGCTGAGACAAAATAACCTTCACAAACTGTGAACTAAATAATCCTCTTCTTCCTTAATTTTGGGCTTTGGTTATTTTGTCTCAGCAATGATAGAAAAGTAGCCGAGATATTTATTTATTTATAAGATACTGTAAGATACTCCTTTATATTGTAAGCAGACTATGCCCCTGGGGCAGTGGAGGGGGGAGTGTAGCACTCACACTATCTCTTTGCCCTCTTCTTGCACAGACTGAGGATGTTTACAAAGGAGAGACCCTGGATCTCTGTTGAATCAGTTAAACTTTTAGCCTTCTCAAATTGACACAATCATCAACATGCTAGAGCAATAAGAGCTTGTCCTATGTACCCCAAGATGTAGAGCTGCTGAATTACTTAAACTTCTAGACTTTTTTAAGTTGACATAATGTATATAACAATAAATAACCTAAGAATTAGCCTAACCACAGAGGTGAAAGATCTATACAATGAAAATTACAGAACGCTGAAGAAAGAAATTGAAGAAGACAGTAAAAGATGAAAAGACTTCCTTTACTCATGGATTCACATGCTTATTATTGTTATCAAAAGTCATAGTAGCAAAAGGAATCTGCAGATTCAATGCAGTCCTCATCAAAATTCCAATGATATTCTTCCCAGAACTATAAGAAACAAGCCAGGCATGGTCACATGGGCCTATAATCCTAATAGTCAGGAGGGTGAGGCAGGAGGATCACCACAAGTATGAGGCCAGCCTGCACTAAATAGCAAGCCTTGTCTCAAGAAAAACAAAAACAAAAAAACCCAAGAACTATAAGAAACAATACTAAAACTTATACAAAAGCAAAAAGACCCAGAATAAACAAAATAACCCAAATCAAAAAGAATAAGACTAGAGGCATCACAGTATCTGATTTCAAATTATATGACAAAGCCATAGTACAAAGGGTAGCATAGTAATGGCACAAAAATAGACACATAGACCATGGAAAAGAGGATACAGAAATAAACTTATACAACTGTAGCTAGCTGATCCTTGATAAAGGAACTAAATACAAACATTGGAGAAGATAGTCTATTTAAAAAATGGTGGTGGGAAAACTGGATATCCACTTGCAGAAGATTAAAACTGATCCCTCTCATCTTGTACAAAAGTCAATTCAAAATGGGCCAATTACTTAAGACTTGAAGCTTTGAAACTGCTAAAAGAGGACCCATGGGAAGCACTCAAAGACATGGAAAAAGACTCCTTAATAAGGCATGGACAAAGACTCCTTAATAAGATTCCAGCAGCACAGGAAAAAATAACAATCAACAAATAGAATTACATTAAATTTAAAAGTTTCCACACAGGAACTCCTCCCAGTCAGAGACAAGGTCCAGGCCATGCCACACTCAAGGTCGTGCTCCACCCAGCCACTTTGGTCTTGGAGGTTCTGAACTCCATCCAACCAGGTGTAAAGCCCTGGCACTGCATTCTAGGGGTGTATCCTTGCTAGCTGCACAGAGGATCCGAACTCTGCCCAGCCGAGCAACCCAGTGCAATCCATCAGGGGAACACCTGGCCAGCCTTACTGGTCACAGAGGTACAAAGCCCTGCTCAGCCCAGAGCCCCAGAGCCACTCATCAGGGAAAGACAATGGATCTTAGACAATTTAAGCTCTTTCCAACAGAGCACAAGGCCCTAGCTCCATAGTTCAGCAGTGTGGTCCAGTTAGTCACACTGCAGGTCCAGAGGTTCTGAACTCTGCCCAGCCAGGAGTAATGCCAGGGATGCCCTCTGGATAGCTGTGCACTCAGAGACTCTGAACTCCACCCAGCCAGGAGTAATGCCAGGGATGCCCTCTGGATAGCTGTGCATTCAGAGACTCTGAACTCCCAGCCAGAGGCAAGGTCCAGGTGGTACCACACATAGGGTCATGCTCTTCCTAGCTGCCTGGATCCTGGAAGTTTTGAACTTCACCCAGCCAGGTTCTAGGCCCTGGTGACACACTAGAGGTGTGTCCCTACTAGCAACCTGGGTGCCAGAGGTCCTGAACTCCACTCAATCAGGTTCTAGGCCCCAGCAACACACTCCTGGAGTGTGTGCCTGCTAGCAGCAAGAGGATCCAACCTCTGCCCAGCACAGAACACCAGGGGAACACCTGGCCAGACTCACAAGGCCACAGAGCACAAGGATCTGGCACCATAGATCAGGGATGTGCCTTGTCTAGCCAAGGATATATCAGAGAATTTCGACTCTGCCCAGTGCAGTGTGCCAGTGCAATCCATTGGGAGAGTGCCTTACCAGCCACACAGGTCCCAGAGGAAAATCACAAAATGAAAGAGCAAGAGGCAGTCTCAGTCCTCCAGCCCACTGAGAACAAACCCAAGAGGCACTGAAATGGAAGACACTGGAAACTGCACAACTGAGCTTTCTGAAATGATGGCAAATGAAGTAAAGAACTCCATGAAGTTATAGAGGAAATCAGGTCAGAAGTAATCTCTCAGGTAAAAAAATGAAATGACAAACATTATGAAAGAAATGCTGTGTGTACTTAAAGAAGATTCAAATAAAAAAATGGAAAAACATAAGAAAAAAGATGGAAACCTTGAATGAATAATTCAAGAATGCATGAAATACAAGAAAGTAGATTCAAAGGAATATTCAAGAAATTAAAAATTCCATTGAAAGCTGGCAAAACCACTTGAATGAAGCTGAAGACACTTTCAGACCTTGAAGAAAGGATGGAAGATTACAACCATGAAAGAAAAGATCGCTTTAAAATAATCAGGAATTAGGAAACAATTTAACAGCTGCAAGATGATGCAAAGAGAAACAATATAAGATTGACAGGTGTCAGTGAAAAAGCAGAGATCAACACAAATGACCTGTGAAGTCAGAAATAGTAACAGAAGATTTTCCAAACATGGTAAGAGAATCTTATATACAGATAAGTGAGCCATACAAAACCCTGATTAACCATAATCAAAATAAGTATTTGCCCAGATGTATAACAATTAGGATATCAGAACTTCAGCATAAGAGCAGAATACTAAAAGATGTCAGAGCAAAGAAACAGATCACCAATGAAGGAAAGCCTATTAGAATCACAGCTGACTTCTCAATACAAACCTTCCAGTCAAGAGGAGCTTGGAGTGAAGTATTTCAGGTCCTAAAGGAAAATAACTTTCAACCTAGATATATCCTGCAAAACTATATCTGAAAATAGATGGAGAAGTAAGATATTTCCATGACAAAGAACAACTAAAGAAATTCGTGACCACCAAACCAACACTACAAAGAGTACTGAAAGACACTCTAGAAAGAGACAAAGATAACTATAATCCCAAGAACAACAACAAAAGTAAAGTAAGCAGGGCAAACAATCAAACAGAAAAAGTAGAAAACCAACAATAGAAGATCACCTGACAGTGATGTCAGTACTTAGAAGTTATATCCATCAATGTAAATGGTCTCAACTCACCAAAAAGAAACAGACTGGCAGAGTGGATTAAGAAACAAAATCCAACAATATACTGTGTACCAGAAACACATTTAACTCAAAAGGAAATTCACAAACTAAAAGTCAAAGGATAAAAGATAGTACTCCATGCAACAGAAATCAAGAAAAAAGCAGGGGTAGCTATTTTGTTTGCAGACAATGTGAACTTCAAACCAAGAATGGTCAAAAGAGATAAAGAAGGTCACTATATACTTGTTAGGGGAAAAATTCAAGAGGAAGAGATTACAGTCATAAATATATATGCACCAAATATGGGAGCACCTAACTATGTAAGACAAATTTTAATAGACTTGAAAAACCAAATAAACAATAATACTGTTATAATAAGTGGCCTTAATATTCCATTGTCATAAAGAGACAGACCAACCAAAAAAAAATCAGCAAAGAAATAACAGATCTAAATCAAACTTGAAATAAATGGACCTAGTGGATGTGTACTGAATGTTCCATCCAACAACATCAGAATACACATTATTCTCAGCTGCACATGGGTCATTCTCTAAAATACATCAAATACTAACTCACAGAACATGCTTAAATAAATGCAAAGGAATTGAAATAATTCCATGAATATTATGATAACATAATAAAATTTCAAACTACTGACAAAAACTTCACAAGAACCACATAAACACATGGAAACTAAATAATACTCTCCTAAACAACCAGTGGGTCACAGAAGAAGTTAAAGTAGAAATTAAAGAATATCTACAATGGAACAAAAATGCAAATAAAAATTACTGGAATTTATGGAACACAATGAAAGCAGTCCTCAGAGGAAAATTTATAGCACTAAATTCCCACATTAGGAAAATAAAAAGAACATACATAAACAACTTAATGCTACACTTCAAACTTCTTAAAAAAGGAGGGTAAGTCAAGCCCAAAGAAGGAAGGAGATTATAAAGATCAGAGCAGAAATTAATGTAGTTGAAATGAAGAAAACAATACAAAGAATTAATGAATCAAGGAATTGATGCTTTGAAAGAATAAATAAAATTGATAATCCCTAGCCAACCTTATCAAAAAGAGAAAAGAAAATGCTCAAATCTATGCAATAAAAAGGAAGAAATCTCTACAGACCTTGCCAAAATACAGAAGATCATCAACACTTACTTTGAAAAACTTTAATCTCATAGGTTCAATATCACAGAAGAAATGGACAGATTCCTAGGATTATATGAATTATCAAAGCTGAATCAAGATGTAAAACTGCTGAATAACCCAATTTCAATTAATGAAACTGAAAATGTAATTACAACCCTACCAGCAAAGAAAAGCCCAGATCGTAATGGATTTGCTGAAGAATTCTACAAGAAATTCAAGGAAGACTTAACGCAAATATTCCTCATACTCTTCAGTAAAATTGAAAGGGAAGTAATTCTCCCTAACTCATTCCTGGAAGCAAATATTACTCTAATACCAAAACCTGAAGAAGACCCAATCAAAAAAGAAAATTACAGACCAATCTCTCTAACGAATATAGATGCAAAAATCCTCAATAAAATACTGGCAATTAGAATGCAACAAGTCATCAGGAAGATTATACACCATGATCAAGTGGTATTCATCTCAGGAATGCAAGGATGGTTCAACATATGCAAATCAATGAACATGGTACACTATATTAACAGAGACAAGGACAAGAATCACATAGTCATCTCAACAGATGCAGAAAAAGCTTTCAGCAAAATCCAACACTCATTCAAGATAAAAACCCTACAGAAAATCAGAACAGATGGTCTCTACCTCAATCTGATAAAAGCCATGTTTGATAAACCAACAGCCAACATCTTACTGAATGGACAAAAAAAAAAAAAAACCTGAAAACTTTCAATCTAAAATCAGGAACAAGACAAGGATGTCCATTATCATCACTTCTATTCAATATAGTTCTGGAAACATTAGCCAGAGCAATCAGACAAGAAAGAGAAATAGAGGTTAGAGAAGATGGCGGCTTGCTATGTCACTGGGTGGAAAGCTTCTCTGGAAAAACAGCTCAGACGCTGGAATTTGACAACATAGAGAAGGCCAGAATAGTGGAGAGGGACACTCAGGACCCCAGGAGGAAACTGAAGTGAAAAGAAAAATAGGAAGAGGAAGGAAAAACGCAAGTGGAGGGCTGGAGCCTGATGCGCTCACTGAGACCAGTCTGCACTGTGCTGAGAGTGCCATGAAGTCAGGCGATTCAAGGTTGCGCTGAAGCCTTTTGAAACTTGAAGAGAGATTTATAATGTGTGATTGTGAAAGAAAAGATCTCTTAAAAATAACAAGGAACTAGAAAGAAACAATTCAAAGGCTAGAAGATGACAAGAGGATCTATCACTTAAGAATAAAAAACATGAGCGAAGAAGCAGGAGTAACCACAAATGAATTACAAAGACTATTCACAGAAATAATTAAGGAAAACTTCCCAAACATAGGAAAAAGAAATGATATCCAGATAAATGCGGCATACAGAACTCCAGCCACCTACAACCAAAACAGATCTACCCAGACATATAATAATCAAGATCCCAGAAATCCACCACAAGAACACACTATTAAAAGCAGTCAGGAAAAGAAGCAGATCATCTACAAAGGAAAAATCATCAAAGTAACAACAGACTTATCGAACAAACTCTCAAACTGAGAAGAACCTGGGAGGAAATAGTCCAAGCCCTGAGAGAAAATAACCTCCAACCCAGATTGATGTACCCAGAAAAACTCTTTCTCAAAATTAATGAAGAAATAAGATATTTCCAAGACAAGGAGGAACTGTGGGAGTTCATGGCCACCAATTCAACCCTACAAAAAAATACAGAAGGACATTCCAGGGAGTGAGAGAAAAAAAAATACCAGAATTCCAGCATCAGTGGCAGAGAGGCCTCAATGAATGGGGCAGACAGTGGAATGAAGGAGTAAAGTGGACAAATAATAGCAGAAAAATAGAATAGCAGAGATGAGGCAAAAAAGGTAGGCTATAATCTTTAATATAGATAGCCTTGATACACTAACAAAAAGAAACACAGGCAGAGTAGATTAGGAGGCAGGATCCATCGAGATGCTCTGAATAGGAAATATATTCAACCTGAAAGAGGGTTAATAAACTGAAAATCAAAGATGAGAAAACAATGCTATATTTGACAGGAAACCAGAGAGAAATAGGGACAACTCGTCCTGCAGCCACAGATAGATTGGAAAGTTATGACACTTTTGGGCAGTGTAGAACTACACAGCTGGAAGGAAGGAAAACCTTGTAGCTTTAGTAAGTAAAGGAGTACAGCTCAAGATCAAGCTCAGTGGTAAAAAGGTTCAGCAACACACATAGAGATAATGGGTTGACCTCCTAATCTAAAAACTAAAGGAGCTAGTTTGTGGGACCCAAAATATATAAAGCATCCTGAAAGGGGAATGGTAAGAAACTGCCTAAAAAAGGAAGTCAAAAGACATTGTTAATAGTGTATAAGGATTTAAAAGTCACAGTAGTCTTATTGCTCTGCTTAGTTTGATTTTCTTTTGTTCTGGTCTGTCTACTCATATTAGATTTGAGGGTACAGACAGCTATCCCAAAAATAACAGGTTATACCATGGTAACTATCCTTAATTTCCTATTAACTTAAACTGAAACCCTGCATTACTTACATTGTCTTACTATGACTGATCTTATTTGAAGCTGGTTTGTTAGACCACTATTTTGCCTTGACTGATTTTATTTGAATTTGGTATGCTTGATAGTATCAAGTCTAAGAGTACAGGCAACTACTCCGAAGATAACAAGATGTAAAAGATACCCATTCCAGTTTGATTAACTGCTTTCGAAGTCCTACAATGTCTCCAAAGTTGTGTTTTTACTAAAATAGCTATGTAATGCTATGTTCAATTATATTATGTCTGATGATATAGAAAATTCTATTGAAAATAACAAGAGAAAGCATAGTAATTACTGTAGATAACCTAATATCATGGTCTTATATGTCTTTTTCATTTCATGTTTTTCTAGGAATTTGTTTTGTTGTCCTGTTATGACCTGTTTTTCCCTATAATACAGAAAGGATAGTTATACATGTAGAGAATCACACATGGGGAGAATTTCTAAACTACTTACAGGAACAGAGTATATAATACACGATGTAATGAATAGATACTCTGAAGAAGAGACATTAAGAAACCCAATGCTAATTCTGTAGCATTATGATATAAAAATCTAACAACACTACTATTTTACTGTTCAGAGTGATATTAGTCTAGTCTCTTAAGTTCAATTTCGGCATACATAAAGATAAGGACAGCTACTACGAAGAGAATGAGAGACATTATGGCAGTCATTATTGACTTCCCCAACGTCATACCTTGAAGACCTAAAAAAAGCCTTCATCATCCTGTAATGACTTGATTAGTTCTATAATGTTCAGTATGTATTCAATTTGTGTGAAGATGGGGACAACTATTTGGAAGAAAACTAAAGACAATAAGATAGACAGTGAAGATCTCCAGTGGACTTGCTTTGAAATCTGTGTTTCTTTAAATTTTTTCTTTATGATCTGTTTTGTTCTGTTTGATCTTACCCTCTTTAAAATAAAAAAAAACCATGATAGGAAAATAAAAGAAATAAAGATAGGAAAGGAAGAAGTTAAATTATCGTTATTTGCAGATGATATGATACTCTACATATAAGACCTCCAAAACTCCATTGAAAGTCTCCCAGACATAATAACCAAATTCAGTAATGTAGTTGGATACAAAGGTCAGCACTCAAAAATCAATAGCATTTCTATACAAAACAACAAACAGACTGAGAGAGAAATAATGGAAAGCATACTCCTCACTATAGTATCCAAAAATATGAAATACTTAGGAATAAATCTAACAAAGGAAGTAAAAGATCTATACAGTAAAAACTATATTACATGAGCAAGGAAATTGAAGAGAATATCAGAAAATGGAAAGGTATTTCACTGTTCATGGACAGGAAGAACAAGCATTGTGAAAATGGCCATTCTCCCAAAATTGTTATACAGATTCAATGCAATTCCAATCAAAATACCATTTGCATATCTCACATATCTAACAAAATTATCCCTAAAATTCATCTGGAACCAGAAGAGACCTAGAATAGCAAAGGCAATTCTAGGCAATGAAGCTAAGACAGGAGGCATCACAGTCCCTGACTTGAAATTATATTACAAAGCTACTGTGATAAAATCATCATGGTATTGGAATAAAAACAGACCTGAAGATCAATGGAATAGATTAGAAGATACAGCCACAACTACAAACATGCTCAGCCACCTCATCTTTGACAAAGGGGTCAAACATGTTCACCAGAAGAATGATATCCTCTTTAATAAGTTGTGCTGGAAAAACTGGCTCTCCATGTGCCAAAAACTAAAACTAGATCCATGTCTATCACTATGCACTAAACTAAAGTCAAAGTGGATACAAGATCTAAATATTAAAACAGAAACACTAAATCTACTGGATGACAAAGTAGAAATCTTGACAACATAGGAGTAGGCAGAGAGTTCATGAACAAAAATCAAACTGCTTGGGAAACACTTCCCAGAATCAAGAACTGGGATCTCATCTTGTTAAATAGTTTTTATATGTCAAAGGAAATTTCCAACAGAGTGAAAAGAAAACCCAAATAACTTAGCCAACTGTCCCTCAGACAAAGGACTTTTATCTAGAACTTATAAAGATTAAAAAAAAATCAGGCCCCCAAAATTCAAGGACCCAGTCCAAAAATGGATATCTGCGATGAATACAAATATACTTCTCAGATAAAGAAATACAAATGGCAAATAAGTATATGAAAAAGTGTTCAACATCAATGGTCATTCAGGAAATACAAGTTAAAACAACAGTGAGTTTCCATCTCACCCCCAAAAGAATGGCCAAGATCAAGAAATTAACCAACAACAAATCCTCGAGGGGTTGTGGGGAGAAAGGAACTCTTCTCTACTGCTGGTGGGAGTGTAGACTGGTGCAATCACTGTGAAAATCAGTATGGAGATTCCTCAAAAAGCTAGGATTAGAGATTTCATTTTACCCAGCTATTCTGCTGCTGGGCAGTTTCCTAGAACTGAAAACATCATACCACAATAATATATATACACCCATGTTTATAGTAGCACAATTTGTAATAGCCAAATCTTGGAAACAGTACAAGTGTCCATCAATCAAGGAATGGATAAAAAAGATGTAATATTTTTATACAATGGAGTACTACAGAGAGAAAGATTGCATCTGGACTTTTATAAATAAATGGACATGACTCAAGAACATACTAGTGAAATAAATCAAACTCACATGTGTAGATACTGTATTATCTCCCTAGTGTAAGAAACTGAAAAATTATGTATGTTCCAAAATCTACAATGAATACTGTGTAAGGGAAAGAAACTATTCAAAGAAGAAAAGCAATTAGAATAAGGGAAAGGAGGAAAAAACAAAAAATACATAAATTTGTGTGTTGTATACATACGTATTTATGATAGCTAAACTTGTTATACTACTAATCATATTAGTTATTGGAAAAGAACAGTTAATACTCAAATGTTTAGATCAATTTTACATGTCTATATCTGTTAATCTAAGCAACCCTCTTGAAGGTAACAATATACAATATTACAACTATTGTTAAATTCCTATCATCTTGTTTTGCAAAGTTATACTGTTATTGTATTTTGTTTCTTGTTTGTTTGTCTGTAGTGATTTTTTGTTTTTCTTTTCTGTGTCTTTTTAATCCTAAATAAAAATGTTTCTATGTAGCAAGTGAAAACCAACAACAAGGAAAAACCAAGAAACAATCTACAGAATGGGAGAAAATCTCTGCCTGGTATTCCTTCAACAGAGGATTAATATTTAGAATATATAGAGAACAAATTTAAAAATAACACCAAAACCTCAGATAACTCAATTGATAAATGGGCAAATGCACTGAATAGACAAAAGAAGTATAAATGGCCAAGAAGTATAAGGAAAAGTGTTCACCATCTTTAACCTCTAGGGAAATGCAGATCAAAACTACACTGCGATCCCATCTCACCTCAGTCAGAGTGGTTATCATAAAGGACACAAAATATAATATATCCATTCCCACTGTTGGTGGGAATATAAGTTGGTATGGGTACAATGGAAATCAGGACAGAGAGGCCTAAAAACAAAACAAAGAACACAACTGCACCATGATACAGTTATGTGACTTCCTGGAAGTGGTCAGCATATTATAGGGAGCCCTGCATATTCATGTTTATCACGGCACAGTTCAATAGCCTAGATATGGAGCCAGACTTAGCATTCATCAGCAGAGGACTGGATGAAGAAAATGTTACATCTTCCCAGTGCAATACTTCTCATCTGCAAAGATAAATGGAATTATACCACTGTCAGGAAAATGGATGGAATTGGAAATAATCATGTTAAGCAAAATAAGCCAGACTTGGAAAGTTAAATATTGTGAGTTTCCTCTAATACATGAAATCTAAAAAAGATGACATGAAAGTAAAAGGGAAGTCATTATCAAATAAGAGGAAAGAATAAGGGAGAGGGTCTTATGTAGGGTTATAAGAGGGATAGAGATGATCAAAATATATATTACATATATTTTACATATATTATATAAATGAAAATACCATATCAAATCTGATACTTTGTAAAATTAATGGGCATTAATAAAATATATTTTAAAAAGAGGAAGCTGGGTGTGGTAACACATGCCTGAAAACCCAGCAGTTGGGAGGTTGAGGCAGGAGGATTGTTATGAGTTCGAGACCTGCCTGGACTGCAAAGTGAGCTCAAGTCCTGCATAGCAAGACCCTGTCTGGAAAAGGCAAAACAAACAAACAAAAAACCCCCACTTTATAAAGAGGAAAAGTCTCTAAGCTCTTATCTTAAGAACATGGAAACAGAAAAATAAAATAAACCTCCAAATAGCTGAAGGAAAGAAATAAAGGTAGCAAATATCAATGAAATTTAAGATAGCAAAATAGTAGAGGAAATCAGTAATTACTGGAAAAGAACAATCAAACTGACAAAACTTTAGCAATACTGATTTAAAAATAATAATGAAGAGAAAGCATAAATTATTCATATTACATATAAAATGGGAACTAGAACCACAAAGCACACAAATATCAAATGATAAGGGAGGGCATATTGTGAACGACTCTAAATGCATGAACTTGGCAAGTTAGACAAAATGCCTACATTTGCTGGAAAACACAAACTACCACAATTCACCCAAAATGAAATACATTATATGGAATAGCCCAAAACTGTTAAGTAAATAAAAACAAAACAAAACAAACAAGCAAAGCTTTCAAAAGTTTTTGAGGCACGATGGTCCTTTGAGAATTTCACCACATGTTTAAAAAAGAACTAACTCCAATTCTATCCTTTTCCATAGAATAAAACAGGAAAATCACTTCCAATTCATTTTATAAAGGTAGTGTTACCTTGATATCAAAAAACACAGCACACACAAAATCTAAAAAAATCTTTAAAAAAGCACACACAAAACAAAAATTATAAAACAATACCTCTCATGATACATTAGTGCCCCTAAGAAAATAGGAGGAAATAGGAAGTAGCGATATATAAAAGTAATTATAAACCATGGTCAACTTGATTTTATTCCAGCGACACATGATTGATACGATCAGTGTAACCTAGCATAATAACTGATTTAAGAAAGAAGAAATCTCCCGTGCTTTTATTGATTGATGAAAAAAAAAAACTCAACAAAATTCAACAACTATTTTCGATTTTATAAAAAAAACTTTGAAACACTAATAGGTAGAAATTTTCTCACCTTAATAAAGGGTATCTGCAAAAAAAAAAAAAAAATCCTCCAGCTAACATTATATTTAGTTGGGAAAGGCTGAAAGTTCCCTCCCTAATGTCAGAAAGAAAACAACGATGTCTCCCTTTTCCACTCTTAATCAACCAAGTGCTGAAAGTTTTAGCCAATTTAATCAGGCAAATAAAAGTATGCAGATCAAAAATGGTCTGTATTTTTAGATGATATGGTTTTCTACATAGAACTTCAAATATAGAAACAAAACACATCCAAAATTAATAAATGAGTTCAGAAAGGCTATAGAGTAAAAATACAAAACTGAATTAGGCTTCTATATACTAGTGATAACTTTGACACTGAAATTAGAAATATAATGCTATTTATAATTCCTTAAAGAAGAAAAATACTTAGGTGTAAATTTAACAAAACATATTTTAGAGCTTGTATTCAGAAAATATTATACTGACGAAAGAAATCACACAAAATCTAAGTAAATGCAAAAACATACCTTGTTCATGAAGTGACAGATTCAATAGAATAAAGAGGTCACTTTTCTCCAAATTCATATAAATTAATATAATAAATTAATTTATTATATTAAATAATATAATATAAGAATTTTTCCAGATATGAGCATAGTTATTCTAAAATCCATGTGGGATCCAGGTGTGGTGTACATGCCCGTAATCCAAGCACTTGTAAGGCTGAGGCAGGAGGATTGCTGCAAGTTCAAGGTCAGCCTGAATTGCATGGTGGAACCCTATCTCAAAAAAATCAGAATAAATAAATAATATAATCAATGTGGAAAGGGAAATGAACTGAACTAATGAAAATAATTTTGCAGATTCATACTGAAGAGAAACCCACGTATTGAAAAGAAAAATAAAGTAAAAAGTAATCAAACTGTAGATTTACTGAAATGATAGATACTGTATAGTATAGGTAGAGGAAGAAACACATAGCCCATTGGAACAGAACAAAGAACTCAGAAATAGACCTGCACACACATGCCAAACTGATTTCTGTTAGTAGCAACTATACTGGGAAGTGGTTCACACACTGCACAATTCTCTTACTTAGAGTGTACAATTCAGTAGTTTTTGGTATACTTGCAGAGTCATACTGCAATTATTGTAGATTTTTATTAGCCTCCTAAAAATTGCTAACCTCCTTTTCTCCCAAAATCCACGCTGTCACACTATTCTACTTTCCGTCTCTAACTTTGCCAGTCTGGATAAGTCATACCCAGCTGATTTCTAGCACATGGTGTAAGGGAAGTTCAACACACAAAGTACAGTCTTTTCAACCAGTGACGCTGGCACAGGTGGACATGTATAGGTAAAATAAACAAGCAAACTAATTAACTTGGGCACTAGTATCATGTTTCATGCAAAAATTAACTCCAAATAGATCAAATGCATTGGTACATGTCTGTAATCCCAGCATGCAGGGGGCTGAGACAGGAGGATCATTGTGAGCTCCAGATTAGCCGGGACTACGTAGTGACATAGTGAGTTTAAGACCAACCTAAACTACATAACAAGACCCTGTCTCAAACACACACACACACACACACACACACACACACACACACACACACACCAAACAAAAACTCATAATGGTTCTCAGACATGTAAAGTATAAAATACAAAACTTTTACCAAAAAACAGAGAAAAATCTTTGATATATAGTGCTAGGCAAGGAGGTTTTAGACTTGATACTGAAAGTATGATGCATAAAAGGAAAAACTGATACATAGAACTTAATAAAAATGTAAAAGTTTGCTGTGCAAAATCCCCCTATTCAGAGGATAAAAAGACAGAAAATACTTGCAGGTTATGCCT
Organism: Cavia porcellus; assembly: GCF_034190915.1. Lineage (NCBI taxonomy): Eukaryota > Metazoa > Chordata > Mammalia > Rodentia > Caviidae > Cavia > Cavia porcellus. The sequence goes on along the minus strand of NW_026947484.1, from coordinate 136,740,878 downwards.
CCAACAATGAACTAGTACCTAGAATATAAAAAGATCTGTCAGAACTCAACAGGAAGAAAGCAATAATCCAATCAGACATGGACAAGATATGAATAGATGTTTCACTAAAGAAGATATAAAGGTGGTAAAAATAGCATAAAATGTTGAATAGAATATCATCAGCCACTGGAATCAGGAACATAAAAAACACAGTGAAATATTGCCATCCAATACCAGAACAACTTTTTAAAAAATGACACCACCAAATGAAGAATATGAAGATATGAAGAATTTGGATATTCAGATATTATTAGTGGGATTCTAAGATGTTACAGCTACTCTAAAAATAATTTGGCAGTTTCTTGAAAAACTAAACATGCAAATAATATATAACATAGCAATTACACGCCTGGGAACTTATACTAGAAAAATGAGAAATATTATAATGGTTATAGAAGCTCTGATGATAATAACTGAAACCTGGAAACAAGTTAAATAAACTGTGTTATACTCCTGCCATCTCAACAGTAGGAAAGGATGCCCAGTGAACACATACAGTAACCTGGATGTATTTGCAGAGAATCATGCTCAGTGAAAAAAGGCAATCGCAAAAGTTATATACACTATAATCCTTAAATACAACATTACTGCAATGACAAAATTTAGGAATGGAGAATAGATTAGTGGTTTCCAGGAATTAAGGAGTCAATGAGGTGGGATGGAAGGGAGTATGGGTGTAAACGGGCAACACGAAGGATCCTTGTGCTATTAGAAATGTTCTCTTCTTGATTCAGTAGCTCTGCAAGATACTACCACTAGGGAAAATTGGGTAGTGAGTACATGGAATCTCTATCTCATTCTCTATCAATTCATGAAAACATATTATCTCCAAATACAAGTTTAAGGTAAAAAAAATCACATATTGAATCCATTTACAGGACATTCTGTTAAAAATCATCATGGAGATGAAACACAGACTCAGGGATTAGGAGTTGGTAGGTGTGATTACAAACATGTACAGTCTGGAGAATTTATCTGGAATGATGGAGTTATTCTATGTTTTTCTTGTGAAAATAATTATGTGCATCTATACATACATTAAAATCTATTGATGTCTACACTAAAAATAGAGGCAGTTATAATATATAACATTTAAAATAAAATAAAGAGATTACCGATAACAAATGAATCTCACTTATTTTTTAGAGTTGGATGTTAGAAAATACCAACCAAACAGCAGTTTAAATTGCCTGTCTCTTGATAGGTTTAGAAGACAACCAGCAAGGTGCATTGAAGGCCACAAAATTTGGAATAAGAAGGTTTGTTATTTTATCTTGGCTTCATCATTTACAAGGCAGGTAACTTATCAATCTTCATTGTTTGCATCTGTCAAATGAGCCTACTGATGACTTTATGGGGTTGTTTGGAGTCTTAAATTTTAAATGAAAGGTCTTAGAGTTATAGTAGGAGATCTGCAAATATATAAATGTCCCTAGCATATTTTATAGAAAAGAAAATATATTCTAGTTGTACGAGTATTTTTAAATGCATTTAAACACTATTGTGATCAATACAATACTATAAGTAATATATTGAAAAGTTAACTTTATGCTGTTATGTATGTTTTGAACCAAGGAAACCAACTAAAATTTATTCCATGTTTTGGGTGCACATAACAAGAATAAAGCATAAAGGATCTTTCCATTTGAAGATACTAGAAATTAGTGAAATACTCTTTGTCCATCTAGCAGCAGCTTGGTTGTTGACACTGGTGCTGGTGGCAGCAGCAGTATTAGCAGTGGTAGGAATGACTGCAGTCATCGTAATCACTGCCACTGCATTTTGCATGTTTTATTTAACAACCTTCAGAGCAGTCACTGAGAGATGAAAGGCAGGGATCATAAACTGCATCCTATGGTGAGACCTTGAAGAGTTACTGGGGATCGATTGCCTTTCAAGATCTTGTGACCGACAGTTCTTGTGTGTGGGAGAAGCAGGTCTTCCCACTCTGAGAGCACAAACCTGGGAAGCCTGTCATTTTAAGTGTTCACGGGATGCTGTTTCCACATCTGAGGAAGGATGCACTTAAGTAATAGATCCCCTAGTCCTCCCAGTGTGGCTTAGTGTGACATCAAGTGACCTCTTGGGAGCATCCTGTCCACTACATTCAGCTTGGGCAAGTAAAACCATTTGCTTTGGTAACTAGCCAGATGAAACTGGGAATGCACCAGTGAGAGTTAGTTGTACCTCCATGCAGAATCCATCTCCCCAGGTTTCTCTCAAGGGTGATCTAGATACTGTGTTGGGGCTGCTGAAACAGCCAGGCTTAGGGGCAGCTTAGCTCTCCCACCAGAAAGGATACTGCCTTGGGATGGGATTGCTGGGCCCCCGGGATAATTCTATCGCTATTCATCACCTCCAGAAAAATGTGTGAACTGTACTAACTCCCAGGGCCTGTCCTCCTCTTGTGATCTGAAATTCTCATATTTGAGATTGCGAAGGCTCACATCTGCCCAGGGATCCCTATACACCCCAGGAGCAGGGCTAGGGTCAGCCACCCGCTTTGCTCAAAGATGAGAGGAGGCAAAAGCCAGGCAGAGTGGGTACCAGAGGGAATGCCATGTCATCTGATCCATAGCTGTTTCATCCTTTGACAATGTGCTCCGGGGACATGTCTGTGAAGGACATCACCGAGGTGGGGGAAGAATGTGGCCTGTTGTCTGGGCCCAGGACACAAAGGCTGATCTGTGCGCACGTGGGCACTCCCGACCCAGGCTGGATCAGCTGCTCTTGTTTCCTCCTTAGACATCACAATACAACTACAGAGTTACAGTCTGCCCTTCAACCCCCGCCCCAGAAGAACCGGGCAGTGGGATTGCTGCCCACTGGGTGCTCGCTGAGCACAGCCAGTAACAACGGCCTCTCGGCCCAGTTGGCTCCTGATAAGTCTAGAATTTCAATAGCCTGTCTGTCCCTGCCCTCATTTACTGCCCTCTCCCGTCTTCTCTTTCTCTGCCCTTTGAGGCACACGTGTAAGTGGCAAGCCCAGGGTGATCTGGTTCCTGCTGATCACCATGGAGCCAAGGCTGGACAGTGGCCAGCCATGGATCAGTTTGCTCACTCCGAAAGCATTTTCCTCAGCAGTGGAACAAAAGCTGCCTTGGCCCACCACTTTTTTCCTAGGCAATTGTGCAAAAGACCCTCTACCAGATAGAGTCCCTGCCAATGCCCAGTAGGTAGCCATGTGACACTGGGATGAGAGAATCTAGGATGTGACTATGGGCTCTAACATTCCTGGTGACAGAGATAAGGTAAGCAAAGTCCTTAATTTCTACATTGTAGTTTGCTCACTGATTATAAAATATGGCTATGTAGTTACTATCCCATAGGGCTAGTGAGGGCTTTCCATCAGCTTTCAAGTAGTGCATAGCATGAAGTGGACGTGTAGTAATCACCAACAGAGCACAATACACACACACACACACACACACACACACACACACACACACACCATGCATCAGCAATACAGTATCAATCATTTGTGTGTCAATTACTGAGTGCCTTCCATGTGTCACACTGTACTAGGTAGGTGACACTGACACTGACACAAATCAGTGAGCAGAAACGACCCCACGTCTCTCACATTATGGGAGGTAACTTCTAATGGGGAAGACAAAGAAGAGACAGCATATCCAATGACGATACTTCTGGATGAGCCAGCTGGTCAAGAAGAATCGGAAAGTTAGAGTGAGGGAAGGTTCTGTGTTCGACAAAGTCAGCAAAAGCCTTCTCAAGACTGTGATGTCATGTGAAGACTTGGAGGAGGTGAGTGGGACAGGAGGGAGTCAGATCTAGGGGAAGAAGTTCCCAAGCAGAGGGACAGCCTGCCAAGTCCCAGGGTAGGGTTTTATCTGGTCAATCTGTGAGACAGGAGGAAGCCAGCTGTGCTGAGACGAGTGAATAAGGAAGAGAGTCATCAGGGATGCACTCAAGGACATGAAGGGGACGGGTTGTGGAGAGCTTTGTAATAGTTTGCCAGGACTGCCCCCCCCCCACCCTATACCCACAAACTGAGTGCCCTGTACAACAGAAATAATTTAGTTCTAGCTGGCAGAGGTCTTTATCAGGTATTGAATCCACGTCTCCCAACAATTTCTTCTCCTGATTACTTTAAGGGAGGTGTGACCTAGGCACTCTCACATTTTCCCCCTCCTGTGCACAAAGTGCCAGGCCACTTGCCTGGGCTTCTGCGAGCTTTTTCTGCCTGCCTATCCTTCATTTCAGCACAGGCTATTCAGGCCACAGAGATTTTTTTGTCTTATCCTGGCTTATATGCAGATTCCTAGTGAGTGAATGTGCATTTTACACCTCCCCCACTTCCTACCCTGAGACATGGGATTTTCTTTGTCCTTCCCAGCCTTACTGACGCTTTCCTGTCTCAGGGTTTGTTCTAACTGAGTTACTTGACCCTTCCTTGCACTTGGCTATACCCACCCCACTCCTTCTCTGAATACGTATTTATAGAAAGATCACCTCTAAGAACCAGTCCAGTCATTGTAAAAACCAACAGGAAATTATTCTCAGAGTTCGTAATTGTCATGATTTATGTTGTTATAATTACTTAGGAAAGTAACTTGGCAATTTGGAAAAATCTAAGTGCATTTATACCTTTTAATTTGAGAATTTCATGTTTGAGAATATAGCTGAAGAAAATAAACTGAACAGAAAAATACCTCATATAAATGGAAACTTACATCATGGAAATTCATAATAAAGGACATGAAAATGATAGCCATCAGGGCCAGGGATTTAGCTCAGAGGCATAAGCGCCTACCTGGGAAGTGTGAGGTCATGAGTTTGATCCCTAGTACCAAAAAATAAAATAAAATAAAATAAAATAAAATAAAATAAAAATAAAAACAAAGAAAAGAAATGATAGCAATGACTAATATTTATTATTTGTTGTGTACCAGACACCAATATGTTTCTCCTTTATTGTTTTGTCTAATCCTCATCACGTCTTTATGGAGTAGGAACAATTATCTGGTAGGAGCTACAATCAGCGTATTACTCATGTAGTGTCCTCCACGTACCTAGCAAGTGGGAGGGAGGCTACACTGTAGATTGCATGCCTTGGAGACCGTCCTGCAGCTAAGCTAATTCCCTTGGTCTTGTACACAACCCTTCCTTGCCCCCACCCTACCTCTCCAGTGATTAACAGAGTAGGTGCAGCAACGTAGCCAATTAGTCACAGGAATCCCTGCACAGCAAGTGCTCCCACTCCCGCCTTATAAAGGCAGGTGTATGAATGTGGCAGGATTTTAAACAAGGGGCTTAATTTTTTTTAATTGAAAAAATTGGAGGGGGGCCATCATTTTAATTCTAGATCTTTATTCAGATCAGATTCCCATCCTTTCATTTCGTATAGGAATAGCTTTCATAGCCCTTTTAAGAATTATAATAATTGGGACCAGGAATATAGCTCAGTGGCACAGCACCTGCCTGGCAAGTATAGGGTCGTGTGTTCAATTCGCAGTCCATGTAACATGCTTTGCCAGGATCCACCCTCCTCTCAAGAGCTTTTCCTGCAGATCCTGTAAGACATGTGCTAGGTCTTCACTCCTAAGTTTGCTTAACTCAGGGCCAAGCAGGCCATATTGAGGGCTTCTCGCTAGGTTAGAGCAACTGTGCTAAAACTCATTCACACCCACATATTTTAATAAAGTACTTTAGAATTTCTTAGATATCAGGCCACATATTGAGCTTTTATCAGCCACCTCGTAGTTCCAAACCACCATTTGCAAGCAGGGTTGATTCTCTGGCAGACTGCCTGAGTCTCTTCACCTTGAATATGAGTGACTTAGCAGAACTGGGAAAGGAGGAGGCTCTGCTTCCAATGGTACTGCACACACAAATGACCCTCCCTACCTATTCATTCCCTGTTCTCTCAAGCCAGCTTCTCTCTTTCATCATTCATTCAGCATACACGGCTAGAGGGTGGGTGCAGAGCACAACCAGGCCTGAGCTCTCCCCAGCCTGCTGAGAGCTGGCTTCTGTGAAAAACCCATGACATATCTCTGAGGAGGGCTGGCACCTTCCCACCAGACCCTTCCCCAACTTTCTGCTGCTGACAGAGGAGAGATGGGGAAAGCAAGAAGAAGAAAATACCTTTAGCATGTGAGTCCACATATCAAGCTGAGTTTAAAGCCTTAAGGCTTTTGGGGTCTGTCAATTCTTTTAAAACTTTTGTTCCTTCTTTCTTTTTTGGGTGGGAGTATAAAATTATTTTTATTGGATATATGCACTTAAACATTAAGAAATATCTTACAATCCAAAATTAGTCAGTCCCCTTTAGCAGTGATTATTGCCCGCAGGGGCATAAAACATTAAAATCACAATATTTTCACTGTTTTCTTTCTTTTTTCTTTTGTATTTTGGTTTTTTCTTTTTGAAAATGAGAATGAATCAACATTCTAAAGGAAGGTGATACTGGATGCGTGTAAGAGAATTCTTTTCTCCAGCGGTGCCGCTTTCTTTCCCTCCTATTTCCGCTGGCACTCCTGGCTTGGCATACTTATTCAGGCATCAAATTGCTCCTGCTCAAGATGGGACAAAGCAGAATCCCTAGAAATGGTGTCCTAGAATAGTGCCAGAGCCACACATTCACTTGGCAAACAGTTTTGGAGACAAGTGCTCTTCTTTGTCCTGGGAACTTCCTCAAACAGGATTGAAGATATATCTGCCTTCATGGGGCTTACTTTCTAGTGCAGGGAGGCCATCAAATACCTAAAAAAGATGCTGTGAAGATGAGAAAGTGAGGCTCTGGTGGATTCAGTACAATACCCGAAGTCGTACACGTATAAGGAACAAGGCCATGACTCAGTACCATGCTCGTCTGGCTCCAGAGTCTTCCTGGGCTGTCCCACATAGAACCAATAAAGGAGAGTTAGTCCTTCCCATGGCACAGCATTTTATGCTCTTCCAAGAAATTTCCAATATGTCACCCTATTTCACCTTGGACATTATTGTTTCCAGTGGCTCCTCAGAGGCCCACCACGAATGCAAAGGAAAGTGACAGGAGATGAATTTGGTAAATCCTGATGATACAAAAGATCAAGGCAAATCTTGAGTTGGTCATCTCTAGAGTAAAACTTCAAGAGCCAGAATTTAAATAGAAAAAGTTCTCTCCTTTCTCTTCCAGTGACTTACAGAAACTAGTTCGTATTGAGTCTTTTCATTATGGAAGTAAATTCCCAATGAGCAGATGCTGGGACATAAGAGAAGAGGTAATGGCAGCCACACTCTCTCCTTCCATTGTCTTTAGGGAATCACATCTCCTCATACACACTGTACATTCTCCTTCAGGAGAATGCAACAAGGTCAGCACATGAGGCTTACAAAGTACTTTTGACATACTTGATCTTGAATCTGATTAAGAAGCATTTCATGTTCTTTGGGATTTTCAGACTGACTCCAGAATGAGGGCAGACAATTCTGTTTCTGTGGGGTTTGTAGGATCTGAACCTAGAGACTGACATCAAATTACCAAAAGGTCACTTGCTGGTGTGGTGTTTGGAAGGAGCTCCTTCTCAGGTGCATACCTGCCTGCAGAAGCAGAGAGTGCAGACAGGGTAGAAGTGGTAGATGATATAAGGTGTTCTTCATGAATACAGGTATTCTTTGCAAACACACTGCTCTCCCGTACGCCTAAGATTGGGCTTATTTATTACTTTTTCTTACTCTGCTTTTTTGCCTCAGTGGGCCTGCTGGTCCTTGTCCTCTTTATTTTGAGGCTGCTAATCAGAAGATACATATTACAGGGAGTTGCAGGAAAATTCAGTAATGTATAAATTGCGAAAACAAAACAAAATAAAATAAATTGCTACAACTCTGCCAAGGGGCAAAGAGTGAGTCTAAGAAGTTTTACAAATACTCCTAATTTCTTATTCCATGATTTCATTTTTAGGATTGTATCCGAAGAAAATATTCTGAAATGCACAAAGATATTCCTGTATTTGACCATTTATTATTGCATTATTTATAAATTTTAAAATTATAAGCAATCAATACAAGGAATTATTGGACTTTGATTAAATAAAATATGTTAAAATCCATATGAGAAAATATCATATAGCCATTTAAATTACAAAAAATATTTTAATAACAGTAAGTTCATATAGAATATAGCAGGTTTTAAGATGTAGCAGGCTTGAAAACAGCATGTGTATTAGGATCATAATTTGAAAAGAATAATAAATATAAATATAAAACCAATAGAATAATAGCAATATTTTATGTTACTTCTAGTTTTGAGGTTATGTGTGGCTTTTATTCTTTTTTGTATGCTTTTTTATTTTCTACATCGAATCTATTCTATTTTTGAAATTTAAAAACCCAGTTAATATTATTTATGCATAAAATATTTTCTATACATTGAATAACCCATGCAGGCACTGAGTAAGGAACTATCTTATGGGATAAGTATTAGATAAATTCACTTTTTTTTTTTTAGTACTAGGAGTCAAACTCAGGACCTTGTGCTTGCCAGGCAGGTGTTATGCTACTAAGCTAAATCCCCAGCGCACTGTAGGATAAGTATTAGAGATGCACGCGTTTTGACGAGGCAGAGAAGATGCTGTTGCTGATTGATGCTCTGGGGTCTGTGTACCAGACATTCAGGAAAGCTGCTATGAAAGGAGACATATTCTCCTTAAAGACTGTATGTTTAACTGCGAGAAAAGAGCCCAGCAAAGCACGAGAATGAGTGAAGGAGGAAGCTTTAACACGGCCCGACAGTGGTGAGAGGCAAGAGCTACCTGGCAGCCAGGCCAGAAGGCTGGATCAACCAGATAGATCAACCAGAGGAAAGAAGCAGGTGGGCAGACCCCTTCTCTGAGTGGGAAAGGGAATTTCCTTGGGCTTCTCCCATAGAATCCTAGCTGCCTGTTGTGACTGGTTAGCACAGTGGACCCAGGGTAGCTGTGCGCTAGATAACAGCATATGCTGCCAGACCACCTGAGGACTGACCAGCCTGGCATGCCCCAGGGGTCCTGTGGAGTGTATGGCCCTGCCTAGTACCAGCTGGGAGTCCACCTGCCCTTGGTATATTTGGATTCCAGTTGCAAAAATTTTCTCTGTACTTGGGTTGTTCTGCTGAGCAGCCCAGTGCAGACCAGAGCAGGACAGGTCAGTGGAAGTGGCACACATGAGAGGCTGCGACCTCACTGTGGCACCTGACATCTGGTAAGAATGCCACCCTTCCCCTAAAAAAGAATTCCAAACCCTAGTATGGCCCTCAATTATCAAAAATAACCTGTGGGTGTGAACAGCTGCATGGACTACTTAGCACGCATAGAAATGCCAGTCACCGAACACCCTCCTCCCTTCAACATACCCAGGTCCTTGTGCTCTGGAGCAGTCCTTGAATTTGTGGGGTCCGTGAGACTGAAGTCCCTGCCCCTTCATGTCCTCATCCCACAGCCCAGATCAGAGGTGCCATCCTTGTGAACTCCCTCTTGCCTGCTCTAAGCTGCTCTCTCTTCCGGGGGATGAGTCAGCCAGTTTGTGGACCCTTCACTGATCTTAGGAAGGGGGTGACTCAGCAAAACTCTGTCTTCCTGAGTGACTCGGCAGGCACACACTGTATGCCATTCACCCCTGCTCCCTCAACTTCACAGGAAGAGTGGGACAAGTTATCTGACAGATCCCAGGCTCATTGGTACACACATTAACCATGAAGAGGACAGTGGCGAGGTCTGACTGTCAATAGTCTTTAGTTGGTGCATTTTGTAACAATCCCCTAAAAAAACCTTCTAAGAAAATGAGATCTTTTATTCATTCATTCATCTAACAAATATTCATTAGGTGCTAGCATAGGTCCACATAAATTTATACACAAGTACCCATAGCAGCATTATTTATAGTGGCCAAGAAGTGGGTAACAGATAAATGTATAAATAAAATAAAATATGTAAATCTATAATGAACTATTAGTCATAAAAGAGAAATACAATATTGATACATCCTATAGCATGAATGAACCTTGAAAACATCCTAAGAAGTTAGACCCAGAAGGTCTCATTGTTGGATTCCACTTGTATAGTGGCAGAGCCAAAATAGGCAAATCTGTAAGATTTCTAGGGACAGAAAGTAGATTCCTGGTTGCCTTGGTTTGAAAAGGTGGTAGCAAAGAACAGGATTTTGTTTTGAGGTGATGAAAATGGGTTAAACTTGATCATAGTACAGGGACCAGTGAAGTTCTACTTCTGCAGAGCCAACTCCAGCGCTCTAGGAGCACCACAGGAAGCCTGCACAGCTGGCTGGGCTCGGTCCTTATCACACCCTGTGGCTGGTGACCCAGGTGCGCTTACTGCGCTGACTGACAGACTAGAGCAAAGCTAATGAGGCCAGAATATGCACAGGGCGGTGATTCTTGTAAGTGGGAGAAAACCAGAGTGCAGTAGCCACCTGCTCTCCCTCTTCATGGTCTCTCAAGGGTGGCACTGGTGACAAAAACAGATGACATGACCTGGTAAGGTAATCCTGTTCCTTCTCTTGCAGGCTCTTCAGTCCCACAGGACATCCGGATGCCCAGTGCTGTCCAGCCCCAGCCTCTTTTTCTAGCACCATCATTCCAAGAACTCACTCTTCCCCCACACCTTGGTATCTTCCTGCCTTCATCTGCTGTTCTCACTGTGCCTTTTGCCTTGAATGCCCACTTTTTATCATTGTGTGTTAAAAGTTAACTTTCCCTTCAAGATCTGGGCCAAATACACTTCCCTCCAATTACACGTATTCCTACATCTCTGTTCAGTGTTAGAATGTGTCTCTCCTTCCTTCGATTCCTTCTGCACTCTGTTACCCTTAGTGATGAGTGACAGACCACCCACTGAGTCTAATGTGGGCATTCTGTCTCTCCCATGAGTGTGGGCTCCTGGAGGGCAGGAATGCTACACGATGCCAATCTGTATCCTCCCTAGTGTTCCATGTCCTCAGGAGATGTCTGCTGAAATTATGCAGTATTTTCCTAATCGGGTCTGCTGTGTTCTCCAGAACTCAGCATGCAGGACTTCGCCATTAACTAGTCTTAACCTAATTAATCTGATTTCATAGCCAGTGCCTGTTTGTAAGATTTCAACTCTCTTTATCCATTCGATAGCTCAGGTTGTATTGGTGGTCACTCTTGTATCTCTGTTTCTTCCTGTGCTTTCCCTCAGATCAGACTGCCTATTGCTAAGAGGCAGCAGTTTCCATCAAATGCCCTGGAAGCAGGTTTGTTTGGCCATTGGAAGTTCTGTAAGGCCTGGAGAAGGAGTTGTCAAAGCCGAGAGATCTTCAGTTCATTTTGCTCTGTTCAGCTAAGCCATTGGTGAGATTTCTTCTTTAGACCTTTACATTTGTCTGCCAAATACAAAAATATTCCAACCCTCTGCATCCCAGTTGGTGAACTTGAGAGAGTAACATGATGAATATTTTAGCAGAAAATTGTTTTTTCCTCCGTGGGATTTGTAAGGATCTGTTGTCTTTTTGCAGAATTTTATTATGCACTAGTGCTAATTTGTTTTCCAGAGAAGCACGTCTCCAAATTTATAATGAAAGGCAACCAAAGTGGGACATTTCATGGCCTTGGCTGGACACCAAGTGATAGCTGATTTTTTGTAGCAGGGAAGACAAAATAACAAGTCCTTGGACTGCAGTTTTATTTTCTCCTTCTGTTCCTGAACAAAATTGTTTGAGTAATAAACTTCTGTCTTAATGATTAGTTAATGAAAGCATGTCTGTATTTCATAAGCATATTTTTATTTTTTAGGCTTTAAATGTCAACTCAGGATTGACAAATGTGTCTGGACTGTTGGCCTTTGATTGAAACTATGGATAAATTAATTAATACTTCACTTAACCAAATGGACTGTAAGCACAGACAGAAATCCAGTTGACCAGCTGTTACTCATTAGTCACCTTAGCTGTCATTTCCTCTTTAATCAGCACCCAGAAATGGTAAGTACACCCATTTTGTAGAATGAAGGAGTAACATTAATGGTTGAAATTTTATATTTACCTAGTTAACTGATGACTCTGAAATAAGGAATATCACTGTAATATATACTTATCTATGAAATCTCATTTGCTTCCAAAAACAAATGAGGATCCTAATTTATTATATATTTTATGCTAGATATAGCTTAGCATAGCCCTTGAAAACTTCTCCCATATCCTCTTTTCTCTTGTGCTTGTTCCTGACTACTTATATCCTTCATGTTGAAGGTACAATCTTCAACATGAAGGCTGAGGGCTGAAGTTTGAAGGATGTGTGGAGACTCTACCTTGCACACAAAGATGCACATCTAATGTACACACCTATACACCCACTCCTGTCTACACACAAAGCCTTTCCTATTTTCCTTGCTCTTAACTAAATTCTATTCTATGATTTTCCTTTCTTTGTGGACTCTGATTTCTACTTCAGCCTCTAATGATGCCAAAGTTTCATTTATAGTTCATCCTCCCAAATCACATACCATATTTCTAAGATTTCAGTGATTGTATTACATTCATTTATGTCTCCAAAAAAGCAATTATAATTGCAAGAATCCAGAGATGTTGGTGGGGCCTAGTTTTAAAGATGTTTAAATATAATACAATGTGAGCCTAAGAATTAATGAAATTATTTGAATTTTGCAGGTAGCTTCTGGAGGCATGGTTTTAGTGACTGCAGTGGGGGAGGGCCAGGTTTCTTGGTGGGTAGAGAAGCTTAGAGTCAGACGAGGTTTCTGTTGACAACCACACCATCTAAGTGAGTTGCCTACTCTATCTACAGTGAGAGTACCTATGGGTGTGAAGATCAGGTACATAATGCAATGAAACATACACTGAAAATATGTAAATAAAGGTAGATTTGCCTTCAGGGCTTTCACAGCAGTTCTGCAATGCTGCATAAACTGCATGGCTGGTGAAAACCTGTCTACATTAGGCTCCAGACTAAGGCTGGTGACCTGAGTTCTGAGTTTTGCTTTGCTTCTCCAATCAGAGTCTCTGGGACTTACGTTTGTGGTTTTCATACTTTGTTTTCAAAGCTGGAGCTCTTCAGGTGAGGTGGAAATCAGTGGACCTTGGGGTCCACTGGACAGCTCTACTTTTGTTAGCCTTAGATGTCCGTGATTCATTCTGTATTTAAAAGAATTTTTTCCCTTGTGAAAAGAAAGCCTGAAAATCACGGACAGAGATGCACTCTATACTTTCCTTCATTGCTAAAATTCTCAGATTTTTTTTTATTATTTCATTCCAGAAAAGTAGATTATGAAGACACACTGGAGCTTTTCTTGTTAGATAGTAGCAAGAGATAGGAGGGTAACTCATGTTGTGAGAAATCATACAGATTTCTTTCTCTGTTGGTTCCTGCTGAAGTCTCCCACTTAAGTAGGGAAGGAAGCGGAGCTGCCTAGAGTATTAGTTTCCTATTGTTGCTATAACAAATTACCAAAAATTTAATGGCTTAAAACTATATAAATTTATTCTTTTACAGTTTCCTGGCTGAGAAATCCAACACGGTTTTCAGGCCAAAAGCCAAGGCGTTGGTAAGTTTGTATTTCTACCTGGAAGCTGAAGGGAAGAACTCATTTCTTACCTTTTCTAGCTTCAGGAGGCTGCCTATAACCCTTGCTTATGGTCTCTTCTTTCATCTTCAAAGCCAGCAGTGATGAGTTCAGTATTTGTCACAGTTTTCTCTCTGGTTCTCTTCTAAAGTCCCTCTTTCATGTCTAACGATCCTCATGATTACACTGAGCCCATTATAGACAGTGTAATCTCCCTATGTTAAGATCATTTGATTATCATCTTAATTCCATCCGCAATCTTAATTCCTCTGTGCTATGTAATCACGTATTCACAGATTTGCCAATTAGAATGTAGATGTTGGAGCTGGGGATTTAGCTCAGCGGCATAAGCGCTTGCCTTGCAAGCAAGCAGTTTTGAGTTTGATCCCCAGTACCAATAAAAAGGAAAAAGACAAAAAAAAAAAAAGAATGTAGATGTCTTTAGGGAGTTATCATGGTCTGCCACCTCTAGAAATAGGAGTTACGGTGTGATAGGGATGGGGGTGGTGGAAAGTGACACCAAAAAAAAGTGCCATAAAGTAGCATATTTTGAGTTGTGGCCTTATCTTTATATTACTGCTGAATAATGTCTGTGAGATTCATGATCATGATCAGAGAGTAGTAAGTGAATATTTCATGTGGCACTGATGTCATAGGTTAGGTTTCCTAGAAATAGACATAAAGGTGGAGAGCTCCACTCAGGATGTTCAGTAAGGATTGAGACCCTTGGGAGGCCCTTGCAGAGTCTCTATGAGCTTTGAAGGTGGCAGACGGAGCCAGACTCTTGAATATGAACTGCCTAGGAAGGGGCATGGATGTGACCTTAAGAGAAGCATCTCTTTCGTTTATTGGCACTTCCTGCAGAGGGCTGTCTGGTGGGTAAGTCTACCAACATTAACAAGGAATCCTGGTGCTTTCCAAAAATGTACTAAAAAATACACAGAAGTACTCTAGTGTAGGTTGGGTGTCAGTGAGCAGAGGGCTCCCTCCTGCATAGAGAGAGTATGCAGGAGCAGTGGGATTTGCCCAATCAGACAGAGGTGATGGGGTATTTTTCCTCTACTTCTGGCACCCTAATTCCTGTAGGAATCTTAGGCCTTCTGTGCATTGAGAAACAGTCTGCTGCAGGTCACCTCCAACCTGGAGATCTCAGAACACATTGTAGCAACATTGTCCCAAAGATTCTGGACCCTGAATAGATTTAGAAGAGGAAAAAAGAAGCTGGACTGAGCTCCATCTTGGTCTTTTATCTCTGAACTCATACTCTGATACCACAGTCAACTCGGCAGAGTTTATAGACCTTGGTGGTTGCCACTTGTGGTGGCTGTCCAGAGGCATTATCCCATAATCACATCTCATTACCCCATCTCCTTGTCTTCTGCAGGGAAGAGGATGTGTTCATCCAAAGTCTGTAGATTCAGGCACTATTTCACTTCTCCTAAAGTGAACTCTGTCCCATGACCTTTGTGTCTGTCAGGACTTTATACAGGGTCCAGGGGTTAAGTTTAGTCTTGAGTATGGCAAAATAAATGGCCACCCACTCTGGGTCACTAGAAAAAATCTTAACCCAAAAGAAGATCCTTACCCTGCTTTCTGATGCCTGAAGGCCCACCATTAGGACAGTTTTCTATTTCAAATTTGATCCCTAGTATAGACACTTTCGGAAAGTAAATGAAATAGACTTCCAGTCTATTTTCTATGTGTTCCCAAAAAGAATTTTATGATACAAATGGAATGTTCACAGTATCTTCCCTAAGTATCCCATGGAAAGTCTTTTGACAACTATAAGATGACCTAGTAATTCTCCTCCTGTGTATGTAACTTAAGGAAACTGGCCTAAATATCCAGAAGAATTTATACACAAGAATGTTATCAGAGAAACCATTTGAATGCTAGATATCAGGAAGATGCTCATGTAAATTATCCTATTAGTAAACAATATGGTTGGGAAGAGTCTGTAAGGACATGGCAAAAATGGCTTATGTGAAGAGGGAAGCAACCCTGGATTCACATTAGTGTGTGCACTGTATCTTAGCTGTGCAAAAATAAGTCTAGACCCAAAGAATGGAGAAAAATACATGCAAAAGGCAATGATTCTCCTCGTGGTAGAATTAAAGGTACTGTCAAAAGTATTTTATTATTTGTTGAATTTTCAAAATATCAAGGAATGTCTCTGGAATAAACTGGGGAGCCTCAAGGGCTGAGACCAGGGTCAGGACCCTGCAGGTGCCACTGTTGCATGAGGAAGGGTCAACTCCAAACAGGAGAGTGAAAAGCCTGTGGTGGTGGTGGTGGGGGGGGAGATGTTCCAGGCTGAGAAGATCATCTTTTTCCTCGGTCAGCTGAGACCTGGCTGGGTTGGGAGTCTAAAGTTAACCCCAGTTCAGGACCTGCCACGAAGCCCTGAGTTTTGCGCACTGGTCCTCAGCCTCAAACATAGCCCAGAAGCTAATCTGCATCCTTGGGGTTAGCTGCACAACAGGACAAACCTGGGCAGAGTGGAACCATCTGCAGAGCCTCAGGGCCTCTACCACCCTCTTGTAGAAGAGGGCAGTGAGGGTATTACTTCAGGGGCTGTGTAGGGGCTGAAAGGGACCATGCATATGCAGTATAACATGCTTATCAGGGCCCAATCCCAATATGCACAGGCAGTCTACAAATGCAGGGGCGATTTCCAGTCCATACAAGGCTCCAGGTGAACCCCTGCTGGGAGACTACAGTCATGGAATGGTCCTGGTCAACTCTCCTGTACTAGAGAGGGGACAGTGTGGACTCCACAGAGATCCCAAATCCCTTTAGTCTAGAATAAGGATGATGCTTCACAGCTATTACATGAGATAGTAGCTAAAGGGATTAGCATAGCAGCTGGTGCTAAAATAGTTCATTGTCTCTACTACCACTGGCCTTTCCAATGACACCTGCCAGTGTGTCTCTTCATTTGTTAAGAACAGTTAATAGCGTCATTGTGAGGGTTAAGAGGAAATATATATATAGAACCTGACATTTAGCTTGGACTTGGGAAATGGAGCAATTCTTTCTTCACTAAAATGTTACACAAGCTGCATCATGGTAAATACACATACTTAACACTGGCTTCCTCTGATGCAAGTAAACAGATAGAAGACAGATTCTGGGTAACAGGCAGAGCTAGGGATCCAGCCATGTCTGGGGCAGCCAGCAAAGCCTCATGGAACTGTACTAGGGCCCTCTTCAATCAGTCTACTCCCTCTGCCTGTCTGCTATTTGCATTCCTTGCACCCATAAGTTCCTACTCCTGGAAATCCAGGAGCTCGGGTATGAAGCCTGTCTGATTCAGCAGAACAAGCACAACATGATCTGCTAGCAGCACCTCGACGAGCCAGCAATGCTGGTGGACAAAGGCCCTGTAGCCTCTGGGAAAGTGGGGCACTACAAGTAGGCTTCCTAGAAATAGCCAACTCCAAGGGCTGGTGAGGTCACTCCCTCCTTCTTTCTCCAGTAAATCAGACTTTGCAAAGTAAGATAGAAAAGAAGTCTAATACAAATCCATTCCACGGTTGAATTGAGAGGTGTTTCATTTGTATTTAAAGTGAATCGAAGGACCAGC
This sequence comes from Cavia porcellus, assembly GCF_034190915.1. Lineage (NCBI taxonomy): Eukaryota > Metazoa > Chordata > Mammalia > Rodentia > Caviidae > Cavia > Cavia porcellus. Next base: position 136,723,721 of record NW_026947484.1, on the reverse strand, counting down.
TACATTTAGAAAGCCCTTTCTCATTGTAGTCATGGTGCTAAATGCTCTGTAATCGCATTTAATCCCCACAACCATTCTCACAATGTTCTGTCCATTTTACATACTGGAAAACTAAGACTCAGAAGTTAAAAGGGGTCCAGGGAAAGTCACAGATAGTAAATGGCTGAGCCAGAATGTGAATCTTGGTTGATCTTGATTTTTAGGCTTTTGGCAACTACACTCCATTGTAAATGTTTATTCAGATTTTCTTTTCTAAGTAAAATGGTTTTGAATCTTAATTTCTCCAATCAAAATGTTTGAGGGACACATTTTCTAGATACCTCATACTCTTCCAAAAAGTCTTCCTTCCCTAACCTTTTTATTCATTACAAACGCATAGTAGATACAGGCTGAAATTGTGTGCTCAGGATATGCTTGATAGGCTTTGGCTAGAGAATCCATCTGCAAGCCACTTACTGCCCAAACCCCTAGAGCCAAAGCCAGGGACACAGGGAACCCGGTGGCAGTGGCACTGTGTCCCGGGTCCTGGCCTCTCCATCTGCCTGTTCTAATGAATGCACAACCCTTCCCCACAGTTACTGAGATAAAATGTTCTCTGCTTTCACCTTTGTGTGGCTTTAGATGTTGTATTTAATTTTTTAGAAGCCTGAAGCACTTCTGCAGAGATGTGGTTATGAGTCAGGGCTTTGTGTGTGTGTGTCTGTGTGTGTGTGAGCATGCGCATGCATGTGTGTGTCTGTGTGTGAAAGCCAGTCTCTCAGCAATAGCTAAAAATGTGAAGCAGCCAGTCTGTGTGGGGAATTGAGGGCACCATATGCTTACATTTCTAGGTCTTCCTAAGGGTTATATAACTGCCCCCAAGCTAGGGGGCAGGAGCGGGGCCAGCCGTGGGAGCCATTTCCAAAGAGGATGCTGAGGAAGGACTGACCTTGAGGAGACAGAGTTTGCCAGGACATGGAATGTTCCCAGCTTGGGGCTTAAACAAAAACCGCATTCAGAGGGCGAGAGCTGTGTGGAGAACAAACCCTATCTGTCTCCTTGCTTTGTCTTGGGGCCTTCTCAAGGTGAGCCCTTACCCAGTGAGACCTGGATATTGAATTTGGAGCTGGGCACAGCTGCCAGAGCAGGGCCTGGTAATCCTCCCAGCCATCTCTAATTAGCAAGCTTGGGGCACAGTGTCCTGAGGGCCAAGCAGAGATGAGATAAGAGCTCTGGTCTCCACTCCTCACAGAATAGTGCTGCAGAAAGGCATGCTGGGAGGAGCGCCATGGAAGGGGACACTGCCAATCCACAGGCGTTTATCAGGAGCTCACTCTGTGGTCACCCTTGGGGGATGGAGGTATCTGATTGGCCCAGGCTCACTGAGGAGCTCTGTAGCATTCTTGCCTAGAAAACCACCTCCCCACCACTCCACCCCTGCCGCTTTCTTACTTGACTAAAACCTGTTATTCCTTCAGGCCCCAGTCCAGAGGTCTGAGACACAAAGCAGTGTTCTTTAAACTGTGGGTTATGACCTATTCATGGTTTGTATACCTAATTTAGAAGAACTCCTCTAGCATTAAAAAAAATACTGTTTTTTTCAGAGAGAAATAGAATACTTGAGAAACCAAGTGAGGCAGGAGAATTAACAAGTTTGAAGCCAGCCTGGACTACATAGCAAGTACAAGGTCAGCCTAGAGTGTGTAGTAAGATCCTGCTTTAAAAGCAAGCAAGGGCTGAGAGGAAAGCTGTATGGTGGTGCATGCCTATAATCCTAGCACTGGGGAGGGTGAGGCAGGAGGTCATTGTAAATTGGAGGCCAGCCTGGGGTACATAGTGAGAATGTTTCAAAAAAAAAAATGAAAACAAAAACAAACACAAAACAAAATAGTTGATATGAATAATCTGAAGGATAAGTTCTGTTTCAGTTATATGCATGCTGGACCTTGATAAAAAGTAATTCTTATTGGTAATTGTGATCAAAATATTTGAAAGCCTTTGGCTTAGAGATTTCATTTATCTATATTCTTCTCATTGGAAATATCAGAGACCCTGGCTCGATCTGGCTTAGACAAAAAGGATATTACCTCATTTAAGAGGGAGTCCAAAGTTTGGGCAGTGGTGTTGAGAAGGGAAACTAACACAGCCTGAGCACTTTGGGAACAGCCCTGGGTGCTTCCCAACTGAGAGTCCCAGGTGGTGACACTTGGGAGCTGTGTGGTTTCAAGGGAATGGAGTAATCAGAGAGAGAGGGAACAAAGGGCAAGCAATTGATACCAACTACTGGAGAGTGTGACTGTGATGTGGTTGAACTAAAGAACATTTTCCCTAAATCATCACATCTGACCTCCAGCAAATATTGGGCAGAGTCTGGAGACACAACGTGGAGGAAGGTGGCTACCAGGATTGAGCAGGTAGCAGCCAGGATGCTGCCAAATGTACTTCAGTGTACACCAGGCCAGCCCTCCACCAAGAATCACCTGCCCTAACTGTTAACAATTCCAAGGGTCTGAGCCCCTGCTGTAAACCTACCCAGCATTCTTAACCTCAGGATACTGCTGAAGGAGTCCCCACTCTGCTCCAGTCCTTCTTGCTCATTTTTCTGAAGCTCGCAGTGCAGGGACTTGGCAACACGAGTTACTTTCTGGAGAAGCCTGGGTGCTCGCCTGGCCTAGGAACCTCACTGAATGGTATTTCCTTCGACAGTTAACCCTAGACCAGCGGCCTAGCACCATACTGGCCTCCCACTCTTGGTGCTGAATCCCAGAGGTGTGCAGGTTCATGTTTACCAATTGGCTCGCTGGAAAGTAAGCCTAGGTTTATACATTGGGTGATTTCCATAGTATAATCATTTCAACCTTAGCCAATTTCTTCTCACCAAAGTGAATTCAGCTGGCTTGCAGAACTCCTGAAAATTTAACAAATGAGCTGAAAAAGCCTACTTCACAAACCACTGCTTAGTCTCCCTACCTTCCAATCTTACAGATTCTCTTCAGCCCCACAAATGCTTTACCTATTAAGTCAGTGGCCTAACACAGCCGAAGTTAATTTTTTACCCACACAACAATCCAACATGGGTATTTCTTCTGCATTCCCTCCAGCATGCAGCAAGTCAGGGCCTGGCCTCTTCTGTCTTGGGGCTCAGTTCGCTCAGGGTAGCAGTTCTCAAACTTCACTGTGTGCCAAAATCACCCAGACAGCTTAACACACAGTTCTCCAGAGTTTCTGATTTGCACAGGCTCCCAAGTGTTGCTGATACTGCTGGACAAGGGCACATTCTGAAAACCATTGTGTAAGGAGCCCGGTTCGTGGATTCCATTTCCAGAGATTCTGACTTAGGCTAGGTTGCAGCTTGAGCATGGAGATGTTTAAATATTCCCTATGTGATTTCAGTGTGCAGCAAAAAGAGAAACTGTGAATTAAGAGCCTGGCCATTTCTTCCTCTGTTCAGTTGGCAGATGTGGAAAGAATATGATCTGATGTGGAATGGTGTGTGGGCAAGCCCTGGAAATGATGAATGTACCAGGTCAACTCCCATCCTGTTGCCTGGGACAGTCGTACAGCTGTACCTCCACAAGAGAACAGGCACATGGGCAAGCTGACTGCTCCAGAAAAAGAGGGATATGGTTCACTAACAGTTATTAAGTGGTTGCCTAACACTACTTAATTGCTGTTTTTGTAGTCCTGGAGCTTCAACCTAGGGGTTTGTATTGAGCTATATCCCTAGCCATTTTTATTTAGAGTCAGGATCTCTCTAAAGTGCCCAAGTGGTACTCAAACTTTTGATCCTCCTGTCTCAGCTTCACAGAGTATGGGGATTGAAGGTAAAACACCTACATGGATGCCCAGGTGTATGGACCCTCATGTATCTGGGAACTTACACTAGGGGAGGAGCCCCTGGTCTTAGGGTGAGAATGTTAAAGTAAGAACTGCCAATGGCAGCAGGAGGTGCTTTTAAATCCTCAAGGAGGAGGCTGCTTGCTAGGGAAAACCCAAGGCTTACAGCTCTGTGCTCAAACACTTCTCAGTTGCTAAACTCTGAGCGTTTCTCCTCTCCTCAAAGTAGAAATCATATTTGTATCTATCTACTGCATAGGATTAGTTGAAGTATCTGTAAAGCACCAAAGATAGTCAGTATTTGATCAATGAATGTTGGTTTCCTTCTTAGAAAACTTAGTTGACACCAGTGCTATTAGAACTGGAACCGGCAGTGTGCCACGACTCTGGGCTTCTCTGCTGATACATACATGTGGGACCAAAAGATGGCTTTGAGCACTTTGCAGCTGATTTTTGGGAGAGAACCAATACCCATGGAGGAACTCATACTACAGTAAAAGGAGAAGGTACATTCCCAGGACCATATTTAGTTGGTTTGCATAATCTGATATATCTATGCTTTTAGGAAAAATCTTAAAACTTGCTAGCAGTTTTACAGACCTGGAAACTGAATCTAGGGTTTTTTTGTGGTTGTTATTGTTTTGGTTTTTTTTTTTTTTTTACTTTGACACAGGATCTTGCCTTGTAATTCAGGCTGGTCCTGAACTATGTAGCCCAAGCTGGCTTTGAACTTGTGGTGATCCTCCTGCCTGGTGTGCGCCACCACACCTGGTGTGCCACCCGTTTTTAGTGGAGTAATTATTCATACTACAAAATTAATCCTCACATTACTGAACAACAGTTCTGCTTCCCTAAGCACAAATGAACTATATGGAGTCAGAGCCTGAAACACCCAAAAAGAAGAGGAAATGGAAAGGGGAGGGAAGCAAAGGGAAGAAAAGAGTAAGGAAGGGCAGGGGAGGGCAGGCATCGGCTCTTTAAAGAAGGCGTGTTTGGGAAGGACAATGTTCAAACTCTCTGAGTCACTCATGCAGAAGACTCCTTTCTGCAGCCCACAAGACTGAGGACCTGGCATGTTCTGCGGGAAACCCTGTCCCAAGGCAGCCACAGCCTGGAGGCAGCCTGCCCATTAGCCCAGTGGCAGAGGCAGGAGAGCCTGCCCTGGATGAGAGCCACCACCTTCATGCTTCCCAGTTGCGCAAGTTGCGGCTTGATCACTGGGCAGCTCCTGGGGGCAAATTCATTTGAGTAACTGTTCAACAGCGTGTGTTTATTTTCCAAGAAAGTTTCCATGATCTTAAGTTTGAACACCAACTCTAACTTCCCTGCTCTTTCTGTTTCTCATAAAAACACTGCCTTTCTCTTGTTCTCGGGCTCCGTACCAGCTCTCTACTGCCACATCCAACACCTCTTCAGCAATGAGATGCGCCAGGTTCAGAGCTTTAGGATCCCAGACTCCAAATCCAGCTCTGTGGCTACGAGGAAGACGTGCCTACCTCTGGCACTTATTAGCTGTGTGACTTCAAGCAAGTTACTTCACTTCTCTGAGCCTGTCCTCTCTCTTGTAAAGGGGTTATTACCCGGCCCATAATAATCACTGTACAGTAGGTAGTTCCTTTATATGAGCAACTTTTCCCTCCATTAACGGGACTCCTGGAGCACTGTCACAGTGAAGATGTGTGCCAACCTTTTTGAAGAACTAGGCGCTATGCCAAGTCTTTCCATATTTGGCTTCATTTAATCTTCACAGAGGCCTCATAAAGTTGCCTCCATTTTATGGACAGAAAGAGGTTTGGAGACTCAGGCAACTTGCTCCAACTGCCTGCCCAAGAAGACAGGAGTCAGGTCCAGAGCCACAGCTGAGATGCTATTCTTCACATATGCAGTGAGAAACAAGGCCAGGAGGAGACAGCGCTTACAACCCCATCCGGGTCCCTCCAGTGAGTCTGGGAGTCCAGCAGACACCACACCTAAGGGTCTGAACACCTGAAGCTCAGGCTTCCATTGGGAGGATGCTGGTGAAGTCATGTGGGAATGCAAGACCTTGTGGAGAGCTCACTTTGCTTTGCATGGTATTGAAGACAAGGTCCTTTGCCCTTTCCTTAGGGTAGGCAATGCTGACCACCGCATCAAGTGCAATGTTTTCTTTGTGAGGCGCTGACCTGAGTGCTTGGGATAAAACAGAAAAGGACAGAAAGGCTTCCTGACCTCACAGAACTTACAGGTTGTCAGGGTAAAGTTGATGCTAAAAATTACACAACCAGTTGAAAAATATAGTCAGAACTGGGTACAGAGAGTACTCGATGCTGAGGAAGGTTTCTGGGGAGATCACTTGAGGTCTGGGGAAGGGACTGAAAAGCTCTGGAAGCCACGTAGGTCCGAAGATCACTGTCCTCCTTGGTGTCCCTGTATAGACAGCATCTTCTTTACCCGGTAACTTTGATTTACCTTACTCTACTGCATCTAGGTCTATGTACAACTCATGCTTAAACTCTGATCTCAAACTTCAGTCTTAATAGGAGAGCCCTAACTCACAGACTGGTGGCAAGTCTGGGCACAGATTTCCCTTGGGGGAAGTGTCAGCTCAGAGCCAAGAAAATAAGAGACTCAAGACTACATGGGCAAAAGATAAAAAAAAAAAAAAGTAATGAACCTTCATTTTCTCAAAAAACAGACTTTATTGGGTGTTGAGGAGTATAGCCTGGTCCACGTACGTCATCATATAATCTATCTGGGATCACACAAGTAAACAAGAGGCACAAAGGCTACACATCGAGGTATGCAAAAACGAGGCCCCATTGAGTGCTTTCCAAAGAGGAAACCTACTTGGCATCCAGAGGGTGGGCTAGGGGAATGCCAACGGGACTTGCAGGAAGGACAGTGGAGGAGAGAGTGTATGGCATACTGTGCCATGAACAGGAGTCTGAATATATGAGCGAAGAAGGGTTTAAGTGCTGGAGTTCCAGGAAGGACAGACAAATGGTAGCTTTTGGAAGATGGTTTAGCACAATGGTTCTTTAATTTTGATGTGCCACAGAACAACTTGCAAGGTTCATAAAAATACTGTGGGACCCCCATCTGCAAAGTTTCTGATTCGGTAAGTCTGCCTTTGAATTTCCAATTTGTTTTCTAACAAGTTTCTCGGAGATGTTCATGCTGCCGGTCCAGGGACACCTCTTGGAGCACTCCTGGACCAAGGGAAAGCAGAAAACCAGCAGACTCATCAGGAGGTTGCTGCAGATATTCAGATGGGAGGGGCAGTGCAGCCAAGAAAACCATTTATGGACACTGAGTGAATCCCTTTACATATGATCTCCATTTTAACTCTGAAACATTTTCCTTAATCTGGAGTAAATGAAGCATCAAGAAGCTATGTAGTCATTTAGTAAGAAACAGGACCACTACCTGTATCTAGGCCAGGTTCAGACACAAAAACCTGTGTTCTCAGCCCCCACACAGTAATCCACGATTGGTGATTGGCTGAGTGGTGTTAAGGGCACATGGGACAGGTCCTAGCAACCTCTGGGTTTCTGGCTTGGACAATAAGGTGACAGGTGCTCGCCATTTAGTGTGCTCACGTTTGCAGCTCCTCAGATTTGTGATTTTGAGTTAAGACTGACTTGTGCTGTGCACTTTCTGAAAACATGATTATCTAGGGCAGGACTGGATGTATACATCTGGGGCTCAGGAGTGAGGTCCAGATTAGAGCTGGAAAATACTCCAGGGATAATATGAAGCAGGGAGAGAACGTTAAAACCTTCCCTGAGGAAAGTAAAATCAAGTGCAAGTCTAGAGGAACTGCCCAACCAAGCAGGCAGAGGGGTTGTTTCAGGAAGGGAGTCAGTGGTGCAGGAGCTTGGAGGCCAAGGAAAGACACAGAGGATCCATGGATTAATAGGTCACCTGGGCTGGACAATTCCAGTCGACTGTTAGGTACAGGCATATCAGAGGGATGCCTGGAAGGTGAGCAAACACAGAGGGAAAGTGGTGACTTCCTGGAAGCTTCCCCATGCAGAGCAGGTGGGCAACAGCTAAAGGGGAAGGTCCAACATTGAAGAGGAGGCTCAATTTCAAATGCTGAGGAAGGACCAGAAGTGGAACGCTCATACGCTGGAGCGGTTGAAGGGGAATGCAGAGTTCACAGCCCTTGCTGGCACTAATGTGGACCGGTTTGGATGCTCATCTGTCCCTAACAGGCTGTTAGGGTTACTGTTTTAGAGTGACTTGGTTGTCACTGACGGAGCTCATGTGGCAGTGGGAGTGTGAACAGGTACAGCAGAGCCGAAGGTCTGCTGATGGAAAGCTCTGAAAGCCCTCGCCTCCTGGGGCCGTTGCAGTACTAGGTTATCCCTGAACAGCAGGTCACTCAACTGCTTTTTCTAGATTAAATGAAATGGGCAAATATGTCCTGACTGAAATAGGGATGGGAGGCTCTGAGCCTGCTTTTTGCCTCCTTCCTCCCATAGTGTTTTCCAGATCCAGGCTCCTGGACAAGTTGGAGAATCTCCATCTGGGCCTAAGGTCTTACACTGCTGCAAATCCCCACATCAGGAAACAGCCATGGCCTCCCTCAGGATAGGATATTCACTGGTCAAATTTCCAGGATGCCAGAGGGCAGACATTGGACAGAGCCTGAGCCCTGTGTCAGTCTAAGGTTACAGAGTGGCCAAACTCCTGTCATCACAGCTAAGTCACGGCAGTGCAAGACAATTCCAAGGGGACGTGATTACTGTTTGTCTCCAGCCCTCTAATCTGAGGTCTTCCCTTGTTTTTCCCAGGTTTCCTTAAAGTTGCCCTGCTTGCACGCATGGGCATCATTCCAAGTAAAATGCCCCAAGAGGAAAGAACAAGAAGCCAGGCAGTCCCTCTTGGGTCCTGAAGCTGGAGCTGGGGCAGCTGGGAGCAGCACCAGGTTGTAGGAGTCACCCCACTCTCCCCTCTCTCCCCACTCTCCCCTCTCACCAAACAGCACAGCAAGAGGAATGAGTCAAGCTTTTCAGCAAAGAAAACACCATGATCACCTGGTAGATCATGATCACTGTTGTGCCAGAGGTAAGCTCTTGTCATTCCTTCCTGAGCAACGACAGGCAGCCGATGCTTGGGAAGATAACAGAATTCAAGAGCGATTGAAGACAGGAGGAAACAGGTACTCTCAGAAGTGACCCTGAAGCAGAGATCCCCTCACCCTTTTCTCTAGCACATAACCGTGTCTTGAGCTTGTCCTCTTGGTGCTAGCTTTGAAAGGGGCAATCCAAAGGGAAGCACTCGTCTCTGGTGGTGTTTGGTGGTCCAGCAGGAAGGTCTGAAACCTGTGCCTGTGTTTACTCAAAGAGGCTTCCGCTAAATCTCTCTGGTTAAATTTCCCCTGGAAAGTGGGGAGTTACAGGCATAGCAATGAGAGGCAGTGCCCAGAAACACAGGCCAGGGAAGCTCACCTGCTCCCATCCAAGAGTTTGGGAAGAGGCTTCCTCTGAACCCATGTTCTTAGCTGAGACTGTCATCAGTTACCTGGAGAACTCACTAAGCCCTCTGCTGATGAGCCTCAGAGGGTCTGGGCTGGCTCCCTAATGAGCCCCCAGGGATGCCGTCAGCATGCACTAGGCTGGGGCCCCACACCTGAGACCTACTGCTCATCACAGACACTGGCACCCAAACCAAATTCCATTATAATAGCCATCTTTATTTGTAAAAATCCAGATATAAAATGTATTCTTTCAGTCTTTCCAGATTTTCCTTTTTTACAAAAACAAAAAGGCACATAAAAACCTTCCCCTGCTGTCATTCCCATAGATGGATGTTTTCAGGCAGCCCCCCCACCCACCCCCAGTTATAGCTACATGCTTCATTCCAGGACATCTGGCTTCCCCCACATGCTCTGGCGCTTTCCTACCAGGGTAGAGTTCTGAACTCCGAGACTGAAGTACACAAAGGGGGGGTGGGGGCGGATGCAGAGTGTGTGGCATGATGCTCGGCGGCGTGCAGGGCAGGAGACTAGTAGTAGGTTTCCTTCTCCACCCAGCCTGTAGGTGGAAAGAGAAAGAAAAGACAGGATGAGGACCCAGCTGATGATGGTGGGTGGGTAGGGTATACAGTCAAATTCAGTATGGGACCTCTCAACTGTTGCTACATAATTCTTGTTAGGACTACTGTTACCTGGAAAGATGGTTTAGGTTTCTGGCAAGGTTGTCACTACATTATATTCAATTTGTACTTTAAAATGTAACATAAGTTGATTGACTCCCACACATGGCTGAAGATATGACTATTCAGTGGGCCTTAGGGATCGGACTGACCACTAAGGGAGCTCAGAACCACCAGAGTCAGGAGACCCACAGTCCCACCAGCTCCCCGTCCAACCAGAGTTAAAATGCTAGAATTACCGCCTGAGGGGCTGGAGATTTAGCTCAGCGGCATAAGCGCCTGCCTTGCGAGCAGGCAGTCGTGAGTTCGATCCCCGGTACCGATAAAAAAGGAAAAAGACAAAAAAAAAAAAGAATTACCGCCTGGGCGCCGCCTGATGATGAGCTTCCTGACTTCGTCATACACGAAGATGAGCAGAGAATAGGGGAAGGCACAGAACCACCAGGTAGGCCTGCAGGGAGAATCAGGAAGCAATTTATAGACACGTGAACACAATTCAAAGGAAGAAAGAAAACCCTCACATCACAGAATTGTGGTAAGGCAGCAGTCAGGTCCAGGGCAGTCACTGCTCTCCGAGCTACTAACAGGACAGATCAAATCACCTAATGGCAAGTTGCTGCCGTGCGCCAGGGCCTGGAGACACAGTGGCCTGCACACTCTACAAGGGGAGCTCTGGCTGTCAGCGGTGAGTTGAGAACATTTGCTGCTGACAAGAACGGACGACTGGATGTTTTCTTTCTTCCCTTTCTAAAGTACTTAAGAAGCTGCATGTTTTCTTTCTTCCCTTTCTAAAGTACTTAAGAAGCTGCTGAGCGCATTTCTCTCAAGTCTTGGTACTTGAAGACAAAGAACTGTGGGTCAAAATCAATTTATGCACCTAAATTTGGTCTCTGAAAGGTAATTTGGGACACTCAATTGCACGTTCTGACTCCCTGATCTGCAGGACAGAAAAAAACCTGAGCCAGAGGACAGAGGTCTTCGTGGGTCGTAGGAAGCTGCTGCCTCTCAGTTCCCAGCCTCGAAGGCTCTGGTAGTCTCTCTTCTTTCCAAGCATCCTCTATAACAGGGAAAAGGTTGCCTCATTTAACTCAGAAACCAGAGGAACCAAACCACCTTCCAAAGCTGAGTAAAACCTGTCAGGAACAAGTTCTCTAGTGGCCACAACAAATTGATGTGCCCAGAGAATGGCAACGTCCTTAGACACTACCCCCTTTTAGGGGAATTTTTCACTCAGACTTTTAGCTGTTCTTTCCCAGCCTCTCTCTCCCTAAAAAATGGGCAAAGTCAATAGACTTCAACTTGGCACATCTTGCCTGTGATGTACGCCAGCTCTGTCCAAGGTATTGGGAAAACAAGGCATTGTGACCCAAGCCTTAACAATTACAATCTAGTGGGGAATAAAAAACAACCACCTCAAAGAAGAGATGGAACCACCCAGGACCAAGAGGACAAGGTCACACAGGAACGCACTGCACTCCAAGATCTGCACCGACGGACGATGAGGATACAAAGAGAGGGAGGAGTCCAGGGAAAGGAAGGGAGCATGCTTACCAAGCACACAGGCAGAGGGGAGAACACTGAACTCATCACAGGGTTGGGTGGGGTAAAAGACAGGCTAGGACAACAGTGAGACAGACCCTAGATACGTCTCACTGCACCACAGCTATCTACACAAACCCACAGGGAAGGAAAGAGGTCAACCGGTTTTGCTTAGTTTAAGGTTGCGATCAATAAGCAGATGCACTGGTTAACAGGTCAGTTGATGGTCCAAATAGATCTGAGCAAGGATAGAGGCAAAAGACTACTGAAAGTCTCAGGCTTTGAACTTGTCATGTGGGTCCCATGTTCCATGGCTTAGCGTATTTTAACCAGGTGATCGCTTCTTTGACCTCAATCAGTTTCTAGATATCACCAAACACTTACGTTTCATACAGACACAGAGCTATAGTGATCCCTGTCTATGAAAATTCAGGTTTAACGGAGTGCACAGTCACTGGCTGTATGTAAGACCACTCTGGATCTGAGTAGACTAGTGGTTTTTTCTATCCAAAGTACAGTAAAAGAGGCCTCAGATTTGCTTCTCCAACCTTCTTGTGGGAACAGAGTATTTAGAGCCTCGGAAAGGTGAGGACTGTGATAGGGTAGTGACTATAATAAGTAAATCAAGATTTTGAGCTTTAGTCCCTAAACACCAAGACAGCCCCAGATGGCCTCTAAATATGGCTGGACCATGGCTAGAGGACTTGAGGCCTCAATCTGGTGAACTGGTGAGCAGTTCCAAGGAGCTAAACACTTATGTGGGCTCCACCGGGCCCAAATTCCAAGTGTGAGCAGTAGTCACACTAGTCTGATTTATGGACAAGGACAAGGTTTCCTAACTCTGTAATCCACAGGACTGTGTACATGACACTCAAAATTCTGAATCTGTATTCCTGAACATCAGGAGGGGAAAGAGCAACATATCCTACTGTACTTCCATACCTCTTCTCTTTACTTACTTGAGGGGATACATCCGAAGGGCAACACCCATTCCAGGACAGTAGGAAAGGAAAGCAGCAAGGGCGGTCTCTTCAAAGAGGCCAAATATTAAGATCTTGTTCCTAAAAGTCAAGAGAGAAAAATCTTCAAAGGTGCAAACACAATTTTATCTTCTAATGCTACGTGTTAAATGGCAGATCAATGCCTTCTTGGGCTTTCAGCAAAGGATTTACAAAGCTCCTTTTGAGTCAGCGCCCTTGGCATGACCTTCATCACTCACTTCATCCCCTGCTGGAAGACTGAATTCCTCCTGGTCTTACAGATGATCAAGTCAGCCCACTGCACCACCACAATACTGACGAAGAAGGCTGTGTGGCAGGTGAACTCCACGATTTTCCTCTGCTCGTAGGTCTGTAATGCAAAGATACACACATAAACCTCAGCTCTTCAGGCTCACGGCGAACGGCACTGTGGCCAATCTCCTGGCACTTCAGGACCAGAGCCTTAGTCAGCCAAGAAGCCCTCACTCACCCATTGCTGCCCGTAGCTGTCTTCCATATCATTGATCCAGCGGTCATCCCAGTCCACACGGAGGCCCAACAGGTGAATTGGAAGGAAGCCATTCTCAGCCAGAATCACAAAGTAAGTGAAGAAGCCCCCCAGGGCCTGGATCATACCTAAGACATTGGAAAAGCCACCTCAATACTACAATCTCATGCAAGGCCATCTCCACAGCCTCATCTAATCACTGTAACAGCTAGAGTGAGGGTGGTCTTTATCACTGGTTGGGGAAGGCACAGGGCAAATACCTGGTCATTTATGGACTTGGGAGAGTTCAGACAGAAGATCCTGGGTGCATTCTGAACTCAACGTCCCTTCTACTTTAGAATCACTTTTTCTTTTTGGTGAAAGGATTGAACTTACAGCCTCCTGCTTGCTAGGCATGCGCATGTGAGCTTCTGAGCTAAACCCCTGGCCCTTAGAATTACTTTTTACAGCTTAAAAAAAAATGACACATAGGCCTTGTTTGAAAAACCCCCACTTCTCTTAACATATGCTTCTAACAAAGTATAACCCTCAGAGAAAACCAGCTTCCTCTTCCACCATTCAAAATGTTTACGCATTATCATTTTATCATCTGTTGTGGCACCTTCTAACCCAACACTTTTCCCTGCACTATCAAGACTTTTTTCCCATCATTCAACCCAATGATAGCACCCTAACTTTCTCAGGACAGGATCTTAGCCTATGCATCTTGAGGCCTGGCCATCTCATGTCAAACTTAGATTCTCCCAGAGGAGGTCAGCATAGGCCACCAGCCTGTTGCTCAGTGGGCATAATTTCCACGAGGTGCTAAACTGGTCTACTTCACTCAGTTTGTTCTATTAATACAACACAAGGGCAGAAATCAGTGCTTACAGTGGCTTCCCTCCTTCCCCTGAAGGAGGTCAGGCAAAGGATTTAAGGATGAAATTTTGACTCCTTTCTAGACTTCCTATTAGCCAGGCACACTCAACTTTCAGAGCAGACATCAAACATGAGATGGGAGTGTAGCACAAGACCATCATTTGGTGTGATCTACTGACCCAACAGTCAAATCCACAAATTTCTTCAGGGTTTAATTCTCCAATCAAATTAGTGACAGTGTGTACATGCCAAGGTGAGCCACCTTTGATGAACTAATAAACAAAGCTCCTTAGCTCTATGCTCGGGACTTTGCAGAGGTGAGGAACAGAAGTTCCTCAGGCAAAGCTGAGTCCAGTCATAGGGTGATCATACTAAAGTAGTATAGTACCAAAAACAGATCATGGTACACGGAAGGTAATTTTTCCACAGTGCATTTGAAGTCTCAGAAACCCATGCAATCAAGGCAGACATAGCACTATAGATCCTCTAAATGTGCCAGCTCATGGCCCACATGGTGGCTTACCAATCTGTCCATAGGCCATGCTGATCAACCGCTCATTCACGAGCTTGTCAGTTTTGGGGTTTCTGGGTTGTCTCTTCATGATGTCACTCTCAGCTTGCTCATATGCCAGTGAGATGGCAGGGACCTGTGGAGAGAACAGACTTTAAAAGTAAAACAAACAACATGGCATCATGGATGTTCAAAATTCTTGCCCTCTTTTTAAAAAATCTGTTTTTTATTTCATGAGACAATACTATAGTCCCACCTCCCCCCTTAAAGCCAAATTACAAAAGGGAAGAGAATTCTTCACAACACCAGCCCCAGCCTCAGGGGAGGGAACAAGGTGTGAGTGCTGCTGTCCACTTACCATGTCAGTACCTAAATCAATGCAGAGGATTGTGACGGTCCCCAGTGGTAGTGGAATGTTTGCAATAATAAATATCAGGAAGGGGGTGATCTCTGGAATGTTACTAGTTAGGGTATAGGCAATGGATTTCTTCAAGTTATCAAAGATCAGACGACCTAGGAAAACAAGAATTATTATTGGTACTTCTTAAGGAGTAGAAACTGAACATATCCAGGGGGTACAGAAGTGGATGCTGACTGCAGTTATCTGGACAAGTTTTTAATGGACATTTCAAATCCCATTCTCACCTTCTTCTACTCCAGTCACAATTGAGGCAAAGTTGTCATCCAAAAGAATCATGTCAGCAGCTTGTTTAGACACATCAGAGCCAGCAATCCCCATAGCAACCCCAATGTCTGCTTTCTTCAAAGCTGGAGAGTCATTGACACCATCACCAGTCACGGCTACAATAGCACCCTATCCAGAAAATCAAAGGGAGATGGGTTAATAAAACCCGTTACTTCAAGAGATGGAAATAAAGAGACATGTGCCTCCAATGGGCATGGCCATGGGAGTTGCTCTTGCCCAGGGAGTCTAGATGGAGTTTCAGGGGCATTTCAGCTAAAGTTCTCCACCAAATGGCAGAAGAAGACAACAAATGTCTTCCCACAAATATTAATGGGGGTCACTTAGAACAATGACGGTGGTTGAGTGGCATTCTGGGAAATCCTGTTCTTCTATGTACACCCTCCTTCTCAAGGTGGGACAGAAACTCCCAGCCATCCTCATCTCCCCTACAGACACTGTGATCCCATACTGTTATTCCACACCCCTAACCTGAGGTGCGGGCTCTCGGCCACCCTAGGGACCTATACTGTCAAGTGCTTCTGAGACACTGAACAACAAGTCACCCTCCTTCCTGTGTCCCCTCCTAACAAACACACTGAGGGTGATGAAGCTGCGTAGGCTTCCACTGCTGCTTCACGTTCACTGGAGCCCCAGGCACAAAGGCCACCAGTGCCCAGGCAGCCCAGTCTCCACTCACTGACCTGTCTCTGGCAGCCTTCCACAATGATAAGCTTCTGCTGAGGGGATGTTCTGGCAAACACAATCTCAGTGTGGTGCTTCAAAATGTCATCCAGTTGCTCTGAGGTCATGTCCTTCAGATCACTGCCGTGTAAGACACAGGCCTTGGCATCTCTAGAATTAGGACCAAAAACATAGTAAGGTTATCACTTCACCAGCGTGATCACCTAGACAGATGACAGACCGCAAACATGTTCTAAACAGAACACAGAGAAGCAAGTTTCCTCCTATCTGAGAGCTATTTTCTGTGTAGTGCTTTACATGCTACAAGGCATTTTCACATAGGTTATTGTGTTCAAGGCTCACAACTACCTGTGGGATAGGCCTGTTATCTTCCTTTCTCCAGCTTTGCCAGACACATTAAAACACTATGAGCAAATTTTAGAAAGTAGCAGAGCTGATGAAAAACCAAACCTCCCTTTCTCCCAAGTAGAGTGAAGTGGCCCTAAAACTTAACAAAAGAAATATAAAACTTCTTGGGACCAGAGATTTAGCTCAGCGGCATAAGCCTCTGCCTGGCAAGTGCTAGGTCATGAGTTCGATCCCTGGTACCAAAAAACAAAACAAAATGAACAAACAAACAAAAAAACTCCTTTTAATTTTAATATATTGCCAATTTTCCCCTTTTTGGCATGAACTGTTTAGCTAACTGTCCATTTTTTATTTGATTTGATTATCATCAAGGTATTAAGTGCTAGGCAGCAGAGTGGTTATCAGCATAAAACTGGTAGAGAACTTAGATGAAGGAATTTATCACATGACGTTACTAGTTCGGAGGGTCTGAACTTCCTGCCTTACCTCGGGTTCACCTGGCTCACTGGGATGTTGAGGCGGGCAGCAATGTCTTCTACAGTCTCATTGCCCTCTGAGATGATGCCCACACCTTTGGCAATGGCTTTCGCTGTGATTGGATGGTCGCCCGTGACCATGATGACCTGAAAAAACAGGATCATTTACTGAATGTGACTTCCAAGTGGAAAACGGAAAAGTTTTACTCCAGGTGAGTAGATAAGAGTAAACATAGTATTAAAGGTCCATTAGCTTGAAATACCAAAAGAAAAAAATGCAAATATAGAGCCAAGAAAGTATTCATTTGCAATTACAAAAAATGTAAAACAAACGAATTCCCAGAAAAGAAACACAAAGTCAATATTTAGATTTATCTTGGCACATGGGCATATCACACTGCATACGCAACATCTATTTTTGTATTTACAGTCACATAAGAATACTCAACTTTACTAAGATTAGCAAAAGAATAAAACAAAAAACAGACACAAACCTAATGCTGGTGAGACTGTAAAGAAGCAAGAGATTGCTAGTTAACATTTTCAAACTGGCCCAATTCTGAGAAACAGTAACATATAACAAGAACGCAAAGCCAGGGAGGCAGCTGGGCGCTACCTTAATTCCAGCGCTTCGACATTTGCCCACGGCATCAGGAACGGCCGCTCGAGGGGGGTCGATCATGGAGATGAGTCCAACAAAGCAGAGGTTATCCAGGGGGAAATTCACTTCATCAGTGTCAAACTGGAACCCTTCGGGAAACTGTTCATCTGGCAGAAGAAGGTGGCAGAAACCTGCAGGGAAGGTAGAGGGCCTGTGAGAATTTCCAGTACTTCAGAGTACAAAGTCCACGACAGGTCTATTGTAGTCCTTGAGGCCCATCTTCTGCTGGATATTTACCTCAGGTTTTTCTTTTCTGTATTAAGGATCTGAACCCAGAGGTGCTCTACCACTGACTTATACTGGTCAGTCAAATCAACCACCTTCTTTTTTCAGATTTTATTTGGAGCTAGGATCTTACCAAGTGGCCAGTCTGGCCTCTAACTTGTGATTCTCCTGCCTTGGCCTTGGGTAACTGGGATCACAGGCACGTGCTATAGCACCTGACAGTTTACAGTATTTCTTAAAATCTAGTTTGGTAACATAATGAATATTTTAACACTCAGAAATACAGTATTAGCGAGAAAGAAAAAAAAAGAAAGAAAATCCAGAAACAATCCTCTACCAAGGAATAGGGATATTTAATGTGGAAAAGACTGGCATGGTAATTTTGAGCAACAGCACATCAGGATTTTAAGAGCTACCACTGATACAGTAAGCTATTTAGATTTAGCGAAGCACTTAAATATCAGTGCTGGCTACTCTTGCTGGAAAAACGGAGGCCATATCTGCTCATCTAATTGAAATACATTATACTGAGCACAGGCTGGGGAGTCACGCTGGCCACTCTGAAAGACCGGTCTCTCAGACACGTGAGGCAGACACCATGCTTATGTGGGCAGGGATGTGAATGAGGAGAGACCAGACAATCAGTTCTAAGGTATCCAGCCTAAGGAGAATAAGAGCTCCATACGTAATGAGTTTGCATCTGATTACCTACAAAATATTCTAAATACCACTTAACAAATACATTGGATAGTGGGTAAACTTTTAAGCCTCAATAGCTATTAGATTAGAAAGGATAACACCTAGCCTAAACACTCACTGCTAATCTAGTCTGTTCCCATGGCAATGTGCAACCATTTTAAGGTGGCATGGCCACAGCAACAGGCTAAGATGATAAGCATCTCTTTCCTCATATTAAAAAAGACAAACATTAAGGCCACAGGTCTAAGGATGAGCAACCCACCGGACTGTTTCCCACAGCCCAATACACTGGCCTTTGCTCCAGCGCTTGCTGTTTTCAAAACCATACAAGGAGAATCAGGACTGCCCCAGAGAAAACTCAAGGTGGTCAACAGGCCCCAAGTTATAGTTAACACAGTCACTGTGCCTGTCCATGCGGCAGGGTGCTAGCAGAGATGCACCCAGGCTTTCTGTCATCAAGCTGTCTACGTACCCAGCACTCGCTCTCCAAGGCCACCCAGCTCCAGATAGGCATTCTGAAATGCATCCTTCAGCTCCTCGTCCAGGGGCTGTTCCTTGCCATGGAGGAGGATGGAGCTGCAGCGGTCCAGGATCCTTTCAGGAGCACCCTTCATCACCAACAAGTGTCGTGGCTCATTCGTGTTGGGGTTCTTATGAATGGACAACTGTGGAGGATATTTCAAAAGGAAACATCAGATGGCTGCCTGTGACAGTCCATGCAGGAAAACCAGGCTTCACTATTTAGTATTTGTTACAAAATAAACCACCATCTCCTTTCTGAAATTTGAAGTATCTTATACTTCATGACATACTTTGAATACTACAGAAAAAATGAGCACTATGAGGTCAGGTGTGGTGGCTCATGCCTATAATCCCAGAACTTGGGTGGATAAGGCAGGAGGATTGCTGCAAGTTCAAGGTCAGCCTGAGCTATAAAGTGAGTTCAAGGCCAACCTGCATTGAATAGCTAGACCCTATCTCAAAAAGACAAAAGAAAAAGTTCATAAGTAAGTCACAGTACTCTACATGAACATAAATACTTTTACATGCATATGTTTACATAGAAGATTCTCCTAAAGGAACTCTGGGGACGAAGGGATTGGTACACACCTGTATACACACACCTGCTCCTATTTCCCCATATCAAACCATCCACAGATATTCAAAAGGGAGCAATATTTTGGAAGAGATCTCATTTATACTATTGATGTTCAAACAGTTGAGGGCTTTACAGGGTAAAATTTAAAGTTAAACTTTGTAAAGCCCCAGAAGGGAAGGTATTTCTTCTTCTATCGCCTATGTTTCTCGCTGTATTTCCCTCCAAGAGTGCCCTCAGCCACCTGATACTTGTTAGTGGAGTTGAACGGAATCTCGACAATCTTAGCATATCTGTCTCTCATCTCATTCACAGAGCCGCAGCAGAGCTCAATGCATTTCAACAGTGCTGACTCAGAGGCATCTCCTGCAACTGCCCGCTGTGAACAGAGAAATCATATGTTAGTTCCTCCAAAAAGGCTTCCCTGGGGCATCACTGAGAAACAGGGAAAATAACAGAATGTATTCCAATCTTGGCAGAGATGGGAGAGAATAGAGGAGGGGAAGCAGCACCACTGGGAGGCCTTGGAACCCACAGCTCTGCTGTTCACGGCGCCTCAGAGGGTGCACAACGCTGTCACGTAGCTACCCTAACGTACACGCCCAACCTACTTTATTTCTAGCTTCCCCCTACCCTAATGAAAGTCAAAAGGTCAGTGCTATTTTGAAGTGCTTCACTTTGGTTATGACCCTGAAAGTACCAAGGAAGAGGTAAACACTTGTAACACCTCTCATAGTCCAAGAATTTAAAGGAAAATGGCTTAGGGTCTCAGGACTAGGTACAAACCGTATCAAAAGCAAAGTAAAGAACTTGATATAAACTAATACTGACACTCTGACTTATTGAAAAACACTACTAGTTATAAACAACTTTTATACAGGAAAACGTCCTAGAACTTGCAAGGCTGCACATTCAGATGAGCAAATGAAAGCTCAGAGTGGAGCAATCCTGAGTAAAAAGAAAGGTGGTCACATTTAGTGAGAAACATAAGAGAGGATCACTTTCCAGAATAGCCAGCTATTAAAAAAGAATAGGGCTGCAGCACTTCCCTATCCCACCTTTTAAATTTTGGGCGGTAATGAAGTTACTGATATAACTCAATTCTGCCAATACTTAGAATAAATCTTTTGCCACTCTTCTGGAATTTCTAAATCAAGAAAAACTTGAGACTTCCACACCTCAATGCTTAAAGCCTAGAAAATTCCCACTTTAAGGTGAGGATAAACTATGAGGCAGGCATGTCCAAACAACATCATCCTTAAATAACTGAATGCCAAGAAAATCTTTTTAAGGAATAATCGAGCCCATGGTCAAAACAGAAGCCCTCTCAGTGACTTGTAAGCCATACTTGCTTTGGCAAAATTATACTGAGAACCGCCACAAGCAACTCCCAGTCTCACATGGCTCTTTGTCCTCTTGAGGACTCTGCAACTCATGATCTCTGAGATTGCATCTGAACTAGGGCAATGCAGGAAAATCTTGGTCATTTCAAACTGCGCGAGAATTCCATAAGGCTGAGCTTATTGTTCCCCTGATCTTATTCCTGCATCATTAGTAAACAAGCTAAGAACAAGTAAGAGTAGTCAAGCTATTTTAAGAAAGTAAATGGCTTAAGTGATTTACTGGAATCTGGTGTATCCTAATATTCAAATACGATTATTGAGTCACTAAAGCTAAGCCCTCAATTTTTATTATATCTTCTTTTTCTAACCAGCACAGACTATTGGGCACTGAAGGGATTTCACATCTCCAGGCATACGTACCACACAGACAGATCACACAAAGGCAAAGTGCTACTTAAAAAGCACATTCCCATGGCATTCGGCTGTGGTGTCCCCACCCACTCCCCAAGCAACCTACGAGAAAACAGTAACTCCCAAGCATTACCTTAAGAATAGGTACATTTTCCTGGTTAGCCTGAAACACTGCCCTGTTACAAAGACCTGCAATTCTGGACAGAGCAAGCCAGGTAGCTGAGGTCTTGTCGAAGGAGACACCTAACAGAAAGCAAGAAAACAACAGGAAAATGACAGTCTATACAATCATAGCTTTCTTATTAAAAACCCCATAAAAACCTGACAACTTGGTATATGTTGCTTCCTAGTTAATGTAACTGGTTTTTTAGACATCTTTCCATCATAATAACTTTTCTGATACACACAAAAAAATCTCTCAGTCAAATGATAAAAATTAAAAAACTGCCAGCAACATGAGTAGGCAGCACTAGAGAGGCATCCCTGGGCTTACCACTCTGATTCTCTGTTGTATCAGCTTCATGGATTTGATTGTCAAACCACATGTGGGCCACTGTCATTCGGTTCTGAGTCAGAGTTCCAGTTTTATCTGAGCAGATGGTAGATGTGGACCCCAAAGTCTCCACAGCTTCTAAATTCTTCACCAAGCAGTTCTTCCTTGCCATGCGTTTGGCAGTAAGCGTCAGACACACCTAAAGAGTCATTAAAAACAACATTATTCAACCAGGAAGTCTATACCAATGCTAGCTACATCCTCACATGGGAGAAATTTATCCAAAGTTATGTCTCTATCTTCTTCTGAAAACATAATGGTAACATATATATGAGCCCCCTACAACAAAAAAGCGATGGATTAAAAAACAAAACACCCACCAAAATTTATCACATTCTATTCACAACTAGTCCACTATTCTTTCTCCATTATAATCTTGTGGGTAATGTATGTGATAATCTAAGAATAAAATGTCTTAAGGTTTCTGAATAAACATGCTGAGGTTTATTCAAAGCTCACCATGTAACATGGCATGGGAAAACAAAAAACAAAACAAAACTATACAGCAACAT
The DNA here is from genome assembly GCF_034190915.1 of Cavia porcellus. NCBI lineage: Eukaryota > Metazoa > Chordata > Mammalia > Rodentia > Caviidae > Cavia > Cavia porcellus. The sequence continues at coordinate 136,701,657 of NW_026947484.1, read as the reverse complement.
GAATGACTAAAGTGGCAGCCTCTCAGGAGAGGCTAATGGAGAGTCCTTTACCCATGCCAGCTGACCTGCCGAGGGTGACCACCACCTTCCCCGTGTCTCTTACCGTGACGGTGGCCAGCAAACCTTCCGGCACATTGGCTACGATGATGCCAATGAGGAAGATGACTGCTTCAAGCCAGGTGTACTCGAGGATCAGCGAGAGGATGAAGAAGGAAACACCCAAGAACACAGCCACACCCGTGATTATGTGGATAAAATGTTCAATTTCTGCAGCAATGGGTGTCTGGCCTCCTTCTAGTCCAGAAGCCAGGGTAGCAATTCTTCCCATCACAGTGCGGTCCCCAGTGTACACAACAATGCCACGAGCAGTGCCTTAAGAAAACATAGGGGACACGAAACTGTATCAAGTTGTACCCAATCAGAAAAAACCCACAGAATGTGCATGTAGCATGGTTTCAAAAAGGGACAAAACGCATTTGTAAAGGACTAGTTCCTTGGCTATATTTGTTGTTTGTTTTAAACCACAGTCTTTGGCAAAGAGATTTCTACCCACTGCAGGGCAGCAGCCCAAATATCTATGCTGGATAGGCGCTGTCAGTAAGAGAGGCACTGTGGGGGTGTAGTGAGGACTCAGACCAGCCACTGGGCATTACCTGTCAGCCAACGGAATGACCTCTGCTTGGTGCTGACGAAATGGAGAAAACAAAAAAAAATCTCTGTCTCTGCTCTTTTTTTTTTTTTTTTTTTTTTTTTTTTTTTTTTTTGTTAACACCCACAATAAATACCATGTCATCCATCAGAGTTGCTTAAAATGGTTTACCTTCAACACAATTGGTTGAAAAAAAGGCAATGTTTCTGGTCTCTAAGGGATTTTCATTTGTGAAATCTGGAGACCTAGTTTGGGGTTCTGATTCACCAGTGAGGGAGGAGTTATCCACCTGTGAGAAAAATAAAAGAGTCATGTGAATGCAATGGCTTCCTCATGAGCTCCTGTGCTCACAATTCAACCTGCCCAAGGAGCACAGCTGGCTATAAGAGGTTACACAGCTAATGTGCAAGGCCCTGGATTTGATCCCCAGCACTGGGAGGAAAAACAAACAAACACTCCCCCCCCCCAAAAAAAAACCCAAAGATCTACCTTGCAGCCATTTGCAGATATGATTCTGAGATCAGCAGGGATTCGGTCTCCTCCTTTTACTTCCACCAGATCCCCAACTACAACGTCCTCTGCATTTATGCTCATTTTCTCACCATTTCGAATCACGAGAGCTTGCTTTGGAAGGAACAATTTATACCATTAAATACTAGCAAGGAAAAGGTAGTGACCAATACAATACAAAAACCTAGATCACAAGTGATCCGTACTCCTAATTACAGGAATATACAGCAGACATATTACCCATCTTTTGATTTGTACAAGATACAAAAACTTGTTCAATACTTATCTAAGAGATATTGCTCTAAGATACCAAGTCTGCTTTCTGGGCCATGTTTGGATAGAGTCACTTAATCCTTGGAAAACCTTAATTTCACACTACTATTTCATGTCTTGGGGGCTGTCAAATCACCTGATGGGGAAGAACAAAGCATCAGATACCTGAGGGACCATGTTTTTGAAAGAATCCATAATCTTTGAACTTTTAGCTTCTTGATAGTAGGAGAAACAGCCAGTTATGATGACGACAGCAGACAGCACAACACCAAGGTACAGCTAGAGGGGAAAACAAGATAGATCAATGGGTCTTAGAGTACTGGGTACAGTCAAATCACTTTTGACCAAATAAAAACAGAAAGATCAAAGCTTCAGAAATACAGAACTCTTGCTTTCATAGTCATCATTCTCAATCCATATCTGGAGGGTGAGAAATGGAGTCAGATGTAGGCTAACTTGATAGACTTGTAAATCTTATTTCTCCTGATATATTAAACCAACGGTATTTTTTCAAACTTCTGACTTCAGAAGGACAGCTGCCAACTTGTAGGGAAGCTGGGTTCCACCATCTGCTAAGTGACAGCCAGAGCTGGGCCAGTACCTGGGTAGATCTGTTTGTTCCCAGCAGCCACCTGCAGGTAGATAGCTCATGAGGGAGCCCGGAGCAAGAGAGGAAGGGAGAAACAGTGAAGGGGGAGGAACAGCTGGGCCCGGAAGGCAGTAGCTACCGCAACTGAAAATAAGTGATAGGAACCACAGGCTAAGATGAAACCATATGTGTACTTACTACTCACATTATCATTTGAAGGTCCCTCTTCCATGCTTAAGCTTTCAATGCCATAAGCCAAGAAGCAAAGAATTGCTCCAATCCACAGTAACATCGAGAAGCCCCCAAATAGTTGCCGGCAGAATTTGACCCATTCAGGAGTAGTGGGAGGGGGTGTGAGGGAATTAGGACCATCTCGGGCCAGGATCTCAGCAGCCCGAGCAGAGGTTAAGCCCTGAGGAGTAAAGAAACACAAGTAAGATAAACTGCACCCACACGCAGAAGCGAACACATTTACTTGATAGCTGGAAAGCTGCAATAAAGGATTTAGGGAGGAAACACAGCTGCCAAATTTCTCCATGAAGAACTCTTGGTTCAAACAAACAAGAAATACAAATTTCCTGAGGAGCATCCCCATTGAAACTCTTCTAAAAATGTTCCATGGACAAATGTGAAGCTAGCCGAAATTTTTCTATGTTTTAGATCAAAGCATATGTGTGATAACAGTTTTTAATGATTCAGTTTTGCAGATTAAGGGCTTTAAATCATCTATGTACTAGACTACCTCTGTTAGAGAGGGAGAGAAACTCTACATCCATCAGAGGAAGAAAAACTTTCTGTGCAAATCCACTCTTACTGGATTAACAGTCAAGTTTTAAGCACAGAACTTTATTCCTAGCATTGTCATAATACATATGTCTCACTGCTGGGCAGCTTGAAAGGCCAGTGGAACATTCATGACTGTGCCACTTGTACCAGCAAGTGCTACAAGCTACCTGATGGAACAGTCTTGCATGTACCACTGGTAGGGATGTGCTAAATTAATTACCTTGTTTAATTCTCCTGATAACTCTTAGTTATTACTAACCCTATTTATAAGGAAGAGAACACACTTCACAGTCACGCATGTAGGTACATGCTTGTAATTCCAGTTACTCAGGAGGCTGACACAGGACAATTTTAAATTCAAGGCCAGCCTGGACAACTTACTGAGACTGTCTCAAAATAAAATTTAAAACAGAGGCTGGGAACGTATCTCCGCTCTTCTCAGCAGTAAAAGAGAAAAACAACAGCAACAAGTGAAAAACAACCCAAAACTCTTACGTGAGACATTATAGGTAAAGTGCTTATAGTCAGCCTGGCCTGCAGGAGACACAAAATAAACCAACAGCTCTTGCTGAGTTTGGTCAAGACACCCTCTCAGAGTAAGCTGTTGCCCTCCTGATGCTCCCCTCAAACAATGACACTAAACACCTCAGTCTGCAAGCCACTACTCCACCTTTTTAAGTGAACATCTACAAATAACAAGTATCGATCTCTTCAGATTTTAGCAAACAACAAAACTCTATACTTAAGGCTACACACAAAACACATTTTTAAACCAAAAGTTTCTTTGAATTTTGTGAAAAAGTTTCATATAAAGGACAGAATAACCAATATTTTGACATATTTCAATGAGCTGGCTGGGAAAAGCACAAGAATTTAAATTTTTGAAAATCCAACTTTTTGAAATAGTCATTTCAATTTAATAAATGTACAAAAATAAAGGAAGCATTTATAATCAAAGGTCTGGGAATAAGCATGGCTTTGAAGCCAATTTCAGGTCTTGGTGCTCCCACATATCGATTCAAACCTACTGTAAAACAGGAAAAATAACATCCTCTTCCAAGAAGTTTAAAACAAATGGTAACATAGAAAAGCCAGAGATCTGTATGTAGCTGTCACTATATTCTTCGTAGAACCTCCAAGACTGTGATATGGGACAATATGTAATAGGAAAAACTAGTATTCTACACAAGTTTCGAGTAAGAACGTACTCGGCTCAAGTCTGTTCCATATTTACGATGAAGTTCATCAAGGCTAAGTTTATGATCATCCTATAAAAAAACAGAAATAACAGAATTAAACACTAGCATTATGAAAGGATAGAAAGCATTCATATTACTTATTCTTGTCATTAGGCTAATAAGCACATTTCTCTTCACTGGCCTACATTTTAAAGCTATTGACCAACAGCTTAACAACCACATAGCTGCTTCCCAAAAGTTCCTCAATGGCCATGGTTAACGCTGCTGATGGAGGTCCATTACTGCTTACCACAAGAGGGCTGAGGAACCCAGCTGCTCTCAGACCTGAAAAGACCTCATTTGCCTTCTCTGGTGACCAGACAGACTCCAGAAGGTTAAGTGTGTGGAAGCCTCCGTGGCTTGCAGAGGTCTAAAATCCTAAGTTCAGCATAACCCAGAGAAAAGCAAAGCCCTCTTAGGTAAGCTAAACCTTCTATGGACCTTTGGTACTGTCAGAGGGAGGGGACAACTTGTCCTACCCTCTACAAGATCTAAGATATTGCTTTTTAAGAACAAAAAGCAACCTTCTTCCCAGCTCACCATAGAAACTTCTTTCTTCAGTTCATCCATATCCCTGTCTTTCTTGGCCTTCCTGCTCTTTTTGTCGCCTTGTTCTGAAACCGCTGCGGGTTCATATTTATCACGTCCAACCTACAGGAGAAGGTGAGAAAGGCGCGGTTGTAAACTATGTGTAACACCTGAAAACTAAAAACAGCCGCTTTCTGGAAGTCACTGGGATAACATCTGTGAACTATAACAGTGCAACTGTGCCACACAAACGAAGCCACTCTGGTAAGGCTGCCACCATTACTCGAGATGCACCTCAGGGCATCAAAGGCGGTGGCTGGAAAGTTGTGCAATCCCAGAATGGACGACCTCATCAGAGGAACTTCCATTTGAGTGCACGTGGTGAATCAAGCCATCCAAATTCCTACTCTTCAATGTAGGATACACAGTGTAGGACTGAGGAGTTGGTGATTTGAGGCAGATGGGCCATGTGCAAGTCCTCGGTTCCCCTGCATCCTTGGGCAAGTCATGATTTCTCAAAGGTCAACTTCTGTGATGGAAATAAGACTACTGCCAACCTCAATTGTTATTATTGAGGGTTAAATGGTCGTTTTTTACATTTAGGGTTTTTTTCATATTCTAAAGATAGTGTTAGGTATCAAGTGTATCTTTAGCGTTCGTGTCAGAACACTGACCTTCTCCCCTGTTTGTATTAAGTTAGCCTAAAAATTCCCAAAATTCTTTAAGAGGAAAAAAATTAAAAAGTCCATACTCCATGCGAAAGCCTGAAAATAAAATCTCCAAAATGAAAGTCACTAGAAATGTTTTGACACAAGCAGGATGTAGGAAATGCATGTGCACTGTCACATAATTCACAGGATCCACCTACACCTCTAGAAAACTGGAAGAATTTTCAGAGAAAATGTTGATTGTATAGTTTAAATTTAGATTGTTCCACTCCCCCTATCCATTTAAATGCTTGAGTTTATCTCCAGGAAGCCTAAACATGGTACTTCAGAGTCAGTCCCTTGAACACAAGAGCCCCTCTCCCCAGTTCCCCAAACGGCCTCCCACATCTAAGACTTGGAAAGGAGGAGTAGGTATTAGTAATTTTTCTAAAATGGATGATAACTGGTACTAATACTATTATTTTGTGGCTCTCTACACTAAGGCTATATTTAGGAACTTGTACGTAGATTATAATTTTATTGTGCTGAGATGAAAACAAAATAAAGTCAAGAAGCGTAATTGTTCCAGTCATAACTAATATAACTGCAAATAAAACAGGACACTCACTTGTATTTGAAAGACTTCAACTTTCTGCTCCATATTAGTGGGTGTTAAAGATAATTATATTAGTTAAACTTATATATTTAGTTACACTGTCCAACTCTCGTGGCCATGGGCAGTGCTACCTGACAAATAACATCCCAAAGAGCTAAGGTACTTCAGTTTTCATCTTATCAGTTCAGTGTGGAGCAGGTCTAAAGATAGTCAACATTCCTGACATTCTCTCCACTGTGGAACAACCACATTTTAAGTGCCTCTTTGAGCAGAGCTCTTTGTGCCAGTTAAAATGAAAAGTAATCACATGCAATGAAGGCAAAGAGACAGAGGAAATAGAAAGATAGAGCTTCTACCAGAAAGGAACCATAGTCTAGAGTAGTATTTCTTTCACATATTTAATGGGAAAACACAACTTAAAAAAAAAAAAATCACCTGAAAAGACACTGACTGCGGATATCTAAGATATAGGTAGCTGGTTTGTAAATGTTCAAAACGCAGCTCAAATTTTAAAATTATATTTTTATTAAAATAGATTTAAATGACAAAGTTAAAAATTCCTCAGCCTCCCCATCTATATGCTTTGACTATTCTCAGACATTCAATATTTTCCACTCCAAAAGAAGGGAGAATTATTGAAGCACCAAGGCCTTGGATACCTTCCAACGTTTTATCACTGTTTATAAAATAAACGTCTTGCTTGCAAGCTCCATGGCTATCAATGGTCAAGTCAGCTGGAAATCTGGATTCCTTAGTAACTCCCCTCCCTTCACCAATTACTGTTCTATAAGGCACAGTTTTAATGAGGTCATTTTTGAAAGGTATACAGAAAATATTAAGACATGAAACTGCCAATTTTTCATCTCTTCACTAGACAATGTTTGTATAGCAGCAGAATGAGGCGGCTTATACAATGCAGTTCTTCCCCAGGAGTTAAACAGTAATTTAATCCTAGCTTATCCTGGGAAAGTGGGGGGGGGTATCAAGTAATAAGTACCTAAGTTCCTACCAGTCTTGATTCCTGCGATTTCATGGCTGAAAAAGGTTTATGCACGTAAGTGTGTGCGCGTGTGTGTGTGTGTGTGTGTGGTGTGCAGGGTGAGACAAGGAACAGCTGTAAAGTTAAGTAAGACGTTTTCTTTAGCATTTGGGAAAAACGGAGGTCACAGCAAGGAGGATGATAAGTATGGTGTTTCCTCAGTGACCTGCCCACACCACCCTTGAGTGCTGGCTACGCATTTTCACTTTCTCAATTAGAGAACTCAGTAACTTCCCCTACTCGTACAGCAAATCAGGGTGACCCGTGCTCCTCCTGTGTTCCACAAGATGGTCCCCTCTGAGTGTCTGAGGAAAAGTACAGGGAACAAGTGGCCCATCTACAAAAAGGTTACTGGTGAAAATGAGGTAAGCTGGGTTACAGGGTTTTATTTCATTTTTCCATTCTAATTTAAGAAGTGAGAAATCACAGCAAGGGCGAGGACTCATTCAGTGTGACAGTTTAAGGCTGTGCCATCACTTTACCCTTTGCTTCCTAGGGATTCCATTCTCTCAAAGATTAGCTACAAATTTTACTACTATTTGGTCTGGGCAAGGGAAGAGGTGCCTAGAGATGGTAACACTAGACAGGAGGAATCAAGATTAAAACACGTAACATGGCTGTCATTTGCTGAACCCTCCCAATGAGGGAGACATGACCAAGACTCTAGAGCGAAAGATGCTCCTTTCTCTTTTTCAGTAATTTTTATAGTCACCAAAAATTACCCCATAATCAGGAAAGAAAAAAGCCACCACAAAGAAAAAGCCAATAAATGTTTGAGAAAGGAGTTTCCATTCCCTAAGTACATTACTTATGGGCTGTGTAAGCCGCAGCTGCCAGCAGCACCACCCTACAGCCTTCTTCTTACTCTCCCAAACACCATCCCCAGCAGGGCAGCTTCTAGAAGACTCCTCAATTAGGCACTATGGATGCATAAGACCCGTGGCCCAAAGGGACCTCAGAGACCGTAGACTTGTGAAATTCCTGATGCATATGTCTAGGAGATACTTAAGCAGCTTGCCTTTCCCCTCACTCTAGATTTGTTGATGGTATTTTTATACCCCAACTCCAAGTCATTCCAGTGTTGCACCTGCCAGCTACACGATTTGAACAGCTGGCCTCAGCCTCCTTGTCCCTTACAATGAGACTAACACTTGGCACAAGGATGGTTTGGTTAGTTAAGGAACCCACATCCAAACTGAAAATGTAAAACCTGCACCATTTCCAAAACCTACAAACAAAAGCTTTTGATCAGCAAGCCAGGCCTCAGGGCCGGCAATAGAAACTGCTCCAAATGCAGCCCAATTCACAGCTGGCCAACAAGATGGTACGAATGGAACCTCTGAACTCAATCTGGCCAGTTCCACCCTGGCAGGGAAGCTGGGAGCTGAGTTCAGATCATGCTGGTTGCCTAGCAGCTCTGCCTTGTTTGGGTTACTGTTAAAAGGGTAAAGACTTTCCAGCTTCCTTGAATCATATGTTATCATTATTCAGTGTAATTATATACCTGAAGGTACTCCATGCAGTGTTTCACAAAAGGTACTAAAACTTGATTCTAATTAAGTTACAAATTACTTGCCATTCCCCACTTCCTATAAAAATTCTTCAAACCTTTAAGAAAAAAACTTATTTGGGGTATTTTTAAGTTTTATTTGATTTTCAAGAGGTGATCAAGCCCAGGTTACATCTTTATTTGCTCCTGAAACTGTGGTTGAGTTTGTATACAAGGAATTTCCTAGCCAAAGATCTGAAGCTACAAGATGCTTAGGCTAAGGAAAAGTAGCTTCTGCCTAGGTATTGAGATTGCCCTCCAGGGCCAGCAGTGACAATTCAATGCAGAGCAGTTCTCAGCAAAGGATGAAATCCAGGTAACAGCCAAACCTTTTCTGGCTCCCCCAAACACACAATGCAGAATATACTCCTAAAAAGCCGAAGCAGTAGGTCCCTTGTGAGCTGAGCTAGGTATTGGACCACACTTGCGTTGCAGCCCATCAACCTGCAGGGGTCAAAGGCAAGAGGAATGATTCCAGCCACCGAGTTCCCTCATCTCAAAATGAACAGGACTTACACCTTCCTCCCTAATCCACCTACATGCAAATTCTTAACAACCATGCCAGCCCACCCTACCTGCAACAGGTTGTTACCATCATTATTTGAAAATAAAAATTCTAGAATGTGTAATGAATCAATGTACTTTACATTCACTAGCTCTAAATAAAGGCACTTTGCTTTCCAGTTAGTAAAAACAAAGGCCCCTCCCCCCAGTTTTTTCAATGCGATAGCTCTACCACTGTGTTGAGCTCCTAGGAAGAACAAAAACTTTGGTGGCTTATTCTTCAATACTCTCTTCCTACCACCCTCCCCATTTTTTTTAGCCAGATTAGTATGAGATAACAAATTACAAGGAGATCAAAATCAATTCTCACTAATTCTGACCATTCCTCAACTGGTACCCTGAAACCTAAGTTAAGAAGTAAAATGACTGCAGTCTGAAGAGGGTAAAAGTATCTAGGGCCTAAAGAAACATAGTACAGTATGAGCTGAAATAACGAAGGAGATAGGTGCTCTTGTCCTGGAAGCATCACATGGAGGATATAGGAAAAACACAAGATAAGCCCCCAAATCCCTAGGGCCCTGGATACCATCATGATAACACACTAGAATACAAACACATCTAGTGATCACAAAACATTATCAGGCCCAAGCAAGGTAAGGCTCAAAGATAAAGATCAAACCATCAAGGCTCAATTTTCAGATGACCAACAGAGAATATGGGATAGTTGTTACTAAACAGGGGTTGAATAAAACAAGATAAAGAAGTCACTAAGAAATAAGGTCTCTTGGAGAAAAATTCCTTTGGCTCAGAACTCAAAATGAAACCAAACCAGAAAGAAAATGGGGGATGGGGTGGGGTGGGGTGGTCTATTCCTGACTGGCAGAAACTGCCATCCCAAACATCAGTCACATAAATGTGAAGAACTTCGAGTGGATTCCTGACAACAGATTTCAGCACAACTAATGAGGTGAGTCATATGCAAAGAACAGTCTCTCTGACAACAGCCAAAGAACACACTTCCTCTCGCTCAATTCATAGCAATGTGAGAAAGTTCAGACTCGACCTGGTTATTAGCCCTTTCACCCAACATATCTAATGAAAGAGAATTTTAAAAGGAGTTACGTGCAATAGATTTTCGTTTTCTTTATGGTATCACTTACAGGACATGTATTTTTGGTGTAATCTAGAACTGGTCAGTGCTGGCAGGGATAGAGAAGCATTTTGCCCAGTATTTTGCTGTCCAAACCCAGCCACTCTGATTACCACGAGCCCATCTGATCTGACACTCATGTTTCTTCTGGCCTGATGGCTGGCAGAGGGCCCTGGGCAACTAGAAGAGGGCAGCGCAGCCCCGTGTCAGGCTCGCTCCCATCACAGAAGGCTGAAAAGCCCATTCCACTTGAGAGTTAAGGGAAATCAATCACAGATAGTTTTTCACCTGCAGAGTGAAGTAGCTGGAACCCTAAAATGTCCCTAACTACATTTGTTTGTTGGCTAAAGATAACAGTTCTCAACAGTATCAATGGACATTTCCACTTTCTATTCCCTTGAAGAGCAAGTAACAGTACCTTCTATTATTTTCATCTTTAATGTATTTCTTTAGATGTAGGGAAATTGTTATTAGGACTAAGTGGTTAACAGTAAACTCCTTGGCTTCCGAAGGCCCAATCTTGATCTTTTCTCAGTTCCAATTACTTTGTAAGCCTCAGCAACAATAGCCACATCCTACGCTGGCATAGCCCTTGCTCTATAAACAGAACACCGATTATACCACTTGATCCTTGGGGTGAGCAGGACCCCTAGGTCAGACCAGAAACAAAATGGTTTTGCTTCTTCTTCTGTTTTCAAGTGAAGCGACAATTTTTTGATTAAAAAAAAAAAAAATCCTTCACAACTACTTTGGTAAAGCTGCTGTCTCATTTTTAAAATTTAGACATATTTAAAAAGAATTGGCTGATTTGAAGAGAAAGTCACTAATCTCTGAATTTGTTGCTAAAATAATCAGCAATGATTTTGAAAGGTACTTAATACATACGAATGCCCCAATTATTACCATGTTTTAAAATGTTGAATTGCTTTTCATTTAAAATGGGATTTAGGGGTAACACTCCTAAGAATCTGTACATTTTAAATTTTAAATCTCACCTAGATTGGGGTGGGGGGTTGTTTTGCCCTGCAAGCAGGCAGTCATGAGTTCAATCCCTGGTACCAATAAAAATGAAAAAGACAAAAGAAAAAAAAAAGCAGCTGCTTTGCACTATCTCAGGTTTATAATGCAGGACTCCCTCTTTCCCAACCTCCCACCGAGGTTGAGTCACAAGTGTTACAAACTTACTGGCCAAGAGACTACAAATTAACAAACAGTAGGTTACCAGAAGAGGATACACCCAGGAGAGGGTACACAGAGAACCTAAGAGGCTGGGGAACTAAGCCTGTGTCCACACAAGCAGCTAAGAGGCAAGAGTGGGAGGCCACCTCAAACCCTCCCCTTTACCCCCAGGGCTGGTCACTAGCGCCTCCAGCCACTACTCCACTTGTTCCTGGCCAGGCTGGGCAACTCTGCACTGGAAGAACTGTAGCTTACAATGTTCTAAGTCTAAAGTACTAGCTTTATAACAGCCAAAGGATATTTAGTCACACTTTCAAATTGAGCTCCAAAAGGGCAGCTGATAATTTTAATCCATACAACCAGGGTTTCTGCTGACATGTGTACCCCGTGTGCAACATTCCCCTGAACCTTTTCCCTATTCCTCTCTAAATTACTACACATAAGCTATGATTTTCTAGGTAACTAAGTTAATATTCAAACCCAAAACGGTGGTGAATGGCTGATGACACCCCTCCCCCATTCTTTATAAACTTAAGAAAGAATACTTTCTCAAATTTCTAAACAGTTATGGTGTGTACCTTTGGTGAGCTAACCAGTGGTGGATGGTAGGCCTAGCTGAGGATTTAAGCCAAGTCGCTGGCAAAAACACCCAGCAAGAATGAAAGGGACAAAATCCTATTTCATCCAGGAATGATTCAGCAAGAGTTGTTCTTTCATTTTCTTACCAAAATGCTTAGGAATCAGATTTTAAGGACATACAAAAAATCACCTGAAATATCATCAAACCCTAAGCTCTAAACGGAGAAGAAATTAACAATGACCTTAAAAATTAGCTGCAGGCACAGGCTTCCTGGTTAACCAATTATCAGCAGGGCTTTAGTCACCACTCCACCCACATTTTAATCCCCATGTGGAAAAACCCCAACATTTCAGTATAAAATAGTCTTCTGAATATTTGGACGATCACAAGGAAGTCACCAGAATGGATGGGCACACACACACAACCTCATGTTCAGTAATGTACTACAGTACCCAAAATACTAAATATTATCTTGCTGACAGGCAGCATACCAAGTTTATGTTAAACCACACTCTTGTGCTTGTGAGCCATCAGACATTTTGCTAGGATTCTCGAGACACGAGTTGAGCCTCCACTAACTACTCGGATGTGTCACTACTGTGCCTGAGTGTGGTCATAAGAGACATCTATATATGGGAACATCAGTTACCCAAATATCTGTCTTGTCTATGCATTCAATGTCACAATCTTGTTTCATCTTAAGAATTCTAGAGTTCTGCATGTAAGGTAACGGTTAAGAGGTAAATGGATGCTTAGGTCTGAAGGATCACAGGCTGTTCAGGAACCAGTCTTTTCTGTCCCTACCCAACCATTTGACCTTGAGCAAGTCACCTTGCCTTAGTACGTCTGCATCTGTGATCTCTAAAAGGAACGAGCTTTAAAACAAAACACCGCTTAGGAATGCCCTAGGGTTTGATGGTGTGGCACAAACGCAACCCACTTACTAAAGTAACCAAGTAATGGGGGAGCACAAAGACTCTGATGCTACCTGATCTAGGCCAGCCTTACCCTTCTAAAAGTGACACATATGGTGCAACATTCTTACTAGCTCCTGTTCTTCCTACTCGGCCCCAGCCTTTCAATTACCTTCTTCAAAATTCGGAGTACCCAAAGAGGGAGGCCCTTCCTCTGGCCCCATCACTCTGTCCACTGCCAGGCAGGTACCTTAAAACCTGCAAAGATCTACAGAGCATCTGGATTCTCTCCCACCTGTAGTCCCGTGACCTGGTGCTTTTTAATCCCATGAATTGCTGATACTTTTTCTGGTTATCCTAGGCTATCCAGAGTACATATTTTTTCAAATGGACTCGGATTCTGTGGATTATTTCTAAAGTATATATATATATATATGTACTTTAGAAATAATCCAGGCTTCACATGCCACTGATACATCTGGAAACACGGTATAGAGAGCGCTCTACACCTAAGCCACTCACTCTTCTGCCTCCAGGTCCCTTTGGTAGGACCTCCTGGGTGAGTCAGTGGTGCTGGAAAACAGCAAGTACTTCCAACCGCCTCTAGTTCTTTTCCAAGGCCCTGGTGGGGGGTCTGCCTGTGGTCCTTCAAGGCGTCTCCTCCCAAAAAGCCTGCACGTTCCTCCCCACTCAAGATAGCTCCAGATACCAGGGTGCATCCTGTACGGAAAGCTGCTCTCAAAACGTTATCATTAACGTTCTCAAAAGTATACCTTAAAGCCAATCTGTCTTAGGCGATGAAGACACACCCTTTCTGGCACCAGCCCGCCAGCCTGGCTCTGCGGTAAGGGTAAGCTAGTTTTTTTTTTCTTTTTTTCTTTTTTCCTTTGGGGGAGGGCGGCTGCCTCTGCGGGGAGCTGGCTAAGCCCCAGCGCCTCCAAGAAGGAGCCTCAATCCGGAGGCTGCGCCCGCCGGCGCCGGGCCTCGGCAGGAGCGGCGGCCCGGGAGGGGGCCCGGCGGAGAGCCCCGGGGGAAGGGGAGGAGCGCGCCTGTGCTTCGGGCACAGAGGGCGGAGGGAAAAAGCAGAGGGGAAACGCGAGGTGAGGGCGGGCGCAGGGGAAGCCAGCGGGCTCTGGGATGCGGCCGGCGCCCGCTCCGTCTCCGGGGCCGCCCAGCGACCTCCGGCCCGGCTCCCAGACAGAGCCCGCGGCTTCCGAGCGCCGCCTCGAGCCCCCGCGCGTCCCCTCGGCGCGCCCTTCCCCCGTTGCCGCGCTCCCTCCATTTCCAAAGTGCGTCGTCTTTTAGCCGCGAGGCGCCGCTTCCTCCTCGGCCGCCTCCCGCCGGCCGCGGGCGCCGCACCACCGACTTCCTCCTCTGCCCGCCGGCACCCCCCGCGTCCCCCGGCCGGGCGCGCCGCGAACTCACCCCCTTCCCCATGGTGGCGGTGCTCTGCGCCCGGCGCGCGGTCCTGCGGCTGGAGAGCGGGGAGAACGGGAAGCAGCTCCCGGCCGAGCGAGCGGGGCCGGGGGAGCCGAGAGGAGGGAGCTAGGGCTGCCGAGGAGCGGGAGGGACGATGCCGCCGCCCAGGCTGCTGCCGCCGCCGCCGCCGCTTCTTCTGCCACGTGTCCGCCTCCTCCCGGCGCCGCTCCGCGCCCCAGACCCAGCCGCAGCTCGAGCCTGCGCCTCCTCCTCACTTCCTAAAATATGCAACCTGCGTGCAGGCCCCGCCCACGCCGCATACGTCACCGTTACCGGAGCAACCTGACACCGGCCTCCCGCCTGGCCCCGCCCCCGCCCGGAGGCGGGCCCGGGGCGCCAGAGCCCCCGCCGCCCCGAGCTGCTGGGACCCCTGGGGCGGAGCAGCGGGGACTCGGCGCCCCGCGCCCTCCTTGCGCCGCCTCGTCCTGCCCGCCTGCTGCGTGGGGCCCAGAAGTCCGCAGTGAGCGCAGTTTGGTGGCATACCAGGCTCCTCCGGGCTCGAAAGCTTCGCGCCCCGGTTTTTCCAGCACATCAGGGGGCTCCTTGGGGCTTCAGGGATGTACCTGGGTGGGGAGGGGCTCGCACATGACAGCAGCTAGCGCGCGATGAGCGAACCCGCCGCTGTGCGGCGCCGGGGCCCAGTGCCCACCTGCGGAGGCCTCCATAAGCTTTTGATGCACTCCGGTCCCAGCTCTGACCTGGGGTCGTGTTTTCCACTCCCTCTTTGCTTCAAGAAGAACGGATCTGAACAGACGAGAGGTCCCAAGCCATCCCCACCCTAGCGCTTCTCTTCAAGACCTGAGCGTGAGGATCCAAAACGTGACAGGGAATTCATTCACATCACTGTGTGAATTAAGACTGCCTGACCATTTGGAGGAGTCAACTTTTAGGGGAGAAAAACCTGAAACCTTATCTTTAGCAAAAGAAGATGAGTGAAGAGAGATTTGAAGACTTCTCTGCTTCCCTGTGCCTTGCACCTGCACAGAAAGCGCCTCCTGAGGCACAGGTGTGTATCTTTTGATGGGCCCAGGTCCTGGCTCTTCCCCCACACCCTACCCCATGCCACCGGGCTCCTCTTGATTGCTCCTGTTTCTTAGCACAGACTGCAGTGGCTGAAGCAAAGCATTGAAAACACGGTATTATTATTTACCGTGCTGTCAGAGAGTCAGATGCACTATAAGAGCACAGAATTCACCGAAGAAAGTCACTCAGTGTCTCTGGGAGTTCTTACCACAAACAAGAAAAATACTCGAAGGCAAGTCAAAGATGACCTCAACAACTTAAGGTATTAATTCAATATGTACAAATAAGGATATGAAGCTTGAAAAAAAAACAGAGGAGAAATAATTAACAACTGTCTTATCAGTTACATCACTAAGATAGGTCTCATCCCTTTGTGGAAGAAACAGTTGCTTTATGAATCTCTTTCCTCTTGCCAAAGAATGCATGGTTGAAGACGTGTGTCTACTCCAGCCATCTGCAGACTTGATTGAAATAGTCCAGGCCACAGAGAACAGAAGAACTGTAAATAGAAAATTATGACTGCCAGCGCAAAAGCCCCCCAATTCAGAACGAGTTCTCAACTTTTGCTGTAACGAAAAGTTACAAAAGCTCTAGAAAGTGCTCCGTTTATATGCTTTACCACATTACTGCCAGCCTCTGGGTAGCTTCCTAAGTTCTCTTGGTTTGTTTAAAATGAATTATCCTGTGGGTCTTTGTTTGAGAAAAAGGGAACAACCACAACAAAATATAGAAAGCACAAGTCTAAACACTGTAGGTTTCTCCTGCCAGCTGATCTCTTATTCACCTAAGTAAAATAATCATTTGTTTATTCAACAAAATACCCTGGTAAACCAAAGCATTTCCAATTTCTCTAGAACCCTTGTTTTGGCTGTTACATGCTGCTAAAGCCATTTTAGGAGGACCCCAAAACTTTAGCTGTGTTCTAGGATGGAGAAAGGGCAAAAATACAAGAAACTTTAACTCTGTACTTCGCTTTTGGCTCCACAAATAGTTTTACATGTACAAGGTTCTGGGATTTTTACATATCTGCAAGGCAAACGGTGGGAAACAGGAGGCTCAGGGATTCTTTGGAGGCCACTTAGTGTTTGAGGGAGGTGAGCCTCAAAATTGCAAAATGAGAACCATCTTCCTACTTTTAAAGTTTGGCCTTTGAGCACGGAACCTTTCCACAGGAAAGGGTGATGGAAAGAATCCATCTGGTTGAAATAGGGAGTCTATACCCACAGAGCTAACAAGTAAATCAGGGGCAAGCCCGAGGTGCAGAAGTCTCAGAGGCAAAGAGAGACATGGAGGAACACAGGTAATCAAAAGTAAAAATGTTCTTTTGAAAACGGCTCATTTTCTCCTCTAAGGAGAGGATTCTAAATAAAACTTCAGAGAGCAATGATTAAGCATTCTTCTCAGTTTATGCTGAAGAAATTAAGGCTCAGAGAACAATTGACACTGGACCAAAATTATCAACAGGTCCCTTTTCTAACCCCCAGACTACTGCAGGGGGATTCTGGAGGAAAGGAGAAGGACCTGCTTTTCCTTTCTTTTTAAGCTCCTAGCTTGGGACACAAAGTGATTCGCCTGGAGACTCAATATTTACAAACCTCAAGACTGATCATATTATTGAATTCCTAAGAAATCTTTTTTCCTCACATGTCTTTGTGATAGCTTTCTCATTTTATTTTCTTTTTATGTGTGTGACATTTATGCACATGTAGCATACCATTGTCATCCCCATTACCCACCACTTTGCCCTAAACACAGGCTTCCAAATAGCTAGATATAATGAAAAATGGGAATTAAAACATCATTTTAACTCGTAAGTCAACATACAATTCCCTAACCCCAAAAGAGTTCAAATTGCTGGGAAGACTCAGGCATTTGTATCTGATTTTCGAGTACATTTCTTAAACAAAACTCCAAAAAGACCAAGGACCACTTTGCCTCCACTTACTTCAGAGACTAGCACTAAATACAATTCCACAGACTAAAGAAATTTTAAGCTACCTGGCAACCAATCTCACATATAAAGATTGCAATTTTAGAGGATAATGAGAAAGGAGAAAAGGGCCAAATTAAGGAGTAGTGTAGTGTCAGTTGTCTAGCTCAAGTTGAAAGTGTCCCCTGTGCCACCAGATCTCAGATTTTGGCTTTTTGACAAGTCCCTTCCAATTTATCACGCGATGTGGACATTCTCATAGAAGTTGTGATGGTAGCAGGAGGTGATGGTTCTGGTGGCGAAAGTTCATCAAATAGCAGTATCCCAACTAAATGCTTTCTTCAAACAAAAGCATTATCTTTACAGTTATGTATAAAAACTATATAGTTTAGTACCTACATCATGATACTCTGAGGATCAATTGATGCAGTACATATATACACAAAACATAGAACATTACCTATTGTGTAGTAACTGCTCAAAAAATGTAGGACATTGTCTCAATTTTAAATTCCTACTCAACCTTGGGGACACAGAGGCCAAAGAAGGATGAAGGCGTCCACAAAAATTGATCTATGGAAAGAGAAGTTGAAAACAAGAGTCTGTTTTGCTGGCCATCCTCTTCCCCCATCAATCTTATATCCATTGCAGAACCTGTCCCCTGAAACCCAACCACATGGGGGCACTGAGCTGGGTGGTCGAGGCCAGTGATCATTCCACCTGTCCAAACTAGTCTGGTTGTTACCAAACCCCAGGTTAAAACCAGAGAAATAAGCCCACTAAAACATTATAGCTGTAGCCCCACTGAGAGGTTTTCATCTTCAGAATTCAGCATCTGCACTGCAGGGGCTGATGCTAACCTCAGGAAAAAGCAAGCATTGTCTCCAAGTGCAATTAAAAACCTTTAAAACCTTTTCTCATTTTCCCTTTTTACTTAAAAGGAAAAAAAATTACCATCTGTTAATGCAATTGTTAATTAGTAAAGGAGAGTTAGTTTAGCTTCCTAAGAACAGACCCAAGAAGAGGCTGGGTTTCAGGCCCATCACTTCTGTTCCAGGAGTAAGCAGCCATGCCAGGCGGGCATTGTGGTGTGGGCTGGAGCTGCAGTAAGCTGGCAGAGGTCAGAGACACACTTCCCTCCCATGGCTCTAATCTCATAAACCAGAAGTGTTCAAACTCAGTGTGTTCTCTTGCCCTTCTCATTTTTCATAATGGAAAAAAAAAGCACTGGTAAAGTTTTGAATTAAGAAACAGTTGCCATCTGGGTAATTGAATTCAGCTTGAAGCAGGCCACCTGGTTCACATCAGAGGCTCTCGGCAAGTATGGAAGTGTCAGCTCAGGCCCTGCATTGACTGCTAAATATAGGCTAGCATTCCACGAGCAGCAGAGAAACTTTAACTTCAGAATAGTGAAAACCATTTTGTATCAGGTTACCTCAATGTATGCTAGATTTCTTAGGCGGCAGATTTTGAGAATTACAGCAGGAACAGTTGTTCTTGTCCATTCCCAGCCACATACTGCCTTGAAAAAACAAAATCTAAAAAGCCAGTTCCCTTTGGCTTCCTGTTTGGACATTCATGTCACAGAAATATGCATGACTTAAATCACCTTGCTCTCCTAAAGGGTTTAGGAGGCTGAGTATTTCCAGCCTCTACAATATTGAAGAGGGGGAGAAGTTTGGAAGCCAAGTCTAACCCTAGCCTTCTCTGCTACTTTTGACGCTGCCAGTCACTTTGTCCCCCAAAAGGAGGCACACTCATACAGCATAAACCGAGTACAGGGGTTGCAGTCTTGTCCCCCACTTCAGACTCCAGTATATCAAGAGATTAGGAGTCAGGAGCTTTACATGCAACTCACCAGCCAAGGCTGTTGGGGCCAAGTGCAGAGTGATGTCAAGAAGCATTGAGGACAAGACATAGTAAGAGATAGCAGCTCTGAACTTAAGTGGTTTTGAGCAAGTCCTCATGCTTCTCTGAATCAATCAGATTTTCTTTTTCTTTCTTTCTTTCTTTCTTTCTTTCTTTCTTTCTTTCTTTCTTTCTCTCTCTCTCTCTCTTTCTTTCTTTCTTTCTTTCTTTCTTTCTTTCTTTCTTTCTGTGCCTCTGAAGTGAGCATTCTGAGCACATTTCTTACATACCTGAAATGTCTACAACAGAACCACTGAGTGTAGATGTGAGCCTTCATTTGATTTCTGAATTGGGAAGGGGAGCTATGGATTGGGTAGAACTCTTGCTCCAAAGCAATTTGGGTTTTAAGAGAACACTAGGCTTGTGGACTGAATATTCTACACCAGAAATAACCTGGCCCAACCTCCTGTTACAGGATGGAATTGATGGAGGGTGAAGTACTTTCCCCAAGGTAGCTGAGCTGCTGCTTAGGGGACTGCAATACCCAGTCCCTTCCTTTCCGATGCAGCTGTATCTTGTGCTTTAGGACCACTGAAAAAGTCAGCTTTGAAATCAGAAATGTTTTACTTCTAACACACGCCAAAAACGAGGGTTATCAAAAACAGGTCATTTAGAGGACTAGTTCCTTTAAAATAAAATTTTCCAGGGTATGCATAGATGTCCACTTTAAATATCTCATTTCATTTATTTCTCAAGAGAGAACAAACACGCGCACATACATATACTACTGTTTTCAATTTGAGAGAATTCAAGCAAGTGTTTTTTCAAATAAGATTAAGTATCATTTACAAGGTTCAGGGTGAGTTCCCCGGATTCTTTCATATGAAGACTCTTCTCCCTCCACGAATAGCCCTGGGTGCCATATCACACCTGCATGGAGACTCGTCAGATTATTGGGTAACACTATTGGACTCCACTCCGTGACCATAGTGTCCGCAGCAGGAACTCTGGAGAACAGGAGGAGCCAGCAGGAGACTCCTGAAGGGCAGTACCTTGAACAAGACCTGGATGTAGGGTTAGCAGATTCTAGAGAGAGAGTGTGGAATCAGAGGTAGCTAAAGAACCTCGCGTTACCAATATCTACTCCCAGCAGGCTCTGTTATGCTTCTTCATCCTCACGATCTCTTTTCTTAATTCAATAAAGGGCATTTGCTCCAATTTGAAAAGATGGCACAGTATTATTTCATCCACAATATCCTGTCCTCAAGCATTTAGGTTCATGAATTTCCTTCTCAAAACTAATTTCAGTCTAATAGGACTTTTTCAATTTTGGTGTAGAATCACACATTCTAATCCTCTGAATGTTATCCTCTCTTTACTCTCTTCTTTCTTCTTAAATGGGTAGTGTCTTAACTGTCCCTGTTCCTTCTCCCACTCTTGTTTCTCTGTCTGCCACCACAGCCTTGTCATGGCCCCCATTCAGAATAGTCTATTCTCAGATCAGAGGGGACTCTGTCTTCCCACATTGGGATTCATGCTTAGTATGCAGAAAATCAGGTCCTCATGCTTTGGAATAGGGTGGGGGGAGTTCTGAGTCTAGGCCCAGATGCTGGAGAGGAATATGGAGAAGCTGGACAGAACTGTAAGTCCCAAGACCAGAGACAAGGGTTATTGTCTCAGCAGTACAACTTCTCTCTTTCAGTATGAGTATCAGAGATTCCTTTAGTAACTTCATTCAACTTTTAAAAAATGTTCTTCTTACCATAGTCCGCTGATGACAAAAGATTGAATTTTGTGATTTTTTTCCTAGCTGTTGCCCACAGCCTATATGAGTATCATAAAATCAGGTTCCTTTTGGAGGGACTAGGGCATTAGAAAAACATAAAGTACCCAACAATGCTTGAGTCTCACTGTAGTACATTTATGGAAACCACATGGAAAATCCTAAAATTGATCTTACCCGTGGGATCTGTGTTATAATTGGATATTGCATTCTTGACCAAAGACTTGGCATCAGATAAATCACAGATACTAAATATGTCATAGAGGCAAAGATTCACAGTTTAAATCAGTAGTTCTCAAGTTTCACTGAACGTTAGAATTGTCAAAAGAGATTTTTGAAAAGTACTGTGTCTGGGACTCCACTTGGCGCCAGTTAAAGCCAAAACTCTACTAGTGGGCCAGTTTTCTTTGTTTATCAAGGGCAAGAAATAGTTGTCATTTAGTTGTTGTCAATAGTTATCAAAAACTAAGGGGCCCACTTGAAAGTACATTGCAACATTTTTTGATTCTTCCAAATGGAAATTTAGAGACCCTCCACTTAATAAGTCATCCACCTGGCACTAAGATACTGCTTTTTGCATACGCTGTCTACCAAGTCAGAATTTGACCTAGTGTCCTTAGGGTACAATGTCCAAAGGTAAATGATTTGTGAGTTAATCAGTATTTATGAGGCTTCCACAAATACAATAAATTCTTGTTGAGGTGTCTTTGGAAAAGAACAGATACAGTTTTTGTTCTCAAAAAGTATTGAGGAGAGAAGGGCATGGTGATTCTGACGTTAGGTTTCTCCCAATTTAGAGACACAGAAATGTTGCCATTTGCAATAATAGCACATGTGCCTGAAATGATCTCAACTATGTAGATCCAATTATTTGAAAATTGTGGTAACTCTTAGACATATGTCAGCAGTCTTCCCTTTCTTTGACAAAAGGTTTGAAAATTGGCCTGGGAAGAGGAACTCAGGCTCCTTGGGGTAAATGGTAAAAAGAGAAAAGCAGGCATCAGTGGACCCAAGAAGGGATCAGCTTCGTGCATTTCTGCCTAGATACTGTACAAGTAAGTGGATGGGATAACGAGGTTAAGCATACAAAGCCAACAGAGTGGTTTTTCTTTCAGATTCCAGTTCTTTGACCATGAACTATGTGACTATAGACAGGGCATTTTATGATACTTCGGTAATTCCTTTTTAAAATGGAAAGCTAATGTGAATTTCCTACCTATTGCAAAAGACATCTTAAAGATAAATTACTTTATACTGAAAAGATATTTGAGCATTTTGTAAATTCTTTCTGATTTAAGAGTGACATATTGATTAAATCACAAATTTACAGAGAAATTGTTACAACACCTAAGAAAAAATAAAACTCATGAATGTGTGATTGTGAAACACTCTTAATACTGTGGTCATTATTTTAAACATAATGAAACACAAAAGAAGAATATGCTCTATATGTAGTTTTTAATCTTGTTTTTCTATGTATATATAATGAGCCTTCCTGCATATCTTAAAACATCCTTAAAAACACATTTTGCAACTGTATAATATTCAATTTTTAAAAGTATTGTGATTTGTTTATTCATCATGTGGTATACAATATAAATATTTAAAATATATGGAAAAAATTCATAACCCAACAAATTTTCCTTCTATTACTTTCTAACAGTATATTTGGAGATTTTTAAAATATACAGACATCAGTAGGAAACAATTTCAGAAGCACATAAAATGAGATTTAAAAAACAATCAAGAGCAATTTTATTTTTAAAAGGTCAATTCGGTTACAAAGGAAAGAAAGAACATGCAACAATTGCCATAACTTCATTTCCATTGACTTTTGAGTGGTAATTTTATCTTTAACACCCCCTACTGGTTTGCCTTATGGTTTTAGTGTTATCATTTTCTTCTTTTTTTTAAAATGTGATTTCATTAGAAGTCTTTTACCTCTCCAATTCTATTGTCTTTTTTCTGTCCTGGAAAAATAAAGCAAAAGGATCAGGAACAAAGAAAAAAAAAACAATACTTATTACTTCATATAAATCTTTCTTCCTCAACCCCATCCACCATATGTAAAGAACAGAGGCTAAAGAAGCCTAAGAGAATCAGATCTCAAACTTCTTTTTGATAACTGTAACTTCCTACATTACTTATTTATTCAAGACTGTTGCCATGAGTTCCATAATTGTCCAAAGATAAACCAGGAATATGTAGGGATACAAGGGCTCAGGGGTTAGTCAAGAGAGGGACAATGTGAGTTCACCCTCCTTGTAAAACTTCTAGGCAGACTCATTTGGTGTGCTCTTGAGATGACACTTACCTAAAGTCCACTAAAGCACTTTATGGCAAGTTCTAACTTTCATTTTCCCTCCTGTTGCAAAGGTCAGCTGGGGTGCATGTATGCTATAAGGAAACAAAAAAATAGCTAGTGCTTCATCTCTGCTAGATCCAGCCTCCTTGCATCCATCGAAATGGAGTTTCTTAGGTATCTACAATGATCTGGCACTGGCCTAGGTGCATGAATAAGTCCTATCAAGTCCTTCTTCCTACAGAATCTGCAACCTTGTTGGGCTGGGGATGTGGCTCAGTGGTGGAGCTCTTGCTTTGCATGCACAAGGCCCTGGGTTTGATTCCCAACACCACCAAAAAACAAAACAAAAATGCAGTCTTGTGTGATTAAGATAATGATAAGAGGAACAGAAAGCAGGGTAAGATGACAGAATGACTTAAACAGAGAGGGGAATCATTTTGCAAGGACGACTGGGGAAGACTGCTTTGAGGAGATGTCCAGTCACTGATCTTCCGGTTTCAACATGAGTGCTACATACTTGTTCTTGGGATCTTCTCTGGCCTTTTCCTTCTCTGGATCTCACAGCTTAGCCCCACAGTCTTCCCTCTGTCTTTCAGTTGTGAAACCCAGAGAAGGGTTTGCAGGGACTCCTATAGCAGGCGTTAGGGCAGTGATGTGAACCTTTGAGAGCTTTCAGTGATACAAACAACCAGCTGAGCCATGTGTGCCACTGCTCGCCACCGCCACCTTAGGGCATCCCACCTCATAAATTCATACTCACTCTGTCATCCTCTTGCATGCCAGCATAAGATGAAGTTGGAAATAAGGGACATTTCTATTTGTTTCAACTGCAGTAGTTCATCCTTATCTGAGATTTCACTTTCTAAGACTTCAGTTATGTGGCTCTGATCAATTGCAATGTGAAAATATTAAATGGAAAATTCCAGAAATTAAAAAGTCATAAATGTTAAATAACTTTTCTTACTATATATCATAATTGTTTTATTTCATTGTTAGTTATTTTTATTAATCTTATACTATGGCTACTGTATTTTTAAATTGAATGTTATCACAGATATTTACATAGAGGGAAAAAAGTATATATAAGACTTGGTACTATTGAGGTTCAAAGCATACACTAAGGGTCTTAGAAACATATCTCCTTTGGATATATATATATATATATATACTTTTAATATGCATGAAATTTGCATTTTAATATAGCTAACTGGATTGTACTATTTGAGATTCTGCTGAAATTATCTCTTTGCAGAGGAAGAGTTATCTCACCACCCACAGAAGCTTCCTCCTTTACTCAAAAGAACAGATTCTGGGAGAAGATGTTTCTGGGACTGCTCTGGGAAGTCCAGGGCCAGTGATGGTCTTCACAGTCCGGCAGCCTGTCCTCTCAGCCATGACTAATGAAGGTACGTGTTATTTAAGACACAGTTGTCAATTGTCTTTGACATCCTTTGCTGGGATAGGTTCAGTCATAATTTTTAATCACTGGGAGTAGTTGGTTGTAGAATTTATGATTCTTTTCTATCATTATTCTTCTTTAGATTCAAATAGCAGGTATTGGTTCCACATGCCAAATTCTGTGAAAGACAAATCTATTTCCTCATTGAATTTTTGTGACAACCTCTTTAGTCTGTGTTACAAATGATTCAAAGTCAGAGGTAGAGGAAGGCATACACTCAAGTCCCCTGATTCCAGTTCAACAGGGGCCCTCTGATTGTAGCTCTCTCTTTCTGTATGTGTGCACACAGCGTTGAACAATATCATGTGAAAAGTAATGTAAAATGTAATGTGCAGGTAGCACTCAGCAAAGCAAGTAGTCTCCCTGGGGCCACTGGTCACAAATGAACCATAAGAATAAAGACATTGAATGCGTGCATGA
This sequence comes from Cavia porcellus, assembly GCF_034190915.1. Taxonomy (NCBI): domain Eukaryota; kingdom Metazoa; phylum Chordata; class Mammalia; order Rodentia; family Caviidae; genus Cavia; species Cavia porcellus. The sequence continues at coordinate 136,676,659 of NW_026947484.1, read as the reverse complement.
TGTAGATATTAAATATGTGTTCGGACAAGAGGGTGAATCTCTCAGATTTTTGGCTTCTTCTCTTTATGAAAAGGCCATGGGACCACAAATCAAAAAAATATACTCATTTTCTTTATATATCTTTATATATAATTTACATGAACGACCTAAGTGTCTGTTGTGATGCTAATAAAGAAGACACAGGACATTAATTGCAAAAGAGTTTAGCTTTATTGATCTGTTACAGGAAAAAAGATGGCATTTGCCATAGATTATTTTACATATTTCATTACATTTTCAATCAAAATCACAGTAGGAATTTCTGGAATTATAATAAACTGATCTTAAATTTTTATGGAAGGATAAAAGTTATCAAGTAAGTAGCTCTAAAACGGAAAAACAAAGGGATGGGAGTATTCTACCAGAAAATGAGACATTTGAAAAAGAGTTAAGTTATAAAGTTTAGGTGCAGAATGTGTGAAGAGACCAATGAAGAGAATGGAAAATTACCAAATCAAACTATATGTTTATGAAAAACAAGTACAGGAGAGGAGCAGCTGAACAAGCATGCAGAAAATGAATAAGCTGTTTAGAAATACTTTGGATTCAAGTCTTAGTATATGGAGAAAAATCGTTGTTAAACCAATCATTGTTAAATCCTTTAAAAAACTCAAAATGGATTAACGTTAGACTGAAAGGAAAACTGTAAAGCTAGTAGAAGAAAAGGCAAGAGATATCTGTGGTACCACCTTCGATGGGATCGTGGCTACTTTTCTCACATTGCTGGGATGAAATATCCAACACACAAAATTAAGTAAGGAAAGGCTTATTTAGCTCACAGTTTTTGGAGGTTTGAGTCCATAACCAGCTGACTGCAGGGCACAGTGGCATGGCACTGCGGCAACACTTCAAGGCAGCAGCCAGGGCAAAGTAAAGAAGAGCAAGCCTCTTCTCCTCTCTTGGATTGTACATAGGCCACACACCTCCCTCCAGGGAAAGTGTAGCACTCATAAAACTTCTGTGTCCTCTTCTTGCACAGGATGAGGATATACAAAGTAAGGCTCCTGGCTCCCTGCTGAGCTCTCAGTTAAACTTCTAAATTTCTCAGGTTGACACAATTTATCGACCATAACAGGTGGTAAAGAAAATGTTAAATAAAGCTCCAAACTCAAAATATAAAGAAATCCATCAGTCCATCTCACAATAATCTAAAATGAATTAGGTTCAATGAAGAACATCACAGGCAAAAGTTAACAGTGCCAAGTCACTGGTGACAGGCTAGAAAATATTTGCAATGCCTACAACCTTTCAGATATTAACATTCAGAACACACAAGAAATTAGTGCCAGCCAGCAATTAAAAAAAAAAGAGAGAGAGAAAGAAAAGTAAACAGAAACAGGTGATTAAAACAGTAAAATGGGCATACATAAGCAATTCATACACACATTTGAACAGATAGATCAACCTTGCTGGCAATCACAAAACAAAACAGAGGACTATTAAGAGGTCAGGTACTTCGCCTGCATCAGATGGCAAAGATCATGGAGTCAGACAATACCGGATGCTGTGAATTGCAAGTTGCATCAGTGCCTTCGTACCACTAGTATGATAGCAAACTGCTACAGCTCTTCTGAGGAAGTCTACCAATTTTATATGGAAGTTCTGTATATGTGAAACCTTCTTTTTGGCTACATATGTCAGAGAAATTGGCCATTTAAGTGGAAATTGGAAATTTCTCTTTGTGAACATTTTTTCTGACCCATATAGAGAACAGTGTAAATATGGTAAATTCACAAGTGTGTTCAGAGAAGTGTTTTTCTGGATGAGTATAGAGCTGGAAATATATGTTAGATTGATTTGTGCATTTATTAGAATAATGTGCATCTGGCAGAAATATTAATTAGATTTACATGCAGTATACAACTATCCTTCATATGATAGAGGATTAAAGTAAGAATCAGGTAAGACTTGTAGCACAATATTTATATATTTTAAAACATAGAATATAAATACTTTCTTTTAAAATTTATTTTAATTGGCATATGCTTGTGCTTTGTAATAATTAGATTCATCTTAAGGAACTGATAGATCATATCTTAATCTTAGCCTGCCTTCTCTTCCCTCCTTGCTCACCCTTTCCCAAATCTTCTTCTCATCTCCACAAAGTTTACCTCCTTGTTTCCTATCATGTTTTATTTTGCTCTTTAAAGTATTACTTACACACACTTTCTTGTGCATATACAATTACTAAACAAACATAGGCAAGTTGCACTGGAAGGCTTAAATATATTAAACTTGGTGCTGAGGAAGTTAGGAAAATATGGACTGAGTATCGCAGGTAAAATGGAGAAAATTAAAGACACAGAAGATGCTTCACAAAGTAAGAAAGATATGCCGAAGAACTTGAAGGGGAAGGCTCCGACTGGTTTGGGAAGACTCCTGCACCCCAAAGGAATTTTTGTTCAAGGAGGAAGTAGTATGCGATTGGATTATGGATAATTAAGGTACAAAGTAATTCCTGGGAAAGGTGAAAATAAGTCATCCAGAATTTCAAGAAAATAATTTTGAGTGTGAACTTAAAATGGAAATGTGGTGGAAACCCTCTATATGACATATCTGCATTTCAGTGATTACTGTGTATATTTTCTTTTCCTAAAAATCTCTATATTTTCTTCAATAGAAATCCATTAAAGCTGCTCACTAATATGGAGCAAAGTTGGATGGCAATGCTCACTTGCAATAATTTTCTATGCAGAAAGATATACACTTACCCTGATTATAGAACATGGGTCTTCTAGGTCCTCCTGCCTCAGTCTCCCCAGTGCTGGGATTGCCACCACATCCGGTTTAAGTATTTTAAGAGATAACTAAGAAAGGAATCTCCTGAAAGTATGAATTCATTTTGTTTTAGAAAAGATAGAAGCTGCAACTGTTAAAAAACTAAATCTACCTTCTTGGATAGTTTAACATTCGAAAACGAGTTGCCAGGTAGGTAAAGTGAAATGACAGAATTGAGATAACTATTATTACAGGTAAATGTCTAAACTTGTAAAATAAACTTCAAATGGGAAAACTATTAGCTTCAGCATTTAGGTTCAATGAGATTAATTGGCCAATTAAATATGAGAGAAGCTGGCTTCACAGTAGTTATGGGGAACAAGATCCGGGGTATTGAGTTCAGTGCAGGCTCACTGTCCATCAGTGCAGGTGTAATGTGTCTGCTGGAGAATCAGCCCCACATTCTGGCTGCCTTAGAAGAAGCGCGGAATGCAAGTCACACACGGCACCACTCACGGTGCTTTATGCTGGCCACGTCATCTGATGAGTCTGCCCAGTGATAGATGTCAAGATCTTAAAAGCAATTTTGTTTGTTGTAAATATAATGCTTGTTAAAAATGGCATACAAATGGTCAATAAGCACAAGATGTCCACATTATCAATCCTTAGAAAATGCAAATCACAACTATAATTAAATACCACTCCCCACCCACTATAGTAACTGTAATAAAAAAGAACAATAAAAAATATTGTTAGGAATGTGGAGAAATGGAAAAACTGATTCATTACTGGCTGAAATGTAAAATGGTGCAGCTCCTTTGAAAAAACAGTTTGGCATTTCTTAAAAAAGGTAACACAGATTTCCCATATCACTATTGAGTTGTAGTCTTAAAACTAGATTGTAATGAGACTGGTGCTGTTCTGCCCATATTCTAGCATTCACTAAAGTCTACACCTGAGTAAATGCTATAGCATATACTTTGTATGTCAATAAAACCTTTAGGGGGGATGCCAAAATATAATGCATATTCATCACAAAAATTCAACTCTAAGTTAGGAGAAAAAAACAAAAACAGTTAAAGAAACAAAAACAAAAATTCCCCAAGCCCTATAACCCAGCAATAACTATGGTTAACCATTAGGAAATAGCATTCTAGGTATCTCTTTTGTGTTCATCATCAAGCAGAAGGAGAAAGAGACAGCTGAAGATAAATTTGCAGAGCAGCATCATATCATATGACCTACATTTTCTATTAAATTATTAAATCAGATTTTGCTTGAATTTAATGGATTAGGTGTCATATTTTTATGAGGTGATTAAGAAAGGAGTCTTCCAACTCAGACTATTTTGGTTCATTTTCTGCTACTTGCTTACTAAAAGACCCTGGCAAATTCTTTGTTTGTTTGTTTGGTTTTTTTTTTTGGTACCGGGGATTGAACTCATGACCTTGTGCTTGCCAGGCAGGCACTTAAACTGTTGAGCTAAATCCCTGGCCCGACCCTGGCAAATTCTTAACCTCTCTGCTTCTTGGTCTCCTCAATTCTGCAGATAATAATAAATAATATCTCTCCCTCAGGTTTGATGTAAGTATTAGTGAAATAATTCATGTAAAAAAGTTAACAAAGTGCTTCACACAGAGAAAACATGCAATATGCATTGCTGGTTTACAGTGATCATTATTCCATCTTTAAGACATGCAAGAAGGAAACCCAGAACAATAGGAAAATTTAAAACCACTTCATTCAAAGAATAGTCAACAGTCATTAGAATGGTTCATTTGGAAAGAAGGATAAGAGGAAATACGACTTTATATTTAAAGGCCAAAAGAAAACTCTAAAGCTATATTGTGCAAATAGCAACCAAAACAAAACTGGACGGGTGTGCCAAAACAAACACCTCCAACTCCGAAGATGTCTTACTAATCCCCAGAATCCCCGAGCTTATGGATATATTATCTTATATGGTAAAATGGATTTTGCAGATGTGGTTTTAAAAAGGTTAAAGAAGAAAGGTTTATTTAGCTCACAGATTGTAGAGGGTTCGGTCCATGATCGGTTGGCTCCAAAGCAGGGTGGCACATGGCAGAGGGGAAACAGTTTAAGCCAGTGGAAGAAAAGCAAGCCTTTTTCTGTCCCTTATATTGCATCCAGTCTACCAGGATTAGGGTGATGGCAAGCCAATCACTGGATTGATTAAGCAGTCACTCACCCTTAATCCCAGCATTGAACCATGAGTCAAACATGAACTGGATTCAACCACCTCCCAAAAGCCTGCCTCCCCAGACTGCATGAAGCTTAGAGGGAGGACATTCAGCCACAAGCCATACTAAGGCCCTTGAGATAAGAATAATTCTTGGTAAACAAGTTTGACCACATTTAATCACAAGGGGCCCTCAAATGGGAGACAAAGGGAGTCTGCCAAGAATAAGAGGGGTAGAGGTGATCAGATCTGAAAGGTAGGGACCTGGAAAAGACTGAGACAGAGAAGGCCGGAGGAAGGTCAGCAGACAAGAGGAGATGGGGGGGGGGGTGCTGTGTGATCTCGAAGATGCAAAAAGGCGCACAAGCCCACGTATGCAGGCAGACTTTAGAACTTGACAAGAGGGAGCAAGTGGATTCTCTTCTAGGGTCTCACAAGGAAGGCATCCCTGACTTCTAAATTCTAAAGCTGGGACTTTAGAATTTCTGATCTCTGTATTGAATTTTGAGGTAGTTTGTTTTCAGAAGCAACAGGAAACGAATGACAAAAATTATACATGGTGTCATCAAAATATAGAGTGAATGTTCACATTTTTAAAATTTATTACACTAACAGTTGTATCACCTTCAATCACCCTGAAAATAACCCCCTTTGGTTCAAACACACTTATCCAGTCAGTCTTGTAACTTTCTGAAGCAGTTCTGGAGGTCCTCTTTTGTGTCTTTACAAAGTGTGACCAAAAGTACAGTACACGCTGCTGCTGTGCGCCATCCAGAGGAAAAGCAGGCTCATCAAACTGTTCGTGTGCCCTCAGCCACTTTACTTACTGTATCTGGCCGCGTGACCCTTTGGGCTGGTCCCCAAAGTCAAGAGGACAATTAAAGGTAAACATTTTGGATCAATTCTGAAGATGGAGACGGCTACCACCGCACAATTAAAGACACTCATGACAGAGGACTTCCAGGACTATTTTAGAAAGCAGCAAAAAGATGGGATAAGTGAGTTCAAATAAGGGGGCTTATTTTGAGGGGAATTAGTGACAATATATCTTTTACTATAATATAATTTATAAAATGTAAACATTCACTGCAATTTTTCATCATGTCTTATACAACTAATATCAGACAAAATAGATTTTAAATCTCTACAATGTTGGTAGAGACAGAGATTTTTTTCCAGTTTTTCTTAGTGTGATCTAATGCACATGATAGAGTTCAGCATCTTAACGTCTTATTTTTAAGTGTTATATAGGTCACTGGTGTTAAATATGCTGCTATGCAACTATTACAACCATTCCTCTTCATAATTTCTACATCTTGTAAAGCTGAAACTTTATGCTTATTAAACAACAGCTCTCCATTCCTTTTTCCTCTGAGTCCCTGACAATCTCTACTCTAATTCCTGTTTATTTGTTTTATTTACTTGGAATAATGCTTATGAGTAGAATAATAAAATAATCTTTTTTCTTTTTTTCTTAGCACAATATCTTCAGGTTTCTTTCATATTTAGCCTGTGTCAGAATTTCCTTATTTTTTAAGGCTAAGTAATATTCCACTATATATATATATATATATATATATATATATATGCAATATTCGTATATATTACTGCTTATCCATTTATCTGTCAATGGATACTTGGTTGCTCCTACATTTTAGTTACTGAAAATATACAAATATATCTTTGAGGTGCTGGGTTACATTATTTGAGGTAAATATCCAAAGTGGAATTGCTGAATCATATGTTAATATTTTTTTCAAAGCAGGGTCTTACTGTGTAGTTCACACTGCTCTTGGACTCACCATATAGCTAGGCTGGTCTCAGATTCTTAGCAATCCTGCCTTAGCCCCCATGTGCTGGATTTACAGGTATATACCACCATGCTCAGCTTGATACTGTAATTCTATTTGTCAGGTTTTGAAGAAACTCTATGCTGTACCACTTGAATATTCTACCAGAAGTATGCAAGATATACATTTTTCCACATCCTCTCTGACACAATTTTTTTCAAAACATCACAGAAATTTTATTTAATTTTAAAAGGAGTAAAACAGAACAATAAAACGAATTGAAACAGTGATAAGACAGTAGGAAATCTACAATAGTTACCAATTGCCTATTGTTGCCCTCTAAAGAGTTGCTCAGATTGGCAGCGTTAGGCTTCCAAGTCAATCCAACCACACAGTTCCCCCGAATCAGCTGGTTGCTCACGGCAGTGGGTGGCATGGAGGTCGGGGCTTAGCGGCCTTCCCAGTCCTCCCTGGCCCAGGCTCTGGCTGGCTCACAGGCAGGGGCTTTCTTCCTGCTTCTCCCTGGTCGGTGCTCTGGCTCTGACACTTACTATTTTCATTCCTTTTTTAACAGTGACCATCATAATAAGTGTATTATGGTGTCTCATTATGGCTTTGCCCTGCGTTTCCCTAGTGATTAACAATGTTGAACATCTTTTTCCGTGCTTTCTGGTCAGTAGTCTGTCCTCTTTGGATGAATATCTATGCAAGTCCTTGTCCAGGATTTTATTTGGATTGTTTTATGGCAACTGAGTTTTAAGGAGTTCTCAATGCCGGTTCCTCATCAGATGTATGATTTATGTATATTTTCTTAATTACGTGCATTGCCCTTTTACTCTATTGATATTGTCTTTAGATGTGCAAGTTTTAAAATTTCTGAGTCTCTGTATTTTTTGTTTTTTTCCTTTGTTGCTTGTGCCTTAGGGATTGTACTCAAAAATCATTGCCAAACCCAGTGTTGTAAAGCTTTGGACCCATGCTTTCGTCTAAAAATTTTATAGTTTTGGGTCTGACATCTAGGTCTTTGGTCTATTTTGAGTAAATTTTTATATATGGTATTAGGCAAGAATCTGATTTTATTCTTTTGTGAGTGGGTAGTCATTTTTCCCAGCACCTCTTGTCAAAACAGCTTTCTCAATTGAATTTTCTTGACACTTGTCAAAAATCATGTTACTATACATATAAAGGTTTATTTCTCGGCTCTGTTTTGCTCAATTAATATGCTTGCCTTTGTCAGTACCTTGCTGTGTTGATTACTGAAGTTTCATAGTAAGTTTCAAAATCAGGAAATACGAATCTTCTAGCTCTGTCTTTTTTCAAGATTGTTTTGACTATTCAGGGTCTCTTGAAATTTTAAATGAATTTGAGTATGAGTTTTTCTGTTTCTGTATAAAACCTCATTGGAACTTTGACAACTCTATACATTGCTTTGGGTAATGCTGATGTTTTAAGATTATTAAGTCTAGATTCATGACCATGAGCTGTGTTCTCATTTACTTATGTCTTTTAAAATTTTGTCAGCAATGTTTGTAGTTTTCATTATACTATTTCATTATATTATTTCTTTTGCTAGTGAATCTTACGTATATTATAAATGAAATTATTCTTGTAATTTTCTTTGTAGGTAGTTCATTTTTATTGTTTACAAATGCGACTGGTTTTTGTGTGTTGAATTGGTATCCTACTACTTTGTTTATTTATTATCTGTATTATTTGAAATGCCAGAATTTTCTGTAAGATCGTATGATCTATAAAAGTGTCTATTTCCTTGTCAATCTTGGTACTTTTTATTTTTTTCCTAATTGCTCTCTTGAAAACTTCTAGTACTATATTGAAAAGAAATAAAAACTGGAGATTTTTTTTTTTACTGATGTTAGAGGAAAAGTTTCCAGTCCTGGCTCAGTGCATGTAATGTTTGCTGTGATTTTGCATGTATGGATTTTATTAAGTCGAGGTAATTCTCTTCCAATTCCTATGCTGTTGATTATGAGAGAGTATTTCATTTTGTGTAATGCCTTTTCTGCCTCAAGTAAGATCTTCATGTGATTTTTTCCCCTTCATTCTGTTAATGGGACACATTACACTGACTGATTTTCATATGCTGTACCATCATTGAATTCCAAAAATAAATGCCACTTGTTTAAGCTGTATCATGTTTTCAATATGCTGGTAAATTCAGACTGCAGTATTTTATTGAGAATTTTCCCACAGATATTCATAAGGAATATTGTTCTATAGTTTTATTATGATGCCTTTTTTTTTGCTTTCATTTCATAGTAATGCCGGTTCCATAGGAAGAATCAAAATGTACTTATTTTTTCCTAGTCTATATTTTGGAAAAGTTTGAGAATTGGTTCTATTTCTTCAAATATTTGATAGAATTTTCTTTGGCCAGAGATTTTAGATTCCTGATTTATTCTCCTTATTAATAATAACCTTTTTCTAATTCTTTTTGTGATCTAGTCTTGGGAAGTGTTATCTAGTGTTAAACAATGCTTGTGTTTCCCCCAAACTTGAATCCCGAATGTGACATTACTCAGAGGTGGGACCTGTAACAAGTGATTGTGCCGTGGAAGCTTGGACGTAAGGATGAGATCAGCATCCTATAAAAGGACTTGAAGGAGAGAGCTTTTCTCTCACGTGCCTTTCGTTCTTCTCTTTGGCTGTGTGAGGGTGCAGTGTTCTTTCTCTTCTGGTCCTTTTTTGCTTACTTCTGCCCATGTGAGGATGCAGGATTCAAAGTAGAATGCTTTCATCTTAGAAGCACAGAGAATCAGTATCTTAATCTTGGACTTCTCTCCTACAAAACTGTAGGGAAGTACATTTCTTTTTTAAATATATAAATTACCTAGTTTTGGGAATGTAGCTACAGTAGCACAAATTGACTGAGGTAGTAGGTTTTATGCTTCTAGGAATCTGTCCATTTAATTTGTTAGCACAAAATTGCTCACTGCGTCCTCTTTCCATTCTTTTTAACTTCTGTAGAGTTGATAATAATGTCCCTATTTTTATTTTAGCAACTTTAAACTTACCTCTTTTTTCTTGGTCCATCTAGTTAAGGGTTTGCCAATTACATAAATCTTTTCAAAGACACAATTTTCCTTTTCATTAATTTTCTGTATTGTTTTTCTAGTCCACTTTATCTCTGCTCTAGTCTTTATTATTTCCTTCCTTCTGTAAGGTATTGAGTTGTAAAGTTGTTTTGAAAACTTTCTTGTTTTTTACTGCATACAGCATTTATAGATCTGTATAAATCCACCTTTGCTCACTGTGCCTTTGTAGGTTTTGGTATGATGCATTTTCAGATTTTTTTTTTTTTTTGTCTTCTCGAGACATGGTCTCACTGTGCAGGTCAAGCTGGCCTTGAACTCACGCTGTAGCCCACACTGGCCTCAAACTCAGGGCAGTCCTCCTGCCTCAGTCTCCTGAGTGCTGACTTTAAGGGCGTATGTTGCTATGCCTGGCCAGCTTTATTTAAGTGTTTTCTGTTTTCTTTGTGATTAAATCAGAACATAAGGAAAAAGGATCACTCTATTAGGAAAACATAACCATTATAATCATACACACAAACACGCACACACACACACACACACACACACACACACACACACACACAATAATTATATTAAGATCAGCAGAGCCCCAAAACACAAAACAAAACTGACAGAGTTGGGACTGGGGATTTAGCTCACTGGCACAAGCACCTGCATGGCATGTGTAAGGTGATGAGTTTGATCCCCGGTACAACAACAACAACAGCATCTGACAGAGTTGGAAAAAAGGAATAGACAGTTGAACAATAAAACTGGAAACTTTAGCACTCCACTTTCACTAATGACTAGAACAGCTATGCAGAAGGTTAACAGGAAATATAAGATGTAAGGAACTTTAAAATAATAGATTCAAGTTACAGTTTTAGAGGTTCAAAGTCCACTGGCATAGCACAGATTTGGTGAGGGCCACCACTGGGCAGCATAAACACATGGCACAGGTAGATGGGCATGGTGGGGGCATAGGTTGTGAGCAGGCAAGGGATTGCAGCTTGAACCAGGAGCAGGAAGAGAGAGGACTTCTGAGATCTCATACTCCCCTTCAAAGCTGCTAAAGGATCTAAGGACCCTGCGCTAGGCTCCAACTCTCTGAGGTCCAAAGCATTCCCAGCACTCCTCCAATCACCAGGAGAAAGCATTTAGCATAGGAACCTTGAGGGAACCACACCCAAACCATAGCACCAGCCCAGTGCTCTGCTCCTGGCATCAGGTCTCTAAAGGCAATTTGTCACTAGATTTATGCAACTGAATCCACTGAATTCCACAATTATTTACTTACTGTGGATGTAGTATCATGCTCTACAAAGGGAGATGATGCTTTGGTGTGGAGTAGAGCAGGCTTGGTCTTTGCCTTTTACTCTACAAAGGCATCAGAATGCAACCCACACAGCCCTGGACTCATGGCCTCTTCTAACTTGTTTCTCTTTTCTGTATTTGCTGATACATGGACAGTCAACAAAACCCTACCCCAGAAATCATCCTTGACTTTTCCACAACCCCCTATTTAATCCATCACCACACTACCAGTGTCAACTCTCATCTCACTGGATTTTTCTCCATGAAGTGTAGTTTTAAATGTGTTACGTATTTAAATTGAGGTACAACTAAGCAAGCAAGGGTCTGACGGTTTCCTTGGTGGGTACCAGGTTGAACTGTTATAGTCATAGCTATAAAATCTGTTTTTCTTTCTAGCTAGACTGGAAGATTTTGAGGGCAGGTACCACAACTTTTCCTACCCCAGAGCTCAGAGCATGGGATAAGGAACCAAAGTCTCAGTAGCATTTGCTATGTCCTGGCCTGCTCTGTCTACTGCAGTGGTCTCTTGTCCACTGAGGACCATAGGCACCATGATTTGGGGCTTACATCACTTTCAGAGGATTATCAAAATATTTTAATTTCTTTTAAAATTAGGAAAAATGAGCATAGTATAATAAAATTAACATATATATGAATTTAGCCTGGGTTATATTTATCTTCATATCAGCACAGCTATAAAACACTTTGTCTTTATTTTTATGAAAGGAGGAGTCCAGAGAGGTAAAAGTTTTCATACCCCCTGGAAGGGATAATGTAGCATGGGCCTCAGTTTAGCACCTCCTTTTTATCATGAAGTCAGAAGCTTCTGGACTTGTTGGGGGCTACATAACTATGGTACCTATCCTTTCACTTACACTTGATGAGCTCCAAGAACTGTATGTTCTCTGCCTTTTTTGCTTTCCTTTAAGACTCTAGGACAAGAATAGCCCCAAGGCCTTTTATACTGGTTGAACTGAAGATGAGTTTAAATTTAAGAGGCTCTAACTTCAACCATGAGAGATAAGATGAAAAAAGAAATCTAGACAGCCTGCTTTAATTCTATCCCAACCAAACTTTTATTTCAAAGAACTATTTAAAGAACCTGACATATGTGAAAAACAAAACTCTTTTTTTAAACCTTTGGGGACATGACAAAGAGCCTGAAATGAGACCCCCCCCCCTTCCTGCAGCACTAGCTCCCAGTGAGTGCCAAGGGATGGGCCATGCAGGGTGGATGGCTATACTTCCCCATCCCAGAGCCATCTGTGGCACAAATTCTGTGCTTCTTGGGTCCCCTGCGAGCTGCAAGCATTTGCCCAGCAAGTCAAATTAAACCTCTTCAGTCCTGACGAGTATGTGTCCAAAGGGCATTGGAGGCCAGGGTGTATGTGTAATGTGTGGGGAGGGGTGGGATGGAACAGGTTGGGGAGGCAAAAAGATGTTGCTAGGCAACCAGCCCTGGTCCTTTGTAAATGTGGATGTTTTGTTAAAAGCATCAGCTGGCAGCTATCACCTTAAATTTCCCTCCTTCTCTTCCTCTTGTCCAGAACCCAGACCTGGATTGAAGCCCTCAGGCCCTACGAGGATACAGTAGGAAATTTAGAGATTAAAAATAAATGAGAAAATCAATTAAAAAATCATGTGCATAGACAGTCACATAATTTACAGGAATGCATAGGTGTGATGGCAACTGGACACTTGTATCTACTAACCAAGATCTAAGGCAAGTTTAATCTTTTACGAAATCACACATATACATCTTTTATAGAACTGCTATAAAGACTAGACAAAATGTACATAGACAATTCAGTGTGCGACCCGGAAAACAGAAGGTGCTCGGTGATCAGTGGCACAGTGGGGAGATAATAGGCACAGGCTGCAGATTGCCTGTGTCGTGTTGGCTTTTCCACTTAGCTGTCTAACTACAGGCACGTCCTTTAAAATTTCAGCCTACTTGTTTTATTTTCATCTGTAAGAGGGCGAAGGGAATAATACCTATCAGGGTTGTTTTGAGGATTAAATGCATTAATAATACAACATGTTTACAGTAGTGGCTGGCACATGAGAAGCACTCAATGCATGTTATCGATTATTTATGAATCCACATGTGGTGTGTCCACACGCATCTGCAGAACAGGCGAATGGGTATGAGGCACCAACATAACACAAAGGTTCAGGTTTCAATTTTGACCAGCAGTTAAGGTCGAGACTTTAGTGCTGTATTGATTGAAGAAGGACTTTTATGGGACCTGGGTTCTTTAATACAGTGTGTGAGTTTGTACAGGTTACTTAAACCCTTTTGGCTGTGAGAGACCTCTTTATAATAAGTCACCCTGCTTGTACTAAATAGATACAAATTTCACCAGGCTGAAATCAAAAGTTGGGCTGGGTCTTCAGTTCGTATCTGGGGCCTAGAGTTTTCTCCCAAACTCATTCTTCTTATGAGTGCAGGGGTAAGGTTTCCTTTTGCTCTCAGTGTAGGAGCTCACATTCTCACTCAGAAGTACTTGAATTCTTACTAAGTGTTTTAGTCTTTACAAAGTAACAGTGTACAGAGTCCTTCTCATGCTTTGGTCCTCTGACTTCAACCAGCCTGAGCAGTCTCTTCCCCTCCTCGGAATATTATAATTGTAGGATTTATCAAATTAAGAAAAAGATGATAAGATCCATTATACTGCAAATCAACCTAAACTCGAGGCTTACTTTCTTTAAGATTTTAGAAATTGTTTTTGCTTCTACAATTTTCTCTTTTTAAAGAATTCATGTGACTAGGACAGGTCCATTCAAGTAATCTTCCTATCTTAAGGTCAACTAGTCTGGAACCTTAATTCCATTAGAAAAATCACTTCACAGAAATATTGATATTAGTGTTTGACATAATAATTTCAAGAAGAGGCTGTGAATGTGAAAGGGCTATCTGAGAATGCTGCCTTTCATGATTTCCAAATCCCCTACCTTGATCATTTAGGCTACTATAACAAAATACCTTAAACTGGGAAATTTATAAGCAACAGATTTTATTCCTCACAGTTCTGGAGGGCAGGAATTCTAACATCAAAAACCAGAAGATTCAGCCTCTCGGAAGGCCTTGCTGTCTGTTTCACGCACAGGACATTTTTCTGAGTCTTCTTATGGCAGAAGGAATGAATGTGCTCTCTCAGGCCTCGTCTATAAAGGACCTAATCCACATATGAGAGCAGAGCCCTTCAGACCTAATCACCTCCCAGAGGGCCCTAATCCTTTTGTATTAAGTTTCAAAATTCCAACGAATTTTGGAGAAATACAAATATTCAGACCATATCCCCGTATCATTCCTAGTCCCCAGATTCTAACCCTCAGGGTCTGTGTCTCAAGCTTCTGGATTCTTGAAGAATATATGGAAAATATTGTTTCCTAATATTGCTTGAATGAATTTTAAAAACTTTTTTTTTTCTTTTTAGCTTGGCTACTAAAGAAGCCATTAAAAGTGAAGGATAGTATATCTTGGAGTTTAAACTTACTTAAATCTCTCACTCATGGCAGGAATCTACATATTTATAGTGTTCATCAGATCGCATCTTCCTGATTCTAAGCATTGTATTTTTCATAATGAAGCCTAATTTTCTGTATTACCTTTTTGGCAGACTTGGAAACCTGCTGACTCATATTGCATTTTTGGTTCACTTAAGGCTTTTCTGCACTAACTGGTGTTACTTCTGTTTCACATTTGGGCAGGATTTGTGCTGTTTCCTACTGATTTTCAGGGAGCTCTGACCTATTGTTTCAGCTTGTTCTAGAGCTAAGAAATTCTAATTTTATTACTCAACTTCTTTGCTTTTCTATCTATTTAATACTCCAGAATACAGTAAGCACATTTTGTTTTTGTCTCAATGTTCATAAAAATGTTGAATGAGGCAAGGCCAAGTTCAAATCCCTGAGTTGTGTTACTTTGCCAATTTGACAATGGTGATTTAATCCATGTTTCGCATAAAGACTGGTCAACCTGTAATGAATCAATTTTTACTGTATTTCTCTAATTTTTACAAGCATATTATGAATGACAATTAAATGTTTGGCTGAATTGAAGCTATACAGTAAAATATCATTCAGTTATACTCTCAGGGATACAGTGTGTATCCTTTGCAATCAGGTCCATCCACATGTCCTATATGCTCTGCTTTGGAGTACTTATTATTTTAGTGCAGACACATAGATATCCTGTAATTTTCTGATTTCACTGGTTGTCTTCTAATATTTGTTCAGTCTAATAGTCTTTATTGTTGTTCTGTTATCAAGCATTTCCTCTTCCATGTCGGAGTGACTGATGAGAATTTCCACTTGTAGAGGAGATAGCTGTCCTGACTTAAGAGAATTAGAGGTAGGACAGTGCAGTAGAAGTAAATGATGTCCTTCATATTGAAAGGATTCTCATAGAGGTACCTGGTTTTCTCTCCCATGTTTTTCTCCTGGATCAATTATTCACACTTGCAGTGTCCAACTCTCAGTAGTCATTACACTTTAAGGAAAATAAAATTCTTTTGTTCCTAGGAAAAGATAGGAGCTCTGTATTAGTCAGCTTTCCTCGACTCTAGGACATAATACCTGACACACAATTTAAAGGAGGGGCTTATTTTGGCTCATTGTTTCAGTTCATGGTCAGGTGGCTCCAAAGCAGAAGCAAGATAGTAGAAGGGCATGGCAGAGGAACATTGTTCCACCCAGGGCACCCAGGAAGCGGAGGGTCAGGGAAGAGCTGGGGACAACAATGCATCGTTCCAGGTTACACGCCCTGACCTACCTCCAGCCAGGCCCAAATCCTAACGGCGCATTCAGCTACTGACCTGTCAATGGATGAATCCACCTCCATGATTGGGACACCTTCCAAACAAATAAGACATTGGGGACACATTTTAGAGCTAAACTGTAACAGACTCAGTCCATGTACTAGAACTTCTTATTGGTTCACAAGGTTTTCCCTTGGTGAAATATTGTATCCTTCTAAAGTTCTCAATGGACCAGTGATGTCATAAGGAAAGAACTATGCTTTGCAAGTTCTTAGAATGCTCGCAAACTTAAAAAGGAGAAGAGAAAGAATATTTAGCCATGGTATATTCTAAAAGCAGAATGGTGCTTCCCAAGGTCTTACAAAGTCTGGAAACTGGAAAGGGCAGAAGAGTGACACCAGAGAAATTTAGCTGTGATAGTATCTTCATCACATTCTTCAGTGATCCCTGTCTTGTGATATTCACACTCTTCTCTCTCACTGTTCCTCTCACACACTGTGCCCAGAGCAGTCTGTGTGATCAGCAGGTTATAGCAAAAGTAACGCTATGGCATTTCCAAGAGTAAGACAAAAAAGTCACTGCAATTGTATCTTGGTTGTTGTCTTTTTCCTTGACTAATCCCTCTGGGAAAGGGGCTGCTTTGGAAACCTCCCACAGAGACCTGTGTTAAAAGGAAGTAAGACCTGATCACTGGATAATGGGGACTTCACAAGAGCTATGAAGGACTTGTATGGGGACTTGCCAATGCAGGTTAAGCACCCAGACTATTGACTTGATGGCAACTTCCTCAAAGATCCTGACCACAATACCTGGCCAAAAATAAATTTTTGTTGCTTTGAGCTGGCAAATTTTGAAGTAATTTGTAACGCAGCAATAAATAACATATAGTAGGAGATACTTAATGAGATGATTACATTTTTTAAAGAAAAATGACTAAAATGCTAAGTTCCCAGAAAACAGTGGAAGACTGGTAAATCTCTAAGATTTGAACACTGCAGGAGAATGCGCTTTGTGGCATTACATACACATATACAGTGTAAAAAAGTACGTGTTTCCTTCCCACACTCCTCAGAAACTACTGCACTATCAGCTTAGCTTTCATCTTTTTAATTCTTTTTCTAATCAATTGCTATTACATACATAATTGTAAAGCCTGATTTATGTGCTGTGTAGTGTTTGACAAAATTCATTTTATCATCAAGAATATGTCGTAGCCTCTTTCCCTGCCAGTAGGCTTGGCTCCAATGCAATTGCTCTAAAAGATACATTATGTCCCACAGTATGATTTTCTGTAATTTATTTAAGTGTCACTTCATTTGTATTAATTTCTAATATTTTATTAATTAATACATTTTCCCATTATACACTGTCATGATAAACAACTTTTGGCACAATTATGAATTTTTCTGCAGGATAAATTTCTGGAAGTGAAATGAAAGGTTAAAGAAGAATATATTTAAAATTTGGTAGATAATGTCTAACTGCCCTTCACCAATATTACTCTCATTTCTTTTACCACTAACATATTGCCGTATCCTAGCCTGAGATAATTAAAAATGTGTTTTGGTAATTTGATAGGCAAATGTTTGCAGGTTGTTTATATTTACAAATTACTGATTCCTGATAAGAAATGCACAATCGTTTGAATTGTTCTCCTATAAGTAATATGTCATCTTTTTAAAAAATCTTTTTCAGTGCTGCAGATGTTTTCCTTGTCTTCAGAAGTTGGATTGTGATGTATCTGAACACAGGTTTTTGGGTTTATACTATTTGGAGTTCGCTGTATGTCTTGAATCTGGGGATTCATGTGTTGTACTAACTTTGGAAAGTTTTTAGTCAAATCTTTTCAGTATTTTTTTTTTCTGCTCTGCATTCTGTTTCCTCCTTTTCTAACACTAATATTAATAATTTTGGTATTTTTCAAAGACTCCTGAGGATCTATCACTTTTTTGACCCCGATCTTTTCCTCTCCTTTCTCTTATTTTGTTGGATAATTTCTATTGGTCTACCTAGTGAGTTTTAAAATGTTATATTTTTAGCTCTGAAACTTATATTTGAATCTGCTTTGTATTTTCTGTTTCTCTGTTGAGACTTCCTATCATTCCATTCATTTCAAGAGTGTCCTCTTTTCTTGGAATATTTTATAAAATCTATTTAAATTTCTATTAGAAAAACTTCAACATCTGCACTTCTCAGCACTGATGTCTGTTAACTGCTTGCATGTGAATTGTGATTTAGTGATTATGTATTAAGGGCTGGAAGTGGAATAAAATCTCTCTAAAAATGTCTACATCTTAATTTCCTATACCTGGGACTATGTTATACTACATGACAAAAGTGAATTAAGCTTGCAAGTGCAATGAAGATTGATTGTCTGCTGACCTTGAGGTAGAAAGGGCAGACAGCATTGGTCAGGTGAGCCACATACAAACTGAAACATCTTTAAAAGGAGAGATGTGACCGTAGAAGAGAGTGATAGTAGAAGATGGTAGAGATGTTACATTGCTTTTAAAGATGGAGAAAAGGGTCTACGAGGCAAGGAATCTCAGTGGTTCCTTCAAGCTAAAAAGGGTAAGGAAACAGATCCTCCCTTAGAGCCTCTGGCAAGAACCAGCCTGGCCAGTACTTGGATTGTACCTAGTAATGTGGTAGTCTTTGAATTTTTAACCCACTAAACTTTAAAAAATTAAAATTTATGTGCTCTACAATTCTAAATTTGTGGTTCTTTGTTCCAGCAGCGACAAGTAACTAATACATTGAGTAATTTGCATTGTATTCCAAATATCTTAAATATTATGTGATGAGACTCTGGGTCTTGTTTACATTTTGTGTAAGTATTGTTATTTATGTTCTAATAGAAAATCAATCGGCTGATTCAGGTTGAATATTCTGCCAGCCTTCAGTGGGTTGTGGTTTTAATGTCAGTCTTGTTTTCCAAGTCTTTGCGGCTACTCAAACCTTTCCCACATGAGGGCCACCAAGCTGGTCTGGCCCTAGGGGCTGGAATATCTGGTTTTGGTTCTTTTTGTATAACCTTTGGTGTGCTATCTGGGATCAGCCCACACATGCACAGCACTGAATTGAGCCCAGGCACCTGTGCAGGGCTGTCCTCCTGAGTCTTTGCTTCCTGTGCTCTCCCCTGTCCTTTCCTGTATCCTTTCCAGTTCCATGGCTTCCCAGCTCTCCCTGGCCAGGGAGCTAGTGCTCTGTGGATTGCTGCATGCACGCTCCATGAGAGTGGCTACATTTGGGGCTGAAAGGTGGGAGAACAGGGAAGGTGTAAAATGATGAGGGCTTCTCCTACTCTGTTGGGTACAGGACTCCTTCAGTTAGAGTGGAATTGTTCCCTGTGGGTTCCTGCCACCATTTCTGTCGCTGCTCCTGCTCCAGGTGCCACAGGGTTGCCAGAAGGCAGGGTGTGAAAGAATGGAGAAAATAAAGTAAAAGAAGAAAAAAGAGAAAAAACTCACATGGTAGTCTTTCACAGTTTCGGCATTTAACTGCTCCTTGGGTTGGAGCTGAAGGAAGGCCTTCTCTGTGTGCCACCTAGAGCTCATTTCCAGTTTTGGGGTGGGAGTGTACGGAGGATAGAAGGGTTGCTCTCTGCTGCTTGAACAGCACTTGGAACTGTGGACTTCTTCCCCAGCCCTCCTGCTATGACTCACCAGCCAGGGTTCCTGCAGAATCAGACGTTTTTCTTGCTGCATTCTACAGTGAGACAGGGTGGCATGAGTTTGCTGTGTGTCCCTGGGAAATGGGAGCCCCTGCCTGTCCTCCTGGCAATTGCTCATCCTTTCTGCAGAGTGGCTATCCCATCGGGCAGCTCTGCCATCTGTCCTTGCTGTCCTTCAGTGAGAATGGGCTGAAGCACAATATAAATCAGTCCCAGTGGAGCTGCCTTGTCTCGCTCACCTGTTGTTGCCTACTGCAGGGCTATTATTGGCAGGTCTGCTCAGAGGTTGGAGTCTGCTTGAATATACTTGCAGAGGGAAATGCAAATAGTTCAGTGCAGTTTTATAAGCAGCAAAAGGATCTGTTAAGGATGACTGAATTCTCTGTTTGAATGAAAGAATTTTATTATACTGTAACATTTAAGCCCATTACCTACAGACTCGTGCCATTCTTATGTAAATCTCTTACTCCTCATGAGGAACGAGTGAAACATTTGACAGTGTGGCTCAGAAAATGTGCTCAGGTGAGAGTGGTGGCCTCTTGCTGTGTGCTATGTGTCTGCCTGGACTTCGGGAAAGGCTTCTTAGACTAGATTCCTTATTGCCACTTGAAAGATTGAAATCACTGATGGATTCAAAGTTCAGTGATTGTATTGCCAGGGAGGTTTTTCCTCTTTGTTCTATGTGCTGAGAAGTGCGGGGAGTTCATTTTATGGATGTCTTTCCCTATTTTTCCTTAAAACCCATACTCACTTTCTGATCATGTTTATTTTCTGCCCCTTTATAATTGCTCTGTGGAAGAAGAATGTCTTTAAACTACTTTCAGTAGGAACAGTAACTTCTGAACTAAAAACAGCTTACTCCCATTAGGCAGAAAGAAGGGGCCAGGATCCTTCTGCTATCAGTAAGCATTCCTGTGGGATCATTCATTACCCACTCTCCTGTGGGATGGGGTTTAGCCAATGATAGCATGAATCAGAATCCTCTGAAGATCTTGTTCAAACACACATTCTGATTTTGCTGATTTGGGAGGGGCTGAGATCCTGCATTTTTAATATGCTCTCAAGTAAGACCAATGCTGCTGGGTCAAGAATGGATGTATACAGAACATTTATCATTTTCTGCTAAGAATTTAACTGCTGGTAATGGAATTTTTCTTGTTTTCTTTTCTTTTTTTAGTTCTTGCTTTTTTTTTTTGAGAAGATATGAGGAAAATCACACAGTTTAAAAATGTTTCTAAATTCTTCCATGTCATCACTTCAGTTGGATTCCCTGAGAAGTGGACTCTGAGATGGAGATTAGCATGCAGGAAGGCGCAAGGAAGAGCTCCCAGAAGAGGCAGGTGACACGGTCTCCTTCTAATGCAGGGATAGGGATAGGGATGTGACCTTGAGCAAGATGATGCCCATCAACACGGGCACTTTCTGTCTAGAGCTGACAATGGAGGCGCTTTGTAGGTAGCATGTGTAGCATCTAAAGGATCATCTGGCGATGCATCATGAGACACACACCTGTGTGGACCCTGCCTCCAGCATCACCCCTGCTCGTGAGTTCGCTTGGAGCCTTCCTCTTCTTCTTTATGCTGAAATGAACACTTTCAAGTACAATCCCTTCTCACCACGTTGGCCTGGTTGCCAACTCATTGTCAGCCAGTGTTGATTCAAGCCTCTAGGTGGATAATCAGCATTTTTAAGAATTTCTAGGATAGAAATTCAGCACTGCAAATGTTCCATCTCAGGTTTGCTCATAGATTTATGATGTGTCAGAGGTCTTGATGGCCAGAAGAGAATATCTATCTGAGTATGAGGGGGGAACTGAGACCTGGAAAGAGAGGTAACAAGGTCCTTGATGGATATGAAAGCCCCATTACAAGAAGCATAAAGTTGGGGGTGGAGTTCAGTTATACAGTGCTTACCAGCATGCATAAGGCTATGTGTTCCACTCCTAGAACTAGAACTAGAAAGAAAGAAAGAGAGAAAGAGAAAAGGAGACAGAGAGAGAAAGAAAGAAGAAAAAGGAGGGGAAGGACTAGAAAAGTAGATATATGGAAAAATAAAAGCAGGAGCAGCCTAGGACAGGCTGTTTAATGATTTAAACATTTGCCTTACTGATTGTGTAATGTGAACTTTAACCTCTGCTAAATATAGTTTGTACCCTGAAAGTGCTTCACACTTTAGTACAAATAGTTGTACACTTGAGTGGCTTATGTACTTGATGACTGCGGGGCAAGGAGGTAGGGGTACTGGGAGAGGAAGGCAGGAGGGGCAGGAGTTTCTAGGGAAGGGTGTGTGGAGCTATCTGACCGTTTAAAAGCTCTAGACAGCAATGGCAGAGAGATGCCCAATAAAAGCAGCTGAAGGGAGCACCCAGATAGTGGCCTGGAAGCCTGGCAATGGCGTCATAAATCTGAAAGGCCCAGGAACAGCCCCCTACAGCCTGCATACACCACGCTTCTACCTGCATCTCTTGGCCATGGTGAGCTGTGACACTTGGGGAACAAAGCTTCCTGCATGGGCCAAGTTCTGGAGCCAGAACATTGGGAAATCTCTGGGTATGAGAAATTATACTGAAGAGCAAGGACGGGGTGTGGAAAAGAGTTTGATGCCAGGGAGCTAGCCCAGGAACAGGGCAGGAGTTTGCCACAAAGGCAGGAGCAAGCATAAAAGGATATACACACTGCGCAATAGAGCAGAAGCCCCATAGGCTTGGGAGAGAGGGTGCAAGCTTGATGCCAAAAACAGTGAGTGGGGCCAAAGAACCAAGTGTCCAGGTGGTGAGTGCTCAGTTTGATGAACAGGCTGAAGAAAGTAGAAGAGAAATAACAAAAAGATGACCCTGGCTGTATTTTCTCACTAGATAACTCCAAGAACCAAAGTCATTGAGTGTTAACTATTTACCGACTGCTGTTCCATGCCTGTTCCTTGTGGCACCAGAACTTTCCATAGGTTCAATGGAAATGGCATCTGTGTTCCAGGGAAATCACCTGAAGCATTTTGTTAAGGTTTGAGTTAGCAGAAAATGACCTCCTACAGGTAGCAGTGATAGAAAGTGTGTAGTTCTGGCAGAGAGAAGAGCCGTCTCTCCCACTAGCCACTCGCCTGCTACTTTGGCCATGTCCCCTAAAAGGTTCACCTGGTAGCTTGAGACACACAAGCAGAAACCTACACACAAGGAAGTGCACAGAAAATGCCCAACCCAAACAAAGTGATGCAAATCATCGAACAGACAGACCATATCCTGAATGATTAAGTATGCCGAGGTCTTGATGTTTATTTTGGCAAAAGTGTAAAGAGGAAAGATCAACCAGATTTACCGAGAAACTATTGTATACTTTTTATAGAATCTAAATGCTTACATCGTCCCAATTCAGAATGTTCCTGAGGCAGGGAAGGCTGCCAAATATGGGATCTTGTTTATTTGTGGTGGTTTGCACAAGCCCAGAATGACAGATTTGGCGGTATGAAATGAGGTCTGTGATGGTGTCTTATTTGTCTCTGTGAGGGAATCTTACAAGGGCTGGGGATTTTCAAGCGCAGCTCAATTTCATAACAAAATATTGTCCTGCAGTAATTCTTAACTATTTCTATACTTGCATATCACCAAAGAAAACTTTGGTGGAAAATGCCAGGGCCTCGTCTACCCCAGACCAAGCTGGTCAGTCTCTGGAGGTACAGGTACCCTCTTTGAGCAATTCTAATGCATCCAGAGTTCAAAACTTCCAGGCTTCCAGGCTGCCTCTTTCCTGTTATAGTATCAGCCCTGTGATTGCTATCAGCCCACCCAGAAATGCCCCAGTCCTTCCCTCCTCTATATAGATACAGTAATGAAAAAGATGTTTGAAGGTCTAAGGATCTTCTATTTATAGCCAATGTGTGCAGAAAAACCCAGGTAGGCTTCTGTGTTAGCTAAAGACTTTGAAGGACAGTATTTAAATTGCACTGTGAGCAAAGCAACAGGGTGGAGAGATGTTTTCTAATTGCTTTGCAGTTGTTGTAAGACATACAATAGTAGGAAAAGTACTGTACCTGGAGCTATAAACATGGGTTTTCATGTCTCTGCCAACTAACTAGCTTTGTGATATGAGGAAAATTTCACTTGGTTTGCTCTCTTGTAAAATGTGGGTGTAGGATTTGATTGTATATGAATTTCTTCCCATTTACCTACCACATGGATTATGACACTGCTCCAAGCTCAAATTCTGGCAATATAACCCAGAAAATGGCTGTGTCATTTAATCAGAATTTACCTTAAACATGCTTTTTGTCTCCTTATAAAAGAAAAAGTGTTGAAACCACAGAAGGCATTTTTCTCTGAATAAAAGCAAGGCTAAAGTGCCTCCCCCCTCTGTATTACTCATTCCTCGTATAAGAATAGTCTGAGGTAATTTGGAGAGTCCATTGCAGGGCTTGGATGTTAATTATAGGTTCTGTGACATGTGTGACCTTGATTTTTAATTATTCAGGAGTGGCAAGTAGAGAATCTAAAGTGGATTGTTGACACAAGATACTTGGAAATCTCTCTTTTTTCCAAATCAGAATGCATCAATTTGTTTTTAGTGTGTTAAAAATACATTTGCCCCAGAGATTAACTTAGTGTAATGGTATAGTTGTGTAATTTAGGCATTATTCTTACTTGCTGATGACAGCTATTAGAGGGAATCTAAGAATGTAGTTCAATACAGGCTGTAACTGGTTTGGGGCTTATACATGGCAGAGACAAAGAGATCTACCAACAACTGCTGTCCCAGGACAGAATCTGCTAGCGTGCTAAAGGAATCATCTCAGCCTCTTGTTCGGGGCTAGGTACAGGGACCAGAAATTGGACTCTGACAGCCAGTTGATGTGCTGAACTCTACTGAGGGGTGAGCCACACTGTTTGTTGAGCCTAGTCATGCATGGAAAGTGAAGCCAGGAGTACACACTTAATGACACGGGCTATTCAGTGTCTCCAAACTGAGCTCAGAGGTGTCAAGGGTCTTGAAGATGTCCTGGAAGAGGCCTCACTCAGAAGGGCCAGGAGATCCTGAGCCAGCACAGGCACTAGAACTGCCCTATGCTGCTGCAGCTGGGAGGCTGCGTTTCTGTCTCTTGTTCAGCGTAGGTTTTCTTTGTGAAAGTGGCCCATGGCAAACAATAAACAAAGCAAGGGTTCCAACTCTAGTTCTGTGAATTCTTCCCTAACCCAGTAACTAGCATCTGCTCCTGAAAAGAACAGCTTCTTGTTGACCTTCAGAACCTATTGTAAAGGGACTTCCAAAACAGACTCCTCCTCTCGGCAAGGAGCCATTTCCATCTAAAATAGGACAGGCTGAGGGAGCCTTTCTTACCCTTTGGTCCACACCCTTCCAGACCACTAGTGACAAAATGAACATGAAGAAGCAAATTGAGCTCCGACCAACATCCCCCCAGCTTTTCAGACCTCACAGGATGGAGATGGCTGTTCTCTTTCATCTCTCTTTACAGGACACTGCCTTGAGAGGGCCTCTCTAGGCCCAGAGCTAAAGCCTCCACATTCCAAAGAGTAATCAAAATGGGGATACATTCCTGTAGATAGCTCATGGGTGGAGTATATGAGAATAGTATGTTCCAGCCCCAGGTACTTAAGAATCTGGATACCACGGCTTCAAGCCTGCCCCGGTGGTTTCTGAAAGCTGAACAAACCATTGCGGTCTTGAGGAAGACTATTTGACCCATTACAGTTTGGTTTCAACAGTTGAGTGATTTTAGATCTGCTTCCCCTTACCCCCTCCAGCTATAATAAAGATAGGGTACGAGATCAGATTTCTCCCTGTACACTGTGTTTTTTCCCATCTATGCACTGTTTTTATTACCCCTGACTGAACATTTCCTGCTCTTTCCTAGCCTGTGACGACCCTATCAAAGCCTCTGTCACCTTCCTAAACCTCCAGCCATCATTGTAGATCTTCATGAAATCAGACTGAGGCTGTTTCTTGAAAGAGTTAAGCCCTTGTTTTATTTTCCTGAGAACACTTCATTGAAGGTAATTAAGGCTTATGTATGATTTGGAGACCCTATTCCCTGGTGCAGATGTGCCTCATCTTTTGCATAATCTATTCTGTAAATGAGAGAGGATTTTCATGCAGGAACACCTAGTTAAATTCATTCTTTGGGGGAGGGGGAAGAGAAATACATTTAAAATTGCCTCTAATTTATCTGTAGGTCTGGACATTTGCAAGTCCTGGATTTCCTTATGGTGACACGGTTTTCCAAGGGGAGACTCTTGAGCCATGTTTAACACGATTTTATTACACGAGATAGAGTGTCTCCTTCTCCCTGTGAACCCCCTGCTTGCTCCTCCGTTACTCTGTCCCACCTAGAAAGATCCCAGCCTCTTTTTAGTTTTTTTCTCACCTCATCTTGGGTTCTCAGGGCATTGTCTCAGGTAGGCCTGAGTATTTAGAAGCCTGCAGCAAGAAAGACAGGTGTTCATAGCCACCAGATGCAAGGTCCTTCTTGTTTGTGGTGACTTGACCAAGCCTTTAGTAATAGGTCTGCCAGGATGAAATAAGAGTCAAATTGGTGCCGTGTTTGTCTGGAGGAAGAGGAAGGGACAGCATTTGTTTTTGTAATGACTCACGATTCACTATATCTTTCTCTCTTCAGGTGATCTCTGAGCATGACAAATTCAAGGAACTCAGTCATGCAAAAATGCTTTGAGAAGAGACTTCTTTAGAGGATGGTCATTTGGGGTACTTGCTTCTCTAGTGACTTGGGCAATTTACAAGGAAGGCAGTGATGGGATCCTATTTACTTTCCACTTGTTATCAGCAGACTTTTCCTTCCAACAGCCTTTGCTTCCATCATCGTGTAAGGGTTTTTTTCTGGCATATCTTCTACCAGAGAAGTTCTGTGTTATTTGGGTGTCATGGGTACCACTGCCCAAGGTTGACCTTGATACCCACTTGAACCATAATTCACTCAGATATAGATATGAGCATAGAAAACAGGGACCCTTCCCACTGTCACGAACTTTGTCTTAAGCTTCATTGGTGATTGCTCTTAGATATTGTGTTGTTCAGATCTTTTTCCTCTGGTCTTATCTCATGTTGGCCTATTTATATATCTTCCTTGGCCAGGGATTTAGCTCAGTGGTGTAAGTGCTTGCTTGGTAAGCATGAGGTCATGAGTTTGATCCCTGGTATATGTGTATATATATATATATATATCTTCTTTGGACTAATTTATTTATTTTTTATTTACTTCTGTGGTTACAACTTCTATCTATTTTAAGTAGATGTGCTAAGACAGTGGTGGCGAATCTATGGCACATGCGTTGCAGTGGCTATTTGTTATCATTAAAAGCTCTTAAAGGTTTGCCATCACTAGAGCATCTACAGTCACATGTTAAACTACTCTATGTTATCTCTAGGTGGGTGTCTCATGGGTGCCTTGAATTTTACATGTCTGATATTTAACTCATCTTCTTCCCCAAGAGCTTGTTCGTCTATGTCCCTGGTAGGTTGTATCACAATCACTTACACATCAACTCAAGACAAAATTCAAGCACATTGATAATTTTTCATTTTCTTCAAAACAGCACAATAGCTCCTCAGCATAACACAAAAGGCCCTTATTCTCAAGGCACTGAATACGTGCAGATGATCCATGACTGGCGTCAGCCAAGTGCAGCTCCTGGGACCTCTTGGGCGTAGGTGCACAATTTTTGTGCCCATTGTTTCTTTACTCCAGGAATGACTTTCACTTCCTTCTCCACTACTGTCTCCTTGTAGATGTCTCGCTGCTTTCCATTGCATCATCAGTATTTCTCTGGTGTCATCTCCAGAAAGCTTTCTTGACACCAGCTCTTTGTCACATGACAGCCCCAATGCAGGAATTAGTTGTGAATATATTCCATATCTTATCTTTTTCTAATCTGCTCAACAGTCTGGCAAAGTAAGTGTCATTGCCCTGGTTTAGTAATAAAGAAACAGGAATCATAAAGGTAAAGAAACCTAGGGTCTTATTAGAAATGCCAATTTTCAGGCTCCTTGCTTGACTATATCAAACCTGAATCTCTACAGCTGGGTCCAGCCGTCTGTGTTTGCATGGTCTTCCCAGGTGATTCTGAGGAACACCAAGGTCTGAGAAACTGTACTCCAGAGCTTGGAGTTATATAGTCCATGAAGAAGAGCCACACTGGAGGGGTTACTTCAGAGGAAAACAACTTTCTCTCAAGTGCTTAAAAACCAACTGAATGTCACTTGGTAAAGATACTGTTCTAGGATGAAAAGTTACTGGACACAGTTTCCCTCTATGCTATCGACCATTCACTTAAAATTTCTGGTTTTGTATAGTAGTACCTTGACTGGTGACCTTAATTTGTTTTGTGATTTGGAGGAAGTTGGCTATGGTCGTGGTTGTCCCCCAATGCAGAGTTTGCAAGTGGAAGCAAAATTTTGCTGAATGCTTTGTTTGTGGATAAATTGCAAACAGAAGCATTCATAAACCGAGGCATTACTGTACTTAGATGTTTAACCATTTTGATTTGATTTTAGTACAGGGTGAGAGCTAGGGATCCAGTTTTAATCTGTATGTGAACATTCAGTTTTCCTAGAACCATTTATTACAAGCCACATTTTTCTTCAGTGTCTGCTTTAGGCCCCTTCTTGCTGCAGGTGCATGGGGTTGTTTCTGCTTTGTGCACAACTCCATTGGTTCATTTGCCTCCTTTTGTGCCAATACTATGTTGTTTTTGTTACTAAGGATTTGTAGTATAACTTGAAATTCGGTATTGTGATGCTTCTAGCATTTGCAGCCATTGGCACAGGCAAAGATTTCATGAATAAATTCTTAACTATCACCACTGTTGGTTAAAAAAATAATAAATAGTTGCTTTTTATTAAGCATCATTTCACAAATAAGGGTACTAAAATTTAGAAAGGTAATTTCCCAAATTATTTTTCTTAGATTATTGACTTTTGCATAGAAATCAGTATGAAATAGGATAGAAAATATCACCTCTGTCCAATAACTTGTAACAATTAGAGAAACACTCAAACTAACATTTGGCATTCCTTTCAGTCATGAATGGAAGACATATACCACTATTATAGTATTCATATTTCTATCAGTAATAGAAATTACTGATAATTTTATATCATGTTATGGTTGTTAATATCTTGAAATATCTTTTACATCCATCATTACAGCAAATTTTTGGTATTAATTAGGTTTGCCTCTAAATCTAACTACTTAATACACTAATATGTGCTAATACAGAAGCAGAAATAATAGTGTAACTTTTATTTTTCTTTTTGGTGCTGGCCAGCCCAGGGCCTTGCACATGCTAGGCAAGCACTGTCTCACTGAGTCACATCCCCAATCCCTTTTAAAACTTAGAGACAGATTCTTGCTTCATTCCCAGGCAGGGCATGAAGTTGTGACTCTCCTGTGTCAGCCTCCTGAGTATCTGGGATTGCAGTCATGTGCCACCATGCTCTGGTGCGTTAAGTATACTTTTGTTTGTTTTTGTTGCTATTTTTTTTCTGGTGCTGGGGATGGAACCCAAGGCCTTGTGCATGGAAGGCAAGAACTCTACCACTGAGCCACATCCCCAGCCCCAAGTATAGTGTAGTTTTTAAACTAATCTGAGAAACTTTTGTACTTATTTCTATAAAGTTTTCATTCTATAATGCTTTGTATTTTACATTATGTTTAAAAAAATTAATACTAGGCTATTTGCTAGTGAGATTAATGATAATAAGAAAAGAGAGAAAGAGAGAGAAGGGGAAGGAAGGGGGAGGGGAAGGAAAGGGGGAGAACGGTGAAGGTGAAGAGAAAGCAAAAGTCCGAGTCCTAGCGGGGATAGGGCTAGATTTCAAATGCAGATCCGCTGAATCCCAGTGCCCATTTCCTTTCCTGCCACCTGCCAACTTGGTATGTTTTGGCTCAGGGCTAGCAGTGAATTGATGACACTATATGTCAATAGTCAGAGCTGTGGGTAGCAAGAACTCTTAGGCCGTTAGGCACCAAGAGA
Organism: Cavia porcellus; assembly: GCF_034190915.1. Classification (NCBI taxonomy): domain Eukaryota; kingdom Metazoa; phylum Chordata; class Mammalia; order Rodentia; family Caviidae; genus Cavia; species Cavia porcellus. The sequence continues at coordinate 136,647,136 of NW_026947484.1, read as the reverse complement.
GAGCAACTGGGAATGAGTGACTATATTAGCTTTCTATCGAACTCTGGCTTGGCGCTTCACTCAAATCTGAAGCGCTGCAATGGTTGGAGAATCAATTTGCGAATCCCTTTGTCTATAACCTCTGACAGAGGAAGTTTTAAAACCACCATCAACATTTGCAATACTTACTGAAGCAACATTTGCAATATTTACTAATTATGTGTTGGTTTCGATCCAGGCATTGTAAGAGAAGATTAGTAAATATTTATGGAGAAGTTGTAATGTGCACACCTTGACACAGGCAGTGGGAATAAAGGAAAAAAAAAGATCGAGTTCCTTATTTAGGCAAACGTAGTCCAATAGGGTAAAATGTAGACAAACCCTGTATCCAGGCAAGGTGCTTACAATAAACCAAAGTGCACATGGAAACTCCAGGTGGCACAGACTCTATCTGACAGCATGAGATGAGAAAGCCTAAAAAGACAATGAATTGGCCAGAACCATGAAGGGAAGGCAGGGAGGCAGATTTGTGAGCTGGAGAAGGGCTCTAACTATTCAGGAAAAAGGCAGAATGGTTTTGGAAGAACTATGGCTCAATACGTAAATGTCATACTTTTTGCAGAGGCTTCCAACTCCCTGCTCCCTCCCTTCCAACTCCTAAGGAGTCTGGAGTCCCTTAGCCTCTCCTGCTTCCTCCCCAGCCCAGTTGCTGTTCACTGCTGGCCTTCTTAGTGCCTATAGCAGAGCACAGAAAACCTTTAACTACTGTTAAGCACGTATGGGATTGGATGGGTATGGAATGCTGGGAGGTGAGCAGTGAGAGATAAGTTTGAAAAGAGAAGTTTGGGTAATGGTGTTTTGTTTTTTGCTTTTTGGTTCAAAACACTGTCTCACTATGTTACTCAGGCTGTTCGCAAAACTGAGAGCTCCAAGCGATTCTTCTGCCTAAGCCCTCCAAGTAGGAGAGATTACAGGAGCAGGCCACCATACCTGACTCAGGTCATATTCTTGATAAATGTTGTTGTATTTTAGTAGTGTGAATATAAAAACTACCTTAGTGAATGCTTCCACTGTGCCTGTCCATTTGACCATAAGGCAGAGAAAGACTGTATGGCTTTGCTAAAATCATAAGTATATCTAGTAGGTAGCTTAGGTTTGCCTGATTCCAAAAAAAGGTGGTTTTAGACATTATGCTTCAAAGGTATTTAAATTTTAACTTCTAAACTTCTTATTTCAAAATAATTATAGATTGATAGTGAAATTTCAAAGATTTCAGAAAATTCACATATGCCATCCACCCAGCTTCCTCTGATGTTAATATCTCACACAATCATGGAACATTTATTAAAAGTCAGCAATTAAATTTGGTATAATATTTTAACTAAACAACAACTTTTTTCAGATTTCATCTGGTTTTCCATTATAGTATGCTCTATCTGTTCCTGAGACTCAACCCAAAATACCATTGTGTATCACTTCCTGGAAACTCATTTGCAGCCACTCTGAAGATGCGGCAGAATAGCCAACCACAATGCAGTGCATCTCTTGAGGTGCCCCAAGGAGCAACAGGCCCAGAGGAAGAGCATTCCTTCTAGGAGGTCATTCTGTGATGGAGGGAGGGTCCTGGCATTCTTTTTAAAAATGTTTAAATTTTTAAGATTTATTTTATTTTAAAGAGGACCAAAAAAAAGGAAAATAAAACAGAATAAAACCAATCCAAATAAACCAGTATACGTGATATGAGACTTCAAAACCTTACATGATCAACAATAGTTACCATAATGCTTTTTATTGTCTTCAAAATAGCTACAGATACCTTTGGACATAGTAAAAATTGAACAGAATAGAATAGAATAGAATAGAATAGAAACAATAAAAACAAAACAATGAATGCAAAAAGGACTTTAAAACAAGCCAATAGTAAATCTAAAATGGCTACCATAATATGTCTTGCTATCTTATAAATAGCTGCTTCTGCCATCAGATTTAACATAAACAAAACAAAAGAGAATAAAACCCAACCCAACAGAACAATGAAAATTGTATGGTTTCCAGGCAGGGATCACTTCCTGGTAAGGCCTGGTTCTCTTCCCCTGCAGTTTGCAAATGGTGCTGACTCACAGAGAGAGGCTTGGGTCTGGCTGTCCCCCTCCGGCAGCGGCCCACACATGGTGCTGGTTTCCAGGTGAGGATCACCTCCTGGTGAGCCTGATTCTCTTTCTCCACAGTCCACAAGTGGCACTGACTCCAGTCCTGGCATTCTGAGAGCCAATGGAAGGCAGTCCAGAGGCCCAAGATTGGCTTTGGGAAGCTTCTTGAAGAGTCAGGTGGGTGTACAGTATGAAGAGAGACTGAGAACCTCTGAGTACCAGCAGAAAGGAAGACCAGGAGGGGTTGGCATTTGGTGGGGAGGCAATAGAAAGAGACTGGTCAGGAAATACTCAGAAGTGAAGCATGATCAGTGAGTGCTGGAGACTAATGACACTGTCTTCCAGGGTGCCAATGTTCAGAGGCAAACGTTCAAACTAGAACTTTCCGTCAGGAGTTTATGGATCAAATGCTTATCCTTTGATAATTAGCTTAATTATTATATAATGCCACTTAGTTATATTTACATATGGAAAGCAGTTTTCCTAGTTCTCTATGCCTGTTTCTCCCGTGTGTAAAATAGGCATTTTAATCCTATCACATAATACATCAGCCAGCTCTTCTGCTTCTTCTGGAATAAAATATCTGGCAGTTGAATGTTAAGGGAGGAGAGGTCTAATTTGGTTCAGAACTTTAGAGGATTAAGCTGGATCCAAGAAAAACAACACAGCCAGAGGGCACAGTGGAGGGAAGCTGTGCAACTCGTGGCAGCCAGGAAGCAGAGAGATGAGGGAAGGGTGCAAGAGGAAGGGGGCCAGAGACCAGGTACAGTCACCAAGATCACGTCTCCAGTTTTCTGTCCAGACCTACTCAGAGTGTGCTTTACTACTCTACCAGGCATCTCTTAAACTGATCAAGCTGACAAGCAAGATTAAGTGCCACACACAGTGTTGTAAGAATTCAGTGCAATGACTGTAGGCCCTTAGCACAGAGCCTGTGTATAGTGAACAGTCAATGGCTGTTGCCTTTATGGTATACGAGTGTCTATTTCACACTGTGCTTGTATTTCTTAGAGGGAAGTCAAGATGCCTAAATAACATTTTCAAGACCTTTCATGTATGTAGCCTCATTGTATCTTCAGTATATTATTCTACTTACTTTATAAATAAGGACAGCAGAATACAGCAAAGTAAATAACAAAACTGAGATCTCTGTAATCAAGAAGAGCTAAGTTTTTGGTTTAAATTCCCAGATTCTTATGCCACTACCAGAACAGTGACCAAAGTCAATTAGTGTAAAGGAACAGTTACAAAAATAATGAACAATCTGTTCTTTGGGTCCTATCTAGTAGATTAACCTTTATCAGCAGTTCTACTCCATAAAATATTTTATGACTTTGCTTTTCTGTGGAGGAATGTCAGATTTGGGAATATTAGGCAATTCACTAATGCAGAACGATTTTATTTACTGAGCTTCAAAAAGCCCCTAGAATTTGAAAATTTGTCATCCTTTCATAACCATCTCACAGAATTGGACATTGGACATAGATCTTAGTTGCTGAGCAGATCACAATTAACTCCTTACAAATTACTTGGCATTAGGAGCCTAATTTTGCCCTTACTTGACATTTCAGGGAGCTACTTGGCCTTTAGGAGCCTCAATATGCACGGACCTCTTAAGTTGTGCAAGAGGGATGTGAAAAACCTACACACTGCGTAGATATTAGGGTCCAACAGTGTTCATTAAACATGAGTTGCCTTTTCCTACTCCATCCCTTCCTTTCTGATGGTTGTAGCTGATATTTAACAAAGAAACAGCATAGATATCTTTGTAATTCTAATATCAGAAGTCTGAGATGCTAGGAGATTTTATAAAGGCACGTGTGGATAAATGTGTTTTTCTCCTTTTAAAACTTTGAGAAACTAGACTCACAAATTAGACACTGCTATTCTCACTTTAAGAATATTTGAATACTTCTTTGTTTGAAAGTGACTTCAGCTATTTTAAGTGGCCTGAGATAGTCATAAAAAAGGCAGTGTTGGACAGCTAGGCTGGACACACTGCATTCTGAAATCAGCTAATTTATATATGCTTGGGCCTCAAACTTAGCCTACATCACTTATATACATGAAATGTGTTCAGGATATTTGTCTCAGTGAAGTTTCAAATTTTCAAATATGTGTGTGTGTGTGTGTGTGTGTGTGTGTATTACAGGAACAACTGAAAAATACTATAAGATAACCGGGTACCAAACTCATACTGAAGAGCAAGGGCCTTGTGCACACACTCATGAGCTGGCCTGCGTTTTATTGCCAGTGACATTTCTTCAAAACCCAGCTTGTTCTGCAGCTCTATGCGCATGCACTCTAAGGAAGCTCCCATGTCAATGGAAGGTTGGAGCAGAGAGGCACTGGCAGCACAGCTATTGTGACAAATCTGCTGCTGATTATTATTTAAACAGAGATTTAAGCAGCCACATCCACAGGTGCAGGAGGGACTCTGTTCTCCTTGTGTGGTTCCTCTGACTCTACTCTGAAGAAACTGTCAGTGTCAATGACCCAACCTGTGTCCAAGTGTGTTATCTGTGCTCTGCAGACTTGGAGCTAGACAGTGTTACATGTTCAGGCAGTGCATTTAGCTATGTACTGGAAGTGGCAGGAGGAGATAGGATATTTTATTTACCTCCAGGGGGGTGGTTACTCTTAACTGCTGTCCTTTAATGTTCAAAATGAATTCTACATTTGTCTCCATCAATAGATGAATATGATTCTTACAGTGTGTAGATGTCATACTATCATGCATGTTCCCATTATCCTGAAGCTCTAAGACTTTTGACTAATATATGCTAGTAACTGGTAATTGCCAGGGTGTCCACCGCTCTATACATACATTTATTCCTGATATTTACTGACTTTCAGAATAGAATTGGGTATCCTAAGACTTATATCTGAATTATTTTTGCCCCTAGTTAACTAAAAGTAATAGAAAACTAAGTTAGCCTTTCCCAAATGTTTACAGATCTATTAAATGGAAATTATTGTTACTGTTTTAAAAAAAGAACCGGGAGAGATTCAGAAATGTAGGCAGAACAATTTTAACAGGATAGCTTAATTGCTTTAGATGCCACTTAGGCAGAATTCATGGTGATTTAGGATTGGTGCAAAAGTTTACTTTGGTCTTATTACAGAAAAGGATTTTCTAAATAATTAAACAATGTGAAATAATAGATGAAGGATATGTTTAACCTTCTTATGAGAATGATCAGGCTTCCCAAACTTAATAGCAGTCTTTTATAAATTAAAAATTCATGAGTTACACTTTTGTGATGTCCACAGTAAATCACGAACGAGCTCAGTGCAGCTACACTCAGATGTGAAAACAAGAAAAATGGTGTGGAAAGGAGCTTCCGTGAATCCAACTCTAAATTCTCATTCAGAGACGATGAATCTAACTTTCAGGGATCGGGAATATGTCCAGGCTCTGTCTGCTGAACAACCAAAACGTGCACCAAAATGCAGGGTCTGCCACCATGCCAGGCTGACCATGTGTCATTCTGGTTGAAGACTAATTGTCCAGATCCCCAAATTAATTTTGATTCCTTTTGAGCGGGATCTTCCGGAAGTGCCTACTTTCCAGCAATGAGTAACACAAATTGTGAGCCTTAACATTCCTTTCTTTCTTCCCTGACTAACAGTGGATCCACTTTGGGGGAACCTGAAGCTTTTTAAATTTGAGAGAGAATGTATCATAAAGGTAATTAGAAAAAATTATAAGAAAAAGCTTAGGTACCTATATGAGATTTATTTGTATTGAGAAAAATATCACAAGAAATGTAAAGTTTACAAATATTGCAAATCCAGAAAAATAATAAAATATTTCATTTTATTTTGTTTCTTTACATTTTTATTTTAAAGAGAATAAAGCCAAACCAAATAAAACAGAATAAAACCAACCAAAACAAACCAGTGTAAGTCACACAACACTTCAAAACAATATGAAATCAACAATGGTTACCACAATGTTTTTTGTTGCCCTCAAAATAGCTGCCCATAACTTCAGACATAGTAAAAATCAAACAAAACAGAACAGGATAGAACCAATAAAAATAAAACAATGGATGTAATGCAGGACTTCAAAACAAGATAATGGTAAATCCAAAATGGCTATCATAATATATCTTGTTATCTTTGAAATAGCTGCCCATGCCATTGGATATAATAAAATCAACCAAAACAAAACAGAATAAAACCAACCCAACAAAACAATGAAAATAATACAGAACCTCAGAACAAGATGATAGGGAATTAATGATGGCCACTACCTTCAGAAGATCCCCCATGGATGCAACATTGCATATTATTATCCTCTGAATAGATGATCAGACCACTGGCTTTAGATCTGCAAAGTCAGTGAAACATTAAACACTACAAACATTAAATTGTATTTTACCTCAATAGCTATCGTCAAAGCCCGTGTTTCTCCAGATCCACCAGTTGCTTAAGGTGGAGAGGATTTGGCTCTTCCTATTTCCTAGTCCGTGTGCCAGAGGGGGCTGGCATCTAGTTCTTTTCACAGCAGCCTGCGCATGGCACCGATTTGCAGGGAGGGCTTGCCTCTTGGTGACTTCTTGTTCTCTTCCCTTGCAGTCCACGAATGGTCAATAACAAAATAGTTTATTAACTGCTTGACTCTGCTCCTGCTCCAAAATCTTTTTCTTAAACACATTTTATTTATTTACTTTGTGGTTGCAAACTCTTTGCTTATGTCTTCACTTGACTATAGCCTTTTGAAATTATTACCTAAAGAAGAAAAACAACTTAATATGTTCCTTGAAATGATAGATAAAATGTATTATTATTATTACTATTGTTATTAATTTTAAAGGAATTTCTTTTAGCTTCCCAACTTATTTTGGCCAAGTCATGTAACTTTTTATAATTGTATTCACATTTGAAAAAAACTTTTACTATTTCTGTCATATATAAACATCATATAAATAAAATACCTTTGGCATTCTGCTTAGAGTTCATGTCTGTAAAAAGGAATTCTTATAAGCTTTGTTGTTTTCAATTGCCATTAAAAATGACAACAAAGGAGATTCACTTTGTTATTGCATACACTACATTATGCTGTATCTACCTGCTAAGAGGGGACTTCTATTTTGATGAGCTGCTATGAAAACTGAATTATTCTCCAACGTTTCTATACCTGTCATTTGAAAGGGTTGTCTGGCTCAATCATTTCAAATGCACTAAAAAATGTTATTGTGGTCTTTAACTTTCAATAGAACTCAAACTAATTATTAGGGCAATGCAGCTTACCTGTCCTATCTTTATAATTTGTTTCTATTCATTTATGAGACTTCGGGTTTTGCTTGCAGTAGTTTTGATGTTTGTTTTTTAATTTCTAAAAATTAATTAAGTTTATTGAAAAAAGTTTATTGGTACATTTCAGGTATACATAATGATCACATTCATCACAGGGAATTCATACCTGTACATAATGTATCTTGACCTGGGGCTGGGGATTTAGCTCAGCAGCATAAGTGCCTGCCCTGCAAATGTGAAGTCATGAGTTCAGTCCCTGGTACCAAAAACAAAAAAACAAATTATGTTTGACATAATATATATCTTGACTCTTTTTTCCCTATTCCTCTACTCCCCCTTCGACATATCTTCCTCTTCTTATTTACAAAAGCTTTATTTCCATTTTTTTCCTTTTCTCACTTTTTTCTATTTTTTTTTTTTTTTTTACCTGTGTGGTACTTAGGCTTGAACCCAGAACCTCTGCATTGAGCTATATTCCCAGCCAATTCATTCATTTTATTCTGAGACAAGATCTTGCTAAATCACCAAGTTACCCAGGTTAGGCTCAAACTTTTGATCCTCCTGCCTCAGCTTCCCCGAGTGCTCAGATTACAGGTGTGGGCCACTATGCCCAGCTTGTGAGGGCCTCTTACTAGAACTGTGGGAATCCAGCTTCCTGCTCTCATCCATCCTATGCTTTACAACCACATCAGTGCCCTATGTCTGCCCTTGCTTAGACTCTTCCTGTTCTCAAGAGCTTCACTGGCTCTTTCCTAACAAGGATTCTTTTGCCTTTGGCCTAGGACGCCTTCCCCCAAACCTCTAACTACAGAAAACTTTGCCTTTTCACTCAAGCCTAGCTCAAAACACCCCTCTATATGCAGTCTACTCTCCTGTCCTCAACCAGAGCGATGTGTCCTTACATTTTGGGGGGACTCATGTATTTATTTATTTTTGGTACCGGGGATCGAACTCACAACCTCGTGCTTTCCAGGCAGGTTCTTATGCCACTAAGCTAAAACCGTGGCCCCAAATGAATGCACCTTGAGTCCATTCTGGGTTTTGTTTGTTTGTTTCCATGGTATCGGGAATCAAACTCACAAGCTGTATCCCTGGCCCTTAGATTTCATACTCAGAGCCCTTTGGCTGGTTGTTGTCCTCCAGCATTTATGAGGGTCACCCTTCACTGTGGTTGTATATTCGTCTCTCTCTCCTACTGGATTATGTTTCTTGAGGATTTGCATTCCTGGCCTCCTGCAAAGTCAAGGCATGTAATTGGTGTGTTTAGAATTAGTGACCAACTTCACCACGGATGCTTAACAATCATAGTAACAGCATTCTTGCCAGTGACTGGTTTAGGCAGGTAGATACCCAGTAGAACTTTCTGTGGTGACAGCAGTGTGGCCGCTGTGACTTAGAAGATTTCACCTGTATTGAATTTGGATTAATTTAACTTAAACTGCTACATGTATTAAACATGGTAGGTCATGTAATATTAAGTGACTCAGTTTTTGTGAAACAAGCAAACAAATAAAACAGAGAGACAGTTTTTCCTCCCCAGGGTGCTGTCATACCAGGATGTGGTGCCAGGACTGCAGGCCTTCCGGTCACCTTGTGAGTGCAGTGGGGGCAAAGGCAACATATGGAGGGAGCACGGCAGAGAGGACTGGTGGGAAGAACCTGAGGTGCTTACTCAGTGAACCCCGGGGCTGCCTTACCCTGGGACTACTCGGTGTGTGCCAAAGAACGTTTTCCTCCTTGTGTAAGCCATTTTGATTGGCATTTTTTTGCAAATTGCAGCCAAAAGCATCAAAAATTATAGCGCTATCATGCTAAATTGAGCAGAATGAGGGAGCAGGATATACTGTGTCTACATGGTATTTTTGGATATCTCATAAAGACCGGATAAAGGAATGCAAGAGAAATATGCAAAAGGAAATGGTTATGGAAACTTTATATATCTAAAGTCTGAGCTTGTCTAAGCCAACAAGTTGGGTGTGAGAGTTGTCACTGAGTGAAAAAAATGAAGAATCCTGCAGAGGATATCTGTGGCTTTGGCTTAGCCAGGGCTTCTCCTGCCTTTTCTCTCATTACGGGACTCTGTTCCCTGGGGAACCATTCCTGTAATTAAGATAAGGCTGTCCTATGTTCCCTGGTCACAGGGATGAACCAAAACAGGAGTCTAGCCAGTGGGGCATGCCATTCCTCAAGCCACAGTGATTGGTTGAGGAACAGGCATGGGAATTTTCATTAGTATTTGGTACATGAATGTACACATTGTATGCTATGCATATGTACTAATAAAGTAAAAAAAATTGGTACGTGAGCAAATAGACACTGGAAAGAGAAAAGGTGCTTTTTTTTTTTTTTGACCCCATGGATATGGGCCATAAGATTAGAGAGCCTTTGAAAATAAAGCCAGTCTCAGAATCTAAAGGGAAATCATGCTGAGAGACAGGAGCGATAGAACCATGACAAGACTATCTGGGCCTCTGAGTACAGCCATGCCTGAAGCCAAAGCCCACTTTTAGATTTCTGATGCACAAGAGCATATTGTTCTCAGATATGCTAAAGCCAATTTCGTGCACTCTCTCATGATTGCAGTGGAAAGGGTTCTGAGAGATGCAGCAGGGAATTAAGACAGGAGGGAGGCCCTAGATCTACGATCAGAGTGGGGTCAAGTGTGATCAGAGTGAAGAGAAATGTGCATGACATAAAAACTGTTAAGGCATCGCTAGGTGGCCTGAGGCAGGAGGCTGCGGTCTGGCAAGTCATTAGATGCAGATTTGGGATAAACCGGTTTAAATTTTGATACCTACTCACTTACATACTAGTTTGACAAATCTGAGAAAGTCTTAGCTTGGCCACCTGTGAAAAGGAGAGCAGATACTCACTTGTAAGTTCGGAGAAGTAAAATGCTGCACGTAAATCCCCTGCACAGAAATTGGAAAACTGTGCTGTCTTAGTAGCTTCTGGTTCCTGGTATTATAGACAACAGGTATCAGAACTGCTGTAATAAAACTGTCCAAATTTACCGCTAACATTGCTTGGGTTTTCTTTTCTCCTGACCACCTTTTCCCTCTTTCTCTTTCCCCACCAATCCTAGGGCTTTCTATAGAAAATAATAACAACTGCTCATTATTTGAACATGGACCCTACTTTCATGCTTTGCACACATCATCTTTACTCTTGGCTGTAATAATTCAAAGTAGGTGGCACCATACTATGGTTTCAATGCGTTTCCCATAGTTCATGTATTGGAAATTTAATCCTCAAATCTATGTGTGCATGGTGTTTGGCGGTGGGGCCCTTTGGAGGTAAATAGAACCAGGGGAAGCCATGAAGATGGGCACCTATAATGGCAGTAGCAGCTTTCTCAGAAGAAGAAGAGAGACTTGAGCTAATGTGCTTGCTATATGGCACCTTGTGATGCAGGAAGTAGACCCTCACCAGAAGCTAAGGAGAAACAGTGCCAAGTGCTAGTCTTGTCAGCCTTCAGCACCATGAGCTAATTGGATTTCTATTCTTTATATTTTGCCCAATCTCATGTATTTTGTTATAGCAACATAAAAGACTGAGATGCACTACTATTTTGCAGGTTATGGGATACTAACTTAGATCAATGACTTATCTACACTTCAAACCAGACTGGCCTTTAACTGTAACTTGTAGGGGAGAAGAAACTCTAGCATCGTTTATTCTTAGAATTTTCTTTCTCAGGAGAATTATGAAAGACATACTGTTGTTTTGAATTTCAAACCAGTTACCTGTGTAACTGAAGAAGGAGTAAGATGCTCAACAGGAAAAAGTGTAAATTGACCTTGTGAATGCCAGAAGACAGAGGATATTCAATTACAGTTCTTCCTGAGATACAAGTAAAGTGATGTTCTTGACCTTCACACAGGCTGATCCAAATTGGAGATTTTAGATAAAATTAATTTAGATTAAGTTAAAAAGAACTCTTACAATTGTAGAGCTAGAAGTGAAATTCATATAACTTTTATTATTACATAAACTTTCAAACCAAGCCCAAATATTCACTATTATCATCTTCAGTCTCCTTGTGCACCCACCGCTACCCATCTTTTATTGCTTTATAATTTAGATGATCCTATTCTGATCAGCTGTACCATCATCATTGGGACATAAATAAACCTCTTTTGCTCCTGTGAAAATATAAAATCTTCAAAGAAGCCAGCCTCTCTATAGTGGTGAAAAAGTACTTGGCATTATTGCTGATTGCAGCTATAGGAGGTTGTTTCAATCAGTGGAATGGGATGTTATGGGTCTATATGTATTAACATTGGAAAATTATGACAATGTACACATTAAAAAATTGATTTGCAGAATAACATTTAGAAGGCAATATTTTCTTTAAAAAAGAAAAGTAAAGAACTTGAAGGAAGCATACCAACCTTTTACTAGGTATTAATTGAAATTATTTGGAGTAGAGAAACAGAGGATTCTGACTTTTAGCTTTAAACATTTCTACGGAGTTGTAAGGTTTAGGACCTTTTAAAAATTCTTTTTCTTTTTTTACAATGACCCAGTTTTATTTCTGCATTCATAAACATTTTTAAGTTGAAATTAATGTTGAATTGATGAATACTCAGGAAGAGAAGCTTAACTACTAGCTGATGTGAATATCAGATTCTGTATTCTATGTACTTTGTTATATATTTGTTTGCAGAGCCCAGAACAGTTTTTAAAATGATTAAACTTTTAAGATGTTTGTTCCTTCATCTGAAACGCTGATGGCCTCTTACTTAACCTGGAAAAATTCTTTCAGGGTATTGCAGCTAAACCAATTTGTAAGGTGTTGTAATCAATATCTGTGTCACCAGGTAGAATTAAAGCAGAACTAAATTTAAAAAAATTTCCTCCTACATATTTAGATAAAGTATTTTACCTCCATTCTTCTTCATTTATTCTACAGCTGCCTCGTCAAGTGCTTGATAGGTGAGACCAATTATTTGTGCTCAGGGCAGCAAGAGTGATGGATGATATTATATCTAATGCAGCCAAAGTCTCATGCAGTCATTGCTGGGGCTTTTTCACTGGGGCTGGCTCTAGAGTGTGGGATGCTGGGATTGATTCATGGTGCAGTGGTAGGTTCAAAGACATTAGGATTAAGGGTGTGAGTGCTGAGCAGCCTGAATAAAATATAAGGGATAGAAAGATCCGTGGTCTTCACTTGCTTGCTTTTCTGTCTTCTGCCTGCCATGAACTGTTTCTCCTCTGCAATGCCTGTCTACTGTGTCACTTTGGCTTGGAGCCAGCTGATTATGAACTAAAACCTCTATAAACCATGAGCCAAATAAACTTTTCTTCCTTTAACTTTCAGTGTCAGGTATTTGTCTTAACAAGGAGAAAAGTAACTAAGATAGATGACACAAGGTGACATTTGTATTGCATGAATGCTTCCTCGGCATCGAATATGTGTCTGCATTATACACTGGGCATACAGAGATGAGGAATGTGCTACCTGACTCCTATAGGCTTCCAGTCTAGGTGACATAGAGTGATAGAAATACAATGCAACCACATGTATGTAATTTAATTTTTTTCTAGCAGTCACATAAAAAAGGAACAGGAGAAACTTCCTTTTCAAATAGGAAGAGGCATAAGAAGTGGAGGGAAATTGAAGGAAGAGTCTGAAAAGGGCATGGAAACAGGAGCAAATTAAAGAAAAAAATGCAAATAAAGCTCTGTAAATAGGGAAGAGACCAAGAGCTGGAAGGAGCAGGAAGGGGGATGAGAGCACTAGAGGATAAAAAGAGGATTAATATGTGTTACATACATGTACCAAATCCCTGTGACAAATGTAATCATTATGTACTGTAAACAGGTACTAATAAAACAAAAAAAAAAAAACGCCTTTAACTTTACATATCTATAATATTATCATTTCAACATGTAATCAAGATAACACTAATCATTGAGATATTTTACCATTTTTCATACTATGTGTTTCATATGTAGTATGTACCTCATGTTTATAAAACATCTATATTCAGATCACATGGACTTCAAATGTTCAATGCCACACATAGCTGGTGGCTACCATATCAGACAGGGTAGATCCAAGAGGGGGACAGGCTTGCAGCACCATATTAAGAGCTCCATTGGGGGCATATGGTGTGGGAGACCAACCTCAAGACAGGGGTTGGACATGTGATGCAGAAAGACAAGAAGGCTTCCTAGAGGAAGAGACATATGGACAGAGGCATTATGGGAAGACATATGGACAGAGGCATTATGGGAAGACATATGGACAGAAGCATTATGGGAAGATTATGTCTAGAAGATAGGACAGGCAGCTGGCAGATGGGTTCAGGGGCTTTGAACAGGACCACACAGGCAAAACTCATCATTATGTAGTTATAGCTTACAAAGAAACACAAAAAAATGTATTTTTTTTTAAAGGAAAACTTTCTAATAGGTATAGCAAGAGCGATACAAGAAGAGGCTAGTAGAGAAGGAAAGTTTCTTTTTCTTTCTTGTTTTTAAACTGATGTATAGTAGTACAGAAAATGTGATTGGTTTTGGTATGTTGGGGCATGCATATACTATTTTGATTATTTTTAACCTTTTTACTTTGAGAGGGAAGCTTTTCTATAGGAGACCAGGAATATGAGGGACAATTTGCCAGGGTGGTGGCCAGTTGGTGGTGGCAGGCTGGACTGGGCCCCACAGTAAGGCCTTCTGTGGAGGGTATGGGCTGTAGCACTGTCCCTGGTGGCCCTCTGTGGTTCTGGAATGCTGCAGCCCCTCCAGCTAGAGAATGTTGTTCAGTATTTACATGAAAATAAGTGCACTGGAGCTTGTTGGGAATGTGGCATTGGAAACAAATTTCTAGAGTTTACTCAGAATTATGTTAATAAATGTGTCTGAGACTTGCTGGGTGCCTCATAAGGTCCAGTGAGAAGTATAGACTATACCTTCTGGAGCCTTATCTATGCAGACCCTAATGTCAAACTGGCATCACCTTAGAAAGGACACTTCTGCATGCTCAGCATGTGTCCCCAAAGTGGTAATCTGAGCAGGACACCAATGCACAGTGTGACCTTTGACAAGTCACCTACCTCTTTGGGCTTGCTCTGCTTGGCTCAAGGGAGGACTCATATTTACCATCAGCAAAACATGTTGCCCCAGGCCATCCCAGCCCTCAGACTCTAAGGATGACAGCCACACACCTACATACTTGGTTCATCTACTCTTCTCGAGCACCCAGCATGCTGAAGCCCCAGGGAATGTGGTTTCATCTGTGACTTACGCAACATCTCTTCTTCCCCGCTTTATGCTACTGGTACTTTAAGAAACACAACATTGGCAAAATGGATTATACTTAGAATAATTCCTGGGAACTGGATAGACCAGTTTGGTGAGAAGCTAGGGCACCTTCAATAAGGGCTGGCCCCTTATTCAATAAGGGCTGGCCTCCCCACCTGTCCCTGTCTCCCAGGTTGCAATGCTAGGACAGCAAAGCAGCCAGGAGTCAGGCTGGGTCACAGGATGAGAGGTTTGAACCAGCTGAAGCTGCCTGGAACAGTGCTAGTGTATCCTTGCCTTGGCCTGACTCACTAGGGCTTTAATAATGCAATAATACCCAGCTTCTGCAGCACACAAAGGCTTTTGGAAAGCGGCGGATAAAAGCCACTTTGTTCTGCTCTTGCCCAGAGCAGTATACATCCATAGGTGTTCCCACAGACACTGGCCCCTTGGCGGTGGCTGTTGCTACCCCGCCCTTACCCCTTATTGATGGAGAAGCCATAGATGGCTTAGAATGAAAACAGCATCAAAAAAAAGGCTTGCTTTGCAAAGCAAGCCAGCATGAGAAGAGCAGATTGGAAAGCTGGGTGTGCTTTGTGCTGAGCTCTCTTCCCAAAGCCTGTTAGCCCTTGCAGGATGCTGCACCACTTCATCAAAAAGTCATCGTGGGCCCAGTGTGACCCTTAATGCAGTGTTGCGTGGGTGGCTGTGGAGACAAAGCCCTTCCTCCTCCCTGCTCTGCTCTGGGCGGGCTGCATCAAACCTGCTAGAGGGGCAGCCAGAGCTCCGGGAGGTGCCGCCTCTCCCCTTACCGGTGGGACCCTGACTACCCAGCCCCTCCCATGCCCTCATCTCTCTTCTTGCTCCCCAGGTGGAGGTCCTTATTGCCATTCTCCTTCCACTTTACACTTGCAGTGTCCAAACTGAGAGCTGTATGGTAGATGGGAGGAAGCACATGGGCCCTAACGCTTGCCTCAGGTGCTGCCGAATAAGATGAGCCCAGAGAGTAAAGGAAACACGGCTCGTGCTATGTTAATACTAATTCATGTGCTTAGTACTCTGGGTGCAGCAACAAAAATGCTATAGTAACGACTTCAGCTGGCATCTTGAATTAGGTGAGCCTTATAAACAGTGGCAGGAGGAGTATCTGTGCTGTGTTACCAGTTGAAAAGGAAAGCCATGGCAAATGTGACGTCACAAACCTGTAATCCCAGCATTCAAGAGGTTGAAGCAAGAGGATCGTAGTGAGTTCAAGGCCAGCCTGGGCTACATAGAAAAACCTTATTAAAAAAAAAAAAGAAAGAAAGAAAGAAAGCACAAAAGAAAGAAAAGAAAATCTTGGTGACTGTCCAAGAAAGAAGATTTTCCAGAGCATGTGTGTCTGGTATGTTTTTTAAATTGGTGAACAAAATTATATGTATTTATCATGCACAATATGTTTAAAAGTGTTCATACATTGTGGAATGGTGAAATCTAGCTAACAAATGAATTCTCTTCTTCAGTTATTTCTGGTACAATGTCTTGCCTGCTGTAGATAGGTCTTTTGAACTTACTCCTCCCATCTCATTGTAATGATATACTTTGCTCAACATCTCTCCATCTGCTCCACCCTCCAACCACCCTACCCTCTGGTAACTGCTATTCTATTCTCTACTTTGGTTAAATAAACTTTTTTAGGTTTCACATATGAGAGAGATCATGTAGTACTTGTCTTTGTGACTGGTTTATTTCACTTCATGTAACATCCTATAGCTTCATCTATGTTATCACAAATGACAAAATTCTAGCTTTTTATGGTTGAATAATATTTCATTGTGTGTTTTATAGGCCATATTTTCTTCATGCATTTATCCACTGGCTAAATCAGGCACTTAACTGACTCCAAATCTGGTGCGTTGAGTAGTACTTTTGTACCATAGCAGCATAGATGTCTCTTTGAAGTACTGATTTTATTTCCAGTAGTTATATACTCAGTAGTGGGGTCATTGTGTCACATGGTAGCTCTATTTTTTATGTTTTGAGTAACTTCCATGTAGTCTTGCATAATGCCTACACTAATTTACATTCCTATCTGTCATGTGAAAAGGCTCCCTTTTCTCCAAGGGTATTTTTTTTCTCTTTAATTGTTTCCTGTGGATTAAGCAATGACAGGCCCTGTTCCACCCTTTGATGACACTATCAGGAGATTTTGTACATCTCAGGAGGGACACATGAGTGGATCTGGGGAGCACTCAAAGAATTCCTGAGATCTGTGCTTATGCTGACGTGGCAAAGACAGCTACTACAAATGCCTGATTGAGAGGATGAGGAGAAAGCCACTGTGGGTCCACATGTGACATCTGGGTGTTATATCAAAGTCTGGAGGAGGCCCACAGCCTTTATCCTATCAGGTCCTCTTAGAACTGATGGTGCATTTATTTGTATGGGAATTTAGAGTTGCTTCCAAGGAGAGAGATGAAGTATTTATCCATGACTCATACCTAGCTAGTGACTTTGGCATCTCCACGGTGTGACCACCTTAGCTGGCTTGTCCTTTTGTTTTTAGGGTTATAATAAAAAATATAAAAAAAAAATAAGCCAGGCATGATGGTGCATGTTTGTAATCTCAGCATTGAGCGAAGCTGAAATGAGAGGATCACAAGTTTGAACTCAGTCTGGGCAACTTAGCAAGACCCTTTCTCAAAATTAAAAACTAAAGAGTCTGAGAATGTAGCTCAGTGTAAATCTATCTATCTATCTATCTATCTATCTACCTATTTATCACAAAACAATTGCTTTCCACTCAGTGGCTGTTAATCTCCCTCAGCCATGCTAACATATAGTTCTGCTTCTCATCATGGGCTGCTTTCCTGTTCTTCTCTGTTCTGAGTATGTATTAAGCATACATACTCAGCCTATTATTGCGGGGCAAGGACAGGCATGTTCCACTGTTGCAAATGGAATCTCTCCCAAAATCTTGGTGGTTTTTCAAATACCGATGGTATTTCCTTTCTGTTTCAAACTGGTCTCCTATTGTTATGGTATTGAGTCCAGTCTTGTTCTTACTAAAAGTTGTTCATTCTCTTGCCTCAGTCCTATATTCATTCATTCATTCATTCGCCAAATACCAATTTAACCTACTTAAAATTTAAGATGTGCTAATCATTTTTATTTCTACTTTAGAAAGTGCTCTTTCTTCCTGTCCCTGATAACTATCATCTCTACTTGACCACTCAGGATGACCTAGGCCCCTGGAATTCTCTTTCTTTCTACTCTGCCTGACTGAATCTGTTTTGGTTTAGTTGCTAGCTTGCAAGGAGCAGCATTCAAACACTCGTAGGCGAAGAGTGGCAAGAAGTGGTGGCAGGACTACACGTAGATTAAGCCTGGAGCTGGCAAGACATCAAGTTCCAGGGCAGCTCTCAGGCCTAGCTGCTCCAGCTGACTGCCCTTGTTTTGGTCAAAGACTCTTCTTTTTTTTTTTTTTTAATGCTATGGCTATTAAGGTATATGCTCTTCTGCTGACCAGCTTGTTCTAGCTACTCCACAGTTCATATTTCTTCGTAGCTGGCTCCCACATGGCTTTGGTTTGCCGTGGACTTTGCCGTCTCATCTTTACCCCAAGGTAAATTCCTGAAGCAACTCTTTTAGCAGCTGCCTGTGCTGCCAGTTCTCTCTTTTCAGTTTCCCAAATTCAGATTCCAGGAAAGAATCAGATTGACACAGCTCACCTTTTTGTGCTGGTCCAAGTCAGGGATCTCGAGCTGTGCAATGACGAACCATGCTCCTGGGTCAGATGCTTTCTCTGATCATTTAACCTTGGCTGGAAGAAAGGGGCAGGGTCCACTGGTGGAAACAGAGTTGGAAGGTTGCCACATGGCAGCTTTGGGTATGAGCTGGTGCATCTTTGTTACAATGGCCTTTAAGCATGAATCAGACCGTATCTCCTCTGTATTTCTCTGCTCTATTACTTCATCACTTATTTGTTATTCATTATGTTTTTAGTTATTCATGTCGATTTGTCCTTTGTAATGAAGATACTATGATTTGGATTTTGAATGTCCCCAAAAAGCACATGTGATAAAGGCTTGGTCCTCAGCCTGCGGTGCAATGGGAAGTGGTGGAACCTTGAGGAGGCAGGAGCTTCTGGGAAGAAGTTAGGTCTTTGGGATGTGCCTTTCAGTGGGGCTCTGGGAATCCAGCCCTGTTCCCTTCTCTCTTTTTTTCTTGGCTTCCGTGAGGTGAGTAGCTTTCCTTTACTGCAGGCCTCAAAACAATGGAGCAGTGCAGTCTTGGGCTGAAATTTCTGACATGGTGATCACAAATAAATCCTTCTTCTTTCTAGGTTGATTATCCCAAGAGTTTTGTCACAGTGACAGAAAGCTAACATATTACATGAAAAATAGCTTAAGAATCTAGACTGTTAAAATAGAGACCAAGAACCACAAAACCAAGGTTAAATGATTGCCCAGATTTGATTGTTAGTAAAATTATTTCTTTCGGTTTTACAGAGTTTACTGAACTGATGATTTTAATTAAATCTCATAATACAAACCATTTATATTAGTTTATCATCTATATATATCATTATGTAACGTAACAGAATAATAGAATATTATATAACACTATATAGTATTACATTCTATATGAATGCTAATGAAAAGTAATTAATTACACTAATAATAGCTATCATTTTTGAGCAATTTATGTGTCAAGAATGGTTTTTATATGCTATGTTACTCATGTGCTCCAAAAAACTCTATAGATATTTATCATTTTATCATTATTTTATTTATTTATTTTCATTTCATTTTAGAGAGAGCAAAAGCAAGCAAAATAAAACAGAATAAAGCCAATCAAAACAAGACAGTGTTAAATGACAGGATTTCAAAACAAGGTAATAGGTGATCAATATTGGTTACCATAATGCCTCTTGTCTTCAAAATAGCTGCCGATAACTTCAGACATAGTAAAAATCAAACAAAACAAGGGGCTGGGGATTTAGCTCAGTGGTATAAGCTCCTGCCTTGCAAGCAGGCAGTTGTGAGTTCGATCCCCGGTACCGATAAAAAGGAAAAAGACAAAAAAAAAAAAAAAAATCAAACAAAAGAATAGAACCAATAAAAACAAAACAATGAATGCAATACAGAACTTCAAAAGAAGATAATAGTAAGTCCAAAATAGCTACCATAATGTGTCTTGTTCTTTTTAAAATAGCTACCCATGCCATCACATACAACAAAATCAAACAAGATAAAGCAGAATAAAACATAACCAAACAAAATGATGAGAATGATACAACTTCAAAACAAGATAATAGGGAATTACCAATGGCCACCACCTTCAGAAGGAGATCCCCCATAGGTGCTACATTGCATATTGTTATCCTCTGAATAGATAATAAGGCTATTGGCTTTAGGCCTGCAAAATCAGTGAAACACTGAACACTACAAGCATTAAGTTGTATTTTACCTCAAGCGCTGTCATCACAGCCTGTGTTTCTCCAGATCAGCTGATTGTTTACGGGAGGTTTGCGGGGGTGGCTCATTGATTCTTCTTGTTTCCATGCCCATGCACCAGAAAGGACTGGTGTCTGATTCTACCCCAGTCAGCCTCAGCATGGTGCTGACTTACAGGAGGTCTTAGTGTCTTATTGACTTTTTATTCTCTTCCCCTGCAGTCTGTAAATGGCACCTAATCACAGGAAAGGGCTGGCATCTGGCTCTGCCCAGTCAGCCCATGCATCGCACTGACTCACAGGAGGTCTTAGCTTTCTTAGTGAAATTTTTAAATCAAATATTTTTTACTACTGATTCAAAGAATCACTCAAGTATTTCAAGAATTTTAATCTTTTAGAATTTATATTTGTTTTCAGAATATTTCATATCCAGAAATGATAAAAAAATTCCATGTCCCAAGTTTGGGGATCAAAAATATGGCTGTGATACTAAAAAGGAATAGAAACCTTTTTGAAGTAGTGATAGAGGGCAATTCACTTATAGGAGAGAGATTAAAAATGGTGCCGGGCTTGGTGGTGCAGGCCTGTAGTCCAGCACTTGGGAGGCTAGGGCACAAGAATTGTCACAAGTTTGAGACCAGCTTGGTCTACATAGTGAGTTCAAAGCCACCCTGAACTATGTAATGAGACCCTGCCCTGCTTCTCCCTCCCACACACAAAAAAAGAATAGTAAATTTAACTTAGAATTTCATTGGCTAAAGAAGAAGAAGAAGAAGAAGAAGAAGAAGAAGAAGAAGAAGAAGAAGAAGAAGAGGAAGACGAAGAGGAAGAAGAAGAAAAGAAAGAGGAAGAAGAATAAGAGGAGGAGGAGTGTAGAGTCTATTTAAATTCACCTATTCATGTTTTCATGTTGGGTAACTGAGAAATGAGAAATAATTTTATACCTAGAAAATTAGATGGAGGTGGAATATATAATTCATGTTTTATAGACATTTAATGTTAAACAGATAAATATTTACTTTGTACCCACTCTGTGCCAGGCAGTAGGCCAGGGTTGGAGATTCCAAGATGCATAGATGCAGTCTCTAGCATCAAGGTGTTCTTTCCAGAGCAGAGACACCCAGGGAGATTAAAAAACAAATATGATGCCGTATGGTAAATACCAAAATGGAAAAGGCCCCATGCAGGATATGGTGGTGGAACACAAGGGGAATATTCAAAACATCTTAGAAGGACACAGACAATTTAAAACAGTAGGAAACACTCCAGGAGTGTCATACAAGGTGAACAGGTGATTGGAAAAGGCATTCTTGCTATCAAAAACTCTTCTTGAAGGCATAGGATATATTTAGAGGAAAGATAGGAAGGAAAGCAGAGGTCATATTCTGGAGAACCGTGCAAGACAGATTAATGAGGCTGGATCTTATTCTCCAGAGAAAAGGGAGTGTTTGAAGGTTTAACCATGGTTGTAGGGCACACAGATGTACAGTTATAAAACGATCACCCTGGGAGCATGTGAAGGATGAATTAGATGAAGATGAAGCGGAAACTGCTTAGAGGTTTTTGCCACAGTTGATCTGTGGAAGCTGCAGTAGTGAAGGAGAGAAGGTTAGGGAGACATTACAGAAATAGGATTTATGGAACTTGGTGATTCACTGGATGGTGGGAGAGTGAAGAAAAAAGAGTCTTGAATAATTGCACAGATGGTTGTAATAACTAAGTCCCAAAATGCTAAAGTCAGTTTAAGAAAAACTGATATCCAACAGACTGCTGTTTCCTTGAGAACTGGGACTATGCCTTATTTACTGGTACTTTATTCATTCCTAGTGCAAAGTATTGAATGCCTAGAGATCTGACAGTTTGACCATGTTGGTTCAAAATATCTGAAAGATATCCAGGCACACATTGGGTATTTAACTTTGAAATTTAAGCAAAGGATCTTAGCAGAAGAGGAATATTTAAGAATAATATATAATGGTAAGTGAACTCGCACATGGAGTCAGACCACAAGACAGCCAAGGATAGGATCTCAGAGAATAGAAATTTAAGGGGAAGGTAGAAAGAAGAAGCTATTTGCAAAACTGGAAATACATCCTCGAAGCAAAGATGCAAAGGAAACATGAGAGATTAACATGTGAAAAGTCTCAATTGTCTGTAGCTCCCAGGAAGGGTCCTTTTAACTAACTGGCTTGAATCTAGCCTCAGAATCAGCCTGGCTTCCCATCAGACCTAGCCCCTGGAGGAACAGCCCCAGGTTCAAAACTTCCATTTCCTCTTCCCAGGAGCCCCAGCACCTGTGTGCAATCAAATCTGTCCCCAGTTCCACATAGCACTGTTAGGAGGGTTGAATAAGATTATTCGTAGTTCTCAAAATTTTTGGCTTCCTGACAGTTTTGTACTCTTAGAATTTGTCAAGAACTCCAAAATAAAAGGCTTTTATTTGCATGTGTTTTGTATATACATATATGTGTGTGTGAGAACATTTATTGTAAGTCAAAACTGAGAAAATTTTAAAAAATAACTCATTTAAAATTAAACACAAACCCATATATGTTAACATAAACAACCTATTCCGCAAAATAACAGTCTCAAAAACAATTTAAGGACAGCATAATTTTATAGATTTTCACATCTCTTAAATGCCTAGCTTACTAGAAACAGTAAGTTCTCTTATCTACACATGAAAATCTGTTATGACATATATATCATGCAACTCCCAGAAAATTTTACAGTACTCTTGCAAGAAAATGAGTGTTTATAGGGGTAAATGAATTCTTCATATTATTATAAAAATAGTTTTGTCCTTGACTAATGTTATAGTTTTAATATGGCCCCCAAAGTTAGTTCCCAAACTCATATACTATTGATCTAGGCCCTCTAGGAGATGATTCTGGTTGGATGAGGTCACAAAGATGGGGCCCTTGCAATGACATTTTTAGCAGCTTCATAGAAAGAGGCAAAGAGATCAAGCTAGTATGCTTTCTCCATCTTATCATGTGATGACCTCTGCTGTATTAGCATGCAGCAAGAAGAGCCTCACTAGATGCCAAGTAGGTGCTCTCATCATGCTCTTGAACTTCCCCACCTCCTGCATATGAGCTGAATAAACCTCTGTTCTTTATAAATTATCCAATTTGTGGTGTTCATTTCTAGTAACAGAAAGTGGACTAAGACAAGGTTGTCTGAAAGCATCCCCAGGGAATCTCTGAGATTCCCGGGCCTCATTTTGCAAATTACTGTATGTGAATGTACTTTGGAAGCTAAACTGTCCATAAACAGGTGTGTGACCAGGCTTGATGATGCATGCCTATAATCCCAAGTACTCGGGATACTGAAGCAGGAGGATTGCAAGTTTGAGGCCAGCCTGGGGAGTTTAGCAGGACCTTGTCTCAAAATATAAACAAACAAATACATCTAGGAGTATAGCTCAGAGTTCCTTGGCTTCAATCCAAAGTTCTGAAGAAAAGAATGTGATTGCCTGGAATATACAAATATATGCACTCAGAAAGGGACTCAGAAGGGATTTCTTTACCTTCTGAGTAGCATTATATGTGAGTATCATTGCTTCAAATAAGTCCCTTGGTCAACAAGAGGAGAGGTTTTCAGCCCATATTTTTTACTTTATTGTTCCTAAGAAAAACATTAAAATGTAAATGAAAATATACTTTTGAAAATGCAGAGCATTAATACAAACTCCAGGTGTCTCTCAACTTATAATGGAGCTCCAAATTAATAAATATAAGTTGAAAATATTAAATCTAAAATTTATTTACTATAGCTAACTTGCTAAACATTCATTTGTATTATTCTTCAGTTGGGAAAGCATCTAACACAAAGTATATTTTATAGTTAACTATTAAACATCTCAAATAGTCTACTGAATATCTCTAACAACATTGACAGTGCTGTGTACTCTATCGGTTGTTGATGGGTGCTGTGGTTCATTGCTGCTGCCCAAAATCACGTGGCAGTATTCTAGGTATCACTAGGTAAGGAAAGATCAAAATTTGAAATGTGGTTTCTACTGAATATGTGTTGCTTTCATACCATTAAGAAGGTGAAAATTTGTGAGCTGAACCATCTTAAGTTTGGGACCAACTGCAGATCATTTTAAATTTAAAAAACTCTGTCACCACCTGAGCCACTAAGAAAATAACACATGCATATACACACACACAGAGAACAAGGGAATTTTTAATGCCAGAAAATATTTCACACAAAAAGAAGCAATTGTAGGAGTAGAAGAACAAATAATGTGCAAAAAAATTGAAAATTAAAACCTAGATAATTACTTAAATATAATAGACTAAACTCCAATGACAAAGCAAGAATGGGCAAATGGATTTTTAAAAACCTTAATTTTACTATATGCTATCTATAAGAGATATACTTTAGATTTAAAAACACATATAGAGTAAAGTAAAAGCCTGGAAAAATATATAACATATAAATAGTGCATAGAAGAGAACTGGAACTGGATGTGGTGGCACATGCCTTGCAATGCCAGAATCTGAGAGGGTGAGGCAGGAGTTCAAGGTCAGCCTGAACTACACAATGAGATCCTGTATCAAAGCACACACACAAAACCAAAAAACCAGACAAACAAAGACAGCTGGAGTGGTCATATCAATGTCAGACAAAATAGACCTTGAGACCAAAAACCCCCTGTGTAATAGACACAAGTATATCTTATAATAAAAGAATCAACTGTTAAAGCCGGGAGTGGTGGTGCATGCTTGAAATCCCAGCACTCGGGAGGCTGAGGCAGGTGGATCACTATGAGTTTAAAGCCAGTTTGGGCTACCTAGTGAGTTCAAGGCCAGCCTGAACCATGCAATGAAACCCTACCTCAAAAAAGAAAAATAAAAACCATTAAGAAAACAGTAATTATAAATCCACTTGGACCAGATAATAAAGGCCCAAAATATGTAAGGCTAACATTAGCAAAAGTGAAGAAAGAAATAAACACTTTAATAATAGGTAGAAACTTGAATTCCAAATTTCAATAATTGATAAAATAACTAGGCAAAAGATTAATGAGGAAATTAAATTTAAATAGTAAAACCAATTAGACCTAAAGGACACCCATAAGACATTTTTAACAGCAGAATAAACCCTCTTTCAAATTTCACATGAAATATTCTCCTGAAAATAGATCATGTGTTATGCCACAATATAAGCCTCAAAAGGCTTTAAAGCAGATTTCTATCATTTTAAGGGTGGAAATAATATAAAATATCCTCTCTGACTATAATGAAATGAAACTGGAAACCAACAGAAGGAAAGTAATTCTTTTGCACAGACTAAAAGCAAACTCCCAGATCTCCAATAGGTTAAAAAAGTAACCACAAAAATATTAGAAAATACCTTGAGAAGAATAGGAATAAAGACACACCATACCAAATTTTTAAAAATCTTATTTTAAAGAGAATAAACCAAACAAAATAAAATAGAAAAAAGTCTATCAAAACAAAATAGGGAGCCAGGAGAAATGGCTTATGCCAGTAATCCCGGCCCTTGGGAGGCTGAGGCAGGAGGACTGTTGTGAGTTTGAGGCCAGCCTAAGCTACAGAGTAAGTTCAAGTCCAGCCTGAATTGCATAGTGAAACCCTGTCTTAAAAGGACACACAGGAAAGTTAGAAACAAAACACTGAAAGCAATACAGGACTTCAAAATGGGATAATAGGAAATCAATAATGGTTACCATAATGCCTTTTGTTATCTTCATAATTGTTGCCTATATCACCAGATGTAATAAAATAAAACAAAACAGAACAGAATAAAACCAATCAAAACAGAACTTTGAAGAAAACAAAATAATAAAATGGAAAAAAAACAAAACAGTGAGAACAATATTGGATTTCAAAAACATGACAGAAGGAAATCTCTCACAGCTGCCGTATGGCATACTGTCATCCTCCAAACAGATGCTCAAACTACTGGCCCCAGGCTTGCAAAGTCTATCAAACAATGCAAGAATTAAGTTGTTTTTGTACCTCAGTTGCTATCAACTCAATTCTCCAAATCAACAGTTGCCTAAGAGGGGGTGGTGGTGATAGAGTTTTTTGTCTCCCAGCAGGTGCACTGGCTGGCTCATAGGAAGGGCAAATTGGCTTCTTGTGTCTCTTCTCAGCCACACATGGCACCTAATCTTATGGATGTAACTAAAACAGTGCTTAGAGGAAAACTCACAACTGGAAACTATTTATTAAGAAGAAAGTTCTCAAATTAAAGATAGGAAATAATGCAGACCAGAGGAAAATTAATGGAATATGAAATAGAAAAGAATCCAAGACAGATCAATGAAACCAAAAGTTGGCCCTCTGAAAGTATCAACAAAATTGGCAAACCTTTAGCTAGAATAACCACAGGGGGGGGGGGGGAGACAAACTGCCGACCCTCTAGAAATACAAGGGATCATAAGGAAATACCATGAATCAATAGGTTATGTAAGACATATGGAATACGTTCATAGGCAGTTATAAACTAATAAAACTGTCTCAAAAATAGGCAATCTAGAAAGATTAGTTTTTGGTACTGAGAATTGAATTCATGACCTCAGATAGGTTCTGTGATGCTGAGTTATATCCTTGGCCCCGAGATTTTTAATAAAAGATTAAACCCATATCCTAAACCCATATCCCAGATGGCTTCACTGGTGAATTATAACAAATAATTATAACACAAAAAATTAAGGCAAATCATTCACTTATGCTTCTAAACCAAAAGAAGAGGAATACTTCACAACTTATTCTATGAGGCCAGGTTTTACACTGATAGTGAAACCAAAGATACCACAATAAAACTATAGATCAATATCACTCATTAATATAGATACAGTCACTGCCCAACTTGTAATTGTTTGACTTATGATTTTCACTTTCATGAACACAATATATATTTTACTAAGCATGTTAAAGTTTCTATTAAACCATATTTTATATTTTGCAGTTTGTTCTTTTACCTGTCTACCAATATGCAGATGATTCTCTATTTCAAAGCTAAGCAGTAGCAGTGAGCCATAGCTGCCAATCACTTGATTGAAAGAATAAACATCCAGCATTCTGCAGGGTACGGTGTTGTTAACTCTGTTGTTTGGCAGGTTACATATGTTAAATGCATTTTTGACTTAAGGTGTTTTTCACTATAATGAGTTTATCAAGACATAACTCCATTATAATAAGAAGCATCTGTACATTACAGTTATTACAAAACACCAGCAAACAAAATCTGAAGCATCAAAGGGCTGACCATATGATTAAATAGAAAATTGATCTACAGATTCTGTGAATTTCCATTCAAAATTCAAACCATCATTTTGTTTTGTTCTGGTTTTTCAGATTTCAATGGACTGGTTCTATACTTCATATGGAAAACCAAGTGATCCAGAACAGCCAGAATGATCTTGAAAAATAAGAACAAATTTGGAAACCTCACACTTCCTGATGTCAAACATATTATAAAGCTCCACTTACCAAGATAGCATGGTTCTGGAATAGAACATACACATATAACCAGATATGAGCAAGCAGACTTGCAACAGATGTGTCCCCACCCTGTACCCCAAGCAAGGGTGAAACCATCCACAAACTCCAAGTTAGCTATATATTCTACTTACCCTTTAGCACAGGGCAGCAGAGGTGAGGGCTAATCAACTGATGTGATCCTGAATGAGAACAGCATCCATGAGGAGAAGCAAGCAACGAGACCCTGCAATTATTGAATAAGGAAGCTCACATAACATATCATAGTTCAAATCCTAGAAGTCCAACACAAGAACAGAACTTTAAAAGTAGTTAGGGAAGAGTAACAAATCATTTATAAAGGTAAAATCACTGGAATTATACAGTAGACTCCTCATCAGTAATCTTAAAGAACAGCAGAGCTTGGAGTGAAAAATTGTAAGCACTAAACAAAAACAATTTTTCAGTCAAGAATGATAGATCCTACAAAACTATCTTTCAAAGTTAATGGAGAAATAAGATATTTCCATGGTAAAGAGCAACAAAAGAAATTCATGACCATCAAACTACTACTCCCCAAAATTCTCAAGGATATCCTAGAAAGAGATAATGAGTCTAATAATGACAAAAGATCTAATAGAACAAATACAGTAGATAAGGCAAGTGAGTACTGGTACTACTCAGATGGAGAATTATTACAGATAGCTGTTAACTTATTCTTGTCATTGTGTTATTTCCCTGTGGCTGATTCTCTTTCTTTTCTGAGTAGTACCAGTTTCTAAATCAAAACATACAGACGGGATAAATAGAACAAGAAACAAAATTCAACACATTTAACCAAGAAAGAAACTCATCGACTTAAGTTAAAGGATGGAAAACAATGTTCCATACATGAGAACCTCAAATATAGAAGGAGAGGCTATCCTATATTCAGAGAAAGTGGACCTCAAGCCAACTAAACCAAAAAAGGGGGAAAGAGATACAAGAGAGCAGAGCTTCTGGGAAAGCTGAGGTCTTGTCTTCTTGGTCCATGTTTTTCCACTAGCCAAGTTAACCTGTAAATGACTTTGCAAGGTATGCAGTGACATTAACCCCTTCCATTGCTGTAATGGTACTATAATCTGGGGAAGTGAGTAAAAGGGAAATGTAAATAAAAATTCTTTAATTAAAAAAGACACACATAAAGAAGTTCACCACATTATGATTAAGGGAACAATAAAACAGAAAGTTATAATAATTACTCACACCCTCCTTCATAAAACAACTGGACATAAAATACCAGGTAAACATAAACATTATGTTATGGCTTAGGTGTCCTCTCAGAGCTTTATGTAATCACAAGTGCAGCTTTTTCAGAGGTGGCTGGATCTAGAGTGTGTGGTGCTGGGATCAAGGTGTGTGATTACTAAATCAGTCCACTGATTGGTTGGGATAGTGTTTCCTAAGATTAAGGGCATGTATGGTTACTTTTCTCTCATTGCTGAGACAAAATACCTGACACCCAAATGAAGGAAGGAAAAGTTTATTTAGCTTACAGTTTTTGGAGGTTTCAGTTCATATTCAGCTGGCTCCAATGCAGGGTGGTGTGGCTGTGGGGCAGCCATTCATGGTGACTGGGGCAGATTCTAAAAGCAGCAAGAGCAAAAAGGTAAAAGGAGAAAGACATACCTCTTTCCCTCCCTTATATTACTAGCCCCTGGGTAGGTACGGCACTCATGCCACCAATCCCAGCGGTAGACAAGGAACCAATCACAAACACTAGACTCAGTCGCCCTAGAAAAAAATGGCCCATATCCTATGACCAGATGAGGCTTTGTGGGGGACATTTAAACAAACAGCATCTGTGTCTAGTGCTTCACCTGCCCTAGGACAAGTAGCCTGCATGAGACAAAAGGACAGAAAAAGGGCTAATGTACTCTCTCTTGTCTGCTTGCTGTGGATTATTCGTCTCTGTGATGCCCCTTTGCCATGCCACCCTGTCTTAAAGCCAGCTGATAACGGACTGAAAACCCTACAAATAGTGAGCCACATAAACCTCTTGTGTTTAACTTTCAGTGTTGGGTATTTTGTCTCAGCAATAAAGAGAAAGACACACTATTATCATGGGAAGCCTCAGTACCTCACTATCACAAATACACTGATTAGTTGGGGAAAAATAAACAAAGAAATATCAGAGTTGAATAAAACCTTTAAACAAAGCAACTTCACAGATACCTATAGTGTTCTGCCCAACAAAAGCAAATACAGTTTCTTCTCAGAAACACATAGAATTTTCTCCAAAATAGGCCACACAATATCCAATAAGCTAAGCTTAAGTAAGTGTAAAATAGCTGAAATTATAGTGTGCATATTATCAGATAATAGTGCAATGAGACCAGAAATCAACAACAAAAGAAAACCTAGAAACTATGAAGTGTGTGGAAACTGAACAATATACTATTAAGTAAATAGTAGGTTATAAAAGAAATCAAAGAAAAATAAGACAGTTTCTAGAACTAAATGACAATATCAGCATACTAGAAGTTATAGAATACAGTGAAATCTGTCCTAAGAGGAAATGTTATGACTGTGAATGCCCATATCACAAAAACATAGCCCAAATAAGTACACTAACAATGCACCTCAAGGTCCTAGAAAAAGCTACAATGGAAAATATTATAAACATCTCAGCAAAAATCTATGGAATTGAAACCATCAGGACAGTACAAAGAATCAATGAATCAGAGTTGTTTCTTCAAAAGAGTAAGTGAAATAGACAAAATCTTAGCCAATCTAACCAAAGAAGGAGAGAAAAGACCCACATCAATTCAAGAAGAAGTGAAAAAGTGAAATCACAATGAACACTGTCAAGTAAAAATGATAATTAAGTTTGCAAACCTATATGCAATAAATTGGAGAATTCAGAAGAAATGGATGTATTCCTAGATATATATGAATTACCAAACTAAATGAAGAAGATTTAAAAACCCTGAATAATCCAATGACAGGCAATTAAGTTAAAGCAGTAAGAAAAAACATTAAATAAGAAAAACCCAAGTCTGAATTGATTCACTGCTGAGTTCTACAAAAACTTCAGGGAAGATCCAACATTAATACTTTTAAAGTTCTTTAATGAAATTGCAAAGAAAGGAGTATTTCCAAAGTCATTCCACGAAACTACCATTATCCTGATTACAAAACCAAACAAAGATCCAACCAAAAAAGAGAACTATAGAACAATTTCTTTAATGAATGTAGATGCAAAAATCTGCAAGAAGCCACTGGCAAACAGAATGCAACGAATCATCCAAAATATCTCCATTATGACCAAGTAGGTATCATCTCAGGGATGCAAGGATGATTTAACATATACAAGTCAATAAATACAATGTATCACATAAACAGAAGCAAGGACAAAATTCACATGATCATCTTGACAGATGCACAAAAAGCCTTTGAAAAAAATCCAAAATCCTTTCATGCTAAAAACATTGAAAAAAATAGCTATAGGAGGATCTTATGTCAATCTGATAAGAATCATTTACAACAAACAGTTGTAACAAATTGCTCTCTCCTGTCTGCTGGCTGTGGATTGTTCTTCTCTGCCAACATCATATTTAGTGAGGAATAGCTGAAAGGATTCTCTCTAAAATCAGGAACAAGACAAAGATGTCCACACTTATTCTACATAATACTTGAGTCATTACCAAAAGCAATTAGGCAAGAAAAAGAAATAAAAGGGGCATACATAGGAAAGAAAGAAGTCAAATTACCATATCATAATCTTCTACATAAAAGAATAAAAAATTGTATCAAAAGACTCCTAGAATTAATAACTAAATTTGCAACATAGCAAGGCACAAAGTCAACAACAACAAATCAACAGTGTTCCTGTATCCCAGTAATTAACTCATCAAGAAAGAATTTAGAAAAAATACCATTTACAATAACACCAAGAAAAATTAAACACTTAGGAATTAATTTAATTAAGGAAGTGAAAGACCTCTACAATGAAAATTATGGTAGCCGGGAATCTAGCTCAGTGGCATAAGTACTTGCCTAGCAAGTGCTAGATCATGAGTTCAATCCCTGGTACAAAAAAAAAAAAAAAAAAAAAAGAAAAGAAAGAAAAAAGAAAAAGAAAACTATAGTAGTCTGAAAAAGGAAATTGAAGAAGACATTAAAAATGGAAAGATATCCTTGATCTTAGACAGGCAGAACCAAAATAGTCAAAATAGCCATATTTCAAAAATTGGTATAAAGGTATACCAGAAATCAAAATGCTAACAGAATTTTTTACAAAACTGGAGAAAACCATCCTAAAATTCATCTGGAACCAGAAAAATCCGGACTAGCAGTAGCAATCCTGGGTAACAAAGACATAATAGAAAGCATCCATACAGTCCCAGACTTGACTGGTATTAAAGAGCTGTGGTGTTAAAAACAGCATAATACTAGCACAAAAACAGACACGAGGATCACTGGAACAGAATAGAGGATGCACAAACAACCCAAACCATATTCAACTTTTTGATCTCACAATCCTAAGCACATCTAACTTTTTGAACTTTGACAAAGGAGACAAAAAATACACTGGATGTCTTAGTTATCTTCTGCACAACACAAACACACACAAACTAAAGAAGTTTATTATGGCTCACAACTGTTAGAAGTTTCAGTCCATATCTGGCTGGCTTCATGAAAGGTCAGCAGACAGAGGGGCATGGCAGAGGAGAAAGAGGTCATGACGTGATGGCTGAAAGCAGAGAGAGGAATCAAGGAAGGAAGAAAGAAGATAGATCCTTCCATGTCACACTACCAATCCTCCTCCTCCTCCAATCAGGCTACACTTCCCAAATCACATTTAAGTAGAAACTCATCAGAAGACTGAGAAGTATCACACCTCTGTGATCCAATCACATCTCAAAAGCCCCACGTGTAAGTACATGAAGCTTTGGAGGGGAATATCCAGACATAAAACATAATATTTTGTCCCTGACCCCCAAATACTCATGCACAATCCTTTAGGAAAAGGATATCTAAGAGTTGCCAAAGTTGTAACGATTTTAGCATTCTCAAAAAAATCCAAGTCCAGAGTCTGAGACTTAAGGCAAGCTCTTAGTCGCAAGCCCCTGAAAAACCAAAAGAAAGTTAAACAGTGCCAACATACAAAGGCACAGGGTAAACATTCTCATTTCAAAAGGAGGGTAGTAAGGAATGGGACCAAAGCACTACAAAATCCAGCAGGCTAAACATTAAATCTCATAGTTTCATGTCTAACCCACAGTAATCTGTGGCAAGTGGTGAACTCCAAAGGAATTGTGTGGCCCTGCCCAGTCGTTTTAGCTTTCATGCATTTTCTCTTGGGTTAATTTTGCTAATTCCTTGCAATTTCCTCAGAGGAGCCCCATTCGTGGCTTTCCCAACACCCTGAGATCTTCACTATATTTTCAGTTTCATTCTTTGCCCACACTTCAGGTGTTCCTCTGAAATCTTAGTGGAAGCCTGGCTTCCTGACCACATAACTATTGCATTCCATATGTACTTAAAGCCAGAACCATGTGGTTGATGCCAAAGTCTCCTGCCAGCCACAGAACAGAACCTTGAGCTCTCTTCTCAAAGCAAAGTCTTTCATTTTTGCAATTTTGAGTCATGCAAGGGTGAGGTCTTACTGGTTTTTGATATCTTCAAACTATCATTGAAGGCCCCAACTTTATAGGAGCTTCCTTTCTGGTGAAACTCAAAACTTTTACGATCCTTTAGTTGTATTTGTTCTTGATTCTCAAAGTAGAGCTGGCTAAAAGCCCCAAATAGTAGCCATGCCATGGCCTCAATGTTAGACCATCTTGAATTTTTACTGCCAGAATATTTAGTCCATTTCCCTCAATCTCAGTCTTCTGCAATGCCTCAGGACAGGAGCAAAATCTAGACAAATTATTTGCTAGAGTATAACACACATGGCATGGAATCCAATTGCCAATGCAGTCCTTATTTCAGCTGAAGCCTCCTGAGCTTGGTCTTTACCAGCCACATTTTCACCAGCGTTTGGGTCTACTGAGCTCCAGCCAGAATCTCTAATAAAGTTTGGCTTGCAGCGCTCTAGGGCTGTTTCTGCAGCCTGTGTCTCCAAATCTTTCCAAATTGCCCCCGGGAAGTCAGTTCCAAAGGCTTATGAACCAAATGGTCAGGCATGTCATAGCAACAACCCAACTTCTGGTACCAAAATTCATACCAAACAATGTTATCTAGAGGAACACATTTAATATCATTCATATATATATATATATATATATATATATATATATATATATATGCATATATATTTGGTACCACTCACATCCAGGAGATCTTCTCTCTTCAGTAAGACCATCATCCAGACACACCCAGAACTGTTCTAAACTTATCAAATGGATATTTCATATTCAAGTTGGCACCACAGATAGCTGTCACACTGATGGGAAGATAGCCCCTTAAATAGGTGATGATGGGAAAATAGTTATCCACATTCAGAAGACTGAATCTAGATCCATATCTTTCACTATGTACTAAACTAAAATCAAATGAATCAAAGAACTAAATGTTAAAACAGCTATTCCTCAGACAGAGGACTACATAAAGAACCCAAAGTGAATGAGACATTCCAAAATAGAAGACCCAGCAACAAATGGGCAAATGAAATGAATAGTCACTTCACAAAAGGAGAACAAATGGCCAATAAATACATGAAGAAATGTTCAACATCATTGGCCATCAGATAAATGCAAACTAAAATGAACAATAGTGAGATTCCATTTTACCCCAGAAAAAATGGACATCATCAAGAAATCTAATATTAACAAGTACTGGTGAGGCTACAGGGAAAAAGGAACGCATCCTATGTTGTTCGTGAGATTGTACACATGCCCTAGTACAATCAGTATGGAAAGCAGTAGGAAAATTACTCAAACAATTAAAACTAAAAATTCCATTTGATCCAGTTATTTTTGCTCTAGAAATATTCTCAAAAGATTTGAAAACATCATATTACAATGATACATGCATATCTATGTTTATAGCAGCAAAATTCATAACAGCTAAATCTTAAAAGTAGCCTCAACAAATGGATGAAGAAAATGTGCTATTTACATACATTGGAGCACCACAAAGAATGCTTTTCCATAAAGAAAGATAAATGAGTCATTTGTAGGAAAATGAAAATACTTTGAGACCATAATGTTATGTGAAATAAGTTAGACACACAAGCTTAAATATCACATGGCATTTCTTATATGAGAAACTCAAACCATAAACAAACAGCAAAATAAATGATAGATAGAGGAAGCGGGTAAGTATATCTTTCTCAAATGGAAAAGGGATCAAGAGATGGAGGATGGGAGGTCAGAAGGGAACAAGGAATGGGAAAGGAGTTAAGAAGGGTTGTGTACATGTACCACTTCCACACAAGGAATGTAAACTGTGAACATACAAAAATTCACAAAGTCATGCATTTTAGAAGGATGAATTTTATGGTGTAAGAATTATACCTCAATAAAACTGCTATTTTTCTTTTATTGTTGGGCATTTTTGCCTTTATTATCATCACCACATTTTGTCTTCTTCTAGTCCATCCTCCATATTTGTCATCATAATCCAGACAGTCCCCAGAAATCTGGGAATCTGCTTCCAAAAAGTTCCAGTCTCATTCATTTTGGTTTGGACTCTATCTGATGGAGATGACCCATGACATTAAAAATAACATTGGAAAAAGGGCTCAAAAGATGGAGCTGAAATCATGAGTCTCTCATTTCACTGGCCTTTAACAAGTCACCTTGATTCTCTAAGTCTCAATATTCTGTTCTGAGAATAGAAATGACCCTGCGCCTATACATGCTCCAGGGTCAGATCAAGAGATACAGTTTTAGGGTAAATGTTTACTAAACTGAAAGCACTATATGAATACCAGTCTTCATGATTTTGGACTCTAGTGCTAAATGCCAGGATGAACAGAGAGTGTGAGAAGATACTATAACCATCTCAGGTGACTGTGGTCACAAAATCCCAAAGAACTACTGTATCTCAAGTCTTAATATAATTGATGCCTGCAGTTGCGTGGGGATAATGGTGATATACTCCACTACTCAGATGATTGCTGTTATTAAGCACTTATTTTGATTATCTTCCTTTTAAAATTTTTCACTTGCTCAACCTATTACTTTACTTTTTGTTTATTTTGATGTTTAAAGGCACCGTTAACTAAAGCAGGACATTGTTGAAATTTGCTCAAACATCAATACTCATGGCTTAAAGGTTTATTCAGTGAAATGATCCTTGACTGTCTTATTAAAGTAGCACAAAGTGCATCATAGATTATAATGTCCACCATATTGGGTTTACGTTCCAGTTCTATCACTTCCTAATTGTAAGATCTTGAGCAAATCATATCAATATCTCTGAGCCTTAGTTTCTTCATGTGTAAAGAGAGATTTCTAAATTTATTGAGGTTTTGGGGGGGATAAAAACAGACCTGCTTACATCGAGCATGTAGCACATGCCTGTAATCACAGAACTCAGGAGGCTGAGGCAGGATCGCTGCAAACTGGAGGCCAGTCTGTGCTACATAGTGAGTTAAAGCCAGACTGAGCTCCATAGTGAGACCTTTTCTCAAAAAAACCAAAACAACAATAACCACTAAAACAGACAATACTTAGCATAGGATCCGGCATATGGTAAGAAGTTAATAAATGTAACTATTCATACTGTGCTAGACGATGTATAATCAAGCATAGAGTCTCCATAGTGAAGAGGGTGGCAGAGCTGGCTTTGGGCCAACTGAAAAGGCCAGGATCTGACAGCTATCAGTTACCTACGCTGCATAAAGGGCTTTTTCATATTTTTTGTTGATTCTCATGCAGGGTCTTTCTTTCCTTTCTCCCTTTCTTTCCCTTTCCTCTTTCTTTCTTTCTTTTTTTCTTCCTTTCTTCTTTTTTGCTTTCTCTCTTTTATTTTTGTGCTATAAGGATTGACCCGAAGGCCTTCTCACTGCATTACATCCCACCCCTTTTTTTATTTTTTATTTTGAGACAGGGTCTCATAACTCACTAAATTGCCCAGGCTGGGCTTGAACTTGTGATCCTCCTGTCTTAGCCTCCCAGAGTACTAGGATTATAGGCATGCATTACCAGATCTGGCTTGAAATGCAGGCATAAATTCATGTTTCCCTGTGACTAAACAGGCTCAGAGAAATTAAATAATTTATGAATGATATACAGATCATTAGCTGTGCATCTGAATGCAGGTTTTACTTATTTTCAACTCCAAGGTCTTTATTTTATTTTATGTGACTCCAGCCTACGGGGCCTAATGCTCTTGCATTCCTTCCTTTATATCTTGTATTACCTCAGATGTGTGAAAAACAAACCTGCCTTTTACCAAGAGACTTCATCTGTCAAATCTTTCTTCCTCTTCCCTCTATTCCTAACTCCAGCTAACCAGGGGGCACACTTCTTGGCTCAGATCTCAGGGAACGACTGGCCTAGATTGTGACAGAGTGTTGCAAAACAATCTAAGAATGGGTGAGGGTTGGGCAAGGTGAACAAATCTCTCCAACCTTACTTATCTTTCAAGAATCAGGTAAAAAGTCACCTGTGGCTTCCTGTGAATCCTTAAAAAGGAATTAGTACTTCTTTAGTTAAATAAGTATCCGCTCATTCATCCATCTTTCAGACACAGTGTATATTTTTCCCATTTATAAATATCTAACCTCAATTGGCAATTATTTAATAGAAAAATTCTTAATATTTTTATGTTGTACACCACTATGTCAATTTGATTAAGCCAGTTAACCCTCTGCCACCTTACAAATGTGTAAAATAAGATACTGGTTGAGCATCCCTAATTCAAAAATTCAAAATAGGGAATGCATTGGCATGATATCACAAGTGGAAACTCCTACATATGATTTCACATGAATCAGGTCACAGACACACAAAAATATTATATAAAATCATCTCCAGGCCATGTGTGGAAGGTATAAGTTAAACACACATAAATTTTATGTTTAGCCTTGTATCCTACTCCAAAAATACCTCATTTTGTTTGTTTGTGCAAATATTTCAAAATTTAAAAAAACCTGTGGTCCCAAGCATGTTGAATAAGGATTACTCAAAGTATATATAAGATTATTAAGGAAGCCAATTACATTGAAACACTATAATTAAAATTTAATGAGATAAATCTGGCTGTAAGAAGATACTGTCTTTTATTAACATATTAGACAATGAGCAAGAACTCCCATTAACCAATAGTTTGGTTGAAAATGTTAAGGAATTTTTATAGATTTGAACCTGAGGACATTAGAAAGGTTTACAAGAGATTAAATTGATGCATAACATAGTAGATTCATAGTTTACAGAAGTAAAGTAACGATCAATAAGTAAAAGACACATCTGGGGAAAATCAGTTAGAAAGCAGGGAGACATGGGTGTGATGTTTCAGGCATCCAGGGGAAAGACAATGATGGAAGGGATTTGCAGAAAGTAGAAGCAGACTGGAAACAGAGTCTTGCTGTTGGGGATGATGTCTGTGAAGGGAGGGAAGACTGAGTTCCTGCGGGGTGTGGTGTATTTTTTCAGGCGTGGCCTCACTAGGCTATTGATGGTACACATGGATCTGAAGGTCAGGAGAGAGAACTATGTTTTGGTAGTGAAATTCTTGACAAGTAAAAGATTTGTAAGAAGAGCTAAGTAAGGTAAGGAGATGAAGATGTTCTTGCTCTTCTCAAGATGGTTTTGGGAAGTCCAATATCAAATGAAAAGTTTTAATACTCTGGAAGAGAAGGCCGATCACTTCATTTTGTAATTTACAGAATTCAAGTATTGGCCTCTGACATTCATAACTTTTCTCTAAAACCTGGTTGCTTTCTCTTCATTGTTTGAATTCTCTTGTTTCTTTTCCTGCTTTCTTTTTTCTCTTTGTTATTTTAAAAATTATTGATAATGCCTAAGAACCTCTTGTGGAAAAAGTCTTTTGATTATTTTATCTGAAGAAGAGCCTGTGTTCTTGCAGGTGGTTCCTGGAATGTTCATCACAACTGCTTTGATGTTAGGAGGCTGTCTGCTTCACATTCATTTAGCCAGACAGTTCATTTCTTGCCTTTCTCCTGGAGCCTGTCACTTGGCATAAAGGTCTCAGAGGTTTGGAGGTGGCAATGCAATTCTTAACACTAGTCTTTTGAAAACCGCTTTGGAAATCATCTGGCAGTGTCGCCTAGAGCTAAACTTGTACATTTTCTATGATTGGACAGTTCCATTCCTACATGGAATCCCAACAGAAACATGTACATAATTCATGAAAAAAATCAATATTCATAGTTGCACTATTGATAATAACTATAAATTGGAGAGAACTCAGATACTGCAGATAGTTGAGTTGATAGATTGTAATACAGTCACAATACTTTACAATGAAAATCAGCCATCTACAATCACACATAGAAATGTGCGATCTTAACAAACATAATCTTCAACAAAACAAGCCAAATATAAATGAGTGTTTACTATATGAATCCTATTTACAAAAATAGGGGTGAGATTTAATGTCTGAAACCAGGTATGACACGTTTGTGGACTTCTGCCATGTGGTATTTATTAATCAGGGTTCTTGTTACAGAAATGTGTTCTGCTTATGAAAATTCAGCAAATTACAGTATATTCATGCTTTTCGGTCTAAATATTATACTTTAATAACAAAATTTTAAATAGAAAAAATCCACAATTTTTATTGGATTAAGATGGTTGCTGCTGTTGAACAAAGCCATTTGATTTCACGTACAGAATCCAAAGGGAGTTCAATAACTGGTTAACACACTGCTAATTACTTTATTACCTGAATGTTTATCACAGGTATTTAAGTCAGTGCTTACCAAGGGGTGGTGGTGGGAACAGTTTGTCTCAGGCCCAGGTGGTAAAGATACATCATCTATGGGGAATTTAAAGCAATAATAAAATGGATATGCCAATTTTTAAAAAATTATTGTCATGTATTGGCATTCCTTAATATCAATGACAAAATCTCACCTCCTTTTTCAATAAGTAATTCACAAATTTAAATTCTAAATGGTACTAAGATTGCTGCTGAGCTGGCCTGGCTCACTGCCCTTCCCTTTGTTGACCCATGATGAAAATAATAGCCAGATTTTGTAGGTTTACATATTGTATCAGAATTTGGTCTGGCCCTTTTAGTACATAAATCTTATCCAAACTCACAGCTGTGTGAGTGAGGGATTATCATTTCCATTTTAGAGATGAGAAAACTGGGGGAGGGGGGTATAATGGAGTTTAAGGAACTGATCCAAATGCCTTCAGCTAGTAAAGATTAAAGTGAGGAGGGTGTCAGACCAAGCCTTCAACTCAGAGCCCACTTCTCCACTGGGTTTTCCTATCGCTTGGTCCTAATAGGTGGGTGGATGGCTTTCAAATGGCAGATAGATGCCAAAGGATAAGGCAAGTATATGAAGTCATAATCATCATTTTATTCATTTTAAGGAGAAAGTTCTATATGAATATAATCTCAGCTGGTGCAGGTAAGTAAATTCTCCATGTGCCTCTTGCCTTCAGGTTTTTGATAAGCCTCTGCTTATTGTCTCCCATACCTCATGCATGTATGGTAGTAACTCAGAATAAATTCAGTTGTCCCTTTTAATGAATGAGGAAACTTTGGCTTGAGCACTCAAATAACAATAGTCGCTGAAGGAATCTAACTGCCGCTGTTCTGAGTTGAACAGAGATCACATTACCACCCCCCCACACACACACACACTGTATGCTTGTGTACCTGCTACAAATGTATAAACCTGGGTTGATAAATCCCAGAAACCATAACTGCAACCCATAGCCCATCACTATTTAGCTCTGCTCCAGACAAGTAGCTGCAACTCCCAGTGCATTCTCAAGCCTTGTCTCTAACTGGTAACCACAATTCCTCTTCACTGAACCCCACCCTGTTATGCCCACTAGCCTATAAAAAAAGCCCTTATAGCCTGTATGAGAGCATTACACTGTTTGGTCTCTAGTTCTGGAGTGGTCCCTCTCAGGTTTCTTCTGAAGTAAACCTGTCTGATGAGCTCCTACCTCTGTTTCTTTTCCCTTTCCCTAACAATCACATAGTTAAGTGGAGTGTAGGGGTTCATTCCATGCTTAAAAGCATGGGCTCTGGGGTCTGGAGATCAGTGTTGACTCTGCCTCCTGGTAACAGTGTAGTCTTGATAATGTGTGTAATATCTCTGAGTCTTAGTTTTACAAATCAAGGAGATATTTTATAAAATAAGAATTAAAGTAGGGCTTACATCCAAGGTTATAAACTCAAATGCCTGCAGGAGCCTGGGGTCAGGAGTCCTGCAGCACGGACCTGTCCTGAGGTTTGGCCCCTGCCTGGAACACAACACTGAGCAGTGCTGGGAGTGAAGTGGCTTGGACTGTGGCCTCGAGGTCACTAATTCCATCTTCTCTCAGTGTTTCTCGAGCATCAGCATCATTCTAACAAGGTGCTGAGCTCTAAAAATGCAAAACTAAATAATGTTCATGCCCTTTGTTTTTTATTTTAAAAACAAAAAAAGAATAAAAGTGATACAGAATTTCAAAACAAAATAATAGGAGATTAACACTGGTTAATATATTGTATGTTGTTATCTTCAAAGTAGTTGTTCAGATTACAAGATATAGGCATGAAAATAATGATTAAATAATTGAACAATGAAAGCACAAACTGTTCATTTTGATGAACTAACAGATTAGTAGTATATTTAGCATATATATATATACGCCTTCAGGGAGACATATTTGGAAATTACCAGTGAAAATATAGTGCTGTAGCATGGCATTTTAAGTCCTAGACACTCTTCACAGCAATTCCAAAGCTGAAGAGTTTGTCAACACATGGAGCTCATTTTCTACCTTACAGTAGTACAACACCAAAACTATTCCAGCCTTGTAAAGAGTTCTGTTTAAGTGAAAACTCTGGAGAATGTGAATTGTTAAGCCTGGATGTCAAGTCATTTAGCCAATCCACAAACTTCAGTGCACTTTTCATCAGCCCTTTTTATTATTGGTATAGGCCCTTTGTGCCTGATGAAGCAACATAGGTGCAGGCTCAGCCCCTCCAGAGGTTTTCTGCCTCAGAAAGGCAAACTAATCTGGACAGACACCTAAGACCAGTGTTTCACCCAAGCAGTGCACCCTGCATTTCTCATATTCCCTGAATCACCCCTCTTGCCTATCTCCTTCTGTTTCCTGCTCAGCCTTCACCTCTGCTTCAATCCCTCTTTCCAAGAGAACACTAGTTGGGAGTGCTCTTGCCCACTGCTCTGAATGGGTTCCCTATAGTGTTGTGTTTGTCTTTGGGTTCCCCTGAATGAATACTGCTTCTTTGCTTTGTGCTCAGCTCCATGTGTTTCTAATCTGGGCCTCCAGCCACCTGTTTGCGTGTGTTCCTAGTTGTGCGGAAGACATCTGTACTTATTTGCATGGATGAGAGCAGAGCAAAGAGACATATGAATAGGTGCAATTAAATCCCTCTTGGAAGGATGAGGTCAAGACAGTGTGCACACATGCATGTAAATGTCACAGTGGAAACCATTAATTTGTTTTTCCAAGGAATAGAAGTTTGATGAAAAGTAAAACTGAAGAAGTATAAACCAGACTTTGATTTCTTCATGTAGCAGCATGTTTGATTATTATATATTAATAAAAATAATTTCCAAAGAACTTTCTTTTTTTCAGAAAGGACACCAGCAGCCTATTTGGGCAGTAAAAATTTCATGTGAGTTAAGAATGCAGAGAAAGAAACAGGGAAGTTAGAGATTAGAACTAAATAAAACAGGAATTATGCAGAAAGAAAACCTGTACCCAATAGTGACCTCTTACCTACTGGAGAACTAATGTGAGAGTCTAAGCTGGAAGTGGGCCAGGTACTTGAACTCGTGTTTCTCGCTAGGCCAGAGTTGACCAAGTTCCTTGGCACAGTCCCCCTCTAGCCTTGCTGAGTGACAGATGAAGGCCAAAGAGATTCTCTTCTCCCTACTAGCTGTCTGTGGTCTCCTAGCTCATTTGAACCACCTGTTGGCTGAGCCCATTCTTGAGCTTGAATCTCCTTGGCCTGGCACTATTCTAGATCTCCTTGTTTAGAGCCCCACCAGATTCTCACACCTTGAACGATTTTTTCCTCAGATGAACTGGAATTGGTTCATGGAAGTTGATGGGAGCCTGTTTCGTGTGTTGTGCTTCCTGGAAGGATGTAACAGCACATTTGAGTACCAGTGAGGCTCATAACATCTGTGGCTACTGTAGACCATGTTGGCGGCAGGTCACAGTCTGATTATTGACCAGTAGCTGGTGTTTATGGGCTGAAGGCCAGGATGGGTTAGGTATCCCAGCTGAGAACTTGGTGCTTCTCTATGTGCGTGTGTCCTCTGTATAGGAGTTACAGCCCTGAATCCTAATATCTATCTATCTATCTATCTATCTATCTATCTATCTATCTATTTCTACTCTGTCTCTGTCTCTCTCTCTCTCTCTCTTTCTCTCTCTCTCTATATATGCATACATATATGGATGGCTAAAGTTTTTCAGTTTTCCTTTTCATTAAACCCCTACTCCTTGGGGGAAAATACAGCAAATTCTCCCACCCTAACAAGAGCCATACTGAATTACAGATGGTAGAGATGAGCAATTCTTAATGTACTCAGGAGTTGGGGCTTGATGCGTGTGATCAAGGGGAAGAATTAAACTTTGAAGTCTCATTCTCACAGGTGAAAAATGTCCTTGACAGTCTAACCCCAGAGTGTTCTGGGAATTGAAACATTTCTCTAGACATGAGTGAGTAAAATTAATCTTCTGATATAGTGGAAATGGTAATGTGGGTTAATCTGCAAAATTTCAGAATCAAGGAAGCTATAAATGTGTGACTAAAAGATACTGAGTTACAGCATATTTCTGGCTCAGCCTTTTGTTCACGTGGATTTGTCCCAGCCTGTTGTTAATTTTATTTCTCTCTTAACCTGGGGAATTGGAGGACTTGGAGATTTATACCAGAACATCTAGGCTATGTTCAGTTCATGAAAGAAAAAAAAGCAAAGCACCTTCACCCAAACACCAGGGAGCCATATTTGTAC
The DNA here is from genome assembly GCF_034190915.1 of Cavia porcellus. NCBI lineage: Eukaryota > Metazoa > Chordata > Mammalia > Rodentia > Caviidae > Cavia > Cavia porcellus. The sequence goes on along the minus strand of NW_026947484.1, from coordinate 136,603,468 downwards.
TATATGAGAAAACACTTTTCTTGGAGAGCTCACCAGAGCTGATTAAGTGGGCCAAAGTGGGTCCCTCTGTGACCAGAAAGCTCCCAGGGGTTCCCAGCCAAGGGTGCTCAGCCTTGACTCCCAACAAGTTTAATCCAGTTAGTCAGTGGGGGACTATGGCACAGAGTGTGGAAGGATCATTTTTCACTATTGGAAAAATATCCAAACGTCTACACCAAATTAGATTACTCTTATTTATTCACTGTTTTATAGATCATCATATGTAAATTGGTTGACTGTTAGGCTTTCTACAAGTTTGAATGTTGGATGGCACGTAATCATCCCTGAAGTCACCTTTCTACCTGCTTCTACAGAGAGTTATCCCTGGGAGTAAACCAGGGAGAACCCAGGCTTCTGATGGCCCATTTCCCATTCCATGGTATATAAACCTGCATATTTGTGCCTCTCTCACCAAAGACCTCTCATAGTTCTTAACAACTAGGTAACCTCATTCAGTAGGGACAGGAACTAGGCTCTGTGCTTTCTGTGCAGTATGCAGTTTGATCCTTCACCGAAAGTGGTCTGACCATGAATGGCTAGTATTATTGCTGTTCTACAAATGAGGCATGTGAAACACCAAAAGACTACATCATTTGCCTAAGGTCACATCCTTGTAGGTAGTATAGCCAGAATTTAAGTCCAAGGCTGGATGTCTCGGAATTCTTGGTCTATATCCCCTGTCCCTTTGGATTCTCCTCTACACAAAGAGAAAGAAGTTTGTCCCACTAACAGAGAAAGAAGTTTGTCCATTCATCATGTGTTTACTGAGCATCTGCTGTGAAACAGGCAATATTCTAGATCAGTGATTGTCAAATTTCTTCTACAAAAGACCAAATGGTAAATATTTTACTTTTACCACCATATGGTCCAGTCACATGACTCAACTTGGCTGTTGCAGTTTGAAAGAATCATGGATTGAATGAGGGTGATTGTGTTCCAATAAAATGTCGTTTTGCAAAAGAAGGCTCTGAGTCAAATGTGGTCCATAATCTGTACCTCTGTTCTAGGCACTGAGGTTGTAATGGTGAAATAGACTCCCAAAGGCTTGCCTCGTGGAGCCTGCATTCTAGAAAGGGGTAGCAATTTCTGCTGGCCTGCTGATCATGTGAAAAGACTGGAGTTGTTTCGGGTCTCTGCAGTGTTCTGTTCCACAGGAGCTCCTCCTCACAGCTCCTCTCACTCTGTGAGCACATCTGGTGTCTGGGAGCTCACCACTCCTGCTCTCGGGACCCATCCTGTCACAGGCCTTTCCTGTCTTCTTTTTATTTGACCCACTTGTCATAGCTCTGCACTTGGAGCACAGGGCCTCAAGCTAGTGCACCAGAATTGAGTGTGGAACTTAACAGTTTTCTGAGCCCTGATCCCAAGATTCTGGCTGAATCCAGAGTGAGGCCCCAGAATTCCTATCCCTGTGAAGCTCCCAAATCTTGCTGATGTTTCACACACCACACTTTGGGAACAAGGAATCTGGTAATTCCTCTTCCCAGTTCCTCATATATGTGATCATTGGTACCACATTATCCCCAAGGCTTCTTTAGGCAAAATCCAGGCTGTGTAACCACTCTGCTTATGAAATGTAATTTACTGATGACAGGCTCTGCCTCCATCACTGAGGCAGAGTCACTAGGAGATGGTGTTGGTGGCCATGAAGACAGCAACTAAAGTCAAACAGGATGAGAAGCGGTGGAACCACTCCTCAGGGCAAAAGAGCGAGACTATTGCTGAGGCTTGAAAAGAGCATTGAGTGAGTCAAAGAGGCAAGATTTCTCTCTGTTTTCCAGGCGTGACCTTAGGCGAGCCATTTTCTTTTCTTCCCATGCATAACAGGGAGGTCAGCTAGGATCCTTCTAGCAGTGAGAATTCTGATACTTTTGAAACCTCAGTGGACATGCCCATTGCCTCACTCCTGGGACTCCATCGCCTCACACATCAGTCGTCTCTCCCATGCTCTGCAAGATCTGTCCCTTATGTCCACTATACATTCAGTTCAAGGGTTGCTGTGCATCCTCTGACTTTGTGTTTAAGCTGATCTGTTACTTATGACCTCACTGACTCTTTCTTTTGGGGCTATGAGCAGTGTTGTCCTAGGGCCTCAGATAAGTGCTTTGTAAACCAACAATGCTAAGCCAAACTCATCTCTTCTTATGTTTGCCACTTGGTTCTGGGAGTAATTCTTCTGGCTTCTAGGACTTTTGTAGGTATCCAACAGTTGAGTGGCCACAGAACCACCTAAAATAGCTTAAGACTTTCTTACCCTAAGGACCAGGCCTCTGCCACAAATCAAGAGATACTTGGCTACCGGCATCTGGATTCTGGAAAGTTAAATTCTCATCTATTCCTTTGTCTGTTAAACAGCTCAGCAGCCCTTGAGCTTAAATAACAACTACAAAACAAAAATCATGGATGCTCCTAGCAAGGTTTCTTTAGCTCATTAGAATGTAGCATCCAAAGTCTAAATAACATCATAAAAAAATCCCTTCCTATTAAAAGCTACTCTCACTAACTTGCATACGGAGAATTAATCTGGCATAGGGAGCTTGTGCACATGGCTATGATGTGCAGCAGCCATCCATCCACCTTCAAGAAGTTTACGCAGTAATCTGTGATCAGCTGCATTAGGGTCAGTGGTGGCAGATTCCAAGTTCAGTGGAACATTAATTTAATGGAGGAGGAGAAGGCCCTGCTTAGATCAATAGCAGATTATTTTTCAGGTAACAGCTATTCTTTCTAAACCACCTGTAAGTATTCCAGAAGAATCAATAAATCTTAGTAAAGCAGTCAAGGTCTGGAATCGGACCCCCATGAGATTTTCTCTTGGCCCTACTGTTTTTTCCCTTTGTTCCCTTGGTCAGTTTTCTTAATCTCTCAGTGCTCAGTATTTTTCCTATGTAAATGAGAATGAAAATATCCACCTGTTTAGAACAGAAGGTTAAGGGAGATAGTATACAGGACTGTACTCAAAATTTAGAATGTTAATATTATCTGCACAGATTGCTCCACAATATTAGCCAATTGCTGAATGTGTATAAAAAGCCTTTAATATATGTCAAGTCATTAGTTAGACACTGTGGGAGTGATGTTCCAATTCCTGCTTACAAAATGCCTGATGAGAAGTGAAAGATGCTGCCATCCTTAGTCCAGTGAACTGTTTTCTCCCTGGGTAACCTACAGTGCTTCCAGAAGTTCAGGTCCAAGAACACGTGAGATTTGGACTTCTACATTCTATGTTCTTGCAGGCAGAAGCTCAGATATTGTAGAACAAATCTAACCAGAGGTTACCTGCTCGGGGTCATGTGGTGCATCACAAGAGCTCATGCATGAATAAACTACTGAGTCTTCCCAGACTTTACTAGTTTGTAGAGCTGCTCTGGAGAAACCTGGGGAGAAGTCAAAAGAGCCCACATGAGAAGCAAAGGAGACTCGGAAGAGGTTGCATCTTGCATCTAGGAGTCAGTGTTTTGGTGCTGGAATCAGTTACTTCCAACAAGTTGCTGGTGGAGAAGCAGCTGTCTTTAGTCTATCAGCCAGCTCTGCAAGTGGCTTTTTTATGTGAGAAGACCAGTGCTGGTCTTCACAGGATTTAAGAAAGTTTTTTTCTTTCATCAAATTTTCCAAGTATGACAGTTGTCCCCCAATATCCATCTAGTGAGCATCTTGAGAACCTTTCATGTCAGCAACACTGTGCTGATAGATGAGATCACACAGATGAGTGTAGCACAGTCCTGCCCTCTCCCAAACAGGCATAACAATTCTGAAGCCATGGCGCACAGGAAGCTGTACATAGGCTACAGTGGGGCACTGCGGTGGCACTAACCTGGCCCAGAGGTGGGCTATGGGTGAGAGAGGAACAGCAGGGTCAGACAGTAGCAGGCAAGCCCTGGAGAGGGCCCCGCAGCAGATACTGGAGCGCTGTGGGAGACCTAAGGCAGCCCAGGCAAAGCCCAAGAGGAAGGAGCAGGTCCTGGGAGGCCTGTCCAGCTGCTAAACAGTGAACTGCACAATTCTTTATCAATATTTTGAGATAAGATCTATATATCCGTAGAGCAAAATAAAAAAGAGGAAGGTAAGATTCAAATAGAAAACCATAAAATAAATCTCAAATGCTTTCTCCTCTATCTCCCTGTTCCTGAATCTTCTCCACGGGGCAATTATAAATGTCTCCAGAAGAATCTTTATTTTATTTTATTTTATTTTATTTTATTTTTTGATGCTGAGACCAAACTCAAGACCTCACACTTGTCAGGCAAGTATTCTACCACTGATTTAACTCCCCAGGACCCAGAATGATCTTTCTAAGAGAGAAAAATAAATGTATATACAAGAATATTTGAAAATATATATTTATTATTTTTTTACACCAAGGATCATGTACACTATTATTTTACACCTTCATGATTTAGATGTTCTGTTTGTTTGATTTTTTTATGTATTAGAAGACTTAAATCAGAACATATAGATCTGTGACATTGATTTTTAATAGCTGTCGAATCCTCTGTTGTGTGAGTATATAATAATTTATTTGAATTCTCCTCTGCTGCTAGCAGGACCTTCAATCTCCAGTAATACACACATGTGTGCATATAGACACACACACACACACACACACACACACACACACACACACGCACTCACATACATGCACATTATATAAAAATGGTTGGTTTTCCTAGCCTCACCAAAGCTATTACCAAACTTTGAAGGTTTTGTCACTCTATTAAGAAAAGCAGAAGCCTTTACTACTGCTTTTATTTCCTAATTTTGAGTGAAATTGGACATCTTTCCTTACTTGTTGACCACATGTATTTCTTTCCTACTAAACTTCATCCTCCTGCTCATTGGTCATTTGTCTATCAAACTGCTGTCGTCCTGGGGAGACATGTTCAAGTTGGCTCTTGAATAGTAATAATACAAGTTAGTATCTGTTGTATAATGCTGAGTGTGCTTCTAAGTGCTTGATATGTATGAACTCGTCTAATTTTCCTGATGATCTTGGAAGATGAAGCCATCATTATCTCTATTTTTAGAGGATAAAGGGATACATAAAGACAATGAAATAACTTGTCCAGGGCTTCTTAGCTAACAGAGGGCACAGACAGGAGTCAAAGCCATTGGTGCTATTTTTCTGGTAGTCCAGGATGATAGCAAAGGCATGGAGGTACCAAATAATGCAAAATGTCAGGAGAATTTCAAGAAATGTAATATATTGTGTATTAAGATATGCCATTTCTAGTAGGAGAAAGAAATGAAACTAGCAAAGGAAGGTGATTTGGCAAGAGGGATATCAGACTTGTTTCCCTAACTAGGGCATAGTTTCCTTAAACTCAGGGTCCTGGCCTAGACCCATATTATTTAGCATCCTGCTGAATACATCTAGGCAGAAAAAATAAAATGGAAATGCTTTTCATTGTGCCTTTCCAGGAGATGTTTTACAGGGTTTGGTTCTTAACTCAGTAAAAATTTTTAGGATCATTGATTCAGTTCTGGAATCGTCAGCCATGAGGCAATCCATGCTCCAACTTAGACAGATGCGTCAGTGGTAGCAACATCTTTCCAGGAGCTGTCTCCAGTTTCACCATCAGAGGACACATTCCGTAACTATCTTCTTTGCTGTCAGTGAAGACTAAGAAAACAATACTTCCCAAGCAAATGTGGCCGAGTTAAGGTTGCTGCCTAAAAGCCATGGAATAGTTCAGGAATAGAAAATTTTAGATTATCCACTCCTGCCATTAACATGTAGGTGTCCTTCTTACACATAGGTGACACCAAGCCCTAGGTGACAGCAGAAGTTTCTGGAATGACCAACTGTGTGTTCTGTTCCTTTTGAGAAGCACTTTGCTGTCCTCCAGTTTGGCAGCAGTTTGGCTGTAGTTTCTCATTGCCAAGTCAGAAGCCATTGGAACACTGACTTCAGAAACAATATGCAGAGAGAGAAAGAGTCCAGGATAAAGAGTCTTATACTGCAATATCACTTCATCACGGGGATAGCAAAATCAAGTCATTCTATTTTGTGCCTGCAGCAGACATCACTAACCAATCACGCATTCTTGTCTCCTGAACCTGAATATAGACCAGCCTCCTTCTCAAAAGGGTATCCCAGGTAGCAGTTCAGCTAATGGCTCTTGGCTCTTGATAAGGAACACAATTTGTCACTCCCAATCTAATGGTAAAAAGCCACACTGCTGGAGTCAGACAGACCTGAGTTTAAATTTGAACTGAGTGATTTGAGCAACTGAGCCTTTTCAACTCTATGTTCACCAACATTGCAGTTCTCAGAGTGTGAGGTAAGGTCAAGTGGGGTAGTACGTGCGCAATGCTTTCTTCACTCTCATTCATTTATTCATTTAATGACTTTTCCTTGAATGCTACTTTGGTCTGGGCATCATTGTTCATTGCTCTGTTCTAGGAAAATGCCCTGCCTTTTGTTCTACAAGCTATGTTCTAGCAGAAAGATCAATAATAAACAAATGGTAGGATTTGTTTTATATTGTGTTATGAATCAAGTAAACTCAGATGGAAGAACCATGGAAAAAAACACATGTAGTAACTGAAGAGGGAGTAACTGGGACTCTGGAGGGTCAAGGCTGGGGTCAATCCTTTACCTTGCAAAAACTTTGGGAATTATGAAACAATTGTGCTGCTTCTACCCTATTATGGTTTGTGTCTAGATGTCCCCACAAAGCCTCATTCAGTCATGAAGACAGGCTTCCAGAGTTTGTGAATGATTCATGGTTCAATGCTGGGATGATGGGTGAGTGCTGTCCACATGTGGGTGTGGTCTACATACAGTATAAGGGACAGAAAGAGTCTTCTCTTGGGCTCCTCCATTTTTGCTCCTATTGCTTTTGCTGTCTTCTGCCACCATGAACCGTTGCCCCTCTCACGTGCCACCTTGCCTCGAAGCCAGCTGATTATGGACTGAAACTTCCACAAACTTTCCTTCTTTAATTTTGGGCACCTGGTATTTTCCCAAGAAACAAGAGAAAAATAACCAACACATATCCTTGCCTCTTGAAAGGCTAGGAGGTTGCTACCACGGCACAGATGTGTGGTCAGCCTTTTCCCCTAGCATGATCTGGAGGATTCATGTATAGTCTATTACTTTCCAGGCAGTTCCTTGGGATGTAGCTGTTTCTTGGGATGTAGCTGTTCCTGGACTAAGGTGCTGCTGGATGGGCAAAGCAGCTTGGGGCCTGAGCTGGGAAGGTATAGATCTCTCTGGATTCATGCCATTATCTTTTGGTCTTGGCATTTTCAATATGTGATTGTGGTTGATCATCCATGTCAGGCAATTTTCAGCAACTTCACCTGGGAGCCAGGGTGGCCAGGTGAGATGAGCAGTTAGCCCACAGAGCTCCAAGAAGAAGGGTGAATATTGAAGGCAAGAGTGGCAAATGGAAATGGCTGAGAGGACAAGAGGACAGGTAGATGGAAAGAGTGGGTAAAGGGCTCAGTATGGGTGCACTCCGTGCATTGTGGAGGCAGAACTGTGATGGAACTGACTGCTACCACAGTACTGAGTGGTAGCTGAATAGTTGTCAGGCATTTGATGGAGTACTTCATTCAAAGCAGTCAGAAAGGGAGACAGACAAGCATGAACTGTCAGAATGTTGGCCTGGGTGCTGGAGCACTTCAGATTACTATCCAGGATACCTAGGATGGCAAGAAACATCTCACCACTGTAACATTATCATTCAAGAAGGTAAAGAGGAGTCAGTCTGTGTGATGACTAGGACGAAGCCTGGGCTTTTATCTTGCTTTTATCATGCTTTTATCATGCTCTAGCATGTGTCCAGGACTCACCATAATTACAGGGATTGCAGATTTAAGATACATTGGTCACACTGGGTGAGAGCTGACACCTGAGCAAGGAAGATCATCTGCTGCTTCTAAATTCCGAAGGATCAGGGATGCTGGTCCCAAGAAGTATTTCCAGAAATTCAAGCCCTCAGTGATCCCCAGCCCCTTACTAATAAGCTCTCATTACTGGCTGAATTTATACATTTGTAAAAACATTCTGCTGACTGGAAAGGGCCACTACCGAGCTGATATTCTCCCAAGATGAAATCTGAAAGTGAAGCAGTGCGGCTTCTAGCCTCTCGCCTGGACTAGCCTCATGTAGAATTTAGAAGTAAAGTACAGTGGGTTGAATATGATTGCTAAATTTATTTAATTGGAAATAGGATGTTTCCACATATAACAAGTTAAGGTAAAGTCACACTGGGTTAGTGTGAGCCCTGCATCCAAAGACCTGTGTAGAGGGCACACAGACACCCACCCTGAGAGGAAGCCCACATGTAGAGGATAGGGATCAGAGTGAAACGTCCAGGCCAGTGGATGCCATGGGTTACCAGGAGCCACCAGAGTCTGTGATGAGGCAAAGAGGACCTTATCCTAGGTCTTCCAAAGAAACAGAGCCCTGCTGCTACTTGACGTTTCTGCCTCCAGAACTACAAGAGAATGAGTGTCACTGTGTTAAATCATCCAACTGGTGGCAATTTGTTCCTGCACCCCTACGCATCTAATACACAAGAAAAAACCCACAGCATTTTCAATCATCCTGCTTTATAGTTATTTTTGGTCCCCACCCCCCTCTCTTGGGGGACAACGCTGCATGGAGGGAGAGTCACACAGGCTGGATTGGATTTTATCTCTGCAACTCACTGGCAAGGTGGGGTGGGGGGGGGAGGAATGGCCCAGTTTCTTGAACCTTTGTTTCCTCATCTATGCAGGACTTAGGGAAGAGTAGATAATAAGCCATGGTCAAGTTCTGGTATAGTGGGTGTCCTAGAGAATGTTGAAGGGTCCCTCAGTTGGACCAAGCTTCACACTGGTCACTAGGCTCTCTCAAATGCTGTCTTCTTTAGACACTCTCTTCAGTGGCAGAAAGATATTGTCCCCCTTCCCATCCACACATTCCAATCCCTTAGTACACCTTTCTAAGCCAGTAACACTTCCTCCTAGCAAGAGCTGAGACCCCACAATGAGATGTGGCATGGAAGACCGGCCTAAGGCATGGGGAGAACTGGACTGTGCTGTAGCTGCACAAACTCGGGGCCCTTAAGTGCACTCTATAGAAATGGCTTCTCCTAGCCTAGTACAGTGTCCCTGGGTGCCCTTGAGAATATGGGAGAGTGGAGAGATAGGAGAAGAATCTTCCTGTGACCATCTCATTACCCAAGTGCTCATGGTTGAAGGAAGGTGTGTCCAGCAGTTGAGGGTTTGGAATGAAGAGAACACCAGTGGGCAACAGGTGATCTGACTGGCGAGGCTTTTGAGAGTGACTGCAGCCTGGGAGTGGAGCACCTGAGGTGACCCAAGAGAATGGGGACAGAAGGCAAATGGGTTGACCCAGGGAGCAGGGAGGGAGGGAAGCTAGTGTTAACTGAGTGAAATAAACATTAACACAGGGTTCTCAGTTTATTCATTAGGCATTTACCATCTGTCAGAAATCACCCTAAATAACTCATCTTCTTTCTACATCAGCTCTGTGAGGTATGCGAGGTTATCTCCATTTCACAAATAAGAAAAGTAAGCCTTTGGTGGTTTCAGCAACTTGCTCAGGGCCTTTCAGCTAATAAATAGCACAGCAAGGGTTCAACAGATTATAGGATGAATAAAAGAGTGATGAGTTAATTTCTTTTTCTCTTGAACGTTTTAACAGAATAATCCTCAGATGTGTCTTATCAATAGTTCATCACAGTATTTGATAAAATCTCCCATAAATCCCTGTAGAACAGGAGAGATGAAGATAGAATGATAGCTTCTTTGTTGGGATTTGCAAACAGATCGCCAAGTCCATCAAAAGGCCTCTAGCTGCATTCTCTATTCTTGCCCTGATTTAAGCCTCTTGTCTGTGTTGCAGGGTCCCTCTTTTCCCTGATTTGACAAGTGTGCACTTGTCAAATTTGAAGACAGTCCAAGCTAGGATAGATAACTGAAGTGTGGAACGTTACAGTAAGAAGTTCCAGTAATGGATGGGACAATAAACTGAAATGAACAAGTGACATTGAACAAGGATGAAGTCCTGCCTGAGGCTCACTAAACATCTTTCTACCCTGTAGTAAGGTGGGAAGAGACTCAGAAGAAGCATGGATGAAGATCTTACAATGGGGACTGGCTCTAAACTCCACCCAAGATGGCAGTGAAATGTCTCTCCTTAAGAAACAAATGTCATCTGAATTGGGCAGCCAGACCAGTTCTAACTATAGCATTTCACACTGTGAAAGCCCATTTTAAGCAGACTGGGTTTTAAGTCCATTTTAAGGTTGGTGGGCATACTTGAAGAAGGGAATTCAGTGAAAACTGTACAAATCGTTATATTTGGAATGTGAGACCGTGCTAAGTTTGCTTCTCCTAGAAGACTGAACTCTTAGGGAATATGTCATAACAGCCTACAAGTTTTTGAAAGACTTACCCCCTAGAAACTCCCAAAGGCCAAAGTAAGTTCAATAGGTAAAAGTTAAGGGTGAAAGATACAGACATTTACTACAGAGATTTTGTCCTCTAAGTATCTGAGTTACTTAATTACTTCTACTCTTGTTTTCCCTTCTATAAACTAGGGCCAATAATATAAATTTTCATAGGAAATTATAAAAATAAGTGGAAATAATACCTGTAAAGTTTATAGTTTAGTGGCTCACATATAAGAGCCATTTCAAAGTGTTAGTATTATTTTACTTTATAATGACTTTTAAAACATGAAGAGACACAGAATGCTTGAATATATAACTTACGAAATGAGCTGAGTGGCCTCCTATCACCAAGAGTTTCTAGAGGTTTCCAGAGACAGCATGGAAGGGTATACCATCACTGCATGGAGGACTGAAATTCATGACATCCAATATCTCAACTATGGAATGATTCCATCAGTCTACATATCTATTTACCATTGTCAAATGCAAAATCAGTCTCAGCATTTTTTCTTGTCTCTTGCAGAGATTCCAAAGCCAGGTGAACCACAGTGTCACCCAAAGTGTGACTTTGTCCCAAGTGTTGTCAACCAGTGTCATTTAAGAACCATGTAGATATCTTTGTCTGTATTCTCTCATTTTCCAATTTCACTTTAAGAAACTCATCCCCAACTTCAGTTCATAAGATTAGGCTGATTGCAAATCCACTTCCCCGACCTGAATCTGGCACAAACCCAGGGGTGGCCACAGTATTTCCCTCTAGTCCTGATGACTTGTGGAAAGATGCAACCCAATTCAGTCCAATAAAGGGCCAAAGTGATATTGAGGCTCAATAAAATGATTGCTTTCTCTTGAAATTGCTGCTCTTAAGCCTAAAGCTCTTGTTGTCATTATTTGAGAAATAAATCTGAGAGATAGTGAGAAATAACTTCCTAATAACACCTAGTAGCATTCTTTTAATCACTAGATCCAGCTGATCTCAATGATTTCCTGAAGTTTCATGAACCAATAAATTCATTTTTTCCTTCAATTCTGTCTAATTTGGTTAGCTGTCAATTATGACCCAAAATCTAATGGCCAAGCCTCCATTTTTCCTTCTTTAGGAGAAAAGTAATCCTATAGCAGAGGAAAAAAAACTACAAATTCATTCACAGTTGCAATGGAAACAACTTCACATATGATTCAAGTATCCATGAGATCTGAAGTGAAAACATCATAGGTGAACCCAAAGAACCAGGAGAGATGGTAAGAAATAAATTGTGCTTTATTGGACTTGCAATAGACAACTGGAACAGACGATGAACAATGAAACTCTGGGGAAATTCTAGGCACCTACTGTAAAGCCCAGGGTTAACTTTTATTGCCTTATCAGTGCAGCAGGTAAATAATACAAGCTGTAAACAACAAAGGCCTCCAAGGTCAACAACGAAGTTACAGAGAACCAGAGATCTTGTAACTCCTCCATCTGCTCCTTGCCTTATCAATGATCAAGAAGAGAGGCCAACTGAAATTTCAAAGAACGTCCTTTGTTCTCCCTCATGCCTCCCACATTTTTCTCGACTTTCTCTCTCAGCTTCTACCACCAACAGCTCCAGGCTTACTCACCCAATCTGGATGCACATACATTTAACCTTGTCTGGTGTAATAAAAGGATTCTGTTTAAATGTCAGAACAATCCCTTTCACTTTCCTTCAAGGCAAAAATTAAATTGGGGAAACTTACTTGTTCTTGGAGAAGCTGTTCTATATGATAAAGTTAGTAATCAGATAAAAGTGAATATCCATGAACCTGAAGAATCCCACTGACAAGAGGTTGGGGATGCAGCTCAGTAGTAGAGTGCTTGCCTGGGAGGTTCAGCACCTTAGGCTTAGTCCTCAAAGAGGGAAAGGCAGGGAAAGGGGAGGGGAAGTCAGGGAGGAGAAGGAAGTGGAGGTGAGGGGAAAAAAACAGAAGGAGAAGGAAGGGAAGGGGAGGGTCGAGGAGGGGAAAGGAAAAAAGGGAGAGAGGAAGGGAAAATGGAAAAGAGGGAGGGAAGGTAGGAAAAATCTCCCTGGTAAGAATGTTCCTCGTGCACACATATACAGGCATGCACTAAAGTTTGCTGAGATATTTGTACAAGAATATTAATGGCAGAGTTTTTGTTAAGCACAGGGGAAACAAACTGTCCATTCATATGGAACTGGTCGAAGAAATAATGGTACATTCAAGTGATGGGATCTATCAGTTGCTTTAAAGAAGGCAGAAAGAAGGGGCTGGGATTTAGCTCAGTGGCATAAGCACCTGCCTTGCCAATGTGTGGTCTTGCCAGTGTGTGGTCGCGAGTTCGATCCCCAGTACCGATAAAAAAGAAAAAGACCAAAAAAAAAAAAAAAAAAAAAGAAGAAGAAGAAGAGAGAAAGAACATGAGTGAGCAAGAGAGCTGTTAATCTGCAAAGTTCCAGGATGTATTATTTTATAGAAACAAACTTCCTCCCACAGGGTGCGTTTTGCAGGCACTGCTCACAATTTGTGCCAAGTGCAAATACTCAGGACATCAGTCAGCACAAGATGCTTGGCGTCCCACTGTGTTGTGCAATCCTGAGGGTATCTTGTCTTAGTAAAATGTTTATGAACATTTATGTTTATGTAGGTAACATTCGTAAATATTTTCTCTGAGGTAGGGGGAACAAAAGAAACTAAAAAGTAGTGTCATTGTATAGGGTAAGGGGATAGAAATTTTCACTTTCTTTTTGGTACTTTTCTGTACACATATGCTTTCTAGTCAAGGACTGGTATTCTTTAAAAGTCTATAGGTGTTAGCTGGTGGAAGGGGCTTACAGTCATGCTGGCTTTGTTCTTTATATTTCCCTGCACTTATTTTTCAAATGCTAATGTGTGTGTGTGTGTGTTGTTTTCAAGCCACTAACCTTCACCATAGACTATACAAAAGCTTTGAAGATAATTCAAGTCAAGCTACCCACTTTCTCATCTCGTGTTGTGATATTTCGTCTTATGATGTGCTTGTTTCTGCTCATGGCCCTGAAGTACTTGGGTAAGCACTTTTTTTGGTCCCCAGTGCAGCTAGTGAAATGTGGGATGGAGATGGCAGGTGGCTGTTGCTGCCACCTCCCCTGCCAGGTGGCCCAGGCCATCAAACTCCTCAGTGCTGCTTCCTGCACTCCAGCTCGCAGGGCGCATTTGAAGAGGGAGATGAGTCAGCAGATTTGCCTGATGTGAAGTTGGCCTGACACCAGAGTGCTGCCCTGCCTGGCTCCAGGTGCTCAACTTCAGCAGAAACTGGGAAGATGGGGTCAGTGCCACCTCTTGGGTTCTGGAAATGAGCTCATCTCTTTTGGCTGCCCTGGGGAGACAGATGGCCTGGCCAGGAAAGGAGGGACTTGGAAACTGAGCCAAGCGCTTCCGTGCCAGCACCATGGGTAGTGGTGAGGGCACTGGGGGAAGTTGGAGGAGCCCTGACTCTCCCATCTGACCCCACCTTGCGAGCAGCAGCAGCAGGTCTGTGTTCCTCTGCAACCTTCTTGACTGTAACTTCTTCCTCCATATTTTTTCAAGAATCCCCTCTGTTCCATTTCCTTTGCTGTTTCTTGGCTATCAAATGCCAAAAGACTAAAAGAACACAGTAGCAATCTGGGTAAATTGGTGAAGTGGGGATTTCTTCAGTGTCCTCCAAGAGTCACTGTCTCCCTTCTGCTTTTCCTCATACTTGGGGGTTAACACTAAAGGACTCCTTAAGCTCAGGCCTAGCACCATGCTCCTGCATTCCTGTCCCTGGCTTGTCTTCTGACAAGTACATTCTCCATTCAGGCTTCCCGTGAAGAGTCCAAAGAACTGACTCAGGGGACATGCTTCATTCGGGGCGTCCTAGGAGCTCTGTCTGCCTGGGCGCTCCTGCTGACTGAGTCGTGCCATCTGATTTCAATTTTCATGGTTTGGCTTTCAAAGTAGTCCCAGGGTCTCCATGATATATTTGTCGCTTTCCACTGTTTCACTTGCTTTGAACTTGAGCTGCTCTTTTTCAGAGCCAGAGAAGTACCCTCACTGTTTGAAGCAAAAGCTACAAAGACTTCAGACTCCAGTGGAAGAACAATGAAGAGTGCATGATTCAACAGAAAGTTCTCAGTCAACAGCAGCTCCTGTCTGGGGCCTCTGCTGAGGAAGAGAACAGTTCCCGCCCCACTACCAACACTGGAAAGAGATCCCAGGTGATCATGCCACAGGCTAATGAGAGAGGGAGTCAGTTTTATTGATCAACATTTTGATCACCAGTATTCTTCCCAACAATTCAGAGTGGTGAACATTCTCTTTCTTTATAGGAAGGGGAAACTAAAGCTCAGAGGAATTCTGTGCATTTCCAGGGTTACTGTGTATTCTGTCTCCCACTGTTGTATTCTGTCTCCCGCAAATCTCCGATAGCCTCTGTGCGTAACTGAGTGGATCCCACAGTGTAAAGTAGTAAATGAGTTCTTGATAGGTGAGTTAGCAGATTGAGTGTTCAGATATGCCCAACTTGCCTCCCTGTGGATGCCAGGCGGGTACGACCAGGCCTGGCCATTGTTCACAATGGGAGCACTGTGCCAACATGGAGATAAGATGGCAAGTCTCTACCTGTGGCACATATGAGGCTTGCCTGAGCTTAATTCCCATGAAACTTTATCCTGTAGGATTCAAAGAAAAACCAAAGGAAATTACAAAACCTTTCCAACGCTCCAAACTTGAGAGCCTTTAGGTCAAAGGCCCAGTTCATTCCTTCCTCCTACCTAGTTTATAGAAGGCCACTGTCCTCTTGGCTTCATGGACTCTGTCTTCAGGCCTTTCCTCACCAGTGATAACATGACTGAAGGGTTATCTGTGGCTACCAACCCCCTGAGATATCTTCCTTTGGATAAGAATAGGAGCTGTTCCACTTCAAGCTTGGATTTGGGCCCATGGTTACCATGACGTGGCTGGAATGGAGCCTCCTGGATACCAAAGCTGGCAAAACCAATATGGAAAGTCAATTTTCAAGTAAAGGCAACTCTCAATTATTCATAGACTAATGGTTCGCTTTATAGACTATCCTCCTCTTTGTCCCTTTGCCACCCTTTTTCTCTGCCAGCTGCTTTTGGCTCCCCTCCCTAATGCACTGGACAAAGGGTAGATGGAAGAAGACAGATCAATCAATGTTGGAGCCTTTTAGGGTTCACAGTTGGTTTAACAACAAGTTGGGTGGGTTTTACATATTCTTGCTAATCTTATTCCCACTTATCAAGTGCAATAGACAACTACGTTAAGTTCTTTGAGCCCCTCTGATTTGCTAAGCCTTTGCAGGAAAAGAAATAAAAATAGTAAAGTCCATACACCTACAGCCAGCAGCGCAGGCTGAGTTGGGTTAAGAAAGCAGTGACACCTGACCTCATCCTGTCCTATGGACCTGCAGTGCCCATTTGTATTTATTTGCTCAGCATCTTTAAAAGACCATCTCTCTTTTTTTTTTAATTTTATTTAAGGAGAAAAAGAAAAAAAAAGCAGAGAAAGGGTACAAGTGATACAGTTTTACAGAAAAAAATAAACAGTAGGAAATCACTAGTTAATGGATTACATTTTGTCATCTTAGAAATAATTGTTCAAGTTACAACATTAAAGCTTATAAAGTGGACATTCCAACAGTGAGACTGGAAACAGTTCTGTTCAATGACTCAACAAAACTCAGTAATATCATTATCTATCTTATACACTTAAATATACATGCAGTTATATCGTTTAGAGCACTTTCTTTTCCTCTCTTTTGTACAATGACAATTACACATTTTGGGTTTTGTTGCTCCCACAGTTCTTATTACTTTTTTGGAAGAGAGTAGAACCAAATGTGACATAACAGAACAGTCAGTCAAATCAAAAGGGTGGACGTAATAGATAATGTAAAAGCATAATACTAGGTGATTAACAATGGTTACCATAATACCTCCCGCTATCTCTAATAGAATTGCCTATATCATTATTTATAATAAAATTGAACAAAACAGTAAAAAACAAAACCAAAAAAACCAAAACATTGGAGACATTATAGATCTTCAAAAGTAGATAATAGTCAACCAGAATGGGCGTCATAATGAATCCCACTATCTTCACAGCTGTTGCCTAAACTTTCGAACCTGGTACTATCAAGCAAAACAGAATAGAGGAACATCAGTCAAAACAAGATGGTGAGAGCAATACAGAACTTTAAATCAAGATAATGGAAAGTCAAAGTGGGTTACTATAATATATCCTGCTATTTTTTATTTATTTTTCCCTTAATTAAAAGTATAAAAATAAAAAAGTAAATAATAAAATGGAGATTGAGATAAAAGAGGGCATAACAGCAAATCAGCGCAGATCAAAACATAACCATTTAAGCAAAATAGTGTTTCACCATAAGATTATCCCGACATAAAAGTAGTTACCATATTGTCTCTTTCCTTGAAATCTTTGAGTATAACTTCGTATACTGTAGCATCAAATATATCAAAACAATGTAAAACCGTTTAAGAGAATGACAGTATTACAGGGTATTTAGAATCAACTAACAGAAAATGAACAATGGTTTCTGTATAATCTCCTTGTCTATAAAAGGTTTTGCTTATGCTATCATATATAATAAAATCCAATAAGATACCACCTGTTTAGACCAATGGAGACAGAAGAACAAAAGCTTGATGAGACTTCAAAACAAGATGATACTAAATTAGTATAACCCGTAAGACATCATTTTCTCCAAAATAGCTGTTCCTATCATCCAATCTTCTCTGCCTCATTTCTGTTGAGCTCTTTTTCTATCATTAGTTGTCAGTTTGTCTTCTTCATTTTGTTTTCTGCTCCATTCATTGTGGCCTCTCTGCCGCTACTTCTGGATTCTTTGTATTTTTCTTTTTTAGAATATCTTGCAGTATTCTCTGTAGAGTTGAATTGGTGGTTGCATATTCCCCTAGTTCCTCTTTATCCTGGAAGCACCTTGTTTTTCCATCAATTTCCAGGGATATTTGTGCAGGATATATCAATCTTGGCTGGAGATTATTATCTTTCAAAGCTTGAATTGTTTCCCCCCACACTCTTTGTGATTTGATGGTTTGTGCCGAGAAGTCTGCTGTAATCCTGATGGTGTTCCCTTGTAAGTGATCTGTTTCTTGTCTCTGACGGCTATTAGTATTCTGTTCTTGTATTGGATTTCTGGAATTTTAATTATTATATGCCTGGGTGTTGTTCTGTTTGGGTTGTAGGTGGCTGGGGTCCTGTATGCTTCGTACAACTGAGTATCTTTACCTTTTGCTAAATTAGGAAAATTCTCCTGGATTATTTCTTTTTTTTTGGGCTTTTTCATTTTTATCGGTACCGGGGATCGAACTCACGACTGCCTGCTTGCAAGGCAAGTGCTTATGCCGCTGAGCTAAATCCCCAGCCCCCTCCTGGATTATTTCTGTGAGTAGCTTTTGTAGTTCATTTGTTTGTGTCCCTACCTCTTCTTTTATGTTCTTAATTCTTAAGTTATAGACCCTCTGATCATCTTCTAGTCTTTGTATTATTGCTGTTTGTTTCTTTGTTATTTTTAAGAAGTTTTTCATTTCATGCTCCCATATTACAAATCTGCCCTCCAGTTCAGATAATCTGTCCTTAGTTTCTTTCAAGCTGTTATGCCAGTTTTCGATAGACTTTTTAGTTTCCTGGTAATCTCTTTGAACCTGCTTCACGTATTCTATGCTTTCTCTATTTTCTCCATTAAACAATTCTCCCCTCTTTTTCTGTTCTTCCATTCCACCATCTGTTTTTTCTTGGGTGGTGCTTAGCATTTCTCTAACTATTCTGCTTATGTCTAGCTTCAGGTCATTAATAACTTCATTCCTGAACTTGTCTATGAGGCTCTCGAGATAGCACTTTATGTCTATTGGTGCTGTGTCTGCTGTTGCCTCTTTCTCAGGATTGGGGCTGAGGACCCTTTCTTGTTGCTGCCTCTTCCCATATTCTTTGTTCCTTATATATGCAAGTGTATATAGGAGGCCCAGCTTCCTTCCCTGTCAGTCACAGTCTGATTGAATTGTGCCGGCTAGGTGTTCCCACCCACCACAGCACACCAGGAAGTTGCAGACCAGGCAGCCTATGCGGAGCCCGCCCCTCCAGGTCACCTTCAGGAGCTGGGACCTGGGCTGTGCTAGCCTACTGGGTCTCAGCCAACAGCGTCACGTGGGCTAGGCACTGCTCACCAATCCCGCTTGAGAGGGGGATTGGTGACTGAAGTCACTGCAGCGCCCTGTTCCTGCAAGTCTGCCCGGTCCCAGAATGTCCTCTGTTGGAGTCTCCTAGACCGTGGCAGAGTCCCAGTTTCCCCTCACTCACCGGAGGTGGATGCATGGCTTGCTGCCCGTCCTGCTCTCAACTCTGTTCAGTGATTCCTGTTCTCAGAGCTTTCGTGCGTCTCTCTCCCTGCCGAGCCAATGTAGACGCAGCCGCGGTGGCGGGAAATCCAAATCGCAGCTTCCAATGGCGCGGGCTCCAGCTTCCACACTGAGGCTTTATCTGTTCCTGTTATAGCACCAGGATTGCATTCCCAGTTGGTTTCTCTCAGCCCAGTTCGTTCTTGGGTCACTGGGGCATATCTCGTCTTGCTTATGATTCCTTACTCAGCACCATTCCTGAATTCTAAGCTGGGTCTTTCAGAGAGCCTCCGTAGCTTTTGCTATCTGTCCACCATGTTCTCCCGGAAGTCTTCTAAAAGACCATCTCTAAAGTAGGTGGCAGAAACCAGGTTTGAGAAAAACAGAACAGTTGAGTTTCCTCATTTAAATGGTTATTTTCCCAAGTCAAATAAAATAGGAAAATTGCTTAAAAATATAATTCACATACTACAGCATTAGTCCACTCTTTGCTAGCAAAGAAAGACTTTTAAGATGGATTTCATTTCCAATGTAAGGAGCAAAAAAGGGAAGTGACACCATAAATTGCCTTTATATTATTGTTAATAATACTCATACATACATACTCATACATGTCAGACGCTATGTGTGATATTTATGTAGTATGGAATTTGATCATTTTTGAAGAGTAGGTCTTGCTGTGTTGCCCCAGCTGGTCTTCAACTTGTGAATTCAAAATACTTTCCCTCAGTCTCCTGAGTAGATGGGACTGCAGACATGCACCTGGATTGCTTAAATCTTTACAGCTCTGTGTGGTAGAAACATCAAGCAGGATTCAGATACATTAAGTGACTCAATCCAGGTTGCTCCAATGAGGAGAACAATGTTGTCTCATCTAATTAAGAGATTGCATGGCTCTTAATCTACCACATTGCTTCACTTTTCTACAGTGTGAACCAAGTTACACAACCTAGTATCTTTTGTCAACCACAATTACTATCAGCATCACTACCAAAACTCCAGGAATGTGTTGTACTTGTGAATTTCCATCCCTGCCCCACTCCTGTCCTTGCTATATCTCTCTTGATTCCTGAATTTCGAACCTGAGACCATCTCTACTTGGCTGGACCATCCTTCCCATTTAGCAGCAAACTGCACATCAGGTGTCTTTTGTATTTGTTTTTTCATTATTATTATGTGTGACTGTTTCACTCTTTCTGTGTATTTGTTTAATCTCTTCCAGAGTCAGAGTTGAATAGAAAGGGACTGTGTCATGCTTCATATGTATTTTAATGTCACTTTTCTAGCATGATGCTGGGTTACATTAAGCTCATCATGTGCATTCTCCAGTTAACTGACTTTGGGATGGCAGTCAAGTGGAAGACACTTTGTCATGTCTCTCATGGTACTTAATATTGTACTGGGCATATAGTTGATGTCCAATAAAGTTATCAATTGAGTGTCTGAGTAACTTAAAGAAAAGATGAGTTCAACAACCACCGAGGATTTTCCATGCACGTTAGATATTTAATTTAGGGTTCATAATAATTTAATGAGGTATATATTATTTCTACTCTTCATATAGCTCCAAGTTACACAGGTGGTAAATGTTGAGGCCAGGGCCTGACATAAAGATGAGGAGACCATAGACACCTAAGTATGCTGGCATGGGATAGTTCCTGGGAACACCCAGGAAGTAGCTGTGTAGAAGTAAGAAAGCAAGAGTCCAGACAGTCAGACAGGTCAGAACCTAGGAAAAACTAAGAGTTAGGACCAGGTGTCCTGGTCAGCAGCCCCTAGGAATAGCCCGGCCTATGAAGAGATTCTGTTCCCAGGCCCTGGGCTGAGTTCTGTCACAAAGATCCACCCAAGCTAATCCGTTGTCTTTGAGCAAATAGCAGCAACCACTCCAGCTATTACTTTTCAGTTGTTGTTGGACCTAAGCTGGTTCCAGTCGGATAAATCTGCATCAGATCAGAAAGAGGGCTCCCAGGGAGACTGTGGGAACTCTAGGGTATGGACAAGAGACAATAGAGTTAGAGGAATTAACAAAGAAAACATTCCTTTATGTGAGACAGTGCCCAGCGAGCCATTGTGAGGCATTTCTGGAGTGGGATTTTTTTGTAGTTCAGACATAAAAGAGTTTATATTTCCCAGCCTCTAAAAGTACTGGAGCTGCTAGGGTGGGGGGAGCGAGCTAGGTCCATTGTAAGGTTCCCAGTCTTTCCTCTCAGGTCACTGCTCATAGCCTCTAGGACCTGCCATTGCCACTTCAACCTCGAAAATCTTGCTTAATGACACTGATAGGTGATATAGACACCTACAGCATGCGGGTATGGGAGAGAGAACAAAAGACAGTGTCTTATGCCAACACATCCCACCCAATCTCGGCACACACACAGATCTTCCACGCGGCATGTGCTGTCTGTTCCTGGGCTGCAAGAGAGAGGCACCCAGCCTGGATTCCAAGTTTCTGTCAGTATCAGCTTGTGAGACCTCTCATACCCTCCACCTGGGCTCAAGAGGATAGACTATATGCTTCAAGAGAGCATGGGTGTTTTATCTATCATTGTCTACACACATGAAGTGCTTGATAAATAATTGTTGAATCCATAATTTGACATTTCAGCTTTATTAACCTGTTCCTCTTTGCTGTGCTGTTGCTGCCTCAGTGATTACATAACAGTGACAGGCAGAATGCGCATGAGGAGGGTAAGTAGGAGGGAATCCTCTAACACATGAATGCTCATCATTCTTGGAATGTAGCACATGCTTGGGCTTCTGCAGTTGCCTTCACCTAAAGATGGACAAATTAGGCCCAGAAAGGAGCGAGCCTTTCCCTCTCAGAGTAGCCTTATGTGTTGGTATGGCTTGTGTCTAGATGTCTTCCCAAAGCTTTATGCAGACATAGTTGGATCTTTTTCAGAGATGGATGGATCTAGAGTATGTTACAATGGAATTGATTCATGCAACGTTAGGATCATATGAACCAGGATTAACGGTTTGAGTGCTTGCTTTCCTGAGTAGCTTGGATAAGATATAAGGGATAGGAAGAGCTATAGTCATCTCTTGCTGCTGTTATCTTCTGCCCACCATGAATTGTTTCTCCTCTGCAATGCCCCTCTGCTGCACCACACTTAAAGTCATCCAATTATTGACTAATCTCTACAAACTGTGAACTAAATAAAACTTTTAGTCTTTAACTTGGGTGTTAGGTATTTTGTCTTGGCAACAAAAGAAAAGTAACTAAGACATGTATTCTGCTCATTTCCCTTCCTAAGTCTTCTTAAGTAATTATATTACAAGACCTGCTAAATCTTATATCTTTGAACCAGCACCCAAGCCCTTCCAAATCTCCTGTGTCCTATTCTCCAATCTCACTTCCTGCCCACTGGCTTCACTATTTCTACTCAGTGGTTCTTCAGCTTCCAGCAGCCCATTCTCTCCTTTCCCACTGTGTTGGACAAATTTGCTCTGGGGGCTCCATAGCCATCACCTTCTAGGTTACCTGTTCTTAAAACTCAGAGTAGCTTGAGATTTTTCTTTGTAGTGTAGTCCTGAGCCATTTGTGTTTGTTGACTTTCTTCTTCTCCCTCCTGGGGAGTCTTTGAGAGGAAGGATCTTGTCTGTCACCTGATCTTTCTACCTGTCCACCATGTGGAAGCAGTTCAAGGAAAACCATGCAGGAATACCAACTATGCTTACTGGAACCAGGAACTTTTAAAACGTTAACTTATTTTATCTTGCAAAGATTATTGTAAATTATTGTACTCTATGAAATGGATTATTATATTTGTTAAGAATGTTTATTATTATAATCATCATGGCTATCCCATTTTATTGGAGACAAAATGAAAACACAAGCTAGTGAGCAGATGGCCCTAGAGAACACAGATGTTATCACCTCATTACCACTTTCTACTGGTCAAATAATCCCAGTTCTGCTCCTAAGACCTGCTCATTCCTGCTCAGGAATGTTTCCCTTCTCCACTGCCTACCCAGACCACTGATTCCCCGTATTCCATGACCAGTTTCTTTATCCTCTGCCCCCAAATAGCAGTGTTGACCTCCCACAGCTTTATGGGTCCCACATAACTAATAGCATTCTTTGATTTCTCTCTTGGTTGTGTCTTAACATTATGTTTTTTCCAACATAAGGGATGTTGTGTGCTCCTCCGTCCAGGCTTTGTGTCTCCTGTCCTTTCTGTGTTCCTCCTTTGGTTTCAGTAGACTGTTAAAGGCATGATGGTGCTCAATAAATACTTAAGGATACTTTGATAGAACACCTAGAAGTTCTGCTGCCTCTTGGCAGCTGATTGTGGCTTTGTGACATCATCACACTGACAATACCAGCTGCCCCTCCATTTCCAGGTGTGTACATGTGACTCCCATTTGAGGTGCACACACAATAAACTGAGGCTGGGGATACTATGGTGTAATGTCAGTGCCGTTCTTTACTTTGCTGTCTGTGGATCAGACCTTATTTGTAGGTTTCTGAGTAGCTGGGCTCATTCTTTGATTTCCTTTCTTGACACTTGGAGAAAAGAGATTAGTTTAATATAAAACAGTTACTAAGATGAATTAGGAACTGATAAGAAATAACATACAAGGGAATGTTCAGTAAAGAAGCCTGTAGATCAGCTGGTACTGAGATCTCAGATGTTTCTTTTTTGGGGGGTATATTTTTAATGACCCAGCAATTCCCTGTACCCACCCTGTTTGAAGGATGCACTGGAATATTAGAGAAAGAAAGTCGAAAGACTACTTACTGTACACTCTGTGCATGACTGGGTAAGGCAGCCTCTTTCTGGGTTCTGTTTTCTTGCCTGAAAATGACATGATTTTTAGCTCTAACTCCTTGGGGGCTGGTGTGTAGATTAAGTGAGACAAATAAGTCAGAATAATTCTGCAGACTCTAAATCACATCACCCTTCCATCTGTGTGTCTATCTGTCCATACACCTATTCATGCTTTTAATAAATATTTGAGTTCTCACTATGTTTCACACACAGTTAAGCAATGGAGATACAGTGCAGGCATTTACATCAACAATGTATTTCCTATTATAGAGAAGGTGGGGGGGAAGTTCTTAATCAGGTAATTACACTATTGAGTAAGTGAATGCTCCATGAGATATTAGGAAAGGAGTTTCATTCCATGAGACAGATCACATGACACGTCTTCTTGCTCTTGTAATGTAGGCAGTGGGTCTTGCCTTGTGATTTGCAAAAGTCTTCTGGGAAGCTTGTTTGACATGAAGACTATCGGGAAGCAAACTCAGGCAGTCTGATCTTTGCCTAGAGTCCCTTCTAGAAATGTTTATGCTTACCTGTCCCCCAAAGCATTTCCCTGAATGTGTCTCTTGCAAATGGCCTTTGGCCAAATTTTAAGAGTGGCTTAAAATTAGGGAAGGGTCTTACTTGGTGACTGTCACCTATGAAATCTTTGCTGACTCTGTGTGTGCACGTGAGTGTGTGCGTACATGCACATGCACGTGCATATGTGTATATTTCTAAGAAGGTCTATTCCAGGACACTTCTAAAGTTTGGAGACCCAGCATATTTTATTTTTGTTTATAGCAGTGGAAGTTGGGTAGACTCAGTCTGTTTAAGGATCGCAGCTGGTGAACTGCTAGTAGAACAGAACCATAAATGTGGGTCACACCACATTCACGCTCTCTGAGTTCAAGGTAAGAACACTTCCTTTGCAGGCCTCTGGAGTCTGGACACACTGGGCTCTGCTCAGCTGCTCTACCTTTGCCCCAGCTGTCCAGGGGCCTGCTGGCTGATGAACAGGAAACAAAGCAGATTACCTTCATTAGTTAACCAGGTCCCCAGATGCATTTGTTGTGCCCAGGGTGCTGTATATGGTTACAGTAAAATGCGTAGCCCTGGTATTCGAGAGTTTGCAAGAGTCTCCATCAACTCCCAAACGCAGAATTGAGAGAGGGATAGTTGTGTTCCTCTCAAGTGTGACCTGCCTGAGAGACTCCATTAACTTACTGCACTGAATTGAGTCTTGCCTGATCTTTGTCCAGCAGAACTCTCCACCTCCAGCAGCTGGGCAGGGTCATATAGACACTCCTTGTTGGTACTCTGGAGTAAATGAGGTGATAACACAGGGACAGACTGTCAGGATCTCAACTGGAGAGGACCGGTTCCATCCAGGGTTAGCTGGACTCTTCTGGTTCCATCCAGGGTTAGCTGGACTCTTCTACTTGAATTTGTCCTAAATGATCCTAACAACACTCTGCAGCATTAATGGTCAATCAGCCTTTCAAAAGCGAACACAAATTTACTGTCAGCTGTGCTTCAGGCCACAGGTCAGTGCTCAGAAGCACCATTGCTGCAGTCACAGCAGGGACCAGCCCAGTCAGCAGAAGCAATGAGCTGGAGCCAGAGTACTCCAAGGGAACAGAGAATGCAGAGAGGTCCAGCAGTCAACAGTGAAAAGCAGGCACCACCGGGAAGTGGCTTTGATGGGAAAGAAGTATGAGAGAGATCTCGGTGCCAAAGGAACCTGTGCAAAAGGAGTCCTGCGCTGATTTGGCATGAACAAAATCAGGCAGCTATCAGCATCCACGAGCTTGCAAATGAGATGGGGGAATGCAGGGCTGTGTGGGCAGTGAGGGATGAGGGAAGATCACAGGCTTTAAGCAAAATGCATAGTTAGTCACCAAAGCATTAGGATGTGAGGAACACAGCTCATAGTTTTGATTCATTGATAACATATTTATTAAGACATACTTTTTTGTATGCTTCACGGGAATTTTAAAAGTGAGGGCAACTGTCAAGACTGTGTACATTAAAAAGTCCTATCTTTATATTCAGCTTCTGATACTGACCTCACGGGACTTGGATTCAACCTCTGCTTCACACTTACAGCGTGAACTTGTGCAAATTGCCTAGTTCCTATAGTTCTCAATATTTGATCTGTGAAAAGTAATGCAGCAGTACTTGGTCCACTGTGAAGGCAGCATTTAGCAAGTGCTTACATCAGTGAAGCTAGACTAATAGGAAAGCAAAGAGGTACCTACCGTGTACATGGGATTGGGCTGATTATATACTCAAATATACACTGCTTAACCCTTATAATTTTGTCCCAGAAGTTGTAAACATTCCCATCTGAAAAACAAGGATAGAGAGGAGGGAGGATTGGCCCACCATTGCACAGAGTGATGGGTAAAAGGCCAGGCATACAAGCCTTTGAGAGCCATGCTTGCTAAAAGAAGCATAGCCAGAACCATAATTTGTAATGTTCCCAACAGGCTCGGCTGCTTTATCTACATTAAAGCCTGAGTTTGCCCAATACTTGTGGCAGTTAGTTGGGAGTTTGCATTGGTTTTGAAAAACAAAAGACCAGTACATCTGAGGAAGACAAAGGAAACACATCTGGCTTTCAAGATATCCTTACGTGGACCAGACCCAGACTTCTTCCTATTCAGCTTGTGTTTCATACTTGGGAATTCTACAGCGTCTGAGTCTGGGGAATCATTTTACTGATGGCTTAGAAAAGGAAGATAATTTGCATCAGCTAGCTGGTGATGGTTTAGATTAAAACCTTGAGTTTGTCACACCCATGGCAGTGGTATTTCCATCTCCTCAGACTGCCTCCAAATTACTCATTCTCCAGATCTATCCTGTAAAACTTTGCCCCTGGCCTAGTGATGTGGGGCCTTTGGACAGAAGCCAGTGCTTCAAGGAGCAGCGGGAGAAGGCACACCTGGGGAGGTGGGGGAGGGACCAGCACCGCCACTTAATTGTATTCATTTCAATGGGACCAAATGGAATCAGCCACATTAACATAGTTAGTGCACCTCTGAGTCGTCTAAACCAGCCCTGAATACTAACCAGGGAGCCTAGATGGAGCTAAAAATAACTGGCTAATCACCACCAGGAAGCATTAACAAGGACTCCAAAGAAAGGAAAATGTCTTAATATTCCATCTCTCCAGCAGCTGCACTCCAGCTGGGACTGAAGTCTCCTCCCAGCTTCCATCGGGCAGCTAATTAGGCAGGACAGAAGCTCAGCACTTAGAGGAACTGAGGACCTGCCTAAGCTTCCAGGGAGTAAATGGAACAGGGTTACATGGGGTGAGGTGAGTTGGAAATTATCGATGAAGCCAAAAGAAATGAACCGCAGCAGAAGACAGGCTTTAAAGAATAAAGAAGTCATCACAGTTCACAGTTCTCCTTGTAGAAAGTAAAATCCTTATAGAGAAACATCATTTGATTTTTCTCTGCAACTCCCCCTGAAAGGTTTCTCTGGTGTCTCCAGCTGAAAGTATCCCTGGGGGCCACACCCTGGGGCCATATTGAAACAAGTTCTCCCTGGCAGCCTCCATCTTATTACAAGGACCAGGGCAGACCCACAGAAACCTGAGCACTGAGACAGAGTATAGCATGTGGTCACAGCATGAAAAGTGTGACAGGTGTTATTCATTCATAGGACCTGGAAGAGCAGGAATAAGAGATGACTATTTCCAATTGAAATAGGTTAGTGCAAAGAAATAAAGAAATATTCTTTCGTAGAGCAAGGTATGATCAGTTTAAATATGAATATGAACAGCTGCTAGTGAAGAACTATTTAGGAGCATATCCCTAACCATTTGGTTCAACCTATTTGGCTATGTGCTCATGATTCTTCCTGTAATCTGTGTGCTTGGTGAGGGTCTGTGGCAGAATGATCAATAAAGCGGTATAAGGGAAAGATGGAGCGTTAGAAGAGTATGGACTTCGGGGTTCAGTGCTGTGCAACATTCCCTAACAGGATGTGTTCGGCAAAATTACCTAGATCTCTAGATTCGTGCACGCACGAATGCCGGGGCATGTCTTTCTTTGGGTTCTAAGACTGAAACAACCCAGCAGCTAGGAGGACACTTCACTTGTGCTAATGTGCAGTTCGAACATCACTCTCCTGCTACATTGAGACAGATGTGCACTGACAAGGTGTGGGCAGTCTTTCTAGCACACAGATGTGACTAAAGAAGCCTTTAATGCTCAGCACTTACACCCACTTCCCATCCAGCCCTTCCTGAGAAGCAGGGTCTCCTCCTTTTTCCTTGTGTTCCAGCCCCGGGATATTGGTGGCTGGATCCACCACTGCCATGGCCCATGGGAAGGGTGCTGTTGGAGAGCAGCGGGGGCTGATTTCTGAAAGTCTTACTGTCTCCGTTTGTGTTGTTTTCCCACAGCCAGAAAGGCCCCCTCCTGATGCATGAGTCACACTGTAGTCCCCAGGGATGAGGGCCGGCTGCATTCTGAGAAGAAAGGCTGTGAGCCCAGAGGATTCTGCCTGAGGCATGAAAGACAGCCAGATTCACTCAGAGGTACAAACAGTCCATTGGCACTGGACTTGTGTCGATCCCACCCCACCCCATCAATACTGGTTTGCTGTTTGGGTTTTGCCTGGCGTTATTCAAAAGCCCCAGACAACATTGTGACGCTGAAAGAGAAAAGAGTAATGAGAAAATCCCGTTACATTTGCAGCTGTGTCACTTAGCAGCGTATGATGCCAGCAAACAATTTAACCACTCAGAGCTTTATCTGGCAGGAGCAGAAAGAAGCACTCTCAGCTACCCCAGAAGGCTGCCGAGATTTGTGGAGGGCAGTGCCCAGGCAGAAGGGTAGGGGGACTCTCTCCTTCAGCTACAAGGCTACTTGTTTCTGAGCTGCTAGGTAAATGATCCTGCAAGCAACACAGCAAATTTTTAGGCAAGGTGTGTTATGGAGATGTGTAACCCCCATGTTTATCTTTTTTAGGAATATTTTTATGGATGAATTATTAAACTTTATGAGTTAAAATAAAAATAACAAAATATAAATATTTCATTTCTAGTAAGTAATAAAAATAAAAATATATTAAACAATGTGCACTTAACAGAAAAATAAAATATCAGCAAAATAAAATAGTACATTTTAAATATATAATGAAATATAATGAGTGTACAGAATAAGCATGAATATTTTTTCTTTCTTTCTTTCTTTCTTTCTTTCTTTCTTTCTTTCTTTCTTTCTTTCTTCCTTCCTTCCTTCCTTCCTTCCTTCCTTTCTTATC
Source organism: Cavia porcellus (assembly GCF_034190915.1). Taxonomy (NCBI): domain Eukaryota; kingdom Metazoa; phylum Chordata; class Mammalia; order Rodentia; family Caviidae; genus Cavia; species Cavia porcellus. The sequence goes on along the minus strand of NW_026947484.1, from coordinate 136,574,602 downwards.
TTTAAAAGATAGTGCAGTTCAAGCTGGTCTTGAGTTCACTTTGTAACCCAGGATGATCTTGAACTTACAACAATCCTCCTGCCTCAGCCTCCCGAATGCTAGGATTACAGGTGGGTGTGATCAAGCTGGGCTAAGCATCAAAATTGTCAATACCAACTGTTTACAAGTTCTAAAAAATAACAGCAGAAATAAATCTCCATGTGAACTACAACGAAAGCACAAAACTCTACCGTAGAATAATCTGTGCTTCAGTTCTCACATCTTAGGCAGTCTTCACACATGTCAGCGGTATGTTCCAATACACTTGCCTATGCTGACATGCATGGGCTTAGCTTTCTTTTCCTGTTTGGCAGATCATATCTGTCACCTCTCTTGTCTTCCCCTTTTGTCAGGAGCTTCCTATTATATTATACAAGGTGCACTTAGCAGGAAAATGAGATATCAATAAATCAATTAAATGAAATACCAGTAACATATCAAATATATACTGTTTAGAATAAATCTCAAAATTTTCTACATCAAATGTTTGCTTACTAAATATAAAAAAGCAGAAATAAATTCTTATGTGAGCTACAATGAAAATACAAATAAAATTCTACCACAAAAAATAATCTTTGCTTCCACTGCCACCCTGAAGACAGGTTTTACACATGAGAACACCATGTTCCGTACACGAGTATCGCTTACACCGATAGCACGTGTTTTGTTTCCCTGTATCTTTTGGTAGGACATCCTTGACATCTTGCTGATCTTTTTCTCAGGAGGTTCTTGTGAAGTTTCACCTGCCTGCCCCCTGGCATTGTGCTTGTGTTGGTCCAATGCCAGAATTCTTTTGAGGAGCTCTTTGGGCAGATACACACTATTCTTCCTCTATTGTAATTGATCATTTATCAGTTCCAGTCCCGATCCTCTAAGAAAATTTCTCTGTGATAGTTTGCGCTTCTTATTTTCTTTGTAAACTGTGAAACTATTTATGCTTGACATGTTTAGGATGGGGTAAAACACAACCATTGGCCAACACTTTATGTTTCAAGTGACATCATGGTTACTGCATAACTCATCAATAACATGTACTCCACCTTTCACTTAGTTGTAAAATGTGACCATTTCTGGCTGTATTTGTGTCAAGGATTTATTATCAATCTCTTTTGTGGGCGGTTTTGTTTTGAAACATGGTCTTGATACCTAGTGCAGGCTTGCCTGGAACTCACTGTGTAGCACAGGCTGACCTTGCACTCACAGGATCTTCCTGCCTCAGGAACCTCCTGAGTGCTGCGTTACAGGTGTGCTTCACCACCCCGGTCTCACCATCACTCTTAGCATCGTGGTGTCATGGTGACAGAACCCAACACTACTTTGTTTTTCTTCACCATATAGGAGGCCAATGTTATGTCTTTCTAAAATTCAAAGATTATAGTATACATTTCTTTACTATGAACCTGCAACATTTTTTCCCCCAAGAATCTCAGCTTCCTTCTTGAAAATAGTTCCTGTGATGGTCAGTTGATGCCCTTTAAGAAGATGTTGCATCCATCCATACGTTACTAGTGAATCAATATCAAATGTGACATTTGGGTTACTTTTTAAAATAGAGGCAATAAGACTGCTCACAACATCATATAGTTTATTACTGCACAAAGAAAGACCTGGTGGCTGGGTTCCAGGATAAATTTCTAAATTTGGTGTGTACAGTGTTTTCACATCTACCAGGGCATATATTTTCATATCATATTTGGAAGGTTTACTTGGCATGTTTTGCCAAAGCTTCAACAACCACTAAATGGTGCACATTGTTCATGCATTGTTATGTATTCCAATGGTGTGTAAACTGCTTGACAGCTCAAAACAAATCTTTCAAAAAACGGGCACTACCCACCAAATTGTTGTATTTTAAAATTTTTGGTGGGTCTTTTTGTCATCAAAATGTAGGCAGTTTTAAAGGAAATCAAATCTCTTGAGTGTCATTATTGTTCTAAAAATCTCAAAGCCTCACTTCTCACTTTGTAAATCCTTTAGATCCTGATGATCAGAATAATAAAGTCTTGCTGTGAAGACTATTTAGTTCAGATAGTGAGGCACCATTATAAACTTATTTTGTAGTATTACTGTTGATACATATAGAAAACTTTCTTGAATTTTGTTATTAGTATATTTCAAAATATCTTGTAGAATATCATCCATTACAGACAATTTTCAACATTGAATCTCAGGGTTGGCATTCTGTCCAATAGGTTTTACTCCTGACAAGAACTTGATAACATCCTCGTCTCAATCAAGCTCTTCATTGTGCACTTGTCTACCTTCTCTATCTCCATCTGTCTTATCTGTTATATATTGCTACCTTCTTTGACTTACATAATCCAAGTCTCATAAGTAGCAGAATCACCTGGTAACTCACATTCAAACTCCCCCTAAAGTTGTAAAAGTGAATTTTCACGCAATGCTTAGCACTCTGCTCTCCTTTGTTATTTGGTACTTTTATGGCTTCCCCACCCTCAAGCCTCTCTGACCATTTTTTCTCTGCCTCCTTCTAAGCCTTCTGTCCAATATGCCCATCAAACACAGCATGTCCAGAGTTCTGTGCTTGGTCCTTGTCTCTCTGTTCATTGTTTCTGGGCGATCTTCCCTACCACATGGCTTTTAATGTCATTGAGAGCTCCAATATTCTATATTTTCATTCCTCCAGCTCCAAGTTTTGGAACCATTTATCTATCTGCTGTATGTATACACTAACATGGCCTCTAACTAGAGATCTGTGTATGCTTCCTGTATCCCTGTAACAAATTACTATGACAAGAATGATGTAAAATAACAGGAATTTATTCTGTCCCTGTTATGGAAGCCAGAAGTCTGAAATTGAGGGGTCGGCAGGGCCATGCTCCTCCAGGAAGCTCCCATGAAATCCTTTCTTTGTCTTCAATCTTCTGATGGCTGTCAACAATGCTTGGCTTCCAGGCTTGTGGCCATGTGAGTCCCATCTGTCTCTCTGTCTTCACATGCCTTCTCCCCTGTGTGGCTCATATCTCTTTCCAAGTGTCTCATAAAAGGACAATTGTTATTGATTTAGGACTTAGCCAGATAATTCAGGATGGTGTCTTTATCTCATGATCCTTAATCTCATGATCCTGTAAAGCTCTTTTTTTCCAAATAATGTAACATTTATTGGTTCTTAGAATTAGGAGGGGAATGAATGTTTTTTTGGGGGGAAGGGGTGCTGGTCAAGTCACTACAATGTCTAGGACTAAACCCATTATCTTTCCTCTTTTACCCACACCTTAATTTCTATTAAAGATATTCCCCTCTGCCATCAGTAATTTGAGCCAAATACCTCCCAATCATTTGAAACTGTCTTGCTTAGCCCACACTCTGATGAGCCATCAAGTACTGATAAATTTTTTAATACCATCTATGGCTCTAATCTCCACCATCATCGCCACTGCATCATCACCCCGACCTGCTCCCTGGCTCACCATTTTTGCATACCATCAACTCCTCCTAGCAAGACTTCCTGCCTACAGTGAGACCACGTTCACTCAATTACCTGAAAGTATCATAAACCTTCTCTACTTGACAGCCTGTGTTTCTTGTCTGGTACAGAGTAGTCCAAGCTCCATTGACCCAACTGCCTGCCAGAACCTTCTCCTAGTTCTTCATCATACTGATTCATCACATCTCACAGCACAATTCTAGAGCTCCTTAGTGCCTCCTCTCAGAAACCATGCCATCTGTTCTCCTCTCTATGGACCTTGGTGATGCTGCCTCTTTGGTGCTGGTCCTTTCCCTTTCTTCTGGCTTCAGCTTCTCCCAGGAGCCTCCCTTAACTCCCAGGCGAGGACTACTTGGGCTCCCGGGATCTGTGAACATCTTTACATTTCTCACTGACTTGGTGCACTACTGTGCTTGTTTATGTCTCCCCGAACGATCTCTAAAATCTTATTCACCTTTGAGCCCTTGCCCTTAGTCTAGACCTAAAATAAATATAAATTGACTTGGACAGAAATTTACCTAAATATAAAACAATTTATGTGTAAAAGGTAGGGCCCAGAATAATGTGGGTGAGGGGAATGATCTGGATGGCAGAAACTGTGGGATGGTGAGGGTGCGGTAAAGAGATGAGTGGTTGTGCCGACAGTTGCTGGGAATCCGTGTGTGTGTGTGTGTGTGTGTGTGTGTGTGTGTGTGTGTGTGTACGCATGTGCATGCGAAAATTTGAGATTTGTAAATATAAAGAAGAAAAAGAGAGGAGAGTGATGAACAAAGAAAGGGAGGAGACAGCCTGAGAGAAAGGCAGGAGGAGTGGGCCATTATCACCCAGGGGGACACATTAGCAACCATGAGAAGCACACAGCTACTGCTGAGAGGCTGCAAGAGGAACCTCGGCCTCTGCCTCTCAGGACGGGGCGCCTGCTTGGGAGACAGTTGGGATCCTTAAACTCCAGAGATTTTGTTTTACTTTCTGGAATTCAAGGTCACTTTTTCTTTGCATCTAGTCCCCTTCATGTAAGTGTCTTTTATTGCTGTGACAGGATAAACATTATGTGTTCTCAGAAGAGTTGCCCCACTTTTCCTTCAAGCTGACTCCTTTCTCTAGGGAATCAGTCTTGGCTGAGTTGCAACTAAAGATGCTCATGAAAGAAGACTCCCAGAGCTGCTTCCGAATGTAGCACGGATGATGGGTAAGTGTGTTTGAAGCAAGGGGGGTATTTTCAGGGGAATTAATAGTACTCTGTCTTTTCCCGTAATACATTTTTTAAAAATAGAGACAGATATTCATTGTATTTTTTGATCATTCCTTGTAATTTGCTGCAGGAGTTCAAGTAAATAAATAAGTAAATAAATAAATGAAGCATCCCCAGAAAAGCCCTTGCAGCTGAAGAGTATTTGGAGCTCTGGAATCAATTAGTGAAGCACCCCTTCCTTCAGGGTAGACTGGTGGGTCCAAATGGGAAGCACCCCAGAAGAAGTGTACTGAGCTTTGCCCTGGTTTTGGCAATCAGAATTCAGCTACTGAGAGAATTTCTTTTTCCATTGTTCTTCAGCAGCTGTCACCAGTCTGTCCCAATCTCAGCATGAAGGGAACAGAGTAGCCACGCTGTGGACCTGGAGGCAACGATGACTACCTGAGCCAGATTTGCTGGAATCTGTTCCTGCTCAGTTCATTCTAATAAGTACTTCACGAGAGCCCACTGTGTGCACACATATGTTAGGTAGCTGAATACAAACATGAGCCTCAGTCCTTTCCGGTGAAAAGGTCATGGTGGAGGAGCCAGATAATCAGTGTTTCCTACAGAGTGATGGTGTTCAGTGTAAACTCAGGATGCTCTGGCCTGGAGGAGCACCTCACCCAGCTTTCACAGTGATCACCAGCACAGTCAGGGGCAGAGGCCCAAGGAGAAACAGTATGTCCCGAGTGGGCTTCTAGAGGAAGTGTGGTGCTTACCAAGATGAGATGGCAGAAAGCCTGGCAGGAGATGGGTCAGCTACATGGGGCAATATGGCTCCTCATGTTCTCCTTATCTTTCTGTTCCACTCTGGTCTTATGTTCAGAAGATCGAGACTACAGGGACAGAAGTTGGGACAGAGGGTTAGCTGAGGCACAGTGGAAGAGAGCTCATGAGAGGGCAGGAGGATATTTTCACTTCCTTGACTTTCAGCCAACCAACCCAGGGAGTGCAAACTTACCTTCCCACGCTTGATTGCTGCTTCTCTCAAATATATTGGCTGTCTTACCTTTGGGTGTGGCAGCGTTGGAACATTCTGTCTTGGCAGGCTACCTCCTTTTGGAGTGAGTTCAGAAGGAGTGCCCTTCAATGGTCACAGCAAACTGAACCTGAGTTTGGCGCTGTCAAAGGCTAGGGAAGTTTTGGAAGGAGCCTGGGTTCACATAAGTTGTCCAGGAATCCACAGTCACAGGGCCTGAAGGGGGTGTACCAAATCCTGTTTGGGCTTGCTGAAAAGGGCCATTTAAGGTAGAGTTGGCATTTGTAGGTTCTTGTTGTAAACCAGTTTCCACACACCGTTCTGTTTATCAGGTAGTTAAAAGCAGAGACAAGCTGCTTTATGGTAATGAAGGAAATTGCCCCATAGACTGTTGCTTGTCTTCATTTGTCTTCCCTTTGGCAATTCACTGTAGGAGTTTCCAGGCTCCAGAGAAGGTTTTAGATCCCAGAGAGTGAGTCTCACAACTGGACAGTGGTTTCCTCAGCTTTCAAAATAAATTTTAACCCCTCCCCTTTCTGCCTGCTGGTACTGCATGTAGCTTGTTTTTTTTTCGGTTTCAATGGGAAAGACTGTTACCTAAAACTTGCCAATGCCATATCTCATCTTTGCAGCTCAAATTAAACAAATCATGAGGTGTGACTTGCTGAAAGTGACCTGCCCTCACACCTGTGCTTTTGCTCATGCCCTGAGCAGTTGACTCTGGCTGCTGCTTGCATGTCTGCAGGCTCCAGTCCCACTATGGGGGATGCAGCCTGCCTAGTCCACAGCACATAGAAGAGTCCCTATTTGGCTTCCTATTGCTTGCTCTCTCTCTCTCTCTCTCTCTCTCTCTCTCTCTCTCTCTCTCTCTCTGTCTCTGTCTCCCACCTTTCTGCTCTCCATTTGCTTAATAGTTAGCACACCTGACATCTGCTACAGCTATCCTTCAGGCACTTGAAGTTGTGACAAGTATACGAATAGGCACTTGAAATTATGACCTTGCAATATTTCTCTTTCAAAACCAGCCACTTAGATTCTTTTCTTCCAACTATATAGCCCCTATCCAGCCAGCACACTCTTTTATAACCTTGCTGGTTTTTTACTAGCAAGATAATAAACCCTGCTCTTAAAATCCATGTGTCTAAGATGTACAGTGCTATAGCATCTCCCTGCCCTCTACGTATTCCCAGCTACACGTTTTCTCTTCTACAATTTTCTTCTTAAGGCACTTTCGAGACCAGCAGATTTCCAACCCTATGCTCTACAAAATTCCCTCTTTTTTTTTGAACCTGCTAACTCCACCTTCAAGGTTTTGCTGAACACCATCTCTTTCTGAGAAGCCTCCCTTATTATCTGAGTCTTCTGCCCCTCCTCACCCTTCTCTCTCCGTGTGCCCCAGGCTAGAACTCTTACTGCTTTGATAAACAACTTCTTAATATCTCACTGGGCACAATAAGAAAAACACATTAAAAAGAATCCCCAAATTTAAAAGTTAAGCATAATTGGGCATGATGGTGTATGCTTGTAATCCCAGTCCTCAGGAGACGGAGGCAGGAGGGTCACGGTAAGTGACCAGCCTGGGTTACAGAGTGAGTTCAAATCTGGCCTGAACTGTCTAGTGAGAACTTGACTCAAAAAAAACAAAAAACAAAACAAAACAAAAAAAAAAAGTTAATTGTGACATGCATGAGAAATATTTGTAGCTAACATTTATTTGAATGTTTACTATGCACTAAACACCTTTCTAGGGCTTGCACATGAACTATTTCATTAAGTTTACAACAGCCCTCTGTAGACGCTGTTGTTGCCTACCATGCAAAAGATTCCTTTCTTTATTGCTGCTAGAGTCCTAATTTATTTCAATGTTGTGCTAATCAACTTTCTATTGCCATGGCAAAATAGCTTTGGCAATCATTTGCACCTAGAAGGGGAACTAGTCTGAGATCAAAGAGTCATAAGAAAGTGTTGGAACCAAGCAATAAAAAGTAATTGAGTCTATTGATTACTGAAGTAACCAACCGAGGTACATCAAGACTTCTTTCTATGAAAGGACATATATCTTCCTTATTAAGCTGAAATTCTTGTAGCCTCTTAATCTTTGCAAAACCCATTAGAAATTCTATTATTATTTCATATTATCATTTTATAAATGAGGCAATTGAAGCTCAAAGAACCCAGGAAAGTAATTTACCCAATTTAAAGTACTGTAAAATGTTAATCTGGCTGCAGACCTTTTAAATACTAACCAGGCTCACTCTTTCAACAAGCAGTCTAGTTTTTACTCAGTTTGCAAATCCTTTCTTCTAGCAAATGTCTAGAACATAACTAATGCTCAATAAATATTTTTGAACATATGAGTGGTCTGAATTTTTATGGATATTCTACTTTTGATAGCACTGAATTAGCTGTTTTCTATGTCTGCTGCAAAGAGACAGAAAATATGTATTTCATTTGGGTCCCATATCACTCTTATTGGATACTCTGCAGAAGGAATTACTGTACTTAAAGCATAGAAGCAATGTTATATACTACAAACCAACAGAAAAATAGGGGAAAACAAGGCCTTATAACTTTTCTATTCTAACATAATTGTTTTCTATGGTTTCCTAGTAATTGTTTTTAAATGTACAGTAGGTACATAAAAAGCACCTAATTTTATAAAACTTAGTAAACTTTCAGAAAATAGAGTTCTTAAATCTTATAAGGTACACCCATCAAACATCTATTGCAAATTTCTAATATTTAGAAATTTACAACTCTTCTTTTAAGCTTAGGATCAAGATCATCATTGTTTTACTATTTATCATTATACTAGAAATTCTAGCTAGTGGATTAATATAAAGTATAAAAGTTAAGAAACAAGAAAAGAAGAACTAAAGCTATTATCATTCACAGGCAATATTATTGCCTACAAAAGAGAAATGGCCAAGGGAATCTAGGAGGACAATTAGTACTAATTAAAAATGTTCTACAAGGTTACCAGATAAATATGCAAATTCATATTGTATCCCAGTGTATCTGCAGCAATTAGAAAGATAGCAGAACATACCATTTAACAGCAAGAAAATCTGAACGTTCTATAGACACCCACAAGAAAGATATACAGTACAAGATCTCCATGGAAAAGTTACCAGAGCTTATCGAAAAACACAAAAAAAATCTAAACAAGAGAAGAAACATAACAAGCTGATAAATTGATTTAAATTATTATAAAGTTTCTAATTCTTGACAAGTTAAACTACATGAAGAGAAACCAAGAAGAAAATACGACTTACAAGAATATGTAATATAAAGCTGGAGTCACTGAGATTTCAAGGGTACTGGTTAAACTAGGGCTTCTCAAAGTGTCACACCTATATGAATCTGATGGGAAATTTGCCCACTATAGATTGTGATTCAGAAGAGCAGGAGTGTCAATAGTCCTAATAGGTACAGATGATGCTGGTACAGCTTTCCATGGACCTTGTTCAAGAAACAAGAGAGTAAATAAGTAAAAGAATAGAAATAGAGAGCCCAGAAGAAAATTTGCACATTTACAAAAGCTTGGTATATAATGAAGATACCTAGTAGAAAGCAAGGTGTGTAATAAATTGGGCTGATCCAATGTCCTTACTAAAAGGAGGCAGCAGTGTCCGAGTGACAAATATGAAGATTCTCTGTGGCTGACTTTTAAGTTGGAGGAGAGGCCACAAGTCAGTGCAGATTCTTGGGGCTAGAAAAGGCCAGGAAACTGATTTCCAAACCCACCTCAGAGTCTGCTGCAGGAACACACCTCTGAGAGTAAAGTCATTTTGAGTTTCTGAGCTCCAGAACTGACAGATGATATGTTTGCTGCTTTAAGTCACTATGTTTATAGTAATTGGTAATAGTAGCATCAGGGAACTAACAGTTCAGGTAACAATAGGCACCAGAAAACAAGATGAAAAGATAAGCCAAACATTAGAAGAAAAATTTAGCAAAGCATGAACTGACAAAGGATTCAAATAAAAAAAATATAAAGAGAAACACAGATCAGAAATAAGACAAGTGATTTACTAGAAGGATATCTACAGAATCCACAGAGGCAAAAGCTCTATGGTCAGAAGTAAAAGATGCACAGTCTCATAATAATCTTGAAAATGTGAACTAGGGCCATAGTGAGATGCCATTTTAAACTCATCAAAATTTAAAGTTTTTGACAATGTCAAGTGTTAATGAAGATGTAGAACAACAGTAACTTTCTTTTTTATTTTTTATTTTAAAGAGAATAAAACCAAGTGAAATAAAATAGAATAAAGCCATTCAAACAAAACAGTGAAATACAGGATTTCAAAACCAGTTAATAGAAAATCAATAGTAGGGTTGGGGATTTAGCTCAGCGGCATAAACACCTGCCAAGCAAGCACGCAGTCATGAGTTCGATCCCCAGTACCGATTAAAAAAAAAGAAAAGAAAATCAATAGTAGCTAACACAGTGCCTCTTGTTATCTTCAAAATAGCTGCCCACATGACCAGATGTAATAAAATCAAGCAAAACAGAACAGAATCAAACCAAAATAAAACAATGAAAGTAATATGGCACTTCAAAACAAGACAATAGGAAATCAGAAATGGCTGCCATAATTTATGTTGTTATCTTTGAAATAGCTGCCCATGGCATCAGATATAATACAATCAAACAAAACAATGAAAATGGTACAGGACTTTAAAGCAAGATAATAGGGGATGAACAACAACTACTGTTTCAGAAGGAGGTTCCCCCATAGTTGCTATACTATATATTTTTATCCTCCAAATAGATCAAACACTAAACCCTATGAGTATTAAGTTGATTTTTGTTGTTGTTGTTTTACTTCAATAGCTATCATTTTAGCCTGTGTTTCTCCGAATCATCTGGTTACTTATGGGGGGGGGTGTGGAAGGGGGCGGGGAACCTTGGCTTTTCTGTCTCCCAGCCCTTGCGTGCTCTGGCCAGCTCACAGGAAGGGGCTGGCTTTCATAATATACTGAAAGGAACGGAGTTTTTGCAGTGACTTGGAAAAATTTAGCAATTTAATGAATTTGAGCCTTAAGGCTTGACATTTTTGTTTGTAAGTTTCACTAGACACAGTCACCTGTCAGGACTTGGAGAAACAAAATTTTTCATCAAAGCATTTTTGTTATACCTAACAGATATATATTAAGTGTTCTTCATTGGGAGAATAGGTAAACAAATTGTAGAATCTTCCCACAGTGGAAGAGTATGCAGTGATTAAATGGGGGAGCCAGCACACCTCTTCTACCTGACTGTACATGCAATCATACCCTTGCTGTTCTTATGTTTGGCGTCTTCATTCTGGCACAACTAGCAGATCTGGAAAACTCTGACCGTGCCCCTACTTTAATTTTTAAAATGCTCCCATACATTTCAAACAATGGTTTTATTGAGGTGTAACTGATATGCTGCAAACAATATATTGAAAAGTATACAATTTGATGTATTTGGGAATAGATGAAAACTTACAAAACATTGTGATTGAGTTAGTGAATATATCTATCACACTCAAAGATCTTCTTGTCCCTTTCTAGTCCCTTCCCAAGCCTTTCATTTCATCACCAAATCACTGATTTGTTTTCTGTCACCATAAATCAATTTGCATTTTCTTGGTTTTGCATAAGTGAGGTCATTGAATATGTGCTCTTTATTTTAATCCACTGCCTTTAAATAAGTAGAATTATTTTGAGATTTATCCAAGTTGTTGTGCAGTTTATTCCTTTTTATTGGTGAATATAACTCACTAATATATACTAAAATTTGACTATCCACTCACCTGTTGTGGACATCTGGGCTGATTCCAGGTTTTTACTATTTATGAATCCTGGCATACAATTCTTATGTAGATCTATATTTTCTTTTTTCTTAGGTAAATACAGTGCCTGGATTAAATGGTGTCAGAGACTTGGCTACGTAAGGGTTAAATTGCTGACCATGAAGGGACCTCTGGCCCTTTGGAAAAGATCATGTTCATAGTGCTCTGAAGTCAAGATAACACCATAGCTGAAGCAGCGGAGGACAGGAGGCCTGTGCTGACGTTCCCTGTTCCAGAGCTATAAAGCCGCCAACCTTAGATATGAAACAGTTCTCCTAAGTGTCGGGATTTACTGCCTTTGTTTCTCAATACTGTGATCATTCTCAGCGGCTTCTGCCTCTGATGTGCCCTCCTCTTCCTGTACCCCCACCTCTGTGAAAACCCAGTAAATATGGAGAGTTTTGACATTCCTGGACTCCCTAAAAACCATACCACTTGTCTCTTTTTACTTAAGTCTTCGCAGTAACTCATTTTAGGAGACCGAGGGCTAAGCCAAGTCCCTGATGGAATGCTGTGTGTACATTTAACTTTTTGTATAGTAGTTTCCCCGTTTCACATTCCTGGCAGCAGGTTTAGGAATGAGACTGTGACAGGCTGGGGCACTTGGTGAGCATTTGGAGGACCATTCTACTTCCCTAGGAAAATTGATTCCTGGGTCTAGGGCAAATCTGGAAACCAGGAATCTAGATATTTAACAGTACCTAGGTGATTTATGTAGCAGGTGAATCACTAGTTAGGGTACACATTCTTAACTACATAGCTGTGTTTATGACGCTTTGAGCCTCTCCCTTCTCTGTACCGTACACAATACCATGTAAAACAAACTCTCTTGTTTATCCAGCACTTACACAGCGTCGTGGGTGTAACAGTGCCACCAAAACCCTCAGGCCCTGAGACCATGTTCCACTTTGGTAAAAGAGCCTTTTAGATACAACAAAGTTAAGAATCCTGAGGTGAGGTCATTCTGGATTTAAAGTTAGATTGGTGTCACACTGCCTCGAGCCAAGGAAGATCCAGGATCACCAGAAGAAGAATCTGGAAGAATCAAGGAAGGAGCCATCCTGGAAATGTGCTGAAGGGGTGTGACCCTGTTGACACCTTGGTTTGGAAATGCTGGCCTCCAGAACAGTGGGATTAAATTTTTGTTGTTTTAAGTCATCCAGTTTTTAGTAACTGATTATGGCAGAGATGATTTGAGTATTAAAAGATCTCCCATTCTTGAAAAGTGTTAAAGTAGGAAAATGGATTGAGATTATGTTAAAATTAAGAAAATCACCATGAGTGAGCATGTGTAGTGAGGAGAGTCATAACAGCTCTATCTGCGGAAGGAGGCCATTGTGTCCTGCCCCACCCAAGCATTCTTCTCCTGCTCCTGCTTGTCCAGACAACACCAGCCCTGTGCAAACAACACAAACCAGAAATCTGTTCTCTCACTGCCCCCCTTGCAGCCCTCTGAGTCTGGTCAGTTAGCAAATTCCTATAAATGCTATTTATTTTATTTCCTTAATATTTCTAAAACGTCTACCTTCCCTTTGTCCCCATAGCTGAGCTCTGTCCTGAGATCTCTGTCCTGAGAATCCCCCAGCTCCATGGGTTTGAATGGCAGTAGGACAAGGGCAAGCCCCTGAGCAGGATGTGGACCCTGCCCTCAGCCCTGCAGCCTGCCACAGCTTCTAGGAGCTCCTGCCACACTGGTCACCTCAGTCCCTGCACACTCCCAGCTCCCTTCACTGCTAACTACTCACGACTGTTTTCTACAGGACCGAACCATGACTCTTCCTTCTTCTGTATGATTGCTATTAATTCTGCCCCGGTTCCCTCTGGCAATTCTTCCTCTCTGAGCAACTCACACCTTGCTATTTTAATCCGCTGGAGATCTGTGTGCCTCTAAGTCACAGCTCTGGCTTTACACTTACCTGTGTGATCACTGCACAGCCTCACACGCAGCCTATGAGCTCTTGGGCACAGGGACAGTGACCTTTGTGTCCGTAAGGCCCAGCCTGGTGCTGTGCAGTGTAGCTACTCAGTGCACATGTGTTAGCCTAATGAAGACATGTTCCATTGTTTATAACAGGGAAAAACTGGAGGAAATTTATGGAGAACAAATTAAATAAATTATGAATTATGGTTTATATCCATGCTATGCAAGAGGACATAGCTTATGAATTAGATTTGTGGAAAGTTGACCAGAATAGATTTTGAATAAAATAACAAGAACAATTCTTGGATGAGTCATTGTTTTAAAATAAACACAGTTCTCTTTTCCTTTTTTTTTTTAACCCCCAGTGATTTGGTGATTGAACCCAGAGCCTTGCGCACACTAAGCAAGTGCTCTGACACTGATCTCCTGAGCTACCCCCATCCCAAAGCAGCAATTTAATATAAAATGTATATCTGACCAGGAAGAGATAAAGAGGCAGAAGGGTAATACTGCACAGTAGCAGTACTTAGGGTTTGGTGGTGAGACTGAGAGAGAGAAAGAAGCGATTGACAGGTGCTTTATAAAGAATTTATGAAATTTGCTATGGTTGACATTTTTATAAGTATATACAATTTTTATAATTCAAAACATGTTTTTAAAGAATGCAAGGAAGACAGGAAGCCACTCAAAGAGGGGAGGCACATTCCCTGACACCTCCCGCTACCCTCCTTGTCTGCCCTCTAAAACCCTAATCGCTTGGCCCTACCCATGTGGCTGTGCATCTGCACCACACCCTCTCACGTGTACCCTGTCCTTTTCCTGTACTTGCTCTCTCACCTATGCCCTGGCCTCTTACCTGTTCCTCATTCTGTTGCCCATTCCCCACCCTCTGAATTGTGTCCCTCACTGTGTCTGTATCATCTTACCACCCTCCCAGAGGTGTTATTCTTTTGCAAAGTTCAGGAAAAATGAGGCTGATGCAGTGGTACTTGTAGTTAATCTCCAGTCAATTTATGTTAGTGTCTTTACCTCTCCAGCTGTGAAATGTAAGCTCCCGGGGAAGGAGAGAAGCTAATTTATTCAAAACTCAGACTCTAAACACATGTTTACTTATCTAATCCATTATGTCACAAGAACTTTGAGAACAGTTCTGTTCATGTTCATTTTTAAAATCAGTAAGTGCCAGGAGCTTTGCACTTGGTTTCTGACAGCAAGGATTCAACAGAGCTCTTTAATTGACTCTTAACTCCAAACTTTTAGTTAGACACTGGGGCAGCAACCGTACCATCGCCTCCTGTGCATTTCCCAGTTAGTTCCTCCAAGATCCTAAGTGCTGAGTAAGGGTTTGTACAGTGATGAAGTTTATTCTTCTGCCAGTATGTTCATTAAGTAGTCTGTGTATTTATTTCCATTAAAGCTTCATCTCCCCAAAGCTTAAAATAGAATTGAAAATCTGCCATGTTTGACCTATTTTCATCTTAATGCATAATTTATCAAATTACAGAACTGAGAAACATCAAGGGTGAAGAAGTGCCAGCTGGAGCCATCTCAGGGTGGGACTGGCCAGAGATACTATGAAAAATGCAGGGTCCCAGGAGCAGTGGAAGAGACTGAAAATGGCTTCAAATTCAAGGCAGAAAAGAGCAAAACCAAATAACATCTCTTTTGTGGCCATCTGGAAAGAACTCAGACTCCATGGAGGCAACCTGAACTTGGCCTCTGGCTCTGCTTCGTACTGCCTGGAAATCTAGGTCAAACCAACTTACAACCTGAGCCTCAGTTTCTCTGAAAACAGTGCTGCTGCTAACCTCACTCGAGTGTCAGAACCAGTATTAAGGAGATAATGGATATGGACAGGGCTTTATAGAAATAAAACAGCAAGGCAATGACAGTGGTTCGGTTGGTTGCTCTATTGACATGACCTTGTCTTTACTTTGCATTAAATATCTCAGTCTGAAAGACGTTTTGAAATGGTTTTAAACACTTTTGAGGCCAGGATCAACTCTACATTTCCCTACCTCCTAAGACCTAAAAGATCACTCATACATGGCAGGTGCTTGACATCTGATGAATGAAGGGCAAATCAATGACTTTGGTTTATAGTTTCCAAGAACAGGAGCAATGATTATATCAGCTTCCTGATTCACTCTCAAGGGATCCTTGGGTGCCACCCATTCAACAGAAATCATGTTGAGACTGACAATGGGTGGAGGAGTTCCTAGGAATGGGACAAGTATGGGGAGGGTACTTGTCAGCCCCAGGAAAAAAGAGACCTCGAATTCATGTCTTTGAAGACCTAAGAGAAACAGCCATGGTGTTATTAAGTGAAAACAGTGAGAGTAGGGAAAAATAAAATAATCTGATCATAAGTGAAAGGTGGTCTCCAAACTACTAAATAAAACCAAAAGCAAAAAGTGAATAACAATGGATCTCTGTGTGTGTATGTGTGTGTGTGTTTCTTTCCATGACTCAGTAAACATTGTGCTGTGTTTCCATCCACGGGCAGTAATAACACATTATTACTTTTGTAACTGTACATTTTCAATTGCAAGTCTTGATTGCTCTTGGCATCTAAAGCACTGTTAAAAGTCAGGATGAGATGATTTGGTACAAGCAGGATAACACTGAGGTCAGTTCTTGTAGTGACTTGAATGATGGTACTCAAAAAAATATATGCATTCTTTTCAATCCCAATGTCACCTTATTTGGAGAAAGGTCCTTTGCAGTTGTAATTAAGAATTTTGAGATGAGATCATCGTGGATTATCTAGATGGCCATAAATCTGATGCCCAGTATCCTTACACTTGAAGGACAGGGAAACTCCGATATGGACAAGAAAAGGCACTGCAAACACAGAGGCTTAGAGCACATTGATATGTGTAACTGAGCCAAAGATTGTCAGCAGTCACTAGAAACCAGGAGAGAAGAATGGAATATGTTCTCCCTCAGGCTTAAGAAGAAAAGCTGATTCTGTTAATATTGTGAGTCTGGACATCTAATCGCCAGAACTGTGAGAGAATACATTTTTTTTCTTTCATTTCTTTCCTGTGGTGCTGGGAATCTAACCCAGCTTCACACACTACAAAAGCATCTGACCACTGAGCTACACCTCCTGCCCAGAAGAATGTGTTTGCTATTTTAAGTCACTCATTTTGAGGTAGTTTGTTACATAACCCCTATGAAAGAGTTATAATCTAGAAATTATGTGCAAGTGTATAAGGAAATGTTTTCATACAAATATCCAGGCCTGAACTCAATGGTACATAGTTTTTTGTGGAAGTCCTGGCCAGCTTCCCTGGCTCCGCACTTTCACAAAGCATCTTCTCCCCCAAGGTCACCAAGCTCTTTTGCTTTTCCACTGGAACTCTGCCCCACCTGCAGCAGTGTAGACTTGATATTACCAACCCCATTTATGCTCAGCTGAGCTCCATACGCTAGTCCCTGCGCCCCACCTCCACCCCCTACCAGGAGTCAAACTCAGGAACTTGTGCTTACCAGGCAAGTGCTGTACCACTGAGCTATATCCCTGGCCCATACTCTATTTTTTAAGGTTATTTGGCACTATTGCTTATCTTCTGAGCTCCAGGGCTCTAGTGCTAAAGATGTTTCTGTGATTCTTGTCAGTGGTATATTGATTCTGGTCAAAAGCACAGGCCTGTCTTTACAGTACTGTATTTATACCCTTTCATCACTATTAAGTGGAAAGAGATGCGTGCACAATGATTAGATCTGCCATATATCCCGTAAGACCTGCCCAGGGAAACTGAATGGGAGGAAATTGTCTCTTGGTTTTTCTCCTACCTCCTCCTATGCTCCCAAGGCCCCAGGTGCCCAGGGCATCTGTATTACTCCAATCTCTCTGTGGGATCATTCTGTCACTTCCATTGGCTTAGAGCTTTCTCCAATGTTAAGCGACATTTATAACTAGGGCATAAATTGGGTCATCTCAAGAGTTCGACAAATTATTCATGATGGGAACCTGAGGGAGAAATGTAACTTGGACTATGAATCCATGAATGCAGTCACAAGGATAACAGAACAATGATGTAACAATGACCATCCACTGTGACGCTTAACCTTTTGCAGAATACTTTCACACATATGATTTCATTTCCGTGTGAGGAATGTAGAGCATCTATTATCTATCTTCATGCCGTGATGCCACTTTGACCTAAAGAAGTAGTTGGCTGCATGTTACCCTAAACAGCTGGCATTTCTTGAAGACACTGCTGTCAGATTCATAGATTTGCCAAGTGATACTCTGATGCTATGCTCTCCAGATGTTTCAGCTCAGCCCCTGACAATAAGAAATGGCCTGCTGAGTTTTCTGATAGCAGATACCTAGGGAGTAGCCCAAGATACAAAAAATGAATTGCTCATTGGCATCCATGAGGTAACCACTCTCTAAAGTATAGGTTTTCCCCATCTTCCCCCAGATTTTTTCTGATTCTTTGTCTTGAGAGACTCTGTTAAGAGGAATAGGAGATACATTTCAAGCAGTTCCACAACTGTACTCATTTATGGTCTCATTTTTTTCTTTTATTTGTGCATCCATTCATTCACCCACCAATTGTATTGACCACCTGTGAAGTGATTAATGATTAGCAAAGCAGTTTTTAAAAAGCAATCTCAAAATAGAATCATTTAAGAAAAATAGTAGTTTATTTGTCTCACACAAATAAGTGTGTGGGATGAGCCTTCCAGGGGCGGGGATCTTTACTGAGTCCCTTCTGTCTTGTTGCTCTGCTATTCTTAGAGTACGGTACGTATCTGTTGTATCCTCTTTCCAGAACATGGGAAGCAGAAAGAGCAAAGGGGACAAATTCTTCCAATGAAGATCTGAAGTGCAAGTTTGCCTTCCTTCTGCTCTTTCCCAATAAACAAAATTCTGGTTGGGCCATGCCAACTAGATTCTGTGAAAGAATCTGAGAAATGCAGCTCTAGCCACATACATATCTGTGTGCTCTGACAAAACTTAATTCAAGAAAGAAGAAAACAATGGTAGCTGGACAACAGTGGTGTCTACCACAGCTGACCTTACATAGCAGTGTCCTAAGTAAAATGAAGGCACAAGTCTCACTTCTGAGTTGCTTGTAAACTAATGAAAAAGAAATGCTTTGCTCCCTAGCAGCATACAAGGCAACATAGAAGAAGAGTTGGGGAGTGGGATAGAAAGTTCGAAAAATTTAGAGGAGAGGGACGGATCCTTGGGGCTGAAGTGATCAGACTCAGTTCCATAAGGACACGGCATTTGAGCTAGCTGGACTGGATGGAAAAGATGCCAGTAATGCTGAAAGTAATGGCAAAAAGCAGGTCAAAGGGCAGCGACAATCACAAACCAAAGAGCAGGTTTCAGAGATGAATGAGGATTCTTTACTAGCATTTCCAGACCACTATAGACATCGGTCTACCCATTTCTTTCTGTATCCATCTGTTTAGCACATGCCAGTTACCAGCCTCTACTTCTACCTCTGTCCTGGAAGATAAGAGTCACCCTCTGCATCTTGAGAGCAGCCGAGTGCACTGCCTGAGCAGCTGGACCAGGCAGTGAGGCAGAGCCAAGGCCCGGGATTTCATAACTTATTAATAACAACCACTTCCAGAGCTTTGTAGTCTGCAGAGCGTGCTGACCTAAAGAATTTCATTTAAATTTCACCTCACTTCAACTCAGAGAGGCTGGCGAAAGTAGGACATCAGAGATAAAAATGATTTCGAGGTATGATAGAGAAAAATAAAAACTAAGTAGTAAGGAGACCAGAAAAAAAAATCATAGTTTTACAATTGTACTTTAAAGAAAACTTCAGCTCCAGGAAACAAAGTTACCCATGGTTAAATGCTGCCTTTTTTTTTTTTTTTCTTTCAGGAAATTCACTATGACATGCCTAAGTCTTGTAAAGTAAGCCTGTAAAATGGGCCCTCACTATTCAGCTATAAATTAAGCTCCCCTTTCATCTGCTACTGGAATTTCACAAATTCCAGAGATTTCCTGCCCCAGTACACAAATTCTACCAGTCCCAGTCCATAATGTGCCTCACCACAGAGTACCTGCACCCTTTTTCTGAGTGTGTGCTTCTTTTCTGCCTAATAAGTCTGTGCATGCCACTCAAGGACACTTGATGAAATGCTTTGCAGTGACAAGAAACTATTTTAAGAGCTGGATGTGATGGTGCAAGCTTATAATCCCAGCACTTGGTAGGCTAAGACAAGAGGATTGTCACAAGTTCAAGACCAACCAGACCTGCAGAAGTGAGTTCAAGTTCAACTTGCACTAGCTAATGAGACCCTATCTAAAGGACAGAAAGAAAGAAAGACAGAAAAAGAAAGAAACTACTTCATAGGTAGAGGTGAGCTGAGGTGTCCATCTCCCCTCTGGATGACGATCTGAAGACTCAGAGGTGCTACTGACTGGAGAATATCATTATGGCGTACTAAAATCTTATTTCAAACTTCCTTGATTCAAAATTTGGGGAAAGTTGCATAAGGGTCTAGGTTGGCTGAAAATTATCTTTATACTGAACACACCGAGGAGGATTTGCCAAGCAAGTTAACCAAGAGGCCAGGATGTCTGGGAGACACCTCTAATCCAGGGAGGATGATCATTTACAATGCTGATTGCACTACTGCAGGAGGATTGTACTTCAATTGATTTTGTTGTTGTTGCTGATGGGACTTTTTTTCTTTTTTGGAGATAGGATCTCCCTATGTAGTCTAGGATAGTCTTGAACTCTCCATGTAACCCAGACTGGCCTCAAACTTTTGGCAATTCTTTTTCCTCAGCCTCCCAAGTGCTGGGATTATAAGCATGCATCACCACACCTGGCTCAGAAGATTTTGAACAATGCTCTTTTCATTCAAGTAGGTGTGGTAGGACAAGGCAATAAACTTCGTTAGCTTTTGTCGGAGCTTCTGATGATTTTAGAGAGTAAAAAACTTGTTAAGCAAATTAGTTTGGGGCCCCACAGAGAATTTAAGTGTTTAAGAAAACACAAAACAACCAATTGGCCAGAATGTTGAAGGCACCAGTTTGGACTCATTTTAGTAATTTCCCCAAATCCACATAAAACCTCAACTAGATAAATGCAGCATGGTTGTGGCTTGGCGAGGATCCGTCTGCCTGGTTGTCCACTCTTGCTCCACTCCTCCCAAAGAAGAACTCAGCATGAAACCAAGGCCGTTTTGAATTCTATGGATATTCCAGATTAGCAGCTAGCATTTAACGCATGTTTACTCTGTGCAGGCCAGTGCTCAGTGCCTGCTTCTGGGGAGAAGTGAAGAAACAAGTCTACAGTCATGGTAACACTAAGAGTTAATAGTAGAGTCAAGACTTAGTCCTTGTGTTGCAGATACAAAGCCCTTGCTTCTATAGTTACTCTCCTTTCACCGTTTCACCTTGGACTTAACATTCTGTTTAGTAAGCCATGACTTAGTGTCATTTGCACTAATGTACATCCTAACAAAACCCAGAGAGTAAGGACCTATCTTCCAACCATAACCTTTGAAGTCTAATAGGAAAGCTTGTAACATGGCCTTTGTCCTCAGGATTCCACACCCACGTGAAGTTGGCTGCAGCTGAAGAACTTGGAAAATCAAACCCTAACTGTATAAATACCTATTGCTTTTCAAAGTAGATGCACCATTGCAGAGGGTGAGGGGGTTGTTGCTTAGCAGGGGTCCGAAATCAGACATTTTCAATGAACACACATACTTGATTATTAATGTGAAGTTTAGTTATTCACCAGCCATTCACTGAGCCCCAATCTATGGCAGGCACTGTGCTGAAAACTGGCGATACAGAAAAAGGATAAAGTCCTTGTCTTTCATAGGAAATGGCTTGTTAAGCAGTGATACTAAACATAACCATAGTCACAGCCTTCACCATGACCAGGGAGGACAGATGCGGCTTCAGTAATTGAGACCAGTCACTGCAGTGCTGAGTGGCTTTGAATAAATGCACTGCAGTGACAGAGCAGGGCCAAAGACGACTTCACAAATGACCTCAGTGCAAGCTTCTGCCTCCCCAGATGATGCCGCAGTCATGTTGCAGAGGGCGAAATTTTGGTAAAAGGACAAGGACCCTCGAGTGATGTTACTAGCTTTCCTATGCAGCTCCAAGCCTCCTGGGCTGTGGCTCCAGCGAGCCACATTTCTGCACAGAGCATGATTGATGGCAAGGCTCAGAGTCTGTTCCTTCACCTCAGGTGCCCTTTCCCTGCTCCAAGGGTAGCAGCTGCCTGCTATCTGTGGTCAACCTTTCCTGATGGAAATGACTAGCATTCTGTTCACCTAGAAGACCTCACCTATCTGGGGCACTGTTTTCTCCTTCTGAACTTGTTGTTTCTATGGTAGAGAAATAGATGAATAAAGAAAGCAGGACTTTCTCCCCCAAGCAGGAAGACTAGGGAGCTGGCAAGGGCTAGGTGAGATAAGGCATTGATAAGAGCAGGGTTGAGTCCTGCTTGCCAGTGTGTGCCCAGATGCACCCCTGCACTCACTGTTTCCAAAGCCAGAGTGGTCACCAGTCAGTGCCTTTCCTCCTCCACTTTCTCTCACGTGCTCTGAGCCTCTAGACACAGGGTCTGATTGACACTGTGTCACGTATGGGGCTCATATCCATAGGTGTGCTTGGTGGTAAAGACAACTGGTCTATCATGGGAATCCAGGGACACCTCTAAACTTGACTCTATCAAGGAAGCAAAGAGGACAGGAGCCAGAACCAGGGATCCATGTAGGAGTCACCTGAGCCCTAGTAGCGCTTTCATTTCCTGCATGAGGAAGACTCTTTTTTCCTTTTATTTTCCTCCCTTCTTCCTCTCAGTTCTCTCCCTGTCCTGCCTCCTACCTTGTTCCACATCACTCTTGGGAACACCAAGAACCGTGCACTGCCCACGGTTTCTGCTGCACTGGGCCCCTGCCACCTTAATGGCTCTCCTTGTGGGCCCACCATCTGGGGACTTCTTTTTCAATCTCTTTCCTGCTTCCAACCAGAAGCCCTTCTTCATAGCTTCCACTTCAGATTCCTATCTGGCCAGAACTTTCTTGCAATATTGCTTGCCCAGTGGCTAGCCCAGCAGCCCAGCCAGATGACTGGGTTTGCACATTATCACGGTTCATTCCGAGGGAGGCATGTTCTTAGTAGAGGGAGTTGGTTTCATTTCCCTTTCCACGCCCACAGCTGCCTCACCTCCCTGAAAAGGGAGCTGGAGCCATTTGAAGGTTGGTTCTGTCCCTGTGCATTCTGTACACAGGCTCTGAGTAGGAAGGAACTAGCAAGTCAACGAGTCCAATGTCCCTGGAGGGCTTAGGCTAGCCTGGCTGGGACAGTGTTCAGCCTCTTGGAGCCAGAGCTCTGTCAGTTCCTCTTGAGGTCCTCAATACGGTCTGTGTGACTGCTAGTGAACTTCATCTATTGAGCTGGCTCTGACAGCCTGGAAGTCCCCTCACTGCTCGTGCTCCAGCTCCTAAATGCTTTGCCAGAGAATTTGAAGGTGGTTTTCTTGCATTCTCATTTTTAGGACTAAATGTCTATACTTCCCACAAACATTCCTCCTGTGACTTATTTTCAGTTATTTTAGTAATCTGACCAGTCTCCCTTAAATGAGGGTCCATTTGCCTGTGTTCCTTTTAAGATACAGCCCAGAAGAGAAAGCAGTTCTCATAGTGTGGGTTGATGAGTTCCCAGCCATGAGGCAGGCCTGTTCCTATCGACTTCCAATTAATGTTGATCTTTTTCTATTTAGTCCAAGGAGGGGTTCAGAGGACACTGGTAATATAGCTGGATAACAGGCTATCATCAGTGATACTTCTGCTTTTAGGGTGCACATACTATTAAAACCACATCGCCCAAAGACCACCAGGCATAAACTGAAACACACACATGCATGCACACATGCAAATGAACAGGCACGTGAACATGCACATACACACATGTACACAAATTTACTGGATTGATATGGCAAGGAGAAGGCTCCATAGGTACAAAGTAATGCTGCTGGATAAGAGGAAGGGGGCTGCACCCTTTGTAAGTTCTGTGTTTCTGCTGAAGACTTCCAGGAGGGTTAGGAGAGCAAGAATCAATTCCAGACTTTACTTTCTGAGATGATGTCAGGGGAATAGGGAAGGATGGAGCACAGTCAAGAAACCAGGGCAACTGGGTGCCCTTAGTCATAGAAGGATAGTAAAGTGAGGCTAGGGCAGTGGTGGCAAACCTATGGCACATGTGGCAGTTCGTTATCACTGAAAGCTCTAAAAGGTTCACCAGGGTATCGCTGGAAAGAAAGGGGAGTTCATCCATTTCACAGCTGCTGCCTGACCCTGAGAGAAACAAAGTCTCTTGCTAACTTGGGGCTTCTTTCATCTGCACTCATTCCCAATCCCCTCCCTGCACCTCCACAGCCTGATTAATTGGACTCTTTTTTCCAACCAAGTTGATTCTCAGTGTTTCGTTGCCTGTGTTGTTTGTTCTTTCAGAGTCCTTGTGGGCTTGCAAGGGGCAGGTCTAGCATCTCCCTACCTCTGTTATGTGCTAAAAGCTGAGTGGGGGAAAGGCCATGCGAACCACAAAGGCCCAAACAGGGTTCTGACAACTGATGCTCCTTTGCTCCTACTGTCACTCTCCAACTCCACTCAGCACGTGGCCACAGTCTCCTGGTGCCTCTAAGGCCTGTTTCTGTATCCCATGACCATTCATCCAGCTGCCTGCCAGGTCCTGTGGCTCCCTCAAATCTAGCATGCCCATGTTCAACTCCCTGATCTCCACTAGCCTGCCCTTGATCACAGTCTCCCACTGTCCAGGTGCCTTGCAGCTCTACCTCTCCAGTCACTGAAGCCAGAATACTGGACATCTTTCTCCAACTGCACCCTCCTCACCCTCAAGCCCACCATAGGCTTCCAACTTTGCCCAAGCACCATTCCAACCTGCTCCCCTTTCTTGTGTCCTTCATGTCTTCTGCTTAGATTAATATAAAACCCATGAACCCAGTTTCTTTACCCTCTATTTCTTCCCAGTTTCTTTACCTAATATTTCATTGCTTGCCCAGCTGCCAGCTACCAGGAAGAATTACATCTTTGTTTCTTCCCTTTCTCTATGTCTCTGTCTCTCTCTCTGTCTTTGTCTCTCTCTGTCTCTCTCTCTGTCTTTGTCTCTCTCTCTCTCTCTCGCTCTACCTCCCTCATTTGTTCTGGTTTTGGTCATGCTGGGGATCAAACTCAGGGCCTGTGCATCTGGCGCCAGTGAGGTTCTCTTCCCCTGAGTTATACCCCCAGCCCAGCTCAGCATCCCTTAATAGGGCAACAGCGCTTCAGCTAGAGGGAAGTTTGAATGACCCTACGTACCCCACAGGTTTTACATCTGACTCAACCTGTTTTCCCAACCCTGTTTCTTTCTTCCCTGTATCTGAATGATCCAACCTTAGAGAAAACCCAACAGCTGGCTGGCCTCAGTCCTATGGTAACCTTATGCAAGTATTTCATTTCCTTGTCTAGGATGTCAGAGGTAAAAGCAAGACTGCTGTCACCACATGTTGATCATATATGGGTCTGGCACTTGGTGAATGCATTTATATGTGTCATCCTAACAATCCTATAAAATGTTATTATAAGCTCTATTTTATTTGTTAAAAACATAGGACTTAGATCAAGGTGTGGTGGCATGTGCCAATAGTCCCAGCTACACAGGACGCTGAAGCAGGAAGATTCCTTACTTAAACCCAGAGATATAAGTTTAGCCAGAGCATCACAGTAAGACCTCCTTCTCAAAACAAAACAAAACAAAAAAACTAGAGCTGGGACTTGAAGAGCTTAGGAGTTTACGCAGGTTTGCACAGCTGATAACAGACAGGATTGAACTAGGAATCTGGGATTCCAATGAGGCAGATTCTGCTATATGTCCTCCTGTGTGTATAATACATCCCAGTCGAGCTCTACACATCAATTGCCACATCCCATTTACCGAGATCTCTGTTTTTTGCTCAGCAATTAACTTTCTCCTTCTTGTCGCTCTCTCTAGTGCATCACTGGATTCTACCACCCATCTATCTCTGTGGTACTAGGCATGTGAGTGGCCTCTCCCTGTAGAGCAACCATGTGTATTTGCTGCCTGCTGGGCCAGGCTGTGGCCGACTGAATCCCAAGGGCTGTCCACTGGCCTGGGACACAGCTGCCATGGCTCTCTGTCTAGATCAAGAACTCCTGGAAGGCTGTTCCATGAGAGCCCCACTCAGATTCCCTCTCTTGGAGCACTGCAGGCTGTGTGGCTGAGGGATAGCCTCCAGCTGCTGCCCTGTGGGTACACTGGGGTTTTGGATCACTCATCAGCCCTCAGCCAATGTGCACCTAGCATGCTATTGCTGGCCTGTTCCTGGCCTGTGTGGGTTCCTTGGCATGGACGCCTCCCTGTTGGCTCAGCCGCATGGCACTCAGTGCTCCTTTTCCCTCTCTCCCCACTAGAGCCACACCCCGGTCACAAGCTGAGGACTCTCTGCTCCCACTCCCGTGTCTTCCCGCTTTGTCTTTCATGAGCACTTCCCCCAGTATTTTTCTAGCCCATCAAATCCAATTTGGTTGTTTGTTTCTTGGAGGCGCTGAAATGACTGAGTATCAGAAACCATCTCCATGTAGCTGAGTCTTAGCACCTGTACTGACACACAGCTAGTGCCCGGTGAATGTTTGCTGGATGAGTGAAAGGACGGGCAGTCCGCTGGGCCGCTGTTACATCTCTTCATGAATTTCCCTATCACTTCCAGACCCATCTTCCTAGAGCACAACCTTCTGTGAATGGCTCCATTTCCTACCCACAGGCAAGGTAGCAGCATGAATGTGATCCCGGCATTATGGGACTGAAGCAGGAAGGTGGCAAGTTTGAGCCTATCCTCGGCAAATTAGCAGTTTACCAAGATCTTATCTCAAAATTTAAAAAGTAGGGCTGGGGAGGTAACTCAATCCCATATTACACCGAAAACAAGTAAGGCAGTGGATCTTGGTGACACTACTCAGGTGGGCTGTAATCTTTCTAATTGAATTCAGTTTTTTAAAATCAGATTTTATTGGTACATTTTAGATCTACATAATGATCACATTCATCATAGAGGATTTGTGTCCGTACATGATATAAGTTGATTCTTTTTTATTCCATTTCCCTCCCTTCCTTCAATTCCCTCCTCCCTTCTTCACTTACAAAAACTTTGTTATTAGGTTTTTTGTTCTTTTCTCCCTTTGAATTTAGCTTTTTAACAAGAGAAATTAAACAGATGACTTTTTGACCATTGAGTAGTGAAGATGAATTGGAAAACATTTTCAGAAAATCAAAACTTCCTGGAGTGCAAATGCCTCCACCCCAAACATGACTCCTCTTGGAGTTCTACACGCTGAGCTTGGTTTTCTGCGTATTTCCCTTCTGGTTCTGCCCCGGAAGACCTTCAAATCTGCACATTCCCACCGAAGCATGAGTTTCTCAGTCATCAATTTTTAATTCAGGATTTCACGTCCTCCACAATGCCCACTTCCCCTGGGTGACATCAGGCCTGCCACAGGACTCGGCCCCAAGGTACCATTCCCATCACCACCTCTGAGGCAGGCAGCTCCTGTGCTGCAGATTGCAGCCCTGCACGAATTCGCCTTGGGGAAACTCGCTTCTCCCCACAATGCTACAGCTTGAAACCAACCCAAAACACTGCCTTATGTGATCAGATACATTCTGCCTTTTCTGGCAAATTTCCTTGCAAGAGACTATTCATGTAGTTGTTGGCATTAGAGTCCAGGAAAAGGTTATAATAAGCATTATTCTGAAGCCTTAATTACAGTCTTTGGCTCTGCAGATGCCACAATGACAGTTTTGTATTCTCAGTGCTGGGAAATTTTGTGGGCACTGGAGCTTAGAAATGTCCTAGCTTGCAAGCAAGGTTCATTCTTATTTGTGTCTGGGACTTAAAAAGAAAATGGGAAGTTTGAGAGCTAGTTTACTTCCCAGTCTCAGGAGCAAAACGTCCACAAAGCATGTTGTGCTCAGAAGAGAAGTGGAATACACCTCAGGAGTTCCTTGGTGCACTCCAAGCCATGGGATTCATAACGAACAGCACCAGGACTGCGTTTTAGTAAATGAGTGACCTAAAGCAAAAGCAAAGTCAAGGCCTAAGCAGTGAAATGAAGGGGCCTCTCCCACAATGAACAGTGTTTAGACGTGCTCATGGTTACTGCTGAAACCGGACACATATTGGGCTTAAATAATGTGACACTTTATCTCACTAGAATCAGGAAACAGCAAACATTAAGCTTCCTCTCCCATAGCCTCACGCTTCCCCACCTGGTCCTCTCTAGTCACTACAACAGGCCTGATCTTGTTCCTCTTGAGGCCTGAGGCAGACTTGTTCTTAGAAAATCAAGACCCACACTTGTTTCAAATCCACATGTACCTTTTTTTTTTTTCTCAGAACCCATATTTGTTTGGGAAATTTTGGTAAAAATATAATTTTTAAGATCTTTATGTTTTTGTTAGGAAAGAAAATGAGATGATGAAGATTAATTGTGAACTCTACTAGCTTGGGAGCTGCCTAAGAGATTGGTAAAGCACATTTCTGGTGTACCTGGGCGGATCATGGAGGGATTGCCTTGGGTACTATGGTTTCTGGCCTTTTCCTCTCTAGTGTTTTCCCTCTGCTCTCCATGGCCACAACAAAATTAAGCATATTTGTTCCACCGTGCCTTTCCACCATGATGTCCCTGGAGCCAGCCAACCATGGACTGAGTCCCCTGAAACTATAAGCCAAATTAAATCTTTCCTTCTTTAATTTGTGGGTGGCAGGTATTGCAGCTCAGAGATGGGAAAGCTAACTAATGCAGAAAGAAAGTCTGACTACAGCTGTAAATCCTCTTATAAATCACACCTAGTTAGTAAAACATCTTTCTCAACATCGGATCCCTTAAGGCCTAGAATAACTAGACTTTCTAAGCACTTCATGTTAAAGCTCTGCCTTCTTAATGAAAAAAATGCTTGCAGTATTTTTGCATAGAGAGACATGGTATGACCTGTAAATTTGACTTTCTGGGGAACATAGTGCTGGCTCAGATACTGATCTTAAAAATTGGCTGGCCTGAGGTGGGAACAGAGCCAGTTCCAGATATGATGATCACAGTTAGGATATCCAGTTTCCAGAGTGCATACTTTCCCTCAGGACATTAAAGCCAGACTGGATCCGTGAGATTTCTACAGCCTCCTTCAGAGGTATGGCCAGGGAGAGAAGAGGCCCCTCCCTCACGAGTGGCATGCAGATTCCTCATGAGAATGCAGACTCTTCATGAGTAGTAGCTTTATTACTAATTTTATAAAATGACTGTGTCATGCTGGTTGCTTGGACTAGTATGAAAATTCATTACAGAAGCAGAGGGAAAAGAAGGGTCAGTTCGATCAGTAAGTAGCAAACACATTAGTGGATATACTAGTCTATTCAGACTGCTATAACAAAATACAGTTGTCTAGCATTGGCAATGGGATATTGGTTCAAGACCCTCACTGGACAATAAACTCCTCAGATGCTCAGGTTCCTCATATAAAATGGCATATTAATTGCATATAATCCATTTATGTCCTACTTTAAATCTCTAAATTTCTTTCAATTCTTAATATACCATAAATGCTATGCAAATAGTTGTTACACATCATAAGAATCATGACAGGAAAAAATGTCTGTATATATTCAGGACAAAGGGACAATTTTCTCCAAATATTTTTTGATTCACACTCGTAGAATCCACTAACGTGCAACCTGCAGACATGGAGAGCTGGCTGGACCAAAGAATCAATGTCTTAAACCACTGAAATTATTTCTCACAGTTCTGGCACCTGGAAAGTCCAAGATCAAGGTGCAAGTTAGTTGGGTTCCTGGCAAGGGTTTTCTTCCTGGCTTGTAGGGAGCTACCTTGCCTATCTCTCTCTTAGTCTCTCTTCACCTATCATACTGGATTAGGGTGCCACTCTGATGATTTCCTTTAATCTTAATTATCTCCCTCACCTTGCCCCAGCTCTAAATACAGTAACATTGGGGGATGTTGTAGTCAGGGGTTGTGAGGAGAACAATTAGAATCAGGACACAGAATTTATAATATTATTTTATGATGGTCACCCAGAGTTCAACACAAGAAAGTGCAGGAAATCTGTCCACAAAGACACAGAATATTCAGCCAAGGGTCTGGATCCCACAGCAAGATCCTGCATGAGTCCAGATGAAGACCCAGAGCCCATAGCAATGCCTCCCACAAGTCCAACTGGAGGTCTAGAGCTCACAAGAAGGACTCACACCAGTCTCTTTTATTGATCCGTGGTGGGAAGGCCCAAAGGTCAGGGTAGAAACTAGAAAGCCTGTGCCAGTGGCATGAAGGAGTTGTGCTGGTAGGCCATCTCCATGTCTCTATTTATGCTGGCAACTTTCCTCAGGTGGAACATCTATGCTCAGCTGTTTTAATACAGCTAGTATTAAGGTGACCATCAATTTTTAATTCATAACAGGCAATCAGAGTCAACATAAAAAGAATGGCACAATTTAGTTCCATAGCAGTGGTCAAACAGGAAGGCACTCTAGGGAGGTGGCAGTTTTGGGGTATTTGTTGGCCTGCCACTCAAAGCCCCAGCTTTCACTCTCTGGCCTGCCCACACCAGGATCCCTCCCCCATTCTAGGAGCCGGCTGCGTTTCTGCCACACCACGCAGCGGGAGTGGTACAACGGTTGTGATAGTAATACAACTCCCAGAGCTCTCTGGATGGCATTCTGTCCAGAAAGCCACCCGAATCTAGATGATGTCTGATTGTTCCTGTACTTTCTCTTGGCCATTTAGACATGCCCTGAAATGGAGCAGACCTTAGGGAAGAGCCAGAGGAAGCAGAGAGTGACACACACCATCTGTTCCATGGCAGGAGTGAGAAGCTGCCCTGGACAGAACCCAGCTGCCTCACAAAGCCTGTGCTTGGCCAGGCAGCCCACACGCTGCACAGGTGAAACGGTTAAGGAGCTTGGTGGGGAGTCTTTAGATGTCTAGCCCGTGATGCAGAAAACGTCTCTCCTACATGAAGGCCAGGTTCGTCTGCCAAATAAAAATAGAAGTGAACAAAAATTGAGATTTGCCTAATATTGCAGAAAGCTTCTTCAGTTATAGCTACAGACAAATCTCTGATCCCCTTTGTTCCCCTTTTCACCTTGGAAAATGCCCTGTCTCCTGGGTAACTCTCCTTCCAGCCCTCTGCACCCTGCTGTGCCTGCCACCTTTGTCTTATAGCAGTGAGTGGCCACGCCCTCTAAAAGTTCTGGGGACATTCTTCCATTGTCAGTGTCCTGCCACTGCAGTCAGGCAGCCCCCACTCAAGATTTTATTTTTCTCTTGATGAGTCACTGTGGCCATCTTGCTGGGCGGCTGCTTCCTGCAGAGAGACAAGGGAAGGAACCGGAAAGGAGGGGCAGGAATCATACCCACAAGGGCCTGGGAGGGTCACACAGGCTGCATGGTCCCCTCAATAAAGAATCTAGGATGGTGGACATCAAGGTTCGCAATCCCCTCCGCAGGATGATGGTGCAGGGTAAAGGACACGAGCCATGTCAAGCTCTTACAACAGCGCCTGGCATAATAAATTAAGTTTCATCTTTGACTCTCTTTTTCTTCTTCTTAATAGGAGTGCAATCATCCCTGTACAAATAGTCCTCAACCTCAGCAGAGTGCACAACCATCCCACAAAGGCAGGCTGTGTGCACAGAGGAGAGTTCAGGCTCACAAACAGGAACAAATGGAGAAGCATCTAGGGACAAATGGTTACACAGCCCTCCCTGAGGGGGACCCAAGTGCACTCATTTGTTTCACTCACCGCTCTGCCTGTAGTGATTTATTGGCTCATTCTCACATCTCAGACTCATGGCAAGAATTTAAGTCCCATTTAAGGCAGCTCTTCTCATGATTCAGCTCAATAATCACTGTTCAATATTTATGACATTCAAGGCGTCTTTCCAGACACCATATATTTACTTCAGTCTGGAAAGCTGAAGGCTGAGAGGTGCTGCTTGAGATGTCACAAAAGTAACAAAGGGAGCAAGTTCTTGTTCTCATTATCCTGTTCGAGGTTGAGGAAAGACTCGGTGACCTCCGAGCCAAAGGACTTTCAGGTTTAATGAAAGCAAATACTATTTGCTTCTAGTCAGGACTCATTAGCTAAGAGAAGGTTGAGTGTGACCGAAGAAAGAATGCATACAAAGTTTCAGGCAAATTCATGGTTGACTGGCCTCTGTGTGGGGTCCCCCATGACTCTCTGAGAGTGCCACCAGGAAGGTTGGTTGGCAATTTCTGAGGCTTACAGAAAGAGAATGGCCTCTGGCTTTGGGTTCTGGCCCATGTAGCAATTCACATGAGCATGGATTTTTCCTTGCAGAGTTCTTAGATTTGTGATTTTCCAGTGCTGTTAATCATCTGAATTGGGGGGAGACAATTCTGAATAAAGGGGCTTTTAGCAGAGGTAGGAAAACTTCCCAGGTGGATTTTTTTTCTGCTTAAAACCCCAAAGGTGTGTACCCTTTCAAGAGTGCCGCAGTTTCACCAGAGCAGGAAGCATTTGCATTGGAAGTAAGTTGCTGGACCATCCCAATACCTGCAGTTTCCAGCCTGAACAGTTTGTGCTTTAGCAATTAGATTCAGAAATAGCAACAGTGACAGTGTTAGAAATGTAGTTGCTGAGCTATGTAGCTCCCTGGCTTATTTATGCAGCACATTGTTGGGATTTAGGGTTGTTTTGTTTTGAGGCAGTATCTGTTTAGTCAAACACGCCCTTAAACTTGCAATCATCCTGTCTCAGCTTCCCAAGAGCTAAGATTATGGGGATGCACCACCACCCCAGACTGATCAACAGTTTTGAACACCAACTAAACCATTGGCTTAGGGTACAAGAATGAGTAAGACAAAATAGCTGCCTTTCAGGAGTACATTCAGTAGGGATAACAGGCAAACAGCTCTATTACTGCAGGTATTAGGGGAAGGGTGAGGACAGAGGGTCTGTTTCCGCCTGGAATAGTCAGCTTTGAAAGATGACTTGGAGTTCTGTGGTGAGTTAAAAAGGAGAGGAGAGGGCTTCAAGCTGACATGAGCAGGAAGAACCTTTGGGGAAGCTACAGCTCACTTTGCATGAAGCTCAACCTGCCTGAGAAGAAGGAGCCAGGGGAATGTCTAGAAAGAAGACCAAGAAGACATAGAAGGTGAGATCCAGGCCAAGAGGCTGGGATTTATCCTGGAAGGAAGCTGGGAAGAGGCATCATCAGATGCCAGGTTTAGAGAGGTATCATCCATTAATGGCCTAGGACAGTGAGATGAGAAGGAAGCAAGAGATGAATAAAATGAGTCTTGAATTATCTGGGACAGAAATGGCTAGGCACTAAAGCAAAGCACCACGGCTGAAAATGTAGAGAGAGAGTTAGAGTTACTCCAATGAGAAAACTGAGAGTTGGTTGCCCGTAGCAAATGCATAAGTTGACACTTAACTCCAAAATGATGATATTAAGAAACAGAACCCTTAGGAGGTGATCAGGTCATGAAATGGATTTGTGCCCTTAAAAAGAAGCCCAAGAGAGCTCGTTTCACTCTGTCGTGTGAGGACACACGGGAGGTACTGTCAGTGAAGAACAGGCCTTCTCTAGACAATGAACCTACTGATGCTTTGATCTTGACTCTGTGAGCAATACATTCTTAATGTTTATAAAATGTAAAATATTTAGTTATAGCAGCTTAAATAGACTAAGCCACTTGCCCAGAGAGGGCCCCAAACATAAAATGTGATGCAAAGGATATCACTGTAGAAAATGCCAAGGATAGAGGAAAAAGAACCCATCAATGAGAGCAAACAAAGAAATGGGAAGAGACAATCTTTAAAAAGAAAACAAGCATGGCTTTTGAAGAATGAGTAGGGTTTCACAGTGTCATGGTCCATAGAGATGAAGGGGTGGGGGACGGAGGAGAGGCTGTTAGGTCTGGTACCTATGCTGAGGGGTTGCAAGAAGATCTGTGAGGAGGGCCAAGGAGTAGCCAGAGGCTGTGGACTGAGGTATTGGGCAATTGGGTTGCTCCAAGCAGAAACTCAGCCGAAAGGGGAAAGAGGGACTGGTAAACCAAGAAGCGAAACTCCTAGAGGAGACTTGAGCACAGTTATTTATCCACAGCAGTTTATAGAGAAGACTGAGGAGACAGAGAAAATGAATGTAGCAAGCTCAGAGAGAATACTCAGAGCTCGGCTCAGGTATGATGCCCTTCATTTCCCCTCTATTCCCTCCCTTCTCCGCAACTCTGGGGCATTCACTTGGGCCACTTTCCTGACATCATCACCACTGCTTTACATTGGTACACGTGTCTTATCTTCTGTAGTCAATCTTGAATCTCTTCCTCGGCAGGAATTCTCTCTTAAAACTGTTTTTGCTGTAATCTGTGGTGGGGTTTGTTTTTTAGTATTCATAGAACTGAGTTCAACAGTATCATTTAATTGACATACAACCTTTGAGGTAGAGGACCCAAAACGTGTAAAACATGATGAATTTTCACACATACACACATGCATGAAACCATTGCTCTAATACACTAGAAGGCTCTCCTATAGCCCCACTCAATGATACTCCACTTGAAAGTCAACCCCTGACCTCTGTCATTACATGACCTCTGTCATGTTCCTCTGTCTTCTTATAAATAGGAATTGCATAACCTATATTCTTTTGAATCAAGATTTTTTCTCTTAACATTTTCACTTATTATGTACAATGGTTAGTTAAATTCCTTTGTATTGCTGTGATGTATTCTAGTGTGTGTGTGTGTGTGTGTGTGTGTGTGTGTGTGTGTGTATATATATATCCGTGTATCTACGCACTGACAAATTCTAGGATTTTCCCTACTCTTGGGCTACTACGAATAACGCTGGCAGTAATTTTCTTGTATGCGTAGCTGCCACTCTATTGAGTATATACCCAAGAATGTTATTTCAGGGACATAGGGCAAATGTTTGCTCAGTTTTAGTAAATGCTGCCTATGTAAGTCAACTTTTTGTTGCTAAGATAAAGTATGTTACATAACTGAAGAAGGAAAGGGTATTTTGGTTCAAGACTTCGGAGTTGTAGTGCATGGCTGGCTGATTCTAATGCAGAAACACTGTGGTAGAAAGATGCTGCAGAAAAAAGCAGCTTATCCCATGGCAGCAGAAGGTAAAGCAAAAGGGAAAGAGTGAGAGGGGGAGGAAGGGGCAAGAAAACGCCCTTCCAGGTTTACCCCAGCAACCTGCTTCTCTCACCAATCCCACTTCCCACCAGCACATTCAGATCTGAAACTACTAAGGGATTAATCCATCCATTAAGGGAGGTTAGTGCCCCGTGACTTACTCACCTGCCAGAAGTCCCTTCTCTGCACGCATGAGCACTATTTTTCATCTAAATTATAACACTACCAAAGTGTTTGCAATTCAGATACTTACACCGTATGGGCAGTGCAATTCTATATGAAATACTTAAAATATTAAAAAGAACTATGGCCTTTAAAAACTGTCAATACTTCAGAAATATTGATTAACAATTGTTATGGAGCTAATACAACACTCCTCTATCCACAAACTTCTGTTCTATAACTTCCCACCCTCTTTGGCCTCATTTGAGTTATGTTATTGAGCATAAATTTAAACCATTTATTTAAAAATAATTTCATAATTTATGATTGTCATCCATTTTACATGGCTTTGCCCCTCACTTTCAGATTCATGAATTACAGATGTGATTTTCCCTTAAAACTGGAGGAAGCAACTTACCTTAGCATCCTGATGTATCTTGAATGTTTTAGAAGTCAGTATTAACTCAAATATTTATTTGCTCACTCTACAAATGTATAGCAAAGAGCTACTCAGTGTAGGGCCCTGTAGAGGTACGAGGAAGGTAAAGGAAATGTAAAAAAAATCATCAGATTTACTTTCTGTCCTCAAAGAATTTAGTCTAGAAGAACTCATGGATACAAAGGACTTTACTGCAGAAGAAAAAGCTAAAGAGTTGCAGACTTCATTAAAAGTGTTGATATGAGGTCAGGGATACCACATTAGGCGGAATTTTAGCAAAAGGAGCTGCTTTCTTTCTGGATAGAAACAGTGAGTCAGTCACCTGGTGGTAGAGCTTTGTTTTCAAATCTCATGACAATTCCCCCGGTACCTCATATTTTAGAGTGAGAATGAAGTGATGGAACTTTCTGGGAAAGACCAAATCTGCTCTTCTAAATACACCTAGGAAAAATTGGACCAAATTATTTAAAATGAAAGAATCTCTTGAAAACTGTAAGTCTTAGACCAAGTGTTTGTTAATAATTGATCTGATAGAGATCTGCACCATGTTGGAACTTAGAATGCTGGGAAACCAAGCAAGCAGCTCCCCTCCCTGGTAAGTGGCTGCAGTGTGGCAGACTACGGCCCCTCTAGGGGGAGAACCACCAGTGTTTTCTGAGATCCACACCATGTTGGAACTTAGGACCCTGGGAAACCAAGCAACCAGCCTGCCTCCCTGCTAAGCAATAGTGAACCTACTGGTGCACGGCCTAGAGTCAAACATCCCACTTCCCCTACCCCCTTCTCTTGTCCCCCATTAGCAAATGGGAACCAGAAATCTGAGCATCTCCTGGGAGACTGACCATAGCAAATAAGGGGGATTCTACCATCTCTTTGAAGGCAAATATTTTTATTATTGTTTTGCTCTATTCTGATTAATGGTACTGCTCTATTCAATATTCTGTTTTGATAAGTTCTATAATGTTCTGTATTTCATCTTATTTTGATATATGTGATTGAAAGACCAGCTATTGTAAAGATAACGAAATATACTGTGATACCTATTACTGTTATCCCCCTGCTGAGAAGTTCTGTACCAATCTCATGGTATGATCTTTGTTGGCTTTATTCTGTCTTGTTCTGTTGTATTTTACTACTTTCAAAATAAAATTTAAAAAAATAATTGATCTGATAAAATCTTAGCCAATGATACAGAATGACATTGGCAAGAAAAGACCTAAGACCCCCAGGTGGAACTCACTGAGCTCAATTCTAGGCTAATCCAGCTGTCTGGAGACTGATTCTGGTATCTATGAATGGCAGTCTTTTGGCACCCAGCACACCAGCTCTAGGTGTGGCCACTGAGTCCCAATCACTGAGTATGTGAGTGTGACTGTGGAATCACATGGAAGTGGGATGTGACCATTTAACCCCCGAGTTCCTGAAGAGTTGCAGGCCATCTATAGGCTGTAGCAGAGACTGCTAGGGTTTTTTGTTTTGTTTTGTTTTGTTTTGTTGTTTTTTACTTTTTGCTTGCTTGCGGTCCTGGGGATTAAACCCAAGACCATGCACATGTCAGGCATTTTGCCAGTAAACTACATCTTCAATCCTATATATTGTGAGTTATTATAGCAGAGTTTTCATCTCATTTCCTGCCAGATCCCTTTACTGTTTTTGTACCTGCAAGATTCTAGAATCTTCCTACAGGAAAACAAAATGCCCTGGCTTCTCTGTTCTGCATCTAACTCCACCCTCCCTTACTTCCATTTTTGGGAGTAGGTCACACGTAGCAGTACTGAGGTGGAGGTGGGGAGGTGGAGGGACTGATCTAGATGCTAAGTAAGGGTAAAGAGAAGCATGGGGATGAATATGGACCACGTTTACCTGGGTATTCTGTCTGTGAGTTGGAAAGACAATACAGTGATTCCAGGCGTCTCAGAAATGGAAGGTTCCAGTATGTCTAGCTCCTGACTGGTATTGTCCAGTCTGGGTTGTTGTCCTCTGTGGTTAGTTTACAATATCATTCTGGGATTTTTTTTCACTACCCTGCTGGAAACACCATTTATTTCTTCTCCTCTGTTGAAATTTCTGTGCTTGTTGTATGGCTCTCTTTCTTGAGAAAAGTTGCCTAGGGAATACATTTTTGAGGCTATGTATGTCTAAAAGTGTCTTTAGTCGATCTTATACTCTTTTGATAGTTTGGCTAGTTATAGAATTCCAGTTTGGAAAACATTTACTGCTAGAATTTACAATATACACACCCTCTTTTCTTTCTGCTCCCACTGATGATATTGGGAGACTCAAAGCCATTCTAATTTCTCATCTTTATAAGGGATAGTTTTTATTCTCTGGATTCTTACAGACTCTTTACTTCCCCAAGTTTCTTTTTTAAATTTTCCAATGAATTGCTGTCATTTGCATCTATTTTCCTTTGTTATATTGAGCATTCAGTGTATTCTCTGAAGCTCCAAATACTTGTATTTCATTTCAGGGAAGTGTTTGTAGAATCTTGTATGATGATTTTTTTCTTTTTTTCTATGAATACCTATTATTTAGACATTGGACTTCTTAGACTATTCTTCTAATTCTGTTTTCAGTTTCCTTTCTTTGACTATTCACTACTTTCAAGGAGACTTACTACTGAGTTTTTCTTTGTTCTTTCCTTTTTTATTTTTTTTTCCTGTACAAGGAATTAAATCCAAAGCCTTTACACTGAGCTATATCCACAACCCTTTTTATTTTTAATTTTGATTTTAGTTAAATCTAACTAATCACTTACTCCAGGCTAACAGTCTTTTTTAACTTCACCCTTCCCTGCAGCTGCCGGGATTGTAGGGGTGCATCACCATTCCTAGCTCTTACTAAGTTTTTCCATTTCTACTGTCATCCTTTTAATTTCTAAGAATACTTTTATGGCCTCAAAATGTTTCTTTTTTGTTATATAACATTCTCTTTTCTTGGATGCAGCATCTTTTTTTTAAAGAGCAGAATATATTTATTGGGAGAAAGAAAGCTTCTGTCCGAGAGAGAGACAGAAGGGGTCCTGAGTGGGTTGCTAAACACTCTGTCTTTTTTAGGGACTTTTATAGAGCAAAATCACAAAGTGAGATGGGTTCAGATGCAGTACCTTTTGTTATTTAATTCTCTTCTCCCTATGTATTCTGATTCCTCTACACAACATCTTTATTTGTCTGTCTTGTTTGTTTTGATGTTTATCATCCACATTACCATATTATCAGCTCTCCTTGGGTATCTGATCATGATTTCTTGATCACTGCTGTACAGTACTCCTAGCTTGATTGGAAGCTCTTGCACTGATTCAGAAGTCAAGTGTGCAGAGATTTGAACTTTGTTTTGTAAAATAAAAGTTGTTGGAGATCTATCTGTGTCAGTGTTTTTAGGTCTGTCCTCCTTAGATTATCTAAGCACTGTGAGGGCTTAAAAGAGTGCCTGACACACAGTAAGTGTTCAATGCATGTTAGCGGTCATTGCCATTATTACTGTGGAAAAATATGTACAAGGATACACATATATTTATTTTACCAGCTAATCTAAAATTCTGCATCCTTGCTTGGATTCTCAGACAGATTTACAAAGATGCAATCATTCTCACATGATTTGGATGCAAACTTTGAATGACAGCTTCAATACTTCAGTGTTAACAGGTGAATGACACAGAACATGGATGGAAGAAAGACACAGGGTTGACCCAGGAGGGGATGAGGAGGCAGCTGATTGACTGGGGGGGGCACAGTGGCTAGAACCAAGTATTCCTGATGGCTTTCAGAACATCCTCATTAAGCCAGTGTCTAATCACTCTCAATCTCTGAAGCCCTAGCGTGATGGGTTTGGGCACACTTGGAGGCAGATCTGTAAATCAGCTGCATGGCTCCACTGGTGGCCATCCATTTTATTGGTGATGGCACCAGAGGACAATACTGCCAGGGGAGAGAAGGAATATTCCATTAATCTAGCTGTGGGTTATTAAGTCTCTTTTTCTTCTTGTCACAAACAGATTGCAAGTCACACCATGTTCTCTTCCACCCTTCTCTGCCTCCTCTTGGGAAGGATGGTAGAGCTATCAAAGACTTGCAGTTCCAAACCCTGGAGAAAAGAGGCTGCTGGGTGCTGGCCTGAGTGGACCTCGGTAATGGGAAGGACGTTCTTTTCCTTCTTCCCACAGCACTCAGCCTGCAACCACCTAAAAGCTCCCTCCAGAAACCAGATGAGCAGCTTCTGCAATGCCTGGTTGCTAGCCAGAGTGGTGGATTCCTCCCAGGAGCTGTTGTAGCCTTTGGCAGAAGATCAGTTCTGCGGGTCATTGATTTCAACTGCTCAGCATCTTTTTCTCAGCTCTCTTTGTGTATCTGCCTCTCTCGACTCAATTCTAATAACTTTATTGGCACAAAGAGTTGGAGAAACCATTGCCAAAGTCAATAATCAAGTTTCTGCAACCAAGTATGATTTATTTATCTAGTTTTTCAGTTGTTTCAGGGTGGATGAGAACTACATGGGGTTATATTGTGTTTTGTGTCTTGGTTATACTGTAGTAAGATAGTTCATTCTGGGAGATCTGAATCGTGTCATTTCTCCATTTATGCAGCCTTAATATTATTCCACTTCTTCCTGGTTTATAATTTGTTTCTATATCTTTTTAGAATGTTTCCATAACGATGAACAATCAGGTAAGCAAATATCTATGACACCAGCAATGCGATGGTAGTCTTTAAAAATACATAACATTTTCTATTTAGAGTCGGATAAAAACTAGACCAGTGTTCAGGTGCAGTTACTCATCCATCTGAGGCAACTAATAATGTAATTCATATAAACTGTAGAAGAAAGCTGAGTGTGTGGTTTCCAAATTCTGTTCTTATCTCTTTTTTATTTTATTAGTACTTGTTTGTAGTACATGAAGTTTACATTCATCTTGGGAGTAGGTACATGTATAACCATATCATGATCCTTTTTTATTTCCCTTCCCCTCCCTACCCTCCTCTCTCCCTCTGACTCTGGATCCCCTCTCCTCATTTTTATTATTATTATTTTGTCGCATATGTTACACTTAATGTGTACAACATGTAATGTGTACACTCATTGTGGGCGTTTGGTATATGTACATGATGGATGTTCAGTCTTGTTCTGTTCCCTTCTCCTCCCTGTTCCTCTTATCTTCAGTCTCTAGAACCATTCCCATTTGTAAAAGATCTATCTCCCTTTCCTTTTACCAATGTTTTATTTTGCTGGGTTTGTGTGTGTGTGTGTGTGTGTGTGTGTGTGTGTGTGTGTGTGTGCTTTGCATTACTCAAATGAGAGAAACCTACTGTAATTATATAACTTCAAGAAAATATTTTCTGTTCCTGTTTGCTCTCCTACAAAAAGGGACTGAGAACTGTAGGACCTATCTTCTATTATACGTAAGACTGAACATGAAGTGCTTAGAAAAACTAAGTACTTCATAAATGTTAGTTATTTTTATTGTGACCTACAGACATTCTAATGGTTTCCTTTCCTGAGTCTTCCTTTCCACTGCAAGGATACAGAAGGCCTGAGAAATGACCTACCCACAGTCAC
The DNA here is from genome assembly GCF_034190915.1 of Cavia porcellus. Taxonomy (NCBI): domain Eukaryota; kingdom Metazoa; phylum Chordata; class Mammalia; order Rodentia; family Caviidae; genus Cavia; species Cavia porcellus. The sequence continues at coordinate 136,533,789 of NW_026947484.1, read as the reverse complement.
TGTCTGATTTCTTTTATTTCAGACAAAGATATTTATTACCTCTGCACTATGTTGCTACTTTAGTCAATTAAATAGGTTTTGACTCCAGAAATTCAGTACAGTTTTGGAAAGTGATACCTCTCCAGACCGCCATCCAATGACTAACCCCTCCCAGAACATGCTGGGAATGGATTTCTTGTGTGCAGTTATATTGATAACCTGAACTTACTCCTGAATGATGGTACCTTAGGTCGAGTGGTGATGCCATGGTTAAAAACCCTCAGCCCAGAGCCAAACAGACCTGGACAAGTGCTGGTTCTTCAGCTTCTACACACTGGGTGATCTCAGGTCAATTATTTAACTTCTCTAAGGCTCAAATTGCTCATGTGGGTATTATGTAGATAGTCATGATACCATCCTTTGTTGCATTGCTATGAGGATGAAACAAAATCATATGTAAAGAACTTCCTGGCACAGAGTGACACTTGATACATGAAAATTAATATTTTATACCACTCTTTAGTTCTTTTTTATCTATGACCTCATTTTATCCTCAGAACTCACCTCTAAAAGAGAAAGCAAGTTCTCTCATGTTCACTGCCTAGCCCAAGGAACAGATGATAACCAAAGAGCTGAGAATCACACAGCTAGCACGGGGCAGCATGGGGTCCAAACTCAGACAAGGCTTTGTGACTTATAAACCACATTTACATCTCAGGAACTGAACAGACCTGAAAATATTGTAATTGAGAAGGGGAAAAATAAAGAAGGATGGCTGGAAAGCTGAGTCGGGTTTCAGAGCTGATTTAGAGCTGGAGAGATTAAATCCAGTAAATAAGAGATGGAAGGCCCATGCATCCCCAAAGGCCAAACAAATCCAAAACCTGCCATGCATAGAAACTTAAAAAAAGTCAACAGTTAGAAGCCCTCTTATAAATTAAATGACAGAGTAAGAGTGTAATCAATTGAAAATGTGCACTGTATCAAAGATTAGAGGCAGAAACAAAGACGTGGAAAACAAAATGAGCAGGGATCCAGCAAATTCAGCAAAGACCAGATCAGAGTCTATGAAGAGACTGTGCAGCGCTGAGAAAATGATTCTGAAGATGAATGTGATTGTTAGGATAATAATCCACGTATTTATATAACCATAAGCTAGGGGGCCAGTGTGTTCCCAGGGAACTGTTCATTAAGTCAGAAGCAGTTGGATGAGGAGGGAAAGGATGCCCCATTTGCAGCAGATCTTCTACTTTTCCCTTCCTAAAGTAATATAACCCCAAAAAAGGCTCTGCACAGACCTGCTAGGCAGCGAGCTGTGTTTGTCAGAAGCAGCAGCCTGTGTTGGCACTGAGGCCAGGAGCAAACCATGATTTGGCTTGTCTGCACTCTCTGCAAACGTCAACCATCTCTGGATGAGTTGGAAACTGATAAGGTCACTTAGCATCGGTTTCTCCAGCATCTGCTGGAGGAGGAATGAAGATAGAACCTGGGAGTTTCAGGGGTAAATAGAGCACGGAATCTGGGTGTTGCTTCTTGCAGGATCTTGTTTTAACACACATAAGATTGATCGTTGATGGCTCTGGGTGAGAGAAGGAACAGGACCCTCCATCACACTGCATCCCTGCAGCCTGCACAGTCCAATCACAGGACAGTGTGCCAAGCTCAGGAACACAGTGAATGCTGAGAAGCTGGCCTTCCTGGCAGTGCTGAGCTCCGAGGTATGGACTGTGGCTGTTCTTGTCACTGTCTCCTCACTGAGACACAGTATTTAAAACCACAAATTATTCTCTCTCTCTCTCTCTCTCTCTCTCTCTCTCTCTCTCTCTCTCATTGTTGCTGTTACTCAGAATTGAACTCACGGTCTCATACTTGCCAGGAAGGTGCTGTACTGCTTAGCTACATCTCTGGCCTGAACATCCACAAATGAAAAGAACAAACATTTATTTTGGTTCCCAGTTTCTAGAGGTTTCAGTCCCTAGTCCACTAGTGTCAAGGCAGGGCAGCATGGCAGAGGTGCAGAGTGGAAGAAAAGCTGCTTGTTTCTGGCAGACAGAAAACAGAGTGGCAAGTTGGGGTTGTCTTCCAAGTTTCCCCAGAGTGTCCCACTTCTTCTGACCAGACCCCAACCCCAACAGCAAGCCCACTAAATTGCCCTCATAATCCATCACCTTCCAAAGTTTTGCCTATGAGTTTTGGAGGCTTTGAGGAGCTGATAGATATAAACCATAACAGTTGTCCAGCTGGCAGCATAGGTCCCGCGCATCTCAGAGATAAGGGTTCAGGGAATAACTGTACTGGTAGCAGCAGCATTACAGCTTTGCCATGCCTAAGGAGATTTTTTTCATTGGAGGGAAGGTTTTTGAGACAGAGTCTTGCTATGTAGTTCAGGCCAGCTTTGAACTCACCACATATCCTGGGCCGGCCTTGAACTCATGATGATTCTCCTGCCTCTGAGTGCTAGGTTACGATTATGTGCCACTGCACTTGGCTTTTCGTTTCTCTTTTACCACCTGGATTATAACTTTTTATTGTTTTATTATTGGTGTGTATTTACCATTCTGATGATCTTCATTGCTAACCCTAATCTGATTTTCTTTCTGTGAGATCAGCTATCTGTTTGTGCCAGGAGAGGAGGGGTCTCCAGCTCTGCAAACTAGAGGAAAAATGGAGTGTGAAGGCAAAGGGTGAAGTAGAAGGTGAGGAGTGAGAGTTGGGTGTCACAGTGAGCTGGAGTTGCTTATGTGTCTCTAGGGTCATGAGGAACTTAGAGAGGATCCATATATGGGACCAGTGGTGCAGGGCCAGAATGGGTCCAGAAAGATGGTTCTGAGGAGGGTACTGAGGCAGGGAGAAGGAGTATCTAGAAGACCATTTCCCCCTCTCCTCAGCTCCCACACATCTTGATTTGTTTTGATCACCTACTGGGAGGAACCTTGTCAGTGTGCTTAGGATGATGACTCTTTTCAACCAGTTACTAAGAAAGGATGCAGGACTATGTACATGCATGAGTTTTCTTGTGGAGAAGGGGAACTTCTGCTGCTTGAGTTTTCAAAATATTTTCAAGCTTGTCCTCACAAGGTATGCTATTTCAAATTCAGAAACAAATTCAGTTGGAGAGTAAGAGCCATCATGCTGTTTGGATTTATGGCGATTAGATTTTAGATCCAACACTGATAAAGTGCTATACTATGTCATTTAAAAGTCTTACACATCATTACTTGGTTCTTGAAATAAACCTACTAGCTCCATTTTATAGTGGTAAAATTCAGACCTTAATGAAGAGTCAAATAAAACTACATAGCTAACAAATGATCATGTTTCCTAGGTTTGCTGTTTGATTTATTTACCAACACAAAATCTTGTGGGCTCTTCCACCCAACTAAACTAAGCAGAAATATCTTTAATATGGTAAGTCCCTAAATTTCAGTTCATGAATAAGTGTCAGTACTCAGTGAGACTCTTAAAACTTCGTGTGGAACTAGAATGAAAGTGTGTGTTTACTCTTTTTCTGAGGATGGAGCTCATACTTTGATGCACAGGAGATTAATCAGCACTGTCAGAAGGAAAAGCTGTCACTGGCCCACTGTACACACCCCTACAAACAAAAACTAAATTGCTACCATAAGTAAAATGACCTCCAAACTAAACTCTTTCGAGCTATTCCAAAGATACTTGGCTTTGAGCTACACAACATATTCGGATCAATTCGATCTATTTTATCAGGATGTTTTGGCAATGCACACACACAACCTATCTTTTCACTGTCCTCACAGTCCCTCTGTCATTTCTTTCCATCTCCAAACAGTCAAGGAGGGGAAGATGGTTGGACAGCCAAGTGATAACTTTTGGGACCTCTCCAGCGTGTGATTTTTCTAGCCTCTTTAACAGACACTAGTGGTTACCCACACAGAATCCCCATTTTTCCATCCTGCACATTCCTCAGCAGGGCCACAGACATCCCTAAATTTGGCCTTATTCCCAGCCCCAGGGCATCAATCTTATTTTACTTAGTAGAAATTGGCTGAAGAAGAAACATGTAACTCAATTCTAATCCATGAGCTTGGAAAGTAACTCTTCTGCGGGTGCTTCTTAAAAAAGTTTTTTAGCTCTTAAAAGAACAAAAAAATTCAGGGGGGTTCTTTTCTGGACTTAAATGTGTTTACACAGAGAAATGATCACTGGAGCTCTCGCAGCAATCTTGCAGCTATGAGGGAAAATGATTGGCAGGAGAGAGGCGGTCAGATGAAAGCACAGGAAAGTCCTGTGCTCTTCCTGGGGTTACTTAACTGGTCAGCTAACCAATCCTAAAATTTCTCACTTTCCAAATACTATTCGCTGTGACATATGTTATGCTTAACTTATTTTAAGTGGAATTGACAATTATTTTTTGGCAAAAGTATGCAAATTAAAACAAGCTCCCATGACATGGAACAACCTTCTGTGGAATATCTTAAAGTAAAACAGTTTTATTGTTCTTTTAAATAAATGCACCTTATAGGTAATAAATAAGCACAAAAACTGGATGAATGATCAGCATAAACGAGTATTATTAGGTCCATGGGTTTGTCTATCTATTTCAAAATTGCAAACTTTAGAATAGAAGGGACTTTTTGGAATAAATATTTAGGTAATTTTTAAAGCTCTGACTAGTGGACTCCAATATTTAGGCAAAGATTAAGGTACAAATTTTTATTCAAATGTTTTAGAATTTTGTTTTATAATTTAAAATCCTTAAAATTAGTTTTGCAGTGAAATGTTCATGCTCACATGTTAGAAACCACTAATGAATGCATTAAACCATACTTCTGAGTTTACATGCTTCTGTAGATAAAGTTGCTGCCATAATTATTTGAGGAATGCTAATTGATTCAGAATATTGCACTTCTGTACTGGTCTCTTCTCTAGCATATTGTTATTTTAATGCAGAACTTCCAGTGTCTTTACATAAAACTGTACACGTGTGTCAGATATAGTATGCATGCCCTCTGTGCAATTATATGAAACACATTTCTCTGCTCAGTATCTTATATGATCATATTGTAATAATCGGTTTTAAAATGACAAGTGGACAAGTTTTGTAATGACATACTATGTACACTTTTAGAATTTAAAGGTTTGAATGCTCCTCTCTTTTTTTAAAAGAGTGAAGAAATTCACCTTTGCAAAGCAAAACTTCTAGGTTAATTCAGGTAACTGACCAGCAAGGATCACAGGCACAAAATGTATGTTCACTTTTCTAAGCAAAACAAATTCTTTTTTTACAATTTTTGAGTAAATATCTAACAAAGGTAGGTAATGGGGGATCTGAGACATCACTGGACATCTCAAAATTGTTAACAGTTGTTTTTCTACACCCCCTCCCCCAAGGATTCACACTGGACATTTGTCAGCTAAGGAATAAAAGCAGGTCTTACATTGTGTTACTGACTCCACTTCAAAGGGAAACCGTCCAAATACTCCTCACACAAACTTTCTGACCTCAACTGTAGGGCAAAAGAACTCTTATATTTGTAATCTTTCATTTGTGAGAATTAAAATTTATTTTCAATTCTGTGCCACAAAAGCAAAATCAAGCAGCACACTGAATGATGACGTGATTAATAGATTGCAGCAGTGGACTCCCTTGCTGTTAACTGCTACCTGTTCACTGAAACAACTCTTTCCCTTGGAGACCGACTTGATGACCCGAAAACGTTTTACACCTAAACTTATAAAGTAGATATTACACTAACGGTTCCCTCATTTCTCCATTTGATGGACAGAGACTTGTCTGACCTGATTTGAACAATAAACTTAGTAAAGTTCAGCAGCTAGAATAAAGCGAATATTGGAAAAGCACTTAGGTGCAAGTAACAGAAATTCAGTGGCTCAAACAAAGAGGTATTTGTTTCTCCTGACGAGAAGTCAGGAGGTAGATGGTGCAGTGGTGGCTTGGCAGCTCAACAATGTCAGGGCTTTGACAGGGCAATGTCTCTGAGTCTTTGGCCTTTCTGTAATGAGTGCAAAAAGCTGATATAGGTACAGCCAGCACTGTCACCCTCCAGGCAATAAAAGAAGCAAGGGAAACACCTGCTTCCTTTGTCTTTTCTATCAGGAAAGCCCGAGCTTCTATGGAGGCTTCCTGCTGCCTTCATTGGCCAAGCTACCACATAGTCACTTACATGCAGGGAGAGTCTGGAAAATTATTTAGTTTCCCTGAGATTATAATGAAGGTGGGCAAGAGAAAATGGGGTTAGGAGGGGGTGCTGAGTCACCAATATTCAGTGTATGAAAACTAAGATTTTCCTGGTTATATTGAGAGAAATGCTACTCATGGCCTCTTCTTGAAACATCTCCTTACACACTCATTGCGTATCTTGTATATCTTGTGTAGGTGCTAGGAAGTTTCAGAGGTTTGGTTGTAAAGAATTTTGTGGCTTAAAGAAGGAAGAACTTTATAGCTGAGTTTACTGATCCATTTGTTTTACAATGCAAAAGAACCATGGGAAATTCCCAATCTCTAATTTTGTATAAACAAAAGGATTGAATTTCTAAGGACACGTCAAACTCTATGAAGTTCTTTGGTTGGGTATGAATAATTTTTTAAGAGATTTTCTGTTCTTGTTTTAATGTTGTTCTCAGAAGGATGAAATTATAAAGATCAGAGCAGAAATTAACACACTGGAGACTAAGAAAACGATACAAAGGATTAATGTTGCTCTCAGTATTTCTGTCAGCAGCATTTAATGCCCCATACTTTCCCAGGAACTTTAATGGTCTTTGCATTAACTTGATATGATGGGACAATAAGCATGCTGCACAGAAATCATATTTTGAATGGTAGCAGTGCCACAAGCTTAGGAAACAAAGACAGGAGATCGAAGCTTAGAAAAAAAAAGCAATCAGCATAAATAAAAAATAAGAATTTAGAACTTTAAGATACCATTAATGGGCAAATTATTACTACAAATTTTTGCCCTAACTTCTGTCATTGGTCATGATGTCATTCATCTCTGTAGAACCTTAGGTTCTTATCCGAGCAGGTGAGACACCTTCCTTCACAGAATCAAGGTTCATCATTGAGCACCTACTATAAGCTCTGTAGTAGATGCTTGAGACACAAACCTTGGAGTTTAAACCTTTAAATAAACCTTGGACTTGCATGCTTACATGCTGTGAGAGAGATGGACCCTTGATGTAAGTTAAAATTCAGTGGGACAAGATGCTGTGACTGAACCATAGACCAAGTACAGTGGAAATACAGGAGGAATGGAAGTCAGTGCGGCCTGGTCCAGTCACGGAGAAGAAAAATGTAGGAAGTGAAGGATTAGTAAGAGTTTCCACTGGCAAGGTAATGATAATTTTTGAGAGGCACCACAGTGCAAAGGCATAAAAATGTGTTTGTAAAATTGCAAGTCATTTTGTACATCTAGAGCATAGTCTACATGGAAGAGGGCGATGACTGGGACCCAGAAAATTGATCTCATTTTGAAAGTATTTGGATATCTTGCATACAAAAGGGTAGGCCTAGGAAGCTAAGGCAAAACTGTACTGGGTACTGTTTTTTCAAGAAGCTTTTATGTCTCCTACCACTTTATCACAGGAGCAAAAAGCAGGGAAACTATTGGTCCCATACTCTTAACCATCCTTCTGAACATCATGAATACTTAGCAACAAGGTGTACTTGCTTAATATTTGAAGATGGAAGGGAATTAGGAGCAAACAAAGTCATTCTATCTCTGGCAGTGGCTTGTAGATATGTGGGCTTTGGCAGAAATGATGATTTATAACATTTTCAAAGCACCGTTTCTCACCAACCTGCCATAGGACATCTGTCATCCTTAGTGACAGTTTTGTGACCTGAGTTGTAACACAGATGCCTGATTTGAAAGGCTATAGCTGCAGGGCTATATACCTAAAAGTTAGCCAATTTCCCCTGACTTTCCCTTCGCTCACCCTCCCAGCAGTTTTGAAAGCACCTAATGCTCCTATTAGAACAGTCTGCTTGAAATACAAAGACTGTTTTCTTTTCCCCTACTGGGCATTGATCCTACATCAATAAAACAAAAGGGTAAAACCCAAACCATTCTTATTAGTAGTCAATACAATTAAAACCAAGCCATATGTACACTTAAGGTTTAGAAATACAAAGAAAGTCTTATACTTTGCTGGATACAAAACTAATATATAAGAAAACCAATGAACAAATCACAACCTGGATACTGACCATGTTACCTCCCACATCTAATCAGTCATCTAATCCTGCTGATTACACCCTACTCAATATTTGTAAAATCTCCCTGCCACCACCTTAATCCAGGCTGCAAACATCTTTGTCTAAATTATCACAGCAGCCTCCTAACTGGTCTTCTTGAATGCAAATCTATCTTACTGCATTCTCTGCAGCATAGCTAGAGTAGTCTTTCCAAAATGCTGGCCTCCAGCTGCTAACATGCTTTGCAAAGACTCACCCAATCTTACTCTTGTCCACCTTTATTTCTTGCTACATTACACTTGCTACTTGGAATTCCAGCCACAGTACAATTCTTCCACATTATTAAATGAAAATTTTCATGAACACTTGTTTCCCTCTGAAACATTCTATATCTTCTCTTTGTATCTTTTTTTGCCCCTTGAGGTCCTAACCAACTTCAAGTGGTAGACTGAACCTTACTTCCTCTGACTTTCTGAACTAGGTGAGAAGGCCTGGTGCTCTTGTAACGCCTGGTGCCCACTGCCCTACCATAGTGCTTAATATGTCTTTTAGTTCCTGCCTGTTTGTCATTTTCCATCAGCCAGCTGTAAGCTCTGAGGAGGCTGAGAGTGTGTGCATAATTGTATTTTTAGTGCTGATACACGATATGTGCTTATGAAAAATATATTAAAAGTAAATCTCTATTCAAGAACCTTCTCAGATATTAGGTTGAAGGATGGGGGGATTGGATGAAGGAAAGGCCTGGGCAAAGAAAAATCAAATCACTGCTGGTGAGTTATTGTACTAAGCAATAATTCAAAAGACCGCAGTGAAGGTCATTTGTATCTCAGAAAACTCTAAATGTAGTATCTCTTACTTCTCACTCGAACATCCTTAGGGCGCCCATGTGTTTACAAGAAAATACAGGGGGACCAAAAAAGTAAGCTCCATTGTGTTAGGGACATATCAGATGGTGCAGGTGTCCCCAAGCAAAGAGCACTTAGCTTCCTTCTGGATTTCTTCATCTCCTCATGAAATAGGATGTGCAATTTCCCTTGGGTACTGATGAGGGACATGAATCTTAGAGACAAAATAACTTGCTTAAAGTCATAAATCAATAATAGACAACCATGTATCGAATTATTATATGGTATAAACAGGGAACTGTTTTTTGTAAAAGTAGAGCAAATTTTCCCAGTGCTTTACAATGATCTGTTCACCTCTTTCCCGCTGACTTGAAAGGATAATTCTAGAATATGTGAATTCCCATAGCTACAGATAATTTCCATAAACAAATGTTTCTGAGTTTCTTTATAGTTATATTGTTGCTAGGCCAGCACCACACTGTTTTAATTACCATAATTTGTAGGATATTTGATATCTCAAAGCACAAAATTTTCTTGACTATGTACAATATACGAATTTTAAAATGAACTAAAATTGACTGAAAATTTCTATTGCAACTTTGACTGGAATTATGTTGAATATAATATATATTATATATATAATTCTATTTTATATATTTTATATATTATATATATAATTTTATATATTATATATTTTATATATTATATATATATAATTCTATAATATAATTATATATATTATATATATAATTCTATTATATATAATATAACTGTGGCTTTATGTTGTTGAATGTTCCCATGAAAAATTTGTGTCATTGCTTTGATCAGGTTTTTTTTTTACTATATTCAATAAAATATTGTAATTTCTTCACCCAGATCTTGCATTTATATTTTTAAATGTACTCTGGGTCATTAATAATTTTAATTGTTATATGGTAGCATTGTTCTAAATCTATCTATATGTATGCATATTAAATATTAACTGAAATTTGCTTGTGTAGAAAGCTGGCTGCTTTTTGATTGTTTTCTGAAATGGGAAGAAATAAAGTAAGCAGAAAGGAGAAAAGGAAAAATCCTAATTTTTAAACTGCACTTTTAAGAAAAACTGCAGCTTCAGGATCCAAAGCAACGTAAGATTACAGTCCCTTTTTCTCTTTCAAGAAACTACTCCAAAATTTTTTTTTCCTAAGGGTCTTAAAGATGCATTAAGCCTGCAGAGTGACCCTTGCGTTTCCTCCCAGATTTCCGCCTTGACTATTTTCATCTTCGAATTTATCTCTGAACTTCAAATACAAGCAAATTACTGTGCTTTCCAACGTGACCCACCACATGGATAACTTGGCAGACAGTAGAAATACACATCCTAGATCTCCTATTTTGAGGACATCTCATAAGACTACATTAAAATATCCAAGTCCAGCCTGCAATGCACCTCTCTCTTGAGGGCCCATACTCTATTTCTTCAGAGTGTTCACTTTAATTCTGCCTAATAAACCTTATTATGCATCCTGAAAATTGTTTTTCTGTGATGAGAATCAGTCAGTCTACTACCTTCCCCACAGGTAGGATGAGTTGAGATCCCCATCTTCTCTTTGGGGAACCTCCTTGGACCCTGTTCAGTAACAGTTCTAGTAATTTTTCAATTGTTTTCCTTGGACTGCTGAAGAGATTACAATAAATAACACTGCACAATGCTCAGTCTTTGCCAAGCATCTAAGCACCCACACATACTAACTCATTTAATTCTTGCAATTGTTTTCTGAGGTAGTAACTCAGCAGCTCTGTTTTTCAGCTGAGAGGTAAAGTGACTTGCCCAAGGCCACACAGTAAAGGCTTGAGGCCTATTCACTTTTCTACAGTCTTATTTGCAAATACCACTCCTATGGTATTTGTGCTTAACTTTATTTTTTTCATGTAACATTTATTAATGCTCTAAGAATATCACTACAGGGCTGGAAATAGGAGAAGATGAGTAAGTCTCCTACTTCAGTTGCAAAACTTACGGAGGCATTTGAAAATTCATTAATCAGGACAAAGAATATTTTAATGGATACTAGCACCACATAGGACTTGGAAGCAAAAGGAGAAATTAGTAACACTAAAGCTTGTCTTCATTTGAAATTTATGTATTTTGTCCTTAAAGGATATTTTGACTTTGCAATCAAAGGATAATTTTGATTTAGTAAATTTTTTTACTGATAAGTAAGAGGTTTTTAGTTTTTGAATTTTTAATTGACATTCATTTACTGTACTTGTGATTGTTTTCTAGTTTAGGGGCACATTCTTCAGCTCTGTACCTTGGCCAGGTTCCTCTCTCACACAACTACTGTCCAACCGCTGGGTCTCTGCAGGATGTTTTTCACACTCTGAAGGGAAGGTTTCTTCTCTTTCCTTTTTTAGTGTAATGTTGATTGTGGAATTCTTCACAAATTAGTCCTATGCATGCTTCACAAATTAGTCCTTTTATTCCTAATTTTCTAAAGACTTTTATGGGGAATAGCAATTGAAGTTGAACAAATGAAGGATGGCCATTTGGTATTTCTCTTCTAACCTAAGAGCACAATGAATTCCGAAGGCTGAGACAGTGAGCACTGTTACGTCTGTACAAATTATTTGTGTCATCTGGCTTACGTCCTTAGGGAAACTCCTCCAGGGTGGGATTAATGGGCTGCAGTTTTGTTTTAATCTCCTTCATTATATACAATTCCCAAGTGAAGCAGGTTCCTCTCTCACACAACTACTTTTTTAAAAATACACTATTATCAGTCCTAGCAGTGTTCCTTTGCTAGCAGTCTAGGAGACTCTGGCACACACACTTCCTGGAGGATCTCGTATTGTTTTCTGTCATGACTCATGATAAAACCATACTGTAATTATGAAACTTAATATGGTCTTTCAACACCTTTTATAAAAATTTAAAGAAAATACCCGTATATGGCAGGATTCTGAAAGGGGACCTTTGTACTGTAGAATTCCATTGCATGCCTTAGTGGCACAGAAAAATCAACTGGGAAGGAGTCAGAAAGATTACTATTTCTTTCTTCATAGCATGACTGGGAAGAGGGGGTAAAGATGATTTTATGACTGACTCACCCAGGGCAGGTCAGCCTCTCCTCCCTTCCAGGAGACCCTGTTTCCATTGATTGATTAGGATTAACAGTGTGGGGTATGCCCTGGAACAAAGCCCCTGCAAGTGCTGATATGAGGTGACAAGATGCCCAGGAAGTACAGGGACAGTGGCTGAGCAGTGCAGGGAGAGCTCTGCAGGGACAAGGGCCTGCTTGTCTTTCAGCTCCATTGCTGTGCTCAGAACAGAGCCCAATACACAGGTGTACTCAGTAAATACCCAGTGATCAGCAAGAGAAGGCATCACTAAACCCTGCCGGATCATGCCCGCAAGGACTAAGCGAGAAGGAATACGAGAAGTGACCAAAAATCCCACAAAAGCCATGGAACACTGTTGCTTTGTTTTGTTTGGTACTACTAGGAATTGAATCTGTGGCCTTTGTACTGAGATACATCTCAGCTATTTATTTATTTATTTATTTATTTATTTAAAGACAGAGTCTCTTTAAATTGCTAAGTTGTCCAGGTTGGGCTCAATTTGGAATCCTCCTATTTTGGTCTCTTAGAGTTTTGGGATAACAGGTGTGCACCACCATGCCCAGCAGGAAGAGTGTTTTAAGTGAAGGAGATGAACAACATTGCACTAAGCTGCTGCTGAGAAGTCACAACAGCTATAAAACTTTTAACTGTAGACAAAAAAGAAAACTGTCATAATAATGATCTGTTTTCTTAAAAGAGGTATCGGTGTTCTTTGGTGCCGGGTAGGAAGTTTAGAGAGGGGTGGTGTAAGACCCGGGCAGCACTCAAGGATGTCAGCAGGGACCTGCCTCCTTCTCTCTGTCTCTTTTTCATTCGAAGTACAGTACGTTAGATTTCTTCCATGTGTCACAAAAGAGCTGCTGCACCTGCAAACATCAAGCCCACTTCCACAGCTGAAAAAGTAGAGAAGGAAAAAAGCATAAAGAGCCAGGCAGCTGGGTCTGGCAATGTTATGCAAAAGAAAAAAGACTTCTCCCAGAATATGCTTTTACTTTCCTTTCTTTGATAACACATAAGTCATATATATATAGCCACTTCTGGATTACTTCCTAACCAAGATTCTTAAGCTTCCGTCCCTGTTTAAGTCAGCAGTGTGGCTCATCCTCTGTGCTTGAGGAAGGGCCTCTCCCTGAAACCAAAGGGTCCCCAAGGGCGACTGAAAAGACTGGGATCCTGTTAGAGGCAGGGAGGAGGGATGGATGTTGGACAGTGGATGATGCCTGCTTACAAAAGTTACATTTTAAAAGATTCAAATAGAACCTGCTCCATAAATTTCAAGTTGCAGCGCAAAACAAGAATTCAAATCTTTGTTCAAGACTTGTTAAGAGTTTCTGAGACAGCAACAGTGGAGCATCACGGCAATCAGAGCCCTTCTGAGTTCAATGTCCGGGAGGGAGCAGAGAGGCCACACCCATGAAGTCCAGCCTGGGTGCGAAGCTGTCCGTCGAGCTGAGCAGACAGAAGACCCTTGGTCAGTCTGGGAGAACTGGGGAGGACAAAAAAGAGAAAGAACGCAGGGGACTGAGGAGTGAATGCGAGGTGAGGAAGTGGAGAGGCACCAACACTCCTGAGAGAAAATAGACAGAGGAGGAAGCTGAGAAAATAGGGGAAAATAGAAGAAAGTGGGTGGAGGCCAAATGTATCCAGCAAACTGCTGCTTGGCATTTTCTGTCTCTTTGTCCTGGGCCAGCTTGTGCTGGAGGTTGGGGGTGACTTTCCTAGGGTGGGTGAGGAGGTGCTGGATGGGAGCTGCACTCAGCCCTGGGGCCCTGCAGGGGGGTCAGGATTCAAACCCACTTCTGCTGTGGATGAGCACGCCCCACTCTTGTACCTTAGCTAACTCCCTAGTTAACACAGGGCTCACTGGAAAATGACTTGCTGCCCTTTGAGCAGACACTTCCTCCTGGTCAAACTTCCACTGCTATTGGCCCCAGCCCCTCCATGCTAATTTTGAGAGGTGGTAATTTTCAGAGATTCCATAAATATATAATGATGATACTGCAGGAAGAAGAGAGGAAGCAGGGAACAGTATCAGTTTATATAACCCTCCTTCATCCCTCCCCCACCTCCTCTGCCATCTTCAGAGCTCTGGGCTGTGCCACTGGGTGATGTAAACAGCGCTTCAGTGATGTCACCCCCCATCAGTGCCAGGAGACATAAATTTCATTTCCCAGAAGATGCAGCAGAGAGTAGCTTCTGGGCAAACAGTGACTCTAGCAATAAATTATTGGCAGAAGACAGAAACTTACTGGGAAAGCTTTGTGAACCTAGAGTGGCCAGGCTATAAATCTAAGCTGAGGAGGGGCTTCTTCCTTTAGATCTGAAGGCAGATTCATTGGCAGCAACAGGAATAATCCCAAAGCCTACTTGGGAGTATTGCATACTAAAAGGAAGTAAAAAGAATCAAGATGTGACATGTAGTTGTACTAATACCCCATGATTAATATTTTCATTATGCGTGGCAAACATATTCTAATAAAAATGTTTCAATAAAGTTGTGTTGCTCACTGTAGTAGCCACATGTGGCTATAAATTGAAGTTAATTAGAATTAAATATAATTTTAGGTTCATCTTTTCAAAAAAAGTACTAATAAAAACCACAGCTAATTGAGGTAAGGACCTATGGACATGAAGCAGATATCTTTTGCTGGGAGGTAAAAACATTGCCCTCAGAGGGCACCAGACCCCACGGAGGCTCCTGTGATCCTTGGGAGGATAAGAAAGCGGTCTAGGAGGTGGTAGGGTCTTCTTAGCACCTCATAGTCAAGACAGGAGGAGTGAGGCACCTTAAATCACACCTGACAGAACTTAACTGAGGATCACGAAATGGAAAACTGAATGGAGAATACCAAAGGTACACCTGGAAAACAAAACAGGACAGGTTTCCCTCCTTGGTAATCGATGACAGTGTGGCAGACTGCAGCCCTTCTAGGGGGAGAACCAGCAGTGTCTGCTAAGATCCGCACCATGTTGGAACTTAGGACACTGGGAAGCCAAGCAAGCACCTCCCCTCCCTGGTAAGCTGTGGTGGTCTGGCAGACTGCAGCCCTTCCAGGGGGAGAACCAGCAGCAGCTCCTGAGATCCGTACCATGTTGGAACTTAGGACGCTGTGAAACCAAACAACCATCCTGCCTCCCTGCTAAAGCAATAGTGATCATACTGCTACACGGCCTAGAGTCAAATATCCCACTTCCCCTATCTCTCTTCTTCCCACCCCCAGCCCCGCCCATTAGCAAATGGGAACCAGAAATCTGAGCATCTCTTGGGAGGTTGACCATAGCAAATAAGGGGGACTTCCTTCTACCATCTCTTTGAAGGCAAATATTTTTATTACTGTTTTGCTCTTTTCTGATTAATGGCACTGCTCTATTCAATATTCTGTTTTGATAAGTTCTATAATGTTCTATATTTCATCTCATTTTGATATATGTGATTGAAAGAACAACTATTATAAAGATAACAAAATATACTGTGATACCTATTACTGCTATCCCGGTAACCTGCTGTGAAGTTCTGTACCAATTTCACTGTACGATCTTGGTTGGCTTTATTCTGACTTATTCTGTTGTATACTTTCAAAATAAAATAAAAAAAAAACAGGGCAGGTTTCAAGCTTAAATCTATCCCCCAAATATCACTTGTCAACACAATGACTGAGAAACAAAGCCTAACTGAATATGAATTTTATGAGGTCTCTCTCGGAGGAGTGAGTTTACACCAAACACAACCTGCAGGAGGAAACCAGATGCCATGTTCATCTTGAAAGATTCCTGGGCACCTAAGACTTCAGAACATACTTTGTAAAGATGATGCCAGCATCCAGAACAGAGTCCTGGGAGACTAGTCCCAAAATGTGCAAACCACTCTGTGACAGACCAAGGCCAAGGACAGACCCACAATGAGGAAGGGAGCTGAACTCCTGATGCCACGGCACCTGTGTGGGTTCCTGGGCTATTCTTTTAGAATTTTCCCATAGGACAGAGTTGTTAGGCCACAGTTATCACTGTTCCTGCTGTTCTCTCAGATAAGGAAATGGGCACTCAGAGGGATTAGAGGATGTGCCCTGGGTCACACAGACCTGAGGCTTTTTGCCTCAAATCCCAAGCTTTTCTTACTTTCCTGTGCTTCGGTGCCAGATGTTCCCACTGGGCATGAGACAAGAGTAAGCGAGAATTCCACCTTTGGAGTAAGATTCTCCTACTGCACAGGTTAGACTGGAGGGTCACTGGGTCTCCAGTAGACCTGACTCACAGCCTGGACTGAAGATGTATCCTCCATGGTCTGGGGCTAGCTCTTCTCCAGGCTGGAGCCAGAGCTGGCAGGTAAAGGGGTTGGGGCTTGAGCTCTTTACCCATAGTATGTTTTGCTCCAACTAGAAACACAGATTCAGTGCACCACACCTGAGCCTAAAACTCTTCATCAAAGAGCTCTCCCAGGGGCATCACTGCTAAGGCCATCTGGGGAACCACAGCTAGAGGATGCTGCCTTAGGGATAGGTACTACTTCTTATTCGTCTTTATTTCACAGCGCCTGACATTTGGTGAACTCAAATTTGAATACATTTTGGATGAAAATACTGGATATGATCTTAGTTATACCACTTACAGGCCAAGTGACAATGAGCAAAACCCCAAAGCTCCTCAATTCGTGGTCCTTATACCAATGAGTTAGTGAGGAATAAATGAATTAGAGCCTGTGAAAGAATTTGATAAATTAAAATGCATTGAAAATGTAAAAGGTCAGCATTACTAAGGTTAGAAATGCTTTTCTTGTCACTTTTTATCTGTCCTTGCCAACTTCACACTTCATGTTGGTCTAATGTACACTGGAGAGATGGTAGGTAGATAAAATAAAAAGATAAATCAGCCATAGGTTGCTGACCAGCTCCAATCCCCGCTCTGTCTCACAAGAAGCAGCTATATTCTTAAAAGTGCATCTGCAATTACCATGGCAACCTGGGGATGGCCCTCCTCACATCTGGTGTCCTGAACATTGGTCTTACGTGGAGAGCTCTATGAGTGTGTGTGTGTGTGTGTGTGTGTGTACACATGTGTGTGTCCCCAGGGAGAAGTAGAGTGGTACACCTATTAGACACTGCATACCACATTGGTTATTCAGAGAACAGGAAGTGTCTACAAACAAGACAGATGTTTATCCCCAATGCAAACAGGAAATGGGTCTTCTTTGATGCTTTAGTCCAGGGATTCATGTGACCCCAAACTAAGAGTAATTTTTACGTAACTAAATGGTTGAAAAAGCAAAAGAATATTTCATGGCCTGTAGAAATTACGTTAAATCAAATGTCAATGCCCATTAAAGACTATTTCATCAGAAATCAACCCATGCCTTTTCACACCACTTGTAGCTGCTTCCACAGTTGAAATCAAACTGTAAAAGAGGCTACTAGGCTCACCCAGCTTGAAATATTCACTCTTGGGACCTTTACAAAAAAGGATTACACATCCCTCATCCAGATCTTAAATTCAAGTGACCTTCATTGAGAAGAGATGTGTGTGGGCTCCACTTGTCCTGGGGGGCACATAAGGAACCAAGTACTAGCCTTTCTTCACAGGGTCAGTGCTGAAGAAGCGCACTGAGCCACATGTAGTTCAGGTGCGCTCCTACCATATGTATAAAGCACTGTGGCCCCCACACAGGATCCTGATGGCTCCTGATTCCACAGGGTCTGATTCTGCCACAGGGGACTGACACACCTTCAACAGATGGTCCCAGAGGTGTCTGAACATGGGGTTACTCTCACACCCAGGTGCCAACCAGGTTCCAACTGGCACTTGGCAAATAGGTGTGGGTAGGCCCATAAAGCTGAAGTCCCTTGGGCCACATCTGCAGCGATCCAAGGGTAACCTACCCTCTATGGATAGCTGTGTCCCCTGTTCCTTTAGTGGATTGTTTTATTGTTTTCCCTGTTATCTTTTATTGCAAGTACTGCATGCAATCTGGTCTCTCCCTTTCTTCACATTCCCTGTTCCACACACATTTATAATGCCTTCTTTCTGGACAGCCTCATCAGGCCTTTCCTGATGCCACTTTTAGTCAGGCTTCTCAGGGGGCAGAAACCAAGCCAGCAACTGTCAGCACCAGGCACGAAGCAGCACCAACAAAGTACTGAAGTGCCAAAATAATGTTCAGTGCCAGCAGCCCTCATCTCGGCTCATTTAGTGCAGAAGCAAAAGGCCCTGAGGCAAGTGTGACCTGGCCAGGTTAACCTGAAAGGCTTTACAGGTCAAGTAGTACAGCTTCCAAGGCCCAGTGCATGCTAGGCACTGCTGTCATGGCACCTCTAAGTGAAGCTCAAAGAAAGTGGCAAGGCCATCTGGGCTTTGGAGAGTGAATCTTAAAAATATGGGCAATAACTCCCTATGTTGTTGAATGGGACAAGATGTAAGGGGGTCCAGGGAAAGGTATCAATTGACAAGGGGAGGGGTGGTCACAGGAAGTCAACTTGTGAGGAAATAAACTCTGGCCCAAGTGTCCAAGGACTCAATATGGAGGGCAGAGAGAATATTCCTGCTCCGTGGAGGAAGACTGCAATGGCAAAGGGGCGCTGTTGGCTGTGGAAGGGTCCCCAGGTGGGATAAATTATGTAACATCAGGAGAAAGATTGGATGGGCTGTGAAATTTACAGAGATAAGACTTAGATGGGTTAGAGAACAGCAGTGCATTGGGTCCTGTAATCTGCTCTTTTTCACCTGGTTTCAGTTTCTGTTTTGCTCAACTGGGCTGCACTCTGACCCTGGGTGCTGAGCCAGTGAGCAACACTCATCATGTTTACTAGAACAACACCTCCATCTATGAGGCCCAAGGTGGTTGGCATCCTGAAGGAACAGATGACTTGACCCTGGAGAATGCCCATCTTTCCATCTTTCCACTCTGTGCTCCTTACCTCTCAGCCTTGTGCTCAGGTGGGCTTCCTTGGTGGGAATGTGGCTACCACAGACCTAAGCATCACGTTCTTGTAGGTGAAACCTGTCCAGGAGTAAAAGGGACTGAGTCTCCCATAGGCTCATTTTTAAGGGTGAGGAAATTGTTGCAAGAAGCCCTGCTCTGCAGCCTCATCCTCTGGCTACAGTAGCTAGAACAGGGTTAGATGTCCACTGCTAATGTGCCATCAGAAGAGATAAAGGACGAGCAGGGCTAGCGTACATGGAGGGCCCTGACTAGGATGCTGTAAAGTGATCGTTGCTGACCTCAGGAACACTCTTAATGCTGGTTCACATTTATGCCTTGTTCTACTCTATTTTCCTACACTAGCTATTCCCAAGTTGAAGTGTCACAGTCACCTGGAAGGACTGTTGAAACACAAACTGAAAGACTTGGTCACAAAGTTCCAGATTCAGATTCACAGCAGATCCTGGAAGTCTGTATTTCTGTCCAGTTTGTGAGTGATGTTGATTATGTGGGTTCCAGGTCATACCTTAGAAATCACTATTCTAGATCACGGCCTCTTTACCTGTCCAAAATAATCACAATTTCCATGAACTCTTTTCTCTTCAAATGTCTAACACCTCCCCCAATTGCTGCTAATCTCAACCATTTAAACTTGGTGCCCTTTTCACTGAGAACAAAGATAGAGAGGAAACTTTCCCTGGCCATTGTCTGCTGTGCTCCTGTACTCCCATTTCCTCCAGTTACTCTGGACTCTCATGTTCCTGTTAAGGCCCTCTTCTGTTGCTGGAGCTAACCTCCCATATGGGTCATTTGTATCATAAAAGAAAACCAAACCACGGTAAAACAAATAAATAGAAACCTCCATTTGCTCCCTACCCCCACTTTTAACTCCATTCTCTGATTTCCTTTCAGCAAAACTCTTGGGTCCCTGTCTAGCTCACCCTTTCCTTTCTTTTCTTTCATTCTGTGAACCCAGACTAATCAGACTTTGTTGCCATCAATTTAGTGACACTATACGTATCAAGGTCAGTGTCTTAAAATATCCAAGACTGGGTAATTTTGTTTTGTTTTTTTAAGATAGGTTCTCGATATGTAGTCCAATGCTGGTCTTTAACTCATTATGTAGCCCAGGATAGTCTGGAAATCATCGTGATCCTTCTGGCTCAGCCTCCAAAATGCTTGGATTACAAGTATGCACCACCATGTCCAGTTTGACTGGTTAATTTATAAACAAAAAATTATTTCTTACAGTTTTGAAAGTTGAAAAATCCAAGGTCTAGGCCCACATCTGGTAAAGCCTTCTTCTTATGGGGCCACTGTCCTGAGCTCCAAGGTTGTGCAAGACTATCACATACAGGGAGCTCAGAAGACACAGCAGAATTGGCTTTTTAATGGACCCATTCATGATAACCAATCCATTCCCTCCATAAAATCCGCTAATCCATGAATGAGTTGATCCATGCGTGAAGGCAGAAGAGTCATAACCCACCAAACACCAATTACTTTAACTTCAGATAGGAAGTTTCCACCAGATTCATCTGTGCCTGAGGGACACAGATTCAAAGCATGGCAGTTTGTGATGCTGTCTGGTTCCTCGGGTGGTGGTCAGCCTCAGTTCTCATCTCTTCATCCCCCAACACATGCAGCACAGGCCCTGTTCTCATGCTCACTCCCACCTCATGGCTACTGCCACCTAGTCTTCTCCTCTGTGTTTTCTCTGCTTCCCAGATCTCTAAACACTAGCTCATCCCAGGGCTCTCTAATTGCACTGTCTATTTAAGTCATTTTATCAGGTGTTGGAACTTCAAATGCCACCTACCTGCTGTGACTCCCAAATTTATATCTTCTGTCCAGGCTTCCCCACTGAATTCCAGAGACTTGTGTCCTCTGGCTCTGTCACCTGCAGGTCTATGATGGGCATGAGTACCAGTCAGGGTTTACTAGAGAAACAGATATAATACAAAATATACAAATGTATAAGACGTTACAGTGCTCTTTTGATGGTCAGCCACTGAGTTGGATGGGGAAGCATGCAGAAGTCTGCATGCTGGAGGTTAGAGGGTCCCATCCGAGGACTGGAGCTCACTGCAGTGTTCCATGTAATTCTGCATCAGGAGGCTGATGGGTCAGCAACAGGACACTGAAGAATCTACACCTACACCGTAAGGCTAAAGAGTTCACACTGGTAGATTGAAGAATTCCAGGCGAAAGCCAAACAGTCTGTGCCAGAAGCCAGGAGATGATGTTCAAGCTGAAGGTGAAGATCCCAACTCTGCTGAAGAACCAGCAATCAGTCCTTCCTCATTTCCCTTTTAGTGTATGCAGGGTACTTGCCTGGGGGTGGGGGGTCTTTCACACACACACTCGGTTATCTCCATGAACTCCTTGGGCACAGGCTGAGGATGTTTACAAAGGACGGACCCTGGACCCCTGCTGAATCACTTGATGCAACTTCTAAACTTCTCAAATTAACACAATGAACAGCACCCTAGAATGATAAGGGAGTGTCCTCTACCTCAGGGAGGTAGAGCTGCTGAGTTACTTAGTGAAGCTTCTAGACTTCCCAAGTTGACACAATGTATCACCCATTACAGCATGTCAGAGTGAACATCTCCAAAATCAGCCTCGTCAATGCTCCCCAGCATTGCACACAGTCTCGGTGCCTCACCTACCCCCCACCCCCACCCCATGCTTCTCTTCCTACTCTCAGCAATGGAAATTCTGTTCTTTTAGTTCCTCAGGCCTCTCTGTCTCCCTAATTTGGAGTCAAGCTTGACTGATGTCTGGTTCACAGACCACATCCAAACCATCAGCAAACTCCTTTGCCCTACAGTGCTCTCAAAATATGTCTAGCATCTGACTCCTCATATCCTTTTCTGCCACCAACTCTGGTACCAACCATTTCCCCCCACTTGCCTCCATTATTACACAAGCATCTCCGCTGGGCTCCCTGCTTCTTCCCTTCTGTGCCACTATTAATTTTCACCACAGCCAGCCAGAATTGCATTTAAATGTAGATCAGATCAGTTTGCAGCTCAAAATCTCACTCAGCAAGAGAACCCCAGTCCTCAGATGGGCCAGCCAGGGATGTTTAGGGCTATGGCTTTAAGTGCTGCCACCCCTCTATGCAGCCATGGTAGCTGTCCCCTGAAGATTTCACTGTGTCCTCTGCCCCTGAAGATTTCAGGTACACACCTGCCTTTCTGAAAGGAACTGAGCCTTCCCTGACAGGCCCCTCCAACAAATGCTCTGGGTCCTGGCTCCTTTTGGTTGCTATTCAGATGCCTCCTTATCAGCAAGGATTTTTCTGACATTTCTAAGTGAAATAGAAACAACAGGTAAAGCAAACTGGGGCTGTGTTGATGGCTGTGTCTACTGATAGCAGAACCATATGTACCAGGCAATGGTGTTCCATTGTTAAAAAGAGAGAAATGCAGCATCCTATGACAAAACCTCAGTATTCATGTTTAATTGCAGTGTTGGCACTGTTTGATAGATAAGTGGGTTTTGGATTGCAATTTGGGCACTTAGTCTTTAAAAGGTTTGCTTTTACTGGACTGGGGCTACCTATATATGGCCATAAGATGAAGAAATTTGATACAAGGTAAAGAAGTTTAAAGCAGTAAATTCTCCCTGATAATTGAGCAATTAGAGTTTGTTTCCCATCTCTGTGCTTGTGTTGAGTATTTCAACATTTTTAAATAGATGTGGTGCTAGTCACAGTTCTTCATAATCTGCAAGAGTCTAGAAAACAAACTTTGTGTTTTGTTATCTGGCTTCTGTTACCAATTCATAATGTAGGAATTTTTAAAAAATCAATGAAAGTTTGTGTGTCATAGATTCATCAGTTAGTGAGCATCTCACCTAAGCCCTTCCAGCATCTGTCCCTGGGGAACTCTGCTTATCCAGGGAACCTGGGGATTCTCAGGAGGTGACAAGAAAAACTAAGCTGTCTGCTCCATCAGTACCACTCCTGTAGTCAGCTGGACAGCCGTGTTCCAAGGCAGAGCATGGTGCAGCAGGTCTGGCGTAGCCTGGGATTTTCCATCTGTAGTGAGCTCTCAGACATGCATGTACTTCTTCTGGTCCAGGCACCAATCACACTTCGAAGAGTAGAGCTTTGCACTATATACTCTGCCATCTCACTTCTCTTTTCCAGCATAGAATTGTCACGGAGGGGATTTAAAGGTGTAACTAGTTAGATCATTTGTGTAGGGCACTGATTCTCAAAGGACGGTCCCAGGACTAAGTACCGTGTGCATTGTCAGAGAACTTGTTCGAATGCTAATTCTCTGGCACCATAAACTCTGGGAGTGGGATCAAGTAAGGTGTGTTTTAATAAACTCTCCAGGTGATTCTTGAGAACATTTGCTCTAGCACATTAAAGTCAGAGTTAAAAATGAACAAACACTAGACATTCAGCCCCGCCCAGTGAATCTACTGTCATTCTGCAGTGCCCCAGGCATTGGGCTATTTTAAAAGCATCCTTGGAGGGCTGAAGATGTAGCTCAGATTGAATGTTTGTCTAGCATGTGAGAGACCCTGGGTTCAACCACCAATGCTGCAAAAAGAAAAGACATGCATGGAGATTTTCATATCTAGTCAGTGTCAAAAACAGCTGTGCTCAAGCACTCAGGTAAGCATCTCAGTAACTCCTATGGGCGGGCTGGGAAATCTGGACAGATAATTGACACAAGGGGTGCTTGCAGCTCCGAGGAGAATGTGTTCCAAAGGGTGCAAGACAGAAATAAATCCTCACTTCTCATCTTGACATATCTCATTGTTGCCCTTAAGCAGAATAGAAGAAATAAAGACAGGCTAGAAAGGACCCAGGAAATTGTAATTTTAAAGTTGTAATTTTCAGAAAACGATAGCTTGAAAACACAAACAAACTTACTCAAGGTTAATAACGCCTTTTTTTACCTCTAGGCTTGTTTTCTTCTAAGCTCCTCATTCTTAAATCCTTAAGAGTCTTAATGATACAATGAGTCCATAAATTTGGCCTGTGTTTTCCTTCCAATAGTATAAATTCATAAATTCCCAAGACATCTACTCTCAGAGAAACAGTCCTGTTAATTGGGTACCACATCTCCAAACTTCAAATACAAACAAGTGATTTGCATTATAACCTTGTTGGTAAAGCCAGTTTTTGCTTTAGCCTACCAAATGGCCAACTTATACCTAAGAAAGCAAACAGTAGGAACATGATAAATAACTCAAAAAAGAAACACCCTAGATCATCCTTCCTAAAGACACCCTAAAACCACATAAATATTCTCAATCCTAGACCATAAGTGCAGTTCACCCTTCAAGCAGCCACACTTTTTTTCTGGGTGTGTACTTCTTGATTCTGCCTAACAAATCTGATTATGTCTTTCACTGACATTCTGGAATGTTTTTCTGTGACAAGAGCAGGCCATGGAGATGCATGCCTATAAATCCTAGCTCTCAAGAAGCTGAGGCAGGAGGATCACTATGAGTAAAAGGCCAGTCTTGAATAATAGTGAGTTCAAAACCAAACTAAACTACATAGTGAGACCCTGATGCAAAGAACCTACCTGATATGACTGAGATCCCCATCTCCTGCTTTAGGAGAACCTACTTCTCAGATGGGTCCATGGCAGCTCTACACATCTCAGGTTACAGCTGCTCATTTCTTTTGTTCTCCTGCTTCTCTGTCCCTTGTTAATCATGTGCTGTGGCTATAGTACCCTCTGCTCTAGGATCAGGAATTAAAATTACACTCATCCTAAAAGGTCCATCTTAAACTCCAGGTCTTCTGAAATCCCTTGCTAAACCCCCCAGCCAGATTTGATTCATCTTCCATTAGAATTTCATGGCTTGTTTTGTACATTCTTACACATATTATTTGCAATTCTTATTTTACCTGCCTTGAGATTATTTCTGGACCATTTTCTTCCACAACATTGCAAACTCCGACACACACACAACTGCATAATTCTCAAATTTCCATTTCTCCCTTCTGGGCAAGTGCTGGACTATGAACCGAGAAGGCATTCAGAGAATATTTTATTGACTCTGAGGTCAAAGCCCTTGAGTTGCAATTGCTGGCAATGTGGCCCAGGTTAGTAGATCTCTCTTGAGCTTAGGTTACCTTATCTATAAAATTAGACTGTGAACTAGGTAATCTTTAAGGCCTGTTACAAATTTAGTTTCTATAATTCTAACCAGTCTATTCTTATCTGTGAAAATATAAACAAAAACCCTATTAGTACGGAGCTTAGTGGAGTAGAGAAGGCCATAATTTCATTGATCTTGGTTTCCTAGTACCAGGTGGTCTGTTTCCTGCTTTGTAATTCTGGGCTGACTTATAATTTTCTTTGACCAATAATATATGGCAACCAAAGTGAAAATGAGCCAGTTCAGAGTGAAGTAAGTGGGCATTTGAGTCTGGGAAGGTATAAGGGAAGGGAAGACAGGATGAGTAAGAAGAAATCAGTGATGCTTGAACTTCATAGAAAGGCATTGGTTGGGGCCTGGCAGTATGGGCTTGTATGCATCCTGACACACTTGGTCTTAGAGTCCTAAGCTGCCATGTAAGAAGTCTGACCCTCTTGCTGAAGAAATTACCGAGGGTGAGGGGCTGACTCGAGGTGGACAGAGAGGAGTCCATGAAGACCAGCCTTATACCCTTCCTTGCCAAGGTGCCAACTGTGTTAATAAAACCATCTTGGGTCCAGCAGAACAGCCCTACCACTAGATGAATATCATCCTGTGGCCACAATCAGTGTCACCTTGGAGCAGGAGAATACACAACCACTAAAGACAAGGACTGCCTGGTGAATTATGCTGGCGTCTACAATACAGCACTAAGTTCAGTGTCCAGACTTGTCAGATGGAGGGAGGAGGACTCAGGTCAGCTGTAATGAAGACTCGAGAAGATGGAGCCCTTGCACAGGGTGGCCCTGTCCTAAGGTAGAATTTTTGCTTTGGGAGAGTTTTACATGGGGTAGGAGTGGGGTGTTGTTTCCTCTCTAATTTAAACTTTCCCCATTTCAAGGGAAATTTTTAGTACAGCATAATAAGGACACTTTCAGAATCACAGCCTCTTTTTCTGAATGTGTTTCTTATGTAAATGCTGCATCAGAGAAATTTCCCTCTGCTTTATACTTTAATTCTGCCTTTAAAACCTGCAAAATAGAAACACAGAGAAAAAGACACCTTGAAAATCTTTGGGTTTCATCTATTTTCCATTTATACCTTAGGTTTCCACATTTTAAAAAAAATTCTTGATTCTTCAAGTCAAGCATATTTTTAAATCATCTGCTGTTGAACCAGGAAAGGAAAGAAAAATGATGATTCCTATACATTTAGGCTGCCTAAATATACCAAGAAATTCAAGGCACTTTGTAATTATCAAAGAATCTTCAGAATGCCGCAGTGAAGTCAGGTGGTTCCCAGCAGGGAGGTGAGAGGATATTTTAAGAGGCCCAATCTGAAGCTACTGTGGCCCCGTCTCCCATGTCACTGGCTCCTAGAAAGGGTAGAGAGGACCAAATTCACCTTTGCCTTTCCAAGTTTTCTTTTGTCCTCTTTGGCTCCTGCCTTTGACTGGAGCCAGCAACATGTCTGTCGTCTGTGATCTGCCCAGGACACACCACACCACATCCATCACACAGCACCTTGCTGTGGTGATTCATTTCTCTGTCTATGCAGCCCCTTGGGAACACAGAGGATTATATTTCATTTCTATGTTGAAACACACAGCAAAATAATACTAACACATTAACGACACTTAATGAATGATCAGATAAGTGGGTTTAAATCCAAACTCAAGCATTCACTAGCAGCATTTCCTTGGGCAAGTTACTATTCAGTTGGTTTGCAACTAAGGTCCAGTCAGTTTTCTTTCTGATCCATCTTGCAAGGGCAGCCCACCAACAGAATGGGACTTACCTATGTGGTAATGGGGTACCAGCAGGGTTTGCTGAGGCCATGACAGAGCTTCATATACCTGGTGATCATATCAATTCCTTTAAGAACTTCCATTCTACTGGAGGCTGAGATTCTACTTAAGGCAAATCAGTCTAAGAGCCTGAGGCATGAGGATCACAAGTTCAATCCCAGGCCTAGTGCGACTCTATTTCAAAATAAAAAATAAAAATGATCCGGGGATATAGTCCAGGGTAAAGGCCCAGGATTCAGTCCCAAGTACTACTTTAAAAAATAAGGACAAATCTTGGGAGCTGGAGAGGCAGAACACTTCAAGCTGTTATCAGTCACTGAATCCTCAGTGTGAAGTAGTTCCACATCCTTCGCATAGGACACATTATAAGGTAGAGAAGGGAAATAAGGCAGGATTGGGACTGAAATAGATGAGAGAAAGTGAGAGAAAACTGAGTGCTAGATTCCTTTAAAGACAGGAATTGTGAATCGTAGTGAGGGGGAAGGGGCTGGCTGGTATACAGATAACACTAGAAAGGCAGGCAGTTAGAGCTTCACAGTTAGACACTGACTTCAAATCTGAGTTCTGGGTTCAAATTTGAGCTCTTACTGCTAGAGTGCAACTGTGAGAAAATTATTTTAACTCTCTGAATTGCAGTTTCTGATTCTGTAAAATGGGGCTAAGCCTCGCTGAAGGATGAAGTAATTCTGGGAATTAAGCAGACAAGGAAAAGTTCTTGGTAGACTGATAGAGCCCACCACCACCAGGAGGCACAGGGCCATGGCGGGAGTGGAATGGCTAGACCCCACTGACTCCACACTCAGCAGTAGGCTTCACAAGCCTTTATTTGCGGTCAGTCTTCCCATGGTTATGATTTCCCTTCCCTCGCCTCAATTCCACAGGCTGTGCCTTTGCCTGCAGGCACTGATGACTAGAGTAGCATCCACCTAAAACATGAGAGAATGCATCTTTTCCACCCTCAAATTCCAAATCCAAAGCACAGGAAATGGTATTTCTTCATGGTTGGCACTATAACGGATTTAGAGGCAGGGCCTGCAGATGCCCCATGGGCAGCTAACAGCAGGATAAAGCTTGGCCTCTCTGCCTTTATTTCATATTTAAATGTAATCATTGTTCAGCTCTGCAGTAGGCATGTCAGTCACTGAAGAACAGTCTATCCCTACATTTACCTAGCCAATGCAGTCCTTCAAGAGTTCAGATGCCAGCTGTTAGTGTCCTGTTCCAGACCCCACCCTGAGCATTGCCTAGAAATCTCCAAACATTATCATAAACCTGCAGCCACCTTGGATTCCAGAAAAAGCACAGCCTCAAAGGCCACTCCATGGTGAGGTCACCTGCCCACGCACCCTTCCAAGCAGGACAACGCGGGAAGCACGGAGCCAGCAGGAGACCCACAAACCCCTCTGGGCAACCTTCAAGGGCCAGTCCAAAGACCCAGCAACCAGTGCCTGCTTAACCAGCACTATCTAAGCTGCTGCCATGTGGACCCCTAGCTGTGCAACTCCCTATCTTTGTCTTTGTTTGCCTCTTCTGTATAGTGCCAAGTTCCTGCCTCTCGAAGGCAGAACTTGAACTTCTTGATTGTGAACTGCTTTATCGGCCTCCCAGGGGTGGTCATGCTGACTGAAGCTCTCTTCATAGCCTTTGCCACAATCACCTCTTGACTGGCATTTTGGGGCAGAGAGTAAACCCTTGTGTATTAGGACCCCCAGAGCCCGCTGGGACTTTTGCCAACTCCAGTAATACAGCATGGCGAGCCTCAGCTACAGTTCCATGAAGCAAACAGTGATAACCTTCCAACTGGAACTGCTAAGCACAGCGTAAGGGCGGGGCCGCGGAGCCCGGACTGCGGCAGGGGGCGCCCCCCGCGCAAGTGGGAGTCTGTGCTCCCTTTCAGCCACACATCACTCCCTGTGAGGGCGTCAGGCGGGCATCAGGCTACTTCTTGAGCGGTGGCAAGGTGTTTTTGCCACTGTTGTTCCTTTGTGTCCCTCTCTGGGTGTCCCATGACCCAGGCTGGTGTGGCTAGCAACCAGAGCACGGTACCACCCCTTTGTGGAAACCCAGGAGGCTGGCACAGTAGACAACCTGGTCAGCCGCTCTCTGACCTTCTGTCGCCTCGCAGCGAGGAAAAGGCATCTTTGCTGACATCCTAGGGGTCCTTGGCTCCCAGCCTTTTGCATGTACAGCCCAGAGAGCCTGACCTGCCCTTCTCTCCACACTCCGCAGCCAGAGCATGCCTCCCGTCCTCGCGCCCCAGTAGATGGCACAGACACTGTGGCCCCATAACAACTCTGAGAGCCACCTACGGGGTGGGGCGAAATGTAACACAGTCTGGACCCTCGGGCTCCTCGCTGCGGGGCTCTGGGTGCACACACTTGCACAGGGCCCCATGTCAGATGCTAGCTACCAGGGTGTGGGCAGGAGTGGACAAGCATCCTGCGGAAGGCTGGCGGTTCTTACACTGAGGCTGTAGGTCCTAATGACAAAGCAATCCGTAAACAGAACAGCCTTATTGAGTGAGGCCCCTCCTCTCCCTCTCCCTGCTCCGGGCATGAATCCTTTGACATTTCCTCTTCTGTAGAACGGGCTTTACTATAGGTCACACAGCTCTAGGAGAGAAGAGAAATCGTGATCTGAATTGTTGAGAAAGTGTTTACTTAAAATCTTATTAAGATTTATTTTTAGAACCTGTGTCTGTTGGTGTTATCGACAGAGACAAATTCTAGTAGGGTCTGCCGACCTTTAAGAAAAGGCCTCAGAATGACAGAGCAGGTCGTCCTGAGAGGGTAGGTGGCATGCTCGCTTAATTTCACCCATTTTGACAGGGAGGCGACCCTAGGCTGAGTCCACCAGGCATCCTAGATGTACCCAGTTGTGCCGTGACAGTGGGAATCCTTTCTAAGTTGAGCAGCCACTATCCTTCCCTGTGAAGTAAATACTGTTACTATCCCCACATTGCAGACTAACAACTAAAGTCACAGAGAATTTAAGCAGCTTACCCAAGGTCACACAGCTTTCCGATTGCTTTCCCCATCAAAACTAACCCCCCTCCCCAGAGGCACCCAACTAACCTCTCTTGGCCACTGAGGGCCAGCACACTCTGCAAAGCTGAGCCTGGGGCACTGAAGCAGAGAGCACTACCCAGAAGAGAGCTGGTGTGGTGGCAGTGAGGTTGCAGCAGGCCTCCCAGCACAGGTGCCAAGCTGCAGTCTCTGCCAGGCTACAGAAGCTGTAGCTTGTGCCTGCCTCTTGGCACATGTCTCCTCTCCTAGAGCCCACATACAGATGAATATCTTGCGCTCAGCAGACTCCAAAGCCGCACAGGTTTGTGGCCCCACAGCCCCTGGTCCTCTTCATTTAGCGAGGTAATAAGGAGGCTATGAATGAAATTCCCGGAGACCCAGAAAAGCCACTGGCAGCATCCCAGAGAGTGATCTACTTCCCTCAAGGAGGCATTTGGTGGCAGAAGGACAAAGGAGAGGAAGACTCTCACCCATGGGCTGTGCTCCCCATTCCAGAGTAGGAATAGAGGCACAGGACAGAAGGAGATGGAGCTGTGGTATGCAGAAATTCAGATATTCAGTCCTGCCATGGCTGCAGAGGCTCTTATGAGCTGTCCTTTCTTGACTCAAGAACTACCACTGAATGGCATGCAGCTCCCTTCTGATGTGGCCAGGGTGGTGACAGCAAGGCTGTGGCAAGTATGGGAGGACAGGGAGAGCTGAAATGGACTGGACCTGTTCCTGCAAGCCAGGGTCCACATTGGCTTAGAACATTGCTAGCATCTGAGAGCAGCAGAAGGGGATGGTGCAAAGGCAGCTGTCGGCCACAGAGATGAGCCACGAGGACAGTGCACTGTACACGGATGGCTACAAGGCCTTTGCCTACCCATCTTGTACTCCTGCACAAACTCTGATACACTCTGCTTCCACTAGTACACATCTACATGGAGACAAGCCATATGTATACACTAGTGAGTCAGAGTGCAGACACAAGGAACTAAAGGTGATAAATCAGTTAGCAGCATAGAGAGCCTCCCTGAGAGAAACAACTCAGATGCCAGAATGAAACATCCTGGAGAGAACTACAGTGGGAGAGGGATCCTCTTGACCCACGAAGAAACTAAAGGAAAAAGAGCTGATCAAATGCATGGTCGCAGTGCTACCATCAAAGCAGCTCAGATTTGTGCTTGGTGCTCTCGCTAGAGCCGTTGAAACTCACAGTCGCGGTGTACTCACCGCCAGAGCTGCAGTCGTGCTGAAGTTGGGGATGGGTGAGCCCAATGAGAACAGAGCCAGCATGGAGACCTGCACTAAACCTCAGTGAGTGCTCAGAATAAGACCCTCCCAAGGGAAAGGGGCAACAACTGGACGACATGTTGGAATTGGGCAGGACGGGCCTGAACTAGGAAAGACAGTGACCTCAGTTGGTTGCTCCTTTTCCAAAGCAGATTGGTGGGATCTGCGTGGCCTGGGTCACGCACCTGGTCAGGACCCTGTGAGTTGTCCCAAACCAATTCCATACAAGCGGCACACAGTAGCATGGTGAAGTCCCCCACTGGTTGACTGGCTCAGAGGGGAAGGGCCAGCATACACCACCCCCCTGCCTGCACCTCAGTGACCAACAGCAAACTGGAAAGGGTGGAAATCCTTAGCCAGCACACTTCAGAAGAACCATAGCAAACAAGGAAAGGAGCTGGGACATCCACTATACACCCGTATGGAAGAAACCAAAAACATGACAAGAGAAAGAAATAAGAAAAAGCTCACAGTCCCCAACCCTGTGAACGTTGATCCAGGAGAGATAAATACAGAAGAGATTGAGGGCAGCAAACATGCAGTATTAGACAGGACATCAGCAGACATAAAGAGATATCTTTGTGACACCATAGACGAGCTCAAAACCGAAATATTAATACAAGTGAGCTATAAGAAGATTAATAAAAGAGATGCTAAGCTCCTCTCAAGAAGACACAGAAAAATGGAGAACACACAAAAAAGAGAGAAACATTCAATTACGAATATAAAGAAAACCTAGAATACATGAAACAGATTCAAAGAGATTACCAGGAAGTTAAAAACTCCATTGAAAGCTGGAAAAATTGCCTGACAGAAACTAGAGATAGATTAACAAAATTTGAAGAGAGGTTTTCAATGTCAGATTGCGAAAAGAAAGATCTCTTAAAAATAACGAGGAAGCAGGAAGTAACAATACAAAGGCTAGAAGATAACAACAGAATCTTATAGTTCTTATAGTTAAGAATAAAAAATGTGAGTGAAGAAGTAGGGGTAAACACAAAGGAAATACAAAGGCTATTCACAGAAATAATTAAGGAAAACTTCCCCAGCACTGGAAAAGTAAATGATATTCAGATGTATGAAGCATACAGAACTCCAGCCACCTACAACCAAAACAGATCTACACCAAGACACATAATAATCAAGATCCCAGAAATCCATTACAAGAACGGAATATTAAAAGCCATCAGAGAAAAGAAACAGATTACCTATAACCCATCAAAATCATGACAGACTTCTCAGTGCAAACCATCAAATCAGAAAGAGTTTAGAGCGAAGTATTCCAAGCCCTGAAAGAAAATAACCTCCAACCCAGATTGATGTACCCTGAAAAACTGTCTCAAAATTAATGGAGAAACAAGATGCTTTCATGACAAAAAGGAACCGGGGAAATTTGTGACCACCAATCCAACCCTGCAAAAAATACTGAAGGACATTCTGAGAAAAAAATACTAGGATTTCAGGAACAGTGGCAGAGAGGCCTCAATGAATGGGGCGGACAGTGGAATGAAAGTAGAAAGTGGAGAAAAGTAGACAACCAATGGCAGAAAAATAGCATAGCAGAAATGAGACAGAGAAGGTTGGTTATAATCTCTAACATAGATGGCCTTGATACACTAACAAAAAGAAACACAGGCAGAGTAGATCAGGAGGTAGGGTCCATTGACATGCTCTGTATAGGAAATATAATTAATCTGAAAGAGGGTTTATGAACTGAAAATCAAATATGAGAAAACATTGCTCTATGTGACAGGGAACCAGAGAGAAATAGGGGCAACTTGACCAGCACTTGCAGATAGGTTGGAAAGACATGATATTTTTGTGCAGTAGAGAACTACTCAGCTATAATGAAGGAAAACCTTGAGGCTTTTGTAGGCAAAGGAATACAACTTGAGATCAAATCCAGGAGTGAGAAGGTTCAGAACCACTTACGTAAATAGCAGCTTGCCCCCAGTCTAAAAACTAAGGGGGGGGGGGGGCAAAATGTGCAGTGCACTCTGTGAGAGTGAAAGGGGAGGAACTGTCTAAAAAAGGAAGGCAGAGGATATTGTTAATAGTGTATCAGGATTTAAATCCACATTACTCTCACCTCTCTGTTTAGATGGATTACATTCTGTTCCAGTTTGTCTACTTGTACTAGATTTGGGGGCACAGACAGCTATCCTGAAAACAGCAGGATATAGCTTGGTAATCATCCTTAATTTCCTATTAACCTAATCTGAAGACTTATTTATGTTATTATGAGTCTGTCTATGTTATTATGACTGATCTTGTTTGAATCTGGTTTATTAGATTGCTGTTTTGTATTGACTGATTTTATTCAAATCTGTTACGATTGATAGTATCAAGTCTGAGAGTATAGGCAACTATACTGAAGATGACAAGAATCACTAGGATACCCACTCTGGTTTGATTATTAGCTGCTTTTGAAGTCTTATAATATCTCTAATGCTTTGTTTTTGTTAATATTGTTATGTGCGGCTATATTCAATTATACTATGCCTGATGATCTAGACAATTCTACTGAAGATAACAAGAGACATCATAGTAACCATTATAGATCACCTTGTATTGTAGTTTTATATGAATTTTTCATTTCACTGTTTTCTAGAAATTTGTTTTGTTTTGTCTTGCCTTGGTTTGTTTTTCCCTGTAATACAGAAAGGATAGATATACATGTAGAGACTCATGCATGAGTAGAACTTATAAACAGTTTATGATAACTGATTATATAATGCATGATGAAATGAACAACTACTTTGAAGAAAAAGAGACAATACAGTACCCATCACTGATTTCTGTAGTGCCATGATGTGAAATCCAGCAACACTATTATTCTTTGGTCAGAGTGATTTTAGTCTGTTTTGTTTTATTTAATTTCAACACACATGAAGATATGGATAACTATTTTGAAAAGACTGAGAGACACTATGACAGCCTTTGTTGACTTCCTTATTGTCTGGTCTTGAAGACCTAAAACACCTTCATCATCCTGTTTGAATCAGTTTTATACTATATTGTTTTGTATGAATTTACTGTATGTGAAGATATGGACAACTATTTGGAAAAAAACAAGAGACAATATATGACAAGAGACAATATGATAGATAGTGAAGATCTCTGGTTGTCTTGCTTTGACAGTTATGTCTCTTACATTGCTTTCTTATGTTCTATTCTGTTCTGTTTTGCTGTGTTTAATTTTACCTTCTTTAAAATAAAAAACAGAGTGCAGACACAATGTGACCATTAACACAGTGAAGGGTACCCTTTCTGAGGTACACTCCTGCTCCTTTATTTCCCAGGCAGGCCTACCCCTAGAGATGCATAGTGACACACCCCAGCTCTCGTTAACTGCCATTCCCAGGATGACTCTCCTGGCCCATTGACGGCCAAGCACCAAAAGCTGGTCTGTAATCCAGGTGTCCAGCAGCTGTTTATTCATAGCTTAGCTTTTCAGACCAAAGCTGACTCTGTGAAGCTCTGCAGACCCCAGAGGATGCTCTGGAGGAGGCTATTGGTGCTCCCAATAATCACACACTCAGATTGAGGGGTTGCAGGAGAAACTCAAGAAACATGGAGGAGTGAAGAGTTTTGTCTGCTTTGGATGGCTGACACTTTCACAGGGACTCTCCTCAAGAGGGTAGATGGTTGGTGCTGGTCAACAGTACCTCCTGCATCTATGGAGGGCCCAGATTTGGATGCCAAGCATGAGTTTGTTTTGTGCCTAGAACAAACACATAGAAAAAGCACCAAACTTGGAACCTGCAAAGCATAGGGTTAAAAGCATAAAGTTATTGAGCCAGTCTGCCTGGGTTCCAGTATCTACTGTGCCACTTACTAGCTATGTGACCTTGGGTAGGTTACTTAACCTCTTTAGGCCTCATGCCTAAATAAGAAGACTCTTATGTCTATTATAAGAGTTCAGTGAAGAAATGCAAGTAATGTCTTAAATGGTTGCTGTACGTCAAGAGCACACCAAGGTGGAAGGAAGACAAGTCAGGTTCATGAGGCTAGGGAAGGAGACAGAGTAGCTGGTAACAGAGGAGTCCGGGCAAGAGAAGGTAGGCGATCTAGAAATGACCACCGGTCTGTGTCTGGCTGTCAGCTTTGGTGCTCTGGAGTGAAGTTAGGCAAGAGCCTAAGTCCTGTAACCACACTGCCTCACAGAGTACAGCGTGCCCCTCCAAAAGCTGTAGCCAGAATCTGAAAGATTTTCTCATTAACCTATAGTAATATCAAGATAATGTCCTCCTTCACAGGGAGGCCAGAACACTTAAAGACCACGCACACAGTGTCCAGCTCACACAAGCCCTAGGTTGGGCAGCTAATGCCAAGCTGCTACCACAGTGTGGAAGGCAGAATCCCAGGCAAGAGCATCAGGGGGGCAGCTAGACTCTGCAGAAGTGCTTCCCCCTCAGTGCTCCTGTGACCCAGGCAGAGAGGCCATTGTGGGATAGAGGTCAGCTGGAAGGAGTCCTGCAGGAGGAAGAGGGCCCTGTGTGCTCACTACACTGTCAGCAGAAGTAGGGGAGAGGCTGCAGGCTTGGTGCTCACCTTTCCTGCAGCACTTAGGGCAGCTAGAGGGAGGGCAGAGCAGGAAGGGACTTCCCCTGACAGCACCGTTAATGCAATATGTCATGGCCTCTGTGCCAGAAAGACTTCCACTCTGAGACTGGACTGCACATGTAGGAATAGATACTTTTTCCTTCGTGTGAAGGAACAGAGCCTCACTAAAGGATTGATCATGTGGGTCCAGTGAAAATTCAGAGTTGGTGACCTGATACAGCCACTTGAGACAGAGAGAAGCTGTGCATGAAACTTTGCATTTTCTCCACCGTTAAGGCCATGTTTGATAGTTTCCATTTAGGAGAAACAGGGAAGTGTGTGGCTCCTACTTTGAGTTTGCTTGTTTTATGTTTGTGCATGTTTTCCAGTATGGGGGATCAAACCCAAAGACTTACAGTGTTAAGCAAGAACTCTAACACCCCCACCTTGTCAGCTCCCTGAGCCCCACCCTCAGTCCCTTGAGGATTTCTTTCTTAATGCCATTTTTCCAAAGGCCCTGCCTTTCTGGGATCTCAGATCAAGTCCCTGTGCCTTGAGGTTCACTTGCACCCATCTTCAGTGAAAACTGGTGGGACCATTACCATTTCCTGAGTACCTGGCATCTGGGAACTTCATGGTCACAACACCATTCCAGCTGTTCTGCAGTCTAGATCTCATAACATGAATGAGACAAACAAGTGGTTAATGCAGAGCCAGCCACACAGTAAGTGATCATGGCTTTCAATACCTTATTGTTGCTGATTGCATAATAAAAGTGAGAGCAGGGCCAGCATGTGCTGAGGCAAATTCAAGGCCGGGACCGTTCACAGGCTTCATCTGCATAGTCTTATTTAACATTATCTGAGACCCTGAGAGACAGGAGCTCCTCTTAATCAAGAGGAAGTTGAGGCACAAGAAAGGTTACCCTTTTTTGCCCAAGGCCACACAACTACTAAGTGGTAGGGCTGGCACCTGTACTGGGTAAAGTCCAGGCATCTAACTCTGAAACAGTCTGACACTATCTTCTGCATCTTCTCTCTGTCTCTAATTCTATCTGTCTGCCTGTCTCTGCTGCTCTATCCAGCACACCTCACCCTCCACTACATTATACCCTTCTTCTAACTAATGCCTACTTATTTTTTCAGACTCATTTGCCTCTTGCTCCTTTTGCAGGGATCCTGATTTGTGCCTCTGAGTTCCCAAGGCTGACGTGTGTGTCCCCCTTTTTTGTGCTTCCACCACGGTGTGTGACCCACGCGTAGCTCACCCAACACTAGCTGTTTAAGTGCATTTGCTTTCTCCCACACATGACTGGTCTCCTCCAGCCAGAATGGTGCCTCACCCATGGCATTGTCACCCGGCTCCTGGGATTTTCTTGCTACTTGGTCATCACTTGCTGAGTGTGAACTTTTCCTGAGCAGAGCCAAAGAATATTTTAAATACTGTAGATTACATGCAAACTCTCTCTCTCTTCTACATTTCCTCCTCTTCTTCCTTCTTCACTTTAAAAGCATGAAAACCATTCTTAGCTTGAGAATCATACAAAACCCAGCTGTGGGCCAAATTTTGTCAGCAATTCCTAGTTTGCTGACTCTACTGTTAGTGGGTATGACACTTCTAAACAAAAACATAACTAGTCAAACTACATCAGTGAATTTCATGTTGATGACCATGCAGCCATTTCAAAATGAAGGAGTCAAATTTAGACAGATGTCTTTGGTTGTCACAACGACAAGAGGGAGAAGGTTAACAGCACTTAGTGCCCAGTAGCCAGGGAGACTGAGCATTCAGAATGCACAGAGAGATCTAGTAGCAAATTGCCTTTGGAATTTCCTCAAAGCAAAGACATTAAGAGGCCAAGTCCTCAAAGCCAGCTGCCTAAGCACTGAGTAGGAGGACAGAGTCACATGTGAGGACCCTAGAAGCACGTAGTCTCTTGGTTCCTCCTGGAATCTCTCTGGCTCAGAACCCATTGAAAGTCTCTGGGTCTCTGCTTCTTAACCAGCAGTGCTGCAAGGCTTGGCAGAGGGTGCCATAGCCTCCTCGAAACTGCATGAATTCACTGTGTCTTCTACCAACCACCCCCACCCCGCAGAGCTAACTTGAAGACTCAGAAGTTGAAGGGCTAGCAGTTCATCTAAGAATTCTAAACTGAAATAAGACCCCTAGAAACAGATCAAACCTCTCTCTACTGGAGAAGTCTGTCCCTCAGTGACTGTTGGGAGGTGTTGAGCTGCGCCAGGCCAGGCTTCATTTAAAATGCAGCCCCAAGCAGACAGAATGATGCAATGAAAATACTGGGTTAGTATTTGTGTTAGTTTGTTTATGTAAGATAACAAAATGTCTTTGGCTGAGTAATTTGCAAACAATAGAAATTTATTGTTCCAATTCTGGAGCTGGGAAGTCCCAGGTTAAGGCACCTGTCTAGAGAGGGCCTGTTTCTCATGGTGGGTACCTCATTGCTGTGTCCTCAAATGATAAAGAGGACCAGGTAACTCCCTTCAATCTCTTTTATAAGGGCGCCAATTCCATGTACAAAGGTAGAGCCTTCATGGCTTCATCGCTTCCCAAAAGGCTTGTTATGGTGTAGATTCAAAACATCCCCCACATCAGGCATGCTGGCACACTCCTGTAACCCCAGCACCCGGGAGGTTGAGGCAGGAGGATCACAGTGAGTTTGAAACCAGTCTGGGCTACATAGTGAGTTCAAGGACAATGTGAGAGACCCTGCCTCAAATGACCTAAGGAATTAAATTAAATAATAAAAACTCCCCCCAGTTCTCATCTGTTTGCGAGGTGACTGGGTGATGGGTTCTATGCCTGTCAGTGCATTAGCCCATTCATGGTTCAGTAGCTGAGAGTGCTATGAGGAGATGGGGCTGGATGGAGGAGGCTCCTGGGATATGACTGGAAAAGTTTTCTGGCTCCTCTTTCTCTCTGCTTCCTGGATGCCCGGAGGTGAACACCCTTCCTGAGTATGCCACTTCGGCCTTGAAACCAGCCAAGCAGGCACTGAAACCAAATAGGCCTCTCCTCCTCAGGTTGCAGGTGTCTGATATCCCCCGCCCCCAGCTGCCAGTGACCGGAAAGTCACCGACACAAGCCCACACCTATTAGCTACTGTTGTGCTAGGAGTTAGGGTCCAACACAGGAATTGGGGGGAAAGCCTGTTCAGTTTTAGCCGTGCTCCACCCGGTAATCCAGAGCTGCCCGGCAGGGTGGCCTGCTTCACCACCTCCTTCCTTCCTAGTTCAGCTCCATGATCTGTCTGGGTTTTATTCACACAGAGACACTTTAGTGACCCAGAAAAGCTTCAGCCACTGTCCTCAGCAAAGTGAATACCATTGTTCAAGTGCTTGCAGGTTCCCTGTATGTGAGAAAACTGAAAAATGTATTCATCAGTCAAAAAGGGCTTGATCAGCCTTGTTTATAGGGTTAGTTATCACTTCCAACGCCAAGAAGACATTAGTCAGAATCAGACACAGAAGATGGGGTCTGATGATTGCAGGCCTTACTATTCTTTTTTTACTTGAAAGAGAATAGAACAAAACAAAACAGAACAAAACAGAACAAAGCAAATCAGAACAAAACAATGCAAGCAACACAGGATTTCAACACAACAGGAAATCAACAGTGGCTTCCACGTGTCTCCTGTTCTCCCCGAAATAGTTGTCCATATCTTCACACACGATGAATTCAAACAAAACAAAAAAATAAAACCCATCAAAGTAAAAGGATGAAAGAATTACCAGTCTTCAAAACCAGACAATAGGAAAGTCAACAATGGCTACCATAATGTCTCTTGTTCTCTTCAAAACAGCTGATGAGTTCTTTATCTCTTAGAGTCATCACTTTCCTGTTTACAAAATCAAAGTGGTCAGTCCCTTTCAAGACTTTTTATTGGCAGTGATTTTGATAATCCAGAAGAGATAGAGCATGTTAAAGCTCTTTCTAAACTAAAAAGCTCCATAAAAATACGGAATCTCTTAGCATACTTCATTTCTTACATAAATCAGAACATGGAAATTCATAAAAAATTCCTTTTTGTAAAAATTTTTAGACAGTAAAACCCAACAAAGCAAAACATAATAAAGCCAAATAAAGTATAGCAGTGAAAGTGGTACAGAACTTCAAAACAGGACACTAGAAAATTGATAATGGCTATCTATAATTATACATCTTGCTATCTTCTCAATAGTTGTCCATACCATCAGACATAGCAGAATCAAACAAAACAGAATAAAACCAATCAAAACACAACACTGAATAAAACTAAACAATAAATTAGAACAAAGAAAACAGTGAAAACACTACTTTTTTTTTTTTTTTTTTTTTTTTGTATTTTTACCGGTACCAGGGATCAAACTCATGACTGCCTGCTTGCAAGGCAGGCACTTATGCCACTGAGCTAAATCCCCAGCCCCGAGAACACTACTGCATATTATTATTTTCAAAATAGTCATTCAGGTTATCAGACACAAGGATAAAACAAAACAGTAAAATGTAACAGAACGCTGGATTTCAAAAACAAGACAGGAGGAAATCCCCCACAGCTGACACAATGCACACTACCACCTGCCAAGTAGATGCCCAGACCACCAGCACCAGGCCCACAGAGTCAAGCAAACAACACAAGCATCAGTCTATTCCCTTCCCCTCAGTTGCTACCATCTCCCTTTGAGTCCGCCTAATCAGCAGGGGGTGGAGTGGGGTTGGGGTGGGGTGGGGGGTGCTCTTCTTGTTTTTTAGCCCACGCTGGCTGACTGAGGCTCTTAATGATCAGCATGGCAAGGCTCGCTTCATTGGAAGGTGTGGTTTCTTTTCTGGCTGAAGCTGTTTCCCATCAGCGTGGTGGGGCTTGCTTCATGGGAAGACCCATAAAAATTCTTTCTGCTTTATGATTATTTCTCTTTAAGACAAATTAGTCAATTACATGAGGAAACAGGTCATATCAAACTTTCATCTGGGGACTTTATGCTAAGGTCGCAGGATTAGTTTAGATTTCCTGCCATTATTTGTAAGTTCCATGCCGGAATTTCTAAAGCTTTGGGGTGATTTATCCTGGAGTCCACATCCATATCCACAGCCTGCATTGGCCCATCTGGGCTAAGCACTCTTTGGATGGCTGATTTTCTCATGTCATGGCAACTCCATGAGGTATGTATTACTGTTTCTTTTTTCCAGATAAAGAAAGTGAGACTAAAGAGTTTAATTAAGGTCTCAGGAAGAGAACCAAGAAGAAGCTAACTCTTTCCTGTGAGCAAACTTTTGCATGGGTTGGGAACAAGACGTGCCAACATCCCCCCCTACATAAGCAATTGACTGATTGGAGACACACAGGTGGAGATTATAGCCAGTGAAGTACAAACAACTTAATGCCTGTTTTGTTTGGTTGATTTTGCAGGCCTAAAACCAGTAGTCTGAGCATCTATTTAGAGGATAACAATATATAATATAGTATCTATGGGAGAATCTCCTTCTGAAGGTGGTAGCCATTATCAATTCCCTATTATCTTGCTTTAAAGTCCTGTGTCATTTT
This sequence comes from Cavia porcellus, assembly GCF_034190915.1. NCBI lineage: Eukaryota > Metazoa > Chordata > Mammalia > Rodentia > Caviidae > Cavia > Cavia porcellus. The sequence goes on along the minus strand of NW_026947484.1, from coordinate 136,492,444 downwards.
CATTGTTTTGTTTTGTTTGATTTTATTATAACTGATGGCATGAACACCTAGTTCAAAGATAAGACATATTATGGTAGCCATTGCTGATTTCCTATAATCCTGTTTTTAAGTTCTATATGACTTTCATTGTCTTGTTTTGACTGGCTTTATTCTGTTTTGTTTGGTTTTATTCTTTTTAAAAAATAATAATTAATAACAATAAGAATAATAATAAAGAGTTTAAGTACCTGGCCCAAGGAAATTCAATGAGAAATATATAATTTTCTTTTTAAAAATAGAATTTTCAGGCTGGTCATAGTGGTGCACATCTGTAATCTAAGCACTTGGGAAGCTGAGGCAGAAAATTTTCTGTGAGTTTGAGGTCAACCTGGGCTACAAAGTGAGTTCAAGAACAACCTGATTGCAGCATGAAACTGCCTCAAAAAGATTTTTAAAACCCCAAAATTTGAATTTTCAATTCAATATAGTCATTCAAATCTTTGCCAGAAGACTTTAAAAACAAATATTTCCCTTTTGTTAAGTCACCAACATATATACAATCTTTCTTCAGGAAAAATAAAAATGTGCAAATGCAAAATAAATTGACAGAAAAAACCCCACAAATTCCAAACATTTTAGAGAGATCACTTTTAGTTTGTTCTTTGTACAAGTCCAAAGCAGATCCTAAAGATCAGTTTTTTGGAAAAGAAGGTAAAATATGACTGAACACTTCAGGAATGATGAAAAAGACTTGACTACAAGGACTTTGACATAGATTCTCTATTTCCCCAGGACTCTTTAACACCCCTTGTTCCCTCAAGAATCTCGAAGGGATGGGAGTTATTTCACCTCACATTTCCCACTCTGTTCCCTATGCATTAAGTAAAAGCTCTCCATGTTGAAGTCAATATTTCCTCTCCTAGTTTGTCATTCCTCTTTTCCTTTGGCTGCAGCAGTCCCAGCATTTCTCTGGCTTTGATGGATGGATCAGAGGCTGCTATGGTCACGTATAGCATGAGTGAGTCTCCTGAAGAGTCACACACTGGGACTCTGGTCCCTGGTATGGAGATGCTGAGATATAGTGGAAACTCTAAGTCGAGAAGGTCTTCAGGCAGCATTTCCCTTGTAAAGAATTCATGTAGATATCACAGAGCCCTGGATGGTACGTTGGTACCTGGATGGTGCCCGGATGGTATGTTGAACCTGGATGGTTCCTACAAAAACAAATGGTCAGAAAAAGAGCATTTGAGCTAGGCCACCATGAGGAGATTGAGATTTTTATAGGCAAGTAGGGAAGCTGCATGCGTTCTAGAGAGAGTGTTATGAGTGAGGTGACAGACAAAGAAAGCAGAGTGGGGGCTACAGCTCAGTGATAAAGCACTTGCCTAGCATGTGCAGAAGGTCCTGGGTTAGACCCCCAGTGTGGGTGGGAGGAGATAAGACCAACAGGTTGTGTGTGGGCAACACTGAGTTTTGTTGAACTGTGAGGAACAAGTGGCAGGGGGGTGGGGATGGGCTACTTCATGATAGCCCCGAATGGCAACTGTTCTTTTAGTTAACAACAGGAAACTCTTCAATTTCCCATCATAGAGGACAGGCTGGCCGGAGCTGGGGATTTAGGTGACAGTAGGATGGTGGTAAAAAGGAGGAGCGGCTGTTGAGGGGAGCGGTCACTAAGGACCCAGGTGTGAGAGAAACAGAGTCTGAGCTGGATAGAAGTAGTCAACTATGAAGAAGGATTCTTCACAGACAACTTCCAGGAAGATGTCAAAGATGGTAGGAAGGTTCCCAGGCCAGGTACCTGAAAGAGATGGGGGGAGTGAGAGGAATTAGGCTGAGAAGAGAAGGTAGGGATATGTGTGTTTTGTGCATGGCACTTTCAGGGCCCTACAAGATACCTAGAGAAAACATCAGTCAGTTGGCAGGTCAGAGATCTGGGTGTGGTTCAACAAACCCTTTTGATCACAAAGGAAAGACAGTCGGGACAGTGCTGGGACAGCCCGATAAAACAGCCTGGAGGATTGCACACTGTGACATGCAGGCTTCAGTAGGGACTGTGGAACTCACTCTCCTCCCCTGCAGAGGCGAACCCAAGGTCATGAGAGTCAGCTGATTTCTCTTAGTTCACACAGCCAATTTGTTCTCTCTAATTTATACAGGAGGTCAGTTATCCTTTAGGTGGTTAAAATTTTAGTGTTGTTATAATATTTCGTTTTAACAAAGAAACTAATTTGCATCTCTCTCTTCACGTCTCAGGTTCATCGAGGCACTGTATTAATGAAATAAAGATCACCTTCTTCTCTCTTGGTAAATTTGGCAGCCTCCCAGAGGCAAGTGGGATCTTTAGGAATCAGGTGCAGGGCCATGATGGTTGGATTTTATTCCTTCGGGGTGGAGTGGGGGTGTCTACTCAGGTCTCCCATACTTAGCACTCCATGAGGCCCACAGCCAGAGAAAATCAACTGTTTTTTCTGGGTCTCAGTTCATAAACTTGCACCAAGGAAATGGTGCCCGACTTTCCAGATGCAGAGGACAGGAAGCAAAACAAGTCTTTTACTGGACCCCCAAATTCCTTTCTTTTTCACCTAAAGGGTGATGGTCCAATTACAGACTCCAAAACTTTTAAGCAAAGCAAACAAAACCTCAACCACATCGCAAAGGTCACCCGGCCTGTGGGGAAAGTTAACGATTAACTTGTGAAAGTGATTTTTGAGGATCTACTTCCACAGCATTCAAAGACATAAGTAGACAATTTTAGGCCAGAGAAAATTCTAAGTGTCTTCCTCTCTTATCCCTCACCTCATGAGCTCTGCCCATCTTGCCTTCCCTAGGACATTGACCCCTGTCCAGGTGGGGAGTGTTCATCACGCCAAGGGCAGGGAATGTATATGTGGGTCCCTCCCTGCCCTGCCCCTGTCCCTTGGCTCCTGCCAAGTTCACTTGGCTGCAGAGCCCAGCAGGAAAGGCTGAGGCTTCCACCCGGGCTCAGGTCTTGGTCTGCTTTGTTTCCACGTGTCTCTTCTGTCACCTGTACTATAAGCCATCATGACCAAACACAAAGATCGGCTCTGTCTGCATTGCATCTAGATGGTGACCTTGGGTCACTTCTCCATTCCCTGTGAGTCTCCAAACGTTTATGAGCAAATGGGTTTATGATGCCTACCTACTTCAAAGAGTCACTGTGGAATTCAAAGAGATACCGCATACAGCGCCCTCCTCCCCCAACTGTGCCAGGCACCTAGGAAAGATCTGGAATCTTGGCATCCCGTCTTCTCCTGGAGCATTCTTGCCCCATCTACCACGCCGCCTGTGGGAGCTTGATTTTCTCCCTCTGCTTCCAGGAAAAGGCGTCCATAAGCACACCACAGCTTCCTTCCGCCCCTGCAGCCCAGCTCCTGCACAGAAGGAGGCTGCCACCTGGAGCAGGGCTCTTAGGTGGGCATGAGCCACTGTGTGGCATCAGTAATGTTCCCCTCTGAGACGAGGGATCCAGGAACATGGGAACCCCGGGGTCACGACAGCGCTCTGGGCGCCAGCAAGGCTGCAGCCACCGCAAATCCGCACAGCGCGTTGCAGAGCCCGGCCCGCAGTGTCCCCGCACGCTCTCCTTCCCCGCTTCCGCAGGCGCAGTTTCCCTGCGGCTGCCGCAGGGCGAGCAGAGCGGCCGCGGGCGCCCCCTGCTGCCGCTGCACCGCAGTGCGGACCTGGAGGGAACCCACGCACCGATCGCGCCGGGTGGGGCTCCCAGAGGGCAGCAGTCACACACGGTGACTCGTGGACAGAATGGAGGATAGTAGGCTTTTTTGATGCCCCTCACATCTCTCATGAGCGGGATAAGGCATCATGGCAGGAGGCAGCGGAGGCCAGAGGGAAGGAGAGGAGAGGCCTCCCGCTAAGGTTATGACCACAGAAGGAAAAGATCCCCAGCGCCAGCAACCTTGCACCCCGCCCCCTGCACGCCCCAAACTACCCTCCTGCAGGCTGCCTGTCATGCTCACCTGCTCTCTCTCGCCTGAAAATTCAGGCTGAGGTCTTTTGGGGGGGTGTTGCCTCAGTTGGTGGGGTGCTCTGATATCCTTCCATGCAGGGAAGAGAAAGATTACGTTTTACTCTAGATACAAGCTTTTGCCGTTGGGCTGTGAAGATATTTTTATTCATTTCGGTGGTGTTCTTTCCCACGGGCACTTGTTTACTGGTCTTTTGTACCCCGGCACTCATGGTTGGGTCCTGGGGGAGGTCCATAAGTTTCAAAGTGTGAGAACCGAAGACAGCAGCTCACAAAAGAACCCGCCCGGGGCCAAAAGTAAAGCTAGTTGAATGAAAGGAAATGAGTGGTCTAGACTCAGAGACAAAGAGAACTGGACAGAGAACATCCGCCAAGACCACTACTCTTTGTCCCTGTGCGAGGCAGGAAGGCAGGCTGAACTCCCCTCCAGCCTTGCTTAAAAGTGTCAGGCTGTAAGGTGTGTGCTGCAGACCCAGCCGGCAGAAGCGCTAGCTGGAGCCGAGCAGCGCTAGCCGGCTCGCCAGACACCTGCTAGGATGGCAGGCTGGTCCTCTGCAGCATGACTTTGCCTTTTCTCAGCCATGCCTCCGCAGGCTGCACTGGCCATGCCGGAAGAGCCTGGCCTTCCCAGAAAACGGACTTCAGGAGCGAGGCGAATCGCACCAAATTTAATAAGTGATCAGAAGATCATCGAGGTAAACCTAAGGGAAATAGAAGGAAAAAACAATAGAGCAGAAACTAATAGCACAGCAAACTTACAAGAGAAAAGAGCAACAAGGCAAAACAAAAATGATTCTTTACAGATTTATCAAAAAAGATGAATACAGATGCATGCAAAATTAAATATTTTGAATAATGTAGTGCTAGTTAATTTGAAAACTCAGGCGAAAAGAAAAAGTGCCTAGTAAAATACAAATTGACAACATACTTAATAAATAGGAAACCTTAGGATCTTTTACCTCTAAAGTAAATGTATTAGCACTTTAAAATGTTCTACAAAACACAAGATCCAGTTACCATTTGGGGTTTTACTAAACTTTCAAGAAAAGTTATTGAAATAGAATAGAAATAGTATTCTAAAACAATAATAGAGTAGGATCAATCTGTAGGAGAAAGAGAGAGAGAGAGAGAGAGAGAGAGAGAGAGAGAGAGAGAGAGAGAGAGAGAGAGAGATGCATACTCTGAAACAACAGGTAATTGTAAAACTTTAATCCAACATGATTCCATTTATAAAAAGCTCAAAAAGACAAAACAAAAAACACAGTGTTTGGGCTGTTTGCTGATTTATACCTTTCCCCACAATTTTAAACTCTCAAAAATGGTGACGTGTCTCATGGCCAGCACATTTAGCAATACCTTTCTCTTTTGAGGCATAAAATAATCCTGCAGGTTTCAATTCAGTGAAATATGGTAAACAGGGAAGCTATAAGGGGAAACAACAGAATAATTGGATCAAAGCCTGGTCACCTGCCACTGTGACCTGTGATGGAGGCCTGAGAAAGGTGGAGGCACCAGGAGAATTCTGAAGAACCAAAGAACCAGTAAATGTGCCATTCCTCACCTGTGCAGAGTATACTGGTGTTTGTTTTATCCTTCTTCTCATTGGACTTTCCCACATAGGAATATTTTTCACAATTTAAAAGAGAGTGTGCAAGATGTGGGAAAGGGGAGATTCAGGTCTCAGCCTAATCAGGGAGTAGGTGAGGAGCCAGGTGGTGGAGCAGAGGAGGCTTCCAGACCTAAAAGGGAGAGCTAGAGGTTGGAGGGTCAGAGCCACAGCCCATGGAGCAGCCGGCCTTTCAGGGGAGAGCCTTCCCTGTTAGCAAGAGGAACAGGAAAATGGAATTGTGAACGTGCAGTTGGGGTTTCCTGTGTGCTACCCTTGTGATGGTTTCTACATTCTGTAGGAAGAGCGGATTTGTGGCAAGGAACACTTATCAGCAGTGGCACAAGTGGGCAAATGACCAGAAGTGGGAGGCACTAAAAATGATGACTGTCAACTTGGTGACTTTCTGGTCTCTTGTATGCCACCAGAAAATCTGTTGTTTTTATATCTATGTATTCCTTTTATTGCTCTGCCAGTGAAGAGTATGTTTTCTCAGTTCCCGGTTGAGTTTGCAAGCAACCAATCTGGTGGTTTCACCAGAAACATTTATTTCCTCCCAGTACTGGGGCCACCAGTCTAAGTCACAGGGTGCAGCAGGGTTAGGTTCCTCCACCATCTCCATCCTTGGCTTATGGATGGCTGGCTTCCCTGCAAGCAGGCGCATCTCCCGGGGCTCTGTGGGCAGTTACCAACTCTTTCATAGACACCGGTAACACTGGAGTGGGGACCCATTCTCAAGGTGGCATTTTAACTTAGTCACCTCTTAATCACATTTTGAGATGGGGGTGGTGGTTAGGCCTTTAGCATATGAGTGGGAGGCTCACTTCAAACCACATCCCTGCCCTCTTTGGAGAGAAAGTGGAGATTTAGAGAGACCCTAGGCCCTGCCAAAGGTATGCAGTCACACAGCATCCGAGCTGAGATGCAAATACTAGTGGATGAGCCGCAGTAACTGAGAACCAGCCCGTCCATGATACAACACAGTCCTGTGCCTAAAGCCTGGAGAAATATGGGAATGGTCTTTTGCAGAATTAAAAACAAAAACAAAAGAAACTGATCAGAATAATACTTTCTGTCCTGGCTTTAAGTGGAAAGACTGGCACTTTTGTTATAATGGCAAGAAACAATGTAGTGTCAATCAGAATCCACTGCTTAAGCGCCTTCTGTGGAGGAGCCAGGTGTAGGGCACTGAAGGGCCCACTGGGTGACACCTGCTGGACTGGAAAGGATTGAGGGAGTCGCTTTCATATGTGGCCTCGTGCTACCATCTGCTGGTCAGATATGGGCACATTCAGAAATCAGCAAAGAGTACCCACCCACCCCACACCCTCCACAGATCTCAGGAACAGGGAAGGCAGGGATCAGACTGTGTGCTGAGTCAGTGAGTTCCTCCCTCTCCACTCATGCACACAGTGGGAACCGATGGTGCAGTCAACTCGCCCTGTGGTATACTGTGACTGCGCAGCTGTCTTTCAAACTTTTGCCTCAGTAAAAACAAAACCAAAAACCTGTTACCTCTGCCACCTTCTCAAAAATGCTATTTTCCAAGATCCAAAAACATGAAAATTAGAATGCAAATTTTAGCACCATGCATCATGGCCCATGCCTGTAATCCCAGCTACTCAGGAAACTGAGGCAGGAGGATCTCGAGATCAGTGCCAGTATGGTCATTTAGCAAGACCCCACCCATCTCAAAACAAAACAAAACACCAGGCAGTAGAATGATGATTCTGAAGATTTGGCCAAACAATGGATCCTTCATTTATGTTTTCAAAAGCTGTAAACTTTTTATATATTTGCTGAGACTAGTTTTTAACATTTTGAAAGCATGATTTCTGCTCCAGAGGCTGAGGCAGGAGGATCACTGTGAATTTGAGGCCAGCGTGGGCTAAATAATGAGTTCAAGAGCAACCTGAGCTATGTAGTGAGATCATGTCTTTAAAAAAATCTAACTAATTAATTTAAAAAATAAAGCCATGACTTCCTATGTGATAACCTAGAGGCCCCACCACTTGCTTACAGTACTTTTGAAAATAATTTTTTAATTAAAAAATTATTCTATGTTTGTGGGACATTAACAATATATCCATTGTGAGGAACTGATGCATGCACATAGCAATCTGGATCTTTTTTATTTCTTCTTTTCTCTTCCCCATTCCCAAATCAGTTTCTCATCTTCACACAGTCTATCTCCCTATTTCCCAGCATCTATCTTTTTTTTTAAGGGTAGAAATAATGCATAATTTCAAAAAAATAAATGGTAAGAAGTCACTAGCTGTTATTGTCCTCTTACAAATAGTTGTTCAAGTTACAAAAGTGAAGCATACAACGTGGACATTCAAACAGCAAGACTGCAAACAGTTCTGTTCAATTATCCCACAAAAACTGAGTAATATGGTTATTAGTCCTATACACTTAAGCATACATGCAGTTATATCCTTTAGAGCACTTTTTTTTCCTCTCTGTTTTACAATAGCAATTACACATTTGGGGGTTTATTACTCCTACATTTCTTATTACTTTTTACTAGAGACAAAATGTGATATTTATAAATATGATTCTTGTTTATTTCACTTAGGATAGCCTATAGTTGTCTCCATTTGCCTATGAAGGCCTCAAGATCATCCTTTTTATAGCCAAGTAATATTCCATTGTATAAAAATACCACATCTTTTTCATCCACTTTGTGGTTGATGGGCATCATGGTTGTTTCCAAGATTTAGCTATTACAAATTGTGTTGCTATGAACATGGGTGTACATATGTCACTGTGATATGACCTTTTCAGTTTTTCTGGGAAAATATCCAGGAGAATACCTGGGTTGAATGAAACTTCCAATCCTAGTCTTCTGAGAATTGTCCAAACTGATTTCCATAGTGGTTGCACCAGTCTACACCCCCACTAACAGTGGAGCAGTGTTCCTTTTCTCCCGCAACCTCGCCAACATTTGTTATCAGTTGATTTCTTGATGGCAGCCATTCGTTCTGGGGTGAGATGAAATCTCAATGCTGTTTTAATTTGAAATTCTCGAATGACCAGTGCTGGTGAACATTTCTTGATGTATTTATTTGCCATTTGCATATCTTCATCTGAGAACTGTGTGTTCATCTCAGATGCCCAGTTTTGGAGAGAGTCTTTGAATTTGGGAAGTTTAATGTTTTTCAATTCTTTATATGTTCTGAATATAAGTCCTTTGTCTGAGGGGTTGCTCGCTATAATTCTTTCTCATTCTGTGGGTTTTATTTTCACTCTGTTGGTGATTTCTTTTGAAGTGCAGAAACTTTTCAATAATATGAGATCCCAGTTGTTGATTCTTTGAACTGTTTCCCATGTAGTTTGCATTTTGTTCATGAATTCTCAGCCTACTCCTATGTTTCCAAGACTTCTACCTACCTTGTGTTTCAGTAGATTTAGTGTTTCTGTTTTAATATTTAGGTCTTTGATCCATTTAGACTTTAGTTTTGTGCATGGTGATAGGCATGGATCTAGTTTCAGTCTTCAGCGTGTGGAGAGCCAATTTTTCCAACACCATTTATTAAAGAGACTATCCTTCTTTCATGTTTAGCCCTTTTTCAGGTGGCTGAGTGTCTTTGTAGCTGTGCATGCATCTTCTAATCTTGATCCTCAGATATATTTCTTTGCCAGTACCATGTTGATTTTATCCCTGTGGCTTTGTAGTATAGTTTCAAGTCAGGAATTGAGATGCCTCCTGACTTGCCTTTGTTGCCCAGAATTGCCTTTGCTATTCTGGGTTTCTTCTGTTTCCAAATGAATTTTACGAGTGTTTTTCTTTTCTAGACCTGTGAGGTATATCAATGGTATTTTGATTGGGATTGCATTGAATCTGTATAACAGTTTTGGGAGTATGGCCATTTTCACAATGTTAGTTCTTCCTAGCCAAAAGCAAGGAATATCCTTCCATTTTCTAATATCCTCTTCAATCTCTTTTTTTTAGCATAACATAATTTTCAGCATATAGGTCTTTTACATTCTGGATGATTTCTAAGTATTTCATCTTTTTAGATGCTATTGTGAAGGGCGATATTTCCATAATTTCTCTCTTGGTGAGTTTTTGTGTACAGGAATGCTATTGATTTTTGAGCATTGACTTTGCATCCAGTTACACTGCTGAATTTGTTTATTATATCTAGTAGTCTTTTAATGGAGTTTTTTGGATCTTCTATATAGAGTATCATGTCATCTGCAAATAGTGATAATTTAACTTCTTCCTTTTCTATCTTTATTCCTTTTATTTCTCTCTCTTGTCTGATTGCTCTGGCTAGTGTTTCTAAAACTATATCAAATAGGAGTGGTGATAGTGGACATCCTTGTCTTGTTCCTGATTTCAGAGTGAAAGCTTTGTCCATTGAGTATGATGTTGGCTGTTGGTTTGTCATAGATGGCCTTTATAAGATTGAGGTAGACACCATGTATTTCAAGTTTCTGAAGGGTTTTTATCATGAACATGTGTTGGACTTATCAAAAGCTTTTCTGCATCTATTGAGATGACCATGTGGTTTTTGCTTTTGACTCTGTTGATGTGGTGTATTACATTTAATGATTTGCATACATTAAACCATCCCTGCAATTCTGCCATGAATCCCATTTGGTCATGATGTATAATCTTCTTGATGATTTACTGCATTCTATTTGCCAGTATTTTATTGAGAATCTTTGCATCAATGTTCATTAGCAAGATTGCCCTATAGTTCTCCTTTTTGGTTGGGTCTTTCTCTGGTTTTGGTATCAGAGTAATACTTGCCTCCAAGAATGATTTAGGAAGGATTGCTTCCTTTTCAATTTGAAGAGTTTAAGGAGTATTGGCATCATAAATTCTCTAAATTTCTTGTAAAATTCAGCTGTGAATCTATCAGGACCCAGGCTTTTCTTTGTTGGTAATTTTAAAATTAGGTTTTCAATTTCAGTAACTGATATTGGCTTATTCAAAATTCTTACATCTTCTTGGCTGAGCTTTGTTAGTTCATATGTTTCTAGAAGTCTGTCCATTTCCTCTGTGTTTTCCACTCTATATGAATAGAGATTTCAAAGTAGGATATTATGAACTTTTGAATTTCCATGGGATCTATTGTAATTTCCCCCCTTTCAGTCCTTATTGCATGAATTGGGACTTTTTCTTTCTTTTTCTTTATAAGGTTAGCTAGAAGTTTGTCAATTTTGTTTATTCTCTCAAAAAATCAGCTTTTCGATTCATAATTCTTTGTATTGTTTTTTAGCTTGAATTGCATTGATTTCTACTCTAATCTTTACAATTTTTTCTCTTCTATGAGCTTTGGGTTTAACTTGCTTTTCTTTTTCTAGAAGCTTGAGATGAAGCATTAGATTATTTGTGCTTGTTCTGTTTTCTTGATATGACAATTTATTGCTATATATTTCCCTCTTAAGACCACTTTCATTGCATCCCACAGATTGCAGTATGTTTTGGCTGCATTTTCATTGAATTGTAGGTATTGCTTTATTTCTTCTTTAATTTCATCTGTAGCCCACTGGTTGTTCAAAAGGTTGTTATTTAATTTCCATGTATTTATGCAGTATGTATGTATGTATGTATTACATGTATGTATTGAAATTTCTTTTGCCATTAATTTCCAATTTCAATGTGCTATGGTCAGATATTACACATGGGATAATTTCAATACATTTTCAGTTACCTAAGAATGTTTTATGGGATAATATATGGTCTATTTTGGAGAATGTCCCATGCGCAGCTGAGAAGAATGTGTATTCTGATATGGTTGGGCGGAACACTCTGTAAACATCTACTAAGTCCAATTGCTCACAGGTATGATTCAGTTCTTTTATTTCTTTGCTGGCTTTTTTTCTAGTTGATCTATCTCTGTGACAATGGGCTGTTAAGGTCCCCTGTTATAATTGTGTTGTTGTATATTTGGTTCTTCATGTCCATTAGTATCTACCTTACATAGTTGAGTGCTCCTTTATTTATAATTGTTAGTTCTTCCTCTTTAACTTTTCCACTAACAACTATGTAGTGACCTTCTTTATCTCTTCTAATCATTTTAGGTTTGAAATTCATGTTGTCTGCATGAACTTGCTTTTTTCTGGGTTTCTGTTGCATGAAATACTGTTTTGCATCCTTTGACTTTTAATCTATGAGTTTCCTTTTGGGTCAGATGTTTTTCGTGTATACAGAATATTGTGGGATCTTGTTTCTTGATCTATTCTGTCAACCTATTTCTTTTGATAGGTGAATTGAGGCCATTTACATTTATGGGCATCACTGATATGTACTGGCTCAGTTTTGCCATGTTATGTTCCAGTTGCTTGCTTTCTGTTTTTCCCCATTGTTTAATTGCTTGTGCTATCTGGTGGTTTCTTTCTGTTGTTGTTCTTGGGATTGTGGTCATTTTTATCTCTATCTAGTATTTCTTTCAATACACTTTCCAGGGTTGGTTTGGTGGACGTGAATTTCTTCAGTTGTTCTTTGTCATGGAAGTATCTTGTTTCTCCATTAAATTTGAATGAAAGTTTTTATGGGCACATCAGTCTGGGTTGAAAATTGTTTTCTTTCAGGGCTTGAAATACCTCACTACAAGCTCATGTTGAATTGAGGGTTTGAGCTAAAAAGCCTGCTGTGATTCTAATGGGCTTTCCTTGATAGGTGAGCTGTGTCTTTTCTCCAATAGCTTTTAGTATTCTGTTTCTATGCTGTATGTCTGAGAGCTTAATTATTATATGTCTGGGTGTAGATTTATGTTGGGTGTGACTGTTTGGCATTCTATATGCCTCACTTATGTGCATATCAGATTTTTTTTTCCACATGTTTGGGAAATTTTCTGGTATTACTTCTGTGAATATTTTAGTTACATCATTTGCATATACTCCTGCATCTTTACTGATGCCTATTAATCTTACATTGTTGCTCTTGGCATCATCTTGAAGCTGCTGGATTGTCATTTCATGTTGCTTTGTTATTTTTAAAAGTTCTACCCTTTCATGATCGCTAATTGTGATCCTGTCCTCAAAGTCTGAAATCCTATCCTCAGCTTCATTTAAACAGTTCTGCCAGCTCTGAATAGAACTTTTTGTTTCTTAGATGTGTCTTTGAGTTTGTTTCATGAATTCTGTTTGTTTTCTATATTGTTCATTCAAGGTTTCAATTAGTTTTTCATGCTCCTGTACTTTTTTCTCTATTTCTTCTTTAGCTGTGCTCAGTAACTCCTTTACTAAGGTTGTTATTTCTATCTTTATGTGGGAGAGTACTTTTATTTTGATTTCCTCTATAGCCTCATGGAGTTTTTTTTTTTTATTTCACTTGCTATCTTTTCAGAGATTTCCAGGATGTTACTTTTGAAGTCTTGTATTTCAATGTCTCCTGTACTTGCTCCTGGTGGACTAGATGTTTGAGATTGCATTTTGCTTTTTTGTTTTGCCATTTTCCCCTTTCAAATTGATATTTGGTCCTTCAATCCCACTAGTGTCAACAGTTGGTAGTGTATATCTTGGGTTCCTAATGGAACATTGATGTTTTTTCAATTGCTGGGTCTCTTCAGTGAAGAAATGGGCCAGTCACCTGTCTTCCCACTGCAGGCCTGCTGGGTGAGTCCTATATTCTTCCTGGGCTGACAAGCCTAGTAGTATTGATGTAGGTCAACTTTTCGTTCCTGCTATTACTTTATCTTCAGGTTATTCCAGTTCACCAAATCTCCCTATCTATAGTATTTGTGTCGGCTGAGGCCCTACTGTGTCCCTATTGTGTGCCTGGGTATCTCATAAGCCCTTTTGATTTTCTCCAAGTTGGGGGAGTCCTTACTGGCACACTCCTCACCTTGCCTGATGTGCAGGAAGGGGTCACCCACACTCTTGCCAGACTTACCAAGGTCTTACAGTTAGTTGGAGGGAGCTTTACTGCTGGCCCTATTTACCCACTGTACACCTCTATTTTAGGGGCATACTTACCACACTGCCTGGAGCCTGCTGAGATCTTCTGTTTGGCTGAGGTAGTTACTAAATCTCCTTTCAAGCTAGCACAGTTAATCTGCTGTATTCCAAGGTTCTGGGAGAAAGGGTGGGAGTCGAAGGTCAACAGCAGTATTAGGTCCAGGAATTAGGGAGTGTTCCCCGAGGAACCAAAGGTGTCCTGGGTCTGGGCATTTGCTGGGTGTGGGCCAAGGTCCCAGGGCAGCACAAGTTCCCCAGGGCTGGTGGGAATCAAGCAGGAAGCTCAGGGTGGCCCAGGCCAAGGTCCCAGGGCAGCACAAGTTCCCCAGGGCTGGTGGGAATCAAGCAGGAAGCTCAGGGTGGCCCAGACCAAGGTCCCAGGGTGGCGTGGTGTTCCTCAGTGCCAGCTGGAGTCGCACCTATTTCTTGGTTTTGAGTGACATTGAGTGATATTTCAAAGCTTCCTCAGTGCACTAGGAATCACCTGGCCCACTTTGGCTCCCAGGGCAGACTGCTGGCAACTGCTTGTCACTTGGAGCTCGCTGGGCTTGGGCCAGTTGGGCTCCTGGGGACTCTGTGATTTCAGACACAGGGCCTGATCATACGGCCTGGGAGTGAAGTTCTAAGGCTTCCTCATGCACTGGAATTAAACCCAGGTTCAGTCAGGACCTCGGACTGGATGCCTGGCCTTGCTTGTTGCTTGGAGTTCATTGGGTGTGGCCCAGTTAGGCCCACTGGTACCTCCTGTGCCTCTTAGGGTGATTTCAAATGCAGGGCATGGTCTTACACACACACACACACACACACACACACACACACACACACACACACACACGAAAAGTTGCAAGTTTTCCCGGTGTGCTGAAATTCAACCCATGGGTGAGGTCAGGGCCTGGGCTTTTATTTTGCTCTTTAAACTATTTAACTTTGGGTTTCTTATCTAAGAGAAGCAATGTGGTGTTTAATCTTCTGTGTCTGACTTGTTTCACTTAGCATTATGGTCTCAAGGTGCACTCATACTCAAGTTTATCCTGCTTTATGGTAGAGTTGTGTATAAATACCATGTTTTCTCTTCCATTCACCTGTTGATGGGTATACAATCTGCTTTTAAGACTTAGCTATTATGAGTTGTGTTGCTATAAACATGGAATATGTATATATCACTATTACATGCTGTCTTTAATTCTCTCCTAAAGATACCGAGAAGTATAGTGGGGTCAAAGAGAATTTCTGTATTTAGTTTTTAGTATTCAGTTTTTTGAGGACTCGCCACACTGATTGGTTTTACTACTTTACATTGCCACCAACAACGTAGTAGTGTTCCTTTCCCCCACAGCCTCATCAGTGCTTGTTGATTTTTTAGTTCTTGATGATAGCTGTTCTTTCTGGAGTAAGATGGAATCATAAGGTTGTTTTGACTTGAATTTCTGTAATGACCAGAAATGTTGAACATTTTTTCATGTACCTATTGGCCATCGCACTTCTAGGAAATGTGTATCCACTTCACTTGCCTATGTTTTTGATTGGGCTTTTTATTTTGAGGAATCTAGTTTTTTGTTTTTTCCTTTCTTTCTTACTTTTTTTTTTTTGTTTTAGTTCTCTATATATTCCAGATATAGGTCTTTTGAGGAGTAGCTGTCAAATTTTGTTTCCCATTCTGTAGGCTATCTCTTCACTCTCATGTTTCCTTTGCTCTGTATAAGCTTTAAAACTCGATATGATCTTATTTATTGATTGTTAGTGTTGTTTCATATACAGTTGGGGTTCTGTTCAGAAAGTCCTGGGCTATGTCTTCAAGAGCTCAACTTACTTTATCTTGCAGCAGATTCAGTGTTTCTGTTTTTATAACTTGGCCTTTGATCTATTTTGATTTGACTTACAGAGTGAGAGATATGGTCTACCTTCATTGTTGTGCTCTAACCAATGCGCCTCCTCCTGTTTTGTATGCACTGTTTTCAATAGGATTAAATTTTCATTTCCAGTAAAGACTTAAGTTTCAGCTTCTTATAAATCCCCCCAACCCCCCTTCCCCATGTTTCTGCGTGTGCTGTTCCGAGAAAATGTTTAACCACAGAGAGCAATGGAATGTACCAAGAATCTCAGATGTTAATAGGTCAACAGGTCAACAGCTTTGCGGGTTTTTAGCTTTAAAAACCCCCACCCTTAGTCTGTTGCGTGCATAGTCTTCCATATTGGCTACTGGAGGCTGTGTCACCAGACCTGGAAATAAAGCCTTTGCTCCAAATTTCTTAATTTCTTGCTTCTTTGGATTTATTCTGGGGTCTGAGCTATCACAGAAATAGTGTCTTTTAATTCTCAGGGTTTTGGTGGTTTCCCTTGTGATTTCACCATTTTCATTTCTACTTGCATTGATATGGGGTTCCCCTATCCCTGTCCTTCTTATGGTATATTCAGCTAAGGGTTTATTCTCTCAAAGAACCAACTCTTTGACTCATTGATTCTTTGTATTGATTTTTAAGTTTCAGCTTCACTAATTTCCACTCTGACCTTTGTCATTTCTTTTCTTCTACTAGTTTTGGATTTGGATTGTCTTTGTTTTCCTGGGAACTCTACAGGCATCACTGGGTTATTTATTTGGAGGTTGAGCTATTCTTTTAATCAGTGCACTCACAGCTATGAACTTCTCTCTTAGGAATCTTTCATTGTGTACCATAGGCTTTGATATGTTGTATTCTCATTGTCATTTGACTCTGTAAACCCTTAAAATTTCTTCCCTGATTTTTCTATGATCCATTGATTATTAAACAGTATTTTAATAATCAATAACACTTAACTGATATTTGTTTTTATTTTCATGAAAAATCAGTTTATCCTTCTGAAAATTTTACTTTGTTCCAAAAGTATGTGTGCTTAAAAATAATAAAGAACCCCATTAGTTGAGAATCACTAAGTGAAGAAACCAGTGATCTCCCCAAGAATGCCTAATTGCTGGTCAGTTGTGCTATACAAGATGTGTTGCTATGTGGCCCTCAGCGCCCTTGAACATGGGTGGGTGCATGGGTTTTTTTGTGCTCCTTTCTTGTGAGCCCCTACACCTCCTGATGCAGCCATATACAAGTCAGCTCACTATGTCCCTCAGCTTTAGAAGAGATACAATGTCACATCTGTAATCTTAGACCACAATTCCTCACTAGCTTTGCCAGGTCAAGTGATCTGGCTCATGACCCCCAAACCTGATCTTGGTCACCTTTCTTCCCACTTCAGCTGTTTACATTCTTATCTTTCAAGGTCTTTCCTTGACTCTATTTTAATATTCTATTTATTTCCTTCAATGCACTTGCTTCATCTGTAATGATTGTGTGTATCTTATCTTCACCGGTAGGTATTACCCCATTTGCCAGTCCATCCTGATGTATTCCCAGGGCCTAATGCCTAGACATATTTATTTATCAATGAATGAGGGAAAGAGTAACTGCAGAAATGTATCGAGAGGTGAATGACACCAAAGGCAATCCATGCAGTTCACAATATGAATCCCTTTCCATAGACAGAAGGAAGTCTTATTTGCGACTCACAGCTTGGAAACAAAGAGAGGCCAGAGCTGCACTTTCACTGTGGACTTACACAGCCATCAAGATAACTCCCTCCATACTGAAAGAGCAGTGGAGGAGCACAACACTGAACCACAAAGCCTCTGCTCAGGAGAGTCGGAGGGCAGCAGAGGCGGCACCAGCATGCAGATCATCAGCTGCTACCACCTCATATATGCATAACCCTTGTCCAGTAGCTGTAAGCACCAGCCAGTAGGCCAGCTAGTAGGCTTCCTGTTGTATGATGTCTTTCTTTACAGAGGCCCCTGTACAGTGTAGGAAGCTCCCATCCTGCTCTGCACATTAACACCTCCACTTTACAAAAAGAACCTGTGCACAGCCAGTCAGAGAACATTCCTGGAAAGCACACCACTTTCTGGCCTCCCAGGGACTCTGTGTCCATTTTCTCAACAGATGTCAGAGCCTGTGTAGGGCAGCTAAACTGCTGTCAGTGGTGTGGGAAGCTTGATGAGCACTGTGCACAGGGTTGGTAGTGAGGACGGAATGCTAGCTTGGCTTTTGTGCAAGCTGGTTCCGATGCTTGGGACAGCTTTCCCATTGTGCAGTGCCAGCAGACTGTGGTGATCCCTTCTGCCATGTGCTGTTCCTCTCATGGATAGGTCACTGGGCACCTGGTAGAGGGCCCATCCCAAGAAAACAAGGCCAAGTCAGAATGAAATGGTCAGGACACGCAGGCAGGGTCAGCCTCAGGGCAGGCTGACCTGGGGGTTCTTGAGGAAGAAGGCCAGTTTTTGGGCAAGGGAGTCCAGTTCGCTGGAGTTGGTGGACTGAAGCAAGTTGCTCTTGGGTACGAAGTAGTGCTTGAGGAAATGCTGGCTCACACACTTGTGCAGCTTTCGCACCAGGCGCGGGAAGGCATTCTCAAAATCTTGCCAGTCTTTCAGCTGGGGGTACTTCTCACAAGTCCAGAAGAGCACCATCTGAGGAGGCAAGAGAGGCTGTCAGACAGGGCTCGGGTGATGAGGAGAAGACCTTCAGAAACAAGGGCTGAGTTTGCCTGGCCTTGAAGGAGGGAGAAGGAGTCACCTGGGGAAAGCAGACCCGCCATGAATTCATGATCCCAGCCTCAGCTGCATGCTCATTCTTATTCAGTGGGTCTCCTACACTTGTTTATTGCTTTATTCTCTTACTTTCCTCTGACATTTCCAGTGATCACTACTCTCTTTAAATCTATAATACCCCACTGTAGGCAGGTACCTCCGCCTCCTCCTCTACAGGGAACTCAGAAACCCTCGTTTCCCCAAACCAGACAGGGCACCCTCCTCTCTCCCCACCAGGACTCTGGGCCCTGCTTCGCAGGATCTGTGTCTGACTGGCTGCCCTATTCCTCCATGGTCTTTCAGTCTGTCTCCCTGCTTTCCCAAACCCTCACCTCCCCGCTGCCTTCCCCCTGCCTCTGCAAATCTAGGCCTCCAGAGTCAGTGGTAAAGCCCTAATGTTTGGCATCATTTCCTCTCCTCGTCTTTATGCTGTCTGCATTTGCCACATCACAGTTTCCTACCATTAGCGCTAAAAGCTGCTTTCTTTAAGCCCAATGGCCGCCATGTTTCTTAGACCAAGAGGCTTTTCCAGCCTTTGCTTTACCTGATTTCTCAGCTGATCAGCTTCTCCCATCCATACCCTCCCTCTTGAAAGGCTTTCATTCCTAGTAGCGTGGGTAATTTGCAAATCATGTTCTCCAGCTCAGACTTCCTCTGACCTCTTTAGCTGCAATGCTCGCTTACATGAAAGTTATGTCTGAACGTGTCCAAACTGAACTGACGGCCTTGTGCCACAAACCTGCTCTGCCTCCAGAGTTGCTTATCCAGCCAGATATGCAACATACAGACCTAGAAACATCCTTTTCCCTCACCACCCACACTCAAGCCCTGCCAATCCTCCTGCCCAAGGATTCTCAGACCTTTCTACTCCTTTCTTGCCAGTGATATTCTTCCATGTTGCCACCACAGCTCACCAGCCCTTGGCAGCAGTGTCCACTGGTCACTGAGTATCGCTCAACCTGTCACCATCCATGCTGCAGTCTGCAAGGACTTTTTGGAATATCAAACTTTGGTCCTTCTTGTCTAAGGACTTGCAATTCTCCCACTGTTTGACTTCCCAATTTCTTTTTTCAGGCCTGAGTCCTGGGGTTTGAACCCACCACCTTGATCTGAGCTGCATCCTCAGGCCTTTGTATTTGTTCATTATTTTGAGATAGGGTTTTGCAAAGTTGCCCAGGCTGGGCTCAAACTTGTGATTCTCTCGCCTCAGCTTCTCAGAGTGCTGAAAAATACAATTGTTAATATGACTAGGTCTATGAGGCTTGGTCTCTCTCTTCCTTTCCAACTTCGCAAAAAGGGCACCAAGAAAGACATGGAATCATTTTAGTTGTCCATCAGTAGAGGAATGAATAAATAAAATGTGATACAGATACATTGTGGAATATAATTCATCCATAAAAGAATAAAAGTTGCCATTTGGTGCAAAATGGACGGAACTAAAGGAACTCATGTTAAGTGAAATAAACCAGACCAGCAATACTAATACCATTTGTTCTCTCCTAGTGGAAGCTAAGGAAAATGTTCACTCAAATGACAAATAATGATCACTGGGATTGGGGAAAGCATGGGATGCAGGTGGGGAGGGGGATACAGAAAAGATGGATTTGACCAGTACATGTTACATGCATGTGTGAAAATATCACACTGAGCTCTTTTAATATGTTTAATACATGTCAAAAAATAAAATGCATTTAAAAAGAATGGACACGCAGTGAAGGATAATGTTTCCTTTAAATGTTTCTGGGAACTGGAGATTTGGGTATACCTCTCACCATATATCCAAAAACCACTCAAAGTAGATCAAAAACCTAAGTGTAAGACCTGAAACTATGGAACCACCAAAAGAAAGCAGAGGAAACTGAAGATGTTGGTGTTGGAAAAGATTTTTGAGAAAGACCCAAAAGCACATGTAACCAAAGTAAAAACAGACAAGCATGATTATTTTTGTCAAACTAAGAAACTCCTATGGAGCCACTTTGCTAAGGGCAGCATTCTGACACATGTTAGGGTGACCACAGTTTGTGATGATTTTATGTTTAAAATAGCTACAAGAATTCACAGCTTCCCAAAACATAGTGGTGATAAATGGTTGACGGAAAGGCTATTTGCCCTGACTTGATCATTACACATTGTGTGATATAACAGTGTACCCCATAAATATGTGCACTTATCATGTATTAATTTTTTAAAATTCACTAAATTATCATTTGATATCATATCAAAGAAGAAAGATGAGGAAGAAGAAAGGGAGCTGAATGAGGGGGAGGAGGAGGAGAGGAGGAGGAAGAGGGAGGCTAGAATAAGAAGGAGGAGAGCAGGGAAGCAAAGAACTGAAAAGGGGAATGGGAGGAGCCAGAGGCTACTTTCCTCTAGTCAGGGTGCTGCAGATGCACTCACTGCTCGGGGCCACATATTTCCACATGAGTAGTAGCTAGTGGAATGGCAGTTGTGGGTATTATGGCCCCTTTCTATGTTCATCACATCCTCTCCCATTTCTGAGTAGGTCCACTGAGCCCAGAGAGGCCATGGGTACCACCTATCCACAGCTTCCTGGGGTTGCAGCTCACCTGCAGATGGTGGGAGGTGATAACCGGCCTCTTCCCGGGACACCAGACATCCTCCAACAGCTGCCTCACTGCCTGAAAGCACTGTCTACGGCAGCCGCCATCCTCATCCAACTGCTCCAGCAGCACCTGCTCGGCCTGGGAGAAGCTCAGCTGCCAGTGATAGTTTGAACGGGCCAACAGGCTGAACCCAAAGGACTGGAAGAAGAGAAAAATCCAGAATTTAGAAAATGAGAAGTACAATGCTTGCTGAAGCAGAAAGCTGTTTTCTGACCTGAGGAACCTATGGAGGGTGGCAGTACGCCCTCCATGGGGCCAAAACAGGAGTCTGGGGAAGGCACAAGCCATCTTGGGGTGGACAGCTGGCAGGGGAAAGCTCCAGCCAGCAACAGAGCCCTCACCCACCTCCAGAGCTCCTAACACACAGACTGCAGGACCTGCCCACCAAGTCTCATTCTGCAGGTCCACAGTGGGGCCTAGGGCTCTTCCTTTCCAACAAGTCTGCGGGGGCCCCATGCTTTATGTCCAGAACTGCAGATCCAGTGAACCTTCGGTGCTGCTTCAGAAGCTGAGTGGCAGCAGTACTGAGATGGATAAGCTGTTTGAGTCTCTGCGCTGGGGAGCCAGGGTCCCAGTGGTGAATACCTTGATGCACTCCACTTTCCCTGGGGAAGGCCAGCACTTTGTGCATCGTGGCCACCGGGCTTTCTCAGGCCAGAGAGTAGGAATCTCCACTGTGGGGGCCAGCTCAATTTCCACTTTACAGACTGATGTTTCCACAGCAACCCAGACTGCAGGGCTGTTTGTCAGCATGCACACTTTACCTGAAGGGAGATGACCAGACAGTGAGAAGACAGCCATGGGCTATGGCGATGCAAGCATTCAGAGAAGGAATCTGTCAGCAGTGCCTGTGAGGACCCCTGACTGCTGCAGGGGAAGCTTTCCCACAGTGTCTACAGCACTCAAAGCAGGGCATCTGCAGCCAGATCTCACTGTTAGCCAGTCGGCCTTTGTTAGGGCATTGCTAGAAAACCCCCATTCCCTTAAAATTTTTATGCTACTTAGTTTATTTTATTTCACATATTTGGTACTGGAGATTGAACCCTAACCTTCACATACATCAAGCATGTGCTATACCCCCAAACCAGAACCTTTTTATTTAAATTAATACCTAATTTTCAGAAGGTTCAGCTTCCCTAGTAGTATTAATATCGCTGAAAGACAGTCATTTTGGTGGAATTCTTAAAAGTCCCTCAGATGATATCCCTACCATCCAGTCACTGAGCCACCCCGGTCATAGGTGTATTTATCACCATAAGCTCCTGTAATCGTAAGGTCTTTCGAAGCATGTTATGGTCACTGTTTTAGGGGATCACGTGTGGAAAAAGGCCCTCACTACTTTATCTGCCAACCAGGAAGGTAGAGAAACAGAGAGATAGACAGAGACAGACATACAGAAACAGAAACGTAGAAAGGGAAGAAAGGGAAATGATCCTGACAAAGTTTCCAGCATATACACTAGGCTATCTTCATTTCTAATTTGCTCCCCCTTCTTTCAACACACAGTGTGTTTTGTTTGTTTGCGTTTGTTAGAGATAAGGATGAGTCCTGAATCAGGATCTATTATTTTTCTTTGCCTTGCTCAGGGAAGTAAATGGAAGCTCATTAATTGTGTTAGGTTGCTGAGAAGGAAAACATTACTTTCTTGGCCAGGTGCGAGAAAGGGCTGATTATCTGCATCTCATCAGAGCTGCCCAGACAGGAACTCCAGCATGTCTGGCACTTCAGCATCATTTACTAAATCACCTCACCATGCTGGCGCAGGCTGAATTGCTTGCTTGCACTTTCACTAGTAATAATGCTGCAAACTAAAAGAGGTGAGCAAATAGGAGCAGGCCTGTCTGGTCCCTCGCCTTCCTCTGGAGCTCATTCTGCTCGCTACTGCACATAATGTGCAAGCCACCAGCTAGTTACTTATCCTAGCCTTTTTTTTTTTTTTTTTTTTTTGGTCTTTTTCATTTTTATCGGTACTAGGGATTGAACTCACGACTTATCCTAGTCTTAACATGAGTCTTGGTTTGCTCATCTGTAAAACTGGTGCAAAAATAATTCTTACTCTCTAGGGTTGTTATGCAGATTAAACCATGAAAGTGTTTTCTATGAGAATCTATTATGCATGAGTTATGATTACTATGAAAATTTTCAAATGTGTCCTTTTCTTTAAATACATTGCAAAGGTGATATCTCAGTGGGGTACTGTAGTCAGATGGAGACTGTTGCAGAAGAAATTGCTAATAATATCTAGGGTTTGTGAATAACTTGCTCTTTTAAGCAAGTACATGTAGATCCTGAAAAAGGTGCATAATTCACAGCGTGTTGTGTCTGTGCCAGGACAGTAATCTGCTGAAATCCTTGGGCGTGTTCAATGAGTACAAATTCCCATCTTCTCTTTGTCACTACAGAAGAAAGAGCAACTCCCTACATTGTTCACTGATGTAACAAGTACGTGATCCCTGTCTCAGGAAACATCCCATCAAGGTTTTTAGAGCCAAAGAGGAACAGCACAATGTCCCTTGCACCTTTCCTTGATCAACCCACCTGAGAGGCGGCAGGTTGCAATCGCTTTTTCCACCAGTTGCCGGAATACCTGAAGGACTTTGGCTGGCACAATGTCCCCCTCAATGTTCACATCAGCCTCGTGCCACTGCCAGATGTTCTTCATGAACTGCTCCACCTGCAGCCACTGCTGCAGGCCCTCGGGGGCCCGCAGGGGGTAAGAGAGCCGGGAGCCCTTCAGGTTGTAGTACCGCCAGTGCTGCTCCTTGGCTTCTCTAAAGCCAGCCAGGCCTCTCACTGGCACTGTGACGAGGAACTGAGTAGGGCTCAAAACCTGGGGTCGGGAAAGAGAATGTGTGTGAGCTCATTGACTGGTAGGGAACAGAAGCCCTCTGGGTGCTGACTGGTGAGCCAGGCAGCTCAGGCAACCACTCAACCCTCAGTAATGTGCCCAGGTGGACAGAAAGCTAGGCCTGGGTGTTGCAAGATGATTACATCTTTGCTCTGCCACTAATCCATCGTAATGCTGTGGCAGGCACATTAACTCTCTGAGATTTTGGTTTCCCGGATCCACAAGTGTAAAGGAGTGAAGGAAACCTGAAACTCCAGAGGGGACCTAAGTTCGGGGAAGTAGAAAAGGGAAGAAGGAGAACTGGTCTTCAGCGAGTTTTATGTGTGTGAAGATGGTAATTCTCCTCCATTTGCCCACCTGGCCTTCAGAGCTGCTCACTGAGGTGGACAGATGGAGGACCTGACTAAAGGGATCTGGACATCTCAGGGACAGAGTCAGTAAGCAGAAGAACCAGAATTTGAGCTCACATCTTTCCATAGTTTGTTCAGTGATTATTTTCCTATCCTGGGCTAGTTCTCAATTCAGAATGAATGATCTGGAATGTGTGAAAGTCCTGGAAAAAATAAAGGGTGAGAACAGGTAGGAGAAGAGGTGAATGAAGTTTGCAGAATGCCTTCCTTTCTTTTCATCTGCACTAATGACCCATTGCCAGAATTAATGACTGTTGTAAAATCAAAGGTGAAATGAAAGCCTGTTTGCTTAGACAATGTAGCTACTGAGAAGACTATAAATATAATGGAGAAAAGAAACAGAGTCTACCCACTCTTTTTTCCAAGGAACCAGGTAGGCAGTGGTCAGGGAGAAAAGGGTCAAGTCATCAGTACAAAGGCTAGAACAAGTTAGTCAACACTGCTGAATTGCCAAAGGGAACTTGAACTTTGACTGTGATGCACGGCAACCCACTCAATCCTGCACCTTCCCTGTAGGTCAGATACCTCCACTTCACAAAAAGTTCTGACGTTGGACTTTTCTGACAGTTTGCTCAGGGCTCAGTCATTGATCAATAATGGAGTAAATTCCAAAATCAAGGTGAGTGGTGGTCAATTCAGTAAAGTGTTAACAGTACTAACAGCCATTTCCCATCATTCATATTACTTCCTGACCTTTGTCTCCTGTTGTAATATTATATTTTCATATGAGTAAAAATCCTACAGGAAATTGTACATGTATGCACTCTAGATTTCTCATTGATTTGAATCATCCCAAAACCATTTTCCTGTTATTCTACACTGCAGCTTGTGAAAAAACTGTCTTCCAGGATACTGGTCCCTGGCTTCAAAAGGACTGGAGGCTTCTAACTTAGACCTAAAATGTCCCCCCAAAGTCTTTTATTTGAAGGCAGGGCATGGTTGGGAGGGGTAGGTCACTGGGGTTGTGACCTGTATTGTTTTATCTGGCTCCACCCTTCTTTCTATGCTTTTGCTTTGGAGCTAGCCAACCAAGGAATGAATCCTCTAAAACCATGACCAAAAATAAATCTCTCTTCCTTTAAGTTTCAACTGTTGGATAATTTGTCTTTGTGATGGGAAATTGAGTAATTCAGGAAGTTAGTGCCTGGAATGGGACTAGAACCAGCTGCTGTAACTATATCTGATCATGTAGTTCAGAAGCCATCAAAACTGGTTTGTGGGGAAACTTTGGAAAGGTTTAGAGACACAGAATAGAGAAGCCATAGAATCCTGTAAACAGAGTTCAGTGGGTTATCCTCATGGAAGCTCAGAAGGCTGGGATGTTGACAGGAATGCAGACAAGAATGGTCAGGCTCAGGAAGTTTCAGTTGGAACAACAGCTCTATTGGAAACTGGACTAAAAGCCATGAGTATTGCATTCTGGCAAGGGACTCATCTGCATTTTATCCATATCCTGAGATTTTGCAAAAGACTCAGATTAAGGGCAGGGTACTAATTAATCTTCCAGAAGAAATTTCAATACAGCCCAATATTCAGGCTATGGCATAGGTATTATTGGTTGCTTTTAGCCAGATTTATACTGAGAGACAGAAATAAAAAGCAGAAGTGAACAGTGTGAAAATTATACAACTTGGCCAGATGCACTATAAAGTTGAGACAAAGATGTCTTTGTTTGCTGAAAAGGTATATATAACAGGACAGATATAGCAGGACAACAGGAAAGATGTCTTGTGGGTATCTCAGGAAATCGCCAGATCTCACTCATCCTAGGCTCAAGAATGCAAAAGGTAACACATTTGAAAGACTTAACAGGGCACTCTGCTCATTAAAGGTTACCTAGGGAAGCACTGCCTTGAGTTCAGCCACCCAACTCCTCAGAAGCAGCTGCAACCATGACCCAAGGGGGCCAGTTTTCTGTTCAGACTAACAGCAAACTGTGATATCATCCACATGGTGCTGTTTTTTAAATCATGTAGCATTAAAGAGTTAAGGGGTCATGGAAGCTTCCACCCAGATTTCAGGAGACCCAGAAAGCCAGGTAACAATTTGTGACAGTGTCATATTCCCTACCAGGAGCTCCTGATAGTGCAATGCATAAAGCTGTGAGAATAAAGCAAAAGAGGCATTGGAAACTCCAGGAAGTCAGAGAAACCAGAAATACATGGAATGTCTTGTGAGAAAGGGTACAGGTAGTGAGCAAACCAGCCCAAGGGAAAGTACATATGAACTATAACTGCCAGTGCCACAGGACTGCAGTTGCCAAAGTCTTTTGGAGCTCATATCACACTACAACCTGCCCTGGGTGATGGATGTGGAACTATAGCATTAAATATTTGTCCTGCTGGTTTTTAGTCTTTCTTTGGTCACATTTTTGTGGTGTGTTCCTATTTCTTCCTTTTAGAATGGGAATGTCAACCCTGTGCTATTGTATACTGGAAATGTTTCACTTTCTGTTTGATTTTTTGTAGGATCTAATAACTAAAATTTTATTTTGAGTCTCAGATGAGATTTTGTAGCTGGACTTTTCAGTATTGCTGAAACTATTAAGACCTTGATGACTCAGAAATGAAGTGAATGCATTTTGCATAGTAAGATTGACATGAACCTTTTGAGGGCCAGAGGCAGAATGTTATGGTTTAGCTATGAAAATATCTCTCCAAAGTTCTGTGTTCAGAGGTGGGTCCTGTTTGGAGAGAGCAGGTCACTAGAGACATGATCTAAAAGAGTATATTGTTACTCCTGCCTCTTCTCTTTGTTCTCTGCTTCTTTGGTGTCATGATATGAATAGGCTTTTCTGTTTTGCCTTTCTACCATGCCAATTTTTTTTTTTTTTGAGAGAGACAGGGTATTAGTATCTAGTTCAGGTTGATCTTGAACTCACTAGCCCAGGCTGGCTTCAAACTTACAGTCATCCTCCTGCCTCAGCCTCCTGAGTGCTAGATTACAGGCATGTACCATCAAGTATTCCCATGCCCAATCACCATGTTCTTTCTGCCTCAGAGCTGTCCAATCATGGATTGAACCCATAGGAAACTGGACCAAATAAACTTTTTCTCCTTTAAATTGTGGTATCAAGAATTTGTCCCAAGAACATGAAAATGACTCATACAACCATCTAGAAATGAGAACACTCAAATGAGATAACATCTATGAAACAAGGCTGTAAATGGCAAAGACTAAGAGTACTCACAGGAACATGATGTGTTATTAGTGCTAGAGTACATGTCACATACCAATTTCCACCCACCAAGCATCCTGACCCTCTTGGTGGGCACTTTAGACACAAGTGAGACTTGCTTACCTTTATGTTCCCATTGTATGTGTCAGAATAAGGCACAGCCTGAAATCGTAAGTCTTGATGGCTGATTTCTGTGGTCAGCTGGTGGATAATTTCTTGTACCTCATCCACAGTCTGGGAAATCCACTGGCGCCTCAAATCCACCTGAATATGATAGGATCAGAAAGGTGGTTATTTCCTGTGGTAGCCCTGAGGCACAGGCATAAGTGACGTGACAAGGACACAGTGGTGAATGACCAGACAAGTTCTGAATGATAGTCTCGCCTACATAAGACCCCAGGGGAGATGAATTTGATGCCAACTGAGACAACACTTGTCAGTGCCTCGGGTGTTCTTTCAACAAATGGGTGCATTCTTTCAATATTTGCCAAGTATCAATTATGTAGTAGTCACCAGCCCAGGTGCCGGGACACAACAGTGATCAAGACAATAGCAAACAAGATAGAGATACTTGAACTTTTCTTGACTATATGGGGTGTTTGAGCACAGGTGTGCAAGTAATGTAGTATTAGGTTTGATAATTGCTATGAAGAAAAATAAATTAGGACAAAGAAGTAGTGAATAAAGGGGTTACTATTTTACATGGGGTCCCCAGAGAGAGCTTCTCTTACGAAGAGACATTTGACTGAGGCAGGCATGCAGCTTGAGAAGGCAGATTCCAAGACCTCTAACCAGGAGCAGCACAACAAAGCTTATGGGCTAGAGGGTAGGTCACAGTGGTTGAAGCTGAGAAAGATAAGGAAAAGTGATAAGAGAATAATTTGGGGCACAGATGATCACAAAGGCTCTGCGAGCCATTCTGAGGCCAGAGCAAAACAATAATGCCAGCTCTCCAGGTTGGTAAGTATTAAATGGTTTAGTGTATATAAACACCCAGCCAATTGCTTCTCACGTATATCATCGCTGGGCTATGGTTCCCTTCAGCTCCAGATTCACCCCTCCATCTGCTGCTAGACCAGAGATGGTGAACCTTTTAGAGTTTTCAATAATAACAAACAGCATGTGTGCCATTGGTTCACCACCACTCTGAAGGCTAAGCATGTATTTATGTTTCTTCTGGCTGCAATGAGTCACCAAGAACTGAACAAGAAAATTCCCATGGAAAACTGAACATCAGTAAGATAATTAAAGGAAATAGATGTTTGTGGGAAACAGAAGGGAACTTTTAGGAAACTCTAGGAGGCATCTCAAAATCCTAGTGAAAGAAGAAATGGAAAGAGCCTTCCCATTTTTTTGGAGTGCAGGGGGCTCTTCGTTATATTCCCCAGGAGGCACCTGTGAGCTCTGGGGTCTCCTTCAGGCAGGGGCTGATTTTAAGCAAGATATGGCATAATGAAATGCAATACATTTCAATGAATTTTGCATTTCTTTTGATTTTGGCTTAACAGCTATTTCTACATATTTAGAGTGGTTTGGAGACACCTATAAATTGGTCAAAATAGCCAGAAAAGAAAGTCCAACTGAGAGAGATTTCTGTTTCCTAAATCATCAACCTCTTCAGTCACCTGATACCGTATACTTCCCACCAACGAATAAGCTGTTCCACACATACATAGATCTCATAAGTGAGTGTACATCTACTGATATCTGTGTTACATATCCAATATGGAACTAGTTCATCTATAAATATTTAGCCCCTGCTGTATGCTGGGCACGGTTACATAATGGGTCACAGAAATGAATAAGACAGACATAACCATGCCCTTTCCATGTGGGGCTGACAGATTTTAGTAAAGAATATAGTGTGGGGGGACCATCATGGAGAAGCATGGTGTCCCACTGAGACCAGCAGAGACAGCTGATCTAGTCTGCAGGCTGATAGGAACATATCCCCACACAGGAGACTGTCTCTGAAAATAAGCTAATATCATCCAGATGCCTAATGCTGCAAAGAGCAGAAACATGAGGTGAAGCCCCTGAATTTAAGGAGCTTACAACCTCACTGGATATATACCATACCCATGGAATGATAATTTTCAAAGCATGTGTCTTACCTCACCTCTGATATGGTGATAGTGTCCACACCATCTTCAACACTTTTGCTCTCCTCTAGTAAGCCCTCACTCCTGTACATCCTTTGTTAATGTCCATCTCACTATATTTATCATGGGAGAAGGGAACAACGGTACCCTCCTTGATTGTTTTTAAACTATGGAGGCTGTGTCTCTTCCAGATTGTACTAGCAGAAGAGAGAAGATGATCACGGAGGGGCAAGTCATTCACTCTGCCAAAAATACAGTGGGCTGCTTTTAGAAGCTTATAATTAAAGGCTCTCTTCAGTGTGGGACTTGCCCTACACGTTGTGATTCACCTTCATTTGACCAATTTTTGTACACATCCACTTCCTGCTGGGCTCCGTGGTGCACATCCTGAGAATTGCAGATGAGTTGCCAAAGCAAGACTAATAACCTCGAAGTTAAAATTGCCACAGTCATGTTCTGAGAATGAGTTTGCGCTGTATGCTGTCCATACCCAGAAAAGGAACAATTTTGCTAATTAGTAGCTGGGCAGCTTCCTGGAGGCACTGGATATTGGACTTGAAAAATTAGTAAGAGTTAACTTAGTATCTTGAAAAATTAGTAAGAGTTAACTAGAAAGAAAAAGATATAAGGTTTTTCCAGAAAGAGAACATGGTAGGTATGTAAGCAGGAAGAAAACAACAAAGAGAATCACAATTATTCCTAGGTTATTGTTGGAGCAGGGATTGCCTTGGTAAGGTGGGAGATTAAACAGTGAGAGTTCGTAAAACAAAAGAAGACTTTTCACAGGTGCTCCACAAACATCTAAAGAGCTTTGCCACTAGGAGTAGGATTGCTAATTCTGGCAGATGGGTGGACATTAAGGAGTGGATTAAGGGTGGCTGGGAGATAAGCACAAGAGGACAGAGGTAAGCAGCTCCTCCAAGAAGCTCGACAGTGGAATCAAGCAGAATGAACAAAAACAACAGGGGCACTGACAGGTGTATGTTTGTTTGTGTTCAAAATAACACACAGGTTGAGCATGTTTAAATGCTGAGAGAACAATGCAAGGGGAGGAGGAAAAGGCAGCAGAGGGCAAAACTACTGAGCAGGGATTTCCCAGGTGGAAGAAATCATGCAAATCCTTGAGTCTTGGTGCAGAATTTAACTGATGTGTCAGAAGGAAAGATGGAAAAAGAGTGCAGATGTAGACGCAAGGGTAGGAAATTCTGGTAATTGGAGAGATTTCCTTCCTGTCATTTGTTTGCTTTGTGGAGTGGGGACAAGGTAATGTGGTGAGTAAAATGAGGAGGTAGCAGGTAGGGGACTTCAGGTGACAGACTGTTGAAATAGCTTTGCAAGGAATGAAGGACTAGTCAGGCACACGGGTGGAGGTGGCCAAGTAGAAAGAAGACTCAGCTGCCGTAGGGCTGAGACTGTGGGGTACAAGTGGGCTTAGTGGTGAGATCTTCTCTAGCACCTCCAGGTTCCCTAGCTTCTCCTTCCGCTGCACTATGCTGTGTTGTATGAACATGAGTACTGGAAGTAACGCCTACAATTTATCTTCTTCCTAAATTCAAAAGGTGCCCTTAATTTGGAGTCAAGGCTTATTATGAAATAATGAATGCAAAGTCTCCATCTATTTGGATGTCACCAATCATTCCGGCATTCCACAAGCACACTAGCAATGGACAGAGAGTGCTACCAGGTAAGACCAGGTGGGTGGGGAGGCTGAGACCTGCCCTGGACATATCTATTCCCACAGGAGCTGAAGGGCAGTCTCCTTCCACTAGGTGCAGCCAGTCCTATCCCTGTCCGTCTCTGGCCACAATTCCTGCCTTGGGCTCTGACCGTTACAGGATCACTGAGCAATCAGCAGCCCCAAAGGAGCTTTCTGCCAGGGCCCCAAGCTCCATCCCATGTACCTCTCATCATTCTCACAGTATAAAACCCAACAAAGACCGCCTCCCCCTTCTGTTGCCCTCCCTTGTTCTGACCACAGGCCAGAGAGACAGAGCAAGAAGATTCTATTCTAGGGCGCAGAAAATCAGGGTGTGGGACCAGAGGCAGCTTATAGAGGGATCTTGGTTAAAAGAAGGGGGCTCCTTTACAGACACCTCCAAACCCAGCCCCAGGGCATAATGCCTCTTACACCTCGGGAAGCAAGACACAGGTGCAGCCTGGTGATGAGGCAACCTCATCATCAATTTTATTGCAAAGAAAAGCTCTTAAAGACCAATTTTAAATGGAAAGATAATTTAAGAAGTGAACTCAAGCATATTCAATCCAAACTTGACCTCGGGTGTCTGTTCAAGTTGTACTCTCCTCCTCTGCTGATTAAATCAATGAAGTATGGCATAATTTTCTTTATAAGAGACTGCATTTGCAGATGTGACAGGGAAAAGGCAAAAGTGAATGTTATTAAACTAACCAAGCTCATGAGGCTGGATGTGCTTAGATCATCCCATCCAACCCACTGCTGCACTGACCCAGCAAGTTAGGCCATGTGCCATCCACCCTGCGTGGGCTTTGCTCTGTCTGCTCCACAAATGCATGTCTGCACTTGTGTCCGTATGCCCTCTTTGGTTACCCTCCCTTCTTTCTCCATCACAGCCTCTGGCCTACTGTTGTCCCACAAGTCATGTGTTACTATTAATAGCTTAAGTTCTGGAGTAATTTAGTGTTTCAAATATAAATTATCGGGAATTCAGGATTGTTCCCTGTAACAACACGACTCGGACTCACTCACATTGGAACATGCTTCCTGAGAGAGGTGGAGGGGAGCTGAGCAGAATGCCACGAATATCACACAGGCCTGGGCACACCTGGGGCAGGTGAACAGTGGGAACCCATCCAAGATGAGTTCTGGGAAAGATGGTAGAAACCAGGAAGTTTAAGCAATTTAATTCTAGAATTGCCTTTTAATTCAGTAATCAGAAAAAACAAAAACAAGCAAACAGGAGTGTCACTGTCCTACAGAGACTGATAGTTTAAAGGGATGGGCCACCATCACACCCCTGTATGCTCAGACTAATTTCTTTTTGACTTGAATGCTTGGGCCACTTGGGTATTTGCAGCAGAAGCTGCACAGAAGCAGTACCATGGAGCTGAGGTTACTGTGTCCTGCCTGGGTGCAGGGCACTTGGTCACAGTAGGCTCACTTAAGCCTTTCTGGTACCCTTTATGGCAGCTACGAGGATAGTTCCCATGTTATAATGAGGAAACTGAAGCTCTGAAAGTTTAAATCAAAGGTCAAGATGTGTTGAGATGTTCCAGAACAAGGATTTGCACCCAGACAATGTCATTATGAAGCTTGTATTTGCAACCACTGCCCTGTTCTCCCCAAAGAAAAACAGGAAAGGAAATCACCTCAATTTGGGGATGAGGCTCCTTTGGCCCAGAGGCCCTTTTCTGTACTTCTCTCTCTAAAACCCCATCCATCCTTGTTTTGCTCCTATCTTTGGGGCATTTCTCCCATCAAAGCTAACACCCCTTTTCTCCAGTATTCTTCTGAGTTCTCCACTGCAGCCCTGGATCTGCTGGGTGGTACTGGAAGCATCTGCCTGTTTGCACTGGGAACTTCCTCCTCTTTCCTTGGAGCTAGTGCAAAACTTGCAAGCAAAATAGGGCAATCCTTGCGATAAACACAAGATTTCTCCCTCAGTGAGCAGGCTGCATCTCAGGCCTGGAGCTCTACAAACCACAGAATAGTTTTGGCACCCAACTGTGGGGTCGGTGGTGTCTGCTGAGAGTCACAGGAGTTCAGCAGAGGAAACTGGTCTTTGGAATAAAGAGACTAAAACGAAACCTCAGCAGCTTTACTATGTAGATGTGGAGCTTTGGATGGATTAGTCCATCTCTGTGAGCCTCTTTCCTGTTTTAGAAAAATGGACATAATATGCACATCACATGTTGATTGAAGTAAATGAGATGCCATGCTGCCTCCCCTTCTATACTACTCTGGCCTTACTGTCATGAATCCTGAAGACATTCTAACCACAAGTACAAGGTATTTTTGTGACAGTTTAGGGGAACAAAGATATCCAAAACCCTGCTCTTGCCTCCAGAAACTTAATGTTTAACTCATCAACCAAAGTACTAACAGAAAAAATTTCAGGAGTCAATATATAATAGACTGCCCATGAAATAGTATCAAGCATGCCCAGGAAGGGGGCTCTTTCGAGGCCAAAGACATTTTTGTGCTGGGAGGTCAGAGGAGACTGATCCGGCCTGCAGATCAACAAGTTCGGAACTCCTGGAGGAGAAACGGGGATTAAACAAAAGACATGGGGGAGACAAAAAGAGACGAAGGCAAGTTGATGTTAACCCAATCAAGCCTCCGGTTTATTGAGAAAATAATCACACCTTTTATAGGCTAAGGGCGGGAGCTGGGACAGGAAGAGGTTAAACAGATGAATACAACAGGGTTACCATCACATCCGGATAAGTGACGTAAGCAGAAGAGGATTATGGTTAATGTAGGCAGACGCAGTGCCCATAGGAGAGAGAGAGAGAGACATCTAGGCAACAATGCCTGTCACTCGGCTCCCTACAGGAGACTTTACTGAGAAGTAGAGTCTGAGCTGAGTTTCAAAGATGCATACGAACTAGAAAAGCTCAGTGGAGACCTGGGGCCTAAAACCTGCTCAGGCCAATGTTTTCATGAGAGACTCAGCCCCTACAGGGATGTATGGGAAAGGGGAGGCCTGCAGTGTCTTGCAAATTGGCCAGCACAAGTGCAATCTAACACTCTGTTCCATTTCATGGTTTTTAAGCAACAGATTTGGACGTGTAGTTGCCTGATCTTAATTCCCCCCACCCCCAAAAAGGCAAAATCTGAATTTTTATGTAAAATTTATTTTGCAATGTTTGGAAAATTTTTGGAAAATTTAAAAAATGCTCTGTGGGTCAGCTCAAACATGCACACAGGTTGGACTCCACATGGGAATCACTGTAGAGAACCTTCGCTGTTGGAAATGCCAGGGGAGCAGGAGGCAGAAGGGTAGGGCAGGTAAAACTACTTGAATGCCAGGCTAAAAAATTTTTGACTTTTTTCTTACAGAAATTACAAGGCACATAGGAAGATGTCAGACAACACCCTTTCCAATTAGAGCCCCAAAAAGGAGAAATAAAGGAAACTGCTTTAATTTTTTATCATCATAGGTGCTCCTTACCTATCTCTTTTAGTGGTTTTTCCTAAGAAATACACTTTACTTATCGTTATGACAATGATCTTTACTGAAGACTAGAGCCTACCTCTGAGTTTAGTTGGGTAGTTTAAACATTAACATTGTACCTTAGTAGCTTCATCTCTACATGTAAAGGCTTAAATTAGATGATAGTTAATGCCCATTCAAATTCTAATATTCTAAGAATCTATGGCTCTACACAGAAGAAATTAAATTAGTTCTTTAATTAAAGTATTCTAAAAATAGTGATAAAAAAACTTAGCTTTCGCAGTTTTTGAAAAACTTCATTTTAATTTCTTTTGCTTTTCCTCCATGATCCCAATACTGTTACTATCCTTCCCATTTTATGGAGAAGAAAGCTGAGGCTCATGTGGGTTAACTGACTTGCTCATAGGCATCAAGTTTGAGCAACAGAGCTAGAACTCTCTTTTATAGTTAATATTCACCATGCATCTGGACACCAGAGCCATACAGACAGGAATGAATTACATACAGTTCCTAAATATACTTGTGGGGTTGGTGTTTGGTGCCTGAGCATTTCACATATCATTAGAGGCAGTGAAATCCTTTCTGGATCACAGTTACGGGGCAGAGGATGGAGGGAGAGGAGCGCTGTGTGGAAAAGGCCAGCATTTGTCCTTACCTTGCTTAGCAGGAAATCATCTGTGTCCTCCTCTGTGAGGGATTTCATGGCCTCTCGGTCAAGCCTGAGAAATGCAACAGCTGCACGGGGCTTTTTGCAGTGAAGGACCCTCGTGGGCAGCTTTCGTAGCAGCGTCACTGTCTGGATGAAATTTCTCTGGAACTGTGTAAGTGGGCCGGGAACTCGTCTTTTTACTTCTTCACTCAAGTTCTCATTTCCCAGCTGGAGTGATGAATCCATCTCCTATCTATTGAGAAATTTTTTTTAAAAAAGCTAAAAATGAGAGTTGATGAAACTGAATTTGAACACAACCCATTTTTTTCAGTTTTATTTATTTATTTTGTTCTACTTACTTTTATGGCCAAAAGACAATTTTCTGAATTCTATTTTCCATCTAAATACTTAAGTTCTGTACGAGGCCGAAAGCCCTGTAATTGGTGTTTCCTTTCCTTTTTACCCTCTTTTTTTTTTTTTTTTTTTTTTTTTCTCTTCTTCTTCTTCTTCCAAGACACCATGATATTTTTACCCTCTTTTTATTTCTGGGAACTCAGTATCTTTCTATATCTTTTGTCCTTAGTGTTTTGACAGCAAATACCCCTTGCCCTCCAATCCAGGAAATCCCACAGACGGATTTACCTTTTCTACAATAAACAAATAAGAAATTACCCAACAACCCGTTTGGCACTCATCATGATATCTACAAACAAGGGATCAGGACTTGTCAGTCAGATCAGGGCATAACAGCTGGCATTTGGAAAAGGACGCACACACTCACACACTTGCACGTACATACAAACAGGCACATCACAGACAATAGCAGGGCAGAGATCCTGTAGCTCACCTGCTGCCTTACTGTTGAGAACAATTTCCCTCTTTCTACTTGAAGCTGTGTTGAAAATAAAATCAGTGTAAACACGCTCCTTGAAAGTTGAAGAAACACTCAGATCTGGTTCTGCCAGTAAAACTCATGTTGCACAAAGTTCAGGTGGTAGATTCCTAGTCTGACTTGCTAGGGCTTGTTTTACTACAGAAAAAGAAATCTCGATGGCTTGATTTCTCTGAAGCTGTTAAACATCACAGCCTGGTATCAGATGATCTAAAGAAGTGACAGTCCAGCCGGAGTCCAGCTCACTTCTGAGCAATGCTTGCCTAACCAGCCAGTGTCTTCTCAAACTTACCTCTAAGCCTGCCTCCAAGGACTCAGCAACTCCAGTGCCTCCCCACTGACTTGCTGTGGCTGCACATTTGCATACTTCCTAGACTCTGCCCTATGAAAGCCTAGGCAGAGCTCCCTGGCAGCCGGACGCTCCACCCACCTCTTTAGTTCTGGTTTATAATCCTGTTTCTACAGATCCGTTCTCCTAATCTACAGTCTGATAAGAACCTTGGAAACAGCTTCTTCAATGAGCTTCCAAGTATTCCAAGGCTGCCTTGATTTTCCACCTGCTCCTGTGTGTTCTATTTTTATAAAGTTCCAAATGCTCCCAACTATTTCAGTTCTTATTCCGTTGACTTCTCTCATCACTGATCATCTTGCCAAACTATCATACCAGCTTTTCACAGACGAAACAAGAGCCTCCCTCTCTGAGCCTATCATTGAAAGCCTATCATTCTCCTTCCATCTCAATTCCAACTTTCAGCTTCTCAGTGCCCCACTCCACCCTCCTCTCCCTTGGCTTTTGTTTTCATCCTCACCTCTGATCTCACTGGAACCATCAATTTGGGAGCTCCTTTCCTCAGGGACAGGGGGAGTCTTTCCCAAGAAACCAAGGTTACTTCAGGCAAGGTACCATCATTACAAGTGAAAATCTTTGCCATTTTTGCAGCCGTGACTCCCCTCTCTTGGTCACCTCTGTGCCACAGCCAACCAAAATGGTTGCATTTGAAATTGTCTCTTGCTCTAAGAATCAGAGACATTTTTGTCACATGTGAGCTGGGCCACCTAGGAACCTGCAGGAAGAATGAAGTATTGTGTTCAGGGCAGCTATCCACATCCTGGAAATAGGGGTATTGTATGAACACTCTGTAGGCTCTTACTTCTTATGAGCAATTTAGGACAGTCTCATGAATACAGTCTCTCAACTACAGTTCCAATCTAGTAGGCTAATGAAGACAAGCTTTCTTGATAGATCTAGATCTTTCATGGCTGAAGAACAAGTCAGCAACAATTTACTGAGTAACAATGTGCCTAAGGCACTGTGCCAGGCCCCTGAGGGGGGTTCAAAATTAACTTAGGTTGTTGTTCTTCCTGGGGAAATAAGGACCCTCACCTGTCATGAACTAATACTAAAAGTAAGTATAAAACTGCAAACCAGTTTGGATCAATCTCTACCATTAGGACTAATAACTTATCTTTTAAATTCAGTTTAAAAAGGTATTCAAGATGTTACTCTGAATCTAAACCTTCCATGTAAGAAGGTCTGGGAAGACTGTGCTTTCCCTGGCTTACTAAGCAGAAGTGTTCTTACTGCATTATTGAATCCTGTTGCTGAGGATTCTGTGTCCATAAAAAGAAAAATTGGCTTCACCCTTATCAATCTATTTTGTGTTAAGATATTGAGAAAATGTATGTCTCAAATGTCTCATTTTTCAGCCGTGAGAGATCTAGGATACTGGAATCAAGGGTGTGTGATTACTAAATCAGTTCACTGAAAAGTTGGCAGAATATAGACAATAAGTAAGATCCTGGGAAGGCCTCTTGTGGGTGTGAGTGCTATTCACACGAAGGCATGGAGGGCAGGTTCTTCTTATATTATATTACCTGGGGGTTTCTTAAACTCCTGGACCCACGTAACCTCCCTGTCTCCACACACTGAGCAACTGGAACCACAGGTGCATGCCACAGATCCCAGGGTCAGTCTCCAGGATGTTAAGTTTGTTGAAGTTCACCAGGGTTACAAACCCTGACTCTCTGACTTACTGATTCAAAATGTCCTCTAATTTGAGTGACTCAAAGCTGACAGCTCAGAAGACCAGTCAAAGACAATCATCTATGTCATAATAAAACCTGCAGGAGTGCATGATTTGAGACAGAAACTATGGCCATACTGAAACTTCAGTATGTAATACCTAACTGACCCACCACAAATGTCATGGAATATTTATTTGATTGTTAAGCATTAAAGTGATATATAAAATCACTTTATAAATTATGAATTAAATTCCACACATGAACCTGTGGTCACTTAAATTACTATCTTCTTCTATGGAAAGTCCTGTTATGAAAGCATTAGCCCTTTGCTTGGCACAGATAAGACCTCAGTAAATATTGGTATCCCTGATCTACTTTATTCATGGAGGGAAAAGACCCTCTTTTAATGAATGTGAGTAATGTTCCTGGTCTTATTTGCTGGTCAAAATCTTTTGATGAACTGCTCATCACCACTACGCCAAAAGACTGGTCTTTTTTTCCTCTTGAACCAGAAATAGTGAAGGAGATAACTAGAGCTTGGTTTGTTGCCTAGGTTCAGATATTAAGGATTCAAAATTCAAATTCCTACATGGTCCAGGGAGATTATAAATTAGGACAGAGGGAAATTGGGGGAAAAAGTGGAGCCTGTGGTGGTTTAAAAAAATAAAAGTTCTACCTCAGATATTCTAAGTCATTGATTTTTTTTTCCTTGCTAGTCTTTTAGTTCATTAAACAAAGCAGAACTGTCCATAAGACTATCCCTGGCACTATGCCCTATGATACTGAGATAGTTGCAGTTTGCTGAGAGCACACCTGATGTCTTCTTTGGGCCCTTCCAGGCAATGCTCTCAACTTGGGACACCCTCCCTTCCTTCTACCTGTTTGCTGTGCCAGCTTTCCCAAGATGCATCTTAGCTGCCACCTGCTTCAAGGACTTCTCTGATTTTCAAGGTAGAGAAGAGACCTCCATCTGATGTTCCTAAGCTCCTGTTGTGGCTTGTGTCTAGATGTCCCCAAAGCCTCGTGCAATAGAAGTTGGGCTTTTCAAGGGTAGCTGGATCTACATTGTGTGATACTGGGATCAAGACTGTGTGATTACTAAATCAGCTCACTGAAAAGTTTGGCAGAATAAACAATAGGTAAGATCATAGGAAGGCCCCTTGTGGGTGTGAGTGCTACTCACACGAAGGGACTGTGGCATGCATAGAATATAAGGCACAGAAAGAGGCTTGCTGTTGTTGCTTGCTGCTTTGGCTGCCTTCTGCCGGTCATGAACTGCTTCTCCTCTGTGATGTGCCAACTGCCATGCTACCTTGCCTTGGAGCCAGCTGATTATGGACTGAAACCTCAACAAACTGTGAACCAAAGTAAACTTTTCCTCCTTTAATTTTGGATGTCAGGTACTTTTTTCTCAGGAATGAGAAAATCAACTAAGGCAGCTACTCGATATAAAACTACTACTTTAGGTTTTATCACGCAATATTTTGCTGGCTTATTTGAATCTATCCCCAGTTATATTCCAAGTTTCTTGAAGGAAGATCTTGTTGGAAGCAGTATTAGACACATAGCAGGTGCTCAATACGTGAATGAATGGATGAATGAATGCATCAAGTGAGTAAGTGAGGGTGGTCCTTTTTCTAATTCTGTAGTTAAATGCATTCCTACCTACAGGCATAAGATAAAGTAAGAACAGTTAAAGCTGAATAATGAATAAGGACTCACTGGTGCATCTGGAAATACAATTAACAACAGTAGAAAGGGAATAGGGAAAACCCCTTGGAAAAGTTTGCTTTGACTCAGAAAAAGCAAAATATCAAAGCAGAAGTGTTTGCTTCTGAAAGAAGCCACTATTCACACCCTAACTATGTTAAGAATGCTGAAAAATTACCCAATAAGGAGAACGGGCCATGTACATTCTAGAAGCCAAAATCCCACTTTGTAAAAGTCATGGCTCCATCTGGCCATTTCAATAAAAACGTACATTATTTTCTAGTTGCAACTCTTATCTTCGTACATTCAGAAAGAGGAACAGTCTCTCAACGTCAGCCTGAAGGAAGAAAACAAACGATTCACCAGTGGATCTACTATTTATACAGCTCATGGGAAAGAATGAGAAGGAACATGTGCTTTCTTTTTTTTTTTTTTTATTTTATTTAAGGAGAAAAGAAAAGAAAGAAAAAAAAAACAGTGAAGGGGTACAAGTTATACAGATTTACAGGAGAAAAAAATGCGCAGTAGGCAATCACTAGTTAATGGATTACATATTGCCATCTTAGAAATAATTGCTGGATAGTATCAGGTTCGAAAGTTTAGACATCAGCTGAGAAGATAATGAGATTCATTATAACGCCCATTCTCGTTGACTTTTATCTACTTTTGAAGACCTACAGTATCTCCAATGTTTTGGTTTTGTCGGTTTTATTCTTTACGGTTTTGTTCAATTGTATAACAACTAATGATATAGGCAATTCTATTAGAAATAGCGGGAGGCATTATGGTAACCATTGTGGAACATGTGCTTTCAACTCCAGCTTTCTACTCAGCAAAGATGAACAGGACTCATTACCAAACAATCATGCATAAGAAATGACTCTAGTTTGGGTCCATCTGTTTCCATCTGTTCATGTGTCCCTCCATCTATATTTTGTGCAGCAGAATAGTATTTTGGGACTTCTTCATTCAATTTATCCAGGCTAGAAGCAACCCAGAAAATTATTACAGACTAGTTGTCAAGGTAATTAAACTTCTGTATTATTTCTACCCTATTTTCTGTTTTGATTTTTTTCTCTAAATTAAAAAAAATTTTTCTGTTTGGCTTGGATGGTACTATATTTTCAAATCAAATAGTAAGAGGTACTTCCATTTTCTATTTCCTTGTCTGGTTTTTATAGAGTATGATCACCTGAAACTTTGTCTGAAGTCAGGGTGTAGCCTTTTCTGCTTCCTCAGCCTATTTTTTAAGTTTATACCATTTGAAAAACTTGAGAGTAAGGAGGGCACTTAATGAAGCAGATACTACATTTTATGAATTTATTATACCATGAAGTGCACTGGAAACTTTACTTAACTTTTTATCTCAGTTGTGGAGCTGGTTGAGTTAGAAGGTGGCAAGAGGTTGCTGATTGCAATAATTACCACTAGTTCTTAGGCTCACAAGGGACAGTCCCTCTCTTAAGCCCTATCTTCTAGTTCTTAGGACAAATTTCTAGTTGAAAGAGACCCCGAGTGAAGATATAAAAAGAGAGATCAGAGGACCAAAGTGGAAAGTACAGTAGTAGGTCTCTACAAACTTCTTCACTGTTTGATCTTCCACAAAGTATGAACACAATTCAGTGGAGAAAAGATTTTCTTTTCAACTAATGGTACTGGGACAATTGGCTAACCATGATCACCCATAGGAAAAGAAATAAACTTTGTTATGAAGCTCATATCTTACATAAAAATCGACTCAAATGGATCATAGGTCCCAAAGAAAAGTGTAAAACTACAAAATGTATACTAAATCTTTGTGACCTAGAGTTAGACAAAGAGTTCTTAGAAATTAAATCAAACGGGTAATCCATTAAAAGGAAAGAAACTGAAAAACAAGACCTTATCAAAACACTTCTATTCTTTCAATGACACTGCCATAAGAATGAGAAGATCAGAAGAATATGTTTGAGAACTATATATGAAAGATTTGTCTCCAAAATATGAAAAATCAGCCTCCAATTTTAACAATAAGGATGGAAACCTAAATTAAAAATGGCTGAAGTATTTGAACAGACTCTTCTCTAAAGAACAAAGAAGGATGAGAAACACGTGAAAAGGTAGTCAACATTGCTGAACATTAGGAAAATGTGAATCTGAAGAAAAACTAAGACACTGTTATTTCAATGGTTAAAATAAATAATACCAAGTGCTGAAAACTCAGAGAACTATTGGAGTTCCCATAGATTTCTGATAACAGTGCAAAATGGTATAACCACTCTAGAGAATGGCTTGGCAATTTTGTATAAAATTAAGTATAAGTTTATAATATGATTTCAAAATAGTGAATTCCTATATATATATCCTAGGAAAACTGAAAGTTTGGTTTACACCAAAACCTGTGAAAGATGGTCATGCTAGTATTATCTGTGATAGTCATAAGCGAGGCACACCCTCAAGTTCTTCAACAGCCAAATGAATAAACTGTGGTACATCCATACCCCATAATACTGTTCAACTATAAAAATAAACAACTACTAGTATCCATGAGTTACACCAATCTTAAAAGACCTTAAGCTGAGTGAGAGAACCCAGCTTAAAAGTTACTTGTGATAAGATTTCACTTATTTGGCATCTCAAAAAGACTCCATTACAATGATGGGGAGCAGGTCAGAGGTGGCCAGGTGACAGCAGACTGAGGTGTGACCACAAAGGCCTGGCGTGAGGCAGCTCCTGGATGGCGAGACTGCTCTGTATTTGGATTTTAGTGATATTTTCATGAACTTATACATGTGCTAACATTTACAGAACTTTGTATTAAAGCTTTTAAAAAGTAAGTTTTATCATACTTTTAAAATAATTTACCCAGTGATATTGTTGGTAGTGAAACTATAGTCAAGTACCAGTCTCTTCATGGACATTTTTCTCTGTTATTTTACCAGGATATATTGATATTGTGTAAAATAATCAAAGTGTCTATTTTGAACACTTACTATTAGATCTCAAATAGTTCTAATTATTAAAATATGAATGATGATTTTCAATTTTAAAGCCAAACAGATAACAAATGTGGATAAGTGAGTCTCATTTTAGGAGTTAGAAATCAGAAGGCCCATTCTGGACAGTGTTCTATTACTGCCTTGAGCAGAGTCTCTTCTGAATGACAAACTTTAGTAAACAAATATTGTAGAAATTTTTGAGGGTCTGAAGAGAAAGTGGGGCAGGAGAAACTTCAGTAGTCACTAGATGATTTAATAATTATGGGCTTTTTGTATAAGAGTATGTTACTTATAATCAGAAAAAGGTAAAAAACACTAAAAATGCTATTAAATAATAAAATGAACTTATTTCTTGATGTTTCCTTTTTATTTGTATACCATTTTTATCAACATTACTCTACATAGGTAGAAAACAAACCCAATCAATATATAATTGAAAGTAGGAAAATAGTACTAGCATGACTGTGAAATATGCATTTGTATTGATTTTCTTTGTAAAGATGTATCATGCTGAAGAAAGAAAGACAAATAATAGACAAAAATATATGTAGGTCAAAGGCAGTAACAGAGCCCTCATAAATCATTTCTCAGTACATGTCAATCTTTTCAAGGTTGCTGTGCAATTTCAAGGGCAAGCATTTATTAGGAATGGCAGTACACTGGAAATTTTTACAATCTTCAGACTGTACAACTAAACTCACTGTAGTTTGCATGGTACAAGTCTTATACTGGGCACCAAAAATGCAACAATCTTATTAGGTTCCTCCCTTTAGCCAAGTTCAAAACACACAGCGGGGATTCTCACCTCTGTCTTGGTGCTAAAGTCCTAACTGTGCCAAAAAGCAATTGCTGCAGGGAAGCATGAAAAGCAGGCAGAGTTCACTGGAGGGGAGTGCTAAGAGAGCTAGGCAGGAGGGGTGTCCTAAGGCAGAGACAGCTGTTGTGTACAGAGATAACAGATTATAGACAGGCTTAGGGACAGCGGTCAAGCCACAGGTAAGTTTCTGGCTCAGAAGTGATGAGGTTATGCACTGAACAGGGGTAATGACAGTGGGCCTGGAGAGATCTAAGACATATTCTCCTCAAGTTACCCAGCATACATGCTCTGAGAGACCCTGTGTATCTTCTCTCCATGCACAGGCTTCTCTAAGAAGTCTGCTGTCTTCAGTTCCTCAGTGAAGCTTCGTTAGAAAATCCTGTTCTCAGCATCCTGCTGCAAGGCACTGGCATCTCTACAAATTGACCTCAGTTTCCCCCATTTCCACTTGGCAGTGATTAAAAGACTGAAAGGTAATAGTACTTGTAAGTATACATTTTCTGTTGTCCTAGAAGGAATCTGCGATGTGCTGTTAGCAATAATTTTCCTTTGTGGGAGAGGGGCAATTATTTCTCTTAAAGATCTCGGAATATCCATGAACCAATTTTCCCCATCTGAAGTTCATCATAAATTCATTTTTTGTTGGCACCAGGGATCAAACTCATGACCTCACAT
This sequence comes from Cavia porcellus, assembly GCF_034190915.1. NCBI lineage: Eukaryota > Metazoa > Chordata > Mammalia > Rodentia > Caviidae > Cavia > Cavia porcellus. Next base: position 136,448,263 of record NW_026947484.1, on the reverse strand, counting down.
TTGCCAGGCAGGCGTTTATGCCGCTAAGCTAAATCCCCAGCCCCACAAACTCATTTCTTGATGTTTACTTTTTTATTTGTGTCCCACTCAACATCTGCTAACTCAGAAACACTTGTTACTCTGGCATTTCTGGTTCCTCCATCTCTTTCACTTCCGCTGGCTCTTTCTCTTTCAGTGGACATCTTTGCTACAGCTCCTCCTGGCTTTGTCCTCAGTTTTTTGAGGCACCTCCCATGCCCCATCTAGGAGCTCCATCCACCCACATGCCTTTAGATGCCCCCACTGCTATGATTTCCATGGATGACCTCGAGCCCACACTTCTCTCCAAAGCACCAACCCTCATGCCATCTGGACCACTTGTCATCTCCAGTTAGATACCTTGAAGGTTTCTTAAAATCAATGTATCTAAAATCTAACTGATTCATTTTCATTTTTCATTCATAAAAGTTACTATATTTTCAGAGTAAGGAATGAAGCTCAAATATATAAAAACAAATTAAAGACTGCATCAGCAGTAAGTATTAGGTCTTGTGCACAAATTTGTTGTTTCTTTTTGGAAAAACGGAATTACATACTTTCTCTGCATATCAAGATAATTTGGAATTCCCTTCCCTTTAGCCTGCTGTGTTTATTGCTATAGATAGAATTCATTCTTTAAATAACCATATAATAGTCTACTGTATAAGTGTCTCTCATTTACTGCTCTTCTGATGGTCATACTGTTTGTTTCAAAGTTTTTGCTTGGAAACAAACAATGTTGTCATTCTTTTACTTTTTTCAATAGTATAAAATATCTTGAATAATGTAGTAGGTGTCTTTTTCTTATAAATCCAATACAAATTAGTTGCTAAAGGGCTTTTTAAAATCTCAAGTATTTTTGAATATCTTCAAGGGCATTGACATGACATTAAATTTTTTACCCTTTTAGGTTAATGGTGGAAATTTACATTTGACTCAAAAAAATCACGATTTCCTCTAAATTTTCAAATTTATTGCCACATATTTTCATGCAACATTTCTTTAGGATTCTTTTGTCTCTTCCATAGTAAACTCTTGATCTTTCCTTCAAATCTGTTTTCCTTCCAATTTTTTGAAAGCCGGGAAAAGAAACCATGACATCACTAAAATGAAGCCATTTTTGACTCTGTCCTTCCGCTCCATATTCAGTCTTCTATTTGATCCTGACTCTAAGATTGCTCTTAGGCCAATTCATCCATTTCTCTTAACTACTACAGCTACTGCTCTCTGCATCGGCCCTGCATCTTTTGGGGACACTTTAATTCTTTCTAATTTGTTCCTCTACTACTTCTCTTGCCTGTCTCTGTGCCACATCCTGTGCATCACGTCACCGTCCTGCTGAAAATTTTTTAAACAGAATTTCAGTGCCAAGATAAATTCCTGTCTTCTTTTAGGCCTGCATAACCCTGAATGATTTAGTTCCTGTCTGTATTTTAACTTTTGTTCTCCTAACCATAAAATTTCAGCATTAATGATATTTTTCCCCTTTTTTCTTTCTAAAACCACCAAGCTAAAGAGCAGAATTTTTAATAAATGGCATATAAAAATGGCTCTCCATATTGAAGAAAATTATTAAAATTCCTACTTCACACCATATTTTAAATGCAATCACTGTACCATTGAGCTATATCCTCAGGCTCCCCAAGTAACCTTTGTATGTTTATAAATTATTATACACAAAACATAAACATGTTTTGTTAACTTATCAGTTTATAAATGTTCTATATTATGTACAACGTGGAAAAGGTATAAAATATGAACATAGGGTTAATATTGTGAAATAAGTCATAAATGTCTCATTATTAGGGAACAAAGAGGAAGGACATGAAGAGAACTAGAAGAAAAAAAAATCAAATACATTTAAAGATATTCACCACAAAAGAACAGCATTTGTTTTCATAGTAGTTATCTAAAGAAAGCCTAATTTTGGGTAATTTTTAAATGTCTTTATGTGTAAAATATCTTTTCTGTATGTATGCATCATCTATACATTCAGAAAAACTTTCTTATCACTGAGGTTGGTATTTTGTATTTGTTTGTTTTGGTTTGGTTTTGGTTTTGGTGGTGCTGGAGATTGAACCCAGGGCCTGTGCAGGGAAGGCAAGGACTCTCTCACTGAGCCACATCCCCAGCCCCCGTGTTTTTCTTTTTAATCCTGTTTTTCTCTTGAGCCTTTAGCACACACAGCACCCTCCTGAGTCCTTATCTAACTCTTCCTTCTGATTGAGCTTTTGACCTCCAGCTCAGTTCTTCAGAATTCTTTTGAGATGGATCAGAACTTCTTCTTAATCATAGTCAATTTTGCCAGGCCGTCCTTTGTTCTCACATCTCACAGTTTAAAGTGGTGTGTGTGGCTCTTAAATCAAAGTCTGACCACTCCCACACACACATGCACCCTGCCCCAGACTGGAAGCCAAAGGTCCATACTTGGCTGGTGGGTCTCACCAGTGAAGTCACTGTACCTGATCCAGTACTAAGCACATGGCTGTCTCTGCAAAATCTTAGTGCCTTTCTGGCTCATTCCTCTGTACTGAATAACCTTTCAGGTGTTCTTACTTTGGGGCTCAATGAGATATGTGATCCCTGATGTCTGGACCATGTTTTATACCTGTCAGAAGTCTTGAGTGCTTCATAGATCCCCAAATGACTAGATATGTTGGGAAGCCTTGGCTTTTCCACTTTCCCTTCTCCTCCTCCTTCTCCCATGTCCTCTCTGCTGCTGTCACACTCTCCTGCTGCGGTGGGAGGAAGCTACATTGGGGTAAAGGCCTTACCACAACCCTAGCCCAGGTTTCACTTCCTTTCACTACATGTTGGCTCCTGTGAGTACACTTAGATGGTCATTAGTACCTGACTAAATTATAGTGTCTTCCTGTGTGCTCCCTTTCTCCCCCTCCCAATGATGGGGTGTACTGTCCCCTTCATTATAGGTTGACTTACGTGCTCCCAAATTCATATGTTGCATCCCTAACTCCCGTACTTCACTTCAGTTGACTACACTTGCTGATAAGGCCTTTAAAGAGGTAATTAAGGTTAAATGAAGTCACAAGAGGAAATTACCAATTCAGAATTACTGACAACTTTATAAGAGGAGAAAAAGACATCAGACAGGTGTGTGACGGAGGAAAGGCCACATAAGGATGCAGTTAAATGACATGTTACATCTACAAGCCAGGAGAAAAAGCATCAGGAGAAACCAGCTCTGAAAGCATCTCTATCTTAGACTTCTGGTCTCCAGAATGTAAAAAAGTTCATTTCTATTTAATCGACCCAGTCTGTGATGGTAGCCTAAGCAGACTCCCACCTCTTTGTGGAAGAATTTACTTGGTTTCTGTTATGGTTGACACACTGTGTCAATTTGAGAAGTTTAGAAGTTTAACTAAGAGACTCAGCAGGGAGCCAGGATCCTTATTTTGTATATATCCTCATCCTGTGCAAGAGGAGGACACAGAGATTTTGTGACTGCTACACCTGCCCTGGGAGGAGGGGATGTGGCTTGCACAAAGAAGAAGAGACTTGCTCTTCCACCCAATTTTTGCTCTGGCTGCTTTTGCTAGCTGCTGCCTTGAAGTGTTGCCCCTGTGCTGTGCCTCCCTGCCTTGGAGCCAGCTGATTATGGACAGAACTCTCCACAAACAGTGAGCTAAATAAATCTTGCCTTCCTTCACTTTGGGTGTCAGGTGTTTTGTCCCAGCAATGAGAGAAAAGTAACCATATAGTTTGCTGGAGCTAGAGTGAGAGACAGCTTAGCAGCTCTTCGCCTTTGCTACATTCTCTGCCAACAGCCAATCCACTGACCCATTCAGGGACAACCTTTCATGTTTTTGGAAAACTGAGTTTCTTACTTTTTAGGGCATGTTTCTGCTATTCTTTTTACCTCTGCAGGAAACTGAAAACAGCTTCATGTTCCCTCTTTTCTCAGGAGTTTTAATCTTGGGATCATGGGACTCTATTACCACCAGTATCTCAATCCCCACTCTTGATTTGTTTTCTCTGGAGGCCTGTGTTAGAAATGTGGTCCCCATTGTTGTGACACTGAGAGGTGTGGATCCTTTAAGAGGCAGGACCTACTGGAAGGTGTTTAGGTCAGTGAAAGCACTAACCCTTAAAAGGAATTGATTTAGTTTCCATGGGTCTTAAATTAGGTCTAATTAGAGGACTATTTAAAAAAAAAACAAGCCTGGCTCCCACACCTAGGCCTCCTCTCTCACCATGTGATTCATCCCTTTTGTTGCATTGTTGTCATGATGCCATCTGCCATGAGACCCTTACCAGGGTTGAGAAGAGTTATTATCTTAGACCTCCAGAATATGAGCTAGATAGATAGTTATTATCTTAGACAAATGTTATTATCTTAGACCTCCAGAATATGAGCTAGATAGATAAACCTCTTTCTGCAAAAGTTTCCCAGTCTCAAAATTTTTCTTATAATAATGAAAAACGAACTTACATAGTGTCCAAATTAGGACTGTACTAAAGTGAAGGCTTTCTTCCAAGCTTTCTCTCAAGACTTTGGGAACCAAGGAAGTCCACAAGCCTACAAGGAAATACTTTCGTTCCTGGGAAAGCAAAAACTTCTGAAAGTGAACGTTAGAAGCATCAGCACCAAAAGGAACACTCAGGCAACGGTTTTTTATTTTACCACTCAGAAACCACAATGTTCTTAAAACATGATTAAGGAAATAAAATGCCAAGGAAAACATGGCTTTTTATGATAAACTTATGGGAGTTTGCAATCTACAGTCAAGGTTGAGAAACTAACTGGCAAAGATCCCTTTTTGAACAAATAATCTTTCAGTAAAAGTGATCACAGTAGGCTCATTCAGTCAAAACAATAATGACAGGAAAGAAGGGACCAAGAATGAATGACATTTGATGCCTAAACACTAAACGCTCTTAATCATTTAATGTTTCATAAAAATAACTGGTAGAACACAGTATGTAATAAGCAGTACCAATTAAAATAGTTGTTTTATATTTGGCTTTCATTTCTAAACTGATAAAAACTCTAAAAGTTTTTTCTTGCTGTCAAGACTCTACCTCAGTACCTAAGCCTTCTTTGGGTCATGGGAAAATGAAGTAGATAAAGTGACAACTCTGACCTACAGAATCAGGGCACACTTTCACAGTCTTTACTCTTTCCCTATGGGATAAATGGAGGCTTGGGGTGTTTGATATTACCCCTTTGAGATATGTTTCATTAACAGTCCAATAGTGCCAGGAAGCAGAGGCCCAAATACACCTGCTGGTGTTAAGATGGGTATTTTGCCTCCTGCAGGCAGATCTAATCCTGTGCTCCCGAGGAAGAATATGTTCCTCTTGGCACTCAAGTTGGGAACACCTTGTTTTATACTTTGGATCCATATCTGAACAGAGTACAATTGGCTTAACACCAGTTGGGGGCCCCCCAATGTCCCCCTCATTGTTTAAAGGGCCCAAGGAAAGTGGGCCTGCTTCTCATTTCCCTGCAAGAGGGACCCATCTTTATTATATTTGGAATGGCAATCCTTGACCCATTGGTAGCGTTTATTGCAGAGAGGGCACAAGGTAGCTGAAACCTGATCATTTGTTTTAGATGTGGCAGGAACAGTGGCATCAACTTTTGTGTCCTTGGATCATTTACAATTTTTTTTCTAAAGTGTCTCATTTTTCCACATTTAAAACACTTGACCTCAGTTTTTGCCCTCTTTGAATTGTTGGATATGTCCTGAATCATTAGGGCTGAATTGTTAGAGGGAGAGCCTCTATTTTGGCAGGAGCTTATATAAGCTCCAATGATACTGGATTTACTAACAGACAGAAGGACTTGTTTACAATCATTATTAGAGTTTTCCAAGACCAATTTAAGAATCAGAATATTAGTAGCTTTAGGATTAGCAATTTGATAATTTATGGCTCCCTGTAAACAAGCCACAGTGAAATTGACCCATATTTTAATCCTAGGGAATATCTTATTTCTGTCTAAAGCACTAATCTTAGTCTGCAGGTTCCCATGCATTCCATTCTTCCATATCACTATGCCCACCAACCTCAGAATCTTCATGAAATCTGAGTGCCATGGAAACATTCCTAATAAATCCACCAGGCAGGCGAGAATACCATGGTTTCAGGCCATGTTTGGGTACCAGTTATCAGGGACCCTTGCCATGAACCTCCATCCAATCTTTTGTGAGGTGTTACCGTACATGGTGAAAGAGAAAGAAAGAAAGAGCCAGAGATGAAATGACAGTACAGTGGGGATCTGGGGTAATCAGTTGTTCACGAGGAACCAAAGGCCACGAGGCAGCCAGAACCTGACATTTATTGATGGAGGAAGAGGAGCTTTGAGGACAGAATTACAGGTGACTCAGAAGGCTGCAGTGTTCTTCTGAGAAGAATCTTGCTTTGAAGTGTCTTTAGTCTTAGCTGTTTTAGTCAGAGACTTGCAGGGGCGGGGGGGCATCCCTAATGGGATAATGGGAAATCTAAAAAGGGTGATACCAAAAATTCCAAGCCCCCTTTTATCCTTTAGGGAAGTATGTAAAACTGACCATTATGAATTTGTGGTCCCCAACACTCTAGCACCAAAAAGGACTACATAATTTCAAGCCTATTTAAAGTGAGGCCATTAACAGAGTCTTATCAACAAATGATGTGTAGGTTGAATTCTCTTCTTCCATAATGTGCTACCTACCACAGCCACCCCAAATCCATTCTCCTCTATCATTATAACAACCTCCATTAATCGTAAGCAGCTAGAACACTATCAATCAGGTATAAAAAGAAAATCTTTATCCCTAGCTCATGTGGCTTCATTTGAAATAATGATCTTGTGTCTAGGTGAATTCTTGCCATATTATAACACTTGATAGCCAGTCATTAACACTGGAGGGATCAAGGTTGCCAGGCCTCTTGGCACCAAGGACTGATTAGTGTCCAGTTTCCTCTTTAATATCCAATTAAGAACAAGATTGTATAAATCCAAAAAAATTACATAAATCCTCAGCTTCCCAGATCAGTTTCTGACTCAATCATTAAATGAGATTAAGATGACCTCAGATGAAAGGCAAAGTTAAATGACAGTGGGCAGGAAATTAATCATACAAAGACTCTATAAAGAAGGAGATGAGAGGAATGGCATACAGGTCAACTACATCTGCAATTCTCTGTGCCTTAGCTTGGATGCTCAGTACAATTCACATAAGTCCTTTTGAATAACCACTTGCAGAAGATCCCACAGCCCAACTATCTTTTGTAACTACTATGGGTTAATAGAGATGACCCAGTTAATGGTATACCAAGGCATGGCTAAAATTACTACAGAAATTTAATAGCTTTTCTCACCAAGCTGGGGACACAGCAATTTTTCATCATATATGATGAAAAACTATAGTTAATAATGTGGAGTTGGGTAAGAGTCAAATACTCCCAGAAAGATCGGTAGGTAAGGTAGACAGAATACATAACTGACATATCTCTCTGCCCTTTGGAGGTTTAACAATACAGTAACATGGCTTTATTCTCTTTATAAGTGGATTTTACATTTTCCCTTTGAAGCCGTAAGTCAAGTCTCTCAGCAGATAGCTGTGTGCAGTTAAATTAAGCTGTGATAACACTTAAGTTCAGTTTGGCATTACACTGAAATTGTAAACTCATTAAAAAGGGACAAATGATAAGAAAGACACAGATACTTAATTGCAATATACAATGATAGTAATTATAATAAAATATCAACTAGGATATGAACTAAAACTTCACCCAAGAAGGGACATTTCAGCTTAGCAATGAAACATAAAAGAATTAGCGAGGGAATTTAAGAGGGAATAATAATCTAGGAGAGAATATTAGGTTCAAAAGTATGGGAGGGGAAGGTGATGTTGATGAGAATGGCAGAGTAAAAATTTTCAAAATGTATAAAAGTAACAAAAACTGACAAAAATGAATAGAATTTTTTTCAGAAATCAGGAAATTAAAGACTTAAATCTGGGAAGGACTTATCCAATAAAAACAGTTTAATCTTGGTAAGAAGAATGAGCTTTTGGTGTTTTAACTTGTCTCATATTTTACTCTAGCTCTGGAGTAGCCTTGAAAACGAATAGCCCACGTGGAGGGTGAAAACCAGCCAGTTGGCAGCCACCGGGAAAGTGAAACAGAGTCTGAGTCCCTTGAAAGCTTCCTTTTCGGTAAGTTACCATTGTTGACCTGTCTAGTGGATCCCCGGGAGACTCACTTGTTCATATTTCACTTGAGTCATTTCCCAGAGCAAACAGCCTTCCCTGGAGGGCATGTGCTGAACAATTATAAGCAATTATTTAACTTCATGGATGCCTGAACAAATGGACAATAGGGCAAATAATACATTAACCAAAGAGCCAAAAAGGAAAAGCCAGGGAGGATGTCCACAGGGACTTTTTGACAAGCATAGAAGACTCACACACAGCAGGCCATGCCTATGTGGAAAAGACCCGAGAAGGCCCCAAGTTCGCACTTCCGCTGCTCAGAGGGTCCTCACAAGTGGGAAATGAAGGCTCAACAGAAGTGTGACCTGCTTGCCTGTTTGGTATAGGCATGTCCCAATACATAACAGAATCCCTTCACAAAGACTGGGAAATTAACTGGTAGTAAGAAAATCTCTAATATTAGCAGAGGACTAAGCTAAGTGAAAGGACTTCATTGGTCCCACACAGCAAAGCTCAATTTTATAGAATTAGTTCAAAAATATAACTAAACAATCAACAAGACCCATACAAAATAGCCGTAATAGTTGAGAGGGAGAAATTTGATTTCTAGAGTTGCCATGTGACATTATTTTAAGTGTCCAGTTCTCAGCCAAAAATTATGAGACATACAAAAAAAAAAACAAGAAAATGATGTCCCATATACAAGAAAAAGTAATCAATATAAATTGCTCCTGAAGAAGCCCAAAGACTGGATTTCTTAGATCAAGACTACATTAAACTAAATCTTCCATTTTAAATATATTCAAAGAACTAAAAGAAATCGTATTTAAAGAATCAAAGAAAATATAAGAATGATGTTTTACCAAGTAATCGGTAGACAAATTCAAGTAAAAGAACTAAATACAAATTCTGGAGTTAAATGTATAATAATTAAAATGCAAAATGCACTGAGGGGCTGACATCAGAACTGAGCAGAAAGAAAAGCAACAAACTTTATGATAGGCCAGTTGGGTTTATCCAGTCTGACGAATGGAATGAAGAAAAGAATTTCTAAAATTAAAAGAACTTAAGAGATCCATGGGGACACAATCTAGCATATCAAAAAATGCAGACTAGGAATCTCCAAAGGAGAAGAGGGAGGAAAAAGAGGAGCAAAAATATTGAAAAAAAAAAAACCTCTAAATTTTTTTTTTTTTTAATTTTTATTTAAGGAGAAAAGAAAAGAAAAAAAAACAGTGAAGGGTACAAGTTATACAGATTTACAGAAGAAAAAAATGCGCAGTAGGAAATCACTAGTTAATAGATTACATATTGCCATCTTAGAAATAATTGTTCAAGTCACAGAATTAAAGTTTGTAGAGTGGACATTCCAGCAATGATACTGCAAACAGTTCTGTTCAATGATCCATTAGAACTCTGTGATATCATTTTCTGTCTTATACATTTAAATATACATGCAGTTATATAGTTTAGAGCATTTTCTTTTCCTCTCTTTTGTACAGTGACTATTACACATTTTGGGTTTCATTGCTCCCACTGTTCTTATTGCTTTTTTGGAAGAGAGTAAAACCAAATGTGACATAACAGAACAGAATCGGTCAAGTCAAAAGGGTGGATATAATAGATAATATAAAAACATAATACAAGGTGATCAACAATGGTTACCCTAATGCCTCCCGCTATTTCTAATAGAATTGCCTATATTATTAGTTGTAATACTATTGAACAAAACCGTAAAGGATAAAACCGACAAAACCAAAACATTGGAGATATTGTAGGTCTTCAAAAGTAGATAGAAGTCAACGAGAATGGGCGTTATAATGAATCTCATTATCTTCTCAGCTGATGCCTAAACTTTCGAACCTGATACTATTCAGCAAAACAGAATAGAGGAACCTCAGTCAAAAACAAGATGGTGAGAGTAATACAGGGCTTCAAATCGAGAAAATAGAAAGTCAAAGTGGGTTACTATATTATATCCTGCTATATTTTTCCCTTTAATTAAATGGATAACAATAAAAAAGTATATAATGGAGTGGAGATTGAGAAAAAGAAAAAGAGGGCATAACAGCGAAACAGGGCAGATCAAAACATAACCTTTTAAGCAGAATAGTGTTTCACCACCAGATATTTCCGACTTAAAAATAGTTACCATATTGACTCCCTCCCTGAAGTCCTTGAGTACAACTTCATATACTGTAGCATTAAGTATATCAAAACAATGTAAAACCATTTAAGAGAATGACAGCATTATAGAGTATTTGGAATTGACTAACAGAAAATGAACAATGGTCTCTGTATAATCTCCTTGTCTTTAAAAGGTTTTTGCTTATACTAACGTACATAACAAAATCCAATAAGATACAACCTGGTTAGACCATTGGAGACAGAAGAACAAAAGCTAGATGAGACTTCAAAACAAGATGGTACTGAATCAGCATTACCTATTAAGATGTCATTTTCTCAAAAATAGCTGTTCCTATCATCCAATCTTCTCTGTCTCATTTCTGTTGAGCTCTTTTTCTGTCAGTAGCTGTCAGTTTGTCTTCTTCATTTTGTTCTCTGCTCCATTTGTTGTGGCCTCCCTGCCACTATTTCTGGGTTCTTTGTATTTTTCTTTTTTTAGAATATCCTGCAATACTTTCTGTAGAGTTGAATTGGTGGTTGCAAATTCCCCCAGTTCCTCTTTATCCTGGAAGCACCTCGTTTTTCCATCAATTTCCAGGGACAGTTGTGCAGGATATCTCAATCTTGGCTGGAGATTATTATCTTTCAAACCTTGAATTATTTCCCCCCATGCTCTTCGTGATTTGATGGTTTGTGAAGAGAAATCTGCTGTAATTCTGATGGGTGTTCCTTTGTAAGTGATCCGTTTCTTGTCTCTTACAGCTTTTAATATTCTGTTCTTGTATTGAATTTCTGGGATTTTTATTATTATATGCCTGGGTGTTTCTCTGTTAGGGTTGTAGGTAGCTGGGGTCCTGTATGCCTCATACAGCTGAGTATCTTTCCCTTTTGCTAAATTAGGAAAATTCTCCTGGATTATTTCTGTGAGTAGCTTTTGTAATTCACTTGTTTGTGTCCCTACTTCTTCTTCTATGTTCTTAATCCTTAAGTGGTGGCTCCTCTTATCATCTTCTTGTCTTTGTATTATTGCTGTTTGTTTCTTTGTTATTTTTAAGAAGTTTTTCATTTCATTCTCCCATATTTCAAGTCTGCCCTCCAGTTCAGATAGTCTGTCCTTAGTTTCTTTTAAGCTGTTATGCCAGTCTTGTATAGACTTATTAATTTCTTGATAGTCCCTTTGAACCTGCTTCACATACTCAATGCTTTCTCTGTTTTCTCCATCAAGCAATTCTCCCCTCTTTTTCTGTTCTTCCATTCCACCATCTGTTTTTTCCTGGGTGGTGTTTAGCATTTCTCTAACTATTCTGCATACTTCTAGTTTCAGATCATTGATAACTTCATTCCTGAATTGGTCTATGAGGCTCTCAATATGGTGCTTAATGTATGCTGGTGCGGCGTCCATTATTGCCTGTTTCTCAGGATTGGGGGCCGAGGAGCTTTTTTTGTTGCTTCCCTTCCCCATATTTTTTGTTCCTTATAAAATGCAATCTTACAAAGGAGGCCCGGCTTCCCTGCCTGTCAGCCACAGCCTGATCAAATTGCGCTGGCTAGTTGTTCCCGCCCACCGCTGCGCACCAGGGAGTCGGAGGAGGCAGCCTACGCGGAAGTCAGTCGCTCCTCCGGGCCATCGTCCGGCTCTGGGATCTGGGTTAGGCTAGTCTAGCCTAGAGAGTCCGCCAGCAGCGTCACTCAGGCCAGGCACTTTTCTCCAATCCCGTCCGAGAGGGGAATGGCGCCCAGAGAGATCTCCGCCAGAGTCAAACTGTGGTGGGGGGTCAGATTCTCACTCACCTCGCCACCAGTCAGTTTTCGTGTACACCTCTGTCCGTCCTTTTTTTTTCGACTCCGTTCTCCCGTTCCCAGAGCTCGGCGCTCCCAGAGCTCGGCGCGTCTCTCCTTGCTGAGCCGCTGTGGAGATAGCCGGCCGCCGCACGGCGGGAAATCCAAACGGGTTTCCGATGGCGCGGAGTCGAGCCTCCACACCGAGATTTTTTCCGTTCCTATTTTAGCGCCAGGACTGTATTCCAAGTTGGATTCTCTCAGCCCAGTTCGTTCCTGAGTCAGCAGAGCATATCTCTACTGATTCGTGTCTCCCTAGTCCGCATTATTTCTGGCCTCTGAGCCGAACCTTTCAGAGAGCCTCTGGTAGTTGCTGTTGTCTGTCCGCCATGTTCTCTGGTCCAAAACCTCTAAATTTTATGAAAACTATTAAATATAGACATCCAATAAATTCGGGGCACTCCAAGTAGGAAAAACTCAAAAAAATTCACACCTAGACACAAATAAAACAGTTGAAATACAAAGGGATAATTTCAAAAACCTCAAAAAAGAGCTAACTTATTGTGAACAAGGAGTTTTCAATATGATTAACAACAGTTTTTAAAATCTATAGAGAAATGAGATAGCAGGATGGCAGATAGATAGATGGATAGATAGATAGACAGACAGATAGATCGACCTAGATCTATTTATACATCTGAAAGAAAAGAAAACAATATTGAAAAACAACCATAATATTGACAAATCATTAACTAGAATTCCCAAAGGAAACCAGGGAGAAGACCCAAAATAGTAAGGGGACACTGCAAACAAATATATGTCAACAAATTAATCTAAATTAAAGGAGCAATTTCAGAAAGATACAAACTGTCAAGTGACTTAAGAAGAACCAAGAACCTGACTACTTATAATAAAATTAAATTAGGAATAATAAAAAATCTGAAAAGACAACTTCTTGCAAGGTCAGATGACTTCACAAATTAATCCAACGAAGTGATTTAAAAACACACAGCACTAATTATTCACAAACTCTTTCCAATAAATAAAAGAGAGAATGTTTCCCAACATATTTTAAGAGGTCAGTATTAACATAATACCAAGGTCAGACAAAGTTGTTACAAAGCAAAGAAAATTACTAAGTAATATCTTATTATCATAAATGTCTTAAAATAGGGCTAGGGATATAGTTCAGTGGTAACTGCTTGGCTAGCACACAAGGCTCTAGATTTGACCTACAGTACTGCAAAACATTTTTAAAACTCCTTTACATTATAGCCAAACAAATTTCAGTAAAATATGAGGGATCATATTTATCATCAAATAGGATTTATCCCAGGAATATAAGTGTGCTTCAGTACACGAAAATCAATCAAAGTAGCGCATTATACTGGTAAAGACCACCACCCATATGACCATCTCTGTAAATACAGAAAAAGCACTTGACAACACCTTTTTATGACTAAAAAAAGAAAAAAATCAACAAATGAACAGTGGCTCTTTAGACCAACTCAAAAAGCCTCAGCTAACATATATTTGATATGAAAATTTCAAAGCTTTCTATCCTCAGGTAGAAGATAAGAATGGTCATTCTCATGCTTCTATTTAAAATTGTTCTACAGATTCTACCAAGGGGAGTTAAGAAAAGAAATGAAAGCTATCTGGATTGAAAAGAAAGAAATAACATTATCTCTGTTTACATGACCTTATAGATAGAAAATCATAAGAAATCCAGACACAAAAATCTCTATTGTACTAACAAATCGGATATAAACTCAAATCCATTATGCAAAAATCAATAAAATAAGTTTCTTTACTGTACATTAGCAATGAATGATTTGAAAATGAGGTTAAGAAAATAATTCCAGGTGCTGGGGATTTAGCTCAGCAGCATAAGCGCCTGCCTTGCAAGCAGGCAGTCATGAATTTGATCCCCGGTACCCATAAAAAGGAAAAAGACAAAAAAAAAAGAAAAAAAAAAGAAAAAAAAGAAAAGAATTCCATTTATGGTGTATCAAAAAGAACAAATATTTAGGAAAGACTTTACCAAAGAATTGCAAGACTTTTTATAACGAAAACTATAAAACATAATCGATACAACTGAAAACCAAATAAGGGAAGATCTTGTTACTTTATTAGTGCAGAAATTGACAAACATTCTAAAACTCACAGGAAATATAAAGAGCAAAGAATAACCAAAGGAATTTGAAATGGTAAAAAAAAAAAAAAAAAATTGAAGGGCTCATGCGTCCTGAAAAAAACTTACAATGAAGTGAAGGTGATCATGACTAGTTGGTACTGGCAGAATTACAGACAGAGAACAATGAAGCAGAATTCAAGTGCAGGAAAAATTCCACATTCTATAACCATCTGATATTCACCAAAGATTGTCAAGGTAATTTAATATGAAATAGTCCTTTTAAAAATGGTCTTGGAAAAAAATAAATAAGAATGGTCTTGGAACAATGAATTTCTACATACAAAAGAATAAACTTGGGTTCTTATCTCATATGATATATCAACTAAAATTAAAATTAAAGAAAATTAACTAAAAGTGAAGCAAAGATGAACATCTAAGAATGTAGCTCTTTGAAGAAAATATAGGTATAAAACTTCATGACCTTGGAATAGCAATGACTTCTTAACATATGACACTTAAAGGATGAGAAACAAAAGAAAAATATATAAATTAGGCTTCAGAAAGTAACAAACTACTGTGATTCAAATAATTAGCAATATATAAAAAAAAACTCATATAGTGGGAAAAAATATTAGCAAATTCTATTCTTTACAGGGTCTGGTATCTAGAACATGTAAAGAATTCTTAATAGTCCACAAGTAAAAAGACAAGTATTTCAAAAATGAGAAGATCATCTCAAAGAATATTCATTTCAACACAGAACACACATGTCACACACACACGTCAAGAAACACATGAAAAGAAACTATACAGTAATAGTCATTCAAGAAACGTACATGAAAGCCACACCTGAGATATCACGTCACATCCACCAAGAAGGATATCATCAAAGACAGTCAATACAAAGGTTGGAGAGCATTTTGAAAGACTGGAACTCTGTTGTATTGCTGATGGAAATGCCACAATGGTGCAGACATACTGCAAAACAATTCTATGGTTTTCCAAAAAGTTAAAGAGTTCTCATATGACCCAGCAATAATACTCTCAGACACACAATCAAAAGAAGTGAAAACATACTTGTCTTTGTCTGTTTGAGATGCTAGAACAAACACCACAGACTGGGTATGTTTACAAACAGCAGACATTTACTTGCTACAGTTCTAAAGGAGGGAAAACTCTAGATCAGAGGCCTGACAGACAGACTGTCTGGTGAGGGTCCACTTCCTGGTTCATAGATGGTCATCTTGTCACTGTGTCCTCAATCACATGACAAAGAGACAAGGGCACCCTTTTGGAGTTTTTAAAGTAAGGGCATGGATCCCCTTCACAAAGCCTCAGCTCTCTTGATCTAGTCACCTCAGTGTTCTGCCTCATGATACCACCATCTAATCTTAAAACAGATTTCAACATGTGAGTTTGAGGGGTACATAAACTTTCAGACCAGCATACATATATCCACACAAAAATTGGAACGTGAGTGTTTATAGCAACATTATTCATCCAAAGTGGAAACAACCCAAATACACTTTGGTTTTGCATAAATAAATAAAAGACGGTATATCCTTCAAATGGAATATAATTTGGCAATGAGAAAGAATGAAATGCATATACAATCCACAATACAGATGACATGAGTACATTATGCAAAGTGAGAGAAGTCAGACACAAAAGATTCATACTATATGATTCTATTTAGGTAAAAAGTATATCATAAGCAAATTAATACATACAGAAAGTAGATCAGTAATTGCCACATCCTGGAGGAAAGAGAATAAAGAGTGATAGCTAGCAGGTATAGAATTTTTTGTTTTGTTTTGTTTTTGTTTTCATGGTGGCTATTAAAACATTCTGGGACTAGTGGTGATTAGAGCTCAAACTTGTGAATAAACTAAAAATCATGGAATCATCATTTTAAAAGAGAGCATTTCATAGCATGCCAACTGTCTCTCAAAGACAATTTTAAAGATTGGATGTATACTAACTTTCCTAAAGCATTCTCAATGTTTCCTATTAACCCATACTAGAGTAATTACCAAAATTGGATTCTAATTGCTCATTTGGTTGCTGTCTCTTCAAGTATTAAAAAATGTGATGTTAGAACTTAGCAGAAAGACTTGTTCCCTTTGAGCTCAGCATAAGGCCCACCACATGGTGGTGGAAAGGAAAATGATGTAGAGAACTTGAGGTACTTCAGAAACGGGAAGGAGTTTGTTGCTGGTGGTGCATAGTTGAAAGCAGAATGGTCCAAGACTCGGGAGATCAGCTGTGTCCAGATAATGGTTGGGCAGACGATGCACAGGCATTTGAACTTCACACTGTAGATAAGGGGAATCGTTGAGAGTTTTAAAGGTGGAGAATACTTGCGCCTTAAAAAAAATCTTTCTGACCGCAAAAAGAACAAAGATGTTAAAGAATAGATATATTGAGGCAGGAGTCAACTGAATGATAACAGGCTTTAAGTAACATAAGTCTAGGCATCAAAGTCTCTCCTCTGTTCCCATATCCAAGTCAACGAAAATGAGAAAATTATTCTCACACAATCTTAAGTACCATATTGTTTGTCTTATAAGACAAACTCAAAATATATACTTAAAAAGAGCAAAATAAAAGGTAAGTACTAGGAGGTGGGAAATAGATCTTTCTAAAATGAGAAGGAGATCAAGAGATGGAAGAAGGGGCGAAGGGTGGGAAAGGGGATAGAGAAAGATTTATGTTGTATGCATATCAACTCCTTCACAAAGAACGTAAACATTAACGTGCCACAAATGTATGCTTAAAAAGTATTACCATTAAAATGTCACAAAATGCAGGCACCATGCACACTGCAGGACAGGCAACTTACTGTAATGAAAAAGTAAGGGCTGGATATGGGCTACAGTAGGTTAAAGTATGAGTTCTGAAATCTGTTAGTAGTCCTTAATTTGTTGTTAACACAGATTTTGTTTTGTTTCAATGCTGGGGATTAAACGCAGGGCCTTAGGCATTTGAGGTCAGCATTGTACCACTGAGCAACACCTTAGCCCTAATATTCCTTGGAAAAAGAGGGTAGGACCCAGCCAGAGGAGAAGAACATTACCTCTCTTGATTTATAGTTCATGGTTGGGAGCATCAGTCAAATCAGAAGCTGCCATATTGGACATGCATAGATGAAAGAAAACCTTGCTGGCCAGCAATCCTCCTAGAGTGGCAGAGAATAAACTACTAAGAATTCAGCTACAGCCACATGAACCCCTGGGTGACAGCAAGACCCACAGAAATTTAGCAGAGCAGACTGTGATTCAATCATAGAGGAGACAGTGTTTCCAGACTGACATGGCCAACAACCCCAGCTCAATATATATTCTTTCAGGCCCTGGGACGTTGAGGTGGTCAGGTGAGCCTTTGTTAATCGCCTACCAAAATTAAAATATAAGAAGTGAAATTCTAAACATCCAAGCAAGGGGATCCAACAAGAATCCAGGCCAGGGCTGCAGCTTGGTGATAAGTACTTACCTAATATGTGCAAAGCTCTGGGTCCGATCCCCAGTATTGCAAAGTAATGAACAAGAGTCTAACAAATTTTCTGGCAATCATTAGAGTTGGACATAACTTTTTAGTTCACATATCTGTGAACAATTAACAGAGTATAATGAAATATTTATAATTTGAAAAGAAGGGAAAAGGATCTTTCAAGAGGTGGGATATGTGGATATTTTAAAAAGGTTTGCTCTTTAAAAGAATATTTAGGCATCTATTGCGCAACAGAGTATATAAAGCTCAAAACAACATGGAGCTGATCAAGGTGAATGAAGACATTCTGAGGCAACAGACAGAGGGAACTTGGCTGAAATGAGCTAAGAAAGAATAGGAGAAAAGTAGCAATAATAAATAAACTGAACTTAAGGGCCAAAGGTTTAGCTCAGTGGCATAAGTGCCTGTCTGACAAGCATGAGGTTGTGAGTTCAATCCCTGATACCAAAAAAAAAAAAAAAAAGAACTTAAAATTGAATATAGAGAATAATCTGTGTTACCAAATCATGTAGAGGATAAACTTGAGAAACATTTTTTAATGAAAGAAGAGGACAAAAATATTAAAATTTGGAGAAACAATTGCTGTAAAGAATAAAAAAATTTCCATCCTGTTACAACAGGATGACAGAATTAGTAACAAAATAAGTAATAGAAAAATTCTGTCCTCCAGTGAAAAGAGACCTGAATCCACAGAATGAAGGACTCGAAGCTTCGTGTGAAATAAATGAAGAGGCAGTACTAATTACTGTCCAAGCAACTCTTTAAAATTCAAAGAATAATCAAAGAGTTCCTAAACATGCAGAAGAAAAATAACAGAACAAAATCAAGCATGGTAATGCCACTAGGAATCCTGAGTACTTAGGAAGCTGAGACAGGATCACAATTTATAATTAAAAAGATCAGAAATTTATGATTGTTAGTAAGGATATGAAACAAATGGAACACTTGTACACTGCTGGTGAGAATGTATACTGGCAACCACTGTGGAAAATTAAAAATAATTTTATAAGTCATCAACAGAAGGTTAAGTAAAATGTGATTTTATACATATAGAGGAATATATGCAGTCAGAACAAGATGGAAATCATGGTAACCTGCTATATCATGAGTGAACTTCAGACCCTATAAAAAGTGAAATAAGCCAGTCATAAAAGGAGAAACATTTATGCCTTTACCTACATGAAGTATTTATAGTAGTGGAATTCAGAGATAAAATGTAGGATAGGGTTCCCAAGGTCTGTGTAGGGGAGGTTGGGATCCAGTATTTAAGAGGTACATGGCTGCAGTCTTGGAAAATTATAAATTTTTCTGGAGATGGATAGTGATTGTTGTATAAGAGTATGAATGTTTTAATGCCACAGAACTGTACACTTAAATGAATAAAAAGATAAATTTTATACTATGTATACTTCATCACAACAAACTACTTACAATAAACCTCAAACAGAAAAACATAAAAAACAGAATATAGCAAGGAAACACAAGTCAGAAAATCAAAATATCAATCATTGACAAGATGCAAATCCAACATGGGATTTTCAAATCAAAAATAGAAATGGGTGGGGACAGAGCTCTGTGTGAAGGCCCTGGGTTCAATCCCATTATTAACCTCCCCAAATATGTAATTTAATATCAAAAAAATGTTTCTGATATATTGGTATACACGGGGAAAGTTCAGAAATATCACCCCTACACAGAGCAAGGTTAGGAGTGGCTGTCTCTGGGTAACCGTACTGCATTTAAATTTTCGTGTCCTTGTTGGCCTTTCTGATATTGTGCAGCTTTGCTTTTTATAGCCAACATATCACTTTTACAATAACAAAGAAATAATATACAAACAAAAAACCCCAATATTTTAAGGCAATGGTGTCAAGCTTGCTCAGGCAAAGCACATAAAGTGGAAAGAAAGAGGCCGAAGGATAGGACACATAGGTGAATGCCTGACTAGGTACAGGTGAGTCTGTTCACATTCTTGGGTCTAAAACAATGAAATCTGTCCATCACCACCCGTAAGAGGCTTGCCTATAATATGGAAAGAATTTCCTTTCTGTTTATTCGCCTGAGGCTCCCTTGGTTTCCATCATTTAACCAAGGGTGAGGATGGATGCCTGAGCACATCTGCAGCCAGAGTCTACAAGGATCCTTTTCTCTCTGCAGCACCAGGAAGCCAGTGCCCCTGGCTTCCCCCTCACTTCCCTGTGGAGCTCTAGCTAGGGCTGAGCACTCCCTACCACACACACCCATGCATGCACACAGACACACACACACACACACACACACACACACATGCACACATGTGCACACACCATCACCACCAGGGCACAGTCTCCAGGTACCACCTGGCTCCTGTACTTACCGATCCTCCAACCTGGTCCAGAGGCAACAAAAGAAGGTCTGTTTCCAGGGCGAAGAATTTTTATATGATAATCCTTGCACCCCTCCCACAAATATTCCTCAAACTCCAAATTCCTTAGAACAGTGGGAGGGGATGTTACTTCCCCTCAGGTAGAAAGGCAGTGTACACACATTCCTCAGAAGACTATTATAGGTCTTCAAGACAACAAAGAGGAAAAAAGAATTTGTGGGGTGTGGGCACATGTAATAATATGGATTGAATCCAGGGCCTTGCAATGAGTTATACTCCCCAGTATTTTATTTTAGTTTCATATTTTATTTTGAGATAAGAGCTTTTGGATTTACAACCCTTCTGCCTCAGCTTCCCAAGGTTCTGAGATTACTCCCTTGTTCCACAGGTCTGACTAGAAAAGGGTCTTATAAAAATCATAATTCCTCAGGTACATCAGCTGGCAAATGAAAAGATCAAGGGAAAATATGTTTCATTGAAATACTTCATCTCAGTTTCATTTTTGGAAAATGTGAAGCACCATAAGAGATAACTTTATAAAAACTTTAACACTTTTATTTTATTATTATTTTTGAGTGTAGACTATAGATTATACCTAGGACTACACACATGCTGAGAAAGCACTCTATCACTAAGCTTCATCCCTAACCCCTTTATTTACTTTTTTTTTTTAGAAGCAGCCTCTGTATGTTGTTTAAACTGGCCTAGAATTCCTGGGTTCAAGTAATCCTCTGTCTCAGCTTCTTGAGTAGCTGAGATTATAGATTTACACCACTACATGCAGTCCACCCAAAAAACCCCAGTTTTTAAAATGTGTGTATTAAACCTTTGTTTTAAAATCTTTGCCAGTTCTTAAGTAGTATAATTATTGAAGCTGTACTGACTGGCTATTGGGATTTTACAGACATACCACTTAGCAATCATCAAAACAGATATAATACAGATGGTGGTATAGACATTTCATCTTAGAGATGGGGCAAATAAAGCTATCTCCCTGTTCTCAAACCATTATTTACATGATTTTTGATTAGAAAATCTTTACAGGGTACTCAGATTGCTCTGGTACTCCAAAGCTAAAACTAATTGAGCATCAAATAAGGAAACTTAATGAATAGAAGAAAAAGTAGAAAATAGAAGAAAAACTGGTGGCAGGTGGGAAGCCCTTAGCTATTTGCCTTATGCCTTGAAATGTAGCTCATTGATAAGGGAAGTGATCTTGGCCAGAGGAAAAGTTTATATCTCTTTCCTGATAGCACCCCCCCCAACAGAGTTTAGCCTGTGGCATAATCAAAGCATGTAGTGAGAGATCAAAGCTATGAGATTCAGACTCCCTTGAAATCCTTACAGAAACTTCAGCCTGAATCTTCATGTCTCAAAATCCTCTTTCCTGAAAGCAAAACATTTCTGTTACCAGCCAGTTTCCCTAACTTTGATAGCTGAGGTTCTAATTTCACCAGGATCTTTCATCTTTGAGGTTTCTCAGATCCCTCCAGGTAATCATCCCTCCCTCCCTTCAAAATCTCAAGCATATCAAAGACTCTGGCATGGAAATCCACCTCATTGACCTGTCAAAGTCCTTGCCCTACAACAGTGCCTGACACAGTTGGTTGTCAGTAAGGACTACTTGAATGTCCTTGGTAGAATGGCAGGTAAACAGACTCCTCAAAGCAAATAGTGGGAACAATCCCAAGGGGTACCCAGGAGATGTGAAGATTCATGCCTGTCTGTTCTTCTTAAAGGCCTTTTCTTGTCTTAAAAGCCAGGGAGGAGTGGGACCCATTTCTTTGAAACTTAAGAATCCAGTTCTCTCATTTCCTATAATTAATTCTTTTTCCCAGGAGGCAAGGAAAAGGGGACATTAAGCACGTAGATCTTGACCTCTGAAAAATGGGACCCAGATGTAGCACTGCCACTTACTACCTGTGACTCTCAGCAAGTTTAGTCCCTCTTCGCTTCATTGTTTCCATCAGCAAGGCGAGGACTATAAACCTACCTAACAGAACTGTGAGAACCGTGACGTAACCATGGAATGTGTGTGGCTTGGGGACATGCTCAGTACCCAGTGCATGGAAGTGACCGCGTCTCTGTTCTCCCCCTCATTGTGATCATTAAACAGAGCCCAAGGAAAGATAATCTCCAGGGGGAAATAATGCATGTTATGTCTCTTAATCCACTATGTAGAATAAGACCTGACACACAGTAAGCATTCAAAATAACCAATGTATAAATAAACCTAATTTTGCCTGAAATAAATCTTTTGAATACTAGAAACTACTTGAACACATTCTTTGATCTGTTATGCCTATCTACCTAGAGATAAGCTTCAAGCTTTGAATCTGTTTGAAATGCTTAAAAGACACAAGATAAACAAATCCTCAGCAGTAACTTTGTCCTCTGGGTTTCACAACATCTCTGCCAACTAATCAACTAATGACTCTTATTTCTCTGTTTAATTCATTGTAATAATTTATTGCACATAACCAAAATAACACTAATTTTGTTCTCAGATGACACTATCCCCCTAACATTTTCTGCCACTGCCCCAGGCCTCCAGCCTTTGTCTTGCTATTCTTCTCTTCCTCTGCTGAATCTTTATCAAATCTTGCCCTTTTCTGTTGGACCAGATTGAGGGATCATAGATCCCTCCACTGTGGAAGTGGATCTGCTGTGATGGGTCTTATGCATGATCTTACTGATTCAACAGCCTTGGAGCTCAACAGCCCAGGAACATCCCGATGCACTTTCTGGGTTTGTTGATGTTTTAGAACCTACTTAAGAACAAAGAAATACTCTTTTTTTTCTGGCGTGAGGCAGGATGGAGAAGTAATCACAACCAACCTATCAATTTTCCCCCGAGGTTTTATTTTCAGCTGTGTTCAGATATGTTTTCATTCCTCTGACAAATCAAATGTGACCTTTTAGTTAATCTATAAGAGCTAGATTTTGAGACCTAACAAACAAAAATGCTTGAACACTGATTTAACATTTAATGATATGTTTCTTAATGCATCAATTCGCAAATGTGAAAAAGTATTCTGAATTTTTTATTTCCATTAGACTATTTTAAGAGACATGTGTGTTATAACATTGATGACTGCACCAAAATTCATCCAAGGAATACCTTCCCAAGGGCAGAGATTGCCTTGCACTGGGGACAAGATGTCAGTTTAAAAACGTGCATAGGAAAATCTCTTTATTCTACTCCTTCAGGGTTCTGTGATAATAAGGCTGTAAATATTTTTTTGCAAGATTTTTTTGCAAAGATTTTTATTGCAAGATTTTTATTTAACAATCAGTCCTCATTTAAAAAAGAACCTTTCTCTTTCAAATATATTCCCACCCTATCTTAACTGTGGCAAGACAGCATAGTAAGAAGATTAACGTGGAATAAGGATCTTTCTAGTCGTTTCTGAGCAACTTTCCCAGAGAAATTATCCAGAGACAACTTTTTTTTTTTTTTTCTTTTTCGTTTTTATCGGTACCAGGGATCAAACTCACGACTGCCTGCTTCCAAGGCAGGTGCTTATGCCGCTGAGCTAAACCTCCAGCTCCCAGAGACAACTTCTTAAATTGATCTTGGAGAAGAACATCTCTTTTGAGTACACTGCTACACAGCCATTCATTTAAAAACTGAGTCATTGCCTACTACATTTCAAATACTATGACAGATTTCAGGATTACTAAAATGATTAAGACACAGACTCTGTTTGCTGTTGAGTTGAATGTAGTTACAGAGTGTACAAAGAGTGATGAGAGATTCATGAATTGCTTCAAATATGTTTGCCTGTTGCAACTGGGCCCAGTGGTATGGGCTAGAATGCAGTGGGAGAATCAAAGGCATGCATCCTGTCTTTCCGGAGTTTATATAATAATATAGACATCATTGTGTATTAAATTAGAAAATACTCTCATGAAAAAACTATAGGATGCTTTAAGACCATAACAAAATATAGGTAAAAACAGAACTTATTTTGATAGGACAATTTCTGAAAATTAAGATATAACCAGTGTTGAGGGTGTTGCTCTGTGTTAGAGCATGTGTGGATTATGTGTGAGACACTGTGATCAATGCCCCCTCACACTAATAAATAACTGAAACTCAGACAGACAGACTCTGGTATTAGGTTCAAATTCTTTTGTAAGCAGCTAACAATAGGCAATAATAGATCTCAGTGGGAGATCTCAGGCTTGGCCTTATACGGCAGAGAGATAAGATTGTAATAAATGCAAATTTGGGGCCATTACCAATGTTGTGGGTATGGCTTTGTCCAGATCATGATTAAATTTCTCCATTCAATTAACAAAGGAGATTGAGATCAGGTTCTGCTTCATGAGATTTTGCTACTTAGGGTGCTTTAATGACACATACTTTAAAACACATGTGATAGAAAATGGCCCCCAAATTATCCACATTGGAATCCTCAGAAACGTTGAATACTACCTTGTTTTCTCAGAGATACACTACAGATGTGATGGAGGTGAAATCTTCCAAGGGAAGATTGGCCTGAACTATCTGGGTGGCCAGAGGCCATTGTAAAGGTTTGGCTAAGAGGAATACACAGGATCAGAATGAGCAGAAGGCTGTGTGATGTCAGAGCAAACAGGACCTAGGAACATTGCATCC
Organism: Cavia porcellus; assembly: GCF_034190915.1. Classification (NCBI taxonomy): domain Eukaryota; kingdom Metazoa; phylum Chordata; class Mammalia; order Rodentia; family Caviidae; genus Cavia; species Cavia porcellus. The sequence continues at coordinate 136,423,544 of NW_026947484.1, read as the reverse complement.
CTCTTATGAAATCTAGAAAAGCCCTTGCGAGTATTTTTTTTAATGAAAAGTTCATTTGATTGGCATTTTCTGTCTTCTGCAGCTATTTTTCTGTCAAAGCAAACAACTGCTTTTGTTGTTGTTTGTTTTTTAAATAATGAGGATTGAACCCAGAACACTGAGCACGCTGGGCAAGTGCTCTATCACTGAGCTACATCTTCAGCCTTTTTAAAATTTTACTAAGAGAAAAAGGTTCACTAAATTGCCCAGGCAGGCCTTATCTTGCAATCTTCTTGCCTCAGTCTCCCAAGTAACTGGGATTACAGGTGTGTGGCACCACCACGGGCAGCAAACAACATTCTTTCCGTTAGTTATAGTGCCCACTCAGAGTACCCTACAGTAGAAAAGCTAATTTCTATTAACAAACCAAGAAGGATATTTGACAGCAATGTTGCACTCTGCCAATTGTTTTCCCTACACATTTCAGAATTAAGTTTTCTAATCTATTTGCATTCAAGGCAAAGGTATATTGATAGACATAACAATTTCAGGTCATTGTTGTGCTTTTTTTGCATTATCAAGGAAACAAGGGATGTGATATGAAACTTTAAAGTATTTGCTGATCATGGTCAATCTTTGTTTTCCCTGTAGTCATCAGTGTTGGTAAGATGGAACCCTTGATGGAGTCCTCCAGTCATTAGTACTGTATTTCTTCAGTACCTATTGAGGAGAGGGTAAGCAGCATTGTTTGAACGACCAGACTCCAGCTGTAGGCAAAGTAAGTTATGTCCTAGTTAGTTCCTCATTATACTCAGATGCACATAACTTGATCCTGCTGCACAATTAAATGTAAGCATGCCACCACAATGACAAACAGGAAGCCAAATATGCTAGATATTAAGGCCAAATGGGCCTATTATAGTAAAATGGCTCTCAGGGATAACCGAATCAGTTTTATTATCACCACCAAGAACAAAATAACTTCACCAATTCTAAAAACTCTACTCATCTGACATGACAGATTCTCATCAACACTGATCTGTCCCCTAGCGATTCATACACTGTGTGCTTTCTGAGATGCACTCTTTAGCGAAGCCTTGCTCCAGGAGGAGGACCTCACACCATCGGTGGGCTTTCACACCCGTGCTGCCCTCTCCTCCATGGCTGCTGGCCCCAGGATTTAGCTCAGTGACATAAGTGCCTATCTTGCAAGCACGCAGCCATGTGTTCAATCCCTGATACCAAAAACCAAAACCAAAAAACAAAGACCTCCACGGTTGTTGGTGCTCTACTCAGGAATCAGAGAATTAATCACTTACTAAATTTCTTCCAGTTGAGGGCATGTGGGTTTTGCCTACCACACACAATAAAATCCATTCAATTTCTTAAAGTTATATTTTGTAGAAATCAACTCTAATCAAAACCAGCTGTTCTTTAAGGTCTAGCCTGAGGTACTATTAATACTGTTTAGTGTCACCTGCCTTTGATATTTTTCAATAAGTAAGTGCTGTCTTCTAAGTTTTATAATGCACAGCTCCAGGCTCTTGTCCGAGGAGTTATTTGGACATTTATACAGATAAAAGGCTCTTTTTCAGGAGTTTAGACCAACATGTGCTCTCATGAGTAGTCTTTCTCCACAGAGAAGAAGGATATCTCTCCATCTGGGTGGCAGTAAAAACAAGACTTCAGTTTCTACAATAGAATATCAGTCATCTTGACTTAAAGTATGTACAGAAAGCACCAATAGCGTGTGTGTGTGTGTGTGTGTGTGTGTGTGTGTGTGTGTGTGTGTGTAACAGTGGGGATTAAACCAAGGGCCTTCACCCTCACCTACAAACCCAATCATTTTATTTATTTATTTATTTTTGACACATGGTCTCACTGTGTTGAGGATAAGTTGGTCAGGCTGGGCTTGAATTTGTGATCATATTGCCTCAGTCTCCAGAATATAGTGTGCATCATTGTGCACAAGTCTCTTAAAATTAGTTTATTCCTACACCAGAAAATTTAAATCAAGACCTGATTTTTTTTTTTTGTCTTTTTCCTTTTTATCGGTACCAGGGATCGAACTCACGACTGCCTGCTTGCAAGGCAGGCACTTATGCCGCTGAGCTAAATCCCCAGCCCCCAAGACCTGATTTTGATGCAGCAAAAAATTGACATTTTTGATATCTATTTACTTCAAAACATACAATTACTGTTTTTATTTCATTCTATGCCTATAAAATTGTACATATTTATTTCCTGGGTATACACTGATATACATGTGCATGTATTTCATTGTTTTATAATTATTAATACTGCAGTGGTCTTCTTTGTACATTTCCTTAGACACCTGTTAAGAGGCAAGTACAAAGGGAAATAAGGACATGTTTCATTTTTTCCAACTGCATGTATTGATTTATCATGAGTTACAAAATAATCTGTGTGTCATTATGTGCTGTTCTTGTTAAAGTGAAATAAAACAGACACTATATCACGGTGCAGTTATGAAGGGTAGTTATCTTTTCCCAGAACTGTTAAATATATGTATGAAAATGTACTGTGCTACTGTGCAAAACATTTTTCTTACCGTAGGTTATAGTAAAAAGTTCTGAAAGTACTTGTCTTGGGTACTTTTCTCTCATTGCTGGGACAAAATACCCAGTACCCAAAATTAAGGAAGGCGAGGTTTATTTAGCTCAGTTTGTGAAGGTTTCAGTTGGTAATCAGCTGGCTCCGTCGCATGGCACACTTCAGTGCAGCAGAAGACAACAAACACAGCAAGCAGAAGGGGGATGGGGACAGCAAGTCTCTTCCTCCCTCATACTGCAAGCAGGCTACCACCCACTAGGGCAGGTGTAGCATTCCCACCGTCTCCCTCCCCTCCTCTTGCACAGGATGAGGATGTTTACAAAGTGAAGGCCCTGGCTCCCTGCTGAGTTGCTTCATTAAACTTCTAAGCATCTCAAATTGACAAAGTATCAACCATTACAGGACTGTTCCATGAACTACACATAGAAGAAATTCGGAATAACAAAATATCCACGTTTTCAACCTGACTTGCTAATAACAATCCAAATGACCAGTAAATTTATGATTGTATCAGGAAGTCAGCAAATTCCCTTTACACACAGCTTCAACTGCTGGTGGCCTGACTTATTTTTTCCAAATGTAATGGATTTTAAATGATACTTCAATCTTGTTTCTATTTGTATGTTCCTGATGCTCTACTGAGGTTGAACATTTTTGCAACTCTGAATTGTCTAAACATACTTAAAAAAACTTTTGTATTATTTCTCGTTTTACTTAATTCCTTGTATTTTCTGGATATTAACCCTCGTCTCTTGTAGAAGTCATAGGTTCCCCCCCCCTAATTTAATGCTTTTCTTTAATTCTGTGGTGTAACCAGGCATGCAGAAAAAAGTCTTTTACATACAGTCAATATGATGTGTGATTCTGCACTTCACTGGGAAACAGACTCAGGACCTCATGCTTGTCAGGCAGGTGCTGTGCCGCTGAGCTAAATCACCAGCCCCAATTCTGCATTTCTTATCTTAAATATCCATCTGTTTCCCATCAGATGGGAGAATATCAGAATATTCTCCTATTACTTCCTAATAATTTTCAGCATTTGCTTTTTTTCATTTAGGTCTTCAGCCCATTTGGAATTTTTGTTTTATTTTATTACGGTGTTAAGAAACACTTAATTTTGTCTTCATTGATATGAAATTCAATTTTTCCCATCAACAGGCCATCTTTTATCAACGCCAAACTGTTACATGCACTTGGGCTGCTTCTGGCCTCTCCTGACTGTTCTATTGATCTCTTGTCTACTGCTGACCAAAACTACAGCCTCCTAAATTTTTGTGTCTTGAGAAGTCTAGTTCTTCCTGTTTGCGCTTCTCTTTTAGGGTAATCTTAATATTTTTAGATATTTATTTTTGTATGTGAATACTAGAACTATTATAAGTGCCATGTAAAAAATTCTTGTTAAAGGTTTAATTAACATTGTCCCTGCCTGTCAACACCTCTGCTAATATAATACTTTCACAGAGACACCAAAGACTTCACTGCTGAGAATCCCAGCAGAAAACAAAACAAATAAACAAAACAAAACAAACAAACAAAAAAACCAGCCTCTACCTTATGTCCACAACGTCCACACTTCAAACTCCATCAGCATCTGATTGAAGCAGGTTTTTTTTTTTTCCTTTTTTTTTTGGTACCGTGGATCAAACTCATGACCTCACGCTTGCCAGGCAGATGTTATGCCACTCAGTTAAATCCTTGGCCCTCAGCATCTGATTGAAACTCAACTGAATCAAGAAACCCACCTACATGGCAGTTCAAGAAATACACATTTGTAGCTTTAAAGCTTTTGTGATATGAAAACAAAAAGCAGAACAGTAAGTTTCAAACTATGGACTACAGATCATGGAATCATCTTGTAGGTAAAGCATGGAATTTATAAAAATGAAGTATAAATTTTATAATCTAGGTTATCAGTATGCTTAGCAAGAACAACTATTGTCTTGTAAAGCTGTGCACACATTGTTATACATGTTTTTATATATTTATACATGTTGATATGTATTTATGTTTTTATACATAGATGTTTTATATATGTATATATTTGTAAGGACAGAAGGAGAGACATATAGAGGCAAAGAAAGAAAAAGTATGAATATATAAATGTTTCTTACTATGAGTTGGGATCAAGTCTGAAGGTGTAGGTACCAGAAAGGGATCAATTCCCAAATCTACCTCAGTAGCTCATATTTTGCTAAGGAAGCTTCTTGTATTCTTCACATGGTAGTAGCTTTTATTGTGAATAAATTTTGAGTTTTGTCAAACAATCTTCATGTATCTACTGAAGCAATCAGAAGGTGCTTCTTCTTTGACGTACTATACTGATAGATTTCCTAAGGTGTATCGTCTTTGCATTCTTCTCATTCTAAAACTGTTTTTGGGTACAGTTTGCTATCAATTCTGTCCCATACATTACCTATGATTTCCAGCAGGTAATGTATTTGTCAAAGATGCATATCTCAACACATTCTATAAAAACAAGAGAAAAGACCTGTGTTTTGTGATCCTTTATTAAATTCACAAGAATTTGAAATACCTGCATCTTATTTAGTTAAGAAAAATCTAATCCTTTCCAAATATATTTACGATTTAAGGACCAATGATAAAAAATCTGTATGAAGAAATAAGTCCTACTGAAAAGCAGTGTTTTAATTCTGCTATAATGGTGACAATTATTTTAACATGTATTTGTTAAGAATACAAATGAGCCGGTAAAAGTATCTTCACCCATGTTCACCATAAAAACATTTGTTCAGGTTATGGTCACTTAAGCAGTACTCCAGAAATTTACATTTTCTTATTCATTCCATTTGTTCATTTTTAAATGTTAAAGAATGTCTATATTACTTGTATACAAAAGATAATCATCAGCTTTTCATTAGGCCATACTTTTTAGCTCACAAAACCAGAAAACTGCAACATGGTTTCCTACAACAATACCACATAGTGGTATGCAGTGAAAATTCTGAATGAACTGTTAGTAAGACTTTTGGCCCTGGAAGCCTTGGCATTTTTTAATTTGTCTTACATTTCTTCTGGTGCTTTTTAAGAGAAAAGAAATTTATCTTGAATAAAATGAAAAAAGCTCAACAGGATACTTTTTACAAGTCATCTACACAAAGTATGCTACTACCAGTTAAAATTTTTCTAATGATTTATTTTATTTTATTATTTGTTTGATTCTTTTGACACAGGGAGTTGCTATACAGTCCAGGCTGGATTTGAACTCATGATGTGGCATAAGCTGGCCTGGAACTTGCAGTGATCCTCCTGTGTCACCCTGGCAAATGCTGGGACTACAGGTGAGCACCATCACATCCTGGTAGTTTTCTAATAATTTAATCAGTGCACGTTTGCACATGTGCAATTTTCTACTATGGATATTCTCAATAGTTACTCCAAATGGAAAAAATGTTTTTTATAAAGACAGTAGAAATAAAAAAACAATAGTTATTAAACTTTTGCCAAAGGATTATTTAGAAGAAACAAAACTTAATGATACACCTGGTATCAGCAGTTGACTTATTAAGCAACACATATTCAATCTGTGGGTTCCTCTCTCCTTTATTCTACTTCCTAGCTAGGAAAAGAAGAAACCCAGGAACAGAATTAGCTGAACTGTCATTTATGTAGCCCAAGGCTGAAGGAACCTCAATGTCTAAATAGAGACAGACTCTCAATTAGATTCTCATAAAGAGGGGAGCTATAAAACCAGTAGTTGGGAATTATGCTGGGTCTATAGGTGACATATTTTCTAACTTCTAGTTTCCAAATTTTGGGTTGTATTTCTATTATAATGATAAGACAGCTCTACACAACCAAAAATTATTAGTTCATCATTTTATTTTAAATATTCGACTATTGAACACTTTTAAGTGACTCTGTAAGTTCTTCCTGTCTTCCTCTTCCAATGGTGGGGAGATCTCCATTTTCCAGAGAAAAATAAGAATTTCACAGTTTAGATGGGTCCGATTTGCAAAAATGATCACTGGAGGAGTGTCACCATTTGCTTGATGGTTAAAAACAGTAATGTTTTTCAGGTCCTTGCTGGGTCTAGACCAGCACTTTGGGCACAGCAAGGAGAAACTGAGTAACAGAGATGGCTCCTGTTTCTGAACAGTTCAATACAAAATCAAGGGCAAAAAAAGAACATAAACACATTTTAACAAATAACAAGGTACAATGTATATAATGCAAACCAAGATGTCCATATGGAAGAGCACAAGTTCTTCAGTGTTGTGCAAGCCCCTTCTTGTACAATACTGAAAACAAACAAACAAACATAAAATTGCCAAAGGTAATTCCCCTTATTAAAAACCTTATCTTTTTTTAACATCCAAGTGTTCAACATGTTGCTTTTAACCATTCTCTACCTTTATAAAGCTTTATTGTTTACTGTGCAGGATTTTGAAGTTATTGCTGTATTAGACTTTCAGAAGGAAATTTTCCTGGAGGTACTTATAATTGAAAACTAAAGGAATCACATAATTTAAGTATCAAAGGGAGCTACCGGGCCACAGCCCTACTTCTGCCTCTAGTAAACTGTTCTGGTTCTTAGTAGTAACTCAATAATGTAATCAATGCACATATGAACATGTACACATTCTCTACCATCCTGGAACCAAAGGGAAAAGAAACTAAGCAACAGAATGGAAACCAATCTGAGGACTTGATATTAGCAGCTGAGAAAAAGCCAGAGGGCCTTGTGACACCCACACAGTCTCTGAGGACACTTTCTTCTATGCAAAATTAAATGCTGACATCCACCTACATCTGAAGATTTCCTGGTGAGCAAGAGCAAGTGGTAGTGGACAGAGGTCACACATGATATGAAGTTACAATTTTAAGAACAGTTTATTTAATCCCACTAAAATAGTGAGAAGTTTTACTTATCTGCTTCTAGATCACAAGGAAAGCAAAGCAGTGTCATCAAACTTGTGAACACAAATCAGGCTCCTGCCCTGGAATGTGGACCAGAACTATATCGCTGGAGGTCATGATTCTGCACTGAACTTCAGATGTTTTTTCCTGATGAAATATCTTCTCCAACTTCCTTTGTACTTTAACAAAAATCATTCCGTGCTGAGTACCACCTGTGTACGCTGGAGCCAAACTTGTCTTTCTCAGCTCTCTGAGGCTCATGGGAGAACCTGCCTTGGTCAGAGGCATAAACGACGGTCCTTTGGTTTTGATCAGGGAGCTAGGGCTCCTCACTTTATCATCTGAGTCTCTTCATCTGCATCATAAAACTCTTCCTCCTCCTCACTCTCACTCCCTGAAGTCCCCTCCTTGTCAGCAACCTGAAATGGGAAAGGAGGAGAGGCAGGATTTCTAAAATGAAAAATTATCACCTACATGTTCAACTGACAAATGAATTTTTGTGACATCTACTTCCCTAAGGAGCAGCCCCTAAGTATTTTAAAAATCTAATGGATTTTCAGTCATCTTTTTATTTTTTTGAACATCACTTGCTGTTAGATTTCTACCGCTGCTTTCCATTCTATTTAATCTAACCCCAAAGACATTTTTTCCCAACAACTGTCACCATCCAAGCAGAAGCTGCCAATGGATAGGAGGAGCATCAACATACTTGCGGTGTATCCAAGGTCTGCAAAGACAGGGCTTCCTCTCCTAGCCTCCGATAGGAGTACACCTGAAGGTCAGCAAGTGTCTCCAGCAATGGGCTATTCAGAGTTTCTGGCAATAACAAACTCAGGAAGCCTGAGGTCAGGCCGGTGGCCCCAAACACAATGAAGGGTAAAGACCACTGCACATATTTCTGTAAGGGGATGGTGCAAATGAAACAAACAAAACTCAGGGTCAGTGAGTGTCCTCATCAGATGACGTCAGCAGTCCTATGACTGAGAACTGCCACAGCTTCTAATTTATGCTTTCCCACTAGACTATACTTTTTCTTTCACTACAGAGAGCTACCATGGGAAATTACGGCATGTAGAGACAGAACCGGGTAAACCCAAAAGCACACGGGAGGGCAGACAGGAGCATTGGGCTGTCTACTGCAGAGAGTGGGCACATGGGAGCTGAGGCCCGGCTGTTTCTGAGCGGGACATGTCCACAAGGAAACCTTGTGTCCAGCTTCCATTCCAAGGGAGTAGCTTATCAGTGACCTCCATACCCTCTTCACACAAGAGACACCCCAAAATTTTTGCTAGCAATAAGCTTTAATCCTTTGGCAGTTGCAGCTGATAGGAGAGACTTCTTTGAGGTTGAAGTTCTCAATCCTGGAGTCTGTCCAAACCTCCCACATACCATGGCTCCATAACAGAGAGGCCCAGAAATGAAAGGAATAAAAACTGAAAAAGTCGTCCTACTACATATATAGTCTGTAAGCTACTTGAATTGGAATGGTAAAGGTGAAATGGCAATTGTTTCACAGTCAAAGGATAATCTTAGGACAAATTCATATTCTCTTTCAACACCAACAGGTTCGAAAACAACGCAAGAAACAGTTGTGAGCAGGATGGTGCTTTGAGACCATTCCGAGAGGATTGAAATTCTAGAATTCTAGTACAGAGGTGCAGACTTCAGGATCTGCTTTGGCCTTCCAGATTCAGAGGGCACCAATTAGGATTTTATCTCAGACAATTTTCCCTCAGTTTTTTACAAGTGAAGGGATGATGGAGAAAGAAGGGGGAGGGGGTGCGAGCATGAAAAAGAGGGCAGGGAGGGACAGGAGAGTCAGGAGGGAAAGAGGGAAGAAGGAAGACAGGAATCTCTCATCTAGATCACCTACATGCAAAAACAGGTCCAGCACTGTGGGTGCTGCAGAAGCAAGCACACAGCGCCTTCCCTCCTCCCAGGAATCAAGGAGATGCAGAACTGGTGCTATAGTGTTAGCACAGCCACCTGGAGTTGGACAGTTTTAATAATATACGTCTAGGGTAGCACTCGTTGTGCAAGATGAAACACGGAACAAACATGACTCTTTCATAAAAGAGGTCTTGTGATCTAAATTGAGCAGGAGACGTGGAGGGAGCTACTCAGGAAAAGGAAGTATACTGTGACTCAAAAAATGAGTCAGCTGCCATGGCATATCAGAGACTTCCCAGACCAGGAAATGGTGAAATAACCTTCTTGAGTAATGACCAGTTGTCTATAGAGAAGGTCCACCAATCCCACACCAAATCTAGTCACCTTTCCACAAGTTTCAGCCCGGAAAATCCCACACTAGAGCAAGGAGAGACTTGCTGGGGCGCTGGCGTTCTTTCATAGAATGTAAGCATTTTAAGACTGGAAGACTTTCAGGGCTGTCATTTAATATCTCACCTTTAATTGGACTACAAAATTTAGAAAATACCAATGAATCTGAGCAGACACACATCCAGGCAATATTTCCTCTAGTTTTCTTTTTCAGGTGGTATGCTTTGGGGAAAGATGCTTAATCTATTTATGTAGCATTTCTCATTTGATTACCATGTGCATTATATACAACAATATGTATAAAGCATTTAATACAAAGTCTAACATGAAGCAGACACTTAACAAATACTTAATAGCTAACTTCTGAAGAGAAATCAGCTGACTCTCCAGTGAAAACAGATAAAGAATCAGACCCATCAGGGCAGAAGCATCCCAGTCTATCTGTCCTGATAGAGTAGTAGTCTTCATCTAAGATGTGCACGGTCCACATCTCTGACTTTTGACTTTAAAAGCTATATACTCATTACCTCTCTCTACGCTAAAACACAGGCATTTCCAAAGTGCAGAATCATGAAAAACAAAACAAGGAGGTACAAACCAACCAGTGAGGGGACGAAGGGAGCAATAATCCCACCAACTCGGGAGAACATGGAACAAGTTCCAAGCCCAACGTTCCTGAAAGGCATAAGGAAAAGTGGAATAAAAATCAGTGAGTTGCAGGAGGAAATGTAAAGACCCCGTAGAGAGGTGTAAAGGACCTGGACAGAAAGAACATGATGCAGGGCAAGCACAGGAACCCATACAGCAGAGCCATCTATGAGAACTCTCTCGGGCTGGAAATGTTCTAGGATTGCACTGAACATGGAGAGTCACTGAATAAGTGAAATGTGGCAAATGAGCATGAGGAACTAAATTTCTACCTTACCCAGTTTTGTTAAAGTTAAATAGGCACTTGAACATAGTAACTATCATACGGGTAGTACAACTCTAGAAAACAGTGCAAAAATCGGCATTTGAGTATTTCTTATCAAATATTCTCTCATATGAGGTTTACTATCTACTATCAATTAACATAGCTATGGAAAGAAAGGGCTTAATGGTCTGAAAAGCCTGCCCATTTAAACTCAACGAATTACCTATTAAAAAGTCAGTCATATTAGTAGGACTTAACTGGGCATTCACTGTCAGGAAACCTAGAATATTACCTGCATTGGGCTGTAGGCACAAAAGAGGTAAAAGGGAGGGAGAGAAAATGGGAATAAATTCTAGAAGGGTGACAAGACTTTACTCTGTTATCTCAGTCTAACTGTTCATAATGTCTATTTGCTGTCAAATGTTTTCTAGTGTAGACACTGATCCTAGTACAGCCTACAGTCAAACAAAAGGGATTGTAAGAACAATCAGGAAATGATGTGGTCTGTTGCTGGGAAAAAGAGATTTAAATCAATAGGCAGAAAAACCTTTAGTTTTCTCGCACAGGTAAGAAAGACAAAAGGTCCCTTTTGAGTGATCCTTATTCCACAAGGTAGTTCTACAAAACTTAAGCCACGCCCTATCCTTCAAATTTGGGCTTGTTTTTTGTTTTCAAACTGATTTTATGAAACTTAGGATGGAATATATTCCTTTTGACATATGCATAGCACATGCATTAAAAACATCTCTAACAACTAATATTTAAATTTAATATATACCTACTAGCATATGATCACTTAATATGTGCATAAATTGTGCCAAAATAGAGGCTATGTGACAAAAGGGACTCTGTTTCCTGGTCTGCTATATGTCTAACACTGGAATAGTGACAAAACGAATGAAATTCACCTAACTAAAAATGGCCTGGGGTTTGCAGCTCTGTGGTAGATGCTGCATAGTGTGCACAAAGCCTTGGATTTGAGCCTCAGCACTGCAAAGAATCAAAAACCAGCACCCACCCCTGCGTGGGTTGCAGGACATGTCTAGTGTAGAACACTTCTCTTACAATTTACAAGAGGGAATTTAGCTCCTGACGAAACTAGATTCCTCAGTCACACAGGTGGAGAGCAGTCTGCAGAGCCTGAGTTATAACTGCTGCTGAATTACTGCCGCTGCACTGACTCCTGAGCAGACAGGAGGAGGAGCTCACCCCACTGACACAGCAAACCCAGGAGGAGGTGCAAGCAGACACGTACCTGATGATGGTAGGGTAGAGTTCAGAGGTGTAGATGTAAACGATGTTAAAGGCAGCACTGATGGTCAGCTTCCCCAGCAAGGACAGGGTACGGCTGTTCACTACTGCAAACACCCCAGTGTCTGAGGAGGACATAGCAATCTCAGTGAGACCACAATGGGAACAATGCCTCTCAAGGACACATCTCATTCTGAAGGAGCCACAGGCATCCATGTGGATCTCAAATGGCAAGATAGTGGCACAACTGCACACACATTTGGAAGGTTTAGTAATCACACACACAAAAGCATGTGTAGTATTTTCTCAATGTCTTGGCTGTGCCCATGAATTCTGGCACACCGCTTGTCTCTCAGTGAGATAAAACCTGCATTCCTTCCTGACAGAGCCCCTGAAAACCACACTGGAGAGAAGAAAATACATCAATCAAGAATGCTACATATCTTTCCCCTTTCTTCTTTACCTTCTTCAATCACTAATATAAAACAGTGGTTAACAAAACCTCACCAACAGACAATGAAAACAAAGATGAGCTCCAGAAAACCTCTTACAAACAATTTAGAAGGGTATTTGTGTTAGCCAGCTTTCTATTACTTTATCAAATATATGAGATGATCAGGTTACAGAAAGGAAAGGTTTACTTTGGCTCAAGGCTTTGGTGGTTTCAGTCCATGGTTGGCTCGGCAGCTTTGTGCCTGTGGTGGGACGGTACAGCCTGAGGGAAGTGTATGCATTAGAACAACCAGCTGTGGAGGAGGTGAGAGAGACAGGAAGATGAAGGGTGGTGGTCCCTTCAAGGGAATGCTCCCAATGGCTTAAGTTCCTCCTACTGGGCCCCACCCTCTACAGGGTCTGCTACTTCTTAATAGTGCCCTAGGCTGGGGACCACGGTTTCAACTACAGCAGTGTGCTACTGAGAAGGTAAGGAATAATCTCACTAAATTACTACCAGAGGACACTAATGTTCTTTAAAGAACAAGAGATGAAACATGAAAACCTTCTAATCCTTCTCATTTATGTCATTAACTTATATTGCCATTTGAGTTTAATGTAATGTTTTTATATAAAATGCAAACAATATATGAGGCCAGTTTATTTCCTTATCAAAAATACTATCAATCAATTATCTTGTGGTTCTTATTAACATTGTGCTGACTAGGTTCTACAATTTGTTACTTCTCAAATGTAGTTAATTTCTCTCCTTTAAAAATCTATTTGTTTCTGGGGCTAGGGATTTAGCTCAGCGGCATAAGTGCCTGCCTTGCAAGTGTGTGGTCGTGAGTTCGATCCCCGGTACCAATAAAAAAAAAGAAAAAGACAAAAAAAAAATCCATTTGTTTCTATCTTCAAAATAACAATTTCTCAAAAAAAGAAACCCCACAATTCTTCTTGACTCTGTTGTGTTTCCTCCCTTTACCACCAAACACCTTCAGGATGTGACAACCATTCCATTTTCTCAAGTGCACCTGTCCTGTGACAGCAGGCTTGCTTCCAGTATCATCCTTTCCTAAAATTCCTAGTCTTAAAGGTCAGCAGCAATGTCCTAGCCATTGAAAGTAATCACTCTCATTCTCCTTGACATTTATGCCAAATTGAACACTTTTGTCCCTTTTCCTAGGACTGTGGGGCTCATATAAACCACTGTTAATTAAATAGCTCCCATGAAATATCTTCTCCTTCTTTTAACCTTCTATACCACAACTTTCCAATCCACTGAACTGGCATGTCTCAGATACCTTCTGTGGTTACTTATTTTTCTATCTTGCCTGCCCAAAATATATTTCAAGTTAGCTCAGGCTGATGCTGGTGTCTTGCATACTTCTTTTCTTTCCAACATCTCCCATAGGACTAGGCACACAGTGGTTCACCACTTGTTGAAGTAGGAACTAAAAATAGGGATTAACTTGGTGAAATGAATCTGTGTTCATGCTCTCAACGTCTTTGGAGGGAGGTATGTGATATGCCTGATACCAAAAACTAAGTTTCATTTTCCCTGCTTGAGCGTAAAATAAATTTTCACCCACTTTAAGATGGTGCCCTAATGCAGTCAGGCAAGCACTGCTAAATGTGACCCCTGGGGCTGCTGTCTCCTCTTCTGCCAGAATATTTGAAAAAAAAAACACACTAGCTTTGAAACATGAAGTTTTCTGGAAAAAAAAAATCAAGACTTCTAGCATTTCCTTCATGATTTATTTCTGGATCCTACAAACCCAACAACTTCTTCCATTAAACCAGTAATGTCGCAGATTAAATTTATCATTATTTTGCAGAAAACTGAGCCAGGAAAAATGATAGGGTAGCACTGAAGCAAACACAAAGCATACACATTTGCTTGACTGTGAACAGTCTTCAGGGCAGGTTTCCATTCATACAGGGGTGGTATTTTTAGAAATGCATGGAAAACATCTTTAACAATAGGATAGAGACTGCCATCTTGAAATTTACGTTCAGATGATGTGATACAGAAACTTTATCATCTAAATGTCCATAATGCAAATCAGGAAGAGTCCCATGTTAAGGCTCAGGACACTCCTGCCCTGAACATTTGGGGAGCCTGTCTCCGGCCACACACCCAGTAAATACCCCCAATAGTCCAACAGCCCATCTGCTGCTTGAAACTTCTCTCCTATGTTCCTGCCACCAGAGTTACAATCACCACGCCCACCATGGGAGCTTATGTCATGAGACCAGCTCTGTTCATGAGACCTTGCCTGTGCAGCTGTTGGGCTGTTGGTCTCCTGGGTTCTTCACCAGGGTACTTTACCTAAAAATCAGGTATTACCAGCTATTCCCAATGAATGCTCAAAGCTACTGTTCAAAAAAAAAAAAAAAGATTTAAAAGAGAAGAAAAAATCTAAAAAATGACTCTCAAAACACAGGTTACACTTCAAAGTTCTGAACTCAATGACCTTATAAATTTATTCAATATTGCATCTACTAAGGATGTAATTTCCAGAGCTAATTTTCTGACAGCCTTCAGGGACACTACAACAAATTATCTCAGTATTTTATAGTCATATTTCACTGGCCCAAAATAGCAAAAGTTTGTTAATCATTCACATCATTTCTTGGGTGACTATCACATGATTTTGATTGCTCATACGTTTAAAAATATTGATAAGAGCTTCCAGTTCTCCACTATCATACTTACGGTGGGCAAAGTACAACTACTTTGGCTTTCCTCTAACTTTGTTTTCAAATGAAATATCATACAAATACAAAGTTTTCTCACCATTCACTCTTTCTGGGGTTTCGTATGATGAAATAATATACTTCATGGACTTCTATGTATGTTTTTTTAAATGGCAAAATGATTTTGAAATTTAATCCTGTTTATGTGTATCAGCAGGTCACTTTTTTGTTGTTGACATTCCGTTGTATGGATGTAAAATAATGTGTTTACCCATTCCTCAGCTTGATGGGCATTTGGGTTCCTTCAAGTTTTGGGGGCTATTATTAACAATACTACTGTGAACATCTATCTCAAAGTCTTCGAGTTTCATTTCACTGATTTTTTTTCTGCTCTTTTATTTATTGTTTTCATCTTTCTGCTTGCTTTGTGTTTCATTTGTCTTTTTTCAGCTTATTGGTACAATTTAAGTATATATACATATACAATATTCATCAAAAGACATTCTTTTTAAAAATTGACTTGCTTTCTTAGGGTGAATCATTCATTTGAAAACTTTTTCTGACTTAAAAAATTATAAAAATTTTCCTCTAAACCTTGCTTTATACACATCCCCTAAACTTTGCTTCTTCTTTTTTTTTTGAGACAAGGTTTCACTCTGTAATTCAGACTGGTCTTGAGCTCACTATGTAGCCCAGGCTGACCTCCAACTTGTAGTGACCCTCCTGACTTAGCTTCCTGAGTGCTAGAATAACAGGTGTGCACTATCACTTTTGGTATTCCCTAAGTTCTGAATTGTATACTTTAGCAACTGCTCAATTAAAAGTATTTCCAGGGGTTGGGGGTTTAGCTCAGTGGCGTAAGTATCTGCCTGGAAAGTGCAACGTCATAAATTCAATCCCTGGTATCAAAGACAAAACAAAACAAAACAAAACAAAAATTCCTAATTTTATTTGTGACTTTTTATGATTCATGTGTTTTTAGAAAGGTGTTATTTAGTGTCCAAAGATTTGAGAATTTTCCAGCTATCTTTCTGTTATTGATTTCTAGTTTAATTCATTTTAGGAAAAAAATTACTTTTACAGCTCCAACCCTCTTAAATTTATTGAAACTTATGTTAATCCAGAATAGGGTGTCTCTTGGCAAATGTTCTGTGTGTATTTCAAAAGGAGTTTATGGGTAAGGTGTTCTACAAATCAACTAGCTTGTGTTGACTGTAAAAATGTCTGCCTATATTTTCTTTCTACCATTTCCATCAGTTACTGAGATAACAGTATTGATGACCCTAACTACAATTTTGGATTTGTCTCTATTTGTATTCAATGTACTTTGATCCTATTAAAAGAGGCACACATCTAGGCTACACATGCTGTAGCCTCTTGATAAAGTAATTAATTTCTTATATGTTTATAGCTTTTTGAATCTTTTTGCAATCATTTTTCAGATAGTTTTTCTTTACCTCTTCTGAGACTACAATATGAGAGACCCCTTGATACTGCTCCACAACTCACTGATGCCTGGTCATTGTTCTTTTCAATATTTTTTGTTTAGCTCTGAATAGTTTTTGTTATATGCTTATATTCACTGACCTGTTCTTAGTGTCTAATCTGCTGTATCATCCACTGTATTTTAGTCTCATCCACTGTATTTTTTCATGTCTCATCTCTACATGCTTTATGCCTTTTTAACACCTTTATTTATTCTGCTTATTGTGATCATGCTTTCCTTTACTTTCTTAAACATAAGAAGTCAATTCTACTTCTGCTTTAATTTTGTCTCCTCACTCTATAATCTGTGCCACTTCTGATTTTGATTCTGTTGATTTTATTTCTACTGTTCAAGGTATTTCCTGCTGTTTTATTTACTTGCTAATTCTTATTGGAGGTCACAAGTTGTGAACACTATATTACCAGGCTCTGGATTTTACTGTATTTCTTTAACTATTGTTTGGGCTCTGTCCTATGATGTAGTTAAGTTACTTAGAATCCAAATATATGCACAGATCAAAAGCAGCCAAATATGCAGTCTCCTTCTGCAGATTCTATGCATCTTACTCTTTTCCAGTGTTTTACCAGCAAATTCTAGACAACTTGGTCTTCCCAACCTTCAGTAAGTACTTCCTGAGTTCAGTAAGAGCATCAAGACTTGTCATGCTCTACGTCTTGCCTTGTGCCTCTGAGCTAAGTCATTCTTACAGTTCACTTTGATTAGTTTTCTTCTCTCAGAAATCACTGTACTATGCAGCCTCAAACAATGTTTAAAAATCTATATTTCCTACATGTATTTTGTCTGATTTTATACTTTTTTAAAACAAGAAGGTAGCTAGTGTCCATTACTATCATGACATTGAGTCCAAGTTCTCATAGCATTTTTTTTTTGCCAATTCTCCTATGGTACTGTGTTTTATTTTATGTTTTGATCACTAATTTCCTTCACTATATTATAAGCTCATTGAAGCCAGCAAGTAGATCTTGTTCATGAACAAAATCTTATAAATGAGATACTAGATACTAGAGAAGTCAAAAGAATAAAGAATAAGCAGACCAGGCTGAGGAAAGAAACATGACATGCAAGATTCCTTGGGTTGAATCTAGAAAATGTCCTTCATCTGTGATGCTTCTTTATCGTGGCAAATGCCTGAACTTCCTAGTGTTCAGAACTACTGGTGGAACCACAATCAATTGCCATAAGCTCCACCACTGAGAGGCCAGGAACACCGTGACAATGTAGGATTTGTAAACCCTGGCCAGCTGCATCAGGCCTGCCTACTGAAGAATTAACAACTGGTCTTATCTAGGTAGCATTACTTCATTTGTAATGACTTTCATGAAAAATCTCTAAAAAGGAAAAGCAGCAATCCCTTAAGAGTACTGACTTCAAGAGTCAGAAAGATCTGAAATCCCCAACATGCGTCTTACTTGCTGTGTAACACTAGACAGGTTGCTTGACTAATCTGAGCTTTAGTTTCCTTACATAACTGGAGTGATATAGAATATCATCTGCCTCAGGCTGGTTGTGACGGTAGTTTTGAGTTCTAGTTTTCAAGGCTGATTGTTTTCTACCCAGGTCTTATTTTTGAGAGAGGATTTAATACAACATTTTTAGTGCATCTGTGTTTTGAGTGTGACCCATAAATTCACATAAGTTCAGCTACAGAAATTTCTATTTGTGGCATGTCAGAGCTCAGAGTTTCAGATTTTAGAGCATTTCAGATTTAGAATTTTTGGACTGGGGTTGCTCAATTGTAATTATAAACCACAGCCTGCAACATGCCAAAAGATCTATTTTCTAACTTATGGGCTATCTCTCCTAGAGTATCCACAAATGTCCCAGACACAAAGAACAACAACCACATATAGATGCTAAAAAACAAACAGAGTAAAAGGATACCTACAGTTAGGCATGTGGGTACACACCTGTAATGCCAGCATTCTAGGAGGCTGAGACAAGAGAATAGCAAGTTTGAGTCCAGTCTGGACAACTAAGAGACTAAACAGGTCTCGTCTCAAAATAATAATAAAAATCAAAGCAAAGAAAAAGGGCTAGGAACATGGCTCAGTGCAATGGTTCTGGGTTCAATTCTCAGTACTGAAAAACCAAACAAGCAAAAACCCAGGGAGGAGTGCAGGAGGGGAGGACCTGAGTTGGAGGGAATGCAGCTGTGCAGGTGTGTTTGGTGGGAAGACAGTAAATGAGCACAAAACCCAGTGAGCTCACACAAAATGCTAGTAGAATTTTTCTAGCTATGAAATCTTTTTCTTAATTGGGAATTACTTGAATTTTTATAACACTTATCTTGAAAGTCTAAAAAGCAGATTTGAAAGAAAGCTAGAAAAATATTTTAAACAGCAAATATGAATGTCTTAAAGCAAGTTTAAAGAACAAAAACAATTTTAGCTTAAAGAAGAGAAATGCAAGAAAAGCTGGAAGACTCCCTGCAACTATAGAAAGGATTATGTCGGAAAAAAGACAAAGAAAAAAAGTGACCATCTGTTCTCCACGTCTAATGATGAATCAAGTGAAAGGAATGGGCTCAATTAGAGTGGAAGAGGCTCATTCTTACAGTAATGGCTATTAAAAATAGAAGGTAATTTACTCGGGATTATCATAGAGTTTATTTCCCAGAAAAATCTTTAAAAATAGACTAGATGTCCACTTTTTCTGAGCATAACAAAGATATTATATTCCTAAGGCACCTTCATGGAGCATGAAAGATACTTTATAGAGCCTTTTATCACTTGGAGTCCACCAAGAAGCACAATCAACAAAGAGTTCAAGAGGCTCTCTTAATACAGGGGCACTCGCTGTGCTCCAGATGGGAGTCCAGACATCTGTCGTCACCCTGGATTTTTGTTATTTACAATAAGGGGTACTTTCAGGCAGGGGCCACGCACAGAGTCCTAGGGGTGGGTTACCTGGAGTAGGTAAGGTAGGAGGGAGAAAAGACATGGACTGCCTTGGCCTATGGAGGTGGGGTGAGTTATAGTAGTGTTTATAGTAATCCTGCAAAGTTTTGCTCTATGATGAGATAAACAGAATACTGGACTGTTGTGGATAGAAACAACTGAATTCCCAAGGTGCCAACATTAAACACATTCTGTGAGCACAAAACTAGCATGGCTTAATTCCCATTATTTCCTGCTTCAGACAAAAACAAATAAACAGGGTATTTTATTCTTACAGTCCCAGCAGGGCAACTGAGGAGTTTCCTTCCACCAGCACAGGTGAAAGTACCAACACACTTAGAGGATAAGGCTATAAGCAAACTTAACGGAATTTTCTAGTTTTTATGATTCCAGGAAAATCACTGTTAGGCTGCTCTAAAATATGAAGCCAGATCTCTAATGAATAATCTACACTCTGGATTCAAGGTGCAGGACTTCAGAAGATGACCAAAGGGAAAGTATATTGGAAGGCTACAAAACAAGCACAGGCAGCCTTGCGGGCTCTGGAACAAGACACTGGCACAACACTACCTTGAGAAGTAATTTATAGGAGGAGCATTTGATGTGTGACATGCTTGGATGGGAAATGAACTCTTCATGCATTTCCAGTGGTTATCAAAACTTTACGTCAAACCATCTCATACTCAATCCTACTTGGAGTGCAATCTCCATTAACAGAACGCTAGCAAATTCCTAAAGCTCCCCCATCCAACAGAACTGATGTGGTGTCAAAGAGACATTTTTGAAGCTGTGCTTGCATAGCAAAGCTACAAGTATATAAAAATTCTTAAGTTTCCTAAAGATGCTTTGTTCACATTTTATATAATACTAAGAGCACATCTATCCAGTGAATATTACTCTTGGTGCCGTCATCACTGGGGTGCCTTGAGAGTAAAGATGGAAACACTGAGGGCTGCCAGCTTTCCACCCTTGAGACCCAATGTCTCTGAACTCCAGTTTGGTGATGGGCTGGAATGAGCAGTGTACTCTGCAGACTTGGATGAAGTTTTTCCTGAGCCAAACTAACCAGTCCTCATCATCAAACAAACAACCGTAGCATCATCATACTGCACCCCGGCTACCCCAGATGGTAGCTTAATAGCCTGCAAAAATTAATAGCACACCTCTAAACACATTATTCACCCAGAGAATACTTTCAGCAATGGAAAGAATCTGGCCTATTATACACCCCACACGATTGCTAAATAATATACAATCACAGAAATGAAGCATGGCATATGTAATCTCTCTACTTATTGAGATTCATTGTCATAAAAGTGCTGTTCAAAACTCTTGCAGGAATTTGAAAGGCATACCTTTCTTTTCTGGAAGAAACATTACGATAAGACAAGCCAGGCCTCCTAGACACAGAAATGCTGCTAAAGTCCGCTTCCGACCAGACCTAAGTAACACAAACAAATTATACATTTCTCTTAAGAATCTTATAAATTAATCTCCTCTTTCTTCCCAATCTTCCTTTTTAAATGATCTCAGTTTCATTAAATAGGGGAAACTTGCTGGATGAAAGGATTGTGATGTATACAAGAAAAGAATACACAATGCTTCCATTTCCGTGAGTGTTCACTATGTGCTAGTCACTGTTTTAAATGCTTTCCACCTGTTATCTTATTTAATCCTAAGAATAAACCCATAGTCATGTACCATTGCACTCCCTATGTTCCAGATAACGAAGCTTAAAAAGAGAATAGGGTCTTCTAGCTCATTTCATTTTCTAGTTACCTCAAATGTATTGAGTTAGAACTTTTAAACACTTTAAAAACTCCCTTTTTCTTAAAAATATAAGTGGGAAAATATTTCATGTTGGTGGGCTAAAATGAAGAGAAATACAATGAACACTGAAAAGTAATTTTAAAATCAGAGCACTAGACTTGAAAAAGACACTAACATTGTGTCCCTTTCTAGAGGCCAGGTACTCTGCTAGGATCTTCAACATTACATGTAATTTTGGTAACGATACTGGCAGGGGATCCGCAGTCACCAGCAGGAGGCAGCAGAGGAATCGGGAGCACTTTCCGAGACTAAAGCCTCCAAGTGAACAAAGCCCACACCTGCCACTCAAAATGGTCTCAGCTAGAACATCATGCCAACAGACTGAGTGCAATGCTAACGGAAGCCTGACTTGGGTTAGAATAATTTCTGAAGAAATGGCACAATCCAACCAATTCCAAGATTACACAGGACAGGATTTTTAGTTGTGTTGGTTGAAGACTAACCAGCAGAACTGATCTTTAAAAACCAGCCAAAAGGTTTCTCTGTAAAATAACTTTTTAAAAGGTATTTCAAAACTGTGCCATTGACCATGAGTGGCAAAAGCAGGATGGTTTCCTCCCCTCAACCAAATGGGTCTTAGGAAGTAAGAAAATTCTTTCTAATCCCCAAAGTTCTTTGTCTTCCTGCTCAACACATTACTGAGTTCATCATGTAGCTAATAATCTTCTGGGGTCTAACAACTTACACATAGACTACAGTGGTACCTCAGTTCATGAATACTTTTGTTTGCAAATAATTTGGTTTACAAACAGAAGCATCTGGCAAAATTTTGATTTTGTTCGCAAACTCTGCATTGACCATGGCCATCTTTCCCACAGAAACAAAAACATGGCTATCTTCTCCAAAACTGTAGAACAAATTAAGTTCCTGAACTGGGGTAGTATTGTACTCAAGACCCTTCAGAAGGCAGCATCTTTTAATACTGGGTCGAAAACTTTATAAAACCTGAAACACATGATAATCAAGAAATATTACACTAAAAAATGAATTGTAACTGAATTTGGTCTGAAAGAAACTAATCTCCATGGTGATTAGCGGATACTGACCATGAACAAACAGAACGATGTGCAGGTATTGGTGTATGTGAGTATGTTGAGTGGGTTACAAGTGTGTATTCTCTACGGGGCACTTTATTTCATCCAAACTCACCATTTCTGGTTAATCAAGTAGATGCAGAGAGGGTAGGATGGAATCTCTATGAGGCCAGACAGGGCCAGATTGGCATAAATATTTCCACCTAGGTCACCTGCACTCAGAGTGAGACCATAATACACCAAGCTGCACACAAACCTGCAGTTGGGGGCCAAGGGACCGGGATGTGAAAGACAAGAAGACAACAAGAACAAAAAGTACATAAGAAATTTCCAGAGAAGATTAAAGCAGCATGGGTTCAATACAGTACAATACAATCTACTACAAACAATAAGCTTGATAGTTCTGCTAAGCTTTTTGTCTTAATCATAGTATCTGTTCTAAGAAAAAACAAAAACATAATAGGGCTTTGGAAATGACTGGTACCTGTCTGTTTTATAAAGGAAACGGATGGCCAGCCTCTGCAAAAGGAAAGACATTGTGTTTTCTCAAGCATTTCTGCACTGAATAGAAAACAAAGACCTAACTCTTACTTTATTTAACTCAACAATTTACAGAACACTTGCTTACATAGGTTGTCATGGTGCTATTAGAATGACTCTGCAATCAGTCTCCTATGGAGCAAGCCAACAAAAGGTGACTGGAGCACACGGGCCAAGAAAACTCTGGACCTTCAGGGAGCCACCTGCAGACCTGAAATGACCAGCACTCCAACCACCCGGGATTCAGACACTTCTTAGCACAGGTCTTAGAACAGGGAAGAAAAGAGGCGGGTCACGGAGAGGCAGGCTCCTCTAGAAGGATCCACTGGGGATGGGCCCTCTGAAAAGCTCTTGATGTATTTGTGCACACCATTTCAGGAACACACTGAGGAATCAAGCACCTCCAGGGTGCAGGGAACACCTCCTATATGACTGTGAGTTGCTTGCCTGTCTCCTGGGCACTTTGGCATAAGGGTGAGTAAACTAAATTCATGTAGTGTTCTAAAAAATTTTTAAAAGTGCTTTCTACCTGCAGGAGACTTCACTCTTACACAATGCTATAGTATTTCCAAATGGGTTACCTGTGTCTGTGTGTGTCTATTCTGCATTTAAAATAGAAATCTCCCCCTACAAAAAAATATGCAAGTTTTCAGAAAGACTAATTAGAGGAAAAGGAGAGGACTGGGGTAGGGAGTATGAGAGGGAAAGGAGGGTAAAGCGAGAGATGGATATCAACAAAATATCTTACATTCATATATAAAAATACCACAATGAAACCTATTATCTATAATTAACATCACTGATAATAATTTTTAAAAGCCCAGCAATTCCAGTGAAGTAATTTCAGCCAAGAAAATATAACTATTTAAACAAAGTTGGTACAGTATCAAGGTAGGACAAGCATAAACTCAGCCAGTTCAGAACAGGGGAATTTCAGTACCAGTGAAAGCACAGGAGAGCACCGGGTCCTGGATGCCTTACTGTCCCCAAGGCTGGGCCCCTGTTCTAAAAGTTGCCTTTGTGGCAAAGCTGGTCCTTGAAATTCATAATCACAGCTATTAAAATCATTTCAATCCTCTTTATGTGCCCCAAACAAAATTTAAAGTGCTTGCATAATATTTAACAGTATATTTAGAGCATCAAAGAACTATTTAAAAGGCATCATGATAGGAAATAACCAAAGGCACAGATGTTAAACACAGAGGTATAATTTTACTCCCCAGTTAAAGCTTTCTTCAATGACAAATCCACAGGGAAGATTTTAGGATTTTACAGCATCTTCAAAAAGAACGCCAGTATCTACAATGACACTGCTTCTATTATTGCATATTTTAACATTCTGAGCCCAAGGGAAGAAGTTTATTTGAGAAGAGCTCCTTTGGCTGTGTTAGAAATAAACAGAGACAAGCTCCTTGGCCCCAAATTTAGATTTCAAAAAAATCTTCTGAAAGCCATAACCCAAATATATCTGGAAAAAATTTATATACCCAGAAAAAAATTAAACGTTTAGATTAAAAACAAAAACAGTACTTAATCTACACTTTGTTTTCCTTCCTCCAAGACAGAGAATTTGATTGTCCGTGAAATATGCATACAAGGGGCTTTAATGATCCCTAAGCATCTGAACATACTTTATAAGTATTTGCTTCTAAATAGAAAGAACCTCAAATTAGTAGCTCCTATGTTATGTTGCTGGATCTGCTTCTCAAAAGCTTTCTTAATCTTATGCCTCCAAGTGTGTGCCCTTCTTTCAAAATTTATCATGTTTCTGTGACTCTCCCACACTGTGCTGGTTCCATGGCAGTTGTTGGACAAGGCCCTTAATCATACAGGTGGAAATCAGTGTGGGGGTAGGAAAAGAGGACACGGTACAGAAATAGCTTTCCAGTTTCTTATTCTCAAGCAACTTCTCTTTTCAGCTTTACACGTATAAGATTGTTTTCAAATGAAGTCACCTTTCCTTATCCTCCCATGAAAGTGTAGGTTCCTATACACCCTTCATAGTAAATACTGTACATACCAACACAGCAGAACCATCCGTCGGGCCAGTGCATATGATGATCCTGCCCAAAACTGGACCAAATAACATTTACAGCATTTTAACAGAATGTACGTTTAGTCTATAAATTGTATGTCTCCATCTATCTTACCCCTTTCTACACTTTATCCTTTACGTGAACTGATCTGAAACCACTGACTACAACTTATATTAGCCCTGAGAGCATTTTCAGAGACAGGCAGCATGAGAAAATCAAGAGCAGGGAATGCTAATCACTGATTTGACATCTAGCTTTGAATTCACTGCTTCAGACTCCTGGAATCCCATCTGCAGAAGTGATGACATTTCCCTCTTGAGATGAGTTAGTGAACCAGATACCAAACAAACTGTGGTCCCAGGACTGCAGCTGGGATTCACTGAGAAACTGCTTAATGCTTCAGCTCAAAGTCGGTACTTCGAAAGTCCTGTGTAGAAACTGTTCAGTTTCTTTCTTGCAGCCCCCTTGAGGGTGGGGTCTTAAATATTTGTGTCTCATGAGCAAAGATGTGTTTCTGATGTGTATTTACTCAAACTCAATAAACCCACCCAGCAGGCACCATCATCTGCTGAGAAATAGGGCTGTGTATGCAGAGGTGTTTTCAGGTACTAAGGAACAGGGGCCTCATTTTGGGGAAAACAACCTCGTGCTGACAAGAGATAAAACTCTGTAAGTCTGAAGATGGAATGGACTATCAACAGGCTAGAGCAACCTTGTGTTGAAGATCAACAAGGCTCCACCCACATATACCCACCAGATGAACATCAGGATCAAAGTGTGTCCTAAGAGGATCCGGTAACGGAACAGATCCAAGACACTCCCGGTCTCCCTGCAGCTCCTGTTGGCCGGATGTGTGAGTGAGAATGTGCACTTAAGCCTGCGGTTCCTCTTGGCAATGAGGTAGAGTGCCTCTTCTGCCTCACTCAGTCGACCCTGGGAGTACAACCAACGGGGTGATTCAGGAATGAATCTGAAAGAGATGTCATTAAAGGCTGTGTATTCATATAGGTGCACGTGCAGAGGAAGGAGAGAAATCACCCTCTAAATGCATGCAGTCTTTCACCACAGCTGGTTTGGATCTTATGTTTAAAAGCATGATTCTCCCAATGAAATATAAACCAGAAAGAGAAAAATAGCTACTTCCACAGCGTCCCAATGTTAAGGTACCCTTATTTATTATTGACACAATACAATGCTTCTAAAACACCATTAAAAAACTAGTTTGAATTTTTTTTTTGTCTTGTTCATTTTTATCGGTACCAGGGATCGAACTCACGACTGCACACTTGCAAGGCAGGCGCTTATGCTGCTGATCTAAAGTCCCAGCCCCTTTAATTTATTTTTATATAAAATTATCTTATATTAATTAAATTAAAGAAAATTTAAATTACCCCTTGGCAAGTCTGTAGTACTAAATAATGTAAATTTTTCATAAAGTACAGATCAGGAACACAGATCTAAATCCTAGCCAGTTGTGGTTAGAAAAATACAGCAGAGGTAATAGATTTTTTATATTCTGAGGATATAAATTTTTTAACTCATCAGAAAAACAAATGTTTAACAAGTCAGAGTTTTTAACATAGTGACATGTTATTTATGGAGTAGATTTTTTAAGACTATGCGTAGAAATAAATAAAAGTTTGTTACATCTCAGCTATTTCTTACTGCTTCAAATATCTGATCACCCAGCACACCAGCTTTATTATGCCCTAGTGACCTTTCATGATCCACCAAGACCTTAAAGAATAAAATTATTTTCAGGTTAATTTCTAGACACTAAACAGTTATTTGCTAATACAACCATAAAATACTGTCACTGCTATCTTCACTCAATTCTAAGGCTTAGACATTATCTATTTTTCTGTCTGTTTACCATGGTGGAGGACTTCTCAAAGACAAAACGATGACAGGAACATGGAAACCTTGTTTATTAATATAACATCAAGTGTTCTTTGATCTAATTTGACATTTTTGGCCTAAAATAAAACCTGGAGGAATAATATTAGCTGTTTAAGGGTATTTTTTAGAATTTCCTGTGCCTTTTAAAAAGGACAGTGAATTAGCAACACACACTATAGGCTTGGATGCTTAATGGACAGCTCTAGTCTGTCAATAACCATTTACTGAGTGCTTCTATTTTGTACAAAGCAATGTAACAGATACTGAGAGGCAAATATCACAAACCAAAATCCAGAATTTTCCTAAGAGTTTTGTTGCTGGGGATGAGAGTACTTATGCATAACATTTGACTGTGAACCAAACTATGGACAAAGCCTACCTACACAATCTTGGAAAAATCCCTTTATTTACTTCCTCACTGCCGTTTGATCACATTACTTACATGCAAATGAAATAACAAGGAAAAACACTATTCTGTTGAAAGATGCCTGGTAATCAACCGGCCCTACCTGTGTACACAGCCACACATGAGCTACTACCTGATTATATCACCTGATTAAGTTTTAAAAAAACAAGATATAAAAGTGTTGTGATGGCTACATAGTGAAAATATATAATAATAAAAAGTAAATCTAGGTAGAACTGCAAGGAGAAAAAAGAACCACTAAGAACTATACCAAAATATTACTGGACCATTACCTTTGGGTAATGTAAATCATCCTTGCCACCTAATAAGCTTCTCTATATTTTCAGAATTGTTTAGAAGCATAAACTTTAATTTTAAAACTTTACACACCATCTTTAAACATGATATATGAAAGATGTTCAGGTTTTGGAAAATTGATTTTTCCCTGGAAAAGATTTATTGTGATCATGCAAATTCAGGACCCTGTATTTCTTTGCATTTTTAGAGAGCAACAGTTCACTTACACAAATTTTCCATGAAAATTACACATACAGAACAGTAAGATATGTTTTTGAAAGAAAAAGCAGGCCTTTAAGCACTCGGCCTTTCGCAGAACAGCATGCCTACCTGAGCCATGGTCATCTCTGAAAATGCTAACTTAATAACATTTCTTCTGCTCAAAAAATTCTCTGAATGTCCTTAAAGGTGGCAAATCTTTGTAAGAGGGCAGTGGTTTGCAGAAAAAATAAAACTACTCAAATTCAAATATTGTGAAAATAGGAATTTTAAAACTAGGTAAAAACTTTTTTGGTAGGCACACAAGCATAACCCTAAAATAATGGCGCTGACGGCTAAATACGATAATGATCACAAATGTTTGTTCAGTGCACACAACAAATCTACCACGTGGCTTTGGTGCTAGGGGAAATACAACTCCAGAAAAAGAGCCTTCTGCTGTCTGAGGGTTCTGGGTTTAGGGAGATGGGGCTCCAGCTGAGGCAGAAACACAAGGGCCACACAAAGGGTCCATGTTACCTGGTGAGGAGTCCATTAAAGAAAGAATGGCTTGTAATGGGTGTGTGGCCAGCAAAAGCTTAGGGAGGATGGCAGTTCAGCCATGGGGGTGGCTGAGGATTAATTAAAGAAGCAGAACCGGACAGGAGGGCATGGCAAAGCAGGCACAGTACTGGGTAGAGTCAGGAGCAGAAAAACACAAAGTGCTCACTGGGAACAAGGTGCAGCTGGGTGGTCCTGGGAGAAGGGTGGACACCAGGCAGGCCAGAGGAAAGATATAGCAGAGGCCCTGTTCTCAGCTTAATGGAGTGAGTCCGTATTTATATTTCACCTGTCTTTTCACTTCTAGTTTCTATTGTGTATGAGCACAGCAAGGAAATGAATTTACGTCCATCGAGTACTAAGTAGTAACTAACTCAGGTCACACACAGAAAAAGAAAAGCAGAATGACTCAGGACTACTGAAGGAGAGAAGAGAGCCAGGCTGATTGGAGAAGTATGAGCTTCATTAAGTACTTGAAAGAAAACTCATTTGTTCACAAGTACTTATGAACGCTTATTAACTCAAGATACTATGTTATATATCCACTTATCACTTTCAAAAATGCACAATATATAAGCTAACAAATTACTGCTATTATTTCTACTGTGTACTAAACAATGTTCTTGCTTTCAAAGATAGTATGAAAGCAAATTTCAGTTCAATCTCTACCAAATCTCGATTAAAAAGCTAAATAAAAACCACTACCTGAATTAAAATATCACCAGAAGTACTGTTTTATTTTGTGCCACTTTATGGCACAAAAGAATGTTGGTACCATAAGCTGAAAATTTTGTTTATGCCAAAAATTTTAATGATTAAAAGTAGAGACCTGAAACCTTAGGGAAGAAAATCTTTTCAAAGGCCACATAAGAACTTGTGGTAAAATGGGCTAAAGTAGGTGTGATTTTTTTTGGCAGTTATTTATGCAGCCCCTCTTTGACCAGCGAATCATCCTCTTAATACCTTGAGTCTCTGTACCCTAAGAATTCTTCGAATATCTGGCACTCATCCAGAGTCTACCTGTAAGGTCCCTGAGCTGAGACTTGTCTGTAGGATGGAATGTTGTCACTATATATCCAGTCAGTATAAATATCTGACTCTACAATATCACAGCTTAGTCACATACCTAGCCCATGATCTGATCAGCATTATGATCTTTTTTAAGGGTCCTGGCAATCGAACTCAGGACCTCACACTTGCCAAGCAGGTGCCACACCACTGAGTCAAATCCCCAGCCCCCAGCAGGACAATCTTTTAGCTTTAGGTATTAGCTTTAAGAAGAAATTGATTTGGTTAAAATTCTGAAGGATAAAA
The DNA here is from genome assembly GCF_034190915.1 of Cavia porcellus. Classification (NCBI taxonomy): domain Eukaryota; kingdom Metazoa; phylum Chordata; class Mammalia; order Rodentia; family Caviidae; genus Cavia; species Cavia porcellus. The sequence goes on along the minus strand of NW_026947484.1, from coordinate 136,394,018 downwards.
TGCAGTCTATTGATAGACTGCTTTAAACAAAGGGTACCTGCATTCTGAATTAATTAAGCAACACCTCTCTTCCCAAGAGCTGTCAAGAGTTGAAACATTGCTTGCAAAGTTTATCTCTTCCCCAAAGTCAGGAGAAGTAAGCCCCTGAAAGGGAATAACCTCTATGCATTTACCAAAATTCTCTAGATATTTGTTCCACTTACTAAATTGAAACCCTAAGAAGAAAAACTACTTACAAAGATAAGAGAAAGACCATTGTTCCCTGTAGATTGACCAGAACAGCCAAAGTCCTCCAGGAGCGAATGAAGTATCCTAACAGGGCATATTGGGCGATGCCAATTGCAAAGAAGAGGCCACCAATGGATCCTAATTCAGGAAAAAGAAAACTGTCACTGGAGAAGGCATCGTTTGCGGCACGATTTCCAATCTCGTCATAGAACTGATCCCCGCCTTGTGAGATTCCAGCGAGAGGCAGAGTATAAAGGAAAACTCTACACCACAAAGGGTGATCATAAAATATGGTGAATTTAAAATTTAAATGGAATTTTAAAATTTAAAAATAGTTCAGGAAAGACACATTGCCATTAAGTCTCTCTCAAAATACTCTCTCCCACCCAAACACACTTTTCCCATCATTCTTGCCACTTTCTGAAGCAGTTTACCTTTTTTGGTCATTCTGACTTTGAGGTGGAACCAGAAGTTGCAGATCTGGTGAATAAAGTGGATGAAGACATGCTGTCACAGTTTTTTTTCACAGAAATTGCTGTAAACATTTTGAATCAATGTAGGACATGGAGGCAGCCAGGATGACACACCTAAGCACTCACAAAAATAGGACTTCCAGAACTTCTTCCAAATGTGGCAAGAAAGGTGGATCAGGTGAGTTAGAAGTGAGGGGGAGTCCGTGGTTGAGGTTTGGAGATATTTTTGTCACATGGGTAATAAAGTTTTTAGGTCATGTAGTTATTTCAGTGCTTGTCTTAATCTTTACAACAGAGCCTATCCTTGAAATCCTTATTTTAAGTCACAGTCCATTCTCTAATTCTCTTGCACCCTTCCTTACATAATTTATAACTATCAAATGTAAGACAGTTTACATTTATTTATTTCTTGCCTGACTCTTTCAAGTAGAATATAATCTTTCTGAAGCATGGATTTTTGGCAGCACAATGGTGGAAAAATATCAACCATGGAACTGTAAGTAATCTTACATTTGTTTTAAACAAGCATTGAGGGCTGGGGGTTTAGCTCAGTGGCACAAGTGTCTGCCTGGCAAGCACAAGGTCATCAGTTTGATCCCCAGGTACAAAAAAACAAAAACAAAAACAAAAAAACAAGTATTGATACGGGCATTAAACACAGTGGCCTACCCTATATTCTTGCGTATTTCCCTACCTCTACCTCTGATATATTTCCTTTTTGCTATTAGCATTATTAGTCTACTGAGCAGTTATTTATTGAGTATAATGGCTTTGCATACATTGGTCTAACAGGCAGGGATCATTCATTATTAATTGCATATTACAATGAAGAAATTACTCAGAGAGTAAGGAAAACTCCCTAAGCAAATGGAGATATATGGGGCAAAGCCAGGACCTGTATGCAGGTCTATTTCAATAGAGGGCCTGCTTTCTTTACCATTTTTCTCTCTTGTATGGAAAGGCAGTTCTGTGAGCATCCCATAGTAACTGGGCTTTGATGACCTTACTATAAAAATTTGCCATAACAATTCTGTAAAGCAAATGTTTTCTCTGATTGCTGTCTATTCCTTATCACTACATAACAACTTGTGTACTGCTTGCCTTAGTAAGAAAAAGGAGGAATCAAAAAGGGGAACTGATTAGTAAGGGAACAGGGACAGTGTGATTTCCCTAGAAATTTAAAATAATCAATAGCTATGACTCATTCATTATAGTACAGCAAACAGCACCTGGACCCAAGAATAAAGCCACCTGTCATTGCTCAGGATGGTTCCAAGAATGCAACATCCACTGATAGCAATGTAGGCAAAGAGAGAACACCCCAGAGGGAGAGATGGTCTCGATGGACCAAGTTCGGACCCTAAATCTGTGTTCTTCCACATGTGTGTGTGATCTTGGGCAAATCACAAAATGTATGTGTGATCATGGGCAAATCACTAAATGTCTCTGAGCCTTGGTTTTCTTCTCATTGGTGAAAGAAAGTAATAACATCTACTTCAAAGGATAGTTTCTGTTAGTTTTGGATGAAATAACAATGCATGTTACATGAAATGTCACACTGTCCTGCTAATAATCTTGGTTTAGTCCAGAAAAAGAAAAATTTTAAAAAGCTGTCTGAAAGCCTCCTATTGTGAGTATCCACTGGAGAATATTTTCTACCTCAATTTCCCTTCTAATTCCAAGAAATCCTCTAATCCCACTCTCTGCAGGACTGACTCCATCTTTATAATTCGAGTGTAAGCTGCCAGTCCTGGCTCCCTAGCTATAGGGTGGATCCAACAGACCTCCTACCCAGCACTTGAAATTCTGAATTTGGACCTGGTTGGCCCCATCTTGCACTGGGGAGAAGCAGTTCCTGAGAGAAAGGGGAGCAGAGATGAGAAGCATATAGATTCCTGCTTCCAGCTTCTCTGACACCTGGCACCACAGCCTGGTTAGGTTACATGATTTCCCTTTCTATATAGGCTTTTCAAAATCTAGTCTTTGTCATGATCAGTAAGGATTGTTATCAATTGGATATGACGAGCATCGGGACCTGGTTCTACAACATCTAGGTTGGTGAACTTAAATACTGTGATAACATTGTGTATGCAGAAGTCCCACGAGATGATGTCAGTTTTAGGAAGAAAGAAAGCAGTGTGTTTTATTTGAGGGGTTAACAGATAATCACATGGAAGTTACACATAGATGCCTAGAAATGACCGCAGGGATAAGTCATATATCTACAGATGTGGTAAAGTTGTAAGTTATTTGGTTCAAGACATTAGTTTAGAAACTGAACATATCAAATACTATAATTTTGGGCTACCATGGGTAGTTTTTTAACTGTTTATGGACCTTAGGGCCTTTATACTTATTTTTCAGATTTATTTTCTGCTTAGTTTTGTTCATTTCAAGTCTACTATCCCTACTAGATTTTCATGTAGTAAAAGCTAAATTTCAGCAGGTTAGAAATAATTCTGGATCTGACTTCGTTTGGTAAATGACATGAATGACCTGCTCAGTTTTCAGTCACAAGCTCTGAAGTCTCCAAGTCCTCTTTCTCTGGTTGTCTCTGCTGATCCATCAGCAGTGCATGGCCCAGCTCAAATGCATTCGCTCCTCCTCCTCCTCCATAGCTCCCACACTGTCTGGGTCTCCATTGTTTCCTGTGGTCAGCTACACTGCCTCTCTGATTTCACAACTTCTCTTTTCTTGTCCATTCTTTCCATGCCTCAAAGAGCAACATTTCTGTATATGAGAGTCTATTTATTGCTCTTCCATTTAGTAAAAATCTCTGGGTTCCCATCATACTTGGAATAAAAATTAAAATTCCTTATTTGAGCTGTCATGGGCCCTCTGTCATCTGGTCCCTCCCAACCTTAACTCACTCTATTTATTCTCTAATGGTAGTGCAGCCACAGGGAATCTTTCAGGCCCTGGGACAAGCTCCTTCCTGTCTCGGACTTGGGTCTTTGCTGGTCCCTCTGGCTGGAATCCTCTCCTGAATGTCTGGTCTTCCACTTCACTATGGTATATAAAACTTCTACACTGCACTGAGGTTTTCTCTAACAACCCTTTTCAATGGAATTACTCCCGCAGTTATGGCTAGCCTGTTACCTTGTTTCATTTTCTCCAATGTCCTCAGAATTTTCTGAAATTGATTCATATTTGCTTTGCTTCTCCTAATTAAAGAACAAACTTCAAAATAGCAAGGACTGTCTCCCACACGTCCCTGTCATGTCTCCCCATTTTACCCAAATTGCTTTTAAAGAAAATACATCTGGTCCACAGTAGGGTCTGTCAATAACTGAGTGCTGTGGAACAGAGACGGCAGGAAGAGCTCAGCAAGGCGCACAATGATACAGGAACTGGCTGTCTCCAGATGGGTGTGACTGTGTGTGTTCTATATATTTGACTTATTAATCAATTCTATCAATTCTTTACGTTATAAAAATAGCTTTGTAACATTTGTAACAATGTAACATTTGTAACATTAAGAAGACAAAGCAATATATTAATATGAAATGTTCATCGTTGCACTACTATATTTCATTTTTAAAATTCTCAGTAATTTTCAGTTATCCCCATGCTTGCTAAGCACTACATTACACATGGATAAGAAATGGATGCTCTCAGTTGTACCTGAACCTTTTTGTTCTTGTTACGCACATTACATATACTAAAAAACTGTAATGAAGCATAATTTTTGAGCTAATTTTTTATTGCAAAAGAATTAGGCTATTTCCAATGAATCCCTGATTGCTAAACATTTAGGTTTTTTTTTTTCCCAACTTCTTATAGTTCATTCATATATTAGAAATCACAGAGGTAAGGGGCTGGGGATTTAGTTCAGTGGCATAAGCACCTGCCTTGCAAGCAGGTGGTCATGAATTCGATCCCCGGTACCGATAAAAAAAAAATTAAATTAAAAAAAATCACAGAGGTTTATAAGTTGGTGCTAGAAACAAATCAACCGAAAAGGCAGGCCAAGGACAAAATTCTGAGGAAGACCTGAGTTCCAGAGAGTACGCTCTGGGCTGCCTCAGAGCCTCCCTGTCTCCCGGGTACATGGCCAAGTCTTAGCTTCCAGGGAACTCTTTCACCCTCGCTCTCTATTTAACACTGAATTGGGGAACCATCTGGCTCTACTGTTGGTGATTTTTTTTCTCCTTTCCTCCCTTTTTTCTTTGCTACAGAAATTTTAATTGCCTCCTCTTAACCCAGCTTCAAAGACAAGAATGGGAGGTTAAAGCCCTTCAACCGGAATCTTTTCACTGGCATTAGGGGACTGGCAAGGGAACAAGGGACAAGAAGTCTTTCTTTTCTCATACACATGCAATAGAACAGGAAAAATCTTTAGATAATCTGGCAGGGGGAGGGTAAAATACGTCTTTATTTTTATAAGAGCAACTTAACTGAAGTCAAATGTGACTTTAATAGAGAAAGGTAAGGTGCATGAAAAATATGCAGTTATGATGTTTAGTGGGAGTAAGACATTGGGCCTCAGGTCAACCAGAATACAGGAAAGGCTACCTTTGTGCCTGCTCTGCATACAGTGGGTGGCAACAATCACTTTAGTAATTCCTAGAAAATCTCAGCAAGTCTGATCTCATGATTCAGAAAAAAGACATTAAGGCTGGTGCTCAGTGCTCAGTATGTACAAGGCCTTGGGTTTGATTTTCAGAACTGGAAAAAAAACTAATAACAATAAAAATGACATTAAAGTCTCAATGAAAACTCAAATGAGGTTTGCTCATGAGTCCTAGCTTAGGATGTGGGCTAAAGGAAAAAATAGCTTGTTCCAAAAGTCTCTGAAAACTGCTCAAGAGGAAGGAAATCATAAAGCACACTGTGTGAGGACCAGCAGAAAGTCTGTCCACCTGGAATGGAGCTGGTCCAAGGCATCCTTCAGTTCAGCAGCAGCTTCATGGACATACAAACAGAGCAGGAGTCTATCTTATTCAGCCTTTGTCTCCTGGCTCAATATAAGAGTCTGCACAACTTCCAAAACACCCGTTAGAAATCAATAGTTGACCAGGATCCGTGAGGTGACAGGCTGAAGTCCCACAAGGACAGTCCTCAACCCGACCTGGGCTGCAGCAGGCCTTATCAATCATGACCTGTGGGCAGATGCATCACTTTCCCTCTCAGAGTTTCAGCTTCCTTATCCATAAATGAGGGTAGGAACTCTTTAACAGTAATCTCTGCAAATACTACAGATAAACATCACTTGCCTAGTGTAGTGCTTGGCATGAAACAGATGCTCAGCAGATGCTAGCTGGCCGCAGGCATTAGTTTAAAGGGAGACATAGCACTCTCGTATACACCCTCACTTGGATGCATTTTTTCTTTTTATTTTATTAGCTCATTTTAGATACACACCGTGATAACATTCGTCATAGGAATTTGTACCTGTACATAATATATTTTGCTTCTCTTTCTTCTCATTTCCTTCCTCCCTGCAGCCCCACTTTCCCTCTTTATATACAAAAGCTTTGTTTCTAGATTTTCCCTCTATTCTTTTTTCTTGTCTTCTCCCCTTGCCCCCTCCTCATATGATGCATTTCTACTAGTCACAACATCAACATGTTTCCATATAGGTACAAGAATATCAGTGGTAATCAATGATTGTCAAGTTAATAAAAGCGAAATAAAATGTCATCAACATGCCCTACAATGCAAAAAAGCAGAGTCTTTAGACACAAGCACACTCCCAGGACAATGTTGAAAGTCACATGAACTTTTTATAATCATTTATTTCACTATATAAGTAGCTCTTGAAGAGCTGATGGGTTTGTTGAAAAGAACTTAGAACATGGCTTCAATTAGGCTATCCAGCATCGTAAAGTAATGCTACAATCATGTCATGCTGATTTCAATAGAAAAGTAAGAATGAGAAAGGTCACAGACCAAGAATTAAAGAAAATGGAATAAGCAGGTTTCAAGAAAGGTGTTTCCAGTACTCCTGTCCCTGTACTGTTTCCCACCCTGGGTAAACAGCAGTTGATGGTGTTCTAGGAAGTGGATGCTCCACAAAAATCTGGAGACCGGCCATGGGTGCACGACAAGCTCACTGTAAGGCAGTCACCACAGGAACTTTCTACTGCAGTATACGAGTAAAGTGAGTTCTTTGACCTCATACAGAAAAGGAAAGCAAATCTAATACAAATTGAGCATCCCTAATATGAAAATTCAAATTCTAATTCTAAAAGGCTACAAAACCTGAAACCTTTTAAGTACTGACATGAGATCAAATAGAAATTTCTACACCTGATCTCATGCGATGGATCACAGTCAAAACAGAGGTGCGCTAAAAATACTGTATAAAATTACTTTCAAACTGTGTGTATGAGATATATACGAAATGTAAATGAATTTTGTGTTTAGACTAGGGTCCCATCCCCAAGATATTTGGTGATGTATTTGAAAATACTTCAAAATCTGAAATCTTAAACACATCTTCTCCTTAGCATTTGAATAAGCAATTTCAATCTGTAGTTGGATGAGACACCTCAAGTTCAAATGTGTTTTCAGGCTCTAGGGTTAAACTGGCTCCCTGCAAGGTTTTTTCTGCAGCCACTCACCCCGCCCAGATCTGCATGAATTTAAGCAGTACCTGCAAGAGCCCAGTAGGCGGTGCCCACACATTCATTTAGCAGGACAAAGGCCACCAGCGACATCCCTCCATTCATCATGCCCACCAAGAAGCGGGTTATTGTAAAGAACTCATATGAGGGTGAAAATCCATTTGCAATAGCAAATAAGATGTCAAGAGCAAAACCTAGAAAGAGAGAAACAATATTCAGTCATCCAGAGGCAAAACAGCAGTTGATGAAAGTAATAAATTATATTCATTAGTTTGTAAAATAAAGCCTCATACAACAGAAATTTCCTGAGCTAGTTTTTTTTCTAAGTCTGCCTTGAAAACTAACAAAATGCCCAGGTTTGCTTTCTTTGTTTCACAATTTCTGTCAATCACAATTTTTTCAACCATTCATAACAGCACTAGAAACTGAAAATCTTAGCCCACACTCAGCTTGACGATCGAACTATGCCAAGCTCTGCAGCGTCATTTGAAACGAATCAGCACCCGGAGATGTGAAGAACACACCTTAGAAGACTGTCTCCATCTTTCGCTGCCTTCCTTGGAAACACAGCATCAACTGCAGCTTAGGGATTGCAGACAGCACCATCGCTTACAGAACAGTTGTTAACACAAGTCTCTGGCCTTCACCTGGTGGACTGGTCACTGAAAACCACCCGGTCAGAATCAGCTCTTACTATAGTGCACTTTCTCACCAGCAGAAGGGAAATCAACTCAGTCCCTACACACCAATTCTCCAAGAGGAAACAGTCCCCTTACCATTTCCTTAAGAATCTTAGGAAAACAAGATCTCTTACTTAGTTCACGAACACTCTGATTGGATACCTGTGAGATAGACTTTTTTCCTTCCAAAGCGATCTGACAGTTGACCAAAAGAGATGACTCCGACAAACACACCACTGAAGAAAAAGGAGCTGGCGGCACTGACTTTGTAAGATCTACTGGCAATTAAAAACCACTAGAGGAAGAAAAAAATAAAAGAGAACCTTTTAGATCACAGGGGGAAAATGGATGGAGTTAGCTATTAAAAAATCAACATACAGTCAGATGTAGCAGTGCACACTTGTAATCCCAGCACTTGGGAGACTGAGACAGGAGGATCACTGTGAGTTCGAGGCCAGCCTGGGCTACTGTCTGAACTCCATGGTAAAACTCTATCAAAACCCCAAAGACAAAACAAAACATATCACAAATGTATGGATGCTGTAACTTCAACATATGTCCCACTATTAACCAGAATGTGGTAGAGGATCCATCTTAAATAACATTCAGAGCCCGGATAATCAGAAACAACAGAAACTATTGTTATTGTGTAGTTCTACCCCACAGGACTCTACACAAGTCTCATTACAGAAGTACACACAGCATGTAGAAGTAATTATGTAATTGTTGACCATCCCTCACCCCAAGTCCCTGTGTTTTCCGAAAGTAAGTGCCCTGTATCTTTCACTTCCATTTCCCTGATGTCCTTGAATCCTATAGCATACAGAAGCAACGAATGAACCATCCTTTTGTTCAACAGATTAGTATATTTAAAATTCCTTGAGTATATGCCTTGAAAAAAATTAAACATTTAAATCAAATTATCCAATAACTGCACTTGTGTATATATGTCCCAAAGAATTGAAAGCAGGGGCACAGAAATGTATTTGAACATGAGTATTCAGAAACATCACTCACAGCAGTCAAGGTGAAAGCATCCAGCATCTATCTATCAGTGGATGAATGGATAAACCAAACAGGCTGTTCCTACAGAGTGCAGCAATACTCAGTCTGGAACAGGAATGAAGTTCAGATTCATGCTACAACCTCAATAACTTTGAAAAAATTATGCTAAGTAAAATAAGCCAGATACAAGATAAAAATTTCATGATTCCGTTTATATGAGGTACCTGCAAGAGTCAACTTTACAGAGACAGAAAGTAAAACAATGGTCACCAGGGCAAAGTAGAAGGGGGAATAGGAATCACTGTTTAAAGGAAGAGAGTTTGCATTTAGAATGGAGAAGTTGTGGAGACAGACAGTTGTGATGGCTGCAAAACAATGGGTGAATGCACTTAATGCCCTTGAATTGTACACTTAAATGCAACTAAAATGGTAAACTTCAGATCATGAATATTTACTACAATTTAAAAAAGTAACTATCTTCTACTTTTGGGCAACTTACAAAAACAATCACCCATTTCTTCAAGCACTAATACTGGAAACCTTGCCTAGTAATGAGTTAGCGGTGTTTGGTTCCAAGGATAAAAGTGTACCTGTGTCACAGAGGTGATCTCGGAGTGCACCAAGACCACTCACTTTTCCTCTATCCAGTACTCTTCCATATAGCAGCAACACCAGGTGTCTGTAAGATGATACCGTCCTCAATTGCCTTCTCTACCCTCCAAACTTCTTTCCTAGACTTTGAGACCAGCCCTTATGGCTCAAGCGCACATCTGATTTCTCTCCTTCCTTATGTTTGCTGTAAGCCTGGTCTACTGGGAATCTGACAACACAGCTTCTGGACATTTCTGCGCCACACATACAAAGACTAAGGAGCTGGGAAAGAGATAAGAATGACACCACCACCCCCACTAATTCTGTACTTATTTCTGAATTTGTCCATTTTTAACAAGATTAAACAACTGGTTTTGTTAGCCCTTTCAATAGTTGGAATGTTAGTGTCACCCAAAGATCCAAGTATCAAAGGCTTGGTTCCGGAGTAGTGAACCTGGGAGGCAGAGGGACTTTTGGGGGGGTGGGGGTTAGCAGGAGGGCCGCAGGGTACTGGAGGAGTTCTCATTCAGGCTACAACATCAGTGAAGGAGACTGTGGAATCCTGGCCCTTCCACTTCCCATTCTGTACCCTGGTCACGAGGTAAGTGGTCCACCTCACCTCTAGCCTCCCACCATCACTGCCATCCAATACCCAATGGGCATCTAAAGACAAGGGGCTCACTTTACCATGAGTTTTAATTTCTAAAACCATGAGACAAAAAACCACCTTTTGTTTTGAGAATGAGCTAAAGCATCTTGTTATAATGACAGATGGCTGCCAGCAAAGAAAAGGAGCAGTGCACAGTGGGGCCACTGACCACCTGACAATGTAGAGAAGCCTTCAGCAGGCTTATCAGAAGACACAGGGAGAGTTTAAAAGAACAGGCTGGGAAACACATAGAAAGCTGTAAGCAGAGTTTAGTGGGCAAGTTGGTGGCAGCTCAGAAGACCAGAATGTTGATAGAAATGTGGATAGTAAAGGTTATATTAATTTGGTTTCAAATGGAAATGAGGAATCTGCTGGGAGCTGGACTAAAGGTTACCTTTATCAGAATGGAAAAAAAAAAAACTCTGCATGTATTTTGTTCATGTCTTGAAGCTTTATGGAAGGGAAAGCTTAAAAGTGATGGATTAGTTATCTGGTGGAGAAAATTTCAAAGCAGCAAAGCATTCGAGCTGCGGCATGAACTGGGATGAGGAAGTAAAAATCTGGAAAGAGCCCGAGTCCCAGCAAACACTGTGGGGGGGGGGGCGCCTGAGTACTGGTCTATTTTGTGATGTTAGAGCTGGCAGGAGTTGCTGAAGGAGGAAGGTGGCAGCCGGAGGAGGGAAAGGGAGCCAGTCACCTGGGTTTTTAGCCTTAGCCACTCAGTGGGTGGTTGTGACATTTATGGAGATGGAGAAGGTGGAAAGGGTGTTGGGTATACAGCTGAAAATCAAGAGTCCTGTTTAGAGATTCTGAAACAGAGCACAACTCTAAAACATGTATGTAGATGCCAGGCAGGCATCTGGATATGAGCTCAAGCTCATGGACAGGTTATACAGGTTTACGAAACTCAGCAGAGAAGGCTCGGGACTAAGGCTCAAAACAATTCTACATTCAGAGGCTGAGCAGAAGAGAACCATTGTAGAAAACTTACAAGCACAACTCAGAGAGAAAGCAAGAAAACAAAGGAAGCATGACATCATAAAAGCCACAAAAGGAAATCTGACGCAGGCAAGAGGGAGAAGTCAACTAAGATAGGAAAAGAGATACGACACGTCTACCTAGAAACAAAGGGGTCACTTAAAAATGCACACTTTAGCTGAGTGAGAATGGAATCCAGACTGGAGAATGCTAAACTGCAGGAAAGTGAGGAACTATAGAGAGCAGATGTGTGCAAAAATGGTTTCAAGATATTTTGCTATGAAGGACCGCTAAGAAATGAGATAGTATCTCAGCAGGAAGGTGGGCTCCCAGATTAGTGGTGTTTTTTCAGATATAGTATATGGGTGAGATTGTATGCTGATGACAGCAAATCTGTAGAGAAGGTGTGTTTGTAGGAGAACAGTCCTTGACAGAGTAGTACAGTTTGGATCTTAAATGTCCCCCAAAGGTTCATAAACTAAAGACCTGGTGCCCAGTTTGTGGCACTATTGGGAGATGAGAGAACCTTTCCTTTGTCATATCTCCTACTATGGCATAGTGTCTCACCATAGGTCTGAAATCAACAGGGCCAAATGATCATGACCTGAAGCCTCTGACACCATGAGGTAAAATTAATTCTTCCTTTGATATAAGGTATTTTGTTACAACAACAGAAACGTGGCCAACACAAAGAGCAAGAAGGAATGGTCTTGAGTATATGAAAGTAGAGAACATAGCCTTTATTAGAAGCAGGGAGACTGACCCTGTACAAGATGAGGGACAGAAGCTGGGTTGAAAGACAGGAAGTAAAGAGATACCTGATGACATCTGGGCTTCACTTTTATTCTGCAGTTAAGTACTAAGTAGGCTCACCAGTTAGAGAGAAGAGAAGTTGTTATGAATTAAGAACTGGTGGTCAACTTAACGCCAGCTGGGTTACACCAGCATGCAATGAGCAAAGATGCTCCACCTGAGGAGGGTAGCCAGGATAAATAGGTGGAGAAGAAGGGAGGTGTAGAGGGTTGAGGCGTTAAGGAGGCATTGTGGGTTCTCCTGGAGAAGCCTTGGTCCTCACATCGAGCATTGCTTCCTGGCTCTGGAGGGAAGGACATGTGCTGCTTGGTCTCCAGGATGAACCCGTCACGCTGCTTCCTGGCATGTACCCGGCTGTGCTTGTCATCGGAGGAGCTTGGGGCCTCCATGTCGCTGAGGACAGCTGTGGTGCCTTCAGGACAGCCCTGGTCTTTGTTGTGAGTATGACTTCCCGGCTCCAGCGTAGAACCCTCATCCCACCAGCACAGCTCCTTCATCCTGCTGGCATAGACTTTCTGGCTTCCACCGCTGACCCTTGGGTCTTCCCAGCACAGATCCGTAAAAGAGACTGGCGTGAGTCCTTCTTGTGGGCTCTGGGCCTCCAGTTGGACTCATGGGAGGCATTGTCTGAGCTCTGGGTTTTTATCTGGGACTCATGTGGGACATGTGCTGTGGGATTTAGGCTCTTGACTAAATAATCTATGTCTTTGGTGTTGTAGATAGAGTTCCTGCATTTTCCTGTGTTAACTCCCAGTGACCATTATAAAAATATTATAAACTCCATGTCCTGAGCCTAATTGTTCTCTGTGTACAACCCGGACTACAACAGAAGTGTAGCAGGAGTTAGAAGTTTAGGGAGGAAGATGGAAAAATATTTCCATAAGGGTCAGACACGGCACCATTCAAGGGAAAACGTACGTGATGGCCAGCCTATGCCAAAAGCTCACTGGCATTTTGTAGCTATTGGTTTTAAAAGAGGAGGTACACAGTTTAAAATGCTATGGAGTGAGAGAGGCACCAATTGAAAGTATTTGCATAGATGTGCTTATTACACAAATAGGATATATACTGGGCATGGAAAAAAAGACATAAGGGGGGATAGTAGACAGTTGTCACTGTTTTAAAAAAATCTCTATAAGTTCTTTTCTACATTGCCTATTCTTCCCCTAATTGAAACTTCATTAATCCCTAAGACAATAACTTGGTAACCTAAGACATTTTCAAATGAAGGCTGTTTTTCCCTTTTATATATATGGACATGAGAATCTGGGATGGGAGCAGATAACAAAACTTCCAATCATCAGTTCATCAGAAGATCGTATTTTCAGACTGTGCAATCCACTACTTTCCTGTGGCAGAGATGCTAATTTTGAAAGACCTAGTCTTTTTTAAAATAATAATAAAATATTTATAGGCATACTTCCAGTGGTACTTCACACCTTAATCTCCCTAATTATGTTAAATATGGCCAGGTTACTAAGTTCTGGATGATGAGACATAAGCACAAGCATCAGGTAACAGCTCCGAGGAACTTGTCTTAAGAGTCAGCTGATTCCTCTTTGTCCTCTCGTCCTTTCCTCTGTTTAGAATGCACATGTGAAAGCTGGAGCTCTACCAGAGTCATGGTGAAAAAGATCACACAAGGGGGATGATGAATTCAAAAGGTAGAAAGAGCTCCATTCCTGAGACTATGGCGGGAGGTGAATCTTTCAGAGCTTTCAATGATATAAACAGTCTGCTGCAGCACGCATGCTGTAGGTTTGCCACAGCTGTCCTAGGCACTCATAGTTTTTAAAGATCTCTATATGTTTCTCACGGGCAATCAGCTCAGGAAGCCTGCTTGTCCTCGGCTATAGCAACCTCAATAACAGTGTCATTTCTAAAATTTTAATTTTAATATTCCACTTACTCTCAGCTAACCATACGTTAAGACATCTACCTCATTTCTTCTAGGGTTACTACTTAAAACATTCCTCCAGCTTTGCATAACCTCCAGTTGTCCATTGAGTGTGGATTTCACCATCAAAAAGATTAAATGTATTAATAAGCCATGACTTAAGGCTTATTAAAAGGGTATATTTTTAAGTTTATATAAAAGAGACTTTTAAAAAGAGTTCTGGCATTTGAAAGAGAAATTTTGTTTTGTAAAAAATGAATTTGCTTTGGATATATAGATAGTTCAGTGGAAGAATTTTCAACTTACGAGAAATATCTATGGTGATAGTTTTTCACTTCTAAAGATGGATCAGTATTAGTTATCAGATTGTCCTAAAACAAGAAAGGATTGTACCCATCACAGGGATAGCCCTTTTCCTAAAAGGGACAATGAATAAGGCCTAATTGTATTTGTTTTTACAACCTTGAAAGTCAGTTGACTTTATGTGTTTCATGTTCTTAGTGTTCACATGATTTTAAAATCTGATCTGCAACTTTAGCCTTATTTTTGCTAGTCTGTTTATATGGCCAAGATATTTAAGTTCACACTGATCTGTTTTGTACTTAACTAACAAGAAATAGCTAATTTGGCCACTGCATAGCAACTATTCTGTTGACCATATTTGCAGAACTTCTCAAACCTATCAAAAAGGCCATACTCCTTCCAGCAACTGGACAACTGTCAAATTGGATGGCAAATTCTGATTCTCAGCCTGCCAGTTCCAACAGTTAAAGTAATTTATAGTACTTTTTCTTCAAGTAGGGTCTAATGCATCTCCCTGTTTCTCCTGGAATAAATGCAGGAACTGACAGTCAGTTTGAAAAATGAACTCTAAAAAAGCAAATTAGAAAATATGAAGCTGGACCCCAGAAGATATCCCTAACAGATTTAGATGAATTGGGGGCGGCCGATGCAGGAATGCCAAATCAAGGATTTAGGACAAAATGTTGACCACTAGATTTCCAGAGTCTCCAACCCCAGTATATGAGATCCTGATTTAAAATGTTGGGTTTACAATTTTAAATATTTTTCAAATATCACTTAAATATTTAGCACATACCCATTAGGTGAACTAAAGATTTTATTTTATGAAACCTCAGATAAGCTACCATACAGTGATCCCTATAGTATTGAACACAATGTATTGGTATAACTTATTTGTTGAGTTTTGGAAACACGTTATCCACCAGACTAGACTTAACTGTGTTTCATTTTCTTGCCCCTTTAGTCAATACTTTTTTTTCTTGCCAGGGTAAAACCCAAACCAGGATATCACCAGGCCAGTAGAAATTAAACAATAATAAGCCTAAATATGATGACTTTAAAATTTTCAAGATATGTGTTTTTTATGAAGTCTTAGATTTTATAAATCATACTTTTATAAGTCATTCAAGCCATTAGTGGCAAGAGATTATTAAAGCAATGACTCACTATTTTTTGTTAACCACAGGACAAATTCTAAAGCTACAGAATGAATGCTCTTTGTGCACTAATTCAATTCAAATTGGAAGTCACTTGTGAATCAAAAAAACATAAAATTTACCTTTCACATGCATTAACAAGAATGGAGAAATACAAAGACAAATACCTTCAGTGTTTCTGGCTGACCTATCTAAATTTATAACTAACATCTGCATTTTTATTCACATACTCATCACAATCACTAAATTGAGTTCAGAAGTTGAACATTTATTCTACTCTATTTTCCAAAAGGATGTGAAGGGTCTAGAATTAAAAGCACTGTACCATCATTCATTTGCATAAAATAACAGACCTGAGAGAAAACCAGACTCAACTGGAGGCAGAACAACAGCAGGTGCCTCTAACACAGAAGATGAAAGGGACATAAATATGGCAAATACAGGTGTGAACACAGCACAGGTGCTCTACAGAGCTTTCCAGCTCCAAAAGAGGAGAAAAGTAGAAAAGCAGAAATGAAGAGAACAAACAAAATCCTCTTGGCTGGGTATTAGTGAAGCATTTGGAAGGGGTTTTTGCTTAATCTTTATGTTCTTTTCTGCTTAAAGGCCAAACTAAATGTGTCCTGACAAGGAGCAGCAACAGATCAAAAGAAGGTGCTCTTGCTGCAATAGAGAGCACAGAGCAGTGGCAGCAAACTGCAGGGAAAGGCCTAGCTAAGGCCACCAGTGATCCAGGCCAGCTGTGCAAAGTGGAGCTTCAAGAAGAGAGCAGATTCAATGTGGCCAGGGAGACAGATATTCAGAGGTGATACCTGAGTCCAGCCATGCATAATAGAATTTCTTGTAGCCATACAGGATGGGTTAGATTAATAACATGTTGAGGGATGTTGAAAGATAAGATTTAAAGGCAGTCACAAAGTATATGTTCAGTATCTCCCCCGTGAATGTGTCAAAACTTAAGCTTTATGGAAATGTCACAAGTCAACTCAATCACATTTCTGACATGACATAAATATGATCATCTAAAAACTCAAGTGTTGCTTTAATATTTACTCTATGCTTATGTAATCCTAGAGATAAAATTAAGATAGGCATTATGGCACATGCCTGTAATTCCAACACTCTCAGGGGTTGAAACAGAAGACCTCAAATTTGAGCCCAGCCTAAGCAACTTAGTAACTTAGTGAGACACTCAGCTTAAAATTTTTAAAAATACAAAGAACTAGGGATGCAGCTCAGTGTTGAAGGCTTCAGGTTCAATCCCAGTACCAATAAATAAACTATAAAAACAAAAGCAATGACTGAGAAATGAAAAACACAGATATCTAAGATATGACAAATCACCAGACCGCTGTTGCTTATAAGCAGACAGCTAATAGCTAGCCAACTTTGACTTATTACTCGCCTCCTATCCCTACAGCTACCCTTTGCACAACAATCACAATATACTCCATACAGACACTATAGGTATTAGTGATCAGTATGTGTTACATTCAGCAACCTAGAAAAACTCAACTGGATTTCAGAAGTAATACTAAGAACATGTCTGGAGATTATTGTAACTTACAGTCACAGAACCAGGTGACCAGACAGGGTGAGAGAGGACAGAAGGCAGGCTGCATGACAAATATCAAATGATGGTTACATGGCATTCTATGTACTTGGAAATGGATACAAAGAACACTGGAGTGAGGGAGAAGAGAATCTTGGGTTTTAAAGTCAACTTCCAAAATGACTTTTGTTGATCTTCCATATTCAGCTAGCCTTTTGTCTGGAGCTTTATCTCTTGCCACAGCATGTGTTTGGACTATAAATACAATTTCCATTTTGTAATTGTAATTGTATCACTCACTTTACAGTTTGTTATCTTGGTGCACCTACATGACACAACCCCAGGCTTCTTTCCTTTTCTTCCTGCTCTGAATAGTGCTATGCTGCCTTATTTTTCCATGCTGTGCCATAGCACAGAGACCATGATGGATGTTCCTTCAGGTCATCATGTCTATTAGGAAGACTGAAGAACAGGAGGGCCCTTTTTTATTATATTAACTCAGAATTCAGATGCATCCATCCTCTACTCTGAGCAACTTTTTACTGACTGTTAAGTTTGTTCCTGCTTCAGTGTTCTCCTAAACTACTCATTCTTTTCTTTATCTTATTCTTCTAGCTTCTGGCAGCATTTTGCTATGATTCGTATCTAGATGTCCCCCCAAAGTTCCATGTGCTCAAAGGTGATGTTTTTGGGAGCTTGTTGAATCTAGAGCATATGATACAGTGCTGGGATTAAGAGTGTGGGGCATTGAATTAGTACACTTATTTAACATAATTCTGGGTGGTACCATCCAAAAGGTGGCAGTCTGTATGAGACATAAGGATAAGGGAAAGGCAGGCTGGCTGCTTGCTGCGCATGGTCTTCTGCCTGCCATGCCATGAACTGTTTTTCCTCTGCAACGCTCCTCTGCTATGCTACCCTGCCACTGAGCCAGACAACTATGCCTGAAACCTCCACAAACTGTGAGACAGAATTAAGCCTTTTCTCCTTTAACTTGTAGGTGTCAGAAATTTTGTCCCAGCAACAAGAAAAGAAACTAAGACATGTTTGATTTTAGAAATACACTATAAGTACAAATTACAGTCACAGAAGGGGCAGGACACAACAAATAAAAAATCATTTACACTAAGCTTTTACAAACATGGAGTCATTTCCCTCTCCCATATAGGCTTTCCCTTTTCTTGTCTTCTTTGTTTTGGCTCTGGGAAGGTGGGTAACTCTACATTCCTCACAAACAAATACTATAGAACCTCCAATCTGTAGACATACAAGTGAGGGCACACCTACTCCAAGGAAAACAAAGGGATCTCTCATTCTCCTTTGGCCCAGAAGCCTGACATCTGGTGGGAACCGATTATCCTTTACACACACTTGCCCTTGTTTCCCCACTGCCCACCCCACCTCAACTCCTGGTGTATTAGCTTTCAGCCACCATAACAAAACCCCTGAGAAAATCCAGTTAAAAGAAGAAAGGTTTTGGCTCACTGTTTCAGACTTTTCAGTCCATGACCACTTGACCTGGAGGCTTTTGGGCCTGCGGTGAGGCAGAGCATCATGGAAACACATGGCACAGGAAAGCTATTTGCTTCATGGCATCCAGCAAGTAAAGAGACAGGAAAAGCGGTCAGGGACAAAATATCCCCTTCAAAGGCAGGCCTACAATGATGCATTACCCCCAGCTAGTCCTCACCTCCAAATAGCTCATTATGAATCCATTAAAGGATTAGTCCATTGCTGAGGTTGGAGCCCTCAGGATGCTATCACCTCCCCAAAGCTCTACCCCTACTGCTGCATTAGGGACTAAGCCTTCACTCCATAAGCTTTGGGGCTGCATTTCTGATTCAAACCACAATACTGGTGACTTCCTCTTCATCCTCCGTGACACACTTGAAGTCAGTCTGATTTACCTCAGCAGAGCTGACCCTCTGTCCTATCTGCCAGATCCGTTTTTGCTTCTAAAATGATGCATGGTGAATCTTGTGTTCACATCTCTTCCCTACAATGCTGTGTATTTCTTAAGGGCATATTTGTATCCCAAGTGCTAATGCTGCAGTGTCTGCCAGACTAATTAAACACTTACTGAATTATTTATGTAACAGGAGTGAAAGTATAGTCTTACAGGCATCTTCACACACTGTCTCCATGTCACTAATTCCAGCACCAAGTTGTGAGTCTATAGGGATGCAGAGCCATAACTATGGGCTATATTTTCCTGGAGTCACCAAATGGCGTTCTCATGAAAGCAAGTATGGGGAGGGGCACTTTCCTTCTTCCTGTAGGCAATCTGGCACCTTGGAATATTTTTTGGTTTTATCTTTAGTTCCCAAAACACTGTAATTAGTCTATAAATATCTCAACCAGGAGAAACATATGTGATTATACAGGAAGAAGAAATGTGCTGTGGGTGATTCATAATTTTCATTGAATCCATAAACCAGGCAGGGGCTGTGGCAGGAGTGGCCAGAGTGGTACCTCACTCCTCACCTGGCTGCAGAGCCTCTGCCTAAAAATGAACTCGTTCAGGAGCCCAGAGTAGTTCATTAATACCAGTTCAGCCTTTCTTGAAAGAGGGATTGACCATATGGCTGTTCCAGGCTGTTGTGGGGTGGATCTGGAATGTCCCCTCAAAACCTCATGACTCAGGAAGGTGACTGTGTCACAAACAGTACTGAACACATCGGAGGATTAATCCATGAAGAAGCAGACTTCCGAGTGCTGTCAGGAGATGAGGGTGCCGGGGATACATGCTGCTTCTCATCCTCTAGATTATGGTTGTTGGGTACTGTGTCTCAGTCATGAGAAAATGAGAAATTCAGGTCATAGCCCACCCCATTATGATAAAAATGAAGGCAACGGGGAGCTTCCTCTGCCACCTGGCAGGCCCACCCAAATGGGCAAACAAGCCTGGGCATGTGCCTCTTGATCAAGCTCCTTGAGAGTCAAAGTCATACTCTGACAACTGCCACGGCGCCAATCCCCAGCTTGTAATAAACAGCAACATTCCCAACACCCCTGCGCATGACTTCGAGCATTCTATACAACCACACAGCCGGTCTGCTCTGCTGTGAAAAATTCTGAACAGCTCTGATACTAGTTTCAACTAATCTTCCAACCTTCCATCTCCTGCATTTCTCATAAAAATTATTTATCTACAGCTATGAAAATCTCACTTCAGGAGAAAACCAGGTAATCAGGGGCCTCCTGTGATTAGGGACGGTTTGGGTAGAGTATTCCGGGAACCGTTTCATGGTGATTAACTAACTTGCTTCATTTCAATGTAGTTGTCACTCTGAATTACCTCTTAATGGGTGAAGTGTGCAGGCTGTAACAATCAGTAGTACTAGCGTAAGGAAGCAAGACATTAAAAAAAAATTAGCCCCCAAAGCAATTAATTGCAGTGAATTTTTCAAATAGTTTTAATACTCTGCCTTTTGACCCCAGGGTATGGCTTGGGGGAAAATATATTAATCTCAAGACAATAGTCAGTCAATTTTAGCTCTTCAATATCCACAATGATATTAAAGATTCCAACCTTACATTTTTTGGCTGCAAACATTAATTAAGCATGATAATTGTGTGTCTCCGTGATATTTGGTTCTTTCTATGTGAGTCAGAGCTCAGGGAATAATTTGAATATTGCAGACAGCAATTTGCTACATAAATTTGCCCCAATGGCTATTAGCTCATTTTAAATAGTCAAGACTCCTAGATTAGAGGGAAATTTTTTGCATTAAATATCATGTTAATCACATCTACTTAACCTTTTATTCACCCTTCTCCAAATGCTCCATAAAAAGTTCTGCAAGGCCTGACCCATTTCTAATAAGATGCAAGGAATGAGTTTTAAATATGTATTTTTAACATTATATCCTATATAATATCATTAGTTCTGTAGATTCCATCTTGATATTTATATTCAGGAGTTTTATGTTATAGACAATGAGGACTTGCTTTTTATTTTTATGCTAAAAAAACAAATATTATTTATATACCACACAGTTTCAACATTTCCATTTTCTTTTTTATTTTCTTTCTTTTTTTTTTTTTTTTTTTTGTCTTTTTGAGATAGGGTCTCAGGACACAATTTAGGCTGTCAGGCTGGCCTCGAACTCACTTTGTAGCCCAGGCTGTTTTAGAACTCAAAATAATCCTCCTGCCTCAGCCTCCCAGGTGCTGGGATTACAAGTGCCAGCCACCACACCCAGCTTCAATATTCCCATTTTCAAGATTGGAAGAACAATTGCAAAACTAGACATGCAATAAAAACTAATACAAAGAAGGCTGAAATTGCACTTTGCTATAATGAAGTATTAACTCAACTCAGTATAGAGACCAATGTTCCTAAGGACGCTGGCTAAGGAGTGACTGATGCACCACCCTGCCTCTGCTGAGGGCCTGAGTTGATCCGTGGCCACCACTGTCATTACTCTATACCCTGATGCTGTTTCTCTAATGACTTGTGGTTTTGGTAGCCCTGGAAGGAAATCAATCTGGAAGCCACTGAAGCCAGCCACTGCAAGCCACCAGGACTTGAAACAGGACTCCAACAACCATGGCAGAAGCAAGGTGTGAGAACTCACACTTTGAACACAGGGATGGCAGCATGCAGATACACATAGCACTTGTACCTCCAAATAAAATAAAGGACTTTGCGGGGGGCAAACAGAGCAGAGAAGGTCCTAGTCAGGTTTCCCTGAATCTCCTCTGAAGAGACAGATGGGACGCAGCATCAACACTGGGGTCAATGGGCTCTAGATGCACTATGAACTGCTGAAGAGCAGGTCTGTTAGTTTTATTTAATGTTCCTGAGTTATTTTCTGTTCTATCAAGAAGTACATATGTTTAGCTGAGGTTGACACTTACTAAAACTGAACTGGATCATTATTTCTATGGTCCTTGAGAGGGTCTGTGGGGACGGGGGACTGCTAGCCAGGGTCCCCCTAAGCCTAACAGAAATATCCTAGGTGACGTCCCCTTAAAGAAGGCAAGCACGCGACACCACATTAGATTGGCTACCTCCCTTCCTGCTTGTGCCATTTCCCAGGAGTCAGGCCACAGGAATCAGTGGCCAGGCTTCTTTATTTATTAACTGGGGGACACTGAGGCTATGTTCCTTTTTTAAATTTTCAAGGCACAACGTAAGTAGTATTCTTGTTTTTCCCTTTGCCCTAGAATTCTGCCTGTTACAGGTACTCTCAAGAGGTGACCGGCATAAGAAGGTATTTGCCTTACTTGGTTTTCAGCCCAATGTACGTGCACCACAATTTCTCTGGATCATGGTGCAAGGAAACATTCTTGCAGGTCCTCACCAATGCATAATTCTACCTGTCACTTCCTGTCACTTCACTGCCGAGGAAGATGTGACCCAAGCACAGTAAGCCCTGTGCCCTGGTCTCTAGGAAAGTGCTTCTGAGGCGCCACAAAGGCAGCAGTGGCAGAGGGGCTTGGCGTGGACCCTGGCTCTTTTCAGTGACTATCACAAAAAACCTGGCTCTATGGTTATTTTCATTTTATTTATTAATGCCTATTAATTTGACAAAATGTTGAGTTTTCAATGTGTATATTTTGATTACATCCATCCCCACATTACTCTGTCACAGCCACTTCCTCTTCACTGTCTACTAATGGTCTCCCTTCTACTACCTTGTCTTCCTTTTTTAATTTCACATGTCAGAGAGAAAGTGTCATACTTGTCTATCTGACTGTGTCTTGTTTCACTCAACATTATGTCCAGATCCACTTATTTTCCTATAAATGACAAAACGTTCTTTACAAGTGAGCAATACTCCATTGTACATGAGATATACACACTATATTTTACATATATATGTATCATTATTCACTCATGATCAGTCAGTACATTGGTTGATTCTGTATCTTGGTTATTGTGATTGTGCCACAACAAATATGGGTATAATATGTTGACTTTAATTCTTTCAGGTTTATGCCAAAGCTGAATCCAATGGTAGCTCTATTTTTAGTTTTTTGAGGAACCTCCATTCTGATTTCCATAATGGCTGCACTAATGTACATTCCCATCAGCAGTATAGAAGGGTGCCTTTTGGCACATCCTCACCAACATTTACTGTTTTTGGAATAGCCATTTTGGCAGGTGAGATGAAATTTCAATGTACTTCTGATTTGCATTTCCCTGATCAAAAGGATGCTGAACATTTTTCATATATTTATTTGTCATCTGTACTTCTTTTTTTGAGAAGGGTCTGTTCAACTCATTTGCCCATCTAGTTTTGTGTCATTTGATATTTTCTGGTGTTAACATTTTGAACTCTTACTATATTCTAAGTAATAATACTTCATTGGAAGAGGAGCTGGCAAAGATTTTCTCTCATTATATAGTCCATCTCTTCACACTGTCATTTGCTAGCTTTTTAAAACACTGATAAGCCATGTAAGACACCACTTAAAATTAAAAAGTTCTATTCTTTTTTAAAATTTTTGTTATCTTAAAGAGAATTTTTTTACAGAATTTCAAAGTAAGATGACAGGAAATTAACAATGGTTAATATACTGCATATTATTATCTTCAAAATGAAAATTTTAGCGGTCCCTTAGACAAAGGACTTCTATCTAGAACATACAAAGAATTTTTTAAAAATCAGGCCCCCAAAATGCAAAGACCCAGTCCAAAAATAGGTGAATATATACTTCTTTAATGAAGAAATAAATGGTAAACAAATACATGAAAAAAATGTTCAACATCATTGGTCATTTGAGAAATGCAAATTAAAACAACATGGAGATTCCATTTCATACCAGAAAGAATGGCAACCATCAAAAAATCATCCACTAACAAACACTGGTGGGGCTGTGGGCATAAAGAAGTCATTTTTCATTGTTGGCAGTAGTGTAGACTATACAATCACTATGGAAATCAGTGTAGAGATTCTTTTAAAAACCCAGTATTTGAGGTCCTTTCAATCCAGCTATTCTCCACCTGTGTATTTTTCCAGAAGAATTGAAAACATCACACCACAACAATATATGTGCATCCATATTTATAGCAGCAAATTTGTAATAGCTAAATCTTGGAAGGGTTGTTATTTGAAAAAAAAACTTTGGAAATCAGGGATATAGTGAAAGAATATGAATCAGAGACCTGTAACTTAGTAGGGATATGATTTAGGGAAAATTCTTTAAATTCACTACTACTTGTTAATCTATGAAGTAGAGTTGTTAGCAGCAACTACCAAAGGACTTATCTAGGGAACATTAAAAGATAGCCATTCTTTCTTCTGTTTACAAAACCTTGCATGGTATAAAACTCTTCTTGCTACTCACACATGGAATGGGCTCATCACAGCTGAGAAACTTGTGGGAACTGAATTCTGTTCCCATAGTGACCTGTAATGTTACTTATACTTCTTCATCAATACAATAAACAGGCCACTGCTACTCTTGCAGAGCATGATGAACTCACTAATGTTGAAGCAGATGGTTTACCCTGTGAAGTACTCCAAAGATAATTCATTATAAATCATGTCCACAAGGCTCCCCCAGAAAGTCCCCAGAGATTCCATGGAGGGACAGTGCACTGATATCACCCAGCTATGCAGAAGAGCAGCCGTAACCTCACTTGCAGTTCTTGATACATCTTGGAGCATCTGCTGGAGACTATGGCTCACTATCTGTACAGGTAAAATGTATTATACCTTAAAATACACCTCTGCAAGTGGGTAAGTGAGGCTCTGATAGGATGGGGAACATACAAAGGGGTACTGATATAACCTGCTCTCTCCATCTTTATTGGTTACTTTTCTCTCATTGTTGAGACAAAATACCTAATGCCCAAAGTGAAGCTAGGGAACATTTGTTTCTTACAGTTTTGGAGGTTTCAGTCCATACTCAGCTGGCTCCAAGGCAGGATGGCACAGGAGGGCAGCCATTCATGGCCATCACAAACAGCAAGCACAAATAGCACAGAAGAGGGCAAAGCATGCCCCATTCCTGCCCTTACACTATATGCAGGCTCCACCCTTGGGTAGATGTAGCATTCACACCACCAATCCCAGTGTTAGACAATGAACCTATCATAAATGCTGCATTCAGCCACATCCATGATTGCATGAGGCTTGGGGGAGCCATCTGAACACAAACCATAACACCATCCAAAGGACCAGGAGGGGAATTCTAACAAGATGGAACATTCTTAGGTAACCAATTGACACACACACAAAAACTAATGTTTTCAACTCAATTCATTCAAGCAAAGGCAGAGTGGGGAACCAAGGCTTTCACCCTGGCTAGGCAGTGACAGCTGCATCAACCCCACTGAGGTGGTGCCAGGTAGGGAGCCAGGACTTTCATTCCTGCTGAGCAGTGAGCAGTAAAGAGGGCCCTGTGCCATCAGAGTCAGTATGGATCATGTAAGTCATTGGATTTCTATCACTTCTTGGCCATTACACACTACCCTTCCCCTTTTTCTGTGCCAGGGCTGTGTCACAGAAAGAAAACAAAAACAACAAGCTTAAGTAAGACCCAGAATCTCATAATGTAATACCACAAATTGGCAGATTTAAAGTAAAAATAATTAGCCATATCAACAATTACTCATACATGGGTGGGGAAAAAAAAACAATCACTAAAATGACAGAGATGTGAGCCTTATCTAATAAAGATGTTAAGCCTACCCTCATAAAAATGCTTTGATGTGTACTTACAAAATGGTTAAAACAAGTGACAAAATAAAAATACTCAGCAAAGGATAAAAAAAAAAACCGGGTAAAGGAAGAGAAATTGTAAAAAAAGAATAAGAAAGTTTAGAATTAAAATATATGATGGATAAGCTCAACAGAAAAATGGAAGCAATAAATTTGAACAGAATCAATAAACTTAAAGGTAGAACACAGGAAATAGCAACCATAACACAGAGAAAAAAAAATCCAGAAAAAGAAACAATGCTTTAGAGATCTGTGAACCTGTAATAAAAGAACTACCAGCATTGGAGTTCTTTAAGGAAAGGAGAAAGATGGCAGGGTAAAAGATATAATTAAATAAATACTAGCACAAAATTTCCCAATTTTGAAGAGATTAACTTGAAGATTTAACAATCTCAGCAAAGGCAGTGTGAATCCCCCCCCAAAAAACTACACCAAGAAACATCATAGTCTGATTTCTAAAAACTAAGAATAAAAAACAAGAACACCTTGAAAGTAGCAAGAGATAAATGATGTCCTATCTACAAGACAAAAAAAAAAAAAAAAAAAAAATTCACGTTTTAACAGCACACTGTTTATCAGAATTCACAGAGACCAGAAGTAACTGGAATGGTTATCAAGAATTTTAAAACCTGTGAAAACCAAGAGTAAAATCAAAATCAAGGTTTCTCAGATGAGGGAAAACTAAGAACATGTCACTAGCAGAACTACCCTGAACAATGGCTAATGGAAATTGTGGGTAAGGAAAACACATTTTTCTTCAAGTTATGCTTTCTGTGTTAAATTACACATAAATAAGCTCTAAAAACATGTAGAAACATAGTTAAAACAATTATAAACTAGAAAAGATAAAGGGATAAAAAATGATGTCGTTTCTAAACGTCTTTCAAACTGTTGACTATGTAGACTATGACAGTAGACTATGTCAGTAGACTATGACAAATTTTTCATATATAATGTAATATGAAAAGTTATGAGAAAAGCTACAAATAAATCCAAATTGAATGTTTAAAAAATGTTCAATTCATCCATACGAAGACACAAAAAAATATGAGAAAAAACATAGGACAGAAATTATAGCAATAATATTAATGATGTAAGCTCTAACATATAAATAATTATATTAAATGTAAAGTATTTAACTATAACAAATGAAGACAAAGATTGGCAGAGTGAATTTGAAGCTTGACTCAACCGTACAGTGTTAACAGGTAACTAGCTTCACATATAATGAAATGATATAACAGGTAAAAAGTAAAAAGAGAAAAAAATATGCTACCATCAATCAAAGAAGGCAGGATTGACTATATCAAATATTAGATAAATTACACTTCACACAAGAGAATAACCAGGCATGGAGAAGAACATTATACAATGATTAAAAGTCAATTCACCACAGAGGTCAAAATAATCATGAATATGTATACACCAAACAACATAATTGTAAATCATACGAATCAGAAGAGTCAAAGGAAAAACTTGCAATTCTGTTCAGTTTAGTAGAAGGCATAAACACTTCTCTGTCAACAATCTATGTAACAACAGACAAAAAGTCAGCAAGACTACAGAGGAACTCAATAATACCACCAACAAACAGGGATGAGTAATATTTATAAAACATTCTATCCAACAACAACAGAATACAGTATATACTAGCTTCAAGTGCCAATGGAACCTAATCAAGAGAGACCATATCTTATACTATAAAATAAACCTAAATAAATTTAAAAGAATGGAAATCATATTGTCATACTACAGTGGACTCAAACTAGAACTCAGTAACAGAAAGCTAACAGGAAAATCTCCAAACATGAAGAAACTAAACAATATACTTCAATAATCCACAAGTCAAAGAGAAAGTTGTAAGAAGAAAAAAAAAAAAACACTACACTACACTAAATGAAAACAAAAATACATTCACATACTGCAGGGGAAAAGAACAAGAAGTCACCAAGAAGCAAGCCCTCTTCCCTGCAAATCAGCTCCATGCACAGGCTGCTGTATGGAGAGCCAGATGCCAGTCTTTTCCCATGAGTCAGCACCATTTGCGAATTGTGGGGAAAAAGAACAAGAAGTCACCAAAAACAAGCCCTCCCTGGGAATCAGCACCACGCATGGGTCACTGGAGGGAGAGCCAGATGCCAGCCCTGAGGCTGAGGCACTGATCTCACTATGTAGCCTGGGCTGGTCTAAAGTTGTGCAATCCCCCTGTATCAGCCTCCTAAATGCTGGGATTACAGGTGTGTGCCACCACACTTGGCTTTGTAGCATTTCTTGCAACTGTACATAAGCCCATATTTATTTATTTATTCACTTATTTTTGAGACAGGGTCTCACTGTGTAATTCAGGCTGAATTCAAGCTCTATGTAGCCCAGGCTGGCCTTGAATTTATGGCAATCCTCCTGCCTTAAGCCTTCTCAGCGTTGGGATTACAGGTGTGTGCCACCATGCTCAGCCGACAATTTTTTAAAATAAAAATTTTAATTAAAAAATTTTAAAAGACAAAAAAGCCATCTTGAAAAGTTCCCACAGGATGATTGCATAACAAAACAAAGGTGTAATAAATTGTAAGTCATTGAAAAGCATATAAATCTACAAGTACGTACTTAGATACAGTACAGGTCAACACACACAAAAGACAGAAGAAAGAGCTGTTGCTTATAATGGAAGGCAGGAATCCAGCTGGTAATGTGCAGCAATGCTGACTTAACAACCACTGTGCCACCATCATCATGTAGATTGGTTTTCTCAAGAATCACAAGGGATACTAAATTACGGGTGGGGATCTGATAACAAACAGCAAATTTACATAATCTTAAATTGATTCCTCATTGATTTCTTATTCCTTAAAATGAAACAATAGTAGTCAAAAAAGGGGCAGATGGGCCAGGTGAGGTTGTGCATGCCTGTAATTCCCACACTCTAACAGACTGAGGCCACTGCAAAAAGCAAAGCCAGCATGGGCAATCCAGTGGCTTACCAAGACCCTACACACACACACACACACACACACACACACACACACACACACAGCAGAGGACTAGGGATATCAATCAATGCAAAGGCCCTGGGTTCAATCTCAAATACCATATGGCAGGAGAGGCAGATGGAGATTGCATGTCTCCAAATGTGACCCTATGGAAAGGATACAGCATGAACTGTGTACGACTCTGACCAAAGATGCA
Source organism: Cavia porcellus (assembly GCF_034190915.1). NCBI lineage: Eukaryota > Metazoa > Chordata > Mammalia > Rodentia > Caviidae > Cavia > Cavia porcellus. The sequence goes on along the minus strand of NW_026947484.1, from coordinate 136,365,262 downwards.
TAACCAAAGCAAGAGTCATCAGATAGGTCTAAAATAAAAGCTGCTGTTTTTATAAAGGGAAGGGACATACAGTCTGTACAAATGTCAAGACAAAAGAAAAACTGAAGGTCAAAGGAAACTTGGAAAGACAACTAACCAAAGTCAATATGGTTAGAAGAAACACAGTCCTATGAAAAATAGTATCAGGTCGTGTGACAAAACATGAACGGTAAACCAAAATTAGCATAGTTTAAAACTCTAGCAGCAGTATAAGTTGCTAAGCATGGTATTGTAGAAGATTCTCTTCATTTTTAGGAAACACTCCTTGAAGTAGGTATAAAGTGAGATATAAAAGGACACTGTTACACACAACTTAAAAGTGGCTAAAAAAGAGTGACAATGATAATGCCACTGAAGCAAAATACTTTAACAGATGAGACTACTGGACTCTGTACAACTCTTGAAATTTTTGTCAGTTTAAAACTGTTTTCAAATAAGGACATTAAGGAAATTATTTGGCCACTGTTACCTATCAAAAAAACAAAACAAACAAAAAAACCCTGATGTGTAACATACCAGTTTGTATTAAAAATTTCAAAAAGGTACAATAATTCGGAGCACAGACATTTCAGTTAATTTGGGTTCAAATACCAATGCTGTCCTTCTTAGCTAATCTTGACTTCAGGTATCAATTTCTTCAATGAATAAATGGAAAAAATAATGCCCAACACAGTATTACTCTGAGGATTAAGTGAGGTAAGGGCTGCAAAATGTCACAAGGTGTGATTTATAAGCATATACAAAGAATGATTTATAAGCACAGTGAATATTTAAATTTTTAAAAATTATGACAGTAGGGCCGGGGATTTAGCTCAGCAGCTCAAAAGCTTGCCTGGTAAGTGTAAGGTTGTGAGTTTCATCTCTGATACCAAAAAAAAAAAAAAAAAAAAAAAATTGCAGTAAAAGATACATTACACCTGTATCAAATAGAGGTAAAATTATTGTATTACCATATTATAGGGATACATGCATATCTATATTTACAGCAGCACAACTATAACAAACTGTAGCTAAATCTTGAAAACAACTTACCGGTCCATCAACAGATGAATGGATAAAGGAAATGTATTTATACACAGTGGAATAATACTTTGCTATAAAGATAAACTTGAGGCATTTATAGATAAATGGATGAGACCAGAATATTAAATGAAATAAGACACACAAATTTAAAGAGCACAAGGTTTCTCTTATGTAAAAAACTCAAATAAAGATAGATGAATAGGAAGACAGGAAGTGAGGGGATCTTTTTCAAAGGGATGGGAGAACAAGAAATGGAAGGAGGGAGGAGGGAAGAGAGGGAAAAAGGATAGGAAAAAAGAACAGAAGGGAAAAATAATGAAAATAGAGCTTCCACAAATGAGAAGGGGACCAAGAATTGGAGGGAGGCGAGAGGGAGAGGGAGAAAAGAATACAAGAAAAATTTAGATGTATTATGTACATGTACCAACTCCACATGAGAAATATAATCATTATGCACTGCAAACATATACTAATAAAAATAAATATGCAAGTATTACATTGCCGTTTACTCCCCACAGAATAGCCCTAATTTGAGCACCATTATTCCATTATTCTTTCTGAAACCCTCTTTTGGGGTTTGGAAGCCCTCTTTTGTGTCTTCAGATGTGCTGTCATGCCTGCCTTAATGCCCTGAATTGTTTCAAAACGTTAAACCTTTTATGTTCATTTTGTCTGTGAGGAACAGCCAGAAGTTGCACGGTGCCAGATCCCATAAATAGGTGGATAAGGATGCATCACGTTATACAGATCTTTCCATTGTATGGCACGTGGCAGCACAATTTTCTGTACTTTTCATTGCACCTCATATGACACTCATGAAAGAGGCATTTCAGAACTACTCCAGGAAGTAGCAAGAAAAAGAGGATAAGTGTGTTCAAAGAAGGAAGTTTAATGGCAAAGTCTTTTACTATAATAAACTTAAAAAATAACACTCATATTTTTAATCACCTCTCATTCAATAATGTTACTTATTTTAATAGGTCAGCAGTGATTATAATTATTTTGTTGCTTAACCATAGAGATACAAGTATGATCAAAACATGATTTCTGACTTCAAAGACTTTTTTTTTAAATAAAGAACTAAAACAAACACAACAGTAACGTAAGTGCAAACAAATTGGACTTGAGCAGAAACAGTCTTTTCTTCTGGGGAGTGAGTTTCACAAGGTGAACTGAACCTTGAAGGGTAGATTAAGATTCACTGGAAGAGGCTGGAGTAAGACCTTTATGTCCCAGGTAACAAACAGGTTTAGGTTGAGAATCCAATGCATGTTTGAGAAACAATGAATATTCTTGGGCAAGGCATTAGGTAAGCCTGATGTGCTGAGTGCAGGCTAGAAAGAAAAACAACTTGACCAAGCTGTGAAGTGTTTCTAGGTGAAGAGAGGAGACACAGCTGGGTTTTGGTTAGAAATACTTTGTAGTTGTTTGCCAAGTTATGCAACAATTATCCCTTCCCATGGGGGCCTTCCTGGAAAGGTCAAGCAAATAGCACCTTCAGCTGGTTTCCTCTGTTTTAAGTCCCACCCAAATGAGAGCAAGAAAGGCTGGTAAGAACAGGTAAGGCTGGCTGGAGCCACGGTGTAGACACACATGCACACCGAAGAGGGTGCTCTCCTGGGCTGGACCTGTGCAGAAAGTAGGGTGCTGGGCATTGGCACGTACTCTGGCACCCTGCAGGGGAGTGGGTGAAAAGATCTGGGGAGAGGGAGCTGCATAGAACAGCAGTCAGAACAGAGGGTCCCAGGATTGCTGCTGCTCGGGGTATTAACCTATAAAATTAACTGGATCACAAGGTCCAAGAGCAAAACACCTTTCAAAGCAGGAAGGGAAAACATTGTATTTTAATCCTCACACAGGATTGGATAAAAAAATGAACCATCAGCTTTACAGAGGGGTCATTACATTTCTCTTGCTTTACTCTGCTAATATTTGCATATGTAATAAAGAGAGATACAAGTTTTAATTCATTTTTTTTTTAAGGATACTAAGGGGTTCTTTGGGCTTTAAAAGGTCACCATGGACTCTTTGGGAGTTTACATCTTATTCTAACTAATTTGGTAATATGAATACTTCTCCCAAGTGTAGTGAAAGGAAAAAAGAATGTTTTCGTAGGATAGTCTTCTTTAATACATGAAAATCTTTTGCTCTTAAATTTATAAGAAAGTTATCTGCAAATGTGGTTAAAATTTAAATCAACAAGAGAATAAGGCTGGTTCCATCCAGACAAGGAGAAACAGTACTTCTTTTTTTCATTGGTACTGGGGATTGAACTCATGACTGCCCGCTTGAAAGGCAGGCACTTATGCTGCTAAGCTAAATTCCCAGCCCAAGGGAAACAGTACTTTGGCAGTGAGCCGGGCCTCAGGTTACCTCAGAGGCGATGGAGGTGAAGCTACTGCTGAAATGCACGTGCTTGTGGATCTCGCTGCCATTGGCTGTCAGGAGCCAGTCCCCGAAGGCTTTGTCTTTGCCTGCTGACTGATTGCTGTAGCTCTGGTTGGGCAGGAGCTCGGCCAAGTCCCAGTGGTACGATGGTGTGGCTCCAATCAGTGCGATGAGGATGGCCTCTGTGGCCACGTAGAGCTGCAAGAGCAAACACAAAACTGGACACTGCAGGCTCTGCTGGGGAAGCCTGCAACCCTAGAGAGACCCGTTTCTTGCTTTGAGTTTGTATATGCTACTGTGATGAGACTCACAAGAAACCAAGCAGAAACGTGCAGAGAAGCTTCCCATTCTCCAGTGAGCAGGACCACCAGCAGTCCATTTGTGGAACCCTGTATGTTTCTGCAGTTTTCGTTCCACATCTGGGATAGATCTGAGACTAAAGACTGTCTTTATGGTTTGACTTTGGGGGCGAGGGCCACATTATTGGCTCTGATTTTAGAAGACTAACATTACAGTTATTTCATCGTCCACACTGCATCTTCAGCTCACATCAGCAACCTCCAGGGCCAGGAGTTCCTTGGCCTAGGGCTGTGACCTAGGTAAGACTGTGACACAGTGTAGTGTCTCAGAAAATAGAAACTGTATTAAATGTGTTAAATATCCTAAAAACACATTAAAGCAATTAAGCCTAATATGTACTTGAGTAGACATTCTGAAAGGGCATATATCTCACTAGATTTAAAGAAGTTCAAAATTCCAGGTATAAATGTTTATTTCATAACAATTAGCTATAATTTTTAAAACGTGGTTTAGTTTAAATATTGCTGTCTTCCACCAAAGAACAAATATGCTACCCATCCATTTAAGAGGTATTTATTAAATACATTTGTCATCCATCTGTCACTGATGCTTCCAGGCTCTGCAGCAAACCTGGGTCTACAGACTGCCAAACCCCATGCAGCCATTGTATGCTAGGGTTTTCCACTTGTATTAGTTCTCATTGTGAAAGATTACTTCAAGTTTAACATTTATTAAGAAAATGCATAGTCTGCTCCAGAGTGAAATGATCTTATTTTAAGAAACTATCCTTATTCGCTTGACGCTCAAACGTCATTTTTAAAATGTCAAAAAATTACAAAGCATGTGACTCCTCCATGGCGTGTGACAATAAGCCCACTGGATGGATGGGCCAACTGAGGTACATCAAGGCAGAGAAGGTCCTCAATGTTTCCTCTCCAGGTTGCAGAGAATTCTAGCAGAGGCACCTTCCACACTATCCTGCACGGGCATATTCAGCTAAGTAGATAAGCTAAAAAGCCAGAGGCGGAGTAATTTATCATCACTAGATGATGGAATTACTGTCAAGGAAAGAGAAAAGGAGTCATGGCATTGCATGCGTCATAACAGAAAGCTAATGTAAAACCCAGGATGTGATTTTCCTCTTTCTGAGGCTGAGAGGATCCAAGGCAGTCCCAATCTATTTTAAGAAGATTGACTATAGGCCTCTGACACACGCAAAGCTGCCATAGGCCAGTATGCACAGTGATTTATTGTAACATGCAAAAGAAAACATGTTCCCCAGTTTACATGCTTCCTGGCCCCTATTTGCACACAACTGAGAATGTTTTAGAATAGGAGGCAATAAGCTTATAAAAATAAAAGCCTTAATAATTACAAGAATAGATAGATTACACATTGAGCAGTAGCTATAATTACAAAGTCATTGTCATCTGTTTAGTGACTGCCCTCCTTGATTACAATCTTTCAGGATTTAATTGATGGGTATAAAGAAACACAAAGCATGAGGCAAGAGAATTTTTTCCTAAGATGATTCAAAACACATGTTCTTCGGAATGACAGCCTTCAATCAGGCAAAGAAAACTAACCATGTAGTCTCTCTAAATGCGGTCTTTTCTACTTGTGCGCCCATCACTCACATGATGTGGCAGGCACCTTCTCCTGCCACGAATACTTGAACTCTTCCCATCTGCCAAGATGCAGGCACAGAAATGGCCTTCTTGCCATCCACCTTCCTCTATAGCCCTCCAGACATCTTTTTCCTGTTTGTGCTCACCCACAAAGTGCTATACAGACTGTCTACTTCATATTTATGTCTATTCACCTTTGCCTCCCAAAACAAATACCCAGGACCTACACATTGGATAAAAGAATGAATAATTGGCAAAGATGGAACACTAATAATAACAGCACATATGTCTACAGTGCAAGCCACGTGCCAAATCTAGCCTTAGGTCTCGTTAAGTGTATATAAACATACTGTAGTTTTATCTTAATTGCTCTACAATATGCAATGTTTTAAGTTAAAAAAGGAAATGTTCTAAAGGGTCCTCTTACCTGAGTCATGTTTCACTATGAAGGCAATCATTCTCAACAACCACTACAATTTACAGAAAGCAGTTTAAAAAATGAAGAACTGGGGCTGATATATCCCTTTAATCATAATTCACGGAATCACAGTGCAGGAGACCTAATCAGAATTATCTGTACTCATCAGTATTAACCAGTTTCATTTCTAGCAATCTGCAAGCACAATAAACATTTCCCATCTTTTCTGTCCTCCTCCTGCCCTGCACTGTGTCTCTCTAATCCACTTAATGCACGAGTGCACACACACACACACACACACACACCACACACGCATGCACACACGATCCGAAACAGAATACACAGGGCCACAGGAAGATCAGAAACTGAAAACTGTTCTATACAATGTCAGCCTCAATCAAACCTTAAAAGTCTATGGTTATGATCAGTTTTGCTGCCCATGAAGGAGACAAAATAGGTAGAAAGCAATTATACTGTGAGATAAACACTATGCAATGGGCACTGTGAGATTAGAGCAGAGAGGCGAGGCTTAAGTTCTGCACACAGGATAGTTAGGTCCTCCATACTCGAGCCACATACACAGAACACATGTAGTCAAAGTCAGCTTAGCCCTGAACTAGTCATGGGGATGCACCACCTACACACAGAATATGGGGGTGGTTTTCTAGGTTGCCACCCTTGGCTAAGCGTCTCACATAGCTCACACATCCTGTACCTTTTCATCAACAAATAAAAACATTCTCTCATTCTTTTTTTCTACTGTTACCCTACCATTTTCATGCACATATCCACCCACATATTTCTGTCTAATGAAATCGCACCCAACAGCAGATGGACCTTAAAACCACAATGAGAAACCACTATCCATTCTCCTTTGAGTGGGACTAACAACATCTCAAATAAATCATTATCCTCTCTGGCTCTACCTCCAGGGAAGGAGAAAAAGTGCCACAGATGGCTGGAGCTTTTTTATTTTTCCTTTCCCTTTCAATGTAATTATAATTAGAAAAGTGACTAAAATGCACTAGAGGATTGAAATTTTGGAAGTTTCAGAAAGTGAAGAATTAAAAGTAATTTTATATTAACATCATTATAAGCTTTCATAACGTGTCCCATAAATTATATCATCACAATATCTTACACTGTGAAGTCATGGTTAAGTATGATGCTTATTCTACAAAATAGGATTAATGAGATATGGAGCAGTTAAGTGAATCATTCAAGGTTTTGTATAACAATGATAGCAAAAACCAGGATGAGGAGGAGAGCCACCTAAACTTGGAACCAGAGCCTTTTTTCAGGGTCAACAAACATGATTTTACTCTGCTGTTAGTTTTTTATGCATCTAGTACTTAGTTATCGAGTGCAGTAGTGAGATCTGAAACATGAAGGCAGGATCGTGAGCACAGTACTCAGCACAAAGGGAGCATTTAATGGTTGGCTGATGTTATAGCTTGGATCTAGATGTCCCCTCAAAGCCTTATGTGCTTAAGGAGGCTGGATCTAAGGTGTGTGAGCATGGGTTAAGGATGTGTGATATCCCTATAAATCCCCTAGTTGCATTAGCATAGTTCTGGGCATGGCTGAAGGATTTACTGAAATCAGAAGCCCCACCTGGGTATGAGTGGCACCAATCAATAGATGTGTGGCCTAGAAGGAACACAAAGGGAAACAGAGAAGATAGGCTGTCAGGCTGTGTACTGCCTCCTGCATGCTCTGTCGTGAACAACTTCTGCCCTCCATCCAGCACTGCCTATGAACTGAAAGTTCTACAAACTGTGAGTTAAAATAAACCTTTCTTCCATTAACTTGTAGGTGTTCCAGCAACACAAAAAGTAACTAAGAGAGCTGATTTCCAGCTAGTGTCTATTTTGTGTACAGAATTTAAAATTCACTTAAACATACTGCATAACTGGAGTATAATAAATACATGATCTCCCCTATTCTAGTCCATCTGCACTATGCCTCCTAATCAGTTTCCCTGGAACTCCTCAGGAAAGTCTGAACAAATATTAATGGAAGTCAGGGATTTAGCTCAGCGGCATAAGTGCCTGCCTGGCAAGTACAAGGTCATGAGTTTGATCCCCAGTACTATTAAAAAAAAATTCAAAATGTATTAATGGAGAAATGATAAATTTTATAGAGTACAACTGCTAATTTATCTAAAACCAAGCTCTGTGTGCAGCCTACTCAATTCTCCAAGCATGACTTAACTCACTGTGTGGTGTGAACTAGATGTGAGTTTGTATCCGAGTCTGAACCTCACCTCTAGTGAAATTTGAAGAAAATCAAATCTCTCCGAACTTTATGCTTTGTTCCAATAAAATTGGATGCTAATGGTACACCTTTTTCTGAGTTATTCAGTCTAACTGTCCTACCCTATCCTGAGGGTTAGATGAGATGCTTCTCTAGTCCATAGCAGGTTGTGTCATATGATATAAACAATGTATACGGTGATTCCCAAACTTTAGTGTGCAGAGTCTGAAAGTAGACCTGAGGTGGAGGCTGAGATTCTGCGTTTCTAATCAGCTTCATCAATGCTGTTAGTCTCGCCGACACTGCAGTAAGGAGAGAAGAAATTAGTCCCTCTTCTACTCTTTTCCCACCTGAAATGACCTCCCCATTCCTCTCCAAAAGCAAACTCTGAAGTTTAGCTCAACCTCAGCCTCTTGCTAAGGGCCTCAGTGAACTATGGTGGACCAGGTTCCTTAATATCCAATGCAGTGATTGCCTGTATTTATTACTGGGCAAATATTGCTTTGTATCCTTACTTACATAGATAGAGTTCAATTCTAATTTTCTAATTAGAATTTTAATTCTAATTTGTCAAGTACTGTATAAAAGAAACATAAACATACTTCCTCCAAAACACATGTATAGGCTGGGGATTTAGCTCAGCAGCATAAGCACCTGCCTGGCAAGTACAAGGTCATGAGTGATCCCCAGCCTATATACATCAAAACACATGGCCTATCGTATGTACATTTTAAACAAATTCCTTAAAGAATGGTGTGATTAAAATAAAGATGAATTCATTGGCTTTGGTAGAGAAGAAATTTCTTCTTGGAGAAACATGATAGGTGAGGATAAAAATTGATTTTGAAGTGAAAAGAAAGGATTTAGAAAGTTTATACCAAAACCTCTATTTTATCCATAGAGCAGAAACATGGGTATTGGGAGAGAAAGAGGAGAGGAATCAGAAATGTGGGCTTGAGAAGTGTGGTGTAGCTATTAAAAAATGTGACGGGGCCAGGGATTTAGTTCAGTGGGTGCCTGCCTGACAAGCATGAGGTCATGAGTTCAATCCCCGGTACAAAAAAAAAATGAGGTGGTTCATTTTTTTTTTATCAGTCCTGGGGATCGAACTCATGACCGCCTGCTTACAAGGCAGGTACTTATGCCACTGAGCTAAAGCCCCAGCCCTGAGGTTGTTCATTTATAAGCACATCAAGCCATTCAAAATATTGCCACGAGACAAAATCAAGTGATTAAAAACAGACAAGTATCCATATATACATAACAAATCTGAGAGGGTAATTACTAAAATATGATTTTATTTCGGGGTGATAGACATTCTGGTGATTTTTCTCCCTTTATTTTCCTTCTCTTACAATCACCATATACTCTCCATGGAGTACCATGTGACACTAGTTGATTTGAGCATTTGGACATAGAAATCAGAGGAGACTGCAGCTGTGTTTCATCAGACTAAATGACCTCTTTCCTCTAAGACACACTTTAATTGCAGAGGGGAACCAAATAAGTATTGTGAAAACCTTAAAGTCAAGTAATTATGCAATTAACTACTAGGTCCTGAGCAATTTTAAGAAACTTCAATCCTGCAAAATGAGTTCAACTTTCATGATGCAGCCATTTCCAAGTACACAATAAAGGCTGAGGGGACATTTGCCTAAGTCCACTCAGACTTCTCGCATCAGAACAGCACATCACTTCTGCCCTGTCCACCTTGCCTATTGTAACTGCACTGACTTCCTTGGTGCTTTTGGGGAAGGTAATACCTTCTCTGCCCAGAGTTTTAGGTGCTCACAAGTTATCAGGAGACCTGCTTTCCAAAGGACACCCCAATTCCTGAGAAGCTCTGGGCCCAAAGAGGGCCCTCTACACCTTCTAGAGGCCTCTTACACAGTTATCTCCACAACCTCTCAACCTCCTGGGAAGAACAGATTTGCAACTTCCCCTGATTTACACCAGGGGGCAGTGTCTGCCTAAAGACAATAACTTCCTGAGGCCACGTGTGGCTTTGGTCTTTGACCTGGAGGGCCCCACCCATATAAATGGCTCCTGGCAAAGATACTCTAGTCTATTGTAGATTCTCAACAAACCTGCAATGCCAGCCACAGCCTGAGGTCGACCAATTTGCAAGGACAGAACTGCAAGCAGCAGAAACTTGTTCAAACTAGCAGAGAATCCAGATAGCTGGTTACGTGGCTTGGGGCCACCATATAGAAGCTCTTATTAATGTCATAGGTTCTCATCTTGGTTAAACCTCTGGTAGTGCTGAGGGCTGACCTTAATAAATGTGATACAATAAGGTCTTCACTGATGTTTATGGTGTGAATGTCATCCTTGCTTTTAGTAGGGACGTTAGAAAAACCAGCTACTTTGCAGCCGTATTTCATCAAAAGAAAGTCTTCCTATGACTCTCAGGTGGAGCGAAGGACAAGGTGACATACACAGCAGGGAGAGGAGGAGGTAAGCTGTGACAGTATTCTACACAAAGTTTAATAAAGCACCTTGCACAAAACACAGATCATCCCCCTCCTCTGTCCCATGTGGTGTTAAATGACAGCTCACAGCCTTCATTGAAACAAATATCAACCAAAAGAATGAACCATTGTTCCCACTGGGCAAATGGCAGCATTCTCTCCAGATACATTCATCTAACTGTCTCTGCCAATTTTGTGGCTTGAAAAAATCAAAATTAATTTAAAACTATCATATTTGCTTCAGATTTTAAAAATACGTTACAGATCTCTTTTGTATCTTACCTAAAGCTTGTTCTTTGTTTTCCTTCCCAAGAGGCAATCAGTCTCATTAATCAAGAGCCGACTTTTGTTAATACTCATTCACAAACTGTGTAGAAAATTTATACTAAGAAAATGTCATATTCCAACATTAAAATTTATATTGCATTTTTCATGCTTCCTCTTTTCACATAGCATGTGCTTTAGAGAGTCATGTATACAATTATGTAGAGACTCTATTCATTTTAAGTTCTTCCAAATTTATACCAATCTTTATCTGTTCACTTTGAAAAGTCACTCAGGAAAAAAAAAACTCATTCAGGTAGTTTCTAATTTTTGTTCTTACAAACAGTCTATAATTATTATATCCTTACACACATGTCCAAGATACACTATAGGCTGTGTACCCAGGAGTTCACTACTGGGTTTTAAATTAACTAGATGATGCCTAGTTGTTCTCTTAATTGTTCATTTTTCTCATACTTGAACTGCTTTTTAACATTTGCTAACATAATAAGTGTGAAATTCTATTTCACAGTCATTTCAGTATGCCTGTCCCTGATGACTGTCTAAGGTAAACACCTTTCCATGTGCTGACTAAGAGACTTTCCTCTTCCACAAAATACTTGTCCACTCAGTCTATCTCCTAAAATGCTATGAAAACATGTTTATTATATGGCTACCATGTATGCTTTGGTAGTTTCAGTGAAGTTACATGACAATGCCTTCTTGAACACCTGAATACTGTGCTCAACAGGACAGTCACAGCATAGGGTCACAATGTTGCTGGTGAAGCTAATGATCCTTACAGGCTACATGTTCCTGTTGGCTAACAAATGTTTTAAATCCTGTGCAAATTATACTACAACCTCAGGAAAATGGGAAGATTGGAGCTTCTGGCTTAAAACAAAGACACAGAGTCCATTTTTGTTTTACGTCTAATAAAAGAAGAAACAAGAATTTTATTCCAACTTGCCTCATCCAGACAGCCTGCCAAACAAGCACAAAGGTACACAAATAGTGACACTAGGCATCAACCTCAAAATACCACAGCAAAACACCAAGAGTAATAAGCTAAAGGGAATTGCTCGTATTTAAATATGGTACCACAAATAACTCTGACCTTGGGGAAAGCAAATATATTTTGGTGGTAGGAATTTTTATAAATAAAATTGTAAATCGTATTGTTTATTCACAAGTCAACTATTTTTACATAAAACAATCTTCTTTAACTTTCTTTCATGTACATTAAAACCACATATCTTTGTCATCAGGCCATTTGCATCCTATTATTCTACAGAGAACTTACCAAATTGTCATCTCTTCTCTATGTATCTGAAAAGCAAACACTGTAGATTCCAAACTAGTTTGCAAGGAATGTGAAGGCAAGTTTCCTAGCAAAGGAAATGGAGAGTGAAGCAACTCTTTGATGATCTACATGACTGAATCAGTAATTAAAAAATGTCGGTTACCCTAAGACCTTCAGAGTTCATTTTGATATTTGTTTTGCTTTGCTTTTAAACAGTGTCTCACTATGCAGTGTCTCACCAGGCTGGTCTTGAATTTGTAAGGATCCTCCTGTGTCCGCCTCCTGGGTGCTGGGATTACAGATACCATGCCCAGCTCTGATATATGGTTTTATTCTCTTAGTTTGAACCTGTATATATCTGCAGTAAACAAAGTGAAAACCATTTTTAAAAATAATAGCAGTTGTCCTGAAGGAGGAAAACAAAAGGATCTATAAAATTTCCCACTTATTCCACTATTCTCATGCCTCTAGTCTGGGGCTAATCATTATCAAACCACAGGTACAGACAAGGTTGAAACAATGGCTCCTCCTCTCCAACAGCCTCACTGTGGAAGTGATCTTCACCATCCTTGGGCAAGGTACAAGTAAGACCAGTTCCTGGATGCAAAAGTCAACAATCAAACTCTCTATTTAAGCAAACTGTGAAAGGGACCTTTCACTTTTCCTGTTAGAGAAAGGACCCAAGAGACATGAAATCATCCTATCACTCCTCATACAACTGTGAAATGGGTCAACCAGCACTCTGACTTCACAGGCCAGATCACCTAAACCCAAAATACTTCCAACCAGGTTCAGTAGAGAGGGCTTTAGAGAATTCCATTACCCTATTCAGGGCAGCTCTTAGTGGCCCTACAACCACATGCATCATACATCTCAACGGGACACGTGAGTCCTGGTGTGAAGGAGTCATCCCTGCCGGACTCCTCCACTGGTACAGAAATGGGACCTCCCCAGACCATACCTACAATACAAATGGGCGTGTACGACCAGTAACACTCTGAGACCTGGTCCTTGTAAGAATATTGATCATAGATCTGCCAAAGTTTAGGGAACAACTTTCTCGTGGGCTTTTGTAGCAAACTCAAAACCAAGTGATTCCACAATAAATAAAAGCAATCCCCTGGTAGGCAACTGGCTGATTCAGAGGAATACAGGTTAGCATGATAGCAACTTAATGCTTGCATTGAGTGATGGACTTTGCAGGTCTAAAGCCAGTAGTCTGAGCATATGTTTAGAGGATAACAATATGAAATATAGCAACTTTGGGAGATTTCCGTTTGTCTAATTGAAATCCAATATAGTTTTCATTGTTTTGATTTGTTTCATTTTATTGTTTTGTTTTACTCCCTTTAAAATAAAAAAGTATAAAAAATAAGTAAACAAAAATGAGTAAGGAAATCTAACAGGTCCTGCCCCAGAATATCGGCCTTGTCAACACTCCACTCCACTGAAGACAGACTTATTCCTTTAGTAGACATCTCGTTAGGCAAGTCAAAACATACGACAGCAAGGAAAAGGTAGGCAGAGTGAGGTGGTGGGCTAAATCAGGAGGCTCCTTCCAAGTTCCTGGAATTCTTGGTTTGAGAACAAGAAACCATTATAAATGAAGATCAGACATCATAACTGCAATTCTGTTGTCTTTGTATTAAATATTCTTATGGTTTAGCATAAACCTTTTTCCTCCACAGAGAAAGTGCATTTAACCTAAAACAGCCTAAAAGAACCTCAGAATACTGCTTTCTTTATGAGCTGAAAAGTTGCTCTGTTAAGAGAAAACCTGTCTCCTCTATCAGTCCATCATAAGAAACCAATTAAACTTTTAAATATTTTAGTGGAAAAAGGGAAATCTATGTTAACCTTTTCCTCCCCACCCACACACCACAGTCTTCCTGTTGAGCCAATGCCTTATGCAAGGGTTAGACAATGTAAGAACCCAAAACTACCCTGTACTTCCCACTAACCAACCATCAGCACATGTTAACTAACTTTTTAAGTGTCAGCCCAGCCTGCCCCACTGCCACTAAAATACACTGAGGAAGGGAATTGGGATTGTTCACTATTGCAACTCTGCCCTAAGGATATGCCACACAACCATCCAAGGAATATATTAAAGAATTGGGGGGGGGGGAGCTCATATATTATGTAAAGGACTTTGAAAAGAATGCCTTTAAAATAATGAAAGAAGCCACTGATGTCAAATGGGCTCTTTCGATCAGCAGAGGAGTAACTCCTGCCCAGCAAAGTTAATATGTAGTGATCTTTAGTGCATGGAACCCATAAGTTTAAACTGTGCTGCTGGTAGGATCTGGGAATTTTATCCAAATAAGAGATTCCACAAGGTTAACCACACACTGGGAATGGCATTACTAACTTACAGAAGTCTCAAAGCTGGCCTGACGGCTAAATGACCTACCACAATTCAGAAATAAAACCTTTGTACTGAAAGACTAGAACAGAAAGCTCCCTCAAACTCAGGAAAAGTTAGCAGGAGCTCTAAGGAGGATGCTCTCTAAACGTTACCTTTTGTGTGCAGGTTTTCAGGGCTGTGTCCTACATTCCAAGGTGACAATGCCACAGGTTAGGGTAACAGCTTCCTTTCGCTTTTCTGCAATCCCAGGTAATGCAATTGTGCATCCCTTATTAAATAACGAGCTCCTAGGTCCGCACACCCCCCAGCAGCACCACCCACGCACAACTTTTTCATCACTCCAGGTGCCAGGACAGCAGGCCCATTAGAAGCTGCTGGAGACGCTGGCGCTACGGGGCTCGGGGCTCAGGCCTGTGCGTGGCACCGCGCTGCGCCCTGCCCTTCCCGGCGCCCGCCCCACCTCGGGGCACGGAGCCGAGGCCTCCGCCAGGCAGCGCAGGGGAACTCACCTGCAGCAGCACGGCCAACAGGAAGCACAAGTACATCTGGTAGATGCCCATCTCGCCCACCGCCTGGAAGGCCTCCTCCACCTCCATGGCCGGCGCGAGCAAGCCGGGGCGCAGAGGCTCGGGACCGCGGCGGGGTCGGGGGGCGAGCTCGGGGAGGTGGGGCCGGCGGCCTGCACCCCGGCCTCGGGCTCCGCCACAGCAACCGCACCACCGAACGCCGAGAGGGGCCGCGCGCCGCCCCGAGCTAGAGGAAAGAGGAAGTGGGTGCGGCGAGAGGCGCCCTCGCGGGGAGACGCGGACCGGGAGGGGCAGATCCAGCAGCCGCCGCCGGCCACGCCCGCGCTTGGCTCCAGTCCCGCATCCTTCTTCAAGAACGAACCGGTTAAATGCAGGAGTCCTGCCGGGGTGGGGTGTTGGAGCCCTGGGAGAAGAGTGCTTTGCAAGTGGCAGCGTTGGCTTGCACGCCTATTCTGTGCTGGCCATGGGTTAGGTACACATAGATATGCAAATAATTGCCATCATTGTGGCTTGCAAAGTATGCAAGAGGTGCAAAGTGAAAGTAGAATAAAGTACAGTCTTGGGGAGGCAGTGATGGTTGCCGAGGCATTTGAAGGTAATTTGCTATACTGGAGAGGTAGGAAAAGATGCGGTAGGGAAGGGGGAAAACGGAACACTGGTCCTCTGCCTCAGTCCCCATATGCCTCCACTCCAAACCTTTATGTTTGTTCCCTGTTCTTTTTAATAGCTGCATCGTATTTCACTATCCTCACCGTGACCCCTAATATAATCTCGAATACAAATGGTGGCCAGCAGATATTCTTGTCTTGACAGCACCCCAGTTATGCTTCTGATTCCTCATCATGATGTCTATTGGAGTATAATGATAGTTACCTTTTACTGGTCACCTACCTAATTATTTGAGCAGTTAAAAGAATGCACAAGGTAGTTGGATGTCAGTGGGTTGAAAATCAAAAGATTATAGTGGTTTCAGAGCAAGAGTTGAAAGTGATAAAACTCCTTCTTAACCATGTGGATTTAACTTCTTTGGAAGGAGGTATTTTTTTAGGGTTTTGTGTTTCTTCTTGAATCACTTTTAGCTATTTTTTTTCATGAAATCTTTCAACTATTTAAGTTTTCTATTGTTTTTGGAATAAACTTATTTGTGCGATTTCCCTTAGGGTTTTGAAAAAGTCATGCTATAGCTATATTTATGTTACATATTTTTATTTTTAATATTGTTCCCTTTTTATACCCTTATTATTAGTCTTGTCAGGAAGTTTATCTGCTGTATTTTAAAAAAATTACTAGGGCTGTGGATACAGCTAAGGGGCACAGTGCCTACTTGGCAAGTGCAAGGTCCTGAGTTTGATTCCCAGTACCATAAAAAAAAAAAATTATTTGGCTTTTGTTTTGTGATTCTTTCCTGTTTCTTTCTAGAGACTTATATAGTCTACATTTTAGAATATAGTTCATTAATTATATGAATTCGTTTCTTTTGTTACTTCCCCTTGTTACTCTAATTCTTGCACTAAGTGATGTGAAGGCTTAGGCTATTTTCAATTGTCTGTTTTTTAAAGAACAATTATATTGAAGATTATATGCTTTAAAGGCTTTATGGGGCCGGGGATTTAGCTCAGTAGTGTAAGTACCTGCCTGGCAAGCATGAAGTCATGAGTTCAATCCCCAGTACCCCCCCCAAAAAAAGCTGTATGTACTACTTTGCTCTGTATCACAAAATCATTTTCTGTTTTATTTTAGAGAGAAAAAAGAAAAAACATAAATCAAAAAGCAAACAAACCTGAAAAACAACAAAAACAAAAAAGACCCCCAGCTATATATAGTTTTCAAAACAAGATGATAGGAATTTAACAATGGTGTGGTACTGCACACTGCTATCTTCAAAGTAGTTGCTTAGGCCACCTGACACAGGGATAAAACAAAACAGTAAAATGGAACAAAACACTGGGCTTCAAAAACGAGACACGAGGAATCCCCCCACAGTTACCACAATGTACACTGCCGTCCTCTAAGTAGCTGCCCAGACCACCAGCCCTCGATCTGCAAGGTTAACCAGATAGTACAAGCATCGAGCTGTTCCTTTCATCTCACCCTGCTGTCCTCTCACTCTGAGTCCTCCTAATCAGCGCGTTGCTTACAGGGGACAGGGGTGCTCTTTTGGTTTCCCAGCCTGAGCCCCCGGTGGCGGTGGCTTGTGGGAAGGCATGGTTCCCTTTCTTGCTGAGTTTCTTACCAAGCTGTGTGACAGAGCCTACTTAACTGTGTGGTTCTGCTTTTTCTATTACAAAATCTTTAATGTGATACTTTTGCTACTTTTAGTGCTTTGTTTTTTGAGACAGAGTCTTATGTAGTTCAGGCTGGTTTTAAACTCATTATGTGGCCCAGTTGGCCTTGAACTCCAGGTGATCCTCCTTCCTCAGTCTCCTGAAGGCTGTGGTTAGAGGTCTGCACCACCATGCCAGGCTTTTACTGCTTTTTAGTTTCTAGTTAAAGGTTGCTGCAATTTTTAACTATTTTTAAATTACTGTTTATTAATTTAAATGTTTTATGGGTAAATATGTTTGAAACTTGTACTTTTTTGTGACCTAATAAGCAGTCATTTAAGAAATTTTGTCGATGCGTTTATAATATAGTACATAATAATCACGTCCCTCCTGGGGAGCTGTCACATGACACACCTTGGTTATGCTATCCCTTCCTCTCCTCCTTTCCCCCACTCCTCCATATTTTGGTCCCCTCTACATTTGAAAAAGATCTGCTTCACCGTTTCCTATTATCTACCTTTTAGTCTGCTCTTTCTTTCTATCTTTAGGTTTCTTATAAAAGAAAAACTGTGTGATAGTTAAGCTTGTGTGTCTGATTTATTTCACTTCATAGTGTAGTATCAAGTTATATCAATTTTCCTACAAATGACTCAGATTTATCCTCTTTAGGTCAGAGTATAATTCCATTGTGTATGAGTGTCACATTTTCTTTATCCATTCATCTGTTGATCTACCCAAGGGCTACTTCCAAGCTTTCGCTATTGAGAATTGTGCTTCTATATACATGGGTGTGTATGTGTGTATCACTGGAATATCATGTCTTTTAATGCTTTTGGAGGATACCTACAATGGGGATAGTAGGGTCAAATGAAATTTCTTGTTTTTGTTTTTTAAGGGATCTCCATACAGATTTCTGTAATGATTGTTGTGGTGGTTTGATTAATAGTCAACTTCTAACACTCAACTGAACTGAGTACTGTGGTGTTGGGTGTGGAAGGCCCACGTGAGGCTGTTACCAATAGCCTAAAAGGAGGGGAAGGTGGTACGATGTTGCTGGAGAAGCTTGTCTCACTGATTTTCCTGATATGACTTCGGTGTTCTCATCTTCAGAAGAGCTCAGGCTCTCCTTATGGTTTCCTTCCAGAGAGCTCTGATTCTTACCTTGAGCATCACTTCCTGGCTCCAGTGCAGATTCCTCTGCCTATTGGCACAGATCCTTCATCCTGCTGAAACAGACTTTCTAGCGTCCGCCACTGACCTTTGGTCCTTCTCAGTGCAGATCTTTGATACCGGCTTACATGACACTTGGTTGTGGACTCTGGGCCTCCAACTGGAGTGCTGGAGCACATTACCATGGGATCCAGGTCTCCGCTGAATTCAGTGGGTTGCGAGTGCATGGACAGATCTCCTGTCCTCTTCTGCATTTGACTTTTGTGTAAATATTATAAAAGAATCCTATAAATTGTGTGTCCTGTATTAAATCTATTCCCTTGCAAACCTTGACTACAACACTTCTGTTTATATTCCCAACAACAGTGTAGAAGGGTTCCTTTTTCCCCCACAGCCTAGATAGCATTTGTTATTACTTGATTTCTTAATCATGGTCATTCTTTCTGTAAGATAAAATTTCAGTGTTTTTCCAATTTACATTTCTTTAACAGCCAGAACTGTTGAACACTTTTTCATGAATTTATTGGCCATTTGTATTTTTCTTCTGAGAAGTAGCTGTTCATTTTAGGTATCTATTTTTTAATGTATTTTGGGTGGGGTCTAATTTTTTAAAGTTCTTTACATATTTTAGATAATTAGTTTTCTTTCTGTGAACTTTGATATGAAACCATTTGTTGATACTTGGTATTATTTCTTGGGCAATTGAAGTTCTATTTCAGGTCCCCCTGTTGCATGTAATATTGTTTGCAACCTTTGATGTTTAATCTGTGATTTTCTCTGAGGATTTAATGTGATTTCAGAAATGACTTTGGAAGTACTTTTTCATTTTTGATTTCCTTAAAAGTTTTGAGGAGTATTAGCATTAGATCTTTTCTAAAATTCTTACAGAATTCAACAATAAATCCATCAGAATCTAAGTTTTTCTTAGCTGTTTTTTTTATTACTTCTTATAATCTCATTGAGTGATATTGGATTATTCAGAATTTTTATAGCTTCTTGATTCAGCTGTGGTATTTCATATATATATCTAGAAATATATTTATTTTTTGTAAATATATCTATTTCTTCTAAATTCTCCATTTTACTACAAGTTCTCAGAGTAATTATTAATAATTTTCTGGATTTTGGCAGAGTGTATTGTGATTTTGCCTTTTTCATTTCTAATTACACTGGTTTGGGTCTTTGCTTTGCTTTATGTTTACAAGTGATTTTTGGCTTTTCTATATAACAGCTTGTTTTAATTTTAAAAATGTTTTTACTTAGAAGCGTTCAGGATGTCAACAAATACTTGAAATAACAATTTTAAAAAGTCAGTACATGGAGCTGCACAGAGACAGTGCGGGGGCAAGTGAGAGCCAGATGGGCACGGCAAAGGAGGGCCTAAGAAGCTGGGGGGCAAATGTCATCATACGCATTCTTTGTACACTCAGATGCTTCCATTAACTTCTCAGGCTTTTCTAAGAAGCGCTCATAAAAATGGAAGATCATGTCTGCTAAAGAGAAAGGAAAATTTGAAGACACGGCAAAGATGGAGAAGCCATTATGAAAAGAGAAATGAAAACTTACATTCCTCCTAAAGAAAAACCAAAGTTCAAGGATCCCAGTGAGCCTGGGGCCCCTCTGGCCGCCTTCTTGTTCTGTTCTGAGTATCCTCCAAAGCTCAGAGGAGAATCCTGGCCTTGCCATTGGTGACTTCACAAAGAAACTGGGAGAAATGTGCAAGGACACTGCATCAGATGACAAGCAGCCTTATGAGGGGAAGGCTGCCACACTAAGGAATAGTGTGGGAAAGACATCATTGTCTCCCGAATAAAGGAAAACCTGATGGAGAGAAAGGAAGCTGTCAAGACGAAAAAGAAAAAAAAGGAAGATGAAGAGGATAAGGACAAAGATGAAACAGAAAATGACTATGATGAATCACTTGGTTCCAGTGCATTTTTTTTGTCTATATAATATTAAACTCCCTGTACACAACTCATTCATTTTAAAGAAAAACAGTGAAAAGTAAAGCTCTGTAAGATGTGTTTTAAGCTGTGCAATGTCTTTCTTTTATATACTACTGCATATGTCTGTAGATAACCCTGTCCTGGTGTATTTTCAGTAGCCACTAACTTTGCCAGCTACAGAATAGGATGCACAGCACAAATTTTGTACAGGGACAGTAGCTTTTCCCCTTCAACTGTCTGTGATGCAGCTTATACAAAATAATTGTTGTGTTAACTGAATATTGCTCTGTAATTGCAAAAAAAAAAAAAAAAAAAAAAAAACCACCCAAAATACAACAACAACAAATTGCAGCTGTTTTCTCTAACAGTTTTTAAAATTCTGCCTGTGTTAGACTTCTGAGATTTTGATTATGATGTGATGTGGAGAGGTATTTGGTGTTCTGTATGCCTCACTTATCTGTATATTTATTCTTCGCCTGCATTTGGGGAAATTTCTGCTATTTTGTAGAAGGCTTTTTTATGCCATTTGTGCCAAAATTTCACTTACTCTAATTAATCTTGGATTAGTCTTCTTTGCATCATCTATCAGTTGTTGGATCCATTTTCCATGTCCTCTTGTTATTTTTAAGGTATCTCTAAGTAATTTGTCATTGAAAGTATCCCTACCTTCTAATTCTGATATTCTGCTCTCATGCTGGTTACTTTTGTTGGCCATACTTTGAACATAATTTTTAATCTTCTGGATTTCTGTTATGAACCTTTTCATGGATTGTAATTGTTTGTTAAACTGGTAATTCATGTTGTGTATTATTTTGTTTAGCTCAGTTAGCTTTTTATGACTGTCTTCTGTAATCCCCCTGATTATTTTCTTTATTATATCCATTATCTGTTTAGTTTTATCTGCTGGGAGCACTTATTGACTTGCTATTTAATATCTTTTGCTATCCTTTCAAATAATTTGGCGGTATGACTTTTGTTTTCCCTTCAATGACACATGAATCAGTTATATAAGAGTTGGGAGTTTCAGGAGGCGTTTTATTGCCCTGCCTTCTCATGTTATTATTGTTTTTTGTTTTATGCTTAGGTTTTCAGTCACTTACAGTGGAAGACGTTGTTAGAATGGAGATCTCTTCAGTTAGTCTGCTTTTAAGTGATACATCCTGGGTACCATAGTCCTTTACTTCTGCCCAGTGCAACCCCCTGTATTAATATAGGAAGAGAGGATGCATTGTAAGTGGCCCAGCACCCAGTTCTTCAGGAATGGACTGCCGTGTTGTTAATGACACAAAAGTAATCTGGATATTGGCATACATAAAAAAAAAAAATCTATTACCACAAACAACTATGCCACACTGATAAAAGCAAGTAAATCATCAGCAATAATATCATCTGTGACAAACTGGATATATCATAAGAACCAATAATATACCACTCTTTTTTTTTTTTTAACTTTTTATTGGTACCAGGGATCGAATTCACGACCGCCTGCTTGCAAGGCAGGTGCTTATGCCGCTGAGCTAAATCCCCAGCCCCTAATATACCACTCTTAACAAAGAAAAGAAATCTACAATTATATTAAAAACACAGACAACCCAAATATTGACATATAGCAAATATCTACTAAATGTGATATACTCTGGTTTCTCTTCAGATCATATAATATCTTTCACCTTTTACTAAATGTGATAACTGTACTTCCACTAATGATAAAAAGAATTCAACAGTAATAACATAGAGTTAATTTATCTAAAAATTAATAAACCTTAATGTTATACTATTAAAAATATAGAGAGTTGAGAATGAGAAAATGCAAGAAGGAAAACTAAAAATAAAAATTATTAAGAGGTTATTAGGAGGTAAAAGAAAAAATACGCAAAATAAAAATTAAAAGGTTAAAAAAACATAGCAAGAAAATAAATGAAAAAGAACAAAGGAAAATTCTCTAAACTCCAATAAACCAGTGAAGAAGATAAAGGGGAAAAAAAACAAGAAAGAAAAGAGAAAATGAATCCAGAAACAGAAAAAAAAGAAAATTATCCCTGTATTTTTGAATGGGTGGTTTCCTTCCAGGATCCACAGTTTTAGAATCCAGCAGGCCGCAGTTTTAGAATCTAGCAGGTCGGGCTGGGGATTTAGCTCAGTGGCGTAAGAACCTGCCTTGCAAGCAGGCAGTCGTGAGTTCGAATTCCAGTACTGAATCTAGCAGGTCACAGTTTCCTCTGCTAGCCCTACAGCCTGTGGGTTTGTGAGGTGCTCCCCTATTCCACAGGTCCTTCTGTTTACCTCAGGCTGTGCATTGTGCATGCTGAGATGTGTCCTAGCATGTGTTGGTAGACAGAGAAGACAACAGCCCTCAGAGCTGTGCTGGATGTAAGCAGCAGTGCAGTGGTGCAAGTACTTGATGCCAGGACTGGCTTCTCCCCACAGGAGGGGAAGCCTGGGACCTTCCTGGTCTCAGTAAACATCTCACAGGATCTCTTTCTATCTCCTCCCTATCTGTTTTATTTACCATTGCTGTCTTTCACCTGGTCACTGTGGATAACACTGGAAAACTTAAGGGAACTTGTTTTTCAGTTGTTCTGAGTCCTAGATTTAAATAACCTGCCTCTTTCAAGAATGACACCTGATTAAGCATTCTCTGCAATATGGCAGGCCAGCACTGGAATCCTACAGCTCTTGCCCGCCTACATATGGACAGAGTCCTAGGGCACAGCCGTCATCACTTTTGTATTTCACAACAGCTCCTCTTGGGGGCCACCACCTTGTCTCCCAGGACTCTCAGCCCTGGGCCCTTTCCTTGCTTTTGTAGAGCCAAGGTCAGCTCCCCATGAACCCAAAACAGGGAGAGTCCAGAATTTATTGTACTTTCCTCTGCTTTGTAATCTGTCTTTTTAACTCGTAGCTTTTTGTCTGTTCTTGCCTAATTCCTGACAATCTAATCTTTTTCTTTGCCACCTTTATTTTCAAGTCTGGATTCCAGCTCTCATTCAGAAAGACTGAATTTGCTGCTGATCACAATTTTGCTATTTTCTCCTCCTCTGCTCCTCTGGTTAGTTGCTTGGTTGGTTTATATGTTTATTTTTTATAAGACAGGATCTCCCCATTTACTTCAAGCTGGCCTCAGATTTATTAAAGTCTTGAAGTCTGGGTGGGTGATCCACCTGCCTCAGCCTCCAGAGCGCTAGGATTACAGGTGTGCACCACCATTTCTGGACACTTAAAAATGTATCATGTGTATTGAAAATAACATGGTTTTCTTTTGTTAGAAGCAAGATTTTTTATAATCTATTAAATCAAGCTTATTAATTTTATTAAAGTGATCTGTATTATTATAGACATATGGACATTTTATAGTTCTTAATAAATTTATCCAAATTTTCCAAGTTTTTATTGCTTCTGAGTTGTAAAATTCTCTTTTCTAAGTGAATAAATAAATAAATAAATATCTTTTCTCTTGTTAGGTCAATCCTTCCTCTTATGATGATTTTTTCCTCTTTTAATGCTTTTTGCTTTCATTTTCATTTTGTCTAATGTTAATTTTGCTATATAATTTTATTACTATTACTACTTCCTTGTGATCTTTGATTCTTGTATCATTTTTTATTTTCATCCTTTTAGTTTTATACTATTTTAGGCATGTATATGAACTTTTATTCCATCCAATTTTATAGCTCTGTGTTTTAATAGATGAGTTAAATACATTTATATTTCTTGTGATTAATTTAACAAATTATTTCTCTTATCTCCTTTTGTTTTTGCTGTTTGCCATCTTATTTTAACTTTCTAGTCATCTGTTTGGTTATTAAAACTATTTTTAAATTACTTTTTTTTGTACTAAAGATCAAATTTATAACCTCTTGCTTGCAAGGCAAGTGTTCGTGCTGCTAAGCTATATCCCCAGTCCTAAAATTACTTTAAACTACTTTTTTTTTCTTTTTGCTAGTTTGTGGACCTACAGATTGTATTATTATTATTATTATTTTATTGTTCCTCTTGTATTTTAAACATTCACATCTGTATGCTTGTGTACAATGCTTATAGTTTTGTCTCTGTTTATCTTGCAAAGTGAATAAAAATCTATATAAGATTCCAAGAATACTGTGTCTAAGATGACTTAGAAGGACATAAAGATATATTCCGAAAACCTTGTTTGGTGACTCAAGTTGTAACCATCTCTAAAGTACAAGTGTGGTGTGGAAGTTTCATGTGAAGTTATTTTGATTAGAAAAAAAAAAGGAATTCTATTGTTTAAAAATGTTATCCTTAACTTGAAAATAATAAGAAAGCAAGAAAGATATGATATATTTTTACAATGTAATACTAAGGCATTATCTAACAGGCCTACTCTAGAATCCCAGAGTCATTTACCTGCCTTGGACTTTGCTATTTAGTAGAGAAAAAAAAAAAAGCATAGATATTGTGAAGTTACAGGTCAGTTTGTAGGGTTTTTATGGTAGAGATATGAGTGATGCTATTCATTGGGAAAATAATCTATGACTTCTTTTCCTTATGGAATATAAACTCACTTTATATCTAATCCAACAATCCTATTTAAACATATTTTCCTGTAAAACCCATTTCCTCAAATGCTTTCAGAACCAGTTTCATCTACCAGTTTCCTCACTAATTAACGAACTGAATAAAATATCTGACATGAGTTCATTCTGTTTTGAAGTCATGCTTTTTAACTTTTAATTTCTTTCTTGACATTATGATGTACTCCAGTAAAAAAGCCCAATGATTAAAGTTAATATTTATGTGACATAGAGTTAAAATAATAAATTGAAAGTGTTGGGTAGAAGTTGGGCTTTTTCCTCTTGTTCCCTGAAAGTGTTTGTATTGTAAGAGGGCCAAACTTCTTTTTTATACTTAGTTCATTCAGTTATATTGGAACGTGTGCACAGGAAGCAGCATTCTTTTGAGAATTGAAACTTTACTCTAGGGAGTGTCTGACCTGAGGTCCCAAGGGTTGATTGTGACGGCCCACATAGTGCTAAGGAGCTGAACACTTTCCTTCAGGTGATGGGGAACCTGAGGTACTGTTCTAAGTTGAAGTGATGTGACTTAAATAATGATTTGGAAGAAGAAAATGCATGTAATACTGGTTGCAAGAGTGTTTAATGGCCCAGACAAGACCCAGTGACAGCTTACCCCAGAAGAATGACAACAGGAATGGAGGAGTACAGCTGAACTTTAAATAAAATCTGCAAACACTTTATAGTAATTGCATGTTACAGATGCAAATAGAATTCAGGAATAACTCTCATGTTTAGTCTTGACAGCCAATGTAGGGATGTAAGGTCTATTAACTGAGAGAGGGAGCACAGAGGGTGTTGGTTTAGGTTGTAGTAGAAGATTGATTGAGTCCTATGACAGGAATGGTGGGACCGATAGGCATTGCTCTTTTAAATGCTCGTCGCCCCTTTAAGATCCTGCCCTTCCCCCTTAACCTACCCAGGCCCCTGCTGGATTTCCACGTCCTAATTTACTGTCCGTGCCAGAGTTCCTGAGCATGCGCTAAACAAAGAGCCAGACTAATTAAAGGTCTCCTGAGGTCCAAGGTACTGCACTGTGTTTGTGGCTTTTAGAAAGGAGTTCTATTGTGAGAGCCTATTTTGTTCATCTGAATTTTTTTATTTTTCCTCTTTTTAAGGCTTTTTTAAACCATAATTTTGTAATACCTGCATCTTTTATTTATAACTCAGGAGCAATATACTTATATTTGTTTTTAGTTGTAAAAAAGATAAAATAGTGTTTAGAATATAGAATCAACCTTTGGTCCATAACAGGAAAAAAAAATAATTTGGTACATTACATAAAGTTTGCAAGTAAATATAATGGCTATCTTCTTTTTTTTACAATTACAAAACCTATAGGTCTAATCACTGAACCCCTTTAGTAGTCTTTTGTTTCACTGGGAACTTGGCATGTGAAATAGTAGAATCCATGTATGTTAAGTATTCTTTCAAATCCTTCAATATCGGTGTTCTGTGGCCACCTAAATATACCTAGAGACACTGCATTTTTTTAAAATCTGAAGAAATTTTTCCCCTGTGTAAACCTTCATTCATGCTGAGATAATGTTTTAGTGTTAATATGTCACAGCAACATACCTTAATAAAAATAACCAAAGTACAATTACCTTTGTCAATATTAAATTGATCCAAACACAACAAATTGGTGGGACTGAACAGATCACAAGCCAACGGAGAATATTTCTGATTAGATATCTGGGAGAAAGGAGCAAAAAGACGAATGAAAGAGAAGCAAAAGGAAAGAGGGAAGTAGTGGTGAGAAGGTTGTTTCTCTGGCTTCTGGCCTTGCCAAGCAACAACTTTTCATCCAGAAATACTGCTAAGTGGGTGAAGAACATATTAAAATAGATACAAATTTAATCTGAAGAAATTCTCCATTTCCAGGCCTCAAATCCTAGCAATAAAACAAAAGCATATAAATAGAGCCAAGTCCAAAATTTAGGAGTCTGAAGAAGAGAGATGAAATATGAGGAATATTAGCATTGTGTTTGAATTTAGATAGTAAAAGTGTTTCGCTTGCTAAAAGTCCAATTTTACATGTTGTCCAGGAGGCACTAATCTTAGCGAATAGAGCATTCATTTAATTCAGCATATTCATTCCTGAGTGCCCATCTGTAATGGAAATGTCAGTGGTGTTATTGTTTCTGTTATTGCTGCGGCTGCTGCTAGTATTTTGTACATAGAAAAGTTCTGTGACTAGGAAAAACAAATTGAAATGATGAATTTACCATGCTCAAAGGGCTCATGTTGAGACTATGATTCAGTAGGATAGGTGAAAATTTGCCTGAAACAGGGACTAATGCTCATAATTCCCCAGGATTAAGGCATAGATGCTTCCTGGGGCTGCCTGAACCACGTTAGTAGTTAGAATGTTGTACAAGGGTGATGAAACCCTCAGATTGATAGTCTCAGCCCTAGCTGTGTTCTTAAATTAGCAAAACAGTTTATGTCACTTTCAGAAAATAGGAAGCCAAAGACTGAGACAATCAGGTTCAAAACACTGAATCTGCTCAGGCTCAGAAAGGAAGGGTTAAGACTACTAGAACATTCTGAAAACTTTTAAGTATTAAGATTCATTCCCCAAATGGTCACCAGGCACCTATCCTGTCTTGGCACTGTTGTGCTACTAAGAATACTATACAGTGCTAAACATATAAAGTCCTGCCCTTGTGACACTTGCATTCCTTGGAAGAACTTTGCCTTCTTGGCAGTGGGACTGGGTGGGTTGGCTGGGGAAGAGCAATGAAGAAGGAGTTGTAGATTGTGGGGACTGCACAGTTGCTATATTCATGAAATCAACTCTAAATCCAAACAGCACTGTGAGGGGCCAGGGATACAGCTGAACTACACAAGTGCCTGCCTGCAAGCCCGAGATTCTGACTTTGATTTTCAGTAAAAACAAAACAAAACAAAAAACCCACTATGAACCAAGTAGGTTATAAAGCAGGAGGTTAGCTGTTAAATCTGTTTCGGTCTAATAACTGTTCTCCCCAGCCTTGTTTGCCTAGGAAGAATGTAGCTGAAAGGTTCTGGCCTCAGTAGAAATTATGGCGGTGGTCTAACAAGGTGGAAGGCCAAAGTGGAATGGCTACCACTTCCTGCTTCTTCCCCAGCTCCTGTTTGGACACAAAGACAATTCCAGTCAGCTGCTTGCACATCAGCAATGCCCATCCTAAGTGTCTCCCCAATCAGAAATTATATATATGTCCCATGTCCCACTTTTCCAGCAGAGAAAGCCAGGCCCCAGCAATCATGGAGTTCTCTCCATGTCCTTAGGTTATTTTTATTTTATATTCTCTCTTTTATGGCACCAAAAACCCTATCAGTAGCCAAATCTCTCCCTATTGTGAATGTCATCTAGTGGGAAGTTAACGTTAATGCACAAATCCACAAAGAGAATTTGCGTGATTTTCAGAACCAAAGTAATCCCTAATTTACTGGCACACAGCAATTTGAGCCAGAAGATCATATTGCATTTTACATACTATAAATTCATTTTATCAGTCTTCATCTGCATAAGAATCTCAGCAAACAGAGCAAATCTATTCCTCCTGAAACTTATCTGTTCCAGCTCAAGACTTTGAATACTCTGTGTTGTTTTCCTTGCTATAGATAATCTGCCCACGCCAAGATTCATCATCAACTTTTGTTAGTCCTACAACCTTTTGCAAATCTATGAAACTTATGAATTCCTTTAGAAAAGTGAGTACAGGGTTCTATTACACACATGTACCAACACATTTTGAATATTACTTTTTAAGACCACTAAGTCCAACACATTATATAAATGACACATCAAGGCTATGAGTCAAGACTCATGGTGCACACTTGTAATACTGGCACTCTGGGAGGCTGAGGCAGGCAGACAGAGTAGGAGCCCAGCTTGGACAATTTGGTGACTTAATAAGACGCGGTCTTAAAAAATAAAAAGAGTTGAGGATGTAGCTCAGTGGATAGCTTTCTAACTGTAAAACACTTTTTGTTATCTAAAAATATGTAATACTGTCTTTGTAACACATTTGTACTCGTAATTCATTGGTATTAATGTATTTGTGTTAGGTTCACAATGGTTTTAGGAGAAGGTTGTAATCTGAATGAGGCTTTCCCTCTGTCTTCCAGTCAAGAAGCTCTATTTGGGTGTATGTATTGTACTAGTTTTTAGCACCCGGACTACAGTCACAAACATATGCAGACCAAGCTCTTGCCTGTTGTATTTGAAACCTGAGTTGGGGCTTGTTTCCTAGCTGTCCTTGAAGGGTTATTCTTTACTCAATGGCAGGTCTGCTTTTGACCTGAAACAATGAACTGCAAAAACACTGCACCTTCTTACCTGTTCCTAAGTGGAGTATAAAAGTCTAGCATATGGCTGATTGCACTGTACCCTTCCTTAAGTGCTCCGCAAGCCACTAACGGCTGTGTTGTCCCTTTGCTTTACTTTGTGGGCTATTTGCTGTCAAAGCAGTAAATGATTCCTTTGGAGATACTTTTTAAATTTCAGATGATGGTGGAAGATGATGATCTTTCACCTGGGTTGTTAATGCTCTATTTTCAGCCTGATCTGTGAAGTGACTGCGTTCCTAATGATGTGACATTTGCCACTTTGAGTGCACTGGTAAACAGCTCTCCTTTTCCTGTCAGGGAGAGTCCATTGAGGAAGAAATGGAGGACTGAGGTAGATGAAAAACAAAGTAAGATGAGAGTTTCAAGAATAAAATATCTTGGGATAAAATGAATGAATAGAACTAGTAATAA
Source organism: Cavia porcellus (assembly GCF_034190915.1). Classification (NCBI taxonomy): domain Eukaryota; kingdom Metazoa; phylum Chordata; class Mammalia; order Rodentia; family Caviidae; genus Cavia; species Cavia porcellus. Next base: position 136,335,610 of record NW_026947484.1, on the reverse strand, counting down.
TACTTGAATCATTTTGTTTTTATTTTTATCATTTCTCCGTTTAGCTTTGCGAGGCAAAATATGTGTCTTGTTACAAGGAATTGAGTATCTCTGATAACAACAGGTAATGGAAAGATATTGCCTTATCTTGATGTTAATTTGGCTTTTAATTTGTTAGATATTAAAATGCAAACTGATAACTGAATGTCAACTAAGCAGAGAGGTGTTCTCTTAAGGAAGTAGTTTGCACAGGGAGAAGATGTTCTGACAGAGATCGTCTGTTTGACATTGGATATGGAAGGGCAGGATGGAGTTGGTCCCTGGGCTCCTCCGCTGGCCCTCCCAACAGGTGACCAGCTGGCACCAAATGTGAGCATGACAGCTTGAGGCACTCATCTGAGACCCACGTTTCTATTTTCCTCCATCCAGGGAGTGGTTAAAAACAATCTCTAATTCCCATACTGCCGTGGGGCAGCACCAAACTAGTAAGTTTTTATTTTAAAATTCTAAGTAGAAAGACAGTCAGTAGTTTGGAATTTTGAAGTGTAAGCTTAGTACAGATTGAATATCCCTTATTTGAAATTTTTGGACCCAGAAGTGTTTCAAATTTCATTGTTTTTGGATTCTAGAATATTTGTAACATAATGGGATATCTTCAAGATGAGACTCAAGACTAAATATGAAATTCATTGATGTTTTATATACACCTTATATACACATTCTGAAGGTGATTTTATGCAATATTTTTAATGTACTTATATTTTGCTTGTGAAGTCATATAAGATCAGTTGTGGAATTTTCCACATATGGTGTCATGTTGGCAGCTACAAAATTATGGATTTTGGATCATTTTGGATCTTGGAATTTTGATTATGAATGCTTACCCTGTAGTAATATTTTAGGAACACACACACACACACACACACACACACACACACACACACACACATATATGAATTGAACTCAGGACCTTGTGCTTGTCAGGCAGGTGCTATGTAGGCTGCTGAGCTATATCCCTGGCCCTGCAGTCATTTATGGACTGAAGAAATATGGCCTTATAACTTCTTACCATGGGAACAAACTCAAAAAGCTAATAATATAGGCAGGACATTTAAAATTTGAAAATTTAACTTTAAATTCAACGTAATAGTATATATATCTTTAGTGGAAATCTCTCTCAGGTGAGGATTCATATCTAGGTAAGAAGATTCAGGCTTCTCGGTTAACCCTAAGTTGCTTGGTAATTAATGAAGATATTAATATCTAAAAGAAAAAGATTCTCACAAATATTTTAAGTGAATTCCTAAACTCTCATGTTTTCCTCTTAGTTAACATTTCTCTTTTGATTGTGAGGCTATTTTAAAAAGTGCCTTTGAGGCTCCCAGGGCAAGTAATTTAAGAGAGGAAAAACTAAGATAATAAGAACAGCAATCATGAGAACCTGCACCAGTGAGGGACAGGTATTGCTGAACCTGAGGTACAGAAGGACCAGTCGGATGGCTTGAGCTGAAACACCATTCTGTCCTTGAGAACACATGGCGTATACATGCCTACAGCCCTAGCCAGCTGCTCGGGGCTCACAGACCAGGAAGTCTTCCAGTTCTATGAACAATCCAGGGCAGGAGAGCATCTGGAATTCAATCACAGTCATATACCTACCTGTGCCCCGGTCAAGGACATTTTAATATGTAACCCAAGGTAATTTTAAAAATAATTGTTTACTTTGAAACTAAAGTATAAAGTTTTGTGAAACAAAATATCTTTTTTTTATTTAAAGAGAAAAAAGAAAGGACATGAAAAAACAAAGCAGTAAAAGGTACAAGTAATAGAAAATTTCAAGAAAAAAAATATATACAGTAAGAAAGCTCCAGTTAATAGGTTACAAATTATCTTCCCAGAAACAATTGTCCAAATTACAAAATTAAAGCATATAAAGTAGACATTCATACAGTGACACTGTAGACAGTTCCGTTCAATGATCCAACAAAAGCTCAGTAATATGGTTTTCCATCCTACACACTCGAACATACCTGCGGTTATATCCCTTAGTCCATCTCCTGTCCTCTCTTTTTTACACTAACAATTAGACTTTTTGGGTTTTATTATTCCCACAGTTCTTATTACTTTTTATTTGAAGAGAATAAAACCAAGCGTGACTAAGCAAAACAGAGTCAGTTAGAACAGAAGGATGGACATAGTACATGATGCAAAAATAGAATACCAGGTGATCAAAAGTGGTTACCATTGTGCCTCTTGCTATTTTTAAATTGAGTTGCCTGTATCATCAAGTATAATAGAATTGATCAAAAACAGTACAGAACAAGACCAATAAAACCTACACTGGAGACCTTACAGGACTTCAAAAAAAGGACAATAGTCAAACCATAATGGGTATCATAATATATCTTATTGCCTTCAAAGTGGTTGCCTATACCCTCAAACTTGATACTATCAAACAAAATAGAATATAGAATAATCAGACAGAACAAGATGGGGAGAGCAATACTGGGGTTCAAATCAGGTTAATAGGAAAACCAAGAAAGTTACTATAATATGTCCTGCTATTTTTAAATTTAGTTTTCCCTTAATTAAAAAAATGAGAGAAAATAGATTAATTTAAAAAAATGGAGGGAGATTGAGATAAGAGAGGACATTGTAACAGAACAACACAGGTCAGAACCAAACAATTCAAGCGTCATTGTGTTTCACCACCTGATAATCTAACATAATAGTAGTCGCCATAGTGCCTCTTTCCTTGAGTGTAACTTCGTATGCTATAATATCAAGCATATCAAGACAGTGTGAAGCCATTCAAGAGAATACAAGAATTACAGGGTATATAGAACCAGCTAATAGAAAACGAACAATGGTTTCTATGTTATCTCTTTGCCTATAAAGAATTTTGTTTATACTATAGCATATAGTGAAATATAGTAAGATACATCATGTTAAAACCAGTGGAAACAGATGTACCACCACTTGATGGGACTTCAAAACAAGATGATATTAAATCAGCACTAGCTTTTATGTTATGTTGTTTTTTCAAAATAGCTATTCGTACTATCATAGATACTAAAATCGAACAACCCAGGTTAAAACCATTGCAATTAATGAGTGAAAACGTTATGTGGCTTCAAACCAATATGATTGGGAATCATGATTACCACATACTTTTATGTATTATTATCATTTCTTACACTAGGGAAACTATTCGGTATTTATACATGTGAGTTTGATTTATTTCACTTATGAGTATGGCCTCAGGCTGCGTCCATTTATTTATAAATGTCTCAATGTGATCATTCTTTATAGCTGAGTAGTACCCCATTGTATAAAAATACCACAACTTTTTTATCCATTCTTCAGTTGATGGACACTTAGGTTGTTTCCAAGATCTGGCTATTACAAATTGTGCTGCTATAAACATGGGTGCACATAAATCACTGTGGTATGATGCTTTCAGTTCTTCTGGGAACATGCCTAGAAGTAGTATAGCTGTGTCAAATGGGGCTTCCAGTCCCAATTTTCTGAGAAATCTCCAGACTGACCTCCACAATGGTTGCACTAGTCTACACTCCAACAGTGCAGAAGAGTTCCTTTTTCCCCACAGCCTCTCCAGCATTTGTTATTGGTGGTTTTCTTGATCTTGGCTATTCTTTCAGGAGTGAGATGAAATCTCAGTGTGGTTTTAATTTGCATTTCTCTAATGACTAATGATGGTGAACATTTTTTCATATATTTATTTGCCGTTTGTATTTCTTCATCTGAGAATTGTTTATTCATCTCAGATGCCCACTTTTGGATTGGGTCTCTGAATTTTGGGGGTCTGATTTTTTAAAAATTCTTTATATGAAACAAAATATCTTATAGGAAAGTTTCTGTAGAACTGAAACGTCTACAGAAGTTTAATGTTTAATTAAAAAGGAATTTTATATGTTTGCTTATATTTTCTTTTAATTCTCATTATATTCATTTTTTCTTCAAATACATGGACATATTTTTAATAACTGATTGTGAAATTCTTATTTAGAAATTTGGTACTTCTTTCATCTCTTTGTTTTTGGATCTATTTCTCTTGACTGATTGTCTTCTTCTCATTATAGTGCCTCAATTCCCACTTCTCCTATGTGGTACTGTTGTTTTGGATGCTGAGCACTGTAATTTTTTTCTTTTATTAAGTGTGAGATTTTGTTGTCCTTGTTAAAAAGTGGCACTTTTTCTAGCAGGCCATTAATTTACTTGTGTATCAGCTTGAGCCATTTTAAGTGTGTTCTTAAGCTTTACTGACTTTTCTAATTTGATCCTTTTACAAAGTGTGACTCTCCTGAATTTCGTGGTGAACTTGCCCAGTGTTCACTATTGACGCCAACTTCCGTATGCTGGAATAGCTCTTTCTTGAGATCACTGAGATCTCTTAAGCCCAGAGGATACTTTTCAAGTTCCATCTTGCTCCATCTCTTGGTGGTGACATCAGTATTGTTAATTACTCTCACTCCCTTGAAACACTTTTTTATCACTTTTGTTTCATGACATTCTCCATATTGTCTCTTACCTCCATGGCTATTTTGAAGGTTCTCCTTCTATTCCAGTTTTGAATATTCTTCAGAATTTTTTTCAAGTCCTTTTCTCATTTAGCTCTGTATTCTTTCCCTTTCTCTGGGGGATTGCATGCTGTCCTCTTACCACTTTTACACTGAACAAAACGTGTGTGTGTGTGTGTGTGTGTGTGTGTGTGTGTGTGTGTGTGTGTGATGAATCCCAAGCCTCTTTTCTAAGCTTTCGCACCACCCTCCACCATACCAACTACTTCTTCAGTATCTCGTCTTGGATATTTCAAACACATCATGTCAAAAGTGACTTCCTATTTCTAGTCCATTGTCCCATATCTGCCCTTCTTCCAAGGTTCCTGCCTCACTAAAAGGCACTGTCCAGTTCCTTATGCAAATAATCCAGTAGTCATTTCTGATGGCACGTTCCTGAGTCCCAATTTAGATCAATGTAATTGAAGAGGGATTTTTTTGACCTCCAAATTAATTTTACTGAGTAAGCCATTGGATTCCTGTATTGGTTTCCTTTTGCTGTCACCTCGGGGACCAACCTTTTCATACATGGCCTCTAGGAGTCAGGAACTTACAGACTATATCTGGGTACCTGTAAAAATAAAAGAGGAAGCACAGGCAATGCACAGAACCTGTCTTAGAGAGTGGCCATGTAGCTGCAAGCAACCTGGCTATAAAACAGGACTGTCCAAGCCCTTGGGACCTCACTTTCTGTCATATTGTGCTCCAGATGCTGAGCAAGGAACTTTAGGGCTTGTTGCCCTTTTGGGTTTTGGGTCTAACTTTGAACTGATTCCTCCTTACTATTTTTCTAAGCCTCCCTTTTGGAATAGAAATGGTCGCTCTATACATTTCCCATCACCGTATCTTAAAAACATGCAACTTGTTCTTGTTTGTTTTGTTTTAGTGCGGTGAATTGAACCAAGGGTTTTCATAGTGAGCCATATTAAAACCTTTGTAAAACATTTTTTGCTTCAAGAAAAAATCTCTAAATCACTCAGTTGTCCTATGCAGGCTTGGACTTGTGAGTATTAATTTAATATATCTAGGACATATTTCTGAGACTCCAAAGAAATACAGGTTTTAGGGATTAGGATTCCAGTTTTCAACTTGAATTTCTTTCATGCTGTCTCTTTAAATAAAAGATGCTTTTTTTTTTAGTTCTTTAGAATTATTATTTAAAAATGTCTCTTTAAAAAAAAGATGCTTTGTTTTTGTTTTAGTTCTTTAGAATTACTATTTTTTCCTCAGAGATTTAACAGTTTTGAATGCTAATTTTACTTAGCTCCAAGTAAAATGTCTTTCATTTCTCCCAGACACAATACCTTTTGTAAGAGAAAGGGTATCATGAGCCATATCTTCAGCTTTGTATTGCCCAGCATCTCTCTGAAAGCTATCTCCAATGAAAATAAACTTAAATAAATCTCCTCTCTCTCTCTCTCCCCTCCCTCTTCCTCTCTCTCTGTCCCTCTCTCTTTTCTCTCTTTGTCCCTTCCTGTCTCTCTCTCTGTCTCTCTCTCTCTCTCCCTCCCTTTCTCTCTGTCTCTGTCTCTGTCTCTCTGTCTCTGTCTCTCTCTCTGTCTCTGTCTCTCTCTCTCTCTCTCTCTCTCTCTCTCTCTCTCTCTCTCTCTCTCTTTCTCTCTCTTTATACTGGAAAGTGAACCCAGGGCATCATACATGCAAGGTAAGCAGTCTACCACTGTACCACATCCTCAGCACCTCCTTTTTTAAAATTCTTTTTTTTTTTTTTTTTGAGACAGGATCCTGCTAAATTGCCCAGGCAAACTCAAACTTTCAATCCCCCTGCCTCAGCCTCCTGAATAGCTAAAATTATAGAAACATTCTACCTCACTTGGCTTATGTAAATCTCTATCTAATTAAGGTTCTGTTGTAGAGATTTCACAAATTAAACCATCTAGAAATTTCTTTGAGGCAGAATGCAGAGGTACATTTTTCAATATGTTTCTGTTGCTACTGGATCTAGTCCCACTTGCCTAGATGAAGCAAAAATTCACTACAGGGCGTTTAGTGTTTTTCTGCTTCAACTCCACAGAACTGGAGCTTGAAAATCAGTTTAATGGTATTTGCTCTTTAAGCTATTTGTAAACCTTATAAACCTCTAAACCATGTATCTCCAGATGAAAATCAACTCACATTTAAGAAAAAACATTAATGACCACTTTCCGAAATTATGAAAACTTCCAGCCGGAGTTTTGGGGAACTTGATTCCATGCATTCATGATTTCTCAGTCTCTACTTAGAATGGTCCTGACCTGGATTTTTGGAAGTTTGGCTTTCTCAGCTAGTTGGGAGACTCTAGGCAAATTTTTAAAAAGTCTTTGAGTCTCAGGGCACTGGTTAGTCAAATGATCAAGTTGGGATTCATCTATGGCCTTCTAATGCTAAGTAGTGAGCTATTCACCAAACAAAACCTTACAGAGAATCTGACACATTTAAACAAATCAGAATGAAACAGCTCTGAAGGCAGTGTGGAAAGGAGTCGCAGGACGCCACACAAATAGAAGCACCAACTTGAGACCAACACACCGCTGCCTCCCCCACCACCCGTGTGCATCTGAGGCACAGCGTGAACACCGCGATAGCTGCTCTCCTGTAGCTTGCGCTGTTAAGCACTTTGCTTCTCTGTCATTCTCCACTGTACTGTCAGTGCTCATGGATACTATACTTCAAGTTGTAGACTAAGAACAAAGAGGTTACAAAATCATTCCCAGGGAGATTCAAGGCTGATTTAGGACTTGCATAGCTTGAAAACTCATTTGCTTTGTAGCTGTACTACTTTACCCCATAGCATGTGCAAAACATAGTTTTCTGTTGTTATTTTAAAGAAAATAATTTTAGGTGTCATAGATTTTTTAAAGTCCTTCAAACTCATAGGCTATTGGTACTGCACCTGTTAGTGACTGATGGATAAATAGCCTAGGGGAACTGCCTGGGCCCAATTTTGTTGATTTCAGGTACAGACAGAGCAAGCAGAACTGGCTGATGTGCAAGTCTTTCTGCAAGTCTTTCACCCAAAGCATTCCTGTCTTGTAGCTAGAATATAAAAAGAACTGGTTAAGCATATTAAAACCACAAATGAATGACTGAAGAATAATATGAACTATGCAAAAGCTGTGATAGAACCGAACTTTAGTAGATACTAAAATATTGATTGGAATCTGGGTATTTCAGCATATGTAGCTGTTAACGCAACATCTGATGATGATTTTTTTATTCAAGAGGAGAAAAAAGACAGAAAAAAAAAGCAAAAGAGACAAACAACAACAAACCCAATACAATAACAGCATAGGTTTACGAAAGATGATAGGAATTTGACAATGGTGGTAGTATTGCTTAGTGTTACCTTCAAAAAATTGCTTATAGTAACAGATATAGACATGTAAAATTGATCTAATTGGGTTATTATTTTCTTTTCCAATAATTAATACAATTGGTAGTATAGTCGTTTTAACTATCTTATGTATATATATACACAAATTTATGTCTTTCCCTTTTCCCTTCCTTCTTTCTCCTTTCCCCTGTCCCAATTATGCTTACTGTTTGAGCAGTTTCTTACCCTTATACAGTACTAATTGTAGATTTTGGATCATATGTTCTAAGAGATAATACGGTATTTACACATGTGAGTTTGATTTATTTCACTTATGAGTGTGGTCTCAAGTTGCATTTACTTATAAAAGTCTCGATGCAGTCTTTCTTTATAGCTGAGAAGTACTCCATTGTATAAAAATATCACATCTTTTCTATCTATTCTTTGATGGGCACTTGGGGTTGTCTCTAAGATTTGTCTATTACAAATTGTGTTACTATAAACATGAGTGCACATATATCACTGTCGTTTGACGTTTTCAATTTTCCTGGGAAAATGCCCAGAAGTGGGGTAGCTGGGTCAAATGGAATCTCTAATCCTAGCTTCTTGAGTAGTCTCTGCACTGATTTCCATATTGGTTGCACCAGCCTGCACTCCCACCAACAGTAGAAAAGAGTTTCCCCACATCACCTACAGCACTTGTTATTGATTGATTTCTTGATCTTGGCCATTCTTTCCAGGTAAGAAGGAATCACAGTGTTTTTTAATTTGTATTTCCTGAATGCATTGATGTTGAACATTTTTTCATATATTTATTTACCATTTGTATTTCTTAATCTGAGAAGTATGTATTCATATCAAATGTCCATTTTTTGACTGCATCCTTGAATTTTGGTGGCCTGATTTTTAAAAATTCTTTATATATTCTAGATAGAAGTCCTTTGTCTGAGGGAGAGTTGGCTGAGATATTTTCAAGTCGGAGATTGTAATGCCTCCTGTCTTACCTTTGTTGCCCAGAATTGCCTTTGCTATTGTAGGTCTCTTCTGTTTCTAGATGAGTTTTAGGGATGATTTTGCTAGATCTGTGAGATATGCAAATGGTATTTTGATTGCAATTGCATTAAACTTGTATAACAATTTTGGGAGAATGGCCATTTTCACAATGCTTGGCCTTATTTTCTATGAACAGGGAATGTCTTTCCATTTTCTGAAATCCTCTTCAATTGCCTTTTTCAGGGTAATGTAATCTTTACTGTATAGATCATTTATTTCCTTTGTTAGATGATTCCTAAGTATTTCTTTTTTCTGTTTTTTTTTTTTTTTTTTTTTGGATGCTATGGTGAAAGGTGTGTTTTTCCTTATTTCTTTCTCAGTGCATTTGTTGTTTTTGTATAGGAATGCTATTGATTTTTGTATTGCTTTGTATCCAGCTACATTACTGAATTTAGTTACTATACCTAGGAGCCTTTCAATGGCATTTTGGGAGTCTTCTTTGTAGAGTATTATGTTGTCTGCAAATAATGATAATTTAACTTCTTCTTTTCCTATCCTTACTCCTTTTATTTCTCTTTCTTGTCTAATTGCTCTGGCTAGTATTTCCAACACTACATTGAATAGGAGTGGAGATAATGGACATTATTGTCTTGTTCCTTATTTTAGGTTGAAAGTTTTCAGTTTTTGTTCATTTAGTAAGATGTTGCCTGTTGGTTTATCATATATGGCTTTTATCAGACTGAGATAAAGACCATCTATTCTGATTTTCTGTAGGATTTTTATCATGAATGAGTGTTGGATTTTGCTGAAAGATTTTTCTGCATCTGTTGAGATAATCATGTGATTCTTGCCCTTGGCTCTGTTGATATGGTGGATTACATTTATTGATTTGCATAGGTTGAACCACCTTTGCATTTCAGGGATGAATCCCACTTGATCATGGTGTATAGTCTTCTTGATGACTTTTTACATTCTTTTTTAAAATAAAAAAAAGCAAAACAGGAAAAAGTGTAGAAATGATATAGAATTTCAAAAAATAACATTAATAAATTATCTCTAGTTGGCAAATAGGGTAAGACCCTTATAGATGACTTTCCCAACATAGAGATTCCAAACATTTGGAATCAAACATGAAATTGGTGACTGCCGCATGCTCATCTCCCCAAACAATGTGCACCTGCTGATGGAAGATAAAAACTAACTCACATGGCCAAGCTAAGCCTGTGGTCCCTGGAAAATAGTTATTTATACATCCTCCTCCTCTCTCTGACCTGTCTCTGATACCAGGCCACTGATACCCTCCACTCTTCCCTTGGTCAAACCTTTCAACTTATTAAGCACTGAATATTAAACAATAATGTAAGCTATAAAGAAACAAAAAGCTGAAATTCTATCAGCCTAAATTTAGCCCTAAGAAGTTTAACCTTCCATCCTGTATCCTGAAACCTGATCCTAGAATGCTGTGCCAATGCCCCATGACAAAAGCACTGAATGCATAAACATCCTAAAAGAAGAGCAACCTAAGTGGAGAAAACCCCAAAAGATTGGGGTTTGTATGCCTCACTTATCTGAATATCAGATTCTCTTCCCATGTTTGGAAAATTTTCTGCTATTATTTCTGTAAATAGTCTCCATATGTCATTTGTGTTGACTCCTGCTTTTTCATCGACACCTATCAGTCTTACATCGCTTCTCTTTTCATCATCTTGAAGCTGTTGCACTGTTGTTTCCTGGTTCCTTATTATTTTTAAGAGATCTTTTCTTTCATGGTTGTAAATTTCCATACTGTCTTCAAGGTCTGAGGGCCAATATCAGCTTCATTCAAATGGTTTTGCCAATTTTCAATGGAATTTTTAATTTCTTGAATATCCCTTTGAATCTGTTTTATGCATTCTAATTCTGTCTTATATTGTTCATTCAAGGTTTCCATCATTTTCTTATGTTCTTCTATTTTTTATATAGGTCTTCTTAGATACACACATTTCTTTCATAATGTTTATCATTTCATTTTTTTACCTGAGAGATTATTTCTGACCTGATTTCCTCTAGAGCTTCATGGAGTTGTTTCTTTACTTTAGTTGCTATCATTTCAGAAAGTTCAGTTTTGTGATTTGCGATGTCTTCCATTTCAGCACCTCTTGGTTTTTTCTTGGTGGGCTGGAGGACTGTGACTGTATCTTGCTCTTTCATTTTGTCATTTTCTTCTGGGACCCATGTGGCTGGCCAGGCACCCTCCCAGTGGACCACACTGGTATGCTGCACTGGGCAGAGATTCAGTCCTCCAATATCCCTGTGACTATCTGGAACATACCCTTGAACTATGGCACTGGAGACTTGTGCCCTATGGCCTGCGTGACTGGTGTACTGCACTGGGTTGCTCTGGGATGCTGGGCTACACAGAGCTTTGTGAAGCTAGCAGAAGTGCACCACCTGAGTTTGTTGCCACATTCTGGAACATGGCTGAGTGGAGCTTAGAATCTCTGTGATCCAGCTTGCTCCTAAGGACCCATCCCTGGAAAATGTCAAGGGGTTCTAGCACCTGGCTGTTTGGAGTCAGAACTTCCATGACCCAGGCAGCTAGCAGGGATACACCCTCAGAGTGTGGTGCTGGGGACTTGCACTTTGCTGGGGGAAGTGTAGAACCTCTGGCACACAGGCAGCTAGGTGGAACATGCTCCTAGAGTGTAGTGGCCCTGGGCCACCATTTGGTTGGGAGGAGTTCAGAGCCTCTAAAGCATGTGGCTCACTAGAGCATACCTCTGGCATATGGTCTTGCTCCTGGCTGGATGAAGTTTGGAACCTTTGGGATCCACTGCGTGGCTAGCTGAACCACACTCCTGAACTGTGGAGCTTGTGTTCTGATGGTCACAGCTCAAATTCTCCAAGACCTATCAGCAAGGATGTTTGCTCCCTGATGGGCTGCTCTGGGGCTCCGTGCTGAGCTAGACTCAGTACCTCTGTGACCTGTGAGGCTGGTAACCCCTGATGGATTGCACTGGGACACTGGGCTGGACAGAGCATGGAGCCCCTTTGCAGTAAGTACGGATGCACCCCTGGAGTGTGGTGCTGGGGCCTTATGCCTGGCTGGGTGGAGTTCAGAACTTCTGGGGCCCAGGTGGCTAGGCAGAGTGCCCAATGTTAATGTTATAGGCAGCCAAGGTAGATAAAAATATTATAGACAGTGAAATAGGGCTAGGTCCTAGAAAGAGCCAGTGGAGAAGACCTTGTAACTGTGGGGAAGACAGACACTTCCACTGTGAGCCAGGCCTTAATATAAAAGATAAAACAAATGTATGTATATACTTACAAATATCAGACATTTTAAAATTTTACATATATATTTTTGTACAGGAGTTGTACTTAATACCTCATGCTTGTCAGGTGGGCACTGTTCCACTGAGCTATATTCCTGGCCCCTATGGATTGATGCTCTAAATAGGTATTGATCACCTTGAGGAAGATAGAAGGAGCCACTAACCCAACTGCCTACAATAACAGCCCCTGTTCTGTATTCATGTCCTCTTACTACATAACTCACTTCCCCATTTGTCCCCACCTTATTTTAACTGAGCAGTTATACTCATGATCTTATTGGTTGACCATAATTCTTTCACACCCTATACCCACATTACAATTTCCCATTTTTCCCTCCACTTTAAACTGGCCTCACCTTGTGGTGTTGATATAAGGGAATGAAACTCCCAACCTACTAGATGTCCAGTACAAGTTTGTGTTCTCTAAAGCTGAAGAATGAATTTTAGGAACCATGGAGCTTAAGAGCAGAATATATTTATTGAGAGAGAGAAAACTTCTGTCTGAGAGAGACAGAAGTGGTCCCAAGTAAGTTGCCAAGGCTATGTCTTTCCTAGGGATTTTTATACAATAAAATCATGAAGTGAGATGGGTTCAAGATGGAAAAGGGAACTCACAAGGTGAGCGTGAGACTGAACTATGGTTAAACAATAAAATTAATTGCTCAGGTAAAATTGATTGAAACAGGAACAAATGGAGAAGCCAATCATGTAGAAAGCTGGCATTCTTAGGGGGCAGTGACTCTTCTTTTAGGGGGTTGGGATAGTGACCCCTGACTTCCTCAGGGTGATAGAGACTTGTTTAGAATATCAGTCCTTAGAATATGGGTGTATGTGTTTGGTCTTTTGTCTTGAGACCTGGCCCACAGCAAGAGGTGTCTGGTCTCCCCAACAGTTGCAAAGTATCTGGGCTTCTGCACTGGCTCCTTTGAGGACCTAACCCTCTCTCACTGCCTATAATATTTCTAACTAACTCAGCTGCCTGTAACAGTATTCACCTATAAAATTATCTAGAAAAAATCAGGGTTGTTGGCAATCCACTCAGGACCCCTTCTATCTCTCTCTCAGACAGAAGCTTTCTTTCAATCAGCATATTCTGCTCTTAACTTCTGTTATTCCTAAAGTTCATTCTTTTGATTTTTAGAGAACAGAAACTTGTGTCAGACATTTGGAGTTAGAAGTTTCCTTCTGCTATGTCATGGATATACTAGGTAGAGAAAAATATGCAGCTAATCGTAGGACAAAACATATAATTACTGGATGATTAACTGCTTTTGATGTTTGTGTGGTTTTTCTGATTAGATAATACGTCCTTTTATGGTACTACCAGACGATAAAAGTATTTTTACTTGAATGAAAAACAAACTTTTTTTTGCTTGCTCTCCATGAATTGAACATCACATTGAAATACGTACCCAGTTCTTTTATTTTTTTTTTAAGTTGCAAAATTGCTTAATCTGCTTAATCTCATAAATTTGAATTTATCATTGATTATTCTGTCTCATACTCCCTACAGGAAGGCCTCACAACTCCTGGCCAATTTATCCATTTCATAAAACCATGCAGATCTTCCATTTCACTTACACCTGTGATGATCTTTCTATATTTGCTCTGAAGATGGCATCCCTCAAAGCATTCATTGCTTGAACATCATACCTAACACAAGGGAGAAAAGGTTTTTTACACCTGATGAAACAGTAAACTTTCTTTCCTCCCTTGTAGCCCAAGTGTTGCAAGAAAAGTAGAAGAGAATGGTAAACTAACTCAACTAGTAAAATAAGTGACAAAAAAAATTGAGGCAAAAATTAAGCAGAGGGCTGAAACATTTGGGGAAACAGCCAAAGAATGAAAATTCAATGTATAACTTTTGACTTTAATTTCCATTAACCCGAATACAGTCTCTGAGGCTTCTTATCTGCCTTTTCCACTAAAACCTTTAAGGTATTACTCATGGGAGTAGCTATTTAAAGTCCTTTTTGATAGTTTGAACATCTGGGTCATCGCTAAATCAGGCCTTTGATTGCTTTATATCTTGAAGTTGTTTTCCCCTGTTTTGTTTGGTTTCATTTTGTTTGTATTGGCACTGGAACCCAGGATGCACTGATCTATATCTTTAGCCCTTTTATTTTGAGAGAAGGTCTCATTAAATTGTCCAGGCTGATCTTGAATTTACAATCCTCCTACCTCCAATGTAGCTGGGATTTTAGGCATGCATTATCATACCAAGTGTATCATGGCTTTTAATTGGATTCTAGACAGTGTATGTAGAAGAAAAGTTGAGACTTGATATTAATAACATTTATGTCCAGAAATGGATGTGCTTCTTTTTGTGGTAGGTTGTTGATATGGATAATGAAGTTAGTCATCGGAATTTAAAGTAAGTTTGATACTCTCAGTACATCATAATATTTCTTCTCAGTAAAGAAAATCTAAATGAAGGCAATAAAAATGTTATAAATTGGGAGGAGGAGATAGTCCCAATATCCAATATTACCCAAGTGTTACACATTTAAAATATATAGAAAATAATTTTAAATAACTACAAGAAAAAGCCAGGAGACCCCATAAAAAGGTGTAGAAAATATACATATAAACACTTTTCAGGAGTAGATATCACAATGTTACCGGCAGCTGAGTTAGAAATATTATAGGAAGTTAGACAGGGCTAGGTCCGCTAAGGAGCCAGTACAGAAGCCCAGATACCTTGCAACTGTTGGGGAGACAGATACCTCCTGCTGTGGGCTAGGCCTCAAGACAAAAGATCAAACAAGCACACCTGTGTCCAAGGATTGGTATTCTAAATAGTTTTCTATCACCCTGAAAAAGCCAGAAGTCAGTATGGCAAGCCCCTACAAGAAGAGTCACAGTTCATTAAGAATGTCTGCTTTCTACGTGACTGGCATCTCCATTTGTTCCCAATTTAATCAATTTTACCTGAGAAGTTAACTTATTGGTTAACCACAGTTCTGTTCCACCTTATGCCCATTTTGTGAGTTCCCAGTTTCCTCACCTTGGACCAATCTCTCCTTGTGGGTTTATTCTATAAAAGTCCCTAGAAAAGATAGTCTTTGGCAACCCACTCAGGACCCCTCTGTCTCTCTCAGACAGACACTTTCTTTTTCTCAATAAATATATTCTGTTCTTAACCTCCATTGTTCCTAAAATTCATTCTTCAATTTTAGGAAACATAAACTCATACCAGACATCTAGTAGGTTGGGAGTTTCATTCCCCTATATCAACAATAGCTAACAAATAAACAAAGACATGCTCATTTGTATTCTCAACAGAATTAAAAATTAAGGTGCCACATTTCAGCAACCAGATTGCCAAAAGTTAAGAAGTTTTAAAACACTGACTGTTGAAAAATGCTTGGAAAAACAAAAACTATGGGCAATGTGCAAATTTGTGTGTAGCTAGGTAGCCTTTGATAAAATTAGATGCCTGTGGTAAACTCTTGCGCAGGATTGAGAAGAAACATTGACCAGCACATATTAGACATTCAATAAATGTTTACTAAGTGAAACTCTGTGGTGAGTAGAGTTGAAGCAACTGAACTGCCCATTATAAGATGTACAGAAAGGTATAATGTATGCATCATGAAATATGTATTAACATAGTTATCCTCACAACAATGCTAATGAACATCTATGATATGTGAAAGAAGCATGATGAATAATTAAATTTTTAAAAATTCATTACAATATAAGATACATTGCTATTATTTCCCTTCAAAAATACTCTCCTTGTTTTGAACATAAAACTCTATTAGTCGGGTCAAGGGTTTAGTTCAGTGGTGGCATAAGTGCCTGCTTGACAAACGCAAAGTCATGAGTTCGATCCCCAGTACCAAAGAAAACAAAAACAAAAACCTATTATTCTTGCCACTTTCTGAAGCAGTTCTGAAGTCCTCTTTCATGAGTGTCTTTATAACATATGATAAAAAATAAAGAAAACCTGCTGCTGCTGAGGGCCATCCAATAGAAAGGCAGGCTCATCAAAATAGTACAGTGTCATCATCCACCTCTTTTACTGGATGTGGCACTGTGTGACTCTGAGTTCTTCCCTAAAACCGAAATGACCAGGGCTTCATGTTTTTGTACTGTGGGTCTCTGCTGGAGATCTGCCCTGTAGTCTGACCATTTCTCCCTTCCCAGGCAATCCTTTCTGTGAAAGATTGCTCCTCCTCAAGGGAAGCAGTTTCAGGGGGTAGGGTCATACCTCTACTAGGATCCCAGTGGTTCTTCTACTGTCTGGTGGGCCCAAGTGTGTCTCCCATGCTCTGCAAATCTCTGAAGACCCTGCAATGAGGAGCTGGGCTTCTCTTTCATTGTCCTCTTGAGATTCAGTTTTTTTGTTTTTGTTTTTTGTTTTTTTTTTTTATTTAAGGAGAAAAAAGAAAAAAAAACAGGAAAAGGGTACAAGTTATACAGAATTTCAGAAAAAATAAACAGTAGGAAATCACTAGTTAATTACATATTGTCATCTTAGAAATAGTTGTTGAAGTTACAAAATTAAAGCATATAGAGGGGACTTTCAAACAGTGAGACTGCAAACAGTTCTGTTCAATGATCCAACAAAACTCAGTGGTATGGTTATCTATCTTATATACTTAAATATATATGCAGTTATATCTTTTAGAGAACTTTTTTTTCCTTTCTTTTCTACAATGATAATTACACATTTTGGGTTTTATTACCCCCACAGTTCTTATTACTTTGAAGGAAGTAAAACCAAATGTCACATACCAGGACAGAGTCAGTCAAATCAAAAGGATGGACATAATACATTATGTAAAAACAAAATACAAGGTGATCAACAATGGTTACTATAATGCCTCTTATCTTAAAAAGAATTGCCTATACCATCAGTTATAATAAAATTGAACAAAACAGTAAAGAATAAGACCAATAAAACCAAAACATTGGAGACATTAGAGGACTTCAAAAGAAGATAATAGTCAACCAGAATGGGCATCACAATAAATCTTATTGTCTTCATAGTTGTTGCCTATACTTTCAAACTTGGTACTATCAAGCATAACAGAATAGAGGAAAATCAGTCAAAACAAGATGGTGAGAGCAATACAGAGTTTCAAATCAAGTTAATAGGAAATCAAAGTGGGTTACTATAATATATCCTGGTATTTTTTATTTATTTTTCCCTTAATTAAGAGGATAAAAATGAAAAAATAGGTAATAAAAAGGAGATTGAGATAAAAAAAGAGGGCATAACAACAAAACAGCACAGGTCAAAACATAACCATTTAAGCAAAATAGTGTTTCACCACAAGATAATCTCGACATAATAGTAGTTACCATAGCGTCTCTTCCCTTAAAATCTTTGGGTATAACTTCATATACTGTAGCATCAAACATATCAAGACAATGTAAAACCGTGCAAGAGAATGACAGGATTACAGGGTAGTTAGAACCAACTAACAGAAAATGAACAATGGTTCCTGTATAATCTCCTTGTCTATAAAAGTTTTTGTTTATATTATCACATATAATAATATCCAATAAGATACAACACGTTAAAACCGATGGAGACAAAAGAACAAAAGCTTGATGGGACTTCAAAACAAGAGGATATTAAATCAGCACTACCTATTATGATGTCTTGTTTTCTTCAAAATGGCTGTTCCTACCATCCAACCTTCTCTGCCTCATTTCTGTTGAGCTCTTTTTCTGTCATTAGTTGTCAGTTTGTCCTCTTCATTTCACTTTCTGCTCCATTCATTGTGGCCGCTCTGCCACTGTTTCTGGAATCTTGGTACTTTTCATTTTTAGAATATCCTGCAGTAATCTCTGCAGAGCTGAATTGGTGGTTGCAAATTCCCCTAGTTCCTCTTTATCCTGGAAGCACCTTGTTTTTCCATCAATTTCTAGGGACAGTTGTGCAGGATATATCAATCTTGACTGGAGGTTATTATCTTTCAAACTTGAATTATTTCCCCCCCCTGCTCTTCATGATTTGATGGTTTGTGCCGAGAAGTCTGCTGTAATTCTGATGGGTATTCCCTTGTAAGTGATCTGTTTCTTGTCTTTGAAGGCTTTTAATATTCTGTTCTTATATTGGATTTCTGGAATTTTGATTATTATATGCCTGGGTGTAGCTCTGTTTGGGTTGTAGGTGGCTGGGGTCCTGTATGCCTCATACATCTGAGTATCTTTACCTTTTGCTAAATTAGGGAAATTCTCCTGGATTGTTTCTTGAATTGCCTTTGTAGTTCATTTCTTTGGGTCCCTACTTCTTCTTTTACGTTCTTAATTCTTAAGTTATAGAACCTCTTATCATCTTCCAGCCTTTGTATTATTGCCATTTGTTTGCTTGTTATTTTGAAAAAGTTTTTCATTTCATGCTCCCACATTACAAATCTTTCCTCCAGTTCAGATAATGTATCCTTAGTTTCTTTCAAGCTGTTATGCCAGCTTTCAATAGAGTTTTTAGTTTCCTGGTAATCTCTTTGAACCTGCTTCACGTATTCTATGTTTTCTCTATTTTCTCCATCAAATAATTCTCCCCTTTTTTCTGTTCTTCCATGCTACCATCTGTTTTTTTCTTGGGTGGTGCTTAGCATTTCTCTAACTGTTCTACTTATATCTTGCTTTAGGTCGTTAAAAACTTCACTTTTGAACTTGTCTGTGAGGCTCTGGAGATATCGCTTATGTCTATTGGTGCTGTGTCTGATATTGCATGTTTTATGTCCTCATTATCCTTTGAATTTACCTTTCCTGGATCAGTGTTCTCAGGATTGGGGGTCAAGGACACTTTCTTGATGCTCCCTCTTCTCATACTTTTTGCTCCTTCCATACCAGCCTATATAGGAGGCCCAGTTTCTTTCTTTGTTGGTCACAGTTTGTTTGAATCCGCTGGCTAGGTGTTCACGCCCACTGCAGGGTACTAGGGAGACACAGACCTGGGCAACCTCTGCTGGGCCCGTCCCTCTGGGTCAACCTAGTGAAGGCTTCACTGCTAGGGTGCACCGCCAGGCACTGGAACCTGATTTGGGCTAGCCTACTGGGTCTCACTCTGAGACATCACCCAGGCCAAGCCCTCCCCACCAATCCCGCTTGAGAGGGGAATATGCGACTAAAGTCACTGCAGCATCCTGTTCCGGCTAGTCTGCCCGGTCCCAGAATGTCCTCTGTTGGAGCCTCCTAATCTATGGAAGGGTCCCTGATCTGCTCACTCACCGCAGGTCGATGCAGGGCTCCCTGCCAGTCCTACACTCTCAACTCCATTTGCCAATTCCCACTCTCAGAGATTTCGCGTTCTGTCCCTGCTGTGCCGATTCAGACACAGCAATGGTGGCAAGAAATTCAAATTGCAGCTTCCAGATGCGCAGGTTCCAGCTTCAGCACTGAGATTTTATCTGTTCTGGTTATAGCACCAGGATTGCATTTCCAATTGGTTTCTCTCAGCTTAGTTCATTCCTGGGTCGGCAGGGTATATCTCCCCTTGCTTAGGACTCCTCACTCCGCACCATTCCTGGATTCTAAGCTGGCTAACTCAGAGAGCCACCATAGCTGCTGTTATCTACCCACCATGTTCTCCTGGAAGTCTTTTTTGTGAATTTTTAATCACTTTGACTTCAGAGTTTTCCTTGATCTTCTGCTTTACTGATAATTTCCACTGTCTCTCAGTTTTCCAGTTTTCTATTTGGGTAATATCTGTCGGAATGACCCATCTTTCTAATGCAGGCCACATAAGCCACAATCCTGTGCATAAATTGATGGCCTTCAGGCAAGTTGTCCATTGCTTGTCAATTGTGGCAGTTAGGAAAGAGTGTGTCGGCCTCAGGTACAGGGCTGATGGAGCTGGGGAGTTTTTCTTAGGCAGGATGTGGGTGCACAGTAAGGAACCCAGTTTAGGGCAGGTGCAGCTCAGTTAATATGAGTTCATTGGCTGGAGCTGCATCTACAGTAACTTGTGTTTCTGATCCTATGCTACACTGTAAGTGAGCAGTGTCTTTATGGTCCTTCAGAATGGAATTCTCTGGCTGAACTC
Source organism: Cavia porcellus (assembly GCF_034190915.1). Taxonomy (NCBI): domain Eukaryota; kingdom Metazoa; phylum Chordata; class Mammalia; order Rodentia; family Caviidae; genus Cavia; species Cavia porcellus. The sequence goes on along the minus strand of NW_026947484.1, from coordinate 136,315,426 downwards.
CAAGATAGATACCTTTGATATTAACTTCAACCAAAGCTTGGCAATATCAGGGAAACAATGAAGGTACAATCTATTATCTTAATTTCCACTAATATAACTAAATGAAAATAGTAACCTGGTATGTACAAAGGATCCCAGGCCTTTATAATTAGGTAGTGCTGGGTCATTTGCTATTTGTGCCATGTGACCAAATTTCACATCAATTTCCTTATCTTTAAAGCATAGATAACACAGTGAGCATTAAATCCATGCCAAAATGATTATTCTACTACTACCTGGCTTGTTTTACATACTTAATAAGTGGTAGTTTTGAGCAACTATGCTCCTTACCCAGGGCATTTTTCAGGACTTGTGTAGCTATGTTTCACTTTAGAGGAAAACATTAAAATAAATTGAAAGAGACTCTAAAGATGGTCTTCATCCTAGTAAGGTATAATCACTCTCTGACTTTTCCTTTTCTTTTCTCTTTCTTTCTTTTTTTCTCTCTTTCTTTCTTTCTTTCTTTCTTTCTTTCTTTCTTTCTTTCTTTGTGGCAGCACTAGAGATTGAATACAAGATCTCACCTATAAGAGACAAATGCTTTACCACTGAACTACATCTCCAGTCCATTTTTCCTTTTCTTTTAAAAGTTTGAGACATGACCTCTATATGAGGCCCAGTCTCAAACTCATGATCCTCTTGTGTCGGCCTCTGGGTAACTGTGATTACAAGTGTGTGCCATCATGCCTGTTTGGCCAACTTTTGAAACTCACTAAAACCACCAAAAACAACACCACCACCCAAAACAAAGAAAAACCTCATTTTCAATGAATCAATTCAACAGCCACATTATCAGTCAGATATATTCACTACAAAAAACAGAAATCAATTCTTGCTGGTATAAGAAACAAACAAACAAAAAATTACACTAAAGAGGTGCTGTATAGCTCACTAACTCACTGGCAGGACTATAGAATCAGGCTTAGAAAGTGACCAGGAATAAATGGAAGAGAGGAAGTGAGAGCCCTGGCCAAAATACTGCCAGTGAACTTACAGGTGAGAGGGCTGCTGCCGCACAGTTGAGGGGTGCACATCTTGGCCAGCACCACGGCCAGTAAAGCACCCATTCTAGCACTGGATGCCTGATGATGCCAGGAGGAACTGCTGGAGCTGGCCATAGAAGCAGATGCTCCACTGTTCCTGTTTCACTTCACTGACGCACACCGGGCTCTGTGGCTGCCAGTTTGGCATACTGAGAAGAGAGACTGCCGTGCATCTAAGGGCTGAGCAAACTGCAAAAAGTTGGGTGGTTGGATGACATGTGAAGCTATTAGCTCTATCTGTGTACTTCCTTTCTCCAAAAGTCCCATGATAGTCGTTACCATTTAGGTCACTTTTAAATAGATTTCTGTAGTTGTAAAGCCAAATGTGCCCTAACTAATGTATTCCATTTAAAGAGTTGGGCTCACGCTATCTGGTCTATGCCAGAGTTTGTCTTTTTCCATGTTTACATTGTCACTAAGAGCCCAACGTGGCCTGGTAACACTCTCAGCTTCTACTTCACTGGAAACATTGCTTTATTCCCTAGACTATTCCTCCTCAGATCCTGAAACCTTTGTATGAGTGGAGTCCTGAGTTACAGAGAACACAAACAAACTTTTCCATGTGAGAGTGAGGCATAACTCCACTCACAGCCTCTGATTTGCAGGATGTTTTCTTCTTATGGTAGAAGTGGCACCATATATTGGCCACTGGAACCACCTTACAACCTCATCTGCCTTTGTTTCTAATGCAGTTCCAGCCCTGAGCCTTGGGTGACATTCTGTTCTACCCTCTGAGATTGGCAGCATATACTGTGGCTAGCAGCACACTGCTCCCTAGCTGTCTGGAGCTCAGTGTATAAATGTTCATTGTCATTACTGTTCAATAAGACCAGCAGTTTTTGCATGAGGAATCACTCCTGAAAGTCCTGTTGCCCTCATTCTTTCCAAAAAAAGTATGCTACTGGTCAAAACCAGGGCTATGTGAGACACCGTGGCTGTGTTTTGAGCTTCTTCCATGAGTTCTTAGCTACTGAGAGGAGCATAAACATGGTGGGCAGGGACAACGACTCTGAACACAGAGCATGGGATCACTCCAGGAGGACAAACTTCTGCCTTTCCACTTCAAGGTAGGACCTGGGGCTGGCTGGTCCTCTGGAGAATATAGTGCTATAATGGGATCTTCAAGTCAGTAAAGAGAACAAGTTGGCTGCTCAGAAGTGGCAGTAATATGTAAAGAAATGAACATCCATGCTCATTCATTTGGATGCTGAAACTTGAATATTACTTTTTATATCTCATAACATGTTCTTCTTTTTAGCTATTTTAGAATATAAAACTAGTTTTGGCTTATAGCATACAAAGACACCAGAGTTTGCCAATTACTGATATAAAATACATTTTCCAAAAGGTTTTCATATCCAAATGTGTCTAACTTATTGTTGAGGTCACATCACTGAGGCAGCAGGTAGGATAGGAATTACTAGCCCCATTTTATAGAAAAAGAAGTCTCAGAAGGCTTAAATAACATTCTAAGGATAATTAATAAGAAATGGAGATTAGATCTCATTCTGTGTCTAAGTTACTTTTCTCTCATTGCTGAGACAAAACACTTGATGCCCAAAATTAAAGAAAGAAAGGAGTATTTAGCTCTTAGTTTGTAGAAGTTCCAGTTTATAATTAACTGGCTGAATAAGAAACTAAGACTTCTTGTGAGTCAGGGCCATGTGTGGGCTGACTGGGGAAAAGCTAGATGCTAGCCCTCTCTTGTGAGTCGGTGCCATTTGTGGACTGGAGATGGAGAAGTCAATAAGAGGCTGAGACCTCCTGTGAGTCGGAGCCATGCACAGGCTGACTGATGGAGAGGTAGATACCAGCCCCTTCCGGCACATAGGCAGGGAGCCAAAAAGAGCCAGTGTTCCTCCCATCCCGCCCCCGCTGATAAGTGACTGGCTGATCTGGAGAAACATAGGCTGTAATAATAGCTACAACTTAATGCTTGTAATGTTTAGTGTTTCACTGATTTTGCAGGCCCAAAGCCAGTAGTCTGATCATCTATTCAGAGGATAACAATATGCAATGTAGCATCTATGGGGGATCTCCTTCTAAGGGTGGTGGCCATTGTTACTTCCCTATTATTTTGTTTTAAAATATCATATCATTCTCATTGTTTTGTTTGGCTGGATTTTATTCTGCTTTATCTTGATTTTGTTGTATCTGATAGCATGGGCAGCTGTATGGAAGATAATAAAATATATTATGATAGCCATTTTGGATTTATCATTAGCTTGTTTTGAAGTCTGTAATACATTCATTGTTTTGTTTTTAATGGTTCTATTCTATTTCTATTTTGTTTGATTTTACTATGTATGAAGGTATGGCAGCTATTTTGAAGACAACAAGAGGCATTATGATAACCATTGTTGATTTCCTATTGTTTTGCAGTCCTGTGTCACTTACACTGGTTTGTTTTGATCGGCTTTATTCTGTTTTATTTTGCTTGGTTTTATTCTCTCTGAAACAAAATTTTAAAAAAGGAAAGAATCCTTTATCCTTAAAAGATAACTTGGAAAAATGAAGGGAGACCCTATTTGCAAACACCATTACACAGAGTGAGGGTTTCAACATCTAAATGGAGACAGTACATCATGATATTACAGGTTTTGTGTTCAATACTATTTATGAATTTTAAAAACCTTTTAAATTTGGAGAAAATCATCCATACATTTATTTGTTAGTTGGTTATTTGAATTGTTTTTGAGCATCTACTCTGTGCTTTTCAAATGACTAAAAGTCTCAGGACTCACAGAACTCCTGTAACCCACTTAAACATTGCTTGCCTCCTTTTCCTGTCTCTCATTATCACCTATCTTTGTTCCTGCTTAGCTATTGAATAGATTTCTGAAAGATTTTAAATACTTTACTTATTAGAGCTCCACCTTTCCTTTGCAAGCAGCTCAACAAACAGAAGACGGCAACTGCTGTGTGTCCCCCATGCTTGCTTCCTTGTGTGACTTCTCAGCAACTCTTTCATTAGTCTTTACCTCCTTACAAGAGGGAGCCTTTGCACACACAGATATTATGTTTGGCTATTAAGTAATTAATAGTTAATGACTTAGATTTTCAATTTTTCCCTATTAATTCTAGCTAGCATCTAGTTCACTTTTAAGATGAATTCAGATTTTTAAATGACTCTATTTTTCCCTCAGAATGCACTTTTAAAATTTTTTTAAAATTTAAAAAGTTTAAATTTCAAAATACATTTTAAAATCACATGTTTATATAATATTAAAAAATATACTTAAAATAAATAGAAAGTGGTTTCCCATCATCACAGAAACTGATAGAATCAAGATGAGAAAATATATACCTTTGGTATGAAGATAAAAAGAGTTGCTATAACCACTTTTAAAATTACAAAGCTGCCATTTTTAGAGTTAAATAGCTTTCCCAAAGTCACACAGCAGTTAATGAAAAGGAAATGGTTCAAATTATGATCTGACACTCGTGCCTTTTATACTTACCTCCTAGACAGTGTGCTTACATTTCTGTTCCATCACGTTGAGTTGAATGTTCTGCCTTGAATTGGAGCTCCCTTAAGGTCAATACAAACTGTGGTTGACTACATTTAAGGTTTCCCAGATAGTCATGCTCTTGTGTAATCTCCTACATTGATTTAGGGCTTAGACACATGCTTTGCTTTGATATGTCAGCAAACTTGGAACACATTCAACATGAGTTTGTATGTTGAAACATTGCTATGGAGAAAAGTAAGTGAACTCCCCACCATATGTAAGTCCAAGTGAAAAAACATTGAGGTTGTACAGACAACTCACAGAAGCAGAAAAATAGTAATTTACTGTTTTTAATCTATGAGTTTTGGGGCTTTTTGTTCTGCAATAATAGGTCATTGAAGTACGTGCTTTCTTTATGTTTCATCTTTGTTTTAAATTATTTGTGTATTTGTTCAGCAAGTAAATTCTCTGCTGAATCACCTTCTGTATCACAGGTACTGTGATAAACACTGAATACAGTGCTGAAGGAGACAGACCCCTACTATAGACATGCATCTGGGAAGGAGTATGAATAAATAAAAATGTGGTTATAATACTGTGATGCTTCAGTGTGTGACTGTGGCAGCCTGGAGGATGAAAATATTACTAGGAGAGTAGATGTGGTCTGAACAAGAGGCCCAGAGCACCCAGTGGGAGGGAGTCTCAAGGGAGATGTCCCAAACTGAGACCTTTCTGGCTTTACTACAAGAAAATACAGGAAGAAAAATAACTTGGGTATCAAAGAACAAGGATGTCTGCTATTTGACATTTTTAAGGTTAATCTAAGCAATTTTTTGGACGGAGGAAGGACAGTTGCCAAACCTAGCATTCTTCCCTGATCTTTTTTTTTTTTTTTTTTTTTCCTTTTTATCGGTACCGGGGATCGAACTCACGATCCCCTGCTTGCAAGGCAGGTGCTTATGCTGCTAAGCTATCTTCCCTAATCTTTAAACATGTATTCTAAGGCTCAAGTGTTTTTCCTCCATAGGTCCTTTGTAAATCTTGAACCGTATATTTTAAGCCCGTGTGCTTTTGTCCTGTAGCCCCTGTTATAGCCATTCAGGAGGATAAGCACTGGGCACTGTATTGAAGAACCCAGGAGTGCCACTTAACTCAGTTTGAGGAGAAGGTGTCATAGGGAAACATTTGATGCAAATACTTGATGCAGATTTACTTTTGGCTGCTATAGATGCAAAGTTTAAAAATGTGGCCAATGTCACTCTGCCATTAGTGCAAATAGAATTTCTCCAGAATCTTTCTTGAGCACCCTGAACTCAAAGAGCATTTATTTCATTAAATATTTTGGGGTTTTCCCCCAATTTTATATTGTTTGTGATGGAAATGCAGTCCCATTAATAAGAGCTAAGATTTTTTATTTCCCTTTTGGTTGTTTGTTTTTGAGACAACCCCAGGCTGGCTTGTACTTGTAATCCTGTTCCTTGGCCTCCCATGTGCTGAAATTGGTGTTTAACACCATGCCTCAAGAGCTAGATTCTTATGATCCAAACAGCTAGGCTTTCTGAAGGTTCAATTTTCTGAAACCAATTAGCCTCTTTTCCTATATCAATAGTTTTTGACTAAAAGTGAAAAAGTAGAACAAATTATTAGAGTAGCCAAGGTTAAATATGAATCAAATACTGATCATGAGGTCATGAAGTCATGGGTTTCAATGCGCAACACCAAAAAAAAAAATTATATACATATATAAACTATATATGTATATAATTCATATATATATAAAATATGAGAATATGTTTATAAAGCAGGGCTCAAAGGAAGCAAATATTAAACTACAGTGTAGATTAGTACTTTTTTTGAGGTATTGCTGGGGGTCAAACTCAAGGTCTCATGCATCTAGGCAAGCACTCTACCACTGAGCTGTACCCCAACGTTTATTTGGTACTATCCTTACGTTCCTTACCAGTCACTAGATCATACAACTGTTTCCTCTCCACCCAAAGCTGAAAGAACACATAAATAACCAAGAGAAAAGTGATTTGGGGCAGTGACAAGGCTGCTTAGAGATGGTGGTAGTGTTACAGGCAACTGAGTTAGAAATATTATGGGCAGTCAGACAGGGCTGAGCCCTGAAAGGAGCCAGTGCACACATTTAGATACCTTGTGATCGCTGAGGAGACAGGCACCTCCTGCTGCGGGCCAGATCTCAAGACAAAAGGCAAAGCAAATACAACCACATCTGAAGGGTTGATGGTCCAAATAGCTCCCTATCACCCTGAAGAAGTCAGGAGTCACAATTCCAAACCCCTACAGGAAGAGTCACTACCCACTTACCACATGCTTGTTCCTGATTTAATCAGTTTTACCCGAGCAATTAATCTTATTTGTTGATCACTTGCTCACCTTAGGAGTTCCCATTTTTTCTGACCTTGGAACCATCTCACCTCATGACTTTACTCTATAAAAGTCCCTAGAAAAGACAGAGTCTTTGGCAACCCACTCGGAACCCCTTCTGTCTCTTTCAGACAGAAGCTTTCTTTCTCTCAATAGATTTATTCTGCTCTTAACTTCCATTGTTCCTAAAATTCATTCTTTGATTTTAAGAAGCACAAACTGGTACCAGACATCTAGTAGGTTGGGAGTTTCATTCTCCTGTATCAGTAGGACCTCCCATATGTCACAGATGGAAAAATCAGTGCATTAAGATAAGTACAGACATAATCACTCACAATTATTTTAGTTAAAAATACAAAACAAAGCAAAACAATCTACATGCTTATTCATAGAAATAACTCACAGCCTAGAAGAAACTCCTCAAATAGATAGTGCAGTTTTAATTAGTTGAGTTTGGAGACTAATTAATATGCAAATGAGGATCTTACCAATATTAATCATCTGTTTTACTAGGCTGCTTTTACTAAAGGGTTTCTAACGAGTTTGCAAATTAAGTTTCTTTGACATTAAAAATCAGCTAAATGGCTGTCTGAGAATAATCTCTTCTAACTCAAGGGCAGGAAAGGGAAAAAAAAATTTTTTGGATGAAAAACAGCAATGTTGAAAACCAATTCCCATGCTGGCAAGCACTGTGCATGAATTCTGTATCAACGCTTTTCCAGCTCTAATTCAAACCGTTTCAGCAAGACAGACACCAGAAATCAGTTGGAACAGGAACAAATATGAGTCATGGTGATTTAAAGATACATGATCTAGAAAGTTCCATCATATAACTTGCATGTTGTGTTGGTGCCCGCCATTGTCAGAATCCCAAAAGGCTTACATATACGTATATATTTTTAAAATTTCTTTTTATGACATTTAACATATCTCCACAGTTCTCTTTTCTTGGAAATATTGAAAATTGAGTTGGATCCTAATTTATCAGGGATTTTATGAAGTATGGGAATGGATTACAAACTTTCCTGTGGTCACTTTAAGTTTCAAGATGCTTTTTTTGGGGCCAGGGGTTTAGCTCAGTGGTGTAAGTACCTGCTTGCCAAACTCAGGTGAGTGACACCCAGCACCAAAAAAAAAAAAAAAAAAAAAAAAAAAAAATTGTTTGTTTTATTTTCAGACAGAATCTCATTATGTAGTTCAGGCTGGCCTTGAACTTGCTTATGTAGCTCAGATTGGCCTTGAAGGTACAGTGATTCTCCTGCCTGAACCTCCTGAGTCCTGGGATTGCAGGCAGGCACCACCATGCCCAGCTTTAAGATGCATTTTCATTCAGTTTGTAAAAGTGTGTTTGGGCATGGGTTCTATTTCGTTAACCATTTTCAATGTCAGTTAACTTCATCAATTGTCACATTTGGCTATTTAATACAGAACATTACTAACTGCATCATTGTCTCATTTGGCTATTTAATACAAAACATTACAATCCAAATGTATACAATACTTCAGTCTACTATCTCTAGTAAGAAGGTCAGAATGAATGTCTAGTAGAAAGACAATAAACCAGATACATACTTTTGAACCTCTTGTCCTTTAATTGAAACATACAGATGGCTTAAAAATGTTTTCATGCCCATTACATCCCTATAAAGATTCAAAGAAATGTTTGAAATGATACTCTGTTCAATCAGTTTACAATCTGTATTTTTTCTCAATTGTACTCTTCCCACATCTCCTTTTCTATGGCAGTTTGTTGACAGTGATCATAATTTAGGCTAGAGATTTTACTTAGATTTTCCTTGTTTATTCATTAGTCTGTTTAGTAAGTGTTTTTAATAGGGTTGACGCAAAGTGCTCAGCACTTAGTACCAGAGCAGGTACTGTGAGATACATGTACTATATACATACAGAGTGAGCCAAAAAGTGTATACACACTTCAGGAAAGGAAAACTAATATATGTCTGGAAGCTAATGGCTACCATTTTGAGCACCTCTTGTAATTGTAGAGTCAGAGATACTTGCATTAATCTTATGCTGTCTCCATAAATTTAGTATTAAAATATTTATACATTTTTCTGTTTCTGAAGTGCATATACATTTTTGGTAGAATCTGTATTTATCAGTTTCAAGAGATCTAATCTACCAAGAAAATAAAACATGTGATAACAAGCTCACTTTGAAAGTTATGTGATAAAGCTGTGGTTGCTTATCTCACTTATCTCATAAACTTGCTGCATATCTTTGAGAACACCCTGTTTCCACCTCTTTCTTAATATCAAAGATAGTCTTAGTGTGAAACTTTGGAGAACAGGGTAGGATTGGTGATTTGTTACTTTTCTTTCACAAGTGTAAAGTGGCTACTGGTTAGAGAAAGCTCTCGTCCCACCTTTCTTTCTCAGGAAAAGACCTTCCTTCAGTCTACGAACATTTTTACTTGCTGAGTGTTAGTGATGATGAATCGGTGGCACTCGCTTACAGATGTTCAGCCCAGGAGCTCTCTGCTGTATTTTTTGGTCTTGTTATATTCTTTGCTTGTTTGAACCTTATTTCTTTTGGTCAGTGTCTGTGCTAAATGTCATGGCCAGTAGAAAACAGTGCTCAGCTCAGATTCATTGAAATTCATGGCAAAGAGAATGAAAGCCCTCAATCAAAAGGCACAAGATAGATTTTTGCAAAGAAATAACGGCCAGAAAATTAATCCAAAGCGTGCTTCAGTTTGGGCTTCTATACAAGCATGTCTTGGCGCAGATCTGGACTCGAGGTTGTGGGAGCTGCAGAAGTGGAAAATGGAAATGGCTCATCTGCACCTGCCCTTTTCTCTAGAGATCTGGCTCATCTTCTTCCATGACACACCAGACCAGCTCACACTCTGAAAAAGAAAGCTTTGGCCACCCCTATATGTCCACACCCTAGCAGGCTGGCCTCACTGTGGCTTTCACTGGAACCATACGTAGCGTTTTGCTGTGTAACTGTATGACTGGATGTACGATGCATTTCTGTGGCACGTGTGACTTCCAGTCTTTAGCAACTCTGTCCAATAGCACCTTCTCTATGACAAGAATGTTTTACAGATCTGCAGTGTCCAGTGCAGTAGCTACTACCCATATGGGGCTACTGCACTCTTACAGTGCAGAACTGAAATTTTCATTGTACTTTTTTTTTTTTTTTGTCTTTTTTCTTTTTTTGTCTTTTTCCTTTTTTATCGGTACCGGGCATCGAACTCATGACCGCCTACTTGCAAGGCAGGTGCTTATGCCGCTGAGCTAAATCACCAGCCCTGTACTTATTTTTAACTTAAATAGCCACATATATGGCTAGCAGCTACCAGAATGGTAGAAAATAACTTCACATATTTGTGTTTTCATAAATGGAAATGTCTAAATGACACTATTTTCATTTAGGAACATGAACTAATTCTCCTTACTTGATATAAAAGGACAAATACAAGTTCAAAACATTTTGTCTCCAATATTCAGGAGGCTTCTCAGGTTATGTCACCTTAATACCCAAATATCAATGGTGAAAAGAAAATAACTTTAGATACTAGATGTTTTACCAGATGATTTAGGTGATTTGAATATCAGAAGATGACTAAAGTGTCAGGCTTCTCCCTGTCCTCAGGCCGCACTGTTAGGCGGGGAAATAATGTATTTAGATCAAGGAAATCAGGAAAAAGGTACACCTGCTCTGCTATTGATACAAATTAACACTCAATGAGAGTAGTCTAATGTAAGTCACCAACTGCTTACTTTGATTATTTTCTGTTTATTCTTTGCATCCCACATGGACAAGTAAGATTGAAGTTTACTAGTCTTTAATATTAGGATCAACATAAATGATTTTATAGCCAGTACAAGAAATTATGAAAATATAAAGTAAATGTAAATAATAATATTAATAACCTCTAGAATTAAGTACAAGCCTGTTTAGAAAAGATTACCAAATAACTTAATGGTGTGTCTACAGTGGAGTTAAACTTGCCATTAATTGAAAGTTACAGTCTAGTATTGTAAATGATATATCTTAGTAAACCATAAAAAGCTTTTCTTGAGTATATGGTAATATATGTGAGACTATGCTGAACTAATACAAAAACAGCATACAATCCAGAAATTTTATGTTGATTTTGTGATGTCTGCAGATTTAGCATAGATGCTGTGTCTGAGAGGAAGCACTGTCAGTGTCTGCAACAGAGTTAGAGGCAACCAGAGAGAATGAACGCTCCTGAGACGCTGAACGTAGACTGCCGATTCCCTTAGCTGGCTGAGTCTGTGCTGATCGGCCAGACACATACGACTCACTAGAATTTTGTCGCTTTTAAATTGTCACCATCAGGTTAATGCCATTTTCGTAAATATTATTGATTTACACAAGGTTGAAAAATATGGTTTTTTAGGTAAATGAGGCATTCTGCCCCTCACTTCTGGAGAGGGCCAGAGTACCTGCTCCTGTGACTGCACTAATATGCCTCCAGGAAAATACCGAGCTGCTTGTTTATACTGACCTTCTTCCTACACAGGGCTCTTATGAGACTCAAATGAGATCCTGAGAGAGTTAGACGTTAGTGGCAGCAATCAAACAATCAAAGCACCTGAATTCTAATCCTGGCCCTTTCCCCATGGCTTTGAGTTTTCCTTTCCTTATGTGCAGAGCAGGTAAGAATAGTTGTGTATCTCCTAGAGGGTGTACACATTGTACAACACACCACGTGAACACAGTGTTTAGTTCCGTTTCTGTTGTAGTCACAGTCGTTTCCAGTCACCAGCTTCTGGATGAGATTCATGTGCCTTTATCCCATCCCTTTGTCACCAGTTGCACAGTGACACAAAATGATTGGCTGGAATTCGTGGTGTGGTGTGTGAAGGAGAAATTGAGTGCAAGAAGAAGAACCATAAAAGGCCTCCACAGCACGGGCTTGACTTCATTAAGCAGGTGCAATATTCATCTGGTGATCTATCCTCAGTCAGACCCAGCCTCCTGACCTTTAGCCAGCTTAGCAGTGCCGTCAGCAGCTGGGGGCCCTGCCAAAGGGCACAGGAGGGAGGGCTTCCCAAGTTGCACTTATTGTAGATTATCTCGGGAATATTCAAGTACTGTGAAAGAAGCCCCTGGCTTGTAATTTTACTTAAAAAAAAAATCTCCCAGATAATGAGCGTTTTGCCTAATAAGAACTGTAGGATTGATTAGGTTCAAACTGTTAACCAACATCCTTATGGTTAATGAAGCAGCATTGAAAATGGCTCTTGGTTGCTTACAAACTTAAATCATACCAAAGTAAGAAGAAAAGCAGAGTTAATACATTCAAGATGAGGGACACAAAATATTTGCTGTTTGAAAAGTTAATATTTATTGAGCGTTATCTCAGCAGTGGGCAAGCAATAAACTTTGATAATTATTGTTAAAACATTCTTTTGTCGTGAATTCTGAGAGGAGGATGGAAGCTTCTGCCATTTTAATTCCTTTGTTAATGTCTTTATGAATGCAATTAACACTTCATTCACGCTTCTTTGTTTCTGGATCCCATTAGGATGTGGTTTATGCCAGTTCCTCTCTCCCAGGAGACAGCCCGCATCACACAACATTTCACTCAGCTGTGTGGCTGAGCACTGACAAACTCAATTTGTGGAAGGCTAGCACGAGTTGACACCATGCTGTGGCAGTTGTCCTGATGGGAGCAAACGACTCATTTCACTGCAAGGTGGAGCCCACCTTCTCCGGAAGCATGCTTGTGCACAAGAGTGTAGCAGACAAGGAAAGCAAGCTGACACAAAGTCGAAGAACTCCTGGGAGATGCAGGGAGCAGGGAGGGATGGGAGGGGAACGGGATGAGAAAAAGAATTAAGATGTGTTATGTACATGTACAGACTTCCCCCCAATAAATGTAATTTAATCATCATGTACTGCAAACATACTAATAAAAAATATTTTCAAATAGTGATTTAAATACAAAAAAGCTATTGAAGTGCTACAGAGGAAGAAATGCTAAGAGAAGAATATAGCCCTGGTCACAAATAGGAAAGCCAGCCACACATTGCCTGCTAGGTGTCACAGGCTGCTGTAATCCTCAGCAAACATTTAGTGAGGGGTAATTGTGTACAAAGTGATGGGGGAGCTCAGAAGACAGGGACACAGCTTCTGCTCTCTGGAGCTTATTATTTAAATGAGAGATGGAGACATGCATAACAAATAGAAGGTATACAGGCCACTAGAGGCTGTGTCCTGAATGAGAGGATAGACCAAAAGAACTCTAGGAGTTAAGATCTCTAGATGAATAATTTGAAGGAAACTGTTCTGGAGAGGTGCGATTTAAATAAAACATTTCCCCTGCCCATCCTATGATGGAGATGACCAGCTAGGAGGAGGAGGAAGACTGGGGGCACTGAAGAGAGGCAGGGAAATTTAGGCATTAACAGAAGTGTAGAGGCATGAAGAATAAAAGGATTTGTGGCCATGATAAATTATTTCCCTTTATATTAAAGCCTCTCCTCCAATTGATGGCATCATTTCTATTTCAAATATCAGTGTGATATTTGCTCAACAGCCAAAGGCACTGCAGATGAATATATCTGAATTGTACTAAGATACTGTACAGAAGGAGAGGCAGGAGGGTTCAAGGGAATCAGAGACAAGGAAGGAAAGATGGAAGGAGGGGTCGACAGAAGGAAAGGAGGGAGAGTGGGAGGGAGAGAGGGGGCAATGCCCATCATTTGTTACCGTGTTTTTTTCTTTAAATGAAAAAATGTTGCTGATAGGCAGGCCCGAACCTGTGCCATAATTGTTAAGTTTGGTTTTCTTCACCAAAGGCAAGAAGAGTGGGATTTCTAATAAATGTTATGAAACATAATATAGTACTACAAAAGGAAGCAAGGCACCCTATAGCTCCTAGTAATCTGCACCTAGCAATAAAAGTGAGGAAATCAAAAGTATTCCTTTTTAAACTTTATTTGATGATATGATTGATTGTTTACTTTCCTCTGAATTACTCCAAAAATGTAGCGTTTATTTTATTCATCATATACCCTCAGTACCAAGGTATTCCTCAAGGCCAGGGATTTAGCTCAGTGGCCTAAGTGCCTGCCTGGCAAGCACAATGTTATAAGTTCGATCCCTGGTACAAAAAACAACAACAACAAAAAATCCCAAGGTATCCCTCATGTCTCTTTCAACCAAACCCGATTGTCAACGCTATCATGTTACATTATAATAAAGCCTGGGTACATATTTGCCCAGTTGACCAACCCTGAGGTCTTGCAGTGTTACAGTTAGGGTTATGCCCAAACAACACCCCGTGCATTAAGAATAGGTTCATTGGGGCTGGGGATTTAGCTCAGCGGCATAAGCACCTGCCTTGCAAGCAGGCAGTCGTGAGTTCGATCCCTGGTACTGATAAAAAGGAAAAAGACAAAAAAAAAAAAAAAAATACAATAAAGAATAGGTTCATTTTGTTTATGTTTCTTATGTGGCTGTTCTTTCTGGGGAAAATGGCTGCTGTTGTTACAAATGATTCCTGAGCAAAGAAAAATTAACAGTAATATTACCCTTTATCCTACTCACATTTTTAAGCATTGGTAATTTTGAGGAGGCTGTTTCTTTTTTTGAAACAAATAGTTGCCCATTGTCCATTTTAGAACTACAATTGTGATTTATTGGAAGAATAACAACTCACTAGAATGATCAAATTAATTTTTAGCTATTAAAAAGGGAAAGAAAACTAGTGGATTGAAAGGCTTTAAAAAACCTTTACTTTTGTGAGTGTGTGTATGCGTGTGTCTTAAACAGAAAAAAACGCCACCCTGTATTCCCTGACCTCAAGCCATTAGGTGCCAATGTAAAATATAGAGTCTGTTTTGTTGCATCCGAGAAAGATGTAAATGTGCAAATATGATAGCAGAGGGTTTATTTTCTTTCCCCTCTCTCAGGAATGGTCTGACAGCCCCAGGCTTGAGAATGTGTCTCTCCCAAGTACTCTGTCACCCTGGTAACCATGGAGACCATGACGATCGATTAGATGCCATCTGATCTCAACCTCATAAAAAAAAAAAAAGGCAGCAGATGGCAACCAGGCCACTAGACCTGTCTCAAGAGAGATGAAGAGGAAGAGAAAGGGAAGGAAGGAAGGAAGAGGAGGTGGGGGTGGGTTGGTGCAGAGAGAAGAGAGCACAGAAGTGACATAATAAGAATGTTAGAAAACGGTACAGAATGAAAAACAAGGAAAACAGAAATAAGGGAAGGAGGAGACAAAAATGGGAAAAATGAAACCAAAACACAAATGCGTGATGACCTCATAGTGAGTTGTGGGAAGAAAATCTGATAATGAAAACCCTTCAGCCATCCCCTAACTTAGGTCGCAGTGACAAAGAAGAACACAGAACTGGAGCTCTAGGGCCTCTCTGAGGAACACTGACAATCATGCCCTGTGGATTTCTATGACACCTGGAATTTGATATATCCATAAGAAGATCCTGAGACCTGGCTCTCAGAGTGAACATCCTTGATTTAGGTGAGACCTTTCAGACACCTGGATGAAGAAGACCTAACATAGCTGTAACTCCCTCTCAGCAGTGTTTTAGTCATACCTTAAAGAAAAATGTGACTATCAGGTCTGCTCAGACCCAAAAAGAAAAGAAAAGTCTACTGGTAAATGTGGGTGTGTTAGCCCATGTCCCAGAGTAGTGTAACGGCTAACATTTATGAAGTTCTTTTTTGTGTTTGGTACCTGAGATGGAACTCATGAGCATGTTCTTGCCAGGCAGATGCTGTGCGGCTGAGCTAAATCCTTGGCTCTGAGTTCTTAATGGTGTGGCAGACACAGTTTAAAACAAGAGAAAGAAAAGAAAAACTACTTCTGACCCATTTGTTTTATAAGCATGATATGTACATACGTGTATAATATGTAGCATTTTATGAATTCACACACATAATACCTTCACCAAACACAGTGCTAAACTTTAAATATCATTGTTTAACCTATGCTTTTAAACATGACATTATGATCACCTTTTCATGGTTTTATCTGATCTTATTTAATGATAATATAGTATTCTTTTGTTTCATAATTTACCTCCTTACTTTTAGACTTTTTCCAGATTTTTGCCATTATAATATAAATGATACTCTGGTAATCATTCTTATTCATGAGCCTTTTTGAACTCTTCTTTGGCCTTAGGTGAAAATATAATTACTGAGTTAAAATATATTGTTTCCTTTGAATTTTTGAATTTAAGTACTATATATACACACACACACACATACACACACACACACAGAAAAGTATATTTTCTGTGTATATATATATATATATATATATACATACAGAACACACATATATACAGAATATATTCTGTATATATACATATATATACACACATATATACAGAAAAGTGAATAAATCTTAAGGACATAGCCAGTTTGATTGTAAATACTATATAATTATAGTTAATATATATAACAGCATATATATGAGATATATATTTATAACCATTATCCAGATCCTCGTATTAAATATTTTTCCTCCTTTGTGCACTTTTCTACTCAGTATTTACATTATGCTTTTGAGCCTAGTATAAACAGAATTATAGGATATATATTCTTTTGTTTTTGGTTTTTCCCATTCAACATAATGTGTGTCAGATTGTTCCAGCTGTGGTATATACCAGAAGCTCAATCTTTTCATTTCAGTGTAGTATTTTATTTTTAATGTAGATATAATAATCTATTGATTCATATTATTTTGATACACATTTGGGCTAATATGAATAAAGTTACCATAAATGCTCTTGTACATGTCTTCTGTTGTTCCTGGTTTTTAAAATGTAAAATAGAAGTGAAGTTACTAAGCCGAAGCATGGGCGTTTGGTTTTAAATGCAGGGTAAATATGTTTATAGGTTCAGGGAAGATCTGTTTTTAAATTGGCCTCCGTACCAACTTAAACTCCAGCTGTCTAGTCTTATGAGTGTGGCCTTTTCTCTCCTCCTGATCAGCAGCAAGTAGGCATATTCATCCTTTTTACTGTTTGCCAAGCTAAGAGATGACATGGTACCTGATTGTTTACCTTGTGTTTGATAACCGTGTATGTTAAATAACTCTTGCTATGTTACCAGACGTTTTTATTTCTCCTTCTGTAAACTGCACACACACCTCATTGCCCTATTTAGTATTAGTTTTCAGAGAAGACAGAAAATGAAACATAACCCAAATATCTCTGCAGATTCACTGACATTGTAAGAAAAAGATTACTGGGACTGATGGCCAGAGAAAATTTATGGTTTTTGTGCATAAATTGATTTCTTGCTCTATATATTTCAAAAGGAAGCTTATGCATGTACAGAGCATATATTGTTGAGCACATTTACTCTTTAAAATAGCCCTAGTCATTTCATTTTGATAGCTTCATTTAATTTCAGAAGTGGTGTTTCATTTTCACAAAAACCTCTAAAAAGATACCATTCTGCCTAAATTTGCAAATTTATAAATCAAGGATTGTGCAGCTCATAGTCAAAAATTATTTAAGTATTATGACAAGAATTTGTCATAGGTTTGTCATAGGTTTGTGTCTAGATGTCCTCCCAAAGCCTTGTGTGTCATAGGTGGAGCTTTTTCGGAGGTGACTAGATCTAGATATGCAATTGATTTATGGTGCAATTCTAGGATCAAGAGGACTAGGATTAAGGGCATGTGTGCCACCAGCTTTCCCCAAGTAGCCTGGACGAGATATAAAGTATAGCAAGGGCTGCCTTCCCCCCACCATGAACTATTTCTTCTTGGCCACATCCCTCTGCCATGCCACTCTACTTAGTGTCAGCCAGTTATGGACTGAAACCCCTACAAATTGTGAGCGAAATAAATCTTTTTCCTTTAACTTTGGGTGTTGAGTGTTTTGTCTCAGCAATGAGAAAAGTAACTGAAACAGGATTTAAACCCAAGATTTTACAAATCCAAAGTAAATTGATTTTCTCTTTCCTTTAAATAAGAGTGCTATGGTATGAATATTTCTGCCCCTCAAAATTTCTATGCTGAAATCCTCACCCCTGAAGCAATACTGAGATGGATTTTGGGAAGTGACTATCTAGTCTACGCCCCCATGACTGTGTTTAGCACCTTTATAAAAGCCATCTGACAACTTTCTTCACTTCCTCTATCACATGAGGACCCAGAGAAGGCACTATCATGAACAAGGAAGTGGTTCTTGCCAGAAATGGATCTGCCACACTCTTGATCTTCAATTTCCCAGCCTCCTCATTTGTGGTATTTAGTTACTGCAGCCTAAAAAGACAGGCAGTGATTTTCATTCTTTTTCCTTTTTAACTTTACAAGCCTAGGAAGGCTTCTGAATTCCAGAGCTGGCTTTCTTTCTTTTATGTTACTTGGGATTGAATTCAGGGCCTTGTGGATGCTGGGGAAGGACTCTACTTGTGCTATATCCCTAGCTCAGAACCCGTTCTTAAGTCCCTTCTATCCACAACCCCTGTTTCCTGTTCACTACCAAAGGAGAATCAGGGTCTCTGTGCTGTTAAGGAGAGATGGAGAATATGAACTAATCCATTTTAGTTTATTTTGTCCATTTTAGAAATTTAATTTTATTTGTACTTTATTGTGTGTAGTATGTGTTTGAAAGTCTAAATAATGGTTCAATCAATTGCCAGTTGGAGTGAAGAGAAGCAGAGGTGGATCCAGGATTTTTTCCTCTTAATAATTTATTGCTTTTGGCATCTATATTGCTTAGTTTTCACATCACTGGGGCAAAATATCTTACACCCACAACTTAAAGGAAGAGGGGTTGATTTGGCTCATGGCTTCAGTGGATGTTTCAGTCCAACGCAGGTTTCAGTCCAGTGCAGGGATGGCAAGGTGGAAGGGCACAATGGAGGAAACCTGTTCAACTTGCCACCAGGAAGCAGAGAGAGAGGGGAGGAGCCAGGAAAAAGAACACGCCCTTTTAGGCCAGAGTCCTAGCGACCCTCCTGCCTTTTCCCACCAGGGTCGATCTCCAAACACATGAGACGCTGGGGGACCTTTTAGATCTAAACCATGACAGTGACTGACACTCATTATTTTAGAGGCTTTTTAAAAGAAAAAAGACAAATTTGCTTCTACAAAAATGGTTTCATTCATTTCAAGCCTCACTTCTCTTCTACCAGAATCTTAGAAATATTTATAATGTGATGAAACCCGTAGATCTGCCAACTTGCATCATGACACTAGGTGAGTTTCACAGTGAGTTGTTAGAATCCACCTGATGACCATTGCTACAGCAGGATGGCTAGAAGTTTGGTTTGTGTGTGTGTGTGTGTGTGTGTGTGGCACCAGAATTCAAACCTACAACCTCATCCTTGCCAGGCAGGCACTGTGCTGCTGAGCTATATCCGCAGCCCACAAACATTTACACCTATAAGTGCCTGGGATCACATATCCCACTAAATCCAGACTAATGTATGTGCAACCCTGTTTATGTTATTTGGTCTCCCAAAATGTCTGTAGCCATTCTAATTTAGTATGAAATGAAGAACCAGAGTAGAAAAAGCCAGCACTCTGATTCATTATGATTCAAATATGTGACTTCATAACTTTGCAAAAACATGGTAAGTACAACACTCGGGTTTCTCTTGTAAAACAGAGGGGAACTAAAACTTGAGCTTCAACAGCTGCATGACAAATGTACCTCTGTGGAGAACACGATAAATGTGTATTGGCAGGAGTGAAGGTGCAATGTGATTCTGCTCCTTGTTTTGAGTACAGCGTTGTGTGTGATTCTGTATTCTTAAAATGGCAAATGGAATGTTCCAGCTCTTGAAGTGGGCCTAGTGTTAGAACTAAATCAGAGCCTGTCCTAGACCAAATGAAGAAAAAATCGTCTTTCCCATATTTTGCCCTTTTTTACTTATTCATGATGTACTTTTCCTTTGATCTCTTTCAGATGTATAAAGTCCTCTAAAGATTTTGTTTCCTGTTTTAAGTATTTGATATTGGTAAGGACTCAGCATGCCATTCACACTTTATTTTGCATATACTGTGAATTAGGTATCATTTTACTTATGATAAGGATAGGGAAATGAATAAGACAAAATGTACAGGGCCTTGAAAAAGTTAGATTCTAGAGCTACTGACAGAAAGTAAACTGATATACCCTTTAAAGTGCTCAAGTCTATCTATCTATCTATCATCATCTGTCTCTATTTTATTTTAGTTTGAATTACTAAGTGTTGAACCTAGGACCTCACACATCATAACAAGTGCTCTACCACTGAGCTATCTCCCCAGCCCCACTTTTTACTGTATTTTGAGACTAGATCTTGCTAAATTGCTCAGTCTGGTCTCAAATTTGTGATCTTTCTTCCTCAGACTCTCTGGTAGTTGGGATTACAGATATATACCAACAATGCTCAAGTTTTTTGGGTCATTTTTTACTTTTTGCTTTTTTTTTTTTTTTTTTTTTTTTTGTCTTTTTGTAGTCCAGGCTGGCTTTGAACACTCAGCAGTCCTCTTGCCTCAGACTCCTGAGTGCTGGGATTACGCGCATGTGCTACTGTGTCCAGCATTTTTTTTTTTCTTTTTGAGACAAGGTCTTGCTATGCAGTTCAGGCTGCCTTTGAGCTCATTTTATAGCCCAGGATGGTCTTGAATTTGCAACTATCCTCCTTCCTCAGCCTCCTGAGTGCTAGGATTATAGCTATGTGCCAACACACCCAGCTTAAAAATAATCAAGTTTTTACTACCAAGTTAGTGCTCCTATGGAAATTTGCATTTGAAGTCTTTCCTCTCTTGGTGTTAAGGGAGTGTTCTTATTCCTATGTTAACATAATTCTAGACAGCAGGGATTTGGAGGGGCCATTCACTATGTCAATTCTTGAAGACTTCCAGTTTTATTTATGCACTAAACTGGCTTTGGTTTCTACAAATGAGTTTGATCAGCATGTACTCCTTGCTACTCCATTTGGAACTGTGCTGTCATTATTAGAGTCTCCAGAATTGTCTCCAGGTTTTTATCAGGCATCAGGAAGACAATTTTAAACCGTTCCCTAGGCTATCTTTACTTCATTCTCTTCAGAAAATCTTATGCTGAGGTCGAATATGATCAAAGGTGCTATTGTTTCTAATGTTTTAGGTCATGCTACCTGATTGTTTTCAAACTAAGCTGAGGGATGACAATCTTTTTTTTTTTTTTTTTAATCGGTACCAGGGATCAAACTCACGACTGCCTGCTTGCAAGGCAGGTGGTTATGCTGCTGAGCTAAATCCCCAGCCCCAGGATGACAATGTTTTAAATTCACTGCAAAACTTACAGTTCCTGTAAGGAAAACAAACTTAACATGGTCTATTTCCAAGACAAAGTAGTTAAGTTCGAGTGGAAAATTACAAGCAGTTAAAATTGCCTAATGGCCTGCACATGTGACAAAGTTTACATACATAAAAGGCCCCTAAGCAAATGGAACTTTGGGAGAGAGAGAAATGAGTAAGAAAGTCTTTGTTAGAAAGGTAGGTGTGAGTGGGGAAGGAAGAAAAAGCAAACTCATGTGACATCTGGAAGGACTACACCCCATGGTATTCCACTAGTGAGGGGCTGAGGGTGGGGGACCTGCATGCTAGAAAGTAAATGGCCTGCTGAAACTTCCCAGGTGTGCCTGCATACCAAGCACCTGAGTTTGCAAGGCCATTATTTAAGTCCTGCTTTGCTTAGTGTCTCCAAGTCCATCCCTTGAGTTTGGGCAAGGAAATATACTTCTCACAGCTGTAGAAGTAGAAGTGTTCTTAGGTTGCAGTGCAGTATCTCATCTCCTCAATCGTTAGTCAGTGTTAGGTTCTGTCTAAATGCAAAATTTTTGTGTTCATTCTTAGTACATTAGAAGCTTTTGGTTATTGACAACTAACTTGTAGCTAAGAGTCTTTCATGTGAAGAACAACAGAAAACTCAGACTGGCTTCAAACATAAGGTATGGTTCATAATGCTCGAGTGCTTCAACTTGCTGGCTGATGCGATCAAGCAGGTGAGTGGCTTTGGCTTCATTCCCTTGCAGCTCTCTTTGCCCTGTTCCCTCCCTACTCACAGCTTCGTCTTCTGCCTAGAAGCAGCACAGCTGTTGCCCTGGGCCTCTTGTTCAGGAGCGGCAATGTCCAGAGACACTCTATAGAAGGAAGAGTGTCTTCCAAGAATAAGAGCATTTTCTCCACAAGCTCCTTAAAAATCTTCCCAGTTGCCTTGTTAGCTGTAGGTGTCACGCGATTGATTCCAAACCAGTCACTGACAAGAAGCTGAAAGGACTAAATGAGGGCATAGTCAGGTGGGAAGCAGGGTGTGGGGCAGAATCCAGAGGTACAGGAGCTTCCTGAGTTGGGGGCGAAGGGGGTGCCCCACAGAATCAGAGTTCTTTCAACCATTTGGGAAATGGAAACAGATGCTGGGAAGTCAAGGGCAGGAATTTTCTACTTCAGAAGCTATTTTAGTTGCTCCCGAGATGGTTTCTTGATTTCTGGAGTTTTTAGATAAGACCAATCTCATAAATGCCAATTGATAGTCATGAAACAAGAAGTTTCAGTTATGTTCAGAGTCTTCTGCCTCAGAGCACAAGGAAAAAAAAGTGGTGGAGAGAAAGAGAGAGAGAGAGAAAGAGAGAGAGAGAGAGAGAGAGAGAGAGAGAGAGAGAACCAGGGATATAGCTCAGTGCATAGCACCTGCCTGGCAAGGGTGGGGTTGTGAGTTTAATTCCTGATACAAAAATCAAACCAAATGGAAGCAAAGCTTTTGTGAATAAGGAAGAGAAGAAGAATTAAAGGGTGGGAAGGGGAAATGGGAAAAAAGAGGACTTGAGATACATCATGTACAGGAACAAATTTCCTATGATAAATATGATCATTATGTATATCTAAAATGTACCAATAAAAATTTTTAAAAATTTAAATAAATAAAAGAGGGTTTAGCTGTCAAAATAAACAACATAAGACTTGAATAAAGTACTTGGATAATATATTTTTTTTTTATTAATAAGTTAAGTTTTAGTTACTGAAACTAGTCGCAGTGGTGCAGGCCTCTAATCTCAGCTACTTAAAGGCTGAGGCAAAAAGATGGAAATCTCAAGGCCAGCCTGGTAACTTAGTAAGACCCTATTCTCAAAAACAATTTTAAAAAATTTAAAGAGCTAGGATTGCATCTCAGTCCAGGAGTGCAAAAAGAAAGACACAGAGAAAGAAAAAGATTGAGACTGAGTTCTAGGTTCTAGCTGTCAAAGTTTCTATAGAAAATCTAGAGGGATTCTGTTGATATCCTTTCACAGAAAGCAAGCTTTTCAATCCTGCCCAGAGCCACATTGTGAGGTCACCAACTGTTGCTGTAACCTAAGTTTTTGACCTTAGGGTGTCCTTCATGAGCTGATGGACTTGCCAGAGTTGCCCACTTTCCACTTTCAGAGACATTTTCTTCTCTTTCTTTCTTCCTTTGTTTCTTTTTTTCTTTCTCTCTCAGTCTGCCTTTCTTTCTCTCTCTCTCTCTCTCTCTCTCTCTTTCTTTCTTTCTTTCTTTCTTTCTTTCTTTCTTTCTTTCTTTCTTTCTTTCTTTCTTTCTTTCTTTCTTTCTTTCCACACAGCCTCCCTTTGTAGTCCAGGCTACCTTTAAACTTGCTTGCTTACTTTGCAGCCCAGGCTGAACTCCAATTCTCAATCCTCTTGCCTCAGCCTCCTGAGCACTGGGATTACAGGCAAGAGGAAGGATTACCTTCCTGGGTGAGGTATTTTCTTTCTAGAGTTAAATCTCAGTTGTTCCACAAGGTTTCAAGCAGAGTTGCTAGTCTCCCTTTTTCTTTTGACATTTGGGGCAGAGATCCAGCACACAGAAATAATAAATTTTATGTGCATGACCCTCCTTTCTTTCTTTCCCTGGAGTGTTACAAAAATTAGTGTTCTGAAAACATTCTTCCAAGTGTTCCCTTGAGATTCAGAAAGAAAAAAATAAAGAAGTGCAATTAGTCCAGTAGGTTTTCTAGAAGAGCTTTTAAATGGGAAGCAAGTAGGAAGGAAAAGTCAAACTCAGTATTTTTGGAATTAGAAAAAAAAAAAACCCTAGAAATAACTTTGACTTTTCACCATCAAAGAGTTCACAGACTTAACCTGCCTCACCGTTTCCTGTGCTGAGTTGATTCAGCTGTTGATTCACACAGGTGCCCAAAATAGTCCAGGGCCTTGCGAACAGCGAGTAAAGAACTGTCAAGAGTACCCTGCCCACTAAGTACCTAAGTTTATTGAAGATCACTGGTAAGCAGCAGCAGGGACAGGGGAAGGGGAAAAGGGCACCAAAGGTTAGCACAGATTAACAGACCAGAACAGTGTTTGTTAAAACTGACAGAAGTGATCAACTAGATTTGTATTTATTCTATCATTATGGAGGAAGGAGGGTGCTTTTAAGGTCCTTTGGATGTGTTGAGGGTCCTTGTGGAGAAAAATTATGTAAACAAACTACTGATTAAATCAAGAGTGGCCACCACCACAGAACTACGCTACGCTCATTTGCTGTTCTGGGTGGACTTGAGCCAGGTCGTGGTCTTCAGTGGCAAGGGACCTATTCCAGCTATTCTGTGCACAGCTGTCTACTTCCTGGTAAGGAAAGCAGGTAAGGACAAGAGGGGCCTTGTGTGCAGTCACCCATGGGGAATCACAGAGGCCTCCCTGCCCTGGGGAAGGGCAAGGGTGGTGCTCTGAATACTTTGCTTCCACCCATCTGGGATGATCCATTGCAGGTCTGGAGAACTAAACAGGCCTCAGGAAGGCAGTGCAGAATTTTCCAAAGTTCTTATAGATGCCTCAAGTGCCATTAGAGGTCTTGCATGCTGTATGACTTCCTACAGGGGTGAAAAAAACTCATGAAGATTATGGGTGTGTTGCAACCCTGGTTTTGGCTGGCTGAGGGCACTTCACCATAGACCACTTGTGGTCATGTGAGAATGGCGTGGCCATTGACGTTAATTGGTGCCAGTTCTGGATCCACCTGAGCCTGATGTATGTACACAGACGAGGGGTGGTGTGGTGAGGGACCACTGTTCTTCTGTGCCACGTGTACTCCAGGTTTGTCCACAGCTGGAATCAGGCCTGGCTCTCATTGATACTTTATTACTCTGGCAGTTTCCATCTCGCTGGCTGCCTGCTCTTCTTGTTGGGTGACTTTCAGCAGAACAGCTGTTGACAGACATGGTGCTTCACATTGTTTTTTCTCCTTAGCTCAAGGATTTTCTTCTCTTTCCCAAGATTAATCCCTGCTTGTGTTGGTTGCTTTCTTTCTTTCTTTTTTTTCCTCCCAAGTTTTTTTAGTGTAGGTCAAACTTCGCAGAGTGCTGTGTCTGGACTCTCTAAAATGCTTTCTTTTGCAAAATTTCCTGGTTCTCAAGTCTCCAGCTTAACCTGGGGCCGAGTTCTATACCCTTCAGGTCTATTCTCACCATCATGTAACCATGTAAGTGGATGCAAAAAGACCTTCTTATAAATAAACTTTTCCTCCGTCTAATTTTTTTATATCATGTGCTTTATCTCAGTGACACAAAACTGACTAAGACAGTTTCCCTCCAGACCCCATTTGTCTTATTAATTCCATGAAGTGTAAGATGCCATTCTGGGAATGCAGGCCTTTGACCTGATCAAGGTGTTTTTTCTGGCCAAAATGAATCTTTCAAAGAAGGCTCGTTTCAGATCTGGCCTCCTAAAGAGGACTTGGGGAGAGACTTAAATTCTTTTTTTTTTTTTTTTTTTTGGTGCCAGAGATGGAACTCACAACTTTGCACCTGCCAGGCAAGCACTTATGCTACTGAGCTAAATCCCAGCCCGAGACTTAAATTTTGAAGTAGCAGAGTGGGAATTGGGCCGGGAGAGGTGGGAAACACAGGAGGGTAGGATATGCTCTTCATGACAACCTCAATTGCCCCAAGCCTTGTTGACTAAGGCCAGGTGGCTCTCCATTCAGTGGTCTACAGGACTGACTCAGTCAGGGGCATGACTCACCCCTGACTGAACCCCAGTACCTACCTCTGGAAGACTCCTGGATTCTGGGAGAGAATTCATTAACCCAGTGAAAAAACTCTGATCTCTCTGGTTGGGGGTCTTGGAACCGAGTAAGTATGTAACTGAGCAGCGTGGCTGCTTTACTGAAGAATTACAAAGGAATAATCTGATCCTACTACGGAACCACAGTCTTGAGAAACCAGGTTCACCACATGCAAGGGAATATGACCTAGGCCTAATACTTTTTTTTTTTTTAAATCTACAACTAGGAATAATAGAAATTCTTACCTCAAGTGATATCCATGAAGGGATTGCCTAATGCCTAGCACACATTAAACAGTTACTATGTGCCAGCTGCTATTTCTAATATTAGTGTAAGGCTGGCAGACTAGTTATTTAATGACTAATATTTTGACACAAAGATTTAAAGCATTTTCCCTATAAACTTAACTGAGCCCAGGACAGCAGCATCCAGATAAAAAAGACACATCTGCAGAATTCCCTACTCAGTTGTGTATAAGGACAGCAAGAGCAAGGTCCCTCTCTGAAGTGTCCTGCAAGCCACGGTGGCACACGTAGCAAACAGTTCCCACATTGGCTATGACTTCCTAGGGGAAGGAAAAGGGGCTGGGGAATTTGGAGAACTCTAAGTCTGATCAGTTTCCAGTTTACTATGCTTAGGAATATGTTTTGTGTCCACAGTGCATATATAAGCTTACAGCCTCAGTGTACGTACATGTGCACACACATGTGTACCCACATGCACACACAGAGGCTGCACACACTTGCACACAAATAAGAATGCTATTGCATGAGTCTATTTTTTTCCTGTCTTCCTTCTCATCTTGCATCCTTTTCAGTCCATTCAGGCATAATTATTATTGCTCTGTTGGCTTGGTTCGGCAGCTCTCTAGAGTGGAGCAGATGTCGACAGCACTGAAAGATCCCATGCTATTACACAGCAGAACAAATGAGGATGTCAAAAAAGACTCTTCAGTCTAACAAGAAAACAGAGGAAAGAGACAAAAGGAATAAAGCCTTTGGAGACCTGCAGAGTCGTTCTGATTAGATCTTATGCTAACTTGATGCCCACTCTGCATCCTAACAGTGATTTAATATGTTTAAATGATGCAGGGAAAATATGTCTTGGGGAAAAAAGAGATGAGGAATTCCTTCCCTGGCAGGCATTATTAAGATGATGTGGGCTTCCCTGGAAAATGGGACAGGAACTTGAGACCATCACATGTGGTATAGGCATGTTTATGTACAGTGCCTGGATCTGCTTATTACTCTGGGCAGTATTGCTTTTTCCACCACTGGGTGGGTGACAGGAGCTCCTCGAGGGCTTGCTGGCTGGGTGCATAGCAGAATGTCAGCCTTCCTGGCTGCCATTGCTTCTTCGTCTAGTGCGGGAGACTCTAAAAACACTTTACAATTGAGACCACAACTAATAATTATGTGAGACAAAGATAAAACAGTCCAGAATTTTAGAAAGAGAAAGAAGGATGTCCCTAAGCAATCAGAGTGGATGAACTCAAATCTGTGTATCATATAGATTACATAAAGCAGTTTACTGATGGAAGATGTCATCTGGCCCCTGTTCTGAACCTGTTTATTCATCTTCTCATTATAATTCTAACTTCATGTCACGGTTCCTTCTTTCACCAGAATATAAGTAAAACAGGAAACAATTTAGAAGGCAAAACTCTAGGTGGGGCAGATGGAGTAAAATATGGTTACACTAATACCAATGTATAAAAAAGTGATACAGCAACAGTGAGAGGACATAAATATTGTAGTGAAGCAGAGAGCAATTTATATGGCTTGGTTTTTTTCTTACCGGTTCCTTGGATTGTTTCACAGTGGGGCAAAGACAGTTACTTGTTGGGGGGCTTTTGTTACATGAGTAACAAACAGCACATACTTTCAAGATCCCTGAAATAAAACTAAAACTGCAAACTCTCAACTTCTCACTAAAAAGTTCTAAAAAAGAAAAAACAAAACAAAACAAAAAAAACATATTCCTGGCTGACACAGGTTATCAAAATTTATTACTGAAATGTAATAAATAGAAAACCAGTGGGTTTCCCGTATGTCTAAAATTGCCCAGACTTTATAATGCATATGTTAGAATCTGTTTAGAAGAATAAATCCTCTCATGGAATGAGAACCCAAAAGCTACCTCATCTAGTATTTGTGGCTGACAAAAATTTAACAGCCCATGCTTGGGTGACTTAGTGACCAGGATTTCCTTCCAGGCAAGATGCCAATCCATTGTCAGAGTGTGCTAATAAATTAGGAAGTCCAGTCTTGTTGGCCCCAAATATACTTTGTAATTTACCCCATTGGCTACGGCGCTGCCCTCTGGGTCCCTTGGGAAGAACAACGTAAGAGTGTTAGATGTGAAAGGACAGGAATCACAACAATGTCTTTCCCCTGTTGCCGCCTCCCTTGTATCCTACCCTACATGTCTATTACACTCTAAACGTACAGTGCACTAATGATTCACTCTGGGCTCATAATCAGCTGAAACATCTCTATCATTTTCACCGGGCTATCATCAAACCACATCTCTCCCATCTGCTGCTTATTCCATGTATTTGCTTGTTTATTTTAACCAAGTGTAAGGCTTTACATTTATCCCCATTAAGCATAATCTTGTTAGATCTGGTCCATTGTTTCAGTCTGTCAGATCTTTTTTGCATTGCAATTCTGCTGTCCAGTGCATTAGCTATCCTTTCCAGCTTTGTGTCACCCACAAATTTTATCACTGGCCATCAATGTCTTCATCTAAGACATTAACAAAAATGCTTAACAAGGCAAGACCAAGGCCAAAAACCTGTGGTGCAAATGATCCTTTCTTAAGATGGACATCAATCTGTTAATTAGCACTCCGGATCCAAGCAGTCGCTCATCTCCCTGATGCAAGTGCGTCAGCCCTTTTCCCTTAGGTGCACCTCATCTCCAGGTACGGAGATGCTGTCTGCCAATTGCACTGCTCTAATGCAGATGCACTGTGTCTGCATTACTTTTCCGAGGCTCTTACTTCCCTCGGAAAAAAGTGTGGTGAGTGTGGCCCCTGGCCTGACTGCCTCATACCACGGAGAGAGCAATGTCAGCTCACCAATGTCAGTTTGAAGATCATTCAAACTCTCTGCTTGTTCCTTTATAAAATATTTTTTGAGTACTAATTTCCCATTTCTGCCCCCTTCTGTCTTGCTAAATTGTTAACTTGCCTGTTAATCTTTCTTCTTTAGCTTCTCATAGTGCTTGGACTTCGGGCACCTGCTCAGAACTTAAAGATCAAAATTGTCCCATTTTTCTGTGTTTGGCTTTCAGCACTTTATCCTCAAAGCCTCGGCCCCTTCCAAATTCACCTGGAATATAACTTCTTTGGTTCCCTTAGAACCACCTGATTTAGAACCTTTTTTTCTTTAGGCTTCAACTTTTTGTGCCCAAAATCCATAGACAGCTAACATTTCCCATTCTGAAGTCACTATCTTAGACATGGGAGGGTGACAGATGACAAAATGTTTTCTTTCTTACATCTGTTACTATGCCAGCAAGAATGTTGATCTCAAGAAACTGACATATTTTTTCTCTGGGCCAAACATAACAAAAATTCTCTTTTTGTTTATCTTAAAAGTCCATGTGCCTTTTATTGGCCCTATAAGCAGCATTGACAGTAGGCTAGATAGACCAGTGCGAGCCAGTTTGCAATGGTAGTAGCTGAGCTTTGTGGATCAACCCCCCCCCCCCCCAACTGGTTCCTGCTTGTTTCCCATCTCATTTCCCACCCTCACATCCTGGACTATAACATCCAACCACCATTGGAGAGAAAGAACACTTAACACCTTAGAGTTCTAAATCCATTGAATGCTGCCACATACTGTTCCATAAGAAGGGCAGTAGTCACTGTCTCACACAGTGATTGCTAATGTCACAAGATATAATGGCTTTAGAAGTGCCTTGCAGTCCCAGCACAACGTTAGTGTTGAATGGTGGTGGTCCATTATCAGCTGCTGGTTTTTGCCTTGGTCTCATTCCCATTTGGTCCTGACTGTCACCAGTCCCCTTTCTATCACCGCTTGGCCATTATTACCTCTGCCCTACACCTCAGTTTTCCGCTTAGCCTTCACAGGTTAGCTGACCTCACTCTTACTTTGACAATTTTATATGTATATTAGGTGGGTAAAAAACCTTGTTAACTTCTTTTGGAAGTACAGATCAAATCTGAGCAGAAACCCTATCCCTTACTTGGCAGGGTTTGGTGACAAGTCCTAGTGAATAAGGTAGCAAAATCTTCTGATTTTTTTTTAAAATAAATCTCAGAAAGTATACTATTTGGATTCAAATCCTGGCTTCTGTACTTTTTTTAGCATACGATCTCAAGCAGCTTCTGTCAGTCTCAATTTCATCAACTTTAAGGTAGGTGTAAAAAATGTAGGGCTGTTGGGCACATATGTTACTTAGCATTATGTTTATTAAACAGTGTGTTTTCAATAAACATTAATTGTAACAGTATCATCACCATCATCTTTCTGTTGTCACCTTCCTTGGTAATACCCATTTCCTTGGAAGAATCCTTTGGTTACTCATCCCTCTTTGCTCCTTTTGTTTATGTCTGCTAAATTTTGGAACTTAGTGGTAAGATTTCTAGAAATCTCTATGAATCATTCTATAGTTAGCTTTTTCTCCTTTGAATGAAAGCCAATCAACTACAAACTGAAGCCCAGTGAAAATGAGAGGTGCTAAATCACTACAAATTCAGATAAATTTCAAGCATACTGTTCAAACTCCATTTGTAAAATTTGCACCTTTTCTGGAGCAGGGATTCATGTGTCTACCTAACATCTTCCTATTTCATCATGAATTACTTGAAGGCAAGTGTGTGTTTTAGCCTTATCTTCTTTTTTCAATATTCATAATGAATAAATTAATTGTTATATTTACTGAAGTTTTGTTAGGTTACAAGAACTACCACACAGGGGCTGGGGATTTAGCTCAGCGGCATAAGCGCCTGCCTTGCAAGCAGGCAGTCGTGAGTTTGATCCCTGGTACCAATAAAAAGGATAAAGATAAAAAAAAAAAAAAAAAAGAACTACCACACAGAAACAACTAAGATCAAACTCTTGCCTTCAAAAAGCTAAATTACATACACGCCTAATAAGTTTAAAGCTAGGGGATTGATTTTAGGCACTATAGTGGGGGAACATTCTTTTTCCATTGCATGGCAACCCTTAGAAAATCATACAAATCAACAAAAGCATAAAATACACATAGTAAAAATATCAAAAGCAAGGTAAGCGTGGTGGTACATGTCTGTAATTCCAACATTTGGGAGATTGAGGCAGGAGGATCACCATGAGTTCAAGGTCATTTTAGGTTAAATAGTGAGTTCAAAGCTAGCCATATCTACATACTGAGATTCTGTCTCAAAACAAAACAAAACAACAACAACAACAACAAACCCCAAAAGCATATTTTCTGAGCATATTGGAGCTTAACTTTAAACTTATAAGAAAATAAATCTAGAGAACATTAAAATACTTGGAAATTAAGTAATATATGTCTAAAAAAGAAATATGTAACATTTTTAACTGAGTAACATAAGCATATCATGTCAACATTTTGTAAGACAAAGTAAAATAAGACTAAGGTTAAAATTTAGAGATTTAAAGGTTTAAATTAGAAAATAGGAAGGGGCTAAATCATTGATGGAAAAAATCACCTTAAGAAGCTAGAAAAAGAGCAGTAAAGTGTATTGAAGGTAAATAAAAAGAGGAAATAATGGAAGCAAGAATGGGGATCAGGGGCTGGGGATTTAGCTCAGCAGCATAAGCACCTGCCTTGCAAGCAGGCAGTCCTGAGTTCGATCCCTGGTACCGATTAAAAAAAAAAGTTAAAAAAAAAAAAATGGAGATCAGGCCAGGAGTGAGGATGCGTACTTGTGCTCTCAGCTCTCTGAAAGTCTTAGGTAAGAGGATAGAGGATAACACAAGTTCAAGCCCCGCCTGGTCAACTTAGTGTGACCCTGCCTCAAAATAAAAAAAAAGTAAAGAAAGGGTCCTTAGGATGTGGCTCAGTGTGAAGACTCTGGTGTCAATATCCAGTACCAACAAACAAACAAACAAACAAACAAAAAACCCCAGTGGCAATCAATGAAATAGAAAACAGACAAATGACAGATAAAATTGATAATCAAAAATAATATTTTTGAAAATACCAATAAAATCAGTAAGGCCTTACATAGACTAAACAAAAACTAAAAACAAAATGTAAACTATTAATATGTAAAATAAAAGAAAGATAGTTATTTTCACAAAATTTCTGTATACCAGTTGATAATAACTGGATATTATAAACAATTTTATGATAACATTTTTGACAATGTAGAGGATAAATACTTTGACAATCAAAATTACCCAAAACTTACAAAAGATTAAAAGACCTCAATATCTGTTAAAGAAATTAAATTCATAATTAAATTCTTTTCATGAACATGCCTATTATCAGGATAGCTTTAATGTTGAGTTCTGTCAAACATGTAAGGAAGAAAGAATACTAATTTTAAGCAATGCCTTAAAAAAAAAAAACAGAGAATGAAGGTACACCTCTCAAACTTTTCGAAGTTGTGTCATGTTTACAGTATCAACACCTGATCTTCACAATACAAGAAAACTGAATGTGTTTTCCTGCGTACAGAAATGCAAATTCCTTAACAATACATTAGCAAATTGAACCCATCGGCGCATAAAAAGGATAACACATCATGAACAAGTAGATAATCATAAGAAAATACAAACTTGTGTAGTTAAAATATTTTTAAAAATCAATGTAATTTATCTCACTAACTGAATGAAGGAGAATAATATGAACACCTCAGTGATCAAGGAAGATAATTTGAAAAATTTCAACACCATTCCATGATGGAACCTCTTTGCAAACTAGAAGTAGAATGGAACTTTATCTATTTGCTAAAAGACATCTATAAGAAATCTATACCTAACATCAGAATGAGAGTGACAAAACACGCAACACTGTCCCTTGTCAGTACAAGGTAAGATGCCTACTCTTATGCTTGTTTTCACCATTGTAGTTGAGGTCTTGCTGCAAGATCCTCACCTCCAGGAAAATCATAAAAACTGGGAAAGAAGAACTGAAGTAATCTTTATTAGCAATGACATGCTTCTGCATGTAGTAAATTCAAAATAATTTATCTCCAAATCTGTTAAATCTAATAAATCCATTTATTAAATTTTGATATAAAGTTATATTTTATAATATATATTTTATATATATTATAATTATATTTTATTTCTGCATACTATCAATGAGCAATTAAAATTAAAAACCAATTCATTTATTACAGTATCAGCATCATAAAGTACCTATGATAATTCTTTAAAACTGTGCAAGATTTCCACACTTGGAAGTATAATGTATTGCTGAGAGAAATTAAAAAATACCTAATAAATGAAGAGAAATAATTGCATGTGAAAAAGTACAATCAATTTTGTAAAAGCACTGAGTCTCAGAAAATTGATGTATGAATTAAATGCAACTCCAATAAAATTTCCAGCAGCTTTCTTTTTTTGTAGAAATTGATGTTGATCAAAATAGAATAATTGGAGGTCTTACATGAGATATTTTTAAATCTCAATTATATCTGTGCAATATTTTTTGTTGAGACTGTGATGATCTTTTATCTTTCCTCACATTTGTATCAATTTGTCAGTTTCTAAAGATAGTGTTTTGTTTGTGTGCAAATAGGCAAATAGATCAGTGGAATAGGAAAACAAAAGCAAAATGTAACTACAATCAAGTGATCTTTGACAAAGGTGCCAAGGCAAACCATTGGAGAAGTAACAACGCGTTGAACAAATGGTGCTGGAATCTACTCATCGGTAAAAGTACACAAGGATGAATCTCTGAAATATTATAAAGTAATAGAAAAAAGCCAACCACAAAAGAACACATTTAAATATTCAATCAGTATGAAGCCACGAATACACAAAACTAGTCTGTGGGTACCCAAATCAGAATTGTGGTTGCCTCAGGGTGAAGGGGATGATGACTGGGAAAAACATTCAGGAATTTTCCAGTATCCAGGTGACATTTTACATCCTCTTGAAGATATTAGTTAAACAACTTTTCATATGTATCAAAATTCATGAAATGGTATACTTAAGGTCATGCACTTCACTGAATGGTACTATATCTCTATTAACTTTTGTCTTTCTAAGCAAGGAATGAAGTAAAAGGGAAGAAACAGATACAGGAGGGAAAGTTGTAACGCAGTGCTATTTAAGTACAACGCAGGAGTCATGCAGAGGGAGGGTATTAGGGAGAACATGCAAGGAACATAATAGCTGGAGGACCCCCAAATCAATAGGTCAGATCTATCTATGTGACACTTGTACTTGCCTACCCTTTCTGGCATCCTTTGCCAACTTGGTCTGAAAGCAGCTCATCTCCCTGGGGCTAACCTAGGCCATGACACTGTGGAACATTTTGGAATCTGCACTAGTCCCTGACTCTTGAACCTAATGTAAAGCAGAGAGAAATCTAAAGAAGGGGGTTTGGAGGACACTCCAGATCCACCCAGTTGCTAGTGAATACATTTTTTCTGGTAGTTTTCATGGTAATGAACAATCCATGAGGGCTGTAAAGATGCCACATCTATGCATGAATCCATGAACCACCAAATCTCACTGCCTTTAAAAAAAATTGTCCAATTTGACATCAAGATTCAGCTCATCCAAATCTGTTAAGAAATCTGGATATTTGTAAGTAAAGGAAAAACTATCATCTCATATGCTATATATCAGAATAAATCCAGATGTATAAAAGACCAAATTTCAAATAAGGCCGAAACTTGAAAATATGAGATAAATATTTGATTGTACTCCACATGGGTAAGGATTTCTGAACATATAACCAATACAGGGAGTCAGAAAAGAGTAGTTGATTTCTTGATGAAAATATAAAGCTTAAGTACATAAACAAAATTGTACAATATTTAAAATCCTGACAACAACCAAGTGGAAAGCATTTGCTGCAAATATTTCAAAAGAAAGAGATTTATGTCCTTAATAACTAAAGAAGTGAAGAAGAATGTTAAGGTCATGATTTTTAAAAAGTGAACAAAAACAACATGAATGATTAATAACTTAGAAAAAGACATGTTAACATCGTATGTATCCAAACAATAAAAATAATCTTGAAATATCATTTAAAAACTTATTGAAATAACTGAGAGTTTGAAATACAACAACTCTCAAAATCTAGTAAGATCAGCACTCCCTCCCTCCTCCCATGGGGCGAGTATAAATTGGTGCAGTTTTTCTGGAATGCAGTTAGGTAATTTTGATCAAAATTCTTAAAAATGTTTTTCCCCTTTGGTATGCTGACTCTATTCTTAAAAAGTCAGGTATGTGCACACGTTTTTATTTGTGGAGGATCACCAAGACAGCTCTCCTTGAAAGAAGAACATTTCTCTCCATTTTGCATAAACCTGGTCCTAATTCCATGTACTGAACTGTATAGAGCTGGCTAGGATAGTTCTTTACCCCCTCAAATGGCTTTAAGCAATGCAAACAGGTCTAGCTGAGGTGATGATGTATAGTCTTTAAAGCAATATGACAGGTCAGTGGTGTCCTGCCATAGCTTCCAACTAGTATCAGTGAGCTAGACCAAATGATGTCCTTGCTGTTGGCTGAGACTGAGGCTTAAGAGCCCAAGGCATCTCAGGGCAGGAAGGCTGGACATCAAAGCTGAGGCGCTGACCTTAAACACAAGACACTTCCTCAAACTGTGGTATGCAGATTACTCTTTCTGCATACATCTTTCTCCCTGCATACTGCAGAGGTACTATCCTGCCTCCTCCCTGGCCCAGCTCACTCTATCCTCCTACTTCCCACCATTCTCACAGACATTCATCCCTGTGCCACTCCCCTGTTCCTGAATTAATAAAATCTGGGTTTGGCCTGAGTTGAGGCCTTTGTTTCTGTTAGCCATTGTTCTGACTAAATTGAGGATCCCAACACTACAGATATGTGTTTGTCTCTTTGCTTGCGCTGTGGGTTGTGCTGGAAGTGGCAGATTGAAATTACCTATTGGAATTCCAACAACTTTTTTCTGGGATTACAATTGTGAACTTCTCCTGACCATGAGCGGGCCAGTGGAGTGGGATTTATGTGCAATGGTATTTAACAAAAAAGGAAAATTGCCTAAAAGTGTAATTGAATAAATTATTGCCTATCAAAGGGTGAAATATTTTGTAGCCTTCAAAAATCAGGTTTTTTGGTTGGTGAAATATTTTGTGGCCTTCAAAAATCAGATTTTTTTTGTTTTTGTTTTTTGTACCAGGAATCAAACTCACTATCTCATGCTTGCCAGGCAGGCACTGGGCCACTGAGCTGTACCCCTGGCCCAAAAATCAGTCTTTGAAAAATAAATTTAAAGATTTCCTAGATGCTCAAAATCCATTAATTGGAAATAATACAAAAGGATACTATGCTAGGGTTTCATTATGTAATAAAATAAAATACACATGTACATGTGGAGAAATACTGAAGAAAATGCATATGTTGGCTGAATCTTATCTCAGGAGACTAGAATTCCTAGCAGAAGACTCTGACCTATCCTGGGAATTAGCCATCACCACACAAGTATAAACAGAAAGGAAGATGTTTCTCACCATGGGTCACAAATGGTCCGTGGTGGCAGCTTAGACTGCTCAGGGACAAATGGTCTTACAGATTGTCCCCTTGGTCCAATGATTCTAAAGTCATTTCTGTACAACTCTCCTCTTTCAACACATAATGACAAAGAACTTCATTTTGGAGAATAGTCAAATTCAATTTTGCTTCTCTAGAGCCCTGGAATTCAGGTAATACTGGTTATGTAGGAGCCTGAACTTAAACTAAGCAAGAAAATGTAAAAGCTTGAGGTTGTTGAGTCATGATGATCCAGGCTTTCTCCTGGACTCAGACCCCCTTGTTTTTGGTAGGAAATGAGGCTTCTTTAGAGCAGACAGGTGAAAATGATAAAGCATTCCCTGGGAGCTTTGGCAGATGGAAATTTCAAGGGAGGTAACACAGAGGTAAGAAGGGCCCGGCTGAAGGTCTTTCCCTGCAAGTCTTGCTGTAGCATTTGTTCTCCACTGCACTATAACTTCTGCAATCTGTCTTCTTCACTCATAGCATGGGAATAGTGGGATCTCTGGTTTGCTTCTGAAGGTTTGGGGAAGATTAAATTATATATGCCCTGTGAAACTGCTCTTCAATGCGAACCTTAAGTATGGCTAATTTATCTCCTGTGCATAAGGCTTGTGATTTTGTGAGAATTTAAACCTTGTGTGACTATATCTCTGCTGCTGTGTGATTTGGGGGTTGTAAGGTGTATCACGTTCACAAATAACAGCATTTCCTTGTTAATCATGAAACTGGCTATGTGACGTGTGTGACATTTAACACGTGATCAGAAAAGCCACATAAAAATAAAGAAAGCAGAACAACTCTCGAAGGACAAAATCAGATCTTATGATTCATAGCCTCTCCTTTAACCCCTCTTAAATCACAGGATCTTGACTTTCACAGAGACAGACCCCAGTTTGCGGAAGTTGTGGCCAGTAGGCACACAATGGCAGGTCTGTTAACAATACAGGGGGAACCATGCAGTAAGTGATCCACTGTTCTGCACCTGTAGTACATGGTAAATCAAAACCACAGTATGACTACACTTACATGTGGAAACCCTAGTTAGAAAAGACAGAAACGTGACATAGAGGTTGATGTTTATTTTCTTATTGCTGTTTCCCCTTAAAATAAAAGAGACTATGATAGCAAAAGGTATATGCTGGAGAGTTTAAATAGTTGAACTTGATCCTACTTTCTCAACTGTCTGTATGTTTCAATCTTTCCACATCTTGGTTTTCTAATGTTAGACTTAGTTTCAAGCTTATAAATCTGCACTGAAAATAAAGGGGGGAAATCTATGTACGCACTTAACATCATAAACAATAGAGTGTGTGTTCAGTGAATTACTGTTTAAAATATTGAATAAATTGCTCTTATCATCATTATTATTTCCATCTCAATATATTTTCTAACAAAAATATCCATTACATGGTTAACAAAGTAGAAATTAAGAACTAGAAAATGTAATCTGGAAGAGGATACTATTTACAATTTTACAAATACACACCAACAACAAATACACACAAACACTCAGGCACTTATCAATAAAGTGAATAAAATATCTGTAATTCTTCTATGAAAAAATTATAAAATTTTATTGAGACAATAAAGAACACTTAAATAGATGGAGAGATGTATCATGCATGTAGGTTGGAAGTCTCTACAACATGAAGATGTTTTCTCACAAAACTAATCTATACACTCATAGTAACTCCAATTAAATGCTCAAAATATTCATTGAAATTGGAGAACTGATTTGAAAAGTTATGTTTTACAGAAAACTAAAGGAATCAAGGTGAGCCAAAAGGTTCAAAGAATAAATATGGAATAGGGACTTACAGTCGAGAAAATCTGGGAGTCTATAGCAATTGTCCGTGTAGTAGAGACAAAGGTGAATATTTTTCGAATCTTAGAATAAGGAGAAATTCTTAAACCATGAAAATGCTAACTAATAATGCTAATAAATAAAAGCTGATAAGTTTTTCTTTCTTAAAAATTTCATGTATCAACAGATTGCTTAAAGAATATAGTCGACAAATTGCAATTTGGAAAGGGTATTTTTAATAGGTGTTCCTGAAGATAGATTATAAATAGAAGTATATAACTTCTTTATGCCAGTCAGAAACAAGAAAACATCCCCAAAGAAAAATAGTAAAAGATGTAAACAGACTCAGCCCGAGAGCAGTACTAATCAGATCCACAGTGAGATATATTTTATATCCATTTTTAACTAGCAAAAATCAAGAATCCCAATTATGTTAAGTATTGCGGAGGATATGGAACCAGAAAGTATTCTATACTTTGGTGGTAGGAATATAAATGTATAAAATCCATAGAAAGTAGTTATTTCATTCTAGATATATACTCAAGATACTGTGAGGATGTTTGCAGTAGCACTATTCATAATGGTAAAATCTGGAAATAACAGAGTAGTCAATCATATCACTATTCTTATCTGTTGTCCTGGAAGATTCATGTCAGTGGACATTATATAACAGTTAACATGTGAGTTCAGGTGCCAATATGAGTGTTGTGTTTGTCCAGTTTGTCTGAGAAGAAGCTGGGGAGGTGGAATCTAACATGGAAAGCTTTATTAGGATAGGTACTTGAGAGACAAAATGGGGAAGAATCCTACAAGTGGTGGAGGAGACACCAGACTGGTTGCATGGGAAGAACAAAGGGAAGGGAAGTTGGAAGCAAGTTAGACTGCTGTTAAGCCTAAGGGAGGTTTAGTGAAGTCACTGGAGTGTGTCTTTATTAACGGTCTCACATCAGCCGAGGAACCTATTTTTTTCCTAGGAATGGGGCCGTCTCTGCCACCCACAATCAGACACTGGCTGGTAACAGGGTCCCCTGAGCAATGGAGAGCTCAGCCTTAGTGTAGCTGAGCATCATGGACACAATGCAGAAGTGAAGACCACGATCAATTATACTCTCAACTGCTGAGGTCTACAGTACATTTTCATAGCCACCACTGATGTCTTTGCAGTGCAGCACCGAGTGGGACAAAACAAGCAGGTTTATTCAGGAGTATGCACTTTACATGAAGGTAAGAGCAGCTAAAGCCAAAAGTCATCAATCTAAACCTGAAATGTCATTTAGGACTACATATGACAAAACATTAAAAAAATTAAGAAAGCAGCTTAGTACAACTATTGTGGAAATCAGTATGGAGATTCATTAAAAAAAAAAAAAAAACTGTAACTGGGTGAGGTAGCACAAGCCTGTGATCCTAGCCTTCAGGAGGCTGAGGCAAGAA
Source organism: Cavia porcellus (assembly GCF_034190915.1). Classification (NCBI taxonomy): domain Eukaryota; kingdom Metazoa; phylum Chordata; class Mammalia; order Rodentia; family Caviidae; genus Cavia; species Cavia porcellus. Next base: position 136,275,569 of record NW_026947484.1, on the reverse strand, counting down.
GATTGCCATGAGTTCCAAGCCAACTTGGTCTACATAGTGAGGTAAAAGCCAGTGTGAATCATATAGAAAGACCTTGTCTCAAAAATCCAACCAACCAGCCAACCAACCACGCAAACAAAGAAACATGCCAAAACTAAAAATTCCATTTGACCCAGCTATTCCTGTTCTAGATATCTTCCCCAAAGAGTTGAAGTCAGTATATTAAAGAGATACATTCATACCCATGTTTATAGTAGTACAATTCACAATACTATATCTTAAGTGGCTTCTATGATCATCAATAGGTGAATGGATAGAGAAAATGTGATATTTATACACAATGCCACGTTACTGCCACAAAGATGAATAAACAAGTCATTTGTAGGAAAATGGATGCATCTTGAGATCATGATGTTAAGTAAAACAAATCAGACACATAAGCTTAAATATCATGGTTTATCTTATATGAGAAATTCAAAATATAAATGAAGGACAAAATAAAAAAATAGATAATAGGAAACAGGGAGATAGACCTTTTGTAATTGGGAGGGTAAGGGAAGAAGTTGAAGAAGAACTGGGAAACTTTATGTACATGTAACAACTTCTCATATGGAATGTGATCATTATGTACTACAAATATGCACTAATCCAAAATAAAAATTGAAAAAAAATGAGGAAATGATATAAACAGCAATCAGAAGAGTAGATGGGAATGTTAAAAAGGCAGGATATGCTGGGTATGGTGGAGCACTTCCATACTCTAGCACTTGGGAGGCTGAGGCAGGAGAATCATCGCAAATTCAAGACCAGCTGGGGCTACAAAGTGAGCCCAAGCCCAGCTTGAACTGCACAGTAAGATCCTGTCTCAAAAAAAAAAAAAAAAAAAAAAACAAAAACAAAAACAAAACCCCCCAAAAAAGTCAAGATACAAGAGAATAGCACTTGGATGTAGGCTCTTGACAATATTTCATTTATGTAGGTAGAGAGCTAATGAGTTTTATTTACATTATGTAAGAGCAATAACTCAATAAATGCACATGCATAAACATATAAACAAGAGCCTTGTATAGATAAAAGTGTGTGTTTTGTGAAAAGAGGAGTATAATTAATAAAATTGATAATTCTAAAGCCAAGAATATTTCCCATTGTATCTCCTATAAGTTTGTTGCTAATTGTTAGCAATTAAGCTATTGGTGGAGGAGAACTTGCCTACACAGTACAGATTAAATTATGAAATTTGTGGAGTTTGTTCCAGTTGAGTGACCTGAAATTGACATCTTCACTAGAGTGTCCAAAGTGTGGGTGTCCTAAAAGGAGACAAGAGAGCAGGGGTATTGGGTAAGACATTGCATTTTAATACCTGGACTCTCCCGGATTGTTTGATTATTTCCCTCTCAGACAGGATACAGTCCTGAAGAGTTAGAAATGAGGACCTAGCATTTAAAGGATTAGATCTAAGGGACAGGGTGACAGAAAAAAATAGGCCAGTGAGGAATCAAGAGTGGTTGTGACTCGGTTCTGACACCAAACTGTCTGGGCCTGACTCCCAATTCTATTACATTTTAAATTTCTCATCCAACTTATTTGTTCCTTGGTTCCCATACATAGATAATGGCAATGATACTTCTCTGTAGCATGTTTGTAAAAATTAAATGACTCAATATATCTGAGACCCTTACAAGAGGTTGGGACCAAGTGTATCCACCAGGATGGACTGGTAACAGGAAACTCCAAATATCAACATCATTAATAAAAAGTTTTATTCTCCATGCACACTAAGTCTGGTAGCACAAGCAACACATCCTGTGCACAAGTTGTGGGATGACCCTGAGCTCTTGTACAGAGATCCATATAACCAAGGGGAAATAATTTAATATCTTCCATGGTAGCTTTCTTTTGCCAGCACCAAGAGTCCTGCCTGACTTATAAAACTTCACAATCTTCTCATAGTAGGTTGCAAAAAGGTAAGAGTTCTACTATTTAGAAAATCAGTGACTGCTATGGCATGGTAAAGAGACATGACATATGCACTAGACTTGAAGATATTTGCTCAGATAGACCACATATCACTCCCTTCTCACATTTGATTGGCTAAAATAAGTCATATGACCACTTCTAATTTTAAGTACACAAAGAATTGTAAACCTATACATTCCCAGAGGTAGAAAAAGTAGAACATATAAAAAATCCAACTGACTATGACATACCTGATGCTGTCTGAATGCTCAATATCATTCTGGGAGATTTGCAGAGCCCATTGAAATATGTTGCTAGGATACCTTCATATTAATAGGACACTTGGAGGAACAAGAAAGGTGGCTCAGATGATGCAGATGCCCCTCCCTCACCAGCTTTTTCATTTTCACCAATTATTCTTATATTATTTTTGCATCATCTTGTGGCTGTTGAATTGTTATTTTTTGCTCTTTTGTTATTTTCATGAGAGCTTTCTTTTCATGAACACTAGCCATGATCCTGTCTTCAAGATCTGAAGGTCCGTCTTCAGTTTCATTCAAGTGGTTTTTCCAGCATTCAGCAGAATTTTTAATTTCCTAGATATCTGTTTGAATCTGTTTCATGCACTGTATTTCTTTTCTATATTGGTCATTCGTGATTTCCATCCTCTTTTTATCATCATCTGTTTTTTTAAAAATCTGTCTCTACTCTAGACTTGCTGAGGGAAATTATAATTATTGGCATTTCTTTTCTTAACTGATTACCTCTATAGACTCATGGGTTTATTTTGGTTGATATTATTTCAGAGATTTTATGTGTGTGTCTTCCAATTTCTGTGTCTATGTCTTTTAGACTTGTTCTGGGTGGGCTGGAGGTCTGAGATTGCATTTTGGTTGTTCATCTTGTCATTTTCTGTTTCAAAAATTTTTATTTTTTATTTTTTTGTGATGATCGTCATGAGTTTTTGTAGTGGGTAGCCACATAACTAGTATCAGGACCTTTCTAGGAAAAGTCTGTTCTTCAAGGATGTCTTCTGTATGTAGGAGACTGTTGGTTTGTGTCTGTCACAAGATCCTATCTTCCCAATTAATTAAGGGTAGGGTGTTAGTATCTGTTTGGCTCAGTCCTCAGTCCTTTGGTAGAGGGCTGTGCTGAGGTTATTACCCCAGAAATTCCCTGTATTGTTACAGATGGGAAAATCACTGATTATAACAGATATGACATCATACTGGAGTAGTAAAATGAGCAATAACAATAGCATTAAACATAATTTGGAAGCTGATAAACTGTGGTAACTATTGATTTTGTACGTTAGTCCACAGGAGTGGAGTCTATAGCTATATAATAGAACAATCATAAGTTAAGGTATATGCAAAGTGTTCTCCTTTGGTGAAGTAGTTTTACCAGTGGTGGGGAAGTTTAGGAAGGAGAGTGTATAAAACAAAGATGACTGGAAAGGAAGTAGGAGCAAGGCTGGAGGGCAAATGGTAATCACGCAAAGTTTGGGAAACCAGAGGGAGGGTTAGAAAAGAAAGAACAAAGTATTTGAAGGATTATCTGAACTTGGTCTCTGGGTTTGGGGATGGGATTAGTTTTCTGTGGCTGAAGTTCTCCCCAGCTATTTTAGAAGAGAAAAGAAAAAGAAGATATAAAAAGGAAGAATAATAAAAAAGAATAGAAAAGGAAGAGGAAGAAAGAAAAAACAAAAAAATAAAAAAGTATAAAGTATAAAATAAATTGAGAGGGACTTGAAAAAGGTGGCAGATAGATAACAACAGGCTACAGAGGCTCCCTGAGATAGTCAACTTAGATTCCAAAAATAATATAGCATAGGGAGTCCCAAACAGAGGGAGACAGACCCCCCTAACCCAGGAACAAACTAAGCTGAGAGAAACCAATTAAAAATACAGTCCTGGTGCTACTATTGGAATAGCTACAGTTCCTGTACTGCCGCTTGAACTTGCTGCTTGAACTCGCTGCCGCTGCTGTGCTTCAACCCGCACAGCAGAAACTTACCGAGTTACCTGAAAGCCCACCAGTTTCAACTCACTGGAAAAGCATTGGCACTAAGGATGGGAATTGGCGAACCGAAGTGGGAGCCCAGCTGGCGGGGAACCCTGCATCGACCTGCGGTGAGTGATGGGAATAAAAACTCTTCCATAGACAAAGAGGCTCCAACAGATGACATTCTGGGACCAGGCAGACTGGCAAGAACAAGGGGCTGCAGTGACTTCAGTCAGGTGCACCCTACTCAAGCAGGATTGGTGGAGAGCACTTGATCTAGGTCATGCCCCAGACTGAGACCCAATAGGCTAGTCCAAATCAAGTCCCTATGCCTAGCAGTGCACCCTAACGCAGTGAAGTCCTCAGCAGGTTGACTGACCCCAAGGGGCGGGCCCAGCATAGGTTGCCCAGGTCTGTATCTCCCTAGTACACTGCAGTGAGCAGGGGCATCTGGTCAGCACTTCAGACAAACTGTAACCAACAAAGAAAGAAGCTTGGCCTCCTATATACACCTGTATGGAAGGAAGAAAAAAATATGATAAGAGGAAGCAACAAGAAAGGGTCCCCAGTCCCTAATCCTAAAAACATTGATCCAGGAAAGGTAAATGCAAAGGAGAATGAGGACAGCAAACATGCACTATCAGACACAGCATCAGGATACATAAAGCAATATCTTCGGAACCTCATAGACAAGTTCAAAAGTGAGGTATTTAACCAAGTAAAGCAAGATATAAATAGAATAATTAAAGAAATGCTAAGCACATCTCAAGAAAAAACAGATGGAAGAAGGGAAGAACACAAAAAAAGGAGAGATTTGTTTGATGAAGAAAATAGAGAAAACATAGAATACATGAAGCAGGTTCAAAGAGATTACCAGGAAATAAACACTCCATTGAAAGCAGGCAAAACTGCTTGAAAGAAACTAAGGAAAGATTATCCAAACTAGAGGACAGGTTTGCAATGTGGGATTATGAAAGGAAAAATTTCTTAAAAATAACAAGGAAACAAGCAGTAGCAATAAAAAGGCTAGAAGACCACAAGAGGATCTATAGCTTAAGAATAAGGAATGTGAATGAAGAAGCAGGGGTACAAACAAAGGAACTACAAAGGCTATTCACAGACATAATTAAGGAAAACTTTCCAAACATAGGAAAAGGAAAAGATATTCAGATGTATGAGGCATACAGAACTCCAGCCACCTACAACCAAAAGAGAACTACACCCAGGCATATAATAAAGATCCCAGAAATCCAATATAAGAACAGAATATTAAAAGCTGTCAGAGACAAGAAACCAATTACCTACAAGGGAAAGCCCATCAGAATTACAGCAGACTTCTCAACACAAACCATCAAATCAAGAAGAGAGTGGAGCAAAGTATTTCAAGTTCTGAAAAAAATAACCTCCAGCCAAGATTGATGTACCCTGAAAAAATGTCCCTGGAAATAATGGAGAAACAAGATGCTTCCAAGATAAAGAGGAACTGGGGGAATTCTCAACCACCAACCCAACCCTACAGAGAATACTACAAAACATTCTAAAGAGAGAGAAAAGCACCAGGATTTCAGGAACAGTGGCAGAGAGGCCCCAATGAATGGAGCAAAAAGCAAAACGAAGAAGACAGACAACTAATGGTAGAAAAATAGCACAACAGAAGTGAGGCACAGAAGGTTGGATATAATTTCTAATATATATGGCCTAGATACACTAAATTAAGGAAAAAAAGAGAGAATCTCAGACAGAGTGGATCAAGTGGTAAGATCCACTGAGATGCTCTTTATAGGAAATATAATTAACCTGAAGAAGGGTATATGGGCCAAAATAAAATAAGAGAAAACAGAAGTCTATGTGGTAGGGAACCAGGGAGCAATAGGGGCAACTGGACCAATATTTATGGATAGGTTGCAAAGACAGGCTTTAATAAGTAAAGAAATACAACTAGAGATGAAGTCCAGGAATGAGAAGTTTGCAAACACTTAGGTAAATAGCAGGTTGCCCTCCCCCAATATAAAACCAAGGGTGTTGAGGAGACCCAAAAATACTCAGTACACCCTGGCGGAGTGAAAGGGGAGGAATAGTCTTAAAAAAGACAGCAGAAGATATAGCTAACAGTGTATCAGGAATTAAAATCCATATTACTCGCACAACTCTGTTAGATAGAACTTATTCTGTCCCAGTTTGTATACAAGCACTAGATATGAGTGCACAGACAGCTATCCCAAAATTATCAGGATACAGCACAGTAGTAATCTTTAATTTCCTATTAACTTAATCTGGATTCCTGTATAACTTATACTGTTATATAATGACTGATCTTAGTTAAGTCTGATTTGTTTGATTGCTGCTTATTATTAACAGATTTTATTCAAAGCTGTTAGGTTGATGGTATCAAGTCAGAGAGTATAGACAACTATACTGAAAATGACAATGATTCACTACAATACCCATTCTGATTTGATTACTACCTGTTTTTGTAGTTCTACACTATCTACAAAGTTGTATTTCTATGAATACTCTTATGTACTGATATATTCAATTATACTTTATCTGATTATACAGCCAATTCTATTGATGATAACAAGAGACAACACAGTTACCGTGGTAACCTTGTACAGCAATTTCATATGTCTTTTTAGTTTTAAGTGTCTATAGGAATATGTTTTGTTCTGTCCTGCTTTGTTCTGTTTCTCCCTCTAATATAGAAAGGATAAAAATACATGCTAAGACTCATGCTTGCGTAAAACCTATAAAGAGTTTAAGAGAACTGATCTTATGACACATGATGAAATGAACAAATACTTTGAAGGAAAAAAAGGCACTACAGTACCCATTGCTGATTCCAGAGTGTCATGATGTTAAATCCAGCAATATTATTATTCTTTGTTCAGAGTGATTTTAGTCTGCTTTAGTTTATTTAATCTCAACATAAATGAAGATATGGATAAATGCGTACATGTTTAAGTCTATAGGATTACTAGGTTTTTATTAGATAGTTGAACAGAACTATTTGCAATCTCCCTGTTTGAATTCCCATTTATATGTTCCACTTTTGTATCTTGAACAATTATTTGTAAGAGGACAATATGTAAACATCAACAAGTGATTTATTAATGTTTATTTTTTCTTTGAAAGTGTGTACTATTGGGGCTGGGTATTTAGCTCAGTAGCATAAGCACCTGCCTTGCAAGCAGGCGGTCATGAGTTTGATCCCCGGTACAAATAAAAAAAAAAAGAAAGAAAGTATGTATGTATTATTTCTACCCGTTTTCCATTTTGTTTTGTCTTTCTTTAAATAAAAAAAAATGAAATAAAGTAAAATAAATTGAGAGAAAAGGGCTGGTTACTGAGTTCTGAGTTCTCAAGTTGGTTGCCAGGCCCATGGAACCCTTAGCCACTTTTTGACTCATATTGTTATTGTTTCTTCTAGATTTTCATGGCACTCATCTTTCCTGTCCATCCTGGGTGTGCTTGTTGGCACCCTCCTGTATAACTGGCATTTTCTCTGGGTTCTGGGCCTTCCCAACAGTTCTTCTCAGTCAGGCAGTAGCAAGGGGAGAGGCCGTGAGTTGGGCCTTCTGGTTCAGTTCATCTGGGTTGCAGGGCAGAGAGGCTGCTGTCCCCCACAGTGTTCAGTATTGCCATAATCGTAAGTGACATACTTCAGGCAGTCAAATTTAAATATCATCTTGTTTCTCTTGTGTGAGAAACCCAAATGATCAATAAGCAGCAAAATGGAAAGTAGATATCAGGGAGTAAGAAAAAACTTGTTCAGATGGGAAGGGGAAAAAGAGGTGGGGGCTTGAGGAAGGGAAGAAAGCAAAAGGGGATTTGAAGGAGAAAGACTTGAAGAAAAAAATGGAAATGCTTTTGTAAATGAAGCGAAGAAGTGTTTGAAGGAGTGGAGAACACGGGTACCCAAAAAGAGAATAAAGATGTGCTGTGTACACGTATATGTTCCTTATGATGAATGGGATTTTTATGTACTGCAAACATGCACAAATAAAAAAGCAGTGTGTTCAAAACAATTTATAAAGCAGGTGTATACTACGTAATATCAGAGTCACAAGAGACATAAGATATACAAAGGTTAAATTCTTCAAGGAGGATGAAGGTTGTTTAATTCCATATTTTAAAAACTCCTGTGATTTTGGAGGTGTGTTTAGTTTCAAGTAAACCCTATTTCCCACCTGTGGAGCTAATTAAGGCTTAGTAGAATACTGTCCTAGTCAGCTTTTCATCACTGAGAACTAATACCTAACACCCACAATTTAAAGAAGGAAACATTTATCTTGGCTCACAGTTTCACACTCCATGTCAACCAGCTTCAAGGTAGAAAAAGCAAAGGAAAGGTGCTCAACTCATGAGAGCCAGGAAGCAGAGCGAGAAGGATGAGCCAAAGAGATCTGTATCCTCCAAACACATTCCCCTGTGACCTATAGCCTCCAACTGGGTGCTACCTTCCAATAGAACATTGGTTGTGAACTCACCAGTTGATAATCCACTGGTAACCACAGGGCCTGCAGGTTCCAATCACCTTCGGAGAAAGCCACTTCCAAACACGTGAGACTTTTGAAGGACAGTTTAGATTTAAACCATAACAAATGCTTTCAGGCTGATGTATACAATCCAGGTTCATACACAATCATAAATGCCAGTTTGAAAAGTAAGTGTTTCAAATATACAAACATTTTAATATTTACAGTGACCAAGTAGAAGAACAACACTGGTTCTTAAATATCAATATACTGAATCACACAGTAGAGAACCATTGGCAGAATGCCAATAAGAAGAATGGTGTTTGTGTTATTTTTTTGTCACTGTGACAAAATACATGACATAAGCAACTTAAAGGAGGAAAACTTTACTTTGGTCTATGGTCAACTGGCTCCATTGTTTTGAGCCTGAAACAAAGCAGCTTACCACCACCACAGCAGGAGCATGTGTCAGCAGAGGCTGTCCAGCCTCATGGCAGCCAGAGAGAGCTGGAGAATGACAAGGTGACATAATCTCCAAGGGCACATCTGCAAGGACCCACTCATTCAACTGGATCCCCCGTCCTGTTCCTGTCATTTCCTGACAGCCTAAATTATGAGCTCACTGGGTGAAGCCAGAACCCCTGTGATCCAATCACTTCTCAAAAATCCCACTGCTGAACATTGCTGGACTGGAGACTTCAACACACAAACCTTTGGGGATCACTTCAGATTCAAAGTATAAAAGTACTGATAAATTCTGACCAAAGAAAAAGTCAGAATCCCAATGAACCTATGCAGACATGCTCTGTTGAGGTCAGAGTGTTCAGAAGAAATTGTATGATGTGTGTGGTGAAGTTCTGTGGAGTGTAAAGCTCCGAGAGCATGGAATTTGACCTTCAACCTCACTGTGGCCTGGATTCATAAATTGTGTTTTGTGATTACACCAGGTTAGTCAGATTAAATCCCCTTTATCATTACTAAAGCCACAGAGAAAATGAGAGTCAAGAGTCTTCTCAGAAGGAGAGCTGGAGCCTATAGTTTATACAGAAGAGGGATAATTAAGAATTGCAAGAAGAACCTGTGGCGAACCACTCAGACAAAGCTTGGGGCCATAAGGACACTTCTAGACAGTCCTGAGGACATGACCCCAATGTCTTCATATGTGCACATTAGGACATAATTATATAGCCGTGACGTAGCAGTGGACAACTACCCATGTGCCAATGATGTCAGAATGTAAGAATGTAAATAGGTGGTAACAACCTGTATAAAAATATACAACAAAATTACAGGTGGCTCTTGTGCTCTGCTCTACTCCACACTGCCTGCTGCTGCTGAGGTCTTGCACAAATGCATCTTTAACCTGGGGACTTCACCTGTGAAAATTTCCCTTGGGTCCCCAAAGGGGACCCAACAAAACCCTATGTGGTAGGCAGAGAGCCAAACAAGATGGAAAATCTCATAGATCTTGGGGTAAATAATATGTAAGAGGAAGTGATTAGGGTGTATCCTTGACTGGAGGGAGGAGGTGGTGGTAACTTGGGCTTGTCAGGGATTACAGTGGCAAAATGTGAAGGGCTGAAAGTTAATTTAAGATATCTGAGTATTGTTCCTTGTTTCATAGTCAAACTCTAAGTTATTAAAGAACTTCTCCTATTCATGCGGCCAGAGAGCAGCTGAACCAAAGCTAGCACTGTTACTGTTAATAGTTCAATTCTTGTTCCTGACAAGGAAAGAACTGCCAAGCATACACCTTGTAGTAAGTAGCTATGTTTATTGAAGATCACTGGACAGTAGCAGCAGGAACAGGCAGGACGGTAAAGCAGAAAAGGAAGAGGAAGAAGAGCAAAGAAAATTCCTGCTAGTAGTGAAGTTGAGAGAGAAAGGAGCTGGTGGTGGTGTGGATGATGTGCAAACGGGCAGGTTCCAGGCTATGCTGGGCCCCAGAGGAAGAAGAGGAAGCCTTGACAACTCAGGCTTCCAGTATGAGAAGTTGGAAGTCTCTAACCCCAGGTGCCTGGCATTGGGATCAGAAGCCTCTGGCTACAGGTACCTTCCATTGTCTCTCACTCATGTGGATCTGCCGCCCCAGGCATCATGAGCTCCTGAGCCTAAACTCGGATAATAACAAGAGTGCTGTTGTGTTTACAGCTGAATAAAGGGAAAGGGGGTGGCTCTTTCAACTTTCTCTGGACAGGTTTTCTAACTGTACTAGAATATCAAGCCTGTACCCCTCAATGGGTGACGTGAGCCTAGTGGTAAGAGGAGTGATAATTCTGGCAGTGGATATTACTATTATTATTATTATTATTACCATTTGAGACAGGGCCTTGCCATGTGCTTCAGGCTGGCCTCAAATTCACTATCAAGGCCAGGCTGGTCTCAAATTCATGGTGATTTTCTTGCTTCAGCCTCCCAAGTGTTGGGATTGCCACTGTGCCTGGCAATCATTTAAATAAAAAAGAAAATCAGTATCTCTGGAGGATAAAATATAAAAAAATATTTTGTACTGGGCATTTAACTCAGGACCTTATCCTTGCCTGGCATGTGTTTATGCTGCTGAGCTACATCCCAGGTCCTAAGATACAAAGATTTTTTAATCTGTAGAGACTGGACAAAAGGCTAAATATTTCACATGTGCCTACACCTGAGAATCTGGCTGGTTCTGAAAGGGATAACGATCATTTCTTTTTGTCTATTCATTCATAAAATATTTGTATTGACTTTGGGTTCCGAACAAGGAACAGTAAGCACTGTGATCCTTATTTGGGCTTTAACTACAACTGAAAACCCTGGACAAAAACATATAACTCAATTCTCAGAAGTCTTGAAAAAGTTGATGCAAATGATAAAGTAGGTAAGTTTTACTGAACTCAAAAACTAAGTTTGAAGTGATTTCTCAAAGGCTTTAAATTTTTTTGCCTACTATGTATTGTGATCTTTGTGCGACAGAAACCTGAAACCTGGAGTTTCAGGGAGAATGGATGGAAAAAGGCCCCATGGAAAGCTAGGTTCTTTGGGATGGGGGGACTCCAGGACCCCAAAGCCTTTTGACTTGACTCTTGCTAGTTCAGGCAGTCAATTCTCCCTGCCCTTCATCAGGAGAGTCTGGGCAAAGAGGCAGACTTGTCCCCTCTTCTTGCCTGTGTGACAGACACCACGAGAAAGAAAAAAATTTTACCTTCTAACCAGAACACTAGGAACTAGAGGGTACATGGTGGGGCAGGAAATCATGCCTAGTGCACAGTGCAAAGAGGATGGATCTAATTAAAAGGCTCCTTTAAAACTGTATGACGTTCTGGCCAGGGTCAATGCAGTAAAGACTCTGAACAATCAACTATGGTGCACAGTTGCTGGAGTTTCACACAACTGGGTGATACAAGGCCCAGTAGATGAGGCCAGCACTGTAGATGCCTCCAATAGTGGACCAGGTGATGCACTTAATATTAGCTGAGTTACCTGATTGTTATAGTTTAGATCTAAAATGGCCCCCAAAGCTCATATATCTGGAAAGTGATTGGATTATGAGGGTTTATAGCTGACTTGCTGTTAGGAGATGGGCCTGGTTGGAGGAGTTTGGTCATTGATGGCATGATTGGGAAGGGCACAGTTCCCTACCTGGGTCCTCCCTTGATCTCACTGTTTCCTGTCCACTTCTGCATGCCTCTTCACCATGCCCATGCTGTTTATTTGGAGCTGGCTAACAATGGATAGAAATATAAGCCAAGATAACCTGTCTTTCTCTAAGTTGTGGATGTCAGATGTTGCATCTCAGTAATAAGAAAGTGACTAAGATATTGCCTGATTTTAAAAAAAAAAGCTAATCTTTTTGTTATGGTTTGTGGTTGGATGTCCTCCCAAAGCCTCATCTTATCATGTGGGAGTGCTTTTTCAGAGGTGGCCAAATCTAGACTTTATGACTGATTCATTGAGTAGTGCTGGGATTGGGGATGTGCTATACCTGACCTAAAGTGGGTAGCCTGCATACAATGTAAGAGAAGAAAAGAGAGTCTTGCCCCCAACCTTTTTTGTTCTTGTTATTTTTGCTATTTTCTGTCACTATAAACTATTGCCCCTCTGCCACACCACTCTGTCTTGGAGCCAGCTGATTATGGACTGAAACCTTCACAGACTGTAAGCTAAATAAACCCAAATTTAAGATACTGAGTGTCAGGTATTTTGTTGCAGCACGAAGAAAAAAGTAACTAAGACACTTATAGAAGATTTAAATAAGGCTCAGTTTTATAACATAATCAAGATATTTGTGCTACAACCTAAAATTACTTTACATATTAAGGGCCAGAGAAACCTAAACAACTCTCAGCAGAAAGCATCAAGTTCTTCTCTTATACTATAATCTCTGAACAGTGGGAAAGATAAGTAAATGCATTTTTGCAGCATGGGGATCAAGTCCAGGTTCCCATTCATGTTAGGCAAGTGGTCTACCACTGAGCAACACCTCCAGCTCCAATTCAATGTCTTGAATTTAATTGCATGGTAAGAAATATAACTTTTGAGGTTTCTTCAAATTAGTTTTCATTCTCAAACTGCTCTGTGTTGTAATCAGTTCAATCTACTCTATTCAACCTATTCCTTTTAATTTAATCTATTCCTTTTTCCATCTGTTTACCTGCTGTAGACAAGAAGAAAGGAAAATGTTATTTGTAATGCTTAAAAGAGTAAGTAGTGTGCAAGATGTCAGAGAAAGAGTTTAATTAGAAAATGTTAAAATTTCACTGAAACTCGTGACTGATGCTGGCAAGGAACTTGAAGCCCCAGAGTAGGTGCTGCTAGTGGGAACAGCTAGAAGGCAACCAGTGTCCTGCCCTGTAACAAGGGAGACAAGATCTCAGCTAATCCTGTGGTCTCTAACTCTCCTAGACATGGGTCTAGCTGGCCTTTAAATGGAGGTTAGAGAAGGATGGGAGTGGTGGAAATGAAAATTTATATTCAAATAGGTTAAGTAAAAATTATACAGCCTTTTAATATATAAAATGGCTAAAAGGGAAAAATTGAATGGTATTAACCAACTGGAAGGGAGTAAAAAAAATAATGGGTGTAAAAGAACTGGGTAATAGCAATGTTATCAAACTTAATACCCTAGGATATATTCCTGCCTCTCAAAAGTGTTCAGGCTCCAGGATGAAAGTTCTTAAAGAAAGGGAATTTACTGTGTGGTCCAAATGCGTCTGAGCTGAAAACAGAATAATTTTATTTTTCACTTACTGAGATCAACTCATTCACCAGGAAAAAAATGAGCTTGGAAAGTGCAGGAGTGCTCCTCAAAGGACACAAAGCAACCCCCCCCCCCACATACACACAATTAGGGGACTAAAAATCCCAACTGACCAAAGACATTAATACTGCTGTGATTATTTTCATTTCAAAAAGAGTCCATTTGAAATATTTACTCTGCTAGTTCCTTCAAGTGTGGACCACCTCTAGGGCATTTAGATTTCTTTCATAAATCATTAACCACCATGTCAAGGGCACACAGCAAGTGGGAGTTTGGAGTCCTCACCAATGGAAGATCAATAGAAGCGAAGGTAAATGTCTCTGAAATGAGGTGAGTCAATGGGACAGTCGTGGCTGTGCCTTACACTCCAGGTTGAAGGAAATGTGACCCAAAAAAGGAGCCAGTGCCTTGTGACAAGTGGAGGTGGGAAGTAGCTCTTCCCAAAGTGAGCCACTGGGTGCCACTGAGCACTGGAAATGTGTGTGTCCTGTCATCTCTGCCTATTTATCCTTTTCCCACTCAAAGGACCTGTGACTGGATATGACAGGCATTGTTGAAGCTCAATCCATTCTGCCTTCTGGGCCCTACTTGCTCATTATATAAAGCTGCAATTTCATTTCAGATAGGCGGTGTAAAACCTGTTGTCATATTTTATGTGATGATGTTAACTCTGCTATGAAATTATACTCTCAGAATACCTCAGACTGGCTCAGTACATATAAATAGCCATTTATCAGATCCAACCCTTAATCTTCTCTTTGCTATGACCCATTCTGTAATTTTCCCTTAGCTGACAAGCTACAAATGAAGAGTGTACTTAGATTTCAGTTACGAGGTTGAAAATATGGATGTGAATATAAAAAGCTGAGCCCTTCAAGAAGAAACCAGGGAATTTTCTCATTAAATTCTAAGCACTTTGGTCCATCTGCTTGGTAACTATACAAGAATTCTGTGATCCTTTTCCTAACTTCCTGCACAACTTGCTTCTCAATGAGTCTCTGTCATGCCTCTATCAGCTTCCTTCCTACATCCACGTCTGTGCCCAGTCATTTTTCTTGCCTCAAGACATGCCCTTTTCTCATCCTTGCTTATAAGATGTCTCTGTCAGTGCAGAACCTTATTGTGTTCATGGACGAACTAATGAAAACTTCAGCCACTGAATCTTTTTTCCCCACAAATACCAATATGCCATGGACTGTATCCCAAGTACTGTGTGCTGGAGACCTTACATAGATGCTCTGTTTTATATATGAAGACACTGAGGTTCAGGGCACAGTGTCTTAAGGTTACACACCACTAATTAACACTTGGGACCCACACTAACACACTTTATTAGTTTCCTGCAGGCTGCTATAACAATTATAAAATGGATTGCTTAAAATTTAGAAATGTATTTTCTCAGTTTTGGAGGCCAAACGTTTGAGATCCAAGTGTCAGTAGGGCTGTAATCCTTCCATGGTGTTCAGAGGAAAGTCTTTTTCTTATCTTTTCCAACTTCTGGTGGCTGAATCTCTCTGACCCATCTTCACATCAGCTCTTCTGTATCTTTCTCAAAATTCCCTCAATCTTTCTTTTACAGGGATGGATGCTATTGCATTTATGACTTCTGCAAATAATACAGGCTCACTCTTCCTCCTTGGATCTCTAAGGTGTTCACATCATAGGTTATGGACGATAACATTCATAACTTCCAGGTATTTGATATTGATGTCTCAGTGGACTGGAATCTCCAACCCTCCTCATGCCTCAGGGACTGGAGTTGCTCCCAGGTTTGTAAAGGGGAAGCTGTTCATCAGTCAACTTCTACTGACATGAAAGTTCGAGGGACCCAAAGTTTCACAAATTCCTTTAGATTCAAACATGAAAGCATCAAAAGAAAGCACAATACCCATGAAAAGTAACTGTAGATTAACCTGCAGAGGGAGGCATGAACCAGTTCACACCTCACGGTCAAGGTGGGCTATATATTTTTCATGTACAACATTATGCTGACACAAACAATGGTTTTTAAGTGCCCTTTGAACTTTTGTTTTTAAGACTCTGTGCACTGGGCACTGAAGCATTGAATAGGAAAATGCAGAACTGAATTAATTACATGTATTTTTATCCATATACTAACTTCGATATGCTTGATTATTCACAGAAGTTAGCTCTGCAGCCATCCCTGTATAAGTTGAAATTGTTTGTCAGATTGGCATGTCTTGATCCGTTTGTTCGTTGTCCCCATTCCCTCAGGGCTGGGAACTCGCCAAGATATTTTGTTTTTCTTTCTTGGAAAAAAATCTTTTGTAATCCCTTTAAAATGCTTACTTTCCAAACAAGTATATGCCAATATTAAAGAACATTTTTGGAAGGATTAAAAACATCATCCATAATCCCTCCAAACGAGCAAACAACAATCTTAGGGTTCTAACCTTATTGAATACCATTGAACAGCATGGGGCTCTTCCACCAACAGCTTGAAACTGTATGCAAAGAGAAACAGGAAAACTATTTTCTTTCCAGTTGGAAGGCATAGATCTATTTCATGATTTGACTAAGGCACTCAGGTACCCTCGTAATATTCTTATGAGCAAATTGGTTCTGTTGCCCCAGGACCTGAGCATGTTAGCAGATGTGATGAAGTAAGAAAGCAGTAGCCCAGAAAATTCCAGAATACTAGAAATTTTCACTGTTACTCATTGGAGAGTTAGTGCTAGAACTTTGTCAAAGAAGTCAAACTGGCTCTTAGGGTGGCTTTGGGCTTTCCAAGGCAAAATGATCAAAGATTCACCTAAACTTTCAAGCTGTCTCTTCCCTCCCAGGGAATGGCCACTTTGGGACTACCAGGTAATACTAGAGAAACAACTTCCCCAGGATGGACGAGTGGGGCAGGGAACCAGCATATGGAATATAGCTCAAAGCCGATGCCTGTTTAACATTTTACTGAGAATTACCATGAAAACATAAATGGAGATGATAATGAGTTAACTATGGGAAAATTTTAAGGTTCTCAGTCTACCCTATGGACTTTGATCTTTTGTTCTTTTTACTCCTGAAACAGAGCCCTTGAAATACACTCTTGCTATCATGGCTGAGAAGACTTGTGGTCCTTTGCTCCTCCTGAGTTGTGAAGGTTTCAAAGCAGAACACATCCTTGAACTCTAGGGGGCTGAGTGGGGCAGCCAGGGATGGTTCTTGAACGTCTGCATTGGATCTTGTGACAAATGAAGGAAGTGGAACAGAAGGCTGGAATTTTCTACCCTCATACAGCACCAAAGGGACGACTCCTTCCTGTTCTAGACATCCTCCTTCCTCCTCGAGACTGGTGTGTTTGTTTGTGTATGTATGCGTGAGTCACAAAAAAAGACTGAAAAGTAGACGGTAAGTAAATCTACACATAATTAATTATACTAAGGGAAGTCACCATCAAGTGAGTTGCCCAGAAATGACAATTAAAATATATTTGCTTTTATTTTTCTTGGTTTGCTTCATGAAGCTGAATGTCTCTGGAAAATAGGGTGGCCTAAAATGCAGCTGCAGGTCTGTGTCACTGTGGCCAGATGGCAAGCGCCTCTCCACTCAAGTTTCCTCACCGGAAACAGGTGCTGTTTCTACCAGTTAAAAGGTAGTTTTCAGTGCTTGCTCTGTGATGTAACTGTTTTATAAGGTCAGAATTTCTTAAAACCAGGTTGTGAGAAGTAGTTAAAAATTGGATTCTATCCGCAAGTACCACTTGAGTACCAACTTCGAGTTGGATTCTATGCTGGCCAACATGCCATGGCTAACACATGCTGAGGTCAGGTTATACTTCCATTGCATTTCTGTTCTTAATTGATAGTTTGTTTTTGGACCATCAAAGGCCCATTTTATCCGGAAGGGTGCTTGTAGATGTGGCCAAGACAACCACGTAGACTCTAGCTGAATATTTGTCATGGATATTCTTATCCATACATTTTTCCATCATCAGCTCTAATTTAGAAATCTTTTCTTTGTAATTAAATGAGTTTTGTTTCCCATTAAATCTTCTAACACCTCTACAAATACACTACTCATTTTTTTCTCCAGCTTTGTTTGAAGTTTGAAATCCATCAAATTGCAAGTATCTGTTAAAAAAGAAAGAGAAATCACAATGATTTTGCTTCACTTGTCCCTCTATTACAGCAACTGTTGATTTATCCTTTACATTAATTGCCTCTGGGTCAGACAATCCATCACTATTAATAAACTTGTTGAGGTCAGACCTCATTTTTCCCCATTTTTCAGTATCTCACACCACATAGCTCAGTTCCTTTCACACGCAAGTACTGTATGTTTCTTGAATATGAATAGTAGCCCTTTAAATATTTGAAGGCTTCTCTAGCTGAAAATTCTGAGTTTTCTCAACTGTTCTATGTACAATAAACACTCTCCTTTGAATACTTTCCATATGTCAAAGTTGTGCTCCAAGCAGTGGCATGGGCTCCTCTGGACAGAGCTCAGGGGTTGGGGTGAGCAAATGAAATAGTTTCATGGCCTTGTTCCTCTAGTCACTCACCACACAAGGACTCAAGAAAGCTAGTGACGGGAAGTTTGGATAAGTCAGATCTCTTTCATCTTAACCTTGTGTGAATTGAATGTTTGAAGCTAATTCCAGAGTTTCATGTTTATTTCTGTTTAAATCCATTTTATAATAGTCTCAGCCCACTGTTCCCAAACTGTAAAACCCTTATGAATTGCAGTTTTGTCCCATATTTCCTTAGTGATCAATACCAGTTATATACCGTCTGAAAACAGTTCAACAAGCACCAGAGAGTCCAAGTAGGTATTAGAAAAAGCATCATGCAAGAGAGCAGTGTTAGCAAGGAGCATATAAAACTTCCATTTATAGGGCAAAAGCACTGATGTGATCTGTATTTCAGTGTACAGCCCAGTGTATCACCCCAGCACCTTCTGGGATGGCAGTGGAATCCACTGAACATCTACTGGAGCTGCTTAACTGGGTGTTACTTTGCAGTCCAGTGCCCTGTGTTTCTCAGTGCTGTCCTGAAGAAAATAGAGACACTTGCAAGCAGTGGCTTTGCTGAAAGCCCCAGTGGGTTGGAGCACAAGCAGAGGCTCAAGTGCCAGCCTGCCTTGCTGAGCTGCAGGTCTCCAATCTCTGCCACATCCATTCGCCTCTCCACTCAGTTTCCTCATTTCAAACACAGAGATGTCAATAATACCAGCCTTCCAGAATTCTCTGAGGTTTGGATGCATGGTGAGCCTGGAGCACACAGGGATGCTCTATGTGATTATCACTATGGCAACTTTCTTTGGGAAATGATGCTGAATCCAGAGCATTTCACTCCTTTATTTCACCAAATGATCACAATTAGATCAGCTGAACATTTTGTCAGAGACCAGCATCACACTCTAGGTAATAGTTTCTAAATATGTATTCTTCCTTTTAAAATAAGTGCATTTGTTCTTAAGTCTTTTGGGACAAGTCTTCCTGCCATTGGACTTAAGGTTTACAGGAGGGTTTCTCATGTCCAGCTTCAGACCTGAGCCCACAGTAAGGGAGCTGTTATTATTCATTCAACCAAAGAGTGGTCTAATCTTCTCCTGACACCAAGCTATCCATTGTCATTTCAAGATCATTTTCCTTGATAGAGATGATTAAAGAAAATTATAAAATGAATTGTTTCAACTTTTTTATTCTGTTAATAATAAAATAACAGGAGCCCTACATCCTTTTTCCAGCTCCCCACATACCTAAAAAGCATTTTCAAGCATCCTTAGCATGGCTCACAGGCTTTCCTTGATCATGTGCCCTGGTGTGCAGGCATGTGACCCATTCATGCTGTTCTTTGTCTTAGCCCTGAAAGGCGCTCCTCATTCACCCTGCTCAGGTCTCTAAAGACCTGAAGCCATCAAAGTCTCTCTCCCTGAATCTGCTGTCCCCTGTCTTAGAGGTTACCTACTTTTCTCCTGATAATGATAATTTATGACTAGAGAGCTAGTGTTTGTTTAGAGCCTACACTGCCTCTCAAGTCACGTTTTCTGATTTACATGGTGGGATCTATTTTTCTCCTGACTTTTTGGATTCTATTTTCCCCAAATCTAGGTTGGAAGTCGGAACCTTGGCAAATATTTTCCTCACACAGTACTGTGTGATAGTCCTCGTGTGTGAAGAGGTTGTTGTGGGTGCTGATTTGC
This sequence comes from Cavia porcellus, assembly GCF_034190915.1. NCBI lineage: Eukaryota > Metazoa > Chordata > Mammalia > Rodentia > Caviidae > Cavia > Cavia porcellus. Next base: position 136,255,760 of record NW_026947484.1, on the reverse strand, counting down.
TCCTTTCAGTCTCTCAGTTTGGGTCAGGAGAGAAAAGAGAGTGACCACGGCTTTCACTGCAGCTGTCACCCATCGCCTGAGACTGAAATGCTAATGAAGGATGTGAAGAATTGGCAGTATTAGATACTGTCGGTTTTAAGGGGGAGCTGAGTGAGATTTTCATTTATTAGCTAAACTTTTCACTGGATTGTGCCATAGAAAAAGTTCATAAACTATTTTCATAGAGAATTCACAGGTGAACACACCTATATACCAACTAATTACTAAACCCATTGGCTGCACTGAAACTTTCCTTTTACCTAATAAATCAGTTTTAATGGAGTTATAATTTATATAAGGCAAGTGGTAATTGCTGTGATAGCAGGAGGTACTTGTTTATAATGTAATTACCTGGGAAGTACTGTACTAAATAACACACACGTACATGTACAAACACATGCACATTTGCAAGCAGGTACACGTGTTTGCATGATTTCCATTTTAGTCTTCACAACAGCTCTATGATGTAGGTCTTACTATTATTTCTAGTTTAAATATAAAAAACTGTAGCTGTGTATCCCAAGATCCCTAGCTGGGATCTGAACCCAGGTCTAGGTACTTCTAGACTGTTCCACTGGCCACTTGACTCCCAGCTTCCTCCCAGCTGGTGTTACACCAGGGCTTCATAGCCTTAGCTGGTTACTTCTTTTGTAAGTGTATCTTGTGAACTTAAGGATATTTATAAGCATCCCTGGCTGCTACCAATTCTATGCCCATAGCACCCTCATCTCCCACCGCTCATAATAAAAAATGTCTTCAGACTGCCACATGTTTCATAGTGGGTAACATTGCCTTTCATTGAGAGTCACTGCTTAGATAGTTCCAGAATTTTTGTGCCTCTTCTCTTCTTATCTGCCAACTCTCTCTGTGATTAATCCTCAGACACATAGATGCTAACACAGGTGTGTACTTTCCTCAAGGGTGGTGCTGTTCTAAACCTGGGGGTTCATTAGTGTCTTCTGAACTAATGTCCTGCATCAGTTCCTCCTACTTTCGTAAGCTTCGCTGCTTGGGTTGCATTTCATAATCTAAATTAAGGGTTTTGCTTCATTTATCATCCAAATGCATTCATTACTACACAGTTTTCTGGAGCACACATATCACTGCTTCTGGCACAATACTCATAGCTCCCATCTCTCTGTCCTTCATCTTTCTACAGAGAATCACTGGGCAATTCTTCCCATATATATTCTTTTTCTACCTTGTACCCATTTTCCTCCATATGGAGCAATCTGTCAAAGTCACTGAAGAAACAGCTGGTATACTCAAAGGGGGAAATCTCAGAATTTCTAAAATGTCTTGCAAAGGAGAGAGCATGGTATGGGGAAACTAAGGCTGGGTAATGCGGTAACCTGGATCTGGAAAGCTCAGGGAGTTGTTATCCCTCCTAGGTTTGAAGGGTTAAGAGGAAAGTATTGTTACAGAACCCAAAGAGAGTGCTATGTGATAGCTTTCTCTAGGACAAGCCAGAGAAAGGCCTGGGAGTCCAATGGCGCAGCCCGTGGGACCAGCTTCCTGGATACAGAGCAAAGGCAGAGAAGAAGTCTGGAGGGGAAGTAGATGCACAGCACAATATTTATGTAATTTTATCTGATCCCATTTCCCTGTTCCCCTTCCTAAATTTCATTCTGAAATTCCCTTTATCAGATCTTCTTGTCAAACATATTCATCCTAATTATTGAGAGGAGCCTTTGCTTCTTGCCGGGAGCCTATCGTTCTGTGATCACCAGGTCTCTTCAGGAAACCAAAGCCTGCTTTTGGAGACCATCTATGTAGCCAGCTGTTCATTTCTGTCCTCCTCTTGCATCTTCCAAAATTACAAACCTCAGCTGAAAGAAGGAACGAGAAAATCCAATTAGTCTTGTGAGATCTGGGTGGGTTCCTCCGTCAGTGTCAGGAAGAAGGGAACCACATTTTAGTCCTTTGTCTTCTGGATGTCCAGGTCTGGAATTTTCAAACCCATCAGCTTGGCTGTGCTCTTAGTTATTCTTGAGGGTAAGCAATGCCCTTTCCTAGGATCTGGATTCATCTGGAGCAGGATGTCACAGAGCTGGCAGACAGACACATGGCTGGAAAGCCTCTGTTCTTGCTCTTATGTTTCCAAACCACACACTTGCTGTGCTGCCTCCTTGCCTTTGTAAAAATTTCCTCCAATTTTTACTATGTTCTGGGTTATTTTTTCACTTAGTCAAGATACTCTTCATTGTCTCTACTAGAGAAGTAGGAAATCTTTCCTCAAGCTCTTTAACCTTCTCTAGCAAGACCAGTGACATTTATGGAACATCTGAGATAGAGAGGAGAGAAAGAGGGAGAGAGAGAGAGAGAGAGAGAGAGAGAGAGAGAGAGAGAGAGACAGAGAGACAGAGAGACAGAGAGAGAGAGAGACAGAGAGAGAGAGAGAGAGAGAGAGAGAGAGAGAGAAGGGAAAGAGGAAGGTGGGGAGTGAGAAAGAGAGAGAGAATGTAAGAGAGACAGAGGATGGTTTCCAGGAGGCTTCCTTTGATGCTCCTACCCCTGAAGCTCAAGTTGAAAACAACTGTGCAATTCCTCTCAATTTCTGCTATTGGCTTCTGAGTTCTTGGGCTCTTGGGGATTCAAGGTAACAGTGCCATTAAGTTGACGTGGCTGTTTCCTCCCTGTTTCATCTAATTCTGGATAATCTGCAAGTTATTGGTAATTAGCAGCAAACTGCAGCAGCAATGCATCAAGCTCAGCCCCTGTGGGTAAATACAGCCAGGCAGCAATGCAGCTCGATGGCCGCATAACTCACCGTGGCAATCCTGGGGCCATATCTTTCACTCTCTTGCCTTATGGACTATTTGGCTCTTTGTATAATTGTAGATGATGTGATGCCTCTGTTAAGATTTTTCTTTTCAATGCAAGAGTAAGTTTAACCCAGTGGAAACACATAAGCCCACAGACACACATGCACATTTAGATTAAGGCAGCCTCACACTTTAAAAAACCACTTATAATAATAATACTTATGAATAATCACCTCACACATGCATACAAATAATAAAATTGATGAAAAGTGATTGAGACAATCTTTAATTTATATGACTTCTTTATTTTGCCACTCGCTTTCAACATTTTCTAAATGTATATGCCATGTTTTGTATAAAGGAGTTAACTTTCATAGTGTACATGTGACAACTCGGGTAGTGACATTTGATTTATTCTTGCCTTTGACTTCATCACTTTTACATTTATTATCTGATCAGACTAAGTCAGCATCTTTAAATTCTGCTGTCAACATCAACATTAATTTCCTGATCTAACAACTGTTCAGTGTGTATAATCTGGTTCTTAGGAAATGTATATTGAAGGTTTGAGGAACAAAAGAGTACCATTTGCTACACACTGTGAAACACTTTTTAAAAAAAGACCATATGCTTATGTATATATATATATATATATATATATATATATTGTGTGTGTGTGTGTGTGTGTGTGTGTGTAGACAGGTAGACTGAACACTAGTCTACTGTTGTAAAAACTGGGAAATAAAAATAAACAATTTTAGGAGTCTATTAATCACATATGAGTGAAAAGCTTATTACATAAAAGGTTAACCTTATTTGTGTTGCTAAATATACTCTTTAGAAGCTCTTATCCAAACATATTGATCACAATCAGTTAAAAATTGTTTGAACACAGTCAGCACATGTGTATTTATTTATAATTCTCACAGAAATACTAATATACTGAGACTTTATCTGCATTATAAGGCATCACATTCCCCCAAAAGAAATATGTGAATAGTAAATAAATTATATTTTAAATAATATTTTAAAAAATTAATAGCAGAAAATACCTTTTTAATCGTACTAGAATCAATGTTGACAAATAATATATAGAGGAAGTGGTATGATTGAATATGCTTAACTTTGTATTGATATGTATTTGTGATGCATAATATTTACATTCATTTTAGAGGATTGGTTCGTATATATGTGACCTTCTTTTCCCATCTTCCTTTCCCCTTCTGATTCCCTTCCCGACCCCCAAAATTCTGCCTCCTTATTACCTGCCATCTCTCCTTTATTTTACTCTTTAATCTATTTAACTTTTGGATTTTTCAAATAAAATAAATGATTTAATTTACTCAAATCTTAGCTTAACGTTTTGTGACTTGCCAGTTCTGGTGTTTGAATTATTTTATCCCAATTCTTTTTCACTGAAGTTGTTTGTTTTTGGGTGCTGAAGACCGAACACAGGCCTCCCACGTGCTCTGCATGAGCTCTGCCCCCGAGCTGCACCCCACGCGTGCTGCTGGTTTTAAGCACTGCAGTAAGTGAGACGGTCTCCTACCGTGTGTGCGGATGCAAGGGGAAGAGGTGTAGTACTGCCTGTACATGCTGGCTTTGTTGAAATTTGCCTGGTAAATTTCCATTTCTTTGCCTAACTCACTTCTTGCAAAGTAATCAAAAAGCATTGCAGTTTATATTGAAAACATCTGGATTGAAAGTCATTGAAAGTCTTTGTTTTGGAAAAGTTTTGAACTGACTAAAAATTATTGCCAAATTGTTTTGAGGAGTCCAGATATAAAGGCTTTTGTTACAGACAACATGCTTTTTTGTTTTTCTCTTTTCTGGCAATGAAATCACATTCTCAGCTTTCAAAATGGCTTTTCAAACCACCAAATTTTGAGAAACGTTAACAATGTTTAACATTAATTAACAGTTTCTTCTTCTTTGCTACTTTGAGTGAGCAGATTAATTTCGTTTTTCTTTCTTTCTTTTTGAAAACATACCCTTAGTTACAAATTACTTAATACTTTTTGTTGTCCAAGAAAAATCACTAATGTTGGAGACTTTCTATTTTGTAAAAAAAAAAAAAAAAAAAAAAAAAGTTAAGTCCATCTTAAAGGTCACTCTCTTCAAAGTAATTTTTTGTGACTTCACCAACAAATTTCTCTGGACAAAAGAGGTTTTCGTAGCCACTCCTTGTCTGTATTTAGCATGCATTGCAAAGATTCTTCTGTGCTTTGACGATCTGGCTCTACTCCTTCTGGCCAATCAGAGATATCCTCCAGGGCTCAGACCACAGCGCATTGCCAACTCCCAGAGAGAAGCGGGCAGTGAGGGTCCCACTGCCGGTCCACCTGGCTGCAGACGACCCAGGGGACTTGTAACTGACAGAGACTGTGTAGAGAAGTCATCACAGTCAGTCTGTGTTTCATAATAGTAACACTTATTTCCATGTTAGTTAAAATTTAAAATAAAGTTTGAATATTTTTCTTCCATGCCCCAAGGAATCAGTTTGTACTCCCCATGGGTCACATTCGTGTCTCTTGGGGCCACTGATTGAGAGACTGCATTCTGCCTCATCCATCCTGCCTTATTGCTGTATGCACTGTAATACGGTGTCATTTTCCCATGACGTACAACTTTTCCACCACTAAACTCGTTTCTGAAACAGCTCTCACTAACTTGCCCAGGCTGGGCTTGAACCTTTGGCCTTCCTGCCTCAGCCTCACAAAGTGCTGAGGTTAGAGGAGAACAACACCAACTTTGACTTTCCATCACTGAGTTTGAACTGCATTCTGCTTCCCACTCGTTAATGTCTTCCACACATCAGCATCTCTCTCTGGACCTCAAGATTTACAAATTTACTGAGAAAAATATAAAATGAAAACACCATTTAAAATTTTTAGAATGATATTTAAAATATAGGCATAAATATTGCTTATAACTGCAGGGTACTGGAAAATAGCTTAATGCCTCCAAGTATCCAGGATACAAAATAAACCATGGCCATCCACACAATGCTGGACTTTGCAATTTAAATGCAAGAACATGCTGAAGCAGCACTTTGGGAGGCTGATGCAGGAAGATCCTCATCCACCTGGGACAATTTCATGACTTTAGTGAGAACTTGTGTCAAAATTAAAAAAAAAAAAATTAAGGCCTAGAGATGTATCAGGCTCAGTGAAAAAGCCCTGGGTTCAGTAAAAGAAAGCAAGCAAGAAAGAAGAGAGAGTGGAAGGAAGGGGGCGAAGCGGGGAGGGAGGACCTCTGTAAACTGAAATAGAATGATTTCATAATACGTTTTTAAAGGAAAAGATACAGTGCAAAATCTTTATATACCCTTTATGTAAGAACTAATAAAGTACATATAAGGAAACACACACGTATGTTTTCATTGTGTTCAGAAAAATTGAAGCAGAAACTACTGGAACTGGTTATGGTGGCTGTTGCACTGATCTCACAGCCGGAGTCTGGTGATGGAGCAGGGAAGGGGGAACTGGGTGAGCGGCAGCCCATTAGGACCAGAAGCCCTCCCACCACTGAACCTGCCCCTCACAGCTTCTCACAGCTTCTACCCTTCCCCGAGGGTCACCCTGGGAACCAAGCCTTCAACTTATGAGCCTTTCAGGGACCTTCTTTGGCATCCCAAAAGCAGTGCTGAGCATCTCAGATATCAGCAACCAAAAAAAAAAAAAAAAAAAGAGTTCTATGCAAGTGCTGTAGCCTAGTCTAGAAGCCATTTTTGTAAGGGTATGACTTGGCAATTTTGCTCTATGTGTATTCTAAGACTAAAGAAATAAGTAAGCTTATAAGGTAAATGTGAGCGAGGTTTCTCACTGTCAAAGAAATAAGGAAAGATAAGAGATTGAAATGAGCCCTGCAGGTGCTGGTTTTCTATTTTTAATATAGAAGCAGAGATGGACCACATGGACATTCATACTTGTATTTTATAGCTCTCCACACTGAGATGGCCAAGAAATAATGTCACTTTCATGGTAATAAGCACAACTAGATTCCAGACTCAGTTTATAAACTTGTTCTCCAAAACCGAACCTAGTCTTTTTGGAAAAGTGACTGATTCCAGAACTGGGCCAGGAAAAGTACAAGATGAGTCTGGAATAGCTCATGGTTAGATAAAGGTGTTGTCCCACTCTGGCAGCCCAAGGGAGATTTCTGAGGGTGAAGTCCTGAGGTTAAAGAATGCATGTGTATTTGATTTATTTCACTTATGCGTATGGTCTCAAGCTGCACCCATTTATTTATAAATATCTCAATGTGATCATTCTTTATAGCTGAATAGTACTCCATTGTATAAAAACACCACAACTTATTTTATCCATTCCTCACATGTATAAATATCGAATACTTTCCCTAGTATAAAAAATGGTAAGAACACATAAATGTATGTGGTAAATATGATTCCCCATTATATTGCTTTGAAGACTTATAATGCTTTTATTAATTGGAATGGTCCTATTCTGGGTTGTTTGATTTTACTGTCTGTGATGGTATAAACAGTTATATTGAAGAAAACAAGACAATATATTAGCTAGCGCTGATATAATAGCATCTTATTTTGAAGTCCCATGAAGTTTTTATTCTTCTGTCTCCATTGGTATATTGTATCGTATCTTACTGGATTTTATTATATGTGATAGTATAAACAAAATTTTTGATAGACAAGGAGATAATATAGAAACCATTGTTTGTTTTCTGTTAGTTGGTTTTAAATACCCTCTAATATTTGCATTCTCTTGAATAGTTTTACACTGTCATGTTGTGTTTGATGCTATAGTATACGAAGTTATACTCAAATATTTCAAGGAAAGAGACACTATGATAGCTGTTGTTATGTTGGGTTATCTTGTGGTGAAACACTATGTTGCTTAAATTGTTCTATTCTGATCTGTGTTAATATGTTGTTATGTCCTTTTATCTTAACTCCTTCTTTCTTTTATTTTTTTTAATAAAAAAAGAATGTATGTACACAAAACATCAGCAACAACAGCAGGAAGCACGGAGTAGAATATAAGGGTACAAGAGCACCACAGAACAGGAGAGCAAGAGCACAAAAGTAAAGGTCCAAGAGCCACCTGCGGCTTCATTGTATAATTCTTACACAGGTTGTTATCCCCTATTTACATTCTTACATAGTACTGTAATCAGCATATGTGTGTTTCCTATACTAAGTCATGGTTATATAACTATTCTATTGTGCACCTAAGCTAGACATGTGGGGTCATGTCTTCAGGTGTCCTTAGATGCCCTGACCTTTCAAGCTGTCTGAATGGTTCCCCAAAAAGAATGTAAAAAAAATGATAAGGACATGCTGAAAGGGAATGGAGACCAACTTAAGGTAGTCTCCAATGACCAAATCTGGAAATTTAAGCAGTACATCAGTAATGATAAAATGGAGTATAATTGATACAGAATAAAGTATCCATGAATCCATACTCCTATAAATATGCAATTGACTAAATAAGGGAGAGCTCTATCATACAGAACTCCAATCAATAAAAGTAAAGGGAATTATGAAATAGAAAATCCTTGTTTAAACATTTGAAGATTTTCTATTTGGCCACTCAAACTAAATTAACTTTAAGACACATACACACACACATGCACACACATACACATCCCATAGTAACAATTATTGCAGACATAAATCATCAGTGCAAACACAAAGTCCAAGGGAGTGTTTGAAGAAAGCAAGAAGGTGCATAATTACACAGTAACTCACCACAAGATACCACAAAAAGCAAAGGAGCAGGTATGCAATGGAGATAGCAGTTGCCATTTTAGTCATGTGACTTAGTTAATATCACCAGTGTGATGACAGCTAATGATTCTAAAATTCTTGATGGGAGGTACTAAAGAGCCTGGTATCATTCTTGTAGTATTCTTGGCAAGTATAACCATTAGGAACAAAATACAAACTCACACTGAGCAGCACTGAACAGAATATGTGGTCAGTATTCTTCCAGTTGTGGAGCTCATGAAAAACAAAGACCCAAGAACTGCTGCAGATGAAGATGATCCAATCATGAGCAAACCTGGGCTACATCCTGTATGCGAAAAAAAAAGAGAACTAGGAACATATGAATAAGGACTGTGTGTAGATATTAGCAATGTGTCCATGTTAAGTTCTTAGATTTGATAGTCCTGATTATGGAATATATTAATGTTTGTGGGATGCAGTACAAAGGGCTTAAAGAAATTTTTTTTGCTACTTTTACATTGTTGCTAAGTCAAACTGTTTCACCATGAAAAATTGAAAACAGATAAATGACTACCAATAATTAACGCCTAACACTTCCATGATCCACCATCACCTCTTAGAGCACTATGACAGGCATTGCCTTCACTCCTCCCTTCCAGTCTGTGTTACCTTGTAAATGAAACCAAAGCATGACTCTCCCACGCTTATAGCTCTTTAGTGACTTCTAGTGGAACTTGGGAATTAAACCCAAACTATGTCTGCCCTGACCTCTTACCATTTAATTTTGTATCTTCTTTCCCCTCACACACTCACTGAGACCTAGACTGGTTTTCTTTCAGTTTATCATAAGCATCCAGGCATTTCCACCTTGGGGACTTTGCATATGAAATTTTCTTGCTGGAATAGTTCTTGGTTCTACTCTGCCTGGAAGACTCTGCTCATTGCTTAGAACTGATCATAAGTATCACTTTGGAAAGAGGCCTCTGTGGCAGGCAATCTGAACTAAGTCCTACCCTACCACATACACTTCAAAGAAAGATTGATTTCCAGTTTATCACTCTGTTTGCTTCTTTTTCAATTATTTTTTTTCTCAATTTGTAGTTTGGCTTATTGTCTATTTTGCCTTTCAACTACGAACTTCATGATGGCAGAGATTCTTTTTTGTCATTTTCCACCAACTCCTGCTTTATAGTCTAGCAGGTAGAAAGTCGTAAACAGCTATATTTTTTTGAATAGGAAATAAAATCAGCAATAATCCCAATTCTGGAAGGGAGCACAAAGTTCTCTGCCCAGCGAGTAGCAGACACAAAGGCCAAGTGAATGATCCCTTTGGGGAGCTAAATTGCCCTCATGACTTTCCCTAAACACTATAGTGACGAACAAGGCAGCTGATGGGGAGAAACAAGGCAGACCAAACACAGAAGGGGAGGGGGAGAAAGAGAAAGAGACAACAATGGTGGTAGCCATGGCAGTGGACCAGGATGTGTTAGAGTGGTGTTTGGGGAGCCATTTAGTAATGCAGCACAACAGCTGCTACTAGTCTATCTCAGTGGTCCCTTGAGCATCAACTTATTATGACATGACATGTAACTGATGTCGTTAGTGATGACTCTCGTCACCATCATCCATTTATTTATATGCTTCCTTTTTTCAAAACAGACAGGAGACTTCCTAGTCAATATTTAAAAGTTAAAGTATATTTAAAGTAATTCCTTAAGCAAGAACTTTTCCTCAAAAAATTCAGAAATCAGAATTGGTAATAAAAATCTTGGCTGATTTCTACTAAGAAATTGTGAGATATAAAATTATCTCTCAAAGGACTGAATTCCTGTCATCTGGAAAATAGACCGATATGGAGACTCTTTTTTGCCTTGAGAGTGCCTATGCCACAAGGCATCATGGCCCTAAATTGGGAAGATAGGATGGGGGGTTGTAATCAGTTAGGAGAAACCTAGGGAATAGGTTCCATAGCTCTGTGGAAAATGGGAAGTTTGGGAGCTGGAATAGCAGTAAGCAGCCACCCTACAAGCCTCAGCTGAGGGAAGAAGCCCATGGAGGGCCCTGGGCTACAGTTGAAGCCCGCACTCTAAGGACAGAATTTCCCAGCCACAGACTCACATTCTCAGGAATCAGATCACCTCCGCATAAAAGGAGCTCATCCAACCAGGCCTGCTTGTATCAGCACTGACCTCTTTGCCCTCTGCTCCAGCTCCAAGTGCCCCAATCTTGCCAACTCTCAGCCCCCAATGCTCTGTGCTATGTGCTTCTCTTCTCTCAGTTGACCTTCCCTGTTCCTTTCTTTCAGACCTCTTCCCAACTCTCTAGGCTTTAGGTGAAACCTGTCACTTCCATGAGAACAACGAGGGCTTTCCCAGCTCCTTCCCATGGGGGCTGCCCATTTTCCACCCTGCCCAAAGCTTTAGATGGTTCTCACTTCCCACAGCCGCTTCTGACTCACTCTTTGCCATCCACAGTTAGTATCTCTTCTCTTTTGAGGATATCGCCACTGTGCTCTACCATCTTATATCCCTCACATTTCTAACATTTCCTGACTTCCTGTCTCTTGCTCAAGTACACTGAAACCTGACCAGCCTTCCTGTTGAGCCCCAAGTGACATCATTTTCTTTGTGGCTTGTCCTTGGTGTCTTCTACTTTAGGGGCCCCTAATCCCTAGGCCAGTGCTGATGAACCTTTTTACATACAATGATATAAACATCTCATTGCAGTGTGGGTGCCATATGTTCACCACACTGCCTACATTACCTACTGATAGCTCTCTGTGGGTTGTTAAGAAGCTAAAGATTCGGCTCTGTTTGTAGCCACTCCCCATAACTCAAATTATCTCCTTAGCCTCATTGTCTATTGGGTCCGTGAGATCAATTGTAGCATTACATTCTCATAGGTGCATGAATCTTACTGTGAGCTGTGTATGCCGGAGTTCTAGGTTGAGCACTCCTTCTGAGGATCTAATGCTTGATCTGAGGTGGAGCTCAGGCAGTAATGCTAGTGCTGGCAAGTGGCTAGAAATACAGAGTAACTTTACCAGAAAGGTTTGACTGTGCAGAAACCACAATAAATCATATGTCTGAAGACTCATATCAAAACCATATCACCAAGTGAGAAGTGGCAAAACAAAGAAAGCTTCATTTAAAAAAAGCTACCAAGAATCCTACTAATATCATGGGTTCATTGCAATAGGCAGTCCATATTCTCCAAGTGCACTCTGTAATATGTGGTGATGAACAATTCAACAAAGCCATGGAACCTTCAAATCGACTTTGCCACATGGACACCAAGCACCCTATGTTAAAATTCAAGCCTATGGAGTTTTTCAAAAGAAAGAAAAAAACATGAACAGGTGGAATGGAAGCAACTATTAAAGGCACACTTCATCAAACATGTCTCCACTGAGAGCATAGTCTCATTAGCTTAACTACATTGATAAAGCTAAAAAGTCCCCACTATAGTTGCAGAGTTGAATCCCCTGTTCCTAAAGAACTTTTAGCAGAGGCTGAAGTTCAAAAGTGGTGTGTATTCTTTCTTCAGCTTGCATGAGTTACATGAATTGATAAAAGATATTGAGGCAAAATTGTCCAAGGATTAATTAATCACCATGGTACACAGTCCAGATTGAGGAATCCACCAATATTGACAAGAAGGCAACAATGCTTTTGTTGGCCTGCTAAGGGGTGCCCAAGGGAAAATTTTCAAGGATGAGGTCCCAAGATTAAAGAACACACATGTGCAAGGTATCAGCAACAACCGGAGGCATAATGGAGCAGAGCGGAGCACAAGAGCATGAGAGTGCAAGAGTGCAAGAGCAAGAACCTCCTATGTCTTTGTCTTATAATTCTTTTTTTTTTATCGATACCAGGGATCGAACTCACGACCACACACTTGAAAGGCAGGCGCTTATGCCGCTGAGCTAAATCCCCAGGCCTATCTTATAATTCTTACACATGTTATCTCATATTTACATTCTTTCATAGCACTATAGCCAGTGCATGCATGTTTACCTGTGCTAATTCATGGTTACATAACTGTGTCCTACTGTACACCTGTGCTAGCCAAGAGGGGTCATGTCCCCATGTGTCCTTGAGCTTGGAAACAGCCTGAGTGGTTCCCTACAGCTGATTTTTGTGTCATGTATTAAAATTTCTATGTGCAATTTTAGTGCCAGTCAACATCACAGCTGCAAAATTTCTCAAGTATATGAGTTATTACATAGCAGAAAGACTGAACTGGTCATTTTGTGTCACTATATGAATGGACATGGTAGCTTCTACAACTGGAAGTCTTTCTGGTTTCATTTATGTCAAAAAGGTTGCTTCTGAATAGGAATCTACACACTATGTCAGTCATAGAAAAATGTCTGCTATCCAAAATTGACACCAGAATTTAACAACAGTTTGAAAGATGTGATTAAAATTATCAATCATATTAAAGTACATATCCTTAACTCACATCTGTGTATACTTAACTCACATCTCTGTGAACAGAGGGATGCAGAGCATAGTTATATTCTCTTATATACAGGGGTTTCTAGAGGTGGATCACTGCCCGAGTTTTTGAGTTCAGAAAGCCACTCCAGAGATTTCTTTTAGAAAAAGTCACTACTGGCAGCACATTTTAGTAACATAGAATGGGTCATACAACTTGCTTATTCATGTGACATATTCAACCTGCTCAACAAACTCAATCTGTCGCTTCAGGGAAGAATGACAACAATGTTCAAGTCGACAGACAAAGTGGCTGCATTTAAAGCCAAATCAGAATTATGGGTGCAACAAGTGAACTGGGAATTTTGACATGTTTCAATCCCTGGCAGAGATTTTGAAGGACACCTGCCTAGACCTCTTTTTTCCAGCTGGTGCTTGCTTGATCAACTATCTCTCAAATGAATTCAAGCATTCATTTTCCACCACAGGAAACCCCTAAACCAGGAAGAAATAGATCTGCAAATCATTTGTGAATAAGCCAGGTGAGTCAACTTGTCTGTGTCAGAAGATCAGCTGCTTGACATTGAAAATGATGGTGGCTTAAAAGTATGCTTGAAACACCTTCAAGTCTGCATATATTCTACATTAAAGTTAAGGGAGAATATCCTGAGAGTGTTCCAGAAGCACTGAAAATCCTGCTTTCATTTTCAACATCCTGTCTACATGAAGCAGGATTTTCTGCAATGACTACAACCAAAACAAGGTTACAGAGTAGACTGAACTTAATCAACACATTTCAGGTATTGGTGTCTCCCATCATCCCTAAATGGGACCATGGAGTTGTGGGAAAATGAATTAGGGTTCCTACTAGTTCTGTATTATGATGAGTTGTGTAAGTTTTTATATTACAATGTAATAATAGAAATAAAATATGTGGTAAATGTAATGTACTTCAAACATTTTGAAACAATCCCTCCTAATCTAAGTCTATAGAAAAGTCATCTGTTGTGAAACTGGTTGCTGATGCCAAAAAGTTGGGAACTGCTGCTCTACATCATCACTAGTCTCCCTGACTACCCTTTCCATGGCAGCAAGTGACCTTCCCAGAGCAACTAGGCTCTCTGGCCACAGCGCCTCTCCTTCTCACTTTTCTGCTAAACTTCAATCTCAGAGAAACCTCCTAGGCTAGATTCTTCTAGTTTCCTTCTATCTCTTAGAATTCTTTTCCCTTTAGCTTGGATTTGGAAGAATCTGGCGCTTGTTTCTGTAAATGTCATGGCTGACATTTCTGTAATTAAGAGTACTGCTCTAATTCCAAAACTCTGGGATGGAGAGGCAGGATGATTACAGGGCTGAGCCCAACCTGGGCAACTAAAAACTTACTGATGCTGACTTGAAATTGAAAGGAATGGAGGATATCACTTAATGAGAAGGCCCTTGAACTTTGACCTTGCTAAATCCAAGGAACATTTTTCACTGTTTCTTTTACTGGAAGTCTCCATTGCGCTTGATGCCAGGATCACTCCTTCCTTCTTAAAATGCTTTTCTTCCTTTTGACTTCTATGATCCCACCCTCTTCCATTCTTGTTTGCACTTTTTTGAACCATTCTTTAGTGGCCTCTTTTTAAATTTCTCTCCCCTATGCCTGTTTGAAACGGCTCAGCCCTTAGGGATTTACTGTTGGCTTTTGGGAGGATCTGTGGATTTTTCACTGGAATGTGGTCCCTGGCTCAGTTTTTCAGTTCCCTGATTGTGTCCTTACCATGTGGTAAGTACAGTGATCATTCCTTTTATCTTTCCTTCTTGTATTTATGTTCCCAGTTGTTGATATTCTGAAGAACTCTGTTCCTGCCTCACTGTTCCGTAGTCTTGCACACCATTCTTTTGGTCATCTCATCCACAGTTCAGGGCTCAACAATCGCATGTGTGCTGAGGACTACCACCAGCCCACCTTGCTACCTTGACGTCCTCGCTCTGCAGTTCAACTGCCTGACGGATGCACCACCTGTTTCTCAAACTTGTCACCTACTTCTATTTCATTTTTTCTCCTAAGTGTCTCCCCTATTTCAGTATAGAGATTGTGAATGCATCTGTGGCTATACAGCTAATGAATCAAATCCTGCTGTCACCAATTGCTCTATTCTTTGAATCTATTCCATTCTAACTCAATTAAGTATCATTTCTCAATCAGATCACTGTAATTGTTTCTGAATAGGTCTTTCTTCTACTCTGCTTTAGTATTGACAACATAAATGACATATTATTTCTATCCTGTCACCTACTTAATATGTGTTTTTACGTGTTGTTTAGGATTCTGAATGAACAGTTTCCTGCATAAATCTCTAGACAAATCTCCTTGTACAACCTATCTATACAAGCCAGCTTTTATTACTATAATGAAATAACTAAGACAAAATGTTTATGAAGAAAACAAATGTAGTTAGCTTACCATTTTGGAGACCAAAAATCCAAACAATATCTCTCAGGCTATGACCAGAGCACCATCACTGGTTACCTCACCTTACGGTATACAGATATGGTGGAGCACATGCTCAGGGAGAAATCACCTCTTAATGGAAAACTGTAGGTGTGTGGTGGGGAGAGACTTGCTGCTTCTACAATCACCTCTCCTGAGAGCTACCAAGGAGTCTCAGGAAGACTACTTTAATCCTTTCAAAGTAATTTGGCTTTTGGTGACCTTGCCTACAAAGAAACCTCCCATTGTATCCAACCTCTTAGAACTCTAACATTTCCCACAAGTTTCACCCTGGGGACAAGATATTAACTTGTGAGTTCTTGGAGAACACTCAAACCTTACCCAAGTTATCATATTGCCTTATGCTTTTCAATGTAGGAGCATTTGTTCTTCTGACGCATGAATTAACTTCTTTATTCTCTCATACTTAAGTAACTTCCACTCGTCAAGACTCCATTACGATGTCCCTTTCTCTAAGAAGCTATCTCTGTCACACACCATTCGTCTTCACCCTATTTTAGACAAGAACTGGATGACCTGTGCCTCCTCTAATTTCCAATGCCTTGTACAAAATTCATATTAGTTCTTAGTAAGTGACATTTAAAATACTTGCCTAAATGTCTATCTCTCCCAAAAGTCTATGCTCCTCAAGGTCAGGAGTTATATATTACTCTTCTTTTACTCAGACACTTTGTATGGAACTGGCCTTATTTCAATCACTAAATAGTTGTCTTTGAAATTAGGTGAGTCAAGCAAGAACAAATTCATGTACTATGGAGTAGCACAGAGGGAGAAGAGACCATAATGATGCATATTTACTTTGCTTCTATGCTTCAGGGGCTGCCACTGCACTGATTTCTGTTGAATTAACTGCTTCTAAGACTTTGGAGGCTATAAATGACAATCACACTTAGAAGCAATAGCACAATCTTTAACCTTTTTCTCATTGTGCATGTTACCGCTGTGGTTAGAGTGTAGGGACCATGGTTCATATGCACACCGGGAGTCTACAAATGCTCTACCTTGTCTGTGTTGCTCTTGTTGATGGAAAATGCCTTTTTGTGGTTGTTGTTATTGTACCGGAGATCAAACTCATGACTTCATGCTTACCAGGCAAATGTTCAAACTGCTGTGCTAAATCCCCAGCCCCTGAAAATGGCATTTTTATCTCTGTTTTCTGTAAAAGTTAAGACTCAGCTGGCATGGACTTCCTCCATGAACCTTACTCTAAGACTCCAATTTGTGTTTAATACTTTTTCTCTAAAATTAAATAAAGTTTGTGATCAGTATGATACAAATAGTTATTATCTATCATCTTACATATGTTTCTGTTTTTCTTACCTGGGAGCTATGGCTGACCCAGTCCATTTGGTGAGTGACAGGACTTCTTAATGTCAGATACTACAAGTGTATTAATCCAAAAAATAAATATATGTCACCTACATAAAGTCCTATGCGAGGCTTTGGGGGAAACAATGAATATCAGAGCCACAAAGTCTGCCATCAGGGAATTAGAGTCTAGGGCAAGTGTCAGATAAGGTGAGGTTAGGCAAGCCAAGGACTATGCAAAGTGTCTACTGAATTCTATGCAGGATGTGTTGGAGTTTCTGAATTCTAATGTTTCTAATATTGTAGCAAACATTTGTGGAGTGATACTAATTCCCTAGGCTGCTGTCCACATCACGTAGTCTTATGTTATGTACAATATAAAAAGATTCTCAGAGCACAGAGGGAGTTCACAAATGTATGGGCGTTGACAACAGAAATCCCTATCATTTAGTCACATCCATTGAGCATGCTGTGATGTATCTCAATGAATGTATTCAGTTAAGGACATCTTCAACCTTGTGTGGTGGTGCACATCTGTAATCTCATCTGAGGCTGAGATTGGGACGCTGAGGCAGGAGGATCACCACAAGTTTGACACCAGCCTAGGCTATATAGGGAGTTCAGTGCCAGCCTGCATTACATAGTGAGACCTGTCTCAAAAAAAAGTTTCAGTTTTGTTATGTAGTTTTAAGTCAATTACCCTCACAAACAGACTAATGACCTAAAAATAATTTATCATCACTTAATTCTAATAGTAATAGTGCAAGTACAAGCAAACACAACAAGAAAATGACAGTACAAATTATTTCCATTTCTAATATAAGCCCTTCAAAAGCCATATTTAAATTTCTAAAAGTTGGGCTAAGTAAACCTAATAAGAATTTGTCCAGGGCTTGGGATGTAGCCCAGAGGCATAGTGCCTGTCTGGAAAGCTCAAGGCCCTGAGCTCAATTCCTGGTACCAAAAGAGAAAATAGTAAAAAAAAAATACCCCCCCCCAAAAGAAAACCAGGAAAAAAAGACCAAGAAAGAACCTAAAAAACTTGTTCAAAAATTTAAAATTATCAAAAATAATTGTTTAACAATATAATCTTACTTAAGTGTATCTTTTATCTTGAGATATATCTAGTAATGATTTAATATCATAATATTAAAGCTTTTAACAATTAACCATGAGTTTTCACTTAGGATATAGAAAGCTGCAAAGAATATCACTCCCATTCTAATAATTGGAAAAATCCAGATAAATTCATAACTTCTATTGCAGACAACTGAGGCCAGTGGAATAACCTGAATTCCACAGAGAGACAGCTCTTCTAAAGGGAAATGGAGAATATAAACTCTCACCAATGGTGGCCCACTTGAGAGGAATGCACAGACCACAATATAAGTAGGGAAGAAATCAGCTACATTTTTAATAAAGTGCCATGGGCTGAGTGGGTTAGTGTGTTGGTTCAGAAGAGTGAGGTTCCTAAGCAAGGAAGTTCATCGTCTTACACAAACTCTCATCCATGGCCTGCCACTGAGTGCTCATGGAAAGAACTGGATAGAGAAGGGAGATAGGAGGTAACTGGAAGGCCCTGGAGCTCACACCAAAATATCATGTATTTCCCTAGACCTTTCTTCCACGGGAAGTAAAAGTTCTACGTTTCTCTGGGAGAGGCAGCAACAACTGTTTCCCAAACCACAGAAAAACATCCGTGATGAGAAGGGGGGAAAGCTGTAAGAGAAGCCCCCCTAAGGTGAGTTACAAAGCCATCCTAGGTCTACCATGCTGCAATTTCCTGTAAGAGGAGCAGGGGAAGAAAACTCCTGCACAAGATCAACTATTTACAAGGTAGAATTTGGCTTCCACAAAGAGAAGCATGAATGCAAAGAGAGAGAGAGAGAGATAGATAGATAGATAGATAGATAGACAGAGACAGAGAGAGAGAGACCTGAGTTCATGAGCTCTCATTTATTGAGAGGAAAATAACAAAGAATCCCTTTATGTCCATCACAGAGAAATAGCAATGGCAGGCTGAAGCTGAGAAGTGGATAAGCCCCTGGAGAGAGCACTTCTTTGTGGTACAGGCTTGCAGGAAAGCTGAAAGCTAAAGGCAAGGCAGTAAACCTGAGGAAGGCCTCTGGCATACTAGCTCTGGCATCCCTACTTAGGTATTAGGCAAAAGCAGCCCACCAATAGAATTGGAAAGTTGTGGTGCATTGTTGTTTAACCACAGCAGCAACAAAACTGGAAGCCAAGTCAACTCCTGATTAAAGTGAGTAAATTCTCTACCTTAGCCGCCGTATACAAGAAAGGTTATGCTCATTTCCCAGTGTTAATAATATTTATTTTAGTCTCTAATGGCTATGGTTTGGTGTGGTTGTAGTATCCACCACCAAGAATTTATTGTGATTAAAAGATTTATCCACAGAGTGCTACTGTTGGGGAAGTGGGGTGCAATAAGACATCTTTACGTCATTAAGGGTAAGCTCTTGGAAAGAACCGTGGCACCTAAGTCTTTTTCTATGCTTCTGGTAACAATGCAACCATTTGTTCCTGTACATGACATGCTGCCACCTGCCACCCTTGCCAGAGACCAAATTAAGGGAGGTGCCTAATCTTGGGCATTCAGTCTCTAAGACCATGAGCTACATAAACCTCACCTTTATAAGTTAGTTTCCACAGACATTTTATTATAGTGAGGGAAAGCTGACTAATACATTACTGTTCTACATGTAATGTCTATTATTCATCAGAAAATTACATCACACACACACACATGTACAATCTTCTGTTAAGAGACAAATCAATCAGGAGAAGTAAATTCATCTAATACTTGGATGTTGGAAGAGGCAGCCAGCAACTTTACAATAATGGGGCATAGTTTGTGAAAAAGATCTAGTAGAAAAGGTAGACAACCTGCATGCATGCGTAAATAAACAAGAAATTTTGGGAGAAAGATGCAAGTGGTAGAAATAACCTGATGAAATTGAAGGCTGTCCATAGAAATTATTCAAATAAAAATAAAAGAATAAGGGATTAAAACAAGAGCAGGTCATCCAAGAAATGTGTGACAGTATCAAACATAAGGACATACATGCAAACAGAGGGCCAAAAGGATAAGAGGAGGAGAATGGGACAGAACAGACATTTGAAGAAATAATTTTCAAGAATTTTCAAAACTAATGAATGACATCAACCCCCAGACCTAAACTCAAACAAACCCAAGAAGATGCACTAATTCAACAAAGAAAAACTTTATGCGTAACCTGCTGAAAATCTAAAATTAAAAATTTTAAAGTAGCTAGGAGAGAAGGGAGAGGAACATATTATGCATAGAAGAACACAGATAAGAATTACAGCAGATTTCTCACCAAAAACTATATGTACCAAAAAGAAATGAAGCAATATTTTTTAAGAATTGGAATAAAATATTTTTTAAAAAGTCCATCAACACAGAATTCCATACCCAGAGCAAATCTTTTTAAAAATGAAAGCAAAGATATTTTCAGAACAATAACAGATAATAAAATTCAATGAAAGCTAAGTTATTCTGTAATCGTTATCAAAAGAAGTGTTTCAGGCAGAGGGAAAGCCTGAAGACACTTGAATATGCAAAATAAAATGAGCAACTCTGGAAAGAAAAAATAATTCCCAGAAAGAAAAATTAACAGGCTGCTGTTAAATAACAATATAAATGAGTCTCAAAATTATGACTGATTAAAAGGAGGCAGACCAAGAATAAAAGGAATATGAATCTATCTATAGACAATTCTAAAAGCAAAAATAGTTCCCAGTGTCAGAAAGTAGACCAGGCATTGCTGTGAGGAGAGGAAGAAATGAGAAATGAGAGGGATGGATTGTAGAGTATTGTGATATATTTATCATCTTGTATGTGGCGATGATCAGAAGACTATATGCATATGTCAAAGCTCATAATGTTTTGTACTTTAAATACTGTCATTTTGTACCTGGAAAAGGGAGTTTAAAAAATCCAATGAAATGCCACTAAACACGTATTAATATTGTTTAAAATAATTCTTTAAGGCTGTCAGTAACAACTTCTGGTCATGTAGGAAATTCAGGGTTGTAGGTGGGAATGAAAAATGGTACAGCTACTTTATAAAATAATCTGGCTGTCTCATAAATTTAAACAAACACTATACAACCCAGAAACCTCATTCTGTTATTTACTTAAGAGAAGTGAACACATATGCATTTTTACGTACTTGAATGTACATAGTCACACCAGATTTATTATCTGTATTCTTAATAACTATAAATCATCTGAATACTAACTTGTGAATGGATAAAATGCACTAGATTTATGCAAGGGAATACTACTTGGTAATAAAAATGAGCTAGTGATATATACAACAAAATGGATGAACTTTATGATAAGTACAATAACCTAGACTCAGAAGTCTATATGTTAGATGATTCTATTTTTATGGCATTCTGAAAAAGTCAACATTAAAACAGAAATCAGATCAGTGGTTTTCTGACATGGGTTGTAGATAAAGGATTGGCTACCAAAAGATAAAGGAAACTTGTCCAGACTATATAAATGTTCTAGATTTTGACTTTGCTGATTACATAAATGTGTCCATTTGTCAAATTTTAGAGCTGAATATATCTAAAAGGTGAATTATACTGAATATAAACGTTAATGAACTGATTTTAAAAATTAAGTATCCAAAATATAAAGGAATTTTTCTTTTTTTCAGTGATGTTTAAAATCACACTACACTCAGTCCAATATTTTAAACATTTCTCTAAGTGTAAAGGCAAATGTTTAGGACTTTTGGGAGACATCTTCCTTATAAAAAGCCAGACTCTTGGGGAAATAACTGAAGTACACAGAATTAATAAGATAGCAAGCTAAATTATTGTCCCATATTAGCAAATTTTCATAGATATATACTAGGGAAACATTGCCAAATATTTAAATAAATAAATGTTAAACTCACTTACGTAGCATTGGGTCATGTATATTTGTTATTTGGATGAAACAATAGTAGCTATTTGTCATATGTTTCTGCTCATAACTTTATTGATTTTGTTTCAGTAATGAAATACACAAATCATTTCTTTCATGAGAGCTTTAATGAGAAAATGTACGGGAAGAAGATATAGTTACAATCAAAATTATCTTTAAGGAAAATGAATTATGAAAACTTGAGGTATAACTACTGAGGAAATGGCTGCATTAGTTCAAATAAATATAAAACAGTCTTTGGTCATAGATACCATTAAGAACAAAATTTATTCACTAAATAATTCCTGTCAAGAACTTTTATAAAGAATTTGGGAGACATGTTTGGTTGTTGTTCAGCTTTGGTGCCTGGGAAGACCACATTTTTGGAGCTCATTGCCAAAAGCCATTGAAAAGGTCAAAAGATAGTTGTTCAGAAGAAATGAATGAAGTTAAGTAATTGATGTTCCAGTCTACAGCAATCTTCTAGAAAATATTGACTATTTTATAAGAGAGTTCATTACCCAGGTGGACTTAATGTAAAACAAGTGGTGTGGCCACTTAAAGAAATCACATGAGAAAAGTCAGTTACAAAATAAAATTCCTGGAGTAAATGTAAAAAGAGAAATTCTCAGAATGCAGAGGAAAACGCTAAAGAAATTAAGATGAGTAAAAGAGAGATATACAGGACCTGTCCAGCAGATACAACCCATGTGTAATAGGACGACCTGAAACAGAGGCCAGAGCAAATGAAGCTGAAGCAATACTTACAGAAATAATCGAAGAAAACTTTCTGGAATTGAAGAACTAAGTAGAACGGCAAATGAAGAAGTTTCACAGAGTACCTTTAAAATTTAATGAGAAGAAAGAAACTCCTACACATATCCTTGGGATTTTTTTTAATACCAAGAATAAAGAAAAAAATTTTGCAAGTCTCTAGACAAAGAAAGCAAGTTACCTATAAAGGGTCAAAAATTAGACTGACTTCAGATTTTTCTCTTACAGTTCTAAGTGCCAGAAGACAATAGAATAACACCTGTAGAGTTTTAAGAGAAAATAATTTTGAATCAAGAACTATATACCCAGTCAAGTTAGTGTTTGTGTATGAAGACAACTGGAAGACATTATCAGATACTCCAGAGTTAAAAGGTTTTTCAATCAAAAGCTTTCTCTGGATATTTTGCCAAATGATTCACTGCAGCCAACAGAAAAAAATAGAGTAGAGAGATTGTTGTATGAAAGATTTCATCATTAAAACTGGTTAAGAACAGGTACTGTTAGGGTACTAACTACCCTAACTAAAGCTGTTAGGATAATAAACCTAAATGCAAAATTGATTTGTAAGCTAGATCTAAAATTTTCAGTTTATGTCTTTTTTTTTTTTTTTTTTTTTGAGGCAGGACTTCACTACACAGTTCAAACTGGCCTTGTACTTTGTAGTCACTTTGTAGTCCAGGCTGGTTTTGAACTTGTAATAATCACCCTACTTCTGCCTCCTGAGTGCTGGGATTATATGCGTGTGCCAGCATGCCCGGTTTTAGTTTATGTAATTTTAAACTGTCAAATTGTCAAAGTGCACACCAAATATTTCATGTAAATAAATACTGTTTACTTTTGCCATGTAACATTATAAAAATAGATATTTTAAAGCCAATGTATGCTAGATACAAGCGCTTTGTCACTGTAGGCAACACAAATACAGAAGAGACATTCTAAATTTTTATCTGAAAAAACTGGAAAACAAACTGGACATGGTGGTGCATACCTGTAATTGAGGCAGGAGGATCACCATGAGTTCCATCCCAGCCTGGGCTGCATAGTGAGCTCAAGGCCAACATGAATTACATAGTGAGACCTTGTCTCAGGAAAATGAACAAACAAAAAAACCCCAAAACCAAAACCAAAGCCAAATGAACAAAAACAAAAAAAAAAAAGGGTACAATTTCAAGTTTTAAGTTTTAACTTCTTTAGAAAAAAACTAACACGTTCATTATGTTAATACTAATAATACTGGGGCTGTGGATTTAGCTCAGCGGCATAAGCACCTTCCTGGCAAGTGCAAGGTTGTGATCTTGGGTACCACCAAAAAACAAAACCAAACCAAACCAAACCAAAACAAAAAAAACCCCAAAAACAAAAACAATAACAACAAAAAACTAATAATGTTAGGAGAAAATTTCCAAAGCTTTGGTAGGAGAGAGGTGGATATGTTTGAAATACTGATTGGGAAAACCAGTAATTACTTCATCAGATGATGGTTCATAAAAGTCAATTTGTCACTGAATTGTGTTAACAATTTTTTTTTTTTTGTACTGAGGATTGAACTCATGACCTTGTGCTTGAAGGACAGGTACTTCCGCTGCTGAGCTAAACCCCCAGCCCCAGTCACTGAACTGTAGGCAAAAAATATTAAGGAAGTGTTACAATTTGCATAAAACATACTGATAGACATAGAGGTAGATTATACTCACAATTAAATTTAAATTGTTAAATTTTCAATTAAAAAGATCCAAATGTAGTAATAAAGCTCTGATTTCAGATTTGTATAAGACAAAGTTTCAAGATGTTTAAAGATAATAGAAATTCTTTAGGTCATAGACACGGAGAGTAATTTTTTTTAGGTAAAAAGGATCTTACAAAAAATTTCACATTTGAGAGATTATGTGGCACTCATATGCAAGATTTTTATTCCGTATCTTAATGTGGATGTTAGTTTTATTGTTTTAAATTGCTACAGATACATATATTTTAAGACACTCAAAATTAGTGATTTTATGTACTTCAAATACTTGAGTAGCCCTTCAATTAAAGAGAATACTTATAGAAAATAAAGGAATTTGAAATGGAAATGTCAGGCTGTAGTTGTATAATTGATTTTAGAAAAATAAGTCTTTTAAACTAAAATATACTGTTTGTAATAAACTAAATGAGATATACCATCTCACAAAGAAAAATGTTGGTTACCAATTAGGACACTACTTAAAGAGCTGTTCAACTGTAAGTGTTTCAAATTTTTTGTTATTTGCTGATGATGTCAACACCAGTAGATTTTCTGAAAAATGAGCACACACTGAATGTGTGTACTTAAGCATATTTTTAGATTAAATGAAAACTTTGTAAAAAGAAATTTGTGCTATAGTAAAGGCATTTTGAAAAGAGATATTTAGAAATTATTGTATGGTTACTTGACTTTTACTATCCCAAATAATGGAAATGTGTCATGTATTAACATCTCCTATATCTGAACACTTAAAACACTTGGAAACATAAATTTTTAAATTGTTAAAACAAAACAGAAGTTTGTCAGCTGGCTGTGACGATAACAACCAAGCATGGTGGTGTATAGCACTTTGGGTGGCTGAGGCAGGGGGATGACAAGTGAAGCTTAGCTTGGGCAACTTAGCAATTTAGGGAGAACTCACCTCAACATTTAAAAAATAAAAAAGATCTGGGACTGCAGCACAGTGGGAAGACCTGGATTCAATTTCCAGTATTAAAAAAAAGTTTCCAAATCAGGTTTCAGTATTTTTATAACTGCTTGTGGAAAAATAAATTGTTATAATAGAAGGAAATTTGCTAGCCAAATTCAACAAAAGCTTGGCATATTTGGTAGGTAAGCTAAGAAAAAATGAGAACCATGACGTAGTTAACATAATCAATAATATACTTCTATTGGGACCTTTGAACTTTTGGCTGATATAAAATAAATTGGAATTTTTCTGCGACTTTTTAAAAACTGGGATTGATTATCTACCTGTAGATTAACCCGCCTGCACAAAATGTAGACCACAGAGCAGTATAGAATGAACTAAGAGACTGCAGTGTGCCTTCGCACTCTACACTCGTCAGTTTACATGGACAGATAGTTTTCAGAGTTATCCTAATAGTAATCAACTTGTTTAAAGAAAGCAAACCTAAAGAAGGAAAGAATCAAGCAAATAAGAAACAAAATATAAAGCTCCCCACCATTTAAAATCAAGTACAATAAAAGAAAATAGTTAATAGGCAACAATGTAGAGTAGCATAGAAAAATATGTTGTAATGTAAATATGATATGCTTAATCTTCTGGACTTTTCTAACAGATTTACTGAGACATAATAATACAACATAGTTAAAGTATAAGGTTTTTGTAAGTGTGTTTAAAGAGTTATGACATAACCAAAATCCAATTTCAGGATATATCATTTGTGATAGCATTTAAATTTTTGTAATAGCTCTTTTTCTCCTATCTTAGCCATAAAAATCACATTCTAAATAAACTGGACTTAAAACCAGACCATCAAATCACATTATTACAATGAATTAAACCATAACTAACAAAATGATATGTATGGTCAAAAAATATACATTACCAATAATGTCCCGTGCTGGTAATAAATTGTTATCCTATTAATAAAGAAAATTAATTATTTTATAAATAGTAGTTTTGTGCTTATCATCACTTTAAAATAGCTGTGTTTATAATTATATAATAGGTAAGCATAGTAGTACACGCATAAAGTTTATTAATAGCTAATATACATCTACAGGATATGAATACTCAGACCTTGCACTGATGGGGTGGAAAATTTAAGAAAATAGATTGGAAATAACTGCCTAAGGGAACTATCTATAATTATAAAGACTTAACAGTCCAACAGTCTGGCGCACTATTAGATGCATAGTAACTATTTAAAACTCACTGATTACCCCTGAACACAAGAAAGTTATCTATGTTTTGTGTGTGTATACATTTTTCCCTCCAAATTACTGCTTGGCAAATAATTCTTCTGCATGAATATAATTGCATAAACCACAATGATCATAGAAGCAGAGCATAGTGGTTGAGCGTACAGTTTCAGAATTTAGATCATCTAAGACTAAATCTTAGCTAGGGATTTGGCTCAGCAGCATAAGCACCTGTCTGGCAAGCACTAGGTAGTGAGTTCTATCCCTGGTACCAAAGGAAAAAAAAATAAAAAGAAAGAAAGAAAGAAAGAAAGAAAGAAAGAAAGAAAGAAAGAAAGAAAGATTGATTAAATCTTGGCCTTGTGATTTATTAGCTTTGCCACTTTCAATCAAATACCATCTTTTCCATGCCCCAATTTTCTCATATGCAAAATAGGGTCAACAGCAGAACCTACCTCTGTAGGTTTTTGATAAAGAGTAAATGAATTCATAGGTGAAAAGCCCCCACACTTATTGTCTAGTACATGTACAGTGCTCACTGTAGGATAGTTACCAACACTGTTGGATACCCACACACAAAATCTAGGTGGGTTGATAGGCATATTTGGATATGTTTATACATCTTTGTAAGTACATATCAGCTTCTCAGTATCATTTATATTGAATAATAATATTTGTAGTCAATATTTATAAATTCTAGGCATTTGTTATATGTATTACATCATGCCACCCTTATATATATATATATATATGTATTACATCATATATATATATATATATGTATGTATATATATATTAGTCTTCATTCATTTTTGGTAAATCATTTAGTATACCATACTTTCATTATTCTCATTTTACAGATTAGAAAATTGAGGTCCAAGGGGCTGGGGATTTAGCTCAGTGGCATAAGCTCCTGCCTTGCAAGCGCTTTTTCGATAAAAACGAAAAAGACAAAAAAAAAAAAAAAAGAAAAAAAAAGAAAAAGAAAAGAAAATAAAATTGAGGTCCAAAAAAGCTAAGTAATATAGCAATTCTAAGTTCATAGAGACAGCAAGTGAGAGAGCCAGGAAAACTAGCTTTTTAAATTACTGCTTATCACCACTGCATTGATTTAATAATATTATTTAACATTACTTCTATATTTCATGATACCTTATTTTGTATGATGCTTAGTATTTTAAGCTTGCAATGAGAGGTCAATGTTATTATCATCACTTTTATAGGAGAGAAAACTCATCCAAATATAACTAAGGTTGTCATTTGTTGAAGTATTTCTTTATTACAAATATTCTGGTTACCTCTGATGTAGAGTCACTCATCATAAATGAACCGAGTACCTATACGTCAAACTCAGATGTCAGAACTGTGGCTAAAAGCTATAGACTTATCCTACAAATACCACAGCCTAATGAGAGAGACAGATATGGAAACCAAGAATCACAGATGACAGTATTGTCTTGAAGGCAGATGAGAGAGGGCTGCTTATAGAGGGGCATCTGTGCTAGGGAGGTCTTGGAAAAGGCAAGGGTGGCAGGAGAAAGGGAAGCTCTTCTGGAAGAAAGAACATGTGCGTGAATCCAGGTTTGTGCCTAGGATGGTGTGTCTAGGCATGGCTGTGTATGCTTCTAAACAAGTACCAATACAGACGTACTCACAGAACATGTCAACAGTCGGTATGGATTGTGTAAGTCTGACAGAAAACATAGTTTGCCTGGATTCACAGACACCGTAGCAAAATTGGACTGGCCCCAATATGCCTATTCCCCATCACTGGTTCCTTCCTGTCATAACTGCCCCTCTAGAGTTAAGATGATGACATCTACCCAGGCTTTCAGTCCGTCAGTCTGCATGTGTAGCAGTTTGCTAGAGCCAGCCAGCTTCTGCGAGAACTGAAGGGGAAGGAGGTGCAGGTGTCTGTGGGTGTGCATCCGTGTGCACATTTCCGGTCAAGTGTAAATGCTGCCTGCTGGCTGCTCCTAGGCACACCAGGAAACCTCCCTTCTCCTTTCATCTTCCCCACCTTAGGGAGTTTATCTTCTCCCCCGTTCCAACTGCCACCAGTGTAAGTATGGCTTCTACCTCCACTTAACTGTCCTGGGATATCTAAAATATCTTTTCATGTTGGGCACTATAGGGGTGAGGCTAAGCAATTTTGGTACTCTTATTCCTTGGAGGCACTCTCTCCCCTCTCTCCCCTCTGCCCCAGCTGGTCTACAAATCTCCTGGAGGAGGAAAATTGTGTGCAACGCTAGTGCTTTTAGCAGCCATGAGGATCATAGAGGGCCAGTCTCAGGGTGGACAAAATTCATAAAGCAGGGAAAGTGAAAACTTTTCTATAAAGGTATTTTTAGGAATAGGAAAGGTGGAGAGTAAGGCTACAATATTTATTTCATTTAAGGTTGACCAATGAATAAAGCTAAGATGTTCACAATCTGATAAAGCAATGAAAGGCAAAACTCATCTGTAGGTGTTCTTTGAGGGGTTGGAAAGGTGGGGAATAAGGTTGCCGAAGTCTTATTTTACTTATGCTTGATCAATGAAAAAAGCTAATACGATCACAAATAACAAGTGGTGGTATAATTGATGATATGTAATTGACAGCAGATACTATGTAATTGATGGTAACCAATAGTATTTCTATTAAGTGGCAAAATAAACAAATTCAAGTTTGCTTTATGTTACAAAACATATAAATTCAGGGGGCTGTTCCTAATCTTATGTGCCAGAATACACTGGAGATTTGTGTGTGTTAAGTGTGTAACATCTTAGGCCAGTGCTCTGTCACATAACCTCATGTATTCACATGTTAAGATGGGCAAGAGTGAAGTACAGTAATTAACACATGTAGTCTGTCAGATTTTAAGTTGAATGAATGAATCATGAAGAGAAAAACAAACATAATCAGAAAAGTAAAACTGTTTCATTTAATGGTCCCTGAATACCTGGGTTCTGTTCCTGGTTCCACTAATGACTTTAATTATTCTTTTGAAAGGTGTCTTTTTAAAAATGATCTATTGATGTTAGACTCAGGGCAGAATATTTCTCAAAAATATCAGCATGATCAATCAATCTTGGTGAAGTATATTTTAAAATGTAAATGATCGCTAAGAATGTTGCATATCTAAATACTTTATATTGTAGCATCTGTCCAATATATATTTTCACATGCTGGACACAAATATTTTCCTAAATATTAAGGAAAGATGCTGATTTTGTAATACACTAGAGAATTTTTTCCATAGACAGTATCTTGTTTATTTGCATTTAAATATTGCATCAATAAGCTGAAAACAAGCAATAGCCTGATTATGGCTACAGACTGTTTAAAAGCTATGATTTCTATCAGGGACTGCTTTCAACTATTATATTTTATGGCACAGATTCAGTGGGAATCTGATCTACTAAAATATTTGGGCTGTGAAAACTCCCACACTGTGACAGATGTCAAGTCCAATTAAGTGACTCATGTCCAGGTTTCTGTCCAATAGGATTTCCCATTAAATATCAATTTAGAAGGAAAAAATTCCATCCCCCTTCTTAAGCCTTTATCTCTTCCACCATCTCCAGGCTGAATCAATTGGTACCAGGAGAGCCAAGAAGTCACACACACAGCTCTGCATCTATGCTCTGGCTCCCGACCCTCTTCCAGTCTTTCTCTGCTTCCCTGTCACTGTTACTCCAGGAGACGTGCACTTTTCACCAACCTTTCTCCAAGCATCTCCAAGCCACTGACTGTATATATTTTGCTACAAGGTAAAGAGAGAGGGAAGGGGTGGGAGGTGTGATCAGACCTTTGAAGCTGGAAAACAGGTGCCTGTTTATAAAACATACATAAATGAGGGACCAAGAAGCAGCAACCTTAGCTCCGAGTTACAGTATTGTGTTCCTGGGAGCTGGGGAGACATCAGCGGAACAAAGCCTTATCTCAGAAGAAAAAAAAAAAAATCACTTCTGAGCAAGATCACATCTCTCTGTCCTGCACTTCTCAGTTTCTGTTCAGCCCTAATAAGGGAGGAAAGGAGTCCTCCAGGAGCTGAATCTTATCTTAACCATCTTTCTTATTGATTATTCCGCTATTAGAAAGTGGAGGAATCAGCTCTTTGATGTGATTGTGTTTATCTCTGCATCTCTTTTGTTATTTATAGAGCCATAGGAGGGGGAAAAGCAGGAGACTTTTCAACACATCGTTTTTTTAAAAAAACGAATTTTGCGAAATGTCTGAGAACAATTAAAAGGAAAAGGCGTTTTTGATCTACCAGCTAAGTGAACAATCACTCACAGCATCCTCATCCTGAGATACCGTCCCTCTCTGTGGGCACCGGCGAGATGACAGCTGCTTTTTCATTTTTGAATGTAATAAACAATTGCTGCTTTTAATATTTTTCCGGGATTTCTCCCTCGCTATTCCCTGGAATTTTAACTCTAAAAGATTGGAGAAAAGATTATCGAAAGGGTTTTTGCAAGGTAAGATTCCTTTAAATCATTTGTTCAGCTTGAAACTAAGTTCATTCATGTTACATTTATAGATTCATTTCAGCCTATAGTTAAAGAAATAATACACATATATAACACGCTATTTATGAATATTTTTAAAGACATCTGGAAGAGAATTTAGCATGCTTGGAGGGGAACCCAGGAAGTTTTGTGCGAACTGTAACTGTGTCATGGCTTTTTGTGATTTTCCATTCCTCTTCTGTGTAACTCTTCCCTTTCAAGCCGGTTGCAAGTTGGTTTACTTTTAAGCGTACCAGAGAAAGCCCACAGGGAGTCACATGTAGTTTACCTGAAGCGTTTGTTTTTATTTCGCCTTAGAGGATCTATTTTCCTTGCACGAACGAAGAGCTGTTTTGCAGCCCAATTTGCTCAGAAGCGATGCTTGGGACCTGATCGCACTCGTCCCTGGCTTTTGTTTCTCTAGAAACAAACCCATCTACAAAACAAATCTACATGGGTTTCTCCCTTGCCGGGCGTCGCTAGAGAGAGACCCGCCAGGGCCAAGGGTTCGCACCCCGGTGGTCCCCCCCGGGGATTGCAGCCCGGTCGGTGCCTGTGGTCTCCTCCTGGCTCCTTTCGTGAAGCCCGGCGGTCCCAGAGGCGCCCTCCCAGAAGGCGCGCAATAGCGGACAGGGAAGAGGCTGCGGTGCGGCCTTTCCAGGAGGGAACGGCCAGAAGAAAGCTAGGCATAGAGCTGGCCTTGGCGAGGCCTCCCAGGGACAAGGTGCGCACTGGAGAGCCCGGGACCTGGGAGCGCCCAAACTTTGCTGGGGGGCCCGCAGCTTGCGTCTGGGCCTCCTGCAAGGCTCCCGCTCCTCTGCCTTCTCTTCCCTCTACTCCCGCGGCGACCCAGCCGCCAGCAATATCTTGTGAGCGGTGGGCAGGCTGCGGGGCATTGTGTATTCCACGTTTCCGCGTCCCTAGGTCCCCAAGGCGTGTGGCTCTGTGCGTGACAGATGGTGCTCCGGGAGCGTGCGAGGGCACAGGAGTCAATTTTCTTTTGAAAAGAGTATGCACGTTTGTTCAGTCATTATTTCGGAGAACAGTGAGGGGGACAAGGAAGCCTTCCGCGCCTGGCCGCCTTCGCCCCAGGATGGGCCAGTCTGTCTGCACCCCAGCACAGGGAAGCCCCAGCGCAGCCCCAGGCCCTTGGGCACCCGGATTCCCCAACTGCTCTGCCCCAGGCCCTGGGCCCGGAAACACACACGGAATCTCCCTGAGCCAGTAGAACTCTGCTGCATTCATCCCTTGGATTCATTCATCTGTCTAGGAAAGGGATCAAAGGAGGGAAGCAGAATAGCGTACTTGATGCTTGGTTAGACGAAGCACAAACATCAGCAGGCCTAAGATGGTGTCCCAGACCCAGGGACACCGGCCAGTCTGGTTCCCTTGCAGGCTGAGGCTTAGGCGACCTCCCAGCTCCTGGGCCGTAGGGAGCCCCGGGCTTGGCGCTCTACCTCGAGGCGCGCTGGGCTGGGCCGGGCTGGGCCGGGCTGGGAGAGGGCGCCGGGCGCACTCCTGGGACTGGGAGCCGCGCGGGAGGCCCTCGCCTAGCAGCCTCGCAGGAAAAGAAGACCCTTATGCTTTTTAGTGACTGACTTTCTGATTCCCTCTCAGCCTCCAAAATGATGCTGAGTCCGGACCAAGCCGCGGACTCAGACCACCCCAGCTCGGCGCACTCGGACCCGGAGTCGCTGGGCGGCGCGGACGCCAAGGTTCTGGGCAGCGTGTCGGACCTGGAGCCAGTGGAGGAAGCCGAGGGCGACGGCAAAGGCGGCAGCCGCGCCGCGCTCTACCCGCACCCGCAGCAGCTGAGCCGCGAGGAGAAGCGGCGCCGCCGGCGCGCCACCGCCAAGTACCGCTCGGCCCACGCCACCCGCGAGCGCATCCGAGTGGAGGCCTTCAACCTGGCCTTCGCCGAGCTCCGCAAACTGCTGCCCACGCTGCCCCCCGACAAGAAGCTCTCCAAGATCGAGATCCTGCGCCTGGCCATCTGCTACATCTCCTATCTCAACCACGTCCTGGACGTGTAGGCGGGGCGGGGCGGGGCGCCGGGCCGGTGTCTGGGCAGCGGCCTCGGAGGTGGCCGAGGCGGCGGCGGCCAGCGGGACGGCAGCCGGGGGACCCTGCGATCAGGACAGAGCTCGCAGCCTGTTCTCTCTGGTCAGCGGGGCCACAGGCAAAGGTTTCGGAGGAGGCCCGGAGATGGGGCTGGCTGGGAGCCCGGGGGCTCAAGGAGGGGTGTTGTCCAGGCCAGATGGGGGCATTCATGGAGAGCAGACCTGGGGTGACCCCTGGGTGTAATAGTATCCCGGCAAGGGTTGTTGCTTTAACCCACTGGAGACTGAGTTCTCCAATCTTTATCTCCCACAAATCTTCATTTTTAAAAGGATGAGGGCAGAAGCTTCAGAGTACAGACTCATAACTTCAGACTATCTGGAATTTTCTAATTGACAGATCACTGAACACTGGGAAGGGGGAGAACAACTCTCTTCCAGAGATTAAGGCACAGAATGGCAGAAAGGAAACTTTCTGTTTCTTTGTCAAAAAAAAAAAGAGATTATATATTAAACACCAAACAAAACACACCCTGAATATTTGGTAAGGTTTTAAAGACACGCTGAGACTGGACACACTGGGAAGACTGGAGAGGGGTCAGATTTTAACCCCAAGATAGGACACTGACCTAGACAGAAAGAAATGTATTTAAGTGGAAAATTTAATATCTGATCGCTCTTTCAGGTGAAGTGCCCCTTTATATATCCAAAAACATCTATTTGTGACCTTAAACATGTGGATCCATAGGTGCAGTTAGAAGAAGACGACCTATTTTTATTTACGTTAGAAGGAGTAGAGTATTTTTTTCAAGACATTTATTTTTCAGAGTGGTGATAATTTTACTTTAGATACTCTGTGCCAATTTATTTATAGTCAAGTGTTTACACCTTTTCCTGTGGAATAATCACGTATAAATTTTTATGTGTTTGTTGAGATTATACTGTGGTCTTTCTTTTTGCTCTAATTATATTGCACTTGTATAAGAAATTCCCCACTTCTCCATTTCTAAACATATTTTATATATTAAGATGTTTGTTCTTGAAAGGTTCTTTTGTTGTGAGATCAGCAACACTAGCACTTCACTATTATAGTTTTATAAAAGAAAGTGTTGTTATTCTTATCTGTAGTTATGTCTGAAAAGTACTTTACAAATTGTTTATAAGGAGAGTAGCTTCTTTGTGTGTGTGTGATGTTTGTACGTGAGATGATTTTAGAAAATTAAGTTATTTTCCTAAAAAAAGAATTCAGAACTACTTTCCTCTGTGACAACCAAAAAGAAAAGTCTATAACCTGAAAACGCTTCATGTTCTCAGCTATGAAACTCTTAAAGCAAGGAGTGTATTTTAGAGAGAAGAAAAAAAAAAAAAAGAGAGAGAGAGAGAGAGAAATCACATCTCCTATCCAAAGATTTTAGTCTTTTTCAGGGTTTTTTTGTGTCTCTGTTGCTTTATATAATGCAATATTTTGTAGTGAAAATAGATATAACCTGGTTTCTACCTAACAAGTTTTTCATATCTCATGAATGGTACGCTGTTTTGCATATAAATAAAGGTATCAAATAAAGTCCTCTCTAAGTATCTGTCTAAAAGTTATGAACATTTGGCTGAGCATGAAATATCTTACTGGACTAAATTCCTTAAAAGGTAACAAGTAAAACAAAAACAAACTTTAACACAGACATATTCTTCTATCGAGATGCTTGACATTCTTTTCCACCTGGACATGAATCAGTGTATAAATACATGCCCCAGATATGCCGATGACACATGTCATGCTATCCCTAATGAGGAAAAGCAATATAATGCTTATGTTATGAAACTTACTCAAATCCTTTGCTTTAAAAGAAAACTTTATAACTCCCTAACCATCCTCTTCAAATCAAAGTTAAAAGTCATGCCCAAGGGCTGGGGATTTAGCTCAGCGGCATAAGTGCCTGCCTTGCAAGCAGGCAGTTAGTTGTGAGTTCGATCCCTGGTACCGAAAAAGACAAAAAAAAAAAAAAAAAAAAAAAAAAAAGTCATGCCCAAAAGGAGACTTGTGTTAAGTCACATAGCTACTTTACTAGCAGTGTGAAGACTTGTTATGACAGCTCTCCCTCAGGCACTTATTAAGAACAAGGTATATTTTATGCATGTAACACTCAAGCATCTACTCAGTGCACAGATTCGGGATGTGACACCCACATACAACAATAAACAAAAAGACCCGGACTATCCTGGAGATACAGAGAACTTATCTACAAAAACCTACAGTTGGTGTAAAAATACAAGATACTCTATCTACAAGAATATAACATGAATAACTAAAAAACTATGTGTCTCTATGCACACACATAAGTATAGTATATTATGAACTATTAGTCCACATCATACCAAATGCCTGGTTTCAGTGTAAAAATATAATCATGTGGATGTTTGAGTTTCTAAGCAATCTGTGAAATTATGAACACTTCAGTTTTCTCTCAGGCTTCTTGTCAGATTCCAGATACCTAGAAAGTGGAACTTAATTCCTTTTTTTATATGGAGATGCTTAGGAGGAAAGCATTCCCTTACTGATATGTGAAAAAGAACAGTACATTGTATTTGGACCATGCCTTGGCAACCACAGCCAAAGTTTCTCTCTGACCTGCAAAGACCCATGCTACTTGTAACCCAGAATATCTGTAGGTCAGCTCACCTTTAGATGGTAGAGGGAGATGGCCACTTTCAGGCCTTAGAGCATCTACTGAATGACGAAAACTTACTCCTGCTCCTGTTACAAGGAAGTGAAATAAACATCTAATTCTGGAAACCTTCTGAGGGCCTTTTTTTTCCCTGAGTGAGGAGCCCAATTTCACCTGACCAATGCACTCTTCCTATTCACCTCACTGGATAAAAGTCCCTTGCCCAAGGAGCTAGACAGCTTCCCTTCCCAGCTGCACACTCCATGACCTCTGAGGAGATGACCTTTGTCATGCCATTTCAAACCCAAAGCTGCTGAACTCTTTGCAGAGAGAAATGAAGCCCTGTGATACTCTGCTACACCAGAAAGTGACTGATTTATCCCTTAAAGGTATCATAGACTCTGTCATTGTTCAACCATAGGTGAGAGCGGAACAGCTCTCTGAATAATGGTGGTACCATTGATGCTTATATTTAACTGTTTTGTTTTTCCAAGATCTACCTACTGTGTGCCAAGCAATATCCCAGATGCTAGAAACAAGATAACAAAAGAATGTCACACTTGTAGACCAAAGTCATTGACACAAGTCAGCAGTATTTAATTTTAGAGAATGATTGGTTGTA
The DNA here is from genome assembly GCF_034190915.1 of Cavia porcellus. NCBI lineage: Eukaryota > Metazoa > Chordata > Mammalia > Rodentia > Caviidae > Cavia > Cavia porcellus. The sequence goes on along the minus strand of NW_026947484.1, from coordinate 136,219,540 downwards.
TGAGGAGAAATGAAGGAGAGTAAGGAAATAGAGACTGGCAAAGTGGTCTGGAGGTGAAGAGTATTTTAGGTAGGGCTGGGAGAGAAGGCCTGTCTGGGAGGGAGCCTAGCAAACATCCACAATTGCTCCCCCTGGCATTGCTTTTTCTGCTCATAGTCTTTCATCAGATCCTGAGGCTCCTACCTCAAAGACAATCCCTACAGACCACCCACTTTTCCCAACTGGCTCAGCCTTGTTCTTTACCTGCCTGGCCTTTCCCTGGACAGACCTAGAACTATGGTTCCTTCTGCAGCTCCTTACACCCTCTCCTCCTCTTGGTGTCCTGAAATTTTCCCCAAATACTGCTGCTTTCCAGAAAGCCTAGTGGACAAAGCCACCTGGTCCAATGGACAGAGCCACTTGTGCTGACCAGTTCTCTGCCCAGAAGGTCTTCTCTCAACTTCAAGCACTGCCCAGAGACTTTCAGGGCTCACAGGACAAAAGTGCAGGGACAAGGCAAAGATAGCAGGGGTGCAGGGCAGCATGGTGTTGGACAGAGTAGGAAAGGAAGAGCTGACTGAGAAGAGAGGAAGAAGCTATGGAAAGGATCCAGACTGGATGGGGCTGGGAGATTGAGGGAGAGCCCAGTCTGGAGCAGTGCCTGGCCAATGATGGCGAGAGACCTGTTGAGTGGTAGGAGGGAGCAGTGCAGGGTGCCACTTGGCAGTGAGACACACGCCTCTGTGCAGTGCTGAGCCTTTTGGATCCTGGGTGGAGAGAAAAATCAAGCACCATAAATTTAAAACATGAACAAAGTCAAGTCAATAGTAAAGTGGGTTCCAATCTATCCGAAATGCACCTTCACTAAGTACATTCCATTTATAGTCTTAGTCTCCCTCTTGCTACTCTTTTGGACTTTTAAATTTTATTTGCATGTAAATATTAAAATACAAAGAATGTAGAGATATGAATGTTCAATTAATAAACCTGTTCGACCTTATTTTTTTTTTAGAATTTTTTGTATATTGCTTAAATCACAAACATGTTCAGTTTTAGAAAAAAAGATTTTTGAATGGCTATGAAGATGATAATTAGAAAATAGTTTTCAACTCCTTCATTGTCTGTTTCTTTTAATGTTAATAAAAAACAAAAATCAAAGACCAGTGTCATCAAGTCACTGTTTCACTCTTAATATTTTACTTATTTATTTACTTATTTCTTGCTATACTGGGATGGAACCTAGGGCCTTGCTAATGAGCTACATTTCCACCCAAGCCCAGTTTTTTTGGAGACAGGATCTTTCTAAGTTGTTCAGGCTTGCCTGGAACTTCGAATTTTCCTGCTTCAGCCTCTCAAAGGGCTGGCATTACAACTGTGTCCGACCACATCTAGCTTCAGTCTTAATAGTTTGAAGAGCAATCTATTAGTATATACTAAACCTACTAATAGCACAAAAATATTTTATATGGACAATTTCCCTTCAAAGACTTAAAAGTGTTTTTTTAAAATAAAGGTGTCATAACAAATGGTCATTTCTGACTTAAGACCAAAACAATTCTGAATATAGGAACTAAAAAAGCTAATACTCAACCAAACAAATGTACACTAAACACAAGTGTAATGCAAATTTCTAAAACATACATACATACCCATTTACATTAAATTTAGCTGTCATAATAAATTGATTATAAGAGACAGTAATGTGTCCTAAGTCTTTTCTTCTTGAAAGTCATATTTTTGGGAACTCATTTATTATCTAGTAAGAATGTGTCCACCACCACCAACCACAAGGGTTAAAGGTGTGAGTCTCTATGCCTTTGGAGAGTCTCTATTCAACGTTTTTTGTGTAAGATTATAAGGCATAAATAATGGTATGATAAAACCCTTTTGCTTTTTTAAGCAAATCCAAACACAACATCATTTCACTCATTGAAACAATATGTGTCTCTAAAGATAAGTTTTACCTGTAACATAACAAAACATCATCACAGTGAAACAAATTAACGCCATTTCCTGATTATCTTCTGTGAGCATTTCTGCAGGGAATTTTGCAGCTCCTATAATCTACCTTTGTGACTGGTTTGCAGCCATTTGGACCCTTTCTCTAGCTGGTGTACTTTTCTGGTCAGGTGGTCAGATTGTTCTCTGACTGCTAGCTTTGTCACCTTCTCTCACACTCACGTGGAGCTTGAGCCCCTGGCCCCCACCGCCACCCTCCTGCCTGGCCAGGTCAGGGGTGATGTACCTGAAATCCAGGATCTCAGCACATGGGCCACATGATGGTCCACAGCTACCCTGCAGGGCAGCTGATGGGTCAGTGCCTCACTAAGGACAGCAGGGCGAAGCGGAAAGGGTCATGGATCACTACAGCATGTTGGAGCAAACACACTGCCAGGCCTACTTGAAATAGCTGTTAGTGACTTAAAAGCAACAACCCTCAGGTGGTATTCTTAGGCATTGGTCACTGGGCAGCCACTGGGGTGACCTGGAGTAGAAGGCTCTCTGGAGAGGGAGGCCTGCCTGCCTTCCTGGATAGCACCAGCCTGTAGATGTGGATGCCTGAGTGTCATGAACAGCAGCCTCTCCTGCATGGGTCTTGTGGCTCATGGCTCCTCAGTCACACTTGCTCTCTCTGTGAGTTACCCAGGGGCCTTGCTCAGAGGGGACCACGGACACTAAGGGGCTCTGTGACTCTGCCAGGATCCCACACACTGCAGGGCAGTCCCATCTAGAAGTCCTTTGACACCAATCCTATGCTCAGTCCACATGTAGACCCCAAACTTTATCCTAGGGACTAAAAATCTCTATAAAAACAGACATAACTGCCACCCTGTGCAGGCACCCTCAGTTACGAACTCACTTCCTCCTCTCAACACTCAGTGAGGTAAGATGAATGAATTCCTAAATCATGGGCAAAGACATCGACAAAGAGAGGCTCAATGACACACCCAAGGTCACATTGTTAGTGAGAATTTATTTAAGTGAAAAGATGAAAATAAAGAGCAGTAAAATTCAAAAGCTTATATTTTGAGAAAAATGAAAGGAGAAACTTCTTTTTAAATTTTGTGGGAACAAAACAAGCAAGAACCTGCATTAATTAAAAGACACAACAGTGTCCTCTGAAGCAGCCTAAAACCTGGTCTAGGCTTTAGTCTGGCCCTTGGACTTGTCTTCTCTTGCCACCTGGAGAGACCTCAGGAAGCTAAGAAATGGTGCAGATACCCTCATCGAAGTAACATGGAAGACTTCCTGCCTGCCTTCCTTGATATTTGAATCAAGTTCCAGAAGCTCTAGAATGAGTGACCTTTCCTGGTTGCCCCTGACAACACTTAGACTTTAGGAAACACACAGACAGCTTAGTGGTTAGTGCCATGAGTGCTTTTACTTAAATAGAAACACAAATGAGTGTTGCTAAGGGTAGAGAGGTCATGTGTGGGCATCCAAGGCCTCATGCCCAGCAGTGACAACCCCATCCCTCTTTGTGCATCTATTGTGTGTTGCCAACAAGGAAATATTGCTTTCTGCAAGAATATCTAGTTGATTTGTTTTTAACAGTGAAAACTTAAAAATCAAAGTGCACTGCACAGTGTTCTGCAGATGAACTTGAGGAGTGGCTGGCCTTTCTGAGCTGCAGCGGTGAGGCGCGCTGCAGGCCTGCTCTCCATCCCCATCCTATTTGCCCGTGGGCCCGGATTTGGCTTTGGCTTCTTGTATGGTTTGGGATGAGACCCTGGAGTCCCAGGGGAGGGGGGCAGGTGTTGCTCCAGTCGAGCGAATGGAACCAAATTACAGGCCCGTCTGTCACCTCCTCTGGGAGAAGGAGGAGGGAGGGAGGAAGCCAGGGAGAGAGGGGGACGGGAGCCGGGGGCGGGAGGAAGGGGGAGGTGGAGGCCGGTCGGGGACGGGACCCGGCCCGCTGCCCGCTCTGCCTTGCCCTCCTCGCCAGCCGCCGACCCCAGGCCCGCGGGCACCGCAGGGCGACCTCGAATCGTCCGTGACCCGCAGCGTCTGCGCGGCGCCGGCCGGCGAGTCACGCTGGAATAGGCTTTCACTAAATTGACCGCGATGTCTCCTGACTGCGCGGACTTGGGGCCTGCGTCTCTCTCCTGCGGATAGCAGAGGCATTGATAGATCGTCCCCCTTGTCCTGTGGTCTGCATAGCTGCTGGGCGGCACACACTCGCCGCGGCGCGCCCGGGGGACTCCCTGCACCCTGGCGATGGCCAGGCCAGCATCCCCCCGCGGGCATCGCCCTTAACCCGGTACTCTGGGAAGTCACTTTGAGGGGGCAGCTACAAGGTAAAACAGAGGAACACTTTGCTATCTGGGCGGTCTCCCGGGACTGTCTTTCCCCTCAAGGTCCCAGTGGGGCAGGACAATGTTATTCTAAGCTGCTCAAGAAAAATACAAACAGCTAATGCAGTCCTCTGCGGGAAACGGTGGACAGGAATAATAAATTGGCATCGTTTCGCTTTCTCTGGTAGATGGAGCGGTACAAAGTATAGAGCAGAGGGGTGGGGTGAGGTGTCTCACACCAGACAGAGAGCTTGTCTAATAAGAAGCAAGATCTCTTCTGCCTCTGGGGTGGGAAAGGTTAAAGAAATTGTCAGTTCCTAGTAGCTCTTTCAATAAGAAAAGAGCTGAGGAATAGAGTGATGATGTACTGTAGTCCAAGAAGAGGCACATTTCTTCCCCCTTTCTTTGACAATAGAATGATTGACAGAGATAATTCCCCGTGTGAGAGGAAAGAAAGAATTGCCAGCAGATAATGGGCCCTCTAAGATTGTGGCTGATAGGACTCTGTCCATCTGATGTCAAATGACGACTGAGAAGTGAAAAATTAATTCCATTATCCAGCTGTTATTGCTGTGAGATGCCCAAACACCCAGATGTTTCCAAACATCTGTGTATTTGACAGCATGTTTTTGCTCATGTATCCAGATGTCTGGTATTGTGTAGACAAAGACCAAACCTAGGCATGGCAAAGCAAAATCACGAACTGAAAAGAGGAATGCCAAGAGCTGTTAATAATGACAGCAAAAAGGAGAATTGAGAAGAGGAGGGATGAAAAGGAGAAATTAAATAAAAATATATGAAGAGAGGTAAACAATGGCAATAGCAAATGTTTTCTCTTAATCGTCAATAGCTTGGCTGGATTTTTGCCTGTATCCATGAGAGTAATTTTGCTCAACTAGGTGTGGGTAACAGAAGAAGGGGTATAAGAGTGTACCCAGGAGGAGAAACCCAGGAGGAAAACTGCAGAAACATCCTTGGCCTAGTCAGTAACTTCCATATGTGTCTTTGAAGAGCTGATATCACAAAGTAGAAAAATGATTAATACACTTGAGAAGGAGAGTCTTTACCAGATACCCACACGAAACGTCAAAACTCTCGCAAGGATATCTGCATTAAACAAGGCACTGAAATGTCTTGATTCGTCAATTTTGTTTTCAGTTATTTATCAGGATATGGAGCATGGAATAGACAGAGCCAAGGATGGCATAACTTTCAGAAGGAAAAGGGTAATGGAGTGGGGGGGGGGGAGTCGTGCAGTTCAGGGACAGATTTAGGGGAGGGGACATGACCTGATTGAGGTGATGGTGGGAGTAAGTGTTAGGCTTTCAGAACAGCTCACAAAAGCTCCTGTAATTCCCAATCTGTCTGTTATCTATGAAATGCAAATCAGGAGGGGAGTGACATCATGTCGCATTATGGCCACAGGGAGTAATTATTTAGACATTAAAAGCTACTGAAGGGAGTGGTTGACAATAGTAATGATGTCCAGATGGACAGAGTGTGATGATAAAATTATTTTTTAGTATAAAGAACAAGTGAATTTTTATCAGGTTTATCTCACTATGGGACAGTTTATCTCTTGGTGGTTTGCTCCAGAAAGAGATAGTGACACTGAGAGATGGTGTCTGGAATCAAAGGGCGAGGTTGGCAGGCAGAAGCAGTGACATTCGCCAGCTCCTCTGAGGTAAGGCACAATCAATATGCAAAACATGCACAAAATAATTAGGATGATAAAAACATGAAATCATCACAGGAAGGTGCATGTAACAAGCTCATGATTGGAAACCCTTTTCCAATAATTCCTCAGCCCATTTTGCCTTTCTTACACCAACACGGCAGCACATAGCCTCACACAGCAACTTGTTGCTTTTTCGACCTTTCTCTCCTCTTTGCCCTTGTTCTACAAAGACTAAGGCAGACCTTGGCCCTTAATGATAGCATAGGCTGAGGTCCCTCAGGTAACAGCATTCTCAGCCATGATAAACACAGTCTACACCAAAAGAAATATAGGCTGGCTAAGAACACGGTCTGAACAATGAAAGAAGGGAGCCCCATCCTAAAGGGATCCAGATGGAAAAGATTCTCAGGCAATGGCAGATAATGGAAAAGCAGTTTCAGGATGAGAATCCGGAGGCCAGCTGTGCTAATGTGGAGTGTCCACTTGACAGTGCGGCCGCGGCTCTGCTGTCCTCACAGAGAAGGACCCAGGATTCAGGTGGGAATTCACTGAGCTTTTAGATCTACTGCTGATCGCTCTTACCTGCTTGAGAGTGCGATACAGCAAGAAGAAACTAAAATGTTTCTCTGGCATCTATGTGGACTTCCTGCATAACATGAAAGGGATCAGGGGCACAAGTAATAATTTCCGCTTTTTACACTTGCAAGTCACTAAATTGCAAAGAAAGGATGATCCAGACAGTAAATAAGTAACTCCAAATAGTTATAGTAACTCTGAATAAATAGTTTTGGAAATTCCCCACCTCTGCTTTTCTAAGGTTATGGCTTATAATACCAATATGCAAGACTCAAGGTCAGGATTATTTTAATAGACTGTTATTTCCCTGGACTAGGAAGTTTCTATGTGTTCCCATAACACTATACGAACTTCTATCACAGCACTAATAACACTGCATGATACTTTCCTGTTTATTTTGCTGACTTTTCTCTAAGCCATCAAATTATCAGCACCTTTGTATAATGAATCTGCACTTAGTATTTAAACAATGAGCTGGAAGAACATCGTGCCAAACTTTGCAAACTGTTCAACGTGATTTAACATGGAAATCTGACGGGAAAAGACAAATGTGGATGAAGTCATTAAATCTATTATTATGGAAGACAATAGCTATGGCATATAAAGAACAATCACAGCAGAAAAGGTTTTTTTTTCGTTACGAAGAGAAAAGAGTTGGCAAATGCTAAAGAAATAGAATGTATCATTTTGTCCAAATGTCAGTTCAAGTCATTTATTTGAATTCTATTCAACATCTATTTATCTAGAACCATTGTATATTGTGTATAACATGAGTAACTATAAAAGAAGCATGCAATGTTGTTTAAGTCAATAACTACAGGAACCATTTAAAACTTTGGTGTTTGGAAACATGAGTGGAAATTGTAAATAATTCATATAGAGAGCGGTACAGAATAATTCATATAGAGAGCGGTGGGTTAGGTTAAAGGTTGACAGTACTTATGATAAGAAAACTATACAAACTTCAATGCACATAAAGTTTATTTGAATATAGTCACGTGCACTTATCTTTTGTGTTGTTTTTCATTGTTCTTGAGTTATAGTTGCAGAGTTGTGGTCCACAAAACTTAAAATTGTTACTATCTAACCCCTTACAGGAAGTATCCCAAACCTGACTCAGAGCAAGAGCTCTAAAACCAGAGTGCTGCAACTAGACTAAAATCCTAGGGTTATTACAACTTGCCTGCTGTAAGACTTTAAGTTATTTACCTATTTTGTACCTTGATTTCATCATCTATAAAATGGGTATAGAAACAGTACCTTCTTCAAGGGATCTTTGAAAGAAAAATGTACAGAACATTGTTTAGAAAGTATTTAGAAAAAGCATCCCCAACTCCTGGGCCATGGGCCTGTGACCTGCTAGGAACCAGCTGCACAGCGGGAGATAACCAAGGGCTCCAGAGCTGAACTTCTGTGTTTACACTCCTCTGTACGGCTTGCATTACTGCCTGAGCTCTGCCTTCTGCCGATCAGTGGCAGCACTAGAGGCTCCAGCCCTCCCTACTTGCTCTTGATGAAACCGTGCCACAAGCACAAAAATCAAAGTGCCAGGAGTCTAGGTTGCCAGCTTTACTGAATCACCCTAGATCTCCTACCTTTAACTTCTGCCCCATCAACGCTGTCTTTGAAAACACTGTCTTCTAGGCATTGGTCCCCCGTACCAAAAAGGTTAAGGACTGATGATCTAGAGTATGCCAAGTCACCACAACTCACTGCAATGTGCAATCCAATTAGAAACCAAACAAAAAGGTTAAACAGCCATTTCACTAAAGAGACAAGGACAAGAAGCAGCACATACAGTGCTCCTTACTACTTACTACTGGTTACTAGAAAAATGCAAAGTAAATCTATGATGAAATATTGCTACACAGCTTCAGAATACTTAAAATCTAAAAACATACTTTATGAAGCGCTGCTCTGGGCACTGAACAACTGGAGCTCTCCCACACTGCTGGTAGGCATTGAGATTTGTATGGCTCTCTGGAAAGCAGTTTGGCAGGATCCTTCCTACCTCCTTCAGTGTGTCTGCTTTCTGTCTCCACCTGGTGCTATGACCACTCACCTGCATTCGGCAGGTCTTAGGAAGATGCTCCAGGGCATGGATGGTTGCTTCAATGGATAGTTTTGTGAGGGTGAGTACAGGAAAGTCTTATTCTGTTACCATGCTGATACCACTTACAAGATAAGCAGAACATAATATGGAGATTCAGTCATATGAAGGTTTGTGTCAGGAGACAAAAACTAAAATTCTTAAAAGAGAAAATGAAATAATGGAAGCAATAACATTATAAAAAAGTAATACAATAAAAATTTCCATAAATAAAAAGGTATTTGGGTGAGATAGATAAGATACTGCTATTATCTTCCCTCTGCTTTGATTTCCTCGCCCGTAAAGAAGGAGAAATAATTACTTCACAAGTTTGTTTTGTGTAGTAATACTTATAAAATACTTTGAACAATATATGATCTATAAGCTTAATTTTATTTTATTTTTGTTACTGTGTAACTGTTTCATCAAGAGCAAGATGAATGCAGAAGCAGCATCACGTAACCGCATTACTGGAAAAGTTTAGATGTTCAAGAATAAAAAGAAAATTTTAAAAGTGGAGGAAAAGAACCTGTAAAAGAACATGATTTGTATTGGTTTTTGTGCCAGATTAGAGCAAAAGAAAAGTACCTTCAAAGGCTTGAATGGGAAATGATTTTGATTGGGAATTAATTAATTGATTAATTAATTTATACTGAAGATTGGGGTTCTGCCATTGCATTCTTAGGCCTTTAACATTTTTTTCTTTTTTAAATTTTGATACAGGGTCTCCTTAAGATACCTGAGCTGACCTTGAACTCGAGACCCTCAGCATCCTGAGTAGCTGAGACTGCAGAAGTACAGCACCGCGCCCTGCTGAAACTGGAATTTTGATAGCTATCAAAATCATTGATCAAATGTGAAAGCAAAACCAAAAACTTTTAAAAGCTGCAAGGCCTCAAAAACTGCCTTTCACCCGCCCTTTCTTTGTGAACTATTTGAATGTATACTGCTGAGAAAATAAGGGTTCAAACAAAACACCAAAAGAACAGCAAAGGCAAAAGAAAAAAGAAAAAAAAAATACCACAGAATATATTTAAGAGAAAAAAGAAGCAAGACTCAGTATAACAATGACACAATCAATTAGAAAGTGTATAGTTCAGTTTGGAGGAGAAAGGAATTAGGATTAAAGTTTCTAATTTTAAGAGGGAGTCTATATATTGGAGATCTAGAGGAAAATAAAGTTGCAGATATGTTAAAGCAATTAGAAAAGTCATCAGGAAAAGTACAAAGTCTTCTTTCTTTCTTTCATTTTTTAAAATCAAACTTCAAATGTGTAGCAGCCAGTTTATATGGAGGATAAAATGAGGTTAGTGAGCTTCCAGAAGGTAACTCTAATCTGTTCTGAAAGGTAAAATGTATTTTTTAAAAAATTACGGCTCAGCTATGAAACATTAAACTGTAACAAAAGATTTTAAAATTAGTATAGTGACAAAAGGGGTGTCTGCTTATTTTTGCTGTTAGGAACATTTCTTTTGACAGGTAGGAAGACTTTTGGAAGCATAGTATACTACTCAACTTTGTAGCAATATGTGCGTGGTTTTGAAATATGTGTTGCTTTTATTTTTTATTTTGAAAAATTTGAAATACTTACAAAAGTACTGTACAGTGCAGTGACCTCTGTGTTCCTATCAGCTCTTCTCAACTGCAAAGGATTCCACGGCCAATTTGTTTCACTTCTACTTTCTACTTACTTGCTCTACTTTCTGTGTTATTTGGAAATGTTTTGAAGTCATTATTATTGTTACATTTATAAACAGTTCAGTGTTTAGCCCTGACAGTCCTTCAAATACACTCTGCACATTAGTTGGTGTGTGCTATGTAAGGAGTATTCCCACAGGCCCCTGTGCGAAAACTTTTGTCACTAGCCTCTGGCTATATTGGAAGACTTGGAACCTTTGGTGGGTGCGACCTATTGGAAGGAAGTTAGGTCTTGGGGGCATGTCCTTGAAGGAATTTCAGATCTCCTCCTCTCTCTCTCTCTCTCTCTCTCTCTCTCTCTCTCTCTGTCTCTCTCTCTCTCTCTCTCTGTCTCTGTCTCTCTCTCTCTCTGTCTCTCTCTCTCTCTCCCTCTCCCTCCCCTTGCCTCCTTCTCACTCTCCTCTTTAACACTTTGAGATGAACAGCCTTCCTCCACCATATGCTCCACCATGATATAATTATATAATGCGCTGCCACAGTCACAAAGCAAGGAGCCAAGCAGCTATGGACTGAGACCTCTGAAACTGTGAGCCAAAATAAACTTGGCTTCTTTTTAAGTTATCGCAGGTATTTTGTCATAGCAATTGAAAACTGTCTAACAGAGGATGGCACTTAAGTCTCTTAATCTATAAGAACATCCTCCACAGTTGTACTTTATTTGATTTTTTAAATTTATTTTTGTAGAACTCACATTGTTGGTCCCATTAAATTTCTCATAGTCTGAATTTTTTTAACTAAGTCTTCATTGCTGTTCTTTGTTCTTTGAAATATTTTTAAATTGGTAAACAGATGTAAAAGCTTGACCAGATTCCAAATTTGAATTTTTGGCAAGTCAGCTTCATAGGCCGTTCTACTTACTACTTTCTGGAGGCTTATAAGGCCAAACTGGTTCTCTTTTTTTATTTTGATAATAGTGACTGTAATATAGTCACTATGTAAATGACCATTACATAGGTTCATTAATCCACTGGCAATTAAAACTTTTTTTCTAATTCTATCATTTATTTTTCATGTATTATATGAGACACTTCTATAAACATTTTGTCACCACCAACTTTGTTATCCTTAGGTACAACTCAGATGAAAACAAGATAAATTATTGCTTCTGTCCTTATATTACCAGCTTTAAAGAGTTGATACTCCAGCATCCTCCAAAAGAGACTTTTAATGTTGTTTTTATAGGTTCATAAAATCATACATACAAATTGGTATGTTTCCAGTTAGTGTAGATATTATTTTTATTAATGCTCATATTGTCCCGCCCTTGGCCAGTGAAAGTCTTTAAATTGGCTTCTAGATCTCTTTGACATGATTCTAATAGTATTTCATAATATTTTTGCTTTTGATATGACAAGATGTTCCGAGATCATCTTGTACGCTTCCTTCCCCAGATCTAAAATTAGCCATCTCTCTGAGTTATTCTGGTTCTTTTTAGTGCACAGTGGTGCTTCGTGACTGCAGTCTGGGCAGAGGTCTGCTTTGCTACAGGCTTGACAACTGTTACTGAGGGATTCTCACCATTAACTGTTGACCATTATTACTAAATCTTCTAAATGTAAAGAGTTAGGAAATATTTTTGTTTGCATGTTTTGCTTTAGGATAAATCATTACTTCCAATTTAAATTCAAGACTCAGGACTTTTCCTTGGTTCTTTTTGATAAGTGTCTCTGCCTCCTTTCTTCCACGCTGAATGTGCCAGTTCTCAGCAACACCAATTTAATTATGCATCTGTCTTATCCTAGATAAAAACACAATATAACTTTAAGAGTAATGAAATCAAAATTACTGTGGAAAAATATAATAACTAGTCTAAGATTTTTCTTCCAGTTCTCCTCTGGAGTTACACAGTCATATTTATTGTACTGTGAAGTTACCTGAAATAGCCTCTCTCTGTGCATGGTAATGTCACTGACTGGAGTATAGTTAGGATTATTTCCTTTTGTTTTCAAGTTTTTTGTGTTGCCTTTCTAAATTTAACTTTGCTTTGGAATTGTGTGGGCTGTCAACATACTTCAAAAGCTGTTATCTATAAAGTTACTTAAAGAATTTATTGTGTATTCCTATCATCATTTCCACTCTATTTCCTCCCTCTCCCTACAGAAGCTTAGCTTGTTTTTATAGTTTGCACTTCATATTTTTATATAAGCAAGTATATGTGTACATATAAGTACAGTGCTCTTCACATATAGAATATTTTTTACAAATTAAAGGCTTCTGGTGATCCTCTGTCAATCAATCTACCAGGGCCACTTTCTAACAACCCAGGTCACCATTAGCTTTCTCAGTAATAAAATATTTTTAATTAAGGTATGTGTGTTACTTTTCAGACATAATACTATTGCACACTTTGTACACTGAAGTACTGTATAAGCATAACTTTTTTGGTGGCACTAGGGATTGAATCCAGGGCCTTTACACTGAGCTATACACCCAGGCCTTTTTATTTATTTATTATTTATTTTGAGACAGAGTCTCACTAATTTGTTAAACTGCCCAGGCTGAGGTTGCACGTTCAATCTTACTGACTTAACTTCCCATAAACACAACTTTTACATGTACTACAAAGTCAAAACTTCATGTGAGTCAATTATTGTGATATTTGATTTATTGTAGTAGTCTGGACCCAAACCTACAATATTCCAATGTATGTCCATATATGTACCTACACATATAAATGTATTTGTTGTGTGACATGCAACATATGGGTATTTGTATGTCTCATTTTCTTAGATAAATGGTGGCATATTGTGTGCATTTCTCTTCCTACTATTTTTATTTGTATGTCCTGAAATCATTTCATAACAACATATAAAAATATTCACCATACTCTTCATAATATTTTCCTCATGTCTAATGAAATGTACAACTGAAAAACAAAAATAAAATATTTAAAATATACAATTTGATTCATTTTGTTATGTATTTAAACCACAACTAAGATAAAAATATCTATATTCCTCCCAGAAATTTTTTGTGCTTCTTTTTAATTATCCCTCTAGCTCCTCTGTCCCCAAACAATCTCTGGTCTACAATCTGTCACTAATAATTAAATTTCATTTTCCAAAACTATATGATCACTTAGCACAGTAAAATTATGATTTACTCATGTGCTGGTTGTTTATACTTGTTTATTGCTGAGTAGTAGTCCATTGAATGAATCAATCACAGTTACACATTAATTGATGGATTTGTTTATTTATTTTTGGTGTTGAGAATCAAACTCAGGACCTCACACTTCCCAGGTGGGCGCTATGCCCCTGAGCTATATCCTTGGCCCAGTTTGATGGATATTTAGATTGTCTCTGGTTTTTGACTCATACACATAAAGCCACTATGAATATTCATGTGTTAGTATTTGTGTGGAGGCATCTTGTCTGTTTGTTCAAACATTAAACATACACTTAAAAAAACTTATCATTCCATTCCTAAGTAGTCACTGTTTTGTAGCAGTGAGGTGATGTGTAGATATACTATATTTCAAAGGACAAATATCCTAATAGTTGAGATTGAGGTTTTTAGTAGTCTTCTATTACAATATATGGCACTGTAATATATAATCCAGTGAATACAGATTTTAGTATATTAGTTATAAAGTGAGTTGTTATCTAAAGAGCAAGTAGGCTCTTGAATCTCTCTGGTTTTTAGTCTCCCTTTCTCACATATTCCTACCATGATGCTCTTTTCTGTAATAAATGCCTATCATTATACAATTTGTTGTAGCATCAGAAAACAGACTAAGACACTTTAAACTTAAACTCTCAATACATTAAAAGAATGTATTGAGAGTTTAAGTTTAAACTTAAAAAAATGTAAAAGTAAAAAAATGCAAGCAATAATCATAGGTACAATTATGATAACCTCATAACCTTATGAAGTATGAAGTTGACAAAATATGAAAGAGAGGTTTATGCATTTTTATGGAAGTTAAAGAAAATAAAAATCACTTTTGTTACTCTATTGTGAGAAGCAAGAAGGGTTGGGAAGGCATACAGAGCTAAAGCATAGTCTACTTTAACAGTGGTTAATAGGTGATGTCCAATAGTGATAAGCCCATACTGATATTAGAGATATTGAAGGAAGCACTGTGGGAATCAAATTCAGAAACAAAGGTGGTTGCCCCTTAGTGTAGGGATGACAGTTGGCTGGACATGCCTGTTGTCTTTTACTTTCTTTGTTGCTAGTACAAAATTCCAAATTTAAAGGAAAGGAACTTTATTTTAGTTCATATTTCAGTCTTTGATTGGCTGGCTCCAAGGCAGCATGAAGAGGAGAATGATGGGAGAAAGGAAGTAAAGGGAATGAAAGGAGAGATTGGTAGGGAGATTTGTCCTTGCAGGTCATGACCCCAAGTGACCCACCTCTTCCAGCCAGACCTCACCTTCTAACAAGTCAGTTGCATCACTCCCATAATCCAATCATCTTTCACAAAACTGGTCTCTGAGCCCCACAAAGATATAAACTCTAACACCTACAATCCCAGCACTCTGGGAGCCTGAGGCAGGAGGACTGCAATTTCAAACCCAGCCTGGACAACTTAGTGATTTAGAGAGACCCAGTGTCAGAAAAAAAAAAAAAAAAAAAAAAAAAAAAGGCTCAATGCAAGGCCCTCTGTTCAATCCTCAGAGCAACAAAGAAAAAGCAGATGTGGGTAGAGGAGGGGTAAGGTTTATGGTATTTAATTATAGAGATTTTTTGGCACTATTTTATCTCTAAATGACATGTAAATGTTATCTAGGCAGAAGAAAATTTAATTATTTTAATACATCATAAGTAATAAGGTAGCTTTATGAACTACAAGTATTTTGTTTTATTTTTACTTATGTTGTGGTTTGGCTATGGATTAAATGTGTTGCCCCCAGGGTTCCTATGCTGGAAGTTGAGTCCCCATGGTGGTATGAACCTGTCACAGGAGCAGACTGGAGCTTGTAGGAGTTAGCTGGGTCACCGAGATTGAGGTGGCACTCCCTGGGGTCCTCAGTTCTTATAAGAATTCTTCCCTACTCTGGTTTCCAGTCTCACTCTGTGATCTCTCTGGAACATACCTCTGCTATTACAAAACCATTGACATGAAGTCCTTGAGAGATCTGAGCTGATGCCAGTGCCACACCCTTGAACCTCTACATCTAGGAGCTAAATAAACCTCTTCTTTATTGTGACCCAGTCTCAGGTATTTTATTATAGAAACAGAAAACAGACTAACAGAACTTATTACCTTAAGTAGGAGAAAGCAGTGGAGTCATTAGGAATTAGACATCAGACTAAGATCGTTAGACCTTACTCTACTTTGGAAGAATTTTCTACTGAATAGCAAAGATGGAAAGTTGCTGACCAATTCATGTGCAATGATTGTGGGAGCATGCCTCAAATGGGGCAAATAAAGTGCAGCAAAAACTAGGGAGTGGGTGTCTTTTTGCCTTTTCTATCTTTGTACCTGGAGAAGGACTTTTATTAATTAAGTTTCAGGAGTTAATTTGGTTACTCATGCATACTAAAGAAAAGCAGGGAGGCTATAAATTACTCAAATGAGTTTACTGAATTCAGTCTATAATTGCAGGCAGTAATTTGCGGAAATAGAAAATAGTGTAACAGGATCAAACTGCTTCAGTGAGGCCCAAGACTCAATTACACAGACAGTCCCTAAATCTTTCCCTAACCCTTCAGCAAGCTCTCTCCCCATTTCCCCGCACCCACATCCTTTGCCTTAGCCAGGACTTCTATGCCTTTTATTTATATCTGTTAGGAGTATCCATTGATTCATCTATTTAAGCAAATGTGTAGCAGTACATAGAGGGGACTTGTAGAAGAGAAGAGAGTGCTATCTGTTTTCAGCCTCAATGCCTCTTCCCTTTTTTTCTACCAAGTCACACTTCAAGTTTTAATCTTATCATGAAAAAGATGATTATTAAGTAGCCCAGATTCTCAAGTTGTGGACTACCAGATATTCTCTCTGGAGCAATCTGCAGAATGAATAAATTATAATCTGAAAAATTCTTAGTGATCATGAAATAAAATCAAAGAAAACTGGAAAGTGCGGAATGGTAAACTCCTCCACAAACAGACAAAAGGTGCACTGACAATCACCTTCATTGCTTCCGCCCCTACCCCATCCTCCTGGAGGATCTAAGGTGGGAGCTTTCCAAGAGCTTTATCCACAAAGGCTAATTAAATGAAATGGGGGAGGGGGTGCTTGTTTCTTTTAAAGGGTGTTCAAAATCAAACTAGTAAGGTGGTAAATGTCTACATATCTCCCCTGCCCATGAAGGTTGGATATAGAAGTGGTCAGCACAGGGCACTGAGGCCAGCAGCCCTTATTCCTGAATCCTGTGCACTGGGAAGCACTCTACCCTACTTGATTTTCCTGACATTTGTCACTGAGAAGGACTACATACTGATTCTGGGGAAATAAACTGTGTTTGTAAAAATTATCCTGGAACAAGGAAGCTGTTGGTCTGGACATTCAAACAGTTATAAAGATAAGATGAACCAAGGTGACCCAGATGTGGATGGGAAGGGAAAAGAAGGAAAGGAGAAAAAAAAAAAAAAACAGAAAAAGGAAGAAAAATGCCCAGTTAGAATGAAGGAAAATCTAGGTAGTTTTGTGTCTAAGGAGGAATCGTGGCAGAATGTTAATTGGATGGCGCACTTGCCTTTGGCCTGAACCTATACTTTCTTGTCCTTCCTTGGCCAAAGGGGTAGGAGTATACTAGCAGCCACCTGCCAAGGAATCCGGTCACCTCCACCCCAACTGGGTGCACATGACTAGGAGGCTCCCTTCTAACCTCTTTTACTCAACGCAGAACAATGCAGGAATCTGGAGCCTGTGCTCAGGTCTACTAACTACAGTGAGAGGGCAGAGAGGCACAGGTAGAAACTGCTTCCACTACTCACCTCCTTGAGGCAGCTGCCTCATCAAGTGCTGAAAACAGTTCATGTGAAAATAGTCTGTACTCAAAGTCCACACCCTGTCTGAAGAACATTCACCTTCCCTGAACTATCGACTACTAGAAATCTCTACTTCTTAGCAGCTGGTCACCCTGACTCTGATAAACTTCTCTTCACCAGTGCCCTCACAAACCTATTTCTACTCTCAGGACCTTTCCTTTTCTGCTCTGTCTTGCAGGTTGGTTAGCCCCACCTACATATTTTGCACTGCTGACACCAACATCCCCAGACTCAGCTAACTTTGTTTGCACTGAGGGATTATTTTCTAGTTGGAGGGAAGTAGGAAGTCAGATAAGAGAATTAGCTAATACAAACAAGCTAAAAGAAGTAGAATGGAAATATAAATTAAACCTGATGGGAGCCCAAGAGAAAAGGTGATTAATTATGATTAAGTGAATCAGGAAATGCTTCATGGAAATTGTATTTGTGCTGGGCCTCAGTGGGCAGGTTTTAACAGGCAATGTGGGGAAAAGGTATTTCAAGGAAGAAGAGTGATAGAAGATGAAAGGGTTTTGGCCCAGGCCGGATACAGTAGCCAGAACCAAAGAGCTCCTATCTCCCCCGCCCTTAGGAATCTACCTCTGGCGCCAAACTAAGACCAATGGGCTACCTGTGCATCCCTAATGCCCCCCTTAGGTTCCACCCCAAGCTGAGGCTACTTATGTGCCTCACTCCACATGTTCCGTGGAGAGATCGCTGGCCCCGGGATGGAGATGCCATGCCCCAGGGAGTCGGGGGTGTCTCTCCCCATATTCTCAAAATAAAGGTCATTTATATTTCATACTTCTTATCTTTTCAGCCGCCGCTGGTCCTCCCCCTACAGTTAGTTCTATCAGAAGACAAGAACAGAGTTGGAAAATTTGGAGCAGGTGGATTGTTGATCTTCAAGGGCCTTGAATGCTACACTCAGTAATCTGGACTTTATTCTGTAAACAGAGGTGACCAGTGAAAGCTATGAGGTAGAAGAATAATGTCACCTTGGACAATGATGAACATTTGTTTAGTACTTATTATGATCCGGGCATCAAGTTAAGTATTTCACAGGCATTCACTTAAGGCTTCACACTGACCCCAGGAAAGTCGGGTGAAGTTGGGCAGTAGATTGAGGATGGATAAAGGCAGAAATGTAGAGGGTGGGGCAGGATAAGAGGCAGTGATATCAATGATTTAGGGCCTGTTTCTGTGACCTAGAGTCTATTGCAATGGCAGTAAAAGCCCGAGTTAGAATTCTGAGGAAGGACATGGTAGCCAGGTATCTCCTGGAGCCAAAGGGAACAAATGTTATGGTGATCTAGAAAAAGTCCTTCAAATAAACTATGCCAGTAGGCCCCAGATGTGGGCTCAACTTCGTACCTCCTCCTCCAAAGTCCCAATCTCAAGGGAATGGAGCATTCTAGCATCAGCTGAATGTGACTTGGAGATTCTATTGAGTTATAATAGAGTTTTTCAGTTTGATCCAGGTGAGGGATTCATACAGATCATAGAAACAAATGAATTCTGGGTAAGAAAAGTTCCCCGTGTGAAACACTAAATGTGTGCCAGGCACCGTGCTAGGCACTTCACAGATCTCACCTTGCTCAGTCCTAGCAACAACCCCATCCCTGATTTACTCTGAAAAAGCTGAGATCCAAGGGGATTAGGTATTTTTCAAAAGCAGGGAAGAGGAGACTGGCTCAAGTTGGATTCATTTTCATATCTGGTCATGCATTTGATTTCCTCATTCCTTCATATACGCTAAGCAATGCTGAGCGCCTATCACATGGCAGCAGTTGTGCTAGGTGTCTGTAACAAAACAGGGAAGGACACAGTCTCTGTTCTCTTTGAGAATATTCTAGCGGTGGAGGCAGACAAGTGAGCAGATAATAATGATGCATGGAAGAGAGGAGCTAACCTGGCTGTGGGGTGAGGAGAGGGCGGAAGGCTTTCGGAGGCGGCACGGGGGCTCTGACCAGGCTTGGAGGTGGCCAACTGTGGTGAGGGGTAAGAGGAGAGAAGGTTCCAGGCAGGAGGGTTGAGCAAAGCCACAAGCTCTGCACTGAGCTTTGCAAGAAATCTGGGCCGAGACAAAGGAGGTAGAGGCAGGAATAGGGGCACCGAAGATTCCCATTCAGGGCCATGGATTTCATCCTGCAGGCCACAGGGAGCCCCCTGAGGGCAGGCATGCACTGAGTGAAGCTCACTGTCGCAGCTGGAGCAGGGAAGCAGGAGCCCAGGAGACCAGGGAGGACACTGCTGCAGTGGCTCAGGTAAAAACTGACAAAGACTGCTGCATGGCAGCAGCCAGCCAGAGGAGAAGAATATCTGAGAAGTGTGTAAGGGTCAGTGTACAACTCTTAGTGAGTGATCCTGAAGGAGCAAGGGGGCTGAGATCCCCTGGACGAAGACTCTTGGCCTCAGACACATCTCCTGCAGGTTCCTACACTCAGCAGCTCTGAGTCACAGACCTTTGGACACAGAGAGATCCTTAGGCCCTGTACAGGCTCTGATTGAATGTCTGTGACTACAAAGACACTTCTGGGGTGGGGTGTGGAGCCTTTACTTATTCACACTTCGTCATCTTACTTATAGAACGTGAGATACATGTAACAAGTGGTGTATAACTCCATTCATATTTATCTGGAAAAGGATGTGATTGGTTTGTATTTCTGCCCCCAATGGAGTCTAAGCCCACCTTGTTTTCAACACCAAGCCTAGACACAAGGAATCTTTTATGATCTTTCAGTTCAACTGACAACTTTTAAAAACACATCCTTGCACATATTTGAGAAGCTTTTTGGAAGTCTCCCCCAATTTGAGTTGGACAGCACAACCTGTGCACTGGCTCTGCCCTATCCCGATTTAGTGTCTTTTCATGTTTTTATTGTTTTCACACTCTGTACCCTGTCAGCTCTCACTTCTGTACTTACACTGATGGCAAGTAAGATAGGGCTTTCTTCATTGTTTACAACTCTCTATGAGGTGAGATTCAATACAGCAAACAGAAATTTGCTTATTTTTAACAGAAAATAGTTTAACATGGGAAATGAAGTAGTGGAAACTTATTAAAAGAGTTAGAGAACTGGTTCTCAGCTGAACCTCCAGAAAGCCACCACTGAAAGGGTAGAGCTCAGTTACACACTGCTGTACCTGTGATCTACCAAGAATCTGCACCCTCAGCTGCCTTCACCTCTATGGCTTCTTGACACCAGGAAGCCAGAGGCAGATGCTGCTCCAGGATGTGCCCTTGGTCCTGACTTTACACACCAGCAACAACAGCCAATAAAATAAGAAAACAGCCCTTATCGCACTGCCAGTACTCAAATCTTGCTTGGTTATATGACAGAAAAAATTGCATACAAGGCCATGGTTACCAGTAAAGCATGGGGAATGAAATGTTGACCTCTCAGTGCCCACAGCACTAACAGCACACCAGAAAGTGAGGGTGGAGCTGGAGTCAGGCACGTTGCTGCATCAAGATTGACATTCTGTGTATATCAGGCTTCTTGACTACGAAAGGCATCAATTTCTAGGAAGGATATTGAACAGGGAGATATGCCTTCTGCTGTGCTCTCCTAGAGAAGTCATAGCGAAGCTCAAAGACTTGAATCTGATTTCTGAAAACCGCTTTGCCTTAGTCTGAAGGCCCTCATGGAATGGGTACACAGATTTTAAAATTATAACTGTAAGGAATTTTATGTTTTAGAAGAAGTGGGCACAGAATACACAATATGTAACCTTTAATCTTGGAAATGTGCTAGAATAGACATTTAGATGTGTAAATAAGGCAGAGCCTACAATCAGGAACTGAGAAGCTCAAAACACCTTAACTGGAAAGAGAGAAACATAAGAATGGAAAAAAAGATCCAGGTTTCGAACAGAAACCTGCATCTCTGCCTTCTCTACTTATTTTGGAAAAAATATCTACTTCCCCAAAAGAGATTTAGACTTTGCTCTCACTAGTTTACATAAGATTGGTGGGGGGAGGGAGAAAGAGAGAGTTTTCCTGGTCTATTGGCTGCATCAGAAGCAGGCATTGCTTTCCTGAAGCACAGAAGGAGATACATGTGCGTATATATATTTGAAGATGAGGCCCAGGATAGGAGTCAAATGGAAAGAAGAGAAACTACTGAAATAGAAAAAAGCTAGTCCTATGTCCTTGAGTGGTCAAAGAGAGGGACCTGACGGTCGTCGGCTGCTGACAAACCCAATCTCACTGCCAGATAAGTCACACAAACATAGATTCTGTGCGGTGAGTTTCCTGCCCTTCAGTGTTTTCTACGTCCTTTAAAATTATACAAAGTCTAAATGTTCCACTTTGTCATTAGGGGGTATACACAAAATTATAATACTATCAGTCTAGGATAACTCTGAAGGAAGAGTCTAAGAAGCTTGGGAGTGGGATTTTAGAGATTCAGATGGATCTCAGGACACATCACTGTCTCTAGTAGTTAGATAAATGAAATTATGATATACGTATTAACCAAAGTATATTCCAAAGTAAACATGAACTTGGGAATTGTACAGGAGAATAAATCATTTTCCCTTTTCATTTGCTAATACTACTTGCTCTGCATTTAAACTGTAAAATTTCCTTTAATATTTGCCCTGTGGTTATGCTACTTGGAGTATATAAATTCTCTGAAGCAGAGTAAAAATTCAAAAGTAAATGTTTATTGTCCTTTTGTAATGATTATTGAAAAATATCAAATTGTTCTTGCTAATGGATTTGAGTCTTCAATACAGTAAATAAATATATGCTTAAATATTTAAAAAAATCAGATGGACGAGCCAAGGGTCAGTTTGTACGACTGAGTGACTGTAATGGTGAATGGACAGAAGATTGTCGTGAGGTATGCTTTTACCCTCAGAGGTATTGACATTTGGAACAGATGATTTTATTCGTCGCCGGGGAGGGAGTGTTTGTCCTGCTCACGGCTTGTGTGTAGTAGAGGCCCTGGCCTTGTCCACTCTGTGCATGTCACAACACCCCTCTTTCCTGTCCTGATCACCAGAATCGACACCACATATTGGTAAACATCAGGAGGGGTGGGGCTGGGGGGGGGTGACAAATTGTCCCCAGTTGAGAACCACTCTTGAAGTGTAAGCTCCTTGGCAGAGGAAATAAAGGGAAAAGAATGAGGCTTCTAGCATTTGAAATCTGGAAAGTCAGCAATTCCTTGAGTCAGCAATCTCATGTATTTGTTTTCAGGACCTGAGCAAAGACACCTCCTGAGCGTCTTCATTCTAGCCTGCCACAGGCTTCTTCATTGGTAAGGGCTCCCCCTACTGGACATGCTATCTTTAACCTCTCAGTTCACAAAAACTCTTTCTCCTTGAACTAAGATAAGCTGTTCCTGCAAAGCTCAAGTGACCTTTCTTCTCCATCATTGATGTATTGAGTAAGTTCAAAGGTCGTCTACCAGCCGGTGAGTGAAAGGGTTCTACATGAAGGATGGTCCAGGCTTCTTGAAAAAAAGTACTCAGTGCAAGCATCAGTGAACCATCCTTTTTTTTTTGTACAGGAGATCAAACTGACTCACAACCTTGTGCTTGCCAGGCTGGCACTTATGCCGCTGAGCTAAATCTCTGGCCCTAAGCCATCCATTTTTAAGTGTCTCCTTGAGTCAAATATTGAGAAATGTTCTTCTACAACAGCATCTCTTTTCTCTCCTCTCCACTTCTCTTCTTTAGCACCATACAACTTGGCAGCTGTAGGCATAGGTAAAATACCTTGTCTCTCTGGTCCGTACTAAACCCAATAGGGGCAGAATTTCTAGAAAGAGTGCCTTTCCTATTAAAAAGCCCTTACTCCTACATAGAAGGTAACCTATAGCAGGCAGGCACTGGCCTTAGGAGATGTTAAGGCAGAGTTCATTCACTGTATAACAGCTGAGTTATCTTCCCCAGACACTGGGTAAAGTATGGAAGACAGAGAGAGGCTCCGGATCTTTCCTTGAAGGAATTCATCATCAAACAGAGAAAGTTGAATAGTGTCATAACAGAGAAGCACACATGCCACAGCAACATTTTTAGGAATGAAACGAGGGTTCTCCAGGATATCTAAAGCCTCTGAGTGCAAGGTAGATGGAAAACTATAAGAGATGGCTGAGGTTAAGGTCATCTCAATCCGGTGATCGATCCCAGTATCTCTGAAAACAAAATAACCACCCTTTATAGTCTTCCCAGGGTGATGATACAGAAAGCACACTGCACTATTGGCAGAATATTAGTGCAAAAAAACAAGGGCTAAGTTTAATTAATTCTCTGGATTTAGTTACCCATTTTCAGGAAAAACAGGAGATTAAGGGAACATGTTAAGTGATACTGCAAAAAGGGACTTGAACACATTCAGAATAAGGGAAATTTCAGATAGGTAACTTAGTTCCTTCAACAGATAAATTGAATTAGCAGCAGAAAAATAATAATAAGACGAAGTGTTAGAGAGTAAATGTATTGTTAACAGATATGGTTTAGATTTGGAGTCAAATGAATCAGCCATAAAAAGACATTTTGGAGAAAATTACGAAAATTGAACATGGATTAGGATATTAGATGAATTATTAACTTTGCTAGAAAAATAATGAGTAGATGAAGAGGAGTTCAAGATTAAATAATATGATGCTAAGTTTAGCTAAAATTCTCTAAATGTTATTGTTTGTATCATTAAATACTAAGTAAAAAGAAAAAGAAAAAAATATAAGGACCAGGCTCTTCTTATTCATCATTAGGGTAAATTAACATATAAGAGAGAAATCATTTAGTCTAAAATGCTGAAATAGAAGACAGGGCTATCGAAACCAGGTTTTAATGAACCAAACTATTGCAGGTGAGATCTTTAGAGAAGCAACAGAAACTAAGTGGGATGTATTCTAAGGTCTTGTATCAAACAGTGATCCATGGCCCAGCACCACTGCCGTGTCCTGGGTTATAATGAATGCAAAATCTCAGATCTGTTCAGATCCACTAAAACCAAACTGCATTTTAACAAGATTCCTAGGTGATTCATATATGTGCATATGAAAGTTTGAGAAACATTATTCTTAAGGCATGCACATGTTTTAATCAAGTTGCTTCACTTTCCACTTTTGAAAGCTCCTGGTAACCAAATCTAAGATTTCACTCGGAGTCCCCTGAGAGCAAAGATTTGTGCTTTAATCTGTTGAAACACCTATACTGGTTCCCTTTCTAAGGCTGATCCAACATGTATTCCTGGCCCCCAGCCACACAACATCCTCCCTGCCATGCTTCCTAATTGGTAATCTGCCACCCATGACCTTGACCAGATGGTATACTGCCTTGGGACCTCTGGTCTCATCAGCTGATTCCATAGTCAGACAGAACCATATTACAAAGGAAAGCAAGTTCCTGGAGAATCCACGGAGATGGATGGGTGCCCCAAAATTGTGGCATGCAATTAAAGGAAAAGAACTCTATTAAATATTTTTATGAGAGGCCAAGGCCCTTTACAGATAGAGGTCACCAGCTCTGCCATTAATCTAGTCTTGGTCTGTCCTCCAAACGGACAATACTTTACATATGAAGAGATACGGGGAGGCCACAGGGGCAGCTGTGGAGTACTTCAAATCCATTCAGATAAGTGGGACTTTCTCCCACCCTCCCTCTTTCCAAGACAGGAAGGAAGGTTTGTCTCCATTAGTGTTATCTTCCCCTTTGAGCAGAGCCAAATTGGGAGCAGCATCTATATCTTCTTTGTGATTAACTTTTGTTCATGCATGAGACTGTTTAATAAATATTGATTCTGGTGATTGCTTTGATTAATAGGGTCTGAGGGATTTCACACTTAATATCTGAGTTGAGATGAGGCAGGTGGTGTCATTTCAATTCTCAGGGAACTGGCAACCACATCACAGCCTCTTTTATGAAGTGCCTTGGAAGAAATATTTTCTGTATTTCACAGTATTCGCTACAGGCATACCCTCCCCGTAGCTTTAGTTTGACTCTAAGTTTTGCTTCAGGTGCTTGAGGATCAAGAAGACAAGCTGAGTAGCGGGACTGGTAGGTGTGGTGGTTTAGGATATAGACTCAAGTCAAATTGCTTGCGTCCAAATCCCAATTTTGCCAGCTGCATAATATGGAAACCAATCTATCTGGAAACAGTATACCTCTGTTTTCTATATGTAAAATAGGGATGACAATGACAGAGCCCACAAGTCAAGGACAGGGCCCCAATAAAACCGTCCTTATGTCAAACACCAGCGAATGTGCTGTCCCCAAGGCAGCTACACTTTTATCCAACTTTGTTATGAATTTTGGGGGTTCTATGTTCACATTCAGGTACCATTACTTGATAAAATGACTCACAGAACTAAATGAAATTATACTTACAATTAAAGCATTATTATGCTAAATAAAATTTACAGGGGGCCATTGTTTAGAACCATCATCCTGCACTAGGTCCCAACAGATCAGAGTACAATCAGACCCTAAAGGGGCACATTGTCAGCAGGCTGAAATTAAGCTATTTATCTGGCTTTCAAAAGAAATCAGTGTTATGGAGAGAGCAGGTAAATTTTCCAAAAAGACCAGTTTCAATTACCATGATAATGAAGTTGCTTCTGCCTAAACCTCTCTAGACATACACACGCACACATAGACACACACAGATACACACACACACACAGAGATACACACACACAGATACACACACACACACGTACACACACAACCACCACCACCACAAAACTGGAAGAAATCTGAGATTAATTTATCAGTTACTTTTCTACTATTCTGTCTCTCTGTCCTGCTTTACCAGTATAGTAACTGAGATGACCAATCTGTTTGTTCTTTTCAGTTTTTCTCTGCTCATAAAACCAATCTCTTCTGCTCAGTCCATTGGAATACTTACTGTATTTTATGAAATCAAGTGCTACCTGATTCTGAAATTGAAATTAAAGCAAATTAGGATCTTTAAATTGTTGTAGCTCTGTCCTTTGACAGTTACAAATGTTTCAACTCACAAATAGCTGAATGGAAGAGACATGCAGGATCCAGGGCTGCTTCTTCACCCTGCAGGGTCCCATTCTTAACATATCAGTCTGAACCAACCGGCTAGCTTCTCTGGACTTCCACGTCCATAACTTTTATCCAGTCTTCCATTACAGAGGTATGATTGACTGAATCATTGGCCACATGATTGAACTCTATATCCAGACCCCTGGCCCTCCTTGAAGGTCAGGACATAAGACTGGAAATTTTAAGGGTTTTTCAACTCTTCCAGGAACCAAGTGCAAAGACTAGTGATACTTTTGATTAGTATGCTCAACAAATATTTAAATAACTTATCTTGAACTAAATATTATGATACACATAAGACATACAAGAATAATCTATATTTCTCAAAAGTTTTCTTTAAATCCTTTTAAGATTCTCATTCTGGAAAGTATCCTGCTGTAAAAAGTAATAAGAACTGTGGGAGTAATAAAACCCAAAATGTGTAATTGTACTTGTAAAAAAGAAAGGAAAAGAAAGTGCTCTAAAGGACACAACTGCCAGTGTGTTTAGGTGTGTAAGATAGATGACCATATTACTAAGTTTTTGTTGGATCATTGAACACAACTGTTTGCAGTCTCACTGTTTGAATGTCCACTTCGTATGTTTTAATTTTGTAACTTGAAAAACTATTTCTAAGATGATAATATCTAATCTATTAACTAGTGATTTCTTACTGTTTATTTTTTTGAAATTCTGCCTTTTACTGTTTTGTTTTTTTCTCTTTAAATAAAAAAAGAAAGAAAGAAAGTATCCTGCTGTAAGCTTGGGAGGAAGGAATGTTACAGAGTCAGGACTTTGTTGGATTTTGTCCATTCCCACTAGGTTATACCCATGTTATCAATCATCTTCTATACAACTATCCATTATTCATAGAATCTAAGCATAAAAATTGCTTTCCCTGCTTCTATATGTCTTTCATTTGAAGGTTGTCATATAAAACTATGACCTAATAAATTTGCTCTGTGTTTCTCTTGTTAACCTGTCTTTCATTTTAGGTGTGTTTTCCATGACCCTTATCTGAGCCCATACCACACCTTTCTGCCCCTATAGCAGGAAACTTTTCACGCAGTATGAGACTAGTTTTGAGAGGAACATTCATAGCAAAACATAATTTTGTTAACCAAAAGTTTCTTTTGTTGCCAACCCTCTGAGATCTCACCTCTCTGTAAACTCAGTGTATTTACATTCCTAATTTCCTTCAGGGATAAAGGAGGGAAATGGAGAAGGCAAATGCATCCTACTCACCAGTTATTAATGTTGTGGATTACATTCCCAGGAGATCATCAGGGGTGTGTTTTTCATTCTGGGCCAATACTGACCAATGTACCAGGGGAATAAAAACTCATTTTAAAATTAGCCGAAGCAAAAATAAATAATGAGAAAAGAAAATGCTTTGAAAAAAAAATAATATGATTCAGGTGAACCAGTTTCACAGTTTGCTCAATCACAGTGTTAGGCTATCTTGCTTAAGGTTGTTTTCTATTTGCATAAATCATCTAAATCTAACAACACAAAGAAAATAAACACTTGGGAGAAAATGTTCTACCAAGATGGTCAAGCTGTGTTGAACTTGTGTTTTCCTCAACTTCCAAGTTCCCTCTCTTAATTCAGAGTGTTTCTCCACTGCTCAGAGGTTGCGCCTCTCTGGATTTAAGCGCTGGTTCACCTTTCTCACACAGCTGAAGAGGGAAATGCCTCTCTCTGCCTCCACATGGTATGGGTGCTCCATCAACATTTCTTTATGGACTTTTCCAGTTTCCAGCAGATCTCGATGCCATTTATTAAAGTTCACCTTTTCTTTTTAATGTTCCTTTCCTTTCTTTTTTTCATCCTTTGTGAAATAGTCCCAAAAGGTGGTCTCTTTCCCTTTCCCAAATATATAGTGACCATCATAACTCCTTAGCAATCTCCACCGATGAAGTTCTTCCCTTTCTTATCTTTCTTGTCACAGAAATGATAGCATCAGAGTTGATTCAAAGGGTGGGCACAATTCATTTAGCACATTTTCCAAAAAATGATATGTGTGTGATGGCAACACATCTATCATCATGACTGATTTAAAATATAAATTTTACGATACAGATAAAAGAAAATTAATTATTTGATGATAAATTAATTTTTCCTTTTTTGGAGTATTTAATAGCTCCAACTTAAATTTAGTGCAATCATACCCAGGAATCATACCCAGGAAACCATTATGAAATATAAAACAAACCCTTGGGGGTATACACTGGGATTCTAGGAGTCATCTCTAGGAGACAGTGAACTGCCCCAGGGAGTTATTCTGAACTGACTGGCCAGCAGCATTTCTGAGCACAAGTCACTGAGCCTGAAGGACAGAAAGCAACCGGTTTTCTTGTCCATCCCTGTGAATGACAGCATTTTCATGGGCTCTCGTTAGAAAACAAGACAAGGATCTTCTCTTGCTCCTTTGTACTGGTAGTGTTAAATTACCTGTTTCTTGAATTTCATGTAAAGGAAATTAGTCTTCTGCCTACACAGGTGAGTTACTCAGCATATTTCACTACAGTCAAATTGCTTTTTTACTTCCCTTTCATAGTTTCCATTTTTCGATCTAGACTTACAAGTGCAGTCGTTGAAAAAACAAAACAAAACTAAGCCTTTGAGCCTAATGTATTCTTTAAATAATTATTTAAAAATGGAAACTACATTGGCCCGACTTCCTTTGTCTGAATAAAAGCTTAAGCGCAGTATAAAAGGGTTACATGTGCTGAAATGCTGCCCAAGGATATGTGTTATTATTCCTCCCCCCTTGGCCAGCAGGGTCTCCCTTCTCTTTCCCTTTCAGTCTTTTGTTTGAACAGATGGGGTAGGGGAAGCAGGGAAAGATAGCCATTCTGTTCTCATTAACTCTCCCTATACACAAACACAACCTGGGCTGGGGACTTGAAGCAGGACAGCTCCCACTCCACTCCCATTGAGACCTGATGTGCTGAGATACAAAGAAAGCAAAGCTCAGGGCCCGCATCACCATATCAATGAGGCCAGACCGCTAACTAGCAAAATTACATTTGGATATAGTTTTAAAATACATTCGCAAAAATATGTATGTAATAAGTAACACCAGAAAACAGTGCAGGTATAGGAAATAAATCAGCTCTATGCACTGTATTCAAATTACATTTTTAGGAATTCCTTCATTATATATAGTAATATTTTAAGAGTACAAATGTATATTTGTGGTGAAACATGAAGGTATCCTTTCTACTTTTATTTATCTTTTTTTCTATAAGACAGTTTAGAAGATGTTGAGAACAGTGGAGTTCCTATTATTTCAAGCTCTTTTGTTTGGTTGTAATAGGAAAATTATGATTAGGTGTCTAGTGTGAATGATCTTATTTGATATACAGCATTCTTGACCAAGAAAAAGTCACAGAAAATTAAAAATATACATCATATATTGAAGTTTTCTCTTTACAGTCCTTCTGAAAGTATAGGGTTTTTTGGATATTTTAGGAGAAAGGAAGATATATTCAGAATGAGATGGGGGTTCTCCCCCTCGGTGAGTTTATCTGGAGGAAAAAACAGCCCTTTGACTGACAAGGCTCCCTTTCATGCAGGCTGTGGATTGGATGTGTCCTATTTGTTAGATTATATTGCTTTTCCATCTCTGTCCATCCTCATTAGTATGATGAGGGTACTGAGACAAATATAAACAGTGTAAAAAAAAGTAAATAAAAGGTCTTGGCTAGGTGCACCTCAACTTTTGGTATCATGAACTTCTGTATCAGGAGGGCAAGAGAGAAAAAACAATCAATTCCGGAAGCAGAAGGCGCTCCTATTTCACAGCACAACTCAACATTGATTCAGAATGTGGTCCGTAAGGAGCAAGGTGCTCCTTGTACTCCTCAAGGCTTTCAGAAGACTGGAAGATCCTCAGTAGCAACAAAGGGGTCAGTCTGGCCTCTCTTTGTGATCTCTAAGTCTGGGGGGGGGGCAGTGCTTATGTCAAAGAAGAAAGCATTTCTGAAGGATAAACAGTCCTCTGTATCTCTATGGGACATGTCTTGGAGTTCACTGTAATACACACTTTAGGTTACTTTATTTATATGTGAACAACTGAGCCATAAAATGTCCAAGTTTGTCCCAGCAATCTAAAAAGAGAGACTGACTAAAATATTTACTCTTTGTTAGTGATTATTAACTCTAGTGATTATTAACTCATGAAACACACTATTTCAAAGACCTTGTTGAAAACGAACTATCCAGGTGACCTCAGATGAAACAGATACATATGGTACTATTCACTTTTTATTCCACTGCTTTCTGATGAAGAGAAAAGGATATAAATTTGCATTTTCACGGAAAAGCTTGGGTAGATCTCAACATTTTTATTTTCAGGATGAGTTCAGATTGACTAGCAAGAACAGGCAGATGATTATAAATTGGACAAACAACTACAAGGAAAAAAAGCCTGTGATAAAAGGCAGCTTGTCCGGAGGGTGGCTGCCAGCAGGGTGCAGCAGGGGTCAGAACTGGGCTTAGTCCTGTTTAATATTTTTATTACCAATCTGAAGGGGGAGGGGAACTGCATAAAAATGAATCTGCAGATGGCTATTCATTATGGAGGATTTGTGGACCCCAGGAAGAGCCCAGATGAAATCCTAAGGTTTGCTTGGAAAGGTAGTCTGGAAAGAACAAAGAATTTGCAGGCTAGAAAGCTCAGATGCAGTGAACCCAGGGTGACTCCTCCAGCTCCGTGTGAAAAGGCACTTCCTGCTGCAGGAATGCTGAAAATGCCCTGCAGTGTCATTAGCTCCAGCAGGGTCCCCCCTGCTTGTTGAGAAACATGCACATCATTTTAGGTGTTAGGACTGGCTTGGTAAAGGTTTTTTTCCATCTAAGGTTTATGAGATTGTCCTTACATTGCTCAGATTAGGGCATTTAAATCAGAATCTCTGAATTCACTATTACAGGTTTTCTGCTGTGGATGAGTTAAAGCACACGGAAGATAGGCAGGTCCAGTATGTACCCAGGGTCAGTGTTACAGGGACCTGTGGAAGAGCATTTGCTGTCCCTGTTGCCATGGGAATCTAAGGAAGTCATGTATCCTCAGAGTCAGTCACTCCATGCCCTGTGGCTTCTTCTGTGCATCTGTACCAGTCTTTCTCATTCATCAGCTGGACCTCCCCAGGACTCCAGTTTCTCAGCAGCTGACTCTGGCCACTATTCCAAGCACTGCCCTGAAAGTCTGCAGCTATGTCTTTAGTCTTTCTTACTGACTTCAGGAAGAGTGATCATCAGCAACAGATTTGATCTCCCCTGTGTTCAAATCTTCTGGGGCTCCCCACTGCCTGCAGGAAATCAACACTCCTTAATGTAGGATTCTGTTTCCCAAATACAGTACCATA
This sequence comes from Cavia porcellus, assembly GCF_034190915.1. Lineage (NCBI taxonomy): Eukaryota > Metazoa > Chordata > Mammalia > Rodentia > Caviidae > Cavia > Cavia porcellus. The sequence continues at coordinate 136,187,920 of NW_026947484.1, read as the reverse complement.
AAGGTAACTGCATGGTTCTTACACTCAGACTATCAGCTTCAGATTGAACTACTTACTGAAGAACCATCATTTTAGGTACTTCTAAAATCACCAACTAGGGGTGACAAAAATAGCATCTGTTTTCGCAGGCTGTTCTGAGTCACACAAGCCAAATACATGTTAAGCACTTCCAAGAGTCTAGCACACTGAAAGTGCTCAGTGGGTTTCAGTCACAGCTTTGCACTGGCAGTGAATCACAATCTAGTCCCAATAGCCTTTGTAAAAACATCTTTTCTAAGCAATTTCATTTGGTTACTTTGATATGTATTTTATTTTCCAGGAAATTTTTTGAGGGGGGTACCGGAGATAGAACTCATAACCTTGCACTTGCCACGACTGAGCTAAATCTCCAGCCCTTAACTTTTTTTGTTCAGGAAAAATATTCAGTGTATCTCATAAATGCAACATTTTCCCATAAAACAGGAGTTCAAATAAGTGCTGATGCTTACAATTGATCTTTGTCATTCTGCCTGCATTATAAGGGACTCACTTGTCATATGACATATTTTATTCTCTGATCTCCCCTCAACTTCCCAGCCTCATTTTTATTCTTCCCTGTCGTTGTCCTTTGACAACGTGTCTTCCATATGTTTCTGGTCACTTGCCATTCTCTACTTACCAGAAACACAATTACTCATGCTATTCCCTGAAACCCACACACCTTGGGCTTTCATGTCTCTGCATGTTAAATTTCCATAATGAAAAATACCATTTATTCTCTTTAAGATCCAACCAAGATTGCACATTTACTGTGCAGCTTTCCAGAAAAATCCCTCTCCCTTTTTCTGGAATCCTACTGTTAGAACTGTTGCTTATCTCTCTCTACACACAACATGTGTGTCTCTATTTTTATTCTGAGAGTTCCTGGGGTCAAAGCTGCATCTTACTCCACCTATGTCTAAAGCTGCACACATGTTTTAATTAAGCTTGTTAAATTCTTGAATTGAAGTTGATCTTTTCAGAGATAGTCAAAAACAGAAAAAACTCTAATAAATCCAAGAATCACTATGAAAGAGCAAAGCTGAGATCTGAAGAGAGACAGCATGATTTATTCACTAGGCTTCCCTGCTGGAAAGTAGTATTCAAGCTGAGTTTGAGGCTGGGTTGCTGGTGGCTTGGTTGCTGTGGGAACTGCAGTAGAGATTTCCACAAGGAACTGAAAGGGAGTCTCTAAGAGGCAGAGGCACAGTTGGAGCAGCTCCTGCAGCACAGCAGCAGCACATCTGTCCTGGGACAGGCACACAGACTGTGTAATCAGGCTCAGCTGGCAATCAGGGAGCTGCCAAACAGATGCGAGACTAAATTATCTCCCTGTCCCAGACAAGGTGGCCTCCTAGATGAGGGTTAAAACCAGTGCTGGTTGGAAAAACAAAGGAAGAGAAGCGGCATCTGCTACCAACCACCCGGTCAGTGGACGGCTCCCAAGATTCCCTATTCACTCACAGACCTCTACAGTCAGGGCTGCCTTACAAAGCAAGAGATTTCAGACCAATGGCATTTGGTGCCAAAGTCATCCTTAGAAGAGGAAAACGATTTATGCCACATGACAACAAAAAGGAGCTGAACCAACTTCTTGTCAACAGCTCTAGTACCTGCCAACAGCCAGCTGAGTAAACAAGGGTGAGAATGTGCCTCAGTCTCCCTCTCTGTTAATTGAGGGAGATCAGCCCTTACATCCAAAATGCAAATACGAGGTATTTTAGAGATAAGTTTCAAATATAAGATATTTTATAGGTCAGACTTCATTTCTATTTCTGCACTCATGACCTTGGAGTCTCCAGAAGAAACTTTGCCATTGTGGTCAGAACTTAAGACTTCATGAGCTGGGGAATGGAAAGGGCTAGAGAGGCAAGAAGCTCCAGGGCATGAAATGGTGGAAAGGGGTAACTGAGGCATGGAGAGAGACTGAAGCCGCGTCCGTCTGACAGATGTCTGTTAAGGACTAGCTGTATGTTCCAGAATGAACTTGAAGCATGTTATTGCTTTCATGGAGCGTGCAGTCTTCCAGAAAAACACACTTGGACAAATATTCCTGTGACCAAATGTGAAACTGTACCTCTATGTGCTGCAAAGAAGCCAAAGTTATGGGAGTGACTAGTGGAGGACCTGATTTGGTTTGGGAACACTAGTGAGAATATAGCTACTGAGTTAAGAGCTAACAGCAAAAAGGGAAAGGTGAGCACTCTGAGCTGCTGGGAAATCATGGATAGCTGCAGGGAGGCCTGGCCTTGGTCCTCACTGTATTAATCATGGTTTGCTTCAGAACTGTACTGTATGAAATGATCAATCCAATATAATACACATGATATTGTGTTATATAGTTTACTACTGTACTATTTATAATGAGGCAAATTTTTCTCTGTGTAGGACAGAGAACTTCCTCTTCATCAGGGTGCTGGAACCAGACCCCAGGCTCCACTCAGCTGTCTGATCAGTAGAAATAAGGGCAAGCATCCTAATATAGCACCTGAGCAGCAGGAAGGATAGGGAGAGCTTTCTCCAAGGAAGGGATTTTGGACAGGACCTATGACACTACACTGTAACCACCAGCTTTTACCATAATAATGCTGAGAAACAAGTCAGCTAGTTCCCAGTGGTGGCCACAACCAACTTTGAACCACCACACTCAGGTCTTCAGGTTCCCCAAAGTTCAGCCAACCAAGGATGAACTGGTTGGGTGCAAGTGTTTTAGGGTGAGGGCTTGGCTAGTGGCAACTGGCTTTGGGTTGAGTTTTGTTCTGTCACACATATCATGCTAAGTTCAGGCTTCAGGGGAAGTGTTACCCATGTTCTCACTGGCAGATCACCAGATGTAAAAGTCAAGCTATGCAAAGATATTTAAGGCCTCTGCCCTTTAAATCCACTGGACAAATAAAGTCACATGGGTAGGCTCAGCAACAACATATCAGTGAGAATGGGTAGGACATGAATATTTGCAGAAACAGTACCCCACATTGCAATACCATCCTTAAGACACCTGTATGGTTACCTTAGGATCAGAAACCAACACTCTGGAAACTTGCTATTTGTATTTCCTGCTATTATTTCCTTTTTGTTCTCCCTTAGTATTCAGCTAAATTTTTTCTGAAAATGTCAGGTTGTCTCAGCTGCACTATGAAGAACCTACAGAGTCAATTTTGTCCACTGTTAAGCCTACTTTTAAGCAGGGGTGAGAATCCCAAGAGAGAGAGGAAACCCAGGGAACCAGTTTCCAAGAATTCTTCTTTAGTCTCCCTTCCTCCTAAGGTGGATTTTCCTCCTAGTATTCTCTGCTGTGTTTTGGGGAGTGGTGGTGGTGTGGATTCTGGGATTTTATATAATAATAGTTTCCTTGCAGTGTGCACAATGAGTCAGATGATAGCATAAATAAACGTGATACGCTAGCCACACTCTGCCAAGATGACTTCAGGTGTCTTGCTGCTGACAGCTGCACTGCCATCCTAGAGGTGGAGAGTCTGGAGAACCTGGACATCCCTCTAGGCCCTCAGCACTCCTGGAGACACTGCTGTGTGAGCCAATAGCCCAGAAGCCCAGTTTACAAACTTTGGGCACAGATAAATTCAGAGCTCCCTCCAGTTCCAAGGACCAGTGAACATCTCATCTGCAAGAGTGTCCCCTACGAGATAAAAGTCCAGAATTTAACCTCTCTCAAGAGCAGGACACCTTGTTGTAAGAGGCTCGAGTTCCTTCCTTTGTGCTCTTTCACACACAAAGCCAGCTTTCAAGGATAAAGAATTGTTAAAATCCTGAGCATAGTACCCTGTTCACAAATCTTTGGTGGGATGGGAGAGAAAAAAGCTTGCTCCAGTTTAAACAGAGACAGAATTAATTGGATCACACATCAATTTCAGCAAGGACATGGGTTGCTGACCTGAAGTCAGCTGAAACTAAGAACTCAGAATCCCCCTCTTCCTTCTCTGACCTCTGCTTCTGATTTGTGTGGATGCCGTTACCTCCCCTACAGTCAGCACTGGACAGTCATTTTCTTCAAGCTTAGTTATTAGAGAAGGGAAAATCTCTCTTGATATACCATATCCAGTCGAAAATCTCCAAGGGGAGACTTTGGGCCATCCCAGGCTGTGTCTCTCTTTGGATCTGTCACTATAGATAAGGGCCAAGAACGCTCTGTGCTGGGCAGAATCCCCCGGAGTAATGTGCCTGGAGCTAGAAGACTATTAGAAAAGGGGGAAGAGGGCAAAGGGAAACAGCAGCTGTCTGTGATACCTGCCATTCTGAGCTTCTCTCTGGCCGAGTCCAGTTTACCACCACAGCATCTCTGCTCACTAAGCTACACACAGCATTCACTCTAACTGCACTGTCCTGCTTTCCTTGCTTCATGTGTGCCATTTTCTGCGTCTAAATTCTGGTGTTTTTGTTGTTGTTGTTGTTTTTTCATACCAGGAATTGAACTCAGGACCTTGAACTTGCCAGGCAGGTGCTTGTGCCACTGAGCTCTTTCCCCAGCCCCCTAAATTCTATTTTTAAAGATCAATTCAAATTCAACTTTCTCCAGAAAGTTTTCCTCATCTCTCCTGTCCCATACATTATCTTTTCTCTTTGAAGATTCATCTCCCTTCTAAATAAAATCTTCTATGTACATATTAAATGGTATGTTGGCAAATGCTTAGCAAATATCTGCTAGAAAATAAACAAAAACTTAGTTTATCATTTGCCTATTTTTATGGTATAAATATTTATGCCATGATTGATTTCATGCTATCAACATATCACTAACTATATAAGAGGTGTGCAGTAATGTACCATTATGCAGGACTTCCAAAATATAGAAAATATGGTAGTCTTAAATCACTTCAAGAGCATATATAACAATAATTAGGAAAATAATTAGAAACTATGATTAGTTTTGTTTATTAATTTTCTTTTAATATAATGTATTTAATCATGCATTTATACCATTTGATTTTTATTATTTACAGTGTAAATAACCAATTAATTCTTCCAAAATTAATAGCTATAATTTGTCTTTTTTTAGAATTTTACTTACATAGACTCACATAATACACAGTTCTTTGCACCTAGTTCCTTTCACTAAGCATAATGCTTTCTGGATTTATTCAACGTTCTTGCATTTTTCAGTAGTTTTTAAAAATTTTCTTTATTATATGGATATATCACAAAGAGTTCATATTCGTAATTGGGTTTATTTCTACTTTTTGGCTGTTATATATAAGGCTGCCACAAAGGCCCATTTACAGATCATTGTGTGGACATGAGATTTCATTTGTTTTACTTAAATACATATTTAGGTCATTGTTCAGTTGGATAGTCAGTGTATGCTTTGTGGATGAAACCATAAAAATGCTTTTCAAATGTGCATTTGTTTTACCTTTCTCTCAGAAAAGGGTGAGAATTTCAATTGTTTCTCACATTCTCTCTCTCTCTCTTTTTGTACTGGTCATTGAACTCAGGGCCTCATCCTTGTCAGGAAGCCACTCTGTGCTGAATTATATCCCCGGCCCATCCACATATCTGCTAACACTCACTGGGTTTAGTCTTCAGATTTAGCTGGTATAGTGAGTAATGTCAAGAGCCTTTAGTTTTAACATGCATTTCTCTAGTGACCAGTGATGCTTAGCATCTTTCTATAGGTTATTTGTCACTCCTGTTATCTTCTTTAGCTAATGGCTATTCAAATCTTTCTAACACTATTCTTTGAAATGACTATCTTTAACCTTATTGAATTAGCTTAGCAACATTGCTAAAAACCAATTGATCGTATGTATATTTTATTTATTTACTTATTTTGAGGTGTCTGTGATTGAACTCGGGTCTTCACACACTCAAAGCAAGAACAATACTGCTGAACCAAATCATATTTATCCCGAGCTGAGCCATATTTATGTAATTCTAGTTTTCAACTTTCCCATATCTTCTGGTGCTATAAAAATGACTCCTGAAATTTTCATTAGGATTAAATGGAATTTATAGCACAAGGTACAGGAATGTAAAACTTTAATACTACTTAATTTCTAGTCAGTAAGCACAGTATGTCTTTTCATTTGTCTAGATATTCTTTCATTTTTCTTAGCAATATTTTTAGTGTTTAGTGTGAAGGCCTGTATATCAGTTATTCTCTGAAAATGCTGCTATGGTAAATCCTGTTTTAAAAATGACAGTACTTAACTAATTTTCCATTACTAGTATACAAATAAAATTGAGTTTTTATATTGACATTTTATCTTGCAACCTTGTTAAAATCATTGATGAGCTCTAAAACTTTTATTATAAGTTTCTTAGAATTTTCTGCATAGATTATTATGTCATCTACAAATGGGGGCAGTTTTATTTTTTGTTTTCTAATCTGTGTACGCTGTATCCTTTTTCTTGCCTTCTTGCATTGGCCAAACCTTGACTACAGCATTAACTAAAGTGGTGAGAGCGGACTGATATTCCTGTTTAATTTTAGGGAGAGTAATATATCCTTAGAGCTTTACTATGAAGTATGAGATTATTTTTTTTCATTTTTTTGAAATTGCTCTTTTTCAAAAGTTGAAATTCCTATTTCTCAGTTGCCAAGACATCATGAATGAATGTTGCGTTTTATCAACATTATCAAATTTTATTTCTCATCATTGAAATGATCACCTGGGTTTTTTTTTATTAATACGTATTTTCCAACATAATTATCACAATTTGTACCTGCATATAATATATCTTACTTCTTTTTTGCTCATTTCCCTTCCCTCCGTTCAACCTGTCTTCCTTTCCATATTTACAAAAATGTCATTTCCATTGTTTCCCTTCATTTCTCTTTTTTCAATCCCCTTTCTTTTCCTGCCCTTTCCCCGCCTCCTCACTTGTTCTCTTTCGTATTATTTGAACAAGTCCTGTTTGCTTTTTGATGTCTACCCTCCATTTTGCTTCTTACTTACCCTTTAAAGTTCTCACACAAGACACCCATATTTAAACCTGCAGTTCTGACTTACTTCACTTAACATTATGGTTTTGAGGTACATCTGTGTACCTAAAAATGACTCAAGATTATTCTGCTCTGTGGCAGAGTAGTATTTTATTGCATATAAATATTGTGTTTTCTTTAACCATTAACCTGTTGATGGTTATATGGGCTGTTTCCAAAATTTAAGCTATTATAAATTGTGCTGCTATATAAATTGTGCTGCTATAAATGTGAGTATGTACATATCACTGTGGTGTGATTTTTTAAAATTTTATTTTGAAAATAGTAAAAATACAGCAGAAGAAGACAGAACAAAACCAATCGAGACAATGCAGTGAAATTGGTGCAGAACTTCACAGTAGGATACTGGGATGGTAGTAATAGGTACTATGGCATATCTCATTAACTTCACAATAGTTGTCCAGTCAATTAGGTATAGTGAAATCTAACCAAAAACAGAACATTATAAAACCAATTGAGAATACTGAATAGAGCAAAAGAAACATAACAAAACAAAACAGTGAAAACAACCTTTGCCTTCAAACAGAAGATAGAAGGAAATCTCCCATATTTGCTATACTGCATATGATCATCCTCCCAAGAGATGCTGAGACATCTATCCCCAGTAGCTCGTGTGTATGTGAGTGTGTGTGTGTGTGTGTGTGTGTGTGTGTGTACGTGTGTGTGTGTGTTAGATTCTCAGCCTGCGCACTCGTAGGCTCACAGGAGCCCCTGGTTTTCCTCCTGGCCCAGGCCGGGTGCGCTAACCAAGAGGGCGGAAGAATAAGCTGCCCAAGTTCCACCATGGGCGGATCTCAGGAGTGCTAGTTCTCTTCCTGGCCCACACCGGACACTTACGTGATGTGATTTTTTTTTAACAATTTCAGGAAGACACAAGAAGGGGAAATGAAACTTCCAGTTCCATTAATCAAACAGAACCTCTGGTTTTAGTCTTTTGAGTAATCTCCATACTGATTTCCATCATGGTTGTACTAATTTGCAACCCACCAACAGTGGAGAAAGGCTCCTTTTCCTCTACAACCTTGCCAGCATTTGTTATTGGTAATTTCTTGATGATAGCCATTCTTTCCGGAGTGAGATGGAATCTCAGTGATGTTTTAATTTGTGTTTCTCAAATGATGGGTTGATGCTGAACATTTTTCCATGTATTTATTTGCTGATTGTACTTCTTTTTTTTTTTTTTTTTTTTTTTTCGTGGTGGTACTAGGGATTGAACTCAGGACCTCAGGCTTGCTAGGTAGGCACTTAGGCCACTGAGCTAAATTCCCAGCCCCATGATTGTACTTCTTCATCTGAGAAGGATCACATGTTTTTTTCCCCAGTTTATATGGTAGATTACATTGATTGGTTTTCAAAGCCATTTCTGCTTTTTTGAGATAAATCTCACTTTTTCTTAATGTATATACTGTTTGATTTGAGTTGCTAAAATGATTTAAAGAAGTTTTATGTCATATATTCAGAAATAATGCTGATCTACAGTTTTCTTTCTTGTAATATCTTTTACTTTTTTTGTTGTTGGCTTAATAAAAATGAGTGGGGGAAGAATTTTTCCCTTTTGGTTTTCTGATGAGTTTGAGTAAGGTTAAAGATCATTTCTTCCTTAAACATGCAACCATATGGGCCTGCTGTATTCCTTGTGGGAAGATTTTTAACAACAAATTCAAATGCCGTAATAAATACAAGATTATTCAAGTTACTCATCTCTACCAAACAACATTGGTAGTTTGTATTTTTCAATTGTAAGATCTTCAACAAAGTTCCTATTTTCTTCTTTCTTTTCTTTTATTTTGTTTTTTCTTTCTCCCTCCTTCCTTCCTTCCTTCCTTCCTTCTTTCCTTCCGTCCTTCCTTCCTTCCGTCCTTCCTTCCTTCCTTGTTTTTATTCTAGGAATCAAACTCAGGGCCTCATTCATGTAAAGCACACTCTCTTCCTTTCCTCCCATCCCAAATCTGTGTTTTATTTTCTAAATAGTATTGGTAAAGTTTTATACATTTTAAGGGCATTTTTAAAGACTCATGTTCATTACACTATTTTTCTCTATTGTTTTCCATTTCATTGATTTCTGCCTTTATTATTTCTTTCCTTCTGTTTATTTGAGATTAAGTTGTGTTTGTTTCTAGTTTCTTTTCATGGAAAGTGGAAGTCATTGATATGAAACATCTCTTCATTTCTCACGTAAGTGTTTGATGCTATAAAATTATCTCTAAGCATTACTTTAGTAATATTTCACAGTGTTTGATGCTATAAAATTATCTCTAAGCATTACTTTAGTAATATTTCACAAAATTTGACATACTGTGTTTTCATGTTCACTCAGTTCAAAATATCTATTTTCTCTTGTAATTTTACCTTTGACACACTGTGCTACTTAGAAATGTCATACTTCATTTCTAAACATTTGGAGATTTTCAATATTTTTCTAACTTTTGTCTGTAACTTAATTGGATTAAAGTGAGAGAACACACTACATGATTTCAATCTTGTAGAGACTTATTTGATGGCATGTAATATGAACATTCTTGACATATTTGTACTTAAAAAGTATATACATTTTGCTGTATTAGGTGAAATAATTTATATATTTTAAATAGGTCAAGATGACTGATAGCATTATTCAAGACTACTATATTTTTCAATATACATGCTCTATCACTGAGGCAGGAATACTAAAATATCATACTATAAGTGTACTTATCTATTTATCTCTTCAGTTCTATCAGATTTTTACAGTTTCTATTAGCCTTTCCATGGCTGGACACCATATGAATGCTTACAATTTAAAGGAGGAGATTGATTTGACTCATATTTTTAAAGGATTCAGTTCATGGCCATCTCTGGCTCCAAAGCAGAAATATGGTGGAAGGGCATGAAGGAGCAAAGACACTTAGTTCACAGTGGCTCAGAAACAGAGTAAGAAAACAGTATCAGAGGGAAGCAGAGGGGCCAGGGATAGACCCCAATGTCATGTCTGCATGACCCACCAAGACACACTTAGAAGTGTGGCTTACCAACCCAGTCCATATTCCATCCTAACTGCCACAAAGCTTTTATGTATATTTCTCAATTGACTAATTTATCATTATGATATATATGTTTCTTATTTCTTCTGGTTGTAGACTTTGTTCTGAAGGTAAAATAGACACACCAACTTTCCTTTGATTAGTCTTACAGTGTGTTTGTTTGTTCCATCCTTTAACATATAGTTATGTGACACATAACAACATTCTGGTTAGTGATGGACAGCACACATGACAGTGGTCCCAGGTTGTAATCATTAATATAGCTGTCATCATAGTGCAATGCATTACTTATGTGTTGGTGGAATTGCTGGTATAAGCAAATGTGCTTTACTTCTAATCATAGGAAAATATAGCCCATACAATTACATATACTTGATCCAAATACAAGATACCAATGAAAATGAATGACCATATTACTGATTTATGTATTTATACCTTATATGTTTTAATGTTTATTAGAATGTAATCCTTCTACTTACTAAAAAATACTATAAAACAATATGCCACATTACTCCAGCATCAGCCTCATAAATCTTGTGTTTACTGTGTCTCTTGGTTGCATCAAAGGGCCATATCAAGTGATTGATGTATACTACACAGACTTGTGTAAGTGCACTGTATGATGTTTACACAGAGACAAAATCATTTAATGATGCATTTTAGAAGCTATCCCAGTCATTAAGCATTGTGGGACTATCAGTATATATTTTTATATACTGATATTTTTCATATAATGTAAGACGCTACAACAGTAAACTTTAATTTCTCCCATCTTGTCCTTTGCACTATTTGTATCTTATTTTTATTTATGTTCTATTTACAATGAACTTGTGTGTGTCTTGCTTAAAACATTCATGTATACTAGATGCTTCAGGAAATCCTAATATCTTGATTACATTTCAACTCTTCATTTGGTATCATTTTTCTTTATATTGGAAAATTTCCTTTCACATTTCTTACGATGCAAATCTAAGGATGATAAATTTGTCAGCTTTTGTTTGTCTGAAAAGGCTTAATTTCTCCTTTTAACCAATAATTTGTTTTGCATATAGGCATATAGGCAATAAACCTATGGTAAAATACATATAAAGTACAATGTCCTTGAGTGTATATGTGTATGTTCTCCTTTATCAAAATCAAGATGATAAACATTTGCCCCCTACAAGTTTATTCATGATTCATTTTAATCTGCTTTTTCTCTTATTTTTCACTTTTGAAAGCTATTTTCTCTTAGAATAAAAGTTTAGGTTGATAGATTATTTAATTTTAAAATGAAAAAAAGAATAAAAATAATGATGCAGAATTTCAAAAACAAAATAATAGGAGATTACAGTGGTTAATATGTTATGTATTATTATCTTCAAAGTATTTGTTCAGATCATGGGATACAAACATAAAAAATGACTGAACAATCAATGACAGCACAAACCATTTTTTGATGAATTAACAGACAGTAGCATAATTATCTATCTTCTATATATGATGTTATTTTTTAGATCCCCTTTTTACCTATAGTTTTGTTGATTGCATAATTTCTAGCAAGATGCAGTCATATATATTTTCCTCTGTACATGAAACATGTTGTCTGGCTTATTTTGACTTTTTTTTCAAAATATTGCTATTATTTTCCTTGCTGGTTTTCTTTTTAGCCTTTGTCTGGTAGGGGTTTGTTAAACTTCTTCCATGTGTGGATTCATAGGTTTTTCTGTTTTTTTGTTGTTTTTTTTTTTACCAAATTTGGAAATTGTTTAGCCATTTATTCAGATACTCTTGCTGACCCTCTTTCCTCACTTCTTCGGAGATTCCAGTCATATGTATGGTAGGCTACTTGATATTGTCTCACACATCGTTGGAGCTCACTTGATTATTTTTTGTCTATTTTAGATCATTTAATTGCTGTTTCCGCTGGTTCACTGGGCTGTTCTTCTTCAATGTCTAATCTACTTTTAATTCCAACTATTTTATTTTTCATGTTAGAAGTTCCACTTTGGCTTGTTTGTTATGCAAACGTATAGATAATTTGACTTCCCCAGTACTTAACATTGTCAAGGAATTTCTTGGAAATAACCGGCAAAGGATAGGGAATTTGAAATATATAGACACAGATCATCTAACTTGTTAGTTGTGTCAGCCAGAAGAGTCACTTACCTTCCCTGAGTTTAAGTGTTCTCATCTATAAAAGTGAAGTGACAGTCAGACTAACTGAATGTGTAGGAATGTCTTGGCACAGCAAACAGGTGGAGAAGGATTTAAGGCTAGGAGGCCCCTCTCCCGAGTCTTGAGACCTCATCACATTGGAAGCTGACTTTAGTTATGAGTCAGAGGAAGGATTAGCTGTCCCTTTGCCTCGGAAAGTAGCAGCGAAAGGGTGTTTCTGGATATTATAAACCCGGACTACACATTGTGAGATACAGTGGCCATTCCTGTATCATTGCAGTCTGAGGTCTCAGAGGCCACTGCACCAACACCAAAAGGACCCACCTCATGCTTTCCTGTGTCACATGTCCGTATTCTCTGAGCATTTGAGAACACTGCCCACAGGAGAGCGTCTCACAGAAGCCTCAGGGAATTTTGACAGTGAATGGTTTCTACTAACTGAGATTCAGCAAATAGGACAGCCAGAAATAGAAACCAGAGGTCTAGAAAGGATAACTCAATAAAGATAAAAGAATCGGGCAAGTTTTAAATACTTGTCTTAGAATAGCTAAGGATAGAGTGCTCCTCCCAGTCTAAACTTATCCCATAACTTGTGAAGCAAAGAGACAGAGCTATTAAGAGCAACAGACTCCATGACTGGGGATAGAGACACAAGCTCCTGTACCAAACAAGAAAGAAGACGTGTCATGTATTCTTCAGGTTTTGAGCTTAAGATTGGAATTGCCACGACTCAAGTCACAGGAGTTCACCAAAACCCTGGACGGTGTCTGAGAGGAGTCTCAGTGAGCACAACATGAGCTGTTTCAGGTTAGTCCAGAAGTTTTTACCCTCAGCATAACTGACATCTTCGTTTTGAATAATTCCTTCTTGTTTGGAAGCTGTCTTGTATATTGCAGAATGTTTAGTGAATTGCTGTTCCTGATCCCCTAGGCACCAAGTAAAACCCAATCAACCCCTCCTGAGTGATGAGCAACAAAAATGTTACCAAGTTTAGCTAGGAAGGTAAGATTATCCCTGACTGAGATCCACTGATCTAGTCATCTTCTTAAGCCTTAGCATTCTAAGTGATAGTATTTATAAGAGTCTTTCCCAAGACTAAATTTTGGTATGAAACATAGAGACCCATGGTAAAATCCAACACTTGGATTGGTTTATTTATAGCTTTGAAGCCAAGAGTCATTATTCACATAAGAACTTTCCCCCTGAGTACTTCACAGAGGCATGCAACACAGTGGTTAATTACACACACTCTGAAGCCAGCATCTCAGCTGCTCAAATCCCAGTTTTATCCCTTATTAAATGTGGCATGGGGGAAGGAAAGTCTGCCTCTGCTGCCCAGCTCCTTTATCTATAAACTGTGGATGACGACAGCGACTGCCTCACCGGGCATCTGTGAAGATGCACGCTCCTGGTTGCTTGTGGAGTGCTCAGCACAGCACTTGGCACGGGGTGAGTGCTGTGATCTATCCCAGCACCTCAAATTACTGATACCAGCACTCAGCTGTGCAGTTCAGTCGACTGTGTTCTGAGGGTTCATAACAATAGTAGCACCAAGGAGTCTTTCTCTATTTTGTTTTTTAATAAGTACCTAAAATACTACTTAAATATCTTGTCACTTAAAGCCACTGAGCGCTTCCAATTAAATAAAAGTCCAGGTGGCTCTTAGGGGCTCATCTGGACCAGCTCTTGACTTGGGCACTCAGACTGTCGCTCAGCTGCTGCAGTGGCTCTGATTGCAGAGATTGCAGTTGTTTGTATTCTCAGTCATCACGTTGTCTGATTTGTTCCTATTACACATTGTCTTAGGAAGGCAAGAAATACAAGGACCATTGGTGCTGAAATACGAGAAGAAGCATACTAACATTAATTTCGAAGATTCATTTGGCACTGATCTTCATAACCTTACTGATTTAACTTACCTGACCCAAATTTTAGTTTACACATTCAAATCTCTCCAAAATATCCGAAGTCAGAGTTCAAAAATGCTATCATAAGTTTGATAAATTTGGCTTCTCATTCATTAGGAATGAAAGGATCATTCACATCTATGTTGTATTATTTGTCACAAAGTGCTTACAAAAAGCATACTGTCCACCCAAGTGGACATTGCCGTTGATTTGCCATTACTCTAAGTTGAGTGTCCTGTGAGTGTTCCAAAGTGCCAACTTCCTAGCAGCACAGATCTTTGGGAGAGTTGACCAAACTCTGAATAATTCCGTGAATAAGTGTGTTGTTTTCACACTTGGTCATGTGACTCAGTTTTAGTTTATGTGATTGGAGAAGATGATTACTGTGGTTTTTGGGAAATGGATGAAACACTACACTAGAAATAGAAGAGAAAATATGGAGCCAAGGAGGTGTTTGCACTCATTTTTCAACAATCAGTCGATAATATGATGAAAGTTTAAGACAAGAGAAGGCAGAGCAGACAGTAGAAACAGGAAAAATTCCGATAGAATTGTTGAGGTGTACCATACCAATGTATCTCCTGCTATAATAGGTGAAGCTACCTTACACTGGACTGTTACTTGAAATCTGATTTATATACCTCTAGCTTTTCTAATTATTTAGAATGGACAAATGTTTTTTTTAAAAAAACTAAGCCATATAAGTTGCAAGAATGACTGATTTCAGCTCATAAAATGATTTTGCCTGTATATGCTTACATAATCCAGAACTAAATGCTATAGCTTGAATGTTTATATGTCCCTATGTTCCCCACTAAATTCATATACTGATATCCTAATCTCCAAAGTAATGATATCAGGAAGTGGAACTTTGGAGAAATGAGTCGATTAAACAGTATAGCTCTCATGAATAGGATAGTCCCTCCAAGATGTACCTGAGAGAGGTTCCTCAGCCCTTCCTGGACATTACAGCGAAAAGGCACCGCCTATGAAGCAGACCTTCAACAAACTCTACATCTCTTGACATCCTACTCTTGGAATTTCGATTCTCCAAAGAATAAATTTCTGCTGCTTATAAGGCATTTTGTTTATGGAATTCTGCTGGGGTAGTCAGAATGGATTAAGACACTAAATGTCAATTTTATAAGACTTTTACTTCTAGTTAAAATGGAGAAACAGAACAAAATTTATCCTTTCATCTGAAACAAACAAAAATAAATAAAAGCAAAATATTTGACATGACAGTTTTAAGACACTACATTACACAACGAAAGAGTATGATTCCTGAGAGGCAGAAAGCACATGATTTATACCCTACAGCGGGCCCTGCTTAGAGCCAGGAGGGAGCTCCTGGGACGTGGCACAGGGATGAAGACCAAGGCAGAGTTGGGGTTGTGCTGAGGGATGAAAATAACGTGGTTGAAGTTCAAAGGCCAGAGCAACAGAGAGGAAAATTATACGGGCAGACAACTTTGAAGATCTTCAGAGGATCACCTTCAAGTACTGAACAAATTATTGATATCAGTGCGTATGTTTTAAGGAAACTACAAGTGACTGGGAAAAGAACGATCCAAGGGCTTAGACAAGAGGAATATTGCTGAGCTCCTCACACAGTGCCATTAGTGTTACCATCCTTCTTTAACCAGACTGGAGAATATCAATTCATAGGACGCTGGACAGTTTCAGAAGAGCCTTCCCTCAACAGCAGAGAATAAATGGTCTTAGGCTACGTGCTGCTCTGGTTGGTCCTCCACCCACCAAAAAACAAAACAAAACAAACAAAAACAAGGGTAAGACCTGGATGAATCAAAATATTTCAAAGAACTGCATCTCAGAATAAAGGTCAAGAAGAGTTACAAAAATTTTAAAAATTAAACACAAATAAGATAAAGTTCACAAGGTCTGGCATCCAATAAATATTTTCAAACACTAATGGAAGCAGGAAAATATGACCTATAATGATGAGAATAATAGTAAATAATAGTAAAATAGTGTAAATAATGTTAGAATTAGCAAAGACATTAAAACAGATATTGTATTTGTATTCCTTGTGTTCAAAAATTTAAAAAGATGAAAAAGGTGTAAAAAAATAAAAACAAACAAAAAAAAATCTCAAATTAGACTCTGAGAGACAAAATCCGTAAAACCCAAGATGAAAAGTACACATAATAATCCAATTGTTCAAAACTATTGAAAAAAGAAAATCTTGAAAATAGAGGGAGAAAAACAGTTACATACAGTGGAACAAATATCCAAGATCACAGCAATTGTTTGTAGAAAATAGTATGAGCAAGATGACAGACAGCAGAGCAATAACTTTAAGGTAATGAAAAGAAAAGAAGAAGAAACCTATCAGCCCGAGACTTTTACCAGTTTACCCAGGCAAAACATTTTCAAAAACAAAAGTGAAATAAACAGTTTTAAACAAAGAAATCTCCAAACACATTCCTGATTAAAAAAAAAACCCAGCTGACTAGGAAAAGAAGTGAGCGCCTTCAACCAAATGAAGGACATCTATTAAAAACAGCTCTCTCCTACTTAACAGTGAAGAGACTGGATTGTTTTCTCCTGGTTATCAGAGACCAGGCAAGGGTGTCTTCTCTCGCTCACCATGTCTGTTCAACCTTGTCCCAGAGGTTCTCTGCAGTGCAGCAAGAGAGCAAAACAAACGGTATCTGAGTTTCAAGAGAGGAAATAATAGTTTCATTATTTGCAAATGACATGACTGTCTATGGTGAAAATCCATCGGAATCTTCAGAAAAAGCTTCTACAACTAATAAGTGAGTTAATTTACAGGATATAAGATCAATATATAAAGATAAATTACACTTCTATATATTGTCAACAAACAAATGGAAATCAACATTTAATGAATTCATTATATTTAATAGCATAAAAATATGAAATACAGATAAATATGACAAAAGATGTACAGAACCTCTATAGTGATATCTATGAAGCATTACTGAAGGAAATTCAAGAAGACTTAAATCAGAGAGATATCAGCTTGCTCATGTTTCAGAAGACTCAGTATTGTGGGGTCATGAGTTCTCTCAAACTGACTGATAGCTTCCACGGCATGCCAATCATAATCCTAACAGATCAGCTTTTAGAATGGCTGATTCTGAAGCTGTCAGGGACTTAATGATGGCTGGAGGAACTTGAAGAAGAAAAGCAAACTGGGAGGGCTGACAACGCCTGATTTCATGACTTTCAAAGCTACAGTACTCAAGTCTATGTGGTATTGACATTTTAAAAAGTAAATGGATCATAGCTACAAAATAACTCTGAAATAGACAATCACATACACTGACAACCCTCTCTGTGCAGAGAGTATAGGACAGACAGACCTTCATTTCAAGAAATGCTGAAAAGTTGGGTAGCCATATGCAAAATAAGGATAGTCAGGAGGATGATAATAACTTTGATCCTTAATATTATACAAACTAAAATGAACAACATATAAATTTATTGTTCATAGCAGCTTTATTTAAGAAAACACAAGTCTTCACCCATGCGGAATGGGTAAATAAATCGTGGATGTTGACACAGTGTAATTCTAGTTAGCAATAAAATGCTACACTAGCAATATATGCAGCAACATGACTGAATCTCACAGTAATTATGGTGAGTAAAAGAAGTCTAACAAAAGTAGATAATGTACAATTCCATTTACACAAAATTTTAGAAAATGAAAACTAACAAAAGCAGAGCTGAGAGGTGGCTTAGAGACTGGGGTCGGAGGAGACAGAAAGGAAAGGGAGGAGGATTACAAATGAACTCACGAAATTCATAGGCACAGTTATATTCACAATTTTGAAAGTTTTGTGGGTGTACGCAGATGTCAAAATGTACCAAATATTATAATATTAAATATAAATATGCATGATTCATTTGTAGATCAGTTACACCAGAATTTCAAAAATAAATTTCCAGGGGCTGGGGATTTAGCTCAGCGGCATAAGCGCCTGCCTTGCAAGCAGCCAGTCATGAGTTCGATCCCTGGTACCAATAAAAACGAAAAAGACCAAAAAAAAAAACCAAAAATAAATTTCTAAAACACAGAATCTTTATTTCGTAGATATGCAAGTGTTTCCCAAATCCAATATGCTGTTTAATTATTTGTTGCCATCTTTTACTTAATTACTTTAGTTACTTTAACCAGAATGAATCATTTATAAATTTTCAAGTTGAAATTTATCTTTATTCCATGTACAATGATTATTATTAGGAATGATATTAAAATAAACATCAAAACAATCTGGAATAATATCAATCTAAAAATTTGAATATCATTTTCTCTTAAATATGTCATGCAAGAATGATAATTTCTTTCTTTAAGTCCTAAGGGAGCAACCTTGAGAGACTGAGTATTACCATAGAAGAAAAAGAAAGTCCAGAGGGCCCGGCTGCTGACCAGCTGGTCTCCCACTTGGGGTGGCGGGAGGAGCCTGGCCTGGACATCCCCTCTTGGCTCCCTGAGAGGGGCCAAGGGACCGCAAGTGTGAAAGGGCCTGGTCTCCTGCACTGTGCAGGGTTTACCTTCATGTCTCATCCACAGAGTGGGAACATGGGGCTGGAGGCAGACGCTGAGGATTTTCACGGGTAAAACAGCAGAGCCACGGAAAGGCAAGTTTTTTTCCTTGCAGGAGTCAGTTCACTGTCTTAGCCCCTGCCTATTGTTTTGTAACCAATTCCCACACTTAGCGATTAAAGCAACACACATATAGGACTGTACAGTTAAGACAATTAAGTTGAAAATAGGTGGGCAGTCCTAGGCCATCCTTGCACTGCCCTTTTCTTCTTAGAGGCTGGGCTCATTTTTGGCCGTCCCTGATTCCATTCTCGCATCCTTCTTTCACGCTGCCCCTCCCAGATAGGTCTTAAGTACCCTGTGATTACCTTGGGCCCACTAGGATAACCCACGCTAATCTCCCCGTCTCCAGATCCCTAATTTACTTCCACCTGTGAGGTCTCTCTCCATATAGAGATTTATAGATTTTGAGGATTCACAGCTGCACCTCTGGGAGAGAGCCTGAGCATTGCTCTGCAGGCCAGGCCCTCCACTTGGACACTTTGTCCTTGTCTCTGCACTAAAGCGTCTCAGTTTTTTTTATTGCAACACGATCGCATTACATAATGAATACACTTATTATGGGGAGATGGCACATGTGTGCAACATATCGTAATTCTTTTTGCATCCTTTCCTCTCTCCCCATCATTTTCCCTCCAACTCGGCTCTTTTTCCTGTTCTGCAATCCTCAAGAAGTCTTTCTTTTTTTCTTTAGTTCCAGGATGAGCTAACCTTAATCATTTCCATTTGTTCTGGTCTATCATTTGTTTGGAGCTAAATTTCTAATTTTTGCATCTTCCTTCCCTCTCTTTTTCTCCCTTCTTTTTTCTCTCTCTTCCTCTCTAATTTTCCATGAAAATAACTGGTTTCCTTTGTTTTCTTGTCCTGTAACTTCCATGTAACCTAAGTTTTTCTTTTCTTTTCCTTTTTTTTTTTTTTGTCTTGGAAGGAGACAAGGCAGGCTGACATTTGGGCTCATAACATGCCAGACACACCCAGGTCTAAATTTGATCACTAATACTTGCCAATTGTATGACATGGGTGAATTATTTGATCCTACAGAACCTCAGTTTCCTTATCTGTAAAATGGAAAGAATAAGACCCCATTTGATGAAATTGAGATGAAATGATGGAGACTGCATGGTGGTGGATTCAGAGTAAGCACTAAAAATCATTATTTTTCTCTCCCTTTGGGAGACACAGAAAACCCCAGAAGTTATCTAGTTCTGGCTGAAAAGCCAAGACCACTCCCCAGAAGCAACTGCAGTGCTAGGCAGCCTGCCCTGTTCTGCCTTATTCCCCAGGTTGCTCAAGTGACATCAACTCCCTATAGCCTTGGAGCTGGAGCTTACTCGTGGTGGGGAGCAGACACAGATGCTCATCTGCTGGTTCAAATCCCAATTCTGCTGCTACTACCGTTGGGGCCTCACCGACCCCAGGCAACATTCTTAACCTCTCCAAGCCTCGGTTTGCCTGTCCATTAAATGGGGATACTAAAAGTAGCAGCCTCAAGGAGTTTGCTAGAAGGAAAAAAATTATTTAAATTTAATGATGATGATGATGATGATGATGATGATGATGATGATGATTGTACAGGGGATCGAACTCATGACTTTGCGCTTACCAGACAAGTGCTTGAGCCACTGAGCTAAATCCTTGGCATGATTTAAATTTTAAAATATGTTTTTGAAATGCCTAGCACAAAGCAAAGTTACAAATTTATGTAATAAATATTTCCTGAGTACTGCTGGGGGCCGCAGACTGGTTATGAGGACCATTCATAAATGTCCCTGGTCTGAGGACGCACAGGCTTCACTAAGGGACCAGAAGTCCCCAGAGAGACGCACGCAGGGTGTAGGGAGATAGGACAGCAGCGGCTGTCTACACCGAGGCCTTGCCAGGCGGGGACACGTGTCGGAGCCTGGGCTCCTGCTGGGTCCTGGAGGTCAGGGGCTTGCCGCGTAGCAGCTTCCTGCTGCTGGGGAGGCAGGAAGGCTCTGAGGCCCCCGAGAGGAAAAGAGGCTCGGGCGCCACCAACAACCCTGGACGACCTGAGCTCCGAAGCCCAAGGTCGGAAGCACAGGGCTCTGGGCGCCCGCTTACGGGTCTCTTCCACCTGCCTGCAGGGCGCAGCACCGGAGACCGGTGGGAACAGAACAAAGAAAGATGCCGTGTTCTGTTTTGCCCACTGGGTGGAGTATGTTAGCCAGGGAAGGGCGCGGGGGAGGCAGTCACCCGGGAGGTCTCTGCAGCGGACGTCAAAACCCTGCCCCGCGGGAGCTGTGCTCTGCGCCTCCACCTGGCTGCGGGTGCCCAGGCCAGTCCTGCTCAGAGGAAACCTCTGAGCCAGAAAGGGGCTGTGGAGGGTTAGCGGGCAGACTCTTTCAGTACTTGGAATCCGGAGAGTTGAGGGGACAGGCACGGGACAGCTGCCCCGGGTCACAGGGGCGGGCAGAGCCCAGGCTTCCTGGCTTCCTGGCTTCCTGGCCATGGAAACTTTTGCATATGGATGTGACCCACAAATGCAGTGTGGACATGTAGTTTTTTATTAAAATGGTCTGAAGGGGAAAACTAATGTTGACATGGAGCCCCAGAGCTGAAGAGATACCCTAGGGTCCCCAGAACCTGCTTCTCTGGGGCTCCACTTCTTTACCGGTGGGCAGCCGCCACTCACACTCCATCCTCCCCTTCAGCTTCGTGCTCTGGGTTCCGACCCCTGGGCCACCTTGGCCCACGTCTGGCCTCCTCCTTCACTGGGGTTTCCCACACTTTTCCCCGGTGTTTTTCAGCACTTGGGCCTCATGTTGTACACACACGCGCGCGCACACGCATGCACGCAGGGCAGGAATGATTTGTTTTTGAATACTGTTTGTTTCTCCTCTAGGATATAAATTCTTTGGTTTGGGTTTACAAGTTGCCTATCCTCTGTGTCCACAAGAGTGGCTGATACGTAGCAGATGCTTCATAAGAATTTGTTTAATTGACAAGTAAATGAAAGATCATGGGTTTGGAATCCTATTTGCCTGCAAAATAGATAGTGGTGAAGATCAGATTAAACAATGTATGCCAAATCATCCTGCCACCTGTTAAGAATAAACACAGGAAAGGACCAAGGTTAGAGGAAAGGATTCTAGATAGTGCCTACTTATAGCATGAATGGGAATTGTTAGAAAAATAGGGAGTCAATGTCATATATTGTGATAACAATTAACTTCTCGTATCAATTTATTCCTTTTATTTAACTATTTTGCTAAAAAAAAAAAAACAACCCACAAAATGCCTGTTTTTACTTGGAGCACAAAAATACACACTTTTCAGCAGGGTCACATAAACTAGGTGGCAACTCACTAAAATGAAACAGCTGATTTTCGGAATGTAAGGCTGACCCAGAGATGTAGGATGCCTACCTTGTTTACAAAAATAAAATTGGTGAGCAAAAGGGTAAAGGAAAACAAAAACAGGAGAATAAAGGACAAGCAGAAAATAAGGCCAGTACAGAAACTGTGAACTATGAAAACCTGCTTCTTCGTAGGAGAGAGACATCTCTTTCCTATCTACAAGGAATTCACAGGGGAACCTGGCAACCACAGCAAGTGTCAGTGGCTCTGTGTGCCAAGACTGGGTTTGGAGTTCCAAATAGGGTCCATGGTGTGGGGACAGAACTTTCCACAATGGGGCTTTAGGTTGGGAGCCAGACTTGAGGGCTAAACTAAAATCTTTTAAAATTTCCCTCTGCCCTGGTGGTTTTGGCAGCTGCCAGTCAGTAGGAAACTGAATGACAATGCCTCCAAATATCTCTGTCTTTCCGTTATAGGAAAAAAAAAAAAAAAAACATGTTAAGAAAAGTGAGCCAGGTGTGGTTGTGCACCCCTGTAATACCAGCGCTCCGGAGGCTGAGATAGGAGGATTGTTTCAAGTTCAAAATCAGCCTGGGCTACAAAGTGAGCTCAAGGCTAGCCTGAAAAGTAGAGCGAGACCCTGTCTCAAAAAGATAACAACAACAACAATAAAATTCTAAATAAAGATAACTCAATGAGATTGAGACAACTGGGCAGAGTTTTGGGAAGCTGACCGCAAAAAACAAGACATATATTGTTTCTCTCAGAAGTGCCTTTCCCCGCTAATTTGCCAAAGGAATCAGAGATCTCACGTACTTGCTCATGACCTGGAAAGAGAAGCATGCCTCAGAATAGTTATTCTTGACTTTGTCTTTAGAAAGTGCAGAAACTCTACTATGGGACAGAACTGAATGCAGCTGGGTGATCAGCGAGGGGTTTCCCAGGCCCTGGCTTCCCTGATATGCAAGCTTTAGTCCCACTCAGAATCATGCCCCCTCCCAGGGACCGCCGTGATGCCTTTTCCTTCCTGCTCCTGTTAAAGGTGCCGGTGTTGTCCAGCCACAAGGAGGCAAAAGCTTGGCCAGAATCATTAGAACAACAGATTCCTCTAAAGTGGGGAGATCTGAGTGGACTATTGTTTAAGCAGAGGAGATTGTCAGGAAGCCACATAGGAAATAGGTGTCTGCAGGGAAAGTGCCTGAGTGACAGCCAAACTCCAGGGCCCTAGTTTTCGAGGGGAGATGATTGCTCTCACTGGCTATTAGAAGCGGAGTAATCTCATATCAACTGCTGACTTCTCTGAACCTCAGTTAGCTCATCTGTACAATGAATACAAATCACTGCTGCCCCGGCTGTCTACTGGGTTAAAAGATAGGGTAGACAGAAAAGGGCTCACAAACAATTCCTATCAGAAACTGACAAGTAATTACAGTTATGACCAATATTATACCACCTCCAATTGGAATGAAGTGTAGTAGCTACAGTTTTGAGCCCCTTCTTTGTGCCATGCTTTTCCAGCTGTGTTCCAAGCCTTGTAATCTTCACTTCTTTCCATAGGGGGAAGCTGAGAACCTCAAGAGAGTGAGTAATCTTCCAAAATCCATCAGCCATGGATTTTGGCAGAGTGTGAGTTTGAATCTAGCTCTGGAGAATCTCTGTTATCAGTCTGTGTCTAATGAAGAAGAAACAGGCAAAACTGTACATTAAAAGTTAATGTAAAAACAAAAATTATAAGATTGAGAGCAGGAAATTTAAGAGATACTGTTAAATCTTTGCTTTGTTTAATTTTACACTGAAAGTGGGTTCTCACACATTGGCATTGCTCAGCTGTGGGCAGAGGCAGTAAGAAAGGAACTCAGACCAAGGCGGGCTGCAACCCTGGGGCCCTTCGTGCAGGGCCGGTGGGCAAGGGCATCCTTGTATTCCTTGCCCGAGGGCAGGCTGCCTGGGCATGGCCTCAGCACAGCCAAAGCTGGATTGCTAAGAACAGGTAGAAAGGCAGGGCAGGCTGTGCTTGCGCCTTTAGCTCCGTTTTGTCCTCATACTGCACTGGAAGGAAAGGCTGCGTATTTCCCTGGGGCAATTTGGCAATGCAATGTCTGTGTGGCATTTTCATGTCTTAACCTCTCTGTTCCCTTATTGGCACCATTGTCCCTTATTTCTCACTTTTAACTCCTTCTTCTTGAGTTTCTTTCTCTTTTTTGACCTTTTCGGCCTCCTTAGTTCTCGTGTTCAGTCTCTTCTTTTCCCTCCTGGTGGCTGCCTCCCCATTGCCCGGACACACTGTATCAGCGAATCCCTCAACAGTGTCCTATCTAACTTTTTTATTCATTGCATGATTTATTTTTAGCCTGAAACAACTGCATCCTAAAAATGGAGTCCCTAATGAGCCAGAGGCTGGGCAGAGAGCTATGTAAAGTATCTGGGGCTGGGCCACCAGCCTCTGGCTGGCTCTTACTCTGTGTGTGAACCTCCACTGTGTCCTGAGCCCAAGACTGCACAGCTTGCAGGACGCAAGGTGGTGAGGGCAGATCAGGCTCTCTCTCCTTACTTGGCTCAACAAAACCCACTAAGAGTTTTCCTGCACGCGCTATTTTGGAGAGAGGAGAGAGAGAGAGAGAGAGAGAGAGAGAGAGAGAAACTTTTCCCAAATGAAGCAAATGAAGAGAACTCATCTACTAGTTTTGGGAGTCTACTTGCTGTCCTCTTGCAGGGCAGAAGAGGGGTTGAATTTTCCCATATATGATGGGAAGGACCGAGTGGTAAGTCTTTCAGAGAAGAACTTCAAGCAGATTTTGAAGAAATATGACTTGCTTTGCCTCTACTACCATGAGCCGGTGTCTTCCGATAAGGTCGCCCAAAAGCAGTTCCAGCTGAAAGAGATTGTGCTAGAGGTGAGTGTGTCCCTGCGTACCTGAGCAAGGGGCGGTGAGCCTTTGGTCAGGGGCTGGGATGTGGAAATGAGGGCATGGGGGTAAATATTCATGTCTGCTGCATTTCAGTCTCATGTGAACTAAACTTCAAGGAGGTATGGGGCCAAACTCCATGAAAGGCACTGGACATTGTGCACAGTGGTGGGTCTACTGCTATGTCACAACTCTTTCTTCTTGGTTTCTCAAGACTCATGTCCCACATGGTTTCATTGTTTTTTTCCTGATAGAACGTTCAGACTGTTAAACTACTGGTTGAAACAAAACTCAGTTATTAGTGGGTTTTATGTGGTATGCAATTCCCCACTCTTTGCTGCTCCTATCTGTTCTCCCCTTGATTCTGGAGAAATACGTCTTTTGACCTTCCTGTCTTTCTGGGTCCGAGGGAGGGCACCCCCATATGGTTTTTATCTCCTGTGATTTGGCTTCTCAGCAGCATTAGAGTGTAGCTGATTGATCTTCTGAGCTGCATATTCATTAGCAGGGATTTTTATTCGCTCGGAAAGTTCTTAGTGTGAGCTTAGGCCAGACACTGAAGTCACTTCTTATTTTATCTGCATTGCATGGCCTGTTGGTCACCTGGCACTGGGGCCATGTCTAATCCTTGGTGAGTGCCACAGAAATGATCCCAACAGCTACTCCTAGACAGCTGGAGCCACTTACACTTCAGGAGCTCCTGGGCCGCCAAGAGCCCTAGAGGGCACCAGGGCTCCTCCTCAGTTCTCAGTCCTGGCCTGGGCACAAACCTGTGGAAGGAGCAACTTGAGATTGTGCAGTTTATTGTCAGTACAGTCACAGAACTCAAGTTAGTCAAGTAGGTTGCCCTCCAGCCCAGGTGAATTTCAATTAAAAAGGATAGACTATGATAAAATCCAGCAAATCCATCATGAATATATCAAAATATCTTAATTCAAAAAGCACTTCAGAAAGTATCTCCTGATCCTAAAAAGAGCTCTGATGTTTTAAAAATATCACCACTGCCTTTAAATTTTCCCTTGTCTCCAGAGGCTCAGGGTAGAACCTCAGTTTCCTTCTGCATTTGCAAAGAGAAAAAAAAGCAAAAGTGCTTGTTAAGTACTCATACTGTACTTAAATGGGAAACTCACTGGGTGGAAAAAAAGCAGACAGGGAGCAGAGTTGTTGCTGGCCCTGTTACATCAGCACTTATGTTATCATTTCCATCTCCATCTGCCATCCTCAATTACTAAGAGACTATGGAAAAGTTCATTGAAGGCATATGGATTCTGCTTCCTGTGTTCATCATGGTCCAGTTAGCCCAGAACTCAGAAAGAATGCCTATGTGTGGCCAGGACAAGAAATGACAGTAATTTCTGACTCCCTGTCATATTAAAGTGTGTGTGTGTGTGTGTGTGTGTGTGTGTGTGTGTGTGTAAGTTTATACTACCCTAAGTCTATACCTTTCCAGAGACTGAATTCTGTGTTCCCATGCAAAATCATGAGAAGGGACTCTGTCAGGCTCTCCAACCTTCCAGACATCTTTGCTCCAATAGTGTCCTTTCCTGCATGGCTCCTGTTCCTGCAGAATCTGTTGAAGGGAAGTTGGACACAGGAGCTAACTTGAAGGAGCTCAAGATCCCTAAGCAAGAGTGGGCATGACTAGAGCAAAGAAACACAGCATTTGCCAGAATCTCTGAATTTAAATTTTGGCTTTAAAATTTAAATTTTGCCTTTAAAAACACAGCATTTTCCAGAATCTCTGAATTTAAATTTTGGCTTTGCCTCTACAGGCTACATGATCCAGGGCAGGTTACTTAATTTCTTCAATTCTCATTTTCTTATCTATAAATATGGCAAAATGACAATTATCATACAGGCTTGTGGAAAAGTTAATAACAAATTAGCACTGATGGAATGATTACTGCTTGCAGTGTTGGTTCAGAGTACTTTGTGCATGTTTGTTCATTTAATCCTTATAACAATTCTGTAAAGTGAAGAGAGTCTCTATTCCCATTTTATGGAGCACAAAAGACAAAGTTCTCCAAAGTCACAGAATTAGAGCAAGGAAAGGCTGTTTCATCCCTATTGTGCAATTCTTGGAGTCAGTTTAAGGATCTTTAGGTACTTTGTTGAGGATCTTTTTAAGCATTTTCCTCAAACAGATTTGTGTAGCTCACGTCTGAGCCTGATGATGCTGGCTGGGTCAGCATTAGAGCCCAGGCACACAAAACCTGGAGGTGCTACTCATTCAGGAGCACAGCAGAGAGGGGCCTTGGGCACTCTCATTAGAGCAGGAGAGGGCATCACCTTTGTTGAGGTACCTGTCAGATGCAGGCTCTGCTCTTCAGAATCTAGAACAAAATGGCTTCAGAAATCCTACAAGTAAAAAGAGAGGGTTGATATGAGACTTTTCTTCCTGGTCAAAACCATCATTTTGTTCTTAATCTCAAGGATCCCAGACTTGTACTAAGAAGGAAATTTTTCTAGTTCCAAGGCTATGGTTGTCCATGACAGGAAGAGAAAAGAGGAACAGCTCCCAGGCACCAAGTCAGCGAGGGCTCAGTTATTGCACCTGGATGCCCCAGGGCGTCAGGGTGCCTTGCCTCCTGATGGTTTGTGAGGCTTTTTATTATAACTCAGAGTTATCATTAGTTACTTAGTAGCCTTCTCAGTTAGAAGAAGGCACAGTATTGGAACCACCGTGCCAGAGAGTCTTCTAACATGGCCAGTTTACAGGATGAAATGCTTGAGAGATGCTGTTCTATGACCTGGACTACCAAACCAGATAGACCTGCATCCAAATCCTTATCCATAAAATGGACACAATTGTGATATGAGGACTGAGTGAGGCCATGTGGCAATAGCGTAGCTTCTGCTACACAGGCGACACCAAATACCGACCCATGCTCAACACTTTCAACAACCTTGTCAACCCCTTTTGTTAAATTAGGCCTCTTCCTGTTCTCAGTGACATTTCTGTCTCCTTCTCTTTGAGAGGTGCTTTGAGTTGTCTTCTCACTTTCCTTCCAAATCCTACTAAACTATATCTGCCTGCAGGGGCGTGTGTGTGATGTCTCCCTTCAGATTTCTCAGCCTGTGAGAGTAAACTGAATTCAAAGCAAACTTAATAATGCAGAAGCAAAGCAATGACAACTCCAAAATCTGAATCAAGTTCACACTGAGCAAGGATGATAGAGAAACTCTTGTAAAATAAAGTGCCCTTGAATGAATGGGCTAGACATAGAAAAATATGAGTGGAATTCCAGCTGTCCACGCATAAGCAATATAGCGACCACAGAATGGGTTCCCAAGAAGTCGAAAAGTGGCATTGCCATCTAAGCCAAAGTGGGGAATCATTTACTTCTCTCTCTTCCCCTTCTACTTCTACTTCTACAGATCTTATCCTTCTCTGCAAAGCCTATATCCTTTCTCTGTACCACTCCATTGCTAGGAAAGAAGGAATAAAAAGGACATGTGATTTTTCCTCATGAGTTTCCTACTTAAACATAAAGAAATTTATGGCCACTTACACCTTCCCCTGAAGAAAAGGAGAAAAAAAGACATGTGTGGACCTGAGAGGTCAGTGTTAGGGTCTCTAGGTACTTTCCAATTCCTATTCACACATCTAAAATTTGAAGCTGATACTATTAATGGAGCACGTGTGATTGGGAGGAAGTGGAAGGTAGGGACCTGTTAAATACATCAACCTATAATACATTTATTGTATTGAGGGAAGTCATAAAGATATTTCAGTAAAGTTCATATTTTAGAACATGAAAATAAATATCATGAATTCATGAATGAATTAATCAAATATTCAACAGATACACAACAATCTTAGCACAGTTAAATGAACAAGTGAGCAAATATGTAGATGGCAAATGAGCAGCGTACTCCACATTGTGAATAGCTGAAACTGGTTCATTTGTTTAACATGAACCAGGTCCCCTGGACTGGGAGGCAACCTGGGTCTTGGCACAGATATAGCCATGAACTTTGTGGTTGAATACCAGGTTGAATACCAGGTTGACCGGTTGTTCCTCTAGCTTTTCATCAGGGTGCAGCTAGAGTTCAAAGTCTAAACCCTCTGTGGGATACCAGTTTTTTCTGCTTTAGAAGGACTCATTGTAGCTCATACTGAGAAGGTATGGGGATATTTTGCTCCCATCAATGAAACACCTGCCTAGAGTATTTTCCCTAAGCTTTATTGGGTAGTAAATGGCAGGGCCACTTCTTAAGAATTACTGGAAATATTCTATCCTTAGCAGGAAGAGTTACTGTTATGACTAACTCCTCAGTGCTGGTTACTTTCTAATATTTTAGATAAAGATTCTAGAATGATTCTTGCTCATCAGGCACTGTGGAGTGAAGGAGGGTGGTTCCAGCATCCATGGCAGAATCCAGAGTGAGAATCCTATGTAATGCAAGCCTCTGGCTTCTGCAGCTGTCAGGTTGGTCTCTTGATGACACTGCTCTCAGTTTAGGATTTATTTGGGGAAAGGGATGACACACATCTCTTTGGTTACCTGGTCACTTCATCCATTTCTCCAAAAGAGATGGCAAATCCAAGAACCTCGAAAGTATGTGGATGTATAACCCTAAAATGTTATGATGTTTAAGGGGCCCTACAGGAAAGCTCAGAGAGAAAGGGTAAGTGTTGCGCAGTGTAAAGCTCAGTCTTGTGAATACCAAACTAGGTATATTCATCCTTTCATTCATTCATGAAATACTCATCTTACAAAGATGCAGATGGTGTGAGCCTTGGCATCCAAGATGTTCCTCTGCTGTTGACGATAACCTGTCACTTTCTTTAGGTCTATGCTTAAAAGTCATCTTATCAAAGAATTTTTCTCTCTGATCGCTTGTATGTCATACTCTCCAAGATTTCTGCTTCCTCTATTTTCCTTGGTAGTACTGAGGTGACATATCACACATTTTCTGACATGCCCCCCAAATTTAAAATCTGCAAAGGTAAGGACTTTGTTCTATTTACTGCTGTACCCCAGCAGCTGGAGCAAGATCTAACTGGTGGGTATTCAACAGTTTTTGTTGAATGAAAGTTGAATGAACAGAAGGGATGGAGAAGAAATAACGCTTATTATAAACTTATAAGCTAAGCTCAATGAACCTACTTTACACAATCTGTTTTGTTGATTCTTACAACATACTATCATATTACAGAGAAACAAGCCAGAGAGTTAAGTGCAGTTAACAGTTAAGTGCAGATGGTTCCAATTCACAAAGCTATCAAAATGGCATAGCATGAAGCAAGATTTGAACCAGTAACTTGTAAATGTCATGTTCTTTCCCCTGCACCAGGGAACAGCTGAGAGAATATCTATCTTTATAAATTTATAAATTATCCAATTTATAAAGAATAAGAGTCTTTATTTTAAACCACAATTATCAATTCTAAATTATACAGTTGAACTATGTGTGTACCCTAAATGACTAACATGATTAAATGAGTTAATGCTTAGTCCTTACTTAGAATTTAATAAATGACGGATGGACAGCAAAGGGTGGAGAATAGAAAAAAGAAAAAGCAAGGAATTATAAATGCATTAATTATTTTGGAAACATATTTTCCTTGACCTCTTTTAAAAATCAAGTTAAAATAAAAACTTTAAGAATTGAGTAGAATAGTAAACAGGTTGAATTTCTCAGATTCAAAGAACTGTGTACTACCCTCACTTAATCCCACTGAAATACAGGCGTGTTAATCAAACTTTCTGTTGCTGGAACAAAATAGTTGATAAAAACAACTTCAAAGAAGGAAAGATTTGTTTTAGCTCATGGCTTCAATGGTTGGAGTTCCTGGTCACTTGGTCCAGTCACTTCAGGCCTGTGGTAAAGCAGAACGTCATGGTGGGGAAGGTGGATGCCCACATCAGGTGGCCAAGAAGCAAAGAGAGAGGAAGGGACTGGAGTCCCCTATGCCCTTAGAGGGCATACCCCCAATAATTTCATTTTCTTCCACTAGGCCTCTGCTCAATAGTGACTTAGGCTGGTGAACAAGCTTTTGGTCCAGATTCAAACAATAACAATGATTATAGCAATAGGTAAAGCTGGTTTTTTAAACTATGAAACTCAGCCTATCTCTATTTATATCTTTCTTTCCTTCTTTCTGTCTGCCTGTCTTAAGGCTCTATAAAGTTGAGCCTCCATTCTAAACCTACTTAGCACTGGCAAATATCCCAGTAATTGCTTTTCCAAACCCCAAGGCAAAATGAAATGTCTGGAGTCAAGTAATTCCACAGATGGAGGGATGTGGGAATACTGGGCAGAGAACAGTGGTGCACACAGGATTTGGGTATTTTTTCCAAGAGTTCACTGCCCAAAGATGGCTCTCACCAAACTTGCACCTGCTGCACTCTGAAAAATCAGATGAGGTCAGGCTTATTTTGGTTTGGCTTTGAGAATGAATCCTCATATGGAACCCAATCTGTCCCAAGAGATGCCCACTCATAAATGGCAGTGCTGGCGAAGGTCCCGTGTCCTGGGACTATTGGACAAGTGTTTCCTGGCTGCTTCTCAGTAACACAACTGATGCTTGGAGTGAGATGGGGAAAGAACAAGGAACACTAATAGTGCGGTTCAAGTTGATTATAGTTGAATTCTTCCTTTCACTATATAATTAACAATGAAATAAAGATTTTACAAAGTGGAAAATGCACTGATGATTCAAATTTTAGGAAGGGGAAACTTTTTTTTTTTTACTATCCCATCATGAAAAGCCCTTAATAATACTCAAGCTCAAACAGGATACCTACTGATTGTATTTCTTTTTTTTTTTTGTCTTTTTATCGGTACCGGGGATCGAACTCACAACTGCCTGCTTCCAAGGCCGGTGCTTATGCCGCTGAGCTAAATCCCCGGCCCCTTATTTCTGTATTTCTTTGAGAGCTCCTTTCAAAGTTATAAATTTCAAGATACCATGAAAGCTACCGTTATGGTAATATGACAAGGAATATTACAAAGTAAAAAGAAGCTGTGTACACACTGATAATCCCAGGACCCTGGGAAGATGAGGCAGAGAAATATCACATGTTCATGCCCATTTTGGTGAGACCCTGTGTCAAATTAAGAAAGGACTGGAGATGTACCTCGGTGTGGAGGTCCTGGGTTTAATTCCCAGAAGCACACAAAAAAGAAAGGAATAAAATTTGTTTCAGAGCCACAAGATTATTCTTTAAAAATAGCAGCCCTGTTTTTACAGTTTGCACTTTACTGGTTGACGCGGAATATTTTTGTGTAGTTGTCAGCTGAGACTGAAGGCACTTATAAAACGATTATTCCATTGAGAAAGCCAGTCCCCTGAAGAACTGAGTGTGTTTAAAGAACCCTCTGAGGCTTCCCTAGTTTATAAACTAGATGCAGTGGAGCAGAATTATCCGGATAAGTTGTTTCTGTTTGGACAGCCATGCAGGAAGGTGGCCAGCATGCCATCTTGCCATGTGGTGGGCTGGGCAGGCCAGAGCTGCTCCAGAGTACCCACAGTGCCTGGCTCCAGGAGCTCCCTCCTGCTGCCTGGTGCCCCAGGCCAAGCAGGCCTATCCTCCCCATCTGCTGCGTGCCTGGCTGGCTGGGTGAGCCAATAGGTCTGCCTTCTCACTCTCACCTGCGCTGGCTCACGCCACTGTGCATTCAGCCTGAGCACAGTCTCCAGTTTGTTTATGAAGGAAACAAGAGCATTCCCTGAACAGGAAAATGAGAAGCTGTCAAGCAAATGACAATCAGTAACACAATGTCTGTCAGTGTAGGAGCAGAGATTTCAGCGGTAGACCTTGCTGAATTTGAGTCCTTGGGCTGGTTGTGAGGCCACAGCCAGGTCCTTTAATTCCCTAAGTCTCAGCGCTGCTTTGTAAACTGTGAACCACGATGTGTGCCTTCCTCTTAGGACATCTTTTGAAGATAAGCACATGATACGTGTGAAGTGACCTGGATATATTTGGTGCCTGAGAAACAGTTTACTTGAGCTCATACTATAAAAACACCTGAGACCTCCTACTTTCTGTGTGAGTTAGTTTTCCATGGCATTTGTTATCATTTGTTGATGCTATGAAAATAAATACTAACATCTCATAAAATTCAGCAAAGTGGTCTGCATTTTGACATGCACTACATTTGATGGAAGGAAGTTAGAAATTGTTTGTTTTACATTTAAGAGGGCTCTCCATGGGCCGAAGCACTCCTTACTGCCCTTGGAATAAATGAAGAGTGTACCTTGTGATACTTATTTTAAAAAGCAATGAAGTCTTGGGCTCCAGAAAGGTCCTGGGTGCTATGGGGCACTTGTTCCCAGGGAGGGCTGCAGAGGGCCTACTGGAGCATGCTGGGCTGAGGGCTGCCAGATTCTTTTTCACAAGCTCTTAGGCACAGAACCATGCTGAGAGAAATTAGAAAGGAGCATAGCCTACCCTCATGTGAGTTGAATCCATTTTTTTCCTTATTTATTTAGTTTAGTTTTTTGCCCTGCTGGGAAGAGAACTCAGAGCCTTCCCCATGTGCAACAAGCGTTCTATCACTAAGCTACACCCCTCTGCCCCAAATAAGATCTTTTTTTAATTTTCTATTTCCCATGGTGATGGAGATCAACTCCAGTTTTTAAAAAATCCCATGCAGTGATCTTGTTAGCATAAAATGAAAAAAGAAAAACCAGGTTAAAAATACTGGCCTTCAGGGACAAGCTCTGTAAGTCTGAACTTCTCAACATGCTACTCAAGAAAAGCTTGTGGCTGCATGTTAAAGTCCGCATAGGTCTTCAGTTTATAGGCCCTGGGCCAGCTGCATCATATCACCTAGGCCTGGCTAGAAATGCAGATTATTTCATTCCCTCCCAGAGCTGCAGGGTCAGAAACTCTTAGGTGGACCCTGTTGTCACCATCCTTAGCCCCAGAAAATGCTTTGAGATCTGTAGACTTGGCATAGTGGAGTTCTCCCTGCAGTGAGTGAACTTACAGGGCATAAACATTCACTAAGAACTTCTGTACATGTGACTCCTATAAAAATTCTCAGCCTCTCTCTCTCTCTCTCTCTCTCTCTCTCTCTCTCTCTCTCTCTCTCTGTATGTGTGTGTGTGTGTGTGTGTGTGTGTGCACGCACATGTGTGTCTAAAAACTGCAGAGCAGTGATGCTGACACCTGATCAGACTCACAGTTGATAAGTAGCCGAGCCACGATTTAGGCCCACTGGGCCTCTGAGACTGTTGGCAAGAGTAGAATGTAATGCATGAGAGCTGGAGGGTCAGGGCTGGACTCAGCAAGGTGGCTTAGTTTACTTGGCTTTGGAGAAGTTGGCTAATCTTTGTGTGGTTCTATTGCTCACCTGTAAACATTCAATTCAGGAGAATGTTGTGAAAATTCAAAAATTCATGTAGTGCAATTGGAGCAGTACTCAATGCAGTTAACACCGAACAAATGCTATTTCTGCTGTTGTTACTTTACGAATTCTCTGTTAGAAAGAGGAACAGTGCACAGTATCAGCCCTTGGGTCTCTTTTTTGGCACTGACCAAGTAGTAGGAAAAAACCAACAGCCTCACTCTCCCTAATGCTCTCTCAAGAGCTACTCATTCCAGCCCCAAGAGGCACCGGTATTTATTTGATTCTCATAAAATAGCTCTTCCCCTCCCTCAACCACCTCTTCCACAGACACATCATGCGTCCACCGCCCAGCTATACATAGCTCAGGCCCAATTTGAGGGCAGCCAAAAGTGACAGGAGATTACCGGACATAAACGTCAGTTCTCCAGTTGCAGGCGAGGACCCACAGTTGTTGAATAGTTTGACATGTTGCCAGATGGTATCAGGAACAGCGGGTAGAAGCAGCCGTTTGGCTCTTGGCTTTCACGGAGAAGGCAGGATTACAGCCAGGGTATTTTTAATGGCTGGCTGAGGGACATTCACTTTGGATAGAGATTTCTTCCCAGGATCCTCAGTTCTTGATTTTTTCCCAGATTCTTGCTGAAATTAACCCCACTATCTCTATTTAAAAAGTAGCCCCCTTTTTTCTTTACTTCTCCACTCATCTACCACTTTCTCTCTACCCAGAAAGGAAATTCATCTGTCTCCTCCAAAAACAATTCTTGGAAGTCATACAAATGCCGCTTTCTTTCTGTCTTTTCTCCTGGATCAGCCCCGATACATCTCAGGAAGGGACTAGATTTGAAACACATATATGGGCGTACTGGCTGCGCTGTCCTCTGAAGCTCAGAGACATTCTCTGAGCCCAGGGAGTGTGTCTTGCCTTTCACAGGCAAACTTCTTGAACAGTGAGTCACACCTGCTCAGTTCATCCTTGCCACCCACTTAACTGTTTAACGTCCCAAACTTTGACTTCTGTCCCAGCTTTTTCTCTGTAAGGTCAACTACGATTTACCAGCCCTGAAAGGAGAGATCTCTTGGGGCTCCCACCCAACCTTGACTTCCGGTACATTTGGCCTGACTACCCAGTCCTGGAGTCCTGGCTCAGTGATACTTTCCCTCCTCCTGCACCCCCAATAGCTCCTCTCTGCTTCCAGGATGGGCTTATCTTTAGCATTTGTCAACAAGATAGCTAGTTCCTGACTTGGTAAGTTTCTCATGCACTAACCTAAAGATGTCACTCACTCTAGATGCCATCATAGCTCTGTTTGGGACCTTTACCCTGCATGTAGGCTGTGAACTCTGGATCTGTATTTGTGCTAAGAAGCTCACCTCCATTTCTGACATGGTCTCTTGATGTCACTGTTCTGTGCTCCATTCTGTGCTGGAAACCCTGGATTATCTTGTTTTCACCTTCTCTCCTCACTGCAGAGTCAAAAAAGAGCTACAACTTTGAACTGGTTCCCAATCAGACCGCCACCTATAGAAGCAACTTCTTACTGCTCTGCCTTCATCTGAGACCAGAGCCATCTCTGTTCAGACCACAGCCTCAGCCTCCTCAGTGGCTTTCCTTCTCTCCCACTCTCCTTTCTCTCTTTCTGGTCTGTGCCTTCAAATCCACACTCCCTAAATGCTAATTTGTTTTCATATTTTTCTTCTTCTCAGACGACTCTCCAATCAGAACTTTCAGTCCTAGTGCTCAAAGCATTTTTCACTCTACTGTGCATTAAACAAAAGACTCCTTTCTGTCCCCCAAATAGAGTCTGTTCCAGTTGAGTTATACTGCTAAAATCAGCCAATCTGTTCTCCTACACTCCACACTCCTACCTCCAAACCTCTGTCCCATTTCTACTTCCTGGGATGCCCTTGTCATTCCACTCCACTCATCCACATACTCCTCTTTTTAGGTCTTGCTGGCCCTGGCCTCTTCTCTCCTAAGCAGCCTCCTCATTCATTCATTCAAGACATTAATTGTTTTGAGATCTACTTGTCTGCTCAAGTTCTACACTGGGTTCTAGAGAGAGCATGAGAAGAAAGTCAGACTCAGAACTGGAGCTCAGTCTGTCATATGTTTGGTTAATAGACAACCATCATGGAAGTCTGTGGGTGCTTACAAACTGAGAAAAGGCTGCAGAGGAAAAGTGCAGAGCACCGAGATGAGAACAGGAGTCTGGGAGCACCTTTTGGGGAGTTGAAGTTTTAGTGTGAATGTCAGGGATGGTAGGAACTGGTGATGAATGTGGAGAAGTCTTCTGGATAAATCCAAGGAGTATCTGGGCGCAGTGTATGTTATCGTGCCTTTGTGTGAATTTAGAACAAGATACCTCCTGTGAGGAGGAGAGCCTGTGCCAGCCCCAGGGCTTTGGGACTGTGGGAGGAGACTGTGTAAAGATCTGAGGCAGGAAAGAGTTAGATGTTCTGAAAGGCCAAAGGAGAATACACAACAGGAGATGCCCTGAATAAAGCCCAGCTGGCCAAATCATTCACAGCTTGTTGGTCATTCTCAAGGGTTTTAGTTTTATTCTAAAATGCACACAAAAAGTTAAATCTGTGGTATTCACCGCAGCCTGCTTAGCATGTGTGATCTGACCCCCTCTGCCCACAAGCTCTCTCAAAGTCTCTGTGGCCCTTGTTTTCATTCTAGGTGCTTTAGTTTTCCCTTGCAATAAGTCAGAATGTCTCTAAAGCTGGCATGTGTCTTTCTTACACATCTTTGTTTTCATACTTCCTGAAACATAGTAGATCCACAGGTAACTATTATTGTTTTCTCCGCTTTCTAATGCTTTAGGCTTCAATTTTTTTTTTTTTTGTCTTTTTCTTTTTTACCAGTACCAGGGATTGAACTCACAACCACACACTTGCAAGGCATGTGCTTATGGTTCTGAGCTAAATCCCCAGCCCCTGGGCTTCAATATTTTTGAATTGGCACAAGATCCGGCTGCCTTAATATCAAGAAGAAAATCTAACATTTATTAAGCCTGTCTTCGTGTCAAGAACCATGCCAAATGCATCATACCTTTATTTCAGTTAATCTTTAAAACAGCGCTGTGAAATAGATATTATTACTGTCCACGTTTTTCAAGTGCAGTCATAGTACAGGCTTGTGACCAAGTCAGGAACTCAGGTCTCTGAGATCAAGCTCATGCTCTTAATCACTTGGATCTACTATCCATGAGTTATTTAAAGATGACATCTATTTGGACCATATCAATATAGAGGTAGCAGTGTAGCAACAAATACATACAAAATACAATACTTAAAAAGAGAAGAAAAGATACATACTATAATTATTCATTTCTTTACTATTGAATTATACTTCTTATTAAATAGAACATTTTTTGGGGGTGGAAGATTGAGACAGGGTCTTGCTATGAGGTCCAAACTGGCGTTGAGCCCACTACATAGCCCAGGCTCGCCTTGAACTTGTGGCAATTCTGCCTTGGCTTCCCAAGTGCTAAGATTACAGACATGCACCACCATTCCAGGTTCTTATTATGTAGAATATTTTAAAAGTACTTTTTGTACACCAAAGAATCAGTAACAAGTCAAAACAAACCCTAGTATTTCTGGAAGGAGTGAGCACTGTGCCAGTACCCAGGCATTTCACATAATCAATTAATAGACAGCACCATTCTGCAGAATGGACTAAAAATAGGCAAGACTGAGAAATAACCAACTGAACCAAATCAGCAGGTGAATGGTTGCAAATTTCAAGAAAGAATTGCAATTGCATCTCACGAGTATTACAGGTTTTTGGACATTCAGGAAACATTGACTGTACCTTTTCCTCATAGACAAGGAGTAACCCTAAGTCAGTGTATTAGGTGACAATTTCTTCTTGTCCTCTTGTCTTACAAACCTCTTGAATTTGGGAAGTACTTGGGCCAGTTCATCCATTCATTCCCAAGTGTCTCCAAGGAACTGTACAAGATACAAAAGAAGCACAGACTTTCTCTTTCGGGAGGGAGGAATCACAAGATAGAACAGACTTATACTTAACCCTAATGATTACAGTACATCCCCATGTGGTGTCCATGTGATGTGCTACTGGCATTGCAGAAAGGAGGCCAAGATGAAAGATGGGCCTAGAATCACGCTCCATAGTAATGGGTGGCCACAGATAATGGTGACCTGAGAAAGCACATGAGACTGGGATGAGGCAGAGAAGAGAGCAGGTGAGCTGGAGATTTAGAGCTGGAGGAAGGTCGAGGGAGACAAGGCTGAACTGAAGCATGGGGTGGACAGAGTCCTGCCTGCCCTGCCGGCCCAGCAGAGCCTCCTGGACTGCAGAATTCTCATCAGGAGTTGCTCTAGGAGGTCCCAGGCTCTCACAATAGCTATTCTCCCCACTCAGTAGCAAAGTGACCTTGTTACATGGGTTTTTGCCAGTCTTGGCCACCCATGAGCCACCCATGAAAGTGCTTGCTAGGGCTGAATGCTCGGATGGACAGACAATGGGCCTAATCTGGATGGTGGGGAGAGGAATGGAGGGCAGGCTGCTGCAAGCATTGTGCATTAGGGTGGTGAGGAAGAGGCACTCTTGGCTCAGTGTGGCTTCTTGGTCCACTTACTATTACCTACTCAGTCTACATAGATAGAACGTGTAAACGGTTGTGCTTGGTTAACCAGGAAATCAGAAAAACAGAGTTGATTTCAGGTGAGGTAGCATCTCCCACCCATATGTCTTCAAAAGTCACATCTAAGTTTCAGGTGATACCTAGGAAGCTGTACTCTGTGCACCCCGGGGAGTCACATACCTGCATTATCTAAAAACATACAAATGTGGTGCATGTCTAGGGAATGTTGGAGTTAAATTCTCCCTTTAAATCTTCTGGAAGGAATGAGCAGATAAATCTCAGATGAATTTATTTTTCTTTCTTCTATTCTCACTGTTATTAGCACTTCTACACCAAGGGCAGAGAGGTCAAAAGAGCCTCTAGTTATGGTCTTTAAACTTCAGTGTACATAAGAGCCACCTAGTGCTTTGGTTAAAATGGAGTTTTGTTTTAATTTGCATTTTTCAAATGACCAGTGATGGTGAACATTTCTGCATGCATTTATTTGCCATTTGTATATCTTCATCTGAGAACTGTATGTTCATCTCCGATGCCCATTTTTGGAAAGAGCCTTTGAATTTGGGGGTTCATCTCACCCTGGAAAGAATGGTTATCATCAAGGAAACAACTGATAGGGGCTGGGGATTTAGCTCAGTGGCATAAGCACCTGCTTGGCAAGCAGACGGTTATGAGTTCGATCCCCAGTATCAATAAAAAGTTAAAAAAAAAACTGATAGCAAATGTTGACAAGGATGCGGGAAAAAGAAACACTTCTCCACTGTTGGTGGGAGTGTAGACTGGTGCAACCACTGTGAAATTAGTATTGAGATTCCTCAAAAAACTAGGATTGGAGGTTCCATTCAATCCATAGTCAATCTACCAATCTGAAAAAAACAACAGAACTGCAAAAATACGTCATAGAAGTAAAACAGGAAAATGAATAAATCTTTAAAATTAAGAAACAAAGAAAAAACAAGGTAAGAGAACAAGGTATTCTCATTTAAAATAGTTCTGGAAGTTCTCATCAGTATAAGGAAACAAAAAAGTCATACAAATCAGAAAGGAAGAAATTATTTGCAGATACCAAGAT
This sequence comes from Cavia porcellus, assembly GCF_034190915.1. Lineage (NCBI taxonomy): Eukaryota > Metazoa > Chordata > Mammalia > Rodentia > Caviidae > Cavia > Cavia porcellus. The sequence continues at coordinate 136,148,049 of NW_026947484.1, read as the reverse complement.
TATTTACATAGAAAATTTCAAGAAACCTACAAACAGAACAAGATAAGCAATCTTTAAAATTTTTTTAGAACTAATAAGTTTACAAAGTTGCAAGATGTAAGATAAATATTTTAAAAATTGTATATTTATATGTCATCAGTAAACATATGTATATTAAAATTTTAAATGTAATACTTTTAAGATAGTCAAAATATTAAGTCTTTTGGTACTAGTCTAATAAAACCTGTCTTTATATACTGAAAACTTGGCAATGGTGAAGAGAGAAATCAAGAAAGATCAAATAGGTATGTCATGTCCATGAATAGAAGAGTCAACTTGGGTAAATATATTCTCTCAAGGCTGATATATAGTTTTAATTCCTTAAGATTTCTTTGTAGATATAAACATGTTTATTTCAAAATGTTATGTAAAACAAATGAACTAGAATAGTTAAAGCAATTTGGAAAAAGAAAAGATAGGAAGACACGGTCTACTTTCAAGGCTTGTTGTATAACTATTGGAATCTGAACTGCGTAATATTGGCAGACAGGCAGACATACAAATCAATGGACCAGAATAGAAAGATCAAAAATAGAGAACTCATAAATGTTCCACTGAATTTTTTTATAAAGGTGCAAACCCAGTCCAACAGATGAAAGATAGCTTTCAGCAAAAGGTACTGCAGCAGTTGGATATCTATTGAAAAAAAGAAGAGCATTGGCCTCACTCATATTTAACACAAAATACATCATGGACTTAAACATAAAATATAAAACTTATAGAAAAAACAGGGTGCAAAGCAGGATGGGGAGCTAAGCCAAGAGTGGACAACATCAAAAGCTCAATAAATAATTGAAAAAATTGTTACATTAGACTTTCTAAATATTTTAAACTTCTGTGAAAGACCTTGGTTTAAAATATGAAAACACAAATTACATTGTTGGAGAAAAATTTATAAAGTACATTTTTTATAAAGTTGCCATTAAAGATTTCTAAAATCTGAACAATGATAAAACAACTCAAGTAGAAAATGGACAAAAGGAATGAATAGGTATTTAATAATAAGCATGCATATAGCAAAATAAGCACATTGAAAAGTATGTTCAAAACCATAAGCCATTGGGAACATGCAAATTAAAATCACAATAAGACATTACATACCTATCAGACTGAGTAAAAATTTTAAAAAATGACCAGTGACACTGTAAACCACTGCCAAGGATGTGGAGAAAATGGATCACATGGACATTGCTCATGAGAATATAAAACAGTGCAACTTCTTTGGGAAAGAATTGGGAAGTTTCAGGAAATATTAAACACAAACTACCATACAACATTGTGAGTATAGCAAGACTGTGTTAAAACTAATATTTAACTCAAAAACCTATACAGATATCTTTGCACTGCTCTGGTCCTAATAGTCAATAACTAGAAATAATCCAGATGCCCTTCAGAGGGTGAATGATTATATACCCTGCCTTACATACATGCCAAGGAATTGTACTTTGCAAGGAAAAGGAGCCTGTAATGCATGCGACAGTTTGAATGACTTGTTGGGGCTAATTATGATGGATGAAAAGATTCAATGTCTAAAGGTTATAATTCCATTTACAAAACATTTTTGAAATGGCAAAATTATAGAAATGCAGAACGGAAAATTAATGCTTTCCTAGGGCGAAGGAGTGGGATGGGGCGGGAACCAGTGGCTGTGGCTATAGGGACAACAGATGGATTGTAGCGGTGACAGCAGTGTCAATGTCAGTGCTACTTTGGGATGCTGTATCTCAGTTTTACAAGATCTTATTAGTGGAGGAAACTTGATTAGATAAGAGTATAAGAGGTCTCTCTGTGTAATTTCTTAAAATTGTATTTTAACTAATAATATTGTATGCAGTTTAATTTTTTATTTTTTTAAAAAATTTTACTTAAAGAGAAAAAAGCAAAACAGAAAAAAGGGCAGAAATAATGCAGAATTTCAAAAAAAAATAAACAGTAAGAAATCACTAGTTGATAAATTACGTACTGTCATCTTAGAAATAGTCATTCAAGTTACAAAATTAAAACATACAAAGTGGAAATATGCAGTTTAATTTTTAAAAAGTAGTGTTTGGGTAGGTTGCAGCTCAGTGGTAAAGCACTTGCTTCGCATGCACAAGGTCCTGAATTTGATCCTCAGCACTGAAAAAAACCGCAGTATTAGTATTTCACAGTCTCTTTGGTAACTTCCTATTTCTATTTCCAGCCTGCATTCAGCCAGGTGATGATAATTAGATCTCTGTCAATGGCGAGTTTCCCTTCTTGCTCATGCGTAAATTTCAGGAAAGTCAGCACAATGCCAGCTTTGCACTTGGTGTCACCTTATGTGCTGCCATCCACCAAGAGTAGTTTTCAGCCATCTCTCCACCTAGGATAGTGCTGCACCCTCCTCGCCTGTCAGCCAGCTTGAAATTGAAGCACAGGCCTCTTTTATTCCTGGGTCCCCACCTCAGGTTTACTTGGCAGCTGCGAGAGGGGCTCAGGGTGACAAGGGTGTCAGATATCCATAGGTGTTAGAGTATTCTGCTTCCCTTCTCCTTCCCCTCTCTCCTTCCCTGGGGCAGAGACGGTGGTACGATCTTCCAAACCTTACTTCTTAATTCTGTTCCTTGGATGTTCTACCTTCGGTTCTTGGCACTTCACTGCCTTATTCTTCTCCTGAGGGACAAGTATAGGCTCCCGTTGCTGCTGCTTTAAATGCTCACAGAGCAGCAGGAAGTTTGGAGGAAAACCCTTCTGCTAGTACATGCGAGCACTGTCTTGTGATGTCTCTGCTGTCTGTCTGCTGTTACCCCACTTATCCACCTATTTGTCCCTACAGCTTGTGGCCCAGGTCCTGGAACATAAAGATATAGGTTTTGTGATGGTGGATGCCAAGAAAGAAGCCAAGCTTGCCAAGAAACTGGGTACGTGTGATGTTTGAGATTTTTCAGGAAGAAACAAATGTATATTGCAAAAAAAAAAAAAAAAAAAGTGCAGTTGTCCTTACTCTTGTATGATAATTGGGTTACATTTTGAATATAGATGAAATGATCTCATCTATCTTGGATTGGGAAAGAGTTTTATAAAAGTATATCTAGGCCTGAATTTAATGGTTTAACATCCACCATTTAATAAATCTTTGTGTTAGTGCCATGAAGAGGATCTCCCAGAAAAACCAATACTAAAGACCTAGGCTTTGATTTCTAGTTCCTAAAGTAAACTGAAATACCATCTCCTCTGTCTCAGCATACAGAGATCTTGCTAAGAGAGTTAAATTCTCTCCTTCCATCTCCTGATTTTCTCATCTCTTGGCAGAAGCAACTGACAAAAGATAACACTAGAAGAAGTAATTCCAGGGTCTCAGGGTTTCTCATTTAAGAATGAACTCCAGCTGGACATTATCACCCAAAATGAGAGGGAGGCTTTAGGTGAGATATGGTTAAGCCACTACATGATGGCACTTGTAATCTCTTGTGTCAATATGTCATGCTTAAGTGCAAATGCTCTTTAAGATTCTTAACCTGTAATCCCAAGGAGGAGGGATATAGGTAATCCCCCATTTCCAAACACCCTTGCTCATGTGCTGGATATTTGGGTTTTTCTGCATGACTAGTGAAGGATGGCTATTTAAAAATAGCAGGAGGTTATAAAACAGAACCTTTGAAGAGAGGTTAACTGGATTTGCAGTGGTAAGCACAGAAAAAAAATAAATTCAGTGGTACTTCAATAAATACTTTCAAGTATATGAAAGTTTATTATCCTAGAAATCTACAAACAACTATTTTCTATTTTATTTTCTAAGAGATCAGCCTTTTAAAAATATTTAAATTGTGGCAGAAAAGTTAGACATAGGAAGAAATCAGGGCTCTAAAATGACAATGACTTATTAAGAATGCCTGGGGTGTCTCTGCCCCTGAAGACATAATAAGGAAGATTGTTTTTCCTCCTTGAGCATGGGAACAACATACAGTAAACTCTTTTCCTAGAGTCAAAAACAAGTGAATGAGTTCCCTCTCCTGTGCAACAGTTGACTGACACCTATTCATCTCTCTTTCCATTATTTAAATGAGTATGTTGTATTCTGGAGAATGTTTAGTAAGCTTAGAAAAAAATAGTGTTCTGGCAATATATAAATCTAAGGAGGACACATTGTGGAAGAATTGATAAAAATAAATTAGCGGGCTGGGGATTTAGCTCAGTGGCATAAGCGCCTGCCTTGCAAGCAGGCAGTCCATCCCTGGTACCAATAAAAAGGAAAAAGACAAAAATAAATAAATAAATAAATAAAATAAATTAGCAAAGTAATGACAGGCTTTAACATACATAAAATTCTCTCCAAATTCAGCCTAGAAGGGTGGAGCACTTGGTTAGAATTGGAAAGCCCTGGGCTCAGTCCCCAGTATTGAACAAACAAGCTGAGTGTGGAGGGACTGAGGGAAGCTCCTCAGGCTGCTCAGTCCTTGGGGTTTACAGGACATAGTTTTACTTGTGAATCTGCCCCTTGATCTTCATGCCCTCTTCTGTTTGCCTTAATAATTCAGCTTCCATCAGGCTGTGCCTGAGCTACTTTAGTAGCTTCCAAACTGGTTATGCTCCGTACAAAATCTAGCAGCAGTACACTGGCTGATGTTCCTTCCTTCCAGTACATTTTGAGATCAGTCATCACCAGCTATTCAAAAATACGTCATGTTGTTCTCTTGAGTAACCAACAGTGTGCCAGGGGCTCCTCAGATGAGCCTTGAGACAGACAGCAAGCTGAAGTCCAACTTCTTGTCCCTGGAGAGGCTGCAGATGAGTTTATTTGGAAAAAAGCATTCTCTTGCTAGTAGAGAAAACAATTTAAGGAATTAAGATGCTGTGCAGTTGAAATAAGTGGAAGCCTCAGCTGTTTCCCTGAGGAAAATGCAGTTTTCCAGCAAATATTTGTTAAAATATGCAACATTTCACCAAGAGTGCTGCAGGGCAGCAGAGGAAAAGATGAGGCCTTGCCTTGCAGTACCTATCAGCTCACAGGGTAAAGAGGGTGAGTGTGATTGTGCTAGAACAAGAATATGAGGCATTCAGTGCAGCCACGTACATTTATGGTTCATTGGTCATTGTGTCCAGGCTCCGTGCGAGGTTCTGGGGTACAAACAAGACAATGATCAGACCCTTACGGGATGCACCATTAAATGAGTACTTGCAGACTGATAATGGCATGAGCTCTTTGGGACTGGGTTAACCTTAGGAAAAATGTCATAAGCTGAGTTCCCAAAGAACTAACCAAGATGAGATGAGATGGAAATCACTCCAGTTTTGTATAACAAGAATATGATTAAAGTAACACACACACACACACACACACACACACACTCACACACACACACACACATGATACACTCTTTTGTCAGTATGTGAGCAAGAAGCAAAGAGCATTATACAAGGGACTAGGATTAGTTCCCAAAAGGACCACAGGTCAAGCCACAGGAATGGAAATAACAGAGTTGGCCCTAGATGTTGGAGGGACTTGAATGGTTGGCTAAGGAGTCAGATGCGCAGTAGATATTTTGATAAAGAGAATAACATGAGTTCAGCAGTATTTTTGGAAAATTTTTGGAGTGGAAAATAAATTTTTCTTTTAAATTAAAATCCAGGTGAAATTTTTAGTTCTTATTTCAATTTAAATGTCTATTTGCAGAGCCCCTCAGAAGTATTGTTCTGACAGAGCTTGTGCTTAGGTTAACTCTACTTCCACTAATCCTGACCCCGTGGTCACTCAAAGTGATTTTGTCCTTGGTCTTTTTCATTTCTTCCAGGTTTTGCTGAAGAAGGAAGCCTCTATATTCTTAAGGGTGATCGCACAATTGAGTTTGATGGCGAGTTTGCAGCTGATGTCTTGGTGGAGTTTCTCTTGGATGTAAGCATTTTATACAGTGGCCCTGTAAGGACATATCTGGACTCGTATATAGGGAGAGGTAAAGCTCCACAATAAGAACATAGATGCTGGATATTCTGACGTGGTCTAAGACAGGTTTCCCATCCTTTACAGAAGACTGAACAATGCCCATATCACAGTGCTATCTACCTTTTCTGGGAAGCTGACTTCTAAGTCACCCAAAAAACATGATTATTAGTGACCTGTGAGTCACAAATCTGGACCATGCAGTAGTTAAGTGTTAATTATTTTACAAGATCTACCCGACTATCCACTGAAATTCCCTTAACTAGCTCCAGGAGCTAGTTGCTGAGGAGGAGCTATGCAGTGGAGAGACAAAGAAGGCAACCAGTCACCCACAGAGAGAAAAGGAGTCATCCTGAGGTACCTTCAGTGCAGCATGAACAGGCTGAGCTAAAGTGTACCCCTAAATTACAGTAACTTTTAGTCATGAATACACCACACTCAGATCCATATGTTCAGACAAACAGAGGAAACACTAAAAAAATTTTATTCCTAGGTAAATTACAGTTTCAATAATATCTACGAAGTTAAATGCTGTGGAACACAGGCTCTGTACAAAGAACTTGCTGCTGAACATCCATACTGACCATTCCTTGTCTATCAGTTGGTATCCAGTGACTTATTGCTTTCTTTATACAACCTCAAAAACCATAGAGAAGGTCAGAAGTGAGCTGAGGACCACCTTCTACCAAAAATCCAAAAATGTGTCTGTAGTCTCTATCTAGCAATCTCATTGGCCTACTCTGACAAGACCTAAAAATGTTGGGAGACACAATGTCCTAACTCCAGGCCAACATGGCACTGCCTCAACTCCACCTGCTAGGAGGCCTTGGGAAATGATACTCTAGCTACTTTAAACAATGAACAGTGATTGACCCACATAAACAGTAAACTAGGGTTAAGATTCTGACTTGAACAAATCATGACTCTTGCAATGTGAATCACAGATGATTCTATTTTCAGTTTGTGGCGTTTGTCCTCGAGCTGGCTCTTCCCAAGTTAGTTTTATGATGGTCAGAAGCAAGTGATGCACCACACTTCCTCATTCATATCCCATGAGAGAGTAAAAAAACACCCCAAATCTGGCTTCAAACCACTGATCTTTTAAGAGTCAAGAAGAACATTTGCTTCGGCAAATTTAACCGCATTGGACTAGAGTTGGACGACCTGCCTATTCCTAAATTAGTAAGTGGGAATTAGTAAGTGGCAATATAGGTTATGAAATCAGGCCATTTGTTCAACAACTGATAAATGAAAGTTAGTACATATACACAATAAAATATTATCCAACTTCTAAAAAAAGGAATTTTGTAATTTATGGCAATATTAATGGAATTGGAGAACATCAATGTTTCTACCTATATGTGGAACCTAAACTAAAACAATTGAGCTCCAAACCAAGCAAAACATAGAGTGTTGGGTAGCAGAGAATGGGGTAAGGTAGGGAATGGGGAGATGGTGATCAAATGATATAAACTTGTAATCAGACAGAAGGAATATAGGGTTTTTGATTTAGATTTTTTTGTTTGAGATACATTGAATAGTGTGGAAAATACAGTAATTAATATATTATATACCTGTGAAATTGCTAAGAGAGTAAATTTCAATGTTCCCATTCCAAAGTCTATATTTAATTTGAGGTAATGTATATTTTGTTGACTTTACGGTTCTACACTATATTTATAATTCATAACATCATTTTGTAACCCATTAATCAATTTACAACTAAAATAAAGAAAAAATCTAGAAAGAGGAAAAAATTTCCTTCAAAGCAATCATCCCATTGCTTGAGTTAAAAATCAATTCTTCCAAAAATATAGCTGCTGTGCTGCCCAGGGCAGAGTGAGATGAATGGTCAAGGTCTGAATCACGAAGTCTACAGTAATTTCCCTCCAGAGAGCCTACTTCCCAACTAGGGAATATGAAAAGTTGTATTTCTTGAACATATTTGTGAGCATGTGTGTGTGGCATTTCAGTTAATTGAAGACCCAGTGGAGATAATCAACAGCAAACTGGAGGTCCAGGCCTTTGAACGCATTGAGGACCAGATCAAACTCCTTGGCTATTTCAAGAGTGAGGACTCAGAACGTAAGTTGTCTGTTAATCCTGCCTGGCAGTGGATGGCTGGGTTCCCAAGAAGCACTGTTGGATTATCCCAATAGAAGATGGATCTTCCATATTCCATTTTCTGGGGGGAACAGAGGCTGGAATTTTTTCTTTACAATGAGGCACATGTAGAAACACATGCAGGTCACTGGGGCTGAAAAATGTTAAATTTGGGTCAGGTGCTCAGGCCTCAAAACGGGTGGATGTGAGTGTGTGTGTGTGTGTGTGTGTGTGTGTGTGTGTGTGTGTGTTGCATGTGTGTAAGAGCCTCTCTTCTACTTTCTCACCTGCTCACATCCGCGATGCAGTCTCCTCTACCAGGGACCCACAGTAGGCTGTCCAAAATGCATCAGCACCTCCTCAGTCACGCACTAGAGAACTTCTCTGTCGATTGGAAAACAGCAGCAGAGAATTCGGGAAGGGATAGGCTTGGCCGCTAAGGACAGGGAACACTGCTGGCTCAGACCATCCCTGGCTGCCAGGCTGCCTGCCATGACCAACCACACTCTTAGGCATATTCCCTCTGCCAGCTTTGCAGCCAGGGTTTGTGTGGGCACAGACCCATCTTAGCATCACCACAGCTGTGCAGAGATGGGAGGGGCTGAGTAGATGTCAGGAAGAGGAGGAAGAGGGACGGGAAAGACAACTACTGGAGTACATTTTTAAAAAAGGAAATGGCTTTGGTGGCCTGGGCCCAGTGAGTTAAGCCTGGTTCTTGCATGTCAGCTTTGAAGAGAGGGAAAGGCGCAGAAGGGGTGGGTGTCAGAGGATCTGGTAGAATTGGTAGAACCAAGAGGTGCAAATATGGGCTGCATATGACTATTTCTAGAAATCCCAAACTACTTTGAAATTTTGTCAAACTCTTTCTCTCTTCCCACTAACATCCTTAATCAATTAACAGCCGCTTGTTTGCTCTCACGCACGCTCCAATTAACTCTCTTCTCGTTTGCTTCCCTAAAACCTCCATTCCCAGTGCTTAAAATGAATGTATTGGGGGTGTGCAGCCAGGAGTTCTGCCCCATTTCTGTCTGTGCCCATGTTACTATTTCAGGGAGCTTCTCCTGCCCTGCCCCACTTTATCCTTTCCATATGGAGAATTTCATGCTCACAACAAGCTCTTGACGTAGTTATCACTGTTGCCTATAATTTAATGATGATGAAAGGATACAACACACACAGTTAACTAACTCACCTATTAGCATACAGCTAGCAAACGGTGGAGTCACCATTTAAATTCCAGGAATCTGACTTCAGAGGTCACACATGTAACTGTCACAGCACACGTGAAATGTGGTAATGCTTGTAGGCATAAAGTGAATCTAAATTGGAAGAGAATTGGGCTTAGTGATTTTTTTTTTACTTTGTACTACATAATAATAATAAAATACAAAAATAGGAAATATATCACATGTTACTTTTTATTTTAAAGAGAAAAAACAGAAAAGTCAAGAAGCAAAAAATTAAAAACAACAACATAAGCAAAATGACCACAACAACAACAACAACAAAAAAATGGTGATATAGGATTTCAAAACAAGATGACAGGAATTTAACGATGATTCCTATATTGCATAAATTATTCTCACAGTAATTTCTCAGGCTACAAGGTACAGGCATAGAAGATGTATCAAATAATACATTTTCCCTTTGAGCAATTTCTTTCCCTTTTACAATATCTATTATAGCTTTTCCATCTTATTTACTCTTTCAGTTTTTTACACTAGCAAGACAATGCAGTATTTAAACATGCAAGTCTAATGTATTTCACTTATGAGTATGGTTTCTGGTTGTACCCATTTACCATAAAAGACTTGAGTTCATTGTTTTTTATGGCTGAGTAGTACTCCATTATATAAAAATAACACATCTTTTTTATTCCTTCCTGAATTGATGGGCACTTGGGTTGTTTCCAAGATTTAGGTATTACAAATTGTGCTGCTAGGAGCTCCAGTGGCTCAACTGATAGCACATGGCTCAACTGATAGCACATGGTACTTATACAAACTGTGCTGCTATAAACATGGGCACACATATATCACTGTAATCTGACGTTTTCAGTTCTTCTGGGAAAATACACAGAAGGCAAATAACTGAGTCAAATGCAACCTCTAATCGTACTTTTTTTGAGGAATCTCTGTATTAATTTACATAGTAGTGTTGGAAAAAGTGTCCCCTCCAAATTTAAAGACTCAATTTGAAAATGCGCATCTGAGATGAATGCACAATTCTCAGATAAAGAAATACAAAAGGCAAATAAATATATGAAAAAATGTTCATCATCACTGATCATTCAAGAAATGTAACTTAAAACAACACTGAAATATCATCGCACTCCAGAAAGAATGGCTAATATCAAGGAATCAACAAATAGCAAATGCTGGTGGAGCTGTGGGGAAAAAGGAACCCTTCTCCATTGTTGGTGGGAATCACATATTACTTTGTAAAAATTCAAGTAAAATATTTGTAGGTTTGAATGAGAATCTTGACCCTGCTCCCAAGAGCATGGCATTTTGATATTAGGAGTTACACCTGAGCTTCTTGATATTAGGAATGATTCAGTTCCTGAGCAAGGTATTAAGTGATAATCTCTTTACAATCTTGTCAGTTGTCATTAACCACATGTATATATGGATAGTGATAGGTAATAGAGAATTTTTCTTTTGTGGATTGAACCTAGGGCCTCACACTTGTTAGGGAAGCTCTCTACCAGTGAAGTGCATTCACAGCTCCTCGGTGCTTTGCGTTTGATGGATGAATATTCTTTTCTTGCCACTGAAAATAACTCAGATAATCCAATCTCTAAATTTTCCTTCAAAGGCATGAAAATACCTTAACTTCACCACTATGATTTTTCCTTGACAAACACAATGCTCAGATGTCTTATAATAATTTGATTGGATTGAAAATTATTGAGGCATTTTTATATTTATTATACTTAAAATGAGGCTCTCTTTAGAGATGAACAGGTATTACTCTACTAATCTGAATAATTATTCTTAAAATCTGAAATAATAAGATTACTTGTGAACCATTTTATTTTATTGTACTGTATTTTACTTTATCTTTTTGCAGTCCAGGCTAGTCTTGAGCTCACTTTGTAGCTCAAGATGGTCTCAAACTTACAATGATCCTCCTGCCTCAGCCTCCCAAATCCTGGGATTACAGGCATGTTCCACCATGCCTAGCCTACTTGTGAACCATTTGAATTTTCTTTTGAAGAGTGAACTTCCTTGCTTTTAAATTAAGAAAACATTAAATTGGGGCTGGGGATTTAGCTCAGTGGCATAAGTGCCTGCCTTGCAAGCACGCAGTCGTGAGTTTGATTCCTGGTACCAATAAAAAACAAAAAAAGAAAACATTAAATTAAGAAAATTAAGAATACATTATATACTTCACATTGTTCTTTCAACATTCAGTGAAGTGTATTTAGATGCTCAACAAAGCATCGTATTTGGGGAGGCAATGATTATCTGCAAAAAGAATATAATTCACAGTTTATTTTTTGATCCACTTCTTAGTTGATAAACTGCTTATAAAACTGTCATAGAACAGGGGAAGGGCCTCTAAATCTGCTTCTTCACTGAGAGCTAAAGGAAAGAGGTGATGCACACTGACATGTTGTTGGAGTCACCTTTTTATGACAACCTTTCATGTGGAATTCAGATTCATTTGCAAAACTTCATATGGCAGAGATTTCGATAAATACTTGAATAAACACCAATAGATCTCAGTATTTTCATAAAGAATTTGATGTAAAGTCTTTAGACCTTCCTGTTGCAACCACACCACCAATATACAAATCAGGCAGTTTCCTCATGATCCATCATAATGTGTTCACCTGCTTCTTGGATGGTTTTATCCCCAACTTGGTTTGGTTCTTTTTTGTAAGACAAATATTACTTTAAGCATTTCTCTTCAGGGTTTCTAAGTGGTGCTATTAACCACTTAAGTCTAATATACTGAATCCAGTCTGGAAAATCCCGAGGGATAGGAAGGGAGGTGACGAAAAGCTAATCTTTGTAAGGTAAAAGACAGAGGTTGATTGTTGAGGATTACTCAACATACTGGAGCAGAGGACAAGACCAGACAGATAACCTGGAAGGCAACTGCTGTTATGGTGAGGCTAAAGATTCAACCACATTGCAAACTACCAACCCAGAGAGTCACCTTGCTCCATCCTCCATCTTAAAAATGATGCAGATTAGACCTCTGGGTGAAGATGGAGGCTCTGATCCAGGACTAGGCTGTTCTTCTGTCTGGGCAGGAAGTCATAGAGGCAATGAAAAATTCATCAGGAACACTGAGAGTGGGTGGTGGTGCTCACTGCTGCCTGGACACAGCCCCAGACATTTCACTGCCTCATCTTCTCTTGCCTGGTCCTTCAAGTGCCCTCACCTGTCTTTTTTCTATCTGTCTGGCCTGTACCCCAACTATCAAGCTACCTGATATTTTTCCTGACATTTGATTACTTCCATGGTACGAGTTGGGATTAGGGTATATGATCAGTAGGCACCAGTGTTCTTGTAAATGTTCAACCCCTCTCTCATACGCTTGTTGCTGTGACTTCTTTTAGAGCAACTATCACACTGCATTGTGATATTGTAAGAGACCATAGCCTTCTCTAGGCTGAGCACATTCTGAGATCTGTATCTTTGTCTTACTGATCTTGTATCTCCTGAGGCAGCATTGTTCTAAAATAACTTTTTATGGAACTCTAAAAAGATTCTTCATAGTCCCAGAATTCTAGCAAAACCTTATACTTCTGATAGTAGAATGTGGAAATAAAGTTGATCTTATTAGACTAAATTATAGGCTCATTAACCCTCGGGAACTTAGAATTTATGCAGAATTGCCACAGTCATCACCATTACCATCACTCAGGCTTGAATATAACTATTTTTACCAAGTACACTACTTGCTTACAGGTAACAAAGTGCAACATTCCCACAGTCACGCAGTTTCATGCCTACCTTGGTAGTTTGGGCTAGAGTTTGGGACTAGAAACAAAGCACAGGCTTGACTGAATTCAAATGTTTCCCCAAAAATCAGGGGAAAAAGGAAAGAAAACTAGGATTCATCAACAGGGGTTTTCATGATAAGAGGCTTAAAAATTTTTGTGATGTCAACTTTGGTTGAAGTTCCTTTATATGGAGGAATTTTTTTAACTTAGGCTTATTTATACAGCAAACTACACTCCAGAGGTTACATTTATAAGAAGCAGTAAGTTGAGTAGAAAATCTGCTGTTGTGGAGTTTCACATGCCTTTGTTTTCTTCCTTGTTCTTTTCCACTTCTCTTGTTTTCTGCTTTCCAACTTCATAAAAATGTGTTGAACATGCCTCTTGGATGACTCAGTGCTAATTAATTCAAATTCCTTGGTGGAAACTATGGGTTTAAATAGTACTAAGCAGTTAGCTATCTAAATAATGCCTGCTAAATACTTATTCAATCAGGATTAATTGGCTTTCGACTCTTGCATATCATTTAAAAAGAGAAGTCTGTAGTGTACCTCTTAAAAATATTTTTATTGTTTTTCTTCCTGCTAGATTATAAAGCTTTTGAAGAGGCAGCTGAACACTTCCAGCCTTACATCAAGTTTTTTGCCACCTTTGACAAAGGTGTAAGTACCTATGAAATCCCAGTGTAAATACTGTCATTGGCAGAAGGGATTAAAGTCTGAACTTTCTACCTCTGTTCTTTTCTTTTAACAGCAGTGACCCTCTTTTGCCTCTTTCTCTGGTAGTATTAGAATGAGAGCTGAATGAAAATATGCTTAAAAGGATATATGCAAATCTCTAAAAATATCCAAAGTGACGGCCCAACTTTATCTTCCCATATCCCAAGAACAAGAAGCCTGTGTTCCCTGAGTATGGTGGTAGACGGTTCCCTTGTTCCTCTTCCTTTTCTGGGGATGCACCCTTCCCTGTCCTCTGCACCCTCTTCAGTGGGGGGAGGGGGATGGAACAGAGAGGGACACTGACTGTCTGAAGCCCTAGTGCTTTGAAAGTTACTTTTGGGAGATGTCATTGGTGTATTTTTATGTAATCCAGTTGTTGGTCTTCTTATCTGAGTCTGACAAGTGACTTTATATACCAAAGAAGAGCAGATACCAAGAGGCCTTGAGCCAATGGGTAATTTTATTTAGGGTTTACAGAGCAGAGTACTTTTCTCTAGTTTCTGTTACTACTAATATGACCACTACTTATCAAGTGCTTTGTATGTGTTGAGCACAATTGTATATAAGGCAATTCTCCATATCTGTGGAGCTCTATAACCAATGATTGAATAACTTGAGAGAAAAAAAAATTTTTAAAATTACATTAGTACTAAACAGATTCAATTTTTTCTTGCAATTTATTCCCTAAATAGTTTAATAACTATTTACATAATATTTATATCATATGGGGTATTGTAACAGAAATAACGTAAAGCATATGTAGGAGATATGGAGCTTATACACAAATACTACATCATTTTAAGGTGAGATTTAAGTATTAATGGGGCATTCTGGAACCAATCTCCCATGAATACTGCAGGATGGCTTTATTGTGTCTATATTATTCCCACTTCTTGCAAGCAATTTTGAAAGGTAAAAACTCCCAATTATCATATAACAAAGCAAGATTACAAATGTTAAATCATATACAAGGTCTCCAGTGAATTAACAGTGGCCTTGAGGTACCAGTTTAGGATAGTCTATGCCCCATAGCTTGCCTTCATAGTATAACATTAGCTAGAAGACCCTATGCCTGCCAGTGAGAGTCAGAGGGTACAAATACACATCGCAAATAACACATACAACCACATATACCACATACACACATCACAGTACAGATAACACACATCCCCAACTGAGACACAAAATTATTATATTTGATAGAATCAATAGATGTCAGACAAATTCTTTAATCAAATACAAGTCAAAGTTCACCAGAAAGTGGCCTCCTGAAGATCAAGGCAGTAAGTGAGCTGTGCTTGTGGCATTTCTGCTGGGATGGGTTCAGATATTTTGGAAAAATAATAGAGGTCAACAGATGTAGGAATAGGAAAGGGCCTGATGAAAATAAATCACATTTGATTTATACATACACTGCACCATTTCTGTGGCTCTGGGTTCTCTCCTCAAGTCTATCACCTAGAAACAAGGTCTACAATCTAATTAACTAGGTCTAGAAATAAGATCTATAATCTAATTGCCCTAATTTGCTGGATTTTAGAGTTCAGAGAGATCTTGAGCAAGAACACAAGAACACTAATAAGTATCATTTATTAAGTACTTATGTGCCAGACTCTGTCCTGAGGGCGTTAGATAGATTTTTCTCATTCCA
Source organism: Cavia porcellus (assembly GCF_034190915.1). Taxonomy (NCBI): domain Eukaryota; kingdom Metazoa; phylum Chordata; class Mammalia; order Rodentia; family Caviidae; genus Cavia; species Cavia porcellus. Next base: position 136,132,681 of record NW_026947484.1, on the reverse strand, counting down.
TCCTTTCAACAGACTCACAGGAGAATAATTAGACTCTTGTTTCCTGGGTGAAGTCGAGGCACTGAGAGATCAAGTGATTTATTTGCTCATGATCACAGAGCAATAGTAAAGCTGAGTGTAGTCTCAGGGTGGTGTAATTTCAAAGCCCATGCTGGGTGCTACCAGGCCCCAGAGAAAGGAGCAAAACAGATGAAATTTTTAGTTGATGTTTGACATATAGCACCCATTCAGAAAATATCAGCTAGCTATAGGAACTCTTGCTACTAAGAAAAGAGTCATCTAGGCTCAAGATGATGGGAGGTTGGAACAGGATATTAGGGGAGGAAGAGTCTACATTGAAGCCTATACTGAATTCATCACTGGCATTTGGTTCCCCTGGGCTAGGTGTGGCTTGCTGGTTTGAAAGGAAGAGAGTGAAACCAAAGAGTTTGGCCAAGCAACAAAGCCTTAGTTTTCAGATGAGTGGTTTGACTCTGAGTTCAGGGTAGTATTTGTTCTCAGAAGTGCCTTAAAATTCAACTGGATGGTTTCATGTCTGCGGCCTGTGAAAAAGGTGAGGTCAGGCTATAATTAAAACCTTTGGAAGCTGCTTTACGAAACACTCTGAAAGACACTGAGTCATAAGAACCACCGTTCATTTAGACTTGTGGGATTTCATGACATTTAAAAAAAGCGCTGCATTCTCTCTAACTTCATATGGATCATGAAGGCTGCTGCTCTCGGAGCACTCAGGTGCCAGCTGGGACTTGAACTCACCCTAGTGTGTGGGAAGGGGTTGTCCAATGCCCCGCAGGGGAAAGTGAGGTCCAGAAGGCGTTCCTGCAGCTTCAATATTATCCAGCAGATGGCGCTAGAGCAGAAAGACAGAGTAATGAAAATCATCAGGTGGCTGAAAGGCCCTGTTGTGCAACACAGCCTAGAGAACCTCCAAGGGACCCAGAGGTGGCTGGTGGAGGTTGGAAAGAGGAGAAGGAAAGGCTAAGGAAGCAACCACACAGTGACAGAGATGAAAACACCAAATGGTAGAAGTTGGTGTCACAGGAGGAGTCGGTCATTGATAAGATGGAGAAAAATAAGACCCCCAAATAAGATTAAGATTGAAAAAATTCTGATTCAAGACAGCAAAGACTGAGAAGCTGCTGCAAACATTAAGAAATCTAGGAAGCGGAGACTATTGAAGAATACCAGAGGGAGTTATGAATACTTCTTTTCTACAAATTAAGAAAACATTCAACTAAAGCTGTCTTCCATCCACCCATTTATTCACTCACTCACTTGTTCACTCAGCAGGTATTTGCTGAGTGCTTCTAATGTGCCAGGCACTCTTCCAGGTGTCAGGGACACAATCAACATTGAACAAAATGGATTCTTACCTTTGTAAAATTTAGAGTTAGTTTAGGGGAGAAGACAGTGCAGAGAACGTAAAGAAGTAAAAAATCCAATAAATACATTGGCATTGGAGAAGTGTAAAAAGGGTCGATGGCAAAGCTGCGGAAGTAGATTGAAAAATTGGTAATTGCCAACCACTTCCAATATTGGTATCTTCAAGGAGCTTTTAAAAGCGTTTTCTGTGGGTTTGCGTTTAGAAATTGGGATTTTTTTAAAGTATTTTTTTAAAGGTCTAATGAACTCCATTTTCAAAAAATTCCCAGGAAATTTCATAGAGTAAACAGATTTGGGACCTGATCTACCGATCCTGACCCTAAATCAAGCCACACGAAGGCTCAATCCTTCTGAGAAACAGCTAGGACAACACAGGGCTGGAGCCGAGGAAGGCACCCACTCTGTCACACCTGGCAGCCTGAAAACACAGTTCTAATGATCCCACATCACTTCGGGCTGGGGCTCCTTTCTCTGCCTGGGACCAGGGAAATGAAAAATTGTCTCTTTTTCCTTTCACTGCAGCCCAGAGGAAGCTGCAATATGCTAAGAAAAAGTTGCAGAGTAATGTCCAGAAGGGCTAAATTCATTCTGAGCTACTTTGCACTAGTGATATCTGAACCAGCTTGCTAACTTGTAGAAAAACCACCTGTATAAAACTTTGTGCATATGAACATTTTAAGAAAAAGCCATTGCACTTGTAGTTTATTGATCTTTGCCCAAATCTATCCTAACTAGTTAAAGAACAAGAAAGCATAGACAAGCTCATTTTTATGGGCTGTCCAGCTTTTAGTAATACATTCTTATTTAATTTCAGTGTCCACAAAGCACGAGTGCTCCTAGAACAGTGCCTTATATTCAGAAGGCCCCAGTAACTACTTATTGATGAAATGAATGAATAAGTATTCCAGATGGTCAAACTTCCTGCAGTTTTTACCAGTTATTGCCATCCAAGACACAATTCAAGACTTCAAGAAAGGCATCCTCAGATACAAGGAGAGGACATTCCAGAAGGGTGGTGGAGAGAAAGTAGAGAACCTCTGAGCAAGTTTAGTCAGGTTTTCCAAGACTTACATTTTAGGACACGACAATCCAAGTCACTATTTATAACCTTAACACTCAGACTCAGACACTGGGATTCAGGGACCACCACCACCATATGCATATGTATGCACACACACATGTGCACATACATGTACACACACAAGAACAGGCATACCAGTGCTGCTTGCCTTGTAGTAGTTCTGATCAGCTCTCTTTTAGGACATCTTAGTTATAGCAGAAGAATAAATGAGAGCATATTACAAGAAGGATAAGGAAGCATCTCACTAAAACATACACCTCAGATCATAGGGACACGCATATTTTCCTTTCTCTGCACTGTTAAGAAGAAGGTAATCTTCAAATCGAAAGAACATGGGCATACAGACAAACTGGAGCATTTCACTGACTACTGATTCTGCCCCTCCAGGTGTAGATCTTGATGAATTGCTTGGTCCAGTGGAGCCTCAGTAAAATAAATATAGTAACAGTTCTTACTTCATACAACCAAAATGAGAAGTAAATAATTCACCCAAAACATTTTGCAGTAGCAAGGTCCCCATGTTTTCATTATTCTTTCTGTTTTTATTCATGTAGACACTTCCCACTTTGTAGCAGCACAGGTTCTTTGTTCTTAGAAGAGTAAATGAGCTCGAAGAGGCCAGTGGCCAATGCCATTTTCAAGCCTATCTTCCTTATAACCAGCGTTGGAAAGATTCGTGCGCAGATCTAGATGCTTGTTGTAGGTTTGCTTCTCTCCACCTCTCCCCACTCCTTGCCTCCTCACCCTACAATCCGCAGAGTAGCCCTCTAATAGAAAGGGAGAAGCAGTAGGAAAACCCCACACTCCCCTTCTTAAAATCAACATGACAGTAATGTCTCCTTTGATGGATGACAGCTCTTAACAGGCCTGTTTTCTTCAGCTCTGATGCAGGGTGCTGGAATTTCTTTTTCCCTAGTACTGTAAGAAATGTCTTTTGGAATATACTGACCTGGAATTAATAGCAACTGATGACAAAAGCCATCTGGACCTAAGGGTTTCCTAAGAATGGACCTCATTGTGTAAGGTCTTATGTAACACGCAGCTCCCCCCTCCCCCCAACCCCAATTAGTCACAGTCCCTGGGTCACTGGGTCGCTGCACTGTAGTTACAACCACAGGGCCTGGGTCCTAGGCAGTGCCCCTGCCATGTCAAGGGAACCGCTGTTCATCCCTGTGCTTTCTTGAACTACAGCTCCAAGCAAGAGAAGAATGCCATTTGGTTTTCTACTGAGCACTGCACATTCCAGACTTCTCAAATTATGTCACAAAAGGAGGTTCTGAGTTCAGTGGCTTTGCAGGCAAACACAGCAACCATTCTGCCTTGACAGCAGACTGATATGTGGCCACTTTAGTCACGAGAGAAAATGTCTTCCAGGCTATGGGCTGGTTCTCTGAGGTTTTATCTGTTATTTGGTTTTATCTGTTTTTATCTACTTTAATCAAGAGAAAAAATGTTTTCTAGGCTATGAACTGGTTCCTCAAAGATTTTTATCTGTTGTGCAGTGAGCCACCCATCCTGGCTCACTGGGAACTATCCAAATTTTAACACTGTAAGTTCAGCATCCCAGGAAACACCTCTGCCCTGAGCAAAGCAGAATAGCTGGCCACCTTATGATTGTTAACAATTGGGGCAGTTCTCAGAACCTGACAAACCACCAAGCAAGGCTGGAACTGACAGATTGAACCTTGGGGCCTGCACTTCAACCTAAACAGCAATTTGGATTTATGAGCTGATCAAGTGCAGATTAATGGATTCACTTCCAATTCTGCGTACCTGTATGTTTTAAATGTTTGCAGCAAGAGCTTGTTCTGTCAAAATAGCTCAATGAAATCCACACAACATGTTCCACTGGCATTTACTTCCTCCTCCAGCTCCCACAAATATGGCGGAGTGATAATGAGGGTAGAATGATAGACCCCTCCTGTCTATTCTAGCTGTTCCCTGCATCTACTTGCCCATCATTTGTCAGATAAATCTTTCCTTTCTGTTTCTTTTTGTCTGTCTCTCCCCTTTCATCACAGAAATAGATTGGTCTAATTGAGGTTATAGATGATGAATTCTTATTATTTTAATATTATGTAAAAATATTCACATACTTGGACTCTTTGCCAGATAGCACACACAGTTCTGGTGGATGTCCAGCATGCAACCTCTCTAGACTAGCACTCAACCTATTGTCTCATTTCTATTTCAGGTTGCAAAGAAATTTTCTTTGAAGATAAATGAAGTTGACTTCTATGAGCCATTTATGGATGAGCCCACTGCCATCCCCAACAAACCCTACTCGGAAGAGGAGCTCGTGGAGTTTGTGAAGGAACACCAAAGGTGCCTAAGACAGCATATGGGGAAAGGAATCTGGGGCATGGAGAATGGGAAAGAGCCTCTTGGTGCTAATAACCCAGATCCACCAAGAGCAACAACCTAAAGTACCCCAGGCAGAATATTGGTCATGATAAATGGCAGCTATTGCTTGCAAATAGGGTTAGACTCAGCAAATCTCCTCAAAATCAGAGTGAGAAGTAAGTAAGATTCTATTCTAGTAATGAAGCAATTTAGTAGAAAGTTTCCTGTATGTCAAACACTATGCTGGGTGCTTTATGGGAGCCACTTTATTTCATCTGCAATCTTATGAGCTCACTGACTTATCCTCTTTCTTTCTATGCACAAGTGTAGTCACTGAACTTAGAACACTGTGGTCTCTGTGTTCAGACAGTGCTCGTTCCTGAATGGAAACAGTATAAGAACGAACAAACATTAACATGTCTCACCAACTGAGTGGCAGAGTACTTACCTAGTATGTGCAAAGCCCTATGGTCAATGCCGAATACCACGAACGAAAGAGACAAAAGCTTCACAGTTTGCAAAAATTCAGAAATACTTGAAATTATGAGCAATATATAGGTCCTTCTTGTCCCTCTCTCAAAGATTCCTAAAGGGATTTTGACAGATGACCTCTATGATAAAACAATGACTGTTTGGTCTGGAACCAGTTTCCTCCTTTGGGACTTACTCTAGGCTCTTCGGAATGCTACCTGTCTATGAAAAGAGAAATGTTTTTTGCCTAGGAATGAACCAACCCTATATCTCTGACCCACTGTTTATAATGGACTTGATCTGCCCTGGATCAAATGAGTCTAGAGACAGATTCAGTGGTTTCGGTTCTCAACATAACAAAGCAAAGCAGCTTTACTTCCTTAGAGCAGAAGTGGGTTTGGGGGCTCTTCAAGCTCTTGGAAGGGAGCCAGTAGCTTGTTTACATTTCCCAGGGCAGAGGCTCAGTCTCTGCCATTGGTGATCCTTACTCAAGGAAGTGCCTCCTGTTTTTCAGACCCACTCTCCGTCGCCTGCGGCCACAAGACATGTTTGAAACATGGGTAAGACTGTAGTGAATTCTTTCTTCCTTACAGGACTAATGTATCCCCAAGAGAAGTCCCCTTTTAACTAAACTCCAAGTCTCAGACTAAGTCTTAGGGGTATGAGCATTTTGCTTATTTAAATTCAGTTCTCCATGGATCCAGTTTAAGCCCCTTTCTTGCCTGTTTATTCCCTCAGGAACTGCTAGCTTCTCTTCACAGGCCATCAGAGATCTAGGGTGACGTGCTAGAAGGAGCTCAGGTCACAAATTCATAGTTCAGGGTACAAAGTCATGGAGTCCAGAATCTGCCACCTAGATAGCAACTTCCTGACATACATCAAGTCATATACTCTTTCTGAGCTTTAGTTCCCCATCTAAAATCAGGACTTTTTGTGAGGATAAATGAGATGAGGAGTTCTGAATGTGGTAGGTTCTACATGGTAGCTCTTTAAAACAAATTCAACTCAAGGCACTGGAAAGTGATCAAGACAGCTTATGCAGCAGGTGGCTCAGACAGTGTTAGAAAGAGGCCCTTAGAGACATCTTCACTCCCACCTTAGATTTATACAGAATTCCACAAACCATAATAACCAGTCTCTGGAGCATCTTCTGTGAATGCATTTCATGGATCCTTTTACTTTAAGCTGATTATAGTGCTGCACAGAAATGTAGAACAAGTATCATTTTAGCCCATTTAACATATGGAGAAACTTAAGATGGTGCAGATTATTACTCAGGGACATATAGCTGGTAAATATTAGTTCTCAGGACTTAGATTAAGGCCATCTGTAGCCAAATCTCTTGTTCTCTCTAGTGTATTTCTCTCAAAGGATCATGTCCTAACAGGGTGTCATTTTGGTGATGGGTGAGGGCGAAAAGATCTAAAATGGAACAATTTATTTATGCAGTTCTTTAATTCATAATCTGGATTGATGGATGATCAGAACCAGGGAGCAATTTGATGCTGGTTTGCTGGTGTGTAGCTTATCTGGATTTCTGAAGGAGAGCAAACATTTCACAAGACTCTATAGGACAAATAGTGGAAGCCAAGGGTGTACATTCTTTAAGAACAACCAGCACAATAGAAACGTATTTCTCTAATATTTAAGCCTTTTAAAAAATTAACCTCGGAAAGGTCTTTCACTAAATTTACACATTAATAACAAAAGGGACCAGCAATACTTTAACATATTTTTTTCTTAAAATGCTCTAAAAAAATTTTGACTTACAAAAATAGTGTAAACAATTCCACTATTTCTTCACAGATTTCCCAAATGTTAACATTTGATCACCTTGACTTCCCTTCCTCTATGCATATTTTTCTGAACTCTTTGTGAAGAGTACATATACTTTCCTTTTATCGCTAAATACCTCGTGTTTCCCAAAACAAGATTTTTCTATCATTACCACAGTATTATGATCAAAATCTGGAAATTAACACTAATATGCCTCAATTCTCTAATTTAGAGACTTTACCACATTGCCAGTTATCTCACTAATGTCCATTATTGCAAAAGAAAAACTTTTTTCCTCAGCCTGCCATACATACAGGATCTCACATTTGTATTTGGTCATTACTAGGTTTTTGTTTTTGTTTTTCTGGTTTCCTTTAATCTTAAATAGGTTTTTGGTCTTTCTGTTTCTCAAGACAGAAAATATCATTTTTAATTGAGAGCAATTCCTTCCTTCCTTCCTTCCTTCCTTCCTTCCTTTTCTTCCTTCCTTTCTTCCTTCCTTTGTTCCTTCTTTCCTTCCTCCCTCCCTCCCTTATTTTTTTCTTTATCCCTAAGAGACAACTCTGTTATCTAGGCTCTGGAAAGGCAGAGATGTGAAAAATACAAACCATTATTGTCATTTTATATTATTGCAAAAGACTGTAATTTATCTTATTAGGAAAAAAGCAGACTACGTGTATAGAAACCTCCCTTTCTCCCTCCTTTCTTTAAAGACATCTCAGTGTCACACCCAAGACCATGATCTCTGTGACCTGACAGCCCATGTCCTCTGAATATACCCCAGACCTGCTACAGAAATCCTCTCCTCACATCAGAGTCAGATGGCAAGAGGGATCTTTGCTCTCTGCCTTCACTGTCTGCTTTCTTTTCACCTAATAAGATAAATTAGTCTTTTGCAATAATATAAAATGATAATGATGGCTTGTATTTTCCACATTATTTTATATTCATTTGTTTTCTAACTGGGAAAAGTAGCACATTAAGTTTAGTCAAGTAGAGAACATGACAACCAGAATGGCTTTTCTCTACAATACTCGACTCTGCATTGGCTACCTGATTTTCCCAGCAGCCCTAACCAGGCCACCCAAGCCTTTATCCACATCTCTAAGTAGGGAGGTGGGCAAGAAAGTCTTCTCTAGGGCCATTATTGCATCCCTAAGAGTTGAGAGGGATTCCCAAGGAGCCATTCCCCAGTTTCCCTTCCCATCCACCATGCCCACCTTGGAACCACTGCCCCAAACCACTGCTGCAGGAACCTAAACCACAGATTTGTAGAAAGTAACAAATGATTGAACTTAAAAGTCTTTAACAATTGCTTTTTCAGACACTGCAAAATATTTAAGATAGGAAAACTAGCTAGGCCAAAGCCACTGTTTATATTTTTCTCTCCCCTAATTGTGCAGATTTTTAAATTAGTACATCATAATGAAAACATATCACATATTATTATTTTTAAAAATTGGTGCCTAGCAGTATTTGCTGCCTGTAAGTTCTAGAGCATTTATCTATTTATAATTTTCAAAGAATATCAAAGTGAGGAAGGTGATAGAGTGCCAGTCTGTCACTCTCCTGAGATAGTCTGAATGGTTAGTCCTTAGCAACTGCTCCAAAGATATGGGAGTCCACAATCTGTTCTAAAAGAATCTTCCCTCTGTTGCAATAGCAATGGTACTTTCAAGATGGGACCAAAGATTCCTAGACAAACCTCTAGGCCACTCCATTGCACCTTAGTTAGGGAGCCTGCTAGTCTAAACTGTTTGTTTTTTTTACATCTCTGCATTCAGTATGAGAACATTCAATAGAGATGAAAAAGTACAAGAAGATATTGACAATGGTAACATTGGTTGGTAGGTAGCTGATGATACTAGTTTGTCTTAGGGCTCATAGTTTCTAATTTTTCCCAGCGATGAGGATGTAAGATTTTTATGGCTACACTCTTCTTTTGAGCCAACAGACATTAATAAGAACCTATTACATTATGCTGCTCATGGAGTTATCAAAGTAAATGTTGCTAATTTGTTCTTAAGATCCTGGGCTTGAGTAGATGAAGTGGTTTCAAAACAAAACACCAGTTCATTGTGCTCACCACTGCTACAGAATGGCACACAAAGAGCTGAGGAGGCAGGGATCCAGAGGAGGGAGTTCAACAAAGTAATCCAAATCTTCAGGTCTTTTGGGGATGCAGTGCATGCTCACTCACTTATGTACGACTATTTTCAGGGTTTTTTTCAATTTAAAAGTCACTGATTCAAGCTTACATTTTTAAAAAAGTCTTTCCAAAGGACAATCATTTCCAGATGCTATTGTCTACATATCTGTAGCTCCCCCAAATCCCTATTTTGAAATCCTAGCATTCAAGGTATGTATTAGGAGGTGAGGATGCTGAGAGGCACTCATGGTCATGAGGGCAGAGCCCTGGTGACTGGAATTAGTACCCTTATAAAAGAAGCTCCATAGGGCCAGCTAGGTCCTTTCTCCTGGGAGGACACACAAGAGGACACCTTGCATGAAGCCGAAAGCAGCGGCCTGCCCTCACCAACACTAAATCTCCCAGTGCCTTCAGCTTTGATTTCCCAGGTTCTGCAAGTGGGAGAAACTAGCTTTGTCAGTTTCTCTTGCTTACACACTGACCAGCTTATGGTATTTTTTATGGCAGCCAGAATGGACTAAGCCACTGGGCTTCAGGACCAGACAAAGCTAGCTTGAATCCCACTTATGTTACTACTAGTTTTGGGGCCCTAGGTAAATCACTTTGAATCTTTAAGATTTAAATATATCTTTCATTAGAGATTTAGAGCAAAGATATTTGCAAAATACTTAATCAAAAAGTGGCAGTTGGCTGATATAGTTACCATACTAATCGTCATCACTTGAAAGCATAATCTCTTCTTTCAGAGCTCGCCATCTAGTTGATGAGGGAAGAGTCATGATATTAAAGAGAGAATTTTAAGAGAATTCCAAGGCAGTGTGTTCCAAAGGTAAAATGGGAGATCTGGGTAGCAAAGATGTCAAGTAATAGAGAAAGCCCCATGACTTGACCCTCGGCTCACTAGATCCTGTGGTCAGCTCCCTTCTCGTCCTCATTCGCACCGAGTTCTCACCAAGCAGCCCCTCTTGCAGGCTTGCCACCCATGGACTCTTGCTCTCTGGGCTTATTACTGGCACCTAGCATGCACCAGTTTCTTTCCAGGTGCTCAATACAGGTTCGTGCGCTGAATCTGTGAGATGCATGCAGAGAGCTGCTGGGTCCCTTGGTTACAGCTCTCCTCCATCCAGGGACTGCACAGGCCTGGGGAATGATGGGCCTATTACGAGCAGTCTCTTAGCAAACGAATATGGATTCTTCATTCTAAAGCCAATTTCCAAGTGCGTTCTAGAAGGGCAGACAGAAATGAAGCCTGTTTCACAGAGTTAACAGCACTCACTGCCAACTGATGGCAGGTGACAGAGACACAGGGCTGCCTAATGAGAACTGATGGGTATATTCTGTCTGGTGATAATAGCAAATGTAAAACAGTGAAACCTCAGACTCCCCTTCTGGTTGCTGTCGGATTTGTGTAATAAACTGGCATGCGCACACGTATATATTTGTAAAATTCTATTCCCCAGAGAATCTGACCGAGGCAGCGTCCACTCTCTTGCTCTTAATAATATTTTCTATTTAATCTCGTACAGAATTTTTGGAGGTTTTATCCATTCTAAAAGCAAAGGAAAAAATTAGCATTTAGATAGGATTGCACCAGCATTAAAATCAATTGAAATGGAAATGGAGATCAGAGGAGGGTTGAGACTCTGAGATTTTTGTTCTCCCATAGGATGATTCTGACACTCAAGGTGCCCAATAAACACCTCTCAGTATCGACCATAGTCAGTACTCACTTGGCTCTGCCCCCTAGTGCCTCAATCTCACACATATTCCTGTTCAGATCTCCTGAGGATCATGTTTCTTGTCAGACAGGCCCCTCTGGACTCCTGCTCTTCCTTCTCTGAGAATAATGAATGCAAAAACAGCAACAACAACAACAACAAAAAATCCACCACAGGCAGGTGGTTGTTCCTTTCTAAAATGCAGACACACGACATGCCCCTTGCTGGCCCTAGAATCTGAAATACTCTCTCCAGTTTCTTTTTCTCACCTTGACTGCACAGCTACATAGACTGTTCTCAGTCTGCAGGGCTGAATTCCAGACTCTGTTTCCCTATTCAGGAAATTACTGATACTGATTCAGCAAACTTTAGGTTCAGAGCAGAAAGGACCACAAGGAATGCACCAGGAACTCACAGTTATGGAGGTGTTCCTTACTTAGTCTGTGGGTCCCATTGACTCAATCAAGCAGTGTTGTGGGGGCCAGACATATGCATGATTCTTGTGTGGACAGCAATAGCCACATCCTGATTGACTTGCAGGAGTCCTGTCTGCTGCCCATTTGAGGATAACTTTAGGATCTGTCAGCAGCTCCAGAATCTGGTCCATCACTGATGATCTCTCTTGATGGGGAAGTGAATCCCTGCAACAGACTGCCATCAGGGAAAGAACTCCAGAGTGCTATTTGCCCTTGGAATGCTGATAAACCAAAATCATATCCTTCTTCATTTTGCTTTTGTCTGCCATTTTTCTGGAATCACCAAACCACAAGAGTGAGACCCACTTAGTGCTATGGCTTTGTGTATAGTTGCTATTTCCTGTCTTGCAAACCCATATATCTGAATACCTAATCAAAATTCCATGCATTCCTGCAAGCTGCTTATGAGTGTTCCCTTCCTTAGCATGCACCTTGCCTGTTTCTCTCTGCCTCTGTGGCATTCCCTTCCTCCCCACAACATTTCCATCCCCTCCTCTTGACCATGCCTCTGGTACTTTCTGTCTCTCCACCTGAGAGTATAACCTCTGATTCTTCTTTCCTACAGGAAGATGATTTGAATGGAATCCACATTGTGGCCTTTGCAGAAAGGAGTGACCCAGGTAGGAACCACCAACCTGTGTAGCCTTAGCGAGAATAGACTTCTGGTCTTCCTCAGCCATTCCTCCCCTCCACCCATAAAGCTACTATAAGATATTGGGCCCCCCCTGGTGGTCAACTACTCATAGTCTGTCTGCAGTTTTGCACACAAAGGGAAAAGAAGGTGTGGACAGATGAGAATGTGAAACATCCTGCTTAGAGGCTCGAACTGGGAAGCAGCGCTGGGCACTGAGAAGGGCAGCCAAAGCATCCCTGCCTTACAGTATGCATGTGTATGAGTGTATGGGTATGCATCTGCTCACATTAAATGTTTATTTTCCATGTTTGTGATCACCTCCCTATATATATTAGCCTGATAATAAATGTGATCTTTAACACTATAAAAATATTTCTTTAAATAGTAAGAAAATGACAAAGCCAAGTAGCTTCAGTGCAAAATGACCCTATAAGTGGATGAATAACTTTGTTTTACTTATTTATTTTTAATTTTAAAAGCAAAACAGAAAAAGGATAGAAATGACACAGAATTTTAAAAAATAGGAGAAAGTAAAAGCAGTTAATACATTGCATATTGTTATCTTAGAAGTACTTATTCAGATTACAAGATTTAGGCATAAAAATGGTCAAACAATCAATGAAAGCACAAACTGTTCTTTATATGAACTTACAAAGACTAGTAACATAGTTATCTACCTTGAGTATGCATGTATATATACACACACACATATATGTATATCTATATACTTGTAATCTTTTCTTCCTTTTCTCCTTTCCCCTGTCCCAGATGTTTTTTCATTTTGAGCACTTTCTTTCACAATATCTATTGTACATTTTGGATCTTATTACTCTTTCAGATTTAAAAAAAAATTTTTTAAGGAGAAAAAACATAGAAAAGAAAGATTAAAAACAAGAGCCGTGCAAACAACTACAAGAACAACAAGACCCCCAAATAATAACAATACACATTTTCAAAGTAAGATGATCGGAATTTAACAGTGGTTGTAATATTGCATATGGTTATCTTCAAAAGAGTTGCTTAGGGGGCTGGGGATTTAGCTCAGTGGCATAAGCACTTGCCTTGCAAACAGGTGGTCGTGAGTTCGATCCCTGGTACCAATAAAAATGAAAAAGACAAAAAAAAAAAAAAGAGTTGCTTAGATTACCAAATATAGACATGCAAAATGATCTAATCATATGAGTATTAACTGTTCTTTTCCAAGAACTAATAGAATTAGTAGTATAAACATCTTAGCTATTTTATGTATATATAATCAAATTTATGTCTTTTTCCTTTTCCTTTGCTTGTCTCCTTTCCCTTATCCTAGTTATTTTTCCCCTTGGAGCAGTTTCTTACCCATTTACAATATCTATTGTAGATTTTGGATCTTATTTACACTTTACGCCTCTTACACTAGGCAAACAATATGATATGTATACTTGTGAGCCTGATTTACTTCACTTGTAAGTATGGTCTCAAGTCTCATCCATAAAATACTCAGTGCAATCCTTTATACCTGAGTGGTACTCCATCATATAAAAATGTCATATTTTTTTTATACATTCCTCAGTTAATGGGCATTTTAGTTGTTTCTAAGATTTGATTATTACAAATTGTGCTACTATAAATATGGATGAAACACTGTGGTATGATATTTTCAATTCTTCTGGGAAAATGCCTAGAAGTGGGATGATGGGTTGAACGGGACCTCTAATCCTAGCTTTTTGAGGAAACTTCACACTGATTTCCACAGTGATTGCACCAGCCTACACTCCTACCAACAGTGGAGAAGAGTTTCTTTTTCCCCACAGCCTTCTCAGCATTTATTATTGATTGGTATCTTGATGTTGGCTATTCTTTCTGGAGTGACATGGAATCTCAGCACTGTTTTAGTTTGCATTTCTTTAATGAACAATGATGCTAGATATTTTTCTTTTCTTTCGGGTTTTTTTTTTTTTTTTTTTTTTTTTTTTGTCTTTTTCCTTTTTATCGGTACCAGGGATCGAACTCACGGCTGCCTGCTTGCAAGGCAGGCGCTTATGCCGCTGAGCTAAATCCCCAACCCCCATTTATATTTCTTTATCAGAGAAGTGTATGTTCATCTCAGATGCCCATTTTTGGATTAGGTCTTTGAATTTTGGGAGCCTGGTCTTTTAAAATTCTTTATATGTTCTAGACAGAAGGCCTTTGTCTGAGTGACAGTTGACTAAGAATTTTTTCCCCAGCTAGTGGGTTTTCTTTTCACTCTGTTAAAATTTTCTTATAACACGCAAAAACTTTTTAATAAGATGAGATATCAGGGGTTGATCCTGGGAAGTATTTCTCATGCAGTTTTATTTTTGTTCGTGAACTATCTACTTCTATGTCTTCAAGAATTCTACCCACTTTGTCTTCCAGCAGATTTAGTGTTTGTTTTAATATTTAGATCTTTCTTCCATTTTGACTTTAGTTGAGTGCATGGTGATAGACATGGATCTAGTTTTAGTGTTTAGCATATGGAAAGCCAGTATTTCCAGCAATATTTATTTAAAAGGTTGTCTTTCCTCCAGTGAAATTATTTGGCTCCTTTGCCAAAGATAAGGTGGCTGAGTATGTTTGCTGTTGTACCTGTATCTTCTAATCTATTCCATTGATCTTCAGGCCTATTGTTTTGCAAGTACTATGCTGATTTTTATCACAGTAGCTTTGTAGTATAACTTTGAGTTGGGGGTTATGATGCCTCCTGTCTTGTCTTTTTTGCTCAGAATTGCCTTTGCTATTCTAGGTCTCTTCTGGTTCCATATGACTTTTAGGAATGCTTTCTTTAGGTCTGAGAGGTATGCTACTGGTATTTTGATTGGAATTGTATTAAATCTGGATAATAATTTTGGGAGAATGGCCATTTTTACAATGTTTGTTCTTCCTCTCCGTGAACAAGGAATTCCTTTCCATTTTCTGAAATCCTCTTCAATTTCTTTTTACATAGTAATGTAATTTTCAATGCTAGAACCTTTACTCCTGTTGTTAAATTGATTCTCGTGCACTTCACTTTTGTGGATGCTATTGTGAAGGGTGTGGTTTCCCTTATTTCTTGCTTGGTGAGTTCGTTGTTTGTGTATAGGGATGTTTTGATTTTTGAGTGTTGACTTTATATTCAGCTACATTACTGAATTAGATCTTTCAGTAGAATTTTGGGAATCTTCTATGTAGAGTATCATGTTTTCTGCAAGTAATGATAATTTAGCTTCTCCCTTTCCTATCTCTATTCTTTTTGTTTGTCTCTCATGTCTAATTGCTATGGCTAACTTTCCCAGAGATATACTGAATAGAAGCAGTGATAGTGGACATCCTTGTCTTGTTCCTGATTTTAGGTTGAAAGCTTACAGCTTTTGTTCGTTTAGTATGATGTTGGCTGTTGGTTTATTGTATATGGCTTATATTAGATTGAAGTAAAGACCATCTATTTCAATTTTCTGTAAGATTTTTTTTAAATCATGAGTGAGTATTGGGTTGTATCAAAAGTTATTTCTGCATCTATTGAGATGATAGCATGATTCTTGTCTTTGGCTCTATTGATATGGTGTATTCCATTTATTGATTTGCAAATGCTGAATTATCCCTGTATTCCTGGGATGAATCCCACTTAGTTGTGGTGTATAATCTTCTTAATGATTTGCTGCATGCTATTTGCTAGTATTTTATTGAGGATTTTTGCATTTATGTTCATTATGGAGATTGGCCTGCAGTTCTCTTTTTCGGTTGGGTCATTCTCTGGTTTTGGTATTAGGATATTGCTTGCTTCCAGGAATAAGTTAGGGTTAATTTCTTCCTTTTTCAATTTGACACTAAGTCTTCCTTAAATTTCTTTTAGGGTTCAGCAATGAATCCATCAGGGCCTGGGCTTTTCTTTGTTGATAGGATTATCATTGCATTTTCAATTTCATTAATTGAAATTGGGTTATTCGGCAGTTTTATATCTTCTTGATTCAGCTTTGGTATGCTTCTAGGAATCTGCCCATTTCTTCTGTGTTATCAAACCTATGAGAGTAAGGGTTTTCTAAGTAGATATTGATGATATTCTGTATTTCTCCAGGGTCTGTATGATTTTACCATTTTCATTCCTTATTGTATGAATTTGAGTTTTTTCTTTCCTTTTTAAAATAAGGTTGGCTAGGGTCTTATCAACTTTTTATTCTTTCAAAGAACCAATTCTTTAATTCGTTAATTCTTTGTATTGTTTTCTTAGTCTCAACTGCATTAATTTCTGCTCTGATCTTTACAATTTCCGCTTTTTTTGGGGGCTTTGAGATGGACTTATTTTTCTTTTTCTAGATATTAAGGCATAGAATCAGGTTGTTTATTTGTGCTCATTCTCTTTTCTTGATGTGAGAATTTACCGTGATAAATTTCCCCCTGAGGACTGCTTTCATTGTGTCCCACTGGTTCCAGTAATTTGTATTTACATTTTACTTTGCTTGTAGATATTGTTTAATTTCTTCTTTAATTTACATGTTGTATGGGCTAGTGTATGATCTATTTTAGAGAATGTTCTATGTGATGTTGAAAAGAATGTATATTCTGATGCTGTTGGGTAGAATACTCTGTACCTATCTACTAAGTCCGTTGCTTATACATTTGATTGAATTCTATTTTTTTTTTTTTTTTTTTTTTTTGCTGATTTTTTGTCTAGTTGAACTGTCTTTGTGACAGTGGAGTTGGGGTTATATTACTTATTTGATTTTTTCATGTTTATTAATATTCGTCTTACATAGCTGACTGTTCTCATACTTGGTGCATATATATTTATGATTGTTATCTGTTTCACCTGAAGTTTTCTCCTAGCAAGTGTATAATAACATTATTTATCTCTTTTGATCATTTTTGGTTTGGAGTTCACATTGTGTGCTAACAGAATTGCTGCCCTTGCTTTTTTTCTGGGTTCTTGGCACATGGAATATTATTTTCCATCCTTTGACTTTTAGTCCATGAATTTCCTTTCGAGTTAAATATTTCTTGTATACAGTATATTGTTGGATTTTGTTTCTTAATCCACTCTACCAGTCTGTTTCTTTTGATTGGTGAATTAAGACTATTTACATTAATAGTTTTAGCTGATATGTATTGGCTTATCTTTGTCATGTTATCCTTCTGTTGTTGATTCCCTACTTTACCTCTTTGTTTAATTGCTTCTCCTACTTGTTGGCTGCTTGTTTTTGCCATTGTTTTTCTTGCAATTGTGATCATTTCTACTCTTTCAAGAATATCTTGCAGTACTCTTTGTAGAGTTGATTGAGTTGCCATGAATTTCTTCAATTATTCTTTGTCATGGAAGTCTCTTATTTCTCCATTGGTTTTGAAAGATAGTTTTGCAAAGTATGTCAACCTGGGTTGGAAGTTGTTTTCTTTCAGTACTTGAAAAACTTGACTCCATGCTCTCCTTGACTTGATATTTTGTGTTAAGGATTCTGCTGAGATTCTGATAGAATTTCTTTTATAGGTGATCCGTATTTTTTTCTCTATTGGCTTTTAATATTCTGTTCTTGTGCTGAATTTCTGGAATCTTGATTATTGTATGTTCAAATGTAGATTTATTTTGGTTATGGATAACTGGAGTGTTATATGCCTCACTTATCTGTATGTCAGGTTGATTTTTTCTCCATGTTGGGAAATTATCTGCTGTTTTGTTTGTAGTCTTTTTATGTCATTTGCATTGTCTCTTTTTTCAACACCCATCAGCCTTATATTATTTCCTTTTATTTTTTTTGTACTGAGGATCATGACCTCATGCCTACCAGGCAGGTGCTTAAGCCACTGATTTAAATCCCCAGTCCTAAATGGTTATTTCCTAATTCCTTGTTATTTTTAAGAGATGCTTCTTTTCATGATCACTAGTTGCAATGATGTCTTTGAGATCTAAGTGTCTATCTTCAGTTTCATTCATGTGGTTTTGCAAGCTTTCAATGGAATTTTTCATTTCCTAAATATCTCCTTGAATCTGTTTCATGTATTCTGATTGTTTCCTGTGTTCACTCAAGGTTTTCATCACTTTCCTATGCTCTTCTATTTTTTTTAATCTATGTCTTCTTGGGATATTTTCACCAATTCTTTAATTTCATTTTTACTTTTACCTGAGCATTTATTTCTGACCTTGTTTCTTTTGCAGCTTCCTGGAGTTGTTTCTTTACCTCCCTTGCTATCATTTCAGAGATTTCAGGTGTGAGATTTCCAAACTCATTGATGTCTACGTCTCTTGGACTAGATCTGGATGGAGTGGAAATTTGAAGTTGTGTTTTGTTCTTTTGCTTTAGCATTTTCCTGAGTTCCTCTGAATCAGCCAGATACCAAGTCCCACACGCCTCCCATTCTGGTGGGCTGTCAGTCACCAGGGCTCACTGAGGGATGCTATTGGTTCTGGGTCACTGGACACAGACAGGTGGTTCCCGAAGGCTTCACTGAGGATTCCTGAATGATTGCAGGTTGCTAGGTGCAGGTTCCTAGTCCCTGTGGGCCTCAGGGGTGGTTTCTAGATGTGGATGGTTCATTTAGTGCAGACTCTCATTCCTAGCAGACCTCACCAAGGGTTTCCAGATGACTTCAAGTCCCTGGGCACAGGCTTCTGAAGGTTTCTAGATGACTGTGAGTTGTTAGGCTCAGACTCCTAGTCTCCCTGGGCCTCAGAGATGGTTTTCAGGTCACTGGGAACAGCTTCCCAATCACCAAGGGCCTCACTGAGGGTTCCTGGTTGAGTACAGGTTACTGGGCACAGACTCCTGGTCCCTGTAGGCCTCAGAGATGCTTTTCAGATGTGGGTGGACCTGTGGGTACAGCTTCCCAGTCTCCAGGAGCCTCACTGAGGGTTCTTTTATTTTGCACTATGGAGACAATACAATATGTATACATGCGAGTTTGATTTATTTCTCTTATGGGTATGGTCTCAAAGTTCTGATTTCCCTTTCCCTCTTTCAAATCCTATAGAAAAGAAAGTGCAGAAAAATTTAATTTGACAGGGGTAATCATCCCTATGGTGATGCTCAGTGAGACATAGAGGCTCCAAAGTGTAAGTGAAGATTCTGAGATATCTTTTGGGAAACTTGTAATGATTCAGATTGCAACCAGGGAAGGCAAGGAGTTTCATTGGTAATGGCCCAGCAGCCAGACCTTAGTCAGGAGATAGTTGCTGGGGACATTAAGACCTGACAATGCCCACACTGCAAGCACCAAGGCTACCTGGGCTGAGGAGACAGCACTGTCATAAATGTGTGGTTTTATGGGGCTCTAAGGCAAATTGTGATGTGCCAATAGGCTTGGGAACCACTGTTTGAGGTAATGTGGGATTACATGTGTTTGTCAGGGACCTCAGTTTTCTTCCTCGGGAAAGCCTAGAGACAGCTACCAATAGAGATGAGAAAACAGAGGTTCAGGGTTTAACAGACTGCCCAAGAGGACACAGTGGTGCACCGTGAAGGAGGTACATACTGTCTCATCTATCTCTGTACACCTTATCCCTCACAGTGCCTAAACCCGTGGTAAGGTGCCCAGGAAATACTGCAGGACAGGTAAATAGATGATCAGTGGACTGTCTTATGGACTGAAACCCACTTATTTGTGATACAATTTTTAAAATGAAAATATAATACACATACCATAATAGTCATCCTTTACAAAGTGGGTAGATTGGTGGGTTTTGTTATATTCAGAAGTTTTGGGCTAAGGATATAGCTCAGCAGCACAGCTCATGCCTGGGAAGCATGAAGACATAAGTTCAATCCCTAATATAAAAAAAAAAAAGTGTGCAAACATCAGCACTAATTTCAGAACATTTTTGCACACTTCAAATTGTGATGAAAAACCCCATTAGCAGTCATTCCCAGTCTTCCCTTCTGTATCTCTGATAACCACTAATTTTTTACTGCCTCTGTAGATGTGACTAGCTTAGAAGTTTCCTATAAACAGAATTATGTAGTATATGATCTTTCGTATCTGACGTCCTTTGCTTAGTGTGATGGTTTAAGGTGTATCCTTCTAAGGTCATCCATAGCATGTTAGAGTATTTCATGCCTTTTTAAGGTTGAATGGTATTCCATGTAGCCAAACCAAATTTATGCTCCAAGGTATCTGACAGTTTCTTCCATCTTTTTTACTAAATTGCTTGAATGTCCACTGATGTGCCAGATTTTGCATAATAGAGTTGCAATGTTGGAAAGCCACAAGGAAATCTAGACCTTAAAAAAAAAAAAAAAGTAAGCAGCGCAGTTTTGACTTCTTTTCATGACGTTGCCTCCCCCCCCCCCACCTCTGGAGGAGAAATAGCTAAGAAATTCAGCTGCCTAAGGTTTAACAAGCTGCAATCAAACAGAATCAGATCCCTAGTATTGTGTGGACAGAGATGACTGCTGCCACTGGCAGTTGCCTGCTGGCCGGACTCCAGGGGGCTTCCACCCTGCCTCCCCCCACTCACCCTCCACTCTAGGATTATGGAGAGGCCTGTCTGGCGCTCCATAACAATAGAACAAAGAGGCCTCCCTGAAGGTGCCGAAACCTGTTTGACAGAGATTGCTGCTGTAATGAATCAAGCTCCTGAAACCACTTCCACCTCCTCCCTACACAAATATCCCTGGGCCTGAAGCTCTGCCTTTCCCAAAGAGTCCAAGCTGGAACTTGTCCCTGGGAAGCTGAAGCTGTGCACCAGGGGTGGGGGTAGGGACTGCTCCAGAAACATGGGCTTTCTGCAGGGTTTCAGGAGCTTGCTCCAAAAAGGAAAAGTTTTCCATGAAATTCTCTAAGTTAGTGTAGTCGCTGTAGTTAGTGATTTACGTGCAGGGCACTAATGTGTAGCCTGGAACCAGAGGACTGGCTACAAGTCTGGGGATTTCACTCCTGCATAGGTAGCTCCTGGCATTGCTTTGCTCTTGCTAAATTATACACTATTGCTTAATCAGACCGCTACCCACGTACCAAAGAGGAAGATTATATAACCAGGAAAACTTACAGCTCTTCTACAATAGAAAGCAGAGTAGAGGAAATGTGTTAGGGATTTTCTGTAAATGATCTCCTTTGGTCCTAACGTAGTTCTGTGTGATGTGTGTAATCATGATTCCAGGGTCACATCAGGAGAGTCTTAGAGGCTAAATAACTTGCTCACATCACTCTCAGTATCCCAGCCAAGATTCACATTCCAGCAGGCTTGCTGGATTTCTAAATGCATCTGAGTATGATGAAAGTGGTAGTGATGGTCACTTACAGTACGCGTGTTATGACATAGCAATCCCAGAAGGGAGGTTCGATTTTTATTCTCATTTTATAGATGAGGTCAACTTACTGGGAAAGAAGAGGTTAAACTACTGCAGTGAAGCAGTGAAATTAAACTGCGGGCAGTTTGGCTTCCCAACCCTCACCCTCACCTACAAAGTCTTCCTGCAGACCAACTCGCACATCACTGAGTTCCTACCCTACAGTCCCCATTCAGTGCACCTTTCTTTCTCTGCTATCTTTCACTTCTACCTCCAGCATTCTAACTATGAGAGAAGGGAGAATCAGACTAGTTCAGTAACATGCTCCGGATCCCAGGGGTATAGGCACAGTTTAGATTTCCCGAGGACTCCTGGCCGCTGTCTACTATGTCATCTCTCAGGGCAGCTGCAGGTTCTGAGCACGTGCAGTGCTGCTGCAGTGAAAGGAACAGGGGGAGGTCAGCAAGAATCAGAGAGGTTTGCATGGAAATGAGACGAGATCTGAGCCACCGAAAAGCTTGAGCTCCCAACTAGTGAAGACAAGTCTGCCTTCCTCCCACTTTCCACTGATCTTGTCAGATTTAGAATCTGACATTCTGAAGCAACAAGGATACACACCTATCCGAGTGACCTGACCCCTAAGGGACTCCTGTTGCAATCCCGTGCTTCATGGTCCTAGTTTGTATTCACCTTTGCAGAAAACTGAGGATTTCAGTGCTCAGGGAGAAGGCAATATCTACTTGCAGGCCCTGGAGCACAATCTCTGGATCTCCCACCATGTAAGGTCCTGTTCAGTGCCATAGTTAGGCTAACTGGGAAGGGTGTTTCCTGGGCTCTCTCCTCATGCTGGTTGCCTGCTGCAGCCAGTGTCTTTTGTCTGGAAATTTCTTTCCAGCTGCTGCGCTCAGAGCACCAGTCAGAGCCGCTTGTTTGACAGGTTTGAAAGTAAACAACTCTCTTCCTTGCCACCCCCAGATGTGTGTGTGTCAGGCTGACATCTTCTTCATATCACTTGATGAAAGGTTTGCAAAGCAGCGTTTCTACATGAGTGGGCGCTGGATGGATATCCTCCAAGGGCACCGGGAATATCAGCGCTAACAAGCTGGAGATGCAAGGACAGGCTCTTGTCTGCAAGGAGTGGAACGGAATTAGTGATGGGCTCTGGAAGGAATTCTCCAAGCCCTGTTGCAACTGAAATTCCAGTCTTGCATTCTTATAAAAAATGCTTTTGAGACCAACTGTTAATGGCTTAGCGAGCTCAATATGCGATAAATACAAACTACTGAACATCATACCGAGTCCTAACAAATGACAATGCATTTAATCTTCACAACACCTCTTTGGGTAGGGACTATAAGATTATCTTCCTAGTGTTCAGGTGGCCTGAGAACCCCAACCCTAACCCTAACCCTAATCTTGGCCCTGGCCCTGGCCCTAACACTAATCCTAGTTCTAATCTCCAAGAGAGAATGCAAGGGTTTTACCTGCCTTGTATACTTTTGTGTCTCACCATCTGATCTGGGCCCCAAACATTGTGGGCACTAAAAATATATCTACCTGAGGCAAAAATGAACCTTTTTCATCAATGAAGGATGAAAATAGTAGGACATAAAACTTAAAAAAAATAATGAAAATTTGATGGGGGAGGGGAAGGAACAAAACAGAAAATACAGACCCTTTTTCATTGTCCTGCTCTCTTTCCATAAAGATAATAGTGTCTCCTTATTGTCAGGAAACTCAGAAGGGAAACAGGTAGTTATTTTCTATATTTTCAGAGGAGGAAATAGAGATGCCAGAGAGGCTAAGGGACCTTTGTGAAGTCTTCAAATTTCAAACCCAATGTCGTCTCCAGACATAACCTCCAAGCTGCATGGTGCTAGCCTCTACATACCACATGGCTGGTGGTAGGACCCCATGCTGGGTGGTGGCTGCCCAAGCCTAGGCATCTGGGTGCTGAGGACCATCATTTCTTGTGGCATGGAGTCAGGGAGATTTCTTCTAGTGCCCTGGTGGACTGGGCACAGCATGAGCAACAAGGGCAGGGTGGGCAGTGTAGTGGGCTTATACTGTTTACTGTTGGGCCATGGCTTGGTCTGAGACACATGTACCTCTGCCAAACAGTGCGTTGGCCCCCAGTGTGGCTGTGCTTGGCTTGGATCCCCCAGGACTTGGTGTAAACTCGTTCCCACTAATCTTTGCAGGGACGCAGGAAATGATAATCACTGGTTTCTCTTCCCACAAAGATATGATTCCCAGAGGCCACTCACTAGCTGTGGGAAACCTACTGGTCCAATGTGCATCCCTAAGCTCTCGCCCAGAACCCAACACCATGTGGCCCAGAAGAAAATAGAGTTCCCCCTGCTGTCTTCTTTATTCAGTCCAGTCTCTGAAACTCGTTTCTCTAGGTTAACCTGCCCACTGCCTCTTTGGGAAGGACAGGGCTAGAGAGTGCCATGGGTAGAAGGAGGCATTCCCTTCAGCCCAATCCATGGTAAAGGCTGAAGCAGTATCCAGGCTGCTTCCCCCATGACCCAGGCCCCTGTCTCCCTGTGTCAAAGCCTTCACATAAGGCTTTGGGATCTTAGGCACAAACTTGAGGAAGGAAGATGACAGCAATATTGTTAGGAGCACAGAGCCTGTAAAGAGCTTACGGATGGTGGAAATGGCTCTCAACATAACTGAAGACCTGGGCTCTCAACTCTGGCTTTCAACTCTGGCTCTTGCTCACATGTGATGTGGGTAAGTCACTTTCTCTCCCTATGTGTCAATTCCATCCTCTGTAGAATGGGGTTAATGAAATCTTCCTAACCATCAAGACTAGATGTAAAGATTCCATGCAGAAATGCTCACTCACTACCCACTAAGTACTCAAGAATACTCAAAATAAAGGTTGGGCCTACATGATTACATACTTTACATAAAGAACAACATCCTGTTCATAAAGAAAGAAACTAGCAAATGAACTTGTGGAAAAGGAGGTTTTACAAGAGGCAGTATGTAGAGTAGATTCTTGCTGTTAAGGATTATTAGCTCTATAGTAGGACTTTATGAGGGTCAAAGAGTCTTAGTGTTAGATACATTTACCAAAAGAGATAAATTTGGGGGGTTATTCATCTGCATGCACTTGTAGGGTGTTTGAAAGATTTCTTCTGATTTTGGGAATTGGTGCTTCTCTAAGAACCTGAGAAACAGTCTTCTAATGTTATATCTAAATAGCTTTTAGTGTACAAGTCTTGACTAGTATTTCTCCTTTTCTTCCACCTCCTTATTTTAAAAATTATGGGCTATTCTTTTTGAAATGTAGATGGTCACAATCTAAGACGGTATGCAAACTGGATCCATCACCAATAAAGGACACTTTTATTCACTTTACGCTCACTCATTCACTGCTATGATTGCATGTGTTTTCTAGTCCTATGCTTAATACTGAACTACAAAAATAAATGTAAGCATCCTATACCTGCCTTCCTATCAGAAAAGGAGGATCCACAGTGACTGTTCTCTGGCACCTTCCAGTTTTATAAAGAAAACAAGCTCTCTGTAGGAAGAAGTGGAATTTAAGGCTTACAGTTTAGCAGTTAATTACATGTGACACCAGGTTGCTTGCTTTAAATCAGGTTTCCCTGCTGGGTGGAAGGCCATGAGAGATTTGCTCAAGGTTAGAGGCTGAAGGGGGATCTTCAGACACTTGCACAGCTTGCATCAAGAATACTCAAGTGAGGTAATACCTTCAAATGAAGGAATTAAACCTGGCTGTAACCTAGTTCTGAAAACAATGTTTTCATAGTCCCACCAGTGGACACAGCTGGCCCTGAGGGCCTGGTGCAGAATCAGCAACAGGAGTCAGATGCAGTCACCTCATGATATGTTGTCTTGTGGGATGGGCTTCTGTAAACGTCTTCTCTATCACGTGGATCCGAGATTGTATCTAACCTTCTCCTGGCACTCAGAACATGACATTTAATACGCATGTGCTCAATATAGCGATGAATGGCCAGATTTAGAGGCTTCACTTAGATATGGGATGGCTGAGCCTCACTGGGGAGCCAGGCAACTCTTCAGAGACTCTGCACATGCAAGCATCCTGTGAAGTAGCTCTCACCATCACCATACCTACTTTGCACGCTAGGAAACAATGCATTACATAACTTACCCTGAGTCATACACTTTGAGTGATTTGGATTAAGGTCATTTAGCCAAGGTCAAAACCTTGTGTTTAAGGGTTGTACTGGGCTCCATCCCTGAAGAATGAACTCTGTTCTATTACTGAAATCAGCCAGGGCCGCAATTGGCTGCTCTTTATAGAATCCATCACCCTGCAATTCAAAAGCTTTCCACTTCTCTGGCTTTAATGTCAATCTCACTTTCTTTTTTTTTTTTTTTTTTTTTTTTTATTCTGTGAATGAGTTTTGAGCTTTCCTTGCTTTTCTGTAGACACAAGAGCATTCTCTACACAAAACTCTTTCATACTCTTAAAAACTGGCATTAAGTCATGCTTTTGAATTGTATTGTTTGCATAAAAATTCCTACCCATTTGACTGTTTCATGAGGAACACAATTTTTATTTTTCCTTCTTTCCCTTTTTCTTTCTAAACCTGTTGTGGAATGTAAAGTAGGAATGTAGTGTATGTTCTTGTATTTAACTTTCCTTTTCATAAGTTTCAACACTATGTGAGTATTTTTTCCCATTACAAATGACTGTGCTGTGTGGGGTTCTGAATACAGACACACACATACACCCCTGAGTGTAGCCAGTCTCTGCTTTTTCTTTGTATAAATCAGTTCCAAACTGCACCTCAAGTTTACTCTTTACTAAAATTTGGGTCTATGATGTTGAATTCCACAATATTTGTAGATTTTATTTTATTTTTTTTCTTTTTGGTACCAGGGATCGAACTCACAACCTTGCACTTGCCAGGTGAGCGCTTATACTGCTGAGCTAAATCCCCAGCCCTATTTGTGGATTTTAGATTTCTCAAAATCACTTTAATATTTAATCACATCTTCCAGAGAATCATCAATGTCAATTATTCCCTTTTTTCTTTCTGCTGCTGAAAGCAGTAAGTGCAGGTGTTTTGAAGGAATTTCTCCTTGTGGTTTGTGCATTATGATCCATAAATCCATAGATAACTGTTTGTGGATTTCCAGACTTTTCTCTCCTGTGACATGGCCATATGCCCAGAGGAGGAGCTATAGTGTCTACACATTGCACCACTGATACTCTGGAAGGGTTTAACCATCTAACTATACCTACAGGCAGCAAGAGCAGTACCTTCACGCTGCCTCCATCCCTATCCCTTGAATGACAGTTGTAAGAATTCTCGGGCCCCGGGGTTACTGTCAGGTAATCTCACTTGCAATATAGATATGAGCATAGATTGAACAACCATGTAGGCCCACCTACCAGCACTGCAGAAGGCTGAAGACCATAAAGAGACTGTCTTCTCCCTGTAAAATCCTTCTGCTTTCTTGGTCATAATGCCTGAGAGGTCTTGCAGGAACTGACATGATGAATTTATTAGAGAAGAGAAAGTGTAAGGGACACCTTTACCAAGAGGCTGAACTAGACAAACAGCATGATTGGAGAGGGGAGGCTTGTTTAACTGAAGTCAGAAAGGACTCAAACTCACCGGAAACCCAGAAAAAGAAAATTTTTTTAAAGGGCGGTCATCACATTGAATTGCCAAGAAATCAGTGAGCTGCTTGTCTAGAGCATACACATTTCAGGCCACAAATTCTGCTGTGCAAGAAATGGAAATTGATTTCAGAACTAGACCTAGATTTCTGTTGAGTTATACACCACTGGGTGGAGAATTGTCTGACAATTAATGGTCTCCCAGCTCCCTTCAGCTATTCTGAGGGACAAAGACCTTGTTGGTTCCCTGGCATAGTGAAGTAGGTCCTCATCATCTGTTTGTACTGGTATCTGCAGAGCAGCCTCTCATTCTGTCTTCTGGTCATTGTTCCCACCAGGTTCTCTCACCTGCAGGAAGTTATCAGAAGTTTACTGTCTCAACATGTTATACATGTTCCTCAGAATTGCAGACAACTGGATAGACTTTTCTGATCTAGTACTAAGAGATTTTGCAGAGGATTCTGGGACCTTTCCATTTTCTTGAGTTTCATTCTGAAACAAAGCACGGATCCTAAATGCTGTGAGATTCCTTGAACTTATAGAGACTGTATTTGTGGACACATAAGCACCCATGGTTTGTGTTCTTCACAGGGACATGTACACACGAACAAGAGCTTACGTTTTCTGGAACCTGCCAAAATCTAAACTCTTGTCTCTGTTCTTGCTGGCTAGTGGTGTTGAAGGCTGAGTTCTGAATTTCTTACTAATTTTTCTTCTTAATTTTTTTTTATGGCAAAACTTGTGTGCCCCTAGTCCTCCACAGTTTAATCTTGAAGCTTAGAAGTTTTGTCTCTGCTTTTCCTATGAATCATCCCTCCTCGGGGCCTTTGAAAGCTGTGGACTGAACAGAGGAGGCCACAGTAACCTGGACTGGTGAGGGAGGGATTTGGAGTCCCATTTATCTTCTCAAGGCCAGCAGATGACGGTGGATCAGATGTGTCCTTAGTTGAAGATTTTAGGAATTTCAAGTTGCAAAGAACCAAAGGGTCAGACTCAAATGCTCTTGATCTATACAGCAGAGGCTGTGGAGGACTCAGGGATAGTACACACTCTAAGAAACTATAAATGGCCATCAGGACAGACAGTCTTCTGATGTGGGACTGATCTTTGTCACTGAGGCATTCTAGATGAACAAATGTACCTTGGCTTCCACTTAGAAACCAGCCAGTTCCTCCTTTTAATTTCTTTATTCATTTTTTTTTATTGTTTCCTTTACATGAACTGCTTTGTGGTTGGAGCTGTCCTCTGACTCACTTTATAGACTAATCCTGTAATTGAGGGTATACAT
This sequence comes from Cavia porcellus, assembly GCF_034190915.1. NCBI lineage: Eukaryota > Metazoa > Chordata > Mammalia > Rodentia > Caviidae > Cavia > Cavia porcellus. The sequence goes on along the minus strand of NW_026947484.1, from coordinate 136,104,536 downwards.
CAAATAGCCTAAGAAATCTTGTGGAAAAACCACACTCTCACTCTGCACATGAAAAGCCATGTATGTTCAGGAGTTGCTCAACCTCTTAAATCCTACTTCAGATGGCTATGAGTTCCTGGAGATCCTGAAACAGGTGGCCCGAGACAACACCAACAATCCTGACCTGAGCATCGTGTGGATTGACCCTGATGACTTTCCTCTGGTGAGTGGATCTGGACAGCATCCACCTCTGCTCCCTTTATAGTCCATGGTCATGTTTAGCATGAGGCTCTCAACAGGAAAGAGGTGATAACTAGGCAAAGGCACTTGAAGAAACCCAGGGACCACCCCATGCAGTATAGCCCTAATCGTATTGAACTTGGCCTGGGACAGTCATTGAAATGCTTAGATTCACTACTGTTCTCACTCCTGAGAGACCAAATACTGGAGACTCTCCTAGGGGCCCACCCAAGTGAGCTGTGGAGTCTTCCTACCAGATGCTCCATAGCTGCCTCTCATGCGGCCACCAACCCTCTCTGCTCTTCTTTCACTTACAGATGGGGACCTTAATTCTGAGGCAACCTAAATTACTGATAATAAAAACCAGAGAGAAACATTTTGCATAGAACCAAGAACTTGGCAGAGAGAAGGAGGAGCCTCTTGGAGAGCAAAAACCATACCTTTCCTATTCATACTGTGCTCCCCAGGATGTGGATTAACACTTAGCATATGTTTAAGATATAAAAACTTTTACAGTCCAAACATAGCCAGGGTTGATGATCAATAGCTAGAAGACTCTGATTGTACTTAGTTGTATGAAAGAAAAATTTGTACGACCTCAGTAATAATGACAATCCTCCACTGTATGTCTGGAACTACAATAAGTTGTTTATATGCATCATCATAGGCAAATTCATCAAAGTCCTATGATGCAGGCACTATTATAATCCCTATCAGATAGATTAAAATAATGACAACTGGAGGGACTAAAGATAGTAAGTGGTATATATGATATTACAAGCTAGATCTATGTTCACATCAGACCTTGGCTTATTGCTTGTTTTTGGCAGAGCTAACTGCTAGTAATTAATACAAATTTAGGTATTATTAGCTTATAAATGACAATTTTATCATTCAGAAATTATTTTTAGTTCCTGGGTCATGACTGATGATGCTATGATCAAGCAGGGAAAACTGAGAGGGTGTAGTGATCTCAAGGGTCCTGATGCCCAGTGCTACAGAAAGAACAGATAAAACAAAGGCAGAGATTTCCATGACACTGGAGGCCAATGTCATAATTCAAGGTAGTTACGGTAATTATAAGAAAGTCGTGGTCATGTAAAGCCATATATGAGACTTCTTTTTAAAAAATTTATCTCTTGCCAGGCTGTATTTCCAGTTTATTAATACTATTTTGTTACACAAGTTTGCAGTTAGTCTGCGTTTCTTTTGGCTAGTTCTATATGTTTGCCTTGGTCTTTGCAAAATAAATAAATAAAGAATCTTCAGACTCTGCTATTTCCAGATTCTTGACTATCCCAGTCCCCACCAGGCCCCATTTTTCCTGACAGACTTTCTCCTATATCATTACTTTTCTAGTCATCTCATGCAGTAGAGCAGAAGATGGGACATTAAAAAAGAAGTGAAAGAAAATCGCTCTTTCACCATCCATAAACTATAAAAGAGCCGCAAGTAATTTGGGAATCAACACTGTTCACCTTACAGCTGAACAAACTTTTCATATTACATGTTTTCATAGTTCTTGTGATGACATCTTTTATTTAATGCTTAAAGTGCTTGAGGGTGGGCCAAGTTGGCCATTTCTTAAGAGCCTACAGCTGTTTCAAAGAATTTTTACCAGTGGTGACCTAGTTACTGTGGTAGAATGGCAGGTGAGCCCAGCCACAAAAATGTAGCTTTAACCGAGAATGCCCTTTGCCTGCTGTCTAATGTGATTTTGTGTTGCCACAGCTTGTTGCCTACTGGGAGAAGACCTTCAAGATTGACCTATTCAAGCCACAGATTGGGGTGGTGAATGTGACAGATGTGAGTACCCACCATGCAAGCTTGCTCAGGCCCCTTTAGCCGGTCCTGTTATCTGTTCTTCAGTCCCCACTGCTATATCTTCTTTAGGAGTCCAGCTCCTTCAGAAACAAGTAGAACTTCTGGCCTTGTTTGAGCACATTCTGCATGCCAGCATGGCCCAGTCATGGTCTCCGAGCCAGGCCTAATCTGTGTTTCTATGCCTTTCTTCCATGGGTTTGTTTCCTTGCTTATGGGGCAAGCCTGATCCAATTCACCCATCTATAACTTTTTACCTGAGACAATTCTCCTGTATCCTTCTCTAAAAACCCAAGAACAAGGTCCTTTTATATAAGGAACTGTCACTGCATAATACGTGCAGTTGTGGCTCAGAAGCCCTTGCAGGCAAACATCAAGCCCACAGGAGGGAAAGATCAAAGGCATGCACAAGAAAGGGGCTTCCACCCGGTTCAAGCACTGTCCACATGAGTGTGGGAAAGGCTAAGAAGATGGACTGGCAGAGTGCAAAGAATTTGAACTCAGTCCAGGCATCTGATGCAAATCCACTGAAACGAAACAGAAGTGGGCACAGATACAACCAAGCAAACAGTGAATAAAAAGAGATGCCCACAAAGGACCCATTAGAGCCAGAATTAATTATGGTTGATTGTCTTATGAACAGCAGCCAATTAGTAATGTCTTTTTGCCCTGTTGTTGAGTGTTCGATCATGTGGGCAACTCCATATTTATTTGTTTTGTAAATAACTTTAAAAAATAATAATTTAAAAAATAGGTTTCAAATTAAAACATTTAAAAATAAAATAGAACAGTATAAGTGAAAAGGAAAAACTGTAGCCTATATATGGGTAGTGGAAGACATATTTCCTCTGTGTAACCAGATATACATATCACTCTGCAATTTGGCAATTTCATTTAACAATGTACACATACTCTGTGAAGTTGTAGGAAACTGGAGACTCACTCAGCACAGCTCAGAACCCTGTGGTGAGACTCAGCCTTTATTCATTGATTCATTCATGCATTCACTCTGTCCCTCATTGTAGGCTGACAGTGTCTGGATGGAGATTTCGGATGATGATGATTTGCCTACAGCGGAGGAGCTGGAAGACTGGATTGAGGATGTACTTTCTGGAAAGATCAACACTGAAGATGATGACAATGAAGATGAAGATGATGATGACGATAATGACGACGATAATTCTGATGAAGAGGATAATGAAGACACTGATGATGATGATGATGAATAGCTCCAATTCCAAATGATTATTCCGAAAACAAAATCACAGCTTCCCACCCTCACAGAGACAGACCATGGTGGCAGCAAGCAGCCCTGCCCCCTACACAGCTCCTTTCTTCTTTCCAACATCTTTTCTCACCCCCTTTTCATCATGAGCAAATGCTTTTCCAAACCCAGCAGTCCCACTTAGCAGGGACAGGAGAGGAATGGGTACCATGCTGTCTTGATTATCATGGAACACTTTTCTTGTTCTTCACTAGATCATCATGGAGTCACAGCAGTGCCAGAATCTGACAGAATTGGGACAAACCCTTAACACCTCTATCAAGTTTACTTGTCTTTGACTGTGATGGTGACAGAGCCAAATATTTGTTAATTCATGGAGTGACCTTGTAGTCAGAGCCCTGGAAAGACAGATGGTTAGTTAATTTAGCCCCCATATCTAGAACATCAATGAACTCATCTCTAAATTTTTTGATGTCTATTGAGAAGCCTTGTGTAGGTGACCCTAATATTTCTAGTGTATTAGTACCCTGAGATGGGTGGTTGATTTGTTCTCCAAACTTCTGGTTTATGACAATTCTCATATTCACCTGCAGTGGGGTACAAGGAGACTGAAGCATTAAAGGCTCTTAATTTTTTGGATGGGGATGGGTTTACATCTTTATATAAGTCAGCTGGCCTCTTGTGTTGAGCTGGGAACTGAATACCCCTTCTCTGTTACTGCTGGTAAACTTCACTTAAATTTTTTCTTTATCTAGAAGTTAATAACTCTCCATTTATCAGCACTCCCACAGTTTACTAGAGCTATAATAATTGGAGTCCATAATGATAGCCTGAAACACTAAAAACAAACAAACAAACAAACAAACAAACAAAAAACTCCTATGTGCCTTCTGAGCTGCCTAAAAGTTACATTGTGCTTGGTAGTGCTAGCATTGAGTGTGTAGTATAATGTTCTAATTTATTTTTTCAATCTGTTAACACATGAAACTGTACAAATGTTTTTGAAACTGTGTCAATCCTTTTGTAGAATAATAGCTAACTAACTGTCATTAAATTCATATTCTGAAAATTTGAGATTATCTTGAAAATTCTATCGGTTTTTCTGGTCTTTGGTTTCTCATTCTCATAAGACTCTAGTGCTACCTCTCTATTCCTTCTGTTTCCTTTTCGGGCTGCTCTTCACCTGGCTGCCCTCCAAATGTTGATGTTTTGCAGTGTCTCTTAACTTCACACACTCCTCTAAGGCAATATTATCTGTTTCTGTTAGCTGCTACCTGTATACAAATGACTCCAAATGTGGGTCCCTAACCTGACCTCTTGTCTTGGTTTTAGACCCATTCAACTGCCTCTCCATGTCTTGGCTTGTATGCTACAAGTGTTTCTAACTCAATACCACAAAACCTGGACTCTTACCTTCCCCCCTAAACTTCTCCTATCTATGAAGTTCCAGGTTGGATGAGTGATACCACCCTCTGTGTAATTATCTGGGTGCTGTGAAAGTACCGCATTCCGCTCTGTTCCCTTGGCATTTCACGTATGTTTTGGGTCATGGCCTTTGTCAGTTAAATTATAACACATCTGCCCTTCCAGAGTTACAAGCTCCTTCAAAGCAAAAAATGCACTTATTTTTGTATTTCCAGAACTTACTACTTTGCCTATCACAAAGTACTAAATTGAGACATGAATAATTGCTTAATCAGAACAGTTATAATTCCCTAGCATTATTTGTTGGCCAACATAGCTGATGGGGTATATTAGTATGCTTGAGCTGAATATCACAGACTGAGGGGCTTATGAGCAGTGAAAGCTTGTTTACTCACAGCTGCCAGCTATGTGGGTTCCTGATGAGGAGGCTCTTCCTGATTTCTCACCAGGTTCTCCCATGAGTCTTCCCGGGGTGAGGGGCGGTGCACACAGGCATGCTCTGGTGACTCCCTTCTCTTCCAAGGACACCCATCCAATCAGTGAAATCAGTCATCCCATGACTTCATTTAACCTTATAGGCGCTAGCTCCACATGCTGACATGTGACATTGTAGGTTAAGAGCCTGACCTAGGACATCTAGCTGCTCCTATTGCACAGGAGCAGCTAGAAATTAGTATTTTTCTCCTCAATAAGCCAGGCAGCTGCTTTTCAAGCTATGTTACGTTGCCACCCACCTGGGCCCAGAAGCACTTCTGATAAGCTCTTGGAGAAGCATCCTTCCAAAGGAGTGCATGATGCTAACCTTTCAGGTAGCCTAAGAGTGCAGTCCATCAAGCAACTAGTCTGTTTCCAAGTTCAGGAAAACTTCCTTGTTCTCAGGGGTCTGAGAAATATCCACTAAGTTAAACTTTTATGGTGTGCTAGAGTGAAGTGAATTGTACCTGTAAGCACTAGTACTACTTATTTATTAGTTTCAACTTCTTTTTGTTTTTAATCAGTACCAGGGATCGAACTCATGACTGCCTGGTTGCAAGGCAGGCGCTTATGCTGCTGAGCTAAATCCCCAGCCCAGTTTCAACTTCTTAAACTGGTAACTATTGAACATGTGTTATGTGCCTGGAACACTATGCTGAGTGCTTTACATATGTTATCTCATTGAATCCTCACAAAGGCTTGCAGGATGTATCTTGTTATTGTCTTCTTTACAGATGAGGAAATGGGGTGAAAACACAGGGCTCCAGGAATTTTCCCAGGATCACACAATCACTTTGAAGAAGTCTAAATATCACATAACTCGATTTGTATATTTACAAAGATTTAAATTCCTTGAATTAAGGAACAAAGAATTGCATTTTAAAAAATAGTGTCCAAAGATGGTTTCAAGTAAATTTTCCATGATCTTTTTTATTGTTTGAACCAAATACCATTTATCCTTTCTTCTGAGACTCTATTAAAAAACAATATAAAAAAAGATGACTAATTAGAAGTGCAAAGTCTGGCCATTCCATTTTTTTTAAAGCGAGATTGTTTTATAGAACACACCATCATTTTCTATATATTTCTATTAAAGATCATCACAGAACTTGAAATGAGCTTGTCTTTTCCAGAACACATTTGTGCACTAGTCAAGCCCTGTTTGTATCACTCCTGAAGCCAATCCTGTTAATAGTATCCTGCTGCTAATATTATAGGTCATTATCAAAAGATCTTTGTTCAATGGTGCCTGATGACCCAGATGCACAAATCCCTCAAAAACGTTGATCCCCAAGGCTCTGCCTGAAAACTTAACACTTTCAACAGGTTTTCTGGTTAGTGAGTGACAGGCTCAATCCCTAACTTACTTTAGAAAATCCAGACACCTGTACCAGCTGAGTGCCACTGATGTGCCAGCTCTACAACTGGGAGCTGACCATGTCCAGAGTTGCTGTGGACTGACCCGAGAGCTAGGACTAGGGATCTCTGTTCTTCCTACTCCCTCCAGTCCTTTCATCTAGTCTGTGGCTTCCCTAACAACTCCGCTAGCCTAGTCCAAAATGCTGCACGCTTACTGTGAGTTTTCTCCTAAGAAAAATGCACAAATGATGATTTCTTCCAGTCAGGTAAGGAATCAGGGCTGAATGAAAGCCCAGGAATGTTTTGGAAAAGGTCCTCTTCATAGACACGGGGGACAGAAATGTGACATCTCCTTCCAGCAGATTTAAGCCAGAATTCTAGGAAACTTTAACCTTTTCATTTTTTTTTTTAAATTTTAAAGAGATTGAAAGGAAACAAAACAATAAAAACAAAACAGCAGAAATGATACAGGATTTCAAAACAAGCTGATAGGAAATTAACAATAGTCACTATATTGCATATGCTTGTCTCCAAAATAGTTGCTCAGATTACAAGATATGGGCATGTGAAAGATCAAACAATATGAGCAAACAATACGGGCAATCATGGTTTCTTTCCATGAGCTAATAGGATCAATAGGACAATTATCTTAGTTAACGTGTGTGTGTGTGTGTGTGTGTGTGTGTGTGTGTGTGTGTGTGTGTGTAGCTCTTTTCTTTTCTTTTCTTTTCTTTTCTTTTCTTTTCTTTTCTTTTCTCTTTTTTCTCATCCTAGTCTAAGAACCTTTAATTATATCTCACACCCACACCAAATGGGAGGCAAGCCCCATCCCCATCCTCATCTCTTCTCTACCATTATTGCATTGATTTGGAACATTTCCAATCTTTCATCTGAATTCCTGCAAGGTTCACACTGCTCTCTCAGCTCCAGTTTACTACAATCAAGTGATTGTTTCATAATAAGAAATCAATCACAGGGGCTGGGGATCTAGCTCAGCAGTTCAGATGCTTGCCTCATAAAGCAATGTGGGAGACAACTCCAGTGACTCCCCTTGAATGCAGAACAACTACTGCACCTCTGATTATATGGAGACTTATTTCATTATACTGATATGTAGAGAGCTGACTATGGTATTTCCTTCTCTCTTCAATTGGCTCTAAGCATTGTAAATAAGGCTAGCTGAGATGCTGGTATATAATCTCTAAAGCTAACAGACAGTCCTGTTTCCCTGCATAGTGTTGTCCATGTAAAGGATATGAGCACAGCAGGATGTTAGAGCCAATAGCTCTGGAATGTCAACTGGGTAGGAGTCTCAAAGTAAAGAGGCTATGACTCCCCAGGGCACAAGAGTTTGCATATCAGAAACTGAAGCACCAGCCTCTGAAAACAATTCTACTGCTACCTTAATTAGATTATATGAATTGATCCTTCTACATATCTTTATCTCTGCAATTTACAGAGATGCCTTTCTCCCACCTGGCCAGCCAGCTCAAGTTACATGATTCCCCACCATCCTCCTGTCACTCATCTCTGAGCCACCCCCCTTCTTCACAAGATAATAAATTCTGGGAGAGGCCTCAGATCAAGGCCTTTGTCTGCATGTCCTCATGGGGGTTGGACTTAGGACTCTTGGGGGCTCTTAACTTGGAATAAATCTTGGTATCTTTACTCTCACTGTGGGTTGCATTGGTGGTGGTAGATTGGAATTAACTTGCTGAGATTCTTATAATGTCTCAGTGGGATTACAAATATAACCTTTTGGATTGTGAGGAAAACTAGAAAGAGGATTACAATACTTGGATGACTGCACACAGTATTTGGGATTGCAATAGGCACAAAGTTGTGAGTTTGATCCCCTAGTACCAAAAAAAAAAAAAAAATTATTTCAAGAAATCAATCACATCACAAACATCCTTAAAATTCAACAGTTTTCTATTCCTGAAAGATGCTTGAGAAAAATTTATTTTTCAAAGAGAAGCTAGAAATTGAAATGTTTTTGGCTGTCAAATGTAGCATCTAAGATGAGAACTATGAGTTTGGGGAAGAGAAACTGGTACCTGTATGTTTTATAAAACCAAAAATCCTCAAATGTTTTCCTTGCATAGGAGGAAAGTAAAGGCTGAGTAGAGCTGGCACTCGTACCATTTGGCTTATGAATTAGACAAACACTGGATTAGCTGGGGTGGTTCCGCTACGGATTTGTAACATATGTGGAACTCTTGAGATTATAGCACTCAAAAGTCTCATTTGAGATTATGGTCCCCAGTTGGCATTTTAGGAGAAACTGAGTCAGTACCTCTGGCCACAAGGTGGGTGTCTTAGGTATTTTTCTTGTCACTGAGACAAAATACCCAACACTCAAAGTTAAAGGAGGAAAGGCTTATTTAGCTCAGTTTGTAGAGGTTTCAATCCATAATCAATTTCCTCCAAGACAGGGTGGCACATGGCAGAGGACAACCTCACAGCAGTGAAAGACAGCAAAAGTCAACAAGGTGTGGGGGAGACAAGACTCTTTCTGTGCCTTATATTGTATGTGGGTTACCTGCTCTAGGGTAGGTATAGCACTCACCCCCTTAATCTTAGAATTGTGACCTTGAATCAAGGCCAGCAGTTTGCTGGTAGCTGCTGGTTTCAAACAGGAGACTAAAAAGTCTTTCTGGGTCTGTTGGCCGTTTTAGAACTTTGGAAATGTAATGGTCAGTTCATCAGAAAGAAATAACCTAAAGCCCAGTGTGGCCCTGAGAAGAAGCCACACCCCAAGGCTATACTGCCATCAGAGGAGCACCGGTGACGCCCCATGTCTCACCCCTCCAGGAACCCTGGATTGGAGAATCCAGGTGCCTAGTTCAATCCACTGCACTGAGGATCTGGCAGCCAAGGCAGAAAATGCCCAGGATGCAGCAATGGGCTGTCTTGGAGAAACACAGGAAAATTTTAAGATGAAGGAGCAAAATACAATCCCATACCTCCAGCCCACACAGAACAAGTTAAGGTGGACACACAGTAGAAATTAGAGATCACACACTGAAATTTCAACTTAATTCTTGTATTGTTAATTTTACATTCGTATGTCTGAAGGTCTGAGTAGCTATTTTTAAGATAAGAGGCATTATGGTAGTCATTGTTCATTTCCTATTATCTTGTTTTGAAGTCCTGCATTGCTTTGTTTTGTTTGGTTTGGTTTTAATCTCTTTAAAAAAAAAATCTTAGAACTATGCCAAACCAATTAACAGACCAATTTACTAATCATGCACTCTTGATTCATTGCCCTCTGAAAATGCCCTGTTAGTCTTTGAGGGACCATCTAGACACAAACTATAACAGTAGGGGGCAGGTCTAGAATTAAAAGGAGCAAACCTCAGTTTCCTTTGCAGGATACTCAAGGTCTGTGTGAGGTGTCTCTTGTCTACCCAAACAGCTTCATCTCTCACGATGCCTTCAACTGCCTGGCTGCTTAGCACCAAGCCTTGGCTGATGCTGCTGTCTACTGGAACGTCCGCTCTTCCCGGCAAGTTCTCCCATCTTATAAGTGATACCCACTTGATGACTGTTTTCCAGTCATGTCCACAGCACAAACTGGCCATTTCCTCCACTAAATCCTTCACTGCCTATCATGTGCTCTCTGATGGACCCTACAATTTACTGCACTTTCACTTCTATGCATTTTTTCATCTATCAGTCTGAAAGAAACCTCAGGGGAAAAACGGTCCAGTGTGGTTCCCTCTTCAATGCCTATGTCTATGTTCTCATAGGCACTTACAAATCTCATTTGACTAAGCTTTAAGTATAATACAAGCTAATTGAAAAGCTACTATCCTTATTAAGAATGTGCAAAAACAAATGTAGTGATTACTGAATGTGACTCTTGTCCCAAAATTTCTTGGCAACATGGCATCATCTGTCCAGATTTTCTTTGTATAGCCAGTTGCTAAAGAAACAGGAACATGAAATCTCATGGGCTCAATGAGAAAGCTTCTAATACAGGATGTTCTTTCCTCAAATGAGCAAGGATTTCCTCCAGAAACACAGTAATTGTGAAGTGAAGCAAAGCAGGCTAGGGATGGGAAAGGAAGGGCCAAACCCTACTTTCTAGGAATGGAACACCCACGGCCACCTGAATGTCAGTTCCTTTAATGAATAAGACCTAAATGTTTGTTTGCAATGTTAATTAAGAACTTCTTTTGGAAATAATGTGACATTTTAACAATCTGACTTCTTTAGAGTAATGATGATTATAATGCAGACTCTCACAAGTTCTAACAACTACGCTAAAATATTCGTATGTGATTAGAATTGTGGCCAGTAGTTTTAGCAGTGTTCCATCATGATCTAATTCATTTGCTCTCTCAAAAATTCAACTAATGGACCTTGCAGCTTAGCATGTGCTGATCACAGGAGACAAAAAGTGGGTAAATGGTAGAGCCAAGAAGAGAGCTAGGAAAGAAAAACTGTTTGAAGCACTTTGTGTTAATTCCATCAGTGCATCATTTTACCCAAAATACTACAGAGACACATCTCAGAAATATATTCATATATGTAGACAGAGAATGCACTAAAGATTACACTATAATTTTTTTTTTTTTTTTACCAAGCTGAGCCTGTATATTTAGAAGCTGCTTGTGTGAGACAGACATCAAGAGGGAACCATGTCTCTCCAAAAGCAGGGAGACTTTAGTGCCCATGCATACTCTGGTGCCATGAACCAATTCTGGCTCTGGGCTTTACCTGGTCTCATCCTGATATCCCTCATTCCACTCCCATAATCTGATATTTTATCAACTGGGATTCTCTAACTCTTGCAAATTCTATAGCTGCATCATGGGTAATGAACAAAAAAAGTCTTTTATTTATGTATGTGGTCTTTATCTTTTCTTTAGCAGATTTGTTTTGCATTTATGAACTGTGCACATCTTGATGGCCCAAAGGGCTTATCAATAATCTGTACAAGTATCTTCAATTTAATGTTCTAATCCTTACCCTTGCAACTAGTACAGACGTGTGCTATTAGCATTCTACACAGGTAAAGAACAGTTGTTAGCAAAAGGCAATTAACATTTCTTTGTCAAACAATCGTGTTCTCTTTGAAATGACTTAACCTACATTAATACCTTAATTACCAAGTCACTCTCAAAAACAAGTCAATACCTGCCCCTCACTCCCGAACCTGGGTCTCACACGTTTGTCTCCTTACTTGACTTAAATATCTTTGTTACTTGGTTAATTTAAAATGTCTGCTTGGCCTGAGTTTCAAAGCCTAAGAACTTCATTTTTAGTTATCTGTTCATTTAGAACATTGTCACCATAAAATAGTTGGAAGTATAGTTTTGTTACAACAGTAATTCTTCTTTCCCAATCTATCATGATTGGTTTTCACAGAAACATGATGGGTTGTCTTTAAGACAGTATCAAAATTGTGAGTGAAAATGTTCCCTAAAAAAACAAACCACTTTTCATGTTGAAATAATTACACACAGAAAAGAAACAACATACAATTTAGGATTTAGATTTATTTTCCAAGTTTACAGTATAAAAAACATAATGTTTTAAAATGTGTTATAGCTAATTGGGATGGAGAAGGGCTATAACTGGAGGACGCAAAAGGGAACAAAATAACTTGGATACCAGGTACGATGTGTCCATGACAGATCCCATCACAATGAGAAGAGGTTTCATAGTATAAACTTTATGGAAGCAAGAAAAGGGACTTGTACAGATAGTTGCTGGTAGTGTAAATCACTCACATGTTCCGCGATGGCTCAGTGGAGCCCACCAGCCAGTAAATACAGCAACTCACACGTAGGCTTTGTCATCCGTATTTGGTAACAGGTGATTAGAGGTTAGTTATCAAAACTGTCCTTCATAGTAGGACAGCAGCAACTAGTAATCAGAAAGGACACAAAGAATCCCCTTTCATCTTTTTTTTATCACAGTTGACTGCATCAGACAGAGACAGATGGTTTTATCACTGAATTTGCTGGATTAATGCTGAATTCAAAATTCAAAAATGTGAAGTCTTGCTAACAATAGCAATTCTGAAATAACTTCTTAAATAACATCTAACCCAGGCGCCTCTGGTTTTCTCACTAACACCTTTGTTGAAGATGCAGACCTCCAAGAAATGGGTTAAATTCCCTGCCCCTGTGAGACAGTATGTGTCCCCACCTCATCTTTGCAGGTGTCCAGCACTCTATCAAATAGTTCGTGAATGACATCTTACAAATTAAATCTGGTTATGCATGTCATAATTTAGGGAATCCAAGAGGAGTTTTTTCCATTTAATGAAAACCCAGAATGAATGTACCATAAAAATAATAGGCTGGCGATAGCACACGACTGATTCCTCAACTGCTTGGGAGGCTGAGGCAGGAGGACAAGTTTGAGTTCAGCTTGGGTAACAAAGTGAGACTCTCTTTCAAAATAAAATAGAAAAGCTCAATATAGTTCAGTGGTAGAGCACTTGCTTACCATGTGTAAGCTCCTGGGTTTGATCTCTAGCACTGGAAACAAAATTATTAAGGTTTAGACTTTTTTAAAAGAAAAAAAAAAGAATGACAACCAATAGTGAGTATTTCATTATTCCTATAACTGAGGGGCACTGGCACAAGAAGGCATTGGCCATATTTTCCTTCCTGGCATACAACCACACAAGGGTGCACGTGTGCCTGTAACATGAGTTGAACTAAACTTGTCACTTGCATATCAGTTGCTCATCACTAATCCCTGAGAAAGTCTAGGTGCTCTCAGATGATGATGCTCTCCTAGGCTGAGGGCTTTGTATGGTTTAAAACTCCTAAGTAAGAAGCAATTTCATAATGAACACTTCTGCCCACAAGGGAAAGCATAGATAAATACAGACCCATAAAACCAGACAACTGTACATTCAAATATTGTCATCCCAATATTGTTTCAGTGCCAAAAAATGTACGAAAGCCACTCTTAAGATAAAAGCCTGGGAGTTTGTTGCATCTGTTCCCAAGGCTAAAATAAATGTCTTTTTTTCCATAAGATAAAGAGAGAACACTGCTATTTCTGAGAGATATCAATATTGAATTCTCAGTGCCACACTGAAAGCAACCTCCTTTCCCTGCCTCGGGCTTTAGGAGTCTTTGTGGTGTTGGAGAGATCCTCCAGCAGTCCACGAAAGAGATTTATTTCACAGGCAAAACAAACTGAGTTACCTAACTAGATACTTGACAGAACCTGGTGAAAAGGACTCAGAGTCCTAAGATCTACTCAGTAGTTTTACATTTCCTACGCACCCTTGAAAGCTCAACTTCCAATGAGAAGCGAGGCTGAGGGACGTGAGTGCCACCCTTTCTTTTGTCTTCTATTAAAACATCAGGCAGAGAAAGATGGTTTATGTACAGCTGAATCAAAACTCAGAAAGTAGAAAAAGGGACCTTTTTTTTCCACAGTCCTCCTTATGTATGTTCTAAGCCCTGAGGGCAAGAGCAGGCAAACAGTGGGTGCAAATTGCTCACTGAGAACACGCTGTCAAGGAGCCAGGAGAGAGGGCCCCCCAGCTGCAGACCTCCCAAGGCAGCCTGCAGGTATCTTCTTCCTGTCACTGCGGAGGGGAGGGGACCTGGCCCTAAACCAGCAAGGGATCAGCTCGGGTTGCTGCAAGCCTCCCCCAGCCCAAGGCCGATGCACGCTCTGTCTACACCAGCAGGAGCGGCAGAGCAGGGAAGCAGGAGCGCAGGACTGCTGCAGGAACGGTGGCGCCACTGGGTCTCACAGCTATGGCACTGCTAGGGCCGGACTTTCCTGGGAGAACGGGTATTCTTGGGTTCTTCCCACAAGCTGCCCCAGAAACCTGCTGGTATGGTGGGCAGTTTCCTGAGGGACCTCAGGGAGTAGATCTGTCTCTCGTGGAACACCCTGCTTGGGTCCTGACTCAAGATGGTAGCCCTAGATCCCTCCTCTGCATACAGAAATGCCAAACTGTAGAACCTGCTTCAAGGTGAAATGGACAGACAGACCGGAGTGAAATATCTGTCTAAAATTTTGTATACTAGCCAGGAGTCAGATCTCCCTTTTTCTCACTTGTAAAATGGAGATGGAGATTCAAAGGCTGTGTAGAGCAGTATCTTACACATAATACCTTAGAAACATGTTAGTACATTTTCCTTCCATGACCAAAACACAATGCTTTATCAAATGTGAGCATCTATTTGATTAAAGCTTACTAAGTTGGCTTGATGGAATGTCTACCCTCTCTCTACATGGCTATGCTGAATACCATTCAAGAACTGCACTATGGGCTTAACAATCTGTGTTTTATTTATAATGGGATATGACAAAGTTATATAGTAATAAATTCACAGTAGTGATTTTTTTTGTATGTAACAAGATCCATAAAGTACAAACTACCCAGAAATACATCACTTTACAATCAAGTCTGTCTCCGCTGCAGAGCTAGTTAAATAAATATGTTAATATTTCTGTGCTTCTAGCAACCAATCATTGGTTGTCTTTTTCTTTTTACCTAAGATATATTAAGATATACTAAATAGTAAGGCTTTCAGGGTGGTAAAGTTTGAGCAGTAATTCTCGTAGAGCTTGATTGACCTTCGTTTCCTACCGTTCTGGGTCATAGGGTCCTAAAGCAAGACAGAACAGAATGGACATTGATGCAAGACAGCCAGCCTCCAAGAGACATTGGTGAGCTAAAGCCCATCACTCCTGGACAAGAAGACAGTGTAACTCAGAGAAATGACTAAAATAAGGGAAGGAGAAGAAATTGGCTTTAGAATTGCTTTTCAAAAGACAGGAGCTATTAGGAAATCTCAAACCAAGACATATGTAGAAACACATATATCTTCACACACAACTTATACACAATCACAAGTATGTGCTGAGATAGATATTCACCTTTTTGCCACAGGTAACATGGATGTGAAGATGGACAAAATGCAAAACTGCCATCTATCTGGTAATACAAATTCAGAAAAACGCAGACGTAGATGGATACAAACATCCGCCTTCAAATTTGCATCCTCATGCAGGCAGCCTTTCCCAGCAGGCACCAGGCTGAAGAGGGTGAATCAAGGAGTTGATTTCGTTGGTTTCACTGGGTGGCAGAACACTCACTCAAATCAGGGGCTGGTAATGAGGAGGGACAGGTAATCCATTTCTGTTAGTCCAATATGCTGGTGGCATCTTGCGGTCACAGCCATTTTATAAGTACAAGCGCTTGACACAGGAGACACTAACCAAGAGAACTGAACGCCACCACAGACTGCACGGAGGAGGCAGGTTAGCAACCCTTCCCTCTCCAACACACCATCACAGCCAGCCTCCCCATTAAAAGGAAGCCCCTTTCAACGGAGATCTGCAATGTGGCAAACACACCAGAGCCATCTACCTTTCATTTTTTGTTGAAAAGAATTTGTCCTTTTTGTAGATTTCAAAGGGGAAAGACAGAGGAAGAAATAGAAGTAATAATAATTGGACAAAAACTGGTGGTCAGATATTTGCAAGGGCTTACTTTCTGAACCTTAACACAGGCTTATGAATTTTGACTTAATGGATAATGCAAAAGATGGAGGAACTACATAACCTTAAAATCCCTTCCTACTCCAGAATGTACTTTTTAAACATTCAGCTCATAGTCTATTAAAAATTGCCACATTTTTACAAACACACTTATGAACAAACATTATCTATTGGTTAAAACACCACCAGGGAGGACAGCAATCTCAGACCTACACTCCTCATTAAGTTCTTTCACAGTTCATGTCAGAATTTTAATAACTTAAGTTGAAAGCTATAGAAAAATCTATAAACATTTAAGGTAAATGAAATCCTGTCTCCTCTAATAGGAACACATATTCTACTTGCCTTAGGGTACAGTTTACCCTGTTCAGAAAGAATAGCCTACTGGTTCCAAGAACTGAAATCTAAATTTACTGTGTTCAATTGTG
Organism: Cavia porcellus; assembly: GCF_034190915.1. Taxonomy (NCBI): domain Eukaryota; kingdom Metazoa; phylum Chordata; class Mammalia; order Rodentia; family Caviidae; genus Cavia; species Cavia porcellus. Next base: position 136,088,087 of record NW_026947484.1, on the reverse strand, counting down.
TGATTCAGCTTTCCAGAACCTTACTTTTTAAAACTATCATTCACCTAGTTCCCACTGCATTAGTAACTCAAACTATTTAGAGGTTGAAAGTGCAAAGGCTTTAGAAGGATTTTGCATTTGATTTTGTTACTTAAAAAAAAAAAAAAAACTCAATACAAAGTTAATGTAAAAAAAAATCGATATTCAATTTAAAAAGAAACAGTAATTTCAGAAAGCCTGACAGTTTCCTATGTAAAAAGTCAGAGAAGAGAGAAAATAAGTTCCTTTAAACCTGTCTTCAATCTGCTGGGAATGTACAAGCAATAATGAATGACTCTAACTTAATCCTTTCTGGACTGGCAATTTAAGACAGGGTTGGAAGCACAGGGCTTTTCAATGCTGATGAATAGCGTCATTATTAATTCTGTCTTACATTTGGCATTTCCAACTGCACCGCATTCGAGCACAGCAGCTGGTCTGGGCCATCAGCCACTTACACAGTCAAAGTCTCACTCACATTCACCATCCCTTACCCTATCCCCCCAAATATTTCCTGAGAAACACAGCATGAGGAACTTCCAGCCTGAGAGGAGCTAGAGGCAGAAACTAAGAACAAAAGCACCATGGTTACATGGTATGTGTTTTCACAAACAGAACCATGTCATAAGATAGTACACCCTGGCTCCATGCCACACCTTGGGTTTCCCCTTCCTCCTTCTCCAGCGCATCTCTTTCAGCTGAAGGCTGTTGATTCCAGGACAATGTTTACTTTTTCAGGTACAGGTGTACTAAAACATTCAAAGCCGATCGCGATTTTTAAAATGACACACAAGATACTATACCACTTGTGGAATTCATAAGACAATAAGGTTCGGTGCACACCTACAAGGAGCATTTCATAGCATTATCCTGAAGCAAGGTGGCTGTCATAAAGAGATAGAGAAAGAGGAGGGTGAGCACTTTTTAAAGGTATATTGAAGATACAGGAAGGCAAACAGAGGCAAAGGTTACCCACTGCTGCATGCAGGATGTGGCTCCTGAGGGGTGTCTCTGCAGCCAGGCTCCCCAGAGGGCTGTTCTCCACAGCAGAACAGCTGGGAGAGCCTCTGAGACCAGCTCCAAAAGGAAACACACGGCAGAAGAACAACTCCAGCTGAGAATACTGGCTTCCTACTCTCCCCTTCCCCCAACTCCCCAGCGTCCACTCCCCTCCACTTGACAAGGACTAAAAGCATGGCACAAGCCACGCAAGGCCCTTTCCTGATAATAAGTGGCTGAGGTGATAAGGTGCACAGTGATGTGGTCAGATGACACAGGGCTGGATAGCAGCAGCTGCCAGTTGGTCGGCACGGTTTGGTCTTCCTCAGCAGGGCAGCATGGTAAAAAATTCACCTCCCTGGGACATCAGATGGCCCCAACAGGGACTTGCCAACCTCAGTGTCACAGTGTTAGTCTCCCCTAGTTGGTGTGGAGCAGGGGAAGAGGACTGGGCAGGGTCAGCTTTGGCTATAGCTTAAGAGAGGCATTCCAGTGGCTGACTCTCCTCTCTTCTACCTGGTAGGCCATGCCATACTTTCCCATGGAACAATCTGGGATGAATAGTGCTTAGACTGTGCAAAGGGCCTGTGGCATGTCTGCTAGGGTGAGTGAGACAGAGTGGAGCCAGGGTGAGAAAACCCAAGGCTAAGAGCAGAATGGGATCAGAAACATAGCAGGGAGGTTTTTCTTTGGGAAAAAATAAAAGTGAATCACTTAAGAGCTGTAACCTGATAGTGTACATTTTTTGTTGGACTCTTCTCTGAGAAAACTAAGGCAACAAAGAACAACGAAGAAGGCAGGCATCTCCTAAACAGCTCCAGCTCCACTGGTGATGCAGACAGCGATTCACATATAGAGGTGCAGCAGAGAGATGGTCCCCTCGGATCTTCAAGGTGGTCAACCAGAAGCGATGGGGGGCTCCGGGACTGGCTGGGAGTCAGGGACGAGTTGTAAGGCGAGGCTCCCAAAGACTCAGCAGCTCCACTTTGGTTTATAGCACTGGCTTCTCCCGAAGTCCCATCCGAGACAGTCACATGCCACCGGTCACTTTTTGTCAAGGTGGATTTCCCCTGCTTCCTTCCAAATAAAGTGCAGATGGTCAAAGGGTACTGGTCTATCACCTGCCAGCTTCAGTCGGCAATGAAGAATAAAAAATTTTAAAAAGACACCTCTCTGGACATATATATCTCTATATATATTCTTCTTCTTTTTCTTTTTTATAAAGCCTCAAATATAGAATTTTTAAACTGATGTCTCAGACTGTAAGCGAAGGACAAACTTGTGAGACTTGGGATCTATAAACTCTTCAGAGAGCATGATGAATGGGATTTTCTTCACATTGATGATGAGGCTGAAGTCCAAGCATTTAAGGACGAAAACAATTCCATCCCGCAGCCCATTAGTCACGGCCTCGTCACTAATAAGTCTCCACTGCATAGAGAGCCAGCGATCCTTGTCATACTGCAAGGTGGGGCCGGCGCTGAGGTATCGTTCTAGGAAGGCCTGAAAGTGAAGGAAGAGCATTAGTGGAGAAATACGCAAGCGGGGAGCGAAGTCCTGCCAGGGGCTGTCCTTCCCCTATGTAAGAAAAGGTTTCCCACAGGCGCCGAGGGTCTTCAGCTGGAGCCCACTTATCACACTGACTTCCCTCCTTTCACACCTCCCACTGGAGTCACTGCGGCAGGGAAGTCCTCTTGGCCTTCCTTATTCCTTTTTGTCAATACCCAACCAGAGGAGAGGTGGGGCTACCCACAGAGGCAAATAAATGGCGGGGGATGGATGCCATTAGTGATGCACCAGTCCTTGAAGGGCTCAGGCCGAATGTACATGCTTTTCTCACTTTTTCTCACTCTTTCAACCAAATGGAAAGCTTCCTGGGGAGCAGGCACAAAGGGGTACCCAGTACATGCTTGCTGAATCAATAGAGAGCCTATATTTGCATTGAAAAAAGTACCTGGTCTACCACTTACTGGGCCATGACTTAGCACGAATTACTTATCTTCTCGTAAGTAGAGATGATAGCAAGAATCTTACACTCTGGATCTGAAATGTCCCCCGAAAGCTCCGTGTTGAAGGCTAGGTCTCCAGCTGATGGGCTATTGGAAGGTGTGTCTACTAGACAGAAATCACTAGGGACTGTCCTTGAGGGGTACCCTGGGATCCTGACTCCTTCAACTGCTATTCTTTGTTTCCTGGCTATCATCAGGTGAGCAGCTTTGTTACCCCATACTCTTATCTGCCATGATGTCCTGTGTTAACATAGACCCAGAGACAACAGAGCCAAGTGACCGCAGACTGGTACCTCTGAGCCTATGCGCCAATAAATCTTTCTCCCTTTTAAATTGTTTTTCTCAGGAATTTAGTTATAGCAATGGAAAGCTGACACTGCAGGGCTTAACACTAACAAATGCTAACACTGGAAGGATTAAGGCTCAGTAAGCCCTCAGCTCTGTACAGTAAGCAGTCAGGGTGAGTGACGGTTATTTCATGTTGAACTGTGCACAGATGGCCAGCCCAGGGACCGAAAGGCCAATGCACCCCTCCTTCTCCCAAGTTCTTCTGCAGGGGCACCTGCTTCACTAGAGTTTGTTGATCGCATGACATCTTCACATGTGTCATTTCTCCTCCACACTGTTCTACAAATTCCTCCTTGACCTTCAAATCTCAAACCATCTCCCTGAACCGCTCACGTGTGTTAATATGTGATCCTCAAACATTCTATAATCAATCGCATGACCTCCTGTGACAGTTTACTTGCAGATCTATCATTGTTGATTTGCTTGCCTTTTCCCATACTAGACTTCACTTTCCTCTAGAGAGAAGGAAATATGTTTTCTATTTCTAAAAATTTGAATTTCCAATGTCCCTGGCACAGACTAAAGCTTAAGAGCATGTGAATTAAATATACATAATGATTTAGCTGTGAGAAGTTAAAAAAAATGAGCCAGTAATACAAATAGAAAAGCATTAGGTTATATCAATATGGTGCTAGACAGAGGCCAAGGACAGTGGGACCCCTTCCATCCATACCTTGTTGCTCCTGCCAGGTATATTACTTCTTAGGGCCTGGGGCGCCTACTCTAAGGCAGAAAGTAGTGCCTTACCTACTGCTGTACCTCTAATATAAACACAGCTCCAAGGAGTCATGTGAAAAAGAATTAGCAGTGAGAGAAATGAAATAATTTTTAGGATACCTTAATGGGAAATTACTTAACAGGAAAAATTTAAATCACATTAATAACTGAAGACATATATATTAAAACACTTCCCCCTATAGATGGGCAGTGATTAAAAGAATGATAACATCCCATGCTGTGGGGCAAAGTGAAAGTCTCCACTGCCTGATGCAATGGTATGAAATGGTGATAGGGCTCATTGGGCAGAACCTGTAACTTCGATCCACCTGTTCTTCTACTAGAAATTTATCCTTCAGAAATGAAATACTTCCATAAACACATATGAAAAAAGATGATTACTGCAAAACTGTTTAGGACACACAATGACAGACTTTTCTATAATTGTATTTTCAGCTTTGCAAGCGGCATGCTGCAATAACTACTCAACCCTGTGGATAGCGAGTAAAAGCAGTCACTGTGGTATGTAATGTACGGAGCATGGCAGGGTACCAATAAAAGCTGATTGATAAGAAGAGCCTCAGGCTTTGGCTAATGAATGAATGTGCATCAACAGGCAATCAGTTAAACAAAGCACAGTGTTTGGTAAAACAAGATGTAGCTATTAACAGAGGAGAGCTGGATCTGCATGAGTTGAGTCTAAATTCAGAAAAGTATGAATTTTTAAATGAAATAGGAGGCAATTAGAAAATACCCTGAAATCTTGAAAAAGAAAACAACTGTGTTTCTTCATGATATAAGCCATCAGTCTGTGCATGCAAGCAATATTTTCCTTATTTATTATCAGTATTGGTGTCCTTTGTATTCTATGTTTTATAACTTAATACTTAAGGTTTTCTTCCTGAATTTAACAAGCGATACACCGTAATTTGCAAACCCTTACTCTGTTTGTAATTCTTTTCAGTTTGCAGTTATTCGAGGTTACTGTGCAAAAGTTAAAGACAAACCCTTACATACAGTCACATGTGTAATAGTCCCTGGGTGTCCACAGAAGGACTGTTTCTAGGATTCCCTGCAATGCTAAGATCTGAGTATTCTCAAGTCCCTCAAACAAAATGACATACTTTTTGCACTTAACCTATACACAACGTCTCATAGACTTTTTGTTTTTTTTTTTTTTTTTTTGTCTTTTGAGACAGGGTCTCACTAGGTAGTTCAGGTTGGCCTTGAACTCACGTCAATTCTCCTGCCTTAGCCTCCCAAATGCTAGGATGCTAGGTATGCATGACCACACCCAACCCTCTCATACATTTTAATTCATTTCTAGATTACTTATAAAATCTAAAACAATGTAAATGTTATGTAAACAGGTATCATATTAAGTTGTTTGGGATATAACAAAGAGAAAAGCCTGTATGTTCAGATGGATGTATTTTTTTCCCCTCAATCATTTTCCATATGGAACCCATAGATTTGGAGAATTGACTGCATATCTGATTATGCCATATTTTAACAGAGGGATTAGTGAGTCAAAGAATATGGAAAGCCTTAGAGTTTCTTACTGAACACTTCTGTGAAAGCTTTTCCTAAGGCTTGCAGTATTGACAATGTAACCACAGGATACATACATACCGCAATACACAACACAGTTCTTTTTACAAATGGCTGCTAAATGTTACTTGTACACTGAAGCTGAGCTCTTTCACTCTCTACCGTGTGATGCATGTATCATATTGCTATGTGTAACATCATTCTTACACAACCCCACTGAGGAGGTATTAATAGCTCCCTTTTATAATAATAGCTCCATTTTATAAGAGGAAACTGTAGATTAACTTGTGCAGTTACAAACCATTTGATGGTAGAGCCAGGATTTGAACTCACTGCTTGCTAAGATAGTTTTTCCCACATCCTTAATCTACTTTACCTCCTTGGCCACCCTTCTCTATTGGATACATCAATATTTATCATAATAACTCGAAAAGTACACTAATATCATAATCCAAAAGACCATTCAATGAAACTAATTCTGCAAAACCACAACGACTAACACAGTGATGGCACGATTTCTACCGTAACAAGCTACTTAGTCTTTATCTTATATTAAGTACTATTTTAAACATTTTACATGAATTAATTCTTTTAGCTCCCTAAATGACCAAATGAGGTCGATATTATTATCTCTAGCTTACAAGTTACAAAAATGAGGCTGAGAGCCAGTAAGCTATTTCTCTATGGTTGTAAAAAAAACTTAGTGAAAAAGCCAGATTAGAATGAGTAAACTCAGTCCAGTGCCCACAGAATATTCCTAACCATTATGCTGCGCTGATTCTAAGGTGAGACTCTCTACTCAGAAGCTAGACGCCTCTGAAAGGCACCCTTAAGAACAACTATGTGTATCACTAATTCTTACCACCTGGGCACCAACATGACACTATAGGTCCAATGCATAAAACTCTGTTTCATTATTAAAATAAAATTATTAAAAATATTCAGCCTATGTGTATGAACTGTGTATAAAGCACAAGTGAATTTCATATTTAGACACGAGTCTCACCTCAAAGGTATCTTATTATACATATGCAAATATTCTGAAACCTGAAAATAATGCAATATCTGAAATACTTTTGGTTCTAAGCTTTTAAGATACGGATACTCAATTAGTAACACTCTAAATTGTGATTGGCCAAAGTTGGTGACCCCTCGGGCTGACAGCTGGCCACATATCACACCTTGGGGGTCATGCTGTTGGTGATGCAGAAGGCCAGATGTTGGAGGATGCTCTCCATGCTGTGGTAGTGCTGCTGCCGAGTGGTTCGCAGGTACTTCTGTAGTGCCCTGGCCATTGAGGGGAAGATGGCCTGTGCCGCCTCCCTGGGATCCATCACTTCCCCTGGGGCTTTCTGCTGCTCCTCAGCCTGGAGACGCTGGATGTGGATGAATGCCTCTTCCACTGCCACCACCAGCCTGGGAAGTGACATGACGTAGTCATCAGAGTAGAACCCATCACAGTGCTTGAGAACAGTCCCATGGGGCTTGGAGGGCCACCTGCCCAACCTGATCCTGTCATTAACTTGCCCAAGCCTTGATCACATTATCCTCCAAAGGGCTGGGGGAAAGAGAAACAAAAGCAAAAATAAGATGTGGGGTGGGGGCGCTTGGAATGGGAGATGAACTCTTTTTGCAATTCTGCTACTAACAAGCTTGGGAATCTCCAATCAAGTTTTCATTTCTACAAAGAGAGTTTAGCTTTAAAGAGTTTGGAGACCCCATAAAACTCTGCCCTAAAAAGGTCTCTGCATACACTGAGAGGCAGTTAGTGCAGAAGCAGCTTACAAAGGACCAGAGATTGGTCTCTGAGATCTAGTCACCCATTTCACTTGGTCCAGCAGCCCCTGGGAAAAAGAGGAGGTGTAACACACATAAGGGAAACCACAGGCTCTGATATGGATCAGAAATGTTCATCAAAAGGTCATGTGTTCAGAGGTGGGGCTGTGGAAAGTGATTGGATCGTGCAGGTTCTAACCTCATCAATCCACAAGGTTTATAACCAAATGGTCTGTTAGGAAGTGAGGCCTTGCTGGTCACTGCAGGCATAACTTGCAAGGCATTATCTTGTCCCTGGCCTCTTTCTCTTTCCTCTGCTTCCTGGTTGCCATAAGGCAAGCAACCATCCTCTTCCACCATGTTTCTGCTGCACCACCAGCTTAAAGCAAATGGGGCTGGCTGACCATGCTGAAACCTCTGAAACCATAAGCTAAAATAAATCTTTCCTTTTAAAAATTTACTCATGTGAAGTGTTTTGTTACAATGCTGGGATGTTGACCAACACAGACTATGGTATTGAGAAGTCATTGTTATACCTACACCTCACCATGTTGGTCAGAAGCCCTTAGACCTGGTTGATGGGATTTTAGAAAGGTTTGGAGATGCTGACTAGAGAAGCTCTAGGATGTCACACGTGGAGCTTAATGGGCAATTAGGGTATATACTCAGAAGACCAGAATGCTGGTGGGAATGTGTTCATGAGGTTTCCAGTGGGAATTATACTGGAGGTAATGCAGGTTACATTCTGGCAAAGAACTTGTCAACATTCTGTCCATTTCCTAGGACTATAAGGATAAATTTAAAGATGACAGACTAATTAATCTGGCAAAGAAAGTTTCAAAGCAGCAAAATATTCAGGCAGTGGCATGTGTACTGCTGACTGCTTTTAGCCTCATTTATAGTATGAATCATTAGCAAAAAAACAGAGTGGAAAGATTTAACAAACTTGTAACTTTGGCCAGAAGTGCATTCAAAACTGAGGAAAATGAGGGTGTGGCTGAAAAGATTAGTGCCATTAAAAAAAAGTGCCAAGTGTTGTGCACTGGGATACAGGAAAGATGCCTTGAGGCATCTCAAGAATTGGTCTAACCTTGACTCACTGCAGTCTTATGGGGTAAATCTGTGAATTCATCTTACGGGGTAAGTCTGTGAAAGACTGCTTTGACTAGAGACTACCAATATGCCGTGTTCCTGCAGGGACCCCTAGGAAGTTGCTTCCCAAGGATTCATTTCACGGTGTTCAGCCATCAAGGCACTCAGAGGCCACTGCATCCAGGGTTCCAGTAGACCCAGCTACTGCTATGGTTAGTGGCAAACCTTGGCATCATCTCCACAATATTGGTTTTTCAGACACACAGAATGCAACAGTTATGAGGTCATGGAAGCTTCCATTTTAAGACTTCAAAGGAAGATCTCAGAGAAAGGCCTGGAAGACTAGATATTTTCAGCATTGCTACAGGCAATGCCCAAGAGGTCAATGCAAGAAGTTGTAGCACTCAAAGTGAAGCTGCAATAGAAATTCTGGAAAGTAGAGATACCAGAATCATGGTATGTCTGTTGAGGAAAGCCGCAGAAGGTGGGCGGAGTCATCCCAAGAAAGATGCCTTGTGAGTTGTGAGTTACAACCAGCCATGCCATAGCAGTAGAGATATGCAAGACTTTAGCTCACATCATGCTACCATATTCTCTGGATGCTGAACACCCAGCTATAAGATTTAATGTTTGTCCTGCAATTTAGTCTTGCTTAGGTCTCATCTCTCCTTTCTATTGGAATGGGAATGCTTACTTTGTATCATTGGATCTTGAAACTATGTAACTCACTTCCTGAGTTTTACAAAGATTCACAGCTAAGAACTTCACAGCTAAGAATTTGGACTTTTGTTAGAACTGTTGAGACTTTACCTACTTCTGGAGATGGACTAAATGCATTTTGTATAACAAGACAGCTACAGACCTGGTAGGCATGAGCAGAATAATATGGCTTAAATCACAGACATCTCCCAAATGTCTCATGTAATTAGAGGTGGAGATTTGGAAGGTAACTGGATCATGGATCCAGGCATCAACATCAATGGATTAATAGTTGAATGGGCTGTTAGGAGGAAAGAGCTTGCTTTAATGAATAGGTAACTGAGCGCATAACCCAGAAGAGCATATCTCCACTCTCTCCCCATGCCCTACTTCATGGCTGCCACAGATGTGAACCTTTCTTCTACCATTGCCTTCCACCAAGGCAGATGCTTCTGCCTTGCCAATGGAGCCTAAGGCAACGCAGCCAACTGACAAGAACTATAAGTCAAAATATACCTTTCTTCTTCAAAGTTGATCTATGTCAGGTATTTCGTCACAATGACAGAAAGCTGATTAACATCCCCCCCCCCCCCCGCCTTTTTCTCTCTAACTTACAGGAGCAGACATGGAAAATTAGCAAAGGTTGAATGGGCAGGACAGGCCTACTCCAAATGTGGGCCACAGACTAGCAGCAGCATCCTCTGGGAATCTATCAGAAATGCGAAGTCCCAGGTCTCATCCCAGAACTACTGAAATGGCATTGTGACCTTGTGGATGGGTCCTGAGCCCAAGATCTAGGTCAGCAAGCCCTTTCTGTGAAGGGACCATCTGAGGCAAGCGCACTCCAAGGGCTCACAGAAGTCATGTCTGTAAACAAAAGCTTTGTTTTGCCAGTGAAAAAAAGAAAAGAAAGGGGTTCTTGGAGGAGGGTTGGCCACACACCTTGCTCTCCGCTTCCTCACCCGACGCTCGTGCTCAGCTTCTTCATAATACAACTCATTGTGGCTCGAGTCCCTGCGCCTGGCGGCTGCAGCGATCATGGCCCGGGACTGACCGGTGGCGTTGTTACTGGGGCCTTGGAGAACGGATGAAGGGAGAAGCACAGCTTTAATACCAAGGGGCTGGGAATGGAGCAGAAAATAAGCACCAGGGTCTATCAGTGCTGTCCATCCACCCACTACAAAGCAAACACACAGATCCTAATAGTATCGTCCCAGGAGAGATACTCCACATTCCCTAGTCCTATTCCCTTTTTCTATTTCTTCCAGTCAGGAAATCTGACACAATATGACTGGAAGAAATAGAAAAAGAACTCAGAAGGGGATAAAGAATGTCAGTCAGTCAAAAAAACATATGGAGTGTGCTGAAGATGTCCTTTATCATCTGTTACACAGAGTTTCAGTTTGGCCACAAGGGCAGTTGGGATATCACAATGAGAGAGAATCGGTGGGATAGGAGAACAAAAGCAGAGGAAAAGAAAACCAAGGGACACTGATCACATATAGAAAAACAAGCTAAGCTAGAATGTCATGGGCAGTAATGACATTTTTGGAAAATACAAACACTTGAGGACTTAGAACTCCTATTTCATCCCCTGACTGCTGACCACAAAGACAAGGCAGAACCCAAGCTTATCAATGAGTTATTTGGCTGGAGACTTGGGTTCCCCAGTGGGTACATCCTAAATTTCCAGATCAGAGGTGAAATTTCCAGAACAGGATTCATAGGAAGTCATACATTCATATGCAAAGAAACCAAATTAAAAAAAAAATCTAAGGGAGATACTGTCACTAAAAACTGACACTACACATAAATCACTTTACTTGTTGAAAACATGATCTCCTCTGGAATCCGCAAAGCTCTTGCCCTGACCCAAGGTGCCTGGCAAGAAATGACACCGTGTCCTGTTTCTTACACTTGGACATCTGATACCTTCAGCCCAGTTCACACTTCCTTAGTCAGCCTCCAGCCTTTTGCTACCACTCAACTCCGGTCCTAGCCAACACGGAGAAACCAGGCACCTGAACTACTGAGATTTCTACTCTGAAAGGACTTTGACTACCAACATTCTGAAAATTAGTCCTTTCCTAATAGCTTTCAAGATGAGGGAGTCCCAACAGGAGGCAGAACATATTACTATTGTTTTCAACCATAAAAATTCTAAAGAATGAAAGTCCCAGATATTTAGACTATAAATCAACAATCTTCTGAAAATGTCTGCCTACTTTTTTGAAAAAAAAGTAATTGGTCTGAAACGAGAATGTACATAAGGCAAGCACATCACAGACAGTTTTAAGGCACATACCATCTACATTGTACACTTTCAGCCCGGCCATGTGCTTGGCTGCTCGGAATTTGGAAGCCGTTAGGAGGTTTGGGTTATAGATGGTGAAATCTTTGTAGTAATTTTCCAGAACCACCAAAGCTGCTCTTTGGATACTGCAAAAAGAAGATGAAATTAATACAAAGTAAATTAAGCAGGTCTGAAGTAAAACATCCTTTTCTCTGAGTCAACGAAACATCACACTGAAGTTTGTAGTTTCCATATACCTTGTATCTCCAGGATTAAAATTTAAAGACCCAGCTAAGTCTGGTCACCAAGTGGTTTCCTTGCCAAGGCTCCGGCAGTAGCCATATCCCATCTAGCCAACAGCAGAATGAGGAAGTTACAACTCATAACTGACATTTAGGGTTAGGTTACACAGAACTTTTCCTATTTTCTCCAGTTCACGAAAAAAGGACACTGAGACCTTGGAGAGGCAAGAGACTTACTGGTGTCACAGAGTGAAAGAACAAAGCACATACTCAGGTTTCTTAGGACCCAGTTCAGTGCTTTGTCTCACAGCTCACCACTCCTGTGTGTGAGGAATTCTGGGTTTAGGTCTCATGTGAATCAGAAGAATTCTGGGTTTTAGGTCTCATGTGGATCAGAACAGTGGCACTCACAAAGGGTGCACTTTAAAGAAGACTCCATCAAAGATCATTTGAGGATTAGGGTCCTCAATGCCTCTTGACTCTTGGACTTCTATCTCTGGCTCTCAGTAGAGGGGTCAGTCTGAGTTCATCAAATTCTAATTTGCTCAGATCTATAGAAAGCAGCAGGGAAGAAGAGGACAGGGAATCTCTACAGTAGGACTGTGTATGTGGGGAGAGTGCCCATACTCAGAAATGGGCAGTGGTGACACAAGAACATATTCTTGGTCACACAAACAGGATATCTTCTACCTCGCAGAGAAACTTGCAATGGTGCAGTGAAGGTTTTTGCATAGCCTATCTTATGTGAACCTTATGATCATTCAAGATAAGAAACTGACGCTCTAAAGTCTATGATCAACACCATCATCTAATACACAAGAGAGCTAGAACCCTGATGCAGACCAACAAACTTCCAACTCAAGCTCTTTCCCCTGTAAGCCTGTGTCTCCCTGCAGCTCTCTAAGATGTTCACCAACCACCAGGAGGCTAAATATCATGCGTACATCCTTATTGTACCCCTTACATTCACATTCCTAGTATTCTGCTGAATAGATGGGCTCATGAGGTTACTAGAATGGCCAGAGGACCAGGGCATAGCTCTCTTTGATTCCTGGATGACCACAGTGCACTCCAATGCTCTCAGTGGCTTGGAGATCCTCATTTCACACCAGGTAATACAGTGCCCACGCCACCAGGTGGAGATTTTGTCAATCTACCCTTTCAGCTTGGATCTAAAAGGATCTAGAAGCTATTTAATAGCTAATTAATTTCCTTGAGAGTACATCAGGCAGTGTTTCCTTAGTTATATCACCACCAGCACTATGATTAGTGCTCTGTACCGATTCTACATACATACAATGCATGGAAGTACTGTCAGGGAAAATCTGATGAGCATAACCTTGCATTATGGAACTATCTTTATGATTCCTAAGAATAAATTCCCATTTTGAAAGTTCTAGCCAGTCCACTCAGTTACTCACTCACCAGTCTCATATTTAAATACCTGCATGTACTTACAACGACAGATAGGAAAAGCTTCACCGTGGCCAGATACACAGAGCACAAGCCATTTGACAAATGCGTCCTCACTCTGTAACACAACGGGGTTAACCAAGCACACAGGACAGCTTCCATACTAGGAAAGGACAGCACACAAGAACAGCTTCCCCCGGAGTTGGCACTGGAGCTGAGGTTTGTGTCATAGATTTTTGCACAAAAGTCCACTCCACTTGCTGTGATCTCCGGCAGGACTCAAGCTTAGCAGGGCTCCAACCTCCTTCTTGTCTCTTTGCCTGTGGCATTCTCCAGAGAAAGGCAAGTATTTCTTCATCTCTCTTGCATCCAGATATTTATCATGACCCTCTTCCTGGTAACAAACATGTGCTCTCCTGCATACCTCTGCCACGTACTACTCCAATCACCTGCTGATTTTCAAGTCTCTAAACTTTCATGAGAAAAGGAGTCCCTCTGTGCAGAAATAAGCCCTAGTTATACACACAGACTTTGTGTGTTCAAACCATTTCATTTCACACATAAAAATTTGTCTTGGCATCTAAATTACAGCAGAAAATTATTTTCATAATCAAAATTTAAAAGTTAAAAGGCAATTTTGGAAGTTTTTCATAGGCCTGTTTTCAAAGCAAAACTCTCTTGTGGCTGTTGAGTTTTACATTTTTGCTCATCCAGGCCACCAGGAAGAATCCAGCACCTCAGTTGGGTCAGTAAAGGAAACTGTCACATTGCTCACCACACATCACAATCACAGGCCACTGCCTTGTTCTATCTCGGAACTGCTCCAGCAGGAATCACACTGTGCCACCTTCCTCTGGCAAATGCTGTCCATACTGGGCAAGGCCACAGCTACAGCAAAGTACCTCGGAGCAAAGTGCGAGGCCTCCTCTAGAAAGAGTCCAGACACCTGGGTGTGAACCTCAGCCTTCCCAGGACTGAAGAAGAATCCTCTGCTCCAAAAACCCCACAAAACAGAAGATCAGAGTCCTGCTCATCTTGCAGCATGGCTTCTCAGCACTGTGACTCAGTGCTGGTGTGGACCTGGCTGGCCTCCCAGGCCAGCACAGTAAACTGGAGGCGAAGGACTCTCAGTGCCAAGTTTACAAACGCCTGCAAGAGCTGAGCACACTCTTACCTACAGAGCATAGTTTGCTTGACATTCAACAAATATAGCAACTCTAGGGACTGAGAATTACTACACAACTAAAGATAACACATAATCAGTGTAGACAGCTTTAAAAAATGGGTATAGCCTTTTGGATTAAAATCCCCCATGTATCCTCCACCTTGTTACAAAGTAAACTATAGCACACATTGGTGCCACTTGCGAAGATGTTTACGCCTTCATCACTGAACTGCAGTGTGTCTGAACAGTGAAGACACAGGTACAAACAGCAACCAAAGCTGTCTGCCCCTGTGCTCCATGCGCCAGGACACAGTGCAGTCTGAATACTTGAAGCTCTTTGGTGTTTATCCCTTACTCTGTTCTGTTACTACTGGCTATCAAAGTCAGTTTAGTTGCTATACTCTGGCACTAGTCTCTGTCACAGTCCCTACAAAGCCAAGATGTAGGAGGACGTATCCCCCTAGCCAGAAGAAGGGCTCAGAACTCTACCTGCCTTTACTCCTGCAAATATGGTACCACATGGGGCCGAAGTAGGATTGAACTCTTTCAGGAAGCTTCTCCACACTGTCTCTCCTTAAACCCACAGCATCCCAAATCTTCCAAGGAGTCAAGTTATTCTTGCCTGTTTGACAGCTTGTGTGTGGTTTCTCATGCCCAAGGGACATCTCCTTTGATTTCTCCACAGGCATAATGTTTATTGGCTCCACTTCTGTATTCATGAAACCCTATAATTCTATAGATCTAAAGATCAATTTGACAGTATAATTCACAAAACTGTAATTTCAGAGGCAAAAAGGGTCAGAGAGATGAATGAAAGCAAACCCTTTAACTAATCCCAATCTCTAGACCAGGTAGTCTGGGGGAAGAAAGCAGACAAGAAAAATCAAGGCAGTGTGGATTATGCCACCTCTCGTCACTACTTTATTCAGAGGCAAAAGGTAGTAACCCGGTCAGCAAGCCTCAGGAACTCTGTACCACAGTAAAGGGGATCCTGAGACCCAAGGCAAGGGCCTTCTCCACCAAAGCTGATGCCAATAGACTCTATTCTGTCACTAACCCAGGAGATATTCTTCCTTCACAGGCCCCATAGATTTGTGGAAAACAACACATGGACAAACGCCTAGTTAAAACAGAATTTCACTAACGTCTACATATAAAAAAAAAGCACACTCCAGATACAAATATGAAAAGACAACAGAGAAAACAGAATACTCAGGCTTTGGAGAGGCTGATGTCATCAACTGGAAAGGAGCCTCCACTACTATGCTTGGGCCCAAGTTGCTTCAAACCTGAGCATATGGGAAAAATACAGCGGCACTGGATTAGCCCAAATCGCTGAAGAAACTGACACCCCATTTCAGTTTAAAACTCACTGCTGACTGGGTGGCCTATTTTCTTGATAGGACAAAGACCAAAGGTGAAGTGGTAGGGTCTTTTGTGCTAATCAACCACAGAAACACTTCATGTCATTGCAACTGTTACAACGACACTGGGGCAACAGGGAAGAGGAGTTTACCCTTTATCAGACCAGAGGAGAGCAAGCACCTGGAAACAGTTCAAATTTCAGTTCACAAAAAGCTGAATGATACATTTTTGAAAGATAAATTTTGAAGAAAACAAGAGCACACACCAAAACAACAACAAAAATGTCTATATTCCCAACACCTCCCCCACGCTCCATGCAGGCCTGACTCTAGATAAAAGGACTATGAGAGACTGCACACATAATACGAATGGTGTGGGCCACCAGCATCAGACTATATTAAGCTTGGCTCTGTCATATTCTAGATCTTAAACAGTTATTAATTTCTCCAAACCTCAGAGTTTTCATCTGTAGAATAGGAGTAACAACCCAGGAAATCTTGTTATATCCTGGTAATGTTATAACCATATAAGCCATGTTATATCATGGGCTTCAAAATATTCATTGTTATAAAATTTATTACTGAAAGGATAATAAAACTGTGAGACAGGCCAGTGCAGCCAGCAATTCTATTAAGAGTCCACTAGATCCAAATATAGCAGGTGGGGGCTAACATTGGCACTGCCTTGTGCAAGTTGTCTAATGAGCTTTATTATTGTTGAGGAAAATTCTGAGTTTAAGATTTTCTGAAATTATAGATATAATCAGCACACAGGCCAGGAAAAAAATAACCTGGAGACTTGGAAGTTCACTCTCTACTTTCCATGATTTAGGTTAGTTTTAAGGATTAATAATTAGGATCATACATTTTAAAGTGCTTGCTCCAAAGCAAATGCCTCAAAGATGTGGCTACTATGACCTTCTAGAATTCATGTACACTGGAAAAGACAATCTGTCCCCCATGTGCACCTGTACCAACCTCCCCAAAAAAGGCCCTCGATAAGGGTATTGGCAGGAGGGGCCCTCTGCAGTTTTCCTTAGGAACAGAGATCAGAAAGTTCTGCTATACTTCGTTGCAGTCATCTGTGTTTCTTGTCATCTGCGAGCCTCCTGAAAATCAGATCTACCTGGAAGGTGGCATTCATCGTACACACAGTAAAGCAGCACTAAGAGTCACAAGGTCTGGATTTCAGACCAGATCTTGGCTTTTTTTTTTTTGGGGGGGGTAAATTTATAGAAGTGATTTCCCTTTTCTCAGCTGGTGATGGAGAGATAATAACAATCACTACATCTGGTTGTTGAAAAGAGCAGATAAATCATGCCAGTGAAAGCATTTACAAACTATAAAACATTATGCAAACACAAGATACCCTATTACTAACAGTGAGTATGATTATTTTGTAGCTGAGTCAGGGTTGGCTGATGGCTAGAAGATTCATGCATTCTTTGGGCTTAAAAACATGACTTGATTTCCCTTTATACTGATCACTATACTGATGTGTACCTTAAATGGTCCCCAGTGGCCATGCGCTGAAGGCTGGTCACCAGTCTGCGGTACTATAGGAAGGTGAATCTTTAAGAAGGGGGCCCAAGTGGAAAGAAGTTAGAAATTTAGAGTGTGTGTTCCTGAAGGAAATATTGGGACCCTCTCCCCTTCCTATCTCTCCCTTTGCTTCCCAGGTGCCAAGAGGCAAGGGGCTTCCTTGGCCACATACAGCCTACAGTGATATTCTGTTTAACCAATGCAATGGGGCCAAGCAATCATAAACTGACACCTCTGAAACTGGGAGGCAAAAGGAATCTTTCCTCTTTCTCCGTTAAACATCTCAGGTATTCTCAGTTATTTTGTCACACTCATAGAAAGCTGACTCAATCAGTGAATTCGAGAAATGAAGGGAATCTAAGTGTTTAGCCAGAGATTCAAGAAACAAAATCAGAATGTATCTCAGTAGTTTAGAAACTCAATCTATGTAATAACTTTTTGGTAACACAATCTCTGGCATCTGAGAGAGTTTATTTTCACAGGGTACTGAAAGAACCCTTCTGTAAGTTCTAACTAGTCCATCAACCACTTCCTCTGTACCAAGCCCATCTTTCTTGTCAAAGCCCCTCAAATACCTGAAGGAAACAATTGTGGCCATGAGCTACCTCCTCCTTCCTTCTTCCCTTCCTTCTTTGCCCTCTTCCTCCTTCTTCTTCCTGCCCTGTGGTCCCCTCCTCCCCTTTTCTCCCTCTTTGTTTTCTTCATGTCGGGGTACTGAACTCAGGGCTTTGCCCATGCTAGGCAAACACTTACTACTGAGCTGCACTCTTAGCCACAAACCATCTTCTTTTAACTCCCTTTTTTTACAGATAAAAGCACTGAGGTCTAGAATTGTAAATACACACACACACACACACACACACACACACACACACACGCACGCACACACACATGCACGCACACACACGCACACAAAGGGTCCCATATTTCCTATTTGTTCTCTATTCCCTGGCCTTACTTGGGATGGGGGGGGTGCTATAATGAAACCAGGTCACATTATTAAATCCAGGAATTAACGTTGATCTTTGGAGCTCATCAAAGCCAAAGACTTCACACTTCACAGCCTTCAATTGCTCCCAGAGCAGGAAGAAAAGAGAAGTCATGCAGTTAAGCCCCTTTCAGCTTTTGGGCACATCTTTTCGAATATTAACTGGGTCCCCTTCACAATATCAACAAAAACAGCTTTCTTCACAGCTGAAAAACATGAAAATACTTCTCGCATGCTAATGCTCCACCTCTATGGCAGGATATTATTGTGATCACCTAGGAAAGTCACTGAACACTTTCTCATCACATAGTTAAATCTGACAAGTTTCCTTTTGGGGTGTGTCCTCATCATCCCATGAGGCAACTAAGGATGCTGACACTCAGAAAAATCCTAACCACCCCTGTCTTCCGCTTTATCACAAGAAGTTATGAGCTATGAACACCTGCTAAATCTTAGGTACTGAGATACGGATCTGAGCCAGACTCTCAAAGGGCTTTCACTCCAATCAGAGGTGACAATCACTCAAACATTGAGCACAATCATGAGATTCACACTGTGACAGAACACAGGTATAAGGAGGAGAAAAAAAGGGAGTGTCCACTGATTTCCACAGGAGAGGCAAGGCTGAGTTTCTGAGTGAAGCATCAGAAGTGTGGGAAGCAAATTCCAGGCAGAGGAACTAGCATGAACACCAGGTGTTAAGTGATCCTGTCAAATATCAACAATGGAAACGGCAAGGCCAGTGTTCGGTCACAGGACAGCTCCAAGAAACTATTTTGGGAAGTGTGTCTTGAAATTTGTCTTTACCTAGAACCTCAGAATGTGAATTTTTGAAACAAGAGCTTTAGAGCCGTTATTATAATTTAAGGAGGGCCACACTGGTGTCTTTAAAAGAAGAAACAAGGACACACTGGGCTGATGGAGGTGGAGACTGGTGTGATGTAACTGTGAGTCAGGAAATGCCAAAGACTGCCAGCAATCACAGGGAGCCGGGAAGAGGCAAGGAAGGATTCCTCCCCGTCGCCTCTAGGGGGACACGGCCCTGACATCACCTGGAGTTTGAATTTCTGATATTGTGAGAGAGAGTGTTTTGAGCTGCCCACTTTCCAGTCATTTGTTAAAGCAGCTTTGAAGAAACAGTACCTGTGTGTTTGGGAAGGAAGCACGGAAGCAAGTCAAGGGCAGCGCTGGACTCACATCACTGAAAATGAGGCTCTGGATGAATGCAAAGGTAGAGAGGATAGGGAGCAGGTGAGTGGGCCGTTCTGATCCCGAGGACAATGACACTAAAGGCTCCCGGAATACCCTGTCTCCTCTTTGCAGTGTGTTTGTTTTTTAGGGCCCAAACTTGATTTTGTAAAAAAACTCTAAAACACAGCACCTCTAAGTTATTTCAGTCTTTCATGGAAAGCCGCAGTCAGGGTAGAAGTGCTTTTAACTGTTCCTCTGCCCTGCAAAACTCTCTGATAGCTGAGTCTATCGCATGTGTGGGCATCACTGCTGCCCAGACCTGGATGAAACTGACAGCCAGGAAGCCTTACTCATGTGGGTCCCTGAGAAGCAATATAATTAGCCCCTGAGCACCACCGCCTCTGCTGACAACCAGGCACAGGCGTGTTTACATTGCCTGACCCTCTGCCTTTTAATTAAAATGCTTGTCACGCAGCTGCATATTGGACATTACTTCTCTGAAGACCCACACAAATAATAGGCAATGATCACCTCAGAACTTGAAAGGATAAAAAAATGTCAAAAACTAGACGCAGTGTTCACTGACCTTGGAGAAAGGGCCCCTGGCTACCTGGATACCCCAGGCTTGCTAGCACCTCAGGTAGATGGAAGTTTCAGTCGTCAATTTGCTTCAGTCACTATTCAGAAGCTGACAAGTGTCCCTGGGCTCTGCTTTGAATATCAGGCCGTGGACAAGCCTCATAGGACATACCTCCTGAAAGATGAGCAAGCAGGCTGGGTGCCAGGATATCCAGTCCCAGAACTCCACGTGATAGAATCAAGAGGACTGAGTAATCATACACTGGCCTCTGAAGCGCAGGCTCAATGTTCTTCACTGTCCACAATTTAAGTTTCTAATGATAAAAGTGTAGTCCTGAAAAATAGCCACTTTGATAATACCAGTAAAATCATACCCAGGGGGAATCACTGTATTTACACTGGGAAGTCTTCTGTTAGGTTCACTGTTGAGGAGACACAAATCTGTTACCACTGTACACCCCCTCCAGGTATAACAATATGATCCCACAGACGATTATGAGTTTGGTGGCCGCTGTTGGACACAGCCTTCTTCTGAGCTGCTGATCAGTCTTGGTGAGGCCCCTCCTGGAGGACAGAGATGCTGGATCTGCTTCTATCTGGTACCTGGGAGTCACGTTCCTGCAGGTGACAGGTTTGGCTCTGCCACATCTGCCTAGACTAGCAGCCCTGCGTGGAGGCTACAGCATAGACCCTGCCACGTTGCCACCTTCCAGCACGGTCCAGCCTGGGCCACATCTCCCTGCCTGGAAAGGGAAATTAGCTTTCTCAGTGTTTTAAATTACTGTGCTGAATCACACCAAGATAAACAGCAGACTTGGTGATCACAGCTAAGTGCTCTAAGAAGTATATCTAGATTTAGATTAAGTGCACTTCCAGACCTGCTTTCCGTGGGATACTTAACTGGTCTGGTCTTTCATTCCCAGCCTCACCTTCCTCAACATCAGTACCTCTGGCCTTGGGAATGCTCCAGGAACATGGATGACAAATGCGGAGTCCAAGAGCGATGGGCCTGCCTAGCTGTATCTCTGCTAGCTGGGACTGGGAAAGGAAGATTCACATTGCACAGTATGAAATCACATCCTAGTGCATGGTGAAATGTAGGCACAGGCCAGTCTATGAAGATACATTGAGTGAAAAGAGCACAACTGTGTCCCTTCAGGAAGGTCATCCAGACTTGTGTGCCTCCCTGGAAGGCTGTCTAAACCAACACCTCTCTCAGGAAGGCCATCTAAACCAGTATGGCCCTCAAGAAGACTGTCTAAATGGGTGTGGACTCTGGAAGATTGTCTAAGCCAGCATGGCTCTCCAGGAAGGTCATTTAAACCACCTAGTGGCCAAGAAGGCTGCAGAAACCAGAGTGGCCCCCAGGAAAGCGATCTACCAATGTAGCTCCACAGGCAGGCCTTCCAAACCAGCCTGGCCCCAGGAAGGCCATTTAAACCAATACACTCCCAAGAAGACTGTCTAGTCTAGCATGGCCCCAGGGAAGCATACATAAATCAGTTTCCCTTCATGGAAGCACTGAGTCCTCTGGGCCAGCTTGCAGCTGTGGGCAGCCGTCCTGCGCAGCAAGCCATTCCAGCTGTGGTTACTGCCAGAAGGCAGCTGTATAAACACAGGGCTCCAGTGTCGGCCACCTTACACTCTCATTAAAGTCACTTTTAAAAGGCACCACAACACCAAACCACAAACGGCAGCTCCGTTCCTGCCTTCAAAATCCCCCCACAGTAAAGCAGAGTCTGCAAAAAGTTTCACACTCCACATTTTAAGTGCTTGTTCATTTTCTTTTTTTTAGAGAGCAGGGATGAGACCCGGTGAAATATCTTCATTTAAAAGTAAGTTACACAGGTACAAACCATGTATTTCTATAAATAGCACTATACATATAAAACCATGATGGTAATAACGTAAGCCAAAAGCCCTGATGATCATTTGAAACCACTCCCTGATGTTGTAAGCAAGGGTTCTGGGCTCCCCTGAGACTATTGGTGCTAATCCAAACTGTGAGAGGGAAGGGCCTGCCCAGCAGGATGGCCAAATCTGATCCACAGTACAATCACGGGCTCCCACATTACTGGACTCAGTATCAGAGACATAAGCTGTCCTGAGAGTACTGAAGTAACTTTAACCTTCCTGGAAAACTCTATCTTGTATTTAACTAGAAAAACAAAGTAAAATCAGGAGAAGCAAGACCTCCATTCAAGCTAGGAGACTCCATGTGTGAGATGGAAAGAAGACAAGATGAATTGTTTTCATCAGGACCCTTACTGACCCTGAAGCTCTGGGGCCAAAACTTGCTAGTACTACAGGTGTGGTTGCCCATGCCTATAGCCTATGCAGAGGCTGAGCAGGAAGGTCACAAGTCCAAGGCCAGCTCGGACAATTTAGCAAAACTCTGTCTAAAAGTAAAAATAAAAATAAAAAGAGCCAGAGATACAGCGTGTTAGTAGTCTTCCTGGATTCAATCCCAAGTATTACATGAAAAAAAAAAAGTCACTACTGTTCATAATGTTTCTATCTAAGCATGGGCTGCCATAACAAAATACACAAGACTGAGTATCTTGTACAACAGAAATTTATATTCCCACAGATCTAAAGGATAGAAGTCCAAGCCAAGGTTTCAGCCAATTTTCTTCTAGGAAAGGGATCCATTCCAGGGTTTTGGATAGCTGCTCGCTTTCTATGATTTCCCAGGGCCTTCCCCACGGAAGGGGAGATGGCTATGGAAATACAGTAAGTTCTCTGTATCTCTGCCTACAAGGACACTAACCCTATCAGATCAGGTTCTTAATCTGTGAAACCACCTAATCAATTACCTCTTTTTTGTTTTTTTCAATTATTTCTTCCTCTTTTTTTTTTTTTTTTACTGGTTCCAGAGATCGAACTCATGACCACGCACTTGCAAGGCAGGCACTTATGCCGCTGAGCTAAATCCCCAGCCCATCAATTACTTCTTTAGCAGCTCACTTCAAATACAGTCACTGTGGAGGTAAGGGCTTCAACATACAAATTTGGAAGATATTGAGAGAAGATATTCAGCACATAGCTATTCCTTTTCAACACAATACAACAGTCTTGCACAACGATAAACTTCCAATTCTTGAGAAACAACCAAAGATCATCTCTTCAAACACAAGAAACTTTATGATTAACTACCAGAACTTTCACAAAGAAGTCTATAATATTCAGTGTCAACTTACAAGATATTTTTAGTCTCAGTGAACAAACCATGCATGTAACCCTAATGGTTAAAACCTGCTGGCTGAATTACGAACAGTGGAGTTCAGCAGTATGAAAATGTTACAGAGAAGATCATTGTGAATGGGGGTCCCCCCAAAGTGCTCTAAACTGTCTCTGTTTTTGTGAGTTCCTTGCTCATGACTCTCAGCTGTCTCTTTTCAAATGATGTTTTGTGGCTACTGAAAGCAGCTCATTCCCCTAACTTGAAACAAATTATTTCTGCCTTTTTAAAGGAATAAAAATCAATAATTAAATCTGTTAGAACTATATGCAAAGTAAGAATAAATATGCTGAGAATAGGAGCCTGATGTTGTGGGTGTCTGCTAAATTCAACTAGGCCAACTATATTACCCGCTTGTGCAGTCCTTACTCCTTGAGTCTGGGCTGGTTTATGATCCATTTAACAGAGACAATGTAGCAGGAATAATACTGGGCCAGTTCCACCCTTGCTTGTGAGCTCCCGAAGCTGAAGCTTCTGCTCTTGTGCTTTTGGAAGCCTTGAGCTGCCATTTAACAAATCTCAAAATACAAATGCAGAAACCAGGAAACGAGGCCCTGTGGGGAGGCAGAGCACTCCAGAATACATGGAAGAGAAAAGCCCAGCCCTAGCTGGCTCACATGAATGTAATCACACAGGCACCTCCAGCAGGACCAGCAAAAGAACTCTGTTGCTGAGCCCACCCAACGTTGTAGAACTGATAATAAGGTGGTTGATTTAAACTGTATTTTCACAGCAAGGGGTAAAAGACATCTTCCTTAAAACATGTGAAGAACAGAAAGTAAAAAGGACTAACCAAAGGCTTCCATCTACCACTATGGTCTTAAGGACCAAGTTCTGCCCACTGAGTGAATGAAAGAACCAGGGAAGCTAAGGACCGAACCACAGTGCATGAGTTAGCATCCATGTGTATCCTCTTCATGCCGCCACACCAACCTTGAAGCCAGAAGTTGAATGAAACACGAATGGGTAGCCAACACATGGCCTGACATGTAGTAAGCATGTGACACTGCTCAGGAGTTTGCTTACCGGCTCACAAAGCAGTAAATGCCAATGTGAACTCTCCGCTCAGAGGTAGTAGGGTGAGTAGCTGAGATACTTTTGGAACTTGATCGCCAGGGCTAAAATCCTGGCTGAGACAATTATAAAAGTGGTAAGGGCTTGGACAACTTACTTATCTCTCAAAGCCTCAGTTTCCTCAACTAAAAACAAGGTTGACAATTCCTAACCTGGAGGAACGTCATAAGCAATCAGTTGTATGTGAAGAGCTGAGAAGTTACCTGATAGGTCCTAAGAATTGTGCAATTGTTCACTGTCATGGTTTGCTTTGTCTCTGTTCTACAGTTTTGCATCTCAGAATCAGCTACATTAATGTCTGTGTTCCAACATGCACAGGGTTTTCTTTTAAGGATTTCAAAACTGAAAAATTATTCATTAGGATAATTAAATGTCATTTTAGGTCTCTTTATTCTTATGAATTTCTTCTCAAATACAATTAGATCAAAAATCACTAGTTTCTAGCAAAACTATAGAAAAGTTAGCAAGTCACTGTAAGAACCAGGCCAAGAAAAGTGACAAATGGGGTATGTATGGAGAATTAGAAACCAACCACAAAGAGACCATGGTGCTAAGGAGAGAGAGAACAAGGGTATGACACACAGCAGGGCTGGAGTCCTCAGAAGTTACATTCTGGCCCAGTGACTCTTCCAGTCACTGCTGGGTTTGTACACCCTGGACTCTACCCGATCTGCTCTCATCTCCAGAGGAAGGGTATATTAAGACCAGACCTATGAACGGTGCTGGATGAAGGTGAGGCAGTCTCTTCATCTATTTATGGCATTTCACATCTTACAACAATAACCTTTTACATCTCTAAAAATTTTCAACCAAACTTCGATCTCTGCTCCTGCCAGCAAGCAAAGCCACAGCAAGTGCCTTTTATGAGAGCTAGCCAGAGGCCTCTTTTCTCTAAGAAGCTAAAAGAGCAGTCACTCTTTTGACAATTCTCAAAAATAGCTCAGGCCATTCAATATCACCATCTTTGAAGCCATGAAAAAAGAACTCCCTGTTGCTCTGGCCCTCACCGAAGTAGATCTCTCTAGTGGCCAGGTTTTGCATGAAGGGAAGGCGAAGGGTCTGAGCCTCCAACTGGGTCTGACGAAGACCTGGTATTATGAGGCCTAGGAATTGCTTTGCTCATCCCCCTTCCCTCTTGTGCTTACACTTCAAAAAAAGGGCTCAAAAGTTACATTCTGGTCCAGTGACTCTTCCAGTCACTGCTGGGTTTGTACCAGATTTAGCTCAGGGTCAGCAGGTGACTGGGACCTCAACAGTGTCAAGGGAGGTGTCCACACTGTTCCAGCTCATGCAGACTGGCTCTGTAAGGCATACATCCCTGCCTGGGGGCTCTGTACAGATGTCTCCCATTTCCCAGCCATATGACCTCAAAATCCAATTGTCCCAAGGAGGAGCAGAGAGGGCTTTATAAAAGGGAAGGAAAGGAGTCAAAAGAAAGATCCTGAATTAGAGCGCATTCAAAATGCTCTCCTCCAAGGCAACTGGACATCTGTGGGTCTCCCTAGGGAGCTGGAGTGGCTAGCTTGCATTTAGAGAATGAAGACAGTATTGTCTGTGATAAAACAATGAGAACTGCCTAAGAGATCTGCACAACCCTGTGAGCTCTGTGGCATCATCAGTCTGGTGTCTCCCACCCAGTTCAAACCCAGACCAGCACAGCTCTGTGGCTCCACGCAAGTCTCCATGTCTCCCTGGGACTGTCTGCTCCCCTCTGGCCTCTACCAAGATTTTACTGTGCAGACCACATTGACCATCTTAGAGGGAGAAGCAATGTGGGAAAGTCAGTCCTGCCTGCTGGATTGACCCAGTATGACACAGCCGTGTCCACATGGAGTTCAGAGTTTGCAGAAGAAAACAGGTAGAAAAATAAGCTGCTCAATCAAAGGGAGAGATGCCACAACGGGGCGTTAATTAACTCAGTCCTGACCTCATGACATGTGAGTGAATCCTGAACAAGATTAGACATAGTATTTAAGGAAGATACTACTCTTGCCTTTCCAGGTGGGATTCACCAACTACAAATGAAAGCCAGAAGGAAAAAGTCACTGCACATCTCACTTCTGGCCAGAGTTCTGGTATCTCACAACTAGCCACAGTTCCAAATCCTATGCATTTCCACTGTGACCACAGCTGAATTCCTCTCCATTGCTTTAACTTCAGCAAAACCTTTCCTGAAACAAACTACTACTGGCTGAGATTTAATGCTGCCACTGTCTTAAATTTGCTGCCTCTTACACCCAGTCGTCTGTCTTTAGGTCTATTCCAGCAACTAGGTACACTCAACAGTCTCCTGGCTTCTGCCCCAAGTGACTGAGCCACCAGAGTTTGGAAACAAACTCTGACTATAGCCACCCCCAGGTCGCTGAAGTCCCAAGGCTTGGGTTCTAGACACATAAGTCTGCTGACCATTCTCCAGTGTAGTATGGTGAAAGAAAGCTCCCAGAAATGAATATGGGAGGTATATGGGCAGCTGAAAATCCCTCACAACAATAGATTTTATTGCAAAGACTATGTGAATTAGACACCAATTCCCTCTGCAGATCAATCAGGGTGGTGGCAAGCTTCAATACTAACATCATCTAGTCCTCTGGTGCTTTGAGCTGAGCCAGAGGAATGAAAGAGGATGCATGCCAACATGATGATGGTTTGGCAATGTGACCCGACTCCAAGCTGGGGCTGGGCTACCTCCCTGGGCTCCAGCCAAAGCTACGAGAGAGCCAATTGTTCTGGTGCCCATTAAAGGCCTTTGCCAATCTTGGTTGCTTTACCATCGCACATGGCAGTTTATACCCTTCAGTACACACTGCCCAGGAGGCAGAAGAGCCCAGGGGAAAGGTGAAGCTTTGAAGTCAGGCATCCTGAGTTATTATCCCAGGAAAAGCTTTGAAGTCAGACATGCCAGAGACAATCTGATTGTCAACACCTTGCCAGGCCAGACACTGAGGATACCACAAGGAATAAGACACAGCTATGTCCTCAGAGAGGTCACAGCTTGCAGAAAAAAACAGGTGGAAAAATAAGCTGTTCAACGCAAAGGGAGAGACGCCAGCATGGGACATTAACTCAGCCCTGACCTCATGATATCTGAGTGAATCCTAAACAAGACTAGACATATTATTTGTGCAAATTATTTAAATCCCCTAAACCTCAGTTTCTTCATCTGTAACAGTGATTAAATTGCAAGGCTCTGTGGAGACTAGATATGCAATCTATAGAAAGCAAACTTACTTTTACTTTGTTATAAAATAAATGCTTCGCACTCTTTTAGCAACAAAAATAATTAGGTTTCATATACTGATTTAAACTATGGCATCCTGATTGATATCTAACCTTTTCTCGTGTGCATGTTTTCAACGCTTACATCTTTGGAGTCTTTAACCCACAGTTGATTCCTTACTGGGAGATCAGTAAGATGTCCATATAATTTACTGCACAAGCCAGGATATTAGGGTAAACTAGGGGTATCATTTGGGGCAAAATAAAATTAACAGTCACTGCATTCATTGTCCACAAGTCAATTTCAGGGTCAAGATAGGCAGCCATAACTATACCTGTGCATCACACCAAACAGTGTCCCACTAGCTTGAAGGCAGGCTAAACCAAAACCTGAACCTGGCTCACAGCCAGTGAGTCAGTTCATGGACACTGCACCACATGTCCCCAGTTCACACAGCCTAACACAAAACCAGAAAAGAGGCTTACATTCTGTCATCTGCATCTGTCATCACTACTGCCACGCTGAATACCAGTGACCTTCTAGATATCACTTGCCCTTTCTGCCTCCAGAACGCCCCCCCTTACCTCAGGTGTCCCAAGCTGTAGAAATGGGACTCCCCATCAGTGGAGCGTACAACCTGCAGCGTGAACATGGGCTGAAGTTGTCTGAGTTCCAGCAGGACGATGGCCAGGTAGTGTATGAAGAGGAGGGCATCCACGAGGGAGACTGCATATTGCACGATGCCCTGGTAGTTTCGGTCCCGAGAGTCCAAAATGCGGACTCCATAAAATAGCCAATAGGAAACCACGAAGAGAAAGATGAGGACCAATAAAACGGCACGGAACACAAACACTCGTGGCATGTCTGCTCTCTGCTTCCGGAAGAAAAGCGCCCATGTCCCAATGAGCAGAATAAGGAGTTTGAATGACACAGAAATAAAAAGTCCCTCACAAATTGTGCCACAAGGCTCAAGCTCATCCCTCCACAAAATTGGGGGCAATAAGATGAAGGCGATGGGGGTGAGAAAAACCAGAAGTCCAAGGAATGAGGCGATGGTGAGGGCCAAGTAGCGTTTGCAGTCCAGCCCCACGCTATCCTCCATGTCCTTGCTGATCCGGGCAATGTCCTCCTGGGATATGCTGTGCTCTGAGGTGCCTGTGATGGCCGTGGTGGTCTCACCCCAGTTGTCATCCTGATGAGAGAGGACAATGGCCATAAGAAACTGGTCATTTGCAAAAGACACAATGAACTTGGAGGACCTGCTGATTTCATTCTATCCAACTCTGTGTATTAGTCTTTCATAAGAATGGGAGCTGAATCAACTTTTAATCTAGAATTTTTAAAAACCTTCTAACAATTTTCATTGAAACTTCCAAAATGTATTATATATGTACCTTTTGCAACACAGAAAATATAATTGAACCTTTGGATCTGCTTGGGTGACTCACTGACACAACACTAATTATAATCCTGTGTTGAAAAGCCCTGAGAAGCTCAAAGGCTTGTGCCTGTTTGCCTTATCAGAAAACATCCAGTTGTTAGATTAATCTTTTGGGAGCTCACCTATTGAAGAAACCCCTCTGTGTTCTCCTCCAAATTCATGCAGAGTCCTAAAGGCTTACAAAGTCCAAGTTCTGTAAGCAGGGAACAATACTACCCCACCATATACCTCTATGAAGCAAAGAGCACAGAAAGAGAACTTATATCACTGCAGGAATCCAAGGTCACCTGCAGCTGGCACATAAATTATTTTTAAACATATAATGCTCGAAAGTCTTCCTTAATAAGCAACACTGTGACAACATTTCTCACCAACCAAACTGAACAATTCAAGAATCTAATTATGGTCAGACAAGCTCAAAAATTCTTTTCAAAACATGTTTTCATGACAAACTAAACATCAGGGGCACACAAATAACTACAATTATTATAATGTACATTTACTGTCTTATATTCGCTCAGTTTTTAAACTTATAGGTAGTTATTAGAGCAATTTATCTATTCATGCAAAAAGACTCAGTTGCTAGGAATTGTAAACACATTCGCTGTTTCATTGGCAACTGTGATTCCATTCCAGGGCACAACAGAGCAAGAAAAGCAATGGGGGATGCACAGAGGTTTTGCCTTAGAGATTCAGGGAAATGATTTAA
Source organism: Cavia porcellus (assembly GCF_034190915.1). NCBI lineage: Eukaryota > Metazoa > Chordata > Mammalia > Rodentia > Caviidae > Cavia > Cavia porcellus. The sequence goes on along the minus strand of NW_026947484.1, from coordinate 136,058,419 downwards.
CTCTGAAAAAACAGACATAGCAGCAATATTGGTGAAATGGGGATATCAACTTAGAGAAATACATGGAAGTTAACAGTTGAAAGCAAGAATCAGCAAGGCAGATAACTAGTAATATCTCAAATAACTAGTAATATCTCAAATCCAGTAATGATAAAAACAAGCTTTCATGATTTATGAAATGTATAATAGGGTATGATTAAGAAGTGGCAGTGGTGGTAAAGTTCTCAACCCTACAAACAAAAGCTCTTTTGGAAGGTTACAACTATCACCCACCACAACAAACAGTTGGATGTAACCAGTACGCCCAGACATTGCTGGTGGAAGTATAGGATGGTTTGACACCGCTTGAGAAGTGAGTAATCCTCTAACTATATGTCCATATTCCACTCCCAGGTTTTACCCAAAATTGATGAAAATATACATTCACAAAAGATTTGTAAATGAATGAGTATTCTTAATGATTTTATGATTTTACTTATAATGGCCAACATTGAACAACTCAAATGTCTACCTCATCAGGAGATTGGATAACAAGCTGGAGTAAATTTCTACAATAGATTAGTGTTCAGCAAAAATAAAAACTGCCTACACACATCAAAATCTAGATAAATGTAAAAATCATTATGCTGAATGGGAGAAAAATCAGATGATTCCAATTATATTAAATTCTAAAATAGGCAAAACTAATCTACATAGGTAGAAACAGAAACAGTGGTTGCCATGGAGAGATGGTGATGGGGGTCTGGATTGATTAGTAAGAGTCTACAAGCATTTTTAGTGGTGAGGAATGTAGGTTGCATGTACTTATCTATTACAATTCATCAGAGATTTACTTAAGATCTGTTTTGTTTCTCTCTGTGTAAATTCACAGCAATTTGTCAGCAAGAGGAAAAGCCACAAAGTCAAAGCTATATAATTCTCTTTAATAAAAGGTCAATTCACATGCTATATAGAAAATAACTTATTTTGTAACACACTTAGTGAAGATGAATAGTGGATACCACATTTGTGTTAAGTCTCATATTCAGTTGCTGAAAAGTTATCACTAGTACATCATAGAGCCCTTGTTGCCTACACACTGCTGCAATGTAATCTGCTCATCTTTTTTCCTGGCCATTGTTACCAAGTCCCCTGAACATTTTAAGGATCTGTGAACATGTGTGTCTTTAAAAAACAAGGTAGATATAAAGTAGAAAGGATTCTCTCAAATTTGAGATTTTCAGAACAAAAATGATCTAAACTCCTCTAATCCAGTCCTCTAGATTTTCAGTGAAGAAACCTAAAAGGTTGCAATTCACCATTGTAAAGCTGTGAAAAATACAACTTCTACATTCTTTTTCTACCACATCCTTCTGATGCAAACACCAATGGCTTCCCAGCAAGTACAATGTGTAGAGAAGCTGAAAGAAAAGAAATGTCTTTGTGGTGGGCCACCAGCACCTATGGATCCACTTTTAGGAGAAAACTGACCCGTAAACTACGTAAGTGTGGTGCAAATATAGGATTGGCCCCACTTCTCCATCCATCCATCCATCATCTACCGAGTCACCCACCCACACCACCTGAGCCAAGCCAAGCAGTAAAGCTCTATCAAAGGCATCTGCTCATCACTGAGTAAACCCTATGTTTAACCCATGCCTCTAGATTGAGTCCTAAGAGCACCGTGTATGCTCTGAGGAAACGCAGTTGCAGTCCCTTTATCTGATTGCAAATGTATATTTGTGTGGCCCTACAAGTGTGTACAGATACATGCTTATCTATAGTCCTCCATCTTTACAGCTGTGTACCCAAACACAGCTTTTGTTTACATCAGGCAAGGCTGGGCATGCATATATTCCAGGATGTGCGGAGGGTGTGCTAACATGTTTTTGAGTATGGGTCAGCTATTTATTTAAATCAACTAAGGTGCCAGACAGTTGAAATCTAGAGAAGCACCCACATTTCTATCTTTTATAAAAGTAATGAACTGTCAATTTTTGAAATTGGGTAACTTCATATAAAATCCTAGCAGCTAGTTCTCCTTAAATATTGTGAGATCCAGGATCACTGAGTTCCTGCATTCCTGAGAAGCAGGAAGCATCCTGAGTACCGGTGCCCATTCCCTTGAGAGAACCAACTCACTCTCAGTTTGCCATAGCTCCTTTGCTCTGTCCAAGGCTGTGCACTGAGGCACTGCACAGATCTCTAGTTATCCCAAGGCTTGCTTGATGCATTTTTGTCTGTTCTTTCTGAGCCAAGAGGTTATCTCGTTCATTCACATTTCCCAATCAGACATGTGAGTGCCTAGACACTGGCTTATTTCATCTGGGGTGTCCTAACCTTCTCTCCCTTTTTCTCAACACTACTTAGGCTTTCTGTTGCATTTTGAAATGAGTCTCCTGAGACTCTAGCCTGTAACTTTTCTCTTCTCTGCCCTGTCATCCGCTGTGCTGGCTTCTTTTCAACATCATTCAAAGCACACCAGCCAATCACACTTCAGAATAATCCCCCAGCTACCCAATGGCAAAACAGGCTGTTCTTAGACCAACAAGAAACCGCAGGACATAGATAAACTAATTATTATGCTAGAAAAATAAAGATAAAAACCCAAGAGAACCTATTGCAACAAGACTTAGAAAAATATTTATGGAAAAGAGACTTGGCCAAGTAGCAGTATGCTTACAGACTGCCTTTGATCCTTACCTGAACCTCCTCAGTCCTAGTAGAATCATTTGCCAACAGGGGTTCTCCAGTGGGAGCTTGAATGGTGACAGATTTTTCTGACCCCCTGCCATCTTTATTCCGAGGCGATTTATGTCTCTCTCTACTTCTCTCCCTGAAAAAATAAATAATAATGAGCTATCAAATTTATGCCATGTAAGTAACTGATCCATCAAAATAGAAACCTCATTTTAAATTTAAGAAAACTCTACACTTAAAACTCTGCCCATATGCACACACACACACACACACACACACACACACATTCCTGCAAGGAGTAAACTGATCTTTACTCTTCACTTAATTATTTCCTTTCTGCCACTCTATGACTTAAGAAAAGACTTATCACTTCACTACAACAATGATCAGATTTTCTCTGAGAGCTTAAAATGGTAATTTTAGATTTCCTGGCTAAGGGACATTTTACTAAATAATTACTTAGTTGACTTGAGTGATTTGCCTAAACTAATTTTCTAGGACTTTTTATTAGGAACCCAGTGCAGAATAGCTAAAGCTTTGGTCTGTACAAAAAAAAAAAAAAATCTGGGACACACTGTCACCCTACCCTTCATCCTTTTGACAAAAAGAAAGGAAACTAAACTAGGACAGAGAAATCATTCTCTTCTCATTCTTACAAATTCAAAACTGAAAGTCATTCCCATAGGTTCTGAATTCAAAGACACCCACAGAAACAAACAAAGCGATGACAAATGACACCAAGAAGTGAGAAGGGTGTGTGTGTGTGTGTGTGTGTGTGTGTGTGTGTGTGTGTGTTTTCAGGTCTTCTAAGGAAAGCAGGCTGCTGCATACTTTTATCCCAGGTGAACTTTCTGGGTGGTCTTCCAGAGTGACAGGAGGGTATATACTACTATGAGCCAGTCTGCAAATTACAAAACTACTCAATCACTGCGGCCAAGACCAGAGGTGACATCCTGGTCATTAACCACTTCTGGAAACTGGCAGTCTGCCTCCAGATGCCAACAGAGTCCTGGAGCCCCTCAGTCGTAGACTGTAAGTTCCCTTAGCCTCCTGTCCCCACCAGCCAGTTGCCATTAGTCTTCCTGCCTACAACCCTTTGCTCTCATTCCTGCTCCCAGGAAAGACAGAATTATGAATGTAGATTTTGCAGACAAGTAGTGAGATCTCAATCTGTCCCACAACATGGGTAACCTTGCACAGGTCACTCGATCCCTGAAGTCTCAGTTCCCTCCTGTGGGATATGGGGACAATGACGATGCCACACAGATAATGTACACACCATTGGTGCAGGGTGTGAAGCACGTGTACTAACACAGTGCCATTATTATTGTATTACTGTTAGTTAATGGCAAAAAATGGTGTCTTGACTTTGGGAAGTAGCGAAGTTACCTTGGAGAAAAAGATGTAACTAGAACCAGGAATACATCATCAGACCTCCTTCCACTCCATCCACAAATCTTGTATTAACCTACGACTCAGCAATATCAATGGAATCCACAACAGAAACATGTCACATGTAGGTTTCTTGTCAAACACCTACTTTATCATTATGAATGTAACATAACAATAGCCATCACTTCAATTTATAGAGCGCTGTGTTAAGTGCTTTATTACATGAGTTTCATGAAATCCTAATAAACCTTTGGGACCATTATTACTGTTCCTATTTTATAAAGGAGGCAAACTTCACAGAACTTTGGTGAGTTCTCCAAGTTGTAGTAAGTAGCAGAACTGGATCTGAACCCAGGTCTGATGCTGTTACTTACCTGCAAACACTTCTGAAGAAGTGGAAGAATTTATAGCATAAATATTCCTCCTGCTTATCCTCACACTGACATTTGTCATACTTACCAGAACTATGAAACATGCCCTGCTAGTACCACCACACTATTTGTGAGACCAGCATTCCCCAGTATCACTTCCAAGGGCATTCCTCATTAGAAATAATAACAATGTGGGAGAGATCGCCATGTGCTTAGTCTTCGGAATGAACATCAGATCAGGGCCAGAATCCAAGCCCCACAAGCACCAGATCCACGGGCCCCTCTTCTGTCTCATTCCATTTCCAATTTCCCTGCTGCTCTCACAGTTCTCACTCTCTTGGCCATCAGCCAAGTCACATGCTTTCCTTACCCACCTCTCTATGCACAAGTCCCATGGGTCAAATCCTGTGACAGCACAAATTCCACTGGAAATCAGAATCTTTCACTGAGTGCCAATTCCCAGCTCCTGAACACTATCAGGCAGAAAGAGATAGGGAACCACCCAGGGCTGGAACAGCCTCTCTCCACCAGCCCCAGCTCCCACCCCCAACCTATCCACCCCAGCTCTTAAGGGGCCCAAAAGCACCCGATGCAGAATAACTATCTCACAGCTCCCCAGTTTAAACCAGATAAGATCCTTTCATTTGATAACCTGAGGAAGGTTTCTCATCCTCCAGAACCTGAAATCCAAAACCCATGCTTCTCAACCTGCAGTGTGATGAAAACCACCCTAGGTGCAGATATTAGAACAGATTTCTTGGTCCCACTGTCAAAGGATTTGTCTGGAAAGGCGACAACAGGAATCTACATTTCTCACCAGCATGCCAAGCAATCAGAATGCAGGCTGTCTTAGATATTTTCCCCACGGCTCTTTCTCCCAGCTGCTCTTGAGGATATATAGAGTAAGTCCTACCATCTCGGCACCGGCTTGGACCATCCTAGCCTTGTTGTGGAAGGAGCAAGACCTGCCACAGAGTTTTAACAGAAACTGCCACTCCTCTAGAACTTAAGAGAGATTCAACCAAAACAATTTTGTCCGTCCAGCGCTTTCTGCTTTGCAGAATAAATCATAATGCTGTCCCTTCACTGCAGTATGTATCCACATGCTCATGCCTGTGTCTCCAGGTGCTGTGACTCAACAGGGATGACAGGGCACCTGAAGCTGCCAACTGTCCTCTGGAAGTGGACTCCTCAAAGATGAAGACAAGTGGTCTATGTGTCTAAGCATCTAGAAACAGATGTCCCGAGAATAGTCTACTCATCAGTGGAGTTTAACAATCACATTCACCTTTGTGCCTTTCACTCATTTTGCCAACACATGGGATCACCTACGCGCTTTTGCTGGGCAGCTATGTTACTCATGGGCATCTATGTAGCTTTGTCTCTGAATCTGCCCCAAGCACCATCTATCCAGCAAGGAAAAATTTATCTGTGTGAGTTTGCACATGTACACTCAAGCGGGTGGGAAGAGCAAGAGGCAGCGCACCAGAGGAACCTGCATGTGTGTGCTCAACAAGTGTGTGTAAATGCATCTATGTAGGCAATTCAGGAGCTAAGTTCTTGGGGGCCAATGTAATTTTCTCACCCCAGCCAGAATCCTACAGTTCCCACACTGTGCTCACTTATAGTTAGCATTTCCTGGGAAGATTATTTGGTCCTGTTTCTGTTGTCTATTTCTATTTAGGGAAAGCTGGCCCCACCGGTTACTCCTCCCTTTCCTTCTCTACCACCACCCACTCACTCACTACCTGTCCTTCCCAGCCAACTGCCCGGCCTGGCTGACTGCTTCCTGTCAGCACTGACTAGAGTGGGAGGGCTGGATGCAGGGCAAACTGGCCCTGAAGTGGCTTCAGAATCCTCCACTGCCCAGAAAGATCTCCTTTGGACAATGTACTTTAGTAAATCACTCACTTGAGTTACCCTTCATGTCTCTTTCAAAAGTGGCATTTCCTTTCCAGTGGACCAACAAGCCTGAATCCTGCCCAGGGCATCTATCTGCATCTACTAAGGTTACAATCACAGGCAACAGTGCTTTTCCCTGTGCCTTGGTGTTACCTCCTGTGAAACAGGACTACTACTTCTCACCGCACCAGGTCTGCTGTGAGGATAAAAGATATTAACTATGAAGGGCCCAGCAGGTACTCCCAAAGCTATCTTTACCGTCACTGGAAGCTGCTGTACTAACCCAGTAAACTTGCACCGTAAACTCACAGGTTAGACAATGTCAGTTACAGTCTGTACCATTTTCCCAGCAAGTTAGCTCACACTCTCTGGAAATTTCAAGCATCAAAAAACCAGGCCATTAACCTCTTTGTTATAAAAGAGGTGCTGGCCATCTGCTTGGAACTGGCCAACCCTCCAAGATAATCATGGTGTCATCAGGCATCTTGAGTTTGGAACATTTCGTTTTTCCTCTCTGAGCTGGAGTTGGACTAAAATTAGCACAGGGTAAAGTCCTTTCCCTTTTTTTCTATTCAAATTCCCTGCAAATCACTGACCAGTGAGCAGCTTCACAGTGGCACTCCTGGGATACTTACTATCAATGTCCTTGATTGTGTTTAGGGCCTGTTCTGTGCCTGTGCAGGGTAGTGTTACCATTCAACATCCTTTATGCTGGGTCAAGTACTCCACAGCCACACTGCCAACAGATTACAGCCATTACCCCCAGTTCCTGTAGCCGATTTTGCCTTTAGGGGAACCCTTCACCACCAGGGATGGTGGCATTGCTTCTAAAGAAGGCACACAGTGCATCTACAAGTCCCTAAGGCACAAAACTCTGAGCAGGCATTTGGTAACATAGTTTGATTAACCAATTCGAAGTCTTGGTTTGTATTAACACTTGCCAACAACTTGGTTTGTATCAACATTTGTCAAGGATCCAAGAAGGCACTAAAATTTCTGCATGTTGCTTTAATATAGTTACAGTCTTTTAAAGTTCCCATAACAACATCAGAGTATCACTTTCTGGTGGTCCCAAGAGGCCCAAGGAAACAGCAGAGAACAGCAATGGGTCCTCAAGTGTGGAAGTCAAGATTTGAGCATAAACAGGAAGCTACCAGCATAATTCCTCAGAATCCGGCAAGCTTCTCTCTCCTACTCATCCCAACAACCAAGAAAATCCCAAATTCTTACTTTAGTCCTAGCAAGCATAGGAGAGGAAAGATACTGATGAGAGAGAGGCTTTTACTAGTTAGGGCTAAAGAGCTGGTATTTTAAAGGAGACTTTTAGAGTATTTTATAACTAATCTGTAAATTCACCCAATGGTTGAAATCGGCAATTCAAGTTTTATCATCACAGTGTTTCTATTTCAGGATCTAATTTCTGACATGTCTCACCCCTACAGACTCCCCTCAACCCCACCCCTGCTGCAATAGAGATGGACATCCTGCACTTCCTGTCCTGACTGCAAAGGCCAACCACGGCTCCAGCACCTACAGACAGTTTTTATAATGAGAGCAATACATGAAAATGTAGAAAAGCATGTAAGTAAACGCCTACACTCATGGACAGACAAGGTCAGTATGTTAATATATATAAATGTTACACATTTATATGTAACATTTTGAGTTTTGAATCTCATTTTTAAAATAACATGAGTGTATAAATTTTTTCTTGTATCCTTTATACTCCTGCATCTCTCATTTTTTTTCCATGTGGCTAAGGCAATGTTCATTTTATTTTCACTCACTTTCTTAAAAATTTACCAAATATATTCTTTAAAGTCAAATAACTACAGAAAGACCAGGCACAAATGACAGGACCCATCGCGGTCACTCTGCTGCTGAGCCTTCTCCCTGTGTCTGTCTGCTCTCGGCAGCTTGGAGAACCCTCTCCAGGGCTCTTTCTATGTACGTGCATACACACAGCCTGACTCGAATTAGATGTACACATTGTAACATGGTTTTACAAAACAAAGTCTTACTCTGCACTGATATTTTTTATGGGGAGAACTACTCATCAAAGGAAACAGCACTACAGCCACCTTTTCTACACCATCACTGAGTTGTGATCACAAGTTGTGATCTCTTTGGGCTAGAGAAGGCTGAATATGGTGCTGAAATGTGAAAGTCATTGACAGTTTTAACACAGTTGGTGACCTCCAACTACGCACTAAGTTATACGTTTAGCATGTACGACCTCATTTGACTTTACAACCCTGTAAGCACTTACTGTACTCACTGTGTGGGAAATCCTGCAGATGGCAGAGGGAGCCCTGTGCCCATTTTACAGATAAGAAGAAACTATATTCTGAACTGCTACAGGTCACCATTCATTCATTGTATCACCCATTCCTCTACCCAGCAAACATTCTGCAGGTTAGTAACAGTAGACCCTTCAATTACTAGTGCAGACCTGTTTAATTTGCAGAGGATGGGGAAATTGGCCCCATCACCCCAACATATTTTTAAAACTCAGGCTGTTCACTGGGAAGACCAAGGATAAGAAAGGCACCAGGCCAATCATGCTGGCTTGTGTGCAAGCCATGGCAAATACATAATGGACAATGAGTCAGCAGTTTTGGTGAAAAGCAGCAAATTAGCACTTGTTTTTTTTAACCCTGCTTTACATTATTGTTATAGCTCAGGAGAACTGACATCTGCAAAGTACTTAGAAAGGAACAGTGCTTCCACTGCAGGGGGAGACTTTAATTTAAAACTAATTGTGAGAAATTAAGGTCATCAACAGTAATGGTGGCTATAAAATGTAAATTGAGGTGGCTATAAAATGTAAATTGAGGATATAGTTACTCCAAATCCAAGTCACCCACTCTCACAGCTCAGGCTTCTGTGGGCGGAACTGCTAACATCAACGGCTCTGCAAGTGGCTGTTTGCAAACTGAGTCTTAAAGGCCCCACCAACCTGCAGATTTCGCAAATGCAAAGCACAACAATCAGTGGTTTACATACCCTTGTCTGTGAGACTTTTTTGAATGGCTTGAATAGTATGAATATCCAGAGTATGTGGATTCGGTATCCATAGCAACGGAGAGTTGTGTCTTGAAGGAGCAGGCACTGTTTCTCCCTGGAGGTAGACAATTTCACCTAAGAGCTTCTAAAGCCTCAAGGAGTCTGAATTGGAAGAGGACTTACTCATCAACAGGAACAATTCTGGGAAAAAGGGAAAAAAGAGAGCTCAATCTTCAAAGCTAGTGTTAACAAGGCAGATAGCAGCAGTCTCTCAAAAGCAGCCTCCTCCTCTTCGGGTCGTTATTATGGAAGGAGGGGAGGTTGGGCGAAGCACTGGTCTGTAAATGCTCAGCGCAAGCAGGAACAGGCTTCCCAGGTACGTGGGAGAAAGGCTGAGTGCTGAGCAAGCTGAACCCCATCACAGCAGGAAGAAGATGGGCAGTGGGAGAGAGCTGGGCGCCGGTCCATTTCCTGCGCAGAGTCACCTTCCTCACCATTTTTGGCTTCTGCAACAACCCCGAGTGCTCAGCTCCCTCAGTCCTTTCGTGGCCAGTTTTCTGGTATAAAAATAATACCCAGGGAAGGTGCTTTTCAAGGAATTTATCATCATCAAAAGTAAAAAAGAAAACCTTTTAATCCAAGAAGCCAAAGTCTGAAGAATGTATCTTAGAGAAGTAAATCTTCAAGAAAATTATTGCCCAACTGTCTGTAATAATAATTTTTTAAAAACCTACTCTTGATGCCCTTGAAACAAAGGGAAAACATGACTCATCCATCCAAAGAAAAATCATGCAGCTATATGAAATGATAATTAGAAAGAATATTTATAATAGAATGAATTTAAAATTGGATTGCAGATACATACTGAATTAACATTACCCCTACATTCTATATCAAACAACTTCTGTAAGGACAAGGATTCAAAGGGGACATCAGAAAATGAAAGCAGGTGATTTATTAGTTGCAAGGTTCTTGGGTCCTTTCCCACACTTTCATTAGATACTGCTTTGCAATAAAAATAAATTGGAAACATTTCCAAGTACATTCCTAAGCTCCCACACAGGCTAATCCTTTACTTTTAGAAAACATCTAAAGCTGTGTCTCCCCGCACCCCTCACCTCAGTGCTGGTCTCCACCCACTACAGTTCTTTCTCTCAAGAAGCTAAATTGCAAACAGACCCAGAGAGGTAAGTGTGAAGAAAACACAAAGAAGTTGCAAATACCTTAGCCCAGCCCCACAGGGAGGAGCCCATGTTCCCAGATCCCAGCAAGCACCACCTGGGCAATCAGGCTGAAGCAGCACTCACCAACACAGATCCTAGAACTTCAGCCTGGAAGTGACACTCTTTCACTGCCAAGGTTGGTCACCCAAGGCTAGCTTCCCTTAGCCCACACCCAGGTGTCCAAAGTCAGCCATGAGGAAGCCTGGGTTCCAGCCCTAGTTAAGCCACTGCTTCTCACAACCTGAGATAAGCCACTGGTCTTCTTGGGCCTGTTTGCTCATTTGTTAAAGCAGTTACCAACCTCACTGGGTGGATGTGAAGATACAAGCAGACATGGTATCGAGAGTGGGGTTTCAATCACAGACTCCATTTGCTCCTGAGCTATGGGACCTCTGTCAAATGATTAAACCTCACCGAACCTGCACCTGCAGGCTGGGACTGTCAGGACTACTACAATGACCACATGAGCACATGCACCCGGTAATGACAGTGGGTGGCCAGTCTTACTCCAAAGCTCCAAGTTCTCCTTCTCCTATTGATGGAAAACCTCGGAAAGCATCAGGGCAGTAAGCAGGAGGCTCACCTGTAGGCCCACCATAAGCTGGGAGGTCACTCTAATTCCACACCCTACCAGGCTGGTCCTGCATCCCACCACTTCCTACCAGGTTGCTACTGAGTAAGGCAGTCAGACCTTGGTGTGACCTCAGGTTTCCTACCCCATGAAAAGGAAATAAGATATTCTATACTGAGGGAGTGACTCTAAAGATTAAATGTCAAACATACAGGCAAGCGTTTTTTAACGCTTTCCAGAAAGACTTGAGAGCCGGGGGATCTTTTTTCACACTTCTCTGTCTCCCACCATTTTCACCAGCAATTTCAATGAGCTTTCAGAGCCTTCCAGTCTCACTTCCTCTCTGCTCTGGGCTTTGCTGCATTTTCACCGGCTTCATACCTGACAGACATCAACTTTAGGAAGCACAGCCAAGATGTGCAGCCAGTATAAACCAAGACTCTCCCTGGGAGCCCGTGGCCTTGCTCTGCTGACTGCCAGTTCCAATGTTTGCTCTTTCCCCCCCAAAATGGACCTGCCTTTTCTAGATGCATAACTGACTCTCCGTAACCTCTAGACTTGCTTGTGCCTTCTAATATGAAACTCTTGAATACCTGTTCCATCCAACCCTTGCTATTTGTCACTAAATGATGAGAGGTGTCATGGGACAGCCCAAGCCCTACACTCCAGAGGTGATCCTGTCTTTTCACTTCCCAGCTGTGATGCCATGAAGCAGATGCTCTAAACTTTGTGTCTAGGTTTGTCTCTAAGCTTCTGTCCTACCTCCCACCACAAACCCCCAGTAAAATGAGAGCATTTAATAGTTTCTTCCTAAGGTGGTAGTGAGGATTAAAAGCAGAGCATATATAACCCAATTTTCATTCCCTCCCCTTTTTGCCAATGACCATCACTCCTCATCCTCATTAAAACTTGGCCATTCATTTAGATGCCAAGAAATGACAAACCCCAAGTGCTCTTTAGATGCAGGATTTTCCTAACTCTACCAACCACCCATGCTCAGTTTCTCTCCCAAAATTCCTGCCTACACTTAACTAAGGGCTGTCAGTACATGCTGTCACTGGCTCTCTCTCTGTTGTCACCAAGTCTTCCATCCTTATCTCTCTAAGTTGGAGCCAGGTACAAAGATGATATCCTTATCCTCCTCTAAGTCCTTCTTACCCCCACTGATTCATTCCTATATCTATATTTGAGCAGCCATGACTGTGATTAGCAACGTGAGGGGTATGGCAATGACAGAGGACACTGCCTGTCCTCAAAAGGTGTTAATGTTGGCACCTGTATATTCATTCTGCTCCAATACGCCCTCCCTTGTCTTCACATCTTGTTATCCCTTAGCATTCAAAACATGCCCCGAGGGGCTGGGGATTTAGCTCAGCGGCATAAGCACCTGCCTTGCAAGCAGGCAGTCGTGAGTTCATCCCTGGTACCGATAAAAAGGAAAAAGACAAAAAAAAAAAAAAAAACATGCCCCGGGGCCGGGAATTTAACAGTAGCATAAGGGACTACTTGGCAAGCACAAGGTCATGAGTTCAATCCCTGTACCAAAAAAAGAAAAGTATCTCTAAAACATGCCCCATTCTTCCCCATTTGTGGATTCACAATACTGAAGAATAAAGCTCAGATGCACACTTCTTGCTAGAAAGGACGTCTCTTGCTCCACTTGGGATGACCATCACCCCCTCCACGGCTGCTTTCTCACATCCTGGCCTCAGCTTGCCAATTTCCTCTGCCCACAATTTCCTCTCCCATCACTCTGCACTATGAAGCCAACCCTGTGCCATTCTCAGTACTCTCCCTTCTTCATTCCACACATGCAAACATCGCTAAGTTCCACCTGTCCCCAGAATACAGTATTCCTGTTATTTTGTCAGCTCACAGCAGCCCAGGCTAGTCTACAGTAAAGCCTCCCAGTCTCCTCAAGGATTCCAGGCTGCACAGAGCCAGAGCCCAGCCCTTCTTCTAAATCATACTACTTGCATCATGCTTATCAACACTTATCCTTATCTGAGTCACAATAAAGGAGAAGCAAAGGAAGCAAACTCCTACAATCTACAACTCATTTTAAAAGAAGATTTGAGCACAAGTAAGAGCTCCTATGGAAATGTCCTGAAGCTTATCACTATAAGGACTTTATGTACCTATGAGACCAGTTCCTCTGCATACACAAGGAATTAATAGAACTCATGACAAGGCCAGAAGAGACTCCTTTATCAGGAAGGACAACAAACTATGAAAAGAAGTCAGCTTCCCTGAGTAATAAGCTGATGGGCTACTGCACTGGCCTGAATGCGCTGGTTTCACGTAAATGTGAAAACATGGAGCTAAGAACCTGCCTCTCTATCATTCTGATCTCTCACATGACCAATACTGTGTTTGAACCAGGATGGGCAGCAAAGACAGAGATCTTTAAATTACAATGCAGATACCACTCTGCTTAACATCCTTCCATGGTGTCCTTCTGAGTACTGAATAAAATACAGAATCTCCCATTTTATGTGTGATGTCCTGCCTCAACGCCTGTTCTTCTAAGGTATCAGAGTCTCTACAGCCTCAGGGCCCTGGCAGAGGCCAGTATATCTGCTGATACCCTGCTTTGCCCAATTTCTCTCAATTTAAATGCAGTACTACCTCTCTCAAGAGGCTCTTTTGATCCTGCAGCCTATATCAGGCTTTCCCAACACTTAGCACTCTTCCTTTCTTAATTTTCAGTGAAGTATGTACTTGTGTGATTACTTAATGTCTGGTTCCTATAACACACTATAGGTTTCATGAGGGCAAGAGCCACTTTCATTACTTTCATTCCAGCTCCTACAACATACAGTAATTGGCATCCAGTAAATGTTTCCTAAATGAATGTTTGGCAGCAGAGCTCAGGACAGTGAGGCATATGCTTGCCATGGAAGAAATCTTGCACAGATATATTGAGAGTGAAGTCATCTTGCTGGCTCATAAGGCAGCTCACCAAGCAGAAGTTTACAATGTAGGTGTGCTAAATAGAAACAGCAACAGCCTCTTTAGCCCTTCCCAAGGGCATCCTGACTGTCCCACCATCCCCTTGCTACAGTCAAGGCACACTGCTCAAGAAGGGTTGTGGGGCCCATCAGCAGGGGCTAGGCTCAGCAAACCCCATCACATGACTGGCAAGAGGAACACTTAAGATAGGTGGACTGGGTACCTCAGTGTCTTGAGATCTGAAATTCCTAGGCAAAAATGCTGTACAGAACCTACTTTACTGTGGTTTATTAAAAGCAAAATGAACGTCAGCAGTGTCAGAATCTCCTCCTAAGGTCATGTTCACTCATATAAAATACACTTGACTCCTACTTAAAAGGAAATAGTGTTCAGAAAATCACATGAGGGAAATGATAGGTTATGGTAATGACAGTGGTAGACATAAGCTAATTGTCACCAAAAGGAAATTACAAAAACATCAACAGCTCTGCCTATAGCTATTAAGTAATTAAGGGGCCTTGACTGGGAAGAGAGGAAGTTAAACATGCAGGGGGTGCAGGGACACATACAGCATTTAAAGAGCCACTGCACTCCCTCTGCAGTGGCTAATCTAGGTGTCCATATATATTGTGTATATTGCTCTATTTGATTTTTATTATACATAGAATTGTAAAGGAATAACTCCATGAATTATTTATATCTTGAAGGTAAGAGTCTTCTCTAAGTTCTCCCTTTTAACTATATGACACTCAAGGGGAAAAGTGACAACATAAATAATTTTGCTTAGAGTCTACTTTTCTCCTAGAGAGGAAGAGCACACGGAATCAGACATCACTAACTTATCAGCTGTGTGACTCCAAGGCAAGTTGTTAAACACTCTGCACCTCAGTTTTCCTACTGTAGTAAGAGTTACACTTACCACCTTTTAAGATCGTGGTGTGTATTAAACAAAATAATCCATAAAAATCATTTAGAACACTGCCTAACACAGTAAGTAAGCACTCCCAACTGTCAGCCATTACTTCAGTAATTCAGAAAAGTGAAAGGCTTTCAATTAGGAAGAATACCTTTGTAGGGCACATGACTTACAGGCAGCTGTCATTTCACTGTGTATATTGTTTTGGTCTACACTAATCCGTTTTTAACAACTTTTATTAACTAACAAATTCATATCCATTCAGTCTCTGGAGGCCTCTACTTACCATTCTTCAGTCTGGAAATGAATGTCAGAGAGAGTAGAGAACACTGCATGAGTTTATCTGGAGGTAAACAGGACTGAGAAGAAGGGCACAGAGAATTATAACCAGGCCCACAAAACATTTTGCCGGACTTGTAGACTGTAACTAGAAAGCATCACCCAAGTCAGTGACGTGAGGATCTGTAGATCGTATGGCACTGATGACAAGTCCAGTGATACTTTCATGGTATCTGAGTTCTTACAAATCTATGATTGTGGGCCACTAACCACAAGAAAAGAAAATGCTCACCTCATTTTATCTGTGTTGTCACTAATTTCAACTCACCTTCCCAGAATAACTTCTCTTGGCTAGAGTCATTAATTACATCTAAAAAAAATAAAGAAAACACTTCCAGAAGCTGGATATAGATTTCTGTAGAGCTATGAGTGACTAATGTGGATAATCAAGCCAATCCTTTGTCCCCTGCTTGATTTTTAAGCTTCAGGGTAACAGATTTCATGAACACTACCTTCTCAGTGAATCCCACGAGCCCAGTGACTTCTGTTAATAAGTGTACCTCAAAAGGACACAAGTGGACAGAGCTTGAATCAGAAAATGCAGGCAACTTTTCTTGAGGCTTCAGCAAGCTCCAACTGCTGGCAGAGACAGACAACCACAGCCACACGCCACCTCTTCTTGCCCAACTTAAGGAAACTGCAGAGCACATGCACAAATCACCTGCCACATACAGTTAGACACCCGGCCACAGCTAGTGCACTTTTCAGAGAGATGATAGCAGTAACAGTCTAGCTACAATTATCAATTGCTTATTATGTGTTGAACTAAATCATCTGCATATAACATCTCACTTAATCCCCAGAACAAGCCTATAAGGTAAATAAAATATTAATATCATGCATAATTAAGGAAACCAAGTTTGCATATCTGGTATTTGACAACTTGAATTGAGTCTAATTATGAACTTCAGTTCTTAACTATAGAAAATTTACAGCAATGTAATCACCAGAATCATTTATTTACATAAAGGAGGGTATGCAACAATCACAAATGCTCCAAAGCACATATAACCTCACAAACAGTTTTGCAATTTCAACTCCTACTCACTGGTTCAGTATGTTAAATACTGTGAGGAGTTCAAAAGAAATAAATGATCTGAATCCTGAAAAAGTTCTATCTCTGAAGGCGCCCATGGCCCAAAGTTGGAGATCACAATTAAAATCCAAAGTGTTAAGGACTCAAATAGCAGCTGAAATCTAGAGTAACAAACTGGTTGTGTTTTTGTATGTATCAAGTAGAGAGAATACGTCCCTCCCACAACACTTATTAATCCATCTTAGACAAAGATGAATGGAATTGTTGTTGGGTAAGGAAACTTAAAATTTTCTTTATGGTTTCATCCTATTGCTCAATATGTAAAACAACAAAAATGTACCACTTGGCACATAGTCCTTATAAATATACCACTCTCAAAATTATTCTCTCATTTTACTTGCAAATTAAATTGCAACCAAGTCACACTGTCAACACAGTAACAGTGAAAATTTCACAAAGGGTGTTTTCATCCATGTAGAAATGATACGAACTCACTTGCAGATAGGTGAAGTGGGTTACTTCTTTGAACTGGAGAATAAAAATTTCCTCCCACAAATCAAAGCCCTAACTTTATCACACTGATTTAATTCCACTCTAAAAACTCTAATTAGTGGTTACATAAAATGGCTAATTATGACTCCCTGGATTCAGCCAGTTTCTGCCATCTCACCTAAAGAGCCTAGGAGCTGTATAATCAAACAACCCACCTACTGGAAAGAGAATGCTAATTAGCATTGTTGATTGGTGACACAAATTATAATATTTTTCAGCAACCCTGTAACATTTACAAACATGTCAGTGAAAACACCAGATTCTCAACAGCCTGCTAGCTAAGCGTCTAAGAATACCCGCATTTCCAACCTCAAAACTTTTAATAGAATGCACATGCCAGCCACGCAATCATAATAAAGAGTTTTACCATTTCCCCCAAGAACAGCGAAAGGAGCTCACATTCTCCACGAGGACATTACGGCTGGTTTGAAAGCATGAAAACAAATTTCTCCTCTTCAGGTCTCACCAGCTCATCCCAGAGCCGCCAGGCCGCGGCTCCGCCCCACTCTTGCCTCCACCACCGACGCGTTTTAAATTTTTTATAAAGCTTCACACTTCTCTGGGCGCGTTGCTTGGGGGCAGTTCAAAGACTGCAGGAGGAAATGAGGCTCTGCCGGTGGCTAAGGCTGCCCCGGCGCGGTGAGATTTTCCAAAGCAAGGACCCTTTGGGCAGACTGGCCGCAGCCTCTGCTCCACCCAGGGGCTTTTGAAAGTAAACTCCTACCTGCCTGTTGCGCTCCCAGATGCCCAAACAGACGTTCCCCCCAGGCCAGCAGGGCCGCCTGAATTCTGAGAGTGAGGTGAGAAACACAGGCCAGCTCTGTCTCGGTGCCTGGCCACCGGCCCGCTGACCCCGCACTGGCTAGCACCACTGGAGCCCGGCGGCGGAGTGGGCAGCGCGGTGCGCGCACGGCTCCCGAAGAGCGCAGGGCGGCCCGGCCACCGCCTGCACCGCCAATCGGAGCCCCGAGCCTCCACCAACGCTCGGCCACTCCCTGGTTACCACCCGCCGCGCCCAAGGGGCGCACCCCAGGGCCAGCCCGGAGAGAAGGGGCGTCCGACCTATGGGCAGGGCTCCCCAAGACCCGAGAGAGTGGGTGCGCCCAGGGCGCACGGCTGGGACAGAAGGGCGCCCCGTGCGGGATGGGAGGACAAGGGTCCAGGCGAGCACGACCCGGGCGCGGTCCGGAGGAGCCCCCGGCAGAGGCGGGAGGCCCGCGAAGCGTTGAGTCCCGCAGAGCGAGTGCAGGAGGAGCGTGCGGGGACACACAGATTCGGGGACGCTCCCGCCGGGGTTCTGCGGGGCCGCCCCGCGACGCACAGGCTTCCGTGGGACTCACCTTCGCGCCGGCCGGCGGGCTCCGCGGCCCGCGGTCTCGGCTCCCGGGGGCCCGGGCTGTGCGGCCTGCGCTGGGCTCCCGTACAGGCAGCGCCCCGCCGCCGCTGCCGCCTCCGCCGCTGCACTGCTGCTTTCCGCTTCCTGTCCCGGCGCCGCCCTGCAGCCCCAGCCCAGCCCAGCGAGCCCGACGCGGCCGTGAGCCAAGAGCTGCGAGCGCTGCGGGCCCCCGCGCATGCCGGCCCACCTGCAGCAGAGGGCGGAATGGGCGTGCGCGGTCACAGTGGACACCCGGGATAGGGCACCGACCGTCCTCCATACACACACATTTGAACATAGACAAGCACAATCCACGCCCAGCGATTGACCCCCACCACGCACAGTACCCCAACAGACTTGCACCCTGAAACTGAAACTTAGAGGAACATACTCACAATTAGGCACAAAGCTCAAGGCCTTGTGCTTTGAGGCCCCACTCACATATTTACATGTGTGCCCCCTGCCCCACAATGCATACGGCCACCCACTCACTCATACACACACAGCCACCCAAAGCCAAGAACTGACCCACAAATACTCAAATGTACCCACACCTTAAGCCATATAGCACTCGTATTTGAGCTCCTGTGTAGCCAGGAAGTAATCATATAACCTCACATCCCTACAGGCATGCTTCTCCCTGCTTCTGCCTAATAGCAGGTGCTAGCCCCTGACCCCTAACCCATAGACTCTAGGGACAGCTGGAAGATCACAACTCTGAAGGCAGGTAGCTCCAGGTACTGTGCCTTTGGAGCTTTGCTTTTCCTGTCTAAAGAATGGCCAGCATGCTAATATGCAACTTGCAGGATTTTACTGAGGACCATAGAAACCTGCCATGCTTAGTTAGGCAAGGAGCAGAGGGTGACTCAAAACGGAGCGAATATGTGCAGTCTTCTTAGTTGTTTTGTGCTGTTAGGGTTAGGAATCCAGGCGAGTATGCTGGAACTAGCTGGGGCTCAAAGTTGCTGCTGTGACACAATTTTCCAGTGGACACAATGGATACTGAAATGCTGAGTTTGCAAGGATTGTTACAGGAGTATTGTGAGTAGTTGGGCTGAAAAGGGCTCACTCTGAACTAGTCTTGGTCAGGAACTTTTATCCCAAGAAACCCTTGCTCCAGCAACCAAGGCTTCTACCTTATCCCCTCTAGCCACCATTCTCTCTCCCATACTTGGCACTCCTAAGAAGATACCCAAATGTTCAGTGTAGCTGATTTTTACTGCTTCCCGCCACCCGGCTCCATTGTCCCCCTTGCTGGAGCAGATCATTTGCACCTGAGTGGACTCCCAAGGTAAGTACTGGAGACTAAAGCAGCCAAATTCCTCACAGGAAAGCCACCCCACCCCCATTAAGCAGTCAGGCACAGAACTCCAGAACTGTGCAAAAAGTTCTCTTTCATTTTAAAACTTAGAATCTTCAAAGCAGGTCAGAACTTTCCAAATCAAGTTGTGATGCTGCTGAGTAGCCCAATGGAATCTGAGGATCCTCAATGATTTTTCATGCAATAACTATAGTGTACTTTATGTCTCCTGCAGTGCTTTTCTGGGAGAGAAATGTCCAAAACAAATTTTTAAAATAATAAATTCATCCTTAAGTGCTGTTTACTATTCATTTTTATCCAAGAATCTCAGTTTATCCAGAATCCAAGTACCAAAGTTGGAAAGACTGGCATTGGAAACTGGTTCAGGCTCAGATTGATGTCAGTACAACCTTTGAGGCCTGGTTGGCTTTCACCTGAAGCTGTGTCTTGCAGCTTGGCCTCTGTTAATATAAACGTAAGCTAGTGAGTGCTCTCTGCCATTCTGCCTCCCCAAGCTATTTATTTCAAACTCAGTTGGGGAAGAAAACTGGGTTTTCTCAAGCATTTAGCATGGCTGCTTTGCACACATGCATGTGCATATTTCTCTCTTCTTTCCATCCCGTAGCTTCTCCCCAAACCTTGGAATATGACTCACTAAAATCCTTTCTGCGTATCAAGATCTATCTCAAATGCCACCTGTTACACAAAGCCTTCCCTAGTTCTTCCAGCCAGAATAATCTCTCTCCACATTTGAATCTCCAAAGCACTCTGAATTTTTGTGTTTATCTTTTTGCCGCATCGTGGCAATTTGCACCTTTTTCCTTAATAATGTGTAAATATCATATTATTTTCTATCACAGATCTCCCCACATAATAGTTACTTTAAATTATACTTAGCAAATGAATGAAAAATAATAAAAACTTTCTCCTTTGGAAAGCTAATAAACTAACCAAGGAACAATCTAATTGAAAAGTTACATCTGTGCATACAGTTAGATGTTTTACAACAGATATATGTAATACACTAAAAGCAATGAAGCATGCTTTGTTAGAAATCATGTATCCAACCTGAAGAATCTTAATATAACCAAAAAACAAGAGTAAAAAAAAGACTGATTAAAAAAAAAACTTGTAAAAGTCTATTTTAAAGTACATACACTTATAAATAGGGGACTGTCTTGTCCATGCTCAGATACTGGTATGCTTAATTTACAGGCAATTCTAATAACCAACATTATCTGATTACTAAGCCCACTGTACAGTAGAGACATCTTAAAAGACAGCTGAAGTTGGCCTTAGGGATATGCCAGAGATTGTAAAGAAGGTCATTGAGATTCCAAAGAGCATGCGCTTTCCTTTACCATTTCTCCTCCTGGAACACAGTTCTATCACTGAAAATAAGTTGTGTGCACAGGGACAAGCCTGTGTTGTAGCATTCCAGCTGGATGTTCCCTACAAGTATACTAGTCCAGTTTAAAGATTGTTTTCTGTAAAATCTACCCTATTTAATATGCTTACTGGTTAATAATATCATGATGAAATGCTACATATGGGTCATCAGTGACAGGGGAAGATCACACAGGCCTGAGTGATCAGGGAAAGATTCCCAAGAGAAGGCCAGTTTGTCATCACCTAGAGGAAAAGGAGAGACGGAGTACCCATAGGTGGAGGGCTGAGGCTGTCACAGTGACTGGCTTATCCCAAGTACTGTGTGACTCTACACTAAGTAAATGGACCAGTAGTGTGTCTGTTTGAAGTGGGGTGCAGAGAAATCAATGCCTGGATATATTCAAGGGAGCAAAATGGTTAGGACCAAGTTAAGAGCTTATCCTGAGATCTAGGAGATTTAAAATTGTGTGACTAGGATTAGAAGGTAGAGAACATTGAACCTAGCCCTAGGGTTTGAACTCTTGAACAGGCTAGCAGGTGATATTCATTCAGCCAAGGACAGATACAGGGATAATCTGAGTTACAATAGTTCTACTTATGATTTTTTGACTTTATAACATGCTCAACAGAAACCATACTTTGCCTTTTACTCTTTTTCAAGGTTAGTGTAGTGAACCACAAATCCTGGGCAGTCTTCAGATCAGCAGAGGAGTCAACAAATCCATAGAATGCTACATGGCCAGTGTCGTTTGCATACACATGTCCAACAAATTACATGAGATATCAACACTTTATTATAAAATAGGCTTTGTGTTGGGTTTTCCCTAAATATAGGGTAAGTGTTCTGTGCATATTTAATGTGAAATAAGCTATGCAGTGATGTTTGATAGAGTAGGTACATTAAATGCATTTTGGACTTGTGATGTTTTCAACTTAATAGATTTATAAGGATGTAACTCCATTATACATAGAGGAGCCTCCATACTTAATATCTACAATGTGCCAAACAATAAAGCTGATCAGTGATTCAACAGTTCATTGACTATTTATTGACCATAGTCTTAGTTACTTTTTCATTCCTGAAACAAAATACCCAAAACACACAACACTAAGGAGCAAAGGCCTATTTTGGTTTTCAATTTGTACAGTTTTCAGTCCATAGCTAGCTCTAAGGCAGGGCAGCATGGCAGAGGGGTATAGCAGAGGAGGCTTGTTTATGGCATGGGGGTGAAGCAGTGAGAGATAAATCAAGGAATAGGGAAGAGACAGACCCAGGCCATGCCCCCAGGAGTCCCCCTCACCTTTCTGGCTAGATCCCACCTCCTAATAGTCAGTCATAGCCCCCTAATTCAGTCACCTTCCAAAAGTCCTGCCTACAAGTGCATGTGACTTTGGGAGACATTTCAAATATACTGTAAACCCTAACAAGCACTTACCATGTGCCAATCACTGCTTTCTGCTTTTGCTCTGGGGACACATTAAAACAGACCAAAGCTTTTACATTCTTAGAGTTTGTATTCTCGTGGGGAGAGATGGACAGATGAACATGCAAAGGAAAAAGCAAGGCAGAAAAGATAGAAGATGGAGGAAAGAGTGTACAATCCCCTCCTGGGGGAGTTCAGGTGCTCTGCATGAAGCTGCTATCTAAACAGAGCCTTACAATAGAATATGATGTGCTGTGACAGAGGCCAGGGTAGGATGAGTATTTTGGAGCACAGAGACGGCATACCCACCTCAGCCTGTAGAAGCAACATGGCTTCACTTAGCAGTGGCCCTGGAGCCAGAGTAGGATGAATATTTGGTAGATAGAAAGATAGGCAGCTTTCTGGTCAAAAGCAAAGACGTGTCCAGGAAGGTGCATTAGATCCATGTGCAGTGCTGTATGCCATAGAGGGAGAGGACTGGCAGGAAGCTGCTGGCCCTGGTGAGGGGGTAAGGCCCTGACATGCTGGAGATGTTATGGGAAGAAAAGGGAGGTAGCGAATGTTGAGGCAGGATGGTTCTTTAGGGCACCTGTTGACAATTAGGCCGAGGTAACAAAGTGTACTGGGCTGGATGGGAGAGCATGGACGTGGGCCTTCAAAGAAAGAGGCAGAGGCCAAAGCTCAGGGGTCCCTATGTCTGGGCTTAGAAGTTAGGATCCATGTGGTAGGCTGTGGAGAGCCATTGATGGGTGTTTATGGCGAGGAGAAGGATGAGCAGACCATGATCGAGTGTGCAGAATGGCTCTGGGTAAGGACACGTGGAAGAGAGAGGATGGATGGCTAGTGAGACATAGGATGCCCAGGGTGGCAAATGGACCTGAGTGAACACAACTGCACAGGCAAATGACAATCACAGATGGGGATGCAGGAGGAGAAAGGAACTTCAGGACAAAATGTAAGTTCTAAGCATGAAGGGTGAGTGTAAGGTACCAGTGTTATGGCTCAGATATGAAATCCGTCCCGTCTCCACTCATAGAAAGTGATTGGCCCATGAAGGTGCTCCCCTCATCAATAGATTAACCCACTGATGAGTTGATAGCTGAATGGAGGAGGTGGGACCTAGCTAGCGGAAGTACAGGAGCATGCCTTTGTAAAAGGTCTGGCCCCTGACCCCTGACCCCTGACCCCTTTGTCCCATCACCTGCTTGTGGGAGCAGCTTTCTTCAGCCACATCTTTCTAGTACAATACTTCTGCCTCACCACAGAGCAAAAGTAATGGAGCCATCTTACCATGGACTGATGCTTCTGGAATTATGAGCCAATAGAAACCTTTTCTCCTTTAAATTGTTATTCTCAGATATTTTGTCACAGGGACCGAAAGCCAACATGTGGAATGTGCAGGAGCAAAGAATAGTTGCTCACATCTCCTGAGCATTTGTTATGTGTCAGAAACTGTACTCAGTATTTGACTGGTCTTATTTATTCCTCACAAACTTCCATGATACAGTATAGGTATTATATTATCTATATTCTACAGAGAAAGAAAGGTTAAATAAATTGCCCAAGATAATAGAGGTACTAACTAGTGAATACAGGCTTTGATCCTGGGTGGCTAAACACAGATTCCTCATTTTTTAATCCATAAACTATTCTACTCTTTTGATAATGGTTTTTAAAAACATTGTGACTTTTTGCAGTATTGGGAATTGAACCCAGGGACTACATTGGAATGTGTCTCCAGACCTTCTGTAACAATTTTTGAGGCACTCTTGCTAAGGTGCCTAGAGTAGTGTCAAACTTGCAATCTTTCTGCCTAAACCTCTCAGAGAGCTTGGGTTACAAGTGTGTGCTATGATGGCCAGTACTGGACTTAGAACTCATGAAGAGATAGGCTAACAAGAATGAATATAACTTTTGGAGATTTTTGTGTAGTACAGAAAACAATGTGGTACAGAAAAGAAGGATGTATATAGGAATAGACCATGTGAACCAGAAAGATCAGATAGGGAGCTGGGATACTGAGACAGCTGCTGTTGTTTCAATACTGGAAGCCTTTTGATACATCAGGGAGATAGCACCAGAGAATGGTTCAAAATTTAAGAAAGAAGGGGTAATTTGGGAGTCAAAAGGGACATGTCATCAAAAGCACAGGTGGGAGGTCTGACTCCGCACAGGCCTAGGCAGAAGAGATGACCAACTTAGCACGGCAGGTTTAGGGGTGCTTCGAGAACCTGACTGCCACTGAGATGGCAGATAACCACAGATAAATGTACATTCCCCAGTGTTTTCACAAGCAATTTGAATACACCCTGAGGCCCTTTTGGGAATGCAGGCACAGTGCTGTCTAAAGTGTCTTCTATATCTAAGAATTTGTATCTCTAGTGAGTTGGTTTGAAGGTGGGATGTTTAAATGGAAATTTGGAAAAACAATTGAAATGTTGGGTTTTCCCACTCAACCTCTGAGGAGAGTGTAGTCTGTGGATGGGATCGAGTGTATTTCTGGTAAAGTCCCTCAGCCTATGGGGGGCCTAAAAAGGCAGACACGATCTGTGGACTAAGTGCACTAACTCCCCAGGGGTATCCATCCTTGTGTCCGCCATAATTCTCTGCAAGCCTGGGCAGGCAAGCCAGCTCCCAGGCCCAGGAGGGAGTGCTATGTCAGATAGAGATCTCAGATGTCAGAAGGAAGATCCTGCCAAGCCTACAGTCAACCATTACACTTGGGCAGCCTTGTTATCAGTGAAAAGGATATGAGCCAAGCCAAGAAGAAGAGGGCCTATTGAAGGCACCAGTCAGTGCACATGGCCTGAGGGCTACTACGTGTTCCAGAAATGATTCCACTTGCCTGGGCAGTACACACGATGATACTCAGGCCCAGTCATGGCAGAACCAGGCTAAGCTACCAATATCTTCTGGGATCCAGAAGTTTCTTCTTTACTGTTATTTCTTAATCTATAGCATCATCATCAGTAATTCATTAATTATTTATGAGAAACACTTGAATAACACAACACACGTAGTGTTAAGCTAATTATTTGGACAAACACCAGGTGGCATCATTTTCCAAGGGTGAGCCAGCCACTGGAGCTGCGGCCCAGCTCAGACTCATCCAGCCTCAGGAGGAGAGGCCAGCGTGGAAGTCAGGTCAGGGCTTCTGGCCTGCTAACAGATCTACTGTCTTTCCTGGGTCACAGATGGTCTCTATGGAAGCTGCAGGAGGGAGAGAGTAAGTCTGGACATAGGACGATATTGTTAGTCCATTTTAGCAATCATGGGTGATTGATCATGCCTTTTTGTTTTCATATTTCTGAAGCTTTGACATGGGGGGCTTTGTTCATCTTAAAGTGACTGTCCCTCCCAGCACTTTCTAGTTCCCAGAGAAAACAAAGACTCCCCTGGGAGCATCCTGCCTGTTGGCAAACCAGGATGTGCACCCAACCACTCCATATGTTGGGCTTTTGTGGGGCTCTGACTCTCTGGACCACTAGCCTCCTTCTCCAGTCACCACAGGTCAAGTACCCAACAAACAGATAAGGCCTCTGGTCCCTGTAGCTTGCTGAAATTATTCAAACTAGTCAATCCTACCCTGCCTTGCCTGATCCTTCCCACAAGAGTCACAGTAAAGTGTCTGACCCATGCTTTGCTTCTGCTGCCTCTGCCTCATCCTGACTGGCGCCTTCCCATGTAGCCCTACACAGCCTAGCCTGCCTCCTCCTCTGGGGATTGTGACTAATAAACTATATTTTCACTGTCAATTATTTCCTGATCAGTTGGCTTTTCCACTCCTGAATAATAATAAAAACCTACTTTTAAAAATATTTTATTGATACAAGGTCTTACTCCAGGCTAGTTTTGAAACTGCAGCCCGTCTGTCTCAGCCTCCTGAGTACCTGTAATTATAAGTATGTCCCACTATGCCCAGCTCCTACCTACATTTCAAAATAGGGTTTTTGGGCTGAGGATTTAGTTCAGTGGCATAAGTGCCTGCCTGGGAAGCACAAGGTCGTGAGTTTGATCCCCAGTACCAAAAAAGGAGGGGGTATTGAAACTTTGCTGGCCTGTGAACTGTATTAATGGCCAGAGAGAAAGGATTAATATTTACTGTGTTCTTACAGTGCTTCAGGCATTGCAGGGAGCATTTTTTCCTTAATATTTTCTTTTATGGTAACAGCTTTATAGCAAAATCTTAAATAGGCCCTCACTTCAAGGTCACAAGATTGAAGGTAAATTCAGGTCTTCTGATTCCCAGTCTGTGATCTTCCCACTGCACAGCTTATGCAGAATATTTATGGGATACACAAACCCTCAGCATCCAACAAAGTAGATATATGTAGGAGACCATTCCAGCAACTCTCCTTAAATGCAAGATCTGTGTTACTTAACACAGATCTATTTTTGTTGTTTATGTCCTCTTCTTTTTCCCTAATCAGTGAGCACTGCTTTTTCTTCTCTACCACTTCCACTTTTCTTTACTTCTTTTTTTCTTTTAAAAAGAAAAATAAATTATTTCTCTGCAGTGTTATTTGTGAATTTTCTGCAACCCCTCATGAAAATCTGAAAGACAAAAAATTATAAATTCAGGAGATAACAAGATTGCTTCTTTTGATTATAAAATGCTAAGCTTTGAACTTATTTCCATGCTTTAAATTCAATAATAAGGTCTTCAAATAGGTACTTCACTTGAAAATAGAGGGATAAAACAGAATAGAAGGGCTAGATTTATCCTCCTACCTGAAGTGATGACAAACTAAGACAAAATTTATGAAACAACATGGTAATGGAAGGCGACAACCCCTAAGAATAAGGAAACAAATGAAAGAATCCATACATTCACTCTGCATGCTGCCAAGGAGTTTCTGGGTTGCAGTACAGGCAGAGCACAGGTGGAGCTAGGAGCCAATGGAGCCCAAGGAGACCAGAGTCGGCAGGGTGAAATAGGAGGTAAGAGGGGCACAGCTGTAGACAACTATGAAGCTCCCCACGAGTATTCAACTGAGTGCTGTTCAGTGCAGATATGCTAGGAAAGCATCTATTGCGTGGACAAAAGAGAAAAATATCTAGAACTCATAGAGGAAAGTTATGACCAGCTAGGTTGAAAAAGTCATAACCCAGGGTGCAGTGAGTAGTATCATAGGAAGATGTTGCCTCAGTGGTAAAGGGAATAAAAGAGAGAGAGAGAGAGAGAGAGAGAGAGAGAGAGAGAGAGAGAGAGAGAGAGAGACAGAGACAGAGAGACAGAGAGAGAGAGACAGAGAGAGACAGAGAGAGAGACAGACAGAGAGAGAGACAGAGACAGAGACAGAGACAGAGAGAGAAAAAAAGAAGACACTGATTTTGTTGTACCAGTTTGTCAAACAAAGTTTAGAAGCAAAATCTAAAAGTATCAAAATTCTTCTTAAATACTTTGCTTTATAGAATAAAGGTTTGGAATATTTATGGGATACACAAACCCTCAGCATCCAACAAAGTAGATATATGTAGGAGACAATTCCAGCAACTCTCCTTAAATGCAAAACAATTACTGCAACTTTGACTATTTGGAGACTCATTTCCTTATACTGATATGTAGAGAGCTGGCTAGGGTATTTCCTTCTCTCTTCAATTGGCTCTAAGCATTGCAAATAAGGCTAGCCGAGGTGCTGGTATGTAATCTCTACAGCCAACAGACAGTCCTGTTTCCCTGCATAGTGTTCTCCATATAAAAGATACGAGCCCAGGGAGATGTTAGAGCCAGTCAGCTCTGGGAATGTCAACTGAATAGGAGCCTCAAAGTAAAGAGGCTATGAACTCCCCAGGCATAAGAGTTTGCAGATCAAAAGCCAAAGGGACAGCCTCCCTAAACAATTCAGTTGCTACCTTAATTAGATTATGTGAATTGATCCTTCTGCATGTATTTATATCTGCCATTTACAAAGAAGCTTTTGTCCCACCTGGTCAGCCAGCTCAAGTTACTCACATAATTCTCACCATTTTCACTGTCACTCATCCCCGAGCCACCCCCCTTCTTCACAAAATAATAAATTTTGGAAGAGGCCTAAGATCAAGGCCTTTGTCCACATGTCCTCATGGGGATTGGATTTAGGACCCCTTGGCTGCCCTCAACTTGGAACATGTGTTGGTGTCTTTACTCTTGCCATGAGCTGCATTGGTGATGGTAGATTGGAATTAACTGCTGGGATTCCAATGGTATCGGAATGGGATTACAAATATAACTTTTTGGATTGTGAGGAAAATTAGAAAGAGGATTACAATACTTGGATGACTATACACAGTATTTGGGATTACAATAGATATACAATAAATGGACCTCTATGAAATAATTTCCAAAGATATGAAGGAAGGGTTCAATAATATGGCTCATAATAAGAAAGAAAATATATCAATTGAAATTCATTAGGACAAACACAGTTGATAGAATTGGTAGAAAAATACATTCAAATGGTTATTTTAGTTGTATTTTTCATGTACAAAAAGCCAATGAAAGTATTAAACTTAATAAGCACAGATATGAGAGACATAAAAGAAATGCAAGTTGAGCTTTTAGAGATGAAAATTATAATTTCTAAAATAAAATTACACCGGATAGGATTAACATAAGACATAGAAGAAGAAAAAATTAGTAAAGTTTAATGCTTAGCAATGGATACTATCCAAA
Organism: Cavia porcellus; assembly: GCF_034190915.1. Taxonomy (NCBI): domain Eukaryota; kingdom Metazoa; phylum Chordata; class Mammalia; order Rodentia; family Caviidae; genus Cavia; species Cavia porcellus. The sequence goes on along the minus strand of NW_026947484.1, from coordinate 136,029,337 downwards.
ATGAAACACAAAGAGAAGAATGAATTTCAAACAAAAGTTGAAAAGCGCATCAGTAAGTCATGAGTAATTTAAAGTGGTGTAAGGTACATATACTAGGAGTTCTCTAGGCAGAAGAGAGGAAGACTAAATGAAGTAACGATGACTTCCAACTTTATAGTATGATGAAAACTGTACACACTTAGATCCAAGAAACTCAATATATTTAAAGCACAAAGAGACACAAAGAAAATGCTGCCAAGATTCACCAAAATCAAATTGCTCAAAACCAGCAGTAAGTGAGAAGCTTGTGGGACTTGGAGGTAGACAGACACTGCACATTCAGTGTCTAAAATAAAAGTAACATCATCAGAAACAATGCAAGAATGAAAACAGTGGAGAAAATCTTTAAACTACTGAGAGAAAATGTCAACACTATGTAGTTCTATGTTCAGTAAAATATCTTATAAAACTGAAAATGAAATAAGGAAATCTTCATACTTACAAAATCTGAAAAATGTTCAGTGGCAGAGTTTATTATTTGTTTCTTTTACGATGCCTAATCTGTTACTAAACTCATTCAGCTGATTTTTTAAATTTAGACACTAGTGTTTTTCTTGAAGTTTTATATGAGTCTCCTTTGTATCAATCATGTTTCCACTCAAATTTTTGAAAATATTTTCATTGTAATTGTAATAATTATTTTAAGTCCTTGTCAACTAAACTGAATGTCCGTGTCAATTTTGTATCACTTTCAGCTAATTGATTTATTTTTCGCTTATGGATCATATTTTCTTTTTTTGCATGCCAGGTAACTTACTGTACACCAAACATTGTGAATTTTACTTTATTGTGTGCTAGATATTTTTGGTATTCTTATAAACATTTCTGATGATTTTGCCTAGGATAATGTCACCTTGCTTGGAAATAATTTTATCCTTTTAGGGATTTCTTTTAGAATATGTAAGTTGAGACTTGAGTTGTGTTTAATCTAGGGTAATGACTTTTTGCCTCTTAGAAACACATTTCTGAATACTAAAATGTCCCATGGCTAGTAGGTTTCCTATTGAAAATTCTAGCCACCTTATTTTTCTGTGCTGTTATCTCTGTCACCTCAGCAGATACTCTTTTAGTGCTTTTCTGGGTTTACTTACCCAAGGCAGTAAGCTTGAGCAATACTAGGTCTCACCTTGCTTGTTCCTCATCTCTCAGAGTCTGTTGCCCAGTGTTCAGTTCATGAAATCCAGTGTTCAATATATTTTGTCCAGTTTCTTGGATAAAGGAAGGAGAGTAAATCTAGTTATTTCCTCTTGCTTAAAATCAGAAGGTCTAGACCATTTCCATTAATGTAATTATTGATGTGGCTGGCTTTATATCTACAGTACTGCTATTATTTTGTTTGATTTGTTCTTTTTGTACTTTTATTTGTATTAGTTCTTTGTGATTATTTTCATCTGTCACTAATTCTTTAGTTATATTCTTTAATTTTTTTCATTGGTTGGACCTGAGATGGTAATTTACGTCTCTATCTTATGTCTATTTTAAAATAATATCATTCCAGTTCACAGATAGTATGAAAAACTTACAATCTCTTTCTCTAATCTTTTTCTTGCTTGTTGTCATATTTTTTAATATACTCTAACAAATTATAAACTGCTTTGTTATTCTTTTTGTCTTGAGTTGGCCAACTATTTTATAATAAAATTCATAATAAATAAAATAATGTATTTTACATTTATCTTAATGTTTAATTTCTGTGTGCTTTTCCTTATAGTCAAGTTGAATTTATATCATACTCCTATTACACAAAGAACTTAAATTTTAATATTATCTACTAAAATTGATCTAGATTTTCTTTGTCTGAAAAAGACATTATCTTGCCTTCATTTTTGAGACAGATTTTTTTCTGAATGTAGAATTCTGGGTTATTGCCTTCTTCAATTATTTAAAGATACCATTGCTTTCTTCTTGTTTATATAGCTTCTGGAAGAGTCTTGTATTCCTAGTCTTTGTTTCACTATACATTTTTCTATTTTCTCTTGCTAACTTTAAGAGGTGCTCTTTATTTTTGGTACTTTCCAGTTTAGTGATGATGAGTCTTGGTGTTTAAAAAATATGTATCCTACTTGGGGTCCTCTATAATTCTTAGATCGGTAGTTGCATATATTTTATTTTTTAAAAGGAAAAAGACATTGACAGTTATATTTTCAAATATTATTTCCACACTATTGTCTCCCTTAATTTACATGTAATTTAGAGCATTTAATATTGTTTCACAATCTCAAATAATTCGATCTGTTATTTTATTTTTCTCTTTGTGTTTTAGTCTGAATAGTTTTTATTGACTTACCTTTAAGTTTACTGATTCTTTTCTCTGATGTGTCTACTTCACTCATGGGGCCATTAGAGGAATTCTTCAGCTCTCATATCATTTTTAGCAGAGATTCTTTCTCATTGTTTCCATCTTTCTGCTGAAATTCACCGGTTCTTCATGTGTTTATATTTTCCCCTTTAGCCTTTGCTATATTATTTAGTGTGTCAAAATTTCTGTCTGTTATTTGGATCGTCTCTGTTCTGATTTTGTTGATCCCTTTACCTCTTAATAATAGATTGCTTTCTCTTGCAATTTCATTTGCTTCATAATTTATTATCAAATGCCAGACATGCATAGAAAAACAGAGACTGCAATAAATAGTATTTCAACTTTGTTAGAGTACCTAGATCTGTTGGGAGGTTTGGAAAAACCCAGCAATTTGAGTGTGAGTCTGGTAAGACAGAGCACTTACCCAGAAAGTTAGTAAAGCTACTTTATTTTCAGGAGTAAGGGTCAAGAGTCACAGTTTGCTGTGAGCCGGTCCCTGATGCTCAGGAAACCTGCATGGGGCAGATGAAGTCTCATCTGCTTGTGCCACACTTTGCACCACCATAAATGAATCTCCAAGGCACTTCACTCTGAGTGTTCCTCAGTATCCCTTGCTTGGTTTTATACCCAGGGGACACTTCATGGCTAAGAGGAAGTGCTTTAGGAAATCTGGCTTTAAGAAGAATGAGAACAAAAGCCAGACTATACAGGACAGTGTTTCCTCATCTCAGAATGTTGCATTTTGGGTACATTTTACCTAAGGATTGCAAGCAAAAGAAGGGAAAAAAGGGTCAGCCAAAGTCATTTGGAGACCAGTCTTCCCATACCTGGAAATAGGCCTGCCTGTGCTATTGTCAAACCCTAGTGGTTATGAGGAAGAGCTGGTTTAAGATTCAGGGTCCAATAGTGGGCTGCCATTACCTCCACTTGGTGTGGCCGAGGTGCTAGTGAGTGCTTCTGAGTGTCAACTGGTTGCAATTGTGTACACCAAACAGGAAGTCTCTTTCACTGCCATTCCCCTTCCATCAACAGCAGAGTTCCTGCTACTCAGACCTAGGCTCAAGGTAGAGTGGGAGGTGGTCTTTCTTGTCCTTAACTTGTCTCTACTTGAAACAGACACAAGCACCTGGATTCAGGGACAGATGTTATTGACATTCCTGCTCTCCTCACTGTGGCAACAAAACTATGCTTTGTATCTGTTGTTGCCATCAAATTGACTGTCTCTACCCAGCAAGAAACTAAGCTTTTGGAAGTTATGCTCCCCCACAGGCATTTTGATGAAGCAACTGATCTGTGTGAGGTCTTTACTGGGAGGTAAGGAGGGAAAAGACAGAGATTTGGAACAGAGGAGATGAGAGTTACAAATATAGTTGTTTTTGCTTTTTCCCTTCTTCTGTTACTAGTGGCTCTTTGTCTATATCCAGGGATAAGCTTTCTATCTTCTCTTCTGGGATTACTTATTCTGCTCTCCAAGAATCCTGCATCTACAGGACTGTCTCTGGTGGCTTAAGGACTTTGTGTCATAGGAGAGAATGAGTGTGATCAACTTTTGTTTCTGTCTGCTTCTGTCTTCTTCTCTGTTGTGCTAGTCATCTGGCTTCAATCTGATGCTAATCCGTGGGGCTCATGAAGAACTTACCAGTGAGGAAAAGTACTCCTGGATCTAGAGCCTCCAACTGTTTCAAACTTACATGCTGGCCCAACTTTGGCTCTGAAATTAATAGCTTACTTTTCTTCTTCTTCCCCAATTGTTTGATGGCCAAATCACTCCCACTTCCTGCCAGGGGAGTGACTGATTTTGTCCAGCCTGGACTTTGAGGGAGTGGTTCTTCATTGAATTTAGTTTACTTAGTAGCTTTGTGATTGTAGCACTCAGAGAATTTTGAGTTGTGTGGCTTATCCAGCTTTTCCTCATGGTTAGGATACAAACAACATTTTTTCTAGCTTTCTTCATGTTGTAGTTAGGGGTTGTGCAGAGAACAATTAGAATCACAACATGCAGTTTATAATATTTTTATAATGGTCACAGGGAGTTAACACAAGAAAATTCAGGAAATCTATTCGTAATCCCAAGAACATAGAATATTTAGTCAAGGGCCTAAATCCCACAGCAATGTCCCACATGAGTCCAGATAAAAACCCAGAGCTCATGACAATGCCTCCCACAAGTCCAACTGGAGGTCCAGAGCCCAGAAGAAGAAATCACGCCAGTCTCTTTTACGGATCCATGCTGGGAAGGCCCAAAGGTCAGTGGTGGAAGCCAGAAAGTCTGTGCCAGCAGGGAGAAAGAGCTGTGCTGGTGGGATGAGGGTTCTACACTGGAGCCATGAAGTCACACTCACAACAAGACCAGGGTTGTCCTGAAAAACACCATAGCCATCCTCAGCAACACGGAGGCCCCAAGCTCCTCCTCCGACAAGTACAGTTGGGTGCATGCCAGGAAGCCAGCGTGACAAGTTCATCTTGGAGACCAAGTGGCACACGTCTTCCCCTCCAGAGCTAGGAAGCAATGCTCTCGATGTGAGGACCAGAGCTTCTCCAGGGAAGCCAATGGCTCAAACAGCAACTCATAGGAGAATCCGCAAGGCCTCAATGCAACAATGCATTAATGCTTTAATGCCTCAACAACCTCCTTCTCCTTGTCTACCTATTTATGCTGGCATCTTTCCTTAGGTGGAGCATCTTTGCTCAGTATCATGCTAATATAATCCAGCTGGCGTTAAATTGACCACCAGTTTTTAATCCATAACACCTCACCTTCAGTGGACTCTTCATTTTCTTATTTCTGGATTTTATTTCCATGATCAAATGAGATCAGTTTACCATTTTACATGCAGGAAACTAAACTGTCAAGTCCTCCACTGGAATGTGGTAAAACACCACATATGTGGGAGACAACTCCAGTGACTCCTTTGAATCCAAAACAATTGCTGTGACTTTGATTACTTGGAGACTCATTTCCTTATACTGATATGTAAAAGGCTGGCTAGGATATTTCCTTCTCTCTTTAATTGGCTTTAAGCATTCAAATATGGCTAGCTGAGGTGTTAGTGTGCAAGTCTAGCCATCAGACAGTCCTGTTTCCTCACATAGAGCTCTCCACAATACAGGATTGAGTTCATGAGATGTTAGAGCAAATAGCTCTGGGAATGTCAACTGGGTATGAGCCTCAAGATAAGAGGCTACGACTCCCCAGGGCACAGAGTTTGCATATCAGAAACCACAGGATAGACCCCCAAAACATTTCCACTGCTACCTTAATTGGGTTATGTAAATTGATCCTTCTGTATGTCTTTATCTCTGCAAATTACAGAGATGTCATTCTTGCACCTGGCCAGCCAGCTCAAGTTACTCAGTTATCCCCAACATTCTGACTATCACTCATCCCTGAACCACCCCCCCTCCTTTTTTCACAAGATAATAAATGCTGGGAGAGGCCTAAGATCCAGGCCTTTGTCCACATGTCCTCACAGGAATTGGACTTAGGATCCCTTGACTGCCCTCAACTTGGAACATGTCTTGGTGTCTTTACTCTCGCTGTGGGTTGGATTGGTGATGGCAGATTGGAATTAACTTGCTAGGATTCTAATGATGTCTCGATGGGATTAAAAATCTAACCTTTTGGATTGTGAGGAAAATTAGAAAGAAGATTACAATACTTGGGTGACTGAACTTGATATTTGGGTTTACAGTAAGTTTACCACTTCACATGCAGGAAACTAAACTGTCAAGTCATCCACTAGAATGTGGTGAAACAATAAGATCTGTTGTGAGATCTTCACTGGGATGTAGAGAAGGAAAAGATTGGGATATGGAGGAGGTGAGAGTCACAGATACTCACATCCCTCTCAGAGTATCAGTGTAATGTCAGCTAAGAGCAGAGCTTGTCTGGGTGTCTTTCTGAAATGCCCCTGCTACAAATAGTCCTCATCAAGGAAAGGAAAACTTACTATGTTAGTTACATTCCTTTTTGCTGAGACAAAATATCCAACACCCAAAGTTAAACAGGAAAAGGCTTATTTAATTCATGATTTTTAGAGGTTTCAGTCCATAATCATTTGGCTCCAAGGCAGGGTGGCACATGGTAGAAGTTCATGGCAATGGAAGACAGCAAAAGCAACAAGCATGAGAGAATGAGATAAGCCTCTTTTTGTCCTTTACATTGTACAGTCTGGAAGATTAGGGCAGTACCACTCCAATTAGTGGGCTGATTCAACAATCACTTATCCTTCACCCCAGCACTGCACTATGAGCCAATCACTCTAGATTCAGCCACCTCTGAAAAAACTCTTTGGCCACATGAGGCTTTGGGGGAACATCTAAACACAAACCATAACATTTCACCTTTGGCTCCCCAAAGACTCATGCACATCCCATTATGCAAAAGGAATTTAGCCCATTCCAGGAGTTGCCAAAATCCTAACAGTTTTAGCAATACTGAAAAGTCCAACTCCTACATCTCCTCTGATATTTAAGGCAAAATCTTAGCTGGGAGCCCTTGTACAAATGGAGAGTGTTAAACTCTTCCAGCATTCAATGGAACAAGACAGACATTTCCATTCCAAAAGTTACAAACAAGGGGATAAAAGTGAATGAGACTAATTTAAAACCAAAATTCAAGCAGGGCAAATATTAAGTCCTGTAGTTCTTTGTGTAGCATCCAAGTCAATCTGTGGCAAGATGTGAACTTCAAAGGGCTTATGTGGCTCCACCCCTATGGTACTTCCAGTGGTTGTAGCTCCCAAGGCTTGTCTTTTGATCTGGCTTTGCGCCCTTTTTTCAGATTTCCTCAGATGATTCACATTTTTGGGTTTTCTAAAGTTCTGGGGTCTCCATTGCATCTTTGGCTTCACCCTCACAGCTTCACACACTGCCCTCTCAGAAGCACACTGCTGGGTCTCATATACCTTCTGAAATTGGAGTGGAAACCTCTTTTAACCTTAGAACCCTTGCATTCTGCATTCACCTAAAACCAGAGCCACAAGGTTGATAACAAGGTTCACTGCCAACTGGAGCAGTGGCTAGGCTTCCCTCTCTCTTGGTTGTAGGGATCAAGTGCCTGAATTCCTGGGAACTCTGAGTCCAATCCTGAGGAGGAAATTATGCTGCCACCATTGTAGAATATGGTGTGGCCACCGTCATTCTGCAACATGGTGCTCTAGCTTTCTTCTCAAAGCGAAATCTTTCACTTTTATAATTTTGAGGCTGCAAAGGGTGAAGTCCTGCTGATTCTTGTGATATCCTAAGGCCATATTTTCTATTCTGTTCTTTCTCAGCAATCAAAACCTACTCTACTCTATCTTTGAAATCCATAGCTTTATTGGTGTTACTTTTCTGGAGTAATTCAAAGCATATTAAATCATTTTACCATGTTTTTTGTTCTTGATTCTGGATTTCAATTTGACTAAAAGCCCCCAATAATAGCCATGCCACTCAACATTAGACTGCCTTGAAATTTATTGTTCTTGATTAATTAGTCTGTCACCCTTAATCTCAGTCTCAGGCAGTCTCTGAACATGAGCAAAATGTACAAAAACTTTCTGCCAAGTGATAGCTAAGTCATCTGGAGTCCAAGAGTAAATGCAATACTTCCCAGCAGAGACCTCCTAAGCCTTTTCTTTATTGGCTTTCTAGTTGAGCTATGACCAGACTCTTCTATAGAACAGTCTAAGGCTTTCCAGCTCTACTTTTTTAGCCAGCATCTCCAAACCTTTCCAAACTCTTCCCTGAAAGCATTCGCCAAAGGCTTCTGAACTGCATGGTCAGGTACAGTTACAGCAATGACCCTACCTCTGGTACAAAATCCTGTCTTGGTTACTGTTTCTCATTGCTGAGACAAAATACCTGACGTCCAAAGTTAAAGGGTGAAATTTTGTTTGTTTAACTCACAGCTTGTCAACATTTCAGTCCATAATCAGCTGACTCCAAGGGCAAGGTGACACACTGCAGAGGGGCAACTGTTCATAGTGGTGAAAGACAGCAAAAGCAATAAGGGAGAGAGGGAGACAAGCATCTTTCTGCCCTTTATGTTGTATCCAGTATACGAGGATTATAGTTATGCCAATCCAGGAATCATCCACCCTTAATCTCAGAAATATACTACAAGTCAAACAAAAACTATGGATTCACCCACCTCTAAAAATACTCTATGAGTGCATGAGGCTTTGGGGGCACATCTAGACACAAATCATAACAAAGGCTGTGGGATGACTGTGAAGAAAACATCTGCCAAAGTTCCATCCTGCCCTCAGGACAAAGGATGAATGCCTCACTATCCAGCCTCTGCCTTACCTACATTTACAGCTAATTTGTGATGTGCATTCAACCTCTGTCACTCATAATGTACAGACCCTCCTCTGCTGCCAGTAGCCATTTTTCCAGCACACACTTTCCTTTACTCCTTTTTATGATCTTTTTTGATGTTATTTTCTAAATGGTGTTGCTGTGTTCTATTTCTATAGTCATTCTCTCTGGAATGTTCTGCTGTCCAAAGGGTAGCAGGGAGAGGGCACTCACACAAAGGTATGAGACACTTTAGAGGGAACTCAGAGTGAAAAAGAGGCAGACACAATGGAATTGCCAATGTCACCACAGTTGTGGAGTATTCCTGGAGAGAGGTATATGCTTGACCAGCAATTATGTTTCAGGTAGGATATAAGGTCTACAAGCAAGGCAGAACTAGCAAAACAGGGCAATGATGGCAGCACATGCTGGGAAAATACTCTGTGAAACATTTGCCCAGTATTGTCTTTTGAACATAATTAGTCTTTACCAACCAATGAAGTGGGAATGCAAGTTTGAATACTCATTATGAATACACTGCAGAGAGGAGCTTGAACCAAGCTTATTTCTGAGTACACAATCAGTGCCTTTCTTATCATCCTAGATGACACAGGCGTGCTCTAAGAGAAGAATGCTCTTCTAGAATGAAGGGCAAGGACCTCATGCTACCAGAGAGGATAAAGGCATCTATGTGTTATGGCTTGAGAGTATTGGGAAGGATTTTTGCCCAACTACATGAAATTTCCACCATTAAGGTTTGGTACTACTAGTGCCATGGGTCCTGAGTGGGCCTGCAGTGGCCTCCCCACTCCCAGCTGTACTTGGAAGACTCTGGAGTTCTAAGCAAGCAAGTGGGTGCCATCAGTTCCAGAGGCTGGGTGGCCTGGTGTAAGTGCCCCATGCACTTTCCCCTGAGTCCAGCTAGTTTGAGACCCTTGTTCGGCTCTGGACAGAGAACTTTGTGACTTACAGGTGCACTGGACAGGTCCTAAGTGGAACTGCATTGCCCTCCCTCCTCCCAGTGGTGCTTGGTGGATTCTGGACTTCTAAGCAAGCAAGCAGGCACCATGGGTTCCAGAGGCTGGGCTTGAGCTGGCCTGTCCCACCCACAGTGAGCCTCTCTCAATCTGGGGAACTGGGTGGCCAGAGTCCCAGGAGCTGAGGGCATAGAAGAGGATTTCCAACAGATCCTGGGGAAGTCTTGGAATAACAGTTGATACACAGAAATACAGGAAAATGACAAAACAAAAGACCAAATTACAATCTCAAACTTCCAGCCCATCCCTAGAAACCTTAGGATGATGTACATAGAAGAAAATATATGCCACATACCTGAAATATCAGACATAATAGCAAATGAAATAAAGAAGCAACTCCAGAAAGCTTTAAAGGAATTCAAATAAGAACTAATCTTTCAGGTAAAAGAAGAAATGATAAAAGAAATGAAGGAGATGTTGAACATATCTAAAGAAGACACAGTTAAAAAATTGGAGGAACTAAGCAAAAAGATAGAATCCCTGGATGAGCAATATAAGAAACAAACAGAATACATAAAGCAGATGCAAAGAGATATACAGGAAATAAAAAATTCCCTTCAAAGCTGTAAAAACCACCTCAATGAATGTGAAGATAGAATTTCAGACCTGGAAGACAGGATTGCAGCTAGTCAACAGGAAAGGAGAGATCTTTTAAAAATAACAAAGAATCAGGAAATAACAATTCAACACCTGCAAGATGATGCAAAGAAAAACAACATAAGATTGATGGGGATTAATGAAAAAGAAGGGGACAGCATAAGGGACATCAAGAGGATATTTAGAGAAGTAATAGCTGAAAATTTCCCAAACATGAGATTGGAAACCGACATCAGGATCAGTGAAGCATATAGAACTCCAAATAGTCATAACCAAAATAAAACTGCAGCCAGACATATAATAATCATCATCCCAGAAATCCAACGTAAGAATAGAATATTAAAAGCTGTCAGAGACAAAAGACAGATTACTTATAAAGGAAATCCTATCAAAATCACAGCAGACTTCTCAGCACAAACAATAAAGTCAAGAAGAGCATGGAGTGAAGTACTTCATGTCCTAAAGGAAAATGATTTCCAACCTAGACTGATGTACCCTGCAAAACTGTCTTTCAAAATCAATGGAGAAATAAGAAACTTCCATGACAAAGAATAGCTGGAGAACTTCATGATCACCAAGCCAACCCTGCAAAGAATATTTAAAAACAGTTTAGATACACTTAGGAAAAACCATTAAGCAAAGCAGACAATTAAACAGAACAGCAAGATAAAGATGCAACAGCAGAAAGATAACATGTCAACAATAAACCAACATATAACAGTTATAACTATTAATGTAAATGGTCTCAATGCACCAATTAAAAGACACAGACTGGCAGAATGGATCAAGAAACAACATCCAACCATATCCTGTCTACAAGAAACCCATCTGACCCAAAAGGATATTTTCAGACTGAAAGTAAAGGATAGAAAACAATACTTCACACAACAGAAGCTCCCCAAAAAGCAGGAGTAACCATTCTGTTGGCAGACAATGTGAACTTTAAGTCAATAATGATCAGAAGAGATAAAGAAGGTCACTACACACTGGTTAGGGAAAATCTTCAAGAGGAAGAGATAACTATCTTAAATATATATGCACCAAATTCCAGAGCACCCAGTTATATAAAGCAGTTATCAACAAGAATGAAAAACCAAATTAGCCATAACACAATTATAACTGTAGACCTTAACACACCATTGATACCAAAGAACAGATCAACCAGACAGGAAATCAGCAAGGAAATAACAGAACTGAATCACACCTGTGAACAAATGGACTTGATAGACATATACAGTGTTCCCTCCAACAACATCAGAATGCACATTCTTCTCTGCAGTACATGGGTCATTCTCTAAAATAGACCATATATTAGCTCACATAACATATTTAAATAAATGCAAAAGCATTGAAGTTATCCCTTGCATGTTATCGGATCATACACTATGAAATTAGAAGTTAATGATAAAAGGTACTGCAAAAATCCCACAAACACATGGAAACTGAATAACACACTCTTGAGTAATCAATTTTTTACAAGGGAAATCAAAGAAGAAATTAAACCATATCTACAAGCAAACGAAAATACAAATACAACTTACTGGAATCTGTGAGATGCAATGAAAGCTGTCCTCAGAGAAAAATTTATTGCGTTGAGTTCCCACGTCAGGAAAACAGAATGGATACAAATAAATAACCTGATGCTACATCTCAAACACCTAGAAAAAGAAGAGCAAGTCAAGTTCAAAGCCAAAAGAAGGGAGGAAATTACAAAAGTCAGAGCAGAAATTAATGCAATAGAGACTAAGAAAATCCAAAGAATCAATGAGTCAAAGAGTTGGTTCTATGAAAGAATAAATAAAATTGATAAGCGCCTGCCAACCTTATTTTAAAAAGGGAAGAAAAAAGCTCAAATTCATGCAACAAGGCAAAATCCCTACAGACTCTGTAGAAACAGAAGATCATCAAAATCATCAACACCTATTTTGAAAACCTCTACTCTCATAGGTTTGATAACACAGAAGAAATAGACAGATTCCTAGAAATATATGAAGTACCAAAGCTGGGTTAAGAAGATATAAAATGGCTTAGTAACCCAATTTCTATTAATTAAATTGAAAATGTAATTAAGTCCTTACCTACAAAGAAGAGTCCAGGTCCACACGATTCACTGTAGAATTCTACAAGAAGTAAAAAGAATGCAGACACTCCTCACATTGTTGAATGAAATTGAAAGGGAAGCAATCCTTTCTAAGTCATTCCTGGAAGCAAATATTACTCTAGTAATAAAACCTGAGAAAGACCCAACTAAAAAAGTAAACTATAGACCAGTCTCCGTAATGAAATGGATGCAAAAGTCCTCAATAATATATTGGCAAATAGGATGCAGCAAATCATCAAGAAGGGTATACACCATGATCAAGTGGGATTCAACCCAGGCATGCATTCATGGCTCAACATATATAAATCAATAAATGTAATCCACCATATCAATAAAGCCAAAAGTAAGAATCACACGATCATTTCTATAGATGCAGAAAAAGCTTTTGGTAAGATCCAGCATTCATTTATGATAAGAACTTTACAGAAAGTTGGAATAGATGGTCTTTACCTCAATATAATAAAGGCCATCTACGACAAACCAACAGCCAGTTTCATTCTAAAAGGGAAAAAATTGAAGGCCTTTACTTTAAAATCAGGCACAAGACAAGGATGTGTCTTATCCCCGCTCCTATTGAATATAGTACTGGAAATACTAGCCAGAGCAATTAGACAAGAGAGAGAAATAAAAGGCGTAAAGATAGGAAAAGAAGAAGTTAAATTATCATTGTTTGCAGATGACATGATACTCTACACAGAAAACCCCAAAACCCAATTGAAAGACTCTTAGATATAATAAATAAATTCAGCAATGTAGCTGGATATAAAATCAATACTTAAAAATCAATAGCATTGTTATACACTAACAACAAAATCACTGACAGAGAAATAAGCCACACCCTTCACACTAGCCAACAAACCAAAAAGTGAAATATTTATGAATTACTCTCATGAAAGAAGTGAAAGACTTATACAGGGAAAATTATAATACACTCAGAAAAGAAATTGAAGAGGATCTCAGAAAGTGGAAAGACATTCCTTGCTCATGGATAGAAAGAATAAATATTGTGAAAATGGCCATTCTCCCAAAACTCGTAAACAGATTCAATGCAATCCCAATAAAAATGCCATCAAAATAACTCATAGGTCTCGAGAAATCACTCCTAAAATTCATCTTGAATGAGCGGAGATCTAGAATAGCAAAGACAGTTTTAAGCAGCAAAGGCAAGGCAGGAGGCATCACAATCCCTGACTTGAAGTTATACTATAAAGCAACCAGAGTAAAATCAATATGGTACTGGAATCAAGACAGAGCTGAAGATCAGTGTAATAGATTAGAAGATACAACCACAATGACAAACACACTCAACCACCTTATCTTTGATAAAGGGGCCAAACAGGTTCACTGGAAGAATGACAGTCTCTTTAACAAATGGTGGTGGAAAAACTGACTCTATGTCGAAAACTAAAACTAGACCCATGCCTGTCACCATGTACTAAGTTAAAACTAAATGGATCAAAGATCTGAATATTAAAACAGAAACACTAAATCTATTGGAAGACAAATTGGGTCAAAACCTTGAAGACAGAGGAGAAGGTAGAGAATTCATGAACAGGACTCAAGCCGCATGCGAAATATTTCCCAGAATCAATAACTGGGATCACCTCTTATTAAAAAGTTTCTGCATGTCAAAAGAAATCTCCAGCATAGTGAAAAGAAAACCCACAAACTGGGAAAAAATTTTAGTGAGCTGTCCCTCAGACAAAGGACTTCTGTCTAAAACATATAAAGAATTAAAAAAAATCAGACCCCCAAAATTCAAAGATCCAATCCAGTAATGGGCATCTGAGATGAATACACATGATTCAGATGAAGAAATACAAATGGCAAATAAAAACATGAAAAAAATGTTCAGCATCATTACTCATTAGAGAAATGCAAATCAAAACCACACTGAGATTCCATCTCACTCCTGAAAGAATGGCCGGGATTAAAAAACCACCAACCAAAAATGCGGGAGAGACTGTGGGAGATAAGGAACTCTGTTGCAAGGTTGGTAAGAGTGTAGACTGGTGCAACGCTGTGCAGGTCAGTCTGGAGATTTTTCAAAAAGCTGGGTTCCTGCTATTCCACTGCTAGGCATACTGATATATGTGCACCCATGTTTACAGCAGCACAATTTGTAATAGCCAGATCTTGGAAACAACCTAAGTGTCCATCAACTGAGGAATGGATAAAAAAGTTATGGTATTCTTATACAATGGAGTATTACTCAGCTATAAAGAAAGATCACATTGAGATATTTATAAATAAATGGGCACAGCTTGATACCATGCTCATAAGTGAAACAAATCAAACTCACATGTATGAATACCGAATAATTTCCCTAGTGTAAGAAATGATACAAATATATAAAAGTATGTGGTAATCATGAGTCCCTATTATATGGCTTTGAATCCTTATAAAGTTTTCCCTCATTAATTGGAATAGTTTTATTCTGGGCTGTTTGATATTATAGTCTGTGGTGATATGAACAGCTATTTTGAAGAAAACAAGACATTATAATAGTTAGTTCTGATTTAATATCATCTTGTTTTGAAGTCCCATCAAACTGTTGTTCTTGTGTCTCCATTGCTTTTATCATGTTGTATCTTACTGGATTTTATTAAATGTGATAGGATAAACAAAATTTTTTATAGGCGAAGAGATAATACAGAAACCATTGTTCGTTTTCTGTTAGCTGATTCTAAATAACCTGTAATACTTTTATCCTCTTGAATGGTTTCACGCTATCTTGATATGTTCGATGCTATGGTATGAGAAGTTATACTCAAATATTTCAAGGAAAGAGACTCTACGATAACTACTATTAAGTCGAATTATCTGGTGGTGACACACTATGTTGCTTGAATTGTTCTGTTCTAACCTGTATTGTTATGTGTTTATGTCCTCTTTTATCTCAATCTCCCCCTTTTTAAAAAATGTATTTTTTATTAGTATTTTGCTAATTAAGGGAAACATTTTTTAAAAATTTTAAATTTAAAAATTTTTAAAATTAGCAGGATATATTATAGTAACTGTTGCTATAAAGCAACACTCAAGCCCTGTGTTGCTCTCAGCATCTTGTTTTGACTGATTTTACTCTATTCTGTTCTGTTTGATATTATCAAGTTTGAGGGTATAGGCAACTACTTTGAAGGCAGTAAGATTCATTATGATGCCCATTATGGTTTCACTGTTATCTTCTTTTGAAGTTCAGTAATGTCTCCAATGTTTAGGTTTTATTGGTTTTGTTCTGTACTGTTTTGTTCAATGTTATTATACCTGATCATATAGGCAGTTCTATTTAAGGTAGCATGAGGCAATATGGTAACCATTGTTGATTACCTTGTATTCTCTTTTTACATCATGTACATGTCCATCCTTTGTTTCAACTGACTCTGCTTTGTTTTTGTCACATTTGGTTTTAATCTCTTCCAAAAAAAGTAATAAGAACTATGGGAGTAATAAAACCCTAAATGTGTAATTGGTATTGTAAAAAAGAGAGGAAAAGAAAGTGCTCTAAAGGATACAACTGCAAGTGTGTTTAGGTATGTAAGATAGATAACCGTATTACTAAGTTTTTGTTGGATCATTGAACACAACTGTTTGCAGTCTCACTGTTTAAGTGTCCACTTTGTATGCTTTAATTTTGTAACTTGAACAACTATTGCTAAGATGAAAATATGTAATCTATTAACTAGTGATTTCTTACTGTTTATTTTTTTGAAATTCTGTATTACTTGTACACTTTTACTGTTTTGTTTTGTTTTTCTTTAAATAAAAATAAAAAAATGATTTGGTACTACTATGCTCTCCATATTATGCAAATGTTTTAAAATGCAAATGTTTCCAAGAAAAGTGGGATAGTGTATAAGCCACCATAGAGTTCATATGCAGAGCAAGAACATAGAAAATAAATAAACAACTAAACATAAAATATGTTGATCAGTAAATGTTTAGAGGAAAATTAAGCAAGAAGGTCAGTGGAATAGGGGTGGTTCACTAATGCAATGCTTTAAAGATTGGCTAAGAAGACCTCTTTTCTGACGTGATATTTGAGCAGCGACCCAAAGGAAGCAAGGCAATGAGTACCAGATATCTGGAAGAGGGGAGGGTACACACAGTTTCGAGTTTGGAGCATGCTTACTAGGACTGAAGAGCAGTGAGGAACCTGGATGAGAAAATGGGAATGGTGGGGATGAGACAGTTCTGGGTTTGTCGCATGTCATGCAGGATTTGGTGAGAATGACAGTTTTTACTCTGAGTTGATAGTGGCTAGGTAGTATGAGAGAGGAGTGATGCAGTCCTACTTTTGTGTTGGTGCTGTGTGGAGTGGGGATGGGGTAGCATAAAACAAGGAAATGATTTAGGAGCAATTTCAATAAAAGTAATTAATGGTGATCTGACAATGAGGAGAGCAAGGATTCAGGACAGAAGGTGGAACTTACGGATATTATGATGGACAGAGAATGACATATGAGAAACAGAACAGCCCAAAGGATGGAACTGCCCTGAATATAATGGCAGATTGCCAGAGGGGCAAATCTGGAGAGGGGTGAGATTCTAGGTAGTTTGGGATGTTGGGTTTGATGTTCCGAAGGAACAGCCACATAGACATACAAGAAATAAGAATGGACAAGTGAGGCAGGGCAGCATTCAGGGGATCCATTCATTCCTTTCTCCATTTAAGTATGCAGAAAAGGCTCTGAAAATGAGGGGCAGCCATCTGCAGAGGCTCCACCTGTTCATACCAGGCTCCATCTCTTCCTGACTTTGAGCTTATATATTTGTACACAGAGAAGGAATTGGACAAGATAATCTAAGGTTGACAGCTCTCTGGGTAGCTCATGAAGATTTAGATGCACTTAGACAACAAGTAACACATCCACACATCATTTGTGTGGATTTATCTACTAGTTGCTCATGTGAGAATGCAGGGGAAAGATCCTAAGACTTATAAGTGCAAATGTTAATGGGGGTTATGAGTTGGTGGGCGTCCATCTAGAAGAATTTGGGACAGACATGCTTTTCAAAGTAGAAGGGAATAAAAAGTGATGGGCTTCATGGTGCTTCCCAAGGCTGCTCTGAAAGTCAGCTTCTCAGGCCGATTTTGCAGGAGCCTGGTCATCATTGCAGTTGTGAGGCATGCATTTTTCAACTGAAACCCAAATTCTTAAGAAAATTCATTGCCTTTCTGAAAGGGGACTACATGACCACATGGAAGTCCGTCACGCCCACAATCATACAGTTCAGTGCAAGCCTCCAATTTTATGACTAACTCAGGGAAGTAGCTCTTCAGCCTGGTAGTTTATACCTGGAAGCCCCTCAGGCAGGGTCCATATGATTAGTTTTATGTGTCAATTTCACTGGGCTAAAGGATACCCAGATAGCTGATAAGATACTATTTTTGAGTCTCTTTGAAGGAATTTCCAGAAGAGATTAGCATTTAAATCAGTCAACTGAAGAAAGACAATCATCCTCACCAGTGTGGGTGCCATCATCTAACCAAGGGAGGACTCCAGAAGAATAAAGAAGGCAGATGAAGAGCAAATACTTTCTCTTCTAAGTTTGGAAATTCATCTTTTGCCATTGTATATCAGAGTTGCTGATTCATGCACCTTTAGGCACAAGAATTTGTCCCTGTATTTTCACATCTGCTTGGCCTTTCTCCACACTCTCCCTGACTCTCCCACTAATTCAGTCTATGTCACACGTCCAGCTTTCTGCTTCTCAGCTTGCATATGGCACATTATGTGCCTCTTTGGCTTCCATATCCATGGGAACCAGTTCCTGTAATAAATCTCTTTCTATACTTCTATGTATTTCCCACTGTTTCTGTTTCTAGAGGAGATCCTCAAGCAATTTAGCAATGAGATAGAGAATTCACTTCACCAATAAAGAAATTAAAGACTATAATTAGCATTTCAAGTTTTCAGACTTGAACACATGGAATAAATATCATTAAATAGAAGTCAAGTCAAACTAAACAAGAATATAAGTCTAGGGATAAATACAGGGCATGCTGTAATTTATGTGAAAATGGTTAAGTAATATACTCCCAAAATGTTTCACTACTGTACAGGGAAAGTCTTAGTTCTGGGACATTTCCAGCAGGGACTAGGATGCCATCTCTATTGGCACAAGGGAAGGCTTGGATATGAATCACCAGGGGCATGGTTCATAGACTCTGGCCTATATAAGAATCACTTTTAAATTTACAGAGTGTTATATCTGTCTTCAAAGATTTTCATACTTGAGATATGGGTATTTGCATTTTAAAAAGCATCTGCTTTAAGTGATCATAAGCACACCAGAAAAAATAGGGAGGATTACAGGTTTAGGGAAATGTTTTGTTAATAGTGAAGACAGAACTACAGACCAGCAAGATAGCAGTAGCATCAGGTTCCTAATTCAGCCCGTGAAGATTCAGGCATGGTGGTCCATTCAGGACCCAATGGTCCATGCCCACAAGACATGATTTTGGCCCTCCAAATGACAGTTAAGATATTGAAGGAACCTAGAAGGGGTGGACAGGAGAAATGTATGGATAACTCTGTACTTAGGATAAGTAGGGAAAGAAAAGTAGATAATTTGCCACCAAACTATGTGATATGGTATTATATCTAGATGCTCCTCAAAACCTCATGCACTCATAGGTGGGGCTTTTCAGAGGTGGCTAGATCTAAGGTGCGTGCATATGGATTGTGGGCATATGCTATCTGGATCAGTCCACCGATTATATTAGTATAGTTCTGGGTATAGCTGAATGGATTACTGAAGACAGGGTCCACCTTGGGCATGAGTGGTACCAGTCAATAAGCTTGTAGTCTAAATGCAATAAAAATGGAAGGAACACTTGTTGTGGCTGCTGCTTTCTCCCTATGCTATCGTAGACTATTTCCCCTCTACCATGACCCTCTGCCATGCTGCCCTGCCTTGGAGCCTGCTGAGTATGGACTAACCGAACCTCTACTAAATAAGCTAACATCAAATAAATCTTTCCTCCTTTAACTTGTGGGTTTTGGGTATTTTGTTCCAGCAAGGAGAAAGTAACTAAGTGCAAAATCAATTTGTGAGGTAAATCTGTTTGTGTGTTTCAACTATTGCTAACTGATAGCGAAAGACTTTGTTTCCAGAAGATTCATTAATATGGATGTTGTCGCTACCCTGGTTTGTCTCTGACTGAGTATATAAAAGGAGTTTTTGTGAAGCATGAGTGAAATTTTATAAATAAGAAAGACTCTTATGGAAGCCCATGCATCTACTTGGGAAGATGCACCCTGAGAAGGGAGGCTAACAGAATTTTCTTTGCATTTTTGTTGGAAAAGAGAGCTTAGACTCTAACTCTGTTCAAGACGTGTGAACCCACCAGGCTGTAGTTATGAAGGAGAGCTCATTAGCATGTGTGACCACCCCATGTAGGAACATCACCTCCAGCTGTGTCAACACTGTACTGTAGACAAAGTGGGTGGGGAGACAGGTAAGGAAGTCTTGTGAGAACAGTGTATAGACACATCTCAGACCAGTCAGTGAAAGTCAACACTTCCCAACTTGTGCCTTGAATAGGTTCATTCTGCTAAGATTGTGACTTTTCCCCCCTTTAATTAAGAGGAAAATTTATAGCCCTGGATAGGTTTATAGGTAAGTATAGGAACAAAAGAAGGTGGGTTGTCCTATGTGAGATATGAAACATGTCTTGAAATCATTAAATCATTACACTGTATTTGATTTGTTTGTTTTTCTGTTTTCAGGATGTTCAAATTGAGAAACAGAATTTGATTTACTACATTTATAAGGTTGATTTATTAATTTACAAAAATGAATAATTGCTGAGAAAAATTTGCTTATTAAGTCTGCCACGACAGGAGTTTCAATTGCCTGGGAGAGTCTGAGTATTAAATATGTGATTGCAGTTTCAAATGTCTCAGAAAATACAATTCATTCAAAAATAAGTGAAGTAATCATTTACGAAGAACTTAATCTGTTAAATTTAAGTTGGTGGAACCTTTATCCAAGAGCTAGTAAAAAGAATTTTTAAAAATACTTTAAATTGCCAGATTTGTAAATAGAATATAGGTTGAATTTAAAGGCTTAAGATAATCTGTGTTTCAAAAATTAAAACTTTAATATACAATATACTGTATTTTTAAAAATTAACAACTTTAATTGCTATTTTCCAGATGCAAAGCGTCTTCTCATTTGAAAAAAGAAAAGAAAAAATTACAACCGCATTGTCATCATACCCTTACAAATTACTCTAGGTACTTTTTCTTACTGCTCTTACTAATTTCTGCTAATATTAGGAGTCAAAAGTGACATTATTGTTGTCATATTACATTTTATACATATACATTTACATATTACATTTCTATTACTACACTGAAGTTGAAATTATTTTCATTTTAAGTAGGACATTTCTGAATGTCTCAGAATTTTTACTGATCCTTCAGTAGATAAAGACCCTGGACCCATCCTCACCTTCTTAAAGATTTGTTAAGGGATAGCGAAAGTCATCTAGAAGTCCCCACCCACCTTGGGTCTACAAAGAAAAAGTAGCAGGTCCCTGAAGAAGGAAGAAACTCTTACAAGGGAACCAAACATATTGGAAAACACTCTACTTCCTTTTCTTTCCTCGTGTGAGGTGATCCCTGTCAAGTGAGGGATAAAGAGCTGAAGAACATCATCCATAGAAAATGGCAGAAGTACTTTGCATCCAGAGAGGCTACAGACTTCGTTCTATACTGGCTGGCTGTCTGCTGAGAAGGTGGAGGGAGATGGAGGATCCTATGCATTCTAACAGGGTTCATAGTGAGGACTGTGCTGAAAATGAGGTTGTTTCTCTCACTTTGCCATTTTGAGATCTCCGTGCCAGCAGAGCAACATGCTAAGAAAGGAGCCGTAGTATTAGTAGATGTGACTGCCCTGGTTACCAAGAGGCCTAGACCTGCTGCCTGCAACTCAATGCAAGCACGTCTGAAACTGAGGTACAAGAAGCAGATGGAAAGGATACAAGAAAAAGTGTAACTTTAAAATTTTTAAGATAACTTTTAAGATAACTGCCGTTTCAGGACCAGGCATATAGCTCAATAGGTGCAACACCCACCTGGCAAGTGTGAGGCCCTCAGTTTGATTCCCAGTACCCAAGGAGAATAGAAAAAAAAAAAAAGACCAAGAAAACTGCAGATTCAAAAAACAGCCAGTTACTCAAAGTTGCACTGCCATTTTCCCATTTTTACCCCAACTTGCTTTTCTATCTAGACTTCTCACTTCTAATTTTGTAAGAGTCTGTAAGTTGGGTTCCGTACTTTTCCTCTGATGCTATAGATTTGCACATCCCACAGGCTTCCACCATCAAGGGAACAACATTATTAATTGGACACTATTAATTAAAGTATTGCTAAACTTTAAACATACTCAAATAAATTGTATTCTAATCTAGTCTGCTAAAAGATAACCTGATAGATTCTAGAATTATACATCCTAAATCATCTGTATTGATGACAGCCAAGACCATATAAAATCCTCAGCCTCAAACCATAATGTACCTCACCCTCAAGTATCCCTGCTCCTTTCTGTGTGACCTTTTTTTGATACTGCTTAATAATTCTGTCTATGCCTTTCACAGACATGTCCTTTGCTGTGAGGAAAGTCAGTGACATCCTCAGAGGGGGATGGGAGACGAGTTGAGATGCCCCGTCTCCTCTTATGGGGGACTTCCTTGGACCCCACACAATAAAGGAATCAGGGTACATCTTTTCCACAGCCAAGTAAGGGCCATAAGCCTTGTCAGTAGGCGAGGAGCATCACACCAAGCAGGCAATCCTATAAGGGATGGCTCCCTCTTCAAGTTATCTGGTAGAGCAGAAGGAAAGTCTAGAAGAAGACCTGGAGAAAGATCGTGGGGAATTGAAATTATAACTTGGCAACAGGGGTGATAGTGCAAGCTCTATAGTCTTATTACATCTTGTTAAAGTCTGGTCATAGCCAGAATGCCCTGTGACAATTTGAGCTTCATGATAGGCATAAACCCAAGTGGTGCAAAGTGTTGTTGGTTGTACCAGGCATTTCATGTCTGCCTTCACACTTTCTGTTAACCTTTGTTCCTCTACTAATTGCTGAGCCAGCTCGTTGGGCACAAGGATAAACCAACTACAGCTGACTGCAGCTGCATGTACATAGCTTTGCATACCTAGCATGCATCTCTTCCCTGGGGTTTCTGTGGCTCTGCCACTTGCTACCATGATAAGCCTGTGCAAGAGCATTCAGCCACTCTGCAGCATGTGCCAATCTGGGAGATTCAGGGAGTCATATCTTGGGGAAACCTTCAATGATATTAGTTGAATCTTCCAAAAATCAGACAATGACCTGGAGTTAGGAGTGCAAGTTATTTGTTTGGATAGTTTCTATGAAAAATTTAAAGGTTATATGTGGAAAAAACACAACTGAGAAAGAAGAACTTTAAGGTGCAATGCAGATCAGATGCCCGCATAAAGGTGAGGTGGTGAGAACTTCAAATGCTTAGTTCCAAAGGGAACTCTGAAACAAAGATTGCTCCCAGTGGGCAGAAATGATAAGGCCCTTGGACCCAGACCACACTCACCCAGTATCTGGCTCTGCCTCAGTCACTGTAGCTGGAGGCTTTTGGCTAAGAGCTCCTTACTGAAGGGATATCCCAGTAGTACACCTCCAAGACTGCACAGGAATCCATGCAGCAGGAAGTCAGTGGATCAAATACTCCCCTCCCCTATCTTTTGGGCAGTTAATGCTGCCTTCTTCATGGCTTCACATGAGTTCCCAGAGACCTTGAGCCCTAGCTGACTACAGCAGTCATTAGCTTAATAATCCACTCTTGGTTTGACTTACCCTCCATCCTGTTACCCTTTCCCTAATTTCACTCTTCCGTTCCCTGAGATCACTTAGAAGAAATGATCTCCTTGTGAGCCAGGTTCTCTAGTTTTGCAAACTCTATGCAAGACCACTGTTCACTGTTTTTTTTTTTTTTTTAATTCAATGGTGCCCTCTTCTGTTGGTACAATGAAGCTCACTTTAATGAATACTATTGCTCTGTGTGTGTGTCCTAAGTAGTGTGCGTCTGATTTTATAATACTATTTTTGAGGACATTTAATTCAGATTTTTTTCCTTCTTTTCTTTTGTGATCAATCCCATAAGGAATGCCTCCCAGTTTCAAGGAACTAGTTACCTTCCACACTTTCTAAGAAATTTTGCTCAGAAACCAGTTAGCTTTAAACCCACTATCACTATCCCTTAGCTCAGGATGGAGGGAGCTTCTTCTGATGCTGTACTCCGGTAGAGGTTATTTAGTTTCTGCTACTGCACAGATTTTGTCGCACCTCTCTTGCAAAAATCTCTGCTTGACTCTGAGTCTTCTCTCCAAAAGGAGAATCTTGTGCAGTTGTGTTCTCCACTTGCATGCAAGTTGCCTTCTAAAGTAAGGATTGCCAAAAACTAATCCTACTAATTCTACTTACTGCTCAGTAAGGAGTATGTTGGTGGACAGCTTTTTATGTAATTGTTTCATCATCTTTCACCTGTAAGTTGCCTTCAAATTCCATATATTTGAAAATCAAGCAATATATTTATTGACAACTCATTGGTCAAAAAATTACACTGGAAGATTAAAAAAGAAATAGTAAAGTTATGAGAAGCTAGTGAAGTGAAAAACAGAGACATAGATCAACAAACTCAAACACTGACTCATTGGTATATGAGTACTTTAGAAAATCTATAGCAGTCAAATTCATAATGAAATGTGGGACAAAACTACAGTAAAGATTTTTTAAATAGTAAAATATTTTAAGTAAATTTTATCTTGATAAACTTGAAACTCTTAAGTAAAAATGACAGTTTCCCAGTTGAAACATCAATGCTGACTCAAGAAGTAATAGGAAAATGAAATAAAGTTGGATTTATCCTATTATTCCATCTCTAACTTCTTACTCAGAAAGTTAACTCAGTCATTTTTTATCTTTTTTATGTATACAGATTTTTTCCAGTATAGATATCTAATATGGGTATTTTTCTAATCTTTTTCTTTCTTTATTTTGCTGGTGTGTGTGTGGGGGTGGGTACCAGGAATTGAACTCAGGACCTCAAACTTGCCAGGCAGGAACTGTGCTGCTGAGCTGTCTACCCAGGCTTATTTTTTGTAATATAGCTATTTGAAGCATGAAGTTTCTTTTTAGGCAGTTTGTCTTGCATTTTCTAAATTCTAGTCTAACAATCTTTCACTTTTTGCTAGAGCTTTTGAATCATTCATATGTATGATGATTAGTGATTTGTTTCTACTACCTTATCTTTTACCTTCTATTTGTCTCTCGCCTTTTAATTTATTCTTCTTACTTGTGGTTATATTTGTTATTCTATTATCATTCTATTTTTAATTTTCTTCAAGTATTACTATCATTTCTATATTATAAAGACAATTCTATTGAAATTTATCCACATCTTTCCTGTTTTGTTTTTTCATTCTCCTTTTACAATGATTTCTTTTGGAAGAAATTTTTTAAAATTTTATTTAAAGAAAAACAAAACAAAATAGTAAAAGGGTACAAGTAATACAGAATTTCAAAAAAAACAAACAGTAAGAAATCACTAGTTAATAGATTACATACTGTCATCTTATCAATAGTTGTTCAAGTTACAAAATTAAAGCATTCAAAGTGGACATTCAAACAGTGAGACTGCAAACAGTTGTGTTCAATGGTCCAACAAAAACTTAGATATATGGCCATCTATCTTACACACCAAAGCACACTTGCAGTTGTGCCCTTCAGAGCGCTTTCTTTTCCTCTCTTTTTAACAATAACATTTACACATTTTGAGTTTTATTACTCCCACAGTCCTTTTGGAACAGAATAACACCAAATGTGACAAAAACAAAGCAGTCAGTCAAACAAAGGATGGACATAGTACATGATGTAAAACAAAACACAGGGTAATCAACAGTGGTTAACATAATGCCACTTGCTACCTTAAAAAGAATTGCCTATATCATTAGGTATAATAAAATTAAACAAAACAGTACAGAACAAAACCAATAAAACCTAAACATTGGAGACATTACTAAACTTCAAAAGAAGATAATAATCAAACCAGAATGGGCTTCATAGTGAATCTGATTGCCTTCAAAGTAGTTGCCTATATCCTCAAACTTGATACTATCAAACAGAAGAGAATAGAGTAAAATCAGTCAAAACAAGATGGTGAGAACAATACAGGGCTTCAAATCAAGTTAATAGGAAATCAAAAAAGTTACTATAACATAAACCGCTATTTTAAAAAAATTTTTCCCTTAATTAAAAAAATAATAAAAAAATAAATTTTTTTAAAAAGGGGGAGATTGAGATAAAAGAGAACCTAACAACATAACAATCCAGGTCAGAATGGAACAATTTAAACAACATAGTGTTTCACCACAAGATATCCCGACATAACAGTAGTTACCATAATGTCTCTTTCCTTGGAATATTTGACTATATCTTCGTATACTATAGCATCAAACATAACAAGACAGTGTGAAACCATTCAAGAGGATGAAAGTATTACAGGGTATTTAGAATCAGCTAACAGAATATGAACAATAATTTCTATATTATCTCTTTGTCTACAAAAATTTTTGTTTATACTATCACATATTGTAAAGTCCAATAAGATACAACATGATAAAAGCAATGCAGACACAAGAACAACAGTTTGATGGGACTTCAAAACAAGATGATATTAAATCAGCACTAGCTATTATGGTGCCTTTTCTTCAAAATAGCTGTTCATATCATCATAGACAATAATATCAAACAGCCCAGAATAAAACCATTACAATTAATGAGGGAAAACTTTATAAAGCTTCAAAGCCATATAATGGGGAATCATGACTACCACATACTTTTATGTATTTGTATCATTTCTTACACTAGGAAAACTATTCAGTATTCATACATGTGAGTTTGATTTATTTCACTTATGAGTATGGTTTCAGGCTGTGCCCATTTTTTTTAATAAATATCTAAATGTGATCCTTCTTTATAGCTGAGTAGCGCTTCATTGTATAAAAATACCACAACTTTTTATTCATTCCTCAGTTGATGGACACTTAGGTTGTTTCCAAGATCTGGCTATTACAAATTGTGCTGCTATAAACATAAGTGCACATACATCACGGTGGTATGATGCTTTCAGTTTTTCTGGTAATATGCCTAGAAGTAGAATAGTTGAAACAAATGAGACTTCTAATCCCAGCTTTTTGAGAAACTTCCAGATTGACCTCCACAATGGTTGCACCAGTCTACACTCTCACCAACAGTGCAGGAGAGTTTGTTTTTCCCCACAGCCTCTCCAGCATTTGTTGTTGGTGGTTTTCTTGATCCTGGCCATTCTTTCAGGAATGGGATGGAATCTCAGTGTGGTTTTGATTTGCATTTCTCTAATGAGTAATGATGATGAACATTTTTTCATGTATTTATTTGCCATTTGTATTTCTTCATCTGAGAAGTATGTATTCATCTCAGATGCCCATTTTTGGATTGGAACTTTGAATTTTGGGGGTCTGATTTTTAAAAATTCTTTATATGTTTTAGACAGTAGTCCTTTGTCTGAGGGAACAGCTCACTAAAATTTTTTCCCAGTTTGTGGGTTTTCTTTTCACTATGCTGGAGATTTCTTTTGACATGCAGAAACTTTTTAATAAGATATGACCCCAGTTATTGGTTTTGGGAAGTATTTCCTATGCGGTTTGAGTCCTGTTCATGATTTCTCTACCTACCTCTATGTCTTCAAGGTTTCTACCCAAATTGTCTTCCAATAGATTTAGTGTTTCTGTTTTAATATTCAGATCTTTGATCCATTTAGATTTTAATTTAGTACATGGTGATAGACATGGTTCTAGTTTTAGTTTTTGGCATACGGAGAGCCAGTTTTTCCAACACCATTTATGAAAGAGACTTTCGTTCTTCCAGTGAACCTGTTTGGCCCCTTTATCAAAGATTAGGTGGTTGAGTGTGTTTGTCGTTGTGGTTGTATCTTCTAATCTATTACAATGATCTTCAGCTCTGTTTTGATTCCAGTACCAAGTTGATTTTGCCCCAGTTGCTTTGCAGTATAACTTCAAGTCAGGGATTGTGATGTCTCCTTTGCTGCTTAGAACTGTCTTTGCTATTCTAGGTTTCTTCTCACTCCAGATGAATTTTAGGAGTGATTTCTTGAGATTTATGAGGTATGTTGATGATATTTTTATTGGGACTGCATTGAATCTGTTATAACAGTTTTGGGAGAATGGCCATTTTTCACAATATTTATTCTTCCTATCCTTTAGCAAGGGATATCTTCCCATTTTCTGAGATTGTCTTCAATTTCTTTTTTGAGTGTATTATAATTTTCCCTGTATAGGTCATGAACTTCTTTCGTGAGAGTAATTCATAAATATTTCATTTTTTTGGTTGCTAGTGTGAAGGGTGTGACTTCTCTTATTTTTCTGTCAATGATTTTTTGTTAGTGTATAGGAATGCTATTGATTTTTTGAGTATTGATTTTGTATCCAGCTACCTTACTGAATTTAATTATTATATCTAAGGGTCTTTCAATGGAGTTTTGGAGGGTCTTCTATGTAGAGTATCATGTCATCTGCAAACAATGATAATTAGCTTCTTCTTTTCCTGTCTTTATCCCTTTTATCTCTCTCTTTGTCTAATTGGTTTGGCTAGTATTTCCAGTACTATATTAAATAGGAGCAGTGATAAGGGACATCCTTGTCTTCTGCCTGATTTTAAAGTAAAGGCCTTCAATTATGGCCATTTAGTATGATACTGGCTGTTGGTTTGTCGTAGATGGCCTTTATTATATTGAGGTAAAGACCATCTATTCCAACTTTCTTATCATAAAAGAATGTTGGACCTTATCAAAAGCTTTTTCTGCATCTATAAAAACAATCATGTGATTCTTACTTTTGGCTCTATTGATATGGTGGATTACATTTATTGATTTACGTATGTTGAACCAGCCCTGCATGCCTGGGATGAATCCCACTTGGTCATAGTGTATAATCTTCTTGATGATTTGCTGCATCCTATTTGCCAATATTTTATTGAGGACTTTTGCATCTGTGTTCATTAGGGAGATTGGTCTATAGTTCTATTTTTTAGTTGGGTCTTTTCCAGGTTTTGGTACTAGAGTAATGTTTGCTTCCAGGAATCACTTAGGAAGGATTGCTTACTTTTCAGTTTCATTGAAGAGTTTGAGGAGTGTCAGCATTATGTCTTCTTTGTATTTCTGGTAGACTTCTGCAGTGAATCTATCTGGGCCTGGGATCTTCTTTGTAGGTAAGTACTTAAAAACATTTTCAATTTCATAAATAGCAATTGGGTTATTCAGCAGTTTTACATCTTCTTGACCTAGCTTTGGTACTTCATATGTTTCTAGGAATCTGTCTATTTCTTCTGTGTTATCAAACCTTTGAGAGTAGAGGTTTTCTAAATAGGTGTTGATGATCTTCCGTATTTCTATAGAGTGTGTAGTGATTTTGTCTTTTTCATTTCTTATTGCATGAAGTTTATCTTTTTCTTCCCCTTTTAAAATAAGGTTGGCAGGGGCTTATCAATTTTATTTATTCTTTCATAGAACCAACTCTTTGATTCATTGATTCTTTGGATTGTTTTCTTAGTCTCTATTGCATTGATTTCTGCTCTGATTTTTATAATTTCCTCTCTTCTTTTGTCTTTAGGATTGACTTGCTCTTTTTCTAGATGTTTGAGGTGTACCATCAGGTTATTTATTTGTATTCGTTCTGTTTTCCTGACATAGGAACTCAGTTCAACAAATTTTCCTCTGAGGACAGCTTTCATTGCATCCCACAGATTCCAGTAAGTTATATTTGTATATTTGTTTGCTTGTAGGCATTGTTTAATTTCTTCTTTAATTTTCCCTGTGACCCACTAATTACTCAATAATGTATTATTCAGTTCCCAGGTGCTTATGAGATTTTTGCAATATCTCTTATCATTAATTTCTAATTTCATAGTGCTATGATCCAATAACATGCAAGAGGTAATCTCAACTCTTTTGCACTTATTTAAATATGTTCTGTGAGCTAATATATGGTATATTTTAGAGAATGATCCATGTACTGCTGAGAAGAATGTGTATTCTGATGTTGTTGGATGGAACACTGTATATGTCTATCAAGTCCATCTGTTCACAGGTGTGATTCAGTTCTGTTATTTCCTTGCTGATTTTCTGTATGGTTGTTCTGTCCTTTGGTGTCAGTTGTGTATAAAGGTCTCCTGTTAGAATTGTGTTACTGCTAATTTGTTTTTTCATTTCTGGTAATACTTGCTTTATATAACTGGGTGCTCTGGAATTTGATGCATATATATTTAATATTGTTATCTCTTCCTCTTGAAGTTTTACCCTAGCCAATATGTAATGACTTTCTTTATACCTTCTGATCGTTATTAGTTTGAAGTTCACATTGTCTGCAAACAGAATAGCTACCCCTGCTTTTTTTGGGTTCCTGTTGCATGAAATATTGTTTTCCATCCTTTGACTTTCAGTCTGTGAGTATCCTTTTGGGTTAGATGGGTTTCTTGTAGACAGCATATGGTTGGATGTTGTTTCTTGATCCATTCTGCTAGTCTGTTTCTTTTAATTGGTACATTATGACCATTTACATTAATGGTTATAACTGTTATATGTTGGTTTATTGTTGACATGTTATCTTTCTGCTGTTGCATCTTTATTCTGTTCTGTTTAATTGTCATTCTTTGCTTAGTGGTTTTTTCCCTAAGTGAAGCTTCATCCTATTTTACAATATCTATTGTATATTGTATATTTTGGATCTTATTTACTCTTTAAGCTTCTCATACTGGGAGACAATATAATGTATACATGTGTATGCCTATTTTACTTCACTTATGAGTATGGTCTAGAATTGCATCCAGTTGCCTATAAAAGTCTCCACTTTATCCTCCTTTGTGGCTGAGTAATACTCCTTTATATAAAAAGGTCACATATTTTCTATTCATTCTTTGGTTGAAGGGTATTTGCATTGTTTCCAAGATTTAGCTATTCCAAATTGTGCTGCTATAAACATGGCACATATATCACTGTAGTATGATGTTTCTAATTCATCTGGGAAAATACCCAAAAGATGGATATCTGGGTCAAATGAGACATCTAATCCTAGTTTATTTTTGGTTGTACCAGTCTACCCTCCCACCAACAGTGGAAAAGTGTTCTTTTACCCCTCACAATCACTTAAACATTTGCTATTGGTTGAATTCTTGATACTGACCATTCTTTCTTGGGTGAAATAAAATCTGTGTTGTTTTAATTTGCATTTCCTAAATGAGCAATGGTTTTGAACAGCTTTTTATATTAATTTACCAATTGTATTTCGTTTGACACATGTATTTATTTTAGATGGCCATTTTTGGATTGGGTCTTTGAATTTGGGGGGATCGGATATTTTTCAATTCTTTATATGTTCTACATAGAAGTCCTTTGTCTGAGGGACAGTTGGCTAAACTTTTTTCTCAATTTGTGGGTTTTATTTTTACTTTGTTGATGATTTCTTTTGATGTGTGAAAACTTTTTAATAAGATGCAGTAACAGTTGTTGATTCTTTGAAGTACTTCCTGTGCAGTTTGATTTATGATCATGAACTCTCTGCCTACCTCTAAGTCTTTGAGATTTCTACCTACTTTCTCTTCCAGTTGCTTTAGTATTTCTGTTTTAATATTTAGATCTTTGATCTATTCTGACTTTAGTGCATGGTAATAAACTTTTGTCTAGTTTTACCCTTCAGTATGTGGAAAGCCATTTTTTCCAACATCATTTATTAAACAGGCTATCATTTTTCCAATGAATATGTTTTGTTCCTTTGTAACAGATGAGATGATTGAGTATGTTTGTAGTTGTGCTTACATTTTCAACTCTGTTTCACTGATCCTGAGGTCTGTATTTTTTTTTTTATTGGTACCATACTGATTTTACCATAGTAGCTTTGTAGAATAATTTCAAGTCAGGGATTGTGATGCCTCCTGCCTTACCTTTGTTGCTCAGGATTGCATTTATTATTCTAGGTCTTTTCTGTTTCCAAATGAATTTTAGGTGTGTTTCTCTACATCACCAAATATGCTAATGATATTTTGATTTGGATTGAATTAGATCTGTATAACAGTTTTGCTAGTATGGCCATTTTTACAATGTTGATTCTTCCTATCTATGAGCAAAAGATAGTCTTATATAGTTGTTCTGGCTAATACTTCCAGAACTATATTGAATAGGAGTGGTGATAGTGAACATCCTTGTCTCTTTTCTGATTTTAGATTGAAAATTTTCAGTTTTGGTCCATTTAGTGGGATATTGGCTGTTGGTTTGTCATAGATGGCTTTTATCTGATTGAGGTAAAAACCATGTATTTTGATTTCCTGTAGGATTTTTTAAATCAAGAAAGAGTGTAGAACTATCAAAAGCTTTTTTTTCTGCATCTATTGAGATTAACATGTGATTCTTGTCTTTGGCCCTGTTGATATGGTGCATTACATTTGTTGATGTTTATGTGGAACTATCCCTGCATTCCTGGGATAAATCCCATTTGGACAGAGTGTATAATCTTGATGATTTTCTGTACTCTCTTTGCTAATATTTTTTAAAGATTTTTGCATCTTTGTTCATTAGGGAGGTTGACCTATAGTTCTTATTTTGGTTGGATCTTGCTCTCATTTTGGTATTAGAGTAATACTTGTCTCCAGGAATGAGTTAGGGAAAATTACTCCCCTTTCAATTTCATGAAAGAGTTTCAAAAGTAGTGGTGTTAGGTCTCTAAATTTCTTGTATAATTCAGCAATGAATTTGTCAGGGCATAGGCTTTTCTTTGTTGATAAGTTTTTAACTATATTTTTAATTTCATTAACTAATATTGGGCTATTCAAAATTTTTATATCTTCTTGAATCAGCTTCAGTAATTGATACATGTCTAGGAATACATGTCTAGGAATCTGTCCATTTCTTCTATGTTTTCTATCCTATGTGAGTAAAGATTTTTGATGTAGATATTGATGATCTTTTGAATTCTCACAGACTCTAGTGATTTTACTCTTTTCCTTCCTTATTGCATGAATTTACAATTTTTTTCTCCTTTTTTGATAAGGTTTGTTAAGGGTTTCTCAGTTTTATTAATTTTTTCAGAGAACTAACTCTTTGATTCATTAATTCTTTGTTTCATTTTCTTGATCCCAATTATGTTAATTTCTGCTCTGTCTTCAAAATTTTTCCCCTTGTATGAGCTTTGGCTTGACTTGCTCTATTTTTCTAAAGGCTGGAGGCACAACATTGGGTTATTTGTGCATGTTCTCTTTTTCTAATGTGAGAATTCACGGATCTAAATTTACCTCTTAAAACTGCTTTCATTGCATCTCACAGGTTCTAGTAAGTTGCATTTGCATTTTCATTTGTTTTTAGATACTGTTGATTTTCTTCCTTAATTTTGTCTGAGACCTATTGATTGTTCAAGATGGTGTTATTTAATTTCCATGTATATATGGAGTTTTTTGTTTCTTTTGTAATTTAGTTCTAATTTCAGGGCACTGTGGTCAGATAATATGCCTGAGATAATTTAAATTCTTTTGCATTTACTTAAACATGTTCTATGATCTAATATGTGTTCTATTTTGGACAACATCCTGTGTGCTGTTGAGAAGAAAAAATATTCCAGTGTTGTGGAGTGGAACACTCTGTAGACATCTACTGAATACATTTCTTTACAGGTTTGGCTCATTTCTGTTGTTTGTTTGCTGATTTTTTTTTTTTTTTTTTTTTTTTTTTTTTTTTTTTTTTGTCCAGCGGATCTATCTCTTTGTGATATTAGGGTCTCCCATTAAAATTGTATTAATGCTTATTTGGTTTTTCATGTCTATTAATATTTGTTTTATAGATTTTGGTGCTCCTGAATTTGGTGCATATATGCTTATGATTGTTATTTCTATCTCTTGAATTTTTTCCCTAATAAGTGTATAGTGACCTTCTTTATCTCTTTTGATCATTTTTGGTTTGAAGTTCATATTTTCTGAAAACAGAATACTCCTTATTTTTTCTGGGTTCCTGTTGCGTAGAGTATTGTTTTCTACTCTTTGACTTTTAGTCTATAAATTTCTTTTTGACTTAAGTGTTTTTCTTGTATACAGCATATTGTTGGATCTTGTTTCTTGATTCATTCTGACTGTGTCTTTTGATAGGTGAATTGAGACCATTTATATTGATGGTAATAATTAATATGTACTGGCTTGACTTTGTCATGTTATCTTCTTGCTGTTGGTCCCTCACTTTCCCTCTCTGTTTAACTGTTTGCCTTGCATGGTGGTTTCCTTCTGTTGTTGTTCTTAGAATTGTGTGGTTTTTTTCCCTGTTTTGTCTCTGCCTATATTATCTTTCATAACCCTTTGTAGTGTTGGTTTGGTGGTCATGAATTTCTTTAGTTGTTCTTTGTCATAGAAGTATCTTATTTCTCTATTAATTTTGAAAGATAGTTTTTCCAGGTATATCAATTTAGACTGGAATTTATTTTCTTTCAGTCCTTGAAATACATCCCTCCAAGCTCTTCTTCACTTCAGGGTTTGTGTTGAGAAGTCTGCTATAATTCTGGTGGGCTTTCCTTTATAGATGATCTATTTCTTTTATCTCACAGAGTTTAATTTTCCGCTCTTGTGCTGAATTTCTGAGATCTTGATTGTTATATGTCTGGATATAGATTTATTTTGGTTATGGTTAAGTGAATTCTATATTCCTTACTTATCTAAATGTCAAATTCTTTTTGCATGCTTGGGAAATTTTCTATTACTTTTTTTTTTTTTTTTTTTTTTTTTTTTTTTTTTTTTTTTTTTTGCACCAGGGATTAAACTCATAGCCTTGCAATGGCCAGACAGGCGCTTATACCACTGAGCTAAATCCTCAGCCCTACTTTCTATTACTTCGGTATATATTTTTTAAAAATTTCATTTGTGTGGACTCTTGATTTTTCAGTGACATCAGTTATTGTCATATGATTTTTCTTTGTGTTATCTTGCAGCTGTTGAATTTTTATTTCCTGAGCTTTTATTATGTTCAGGAGCTCTTTCCTTTCATGATCATTAGTTGCAATCCTGTCTTCAAGGTCTGAAAATCTGTCTTCAGTTTTGTTCAAACAGTTTTGCCAGCTTTCAATGGAATTTTAATTTCTTGGATATCTGTTTGATTTCATGCATTCTATTTTTTTTTCCTATTTTGATGATTCAGTGTTTGAATTCTTTTCCTATCACCATCTTTTTTTAAAAGTCTATTTTAACTCTAGGTTTGTGGAGAAATTCCTTTATAAATGTTGACTTTTTTTTTTACCTAAGAGGTTATTTATGATCTGATTTCCTCTATAGCAACATGTATTGTTTCATTACTTTGGTTGCTATTATTTCAAAATTTCAGATGTATGTTTTCCAATTTCTTTGTGTCAATCTTTTCTGGACTTGTTCTGGGTGTGCTAGAGGTCTGAGATTGCATTTTCATTTATCATGACATTTTCCATTTCAAAAATTTTTTATTTTGTCTTTCTGATGATGCTTGTGGGTTTTTGTATTAAGTAGCAATATTACTAGTATCAAGGTTTCTCTAGAAAAAAATCTATTCTTCAATGATATCTTTTCTGTTTAGAATATTGTTGATTTGTGTCTGTTATAAGACTTATCTTCCAAGTTAATTAAGGGTGGGGTATTGGTATCTGTTTGGCTCTGTTTGGTCCTTCGATGTAGGGCTGTGTTGAGTTTATTACCACAGAGCCTCTGAGCATTGTTACAGAAGAGAGAACAACTGACTTGCAATAGATATGATATTCTAACTAAAGTAAAATTAACAATAACAATAGCACCGAGCCCAATTTAGAAATTGACATACTGGTGACTATTGATTTTGTACTTTAGATCATAAGAGCAGAGTTTATAGTTAAGTAACAGAACTGATTGTAAATTAGGAATTTGTATGCAAAGTCTTCCCTTTGGTTCCTTTTGGTTTTGCTCTGTGGTGGGGAAATTTATGGAGGATAGTGTGTAAAGCATAAATAACTGGAAATGAAATAAAGCAAGGCAGGCAGACAAAGGATGATCATGCAAGGTTTGGGAAACTAGAGAAAAGAAGGAATGAAGAAATATTCAAGGGATTATCTGAACTTGGTCTCTATGTTTGGGGGCATTAGTTTTCTCTGGTTGGAGCTCTTTCTAGTCATTTATGAAAGAGAGAAAAAAGAGAAAAAGAAAGAAAGAGAAAGGAAGAAAAGAAAGAGAAAGAAAGAAAAGAAAACAAAGAAAGAAAGAAAAAGAAAAAAGTGGTAGATCTGTGATTTGAGCCAACACAGTCAGGATATGGAGTTTTCTTTATAAATGCAGGAATGTTCAAGCTGTTTAGCTCTTTTAGTGCCTTTGATAATTTGTATCTGTCAAGAAATTATCTCATTTTATCTAAGTTTCGTGGAATGTATTCACCTAAAGTCTTTTGCACTATTTCTTTGTTATCCTTTTAAGTTTACAGATGATTTATATAGTGACATGTCCTCTTTCATTGTTATTGCTGATAATTGGCATCTTCTGCTCTTATGTTTACTGTCATTGCTTGCTTTGGGTTTAATTTGTTCTTCATTTGCTAATTTTTTAAGTAAGAGTTAGTATTACTGATTCAAAACTTACCTAATATGTAAACATGAATATAATCAGTTTCCTTCTGATCACAGTTTCATTTTGATCTCTTACAATTTCATTTACACTGAGTTCAAAATATTTTCTAATTTCTCTTGTAACTTCCTATTTAAATGTATGAGCTATATGGATTGTTTTTGTTTAATTCACAGATATTTGGAGACTTTTCCATTGTCTTTCTAGCTAAATTTCACTGTTGTCAGAGGATATACTTTTCCTAATTTCACTTATGAAGGGTACTTTAAAGCTTAGAAAATAGTCTATCTTTGTTAGAATCTCATATGTATTGGAAGAATTTATATTATGTTATTGTAATTGTGTGAAGCATTCTATAATTGTCAATTAGGTCAAGTTATTTTAACAGTATTGTTCAAATTTTATACTATTGCTGATTGCCTTTCTGTTTGTTACATTATTACTACTGAGTAAAGAGTGTTGAAATCTGTAACAATTGTGAGTTTATTGATTTTTCCTTTCAATTTTATTAGTTTTTGATGTCTGTATTTTGAAATTCAGTCATTTGGTACAGACACATTTAGAATAGTTATGCATTTTTTGTTAACCCCTATAGTATGTATTTGTGACCATTTTCATTATCCCTGATAGTATTCTTTGTTCTGAAGTTTACATTGGCTGATATTAATGCAACTATTCCATTAATTTTCGCTTGGAATGACTTTTTATGTTCTATGGCCTTTACTCTATGTACGCTTTTATCTTAAAGTGGGTTTCCTGTAGAGAACAGTAATTCAGTCTTCCTTTTTTACAGCCAATTGAAAATGATCATTTGTATGTAACATCATTTGTGATTTAGGTTAGCATTTTATCATTTGTTTCTTATTTATCTGTTTTACTTTATTCTTCTGTTCTTTTCTTTTACATCTCACATTGAGTTAACATTTTACTCCATCAGTGAAAATATAGAACTCTTTATGTTCTTTATTCTTATCTTTAAAAATAACTTTCATATACATTTCATTGACATACTTTAGAAACCCCACCAGACGATGTTATGCATTTTGATTTCAGCAATCATGCATACATTAAGGAAATTAAGGGGAAGAAATAGTACAATATATTTACAGTTTCCTTTGTTCTTTGTTCCTGAGTTCCACAGTTTTCTCTGGTATTTAAGCACAAAAGACTTCCTTCAGTATTCCTTAGAGTAGATTCACTTTACAAATTCCATTAGTTGTCTTTCATTTAAGAAGGTCTGTATTTAGCTATCATTCTTCAAGTACTTTTCCTGGATATTACATTCTGAACTGTCATTTCTTATCTTTCCTCACGTTAGTGATCCTGTATACTGGTTTCCATGATTTTTGATGAAAATATCCATATCCTAAACCATCATTTAACTCTGTATGATTCGTTGTATTTGTCTGGCTATTTCCACAATTTTCCTCTGTATCTTTGATTTCAGGCAGTTTATGATGTGTTTAGTCATTTTTTCAGTTTATCCACCTTGTATTTGTTTTTCATAAAATTAGGAAGTGTTTGGCACACATATGTATTTTTTTTCTTCCAATTTTGTTCTATCAGATTGTGGCAAAAATGTTTTAAATTCAAATATAGTAAGAATAGAGAGGCGAGGATATAAAAAACCATCATAAAGCTTTCGCCCAATGGCTATGTGGCTTTAGAAAAGAAGATAGACTGATTGGTAATTACATGTTTTCTTGTTTGGTGCCTGGGAATATTATGGTAGCTAAAAGACATAAAGATGAAGGAAAAAGGGTCATGGTGGTTAAATTTATGTAATTTATTTACAGATATCAGCTCACCCGAGGATCTGTGGAGAGCCATCTAAAGACTCAGGAGAGAGCGAGAGGAAAAAAAAAAAAACCTCAGGAGAGTCAATGATATGGTTGTATTTCAAGAACCGTGGGCTTCAGACCCAAGAAGAAAGGGGAAAGGCTTTAGTTAGTCTGAAGGCAGGAAGAAACTGCTTCCTAACCATGAGGCAATCAGGCAGAAGGAAGAGGGTCAATGCTACATGTTCCTAAGATCCATTGGTCTTATCACGTTTATGTAGGTGGCTTGATAGGATGATGAAATGGCTTTTTGAAGAGATTTAACTACAATACCAACTTGATAGCAACATTTTGTGGTTCTGGGAGCAGTTTCTCCAGAAGACTCTATGTATTTTGAATCAGTGTCCAACATATGGTACTACTTCTGTGTTTTCAAAAAAGTCACTTTCAGGAGTCACAGGTTTAGGAATCAAGGGGTGGAAATGGGAGTGGTGCTACCCACTATTTTAGAAGCCCACTAGTAAAATTTTTGTTTTCTGTTCCTATGACTTTGTTCTTAGCTGACCTAGGGACCTTAACTCCAAAGGAAGGTATCATTTCTCGAGATAACACAATACTAATCCAGTTAAACTGAAAGTTAAGACTGCTCCCTGGCTGTTTTGGGCTCCTCATGCCTCCAAGTCCACAGGCCAAGAAGGAAGTTATGAGGTTGATTGGGGTGATTGATCTGGACTACAAAGGAGAAATTGAACTACTTCTGCAAAAGAATGGATTT
This sequence comes from Cavia porcellus, assembly GCF_034190915.1. Classification (NCBI taxonomy): domain Eukaryota; kingdom Metazoa; phylum Chordata; class Mammalia; order Rodentia; family Caviidae; genus Cavia; species Cavia porcellus. The sequence goes on along the minus strand of NW_026947484.1, from coordinate 135,990,747 downwards.
GTATTAGTCCCTTGAGCTGTCATTTAATATTAGTACTCCCTACGATTATGTCAATGGGAAATCAAAACCATCTAATTCAGGCTGTATGACTTATGATCTAGATCCTTCAGGAATGAAGGTTTATGTTTTCTACCAGGTAAAGAACCATGACCAGCTGAGGTATTGCTGAAGACAGCAGGAACATGGAATGGGTAGTGAAGAGTGTAAGATATACACATGTATGAAGATTTGTCTGTACAAATGGAATAGGTTTATTTCCCCCTTGCAAATTTTATATCTTAATATTTAACTTGTGGGGTATTAAACACTCAAGGACTTTCCAGCTCTCCTCTGGAAGGAGCCTGCACATTTTAAATTTATGCAGGATAGTTGCATCATTGTAGGTGGCTGTATGAACATGCTATTGTTTTCATTTGAAGATTGAGGATAGTTTAATTGATGCATATGTATGCTAATTCAGCAAGAGGTGGACTTATTAAGATTGATTTTATGTACTAACTTGGCCTTGTGGTACCCAAATATTTGGTTAAACATTACTTTTGGCATATCTGTAAAGTCAAACAGATTGCCTTCTGTAATGTGGGTGGATTTTATCCAATTTGCTGAAAGCCTCACTATAACAGAACATGGAACTTCCCTTATTAAGCGTGGGCTGAAACTGTTGGACTTTTGCTATCTTCAAACTCACACTGAGTCTTGTCCCTCCCAGCTTTTGGACTTCTGAGTCTCTTAGGAGTCACCAGTTCTACTGAGTCTCTGGTTCATTGATTGAGAACTTTTCCTAGCTTCCAAAATTGCCTGAGCCAATTCCTATAATAAATTTCTTTCGATTCCTACCTATGAACATCTTTTTGGTTCTGTTTCTCTGGCTAACACTGACTAATATAAAGGTTATTTTCTTTGTCTTTAGAAGGTAACACAAGATATTTGTGTATTTGTAACACAAGATACACATATTTAGGTGTAAGTTAAGAGGTGTTGAGATTAAGAACACAGAGGCAGTCATACTAATCTATTTCTGGAATCCAAACACACCAGATAAAATTTAGGAAATTTTGCCTGAAGATGCAGATCAGCATGGCTCTCAAAACCAAGCACAATAGAACACTTAGGAGACTGAATCTTACATGACAGTGATTCTCAAAGTATGATCCAGAGATTTGTCTCATAAGCACCTGAAATGCTGGTAAGAAAAACACATTCTTGGATTCCACCCCAAACTAAATTAAAATCTCTGGTCTCGAGACTAGAAAAACTCATTTTTGACAAGTGTTTCAGGTGTACACCAAAGTCTGAGAAAAGATAAATTCATTGTTATCAAGTATTCCAGGTGCACACCAAAATCTGAGAAAAAATATACAGTAAGGCTAAGGGCTGTCTGAATGGGGTGCAGGTGGGCCTTTGTCACTAGATGTCGCCACACACATTCTAGTTCTCCACTTTGGCAAATTTTCGGCATAATAGGAAAAAAACTTTCAGCCAGCCTCCACACAGGAAAGGAAAGACAATAGTAGCAGGCTGACTAAAATGTGGCCACTGGCACTATCAGTCACCCTGAGGAAGGTCATTCCGGAAGAGGCTAAGGTTACTGCAGAGAGCAGGTGAGGATAATCCTCTGCTGAATGCCTTCACTTGCACTTTGATCCAACAAGCAATAGTGGGAAGCAATGGTGTGGATTTCCCAAGACCTAGAGGCAGTTCTGCAAGAGGCAGAGCTGTGGGGAACCCAGGGATTCTTTTTCCTTTCCAGGTGGCCCACCCTTCTGGTTAGGGTATTCACCTGTCCCCTTAAGGGTTAGGCACCCGTCACTTCCCCTAATATGAAGCAGATTCCCCATCCCCTTTTCTTCAAAAGCAATTTCTCTTCTGCCTTTCCTAGAGGACCTGGTGGTGCTACAGTTGGCTCCAACATCTGGCTCCTCCTTTCCTGTCTTCACACTGACTTAGTCCCCAAGCCTCGAATAGTACCAGAAGCAACACTTCCCTTCACCCTTTGCTTTCATCCCTGGCTCCCTGTGCCTCACATGAGCCATTTCCATGGCAGTCCTTGATCCCCTCTGTGTGTGTTCAGTGGTTAAAGCTGAAAGCACAGCTGTTCAAAAGTATCACCCCTTAACCTGGCATTAAGGATGATCACATTCCAATCCTTTGGTATAAAAGACTGACAGGTTCCTCTACTGGTGGAAGAGCACAGACATGAAAAGGAGACCTGGGTTCCACTGAGTCTCTAGAGAAGGAAGGAAGGAAGGAATATCACAAACTGAGGAAAGTGAGTGAACTGGGGAGTGTATCAGGCAGGACCCCCATGGAAAAGAAAAGGGATGCCCAAATGGGGTGACTAAAAAGAGTTTCATGAAAAAACAGGGATAAGAGAATAAGCAAGATCAGAAAAACCAAGAAGTAATGATTTACAGTTCTGTTAACAATAGGGGAGAAGAGAATAATCACCCTCTCTCTTGACTTTCTGTTGCTATATCAAAAATTGGGGGCTGGGTACTTTGCACAGAAAAGAGTCTTCTTTAGCTTGCAGTTTTGGAGGACTAAGAGCATGGTACTGGCACCTACTTAGCTCTGATGAGGGTCTCCAAGCCATATCACAACACATCAGATAGTGTCTTGGGAGAGAAGTGAGAGAGAGAGAGAGAGAGAGAGAGAGAGAGAGAGAGAGAGAGAGATATCGATCTCATAGAGAGATGATAGCATGAAAGTAAGAGCTGAGACAGCTGGCTTGCACTATAGCAACCCATTTTCATAAGAATGAAGACTAACATTAATCCCTTTCAGTGTGGAGTCCCGTTACCTAATTGCCTATCGGTAGGCCTCAACTCTTAAAAGTTCCACATCTTTCAACATTGCCACACTGGGGACTAAGCTTCTAGGACATGGATCTTTGGGGCATACACTCAAACAATACCTTCAGTGTAGCATAGTCCTATGGATGAAGGCCGAGAGGAATAAGAAGTCATTGGGTTCTGAGGAGGGAACCAAGAAAGTAAATGATCCCATCATGCCTTCCCTGACCTCTGCTTTCTCTCAACATTCTTCTCTGAGTTTGCTGTTGGGGTCTCCCAAACCCAGTGAAAACCCAGAGGACAGGTGACCCATTGATGCCAGCATAAATTTAGGCAGAAAGCTGGGCAGAAAAAATCAGGACAAAGATGCTGGGGAAACAAGAGAATATCCAATACTTTGATGCTCAATCCTTCTCTATCACCATAATGTAGGGTGGTAAATGCTAAAATATTAGAGCACAGCCCTAAAACTTACCTGCAGTGGGTATTTAAGACAGGTTCTATGCCCATTATCAACAAAGGGACTATCAACAGGTACAGTCTAGATGTCTTAGGTTCAAAGAGGAAGTATAGCAGCACATATTAGGTTGAAATTGCTGATACTTGGTTTTCTTTAAATCTACTGAATGATTCTTCTTCACTATATGAAATTGCTGGAGGAGGTGCTCACTCACAGTCTGATAGTGACTTAACAGATGACCCTCTATTATCCCTCCATTGGCTGTGGGGACTGTGTGAACTCTCCTGCCTCACTACATGCCTAGAGACCCAGAGCGTCTCATGCTTGTGTCTAGGTCCTGGGACTGAGAGGTCACAGGTTGGATTCGCACCTGGCCAGATTTGACTGAGCCCACTCAGCCACCTCACTCCATTCTTGCAACACCAAGTCCCAGGGGGGCTAGAATGTCCTATTCCAGAGACAAAGAGCTTTGATGCCATGAAATTATCTTCACATTGTTAGTCCACCCTTTTTCTCTGGTGGTTGGGTTCTGCAGTCCTGCTTTTTGTGTTCTCTGTGCACCAACCTTGAGCCCAGACAGAGCATGGTAGTCTCTTAGGGCCCAGACCAGACCACAGAATTGACTCTTTGTCCGGGGACTTAGATGTGTATCAGAAAAAGACTATAAATCTACAGAGGTGGGGGTGGTTGCTGAAATGGAGTGCTTTTGAGGCTGACTCTTGGAGGGAGGACCAAGGTCCTCTGGTTCTCCCACAGCCAGGCCAGGAGAAAACTAGAAATCATGTCCTCCATGCTTAGCACCAGCCTTACCTTTCTAAGTACCAGGGTACTTCCTTTCCTTTCCACAGCAGCTTACCTTGGACACATACACGCTAGCCCTCTGCCATGGCCCACCCGGGGGACCACAGTAGACAGCAAGAAGTATGAGTAGGGTGAGGAGGGCCTGGGCCTCCTTTGCTCAGAATGGTGTCCCATTTCTACTCAATTATAACTTTTTGTTAAAAGTATGAATGAAAACTTTATGAATTACCCTTTGATGATCCATGCAGTGATGATGAACCCCCACTTGCTGTTTGTAACACTGAACACTCTGAAAGGTTCACCATCACTACATCTAATATTTATCCAATTCTTTACATTGTAACAGAAACTTCGAGAATCAAAAGAGTATCAGCCTCTCTCAAAGAGTGAAAAGCCTTGCTCTCAGGGTCACAGCATGTTGAAGATGAAATAGGTACTGGGTACAGAAAAGTTCAACTTACACTCCCTCCACCCCATTCTTCCTCTCTTGGGGACCACCATGAGCTAGAAGAAGCCTACAAAGCAGATGCTGGGTCAGCCTGAGACCTGGGGCCACTCCTCCTATGCTCTGTTCATCTAGGTGGGTGGGCCAGCTCTCCACAAACATGCAGGGCCAGGCTGTGATACACCATAGAGGGGCCAGCTCTTCCAACTCAGAGTCTACACCTCTGAAGCCAAAACTCACAATTGTAGAATCCACAAGGGATGCTTTAGATACTCCTCCAGGAAGAGACTCCTAGGCTAGAACGGTCACCTGGGGCATCAGAGCCTCAGAGTCCAAACAATACACACACCCAGCTCAGGAAAGACACAAATGCTGCTGGGCCCAGGCCTCCAAGGGCAAAAGCTTTGGCAAGTAAAAGCAGCCACAGAGGATTAAAAGTGTGTTAAAGGCGAGCCATCCGGTCAGCCAGCTTATTAACTTGCTAATATAATAGACCAGAGGGAGAAAGTGAGGATAACAGTACAATAGCTACCATTTATTTTGTGCCAGTAACAAAGAGTAAATATTTTACAGACCTTATCTGCTTAAGTCCTAACAGCGATACAAGAGTTTGGATATTGTTTTGCTCTCCCCCAACACATTAAGAAAACAGAGAAAGATTTTGACCAGATCTACCTCAGTGGTTTTTTATTTTTCTCTTTTCCTCACACCATTTTAATTTTATTTTTATTAATAGGTATTAATTATACATACTAACGAGATTCTCCGCAGAGTCTCTGAGACACAGTGGGACAATCCTGTCTTGCAGCAGAATCCAAAGCAGACCAAGGTAGCGTTGTGAAGAGCTTGGTTTTTTTCTGTTACCCCTGATTTTAAAGGTTTATCTCACGTGAAATCTTAGCTCAAATTCTGTCTCCTTTCAGCTGCAGATCCTCACTTCTTCATTCCTTGGCTGGCTATCAGGCCGTCATTCCATCATCGTGTTTTCAGCTCCTGTGTTGTGTATGTGCTGGGCTTCATCTGAGTCATCAGCAAAATTCAAGCTTACAAGGGCTTAGAGAACCTAGAAGGGAGAGTTCTTGCTTGGAAGGGGAGATAGGAAGGCTTCCCTGAGGAGGAGGAGGAGGATATATTTTCATCAGTCTTGGAGGTATATTTGGGTTCAATGCAAAAGCACTTGTAATGTAGAAGTGGTGAAGATTTTAGGCATGTTAGAAAGCCATGTCATGGAACTTTCTCCACTAGACTTCACCAGCATGTCTTGTACGTTCACTGTGTGCTGGGCTGTGGCTATGTGGTTCCACAATACAATAGATAGTATTATACATTTTTGTGATACTGACCTGCTGCAGTGATTGATCAGAGGGCAAACAACTGCCACTCTGCTGTTCACTATGTTGCTAAGCTGTGATGTTTAGTAAGTTAGGTACATTAAATGCATTTGCAATTTATGGCTGGATTATTGGACTAACATAAGTCAAGGAGCATCTGTATTTTTTATGGGGAAGATACACCTCTAAAACTATAACAATGGTGTTACCGGGTGTGGTGACACATGTCTATAATTCTAGCACTCAAAAGGTTGATGCAGGAGAGTCACTTTGAGTTTGAGGTCAGTATGTGTGATATCGTGAGTTCAAGACCAGCCTGAACTACATAGTGAGGTCCTGTTTCAAAAAAAAACAAAAAAACAAAAAAAACCTCCACAATATCAACAGCATAACAATAAGTAAAAAATGAATCTGGAAATCCTAACTCAGATTACTGTAGTCTAAAAGTTTTCTAAGCCATGTCAGCTCAGAACACTGAACTAAAAAGAAGACTCTTTGGAGTGTCAGTAGTTTGCAGTAACTGGTATAGTCCTTCCTCTTAAGCCAGGAACTATGACTGTCCTTTGTGAAAAATAAAAATTCTGGCCTGTAACTTACAGCGGAGGCATCCTGTAAGAATCTGAGTGAAATAAAAGCTGTCTATGCATGACAGTGGCAGGCAATGCCTAGCCTATTCAAGTGGAACGTTACTGTACCAACCATCTGCTTTTTGTCACAACTAGTTCAAAAAACTAAACAATAATCCTTCCAGCAACTGGACCCAAAGGCCAGTTGCTTAATAATTGACAGCTTCCCTTACTTGCCCCTACTACCAGTTTTAGGACCAATCTGGAAAAAGTCCCAACGAATCGCATAGGATATCTCGGTTCAAGTTAGCCTACATAGAGTCTGCTCATGCCATCAGCCTCCAGAGGAAGCTCATATCTCATCTTCTCTTTTTGGCCTCTATAAAGTTTTCTGTCAGATGCTTAATGTTCCCCAATAGACACTTTTTATTTTTCTTCTGCTACTTCTTCAAACACCTTGCAGCCAGCCTTACTACAAGTACACTAAGCCATTCTGGGAGATAATTTGCTTTGGCTGTAGTGGGTTTGGGGTTCAGAAATATCTCAGTTGACTCTTCCCTGAAGCCCTCCTCAATGAAGGGATTCCCTGAAGTCCTCCTCTGAGAGAGGCTTCTCTTCTACCCATAAATAAGTAGAAAATCTGACATTGTACCTATGTGAAGCTGACTTTTTTCTGTATCATTAACAGGTCCAGTCTGTGTGCTGTCCTTCCCTAGGCTGCTTTATCCTAAAGCATCCTTTTGGATGGCATGTTCTTTCCTATTCATTATTTCTTTTTAGGTAGAATGCCTTGAACTGCTACACTAAGAGCTGGTGACATCACAGGCCATTGTTGCTGAAACCCAAGTGCAGTCAGGACTTGACTTGTAACAGACTTCTAGCATAACAAATGGCCAACAGCCAGAGCTGGTAACACTCAACGCTGCTGGCAGTAAGAGTTGCTTGAAGCTGGAGGTGGTAATACTGAAGACAGCAAAAAAGCTAGCAAGCAATTGCAGACAGTTTTGGGAATCTAAATTGCCAGAGGCCAGAAAAGTTCCTGAAGACTGTAGGTAAGCTGCTTGCTCCAAGGGCCAAGGATGGCTGCTGATACTAAAAAAGCTGAAAAATTTTCAATGAAGCCAACAATGACAAGAAGTCTAACAGAATATGTACACCAAGTGAGGTGAGCAGTTAAATAGAAGGGAAAGATACGAATTCAGCAACAGGAAAAGAAGGGATTGGCATCAATAACTTTCAAAGTGAATGGCTTCAGTTTTCCAATCAACATACAAAGACTGGCAGAAAGAATCAGAAACAAAATCCAATGGCATGCTGTATACAAGTAATACATTTAACTCAAGAGAAATTCATACACTAAAAATTACAGAATGCAAAACAATATTCTATGCAACAAGAACTTTAAAAAATCAGTTGTGGCTATCCTATATTCATTCTAATCAAAAGAGGCAAAGAAGGGAGCATTCCAACAGAAGAAAACAATTATTAAAATATATGCACCAAACAATGACACAACAAACTTCACAAAACAAGTGCTACTGGAAATATAAAGGCAATTGTACCAGGAAATTTCAATACTCCATTGTTACAAGTAGATTACTGGATAAAAAACATCAACACAGAAATATCAGCTTTGGACAAAACCTTTGAGCAGATGAACTTAATAGATGTCTACAAAGTGTGCCTCCCAACAACAGAATACATATTCTTCTCAATAGCACATGAAATGTTCTCAAAAACAGACCATGTACTAACCAATAAAGCAAGTTAAGCAAATGTAAAAGAATTGAAATTGCACTATCCATATTATCCAATCATAATCAATGAAACTAAAAATGATTGACAAAAGAAAGCACAAAAATTAAGCAAATGCATGGAAACAAAACAATATACTTTTAAATAAATAATGGGGTATAAAAGAAATCAAGGAAGAAATGACAGCTTCTAACAATAATGCCAGTACAGCATACCAAAACTAATGGGACACAGTGAAAGCAACCCTAAGAGGAAAGGTATAGCTGTGAGTGTCCACATCACACAAACAGAGCTAGTCCAATAAGTAGTCTGGCTGGCTGGTGGTGGTTGCAGTTATTGCACCGTGAGATGAGCAAGCACTGGCAAATAGGGTCCAAGATGTAGAATAGCTGTGCCTGAGGGGTGCATCTGACTGAGTTTGAGTGGGGTAGAGAGTGGAGGAGCAGCAGTGAGACAAGGAGTTGGTGAATCACTTATAAATGGCACCCGAGCAGGGACCCAAACCTCAAGTTCCAGAAGGGTGAATGAGCACTATGCTTTCATGGGCCTCGTCTTTATGAAGCAAAGTGTGCAAAGGTTGCCATAAAGGACAAATGAGTAAAATACTTTATATATTACATTGGTTAGAACAAAAATTAGGATGAATGGGTTCCAAAAGAAGACTATTCAAATATTTGGACACCAATCTGCAGAAACAGCAAGAACTTCAAAAAGGCAATCAGGAGAATTATGCAGAAGAAAAAATGAGAAGGGTTGCTCCAGGAAAGAAGTCATCTGGTCTGCAACAGAAAAATATCGAAGTGAAAACAAAAAAAGACAAACTAAAAACCCCTGGTGATGGAGACAGGGGCAGTACCAGTGAGACCCCTCAGCCTCCTTGGAAGACGAGGACCTGGATAGATTCTACTGTTGTTAATGAAGAAGAGAGTTGAAGTTAAAGTAAAAATCCCTGAAGAGCTAAAACTATGGGCTGTTGATGACTGGGACTTAATTACCAGACAGAAATAGCTCTTTTATCTTCCTGTCAAGAAGAATGTCAATCCCATTCTAAAGGACTGTGAAAATTATAAGAAATCTCAAGGAAACACAGATAATAAGGAGTACACTGTTAATAAGGTTGTAGCAGAGATAAAAGAATACTTCAGTGTGACACTGGGCACTCAGCTCCTCTACAAGTTTGAGAGACAACTGCATGCTGAGATCCTTGACAACCATCTGGATGTGCCCATGCCTCAGCTATATAGAGCACCACAGCTACTGAGATCATTTGTATAAAATGGAGTATTGTTGGCTTATACACCTCTGGATGAGAAGAGCCCTGCTTTATTACTGAATTATCTTTGTGACTTCCTCAAGTATCTGGTGAAGAATTCTCAACTTTGCTAAGTGCCAGTGATTATGAAGTGGCCCCTCCTGAGTATCATCACAGAGCATTGTGAGACACTCTCACTCATGTTTGGATCTCCGTCAACCCACTTTTGCTCTTCATCTTTCTCTTGTACAAATGATATACTTTGAAGGTGTTAGTGTATAACAGTTGGTGAGGTTTTTGTTTGATTTTAAACAGAGAAAATAAAAAGGGTTACAGCTCCTTTTTCCTTTCTTTTTTCTCTATTTCAAACTCGCTACTAGTGTATTTAGTGATGGACAATAAAAATACATGGCTTTATTGCCTAGCTGGTAAAGTTACTTTTGAATGCTTGTGGTTCTATTTCTTTGACATTATGCACTGGAAAAGCTACTTTTTGAATGCTTGTGGTTCTATTTCTTTGACATTATGCACTTTCATAGTATGTGTTAGTGTGTGTGACAAAATGCTTTCATTTCTAGTGCCAAAGGTTCGATTCAGAGTATATAACTGAATGCATTCATTTATTTGTGCTCTATTTTAAATGGTACTTAAAAAGCTCATCCTTATCAAGTCATCCATGTTGTTCCTTAGGCATTTTATCTTTATTCAGACTCTTAAAAATGATGAATTATTTCATCCTTTTTGTATTTGTATCTAATGAGTATTTTAATAGTATAGATGCAATGTATTTTGTACATAGTTTCTGCAAAAGGCAATCTTTTAGGATTTTTTTTCAGATCTTCAATAAATTTATTTCTTTAAATAAAAAACAAATAACCTAATGATGCGCCTCAAGGTCCTAGAAGATCAAGAATAATCTAAACCCCAAAATACTGAAAAAGGAAATTATAACTATCAGAGGAAATGAAATTAAGACAAAGACCTCCAAAGAATTACGAATCAACTGGTTCTTTAAAAGAATAAGCAAAATATACAAATTCTTAGCCAGTGTAACTGAGAAAAAAATTTAAATCAATACAATTAGAAATAGAAAAGCTGAAATCACAGCAGTCTCTGCCAAAATAATAAAAAAAGATTATTAACAACACTTCACAAATCTGTATGTCAGTAAATTGAAGAATTGAGAAGAAATGTCTAGATTCCTAGATGTATATGAATCACCAAAACTGAACCAAGAAAATGTAAATCTCTAATAATTCGGTAACAGGAAATGAAATTGAAGCTGTAATTATAACCTACCAACTCAGAAAAGCCCAGGTCCAGATAGCTTCACTACTAAATTCTACAATAACACTGAGAGCAATCTAAGACCAATACTCCTCAAGCTGTTTTATAAAATTGAAAGAAAGGGAGTATAATTCAAGTCATTCCTGGAATCAAGCATTACCCTGATTCCAAATCAGAGAAGGGTTCAATAAAGAGAGAATTATGGATCTATCTCTTTAGCAGATATAGATATAAAAAATCCTCATGAAGATACTGGAAAACAACTGCTTCCTGGTTGCCGCAGATAACAGCTTTCCTCTGCCAGTTCCTTCCACCAAGCCCTTCTGCTATGGAACCAGCTGGCTTCAGACTGAAAATGAATCCAAAATAAACGTCTCTTTTTTAAGTTGTTGTTGATGAATTTTGTGTCTCAGCAACAAGGAAGATTTGAAAGCCACTGTGCACAGTCTGAAGGAAGATTTGCTGGTTCAGGTGTAGGCAGTCAACAAAGACAAGGTAGAGGGAGCTGGCTTATCTGTAAAATTCTTGCATTTTTGACTTCCAGGAAGATGGTGGAGTGGTAAGTAGCAGAGAAAGAGCCTCTCTGACATTTGCTACACAGACACTGGAATATAGCAACGTAAAAAGAGAAGGACCCAGGAAGGATCTAAAGTGAGAGTTGAAGACCTCCAGGAGAATGAGAAAGAAACTTCAACAGAGCAGAAGGAAGTAGCAGGCAGCACCTTCTCCTTGAGTCAGAACTCACTGTGTAGGGGAAATGGTTCAAACCTGTGGACACATGATGACTACTGAGAGGTCTCCATGGAGTGGTGCAGCAGTGCAACAGAGGAGTGGATGCCATGGGCTGCACAAGCCAATAAGTGGAGCAGATTTGGCATTCCTGAAGGAGAGGGTGATTGGCTGGGAGCCATCTTGGAGAGGGACCAACTGAGCTTGGAACTCGGAACTGTTGGTTCCATCTAACAGCTTCATGAATCCCAGCAGAATGAATCTACTAGGTAAGGCAAACAAACAGAGGGTAAAAAAGGAAGCCAACAACAGAAAAATAACATGATGAGTATAAGTCAATATATATCAGTTATAACCATCAATTCACCAATCAAAAGACACAGGCTGGCAGAATGGATCAAGAAGCAAGAGTCAACAATATGCTATATATAAAAAAAACACATTTAATTCAAAAAGAAATTCATAGTTAAATGTCAAAGGATGGAATAAAACACTCCATGTGACAGGAACCTGGAAAAAAAAAAACAGGAGAATCAACTCTATTTGGAGACAAAGTGAATTTCATGGTGAGGGTGATTAAGAGGGATAAAGAAGGTCACTACATCCTTGTAAAGGGAATATTCCAAGAAAAAGAGATGATAATCATAAAATATATGCACTCAACTACATGAAACAAATATTAATGGACATGAAAAATCAAAAAAGCACTAATATAATTGTACTGTGGGATCTCAATACCTCACTGTCACAAAAAGATCAATTAGAAAAAAATCAACAATGAAATAATAGAATTGAACTAAGCTTTTGAACAAATGGATTTAGTAAATGCCTACAGAGTGCCCCCCTACATCAGAATATACATTTTTCTCAGTTGAACACAGTATGGTTTACAGACTAAACCCCATACTAGTTCAGAGAACATGATTAAATAAATGCAAAGGAATTAAAATTATGCATGTGATCAGACCATAGTACAATGAAATTGAAAAATTAGTGGCAAATGAGATCAGAACAACTTCAGAAGCAGATGGAAATTAAATAACACCTTGCTAAACAACCCATAGGTCACAGATGAAATTAAAAAGGAGATTAGACAGTCTCTACAATTAAGTGAGTGCTGATAAAACATACTAGACACAATGGAACCATCCCCAAGAAGGAAATTGATAGTCACGAATACCTATCTCAGAAAAATTGAGTGAACTCAAATAAGCAACTACTCAATGTTGAACTTCAAGCTTCTAGAAAAGGAAGAGCAGGCCAAGTTCAAAGCTCATACAAGAGAGAAATTATGAGGATCAAAACAGAAACTAATGCAATGGAGACTAAGAAAACAATGCAAACAATCAATGAATTGAAGAGTTGGTTGTTTACAAGATTAAATAAAATTGACACACCCGTAGCCAACCTTATCAGAAAAAGGAAAGACAAGACTCATATCCATGTAGTTGGAAATAAAAAGGTCAAAAATCACAATGGACTCTTCATAAATTCAGAAGATCATGTATATCACATTGAAAGTTGTACTATAGTAAGATGGAAAGTGCAGAAGAAATGGATATATTCCTAGATTTATGTGAATTACCAAAACTGAAGCAAGAAGATATAAAAATCCTAAATAAGCCAATATCAATCAATGAAATCAAAGATGTGATTAAAAGCCTGCCAACAAAGAAAATCCAGCCCTGGTTAATTTATTGCTGAATTCTACAGGAAATTTAGAGAAGGTATAACACCACTACTCCTCAAACTCTTTAATGAAATTGAAAGGGAAGCAATATTCCCAAGTTTGTTCCTGGAAACAAGCATTACTCTGATATTCAAACCAGAGAAAGACCCAAACAAAAAAGAGATCTACAGGCCAATCTCTCTACCAAATATAGATGGAAAAATTCTTAGTAAGATGCTAGCAAACATAATACAGAAAATAATCAAGATTATACACCATGAGCAAGTAGAATTCTTCCCAGTGATGCAAGAATGTATCAACATACACAAATCAATAAATTTAACATGCCATATTAATAGAACCAAGGTCAAAAAGCATATGCTCATCTCAATAGGTACGCAAAAAGTTTTTGACAAATTCCAGCACCACTTATGATAAAATCCTTACTGAAAAAATTAGAATAGCTGGTCTTTATCTCAATCTGATAAAAGCCATCTATACAAATCAACACCCAATATCATTCTGACTAGATAAAACCAGAAAGCTTTCAATTTAAATTTAGGGACAAGACAAAGATGTGCACTGCAACCCCTCTTATCCAGTATAGTTCTAGAAACTTTACCCAGAGGAATTAGAGCCAAGAAAGAAATAAAAGGAATAAGGATAAGAAAGGAAGAAGTTAAATCGGCATTATTCATGAGTGATCTGATGCTTTCCATAGCAGACCCTAAAGACTCTTAGATTTCTCCAAAAGACTTTTAGATTTACTAACCAATTTCTTTGGCATGGCTGGATACAAAGTCAACAATAAAAAATCAATAGCCTTTCTGTACATTAATAACAAACTCACCAAAAGAGAAATTAGGGCAACAAAAGTTCTCACAATAGCATCCAAAAAAGTTAAATACATAGGAATCAAACTAACAAAGGAAGTAGAAGACCTCTACATTGAAAACTACAGTACTCTGAAAAAAGAGAACGAAGAGAGTATCAGGAAAGGGAAAGATATCCCTTGGGTTGGAAGAACTAATATAGTGAAAATGTCCATACTTCCACAATTATCATGCGATTTCAATCAAAATTCCAACAGCATATCTCATAGAACTAGAGAAAACAACCCTAAAGTTCATTTGGAGCCAGAAAAAACCTAGAATAGCAATGGTAATTCTGGGAAACAAAGGCAAAACAGAGGGCACCACAATCCCAGAATTGAAATTATGCTCAAATTCACAGTGCTACCATAAAAAGAGCATGTAACAGAAAAAAAAAAATCAGACCTGAGAATCAGTGAAATAGGTTGGAAGATGGAGAAACAAATCCATAACAAAGGGGCCAAACATGTTCTCTGGAAGAAAACCTCTTTTAAAAATAGTGATGCAAAAATTGGCTTTCTACATGCCAAGGATTAAAATTAAATCCATATGAAATGGATCAAAGATCTAAATATTTAGACAGAAAAGATTAAATCTGTTGGGAGATACAATACACTATACTACACTACACTACAAAACTCTTGAAAACATTATGCAGCCAAAGATTTTATGAACAAAATCCTGATCACATGGGAACTGTTACAAAGAATCAACAACTGAGATATAATTTTATTAAAAACGTTTTGCACAGCAAAAGAAACCACCAGAAGAGTGAAGAGACAAGTCACAGTAGGGAAAAATATTTTTCCAGCTCTTCCTAAGACAAAGAACTACTCTCTAAAATATATAAAGAACTAAAACAACAGAAACCGAAATTCCCAAGTGTAAAGACCCAATCCAAAAATGAGCACCTAAAATGAATATACATTCTCAGATGAAGAAATACACACAGCAAATAAATACATAAAAAAATTTCAATATCACTTGTTATTCAAGAGATGCAACTTAAAACAATGCTAAAATTCCATCTCATCCCAGAAAGCATGGTTATTATTAAGAAATCAACAAATTAATCATGGCAGGGATGTGGGGAACAGAAACTCTTTTCCAGTGTTAGTGGGGGTGTAGACTGGTGCAACCATTGTGGAAGTCAGTGTGGATATTCTTCAAAAACTGGGACTGTTCATTTCCTTCAACCCTACTATTTCTCTTCTTGGTACCTTCCTGAAAGAAGTAAAAGTACCACATCACAGCAATAGATATACATTCATGTTTATAGTGACACAGTTTGTAATAGCAGTCTTGGAAACAGTCCAAATGTTCCTCAACTGGTGAGTGAATAAAGATGTGGTTTTTTTTTTATGCAATGGAGTACTATTCTGCCAGAAAGAAGGCTAAGTTCAAGAAATTTCTAGGCAAACAGGTGCACCTTGAGATCAAACTCTTTTTTTTTTTTTTTTTTTTTTTTTTTTTTTTTTTTATTTTTTTTTTTTTATTTAAGAGGAAAAAGAGAAAAACACAAAACAAGACAAAGCAGTGTAAGGTTACACATAATACAGAACTACAAAAAAAAAATAAACATAACAGTAAGAAATCACCTGTTAATAGATTACATAATATCATCTTGGAAATAGTTGCTCAAATCACAGTATCAAAGAATACAAAGTAGACATTCAAACGGAGAGACTGCAAACAGCTGTGTTCAATGATCCAAAAACATTAATATAGTCAGCTATTTAACATCCCTAAACACACTTGTTGTTATATCCGTTAGAGCTCTTTTTTTTTTTCCCTCCCTCTCTTTTTTATAACAAAATTTACACATTTTGGATTTTATTACTCCTCAGTTCTCATTACTCTCTTGGGGGGGAGATAATAAAGTCAAATATGGCAAAACAAAGCTGTAAGTCCAAACCAAGGATAGACATAGTACATGATGTAGAACAGAGTACAAGGTCATCAACAATGGTTATCAACATTGTCTCTTGTTTCCTTAAAAGGAATTGTCTATCTCATTAGATATTATAAAGTTGGACAAAACAGTGGAGAACAAGACCAATAAAACTTAGGCATTGTGAACATTGCAGGACTTCCAAAGGAGACAATAGTCAAACCAGAATGGGCATCTTTGTGAATCTTATTGCCTTCAAATTAGTTGCCTATACCTTCAAACTTGCTACTGTCGCACAGAATGGAACAGAGTCTAATCAGTCAAAACAAGATCTTGGGAGTATTACAGGACTTCAAAACAAGTTAATAGGAGATCAAAAAGAGTTACTACTATATATCCTAATTTTTTAAGTTTTTCCCTTAATTAAAATAAACATAAGAAATAGCTAAATAATTTTTTTTTTAAAGAATAGTAGTTACCATAGTGTCTGTCTTTTTCCTTAAAATATTTGGATAAAACTTCATATACTATAGCTTCAAATATTTCCATATCAAAAAGCCCAGAGTAAAGCCTTTCTAATTAATAAGTGAAAATTTTATAAGGCTTCAAGGCCACATAATGGGGAATCATGATTATCACATATTTTTATATATTTGAATCATTACTTACATTAGGGAAACTATTCGGTATTCATACATGCGAGATTGATTTATTTCACTTATGAGTATGGTCTCAAGCTGCGCCCATTTATTGATAAATATCTCAATGCAATCCTTCTTTATAGCTGAATAATACTCCATTGTATAGAAATACCACAACTTTTTTATCCATTCCTCAGTTGATGGACACTTGGGTTGTTTCCAAGATCTGGCGATTACAAATTGTGCTGCTATAAACATAGGTGCACATATATCCCTGTGGTATGATGCTTTCAGTTCTTCTGGGAATATGCCTAGAAGTGGAATAGCTGGAATAAATGGGATTTCCAATCCCAACTTTTTGAGAAACCTCCAGACAGATCTCCACAAAGGCTGTACCAGTCTACACTCCCACCAACAGTGCAGGAGAGTTCCTTTTTCCCCACAGCCTCTCCAGCATTTGTTGTTGTTGGTTTTCTTGATCCTGGCCATTCTTTCAGGAGTGAGATGGTATCTCAGTGTGGTTTTAATTTGCATTTCTCTAATGGCCAATGATGATGAGCATTTTTTCATGTATTTATTTGCCATTTGCATTTCTTCATCTGAGAATTGCGTATTCATCTCAGATGCCCATTTTTGGATTGGATCTTTGAATTTTGAAGGTCTGAGTTTTTTTAATTCTTTATATGTTTTAGACAAGAGGCCCTTGTCTGAGAGAGAGTTCACTAAAATCTTTTCCCAGTTTGTGGGTTTTCTTTTCACTATGCTGGAGATTTCTTTTGACATGCAAAAACTTTTTAATAAGAAGAGGTCCCAGTTATTGATTCTGGGAAGTATTTCCCGTGCAGTTTGAGTCCTATTCATGAATTCTCTACCTACTCCTATGCCTCCAAGGTTTCTACCCAATTTGTCTTCCAATAGATTTAGCGTTTCTGTTTTAATATTCAGATCTTTGACCCATTTAGATTTTAATTTAGTACATGGTGATAGACATGGGTCTAGCTTTAGTTTTTGGCAAATGGAGAGCCAGTTTTTCCAGCACCATTTATTAAAGAGACTGTCGTTCTTCCAGTGAACCTGCTTGGCTCCTTTATCGAAGATAAGGTGGTTGAGTGTGTTTGTAGTTGTGGTTGTATCTTCTAATCTATTCCATTGATCTTCAGCTCTGTTTTGATTCCAATACCATGTTGATTTTACTACTGTTGCTTTGTAGTATAATTTCAAGTCAGGGATTGTGATGCCTCCTGCTTTGTCTTTGCTGCTTAGAATTGCTTTTGCGATTCTAGGTCTCTTCTGGTTCCAGATGAAATTTAGGAGTGATTTCTCTAGATCTATAAGGTATGTTGATGGTATTTCTATTGGGATTGCATTGAATCTGTATAAGAGTTTTGGGAGAATGGCCATCTTCACAATGTTTGTTCTTCCTATCCATGAGCAAGGGATGTCTTTCCATTTTCTGAGATCATCTTCAATTTCCTTTTTCAGTGTAATATAGTTTTCACTGTATAAGTCTTTCACTTCTTTTGTAAGAGTAATTCCTAAATATTTCATTTTTTTGCTTGCTAATGTGAATAGACCAGTTTCCCTTATTTCCCTCTCTGTGGTTTTGTTGTTTGTGTATAGGAATGCTATTGATTTCTGAGTATTGATTTTGTATCCAGCCACATTACTGAATTTATTTATTGTATCTAAGAGTCTTTCAATGGAGCTTAGGGGGTCTTCTATGTAGAGTATCATGTCATCTGCAAACAATGACAACTTAACTTCTTCTTTTCCTATCTTTACCCCTTTTATTTCTCTTTCTTGCCTAATTGCTCTGGCTAGTACTTCCAGTACTATATTAAATAGGAGTGGTGATAAAGGACATCCTTGTCTTGTGCCTGATTTTAAAGTAAAGGCTTTCAATTTTTGGCCATTTAGTATGATGCTGGCTGTTGGTTTGTCATAAATGGCCTTTATTATATTGAGGTAAAGACCATCTATTCCAATTTTCTGTAGAGTTTTTATCATGAATAAATGTTGGACCTTATCGAAGGCTTTTTCTGCATCTATAGAAATGATCATGTGATTCTTATTTTTGGCTTTATTGATATGGTGAATTACATTTATTGATTTGCGTATGTTGAACCATCCTTGCATTCCTGGGATGAATCCCACTTGGTCATGGTGTATAATCTTCTTGATGATTTGCTGGATCCTATTTGCCAATATTTTATTGAGGATTTTTGCATCTGTGTTCATTAGGGAGATCGGTCTATAGTTCTCTTTTTTAGTTGGGTCTTTCTCAGGTTTTGGTACTAGAGTGATATTTGCTTCCAGGAATGACTTAGGCAGGATTGCTTCCCTTTCAATTTCATTGAATAGTTTGAGGAGTGTCGGCATTAGGTCTTCTTTGTATTTCTTGTAGAATTCTGCAGTGAATCCATCTGGGCCTGGGCTCTTCTTGGTGGGTAAGGACTTAATTACATTTTCAATTTCAGTAACCGAGATTGGGTTATTCAACAGTTTTACATCCTCTTGATCTAGCTTTGGCACTTCATATGCTTCTAAGAAACTGTCTATTTCTTCTGTGTTATCAAACTTTTGAGAGTAGAGGTTTTCAAAATAGGTGTTGATGATCTTCTGTATTTCTATTGGGTCTGTAGTGACTTCTCCTTTTTCATTTCTTATTGCATGAATTTGAGCTTTTTCTTCCCTTTTTTTAATAAGGTTGGCTAGGGGCTTATCGATTTTATTTATTCTTTCAAAGAACCAACTCTTTGATTTGTTGATCCTTTGGATTGTTTTCTTAGTCTCTATTGCATTGATTTCTGCTCTGATTTTTATAATTTCCTCTCTTCTTTTGGCTTTGGGCTTGACTTGCTCTTCCTTTTCTAGCTGTTTGAGGTGTAGCATCAAGTTATTTATTTGTATTCGTTCTGTTTTCCTGATGTGGGAACTCAGTGCAATAAATTTTCCTCTCAGAACGGCTTTCATTGTATCCCACAGATTCCGGTAAGTTGTATCTGCATTTTCATTTTCTTTTAGGTATTGTTTGATTTCTTCTTTAATTTCTTCTGTGACCCACTGATTACTCAAGAGTGTGTTATTCAGTTTCCATGTGTTTGTGGGATTTTTGCGGTATCTTTTATCATTAATTTCTAATTTCAGAGCGCTGTGATCCGATAACATGCAAGGGATGATTTCAGCTCTTTTGCACTTGTTTAAATATGTTTTATGAGCTAATATATGGTCTATTTTAGAAAATGATCCATGTACTGCTGAGAAGAATGTGTATTCTGATGTTGTTGGGTGGAACATTCTGTATATGTCTATCAAACCCATTTGTTCACAGGTATGATTCAGTTCTGTTATTTCTTTACTCATTTTCTGTCTGGTCGATCTGTCCCTTGGTGTCAATGGCGTATTAAGGTCTCCCGTTACAATTGTGTTACTGATAATTTGAGTTTTCATTTCTGTTAATAATTGTTTTATATAACTGGGCGCTCTGGAGTTTGGTGCGTATATATTTAAGATAGTTATCTCTTCCTCTTGGAGTTTTCCCCTTACGAGTATGTAGTGACCTTCTTTGTCCTTTATGGTCATTGTTGGTTTAAAGTTCACGTTGTCTGCAAACAGAATGGCTACTCCTGCCTTTTTTTGGATTCCTGCTGCATGAAGAATTGTTTTCCATCCTTTGACTTTCAGTCTGTGAGTATCCTTCTGGGTTAGATGGGTTTCCTGTAAACAGCATATGGTTGGATTTTGTTTCTTGATCCATTCTGCTAGTCTGTTTCTTTTGATTGGTGCATTGAGACCATTTACATTAATGGTTATTACTGTTAAATGTTGTTTAATTGTAGGATTCTTATCTCTCTGCTGTTGCATCTTTATCTTTCGGTTCTGTTTAATTATTTGCTTTGCTTAGTGGTTTTTTCCTTTGTGTATCTAAACTGTCTTTCAATATTTTTTGCAGGGTTGGTTTGGTGTTCATGAAGTTCTTCAGCTGTTCTTTGTCATGGAAGTTTCGTATTTCACCATCTATTTTAAATGATAGTGTTGCAGGATATATCAGTCTAGGTTGGAAATCATTTTGCTTTAGGATCTGGAATACTTCACTCCATGCTCTTCTTGACTTTATTGTTTGTGCTGAGAAGTCTGCTGTGATTCTGATAGGTTTTCCTTTATAAGTGATCTGTCTTTTCTCTCTGACAGCTTTTAATAATCTATTCTTGTGTTGGATTTCTGGGATGGTGATTATTATATGTCTGGGTGTAGTTTTATTTTGGTTATGACTATTTGGAGTTCTATATGCTTCACTGATCCTGATGTCAGTTTCTGATCTCATGCTTGGGAAGTTTTCAGCTATTGCTTCTCTAAATATCCTCTTGATATCCTTTATGTTGTCTCCTTCTTTTTCATTAATCCCTATCATTCTTATGTTATTCTTCTTTGCATCATCTTGCAGTTGTTGAATTGTTATTTCCTGATTCCTTGTTATTTTTAAAAGATCTTTCCTTTCCTGTTCACTTGCTGCAATCCTGTCTTCAAGGTCTGAAATTCTGTCTTCACTTTCATTAAGGCGGTTTTTACAACTTTCAGTGGAGTTTTTTATTTCCTGTATATCTCTGTGCATCTGCATTATGTATTCTGTTTGTTTCTTATATTGCTCGTCTAGGGATTCTATCTTTTTGTTTAATTCCTCCAATTTTTTATCTGTGTTTTCTTTAGACATATTTAGAATCTCTTTCATTTCTTTTATCATTTCTTCTTTTATCTGAGAAATTATTTCGAGTTTGAATTTCTTTAAAGCTTCCTGGAGTTGCTTGTCAACTTCAGTAGCTATTGTGTCTAATATATGAGGAGGATGGGATATATTTTCTTCTAAATACACTTCTCCTAGGGTTTCCTGAGTTGGGCTGGAGGTTTGAGGTTGTAATTTGGTCTTTCGTTTTGTCATTTTCCTATATTTCTGTGTTTCAAGTGTTATTTGAAAGCCTCCTCAGGATCTGTTGAAAATCCCCTTCTATGTTTGCAGCTACTGAGACTCTGGCACCCCTCTACCCCAGGCCATTGGGCCTGCAGAACCAATGGCCCTTCTCTGCTTGATCAGAACTCCGCGGTTCCAGACAAGCTGGGCCTCAGGGACACTGTGCACCCACCTGCCCCTTGGTAGATCCACAGCTCTTGGATCGCAGCCGGGTTAGGGTACTCACCACAGACCGCAGTGCCTCAGGAGCCTGTGATCCCTCCCTGCTTGCAGAGATATCCACAAACCTCCAGACAAAGGAAGGGCCTCCTGCGGGCACTCCGGATCTACCCCGCTCCTCCTCTGCACGCAGATGGCTATGCGCGGCTGGGCTCAGGCCGAGGTGCCTCAGGAACCCGGGACCCCTCCTCCTCCAGACAAAGGAAGGGGCCTCTGCAGGCGGCTCCGGGTCCGCGCAGCTCCTCCTCCGCACACCGATGGCCAGGCGCTGCTGGGTACGGGCCGAGGTGCCCCAGGAACCCGGGACCCCTCCTCCTCCAGACAAAGGACGGGGCCTCTGCAGGCGGCTCCGGGTCCGCGCAGCTCCTCCTCCGCTCACCGAAGGCCAGGCGCGGCTGGGCACGGGCCGAGGTGCCCCAGGAACCCGGGACCCCTCCTCCTCCAGACAAAGGACGGGGCCTCTGCAGGCGGCTCCGGGTCCGCGCAGCTCCTCCTCCGCTCACCGACGGCCAGGCGCTGCTGGGTACGGGCCGAGGTGCCCCCGGAACCCGGGACCCTTCCTCCTCCAGACAAAGGACGGGGCCTCTGCAGGCGGCTCCGGGTCCGCGCAGCTCCTCCTCCGCTCACCGAAGGCCAGGCGCGGCTGGGTACGGGCCGAGGTGCCCCAGGAACCCGGGACCCCCCCTCCTCCAGACAAAGGACGGGGCCTCTGCAGGCGGCTCCGGGTCCGCGCAGCTCCTCCTCCGCTCACCGACGGCCAGGCGCTGCTGGGTACGGGCCGAGGTGCCCCCGGAACCCGGGACCCTTCCTCCTCCAGACAAAGGACGGGGCCTCTGCAGGCGGCTCCGGGTCCGCGCAGCTCCTCCTCCGCTCACCGAAGGCCAGGCGCGGCTGGGTACGGGCCGAGGTGCCCCAGGAACCCGGGACCCCTCCTCCTCCAGACAAAGGACGGGGCCTCTGCAGGCGGCTCCGGGTCCGCGCAGCTCCTCCTCCGCTCACCGACGGCCAGGCGCTGCTGGGTACGGGCCGAGGTGCCCCCGGAACCCGGGACCCTTCCTCCTCCAGACAAAGGACGGGGCCTCTGCAGGCGGCTCCGGGTCCGCGCAGCTCCTCCTCCGCTCACCCTGAGATCAAACTCTTAAGTGAAATAAATTGGTCATGCATGTGTTAATACCACATAGTTTCTCTAGTGTGCTAAACTGAAAGTGTAAATAAGACAAAAAATGAAATAGAAAGAAAATATTCAAATGAGGAGGGGAACAAGAAAGGAGACAGCAGGAAAGGAAAGAAAGGAAAAGTAAAAATCAAAACAGAAAAGAAGGAAAAAATAGAAACAAAGCTTTTGTAAATGGGGAAGGGTAAAAGATTTGAAGAGCGTGTAGAGGAAGGGCAAAAAGAGAAACAAGTTACACCATGCATGTGTACAAATCCTCTATGATAGGTGTAATCATTTTGTATATATATAATTTTATATATCTAAAATAATCTGATTGGAAAGAAAAAAGATACAAATATAATGATACCATGAATCATCAAAAACATCATATATCATGAACAGTGAGGCTCCATATCAAGGATTCAAGGATGGTTCTACATAAGCTAGGCAGATAGAATAGAGGGTGCAGAAACAACTCCAAGCACATTCAACTATTTTATGTTTGATAAAGAGGCCTAAAATTTATACTGGAGGAAAGATATCCTCTTTAATAAATGATGCTGGAAAAAGTGACTTTCCAAATTTGAATCTGGACTCAAATCTCACACTATGTACTAAATTAAAATAAAAGTGGATCAAAGAACTAAATGTTAAGACAGAAACATTTAACCTGCCTCAAGATAAAATAGGTGAAACTTTTTTTATTTTTAAGAGAATAAAACAGCAAAATCAAACAAAGTCAATTAAAAAAAACAGTGTAAGTGACACAGGACTTTAAAACAATAGAAAGTCAACAATGGTAACTATAATGCCTCCTGCTATCATTAAAATAGCTGTAGATAAATTCAGACATAGTAAAAAATCAAGCAAAACAGAAAAACAGAACCAATCAAAACAAAACAATGGATGCAATACAAGACTTCCAAATAAGATAATAGTAAATCCAAAATGGCTATCATAATATATCTTGCTATCTTCAAAAGCACTGCCCATGCTATCAGACACAATAAGATCAAACAGAACAAAACAGAACAAAACCCAACCCAACAAAACAATGAAAATGATACAGGACCTCAAAACAAGACAATTAGAAATCAACAATGGGCAGCACCTTCAGAAGGAGATCACCCCATAGATGCTACATTGCATATTATTATCCTCTGAATAGATGATCAGACCACTGGTTTTAGATGTGCAGCCAGTGACATTACACTACACTACATTACATTACACTACACTATACTACACTACACTACAAACACTAAACACTACAAGCATTAAATTGTATCCCACCCCAATACCTCTAGATCAACTGGTTATTTATGGCAGGGGTGGGGGGTTGGCTGTTCTTGTTTACCAGTCCATGAACTGGAAGGGGCTGGCATCTTGCTCTCCCTACAGTGGCCCACACATGGCACCAATTCACGGGGAGGGCTTGCTTCTTGGTGACTTCTTATTCTCTTCCCCCACAGTCCACAAATGGTGTTGCCTCACAGAAAAAGGTTGATATCTCTGAAACTCTTGAAGTCATAGGCACAGGCAAAGACTTTCTGAACAGAACCCCAGTTGCACAGGAAATAGTACTGAGAATCAATAAATGAACAGTGTATTAAAAAGTTTTTGCACAGCAAAGGAAACAACCAAGAGAGTGAAGAGACAATGTATAGTACGAGAAAAAAAATTACCAGCTATTCCTAGATACTAGAGGACTAGTATCTAGAATATATAAAGAGCACAAAACTAGCCCCCCCCATAAACGGCCCACTCAAAAAATGGGCATCTGAAGTGAATAGACACTTCACAGAAAAAGTATAAATGACCAATAGATACATGAAGAAATGTTCCACATTGCTGATCTTTAAAGAACTACAAATTAATTCAATACTGAGATTGCATCATAAAGCAATTAAATAATAAGAGCTGGTGAGACTAGAGAAGAGGAACCTATCTACATGGATGGTGGGAATGCAGACTAACACAACCACTATGAAGATCAGTATGGAAATCCTCCCCCAAAACAAATAAATAAATAAATGTAGAAATTTCTTTTTGCCCAATTATTCCCTTTCTTGGTGTCTTTCCAAGGGAGTTAAAGACATTAGATTACAGTGATATATACATATCCATATTTGTAGCAGCACAATTCATAGTACTTATATCATGGAAGCATCCTATATACCCATAAACAGGTGAATGGATAATGAAAATGTGATATTCACACACAATGGAGTACTGCTCTGTCATAACAAAAGATAAACTTGAGCTATTAGTAGGAAAATACATGCACACTGAGCCCATAATGTTAAGTGAAATAAATCAGGTACACAAATATCATATGTATTCTCTTTCATGAGAAACATAAATCATAAATAAGAACAAAACAAGAGATATATGAAGTAGAGAAATAGATCTTTGTGAAATGGGAAGGAGTCAAGATATGAATCAACAATGGTTGGTTTTCCCAGGTTGGTCTCATGGCTGATGGGTCCTTTGAATAATCCTCCATTTACTTCCTGATATTCAGGGTATGTCCTTGAGGACATGATGAAGGGGTAAGATGGGTCTGGGCATGTTTAAAGAACAACTGCCATGTTTGTAACTTTGCAAAGATAAAAATTCAAGTGGATTAGGACCTGAGCTCAGGTAGAGCTATGCCTGTGCTTCAGAGGTTTAACAGAGGGATTCAACACCCATAAAGATTGGGGGTTGAGTGGATTAGTATATTGCATTCGTGACATTATGTGATAAAGGATGAGGGAGATACTGGAGGGGGCTTTACAGTTCCAGTCCAGGGACTCTCATTACCGAATACAGGAAAAGGGGAATCAGACCAAGTTACCAATTCCAGTTAAGGGACAGTTTGTCTCAAATGGGGACTTCCAATTTTATTGTACAACTAACTATGGTAAGTGAGACCAGAACAAGGATCTCAAGGGTCTTTACAGATCCCATGCATTGAATAACTTCATCAGTTCAGTGAATCATCTTCTCAAAGCTTCTGTGGGGCTAAAAGCCTCTGGAGCCTGAGTTGTCTGGGGCAACAGAAACAGAAGTTGGTTGTTATTCTTTTCCATGTAGAGATCTTGCATCTGTGGGGTTGAATTTCTTCCTCCAAGGCCATGATAGGGTTTCACCAACAGTGCTGGCAACCAACCTTCTGTAATGACATGCAAGCAAACCCTTGATTCCTTGTTAAAAGAGGAACAGGGCTTTTTTAGAGCCCTGAGTTAGCATCCTTCCATAAGACTAAATGTTGATCTGTTTGATTGGACTCAGTAGTCCAGTGTCATTCTGCTAGGATGTAGCTTTGATTATTAATAGTGAAAAAATTAAGAGTTTTAAAGGGTTATATGGGCTGGGCATGGTAGCACATGTCTGTAATCCCAGAACTAGGGAGGCTGAGGCAGGAGGATCACTGTGATTTTGAGACCAGCCTTGGCTACACAGTGAGTTCAGGGATTTACCTGAACTGCCTAGCAATAACCTGTCTCAAAAAGCTAAAAACAAATATTAAAATAAAAATAAGAATTTATGTAGCTACATTCAAGGATCTGATTTTCTTATACTTCACCCTCTTTGTTTTTAAACATATTTTAAAATATTTGATGGGCTCTTTCAACTAGTTCTTGGCCTTAAAGATTATAGAGAATGTAAATTATATGTAAAATGTTACATTCTTATGGAAAAATGTTTGAAAATTAGAAGCAAAAGCAGGCAGTCGTGAGTTCGATCCCCAGTACCGATAAAAAGGAAAAAGACAAAAAAAAAAAAAAAAAAAAAAAAAAAAAAAACGAAAATTAGAAGCAAAAAAAAAAAAAAAAAGACAAAGACACACACACACAGAATATAAATTGAGCCATTGTTGTTTTAATCTGTTTAGGAGTAACAATATGAGCAATACAATTAAGGCAATGGCATATAACATGAGAAGCAGTTTCATTCTGTTGTTCAGTGGCATGAAGCATTCTTGAATAAGTATCAATAAAAACATGTACATAGAAGAACTGCCCAAACAAGTGATATGAATAACATTCATTTGCCAACTTTTATTAGGTCCCAGACATTAAGGGTTACCCCCTGCATTGGGTCAGTGATCATATGATTTTTGTCCATGGCTCTGTTGATATGGTGTACTACATTTACTGATTTAGTTAAGTCAAACCATCCCTGCATCCCTGTGATGAATTCCATTTGGTCATGATGTATAATCTTGATAATATTCTGCACCCTGTTTGCCAGTATTTTATTGAAGGTTTTTGCATCTATGTTCATTAGGGAGATTGGCCTATAATATTCTTTATTAGTTGGGTCCTTTTCTGGTTTTGGTAATGCTTTCTTCCAGGAGTAAAATTGGGAGTATGGCTTCCTTTTCAATTTTATTAAAGAGTTTGAGAAGTAGTGGTGTTACTACTTCACTAAATTTCCTGTAGAATCCAGCAGTGAATCTATCAGGGCCTGGGTTTTCTTTGTTGGTAGGCTTTTAACTATATTTTAGATTTCATTGATTGATATTAGTTTATTTAGGATTTTTATATCTGCTTGATTAAGCTTTGGTAATTCATATGTATCTAGGAATATGTCCATTTCTTCTGCATTTCTATCTTAATATAGTACAATTTTCAATGTAGGTATACATTATCTTCTGTTTTTCTGCAAGGTCCATTGTGATTTCACCCTTTTCATTACTAATTGTGTGCTTTGAGTCTTTTTTTTTTTTTTTTTTGGATAAGATTGGGTAAGGGCTTGCCAATTTTATGTAGTCTTTCAAAGAGCCACCTCTTTGATATATTGATTCTTTGCATTGTTTTTTAGTCTCCAATGCATTAATTTTTGCTCTAATCTTTGTAATTTTCTCTCTCATTTGAACTTTTGGCAGTCTGCTCTTCTTTTTCTAAAGGTTTAAAGTTCACCATTAAGTTCCTTATTCGTGCTTGCTCTGTTTTCTCAATATGTGTATTTACTGCTATAAATTTCCTTCTTAGGACTACTTTCATTGTGTTACATAAGTTCTGGTATGTTTTACTGTGATTATCATTCAGTTGTAAAAACTGTTTGATTTCTTCTTTAAATCCATCTGTGACTCATTGGTTGTTCAGAAAGTTGCTACTTAATTTCCATCTGTTTTTTGAAGTTCTTGTGGTTTCTTTTGCTGTTGATTTCCAATATTGTTGTACTGTGGTCTGATAATATGCATAGGATAATTTCAACTCCTTTGTATTTACTTAAGATTGTTCACTGGCTAGTATGAGGTGCATTTTGGAGAATGTCCCATGTAGAGCTGAGAAGAATGGGTGTTCCAATGTCATGTAGTGGAACACTCTGTAGACATCTACTAAATCCATTAGTTCAAAAGCTTAGTTCAAATCTAATTATTTCATTGCTGATTTTTTTCTAGTTGATCTGTCTTTTTGTGACAGTGGGGTATTGAGATCCTCCAATACAACTGTATTAGTGCTTCTTTGATTTTTCATGTCCATTAATATTTGTTTCATATAGTTGAGTGCAGGGATATTTGTTGCATATATATTTATGGTTTTTATCTCTTCCTCTTGGACTGTTCCCTTTACAAGAATTTAGTGATCTTTATCTCTCTTAATCACTATTGGTGTGAAATTCACTTTATCTACAAATAGAATAGATACTCCTTTTTTTCCCAGGTTCCTGTCACATGGAATATTGTTTTCTATTTTTGACTTTCAGTTTATAAATTTCTTTTTGAATTAAATGTGTTTCTTGTATACAATATATTGTTGACTTACTTCTTGATCTATTCTGCCAGTACCTGTGTTTTTTGATTGGTGAACTGAGACCATTAGCATTGATAATTACAACTGATATGCATTGGTTTATCCTTGTCATGTTATTTTTCTGCTGTTGGACCCCCCTCTTTTTTCCCACCTCCCTCTTTTAACTGTTTGTGTTGCCTAGTGGATTCATTCTGTTGGGGTTTATGGAAGTGTAATCCTTGTTATTGCTTTCTAGAATGTTCTTCAAGGTATTTAAGAATGCTGGTTTGGTAGTAATGAATTTCCTCAATGTTGTTTGTTATGGAAGTATACATTATTTCTGCATAAGTTTGAAAGATAATTTTTCAGGGTGCATCAATCTGGATTGAAAATTGTTTTCCTTAAAACTTGAAATACTTCGCTTCAAGCTCTCCTTAAGAGTTTGTTCTGAGAAGTTGATTCTTATGGCTTTTCCTTTATAAATGACTTGTTTCTTTTCCTTAATAGCTTTTAAGATTCTATTCTTGTGTTGAATTTCTGAAATCTTGACTATGATGTGCCTGGCTGTAGATTTTTTTGATCGTGGCTAGTTGGCGTTCTACATGTGTCACTTATCTTATGTCAAATTCTTTTTCTCTACCAGGAAAGCTTACTAACATGGTGTCTGTGAACATATTTTTTATATCACTTGTGCTATCTCTTGCTTTTTAATTGACTCTAGTCAATCTCAAGTTTTGTTTTTTTTTCTTTTTTTGCCTCATCTAACAACTGCTTGATTGATTTCTCATGGTTCCTTGCTATTTAAGAAATCTTTCTTTTCATGATTGCTAACCGTAAGCCCATCTTCTATATCTGATCCTGTCATCACAATGCCTTAATCTACTGCAAATACTTTCAGTGGAATTTTTATTCTCCTGGATATCTGCTTGAATCTGCGTTATGGATTTCTTTCCTCTTTCCTACGCGAAGCATCCATAATTTTATTAAGCTCATCTTTTTTTTTTTTTTTTTTTTTTGGTCTGCATCTACTCTAGAATCACCAAGCATGGTCTTCATTGTGGACACCACCTCTGCAGTTAGTTGAAAAATTATTTCTGATTTTACTTTTTCCAGAACCTTACTCAAGTGCTTTGTTGTTGCCATGTCATAGAAGCCAGGTGGGAGGCTTTTGGATCATCCCATCTCATTGTACCCTGGGTTTGCCTTTGGTGAACTGGAGGTCATGGTTTGCATCTTGTTTAAGTGTCTCCTCATTTTCTTTTCTTTTTTTTAGTTTAATTCCTGGGAAAATAGTTTGAATTGCCTATGGTGGGTTGCTTTACTGCTAGTCTTTAGAACCTTTAAATAATGACTACTTCTCTGAGATGCCTTCCAGTTGTAGCTGGTTTTTGTGGTTTGAGTCTATTGGAAGATCCTACCTCCTCAATTTGTTGCAGATGAGAATTTGCTGCTTGTTTGGCCCAGTCCCTGGTTCTTTGGCACTGTGCTACAGTATTTTCTGTGGTCCCCTAGTCAATTTCAGTCATGGAATGTCAGGAATAACAGCAATTTAGAACAGTTATGTCAGTTTTGGCTACAGTGGTACCATTAGTATGAAACACAGCCTAAAAAATGACAAAGTGAGGTAAACCATTAATTTGCCACTTTTAACTGTATGTACTTGATTTGTGGTTATGAAAAATATAAATCAAATAAGAAAATTATATACAGTATCTCAATCCTTAATATGTCAGTTTTGCTCTTCGGGGTTAAAATTTGAAATGGGTGAAGGAGAAAATAGAGAAGTGGAGGAAGAAGATGAGATTAGAAATAAGATTGGAGGACCGAGAGGGAACATAGTAACTTTGGGAAACTGGTGCAGAAGACTGGAGGGAAAGAAGCAAGAGATAAAAAGAACAGAACACAGCCACAACTACAAAGAAGCTAGAAACCATGTTCATACTCTTATAAAAACAAGATCAAACGATGAATAAAACAAAACAAAAACAAAAAGCAAAACACAACAACAGCAAACAAACAAGACAGTAAAAGAAAAGAAAAAAGTCCATTGCCAGGCTTGTCTCTGCTGTTACTGGCAGATAACATGTGGAGACAGTCCCTTTCCATGCTGAACTATCCCAACAGTAGGTTTTTGTTTTGTTTTGTTTGTTTTTTGTTTTGTTTTTGGTACCGGGGATTGAACTCACAACCTTGTGCTTGCCAGGCAGGTGCTTATGCTACTGAGCTAAATCCTTGGCAGGGCCGGGTTTTTTTTATTTTTTTATTTTTATTTTTTTTGGTAGTGGATTATTTCAGTGAGCCTGTACTTTCTGGCCAAGACCAGACACATTCAGCCTGCAGCTGTCCATGAACCTTCTGTGGGCCTGAGTTCAGCTGGGAGCTGCTAGGTGGAGCCAACAGCAGCTCTGAGTTCTGAGCTCAGCTGGCCTTTCACCTAGATGGCTTCTGGCCAATCACTTTCTCATGCATGGGAGGACTGGGCCCTCAGTGCTTCTCACCAGCTAGTAGTGCAGTCTTTCATATTCACTGCTCTCCTCCACTGCTGTATGTCTCTGTGGAGGCTTCTCAGGTTGCCAGCCATCATTGTGTATCCTCAGGTTCAAACTGCTCCTCTTTTGCAATGAGTCCTGTCTTAGGGAGAAGATGCTGCCAGCTACTTCCTTCTTCTTCACTGGCATTTCTCTCTTCACTCTCTCTGTGGGTTTCAATTCATGCTTCAGATTCTTCCTGGGTCCAGGGGACTCACTTCCCAACTTCTTGCCTTCCTTCCACATGTTGCTATATTCCAGGGTCTGGATGGCAACTCTTAAAGAGGCTCTTTCTCTGCTTCTCACCACTCCATTGTCTTGGCACTCACCCCAAATTGCTAACTTTATCAAATTGCTCTCAGGATGTTCCTCTTTATTATCCAGGCTTGCCTCTGGTTGAGCTGACAGAGCATTGTCTTCAAGATATTCTAGCTTCTCAGGTTCAGCAGTGCCTAGAGTCAACCTGAGCAGGTGTTAACCCTATTGGGTGCTACAAGGAACTCCATCATATGGATAGCCAATTTTCCCAGGACCACTTGTGTATGTTTGATATGTTTTTGGTTCCTTTGTCAATGATCAGGTGGTTGTTCCTGGGATTGTTTCTACATTCCCTATTTTAAAATTTGTTTTGTTTTTGTTTTTTTGAGACCTGGTCTCCTTGTATATCTCAGACTGGCCTTGAACTCACCGCCATCCTCATGTCTCAGCCTCCCAAATGCTGGAATTGCAAGTGTGTCCACTATACCCAGTTACAATATCTATTTTGCTCCATTGATCTACTGGAGTTGTTTTGTTTTGTTTTTATCATTGTGGCTTTGTAGTACAACTTAAAGTCAGGTATTGTGATGCCTTCTGCTTTATTTTTTAATGAAAGACAGCAATAGAAGAGAATCGAAAAAGTAGACACATGCATAGGACATTAGGAATGTCAGGGTAAATTTTATTTATTAAGTGAAACGAATCAGTGCTCATGAAATGATGATCAATTGTGTCTTCTCAAAACACAATTTACATTTATATGTACCAGAATAAAATTCATTATATTGATTTTACACTTTATGAGTTATAAAATAGCTCAAGGACAGTGAAAGTTGGAGATGACTGAGAAAACAGAATATGTTGGATAGGACCCCACTTAATTTTCTTCATACCTGTGAAAGAACAAAGAAGGAGAGTTTGAGGACATTGGTTCTATGTAGGCTCTATTTTCATAGGTAATTAAGTAAGAATCTTTCCCATATATGGCACTCCTGTATAGCCTTGGCTGAAGCATCAGTATTTTCAATTATGTCTTAGCAAAAAGGAAGATATATTTTTAATGGAATCTACAGAAATCATTGTGTTATTTTAGGCAAGTTAGATAACTCCATAGGAATTCCTGCCTTGGATGGAAGTGAGGAAGAATTACATAACTTCATTTCATTTCAGGTAGAAGCATTGAATCTACTAAACTGAAGGTAAGAGATAACATGGAAAAAGACAAAGAACTTCTTGATATATCCATTTGTTAAAAACTACACATACAAACAATATGAACAATATCTTAAACAAATAGCTAATATTAAAATAAGGTTATTAAAGTTATTAAGTATAATGGACACATGTAGTTAACATCTTTGCTGTTGGATTTTCCATTACTGGTTTGCCTTTATGAAGCTGGTTGCTTCCTGACTGCAATGAGCCTTAGAAATTTCATTTAGTCCACATAGTGTGAAGTTGTCTGAGAACCTCTTCTTTGAAATATCAGTAGTTAAAAGTCTCTGATGTAAGCATCTCTATAAATAATGAAAATCTCCTTGTAGTTTTTTGAAGATTATTTAGGCAAACACTGGAGTAAAACAAAAAATATTTGTAAGTCACAGAGCACAAACACTGAAAAGTGGGTCAATTTATTATACTAACCAATATCAGCATGTAGGGAAGTAAAATTCTCTGTTGGTGTTCAGGATAAAGCTATCTCATATATGTCTGATCAACACTTTTTCCTGAGAAGAAATTCTTTTTATTAATATTTTATCTTCTCAAACTTAATTCAGGGAAGGCTAAGTATTGTTTGCAGCTTGATAATTCTTGCTGCAGAGCTCTTATAGCAAATGTTATTAATTAAGAAATACAGAGCACAAGACAAATTTAATAATTTCCAAAATTTCTCTACTTGTAAACTAAAATAACAGCCATGTCCTCTGGACCCTGTGGACTTTCTCAAAGGTAATTTTAAATGTTAATAATGATCTGGAAATATATCCAGATCAAGCCTTAGTACTAGTCTTGGCAAGGAAAAATTTAAAAGATTGTTAGAGATTATTTGGTCACTTGATTTAGAGAAGGTGTTGTGTGACTGAAAAACAAATTTACTTAATGTAATTCTAACAAAAAATAACTATGCATAGAAGAAAATAAAAGCCTACAAAAATAGTACTTTCTCAAGTGAAGAAACTGGCTTTTTAATAGTAAAAAACAAATACAGAAGAGTATTCTGTTAGGACATGAAATCTTTGATTTCTAGTCTGATTACCAATATAATACTGATTTCTAGTCTGATTACCAATATAATACTCTTGTACATGGAGCTGAAATCATTAATTGGTAGCTAAGGAAGTAAGCCATCAAAAATTACTGGAATTTTAATGAACTTCATAATTCCTTTACAGGCTCAGTTTCTTCCTGTAACCACTTTCGACATTTCTGCTACTTGTGGCATTTGTTATCATAGACATTATAGGTTTAGTCCAGCAAGACAGAATCCTTGTGCAGCAACTCAGGTAAAGCAGACTTATTACTCACAAGTAGGCAGTGTGAATTAACCAAAGCATAGAATTCATAGTGAGTTTGTGCATGATGGTTCAGCAAAGACGCCCAGGGTGGAGGGAACTTCCTTTGCGTGAACCTCACGTCACATCGTAGGTGAATGACTTTGGGATAATTTTGCACTGGGTTTTGTACTCTGAGTGACACTGGGATCACAGAGCACAAACGTGGCAGAACATCTTGCTCTGTGAGGAAAAAACCCCAAGTAGCCTGGGTTGTTCTATTCAAGTTTTCCTTATCTCAGGACAATGTATTCTGGTAAATTCTACAATTATCCTGGGAATTATAAGCATGGTTGGGGAAGACCTGAGTTGGCCAAGACTGTGTAGAAATGTATTCTTCTACACAAGTATCACTTTGTAAGCTTTCGGAAGTTGATTTGGCAATATTTCTACCTTGACCAAGTGTATTTCTACTGTATGCTTTAGTAACTAGTATACTAATTACAATACAGCTTTCCTTTGATAGACGTTCGGTATATTAATGAAACAAATTATGAATCAAAAAGAAGACTAGAGAAGATGTCTAAGCTATAAAACAGAAACTGACAAAAATGATCTGGTAGAAATATATTAAGAAAAAACAGACCAGATATAAAAGTGTAGGAGACACTACAGGAAGTATCAATAAAGATGTAATGAGTGGCCACTTATGCCATTCTAGTGCCATCATGGAAAAACAGACTCTGAGTGTGCTACAATGCTGCTCCATGTGGGCACTTGGGTAATGGAGATCCTTGTAGGGAGGCGCCCTTAGAAAGGAACTGGAACTTTTCCTCAGAGTCTCCTTACACAACAAGTTGATTACCCAAATTCACTTATAATCATTAATGAACATGAAAAAATATCCAACTTACTAGGAAGTTTCTATTTCATCCCTATGAGCAGGATTCTCTAAATTCTCTTGATCAATGTGCACATTTACCCATCTACTGCTATGGTTTGGATGTGTTCCCTAAAGGCGCGTGTGCTGAAGGCTTAGTTGCTAGCTTGTGTTATTGCTGGGAGGTGGTGGGACCTCCTGAAAGTGGTGCTAATGGAAGGAAGTCCGACAATCAGGGATACAGCCTTGAAGGAGATATTAGAACACTAGCCCCTCCTCTTTTGCTTTTTTTTCCTGGCCACCCTAAGTAGAGCAGCTTCTTCTTCCAGATGTTCTCACCATGATATTGAGCCAAAATAAATCTTTACTCTTTTTCAATTGAAGTCAATTGTTGTCACAAAAAGCTGACTAAGCCAGCCATAGTGGTGCACTCTTGTGGTCTTAGCAGTAGGGAGGCTGAGGCAGGAGGATCGTTGCAAGTTCAAGGCCAGCCTGGGCTACAAAGCGAGCCCAAAGCCCACCTGAACCACATAGCAATACCCTGTCTCAAAAAGACAAAAAAAAAAAAAAAAAAGAGTGGACTAATACCTCCACAATTTCACTTGCCTTTTCTCCAATTGTTGGCTTGATACCTTTGACACTTCATAGGTATTGTGTGGCGTTTAGAAAGTAGAGATGAATGAACTTCATGTTATATTATTTACATTCTTTTTTTATAATTCAAATTAGCATTTATAGGTAGAGGTTTTACATTTGTCCCTTGCCATATTTTTACAATATTGTACTTTTTCAAAGGTTGATTTTGGTACTTCATACTTAATTTCTGTCATATGAAAGTTATAGGACCCAGGCATGGAACTGGGATTCAGCATGACATGATCTTTCATGAATGAGAATTAAAAAAAAAAAAAAAAGCTCTTCCTCTTAATCTTTTAGTGTAGATATGGTAATTAACTTTTAAAACATTTTTCATTTAATACAGTTTTGGTAAAGTAGAAAACATAAATATTTAAGCAGCTGTTATAGTCAGGCATTACAAGGAAAATCATTATATAGGACACATAATATTATTTATAATGGTCATCCAAGGAGTCAAATGCAAAGAAAATGTGGGAAATCTGTCCACACTAAAGACCTAGAGAATCTAGCTGAGAGCCGGATCGCATGGCAATATTCTGGATGAGTTCAGATGAAGACCTAGAGCCTGTCACAATGCTTCCCGTGAGTCTAGCTGGAGGCCTAGAGGCTGTGACAATGACTCATCCAAGTCTGTTTCATGAATCTGGCCTGGTAAGGCCCTAAGGTCAGCGTTGGAAGTTAGAAAGTCTATGCAAGCAGATGTAGGATCTGTGCCAGTAGATTGGGGGCTCTTCACTGGAGCTAGGAAGCAATACTCAAAACAAGAAATAGCACTCCCCTGAAAAGCACCACAGGCATCCTAAGTGACAACGAGGCCCTGAGCTCCACCAATGGTGAGAAGAGCCAAGTTCATATTAGGAAGCCAGTGTGACAAGTTTCTCTTGCATATGGAACAGCACATATCTTCCCCTCTGGAGCCAGGAAATGATGCTCAAAGTAAGAACCAGAGCTCCCCCAAAGTGAACTGCAGTGATTCTCAGTGAATAGGTCCTGAGCTCCTTCAATGATAACAATCAAGTTCCTATCTAGGAAGCCAGCATGATAAACTCCTCCAGAAGAACCAACAGCTCCAAACAACTCTTGCTCTCCAGGTCTCCTTTTTATGCTGGCAATGATCCTGGTGGGGGGAATTCATTCTCAGCACCATGCTGATTCATTTCAGCTGGTGTTTAAGTTGGCTATCAGTTTTCTATCCACCACAACAGCATTTTCAAAATGTGTCAAATTTCATCCTAAATGTCAATAAAGCCAAACATTTTTAAGTTCCTGACAGACAGAGCTTTTATTTGAAATAAAGTCTTGTTTGATTACAAGTATCGTTTCACAGTGTCAAACTATTTAATGGAACCTCACAGGAATTCCTGAAGATTTAATGACAATGTTGTGGATTGTTGTACCTGTGATCTGCAAAGAACAAACCTCCTGGTTTAGTTTCCTGTCATTGACTCTGGAGGTGACTGTATAACCTGTACAGCCAAGGGGATACAATTTGACATGAGCAGCACGGTAGGCATTTTGTTGGCACCCAGCTGCCAGCAAGGAAGGAAAAAATCCTAGTCTTCTCAGAATGGAAGACCATATGGGGAAAGAGAGGCCCAGCTGTCAACAGAGCGATCAGTGAAGTTACCAGCTGATCTGAGAATTGAACAGAATGAGCCTGGTAAGTGATCTCAAGCAAAACCAGTAGAAACACTAATCCTGTGCACAGAATCATGAGAGTAATAAATCAGTATTCTATGCCAGTAAGTTTTGGGGTTTTTTGTTATGCAGGAATGGCATTTATATAGTTTGAAACATTGCAGTATATAAATAAGTGTAATGGGCCATTCATCATTCATTCATTCACTGATAAGTATATATTTTTCTAAGACCTATAAATTTATATTATTTATTCTACTCTCAGAACTCACTTTGTATAAGAATTCATGAATTTTTTGTGTGTGGTACTGGAAATTAAATCCAGGGCTTTTGCACTTAGCTACATCCCATTCTCCCACCCCCTTTTAAAAAAAAAAAGGTTTTGAGACTGTGTCTCACTAAGTCACTAATTGCCTGGGTTGGTCCCAAACTTGTGACCCTAATACTTTAGACTCCAAGAATGCTGGGATTATAAGTATGCATACCACTCCCAGCTAAAAATTCATTAATCTTTTTTAATAACTCTGGCCCCAGAAAGTCTGAATCCAAAAGGTAGTGAAGGAAGTCTCAAATTAGACTAATATTCTCGATAATTTCAAAGTTGGAAAACAATAGAGTGATCCTTCATCTCCAACACTCAGATCTATATTGCAAACTTACCTCTTATCTCTAGTGATTTGACAACTAGTGTGAGTTGTATTTTGTGCTTTCCTGACCTAGTCACTTTGCCATGACTATTGTTTGTATAGTGAATTGTGGCCAACCAGTCTGTCTTTTACAGGAACTAATGCATTAATGTGGCCCTCTACAGTTTATACAATACAGTTTTTTTTTTTTTGCAAAATTCTTTCAAGTTCATCACTCAAACATGCAACCATCCAGAGAGGTTATTTGCTTCAGGTTCCTTAGAACAAACATGCCTGTACAGGGTCAGTGCTGTCACCACTTCAGGTTAGATGATTTTGAGCTCAGACCTTATAAATGGTGGGGCATTTTCATACATTTTTATTAAAGAAGATGCCTTCATAATCTTCAACCTCACAAAGATGAAGAATAATGTCTTCATAACACACTTTGAAAGGTGCTCCCTCTATAGCTGCAGAATTAGTATGTATTCAATTAGAATTCCTGTTTTGTTCCTTTGGAAGTTTTAATTAAGACAGAAAAGCTTCAACATCTACCATCCTCCACAATAACCATTAAAGGTTTGGGTTTTTCTCTTTTTGAGGCCCCTCTTCCCCCAGGGATATTTTAGCAAAAGGAATGCGACTCCAAGATTTCCAGATGTTACTTCTCAGATGTGTCTCGACATGCATCTATAAACCATCTGGTAGCAGCAACACTGGATTGGGTCCAAACACAAATGTTCATGCAGGTAAAGCAGTCCTAATATAAGAATTTTAACTGATCAGTGCTTTGTCAACTAAGTTTGTGACACTGTTTGATCAGCTGCTGAAATAAGCTCTCAGTAACCAAGACAAGCTTTTAGAATTCTGCAGTCCATTTTCTGCATGCTTAAGAGAGCTATGGTTTAGATATGGGGTGTTCTTTGGAGGTCCATATGCTGGATTATTGATACCCAGTATGGTAGTATTCAGGCGATAGAACCTTTCAGAGGTGGGGACTAGGACACGGTTGTTAAGTCTTTGGAGGCACTTCCCCAGAAAGGATTAAGGCTGCACTCCAGAGTGAGTTAATTTCCCAGACAGTGCATTGTGTAAGAAGACTGAGCCTGACCCCTGAATGGCTCTTACATCTTGCCACCCCATGTGATTCTTCCTCTCTCTCACATGTTCCCACCATGATGCCAGCTGCCATTCCAGAGGAATGAACTGATAAGTCTTCTCAATCTTACATTTTCAACCTCCTCCCTGTGAACTAAATAACCTCTTCATAGAGTATTCACTTAGGTATTTTGTTATAGTGATAGGAAATAAGAAGTCTTTATATGGATATTCCAAATCTTTGGACAGGTCAGAAATTTTATGCTTAATCTTTTTTTTTTTTTTTTTTTTTTTTACATTTTTTTGGTTTGTTTTTGGTACTGGGGA
Source organism: Cavia porcellus (assembly GCF_034190915.1). Taxonomy (NCBI): domain Eukaryota; kingdom Metazoa; phylum Chordata; class Mammalia; order Rodentia; family Caviidae; genus Cavia; species Cavia porcellus. The sequence continues at coordinate 135,951,703 of NW_026947484.1, read as the reverse complement.
TCAAACTTGCAACCTTGTGCCTGCTAGGCAGGCGCTTATGCCACTGAGTTAAATCTTCAGTTTATGCGTAATTTTAAGAGTATCTTCTTCTGTTTTATTTAAGTTTTCTGAAGCATTTATGGTGTACTTTCAAAAATATTAAAATACCCTTGCTTTTCAATGCCCTTTCCAACTAATGAAAGAAAAGTCTGTCCCTGAAATGTGCCAGAGAGCAGGGGTAGAAATATTTGTGGGTCTCCAGAATATGGGTAAATACCTGGATCATCCAACTTCTCGTGACTCAGGAAAAGGCATTAAGCATAAGCGAGTGGCAACATTCCCACCTCCTCCCCTAGTTCCTGGAATAAAAGATGATATGCCCCAGGCATCTGAATCTGGGACTTCCAAAATAATCAGATCATGCCATTAATTCAGTTTCTCCTGGGTTTTTTCTTTTAAACTTGTGATAATGAAACCAGGAGCTGAGCTAAATTTTCCTTACCTATAAATCAAGTTTACTCTGTAGATTAGCAATAATGAAGGCAATTCAAAAAAGTAATGAAATCAAAAATGATTTGGGAGGTTATATGCAAAGTACTCTAAAAAGCTCTTCTAAAATACTTCCAAAGCAATTGAATTCCCAGTTGAAGATGGTAACAGCAAACATTTATTAAACACTCATTATGTGTTAGATATTTTCTAATAATTTACATAGACTAATTTAATTATCATTTTGAATCTATGGAGTTCTCTTATGAATTCAAATTGCATGGATAAAGAAACCAGGCTATGGGATATTAAGAAATTGGCCTAAAGTCACAGATCTTATGAATAAAAATTAAAATGGAACACGAACTAAGATACTCTGATCCTATATCCCATATGCTTTATCAGTCAATTATTCAATAGTATAACTAATTTATTGCTACTCATTCATTCTTAATCATTCAACAGAATCTCATTGCATACTGGAGAATCATAGTTCAATAATGCTTGGTCTCTTTCCTTAAGCAGATTACAACACTGAATGAAGCCTGTAAACAAATTAGCTATTCAAAGAACTGTACATAGAACAAAGATAATATATATGGAGAGAGAGAGAGAGAGAGAGAGAGAGAGAGAGAGAGAGAGAGAGAGAAAGAGAGGCAGAGACAGAGAAATGTATATACACTTCAGGAGAAGAAACACTTGTATAAATATTTTGAGACAAAATTTATTGAGACATCATGAGATTAGTACAAGTTACCTTTGGTTTACACAATTACAAGGGGTGCTCAAAGTGGTGGCCATTCACTTCCAGACTTTAATTACCATAGCAAATGGCTGTTTGGGTAACCTTGGTCATTGAGATTGCTGCATATGCATTTTCAATATCTTCTCTAAGGGACAGCAGTGTAGTGGGGTTTCTGTGATATACAACTTCTAGCATCCCCAATATGAAGGTAACACCATTTGTTGGAAAAACGTCATAGTGTTTTTCTTTTCCTGAATTGTGTATACATGTTTTGGTGGACTCTGTATAACCACATACACACATACACACTTACACAGAGTCTGCTATGTGCACACCAAGGAAGAAGAAGTTAAATCACAATTTTAGAAAAAGATATCTGAGAGAAAAATTTACTTATGGAGGAGAACATGAGAAGAAGAAATGAGAAGAGGAAAGGGCATGAGATAATTGGCCATCTTGGCGATGTCCCAGCCTTATTTCTTATGACCCAGTTTTATTCATGCTAAAATCTTGGAGAAGAGAATGGATGAGCTTTAAGCAGGAGGGTGGAGGGTGCAGGGAAGGGTAGGATCAGACAGAATATTAGAGGAGAGTATTCAGAAAAGATAAGGGAGACGTGTGAAAGGTGTTAAAATAGAGACAGGAGACTCCAGAAGACTGTTATGAGCACCCAGGTCACATGGCTTAAAGGCCACAATTAAAGCAGAGGCAGTGGGAGGCAGGAGGAGCTGGAGGAAAAGAGGAGAGTAGGCAAGTCTCGAGACTAGCTGTATCTGGAAAGGGTCAGGGGAGGTGTATCTAAGAAAAGCCTTGTCTTTCTGGCTAGTGCAACTGTGCCCATGGTGATGCCTTTCTATAGGAACAACCTCACAGAGGAATAAGCTGTGTATCAGAAGCAAAACAAGAAAAGATTACAAGAAAATACAGTAATATTATCAAATGACCAGCAGACATCAAGTAAGATATAGACAGAAAGTTGTCTGTGGATTGAATAGTATGAAGAACATTGGTGATCTTTATGAGGACAGCTTTGGAAGAGGAGGACAACAGTAAAAAAATAGAGAACAGAAAGTATGCACAGATAAGATGACCTCCTCAAGGAGGTTATGGCACAATAGAAAATGAGGGTGAGGTTTAGATGCATATATAGGATGCAGTGCTGTTGGCCAGTTTGGGTTTGGGTTTTTAAGACAGAGCACTCTAAAGCTCCTTTACTGACTGAGGAGAAGAGACTGATGGAGCGAAGAGGCAGTGTGACTCAGGGTGCAGAGGGGAAACACTGTATGATGGCAGGAGAGAGCTACAGGAAAGGAAAGTGTGTAGATGAATGAGTGGTGAGTCGAGGAGGAAGAGTATCCCTGGACACCGGTTCAGGCAATTACTGCTCAGGTCTTATCTCTGTAACAGCAATTCAGCATGAGAAACTGTTACCAAACTCTTCCTGGTGGAAAATTTCTTTGATGGTTTTTCTTACAGGTGGAAGGGCTGTTCTTTCTTCAGAGAAGGACTCTGTTTCCTCTTTTCCTCAGGGATTTAAAAAAAACTCTCAGCCCTGGCGTATTCCCTGAAGTCTTATCTTTGGCACTATTCTTCTTGGGCATCCACTCTTTAGTAGTGATGCCTCTGTTTCCAAGTCATCTACCACCTGCCAGATGGTATGGGCACCTGAACCTTCCAAGGGCACCATTCCTTTCCAGCCCAGGTTATCTGCACTCCAAGACTGACACCCTTTAACCCTTCAATCATTTAACCCTAATAATAAGAGTTATTATCAGGTCCTTCCTTTGCTCAGAAATCTTTGATGACCAAATTTAACCCATCATGTCTTCTAAACTTGCTTCTCATCGCTTGGAGATCTTGCCAGTACTACTCATCAGAGGGGGTCCTTTGCTCCCTTTAACTTCCTCTGCTTCTTACCATCCTTATCCTTCTTGCATTCTAGTGCAATGATGAATGAAACTTATGAGAGGCAATCAGTTTAAAAGCAGTGAATAGTTGCAGGGTGGAGCTGTGCTTTAAAGAAAACATGGATCTGGGAGACTTGGGGCTTGGGAGCAAAGATGAAGAAAGTGGCAGGGAAGTAAACCCAAGATGCTAGCGACTGAGGTGTGGGCCAGGAAGAAGGAAGACCAAGGATAAAGGATCTCCCGATTACCCTAGCAAGGTAAAGTCACCTCTGAGCCAAATACAGATGTGTTTGTTTTGACTTTGGATTCCAGTAGACCCAAGATGGATAGCAAATAAGGTTCTTTCTGGAAATGGTCTAGTTCGTGCATGTTTTCTATCACTATGAGCTGTATCAGCAAGTTGGATGAATAGTTCACTATTTCTTGTACATACCCCAGGCTTCCCCGCTTTTATGCCTTTTGTCCTGCTCCCGTTGCTAGGATCTTTTACATGCTTCTGCAAATCCAAGCTAGTCTTCAAAAGCCAGCTCAGATGCCAACAGACCGATCACTGTCTTAGCCCAAGAATGGCAGTTAGCATTATAGGGGATAAAAAACATGAGTAGAGTGGTACCTCTGTTTATGAACTGAATTTTTTCCATGATTCTAGTCACAAGCCCAACTGAACAAGAACAGAATCGAAATTCAGTGGTTAAGTTCAACATTGAACTTATGAGGGAAATTTGATGTGGTTCTTATCCAGTTCAGTCTGCTATGAGGGTCATAGAAAGAATTAAGCTCCTGAACTGAGATACCACTGTACACGTTGATAGCCTGGGGAAAGACTGAGGCTGAACCTGGGAAGGGAGGTGGTCTGTTTTAGATTTTGAAAGACTTAAGAGCCATAATAACCAAATGTGTGTTTGTTTGGCTCCCTATTCCCAAAAAAGTTACAAGACGTATTTTGGAAAATTGGAAAAATATTACCTCAAACTTGGTGGTAGACAATAGCGGGAATTGTTGATTTGGTTTAGTCCATAGTGTCATCACAGTTATGTAAAGGAATATCTTTTGCAGATGTCTGATGAAGACTTTTTGATGTAAAGTAATTACGGCTGTAATAATTTACCAAATATATGTGTATGTCATGTGCTTAGTAATACATTCAGCTATAATATGGCCAAGTGCCAACCTTTGGAAGTAGCTAGTAAGTTGCTTACTTGGTTTTCTTTTCACTATTCTTTATGTTTAAAAGCTTTTTATAATAAACTTTTAAAAATATAAGAATAGAAAAGTGATGCCAAACTTCCTCGTCAGATAGAAAAAAGATACTACCTGACACCATGAGGAGAATGGGTGGAACCGCATCTTTCTTTCAAGAGAAAACTTTCCTCAGATGGGGCCGCAGTGCTCCTGTCCTGAGGCGATGCTGTTTCTTTTTCCTTAATAAGAAGAGAAAATGAAAGGAGGCATCTTCATTCTTTCCTTTCAGAAATTCATATAACATGGTGGAGCAGCTGCAGCGTCCGCACATCTACTGTGGATGGGGCGGGAACTGCTGCAGAGCACCATGTGAGCCCAATAACCTGCCAGCCCCAACTCGCTTGGCTGATGGCTGCAACTGGCTGATTGACCCCGAGACCCTGAATGTGGAGCCCGTGACTCGTGAAGCGGGTCGTGGCGGTCATGGTGCGAAGATCTAGACTGCTGCCTCCTCCGTGTGCACCACCAAGAAGAGCCACCCTCAGCAGATCCGCCTCGCGATCCACAGAACAAGAACCTGTGAAACCCTGTGAGTGGCTGCCTTACGCAAATCCAGAGCAATCCTGCGAGGCCAGAGTTCTGCGACTGCTAGGAGGAAGCGGATCTGACCCGCTGGGAGTACCAGAGCCCTCCTCTTCCCCGCGCCAGCGGTGAACAGCCCCCACTTACCGTGGCTCTGCGTGGCTCTGCTCATGACACAAAAAACAAACACTATACATACAAATTGATGACAGCCTAGTCTGTTCCAGACACATTGACATATGCTAATTTATTTAATTACAATAAATTATGAATAGTCTTGTAAGATAATTTTCATTCTCATTTCTATGTTCTGGTTGAGGAAAATGAAACTCCCAAATGCAAAAATGTGTTTTAGACTGCAAAACTGGCACGCGGCATAGTCACAATCCTATCCCACTTTTGTAAACACTCTCAATCTAAAACTCTTAAAATGTTCTTTCCTAGGTAATAAGTGCCAAAGCCCTCAAACCAGAGCCATAAGCCTGCAAAAGGAACTGGTAACTTGGGTGGATTTGGGGAGGGATGCAAAGAGGTTTCTGTCTAGGTCTTCTGAGCCTTCCTTTGGGTTTCATGTTTTGCAAAACTGGAACTTTGAACCTGTCTGGAGGATCACAGTGTTTCCTCGTACTAGCTTCTGAAATTGTGGGTTTGCTGAATGATTTTTTTTTTTTTTTTAATGAATCCCTGTCTAGCTATGAGATCAGCATGTGCCACATAGGGCTTCTATGATTGCACCCAGGGAGTGATTTTTCAGAGCAGGAAGGAAATCCATCTACATGTGGGCATCAGTTTCTCATGAAGGAGGAATCTCAATCAGAGCAGACAGCAGACACCCGACCACATCAAGGCGGAGACAGACTTTCAGGCAGATGTCAGGTTGCAGCTTTGGGGAGTGACTGATTAGCCAACCACAGGGTGGGACATGCCTGGCTCCTCAGCTGAGGCAGAGAACAGTGAGGCTGAAAGGTGAATGAAGCCGGCAGGAGGCCTGAAGTGTAAGTATCTAGGAACATCTGGGGACACTTAATTCAGAGGAAATGTAGACCTCCCACACGGTAGCACTTTTATGAGCTCTGATTATACACTAGGGTACAGAGAAAAATAACAGAAATGATCACACTGGTAAATAAAAACCCTTCCTGGCCCATAAAACATGCTGCTTTCTTGAATCTTTCCCCTTTCTACAACGTGTTTGAAAGGCAAATGATGAGGAGGCAAATGATGAGGTCCTTGTCAGTGTGGCAAGGACCGAGCGAAGCACAAGCTGGCCCACTGGGAGGCCCCAGGACAGATGGCGGCACCTGAGCCACAAGAGGAACAGTGGCTCTAAGACTGCATGGGAAATGTACAACAATGTACCTCTGGTCTGTCCTGGAACATGAAAGATGAAGGAGAGCGGGAACAAGCCTTGGCTCGCTCATTCATTCATTCTGGTGTTAAAGACGTGCACTATGGCACATTTGACTTCACGTCTCAGTCCCGCTGCTTGAGAGCTTCATGGACTTGAGCAGATACTTAGTCTTTTTAGGCCTCATGTGTTAAAAGGGAAGCCTCTGTGTTATAGAAATATTATGAGGAACAAAATGCATGGACCAGAAATACAATTCTAATATCACAGAAACTCTTTCAATAAATATGTAGTAAGTTCTGTGCTTGCGGTTCAGAGATGGTGCATTCAGGGCAGAATGTGATCGTTGCTTGTAGAATGAGACACTTGCACAACTTTTATTCCAGTCCTGTTTTCTTTCCCCTCTATTTCTCTCTCATTTTCCCATGGACAGAGTACTCAAGTGTGTCTAACTTGTGGCCAATGGGCAGTTCACCCTCTTTTTTTTTTTTAAAGAAAAATAATATAAAAATACATTCAAGGGAAAATTTTGCTACTTATATACCTCAACTATGTCATATATTTCTTATGAGGATCAAAGCAATTTCTCTTCACTCAATGCACCTCAAGTGATTCAAAAGGTTAGATACTCATGGATAGAACAAGAGAGAAAGGGAGTCCTGTGGGCAAGAAGAGAGGATAAAATACACTAGAATCTCTGTCCCTGGCTTACAGTAGGCCCTGGAGAAGGGAACTGATAATTGTCTCCAGGAACCAAACACTGAGGAAAATGGAAATTTTATTTCAATTTTCTTATTGTTTTTTATCAAATAGAATCATTCAGGAATTGCAAAGTGGTGATCAATGGATTAGTCTGATCTAGCAATGTTTTGTTTGGTCTACATAGTATTTTAAAAATTGAAAAATTTCTTATTAAAACCTGTGTTTTTGGCTTCTGGTGAAAGATGAGAAAATCTGGCAATCCTAAACCCAAATTCCTCATGATAACAGCCAGAAGGAGCTGGCCCTATACGATAGGATTTTCTCTCCTTGTGCTCCCAGGTGCCACCCCCCTCCCCAAATATAGTATAGTCTTTTCTCACACTTGTTCCAAGGAAGCTCTGATTTCACTGATTGTCTCACCTGCCCTGTGAGGCAGTCATAGGAGAGGAAAGTAGACTCCTGATGCGGCCCAAAACCTTGCTCACTCCAAGCCTTGGCTCCTTCCCTGTGTCTTTTGCCAGGGGGGCAACTGGCAGATACTTCACTCTCCATCTAGATCTTTGGCCCTGTGTCAGTGCCAAAACCTCCAGCCTTCTATTATAATTACTCTCCTTCCCATCCGGCAACAAAAAAGTGATTGAATGACAATTATTGTGGCATCTGATATAAGGGCAGTTTCCCTCTGGTTAGGCAACCACAGGACAGGACAGTACTGCAGATTATTTACATACCTCTGCGTAACTGAGAGTGATCCTCTAGCTATATGGCTTTATGGTTTGGAGAAGAGGACATTGAAAAGTGAAGACAGAGTACAGTAGCTTTCAAGCTCTTTTTGTTGTCTTTATTACTTTTAATCAGCTACACACTGTTTTCCTCCTAAATGAGCTCTTACAAGGAGACCTGAGAAAGCCAGAGCTTTCCTGACCACACATCCTGGGCTCCTGGAGGCCCAGAGAACCCATATTGTCTCTTTCACAAAGAGGAAGGCAGAGGCCTGCAGAGGACAAGACCATGTGCCAGAATCACCAGATTTAAAGATCAGAAATGGTGCAGTAACAAATACTTGTTTCGAACTCTAAATTTGGGACAATGGATAAAAAATATACACTCTCACAGCAGCAAGCATCTGACAACCTCAACATCCCCAGTGCAGTCCAGTGATGTGAGAGGGTAGCCATTGGTCTGCTGCAACAATATCTCACATACTTAAACAAGAAGCATTTAGTTTTTAGTTCTGGAGCCTGAGAAATCCAAGATAAAAATCCCAGTAGATTTGATATCCAGCAAAGATCCTTTTTCTAGTTCATAGGTAGCAGTGTTGTGCTATTTCTCACACGGCAGCGAGAGAAATTATTTCTTTTGGCCTTTCTATAAGACAATAACCCCATCCCAAGGTGAGGTTCAATCGTCACTTTGATCTAGATGTGGTTTGTCCCCACCAAACACTCACTGAACTTTGCCTGACAAAATAGTGGCACCAGGGTGTGTGTGTGTGGGGGGAGGTCTATTAGAGATGAGTATATTTTGCATGAGACTGGATTAATTCTGATGGACATGGATCAATTCACATGAGAATAAGATGTTACAAAGCAGGTCTGCTCCTTTGTCCTCTCCCTCTATTACTCACATGTTTAGTTTCTCCTGTACTTTTCTGTTGTGCATGGAGCAATATGTGGCCTGCGCCGGAAGCTGAGCAAATACTGGTGCCATCTTCTTGGACTTGAAGTGCTGTAAGCCAAGTATCTCTTTGTCCTTTATAAATTGCTTAGTCTCATATGTTCTGCTATAGCTTCGGAAGACAGATTTGGACAACCCTCATAAACTTCCAAAGACCACACTCAGCTCTATCACAGTACATGGTAGGGTTTCAATATGAACTTTAGGGAAATACAAGGATCGTGTAGTAACAGATATCTTTAGGAAAAACTCAAAATCTCGGCAGAAAACATACTTAAATGTTTGGCTCCCTGTATCTAAAATATAATTCTGAGGAGATGAGAGAAGAACCAAAAATATGAAATGTTTGAATTTAAAAGTGTATTACAATAAAGGATTCTTTGCCATCAATCTCCCTCAAAATACTCTCCCTTGTTTTGAAGATATTTATCCCATTATTTGTGCCACTTTCTGAAGGCATTCTGAAAGTCTTCTTTTATATGTTTTAATTATGCTCTTGTGCTGCTTTCTTGTTCTGAATCAATTCAAAATATTTATCTTTCACTGTCATTTTGACTTTAGGGAAAATCCAGAAGTGGCACAGTGCAGAACCAGTGAATAAGGTGCATGGGGATATAGCATAAAGTTTTTATTTGACATAATTGCCATAAATGATTTTTAATTGATTTAGTGTATTAAGGTAGCCATGACAATGTAACTAAACACATTCAGGAAAGATAGCTCCTAGAACTGCTTCAGAAAATGGCAACAATGAAGGAGTACTGTGATTGGAGTGAGAGTATTTCCAGGGGAATAAATGACAACATATCTTTCGCTGTACCAATTCAAAAATAAACAAGCAAACAAAAATTTACATACTCACATATATTTTTATCATACTGCATATGAATCAAAAGCCAGAATCAATGTGTTAATTATAAGAACCAGATTTAACAAAACATATGCACACATTTATTATTTATTGGATTTTTGCCTTAAAAATATTAAACATGAAGCCAAAGATGGGTGTTTTAAAAACTGTTATAAAATCACATAGCAGAAAATCCATCATTTTGAAATGTACAATTTAGTGGTCTTTAGTTTACTTGCTATATTTTACAATGATTGCCACTCATTCTAGAACACCTTCATCCCTCCCAAAAGAAACTTTATACTTGATTCTCCCTTCCTTCATTTTTTGTCTTTTTCTTTCTTTTTTTATCCGTACCGGGGATCAAACTCACGACTGCCCGCTTGCAAGGCAGGTGCTTATGCCGCTGAGCTAAATCCCCAGTCCCCTTCCTTCATATTTTGGCAACCACTAATCTACTTTTTGTCTCTATAAAATTTCTTATTTTGGGCAACTAATGGCATGAGAATGACAAAGTATGTGGTCTTTTTGTGCCTAGCTTTTTTTAGCCAGTCGGTTATCAAAATCCTTCATGACCCAACATATCAGAACCTCGTATCTTTTTACTGCTGAGTCATAATTGTGTATGTATATATACCATATTTTGCTTATTCAGTCATCAGTTGGTGACATTGGGACTGCCTACTCTTTGTCTGATATAAATGATGCTGCTATGAACATTCGCGCACACATTTTGGTGTGCACATATAGTTTCTATTCTCTTAGATACTTACCTTGGAGTGGAATTGGTGTGTCACACAGTAATCCTAGGTTAAACTTTTTGGGGACTGCCAAACTTGGAGACTGCCAAACTATTCGCATGGTGATTTCACCATTTCACATTAAGATGTGCATTTAAAGCCTAGCAAGCACTCTGACAACTTGAAAAACATGAAGCATCAAAATAGGCAGAAAATTGAGACCTAAACAATTTGCTTGATTCAAATATTCACTTTTTACTTTTCATCATTTGCTATTTGAGTTGGTCAAATAACTATAAGGTGAGATCTACTGATTCTAGTGTTCTATTATCCATCCTTTCTTTCTTAATAATTAGTATTAAATTGGCACCTTCACTTTGAAAAACAAAGGTGACATTTCTCAGTCACCCACAAAGCCACTGCAGCCATTGACTGTCTTAGCAGTGAGTTTTAATTCAAGCTTGGATTGTTACTTCCACGAAATTCCGTTAGAGTACAGCAAGCCTTTCCCTTTGTCTGCTCTCCTGCTGGTGGGAATGCAAAAGTAAAGAGGGAACGTGAGCTACCATTTTGGATCACATGGCAGAAGCTATGCAAGGAAGGCAGAGCAGGAGAGATCTTCGAAGTCATTAACATGACATAACCCTAAACTAATCACAGATATATACTGCCAAAGTTTTCTATGTGAGTGAAAAATAAATTTGTTTCTCTTTTTATACTGTTGTTATTTGAAGCTTTGGTTATATCAGAATCTGGTCAGTCTTGAGCCAGATGTTTATGGAGTACTGTTAAAAGTGCCATGTTTGGAGACTTAAAAAACCTAAATTTGAGATTTCTGTTCTCATTTTTTCATATCCAATCGCAGTCATGTCCTTTGATTTAAACACTTACCTCTTTCTCAAGTTTTATCATGTGTTCTATCCCCCCTTCTTCCCCCAAACTGTGTTTCTTTTGGACTTCTAAAAAAGTGGTGTGGTCACTGATTTCCAATCTTGTTTATCTTCAGTCTTTTTCCCATATGACACTCAGAATGATCTTAAACTATAAGCTGGGTCCTCACTTAGCTTAAAATTAATCTATCAGGCAGATGTGTTGGTGCATACTGGAGGCGGAGGCAAAAGGATCACTGAGAGTTCAAGGCTAGCCTGGTCTACCTAGTTAATTGAAGGCCAGCCCGATATAGAGGCTTGTTTCAAAAACAAAAACAAACAAAAACCCCAACTCATTGATAACATTCCATTGATTTTAGAATAAAGAGCAAAATTCTTAAAGGCCTTGCAAGATCACACCCCTTTCTTCCTTAGGCTTATCCAGTCCATTCTCTTATCCTTTTGTCCATGCCAGCCTTGATGATCTTGGAATAGCCATGCTGTATGCCATCACAAGCTCTGTAGATACTGGTTCCTCAACTGAGAGTCTCTTCTATAGAGACCCAATTAACTTCTTTCCTCAAATTCAAGAGAAGCTTTCCCTGACCATACTGGTTTGTGTTTGTTTTGCCACTGGACAAGCTCTGTGCTGAATTCTTCTCACTACTGTGTCAAACACAGGATGTGGTGTATGCAGGTGATCGAAGAATGTTTGCTAAATTGAATCAGTACAGTCTTTGTCCATGTCTAGTTGTATGAATTTAGTGCTTCACCTCTCTAAGTCTTACTACTCAAAAATGGAGGTAATGACTATCTACCATGCAGATTTTCTGTATCAAATTAGGAAATACCAGTAACTTGTTGTCTTAGATCATTTTCTATTGCAATACCAGAGTGCCCGAGACTGAGTGATTTGTAAGGAATAGAGTTTTATTTTGGTGACAGTTCTGGAGGCTGGAAAGTTCAAGAATCAGGTAGCTGAGTTTTGTGAGGGCCTTGTGCTGCGTCAACTCATGGGGAAAGAAAAAGGGTAAACAAGTATACACAGGAAAGAAAAAAGGCTGAATACTGGACACAGCCAACCCATGCCCGTGAGAGTGGCACTCATTCATTCATGAGGGCTTCTCCCAGTGACCCAAACACCTGCCATCAGGCCTCATCTCTCAACACTGCCCCAGTGACAATCAAATTTCAACGCCAATTTTGGAGGGAACAAGCCATGTTTCAAACCATAACACATGTACTTAATAAGTGTTACTCTTCATCATCACACATTATCAGAATGGTTCTCATTAACCAGTTATGAGCAAGATGGTTAGACAAAGAGTAAATGGTTAAATGGTTTCTAATATATGACATAGGGAAAAAACAGTCCTGTGTTGGGAATTGAATGTGGAAATGTCACATTGATTTACATGTAACCCATGTTCAAAAAACAGCAACCAGTGCTAGTTCTTAGAAAAAACCTTGGATGTTATCCTGTTTGATGTGTTTTGCGTTTTCAGGGATTATGACACCAAGGCACCATGTTAGGGTGCTGGCAAACAAGTTCTCTGTACTAAGTCATACCACAAACCTAGGCAAGGCAGATGAGCATAAGCCACAAGAGGATTTAGATGTTATTTTTAGGTGTGATTGGGACCTGTTTACCCTTTCTTCTCACTTATTTCTCCCCTTAGCACAGAAATGTCTACTCTGTCTGTGTCACACTATTGTACTTTGGAAGTAGGACACTTGTCTAGTTTCCCAGGCTCAGATCTCATGGAGATTTCAGTTTGGATGAATCATGCCTTGAAATCAGAAAGAATGCTGTACTCTGGGCTTTTGTTTAGTGCTAGAACAATTTCACACTTCTGGGGCTATTACAATAGAATGACTATATTTTGCACTGAGAAGGACATAAAGAGCCAGGACTGGAATACTCTAGTTTGGATGTAGTTTGCTGTCTCAAAAATTCATGTTGAAATTTGGTTCTCAATGTAGTGATGTTGAGAAGCAGTGAGATATTTAAGAGGCATGTGGTCATAGGGGTTATGCTTTCATGAAGGAACTAATGTTGTTCTTGCTAGAATGAATTCATTCTCATAGGCAGGAGTTAGCTATTACAAAAGTGTATTGTGATAAACTAAATTCAGCTTCCCGTGTTCTTTTGCTTCTACTGCCATGTGACCTCTTCTGCCTTTTCATCATGTAATGACTCAACATAAGGTCCTATGCTAACCAGAAGTTAAAAGAATGCTAGCACCATACTCTTGGATTTCCGAGCCTCCAGAACCAGGACGTAAATAAAGCTTTATTCTCAAGTATTTCACTGTAGCCACAGAAGACTGACAGACATTACTTGTTCATGTACTGCCTTACTCTAATACCTAGTGAATCGTACATATGCATTTTTCATATCATTTGGATACTTGCCAAACCAGACATTCATATTGTACTATCCCTTCTTCCAACAAACACATAAATACATGCACACACACATAAATACATCACACACAGATTTGAGTTGTCCAAGTTATCTGTAGACAAATCTATTAAAAAATGTAAGGTGTGAAAGTGGTGTGTTTACATCTACCTTCTCTCAAGATGACTTTGCTCTCACCATCATCCCCTATAAAATCTTTATAAAATCATATCACTCTCCTTCTCAAAGAAAAAGACAAACCTGAAATTCAGGATTGGCGTATACACATGCTCCTATCCATGAGTGACTGTGGCATCTTAGCAGGATCTTACATTAAACTCCTTGATTTGTGGTCAGGCCCAAGAGAGAACTTGAGTTTCAGCTGAGGCATTAGTATCCTACAAAAGTATTTCAAGAGCCCTGAGGACATGGAGGCTGGATCCATATGGAATATTTACAAGACATCATTTCACATGAATCACAACAATCTTCACAAATTACAACAAAAATCAAATGATCATCAGTTATACTGTGTATAGGGGAACGAATCTCCCATCCTACCAGGTGTTCTATACAAACGCATGTTCTCTAAAATCAAAGAATGAATTTTAGGAATATCAGAGGTTAAGAGCAGAATATATTTACTGAGGAACAAAAGCTTCTGTCTGAGAGGGAGACAGAGGGGGTCCTGAATGAGTTATCAAAGACTTTGCCTTTCCTAGACTTTTATAGAGAAAAGCCATAAAGTAAAGTGGGTCAAAGGTGGGGAAAACATAGAAACTCTCAAGGTGGGCATGAGGTGGGACAGAACTATGGCCAGCCCATAAGATTAATTGCTCAGATAAAATTAATTAAATTAGAGACAAATGGGGAAGTGAGTTACTTAGCACGTGGGCATACATAAAGAGCAGTGGGTTTTCTGTAGGTGTTTGGGATGGCTACTCCTGGCTTCCTCAGGCAGAGAGAGACCTATTTAGAATATCAATTCCTGATGCTTATCCTTAAGAAGTATGTAGGTACATTTGATTTATCTTTTGTCTTGAGGTCTGGCCCATAGTGAAGATGTCCGTCTCCCCCACAGCTGTAAGGTATCTGGGCTTCAGTACTGGCTCTTTCAAAGGCCTAACCCAGTCTGACTGCCTATAATACTTTTTATCTAACTCAGTTGCTTGTAACAATACTGCCATAGTAAGAAAAACAAAGCAAAGCAAAATAAAACAGAAGGAGGCCTTCTTGCCAACCTAACAAAGATCTTTTTCAGTTTTCTGATCACACATGTTGAAATCTTCGTTCTCTCATAATAGTTGAAATTGTTTCAGCACATTATGGGGCTAAGCATCATTCCCTCTGGAGACTTAGATAAACAGTGAAGTTCCTTCGGTGAACAAATCGTCAGATTTGCTTCCTACCAGATGGTTTCCAATGCCCAGATGTCATTCCTCCCACCTTCTGGCCTGCAGCTGGAGTGTCCACTTTTACAGCCAATTTTGTCTCGTCTTTTATGAACCACACCCTTGGCAATTCTCCCAAGAAAAGTGAAACTTGCTAATGGAATTTAAATTAAAAATCATGAGAAGTGGAAAATCAAATCAGGAGGCATATAGTAAGTCCAAGATAAGTGCTTGAATAAATGAATGGACAAATGAACAAATTTATGACTGAAATTGCTCCCTAAGCTGATTTCACTAGTAGAAGCTTAGAAACCAATACTCCCAACTTTTTTTTTTTTAAATCGGTACCAGGGATCGAACTCACAACCACCTGCTTGCAAGGCAGGTGCTTATGCTGCTGAACTAAACCCCCAGCCTAAATACTCCCAACTTTTATGAAGCACGTTTTTCGGAATATTCACTTCAACATCAGCTGTCAAGTTTGTTAACAGTGCTGATTTCTGGGTCCTGTTTTCCAGACTCACTGAGTCAGAATCTTTGGGGATGTAACAAGCTAACAGACTCTTAAGTTCCTTAGATGTTCCCTTTTGATATTCCCATGAGACAGGAACCATGTTTATGTCTACATATCTTTTATATCTACAAACTACCACATAGGAGGTATTCATTAGGTATTTGCTGAGTGAATCAAGAAAGCAATGCTCAAAGGGATGGAGTGGAGATGACTCCAACCAGAGCACAACTAAAGTATGTAACAGACTAATCAGTATGAACTGAAGGCTTAGTGGATGGTTTCCAGGAAATAAAGGCAGGCATGTATTCATAATCAGCAGTGAGTTCTCTTTCTGTATTTGTATGTCCTTAGATACAGTTTGGTAGCTCTTAATTTTGTCCATAGAATACATAGAAAAATAACTTGAAATAGTGACTTTGTTTTAACATAAAAGCAGTTTGGTGTGTTTTATGAATAAAAAGGAAATTCCAAATTATTAGTTGTCCCTGTATGGTGAATATCTATTTTTTCAAAATGCCTACAAGAACACCTTCATACCTTCTGGACATTTTCCTTCTCTTCAGAAAAAGCAAGTAGTTTGGGTAGGGTTTGCTGTTTTCCTTTAGAACACACCATGTGGCCACAGTACTTGGTTTCTGAAGTATCCACCTGAGCTGAATCAATCACATCACACTTCTTCTCTGGTGTTGATTGTTCAGACATAAGATTAAACATGGGTCAATGAGCCCTTCTCTGGGAGTTCTGGTGAGCTCAGATCTCTACATACACACATGGCAAGCCTGTGAGATAATCACACCACCCACAGTGCAGGGAGAGGGATGCCCATGTGCAGAGTCAATCAGAGGTGGCTAGAGGAGCATCCATGGAGCCCTTCCTGGGGGTGTATGAAGGTTACTTCTGCCAAGGAAGTTTGCATAGGTTTTTGTCATCTGCAAGTAGTTCATTCAGCTTGATGCTCCAGACTCAGCACTTTCAGGTGAGGTCAGTGCTATTTTGGTATAAAATGATGGTTTTATTTCATTTATATGTATTATCATTGTCATTATGCAGTCAGTAGAAACCAGCTGCTGAAATAAGTATTGCCGCATGTAATTAAACTCCTTTTGAAAGCAACCACAAGTGACTTATTTTTGAATTCAGGTTTGTTTATTTGTTTTGAAAAATACAGCTTTATTTCCTATGCCATTGCAATATCTTATTTTGATGGTTCAGAATTTCACTTTGAAATTTAAAATGACACTGTCTACCATAATATACTTCCTAGATTATATCAATCAAATCCTGATCTTTGTTTTTTATCCATCTTTTGTTCTTAGGAACCTCTGCAGCTGGTTGCTTCAGCTTAGCTCGTTTATAAAGAATATCTTCTTTTAAATTAAAATAAACTGAGCTGCTTCCATCCTCACAGATTCTTTAGGACTGAGCCACATTTCTGTTTAATTTCATCCAAAAGCCTAGGGAAAACCACAGACAGTGAAATAAACAATATCTATGTAAACAATGTGAAATTTTTGTTTGCATGCAAGATTGGTATGTAAGCTCATTCAGTCTTAGGCTGAATAATGAAAATCTACTTTGTAGCAAGGAAGGTGATGAATAGTCTGCTACTTTTAATTGTATAGCCCACTGCAAAGGATTGTGCACAATTTAAGATGCCACATCCAAAGATTAATACACGTAAATTGACCAAGATCTAGTGTCTAGGAAGTTGAATATCCAGTGTCCGTGACATTTTGAAGAATCAGTAATGTTGGAGCTCAGAATATGCCACTTTGGACTTCAAACTGGGAGCACATAGGGCCCCAAAATAAGCCACCTCAAAATAATTTCCTTAGCATATTTTGATATAGCTATTCAGAGAATTTGTAGACATCTGCAGATGCAGGATTAACACTGAAAGGCTGTCTTTTATAAAAGAAATATACATCTAAAATAACCTCAGCAAAGAAAGCAGCCAGTGAAGGCAGAGGCTTTTCCCTCTGATATCTTCCTTTTTGCCTAGGAAAGACCTTTCCACAGGACAAAGCGATGGAGTTCTGACAACTGCTTCATACAGAGATCCTTACGGGTGGCTGATCCCTGGGAAATTTTACTTCTTATCAGTTAACTATTTTGGGGACAAAACACTTGACAGCCACAATTTAAAGAAGGAGTGGTTTATGTTGGTTTATGGGTTAGTCCATGGTTGACTGGCCCCGAGACAGAAATGGCACAACAGAGGGACATGGAGAAAGAAAGGTACTCAACACTGGGCAAGCTGGGAAGTAAGGGAAAAGAGGAAGCATGCAACAAGCAGGTATCCTGCCAGGTCATGTCCCTTAGTGTCAGCCCCCTTCCA
Organism: Cavia porcellus; assembly: GCF_034190915.1. NCBI lineage: Eukaryota > Metazoa > Chordata > Mammalia > Rodentia > Caviidae > Cavia > Cavia porcellus. Next base: position 135,933,986 of record NW_026947484.1, on the reverse strand, counting down.
AATATGAGATATGAGACATTGAGGGCCATTTTAGATCTAAACCATGACATATCTGCGTGATGAGACAACCTTGATCTTTGTGTTCCTTCTCCCCTGGCCTTGCATAGCCCGTGCCACCTGTCTCCTCAGTAAGCACAAACACCAGTCCTGAGTCTAGTGCTGTACAAGCTTCCACAGTCTAGCGCTCTTTTGTGACTCCTGTGCTAGACATGCAATTGTTATGGTTTCCCCACTCTTAATCTATTTTCATTTTATCTGATAGGCTCAAATGATCAAAGCTTCACAGAGAAAAGACCATCTTTAAAAATTCTCTACAGAACTTGTCAGCAGCAAATGCAGGGAAGGGTTTTCTCTGATGTTCCCCCATGCACCTCAAAGACTGAATCCTTCAGAAGAGATTGCTTTCTGTATATCCTCTTCCTGAAATCCTAACAGATTAACAAGCAGGAGAAAAACTAGAGTTGATACTAATCCGAAGTCCAGGAAATCTTTGTCTCAGGCTGTTGTCTCTTCTCTGGACTTACCCATCCCCCCTAAGAATTACTTACCCTTCCTCTAAAATTGCCGACTCCCCCTCCCTGTCACCTGCCTCTTCCCCCCAGAAGAGGGTGTAGGACATGTGTCCAAACTTGTGGCTTCCAGGGCCACGCTGACCAAAGAAGAATTATCTTATGCCACACATAAAATATATAATATAGTTAATGTATAAGTAGCAACACTTTAGTTTTTAATATTTTTATTACAAAAATTTTTAAAGGGGCAACATAGAAGCATCATGGGCTATTTGACTTGTTTTTGCTAAATGAATATATTACTGCCAGGTTGGATGGAAGTGGTTGCAAGTGAGTCCTCAAGATTCTTGTTAGAAAATTTTTATTCTTCCCATGCTTCAGCCTGGAAAGAAGTTATTAAAAAAAAAAATATATATATATATATATATATTTCCAAAAAGTGATGAGTGAGAGGTGATTGTGAAACAAGGGATATTTTTCTCTGGAAATTCAGGTTATATTAAAGTCTAATAAAAGTTGAGCATGGTAGAACATCCCTATAATTTCAGTACTGTAGGAGGCTGAGGCAGGAGGACTGAACGTTTCAGCCCAGCCTGGGCAACATAGCACCTTAGCGAGAATTTATCTCAGAATAACAAAAGGAATGGGGATGTAGCTCAGTGCAAATGTCCCAGGTTTAATTCCTAGTATTGCAAATAGAATTCTAATAAAGATGCATGATCATATTTTTCTGTAAGTTGAATATCTGATTGCAACTATAAAAATTCCACTTGAAAACTCACAGGTAATTTATTTATGCCGACTGAACATGGAGTAGCAAATATATCTACGCACATGTAAGCAGGCTGAAATATTATTGCCAGGAATCACTGGGATTTGTTGGCCAAATACCACATGCACATGTAACTCCAATCCACACACGGCTTTCTAGCTGATTGACTGTGCCTGTGCTCCAGGAAGCAGTGTTGGAGCCACACTGCTACTACTCAGCCTTCTCGTGCTCCCTACACAGTCCACACGGGAGCACTACGCAACAGAGTAGAGAAAAATATCAGTAAAGTTCTCCTAATAATGTTAAAAGCTTATGATATTATGGAGCTTTATTATTAGCTGTCCAGTGCAGTATGTAGTCTGTGGGTTATGGTTTGGACATGCCAGGTAAGAAGTTTCTAAGTCTCATTTAGTTACTATAGTACCTCTTCTCCTAGGATGTCTCTGTGTACAGAAGAGATTTGTGTACTTTTCACCTGTGATTCTATATACTGCTTACTGTTGCTTTATTTTTCAAACTTGAATATAGGATCTTTGAAAGAATAGGTTCATTTTTGCCCACAGTAAGGATACAGAGGATGACCCAGAAAAGAAAATAAATAGTCGGAACATGGATGCAAAGTTTCTGTTGGGTGGAAGAGGGTACCTATTTATTAAGGGTCTCACAGAAAAGATGTGGGCAGAGCATAAAGATTTAGACTTCTAGAGTACCTGGGCCCATAATTCAGCATGGTGTCACCCTGTTTATAGACCAGAGTTCACATCCACCAAGAAGGAAAAAATGGCTCCCTCTCTCCTCCCAGGTCCTTTGGCTGGAGAACAAATTAAGTTGACATAAGACAAATTAGCAGGAAAAAATTCATTTTTATTTTATACATACAAGTGAGAGTCCCACAGAAACATGAGACATGAAGAAGGGCCACATATTAAAACCACAGAAAGGAATAAAGACGTGGGCCTTCTGGGAGATAGTGGTATCAAATAAGGGGAACCTGAGGGGAAGAATTGAGTGGTGAATACAGTTTTGTTCTGATGTAAATAAAAATCTCTCAACTAATAAAAGCAATCTGAAAGCAGCTATCTGATACAAATATTTTACTAATGTAGATTTGCTTTAGAGAAAACCCTTTCCAATAGAGATTTTCAGAGTTACTATGCTGACTAGAGTCCCAGACTACTCTGTTCAAGAAATATATCAAAGATGTATATCAGAGAGTACATATTCTGATGCACTATGCTCATATTTTGAATTAATATGTTCTGAGTTCTCACTGGACTATATTTATATGATTCTGGGGAAACTTTTAACCTTCTTAAACCTATATTTCTTCATTTATTGGAATAGCAATAATAATAATATCAAATTGCTGTGCTTTATAAAAATTGCACAGGATCAGTACTACCCAAGTATCTCCAAATTATCCAGCCTTGTGTGACATTTCACATTTTCCTTTGGTCAAAATACGATTTTTGAATGCCAGAAGCAGGCCTCTTATATGTAGAATGTGCATGCCAAAGACCTGTGTACTCATTAGAGAGAAGCAGCAAAACATAAAATCCTTTGCAGAGTCTAGTAGAGACAAATATTTATAGTCACAGAAAGTAGCAATGCTAACATAAGATTGCTAAATTAAGTGATCAGTAATCCTCAGAGCAAAAAACCTATAGCCTTTGAGAATTATCTGTTCTATGGGCAGAAATAATTTTTATTTCCAATGGACAATGTACGTTTGCTTTGCAGTCAGATGAGAATCATTTTCAATAAATTAGCATTCACCCTTCAATTAGAAAAATCTAATCTGTAGTAAAGAGTGAGTCAGGCCTTCTCATGTGTCTCCAGCAGATGAGCTAATTCTCGGGTGGATCTCCTAGGTGGTGTTCCATGATGACACAGGACATGCAGTCATCCCGCTGCCTATTTCCAAGTTGTGGATCTTTTTTCCTTAACACTCTAACTGATAAACAAATGGTCTCAAGCTCCAAAGTGCAAAAGTCAAGTTTTATTCCCAATTTTTCAGAAGTCTTAGTTTCTTCCGGTCATCATTTTGATTTCCTGCCTGTGCTGATTAGCTTTAGGTGTCAACCTGGCTAGACTATAACACCCAGTAAGTTAAACAGAAATCTAAGTGCTGTTGTGAAGTTATTGTATGGATGTGGCTAACATCTACCACCAATTCACTTAAAGTAAACAATGGAAAAGAGTGAAAGGACTTAGACCAGAGATGGCAAACCTTTTAGGATTTTCAATTATGAAATCCGAAGTCCACTGTGGCACTACTGCCTTAGGCATTGAGAACAAAACTCAGATTGCTTGGAAGGAGAAGTAAACTACCCTAACATGGAAGCACACACTGCTGTCAGAGGCTTTACAATCTGCTGGTTTGCACGATAGATTTGGACTTGCCAGTTCCTTGGAATAAATTTCCTAACTAGCACATGTGTTTGTGTGTGCACGCACACACAACACACACACACACACACACACACACACACACACACACATTATCATCATCATCATCATCATCATCATCATCATCATCATCATCATCTTACTGGTTCTGCTTTTTTCTGAATAACTCTGACCAATGAACTGTCTTTGCCAAATACTTGCCATGTCCTGCTCACCCCAGCCTCATCTCTACCACACTTCTTGGTGCTGTCTTTGCCTTGCCCCAGCTTTCCCCTTCCACAGGCACCCATACTTAGGAACCCAAGGCTGGATGTGACGCTAACTTTAACAGATGTGATGGAGACAATAGAGAATAAGTAACAGATCAGAAAACGGGATATAGTTGTTCTTATAGACATCTGTGAACAGCGTAACAAGGTGTCTCGATGATCATCATTTCCTTGATTCCAAATGTCACCATCTTCTGCTCACCTGTCTTCCTCAGTTTTTTTTTTTTTTTTTCAGATCCTGGGCCTCTAAACTTCGATGTCTTCTGACTTTGAAAAGAAAGTTTAAAATTACTACCACTTTATTATACAAACAATGTAAATTTAATGAGAGTAAGAATTTCATTCTGCTTTATTTTTTTCATAATTCAGTGAGAGCAATGACACATTGTAAGGTACTAGATAAATATTTGTTGAGTGAATAAATTAATGAATGCAAAGCTCTTTTCTCTCTAGGACTTCCATTTTGATGTATAGTTTATTCTTTCTAAAGTAAAACACCTCCCATCTTTTGTTGAATACTTAGTAGTATGTAGCAGTCTGTTTATGTGTTTAGCATGTCTATAATCCCAGTTAGTCAAATAGAGGAGCTGATGTTGCTCTAAAGCTGTTCGGTGGACGTGGATCAATTTACTTGGTAAGAGGGATTATCCTATAGATACCCTGGGTTTGCTAGCTCAATCATTTGAGTGGCTAAGAGAGTAGAGCTGAGACTTTGATAAGAAGAAATCCTAGCGCAGGACAGTGGCTTCAGCTCGTAGCCAGGAGTTTCAAGCTGCTTTCCTGATGGCCTGCCCTGATTTCCAATTCACTTAGTCAGCCCTCACAATTTCATTAGCCAACTCCTTGAAATAAATCTCTTCAGTTATATATCCCCACGGATTCTATTTGCTCTTGTTGAACACTGACTGATAGAGTAGGGATAGAGTTAGTTGTTGTAATAATATTTTCTTTTGTATTATTTTTTTTTCTTTTTTTTTATTTAAAGAAAAGGAAACGAAAAAAAAATACATGGAGATTAAAGAAAAAAAGGGTAGAAAAATAATACTAAATTACAGACAAACAAAAGGTAAGAAATTGCCAGTTGATAAGTTACAAATTGTCTTCTTCGAAATGGCTGTTTAGGTTATAGAATTAAAGTATTTAGAATGACATTCAAAAAAGTGACCCTACAAACCATTCTGCTCTATGGCCGAACAAAAGCTCCGTAATATGATTATCAGTCCCACCTATTTGTTTTACATCTCTAAGAGGATAAGGTTAACCATATCAAAACAGAACAGAACATTTAAAAAAAAATAAAAAACAATTTAAAGAAACACAGATTTCAAAGCAAGTCCACCGGAGATCTACCTTATCCAACTGTCTCTAGCCTCTTACAAATAGTTGTCCCTAACTTCACCCACTTTCTATACTTATTGCATATTATAGAACTAATCAAATCATTACAGGATGATGGAGTCTCTTTAGGTCCTCAAGTTCCAAATTAGGGAAGACATTTCCAACTACCATCGCATCTCTCATTCTCTTTGTGATAGCCGTCCCCATCTCTGCATATGCTGAAGTTGAGCTGAAGAAACCAGTCCAGAGTCATTTTAATCAGCAAGCAATAGATTGCTAGAATTTATATTATAATGCTACAAAATAAGCCTCGGGTTTTTCAGGTCTCTTCCTCAGAGTATTTGTTCCTATCCTCTCTGTATTATAGGGAAAACCAAGTCATAACAAGACAGCGAAACAATTTCCTAGATAAACATGCAATGGATAAGACTTACAAAACTATAATATAAATGATCTTCCGTAGCTACTATGTTTTCTCTTGTTATTTTCAATAGATTTGTCGACAACACTGGCTTATTATAGTTAAATATACTATCACCTATTTTTATAAAAACTTATCTTTGACTGCATTGTAGTATTTGAGAGCTGTTACTGATTCATACCAGTATGGATATCCTTTACATCCTGTCATGCTCAGAGTAGTTTCCTTTACTTTTAGGGTTGATTCTAACACGCATACGGATTTCAAATAGGATCAGTCAAGGCCAACCAATAGTCTTATGATTCAGATACAATTAAGATCAGTCATAGTAAGACAATGTAAGTAATACAGGATTTCAGCTTAAGTCAATAGGAAAGTAAGGATGGTTACCATGGTATAACCTGCTATTTTTGGTTCTAGAGGTCTGTGTCCTCAAATCTGATATGAGTGGACAGACCAGAACAAATTTAATTCAATCTAAATATGGCACTAGGACTACTGTGTCTTTTAAATCGTTATACACCATTAGCAATGACCTCTGCTTTTTTTTTTTTTAATATAGTTTCAGAGCTGTCTCTACCAAAGACTAGCTTACCGTCTCTGCCTCATGTCTGCTACTCCACTTTTCTGCTATAATTTGTCCACCTTATTCCCTCATTCCATGGTCTGCCCCGTACACTGAGGCCTCTCTGCCACTGTAGCTGTAATCCTGATATCTCTTCCTCTCTTTCTCTGTAATGTCCTTCAGCGCTCTCTGTAGGGTTGGATTGGTGGCCACGAACTCCCACAGTTCCTCCTTGTCTTGAAAGTATCTTATTTCTTCATTAATTTTTAGAGAGAGTTTTGATGGATATATGAACTTAGGTTGCATATTTTTTTCCTTCAGGACTTGGAATATTTCTCCCCACTCCCTTCTTGACTTAAGAGTTTGTGTTGATAAGTCTGCCGTTATTTTGATAGATTTCCCATTATAGGTAACCTGCATCTTTTCTCTGGCTGCTTTTAATATTCTGTTTTTTTGGTGGATTTCTGGGATCTCGATTATTATATGCCTAGGCGTAGATCTGTTTTGGTTGTAGGTAGCTGGCGTTCTGTATGCTTCTTTTATCTGGATATCATTTCTTTTTGCTATACATGGGAAATTTTGCTTTAATATCTCTGTGAATATTTTTTGTATTTCATTTTTGGATGTTCCTGCTTCCTCACTCACATTCTTTATTCTTAGGTTATGCATCTTTTTATCATCTTCCAGTTTTAGAATTGCTTCTTTCTGGTTCCTTGTTATTTTTAAGAGGCTTTTTCTTTCACGTTCATAAGCCCTAAATCTCTCTTCAAGTTTCAGAAGGTTGTCTTTAGTTTCTGTCAAGGCATTTTGCCAATATTCAATGGAGTTTTTAGTTTCCTGATTTTCTCTTTGGATCTGTTTCATGTATTCTAAATTATGCTTAAATTCTTCAGATGCTTCTCTTTCTTTTCTGATTTCCTCAGTTCTTCCATCTGTGTTCTCTTGGGCAGGGCTTGTCATTTCTTTAATTAATCTCTTTATATCTTGCCTCACTTGGATCAGGAGTACATCTTTAAATTCCTCTATGAGATCATGTAAATACTTTTTAATTTCGGCTGATGCTGAGTCGAGCAATGGATGGTTACTGTGCTTGTTCTCTTCAGTGTTTAGTTCTCTTGGGTTTAATTTCTCCTGTTGAACAGCTGGAGATTTTTTTTAATTTTTATCTCTTGTCATGTTTCTGGTTTCTTTCAGACTGTCCTGGAGTTCTCTGGCCCTCTCCGAATTGCTTAGGGCCTTTCAGAAGCGTGCTGGCTTGAGTTTTTGCTGTCCTCCCCAATTTGCTGTTATCTGGGGTAGGCTGGGATGCAGGGGCGGTACAGTCTAGTCTCTAGCCTCTGTGTCAGTTAGTTCATAAATTAGGCTGTACTTTCTGGTTGTCACTGAGTTGTGACCATTCTGCATCCGCCCATTGGGCCCCAAGCAGAGGCCTGATCTAGCCCCAACAGCTCCTGCCAGTTCTCCCTGAATCAGAAGCAGCTGGGTAATGGCACAGGATTCTGCCCAGGTCCCAGCCGTTCTCTTCCAAACCTCTCTGTGATAGGAGCTCTAGAAAAGCAGATCTGCCCAAAACCAAGATGGCTCCCACTAAGTTCTCCGTGCGGAGCTGAAGCCAGCAAGCAATCAGACTCTGCCAGGACTCAAGATGTCTTCCACCAGCCCTCCCTACAGGGGGTCCTGGTGATGTCACCAAGCTGCGGTTTCAGCCGCCAGGCTAATATGTCTGCACCAGATTCTGTGTTATTGATTTCCCCGTGGTGGCGGGCCAGCTGTTCTCTGGCCAAACCCAGCCGCCGCGGGGTTTTCTATACTCACCAGAGTCCGGTGCAAGTCCCCGCTCCGGGACCGCCACACACCAAGCCGTCCACTTTTCCCCACCTCGCGGCTCAGCGCTGACTGGTCAGATTTCTGTGCACCGTTTAGATTCGAAACGCCAGAGCTCTGTACATCTGCTCTGGTACAGCGGTGCAGAACTGGCTGCCGCCTGGAGTCTCGATCTGGGTCTCAGTTTCCGCAGTCCCCAAAAGCAACTCAGCTTTTTGTGTTGGGTCCACGAGTCTGTTCGTTGATTTAAGGGCGCGGGATTTGCAGCCTCCGGTCTCAGCACGACTTTAAATCCTCCAGCTGTACTGTCTTGGTTGATAAGAATCGCTATGGATTTGTCTGGTCCTCTCCATGCTGTCTTTTTTTTTTTTTTTTTTTTTTTAGCTTTGAGTTTGAATTCTCTGGAGAGATTCTTCGCTCGATCCCCTAGCACGCCGCCATTTTCTCTCCTCTCTTGCCCAAGATTTTCAAAGCACAGGTCTCATTCACGAAGGGTTCGCTTCCGCAGGCAGACTCTTCTTTTGTATTATTGAAGGCTCTCCAGAAAAACAGAACCTGCACAATCTACAGATATAAAAAAAGGCTTATGTTTATCTCATCTGAAAGCTAGAGAATAAGAAAGTTATAATATAGTATTAATTCAGTGGCTTGAGAACCAGGACAGCCAACAGTGTCATTTTCCATCTGAGTTCAAATGATAGAAAATTAGAGCTCTGATGACCAAGAGGACAGAAGATGGATGTACCAGCTAAAGAAGACAAAATTTACTCTTCCTCAGTCTTTTTGCTCTATTCAGGGCCTCAAAAGACTGGACGATCTCACCCGTATTGATAATAATGATCTGTATTTAGCCTATAGATCAAAAGCAAACCTTTTCACAGGAAAAAAAAAAAACAAACAAAAAACATCCCTTAGAAATAATGCTGTACCAGCTATCGAGGCATCCCTTAGGTCAGGCAGATTGCCAACTAAAATTAATCATCATAACTCATCATACTTTTTGTACATAGTGACCCTGATATGATGTCTAATCATATAATGAGCATCACTTAAATAGTAGTCATTACTGCTCTTCTAGTACACAGAAAATGTATTAAAATGGCCTTTGAAATACTAGTTATTTCTTCCAGAAAAATTTCCTATATTTAATTGGTGATTAACAAGATAGTTCAGACCACTGCTATTATTCATTGTCAATGAGATAGATGCACAATTTTAGAATAAGATTTTTCCTGGATAAAATAGGTTTAATTGTGTAGGACCCCAAAAGGAGAAGTGGAAAGTGGGTACTGTCAATTATAGTTGTCCCATCTTTCAAACTATCCCTCCATATTTTGGTATTTTTCACATTATGCATTCCATTTTCTCCAGGACTGTTTTGTTTGTTTTGTTTAGGTTTTTTTCCTTCTCGTATTTCCTTACCTCCATTGCTGCTAGAGGTCAGACATGTGCCTTAAGTTCCATAAGCCAGATTTACCTGACCATGGCTTGGTTTGGGACAAATTCCACAAAGCCGAACCTGTGTAGTGGTAGAGGCTGTGGGATTTTGGAATAGGAAAGAATCTCTTATCGCAACTGTACAGCTCTGGCAGCTGTTCCTGGTGGCCTGATCTACATTTAAATGCCTCAGTCCACCCAATTCTGTGAACTACCCTGCATATTAAAATAAATTCCTTGAGATTCAAACTATGGAGACGATTCTACTAATGAAACACCTTGGATGCTGACAAAATTGTTGCCAAATACCCATGTGCTCTGCAGGAGAATTGGTCTGGCCCAGAAAATTCAGAGAGCAAGCAAGCAAAATGTCAAATGTCAAATGAGACAAACAAAAGAGATGCTTTATACAACTTAGTTGAATTAATTATATATTTAAAAATTATAAATGCAATTTTTGATAAATGTAAATTATGCCATATGAAAAATACATCTCTCCTTATAACTCTTTAGTTCAATCCTACAGAAGTAATACCTCTTAAAAATCAAGACCAATTTTAATTGAAAAAATCATACATATTTATGAAACAAAACATGATATTTTGATCTATGTATATATTATAGGAAGATTTAACAAAGCTAGTTAACATATTTGTAATCTCACCAATTTATTTTTTTAGTGCAGTAAGAAAGTTAAAATCTATTAGCAATTTTGATAGAGATAATAATTACTACTGAGTGTCTTTGAAAAATTTGGTGTATGCATTGTAATTTTGTAAGTTGAAACTTTCCTTTTGAAGGTTCAGTAATTGAGCCTGCTGAAATAAACTGATAATAGATAGGAGAACAAGTATACAAGTTTATTAATACCCATACAAAATATAAAACTTAAAGAATCAGATGGTTAAGGTTTAAATATCTTGTTAGCAGGGCAATGGTTGGATTTTGGAAGGGCAGTAAATGATTTTTATGAGAAATGAATGGATCTAAAGAATAAACAATGGTCTGGGTCAGAGTTCTGGGCTTCAGGCACATTAGAACAATCTCTTTCTTTGTGAATTTAATATTGCTTGATGAATGAAATTCCATTAAGATTGAGGCAAATGTGTTTTTCTTTGGTGGGTCACTCTTTTAGCAGATAATGAACTTCAGAGAAAACCCTCATTTTATATTTGTTGGTTCCCAAGTATCTTTAATTTAAAATAACAGCATACTAAAGTACTGTATTTTAGGGTACTGCTTTCTGAGTCCATTGGGTATTGGGTATACGCCTCTTTTAATTTTTTTAAGCTCAAAAGGAACATACTATACTCTTCTGTAACTTGATTTTTATTCACTTGTCAATATATCTTACATTTCTAAATCAGTACATATCAATCTATCTCATTCCTTTAATGGTATGCAGTAATCTAATACATGAGAAAGTGCCTTAATTTATTTAAACACACCTCCTGATTGACATTTATGTGTCACTAGTTTTCTACTGTTACAATGCAACTATCAATACCTTTTATAAAGTTGATACGAGGATGTGTCTGTGTACACAAAGATACATTTGCACATTTGTGCAAGTTTACTTATAAAATAGATTTCTCTAAGTGGAATTGCTACATGAAAGGCACACAGCTTTTAAATGTTGATAGATATCACCAAATTCCCCTCCAAAAATGTTACTGATACAGATTTTATACTCAGCAGTTTCCCCCTCAAGCATTCATGAGGTTTAAACTGTAGCAGATGGATTTTTGTTTGATTGTTTTTAGAATTCTGCCTCTTAAACGTTACTTTCTTGGTTTATTTGCTATTTAAACAAACAAACAAAAAAAAAAAAACAGAGGCAAAGGGAAGAGCATGAGACAGAACAGGAGGGAACAGATAGGCTTGGCCCTAAGGACCAAGAAAACTGAAGGCTTAAGGACTTATGTCTGAGTCTGCAATGCATTGACCAGGAAGAGGTGCCCTGGGAAAGAGGGCAGTCTGCAGAGTTGTTTCAAATCATCAGGTTTCTTGCTACACATACAACAGATGTAACTTTTTAAGGTAAGTCAGAACATATTATGTGGGAGCTACGTAAGAAAAACTCATGTTTCCATGTCACATACAGAGTTAAGCATCCCTAAGATGTGAACAAAGTAAGCTGTATATGTTTCACAGCACTGGGGCAACACCTGGGTATGTACTTAGATGTGAGACAAACCTTCCAACACAACCAGTATTTTCAGGTCTACCAGCTGTCCTGTAAAACTTACAAAGACAGTCAGGTTCTGTTGCTTCTTACCTTTCAGGAAAACAACCTTTAAGTCTTTTCAACTAGTTCAGACTTCTTCAAGTGTCATCTGCGTGTGCCTAAGCGATTAAAAACTTTCATCTGCACTGTGGCGTCTTGTCTGGTAGTCCATATTCAAAGAAGCAGTTCTGCTACTGGTGTATTAGTCACACCTGGTTCCTTCCCAGCTCCTTTCACCAAGGGATGAGATCTATATTCCCATCCTTTGAATCTGGCTGATTCAAATCTGTTGCATTCTCTGATCAACAGAATACTATACGTGTGATTATATGCTAGTGCTGAAGCTAAGCCTCAAGATAGCTTTCTCTCAGATTTCTGCTTCCCCCAGGAGAGGAAGCTGCTGGGGAATGAGAGAGCATATGGAGCAGCTATCCTACCAAACTGTTGACACGTGAGAGCTTAGCCAGACTCCACAGAGCTGCACCCAACTCATACCTGACCATATAACTCCCATGAGTGAGTCCCACCAAACTCATCCAAGAATGGAATTGACCAAGGAGTTATGTCCAATAAAAGTAGTTATTGTCTGAAGTCACTGAGTTTCTTAGTTATTGTAATTGTAGATAATAAATGTTACTAATGTCCACCAAGAGCACCACAGTGCAATGGTCCCTACAGCTGCTGGGCTTTTCTGATGTCTAGCCTAAGTCTGCAAATGGGCTGAAGCAGAGGGGAGAAACAAGGGAGGATCTATAGAAGCCCCATAACTGTATCAGGTTATTGTCTTTAACAACAACACAAAAGTACCACTGAGCTAAACAAGATATGATGACAAAATCCTGTATTGGAAAAATTAAAACCTCACTTGTACTCATATGTAAAGAAAAAAATGGAAAAAAGAGCTCTGGTGAAGCAAGAAAAGAAAAAAGTTATAAACTGAACATTGAACCTAGTGGTACAGCATTGGTAAGTAATACACCAACAGCGGAACTCCAGCGATCCTGCTTTGGTCTTGCTTTTCTTGTTCAAGAGCATAAACTCCACACTGAAAACTAACTGTCAAGCGTAATAGTAGTCATTGCTGCTGAACACCTATGTGCTCTGCATTAGAACTGCCCTGCTGACCCAGGAAATTTAGAGAAGGAAAAAATGTAAATTGCCAACTTTGAGGTGTGTTGGAGGATTATTTCTGTATTCTGAGGATGTTTCCAGAGGTTCTTATTTTTAATAAATAGCTCTTATTTTAAAATTTGTTTAACTTTATTTTGTATTGATACATTTTTGTCGTGCATATTGATCACATTCATCATAGGAAATTTGTACCTATACATAATATGTCTTCATTCATCCATTCATTCCCCTCCTCATTCTCTAACTTTTCCTTCCCTCTCCATTTACAAAGCTTTGTTTTCATTTTTTTTCTCTTTTTTTCCTTTTTCCTTCTTTACCTTACCCCTTCCCATTTGAATGTTTTCTTCCAACTTCTAAGTATCTACCGTCCATTCTGGTTCTTATTTACACTTTTGGTTTTTCTAAGACAAGCACATGATATTTAAACATATGTATCTGATTTATTTCACTTAAAATTTGGTGAAGGTGCATCCTTTACCAAAAAATATCCCAAGTTTATCCTTCTTTATGGCAGAGTAGTATTCCATTGTACATATGTAAAAGCAACTTTTTCTTTATCCATTTGTGGGCATCTAAGACAATATAAAGACTTAGCTATTACAAATTGTGATGCTATCAACATGGATGTGCCTATCTCACTGTAGTATGATGCTTTTAATTCTTTTGGCAAGATACCAAGAAGGGAAATAACAGGGCCAAATGGAACCTCTAGTTTCAGTGTTTTGAGGACTCTTCAGACTGATTTCCGCAGTGGTTGTATCAATTTATTCTCCCACCAACAGTGGAGAAAGGTTTCCTTTTCCCCACAACTTCGCCGTTATTTGTTATTGGTTGATTTCTGGATAATAGCCGTTCTTTCTGGGGTGAGAGGGAATCTCAGTGCATTTTAACTTGCATTTCTTGCATGACTAGTGATTCATATATTTATTTGCTGTGTGTCTTTTTCATCTGAGAAGTATATATTCATTTTAGATGCCTATTTTTGGATTGGGTCTATAAATTTGGGGAATTTGATTTTTTGAGTTCTTTATATATTCCAGATATTAGTCCTTTGTCTGAGGACTAGTTGGTAAAAAGTTTCCCCATTCTGTGGGTTGTCTCTTCACTTTGTTGACTGTTTCTTTTGTGGTAGAAAAGCTTTTTAATATGATGAAATGCTGGTTATTTATTCATTATAATATTTCTTTGCAATTGGCGCTTTGTTCATAAAACCTTTGTTTATGTCTATGTCCTCAAGAGTTTTACCTATTTTATCTTCCAGCAGGTAAAGTGTTTCTGTTTTAATATTTAGTTCTTTGACCCATTTTAATTGTAGTTTAGTGCATGGTGAGAGATATTGGTCTAGATTTAATCTTTGGCATATGGAAACCCAACTTTCGTAGGACCATTTATTAAAACACAGAGACTATCTTTCTTCCAGTGAGGACCTTTGGCCCCCTTGTCAAAGATAAGATAGTCAAATGTGCTTGGAGTTGTTTCTGTATCTTCTATTCTGTTCCACTGATCCTCGGGTCTGGTTTTTTGTCATGTTGTTTTTGTCACAGTGACTTCAAATTGGGGACTGTGTGCCCCCTGACTTACCTTTGTTATCCAGAATTGCTTTTGCTATATTAGGTCTCTTCTGGTTCCATATGAATTTTAGGATTGTTTTCTTTAGTTCTGTGAGGAATGCTGTTGGTATTTTGATTGTGATTGGGATAAATCTGTGTATATTTTGGAAGTGTGTTTTGGAAGTTTTGGAAGTGTGGCCATTTTCCCTATATTTGTTCTGCTTATCCAAGAACAAGAGATGTCTTTCCATTATCTGATACCCTCTTCAGTCTCCTTTATAAGAGTAGTGTGATTTTCATGTATAGGTCTTTCATTTCCTTTGGTAGATTGATTCCTGTTTCATTTTTGTTGATGCTATTGTGAAAGGTGTGTCTTCCCTAATTTCTCTCTCAGTGAGTTTGTTATTTGTGTACAGGAAAACTATTGATTTTTCAGTGCTGACTTGGTATTCTCCTATGCTATTGATTTGGTTATTAATTGTAAGAATGCTGGAATTAAAAAAAATTGTTGGAATTTAAAAATATTTGCTCTCCTTAATATGAAGTAGACAATTCGTAAAATCTAAGCACATTTTAGTTTATTATTGACTAAAATCAGAGCAGAAGGGTGTATTGAATATTTGATTTGGGAAATGATGAATAAACAGGAACACAATATGTTTATCCTTATTGTTCTTATCTGTTTAAATTGGCATTCAAGTGATTTGCTGGGAAACATGAGAATATGTAAGTTTGCCTTCTAGTAATGGTTCAGGAAATTCCTTATCACAATACAATGTTCTTATTGAGCTTTCTAAAGCACTTTATATTGAACAAATTTGATGTTATTTTAAGAGAAACTTGCTGGAATTTGAAACAAATCCTAGCTCTTAAAAAGAATGAGAGATCTAAAGAGGTGTGGAAAGAATGCTGAGCCGAATCCAGCATCTCCTTGTAAATGCATTTTGAAAGAAATAATTCAGCATTGCTTTAAATTACAATTTCTAGAACAGGAAGTGGAAATTGGCAAGTTTCACAAAATGCAGACTTGACCAACATTGTTCTTCATTCTTTGATTTTCCCCTCAACTTTAAGTGAAAGTTTTGCTGCTTCCTTTAGTTTGTGAGTTCTTTGAAGCCCTTATTCTGGTTAGAAAACAAAATAGCATTCGTCATGGAATTCACACTAGAGAGCACGGGCGCCAGGGAAAGGGCGCAGGAGAAAGAGTCCCTGTTCCTTACTGTCTTCTCAGCCACTGCCTGCTGCGGACGCTGCTGCTCATGCTACTGTGATGAGCTAGGAATCTTCAGGGCCACCCAAAGGAAGGAGGTAACATGGGACGCAGGAGGAGGGGCAGTGCTGTTTGGGAATGGTCATTATCTGACTTCCCACAGATTAATTGTTTTGTCCAAAGCCCTGGGGACCCCAGTGTGAAAAACTGCACCAGAAAGAGGAGCCAGAGGAAGAAAAGGGAAGAAGGATGGGATGGGAAAGGACGGGAACTGGGAAAAAGGGAGGAGAAGCAAGGGGAGAGCTGGGGGCAGAGAGGGGACAAAAGGGACACAAGGGGACAGAGAGTTCTGTTGTGCCAGGGGACCTTGCTAAGACCACTCTTTGCTGGGAGCAGGTCTGTCCCCTAGATGGTGCTGTGTAGTTAGCAAGTTCAGCAAATAACCATCTGCGGAAGCAGAATCTCAACTTTCCGACTGCTTTGGGTAGTATACCTGGGGCTGGCTTGGACCTGCGTCCACACTGACCTAACTGACTTGTACTTTTTCCCAGGAGCTGTTCTTTGTCCTTTTCTTCCGTATATTCTCCATGCTTTTTCTCATCTCCTATATGCTATGCTAGGTGCTCTATGGATAGCATCGCTTGAATGCTTGTGAGAAGCCTATAAGATAGGAAGCCTTACCTCTGATTTATAGATGAAAATAATGAGGCTCAGTTATACAAAGTGAGAAGTCCAAGCTCTGTCAATCTGTAAATTCAAACGCTTAAACCAAAGTTCAAATTCAGTTTTGTGGGACTGCGCAGTTCATGACTATGGAAAATCTTGTGCCTGATGTCCCATGGCCACTTCCATGTGACTCTGAGCCTGGCTGGTGATATCTGTCCTGTGCACTCTCTATGGGCCAGACCATTGTCTATCAGGCCCCTCATTCAATCAGCAGCTTTTATTGAATAGTGACGTATTGTGTACAGAGCCCTGCCACAGCTCTTAGAAGTGGAAGTCACAGGTGCTTCCCTGGAAGGGAGGTGGAGAGCTGTGAGTCATTACTTCCCCAGGAGGTTTGCAGGGTGGATGCCTCTTCATTGGTCATCAGTGACATAGCTGAGGGTAAGTAACCAGAGAAGGGGAGGGGGGGGGGGGAAGGAAGAGCAAAGTCCCATAAATCACCATTGCTGTCTTCCCTTCTGACAAGGAAGATATTTTATTTTACACTTAAATTTATACCTGTCGAGGCATGTGGAAGCCAAGGCTAAACTTCCAGACTATAAACCTTATTCTCAAATAATTACCAGACAATATCTAAATTCTACAAAATTCAAAATAAAAATTAGTGGTTGAAATTTACTTAGGTGATAACAATAACATTTGAAAAAGAAAGTATAACCAGGTGATTCCACCTGGCAATTTAAAAGGAATTGGGAGAGTGAAAAGGAAAGAAAAAGGGAGAGACAAAGAGAAGACAGAAGCAGAGCCTGACAAAAAGAAAGAAGAGTCATAAATTGAAGGCAAGAGTCCCACCTGGGCACCTGTGTCTTTTCTCTTGATCCTTTGGCCTCTTTTCTTGCATATTTCCCCTTTGTGTCTTCATGTCTTTTTTCTCTACAAAATATTTAAAAATAAATATAGGAAAAGCACAAGGTTCAAAGGTGATTTTTTTTCTTCCACAGAATATTGTCAGTTTATCAGCTACATAGCAATTTTCATGCATTGAAAAGTGATTGATCAATTATCAATTCAGCACATAAAATAAAATTAAGATAATCATAGCATGGGCTAAGTACTTATGAAAGTTTTCAAAGCAGTTGTGTAAGTTTTGTGTAGCTGAGTAAATGTAGAAGAGAGACAAGAATATTGTGTTGCTGGTAACAGTGATGACAAGATGTCTTCTTAAAAATATCTTCTGGATACCTGGTACTCTGCTAAGCAATAGTTTCAAAAAGCAACAAAGAAGAAATAAGGGAAAACGTAAAGACAAAGTGGCATATCAATATGTTTCCTTGCCTTTAAGCTCTTAAAAAAGAGAAAAAAAAAAAACACTTTACCCTCTATAAGAAAAGAAAGAATGCCTTCTGTTACATCTGGTGAATTCATCTATTAAGGGAGGAGGCGTAGCCAAGTGTCCGCAGAAATGACCTTCTGTCTGGATTTCATCAGTGGTCTTGACTTGATAAAACAGAGCAGCATGAGAAGCAGGCATCCAAGTAAGAGAGCTTCCAACTGTCAGGAGATGGACAGGCAGAAATCTGAGGCAGGCAGCTCTGACCCAGGCATGGGAGGCCCTCGAAATACATTAGCTAGGGTGTTGAGATCAAGCAAGAGAACAGTTAACTTTAAGTGTCAGTGCTATTGCAAACCTCAATGAGATTTTATCTATGGAGTGAAAGATTAGGGGAGACCAAATTTATTGTCATCCAGAGGAAGTATTTATAAACTTGGCAGAGCCTCATGTGAGAGTAGAACAAAGGCTGCCAAAGAGGTTCATAAATTGAAGTGGATGACCTGAAAGTATTTTCCACCGCATACATATGGTTATATACACACTGAACCGCTTGAGTTCAGCACTGAACTGGCTTCACTTACGCTGATGTTATCTCCTTTGTGGACATGGGGCCGGGTGGGGAGATTGAATTCACACTGGAGTTAGAATTGGGATGGAGAAGAAAGGATGCTTTGAGGATGAGGCTGCTTAGTTGGGGAGGGATGAAAGGAAGTGAAATATTGTTATAAGGAAGGTCAAAATGTGTGCAGAAGATCATGCATAAGTTTCATAAAAGAGAAGGAAAAGAATGAGGGGTAGAGTACGGGAAAAGTATGACTGGAGTAAATCTGATGCATGGATGACATACAGAAAACACCAACAGCATAAAGGTACAAGGGTGCAGTAGGGTGAAGAACGGTCTTGACCAGTAAGGTTTATTGACTAAAATCTGACCTGCTGCCTAATTTCTAAAAAACAAAAACAAAAACATTTTATTGGAACAGAGATGTTTATTTGTTTACTAATCGTTTATGACTGTTTACATGCTGCGGTGCTTAGTTTTATTAATTGCAGTAGAGACTATATATTGTAACAGCGAAGATTAAAATATTTACTATCTGGCCCACTGTAGAAAGAAATTTGCTGATCCTTGACTTTGATTACGGAATCTACACCCCCCTCTGCCATTCACACACTACTGCTCTCTACCTTGTTCATAAAGAGTTTATTTCTATTCATAGCAAACTTGATTCTGTCCTACATGACTTCTATTCTTATTTACTTTGCATATGCATTAACACTTTCCAGGTTATATATATATATATTCATAATAAAAAACAAACAGCAAGAGTTGCACACACACAGGGAAAATTGAGGGGGACGGTGCAGAGACTGGCAATGCTTGCCCAAGCCAGGGACCTCTGAATATTGCAGGGAAACTACCAGAAGGTAGGAGAGATGCATGGAATGGATTTTTTTCTCTCCTAGCACTCACAAGACGCTAACCCTGCCTCCAGACTGTGAATCTGTCTGTTGTTGAAACTACTTGGCTTCTAGTTCTCTGTTACAGAAGCCCCAGGACACACACACACACACACACACACACACACACACACACACACACACACTTTTTTCTCGTAAAAATACCAATTTGACAAGTAAGTCCTGTAGCACCTGGCCTTCTGCTCTGGGATTGTCTGTTTCTACATTTTGTCAAAACTCCAGAACAAGTTTCCTTTTCCATGATAACAAATGGGACAAAGAAACTATAAATGTGTTGCCATCTTTCTAATTTAAACTAATATTAAGGATTAATCTGCTCCAAATATGCCATTTTTTTTTGAGATTTGATTACCAACTTGTAGGTGCAAGGTGCTCAGTGGATCAGGAGTTGTAGCCACTGACGTACAAGATTGTGGGTACATTAAACTTTGTGAGATGATTCGGTGCTTTTTAAAAAGTGTTGTATATTTCTATCACTTTCAATCTTAACCAACAGTTCACATATGGATATGTGAAACTACTTACCACTGAAAAGAAGATATCCTCACTTAGCCTTAAATGCACCCAGCTATTTTAGTGGAAGGAGCAACAACTGTCCATTCATAAATTATGATACCCCAACCTTCTTTTATTTGTATGATGGAAGTTCTAAACATCTGCTGTGTGTTCTATACTAGGCCAGAAAGGAGCAGGGCATGTGATTTGTCCTCAAGGAGCTGAGTCTAATGGGAAAGATGTGTACGAAAACCGAGGAGGAAGTGTACTATATTACAAGCATGCGATTGGGAGGACGGAGGCAGGCAGGAAGGATGAAATGGTGAAGGGGATAAAAGGAATTGGAACAGGCCTTAAAAGTTATGAAAGCTGTAGTTGTAAGTGACAGCTACCCTAATAACAGCAAAAAGGGCTTTCTAGAGAAAAGAGTTAACATTTTGTGAATATCTGCTGTATACCAGCATTGTGCCAAATATATCCCATTCATTTATGTCTTCACTCCAACCTTCTGAGATAGGCACTATTGTCTAAAATTTTTTGATTGTAAATGATTGTATAATGTAAATTACACATTTCATGTATAATTTTCACCATTTTAAGTGTTCATTTTGTTGACATTAAGGATATTCCCATTTTTGTATAACCTATCCCAACCATTCATTTCTAGAATTTTCTTCATCCTCCTAAACTGAAATTATTAAACAATAACTCCCATTTCTCCTCCCTGCTCAGGCCCTGGAAACCACCCTTTTACCTTAGGCCTCTGTGAAGTTGATTGCTCTAGGTAACTCACGGAAGTAGCGTCACCTAAACTTGTCCTTTTGTAGCTGGCTCATTCACTTTGCCAACGTCTTCATGGCTCATCATGTAATAATGTGTCAGAATATCATTCCTTTTAAGGCAAATAATACTTCTGTGTGTACACATACCATATTTTTAATCTATTTATCTATCCAAAGATGGTCGTTTGAATTGCTTTTGCTTTTTGAGTATTGTGAATAATGTTGCCATGAATGTAGAGATGCAAATATCTAGTCAAGTCTTTGCTTTCAGTTCTTTTGGTTTATACCCAGCAGACTTGCTAGATAATACAGTAATGCTGAGATTACCTGGAAGAACCTGGATGCAGATTTCTAATTTTCTGAGGAGCAGTCATATTATTTTTCATAACAGCCGAACCATCTCACGTTCCTATCAGCAATGCGAAGAATTTCAATTTCTCCTCACAAATTGCTGTTATTTTCTTGCTTTTGGTGCTGGCTTTCCTAATGTAGTGTTGTGTGTCATTGTGGTAAACCAAGTCATTATCTATCCTTTTTCAAAAGAAGGCAACATAAATTTAAGTGCAGCCAATAAATGGCAGAACCAGAATTTAAACCTGGAGCCCATCTACTCTGATTCTTGGTTCTTAGGGAGACTTAATTCAATTTTTCCAATACATCTGGCCAATAGTATCAATAATTAAAATCCTACCAACAACGTAGCAACCACTGCTACATGCAGCAAGATGGTAGATGTAACTGAAAAATAGGAACTACAAATGTGGATGTATTACTAGAGTCTCATTCATTCATTAATAAAGAATGAAGTTCATCACCATTTTATATGGCCAGAATGTCTACATGGGATTGCCTGGTGGGAGCCTGTGGAAGGCAACTAGAGGGATGGGGTGGGTGGGGTGTGATGACCTATAAAAGTATGTGGGCCAAATAATAAAGACTTTTGTATTTTTTCCTGGAAAAATTTCTGTTCTCATAAACAATTTTTAAGCCATATATATATATATATATATATATATTCATATTAATCCAAGGATAAAGAAAAAAGAAATATGAGATGAGTCTATAAAATTTTTTAAAGAAAACACACTATGTTTCTCAGAAATGCAATTAGAATAGATATAGGTTAAGGCCGAATGTAAGGAATAACTTAATTTCCCATATAAGTACAACTGAAAATAACCAAGAATAATAAGATGTTGGCTTCACATTTTCCCATTTGTATTAAGCAAATATATTTTGGGAATCTTATGGAAAATAAAACCTCAAGGGTTAAAAGGGCACTCATTAGACATCTCAGCAAGTTGTGAGCCAAATGACAAGGAACCTGTGTGTATTGAGCCGGAAGTCGCTGGTTCACTGTCCTGGAGAAGAGTCCCAGAGAAAGAAAGGGCCATGTGCTGTATGCCTGGGTTCAGGATATCCAGGCTGTCCAGACAGTGAGCATAGATGCCTGAGGTGCAGGAGAATCACCATTTCAAAGGACCTGAATTTCAGAGGGAGGAGGCCAAGGAAAGAAGATGCTGTGGTCCAGGAGCCCAAGGACAAGCAGCCTACATCAGAATGGGGGCCTCTGAGAAGAGCAAGTCTGACCTCCAGCTTGCACATTTCCTCTCCTTTCCCAGTGTCCTAGGGACTTGGTCAGAGCCTAGAGAAGTGACCAGGAAGAAACAGTATCTCTCACCCCAGTACCTGATGGCAGCGAGGTTGTGCTGAGACACGTTCATTCACAAGTTCAGCGCAGCAGGTGGTCAAACACCTGCTGGTAGTACCACGAGAGTCCAAATGCAGTCAAGCTTGGCATGTAGGTGCCTACAAGTAACCTGGATCCTGACCACAGGAGGTCCAGGAGACTGGCAAGAACCACTGACATGTGAGAGGTAGAAAGAAGGTGTCCCAAGAGGCCCTGAGGGTTCCTGTCCTTGTGTTAGAGAAAGCCACATCCTGCTTACTGTTATTATTTTGAGTAAATTGTGAATTTCTTAGTGGGGAATCAGAAAACATGGGTGAGAAGTGATACTTACATTTTTTTGTGCATAAATGCACAAACTGTCCATTTGGGATCTTCTTAAACCTTGACTTCTATGTATTTCTCTGTGGCTGGCTCTGATATATCTCCTTTGCTACAATAAAACTCTCTCTCTCTCTCTCTCTCTCTCTCTCTCTGTGTGTGTGTGTGTGTGTGTGTGTGTATGTGTGTGTGTGTGTGTGTGTGTGTGTCTGAATGGGGATTGAACCTAGAACCATCATACTGAACTACAACTCTTATTTTTTTTGAGAAAGAATACTGCTAAGTCTCTAAATTGCACAGGCTGGGCTCCATCTTGCATTTTTCTTGCCTCAGCCTCCCAGAGTTCTAGGATTACAAGTGTGCATCATCATGGCTGCCAGACTGCTTGGATCCACAGCTGGTCTGATTTTTTTCTCCCACTACCTTGGCCACTATGTTATGGTGTGAGTGAGTTGTTGAGAACACAGAAGCTGCAAGTAACAGGGATGTTCTTTTGGCTTGCAGCCTCTAAGAAGGATCAAGGGCCACACAAGGGGGGAGGGAAGTGGGGAGCACAATAATTCACACCTGTGGGCCAAAAAGACCTTGGCTTCTGGGCACCTGAGGAGAGGAGAGGTTGTGGCTAATGACCTTACAACTTCCTAAGAAAACATATGGATATGTATGCTTCATAACAAAGAGATCAAAGTACTTAAGAGTTTTTAGTCTCTGGAAGAAGAGAGACTTGGAACTGCTAGAGTGTGTGTGCACATGTGTGCGCATGCACATGTGTATGTGTGTGCATAAACTTTTATTTGTTGTATTTTAAAATTTTTATTTTAAAGAGAAAAATAAAAGCAACAATAAGGGCTTCAAAACAGGCTAGTAGGAGAGTAATAATTGTGTATTGTTATCTTCATATAAAGTTTTCAAGTTAAAAAATGTGGAAAGTGTTTATCGGTCTCAAGGCAAAAATACAATTAAATGGATTAGTTTTACTGCTGGATCACGCACAGAAAGAGTGCAGATGCAATGAAGAGGAGTTGAGGAGACTAAGGGGGGAGTCCAGGTGTGGGAAATCCACTCAGAGGGCAGCAGCTCCCCGGTGATGACAATGACAGCAGCTCTTACCGCATGTGCATCCAAATGTGTGTCATGCTATGAACACCTACTATGCTCCAGAAACTGCTAGATGCTGGGGCTGCAGTGAGAAACAAACTGGTACTATATTTATATTATACCCTTAGAGGATGGAGTGGGTTCTCAGGGTTATGGATGAGTCTGAAGTATATTAAACACATAAATGCACCACCACAACATTCAGGATAGTGAACAAATATCATGAGAATGTAAAACAGGAGCATCTGATAGCCTTTTGGGTTTAGGAAGTCTCGCATTTTCTCTTTATGTTTCCTCAAACTTTCCACTCTTTTATCTCAGTATGTTCCTCTCATACCTACAAAGTGCGACAAGACACATACGCCTTTCTCAGGCCCCACCAGGTTGCCGTTGAAGTAGATCACAACACCTGGGCAGCTCTTTAAGGCCTAGCAGAGCCTGTGAATTTGTCGGATCAGGCCTGCTAGGGCAGGCAGCATATCTCCATGTAGAGTGTGGGAGAGAGTACAGGTGTGGGAGGGGCTCTTGAGGGTCCTCCATCCTCCAGCTGCCTACTGACACATGTACTTTAGGCAAAGACACACATGCAAATACTGGTGTATACACATACAAAGGTGCATACATGTCCAGCTGGTGGTAGTCACCCATTTGGTGCCATTTGTCTGTGTTTAAGAGCTAGAGACTGAGCCATTGACCGGAGACATGAAGGGTATTTGGGAACCCAGTTAGAGCAACATAAAGAGGAAAGTGGGTGTTAAGGGAAGAATGGGTTCCAGAGTGCTTAAGTGTGCTGTGCTGTGACAGAGTGTGATTTGGGGTACAATGAACAGTAGTAGATGGAAATCCACATGAGGGTGTAACCAATGCATCTGTAATGCTGGGGGTCCCTGGGTGCTGCTTTTCCCAGGAAAATCAGGACAAGAGAAGCAAAGCATGAAGGTCATGATAAAGTTCATGACATAGGCTCCTGACACAGAGGGCTGCCTGTCCTGATCTACTGCTCTTTAGTTTCTGAAATTCATAAACAGTAATTTTTAGGATGTTCACTCTTGGTTATTTCATCCTATGGACATCTGTGAAGTGTTATAGAGATGCAATATATAGCACTGTGATGTGTTATACACACCTACCCATTATGGACATGAAGCTCAGAAGACAGAAGCTTAGAGAGTTTAGTTAACTTGCCCAAGTTTACACAAGGCAGTTGCTAGCAAGTCAGGAATTTTAACTTAGGTTTGTTGGATTGTAAAGCCTGAGAGTTTTCCAAAGTCTGCCCCATTGACTTTGGTGATGTGATGGGTCACATTAGTCCATCATATCATTACCTTAAATAGTAAAAATGTTGAAAAGCCTTGCCTACTTGAACTATACTTCTTGGTCATTTCATATAATTATTTTTATGAATTATTTGATTCAATTGGTTAATATTTTCTTGAGCATTTTTGCAACCTATGTTTAACAAACATATTGGTCTTTAGATTTCCTTCTTGTAGTGAAATTTTTTTGTATTAGGATAGTACTAACCTCATAAAATAGGAATTATTTCTTCTGCTTTTATTTTCTGCAAAAAAATTTAACTTCTGTTTTTGAAAGAAACTTGGAATTAGTATAGTTATTTAAATTCATAGGAAAGAAGCCAACCCCTTCCTGTGAGTCAGCAGCAGTCACAAGCTGTGAAGAGGAGAAACAAGAAACCAGCCCCTTCCCATGAGCCAGTGGCAGTTATGCAGAGTTCTGGGTGGAGAAACAAGAAGCCAACCCCTTCCTGTGAGTCAGTGGCAATTGCAGGTCATAAGGAGGAACAACAAGAAACCAACCCCTTCCTGTTAGCCGGTGGCAGCCATGTAGACCTAAGAACTACAAAGCCAACCTCTCCCTGTGAGTAACCTTACAGTTTGCAGTATAATCCACATCCACTTTCAAATGACACCATTGCACTACATGGGTGAGCAAGTACCACATGAAAGAATATTCTTCTGATCTCATAAAATATTATTGTCATTTATTTTACTTATTAATGAGCATTAGATACAGAACATATTGTTTCTATGATTTTTGTGAGTAAATTGTTACATTTTATCAATTAATAGTAAAAAATCAAATGTTTTAGTTTAATTTCTTCCTTCTCTAATACCCTTCTTTTCTTTAAATAGATCTGAGATTCTGACTCATGCATTTTTTTCTACCATGAAGAATTTTAATAATTTTTTCAAGGCAAGTCTGTGGTGACAAATTCCATTTTTTGCACGTCCGAGAAAGTATTTCTCTTTGACTTCTGCAAGTTGGTCTCTTTGGATGTAAAATTTTGTTTGGCAGAGTTACTTTCCCTTTTAACACTTCATATTTTTCAACACATTTTTATCCACATGCATTTTGTATTGCTATAATGAAACACCTGAGGGTACTTTTCAAAGAAAAGAGGTAAATGTGGCTCAAGATTCAGGAAATTCAAAACAGCCTGATGCTAGTGTTTGCCATCATGCTGGAATACATAGTCAAGGAAATGTCTCTTGTGATACCACAATATGGTGAAGAAGCAGGAAGGGAACTGGCTGTGTGCAGTAGGCAGCCTCTATATAAGCAAGGAAGCAAAATAGTGGGGAGGGTCAGACTCACTTTTGTAACAACCCATGGAACTAATCTACCCCTAGGAAACCAGCATGAATCCCTTCACAAGGGTAACTGTGTCCCAATCACCATCCATTAATTCCCACCTATGAGAGGTTCTATGATCTTTCATAACATTATACTGGGAAATTAAGCTTCAAAATGATTTGGGGTGGGAGAAATGTCACAATTAAGTCATTGTAATTCTCTTCCAGATTGCATAGCTTCTGAAGACATGTACACTATTAGTCTCATCCTTGCTCTTTATAGACTTCTATAAATAAATATGCTTTTCCCCCCTCCAAAGTCTTTCAAGACTTTGTCTTGATTTTTCTTCAGTTTGAATATGATATGCTTGGGTATAAGTTTTTCCTTTTGGTTTCATTTTGATTTTGCATTTATGCTACTTCATGTTCTGTGAATTTCCTATATTTGTGGTTTGTTGTTTTATATTAATTTTGGGAAGTTTCCAATAATTATTGCTTCAAATGTTTCTTCTGATTCTTTTTCTCTTTCCTCCAGTTCTGGCATTTCCTTTACGTGCCGTTACAGCTTCTGTAAGTGTACAGAACTATTTGGCTGCTGTTGTTTTTTCCTTCTGTACATTTCAATTTTGGAAGTTCCTGCTGACATCCTTTTACGCTCCTTGAGTTTTTATGTGGCCGTGTCCAATCTATCAATGAGCCTGTCAAAGACATTATTTTTGTTACAGTGTTTTCTATTTTTTAGAATTTCCTTTGGATTCTCTCAGAATTTCCATCTCTGTTTTATTACTAGTCTGTTCTTTCATGTGGTCTACTTTTCTCCATTAAAGCCTTCAGCATATTGATCTTAATTGTTTACAATATTTAATTTAATAATTCAACATACTTATCATATCTGAGTCTGTTTCTGATATTTTCTCCGTTTTTCCAAATTGTGACATTTTTGTCTCTTATAATTTTCTGTCAGAGACTTGATGTGGTGCCTTGAAGAAAGGAACTGAAGTTAAGGAAAACTTTTTGTGATGTAACGGTGAGGTATAGGGGAGAAGAAGTATCCTGTCTTCATACTAGGACTCAGTAAGCTTGTGTCCCTGGGCTATGGACTTTACAAGTGTTTCTCAGTCCTACCCTTTATCCACTCCCATTATTTAGTTGTGACAGGAAGGATAGATGGTCCTGGAGTTAGACTTCTGTATTTTCCTTTCTTGAAGCCCATGGGGCTACAGTAGAACCCAGGTACTGTAGTTAGGTTGTAGTGAAAGTTTCTTTTGAGGGAAAGTCTCAGTAAGAACAGGGTGCTCTGGGTGTGTTTCAGAGTGACTACTTGCCTCTTCACACCAGAAGAATAAGGAGATCATACTTTGAGCTTCACTGTGAGAATCTGGTAGGGCTCCTGGGAGTAAAACTCACATGTGTGTGCCTCTATTCCATCATATTTAGGTCTCCCTAGGGGTTTTCATTATAAAATTGCCACACTGATGCTCCAACAATAAGTTTACTACATGTAGGTTTTCCTAATACCTCCACACTTGTAAATTGTAATCTGGTAAGTTGTAATTCTTTTTGCTTTTCCATTCTTCTAAGTTTTGGTTGCAATGGTTTGTACTGTGTCCCCAGTTTTTTTTTTTTTTTTGGTAGACTTAAGAAGATTGTTGATTTCCAGTTCATCCTGCTTTTTTCCTTGTGTGAACAGCCATGAAAAGTTCTTTATATGATGGAGTGGAAAGTAGAAATTCCAGAGTTATATTTTCAATGTGATGCCATCCATCAGCAAAGCATAAGCATGGGTCAGTGCCAGGGAGGGTAGGGCAGGGCAACTGTGGTCTCACTCCAAGTCTCCCAGCTCTCATAATGGTGCTCACTTGACTATTAAACACAGAATCCCATGTCATATCTAAGATTCTTTGCATATGGGATACTATCAGAATTTGAAGTAAATGAAAAAGCAAAGTGTTTGTTGAAGACATCCCCAGGATAGACAATTATCTCTCTTGAATTAAGGTGGATAACTGAAAGTCAAGGGGAAGAAAACCTTTGGCACTCACTACTTGTGTTCCCCTGCATTCTGCCCTCAACCTCTGCCTGTTGAAGCTTTCATGAATGTTGAGGTTGCTTTCACTGTTATTTCAGACAATTAACATGTGGATAGTCAAGGTAATGCTCAGCTCATGCTCTGTTCATGAAAGCCAACAAGTTTCTATGCCCAAGATGGACCTCAGCGTGCAGAGTACTTTCATTTGGGTCATACAAAACAGTTCTAAAGGATTCTTGGTTGAGCACTGTGTTACAGTTCCTTCAAGCAAGAGTAAACTGCATTCTGCTTTGGGGCCTCACCATATTTCGAGTGTTTCCCACACTGGATATACTGGTGGAGGGAGGAATGATATACTCCAATATCTTGACCCTGGCATGGTCAGTGGAGAGGAAGTATATTAGGAACTCTTGCTCTTCTCCTTCTAGGATTAATAGGAATATTTACAAGACTTGAAAGTAAGCTATAGTTCCTACAACCTACAAATTTAGGCATTTAGTGGAAGGGATTCCCTAGGGTACATGGGTTCCTATGAGGTATTCAAAGGAAACAACTAGGTACCGAAACCTAGTCTCCAACCTTGTCAAAGAGCTTAAAACGAGCTCATAATGACAAGAAGAATGTCATCTCTCTCTAGGCTGGTAGAACCATGCCCACATAAATGAAACACTTTTTTTTTTTATAAAGATGAGTTCCTAGAAGAGGGGGGAGGGGAAAAGAAAAGTAAATAACCTGGATATTGGGGTCAGATTTCAGTTTTAGGGCTGCAGGATATTACCAGGCCAAATTTTGGGCAGACAGAAGACTGAGACCAGGAAGTAAATCCCTGGTGCTAATTCCTAGAGAAGTAGGCTCCTTAGTTTCAGTTTCACCAAAATCCCATTGAGGATCTATGAAAGCTACAGTTTTTTCTCCAGAGGAATGCAAGGGAACATAAGCAGATTTTTCATGCAATCTCAGGTAAGAACACAAATCTTAAAGACTCACTTACAACTTTTTTTCAACCAAGAAAGTTAGCTAAAGATTTCAGAATCTTTATCTTGAGGAATGGTGGAGATAAATAGCCCCCTGGAAATCCTCCTCACCTGAAGAGTTTGAGTTCATGGATGTGCTTGAGCCACAAGGCTATGTGTCCTATGTCTCATAGCACAGCCTGCTCTCAAACGTGCAGTAGAGTGTAGGATTACAGTTCTGTATTTATCATAGCTATAAAGTTCTGCTCTCATTCTCTGTGTCCATCAGCAATTCAGTCCATTATCTGCATACTAGGACCAACACAGTCTCATTTGTCCTCCACACCAGAATCCTGCTAATGCCATCCACTGGTAAAGTATGAGCATAAGATGGTGCCAGGGTGGGTAGGTAGGGCTACTCTGGTCTCATCCCATGGCTCTCAGCTTCAGCAGTAGTGATCATTTGACTGGCAAACACAGAATCTCATTGAAGAAAGAGCTCAGCAGAAAGCACCAGGGGAGTGGGAAGCTGAAGGCTTCTGTTATGATTTGTGTATGGATATCCCCTCAAAGCCTCATGTGGTCATGGGGACAGGTTTCTAGAGTTTGTGACTAATTCACGATTCAATCCTGGGATTATGAATGTGAGTGGTACATTTGCCATAAGATAGGTAGCCTATATACAACACAAGGCACTGAAAGAGTCTTCTCTCTATGCTCCTCCTTTTTGCTCTTGCTGTTTTTGGGTATCTGCTACCACCATGAACTGCTGCTCCTCTGCCATGCCCATGCTGCCTTGGAGCCAGCTGATTATGGACTGAAACTTCCATAAATTGTAAGCCAAATAAATCTTTCCTTCTTTGGGCATCAGGTATTTTGTCTCAGCAATGAAAGAAAAGTAACCAAGTCAGAATCTGGTACTGGAGAAGTAGTGTCATTCTGTGACTATACCTGACCATGTGATTCAAGAGCCTTTGGGAATGGCTTGTGGGAAGAGTTTGGAAAGGTTCTGGGATGTTAGCTGAAAGAGTAGTGCTGCACCACCTTAGGCTGTTCTGTATGGGAGATTCTGGTCAGAGCTCAGAAAATCTGTAGATACAAATCTTACCAGTAAAGACCAGGCTCAGGAGGTTTCTGCTGGGAAGAACTTTTTTGGCTTTTGGATTCCAGATGATGTGTGTTATGGCTTAGCAAAATGTTTGTCTGCCTTTTGCTCATATCCAGAGATTTTGCCTGAGACTAAGGTTACTAATGGAAGACTAATTAATCTGGCAAAAGAAATTCCAAGGTAGTCAAATGTTGAACTGGTGGAGTGGCTACTGTTTAGGGCTTTTAGCCAGATTTATGTTGCTAATTAAAAGCAAAGAGCCCAGAAAAATGATTTAAAACATTGTGAGTTTGGCCAGAAAGCTATGGATTGTAAAGAGTTCTAGATTGTTGAGTTCTAGATTGAGTTCTAGATTGTTAAGAAGGAACAGGAAAATATAAAAGATGGCTTGAGAGCATCACAAGAACCAGCAAGTCTCTACTCTCTGCAGCCTCAACTGTAAAAGTGAAAGAGAAAGGTGCAGAATATTATGTTCTAGAATGGCAGCAGACTCACTATATTCCAGAATGGTGGTGGTGGCTGCACCAGGTTGCAAAGTGGCAGCCACTGCCCCAAGTTCCAGAATGGTGGCGGCCTAGAGAATTTGTTCCTTGGAATTAGATTCAGAGTGCTCAAAACCTATAGCTAAGAGAGAAGAAAGCCTGGCTACTGCTCTAGCTGGAAGTGGACCTGGGTATCATCCATGTCATATTGGTTTTAGGTGCTTGTAGAATGCAAGAGTTCTGAGGTTAAAATGGCTTCCACCCAGATTTCAGACAAAGGCTTGGAAAAGTTCGGGTGTTCCAGCCATGCTGAGTGACAAATTTGCAAACCCAAATATTGAGTTCAGTCATCTAAGTATTGTAATCCTCTTTCTGGTTTTCCTCACAATCCAAAAGTTATATTTATAATCCTATTGAGATGTTATTGGAATCCCAGCAAGTTAATTACACCCTACCACCACCAATGCAACCCACAGTGAGAATAGAAACACCAAGACATATTCCAAGTTAAGGACAGCCAAGGGGTCCTAAGTCCAATCCTTGTGAGGGCATGTGGACAAAGGCCTTGATCCTAGGTCTCTCCCAGAATTTGTTATCTTGTGAAGAAGAGGGGTGGCTCAGGGATGAGTGACAGAGAGGATGGTGGGAATTAAGTGAGTCACTTGAGCTGGCTGGCCAGGTGTAAGAACGACATCTCTATAAATTGCAGAGATAAAGATATGCAGAAGGATCAATTTATTGTTTTGGGAGGCTGGTGCTTCAGTTTCTGATATGCAAACTCTTGTGCCCTGGGGAGTCATAGCCTCTATCTTGAGGTTCATACTCAGTTGACATTCCCAGAGCCATTTGCTCTAACATCTCATGTGCTCATATCCTGTACATAACCTGTATGGAGAACACTATGCGAGCAAACAGGACTGTCCATTGGCTTTAGAAATTACATACCAGCACCTTGGCTAGCCTTATTTGCAATGCTTAGAGCCAATTGAAGAGAGAAAGAAATATCCTAGCCAGCTTTTTACATATCAGTATAAGGAAATGAGTCTCCAAATAATCAAAGTCACAGTAATTGGTTTGTATTCAAAAGGAGTCACTGGAGTTGTCTCCCATTCCTGGGAGCCCAGGCAGCATGCCCATGAGAGGGCAATGTGTGAAGCTGTGAGTGTGAAGCCAAAGGTGCAGTGGAGACCCAGAGATTTGGAGAAACTGAGAACACGGATCATTTTAAGAAAGCTACAAGGAGGGCAGAGCTGAGCAGCCTAAGAGGGAATCCCTGGGATGTGCCATAGGGCAGAGGCATGCCAGCCTTTTGGCGCTCACAACTTAATCACATGTAAATCCAGTTTGTCCTGCCACAATTTTGGACTTGCTTTGATTCCATTCCTTTGTATTCTCCCATTTGTACCTTTTGGAATACTAATATTTGGAATACTAATCTTGTGCCATTGAATGTTGAAAGTATTCAATTTTCTCTTCATTTGTACAGGACCTTGCTGCTAAGAGTTTGCCTTGCATCTCAGAAGAGACTTGGGACTTGTACTTTTCAGGCATGCTAAAACTGTTAAGATTTTGGTAATCCCTAGAGATAGACTAAATACTTTTTGTATAAAGGATGTACATGAGTCTTCGGGGGGTCAGGGGAAGAATGTCATGGTTTGTGTCTTGATGTCTCCCCAAAGCCTCATGAGGGCAGGCCTCTAGAGTTTGTGACTGATTCATGGTCCAATCTGGGATTATAGGTATGAGTGCTACACCCACCCTAGGGTGGGTAGCCTACATACAATGTAAGAGATAGAGACTTCTCTTGCACTCTTCCGTTTTGCTCTTGTTGCCTTTGGTATCTGCCACTGCCTTGAATTGCTGCCCCTCTGCTATGCTGCTCTGTCTTGGAGACAACTAATTATGAATGGAAACCTCCACAAACTGAGATAAATAAACTTTTCCTTCCTTAATTATGAGCATCAGGTATTTTGTCTCAGTAACAAGAGAAAAGTAGTGAGCAGAGTTTTTTTTTTTTTTTTGAAAAGGTGACTGAGGAGTTATCTGGGCTGCTCAGTGAGAGGCTTTGCACTCAGGTATTTGTGTGGAGAATGTGTTTGGGTGAGATGTGTGTGAGATGCTGAGCCTGAGCCTGCAGCTATGGCAAAGCACTGGGTTCTGGCTACCATTCTTGAGGGTGTCAGCTGAGAGGAGGCTAGTGAGCAGCTAGACCCTGGAGGCTTTGCTGCCACCACGGTGTGGAGAAAGGGCAACAGTGTGTATGGGGTCCCTTAAAATTCCTGCTTTCTAAGGTTTCATGGCTGGTTGGGTATGGGTTTCTGGACACTGAGGTGAACTGCAGGCCTAAGTAGGGATTGGGATGGTACCAGTATGCTAACCCAGGGCACATTAACCATGGTGCCTAAGAATCTTTAGAGAAGAGTGTATATATGGAGGGAGATGTGAATCTTCCCTGCTTAGGAACCAAGACAGATGGAGAGTGAGACAGGCACACAAATTATGTGCCACCCTCTGAGCAGCAACCATGCATCCTTGAAATCCAAATGGGAGGATGTAAAGATAGACAGGTTGTCCCCACATTCACTCTAGTACCAGCTACTTTCTGGGGCTTCCACTGCAGCCACAACTCATGGACCAAAGTTGTTTCAGTTCACACAGACACCAAACACGGGGTGACCCAACTGGCTGCCTTATCCTGGAGGAGTCCCCCAGGAGGCCCTTGGCTATGAGCAGCCACTTGTGCTTGCCTTGATCACAGCCCCACATAGAAGCCCATTCAGGAACACCTGATTCTTCTAGGACAATAACAACTCTCCGGCCCTTCCTTGCCCCAGCCCACAGGCTAGCAGGGAGCTCTGGCTGTAGTTGCAGGTAGCTGCAGCCTCTTCCTACTTAGAGCATGGGGAGAGGATGAAGTCCCCAATGATATGGTGGCCACTCCCAGGCTCCAGGAGTAACATCCTAGCTGGACTAGTCCTCTCTCTTCTGGTAGCCTGGGAGATGGAGCAGCTGCTTCAAAGACTTCAGCTTGGGTTTTTTCCCTACATAGCTGTTTCTTGTCCCAGTTTCTAGACCCCTGGGAAAGGCTCTACAGAAGGCACCTCTGCTGCATGGGCCACCCTATCCAGGATCTCCCACTCCATCTCTTTCCCATCCTCTACTTGGAGAGGAATATTGAGTGGAGAGATGGGCAGATCCTCATCTTTGCAGAGAGTTAGAAGGTTGGACAAAGTCAAAGCAGACCACATGATGAGTGAATAATGAGTTGGCAGGGATGACAAGGTGTCTGGGACAGAGTTATTATGGTGATAAAGAGACTTGAAGAACCCAGACCATCCTAGAGTAAGTTCCTTTGCTGGCAAGATTCTCCTCTGGTTATTCTGTCACTTGCTAAACAAGACACTATTGGCTGCCAGCTCTGTCATAGCAAGACTGGGGTTATCCACAATCCTGTTCTTTCTCAGGGAGCTCACTAGTTACCACCTTTCACTACCCCCCCCCCCAGAAAAGTACCCATAGAGACAGGTCTGCTTCTATTCCCCAACTTGTCCCTTTGACCTATTCAGGATATCCAGTTACAAGGTTTGCTGTCCCGAAAAAATTCAGCTCTCCCTAGCAGAGTATCTGTGATGTGGGAATTGTTTTATATCTGTGCAATCAGAGGGCATGGCCACTGGTCATAGGTGGCTAAGGAGTACTTGTAATGTGACTAGTGTGGCATTCTATTTAATTTTAATTTAAATGTACATGGTCACATATAGCTACTGTAAGGGACAGTGTAGAACAGAAGCATAGTGCTACCTATTTAAGGTCATGGAGTTATAGGAGATTGGAATAGGAAAAAAAAACCCCATGATATCCAGTACTTTCATGATACAAAAATAAAGCCACACAAAGGAAGCACTGTGCATCAGTAGGAACCCAGGGTTTTGCAACCAGGCCCCGGCTCTTGATTCTTCACATGGATGTTGTGAAAGCACTGCCCTGAAGAAACTCTGGGAAGAAACTCTGGGGTTCCCCACCCCACCATCACTAATCCCAGGAGGTTATTTGGCTATTTAATGCTTCATATTTTTAGGTCAAAAGAGAGTAAACGAGTAGGTGAAGGAAGGGCTTCATAGGGTTTTGGTGGATGCTGCTTTCTTGTTTACTGAACTATACTTGCTCTGCTGACAACCCAAGGAGGAGAGGCTTTAGCTTGAGGAGTCCTGGGGGAGGAGGAGGGCAGCAGCATGTGCGCATTTGTGCTTGGAGAGGTTGGGCCACCCTACGCAAAACCTCTCTCCTGGTCAGACTTCTACAGTCCCTATCTGGCCCCTGCCAAGATGTGGGCAGCTTCGTATCTGTGACAAGAACAACCCCATATGACAATAGGAAACCACAAGTGAAGGCTTAATTCTCAATATGTTGCCTAGTGATGCTGGGCCTTGGTCTGTCTATGTGTAAAGTGAGGGTACTGACTAGATCTCTGATATTTTCTATTTTTAGGACATGGTGCCTTGGACTACTCATGTAAATAGTCACATGGGACAGGAACAGGGGTCTAAAGATGAGATGCAGGATTGGGGGAATTTGCAGAGCACAGGAGGTAAGATTGGTTGACTCAGAAATGCAGAGCTGGAGCTCAGAGATGGCTTCTGTGATCTCTATGCTCACAGAATCGACTGTCACAGTGTCACCTTCTATCCCCTAGAAGTTAGCAGGGCATGAGGCTGACTCTCTGGAAACTGCCCACCCACAGGTATATAAACAGCTCCCTCAAGCCCTGCTAACAGCAGATAGATGGCCTCATTCCTGCAGAAACCTGTGCAACGGCGTGAGTGTACGGGTTGAAAGTCTATGTCATATTCTTGTTCAACATAATCACCCGGGAGCCCTTTTCTCTCTTCCAAACCAGATGTGATA
Organism: Cavia porcellus; assembly: GCF_034190915.1. NCBI lineage: Eukaryota > Metazoa > Chordata > Mammalia > Rodentia > Caviidae > Cavia > Cavia porcellus. The sequence goes on along the minus strand of NW_026947484.1, from coordinate 135,898,386 downwards.
CGTTGTGAACATGAAATCTTTATTTTGTTTGTCCTCAATTCAGGGAAGGGTTGAGCAGATGGCACGAAAATCATCCTACAAGATCTCCACACCAGGTGTCCCTGTGTGAGGGCACAAGCCTGGGGGTAAAAGGGCTTCCCAAGAGTGCTCCAACTTTTGGCTTGGGCAGAGGCAGAGCCGTCTGAGACAAAAGAGCACTTCAGAAGCCAAAGCAAAGTTAATGCCAGTGTTATGCAGTCAAACTCTATGAGAACCTGCAGATAAAGCTGATCACCAGGACCTAGAAGGATCTACTGGGTGGTAGGATGTCCATATTGTGGAGTGTCTACATCTTTAGTGGAAGAGTCCCAGCAGGAAGCAAGAGGGTTGCTCCACTGTCCAGCACACAACCATTCTTCCTTCTTGCTTGGGCCCAATAACCATCTTTGGTTCTCCACTACTCACCCCTCTTCACAGGAACTTCTCCCCTATTCACAGGAACTCTATTTTAATCCATGTAGTTTACATGCCCTGTCAGGTAGGTGTTGTGCTAGACAACAAACAATACAGCAAACAGCATATATCTCTAAAAGCCTGCAGTATGGCTTAGTCTTGAACCTAGGCAAGTTATTTAATTTCTCTAAGCCTGCTGAGTCTGAAAAGATGATAAGAATATGGGAGCATAGAATTACTACAAAAAGAGAAGGACAAACAGTGATTTGTAAGCATGGGTACACAATGGCATCTCTGGGGTAGTTTAAAAACCTTGCATCTCTAAGTGACATTTCTCTGGGTTCTGATTTAACTGTAGCTGTAGGAGGAGGCATGTGTACAAGAATTTTTTTGTGTGGTACCAGGGATAAAATCTAGGGACACTCTACCATTGGCTACATCCTAGTATATTAAATTTTTTTAGAAAATTTTAAATGTCTGTTTTTTAAAATTTTGAGATGGTCTTGTTAAGTTGTCCAGGCAGGACTCAAATTTACAATCTTCCTGCCTCAGACTTTTTTAGTTCTGGATTACAGTTATGTACAACAAAGTTCTGCAAGTGGCACATTTAGTTGTGTTTGAGAACCTGACCAAGAATGTTACCTCTGTGCATTATGACTTGTCCCCCTCCTTCCTTGCCACTGATGAGACTGATCAGTGCTTTACCTCACCTGGCTTGTAATTCAGAGTGTGCACCTATGAGCAAGAGAGCTCCTTTCTCCCATGTATGAGGTGTCCAGGAGGGCAGGCACACGGTCAGCTCACAACATACTAGTGGAGAGGACAAAAGGAAGCATTTCAGAATGAAAGGCCTCTACACAGACATAGAGTCTCGTGCTCATTGTCTGGTCCCTTCTCAGGGCACAGTGCTTGCCTTCTCCCCAAAGGAGGTAAGAGGAAAACCTGAAATGCCTCTGATTGGGCCCTAATGCTGACTGATTTAATTTGGGGGCCTGGACTAAGTAGTGTTTTTTTTATCCCTCGCCACACCCCCTAGCTTCCTTGCTCCTTGGGCCTCCTTGAGCAGCCTCCTTGATCTGGTGGGACCTGAGATGCAGAATGTCCCAGCTCCCACCAGTGCCATGAAGCCTCACCCAGCAAGGTGGCAGAACCACACATGTACTGGGGGAGAGCACAGGCAAGTTGGTGGGGGCACATATTTCAGGAGTCTATAGACTGAAGGCTATATAGGTGATCCAGTGAGGCACTGGAGGAAAGATAGGCAAAAAATGGAGGAAAGAGAGCTGTTCCTCTCCCCACATGTAGTTTAGTGACTTTTCAACACTTCTCCCTAGTTTCCCACTCTCGCCTTTCTCCTCATAGCTCCATCTTGTATATACAGGCAGAGAGCCACTGGGGGATGGGCATCAAGAAATGACTGCGTGCGGAGAAAGGGCAGGGTGGTAACTGTGCTCTTTGTTAGCCCCACCCTTACCCCAGGGGCAGTATTTTGTGGAATAGGAAGGGTTGAGGATTCTTGCCAGGACTCAATTTTGCTGATGCTCACTGGTAGGGATCACCCACACAATGCTGGGTATCACTGCCTCCAGGTGAGTTCTCTCCAGACAACAGGTGGAAATTCTTTTTTAAAAAAGGAGTTGTCTTTGGGACCCATAACCTCTTAGGGACCCATAATCTCTAATCTCAAACAACAAGGGAAAGTGGGAAAAGGGTGATAGCTGGGTAGGATAGATGGCAAAGCTCAAAACTGTCACCGAGAAGCACGGGGATAATACTACTCTCCCTTTTGCTCATCCTTTCCCAAACCCAGAAAGAGGTTTATCCAAAGTGATCCAGCCACCCTCACAAAAATATCAAAAATAATCCCAGAAAAAGATCGAGTACACAAGCAATAGGAAGATGCAAACAAATCACAAACAGTTCCCCCACATCCAGCTGGATTTGGGTTGGAGGAAGCACTCTAAAGAAGCAGCCTAAGGAAACAGGGCAGAAAGATTAAGAACTTCAGAATGAAGTGAAGCCTGAGCTTGATGAGGGGAGTTTTGGACAGGTGGTATGTGTGAGTCTAGGTCAGGTGCTCAGGGAATACCAGAGAATCAGAGCCATGTTCCTTACTTGGAATTTCTGGGGAGAGAAGAGGAGAGAGGGAATGAGAGAATGAGAGAAGGATAAGGGGAGGGAGGGAGGAAGAGAGAGGGAGAGAGAGAGAGAGAGAGAGAGAGAGAGAGAGAGAGAGAGAGAGAAAGAGGCCTCACTATGCAGCCCAATTGTTTGCCAGGATAGCTCAAGGCTAAGCTGGGTTATGAAGGTGTGTGTGATGGCTTCCCAAAATTCAGAACAGAGGTATACGTACATGGTCACGTGTACCTAGGTATGCAGGTATATAAATGTTATTTTGTGTAAATGTGAGGGCACATTTTCCTTCCTGTCCTTTTCTAACTTTTCAAGATCTCCCTAGATGTTCCCTTTTTCCCCATTCCAAAGTAAAGAAATAGGCTTTCTCCTCAACAACCAGTCTGCCTTTTTCCTCTTTTCGGCATGTTCTCATGTTCACCAGGCTCCTGTGCTTTGGTTTATCTCCTCTTTCTTCCACATTTTTAATTTCTTGCTTTCCATATTTTCTTCACCTATAAGCATTGTTCACAAATCCTTTATCTTGAACATCTCCTAGCTTAAAAATGTCCACCTCTCTTTTCCTCTACCTCTCTGGATCTTTCCCCAAAACATATACTCTTGCCCTCTATCTCTTGGGATATTATCCCGGAACATACCTACATTCTTATCTTCCTTAACGTCTATGTCTCCTGTTAGTCAACTTTTTGTTGCTTGAAAAAATACATGAGAAATACAACTTACAAGAAGAAAGATTTACTTGGCTCACAGTTTCAGAGGTTTCAGTCCATGGTTAGTTGGCTCCACTGCTTTCAGATCTGTGATGAGGCAGAAACATCATGGAAGAAGGGGATGGCAGAGGGAAGCTGCTCACATCATGGTAGTCAGGAAGTGAAGAGAGCCAAGAGGGAAAGTACTTGGGATCAGTTACAGTCGCTAAGGACACACATTTATGATCAACCAGGACCTACCTCCTGTTACCACCAGGAGAATTCATTGATTGAATTCTTATCAATGAATTAATCTGCTGATGAAATTAGAATTATGAAGATCCAATGTACTTAAGCTTTTTGGAGGGCATTTCAGATAACAATCAAAGCCCTGGGGCAGCCTACACTTTGTGGCCTTCACTTCAGACACTCGCTCCCAGCTCTTAACAATTTTCCATCTGGCCTTGCCCCTGCTTCCTCTACCATGGTTCAGACTATCCCCTATGACAGAGTCATCAACTGGTGACCTTCATTCATTGTTTTCCTTTCCATCTAAAACCCGAGATTCCATTTTACCTTTGAGATTTCCATGGTTTCTACTCCTCCCCTCTGCCCTCCCTGCCACTCACTTTGTTTTTTTTATCCATTTTACTCATTTTACCCATACAGCATTTTATATCCAGCTCTTAACATCTTTCTAAACCCAGCATCTTGGAGGGAATCACAGCTCCATTCATGAACTGACCAGGACTTCCTTGGACATGAGAAAAATAGAACTCATTAAAAAAAAAGTCTTGTGGTTAAAGAACTCAGTGAATGAAATGAATAATGAAGTTGAGAGCCTAAACCATCTTCTATAAGAAGAAGACAGAAGTTTCAATCTTGAAGAAAGGTCTTTGGAAATATCCCAGTCAGACTAAAAACAAGAAAATAAAAATAAATAAAGAAAATAAAGAAAAAGAACTTTAAGAAGAACAAAGAGATCCTATAAGACTTACAGAATGTCATTAAGTGAATAAATATTTGTGTTATGTTATTTCAACATAGAAGAGAAAGATGAAAGCATAAACACCCACTTAATAAAATAATAACTGAACATATCCAGAAGTTTGGGAAAATGTTAGAGAATGTAGATCCAAGATGCTGAAACTGAAAATACCCTAAGTATATTCAAGCAAAAAGATCCTGAGTAATGTTAGTGCCAAATGGTCAAAAATCAAAGACAAAGTTCTGAAAACAGCAAGAGAAAGGTGTCAAGCCACATACAAGTATATCTTCATTAAACTAACAGAAGATTCCCTTTCCCTTTGGGAAGCATCTGTCTCCCTCTTTCCTATTATTTATCTTTTATTTTGCACTTTACTTGTACACAAAAGGAGGATAAGAGATGAGTGGAGGAGGAAGCACAGAAGAGAAATAGGATAATAAGAGGAATTAAGATGTGTTATCCATCAACTCGTCACAAAGAATAGAGACAGTATGGAATACACACATACACTAACAAGCTAAAACAAACAAAAATAACAGCATATTTCTCAGCAGAATTCTTACAGACCAGGACAAAATAAGACAGACATGAAAGGATTTTGGCCTAGATAGAATATTACAGCAGTAAGAGGCGGGTCTAAGGGATGTTTACCTTGAGGTCACTTCCCTCTTCCTCTATGACAATTTCCTTTCCCTTCTACCAGTGGAACAAAAAAAGTCCCAATCAGCTGCTCACACATCACCAATGCCCGCCCTAAGTGCAAACCCCAGTCAGAGGTTATATATATATATATATGTCCCCATACCCCACGTCCCGATCAGAAGAGGCCCGGCCATCTTTGGTTGTGGGGCGCTTCTCCTTGTCCTTTAATAAAGGCTACTGTTTCTTTACATTCTTTTTTCTCTTTCCTTGTGCTGAAAACCCTATCATCTGGTTCCCTGACTGGGAAGGCATCGTGAGTGACTCCCAGTTTGAGTCCCCCTGCTAATTCATGGATGGGACCATATCTTGGATTAATTCCTCATTTCTCAACATGCAGGACCTGCTCAACTTGTCGCCACCAGCCTGCAAACAACACCAGCTAGTTCATTTACCTCAGAAGAGCCAACTTCTGTCTGGGGTTTCCTCCTGGCTGTGGACTGGGCCCACACCAGATTACCCATTCCGTCCCTGGACTGAGGTAGCAGTTCTCACCTTCCTCCGGCAGTCCAAAGCAGAGCCATTACTGTGGTTCTGGGATCCCAACCCATGCCTTTTGGTGATGACCAATGGGTTCAGGTTGAAGCTGTTTTTTTTAATCACACTTCCAAAATAGATGACAATCTTTTTGGTTAGGTATGGTCTGAGACACATTCCTTGGGGGGAGGGGCAGAGCGCTCAATCCTTAAAACAAAATTGTCCCTTTTGGCTCACTTTTAATTTGGTCATGGGAAATACTGTTTCCGGTCCCCTGAAAAACACACCTCTGGGTTGCCTGGTTCATAACCTTGGCGCTCTTGGTCTCTAAAAGGCTACAAAAATCAAAAAGCTGATCTTTTATTTATGCTTTTGTCACAATGGCAGCAAGTTGGCAGAAACCCTTCAACTTTAGGCCTTTTTCACTTTAAGGACGTGTCTTTCTCTCACTATGTCTTCTACGATGGTCCAAATGCTTCTGGCTTGCTCTGCTCCACCAGGATCTCTCCCCTTCCCCATACTTATGATGCCACTCCTGTATTTATAGCTTCTCTCCTGTATCTCTCATACCAAACCCCACAGCCTTCTTAGCCAGAGGTTTCTTTGCCCCCTGCACCATGCTCTCTTCCTCTTTCACCCAGAAGGATCTCTAATCCTTCCCCTAGCATCTCTCCCCAGTCTCCAACTTCTCAATTCCCCCACCACCCAAGCCATCTGTTCCATCAAAGGATTCTTTGTCCCCTTCCCCTGCGTCGCCAGCTCACCCTACTCGGTCTCAGGCATTCCAGCCTTCTGGCAGGCCACGTGATTGCTAGCAGCCATGTTGATTGCCCACACACACCTGCCAGATGGATCTCTATTCCTGCTTCAGGAACAGGCTGCCCCCTCCAAATTAACTAATACTTATGCTTCTTTTTAACTTTTTGACCTATCTCAGATTAGCCTTAAATTAGATTCCTTTTCTGGTATTCTTATTTTGAGAGGTCTCTATTAATTGACCTACAAAAAGGTTTACATTAGTCTATTTATTATAGTTCATATTGGCCAAATATATTTGAGTGCACTCTAATTTTATTAGACAATTGTCAGGTTAGATATCTGTTGTCTGTTTGTCCATTTGCCTACTCTGTAAACAGCTGTTTCTTTTTATTTGAGCTCAACAATTTTTCCTCCCCTTTTACATTTTCAGATCATTTAATCAAGGTTTATTTGGGTTATAGACTTAAAAAAAATATGCTTCAACCTAGGTTGCCAGCTGGTCAAAATGATGCTAAAATTGGTTAAACAAAATCCCTTGGGGTAAGGAGACATTGGACAGGACTCTAAGTGATAAACAAGAAAGTGGCCACCTGGTAACTTTAATCAGCTCTTGTTCATTAATTGGAGACCCCAATAATCTCCATAGCCTTATGGGAGACATCCCAACTAAATAAAGTTCATATGACTAAGATAATTCATTGTTGCTGATCTGATGGTATATTTATGCCTTCAAATGTAGAATTGAGATTGTTTATGATGACAAGTATTTTCTTTCAGATCCAAACATCTGCTGCCTTTTTCTTGTGTTCCAACCAGGAGATTCAGATTGGACCAACATGAGGTCACCAGCCAAATAATAATTTTTAAACAAAAATTTATGTAATGTATGTTATACTTAGAGATGCTCAACTAGTGAGCAGTCCAAATAATGTCACAAATTTCTTCAGTACTCAAATGTTAAAACACCCATGGTTAATACAAAATAATAGTTCCATTTAATGTTCTATGTTAAACTTACTACCTGTACTGCACTGTACTGCTGTCAATCTTCTGGATGTTCAACAACTAAAATTAAGAGATAATTATAGAATCCTTTTGGATTCCTTTTGCTGGGATCCACGATATGATGCAGGGGCCGATGGAGCAATTAGACAGATGCTGGGGCTGAGGCTGGGGCAGGGGCCTGGTCTGAGCCTTTCCCAGCCTGTCTGCCAACCCTGGTTCAGCCCTCTGCCAACCGGTGGCTGCCGGGCATATTGGGGCCATAATTAATTATTCTCAACTGGCATTAAATGACACCATAGCTGATCTCTCTCTTAAATAAAAATGTAAAATTAATAAAACAGGCTATCTTCCAAAAGACAGATGGCATTAGACATTCTAACAGCATAAGAGATACTTATACAATTGTAAAACCTAAATGTGTATATGACAAGTAAATGACATGTCAGTTTCTAAAATTCCTTGGACCTTATCCTCCTATGAGAAGTCATTGCTAAAGTTATAATCATAAATACCCTGTTGATTGTGTTATTTGACTCCTGCATACTTAATTGATTCTTTGCCTTTGTCTCCTTTAGATTTAAAGCTGTATACCTACCCAAGATAAAAACCAGATGTCCTGTGACAGAGAAGACAGATACCTTCCGCTGTGGGCCAGATCGCAAGACAAAAGGCTAAACTTGGTCCTCAATCCCCACAGGGTGACCTTCTTAATAGGGATTTTCATGTTTTCAACCACAGAGATAAATTTAAAAGGACAATCTGATCTTTTAGTAGTGACACTTAGAGCTCTGAGACAGGTAGACTGAGAAGGTGGAGCTGCCCGAGCCGTTCCCAGACCATGCTTCAAGTGCAACAAAGAAGGACATTGGGCAAGAGAGTTCCCCAATGTGACATTTTTCTGGGACCTTGCCCCTATTGTAATCTCAAGGGCCATTGGAAGAGTAACTGTCCTAGCTGCCAGAGAGCAGGTAAGCCATCCTCTAACTCTGCCCTCATAGGAGATCTCATCACCACCAGATTCATGGCTGACTGATCTACTTGGACTTGCTGCTGAAGACTTATGGGGCTCAAGGTCTATAGCAATCCATTAAGGTGTCCTTCTCAGAGCCCCAAGTCCCATTGAAGGTCTCACATAAGACATTCTCTGTACTTGTGGACATAGAGACCATGAATAGTGTTATTCCTGAGTTTTCAAGCAGCTATATTAAGTCCTCAGTCTCTATAGCGGGTGTTAATGGCCAACTTATGCAGCCTTTGCAGACAGGGCATATTCCATGCAGGTTCCAGACTCCCTTCTTCTCTGGTCGATCCCATAGTTTGAGATACCTCCAATCCCACCTGCGCTACCCATGCTATGCCTATTTTAATTTGTCTCAGGGATCCTTCAATTTTCCTTGTGTTACTCAATATCCCATAGTTCCCAAACATTTACAGGGACTTAAACCTATAATTAAGCACCTTTTAGACAATGGTTTTCTTAAATCTACTCATTCACCCTATAATACTCCCATTCTCCTGGTACTCAAGCCTGGTGGGTCTTACTGTCTCGTACAATACCTTAGGTAATCAATAGTGTTGTTATCCCAATACACCCAGTGGTGCCAAACCCTTAAACCATGCTCTCCCATAGCCCTCCCTCCACCATTCACTTTATAGTCATAGATCTTTAAAATACTTTTTTTTATTCCTTTGTGCTTATACAGACTAACCCAGACACTCCGAGGTCTCAACAGCCTACACCTGTCATCTCTATAATAAAACCTCTCCTCGGGGATACATACCACCCACTTCCTTTCCTATTCATCAGTTTCACAGACACAATCCTGGTCAAGACTGACAGATAAATTTTGCCCTGCCACAAATCTCTAAAATATCTTCTCACCTTTGTTTGTACTTTTTCAGGATAGATAAAAGCCTTTCCCACAACCAGAGAGACTGCTGATATACTTACTAATGTCGTGTTACAAGAAATCATCCCAAGGACTACAACCAAGGTGGAGCAGCCTCTACCTGGTCTTCTTGGTAACCCCAATGGAGTCAAAGTTGCTGGACTGCCACCCTGGTTCCACATCACTCAAGCAGTGCCCTCGCAGCCCTAAATCTAACCATCTTATCACCCACACATCTCTGTCTCACCAAGGCATCTCAGTCAAAACTCTCAATTTGGTTCCTAATTCCTTATATTCTATTAATTAATTATCTTTTTACAGCAGGACTCTTAACAGTCTTTCCTAAAGACTATCACATCATGTGTAAGATCATCTTCATGTTGTTCTATGTGACAACTGTCTTAGTTCTCTCTACCCTCAGCTGTTTAGTCAAACATGAGATCCCTAAAGGTCGAGTCTCTTACCTCCCTTATAGTGACACAGCCCTGGCTCTTCCCACCCCTCTTATTCTTTCCAGCTCAATTCCTGGACCAGAGACAAGCCCTACCTACCTACACTTGTAAATGTTCCCTTTTCAGATTAAAAAAAATCACCTTTCATAACTTCATTCCCCTATTCCCCCACTTATTTTTCAGAATTCTCCCTCACCAGGGTCCTGATGAAATGGCATATTTAAATCAAAGACATCTTTCCTTCTACCTCTGCTGGGTCCTTAAATATGATAGTGGCCTGCCTCCTCATAGCACCTTGTCTCTTTGTTTTTCCAGTCTGCCGTGCAGGTATTCACTAATGATAAAGTTATCCTGGCTGAAACACCTGGCACCAGCTTCTACATGGGCATCAACCATCATCCCATCAACCTTTCTAAACTCCAATACTGCACCCTCTTTCAGCAGGAAGTAGTAAGGGAGAGACTTCACCCTTTTCCTAACAATACAAAGCCAGGGATGAAAGGATTTTGCCCTAGACAGGATATTACAACAATGGGAGGAGGGACCAAGGGATGTTTACCTTGAAGTCACTTCCCCCTTTCCCTATGACAACTTCCTTTTCCTTCTACCAGTGTCATGAAAAAAAAGTCCCAATCAGCTGCTTGTGCATCACCAATGCCCGCCCTAAGTGAAAATCCTGGTCAGAGATGATATATATGTCCCCATACCTCAGGTCCTGATGAGAAGAGGCCCGGCTGTCTTTGGTCATGGGGTGCTTCTCCTCATCCTTAAACAAAGGCTACTGTTTCTTTATATTCTTTTTTCTCTTTCCTCGCACCAAAAACCTTATCAAGACATACCTATTCAAAACCATAAACAAAATCCCCTACCAAGAATATTATTTACCCAAAGGCTATATTTTATTAATGAAAAGAAAATAAAAACTTTCAGGAGTTTATCACCACCCATCCTGACTAGCCTTATGAGAAGCATTTTAGGAGCACTGTACTAAAGTCAGAAAATTTATAAATAAATGCAAAAGTATACAAAACTCTAGCAGAACAGATACACCAAAGAGAAAGAGGTCATTGTTTATTGCTAGCTGCTTGCTGCTTGCTGCCTTGCTGCTTTCTGTCTGCCATGAACTGTTTCTCCACTGTGACACTCCTCTGCCATGCCACCTTGCCTTGGAGCCATCCAGTTATGAACTGAAACCTCCACAAACTGTGAGCCAAACAAACCTTTCTTTCTTTTTTTTTTTGGTCTTTTTCATTTTTATTGGTACTGGGGATTGAACTCACGACCACCTGCTTGCAAGGCAGGTGCTTATGCCGCTGAGCTAAATCCCCAGCCCCGCAAACCTTTCTTTCTTACAAAGAAAGAAAAAGAAAAGTATAGGTCCACTGATACCAACCATACAACACCATACAACACCACCATACAACACAGACAACATAACACAGACAACATAACCACCATACAACACAGACAAACAAGAGAAGGAAGAGTAAAGTTATGCAAAATAACCTGAATAAATTAACTAACCTATAGAAATACTCATCCTTCCATAAAAAGTTTAAAATGACATTCTCTCACTAATAGACTTACACTTTTTGAGTGGATTACAATAGATAGAACAATACCTACGAGAAATTCATTTTGCCAGTAAAGATACCCACAGTAAAACTGAAGGGTTAGAAAGAGCTATTTCATACAAACAAAACCCAGAACCAACAGGTTAAACTGAATAAAAATAGATTTTAATTTAAAAACCCTAAAAGAAGAAAAAAGTCACCATATAATTATTAAGGAATGTATTAACAATAAAATATATATCAATTTTTAAAGATAGACAAACACTCAATGTTGAAACATACAACTATATGAGGCAAACATTTTAGATCTAAAAGGAGAGACAGACTTCAATGCAGTAATAGTTGGAGGTTTCAACAGAATAAAATATATACACAATATTATTCAGCCATGAAAAAGAAAAAAATCCTGTCAACATTATGAAGTGAAACCAGGCACATAAAGAAAAACACTGCATGTTCTCATTTATATATAGAAGCTAAAAAATTTATCTCATATCAGTGGAGTAGAATAGTCACTAGAGGTAAGAAGAGTAGGGGAACAGGGCCCCAAAGTACCTAATGAAATTGCAATTAGGTAACAGCAGTAAGATATAGTGTTCTGTAGCACAATATGGTGACCATAGTTTACAACAGTTTCTTTTATATTCTGTAAAGAACTATAAAAGAGAAGTTTGAAAGGTACCAACACAAATCAATGATATTTAAAGTGATAGAAATGCCTATGACCCTGATTCTATAATTACAGATTGCGTGCATGCATTGAATATCACACTGTACCCTGTAAACATGTACAATTATTGTGTGAATTAAAAATAAAGAGAAAAGATGTCAAATGTGCCCACACTCCCTTCCCAGGGGCCCAACTTTCACATTTCATGACCCATTGCACTGTGGAGAAAGGATTGCTCAGCACCAAAGACTTCCTTTCTGCTCCCTTTTCCCTGATTCACAGATGAGGGCAGAGGGCAGGGTTCACACTGATTTCCTCTTGAGTTCCATGTGTACCTTCCTGTAATTGACCCTTCCTGCAATTGACTGCAGGGGCTAGAGAAACTCTGGAACAATAAAAGGGGTGAGAATCCAGCCAAATGAAAGAGAAAATTTCTGATTCTCATTCTAAACTCTGACCTCAAACATCATTTTAAACCCAGGCTCAAAGTCTGAAATTACTCCTGACCACAATGCCAGCAATGATCCTGGTTCTGATTCTTACCATGGGTTTCAATCTAGAGTCTGGTAAAGAGCCCACTGGAGCTGATAATTTCAGGCAGTTTCCTTGGCTGGAGGGATTAGGACTCAGAACAAGTCTTACGAACTAGGGGCAGAAATCTGCAGGGCCTGCTGCAGAAGCAACTGAATAAAGTGGGCTTCAAAGCCCAAGCTCCAAGATGAGTCAGAGCACACTCGTCCTTACCATGGCCCTACGGTGGCAAAAGATACCTAGGAACCAAAGCAGGAGTTAGGAGACTCAGGACAACTTGACTTACCGTCACCATGTCCTGTCTTAGGAAGGTTTTAATCTTCCTATATCATAGTGGCTAGAAAATTCCATCTCTTTGCTCATGTAACTTGGGGATTTTGAAGAATTGTGGAGTTTGATAATTTCTGGCAGAGGGATGTAGAGTCACATCTGCACAAAAGCCCAGGTGGACAGGGCCTCAGAGGCAGGGTATGTTATGGACAAGTTTAGTGTGGTTGCAGATTTAGCTCAGATACAGGATGAGAGGCCCTAAGGTCAGGAATTTGGAACTGTACTTCACCAATCAATGATTGTATTTCCCATACCACTGTACCCTTGTCTCAAATGAACATTTTAAGGAAATTACCAACATTGATAATGCCCAAGAAGATTCTGGGCACAGAGCAAGAAATTCTTGACTAAGGTTGGCAATAGAACCAAGTCCAATAGCTTGAGGATCCAGCTCTGTTTCAAATTCAGGGGTACTAGGAAATGGCCTTCGGGGTAGCCAAGTGGCTCTTTTTACCTCCACAGCCACATCAAAAGAAGAAGATATCTCCAGTCTCCTTTCAGGGTCAGTGGACAGGAGTCTGGGAGGAAAAAGTCACTGATGGCAGAGCAGGATTGCCTAAGCGTGGTAGCACAGGGGTTTGGGAAAGACACCCCAGAGTCTGGGTCTCCCAAAAAGTATTTTACAGTTGATGAAGGATAACCAGAAGTTGCCTGAACCTATGCCAGAGATAATTTTAAAGTTCTGGAGTGGGTGCCAATGCCACTGCCAACGCCAATCTCACCACAGTACTAGGTTTGCAAGGGTGAAAGGTAAGAGGTGGCTGGAGGGGTTCAGGGATCCTTGAATCCTGAGGTCTTGTCTGGCTCTGCCTCTGATCTCAGAATGACATTAGGCAAAATCTTATAGCCTCTCTGGGTTTCTCTGTTCCTGAAAGTACTGGGTGGCTGACTTAGCCCTGTCCCACAGCCTCCCAGAACCCAAATATGAACTATGCCATTGAAGCTGGAAAGTGCCCAGCCCCTTGAGAATGCTGTGTAGTAAGTAGTCACCTTGTGTTGCGCCGGATAACAGAAAGCCCACATGTTGTGTACCTGTTCCTACACTGGTGATGCTGGGCTTGAGGTCTGGTCCTACTTCTAACCCACTGTGCTTCTTTCTAGCCCTCGAGCTCCTTCTTGCCTCCTGCCGGTGGTAAAATGGAATTTTCTAAAAGGCAATGCTCCCCAGTAAAAGAGGGAATGGAAAGAGAAGGCCTTGAAGACCAACAAAACTTGAGATCTGAGGAAGAAAGGAGGAGATAGCGGCCAGGCGGGGCACTCTTGCCCTACTAATTGATGAAGACCACAGGGAAGATACCAAAGTCTCTTGTTGACTAGCCCCACTTGGTATCAAGCCTGGCCACACCTACCCTTGTCCCCTTAGACCTTCTTGGACTGAGAGCACTTTCAGGAGGAAAATACTGGCCCATGATGGAGAAAGAAAAGCAAGAAGAGCTCTGTACTCCCCCAAAATAAAGGTAGTCTTTAAGTTCACACCCTGCTTTTAGTACAGCTAATCTCAACCTTATCCCCAGGTCTAAAATCACTTTGATGCCCTAGGAATTTTGAATAAAAGTTTCAAGATTTTGTAATCACCTGTACTGCATTCAGCAATCTTCTATTAACTAATTGTGATGAGACAAAGCCATTTGTTGGTTCATTCATTCATTTATTCATTCATTCACTCCTTTGTTCTCTAATCACATATTGGACACCTGCTCTGTGCTGGAAACTGGAGACATAAAGACCATTACTGCTGTTAAGGCTCTGAGCCTATGGGGGAAACTCAAGCCACTATCCCTACTGGGGCGATAAGTAAGGGCCGGGAATGCCCCCTCAAAGCTGGACAAGAGGAGGCAGTGCTATGTGGAACCTGTAGGTGGCAGCAGAAGCCCTCAACACTCTGTGGGCTCCAGGACACCTGAGGGTAGGCCCTGAGCCAGGGCTGTGATGAACCCATTGAACCGGGCTGGGAAGAAAGACAGGCCAGCATTTTCCAAGTGCAGCTGTCCCTGGAAAGGCATGTCAAGCCTGAGTTTCAGTCCCTCAGCTATTGGGACACTTTCCTGTTACCTTTAAGAGGCAGAGCTAAAAGAGATGTAGGAAAATCATAGCACATTGAGTGTTGCCAGAAGTGTATACCACCACTTTGCGCACCACCCATGCAACCTTCACAATAACTCTGCCAACTGGCTCTTGTTATACCATCTCATAGAGGAGGAAATGCAGGCCGCAGGGTGAAGGCACCTCAGAAATGAGGGAGCAGGGATTCAAAGCATGTCCTGGCCCTGTGTCCTTACCTGAGATCCAATATGAAAGCTGCTTGTAATGGCCAAGGAATCTCAGGATCAAGCTGGACTTGGCTTTCCAGAAGATTCTTAGACATATGGACAATTCTTTCTTCTCAGTGGTGAGTTCTCCTGACTTGCACATTCTCACACACTCAAGCCCTTTATACAACTCCTCTGACATTTTGCATGTGCACACGATCAGTTTTCATGCCTATTATGGTAATACTGTAGCAGAAATGACCTGTCATTTTCTACCACAGCATACTAGTCACAAAATATTTTCAGGAGTATCTTATTTAATTTTCAGTCATCTTGTAGGGTGAATGATGTTATCATTCCCATTTTGCAGATGTGGAAATGGAGGATGAAAGAAATTTGACCCCAAACCGGTGTATGTCCCACTATTTGCTCCAAATAACCTTTCCTTTAGACCTTTACTTTGTTGCCAGTATCCTTTCAGAACATGTCTTTCTTTTCGTGTCTTCTCTGCCTAGTTCTCTGGGGCTGTAGTACCCCTTGGCCTCCCTCTTCCTTGGGCCTCTGCTCTGTTTTTCCTTATGTGCTTCCAGCCAGCACTGCTCAGCTCTATGGTGGTGAGGACAATCCTATGGGGATAAGGTTGAACCCCATAATCAGCTGTGGGATTCTGAGCAGGCTACCTCACCTCTCCGAGCCTTTCATTTCCCACCTGTTTCTCTGTGAAAATGAGCCTGATGGTCATACTCACTTTGAGTCACTGTACTCATTAAACAAGCTGACCACTACTCAACAATGTGTGTTCATGTGTTTGTGTGTGCACATGCATGCACACAGGGCAATGACAGTTCCTTGAGAACGGCGCTCATCCATCCAGGTCTACCTAATGGCCCTGGATAATGCTCTGCACAGAGTAAGCCACAGAGTTCCTACAACTCTGTCCACAAACCTGACTGTCCACTCCTTGCCAGATTCTAAGGTGTCTGTGCTGTCCCCTGACTTTGTTTGAGAGCCTTGCAGCAGGGAAGGGAGGCCTTGAAGAAAAAGGTCAATCCATGCTAAGGCTCTCAGCCTTTCACGTGTTTCCTTCCTGGGCCTCAGTGTTCTCATGAGCAAAATGGAAACACTGAACCACAGAGGCAGGTTAAGATGTGTGGAAAGGTCTTGTGAAATCCTAATCATCTGAGAAGCTCAGCAACTCTCACCATTAAAACCTGTCCTCTTACTTTCAAAGCCTCTGGTTTCATCTACAGTGTCCAAAATGATCACAACTTTCTCCACGAGCCCTTCTCCAACTCTATTTCCTCATCCCTCCAGTCTTAAGGAATTTCTTGTTTCCACAGGACACGGTCTGGCACTACATGGATGTTAGGGCTCTCTCCTCCCTGCTTTGGGCCACCACAAACCTTTCCTATCACATTTGTGACACTGACCCCGAAGTCCTAACAGCAGCTGGAGCCTTAGGTAGGACACACCCAGCATGATGCTTAAGGGTTTACCTAAGGAAGTCTTCAGAGCTGCCCTTTGAAAGAGGTTCTTTTATTATCCTGGTTTTAAAAGTGATGAATTGAGACTCATTTCCAGAGCTACTTTGTTCTGTTAATGGGTCAAAATTCAAACCAAGGAATATAACTGTGTAAGTTTATGCTTACTCACTACATCACGACTTTTTCCTGGTAGAGATAACTATACCCACACCCTTCTCAATAATGTGGCTGTAAATTCCTTGGGGGCAGGAGCATATCTTAATCATCTCTGGGTTCCCTCAGTGCCTTGCATGGTGGTCTGGAAGGGAATCGAAGGACACGGCTTCCATGTCTGCCCAGTCCCACTGTTTGCTAGCTGACACTGGCAAGTCAGCAGGATGGCACCTCCTGCTTGGTTGGTTGTAGAGGATTGGTTAACACTATATATATGAAAGCTGAGAATGTTAGGAAGGTAGTCACCCTTGTGTTCTCTGTTCCTGTGTCCCTGTTCCTGTGACAGAGTGACAAAGAAGCACACAATTCAGGGACAAGATTAGGGCTGGGACAGGCATAGAACCTAGGTTTCTAACACTTCCAGGGGCCAAACCCTCTTCTGCCCTGTGAGGCTCCACTCTGAGTAACCGTAGCTTTGCTCCTGATTGCCTCCTCCCAGGTACTGTTTCAGTTTTCTAGTGAGTGATTCTTCCTGGCTGTCTCCTGGTGGAAAAGTATCACCTGATCTTACCCTCTGCAGGTGGGAGCTAGGGACTGGGGTTGGGGAGTGTCCATCCTCAGCTGACCTAGTAATGTGGTAGGAAAGAAAAGAGCCCTTGGGTCTGGGACACTTGTGCAGAAGAGGCTGGGCAGCTGGTCTTCGACTGATCTTCTTTCTGTTTTGTTGTGATTCCCTTTTGAGCCTCATCTCTCAGACCCTTTCCTCTATCATATAGGGAATTGAACCCAAGGATGTCCCACTGTTGAGCTACATCTCCAGCACCTTTTATGTCTTTATTTTGAGATAGTTATCCAGGCTGGCTAAGTCTGTGCCGTCACCCCGGCTGGGTTTGAACTTGTGATCCACCTGCTTCAGTCGCTTGAGTATCTGGGATCATAGCTATGTGCCCCCACAATGACTCTGTTTCCTTTTTTTGTGTGGCTTTACAAGCAACCTTGGGCAGTTCCACAAACACATGTCTTGCCTCCAAGTCCCTGGAGGGGTGCTGTTTATGCAGCCCAGGAAGCCATCTCCTGGTGTCCTCCTGGTCACTTTTTAGGGCTCCCTTTACTCATCACCATCTCTTCCATTGGGCTAATCTTGATACAACCTGGAACAGACTGTTTTTGTTCTTGGCTCCCACAGCCCAGCTACAAGTCTTTCCCTGGGAGCACTGACCTTTGACTGTCCTTGTAGCAGTTAATTATAGAGGTTATAGTCTGCATGCTATCATGAACTTGCTGTGTGAGGTCAGAAACGTCTCATACATTTTGTCTGCCTAAATTTCCAAATCCGTTCAATGAAGTGCATGGCTGGGTGGCTAGATCCTGAGCTGCCTCAAGTCTAAGTTCTGTGGCTGTAGATAGTAAAATCAGTGACAGGAGCTACTCTTTGTTGCTAAAATGTAGGCTAAGTAATGTGTTTTGACTTGAGAGATGGCAGCAGCATCCCTAAGTGGCAGACATTTGTGGGAATGTTCAGGGTCTATAGTTGGTAGTGGGGTAATTATTTGAGGATGGGAAAATTTTTTGAAGCCTGTCAGATTGAACAATTATTTATGACAAATTCTGCTAAGTCCTCAGTGCAATTTCTATCTTTTTTCATTCTTTAGCAAATATTTATGGATTGTCTATCATTATGTCATCCACTTTGCTGAGCACTGAAATTACAACAGTGGCAAAAATAAATGCATTTTTTGTACTTGTGGAGCTTAAAGTTTTGGAGGAGAAGCAGGTTATTATCAGAATACTTGGAAACACAGTAAATAGTGCTGATGATTAACGACTGTCAAGACCTGCAGGTCTCTCTGAGATGCTCATCCTTATCCTTTCAGTGAACTGCTGAGCAGGGAAAGAGTTCCAAGAGAACAAAATATTCAAAGGCCCTGTGGAGAAGAGGAATATGTTGGAAATAAGGAAAGTGAAGAAAACCAATGTGTTGAAGCAAGAAGTGGTGGCGCAAGAGACGTGGCTTGGAGGCAGTGGAAAAGGTCTGATACCTACAGAGTCCCTACCATGTGCCATTTGGTGTCATCAAATGGCAGCTGCACATATATACCCACATGGAAACTTACATATTATTAGTAACTGACAGTTAATGCTTTTGGTATGAATGAAAGTAGCCAGGAAGAAAGTAGAGAGCAACAAGACCCAGGACTCAAGGTTTTTAAACTTTTATGAAAAGTCTGCAGAAGAAACCACACAGATGATGAGAGAGGCAGAAAAAAGCTGCAAGTGTCCACAAACCTGCAAAGTAGAGTGGTGAAGAAGAGATGGGGGTGATGATGGGGGCTACTTCTAGGTCAGGTGAGTCTGGTGAAAATGCAGCCCCTCTCCCTGTTGGCGGAGATGTGAGCCACCCCAACAGGGCATACAAAGAGCAGTGAGAGTGTTATGGCATGAACCCTTGTGTCTACCCAACATTAACACAGAGGTAGAACCCTCAGGGCAGTGATTAGGCCACAGAATAGAGACTCATGAGTGAGATTAATGTCCTTGTAAAAGATGCCCCAAGGGAACTCTTTTGCCCTTTGTACTATTTAAGGGCATAATAGATGGTGGCTCTTATGCCCTCTCCAGACACTGAATCTACCAGCACTTTGACGCTGGACTTTTCAGTCTCCAAAATGGTGAGAAATAAATTGTTGGTATTTAGAAGCCACTCCATTTATGATACTTTACTAAAGAGCTGGAAAAGACTTAGGAAGCAAGTTATGAAAATAATGTAGGATGAGCTGCTACTTGAGAAGTGGGGCTAAGAAGAAGAAGATGATAGCTAAAAGAGAATGAGGATCCAGTGAAGGAATTTTTCCTTTCTTTTTTCCTCTTCCTCTGGCAGTCCCTCTCCTTCTTTCCCCTCCTCTCCATCTTCTTCTTCTCCTTCACTTTCTCCTCTAACTTGCTCCATCTTTATAAAAACGAGAGGGAGCTGCTGTGTTTAAGGCACAGGCATGGCTCTGTGGGGAAGAGGGCTGGTCTTTATGGTAAGACTCCTGAGACAGCAGTGACACTCATGGTGGAGAAACTGGACAGCTCTTTGCAGGAACAGGAGAAAGGAAGCAGGACATGTGTGCAGGATTTCATTTATTATTGTATACTGAGGGACTTACTGTTTGATGCCTGGCTTCTCCAACCTGTATGAAGCATGGGTTTCTACTGAGAGCTGGGAATGACAGAGAGCTTGGTGGCATGAGGAAAATGGAGACAATTTGAAATAATTATGAAAAATAGGAAGAAGCAGACCAGAGAAATCAAGGGGATTTCCATGAGGAATGTGGGACACATCATATTGAATGGCTGGAGATCGTGGCATATGGGCAGCCAACCTACTTCTTTGTATGCTCTTCACTTCCTTCCCCACCAGTAAAGTGCTTGGATGCTTAAATAGATACAGAGAGAGGTTGGACTGGCTTCACCTAGGGGTGGGACCTTGTCAAATATGGTGGTTAAGAATGTGCAACAAAAGTATGTAGGATCTTAGCAAAAACAAAAACAAAAACAAAAAACAAATACAGTTATTGGCCATTAGACTATAGTTAATAGACTAGATGGGAGAGAGAAGTTAAGATAGGATCGAGTGGATAAACACAAAGAAAGGACTGTGGATGGATGAGAAAAGAGAGAACATCAATGAGAATTGCTGGACATAAAACTATAAGGGAAGAAGCCGATGAGAAAGGGTGAGACACTGAAGATGGCCTTCTGAAGGAGCAGCAGTTATCTGTGGTAGCCTCCAGAGCAGAAGATGGCAGTGGATGGCTGCTGTGGAGTGAGGAGAAGCCACTGGAGGAAGGTAACTGTGGGAAATGAAGTGCCAGAGAGCTGACCAGCTCAGTGTCTGCATAGTGATGCCATCTGAAAGATCACAGGTTGCTGAGGGTGGAGAAAGTGAGTAGATCAGAAGCCAAAGTCTTTGACAAAGTTTTTGACATGCTGGGGCCTGGAAGTTCAGTAAGCACAGGAGTGCGTGGATGGAGAGATTGCATGGCAAAAAAAGCAATATGCTCAGTGGAGGATGGTCCAAGGGAGCCCTGGCAGAGGAGTGAATAGGCACCCTCCTACCACAGGAGGAATACAAGACCTAAGAAGGTGACCCTCCGTCCCAATTCACAGCTGAGCAGTGAAAAGAGGAGCTTGAATCTCCCAGGCACCACGTCCTGGGTTACACATTGATACAGCTGCTGAAAGGACCTCAGGTTCTCACTTTTTAGCTCAAAACTGATAGAGTATTGGGCATTTTTTAAAACTTAACCTCCTGCTTACGTGTGCTCTTACAAGTGGGCAGGTCTGCTTGTTAGACTAGAAGACATGCTACACTCTTTTGGCCCTGAAGACCCCCTCCTGCCCTCTTCTCCTCTCTGTCTGACCCAGTTTGTGAGAAAGGAATGGAGAGGGTCACAGAGAGCACTGCAAAACTATGCTGGCTACAAGCAGAGTGGTCCAGGCTGGGAGAATGGCTTATTGAATAGAGCAGATTCTAAGTTTGGGGATTCAGACCATGGGGTACACAGGCACAATCCACACTGGGAATGAAATGCTTCTTTCATTTTAACCACATCCTTTCTCTCATGCTGTGAACAGTGTGGATAATTTAAGATCCAAGATGGCTGCTTCAAGAGAAGAGCAAAGAGGGAGGTCAGGTTGTCTTGTTCCTATCACTAACAGTCTCTGGCTATAGCAACACAGCCCTGCCTCCATACTGCAGAATCCTGGTTTCTATCATGGGTAGGGTGCTTGAGGATTCATGATATGGTGGTGGCCTCACAATCCCACTGTAAAAGGGCATTTCTATTCTGGAGTAATCAGTATAGTAAGTAGGGTGGAGTGTGTGTGTGGAGTTTCCCTACCGGCAAAGCTCTAATCTTTCATATAGAATCCCAGTCCTCTGGTGACTGAGTTCCCATGAAAGTTCATTCAGCAGTCCCTAGCCCACAAAGGCCAAGTGTCTTTGCTATATTCCCACCAAGGCTGACCTTACAGAGATAGATTCTGCCATCTCAGAGAGGTGCCCAGTACAATGGAGGGACAGACTGTGAGCCTGAGTGGGTGAGTCAGGGAGTTGTCGCTAGCTATGTGCATTGGAAGATTTATGTTCCCTAAATTCAAGGGTGAAAACAAGAATAATGCATGCTTATGTCCTTGGGTAGTTGTGGGGATGATATCAAGGGGCACATATATTTTGGACCCATCTCGAGCTTCCATAGTGGGGGGATGGCCCAGTAGACTGCTGGTTCTTGTGAATAAATAGTGAAGCTTCAGTACTCCACCAGATGTTCCACAGTGAAGATGCGATGTCACTTAAGATATCAGGGAGAGACTGCTTCTAGGGCCACTGGTATAAGTTTCTTGAACAAGCTATCCAACTGGCAAGTTTTCTGGGAAAGGGAAAGGTATTTAAGTGCTTTGCCTCCCTTTGACTTACATTAGTTGCACTAAAAGTATGGTCATGGCTCCTGCCCTTCTGGAAAATGTTTCACAGTGGCACTAACATAGTACAGGGGTTATAAAGAAAACTTTTGGAAACTGTTTGGAAATTGATATTACTGAAATATTTAAATGGCATTCAATGTGGTCTTCTATTTCATTATTTTATAAAATGTTAGTTTTCTAGTGATTATTTTACAGTGCTTTTTAAAAATTGATTATTAGCCTAGAATGGATTTGTGGGGAGGGGGACTGATCTTTTACCACATGTTGGATAGGTATTACTAACCTTGATAAAACCAAAATCAACTATACATCCAATAAGCAGAGAAAAGGAATGACCTCAACAGGCTGGTTGCAAAAATTAGCCACAAACCCATGTTAGTGAGTTGGCAGAATTTCCACTATTGCTTCAAGGCAGAAAGCCCAATCTTCCTCCTGGTTTCTCTGCTTCCCCAGCCCAAACTTCCACACATGCCAGACCCAGGTCCTAGGTTTGAAGTTCATTGCCAGAATGCCAACGAAGACTTCCCTGTCAGTCTAATACAGCTTTTTAGACATAATGTTCCCTAGAGCAGGCCATTGCACCCAGAGGAATTAGACAAATTCTTCTCTTTCACTGAACCAGCACCAAGCTATCAGTGAGGGGATCAGTTGGCTATTGGAGTTACCTGAAGGACAGACACATGGTGAGGCCCCCTTGCACCCTCCTCCTTGCCAGGGCTCAGATGGTACACAATGAACTATTGTCTCCCTAGGCCAAGGGCCAAGAGGACCAGGGGTCCAAATCACTGATCTAGCATAGAGAGCCATTAGAGGCTGCATTTAACCTGGGGCACTCATGAGCTGAGAAGGATGGAAATGACTGCTTTGGAATACTTATTCACATCTCAACCTTATACTTTGCTTCTTTTTCTTAGTTTCTTAACTGCTCAACCCTGGTTGTATCTCATGTAGAGGCAAAAGGACCATCTTAGCTTAGTGATTCTCCATGTCTTCACTTTAAACTGTTTAAAAGTTGTCTAAAATTTTTTTATTAATTTAAAAGGGAAGCAGAATAAACCTTAGAAATAAAGAAAAATAAAGTATCTTCTGGCCACCTGGCCTCACTCTGTTGTTGCTTGACTCTATCTTCATCTTCTGTTGAGTCACTGTACCAGGTTCCTCCACATGACTGTGACTTCTTTGGAAGAGGTGGGGTATGTTCATTCATCTCTGTATCTGAGTGCTAGAATCTGCCATGTATATAATTGGGCCTCAGTAAATGCTTGTTAAATATATGAGGGATAATGAAAAACTTGTCAAGAAAGTGGAGTCAAGTCCTTATGTCTCTATCCACCAGTCATCCACCATTGGCCTTGGAGAGCAGTAAATGTGAATCCCCAGGAAACCACACAAAGACTCAATGAGGAATGGAAATTACCCAGGTGACCTTAACCACTTCACCTTCCCCACGCCTTGCAGATTTCTTCCTTGATACTGAAGGTTAACAAGGCTGATTTGGAAGGCACTTAACATGCAAAGCTCAATAACTTAACTAGCATTTTTGGCAGTAAATTAGTGAAAGCAGTGATGAGTAGAAAATAACCCGAGAGAGGCATGTGCCTGTGGCCTGGAGCTCAGGGCACTCCACTGGGAGGTGCTTCCTTACCTACCCTGCCCAGGGCTTTTACTTATGATCTGCATTTGACTCTCAACTGGAACAAACCTTTAGCATGAGAGCTCTAAAGCCTTTCACCCATGTCTAAGCCCATTTTATTTCTCTCATCTGATTTTTTCAGTCGCCTTTGTGCGACTCATTCATGTCTGAAAGATGAGTTGTTCTGGGCACTCATCCCTCTTAAACTGGAGAGCTTGGGGGAACTGGAACAAAAAGTCATGGATAAGAAATGCCTGTGCTGGGCCAAGCACTGGGGCTGGGTAACAGGTATAGAGGATGAGTAAGGCCCCTCCTGCCCTACATGCCTCACCATCCAACTTACACCTGAATCCACATGATGAAAGGGGACGTGGGTGAGGAAGAGGTTTTATGAAAGGGCAGAGTGCTGAAGGTGGTGGAGGAGTCTTCCAGATAAACAGTAAAAGAAAGCCCTGTAGAGAGGCATGTGCAGGGGATTGGTGTGATACATGTGGTTTTCCAGGGACAGTGGCCTACTGACAATCACTTTTTATTCAGAAGCACTGTTTAGGGGCCCATTCTCTGGCAGTGCTGTTTGGTGTGACTCGAGAACCAGTCATACCAGAATCACCTAGGAAAATGCGAGAAAAATAGATTCTTGACCACTCTAGACTGAGCTGGAGGTCACTGCTCCAGGCTGCCTCCTAATTCTCTGCCAGAGTCCTGACTGGCCAAGGACAAAGTTTCACACTGAGCTATGGACTTGAGAAATGTCAGTGGCTACAGATTTGGGCTTATTGTCATCATGTATCAGAGATCATGTTTGCCCGGGTCATAGATGCTGGGAACATAATTCTGGGATTCCTGCCTTAGCCTATTAGGCTAGACACAATGAGAAATGGAAACTCTCTTAATCAGAGTCCTGATTATCTGAAAGACTTTGATTAACAAGACACCAATTAGTTGTCTCCAGGATCTTTCTTGGAAAGTTGCATGAATTGACATAAAATCTCTATCTCCATGCTGTGCAATATGGTGATCACTAGCTTAGAAGCTATTTAAATAGAGCATTTCTTCTGTCACAGAAAAGTTCCACTGACCAGTATTCAAGAGAAAACAAATTCTATTCTTAAATGCACTCAGAAAATTGGCACTGGGTCTCTTGTGCTGGGAAAGATGAGTCAAGTGTCAGCCCTGAATGACAAAGCTCACAGTTGCTGTCAGATACCTGGACAGCCAGATCATCTAATTAGTCAGTTGGTGGGTGAGAAGAAATTAAACCAGCTGGTAAACATTGTCTGTACCAGTGGTGACAGTGAAAGTTTAATAAAAGATTTCCCTTTGCAGCTACTCAGTCACTTTGCAAACATTTGTGGGGTACCTGGGATGTCTCAGCATCATGTCTAGACACCAGGAACACAGCAAAGACAAGACAGATGAGACTCTTACTGCCGTGGAACTTTGAGCCCCAGGGGGTCAAATAATTGCATCACAACAAAAACTAAGCATTTCCAGAATAGCTTCACATTTATCTCCAAGAATCCATCCCAACTGACCCCTCATAATTGTCAATAAAGAGATACAGCACATTTTGACAAATCCTAAATTGTGCTTTGCAGAGAGCTATGAATAATTGTACCCCTACAAGTCCAGGCCTTCTCTGTGGGACTTTCAAGCACAGCCAGCAAGCAGAGCCATCTGGACACACTTAGCACGCTGGAGGTGAGACAGGGGCCTAAAGGAAGCTCAGGAGGCCCCTGCAAGAGCACTGGAAACAGCAGGAGTAAACACAACGAGTGGCTGGTGAAATGGTTTGCCTGGAGAGGTTGGTGTGTGGAGGGTCAAAGCTTTGAAGAGAGTCTGCAGGGCAATCATAACAAATGACTTTGATTTAATTAAGTACCACAGATTTTCTAACTGGCTTTGGAGGAAGACAGCATTTCTGAGATCCAAGTCTGGAAAGAACTTGCCATAGGTGATTTTTCAGGTTATTTTTACAGAATGACATCTTTGTGAGACTCAGAAAATAAACAAGGTCTTTGAAATGAAGAGTGAACGTGGTGTGTGTGTGTGTGAAAGAGAGAGAGAGAGAGAGAGAGAGAGAGAGAGAGAAAGAGAGAGAGAGAGAGAGAGACCGCAATTTAATTTTCTAATTTCAAAATAGCAATGCTTGTCTTTAGTAAAATGTGTGTCTCAAATGATAACTAAAGATCTTTTTGAATGCCCCTCTTCTGTTAAAAGAAAAACTATACAGAGATATGTTGTGAAGCATTTTATGAAAACCACCAGGGTTTCTTGGGAGGGGGTGGTTAATTCATACTTTAGGCAACTGTTTAAAGGACAGAACACTAAGATATACAATTTTTTATTGAGAATGTAGCCTATCATTTCCAAAAGCTTTAGCACAAAATACTCCTAAGGGGGATTTCTTGTAGACTTCCTACGTTCATGGTACTAATCTGGCTATAGTGACAGTGACAAGACAGAAAGAAAAATTGGCATGATCTCTAGACCTTGCCAACTTCCAGGACAGGCGACACAAGATGAGGCTCTGTGAATGCCGAGAATCACCTGCATGGATGGGGCTGGGAAGAACATGAACGGAAGGACCTGGGAGCAGGACCTGGCATGTACCATTCTCACTAGCTCACCACACCAGGAATAGAAGTTCTCCAACTCCACTAGCTTGTTCAGGCATGTAGGCTCCACCCTGCCCATTAGAAATCGCCCCTAACTTACTGTCAATAAGAATCATGAGAATCTTTATGAAACTTCATTTACTTTATAACTTTAACAATTGAGCCAGGGCAAGTGGAGAATTACAACAAAACCATTAAATTACATTTGTTTCTTAATGGATAAAGATTTTTTTGAAGGGTGAAATCTTCATCAATAAAGTATGTGACACAGACCTGACACTGGGAAGCAAGTATTCACTGATTACACGTGCTGAAGGGTCAGACAGATCTGTGTTTACAGCCTAACTCTACCCAAATGAGAGCTGGGCAAATTACTGAACCTCTTTACCTTAGTCTACTCACCTAGAAAATAGTAGTCTACATTCGTATGCTATGAAAGCAGTTTGTGGTAAGGTTTTAATGAGCTACTTTGCTGAATTTCTTAGTGTATTGCTGAGCATAAACTAAGTGCTCAATTGATGTTGGCAAAAAAAAAAAAATGACCCATTGAAATTTTAGCCATATATTAACTGGCCTTGTACTCTATAGTCATAAGTAATCTGATACCGATTGTAGTTAAGTAACGTGTTAGGGAGGGGCTAGTTGGGTTCAAAGGCTTTTTGCAGGGTTAAGTAAAAGTTTAGACAGCATCATTCTGCATGGCCTTTCACGCAATGGACCCAGACACAGGTCTTTTTTGTCTTGTCCCACTGTGTTTACAGTTATGTTGTTTCCAGGTTGGTCTCTACTTCCTGACTAGAAGGCAATTTAAGAATTGAGGCTTTTTCTTATAAGTTCAGCACCAAGCCTCAAGCGTGAAGTTGGTGCCTGATAATACTTTGTGGATGGATGAGTAAATGTGTGTACATATGGATGAATGGATTTATTGATGGAGTTCAATCTGGATAGAAGAATAAGAAGACAATATTATTTGGATAATAATTCAGTTCACTTGATAGGAGGCAAACTAAGAATATTTATTCACTGTTAGAATGTACTGCCCTAGGAAAGCTATTATTATTTCCTTAAGTGGGTAAAGCTGTAAAACCCAGAGAATTATTCAATTGTGTGTTGCTACATTCTATTCAGTGTAACGTCTTCTCCTATCAAGAGTCTGTATTTGGATGTCTGAGAAACTGTGAGAACAATTTATCCTACCTGCCTCCTGCCTCTTTACAACCATTAGACCTGGAAGAGGGAGGACAGTGGGATCTTTGAGACAGATTAGCTCAGGCAGAGTGTTGAGTCAGGGAGCAGTAGGAAGACGTTTCAGGGCCCAAGAAAGTCATTCACTGATGATTCTCTAGAGGAAGAAATGTCTTCGTGATCAAGTGTTTTTGTCAGCTATGTCAGCTCTTCCTGCCTCCCTACTGCAGTGTGGACTCATCGGTGACTGATCACTCACTGATTCATCCTGTGTGGAAACTGGTTAATGTCTTTCACTCACTGGACAAATATATGGGGATTACTATGAAGGACAGGAGTAAAGAAGTAGCATATTACGAGACATCTAGCATGTATTGCTTTAAGCCTAGTTATGCAACTTGAGATATATATATATATATATATATATATATATATATATATATAAAGAAAATGAAGTTAAAAAGAATCAAAGGGTCAAACAAGACCTACACAAGGGGGCATCATTGCTACAGACAGGCAGTGCATCAATGGGGTTAAAGTGCTTTGGAAATATGTAGTTTCAAATTCCAGCATTTGCTAACTGCATGTCTCTAGCGTTTGATTTCTTATTGGATCTTTTTGTGAGGGCTAAACCAGAAAACCATGCTTAAGCTCTTAGCTCGAGCCTGACATGCAGAAGTTCAGTACAATACCACAGGCCTGTGTACCTGCGGGGTTTTCAGAAACCATATATGTTAGGTGTGACAATCAGCACTACTGCATTGTAAATATGAAAATTACTTTGTTCTACATTGAGCAAGTGAAAACTTTATAAGGAAGGCACAGAGTGCTCAGAAAATGAAAGGATAATAGACGAATCAGACCTTGGAATGGCCAAGACAGGTTGCTCTAAAGAGGATGGACAGTTAGTTTGGAGACCACTGCTGAGGGATTAGCTCCAAGAAAATGTTCACTTTCATTTTTGGAGAACCTTGCTGTTAGGTACTGAATTTTTGTATCTCCCTAAAATTCATATTTTGAAATCTAACTCCCAAGGCCTTAGTACTTGGAGGCAAGGCCTTTGGAAAGTGGTAAGGTGGTGTGGGTGGAGTCTTATATATACCTTGCCCTCTTCTCCTTTCAATGATACAAGTCAGTATTCTGCATCCTGGGAGAAAGTCCTCAACAGAGCCCAATGGGGCTGGCCTCTGTTCTCAGAATCCATGCCTCCAAAACTGTGAGGAATAATTCCATTGTTTATAAGTCCCTATTCTGTGGTACTTTTGTTACAGCATCTCTAACTGAGACAATGGCCTTGCTTGGTCTCACACGCACAATTTAGGAGAGTGAAGGATGCTTTCACTAACACCCTGCCTAGATAGTGTGGGGCCTTGGGTATCATTTCCCTGAGGAAAGTGAAGTGATTTCACAAGACTGATTATAAGTGTTGAGCAAATTAAAATTAGCTGTTTTTCCCAGCACACTACCCATCCTATACTTATCGAACGACCATCTATATATGTGATGCATGAGCAAACATAATTTTCAAAGCTTCACAAATAATTCAGAGATACACCAAAGGTTGAGATTACTGAAAAGTATTTAAAAAGTGGTATTAATAGATATTAATGGAGAGAGGAGATAGTTACATGTTGGATAACACTATGTCTTCAGAAAGTTGAAGTCTACTGTGATAACTACGCATAGCTATACCAAGTGTGACTAAGATTTCTTTCCAAAGGAGGGAGATAGATGATGCTCACATAGGGGCAAGTGCAAGTTCTGAAGGGAGGCTGGACCATTCCTCTCAGTGATTATTTTGGTGTTCATGACATTTTTTATACCAAGGGTGGTTCAAGATCTCCAGCAAGAGACTGGTCTGAGAAGAGAGGGTGCTATCACTACCCCCGGAGAGGTGGCTCCTCTGCATAGGGCTAGCACCTTGTTGATGGCTCTTCAGATTGCAAAAAGAAGACATATAAATTGCTCCAGAGAATGTTCCAGTCCCTGGTCTCAGGGTCAGTCTCTTCTCCAGGAGGATTGGGTATCTGCCAGGTAAGCCGTGGGAGCAACCTGCACTTTCTGAACTTCTTTGTGGAGTTGGAGAAGGAGGAGGGAACAGCAGGCCTGGCCACCTGCCAAGCGATAGGGAATCATGGGATGTGCCTGACCAGCTCTGGGAAGGTGCCCAGCCTTGCCGGATATGGACTTTAGGGTCTTTCAAAGGCTAAACATTATTTTAGACATTTTTCTCCAAGCCCATTAATCCCGATGACAAGCTCCAAAATTGCAAAAAATAAATTTGCCCTCTGCCAAATCACAAGTATCATAGTCTGACATTAACAAACTGAGTTTGGCTTTTCTGTGTATAATTGGCACCCAAATATAGCTAAAGGGAAAAGGGGAAGGGAGATAGAAAAAGAGAACTTTTTGGCTTTCTCTCTAGTTTGAAAATCAGACCATGACATCTCTTGCTTCCATTAGCCAAAATATGTCATTGTAGAGCAGGCTCGCCTCTCTCTTCTCAGCCAGTCTGTCCCTCTCCAATGTCTTCCCTGCTGCTCTCACCCACAGTGAGCTTTACTATCTTAAAGTCTCACTGACCCTTCTGTCCATATCAAGTGAGAGCCTAGACAGGATTAGAACAAGGAGAAGGGTGTCTCTGGGCACTTTCGTTCTTTTTCTGTGGTCCACCCACTCTTTATTTACTGCCAGTTTCCTTCCAACTCAGAACCGAACAAGCTATTTGAACATTATCTCCAAGCCACTAGCATTTTGTCTTAAATGCATAGGTGATCAAATTAAGATTCAAAACATAGGTTATTAGTTCCAAGGATATTTGCCTTCTTATTTTAACTGTTTCAACTGAGGAGATATATTAGTTAGAATCTAGCTTGCCAAAGCCAAAATAATAGCAGCTTAGCAAAGGATTATTTATTTCTTCTTCAGAAAAGGCTCAACACAAGGAACCTGGGCTAATTGAGGGGTTCATAATATCCAGGGCTGAGCACCTGTTTATCTCACTACCCAGCCACCCTCAAAATGTTCCTGCCTCAGCTCCCCTGCCCATTCTGCATCCACAGGAGACGGGATGAGAGGGCTCACCACTACTTTTTAGTAATCCAAACCAGAAATTGCCTTTCTCACATTCTGTCTCTAAAATGTTGTCAAAGAGTCTAGATAATGAAGTTTTAGCTGGCCAGGGTGTTCCCAAGTAATACTATTAGCAGAGAGGAAAGAAGGGTGGATGGAGACAACATGTGGTCTCTGTCACAGGAGGCCTTCCTGCTGTTTCTCAACTTACGCTGTTTGAGCTACTATTTTCCCTCACTAGAGCCAGTTTTATACCCTTATAAAGAATTTACCCCAACCTCTTGGGGCAAGCCCTATGAATGCTTTCACCCTGAACTCAACTGCCCAACTCAGAGACCCAGGGGACCCTATTGGTGACTTATTACTCTCCTTTCCCACACCCAGATCGGCCACTAAGCCCTCTTGCTTCTACTTCAGAAATGTCTTACACATCTGGCCTCTTGTGTTCCATTGAACCACCCTTGTCTAAGGTCAG
This sequence comes from Cavia porcellus, assembly GCF_034190915.1. NCBI lineage: Eukaryota > Metazoa > Chordata > Mammalia > Rodentia > Caviidae > Cavia > Cavia porcellus. The sequence goes on along the minus strand of NW_026947484.1, from coordinate 135,867,420 downwards.
GTTTTCCATATTGCATCTTATTTTTTCATTTATTGATTTAAGCAATAAGTCGTTAGAAGCACCTACTCCAGTGAGTAATAATATAGGTCCTGAATATTAAAAAAAAAAAGATCTTGGCCTTTCAGCATCTCAGTGTGACAGGGGAGACAAAAATAAAACAAAACATGATACTCATCAAGATAGCGGCTACTGTGCATACAGATGACACATACTGTCTGTGCTCCGGGCCACTGACCTACCTAATTCTAATACTATCTCTTCATTGCTCGAGTTGTATTCCTTATGCAAAAAGCCTGATTTCACTACCATTTACTGTGTGAAATAAACTCCAATCTGTTCCCTCTCCTTTATAGTTAATACAAAGGAAGTAGGAAATAGCCAAAATTCTAAGAAGTGGTATAGATGTACATCAACCAATCAACAGAGGGAACAGCACGGTGGATCAATTGAACCAGTCCTGCAGGTAAGGTTACCCCTCCTTTGGCCTCAGCCCATTCCCCCCTCTAACCACCATATGCTCTGACTGCTCTAAGCCGTTTCCTGTTCTGTTCACATGCCATGTTCTTCTATGACCTTGCATTTTGCCCATGCTGCTCTATCTAATGAGAATGTTCTAACTCCCTCAGTGCCAGATTTGTCTTAGCTGCTTGTCTTTCTGCAAGCAGGTATTTCTTGTACAACTTCTACATTTCAGGCACTATTGTAATAACTTCACATTGTACAGTAGCTCTTTCATTCTCAAAACTCTATGCTGAAAGCACTATAAGCATTTCCATTTCAAAGATGGAGAGTCAAGGCCCAGGGAGATTATTTAGATTGCCCCTGGTCACTCAACTCAGCAGTGATTCTCTCTGTGAAGCCACTCCAGACAGGCCTAGGCAAGGTTAGCTGCTTTCGTTCTATGTTTCCACAATCCTTTATACATTGTTCTGTTGTTTCTTACATTATATCATCATCTATTTCTATATTTCTTTCTCTGTAGTAGGTAATAAAAATCATCTTCATATCTCTGGGGATTAGAATAGTGTTTGGCAGTGTGAAACATACAGTAAAAGTTGTTAAATGTTAAATATTGAAGAAAAAAACTAAGAGTAAATATCATCCTACTTTTGAGATCCTCCATGATACCTTTGTATTGTTAACTTCAGTACTTTCCTACAAGTGTCATTTTCTTTTTCTCTATTTCTCCAGCCACGTCCACCTTATCCAAAAGAAGATGGCAACCTGTAAAGTAGAATGCATTCAGGAACTCCAATGAAAAATGATTTCTTAAAAATAACTATTTTTACCAACTTTTTACTGAAAAGCTTAGTAGCCTAGAATAACAACTATTTGGTTTCAGGCCTTAACTGTAATTAGGCCGGAAATATCTATCACCATGAGCTGTTAGATGCATACACTCATGGTGACTGTCAAAGAGATTTCACTAGAGGTTTGTGTCATTGCACTGGAAAGCACCACATACCCACCTCAGGCGAGTGGAGAGATGGGCAGAAAGGCCAGGGTGCAGAGGAGGGAAATAGCCAGGTGGCAAGGAGGGAAATAGCCAGGAAACAGGTGGAAAGAGAAAGATATTTTCTTCTTTTGCATCTTCCGGGTCTGAGACCAGAATTGCCTTTATTAAGATCTTTAGAGGAAAAAAGAAAAGAGACCTAACCACTATCAATTTTCATATGACATAGATAGAATCTCAATATAGTTTCCTTACCAATCTTTACAATCTTTCTTCTCTGGTTTGAAAGTATTTAAAATGGGTAGCCAATAAGAGCACCCTGAGTTTTCCATACTAAGATTGGCAAGAGATGATCCAGAGCCCTTGTGAGTATACCAAAGACCCTCCGAGGTAATCCTCAGTGTCTAGCTTAAGGTCTCCAGTCCCTCAGAATGCCTGACACAAGATGGGCATCCTCTGGGCTTCTTTTGATAAGCTGTCCCCAGGTTAATGAACAAGAAATGAGAAATAACATATGATTGATTTTAAGATGCTGTATCCTGGTGTCCCACCACACACACACACACACACACCCCAAGTAAAACTGAAATCATTATGAAACTGTAACACTGTAGCCTCATATTTAACTTAATATAAACTGCAGATTCTTTTTTTTTCATAATTTTTATAGTGGTAATTTTAAATGACTATTCTATCTGGAAGATACATACTAGGTATTCTTTTATGATTAAATATTTAGCCTTAAACATTTTTATAACTATGTAATTTTTATTTTATATTATGAGAAATCTAAAACATAAAAACAAAGTACAATAGTGAACTTCCCAAATTTATCATGCAGATTTTTAATTTTTTACACTTATTTTTGCTGAGCTGTTTTAAAATGAATTACAGCTATCATAACTCTTAATGTTACTATCAGTTAGTACCATTAATGTTTTGTCTTCAACATCATCTAATATTTAAAGTTCCAAATGGTCAATGTTGAAAGTTCAGAACAAGCTCCTCAGTTGTCATTTTATTACATTTGCTGAAACCTAAAGTCAAACAAGATACAGACAATACATTGTGTGTTATGGTCCTCGAGTCTTTCATAACCTAGAATCCTCCCTCTTTCCCCATCTTTTTCTTTCTTTTTTCTTTTTTTTAAATTTTATTTTAAAGAGAAAAAATGTAAAACAAAATAACAACAATTAGGGGATAACAATGGCATATGTATTGCATGTTGCTATGTTCAAATCAGTTACTCAGAAGTTTAATCATTCCAAAATACTAGCATAAACCTTTCTCTTCAGTGAGCTCAGAGAAATGATATAACTACTTTAGCTATCTTTTATGCATGTAATTTCTTTCAGCTGTTCACACTAGTAAGATAATGATGCTTACATATGTATTTTGATTTATTTCACTTGTAAGTTGGTCTGAAATTGCATCGACTTTCCTATAAAAGTCTCAAGTTGATCTTTCCTATGACAGAGTAGTACTCCCTTGTATAAAACACCACCTATTTTCTTTATCCACTCCTCAGCTGATTGGCATTTAGGTTGTTTCCTCTATTACAAATTGTGCTGCTATAAACATAGGTGCTCACATATTGCTGTGGTATTATGTGTTTAATTCTTCTGGAAAGATACCCAGGAGGGGAATATCTGGGTCAAATGGGACCTCAAATTGTAGTTTGTCGAGGAATCCCCACACTGATTTTCATAGTGGTTGTATGTCTACACTCCTATCAAGAATGGAGAAGGTTCTCTTTTTTCCCACAGCCCCTCTGGCATTTGTTATTGGTTGATTTCTTAATAATAGTCATTCTTTCCAAGATGAGATGGAATCTCAGTGTTGTTTTAATTTGTATCTCTCAAATGACCAGTGATGCTGAACATTTTTCATGTATTTATTTGCTATTTGTATTTTTTCATCTGAGAATTGTGTATTCACATCAGTTGCCCATTTTTGGATTGAGTCTTTAAATTTGAGAGGACTGACTTTTTTTAAGTTCTATATATGTTATTGATAGCAATCCTTTGTCTGAGGAACAGCTGGCAAATATTGTCTCTCACATTGTGGGGTTTCTTTTCACTCTTTTGGTGGTTTCTTTTGCTGTGCAAAAGCTTTTTAATAAGATGAGATCCCCGTTGTTCATTCTTTGTGATAATTCCTGTATAATCCAGGTTTTGTTCATAAAGTCTTTACCTACTCCAATGTCTCAACAGTTTTGCCTACTCTGTTTTCCAGAAGATTTATTGTTTCTGTTTTAATATCTAGATCTTTGATCCATCCCAAATTTAGTTTGGTGCACAGTGAAAGATTCAGGTCCAACTTTAATCTTTGGCATGTGCAAATCCATTTTTGCCAGCACCATTTAATGAGGCTGTTCTTCCAGTGAATGTGTTTAGTACCTGTCTCAAAGATAAGGTGGCTTCGTGTATCTGGAGTTGTTTCTGCATCTTCTAATCTGTTTTATTTGTCTTTAGGTCTGTTTTTTCCCCAGTACCATGCTGTTTTTATCACAGTAGCTTCATAAAATAATTTCAAGTCAGGGATTGTGATATCTCCTGCCTTGCCTTTGTTGTTCAGAGTTGCCTATTTTAGGTCTCTTTTGGTTCCAGATGAATTTTAGGATTGTTTTCTCTAACTCTGTAAGATAAGTTATTGAAATTTTGATTGGGATTGCATTGAATCTGTATAACAGTTTTGGAAGTATGGCCATTTTCATTATGTTGGTTCTTCCTACTCAAGAGTATGACATAGTGCTCCATTTTCTAACATCTTCTTTAATTGCATTTTTGGAGTACTTTTTCAATGTAGAAATCTTTTACTTCTTGATTCCTAGATATTGCGTTTTTGAGTGCTATTTTTAAAGATGTTGTTTCCTTGATTTCTCTGTCAGTGAGTTTGTTATTTGTATACAGGAAAGCTAGTGATTACTGAACGTTGACTTTGTATCCACCTATACTACTGAATTTGCTTATTAAGTCTACCAGTTTTTTAGTGGAGTTTTGGGGTCTTGTATATAGAATATCATGGCATCTGCAAATAAATACAGTTTAATTTCTTCCTTTCCTATCTTTATAACTTATTTATTTCCCTTGTCTAATTGCTCTGGTTAGTGTTTCCAGAACTTTATTAAGTAGGAGTGGTGACAGTGGACATCTTTGGTCTTGCTCCTGATTCTGGAGTGAAAGATTTCAGTTTTTGTACATTTAGTATGATGGTGACTGTTAGTTTGTCATAGATGGCTTTTATCAATTGAGATAAAGACTATCTATTCAAATTTTCTGTAGGGCTTTATCATGAATGGATATTGGACTTTGTCAAAAGGTTTCTGTGCATCTATTGAGATGAGAATGTGAGTTTTCCTTGGCTCTGTTAATATGATGCATTATATTTATTGATTTATGTATGTTGAACCATTCCTGCATCCCTAGGATGAATCTCACTTGATCGTGATGTATAATCTTCTTGATTATTTGCTGTGTTCTGTTTACCAGTATCTTATTGATGATTTTTTGCATCTATGTTCATTAGGGAGATTTCCCTATAATTCTCTTTCTTAATTGGGTTCCTCTCTGGTTTTGTATCGGAGTAATGCTTGCTTCCAGAAATGAATTTAGGAATATTGCTTCCCTTTCAATTTCATTAAAAAGTTTGAGAAGTAGTGGTGTTACACCTTCTCTAATGTCTTGTAGAATTCAGCAGTGATTCCATCAGGCCTGGACTTTTCTTTGTTGATAGGTTTTCCATTACACCTTTGATTTCATTGATTGATACTAATTTATTTAAGATGTTTATATCTTTTTAATTCTTATGCATCTAGGAGTATGTCCATTTCTTCTGTATTTTCCATATTATTAGAAGACAAGTTTTCAAAGCAAGTATAGATGATCTTTCAGATTTCTGCAGGGTCTCTCATGATTTCATGCTTTTCATTCCTAATTTTATGGATTTGAGTCTTGTCTTTTTTATAAGGTTGGATAAGAGTTTGTCAACTTTATTTAATCTTTCAAAAAACCAATTCTTTGATTCATTAATTTTTTTCTATTTTTAGCCTCCAATGCATTTTTTTTTTTTTTTTTTTTTTTTTTTTTTTTTTTTTTGGTGCTGGAGATGGAACTCATGACCTCGTGCTTACCAGGCAGACGCTTAAGCAATGAGCTAAATCCCCAGCCCCGATGCATTGATTTTTGCTCTGATCTTTATAATTTCCTCCATCATATGAGCTTTTGGCTTAGCTTGCTCTTCTTGTTCTAGAAGTTTGAGGCTCAACGTTAAGTTGTTTAATTGCACTTGCTCTGTTTTCCTTATATGGGGATTTACTGCTATTTTGCTCTTAAGAGTACCTTCATTGTGACCCTTTAGTTCTGCTATGTTGTATTGTTGATACTATCCAACTGTAAAAATAGTCTGATTTCTTCTTTAATTTTGTCTGGGATCCATTGGTTGTCCAGAAGAGTGATATTTAATTTCCATGTGTTGATGAAGTTCTTGTAGTTTCCTTTGGCATGGATTTCCAATTTCATTGCAGAGTAGTCTGATAGTAGCATGGAATAATTTCAATTCCATTGCATTTACTTAAGCCTGTTCTATGAGTCAGTATGTGGTCTATTTTGAAGACTGTCCCGTGTGCAGCTGAGAAGAATGTGTATTATAATACTGTGGGGGTGGAACACTCTATAGACATTTACTAAGTCCATTTGTTCAAAAGGTTTTTTCAGTTCTAATATTTCATTATAGATTTTTTGTCTAGTTGATCTGTCTTTTTGTAAGAGTGGGGTGTTGAGATCCCCCAACACAATTGTATTGGGGCTTGTTTTTTCATGTCAACTAGTATTTATTTTATAGAGTTGTGTACACTGGTATTTGTCACATATATACTTCTAATTGTTATCTCTTCTCTTGGATTATTCCCTTTATGAGTATGTAGTAACTTTCTTTATTTCTCTTAATCATTTTGGCTTGAAATTCACTTTGTCTGCAAAAAGAATAGCTACCCCTACTTACTTATGGATTCCTGTTGCATGGAGTATTGTTTTCTTTTCTTTTTTGGTTTATGCAACTTTACTGAAAAAAAAATAAATGAATTACTAGCAGAGCTATTAGTGATCACTCATCCATCATTTACTCAGTGCTATGTTAAACAGTGTATTAGAAGACAGATTAACTGACAGCTCCAAGCCTCCTAACAACTTAAATTTAAGTGAAAATTATAAAATATTTTGAGACAGTATTTTGGAATACAAAAGGTGTTTGAGTTCCAATTTGCATTCTCTGTAGAACAAGAACAGGTGATTCATTCATTGACATCGATAAAATATATCACATTTTCTGTCCTATTGATGCTATAAACTCAAAACTAATTCTCCAACCACATCAGTTATGAGCATAAAGTATATCACATAACCTCAAGTCTCTATCAGTAGAAGGTTTAACAAGAATGGATGCTGCTTCTTTGCCATGACAGTTGAGCATCCATATACCCCCTCAGATGGTTTCTTCAGCAGTTAGAGCTGTGAAGGATGGTTTGGTCTCATAACCAAGTTAGGGTAAAAAGAATGGCCACATAATACACATGCTCCATTTTTAAAAAAATAATTTGGAATCTTGGGCAACTGTTCTTTTGTAAGTACAGTTTCTAAAAGCTGTTACTGTCCAAAGCTGGAAGAATTTAAGTCTTCTCAGATGAGCATGTGTATGAATAGAGGGAGGTAAACAAAAAATAAAATTAAAAAAGATGAGGTCTGATAGGTGAGCAGCCAGATAAGAAAATCAAAAAGGGAACAGTAACTTGAAGTTTATTCCAGCTATAATACAGTTTATTCCGATTGTAAGATAGCATGACATAGCATGCTATTATGGGCATGAGCCCATTCTCGAGATATTCTATTGTTCTTGTCTCTGTCTGTTTTATAGATTCATGCAGTCTCTGGCACTAGGAGGTCAACTGGATTTGGATCACATAGCAATGAACAAATGGATAAAAGAACTTTAGAAATAGTTAAAAGCAGGAGACCACTGTGATCTTAGAATATTGACACAAATGCTGTCACTACTGTTAATATTTGGTTGATAAATTCTTGTTGTAAATGCATCTTGTGGTGGTTTGAAGAGGTTGTCTGTAGGAAAATGAATTATTAAAAAGAATACACTACCCTGATATGGGCCATCATTAGATCCCATAATTGCACCTTGCCCATAAAACATGTCATCCCCAACTGGGCCTGGAGAACATGGTGTTGGAGGGTCATGAGCCAAATCACTAAGCTCCTTATTAATCCACTTTAGTGCCATGGTCCATGCTGCCCAAGCCCTTCATGCCTGCACGTGCTCTGTCCCACCATGTTTGGATGGTCCTCGGCCCTCAGCGTTCAGACGTGGTCCTCTTCACTGGGTGGATCCCTCTACCAATGCCACAGAGTGGGCAAGCACAGCTTGGCGGTCCAGTCCCTGGCTGGCTCAACCCTCCGACCCTCCAACCACTACCTTCTGCTAGTAACAGCACCTTTGGAATATTGTTTTCTGTCCTTTGACTTTCAGTCTATGAATTTCTTTTTTAATTAAATGTGTTTCTTGTATGCAGTACATTGTTGGATCTTGCTTCTTGATCTATTCTGTAAGCCTGTGTCTTTTAACTGGTGAATTGAGATCATTAGCATTAATTGTTATAACTGATATGCATTGACGTATTCTTGTCATCACTTTTCCTATTGTTGGTTCCCCACTGTTTTCCCATTTTCTCTAATTGTTTGTCTTGACTAGTATATTCTTTCTGTTTGGGCTCATGGTGCTGTAGTCCTTATTTTCTCTTCTAGCATGTCCTTCAGAACATTTTAGAGTATGATATGGTGGTTATAAATTTTCTCAGCTATTCTTTGTCATGGAAGTATCTTTATTTCTCCATAAGCTTTGAAAGATAGTTTGTAGGGTACTTAAGTCTGGGTTGACAGTTGTTTCCCTTTAGAATTTGGAGTACTTCACTTTGAGCTCCCCTTGACTTGAGAGTTTGTGATGAGAAGTCAGCTGTGATTCTGATGGACTTTCCCTTATAGGGCATTTGTTTCTTTTCTCGGAAAGCTTTTGGGATTCTATCCTTGTGTTGAATTTTTGGAATCTTGACTGTGATATGTCTGGCTACAGATTTTTTTTTGGTCATGGTGAACTGGAGTTTTATAGGCTTCACCCTTCTGCATGTCAAATTCTTTTTCTGTACCAGGGAAGTTTTCTACCATGATGTCTGTAAATATTTGTTTTACATAATTTGTGGTATACCCTGATTTTTCATTGACTCCAATCAATCTTAAATTGTGTGTGTATATGTGTGTGTGTGTGTGTGTGTGTGTGTGTGTGTGTGTGTGTGTGTGTGTGATCGAGCAGCTGCTGGATCATTTATCATGGTTCCTTACTAGTTTTCAGAAATATTTCTTTCCTGTTCACTAACTGCAAGCCTGTATTTAGTATCTAAGATCCTGTCCTCACATTGGCCTAATCTAATTTCAATACTTTCAGTGGAATTTTTATTCCCCTGGGTATCTGCTTGAATCTGTCTTATGGGTTCCATTTCTTTCCTATGCTGAGCTTCCATAATTTTTTAAGCTCATTTATTTTTTTTCTATATCTTCACTAAGCATGGTCCTCATTTTGGATACCATCTCTATAGTTATGAGACATTATTTCTGATTTCATTCTTTCCATTCAATTACTTTGTTGTTAGTGCCTTAGAGAGGCCTTGTAGGAAGCTTTCAGATAGTCTCATCTCACTGCCTCCTGAATTTACCTTTGGTAAACTGGATATCTGGGGTTGCATTTTGTTCATTCTCTCATTTTTATCTTTCTTTCTTCTTTTTTAAATTTAATTATTTGGGTAAGGCTAATAAATTGCCTATGGTGGGTTGCTTTATTGTTAATATTTAGAACCCTTAGATGATGACTACTTCTCTGAGATATCTTCTAGACATAGCTGATTTTTGAGTTTAGAATTTGTTGGAAGATCTTACCTCTTCTGTTTGTTGGAGATGGGAAGTTATTTGTTTGGTCCAGTCCCTGGTTCTTTGACATTGTATTGTATTTGGCCACAGTACTTTCTATGACCCTTGGTTGATCTTAGTCATGGAATATCAGAAAAATAGCTGTTTAAGACAATTATGTCAATTTTGACTATATTGGCACCAATAGCATTAAACAAAGCCTAGAAAATGACAAACTGACTAACAATTTGCCACTTATAATTATTATGAATCAAATTTTCAGCTATATAACAAAATCTTTAAAAAACCAGAAAATTATATGCAGTGTATGTCAATTCATATGTTAATTTTGCCCTCAAGGGTTAAAATTTAAAGTAGTTTAAGGAGAAAATAGAGAATTGGAAGAAAAGGAAGATATTAGAAGTAAGATTAGAAGACCAAGGAGGATCACACTAACTTTGGAAAGCTGGTGTAGAAGACTGGAGGGAAAGAGCAAAGGAAGAGAACAGAACAACAGTGAGGCTAGAAACCATATTCATATTTATATAAACAGAAGATCAAGCAATGAAGGAGAAAGAAAAAAGAAAAAAGAAAACAAAAACTAATAATCAAAAACAAAAATAATAGGAGGGAGAAGACAGAGAAAAAAAGAAAAAAAAAAGTAACTCCCAGGTTAGTCCAGGGTTGGCTTCACTTACACTGGTAGACAGCCTGTGGAGACAGAGTCCTGATCCATGTTGATCTATCTGAACAGCTGTCACCATCACCATTACTGTGAACCCATAGTTTTGAACCTTTCCTCTCACACAGCAAGTCCCATCTCAGGGAGAAGGTGCCACCAGTTATCTCCTTCTTCACTGAAGTCTCTCTCTTTACTCTCTTTGTGGATTTCAAGTTACTCTTCAGATTCTTCCTGGGTCCAGGGTACCCACTTTTCTCCTTGTCTTCCTTGCATTGCTATATACCAGCATCTGAATGGTGAGTCTCCAAGAGGCAGTTTCTCTGCTGCTTACCACTCTGTCATCTTCCCACAATTTAGCCCAATTTTTTTCATTGCATTAAAGAAGCTGGATAAAATTTCAGATGGAATTTTTTTATCTTCTACATTGCTTCATGGAGATAGCATTAAACACATTGTCCTAATATTTGCACTCAAAGTGACATTTGGATCTTAGTCATATTTTTGGTAAAATATTTTATAAAAGACTGAATTTCATATTATATCAAAATATATATAATATAAATTGTTCTGCAAAAAGTGACAAAAAGGTTAACTGATCAGCAAGGTTAGGTATTGACAGCTTGTTTTGTCCATTTTAGAATCATGTTTTTCCTTGTAGGCAGCAAGTAATCAGTAGAGCAATGTTTAAGCATCCTGCAAATGCCCAGATTCTCTTCAGTATTTCCTCTAATGACTTTTTGCACTCATTACTGAACATCATCTAAACAAGTTAACTTTTTAGAAAATGTCAATTTCTGTTTTTATTGTGTCATTTATATCTATCAACTGAAATTTTTTGAGATTCTACTTTCCATATTTATGAATGAGACTTTTCTACAACAAAGATCTTCTCTGCATTAAATAGAGTTATTTATTGACCTTGCATTCCAAATAATGGTACCACATAGCAAATCACTCCAGAGTTGGTGGTGCACAAGAGTTTTGTTGTGTTAGTGGACTCTGTGAGTAGGAATGTTAGACAGGACACACAGAGAATAACAGTGCTGTTCTCTGATGTATGAGTCTCACCTGGAAATTCTTGAAGTTAGCAATGACTCAATATCTGGATGCCTGCATGATCTGGAGTCGCTTTATTCCTAAGTCTCTCTTTGGCCAGAATGACTTGAACTCTGAGTTTAGCTAAGACTGTTGAGTAAAGCTCTCTATCTGTGTATTGGCCATGTCACTTGACTTTTGTCCTAGTTACTTTTTCTTATTGCTGAGACAAAACACCTGATCCCCAAAATGAAGGAAAGAAATATTTATTTAGCTTACAGTTTTTGAAGGTTTTTTGTCTATACTGGCTCCAAGGCAGGGTGGCGTGGCTGAGAGGCTACTGTTTATGGTGGCTACAACAGAAGCTACCATAAATATTGACAAGAACAAAAGGGCAAAAGGGGGAAGCAAGCTGTTTTTTCTCTCTTATATTAAATGCAAGCTACTTGCTTCAGGGCAGATTCAGCACTCACGCTGCTAATCCCAGCACTAGACAATGAACCAATCACAACTCTATATTTAGCCATCTCTGAGAGCCCCTATCCCCATGACCACATGAGGTTTTGGGAGACATCCAGACATAAATCATAACAGCTTCCTTATGACATGATGGAATGGGAAAATGGTGACTGAATTTTCTTACTTAGAAGCTCAGGATGGCAGAGTGCATGTTCCAACAGACACAGAAAAATGCCAAGTCATCTTTTATGATCTATCCATAGTAATTACAAAGTATTATTTTCATTATAGTCTATTGGTCAAAAGAGCCACAGGCCTGTCCAGATTGAAGATTACTAGTTGCAAGGGTCAATGTAGAAACAGTTTTGCTTGTTGTTGTTAGTTCTCCTCCTTCAGGATTCTGCTCGCACATTTCTGGAGCAACGAAGGGGAGGCTAAGTCCCCACAGAGCTGTCATCAGAGCATGGTATCAACGTTTTAGACTATTGTCAACTGATTGGTGGGAAATAGTAACTCAGCGTACTTGTATTATCACCTCCACTGTTCCAGGAAGTGGGGTGGGCACCTAAGCACTGTGGATGATGGTCCAAAGCTCTCCCCAAGCAAGGACCAGTGGTGTGGAACTCACTTCACATGCTCTCAACTGCCCTGATTGAACAAGGTCGCTGGGTGTAATCTAGTCAGGCTGCAAACCTCCCAAGCCTAGTCTAGTGTGGCTAGACTAGGTGGGTGGGTCCTTGACCACTGGGAGCGATGATTTTAAACTTTTCTGGGGCTCGGGAGGGTGAGCAGGAGTTCACCCCCACCACTAGCCCAGTTCCCTCTTCAGGCAGCACAGTTCTCCAGATTGAAAGAGGGTCACTGGGCGTGGCCCTGGCAGGTCTGAAACCTGTAGAGCCCAGTCTAGTGTGGCTGGAAGCTGGACATGTCCTTGACCACTGTGAGTAATGATCTTTTTTTTTTATCACTTAGAATTTTTATTTTATGCTTATTGAAAGAGATTTTTAAAATTCATCTAGGCTTAAGATTCTATCATATATCACACATTTGCATACATTCAAATGAGCATATAAGCAAAATACATCGATGGAAAGATTCCTGAACCCTTTCCACATTCAAGAGTTCAATTTCTCCTAATCAATCTTGATTCAGTCATCAATGTCTGTACTTTTCCACATAATCTTGTCCTTTGTGACACCAAGTTGGGTTCACACTTGCAGTGATTCTTGTAAAAGTTCTCAATTTGCATCTCCCAGCATTTTTTATTTTTTTCTTTCAAGCTACACATTCTGAAAATCTCAATGCTGGGTGTTGGAGTTTTTGAATGTACCAGAAAGTGTCAATGGAAGGTTTGCAGACAGCTCCCAGGGTTCAACTTCCTTCCCCAAATGGTTTGTGAGGCAGTTGTTGATTGAAATATGGGAGTTGTCCTGCCCCTCAGGAATCCTCACCAAGCTTCAGCATGTATAGCAACAGCACCTGACCTCTGTATCTGCCTAGCCTGGCCAGTGGCCACTACTGGATTCACCCCCATTTCAGAGACCTTTTTTTTTCAGAACAGAACAATTTAAGCAACATAGTGTTTCAACACAGGACAACCCGACATAACGGTAGCTACCATAATGTCTCTTTCCTTGAAATATTTGAGTATACCTTCATACATTATAGTATCAAACATAACAAGACAGTATAAAACCATTCAAGAGAATGAAAGTATTACAAGTTATTCAGAACCAACTAACAGAAAATGAACAATGATTAGTATATTATCTCTTTGTTCATAAAAATTTTGTTTATACTATCACATATAATAAAATCCTATAAGACACAACATGAAAAAACTGATGGAAACAGAAGAACAAAATCTTGGTAGGACCTCAAAACAAGATGATATTAAATCAGCACTAGCTATTATAGTGTCTTGTTTTCTTCAGAATAGCTGTTCATACCCTCACAGACAATAAAGTCAAACAACCCAGAATAAAACCATTCGAACTAATGAATGAAAACAGAGCCATGATCTTAAACTCTCCCAGGGCTTGGGATGGTGAGCAGGAACTCATCCCGCCAGGATCCCAGTTCTCTCCTCCAGCAGCCCAGTTCCCCGGATTCCTGATTTATCTCATACAGCATACTAAATCTAAATTTTCCCTTTCTACCTACCATTTGGTATAATAAAAATGGAGTCTATATAGGATATATTATCACTCATTTCTCCAATCAATAAATATTTACTTAATGCCTAGGATTTCTATAATTATGAGGAATTAGATAGCAAAGAAAATAAATTCCTTGTTTCATGGAGTTTACATTCTAATGACAGATGTACTATGCATAACACTAGAGAAAATAATTACAATTCCTAGAAAGAACAGTAAATTCAGATAAAGGGAGAAATGGATTAAGAATGACAGGAAAGACATCACTGTTAGATAGAATTAGAAATATTCTCTAGACAAAGTGATGAGAGATAAAAACAGACAGCAAGAGATGCAAACATCCAAGAGAGAGAGAGCAAAGGCCAAAGCAATTGAGAAGTACGGATGAGCTTGGCAACTGGAGTAGCAGCAATGTCACTGGAATGGGGAAGAGTGGGAAAGAGAAAGAGAGGTCAGAGGGGTAGCCAAGGGCAGGAGCACCGTGGACCTCGTAGGTGGGTACCACGGATACTAAGTATAATAAGATGCCTGTGGAGTGTTTGGGGCAGCATTGTGATTCTCCTGACTTACTCTGCAATCAGATGTTTATAGTTACTATGTGGGAAGCAGCCACAAGAGGGGTAAAAGCAGAATGAGAGAGGCCAGTTAAGAAATTATTCCTGTGCTCTATATTGTTTTCCAGAACAATTTAAATTTACAATACTTTGTCCTGCTTTCCTCGTAGCACTTTAAGAGACCATTCATTTCATTAACCAATTTTTCATGAGCACCAAGAATGTGACAGATATTGAATATATGCCATTTACTTTTCTGGGATCTGAGAATATAAAAATAAGTAGCATATATAAAAATAAGATGTTTGCTGTCATGAAGCTTTTAGTCTTAGAATAAGAGGACAAACTCTCTAAGTGAATAAATCATAGGCATTTAACCTATGATAAGTGCTAAGCAGTAAAATTGAGAGTATGTTGGTGTATGAGGGCTAGAGGGTCACATTCTGGGGAAGAAAGTCTAGAAAAGGAGATCAGGGAAGCCTCACTAAGCAGGGCTTTCCATAAAGATGTGAAGGAGGCAAGGACTTGTTAAACCATGCAGCCTGATTTTGTATTTTAAAAATATGGCTATTCATGTATTCATTCAACAAAACACATTGAGACCCTAATAAAGTAGGTGCTAGAGATATATATGTTGGCAAAATCATGTGCTGTCTGTCTTCACAAAGCTTACAGTTCCAGTGGGGGAAATATCAAATAATCACAAAAAATCAAATATTTAAATGTAATATGAGTTGAAGTACAAGATTTTATGACAGCATATAATAGAGGAATTTTGACTCAATCAAGTCCTTCCTTGATACAGTAGATTACAAAGGTAATCTATTGTAAGGAAGCCTGATGCAGAGAGAAGGTGATGTCATGGCGAATTTCTGGGCTCAAGGTACAGAATGAGAAAACTGTGTCTTTCAGTGGAGGGTTTATAAATTCTTCAGTTTTCTGCTCATGAGCAGGAGGGATTTTCTACTGAGAAATTAAACTTAGGAGATAGCAAAAAGAGCAAAAATAGTTCCATCATCTCTGAAATTAGAGATTATTATGGCAAAAAATTTAAAGATTTATGCCACACAAAACACAAGGACTTAAATTTTTCAGCCAGCATACAAAGTGACAAGTGACAAAAGCCAGTGAACAAAAGCCAATAGACAGGGGCTGGGAATTTAGCTCAGCGGCATAAGCACCTGCCTTGCAAGCAGGCTGTCGTGAGTTCGATCCCAGGTACCGATAAAAAGAAAAAAAGAAGTGTAAAAAAAAAAAAAAAACCAATAGACAAGGTGGATGACTAGAAACTGTAAGGTAGGAAGAGATGGTTATTTACCTTGGTTGTTAACCTTAAGAACCACTTTTTGTTTGTTTATAAGAATATGGGTTTTAGAGTCAGAGGAGCTTTGCTATATGGATGGCAAAACCCTAGCCTTTGGTTTAGTATTCTAAATACTGGAGGGTACTGGGATAATTCAGCAGTCAATTCCTATTTGTAACATGAAATTAAAAAGAAAAATATGCATTTTAAAGAATATAAACCATTTACCCAGCACCTTTGTTTTTTTATATGCATTTACTTATTTTTCAACTTTCTTATTTGTTTTGTTTTGTGAAACAAAGTCTCTATGTAGTCTCTATGGCCTTGAATTTGTGGCAATCCTCCTTTTCCTGAATTATGAGATTATAGGTGTTTATCACCATACCCAAGTCAAATTATGTTTTAGCCATTTGTTCAAATGAAATAGAATTCATTCCTCAATGATGTAAATAAGAAATAGAGTTTCTGTAGTGACCAAATCAGAAGAGGAGGATCATCATCACTTTGGTCATACTCTTGTCCCAGTAGTGATATCTGAGGACTCACACAGAGATCTAAATTTCTTCCAAATACAGCTTCCAAATACATCTAGAAGCTTTATAAAGCTAGGTGATTTCAAGTATAAGATTCATGTATTTTATCTCCCATCGCTGAAATGCATTTCCTTTTCTAAATGGGCTTCTCTGGCACCTGCCAGCATATCTAAATACTTCTCTTTATGCATCCAATATGAAGACCATTAGAGTTTCTTCCTCTTGTTTAGTGGCCAGATATACACAGCACTTTTTCTTTCCCAGAACTGTCTCTTTTCTCCTGATTCAGTCTTGTCTTTGTTGACCTCTTGAGATCCTCTATGAAGTGAGATGGTAGAAAGACTGAAAGAATTGTACAGAAATGATGTGCATAGTTTACACTTAAGTTATTCCTCACCAATGGTTCATGTATATATCATTTTAATGGAGCTAAGAGATGGGCAGAGAGCAGGTAAAACATAGTTATTCAATCCATGGGGGTATTTCTGGAAGATATTAGCATTTGGACAAAGTAAATTGAAGAAGTATTCTCATACCAATGTAGCCAGCCAGAAACATTCAAGCTGTTGAAGCCCTGCCTAGATGAAATAAAATGTTGTGGAGAAAAATCCACTCTGTTTCTAACCTGGAACATCAACCTCCTCCTGTTGTAAGAGCTCAGAAGTCCTGGTTCTTGGGCCTTAGATTGGAGGGGGACTCACATTATTGAGCCTCTTGGTTCTCAGACCTTCAGGGTTGTGCTAGAACTACATCATCCACATTACTAGGCCTCCAGTTTGCAGGATGGCAGATTGTGTCTTTTTTAAACTGCAGCAATAGTGCCCGTCAGCCTCTCAAGGTAGCTGTCTTCTGCCTATCAGCTAGCTGCCTATCTGTCTATCCATATCTTGGTTCTGTTTCTCCAGAAAGCCTGATACATTAATGACTTTCACTGCATTTGAGTTTCTTTTAAAGCTCTATAAATTATAGAGTACTGATCTTGATGAAAATGATTCTTATCCTTAGAAATGCAATTTATATCTCCTTGAGTGGCTTTGAGATCACTCTTCATGGTCTATATATGAGTATGCTTTGTGCATTCTCCT
The DNA here is from genome assembly GCF_034190915.1 of Cavia porcellus. Lineage (NCBI taxonomy): Eukaryota > Metazoa > Chordata > Mammalia > Rodentia > Caviidae > Cavia > Cavia porcellus. Next base: position 135,850,196 of record NW_026947484.1, on the reverse strand, counting down.
TTACTGCATCTCATTTATTCCATTTTAATGAGTTAAAAATCTTTGAGATATGTTGTACATTTTTATGAGAATTTTGATTTTTAGCTTAAAATACATGTATCCCTTTACCAGACAGTAACTGGTGCCTGCCAAGTCCACTACTAAAGAAGTAGGAAAGCTGAAGAAAGCTGCTCTTATGTTGTCAGAAATGAGAGAAAACAGAACTGACCTCTTTTTACTCGGTGGAATTATTTTGCTTTTTTTCTTTCTTACTCTGACTCCTCTCTGTTCTTGGTAGAAAGTCAAGTCCCTAGTGGGTCCTCTAGGGACCTCTCTATTTCACAGTCTTCTAGACATTCTAGTTGCATCTCTGATCTCTTTCTTAACTTGGTATTTAATTAATGTGTAGTACATGTGAGGTCAGACAAGTCTGGGCATGTTCAGTGCCTCTGATGTGATCACTAGAAGTTCATTTACAGAGACCCGATTTTCATGGGTTCATCCAAATTCAGGGCAAAAGAAAGAGGCATAGTGAACATTCCCCAGAAGAAGCCATTAACTTTGGCGTTGAGGAGCATTTGAGATCATAGCTCAATATTTGTCACTTCGTGTGAACTCTAAGTCCAGCCTCCACTAAGTTAGACTAAGCCTAAGACTAAGACTAAGCCTCCACTAAGTTCTAGGAAGAATATAGAAGCTGAATAAAGAACTCAACAAGAATTTTCACCTAAATTTCTGTCATAACTGAAGACTGGAGCAGCACAACAAATGGTTTGTCATTCTCAAAGCAGAAGACATCTGCTTATCACTGATCCTGAGGGCACCACTGCTTTTTACATTGCTCCAAATGTTGAGGCAGATAAATCCAGATGGACACTGTTTGGTGCTACATGAGACACTTGGAAATTATTTTGGGGGGCAAAATGCTCTATGTATGTGTAGCTGACCAATGAAATTTGAGTTATTACTGCAACTGAGACATTATTCATACTCACTACCTACAGATTGGCCATGCTAAACATATTTAAAGTCTTTTATTGAACAAAAATATCCTTCTTGTTTGTTTTAAGCACTTAAAATGTGACAGTTACTTATACTGAATCAAACTTGTTTGATTGTTGACTTGAATCAAACTTATACATAGTGATTTTGGCTCTGCCCTGCCCAGTACTATCTCTTTTAAGGGTTTTTTTTTTTTTTAAATCCATGATTCAATCAAATTTCTTCAGTGCAGTTCAAACTGACTTAGCAAAAGTGAGTATACACAACAGTGGCTTGTGTAATGGAAAGAGCAAGATGGTTATCAGATTCATCTGGGTCATATAATGTCATTACTTCTACCCTTCTCAGCCATCTCTCAGTTTAGGTTTTCTCCATATTGAATTCATTCCCATGAAGGAGATCCTTTCCTGATGATTAAAATAGCTCTTGGCAGCTCAAGGAGAGAGGTCTTTCCTCCAAGAATCTGTGAATGTTTCTGAAATCTGATTGGTCTTGTTTGAATCACATTGCCACACTTGACCAATCAGGGTATCAGTAAAGTACTCTGCTTTATTCTCCTGTATCATATGCTTACGTAATGGTAATGGTGTGAAACTGACAGCCCTTCTGGGGTTTTATAAACACTCTGGCCTCTGTTCATACCCAAAACACACTAATTTTCAGTGATTGTGTTTGACCTTAAATTTCAGCTCTACCGCCTCCTAGATAGATGACATTGAGCCAATTACTCTGGTTCCTCAATTGTTTCATCTGAAGAATTAGGATAGTAATAATATTTACTTCACAATGTTGCTGTGAAAAATAACTGACTTCATACACATATCTGCTTCTATTTGGCACATACTAAGTGCTTTATAGGTGTTGTTACTATTATTATTATCACACCTTAAAGGCAGAAAAACTTGGCAAAGAACTTAAATTTTATGCTTTTGAAAGATTCAAAAGGAAAAAGCTGCATGGTTCATGCTGGTATATAAGCTCTGGAATGTATCTTTCTCAGGGAGAAGGCACTGAAGCCACTGTTACCAAAAGATCCACAAAGAATGAGACACTGCTGCATGGTTAAGGAACATTAGCTGAACTTTATTCTGGTCAGAAAGTTGAGATTTTAAACATCAAAACAGTCCCTTCTAATTAAGCAAAGATGAATGGCATTTTCTGCATTCATGACAGTGTAGATCAGATTCTAAAAGATCTTGCATGCACCCAGCCCTCATCCTGATTAGTCATGGCTATTAAAAATCAGAGAAAGACAAGTATCCTTTGTTGACCTTCACATTATAGCCCTTTCTTTCAGGGTTTGGTACAACTGTATCAGCTTTGAAATATATAAATCCAATTAAAGTGTGTCTGGATCATTTGAAAAGGGAGAGGAGATTAGGTCTTGGGAGCAGCTTTCTTATTTTATGTTCTTTTCCCAGATACTTGATTTTTGCCTCCTCATTTATGGACACCACTGTGAGTGTCACAGTGGTGGCTGACCCACCATGAGGTTTCAAAACTTTTTCTTCCAAGGACAGATGGTGGAGTCACAAACAGGATGGACTTTGTAGGTTTTGCCCTCTGACTTTGTGGATGCCTTGTTTCATAGCAAAAAATAATAAGAGCAGAGGATGAAAATATCTGTTCTATGTAATAGGTTGTGAAGTGGTAAAAGAATGTATGTGAAAATACTATGTAAATCTTAAATCATTGTTCAGGTACAGGTAGTTTTTCCAGGAGGACTTGAGTAACACAGTATCAGATCTGCTGACATATCCCAGAGTTCCAGCTTTGTCTCACATAGAGTTTCTGGCTTTGTCTCATATAGGCACTTGATTACTATATCTGCTGACTTTGACTGAGGCTTCTCAGAAAATCTTGATAGGCTAAAACAAGAAGACAGGCCAGAACAAAATACAGTTGGGTGCGCTTTAAACATTTCATAAATTAAAAAGCTAACATTTGTATTTTAAAGCACAGTGGACAAATCACAATATAATACAGGATTTATAAGAAGTGCATTCCTGGTGTGTCCCAGATGACAAGCCTAATAATGGGTGTGCTTAAAGATGTGTGAATAACTACTTCTTCATCAGTGTCTTTGTGACTAAGTCCACCTTCAGATGACATCAAAGGTCTAAATTTCAGGCTGTTCTGCATGTGAGTGCTAGCCAGGGACAGGCCTGTGAGAGTGCTGAGTTGGATGCCCAGGCTGGTGTGCATCTGCCGATCTCTTGGTGCTGGGTGGCTGTGTGGTCCCCGAAGTCAGCTCCTCTGGAGCAGTGCCTGCTGCCTTCCAGGCTCCAGCCGACCTTACCTGCTCACTTTCCCAGTTTCCCTTGGCTAACTAGTATCTAGGGAGCCGGAAAACCTTTTCCCTAGGCTTTATTCCTCTCTGACCCTCCTCTTACCAGATCCTCAGAGTCCTCTAGGAGCCAGTTTCTTCTCATCAGTGCCATTTGGTCTGTCTTATTGTAAACAGCATCAGCAACCATGACAACATTTGTGGGGGTAAATTGCTGTTTACAAGACACTTTTATAGGCTTCCACTTATCTGAGTCTCTCACCAAATATATAATTCTTATTCTAATGCAGGTGTCATTCTGATGTCAAATTTGCATAGAAGAAGGAGGTTATTTGGGTAAAGTCTGGGATTAAGCAACCTGTAAGTGGAGGAGCCTGAACATCAAGGCAGGTATTTTGAGGTTCCAATTTCCTTCAGCTCTGCTCTCCATGTTCCTGTGGGTAGACAGAGAGGCACTTCTTTCTTACACACAAGTAATTATCATGATGATTGCTGTGATTGCTTAGAAGTTTGGGTTCACTCAGTGTGTCTTTATTTTCTTTTCCCTGAAAAGAATTTTGTCTTCACAGAATAGATTTATGTAATGAAAACCTACTAGAAATAATTATATATACTTAAACCTCAGTTTATCCATTAGTTCCTATTTTTAAGTTTAAAATATAATAATAATCATATAAAACTACTATAATTGTATAATAGTGTAATTACAATACTTTGCATATTTGGTAGTGGAGGACCGGGAATTGAACTCAGGACTGTATACTTGCTAGGCAGGTGCTGTGCCACTAATTTATATCCCTGGCCACAATATTTACAGTATTAATAAACAAAAATAATAGTAAATGATAAAAACAAAGTTTTTAGTGTTTGGTATTTAATAGTTTATTAAATTTACTAAGTACACACCTTAATTCATTTGATTTTTTTACAACTGCTCACAAAGTTAAATAAATAGTGCGCCTATTGTATAGAATAGCTAAACCTCAGAGAGGTTAAACGCTTACTCTACATTTTCCCAACAAACAAAAGTTGCCCTATCCTTTATACTCAAAGTTTCAGCCTTGCTCTGCACCCTTTCCAGCACTGCCAGCATTGTGTAACTGAGCTGGGACAAGGAAAGCTGGGAATGAATTCTGCTTATTGTCAATTACTCTGTGCCCTAGGGCAGTAAGTACTCTGAAACTTTAGTGTGCACCACAACCTCTGAGGAGTTATGAAAATTCAAATTTCTGGGCCCAACCACCCAGATTCAGGGATTCTGGGTGAGAAATAAACATATGCCTTTCTAGTAAGTCTCTGATTCATATTGCTATTTCCTGAACATGACGAACGTTTTGAGTAGCATGCTGATGTGTGTCATCATCTCTGAAGGAGTTAATGATACAACCCTCCTTACAGGATGAGAATGAAGTAACATGTGTAAAAAGCCCTGTTAAACTCTCACAGGCTAGTAATGTGAATACCTGCTCTGATAACATAGAAGGCAAAGCACACTTGCAAAATAGAAGATTATTTCTCGGGCAGCTCTCAGGGGTGCTATTCAAATAAAATTCCATGTCCATGGTGCCCATGATTTGTGCAACATGGCAATTACTGTGTGAATGAGAACCCAAAACTCCCAGCTTACACCTATGGATTCCACAACAGGGTTCCACTTTAAATTCTATTGAAACTATAGGTCTCGACTCCCTGGTAACGAAGGTGCACCAGCACAGCTAGTTTCCTTTCTGCCACAGTTTTACCTTTCCAGGAGTGTGACCATACCTCCCATGTGGGATCACTACTGAGGACAGAAAGAGGTAAGTCACCATCCTCATCGCTCCACCGTGGGCTTCCCTCTCACACGGACTTAGCTAACTAGTCAGGCTGCAGTGTGGATTTTTCCCTCTTGCTTACTCTATTCAGGGCTCCCTGGGAAGCTTGACAGTGCCAGCAAACATTCAGTGGAGGGAGCAGGAGCCAGAGAAGAGGGCCTCTCAAACCACATGTTGGCTAGTCAGCCTCTGAATGAGAGAAATTGGTCCCACAGGAATTCATTTATAACTGACTCTAATGTCAGACAGTGTTGAGTTTAAGTCCAGGCTCTGTCATTTATTAGTAGCATGCACTATGTGAGCTATATTACCTTCTTGAACTGCAACTTCTTTATTATAAAAGATTAATAATATCCTTATGTTCAATAGATTTGAGTAAATGGAATCTCTTATTTTTATTATTATTCATGTTCATTCAGAAGGATTTACTGTACATGTGCTATGTGCCAAGCACTATATTAGGCACTGGCCATACAGAGATAAGTAGAACATCATTCCTGCCCTAAAGAATCCAGTGTGGGAGACAGAAATTCACCGTAACACATAACACAGGTTTCAGGCACTACGAATGCTACAAAGAAGAGAAATTGGCAGAGAGCAGTAAGATCGTGTACACTCAGAACAAGCAGCTTTTTGACATCTCATCTCTACCCTTCCATGCACCTTCTTAGAGCTCAGGAGGGAAACCCAGAGGCTCACAGGACGAGCATGAATCATTGTCTTAGGCAATATTCTCTAAGCATCCCTAACATGTTGTCCAGCTGAGCCTTTGCCAGCTAACAGCAACATGCAGTGTTGGTGGATTTACACTCTCCATTCAGCATCCCCTCTCCAACCCAGCAGGCATTTCATTCAGGTTTTGGAAAGTTACAGACTGACACATCTCTGGAAGTTTGACTTTTATTTTCTAATGTTTCGTTTCTTTCCTTTTAGGATCTGTGCCCTAGTTGTTCTGGGAAACTTGTGACCTCTCTGTGTTTTTAATTAGAAGATGTCATTTTTTCCATGGCAACCTATCTTGATGTCCTAAATAGAGAAACTATAAAGTCAGTTTCCCTATGAAGGGCCAAGAAGTTGGAATAATAGGAGGCTTCCCAGTGAGTGCCAGTGCCCAGTGTGGTGGCTTCACTTCTGGGAAGGACCTCCAGGCAGAGAAACAGCAGTAGGTCTCTTGCAAAACGGACCTGTGCTCAAGCAGTCTCAGCCAGGACCCTCTTCGTTTGAGTCCATAAAAATCCTTGATGGTTCTGTGAGAGAATGTGGACTTTGTAAGTGACACAGGAACAAAAACATGCAACCATGAACTCTAGTGTCTCTGGGGCCAGTGGTCCATAGGTAATAACTTAAAACAGCCAGAGAAACATTGGTGGGAAACAGTTGAAATCAGCCCAGACTTCATGGTGACCGGATTTGAACTGACCCTTTCACCCCAGCACTTTGCCTCCTGAAGAGAAGGAGCATTTTCAGGAAATGATGAAGGAAACAGAGAAATTATGTACCACTCTGTTACAAGTCAGTGCTGAGGAAATAGTAGTTAAATCATTTGGGAATAGGGTCTGGTTTCAAAAAGAATGTCCTAAATTTTGTAACATTGAGTTTTCTTTTACTTTTTTATACAATAAATTCTATTCAGTAAGGCAGACATGCTAAGAAGCAAAAGTCATCCTGATCACAGGGATGATACTAATATATCTTAAAAGAAAATGGGTAAATGATGTGACAGTTCCTCTTGCTACACTTGTGTAAGGTAGCAGGGCACCATGAGAGACCCTAACATGGCTGCCCCTTCAGAGAGCACATTCCTTCCTGCAGACCCACAAGGGGTTAGGCACCCACAATAACAGCTAACACTTTCTGACTGTTTATTATTTCCAGAAATTATGTTTGTGCTTTGCATTATTAACTAAGCACTTATTAACAGCAGTGGCTTTCCATGATTATAATGTGCCAAGAATGCTTTCATGTTTCAGTTCATATTACTATTGTCTGCTAGAATTTTCAGATTAGGAAAGAGAGGTTGGGTAACTTTTTCAAAGAGGTGATAGCAGGCAGTACTGGCTCTACCGTCTGCCTGACTTACAATCTCTGTCCAGTACTTCTTCCCACCATGCAGGAGAGCATCTGGAGTCAGGAAAGCACATCAGAGGAGAGCCCACTCCTGTCTCAGGACAGGCCTTTCACTCCCTTTGCCTGCCGCCTTTTCCCAAGATTTGGCTTGGCTCTTTCACATGATTTAGGTCTCTGCTCCAATCTGCTTCCTGAGAACACATCCCTTGCCCCACTTCCTGTATCCCATTTCTCATCTCAGTTCCTTCAGGATGCTTTTCACTGCCAGAAATCACCTCATTTATATTCCTTCCTTTGAGTAGGATGGAGACTCCACACTAGGAAAGACTTCATCTCAATCACTGATATATATATATATATATATATATATATATATATATATATATATATATATATCTGCAGAATAGAACCCACCACAGAGTGAGGCTCACAACAAAAGCGTGGTGAATAATCAAATTGCATAAACTAGCAATGAATTTTGTCCTGAGTACCAATTATAATGATGATATGCAGCAGCAATCATCCTGATAAATGATAGCTGTTAAGTGTTTATTGTGAGCTACATATTGTGTTGAACACTTCTCATCTGACTCCTAGAGAGGTTCAGTAAAATTTTTGCCCGTGTCTTAAAGAAGGAAGTGAAACTTAGGGGGTGCATGCGATGATGGTGTCACCAGGAGGCTGAGAACCCTTCCAAAGCACATTCATGCGCCTGAAGTGAAAAGTGTGGATGTATGATTATTAGAGGAAAGCATGTAACCCAGCAGACATACCATGGGGAATACCTAAGGCTGTAATCTTGGGACTATATTTTCTTCTCCCTCAAAGAGAGAAAGGGGAAGCATCACAATAAGAGGTGCCAGGGTCTAAAATGGTAGCACACTACAGTGGACAGAATCCACGCTCCAATTTTAGGAGTATCTTGGTTTGAATTCTGACTTTATCCTTAACACTTGTGTGAACCTGGCCAGTCTTTTGATTTCTTGGACTTCAGCTTCTATATCTGTGAAATGGGACAGTGCCTGCTCTGCAGAGATGCTCTGGGAAGCAAGGGAGCCGCTGTATGTAAAAGCAACTGGCACCTGTGATTAGAGTACATTTAGCATTCACCAAACACGCTTTTCCCTCCTGGATCCGTTTGTTACAGATCATCCAGTGTTTATCTCCACAAAAGGTCTTGTGACTTCTGAATGTTTGAACTTCATGTCCTCAAATTAAGCCAAAAACTGTACAAGTCACCTGTGGCCAGATGGCTCAATCCTGACCTCATTAGAAGAAGGATGTCTGGAAAGAAAAACAAAACAAAACACAAAACAGACGGACCAGAGAAAAGACTTCAAGGAAGAAAACAGAAACTTTTTTGACAAGGAAAAATAGTGTGTGGGAGGAGAGTCTATTGCAGGAAACACATGGCAGGAAGTCTGAGCTCAGGAAAATATGGTGCCAGCCACTGTGTTACCAAAGATATGGAGCTTCCTTTGCTCCTTTTGTGGAAGAGTATACTTGGGGAAACAGTCCCTTTGCTAGATGCCAACATTGCCAACCCATAGGGCTGCTGTGCTCAGAGACATAGGTCAGAGGACCGGGCCACAAGCCAGCTGAGAAGTGACCCAACCTCACATGGCAGGACAACTCTAGCCCAAGGCACACAGCAGAGCAGGGGTGATGACAAGAATCAGCACCCTGGTCATGACAGCACCCCCATACCTTATGGGATCCCTCAGAGCTCTGCACTGCAGATTTTCTTGGGTAATCAAAATGTGAAGTGAAAATGTCATATTATAGGCTGATAGGCTAATCAACTTTGAAGATTTACCAATTTTACAGAATGACTATGGCAAATATGTAGAAAGACATTATATCAGTCAGATTTCCTGTTACTGGCCACAATACCCGACACTCACAATTTGAAAGGGGAGAGACTTAATTTGGCTCAATTTCCAAGCCAATTCGGTACATGATCAGCTAGATCTGAGGCAGAAAGATCATGGCAGAGGGGCATGGTGGATCAAAGCTGTCCAGTTCATAGTGGCTGAGAAGCAGAGCAGGGTAACAGTACCAAAGAGAAAGGGGCAAGTGACCAGACAGACCTCAAGGTCACACCCCCCATGAGCAACACAGACACACCCAGGAGTGTGTTCCACCAGTCCCTAGGGTGCACGTCACTAGTCCCTAGGATGCACATCAAAGCCAATCAAGTTGATACACCGCACTGAGAACCCTATATATTAAATTAACTTTATGTGTATTTGTGTTTTCTATAGGGAGGAGGACTTGGATAAAGTCAGCAACACCTGCGCAGCCCTCATCTCTTCTTCTCTCATGCATAGAATTCCAGGTGCTTGCCACAGGAGGGTAGGTAGGAGGACCTGCACAAGTGCCTTACCAAGACCTCACAACAGTGGTCTTCCATCTACAGTTTAACAAGATCCCCATCCCCATACACATTCGCATTTGAACATCCCTAAGCTAAGCATTACCACATCTCTGAGGCACTTCCTGAGATCCTAGGCAGATGACGCATCAGAGAGAAACAGTAGATTTTGGCAACTGAACTACTCTTTGGATCCCAAAGTCAGCCTGTCTGCCTCTTCTCTCTGTCTTTCAGAATGTTTTGTTTGTTTTACACACAATATCTCTGCATTTTAGCTGGATCTAGTAGAAGGGAAAAAATACACAGACTTTATCTCCCTGAATCAAGTCTTATTCTAAAAGTTTAGTTTGATCAACTTACTAAAGAGGTAACATCACAAAGCAAGCTCTGTCTTTCTCCAACCACTACAGCTCAAATCCACTCTGGTAGATCTCCCTGTACTGATACTGTGAGCAGTTTCATGTGGAAACAGTCATTTTCAGGGCACCAAAAGCCAACCCAAATGAAATAAAATCTTCAACTTCTCATTCATTTCAAAGGATTGTTTTTCTTTCTACACCACCAGGCCTAATCAGCTTGATAATCTGCATAGACAAGGACTTTGTCTTCCTCTCTGTTCTGCTTAGCCTCCTTTTCAGCTCTCTGTCTGTGTTTCTTTCCCTCTGTAGTAAAGGTCAGGAGAAGTAAAATGAAAGGAAAGAGGTAAAATTCTATTATATGGGATGGAATTGCTGGAATCAGTTGTGAATGCTCTCAGCCTGGCAGGTGCCCAAATTCTGGTTCTTTCCTCTGTTGTGGTTTCTACTGAGTTTCTGCTTTGGTGGGGACCATAGGTGCTGCTATCTCTTCTGACATGGATCCTACAGTCTCTGGCCAATAGGCCTCATTTCCTGGTGATCCCCTGTTCACATGGAGTGATTTGTATATACATACTTGTGTGTGTGTGTGTGTGTGTGTGCACGTTTGTGTGGGCATGAATGCTTGCGTGCATGTGTGTGTGCATGTGTGTATGTGTAACAAATGGTTCAGACACTACAGGCACATCTCCTGTCCTTGAGTAGTCAAGCCTGAACTTTGTAGGTCAGTGTGGCAGATGCTCGGGAACACAAGCAAATGAGGCTATGCGATTTTAAATACATGACTTCTGAGGTTGCCCTGCATGTGGAATCACGGTTCCAGAAGGGAGAAGAGGATAGAGATGCTCTTTTGGAAGATTTATGGACCAAACATATCATTTCTGCTCACATTTATTAGAGAAAATCAAAGAAATGACCACTGCAAAGCCAGGTAGGACATGGAGGAAAACCAGGAAGCCACATTCCAGCTCCTACAGAAGGATGAGCCTTGGTAGGCAGCTGGAAATCTCTGCCACACACTGTCTGTGGAAGTTTATTGCTGTAGTTACTTTTACCTCAAAAGATTCCTCACTGATCCAGTGGATCTAGAGTTCAAAGGACAAATTTTCATGTTTGTGCAAGATTTTTCTTTGACTAAAGCATCTAGATCTTTTCAAAACATGATATGTGATAGGAAATGGATGAGCCAAGAGCGTAGATGGCATCACCTAGTTGATATAGAGAGTGAAAAAAAAATACTGGGGTGAGACCCAGCTGTCTATTAACCCAGATAACCCAGAAGGTTGCTTCTCACTATGAAAAGAACAGTTCAGACATCTTGATGACCTAGACTCTAGGTCCTAGAAGCACATTCTCATGATAAGAAGGCTCATGATGCAGTTGGAAGAACAAGTTTATAAACCACGCTAGCCCAAAAATTTTTATGGGGAGCTTCTGGATATAAAATGCAGACAGGACTGTCTTTGCCTTTGTTTTCTTTCTGTAAGGCACTAACCTCGACACACAGCTGAAAAAAGTCCTGAGTAAAATGTGTTTCGCTTCCTGGTGAAGATATTTTATGTGGACACCTAGCAACCCAGATCCTGAAATAACTTAATGTGGGAAATACTCCAAATGGTGTCTGTTCTTTCCCCTCTTTCTTATTCTCACTCCTGAGGCTTCAGATTTAAATTCTAACTTTTCTGTCTTCAATTTTGTAAAGTCACCGTAAAGCTAATAACATAGGAACTCACTGGACCTTTCCTAGGAATTTACCTTGGGATATGAATTTTTTTGAAAAAGTATCCCCATTAGTCATGGTCTTTCCTCATAACTTTATCCATTGTGTGACATATGTACTGATGGCTGAAGTTGTGGTTGACACAGTGCATGAGTCTCATAGATATATGACATATTGAATCATAGGCAGACTTTCAGGTGTCCTCCATCTGACTGACTAACAGTGTCCTCTAACACTTTCCTTTCAAAGTTCCCAGTCACAATGGCTGAGCAAATAGAAAACATGCAATGGCGATTTGTTCTGAAAACTTGGGATATGCACACTAATTACCTAGAGCCCTGCTTTTTTTATAATTCAGTTCCACAAGGGTCACAGCCATATTGTGTACATATTACACTCTTTTACCCCTGTCATAATCTGTACTATGATAATAAAACATAGAAGTAGTTCTTGTTGCAATCTAGTTACCAGGCTGTTTTGCTAGGGGTATCTCATTTAATCCTCAACAAAACTGTATCAGGCAGGCACTTGTAGTGCCATTATTTTATATATGATGAAGCTCAAGTTATATAGTCACCTGACTAAAGGAGTCCAAAAATGATCCATCCAGGACCCAAGTCCAACAGTCTGATCCCTGAGCTGACATTAATCATTGTTGTAAGAACTTTGGATCTGTGTAGAGAAACCAAAGCCCAGCATATGGTTATTACTTGTAAGTGCTCAATAAATGGTTATTATCACTATATCATCATTCTTTCTTAGCAGATGGATATCATGGTGTTGTAGTTAGGGGTTGTGTGGAGAACAATTAGAATCAGGATATGGAGTTTATAATGTTATTTTTATAATGGTCACTGGGAGTCAACATAAGAAAATGCAGGAAATCTATCTGCAACACCGAAGACATAGATTATTTAGTCAAGAGCTTAATCCCACAGCAATGTCCTTCATGAGTCCAGATAAAAATCCAGAGCTCATGACAATGCCTCCCACGAGTCCAACTGGAAGTCAAGAGCCCACAAGAAGGACTCATGCCAGTCTCTTTTACGGATCTGTGCCGTGAAGACCCAAGGGTCAGTGGTGGAAGCCAGAAAGTCTGTGCCAGCAGGATGAAGGAGCTGTGCTGGTGGGATGAAGGTTCCATGCAGAGCCAAGAAGCCACACTCACAACAAAGACCAGGGCTATCCTGAAAGGCACCATGGCCATCCTCAGCGACACAGAGGCCCTGAGCTCCTCCTTTGACAAGCACAGTTGGGTACATGCCAGCAAGCAGCATGACAAGTTCATCCTGGAGACCAAGCAGCATATGTCTTCCCCTCCAGAGCCAGGAAGCAATGCTCGATCTGAGGACCGAAGCTTCTCCAGGAGAACCAACGGCTCAAACAGCAACATATAGGAGAACCCACAATGCTACAACTCAACACCTCCCTTCTTCTCCACCTATTTAACCTGGTAACTTTCCTCAGGTGGAGCATCTTGCCATGCTGATGTAATCCAGCTGGCATTAAGTTAACCACCAGTTCTTAATCCATAACACTTGGTATTTATAATAAGATTTCAGAGGGAGCTTTCTACTGGGTATGCTGTCTGGCAATCTTGTGTGAAATGAAAAAATTATGCGAAGACAGTTCCATTATTAAGAAATGTAGGGGTTTTATGACACAGTAACAACTAAAATGCTGATATTCAGGCAATGTCTGGGGAACCTGACTCAGAGAAATAAAAGGTCCCATAAGTCAATCTTGTAGTATGCTAAGCTGTCAGGTTTCACTAGTAATATTTATACAAGTTCCTTGGATAGTGACATTAAATTGAATCTATTAATTGGCACTCTGATAATATTTCCTATATAAAGCCTACTTTTTCAATCTCAAAGTAATATGAGATTTGAATAATGCAGCAAAATAAAAAGAAGAGAAATCAACATAGTTTTACTGTCTAAAGATATGACATTTTTGTATTCTAATTGAGGTTTTATTCATTTTTTTGTTCGCCTTTTTGATAGCATGAGAGACCTTCAAATTCCCATGTACCTGACTCATCAAAATTTCTAAATCTGATCTGTTTGTCTTGGGACTCAGGGTCTGCTATTGGTCAGTGCTCGCCCTTTGAGCCCCAAGGGTGCAATAAGACAGATCCTGGCAGTGCAGCAACCAGAGAGGCGCTCTGGACAGGGTGACAGAGGCCTGATATCTCAGAGAAAAGCATTCAGCACTGAGCCAGTATTCTGGACAAGGGTCGATCCAGTCAAGAAGGAAGTTTTCCTGGGCCCAGTTCCCATCCTTGCTGTCACATTATAGTGACACAGCAGGAAGCAGACTCTCCCTAGAGCCCAGGTCTCTCACAGGAAAGTGTTGTCGGACGCTTCCACATGGGCCAGCGGTCCAGGCAATCGGGGTTAGCACAGCATTACCATTTGCGGTGTTGGTTCACAGGCTGGAATGCAGCTCCGAGACTGGGCCAAGGTCCTTCTCTTCAGACTTGATTTTCCCTGTGATGCTTGTGGTGGGACTGCAAGAAACCCAGCTTGATGCCTTCCTAAAGAGATTTCCCAGTGGAAATCATGAGATGCCTCCTTTAAAATGTTACTAAAAATGATGGATCAGGAAAAATATATTTCCCAGTTGACCAAAAAAAAAACTGCTTTGGGCATCTTCCTCTGATTTGATGTTTGCCCATGTCATTGAGATGGAGAAAATGTGTCCTATATTCATCTTTCCCCTGAGTAGAACACTGCGCTACACTGTACCAGGCTACTGTGTCGGGTACAGTTTTCCTCAGTTGACCTACGTGTTGATGATGACCTGTCAGAGGCTCTCTGCTAGATATTAAATGGTTCTTTTTTAAAGAACAGAATGCAGTTATTGAGAGAAAGAAAGCTTCTCTCAGAGAGAGACAGAAGGTGTGCTGAGTGAGTGGCTGAGGACCCTGTCTTTCCTAAGGATTTTTATATGAACTCATAGTCCCTGGCAACAGACTCAGGTTTCAATATTCGGTCTCCCATACTAGGAAATCAGACTACCTCTTGGGCACCTCAGCTTCTTTGAAAGTTTATTCTCTTTACTGGAAAATTTGTTGATTGACATTCTTTATAGCTACCAGTCTTATAGAACAAGATCGCTTAAAATCCACATCCATAATCCTTCAGAACTACAAGATCTTAATACCATTTGTCCTCCTCTATGATCTCAGAGCTATGTATATTTTATTTTATTTATTCAGATTTTTTGAAAACTGGTGATCCATGTAAATGACTTATAAAGACACTGCTGGTGACTACCACAATCAGCATAGAGTGTTAACCAAATTCTTGGCCGTTTTTTTTTTTTTTTTGGGGGGGGTTATCTTTTATTTTGAGGGTGACATCACAAAACTTGTTTTTAGAATGCCAACAGGGCTGAAGTGGCACAGAAACAAAGACCTGTTTATGAGTATCCCTAGGAAGAATTGCCATAGGCCCCAGATGGTGGCTTTAAGTTGTAGAACCCCTCACTCACAACTTCTGTGGCTCTAAATGGTTCTGGACAATTCATCTCTCTGTTGTGACAGTTTCCCAGCTATCACATGGCAGAGGGTGTCCCTTAAGGTCCAGCTTCCTCTATCCATTTGCTCTTAGCTAGTGTTTTCCACATGGTGCCCAAGAATGTGTTATATAGGAGGTCATGTTTTGGTCAGTGGGCCATGGGTCAGCTTAAGTCTCAAACTACACATGAAATTAAGTGTGATTTTGAGGATAAATCTTTGTTTTTAAATATGATGTTCTGTGCTTCCTCTGACAATATTTAACAGGACTTCACCCGTTTTCTCAGAGTTATATCCAAATCCCTCAAGATGACAAACAATCTCACTTTTTAGAAACTGCCAGATTATCCATGTAGGATTTGCTAAGAGATGGCTCTATACCAGTTCTGTGGCTCTTGCTCCATGGCTTAGATAACAAAGGTTGGAGCTTGATCAGAAATACTAGGGAGTAATATTTCCTTGAAGTGATTAATAGTGTCCTCTGGTTTTCTAACTCTCCTAATTTGGGCTTATGGACAGTATTTTCTTCAATAGATTCTGCTGCTATAGTGATGCTCAGAGGCCATAGGAGACAGGGATAAAAGAGTTATTGGGTGGATCTGACTCTGTCCTTAGTATTTTAAGAGAACAGACACCATAGTCTGAAACTCCTTTGAAAAATTCTTAAGGAGTGAAGGCAAGTAGCATTTTTTCTGAGAGTAGAAAGAGGACAATGTGCCGACATGGATAAGATGGTCTTTCATCTTTGCGGAAAGCAACTGGCTTTGATCTTACTTGAGAGAACCCTGTGCAGAGGTCTGGCCAGTGGGAGCAAGTTAACTCCAGCACAAACCACTCCACGTGGCCAGTGGCTTGCCAAGAGATACAGCCTGTCAGTCAGAGATATGTGATCCATGTCACGGCTGTGTCTGTGGTCTTCACCAAAACAGGTTCTCAGAAGAAAACACAGTGGAGGGAAAGCCAGCATTTACTCGCCCATCAGACTGAAGGCATTCATGTCTGATTCCAGCAACTCTCCTTTCCATAGCACTCTGCCTTTTTCTTTTAATTTCCACTCTTCTGACTGTTACTATGAAGGAAAAGAAGCCACACAGAGGGAGCTAGATGAAAAGGCTGAGTAGAGCAGAGAGGAAAGGAAAGTCCTCTGTTAAAACTGCCATTGCAGATCAGGCCTGATAATGTAAAAAGAAAAACAATCTTCTGAAGTGGACCAGAAAGATTTTGCTTAGTTTCAATTTACTTTTTGATTGCAGAAATGAGGACTGTTCCTAATTGAAACTGCTCTGAGAATCACACGATCTGCTCACATCAATGAAGATCTGACAGTGGATTTCAGGGGTAGCAACTGGAGAAAGGTAAACTTCCCTTCTGATCCAACCTCTTCAGGTAGCTGAACAAATTAAGCTTCTGGTATCAGACTTTTGATTCTGGTAAGAAAAAGTAGGTGTATTTTTCTCTATTATTCTTAGTAGGTTCAAGAAAATAGTAGGTACTAAATATAAAACAAAGGAAAAAACTCTAGGAGACAGACAGACTAGAAGACCTTGAAATTCAAAGAATACTATCTATGTGAATGAAGTGGGTTTTCTTTTAACCTTGTGTCTCCAGACAGAGTAACTGAATAAACTGGCAATATGCAAACACCAGTGGGTGCAGGCATGAAAAGCCCCACAAAAGCCTGTTCTCTCTAGCCAATGTACCTAGTTTTACACAGAAATAGCTATACTCCAACTAAACATCAAAAAAGTCCTGTAGTTCCTAAGTCCACCCAAACAGCAACACCCAAGTGATGAGCCTTAGGTTCTTCACCATCTAAGTTATAACAAAAAGCCCCAAATCACCCTACCTGCTGTAGGGTGATGCTTGAAGAGGCAGAGGAGGAAGTTGGGACATTTATCCCCCTCTATTATATTAAACAGGAGGAAAAATCTCCATAAGGAATTAAAGTTCCCATATCAAGAATCTGGAAAGAGAAAAGCAAAACATCCCAAAGAAAGTGAAATAAGGGAATAATTTCTTCAAGTTCAGAACTCTATGAAAATACAAACAGAAAAGCAATAGGGAAAAATCAGAAAGAAACAGATCTTGGAAAAGATCAATAAAATTGACAAACGTCTAACAGGATTAGCAAAAGAACACAGCTGAGTAATATCAGAAATAAAATGAGACATCACTTTGGCTTCTGCATATCAAAAGAATAATAAAGTTATATGATGAATGATTCTTCAGATATAAATTTGATAACTGATAAGAGCACAAACAATCAAAGCTCATTTAACATGAAATAGGAACCTGTTAAGGAAATTAACTCATACTTTGAAATTTTCTGAAAAACAAATCCAGGTCTACATGGTTTCACCAGGGAATTCTACCAAACATTTTTTTTATTTTAAAAAGATTAAGATAAAAGAGGACATAACAAAACAGATCAGAACAGAACAACACAGTGTTTCACCACAAGACAGCCCAACATAACAGTAGCTACCATAGTGTCTCTTACCTTGAAATATTTGAGTACATCTTCATACAGTATAGTATCAAACATAACAAGACAGTGTAAAACCATTCAAGAGAAAGAAAGTATTACAGGGTATTCAAAACCAACTAACAGAAAATGAACAATGGTTACTATATTATCTCTTTGTCCATAAAAAATATTGTTTATACTACCACATATAATAAAATCCAATAAGATACAACATGATAAAACCAATGGAGGCAGAAAAACAAAAGCTTGGTAGGACTTCAAAACAAGATCTACCAAACATTTTTTAAAAAATAAACCGATTCTGCAAAATATCTTCTAGAAAATAGAGGAGAGGGGCTGGGGATTTAGCTCAGCGGCATAAGCGCCTGCCTTGCAAGCAGGCAGTCGTGAGTTCAATCCCTGGTACTGATAAAAATGAAAAAGACCAAAAAAAAAAAAAAAAAAAAAAGAAAATAGAGGAGAAGGAATATTTCCAAATTCATCCTATGTTACTATTACAATAATTACTAAAATTACACTTAGAACAAAAAAGGAAAATTATAGCTCAATATGCTCCATGAATTTAGAGGCAAAAATCATGAATAAAATATTGATAAGTAGAATTTAGCAATAAATAAAAATAGTTAATTCATGACCAAGTGAGGTTTCTTCTGAGGATACAAGACTGGTCCATTATTTGAGAATCAACATAATCTACCTGTCATGGTTTATGTTGGTGGCCCACAGACCTCATGAGCTTGCATTGTGCATTTGTGAATGGTTCATTGTCTAGTGCTTGGGTTGATGTTTCAGTGCTACACCCGCCTAGGAGTGGAGCCAACATACAATGTAATGGGTGGAAGAAGGAGTGTCTCTCTCTCTCTTGCTGGTTTCTGTCTTGCTGTTTGCAGCCACCATGAACTGCGGCCCCACCATGGCACCCTGCTTGGAGCCAGCTGAGTATGGACTGAAACCACTAAAAACTGTAAGAAGAAACCTTTATTTTCCCAACTTTGGGCATCAGAAGTTTTGTCTCAGTGATGAGTAAAATGTAACTAAGTCACTACCTAACAGAACAATCACATTATCATCTTAACTGACAATGAAAAAACATTTGACAATAAGTAGTATATATGCATGATAAAACTGAGAAAAAGAAGAGAATTTCTTTGATAGTGAATATTTACAAAAAGTCTCCAGTTAACATTTTTCTTCACAATGAAAGTTTTCCCTGAAGACCAAGGCAGATTTTTGTCCCTTATCACTCTTATATCATATACAAGGAAAAGAATAAGTATCCAGATTAGAAAGAAATACAAGTATTTCTCTTTATCAGTGAC
This sequence comes from Cavia porcellus, assembly GCF_034190915.1. NCBI lineage: Eukaryota > Metazoa > Chordata > Mammalia > Rodentia > Caviidae > Cavia > Cavia porcellus. The sequence goes on along the minus strand of NW_026947484.1, from coordinate 135,831,267 downwards.
ATGGTTGTCTGTGTGGAAAATATTAAGGAATCTACAAAAGGAACATTTTAAAACCAGTAAATATATTCATCAAAATCACAAGTTATGCAAGATATATGTGAAAATAGCCATATTTCTGTATTATAGTATATGTACTAACATATGGATACAAAATACAACACCATTTTTAATCACTCAAAAATAAAAAATTAAATATTTAATTTAAAATACATAGTACTTATAGGATGAAAACTACAGTCTTGGTGAGAGGAATCAAAGATCTAAATGAAAAGACATACCATGTTAATGAACTAGAATACTTACGTTTGTAAAAACATTAATTGAGTCCAAGTTTATATCATGTTTAATGCAATTTACAACAAATTTCATATAGATAGGTAGAGAAAGAGAGAGAGAGGGAGAGATAGAGAGAGAGAGAGAGAGAGAGAGAGAGAGAACCAAAACAAAATAAATAAAAATAAAAAACATATACAATAATAAGTCTATTCTCCCAATTTCATGACTTTTCAGGTATTTTAGTAATCAAAACCATCTGGTGTCAGTGGAGGGTATATACATAGATCATAGATCATAGATACATAGATCAATGGAAAAATAAGAAAACCCAGAAGTAATAAAGCCACAAAAATATACCCAGCTTGTATTTGACAAAATTGCAAAAGTCATCCAATAATGATAGCTTTTTAAAAACAAATAATAATGTAGAAATTGATCATCCATGAGAAGTTCACAACTTATACAAAAATAAACTTAAAGTATAAGAAAGATTTAGGCATAAAATATAAAACTATGAAACTTCTAGAAAAATAGAGAAAATCTTTATGATCTGACTCTAGTCTAAATCTTTAGACTTGACAACAAAACATTGTCTGTAAAGTGAAAAATAGAGAACATAGATTTCATCAAAATTAAAAACTTTTGATGAGAAAGTATTCTGTTAGAATTAGGGATGAGTTGTAGACTGGTATAAAATATTTGCATGCCACATATATAACCAAAAACTAGTACATAGAACATATAAAGACATTTTTTCTTTTTAAAAAATTTTATTTAAAGAAAGACTAAACAAAACAAAAATGGTAGATATAATACATTCTTTCAAAGAAAAAATAAAGAGGAAGAAATAACTAGTTGATTACATATTGTCCTCTTACAAATAGTTGCTCAAGTTACAAAAGTGAAGCATACAAAGTGGGGATTCAAACAGCAAGACTGCAAACAGTTCTGTTCAACTATCCAACAAAAACTTAGTGATATGGTTATCAATCCTATACATTTAAACATACATGCAGTAATCCATACCTTCATTTATGTTAAGATTAAACAAACCAAAACAGGCTAAAATCGCTCTGAACAAAGAATAATAGTATTGCTGGATTTCACATCATGACACTATGGAATCAGCACTGGGTACTGCAGTGTCTCTTTTTCTTCAAAGTAGTTGTTCATTGCATCAAGCATTATAAGATCAGTTCTCATAAACTGTTTATAGGTTCTATGCATGCATGAGTCTCAACATAGATTTCTATCCTTTCTATATTAGAGGGAGAAACAAAACAAAGCAAGACACATGAAACAAAAAGTCATATAAAATCACTGTATAAGGTATTCTACAATGGTTACTATGTTGTCTCTTGTTATCTTCAATAGAAGTGTCTATATCATCAGACTTAGTATAATTGAATAAAGCAGTACATAACAATATTAATAAAAACAAAACTTTGTAGATAGTGTAAAACTTCAAAAACAGGTAATAATCAAGCCAGAATGGGTATCGTAGTGAATCTTGTCTTCTTCAGTGTAGTTGCCTATACTCTCAGACTTGATACTATCAATCATAACAGTTTTGAATAAAATCTGTCAATACCAAACAGCAATCAAACAAACCAGATTTAACTAAGATCAGTCATGGTAAAACAGTATAAGTTATACAGGGCTCCAGATTAAGTTAATAGGAAATTAAGGATGATTACTGTACTATATTCTGTTATTTTTGGGATAGCTGTCTGTGCCCTCAGCTCTAGTGCAAGTAGACAAACTGAGACAGAATATAATCTATCTAAGCAGAGTGGTGTGAGTAATGTGGGTTTTAAATCCTGATACACTACTAACTATATCCTCAGCCTTCTTTTTAAGACTATTCCTCCCCTTTCACTCCCCAGGGTGTACTGTGCATTTTTGGGTCTCACCACCTCTCTCAGTTTTTAGATATGAGGGGAAACCTGCTATTTACCTAAGTTGTTCCTAACCTTCTTTCTCCTGGACTTGATCTCAAGTTGTATTCCTTTACCTATTAAAGCCTGTCTTTCCAACCTATCTGCAGGTGCTGGTTGAGTTGCCCCTATTACTTTCTGGTTCCCTATCACATAGAGCATTGCTTTCTCATATTTGATTTTTGCCCTGTAAACCCTTTTTCAGGTTAATTATATTTCCTATAAAGAGCATCTCAGTGGATCCTACCTCCTGATCTACTCTGCCTGTGTTTCTCTCTCTTTTTTCTTTTTTTAAAAAGTATATCAAGGCCATCTGTATTAGAGATTATAGCCAACCTTCTTTGCCTCATTTCTGTTGTGTTCTTTTTCTGTCATTAGTTGTCTGTTTTTCTCCTTCATTCCACTTTCTGCTCCATTCATTGAGGGCCCTCTGTCACTATTCCTGAAATCCTGGTACTTTTCTCTCTCGCTAGAATGTCCTTTGGTATTCTCTGTAGGATTGGATTGGTGGTCATGAATTCTGCAAGTTTCTCTTTGTCTTGGAAGCATTTTGTTTCTCCATTAATTTCTAGAGACAGTTTTTCAGGGTACATCAATCTGGGCTGCAGGTTATTTTCTTTCAGGGCTTGGAATACTTTGCTCCAAACTCCTCTTGATTTGATGATCTGTGTCAAGAAGTCTGCCGTGATTTTGATGGCTTTTCCTTTATAGGTGATCTGTTTCTTTTCTCTGATGGCTTTTAATATTCTGTTCTCATATTTCTGAAATCTTAGTTATTATATGTGTGGGTGTGGCTCTGTTTTGGTTGTAGGTGGCTGGAGTTCTGTATGCCTCATGCATCTGAATATCATTTCCTTTTCCTATGCTTGGGAAGTTTTCCTTAATTATTTCTGTGAATAGCCCTAGTAGTTCCTTTGTTTGTTCCCCTGCTTCTTCATTCACATTCTTTCCCCTTAAGTTATAGATCCTCTTGTCTTCTAGCTTTTGTATTGTTATTGCCTGTTTCCTTGTTATTTTTAAGAAATGTTTCCTTTCATAACCACACATTGATAACCTGTTTTCAAGGTTTGATAGTCTATCCTTAGTTTCTTTCAAGCAGTTTTGCCAGATTTCATTGGAGTTTTTTTTTTTCCTGGTAATGTCTTTGAACCTGCTTCATGTATTTTATGTTTTCTTTATACTCTTCGTTGAATGTTTGTCTCTTTTTTGTGTGTTCCTCCATTCTTCTGTCTGTGTCCTCTTGAGATTTCTTTTCTTAGTCTACAGCATTTCTTTTATTAATCTACTTATATCTTGCTTTACTTGATTAAACATTTCACTTTTGAGCTCGTCTATGAGGTCCCAAAAATATCTCTGTATGGCCACTGATTCCATGTCTGGTATTGCATGTTTGTTGCCCTCAGTCTCTTTTGTATTTAACTTTTCTGGATCAATGTTCTCAGGGCTAGGGGCTGGAGACTTTTTCTTGTTTCTTCCTTTTCTCATGTTTTTGGTTTCTTCCATACAGGTGTATAGAGGAGGTCCCAGTCTCTTTCCTTGTTGGTTATGGTTCTTCTGAAGCACACTGGCTAGGTATTCCTGCCCACCCCAGTGTGGTATTGAGGTGCAAACACAGGGGCAGCGTATGCTGGCCCCTCTCCTAAGGGTCAGTCAACCTGCTGAAGCCTTCACTGTGTTAGTGCATGCTGTGCCTAGGAATTGGTTTGGGGTGACTTATTGTGTCTCAGCCAGGGGCATGACTCAGGCCAAGTAGATCCCATCAATCTTGTCTGGGAAGGAAACAACTGACTAAAGTCACTGCTGTTCCTTGTTCCTGCCAGTCCTGCCCAGTTCCTAAATGTTGTCCCATTGGTGCCCCTTTCTCGTGAAAGGATCTTATTCCCAGCACTCACCACAGGTCAATGCAGGTCCCTCGCTGGCTCCATTCTCCATTGGGCTCACTGACCTCTGACTTCAGTGCAACTGTCCTTCACTGCGACTTTGGTTCTAGGGAGCAGAAGTGGCGGGAATTCAGGCGGCTCAATGAGTCATGGCTGTGTGAGTTCAGGCAATGCAGTGGGACCACTGAATCTTAGCTGTTCCAATAGTAGCCCCGGGACTGCATGTTTGACCAGTTTTTTTTCCCTTTAGTTTGTTCCTGGGTCAAGAGGATCCATCTCCCTCTGCCTGAGCTTCCCCACAATGTTTTATTTCAGCATCTGAGTTATCTGTCTCAGGGAGCCTCTATATTCTTCTCTTATCTATCCATCACCTTTACTAAACTCCCCATGCGAAGATATTTCAATTCTCAATGATAAACAAACAAACACACATGCAATTAGGAAAAAAGCAAGAGATATGAAAGTATACTTCACTGAACAGGATATATGGTGTTAAGTGTTGTTCAGCACTACTAGCCTCTACAGAAAATGAAAATTAAAACCATAAATAGGTGTCATCATATTCCTATCAGAATAACTAAAATAAAAAATAGTGATAACAACCGATGATAGCAAAGATATGAGGAAACTGCATCTCTTGTACATCACTAATGAATTTGTCAAGTGGTAAAGTCATTTTGGAAAAGTTTGGCAATTGGACAAATGGCAGCAATTACATTTTGGGCATTCACCTCAGAGAAAAGGAAATTACTTTTACACAAAAAACTGCAAACAGAGTTTCATAGGAACTTTATCCAAATTGGTAGAAACAATGGGTTAGTGGTTAAACAAACTGTGATACCTTGGTGTTATGGACTAAGATTGAGCAATAGAAGAGGAAATGATGGTTGAAAATGTAACAAACTGCATGACTCTCCAGAGAGCTTAGCTGAGTAAAGTAATTTCAAAATCAAAAGGTTACGGGACCATGTGATTTCATTTATACAACATCACTGAAATGACCACATTATAGTAATGGATAATAGATGTGTCATCTTAGCAGCTACAGAGGGGGTATGGGTGAGAGGTAAATGAAAGGGACTAGAACTTCTGGTGATGGAAATGTTCTGTATTTTGACTATATTAACCTCAGTAACCTGATTATGTGTTGTACTATAGTTTCTCAAAATGTCACCATAGGGAAAAACTGGGTAAAGGCTATATGAACTCAGTCTGTATAATTTCTGGCAACTGCATGCTAATGTGAAGTTTCTCAAAAGAAAAACTTTGTTAAAAAATTCAGAGTCTCTGAACTTAGTCAGCTCTATCTGGAAAACATCTGAAAGTCAGCAGTGGATTTATTATTTTGATTTTCTCTACTAGGCATGTCAGTGGCCTCATCTGTCTCTGCAGTATCTCTGGTTAGTGCACTGATGTTACTGTTCTGATGTTAGAAAATTTAAATGTGTTTTTTCTTGGATGGTGCTTAGCATTTCTCTAACTATTCTACTTATTTTTTTTGCTTTATTTCATTAAATACTTCGGAATGGAAGAACAGAAAAAAAGGGGGGAATTGTTTGATGGAGATAATAGAGAAAACATAGAATACATGGGGCAGGTTCAAAGAGATTACCAGGAAACTAAAAACTCTATTGAAAGCTGGCATAACAGCTTGAAAGAAACTAAGGAAAGATTATCAGAACTGGAGGACAGATTTGTGAGGTGGGACATGAAATGAAAAACTTCTTAAAAATAACAAGAAAACAAACAGCAATAATACAAAGACTAGAAGATGATAAGAGGATCTATAACTTAAGAATTAAGAACATAAAAGAAGAAGTAGGGACTCAAACAAATGAACTACAAAAGCTATTCACAGAAATAATCCAGGAGAATTTCCCTAATTTAGCAAAAGGTAAAGATACTCAGATGTATGAGACATACAGGACCCCAGCCACCTACAACCCAAACAGAGCTACACCCAGGCATATAATAATCAAAATTCCAGAAATCCAATATAAGAACAGAATATTAAAAGCTGTCAAAAACAAGAAACAGATCACTTACAAGGGAACACCCACCAGAATTACAGCAGACTTCTCAGCACAAACCATCAAATCACGAACAGTGTGGGGGGAAATAATTCAAGCTTTGAAAGATAATAACCTCCCGCCAAGACTGATATATCCTGCACAACTGTCCCTAGAAATTGATGGAAAAACAAGGTGCTTCCAGGATAAAAAGGAACTAGGGGAATTTGCAACCACCAATTCAACTCTACAGAGATTACTGTAGGATATTCTAAAAATGAAAAATACCAAGATTCCAGAAACAGTGGCAGAGAGGCCACAATGAATGGAGCAGAAAGCGAAATGAAGAGGACAAACTGACAACTAATGACAGAAAAAGAGCTCAACAGAAATGAGGCAGAGAAGGTTGGATGGTATGAACAGCTATTTTGGAGAAAACAAGACATCATAATAGGTAGTGCTGATTTAATATCCTCTTGTTTTGAAGTCCCATCAAGCTTTTGTTCTTCTGTCTCCATCGGTTTTAACGTGTTGTATCTTATTGGATTTTATTATACATGATAATATAAACAAAAACTTTTATAGACAAGGAGATTATACAGAAACCATTGTTCATTTTCTGTTAGTTGAATCTAAATACCCTGTAATACTGTCATTCTCTTGAATGGTTTTACATTGTCTTGATATGTTTGATGCTACAGTATACGAAGTTATACCCAAAGATTTTAAGGGAAGAGACACTATGGTAACTATTATTATGTCAAGATTATCTTGTGGTGAAACACTATTTTGCTTAAATGGCTATGTTTTGACCTGCACTGTTTTGTTGTTATGCCCTCTTTTCTATCTCAATCTCCTTTTTATTATCTACTTTTTCATTTTTATCCTTTTAATTAAGGAAAAAATAAATAAAAAATAGCAGGATATATTTTAGTAACCCACTTTGATTTCCTATTAACTTGATTTGAAACTCTGTATTGCTCTCACCATTTTGTTTTGACTGATTTTTCTCTATTCTGTTATGCTTGATAGTACCAAGTTTGAAAGTATAGGCAACAACTATGAAGACAATAAGATTCATTGTGACGCCCATTCTGGTTGACTATTATCTTCTTTTGAAGTTCTCTACTGTCTCCAATGTTTTGGTTTTATTGGTCTTATTCTTTACTGTTTTGTTCAATTTTATTATAACTGATGATATAGGCAATTCTTTTTAAGATAACAGATGGCATTATGGTAACCATTGTTGATCACCTTGTATTTTGTTTTTACATTATGTATTATGTCCATCCTTTTGATTTGACTGACTCTGTCCTGGTATGTCACATTTGGTTTTACTTTCTTCAAAAAAAAAAAAAAAAAGTAATAACTGCGGGAGCAATAAAACCCAAATGTGTAATTGTCATTGTACAAAAGAAAGGAAAAGAAAGTTCTCTAAAAGATATAACTGCATATATATTTAAGTGTATAAGACAGATAACCGGGGCTGGGGATTTAGCTCAGTGGCATAAGCGCCTGTCCTGCAAGCAGGCGGTCATGAGTTCGATCCCTGGTACCGATGAAAAGGAAAAAGACAAAAAAAAAAAAAAAAAGACAGATAACCATATTACTGAGTTTTGTTGGATCATTGAACAAAATTGTTTGCAGTCTCACTGTTTGAAAGTCCCTCTAAGATGACAGTATGTAATTAACTAGTGATTTTCTACTGTTTATTTTTTCTGAAATTCTGTATAACTTGTACCCTTTTTCTTTTTTTTTTTTCTTTTTTCTCCTTAAATAAAATTTTAAAAATTAAAAAAAGAAAATTTAAATATGTCTTCTCCATATTAGTATTATTTTTTAAGTACAAGAACTAATTCTCAGTCATCTTGTACCTCGTGCATATTCATTCGTTTGTTGACAGATTGTGGTGCATAAGCTGTACTAACAAAGGTTTACTGCATGGACAAGTCAATTAACGACTGCAGAGTAGCATTAGACAACATATTTTTTCTGAGACTGACTTATAGGCTGGTTTGTACAGGATATCTAAGAACAAAGATGACAATAAGTAAAATGAGGGACACTACATACTGTTACAGTCCTTAGTTATTGGAAAATGCAGTCAGAGAATCAAGAATTTGTACATGGCCAATGGAGCTGATTGTAATGGCACAATGTATAGTAGGTGAAACTTCTATCTAGGGTCTTGATTCATTTTAATTTATTCTTGTTTTCTTCTTAAGTTTTCCCACACTTGCTCAAATCAGTTTTCCAGTTTCAGGGCTTTCTGAATTTAGGAATGATTAGAAATTCTTCAAAGATGCTTCAACTGCACAATGCCTCAAATTTATCTTTCTTATCTCTCTTGTTTGATCTTGCACAGCCCAGGGCCCAACCTTCGGGTCTCCATTCTTTCACAAAATCAGTTTGAATTTTATAAAGTAAGTGCTATACCAATATGGACAAATTTTTATAAGGAAAGTGTTTTCCACTGTAAATTGTTTCAAGACAATTTCCTGTAAGTAAAGTCATTCCAAAAATTTCCATCATTTTTGGTAGCTTCTTCCTTATGTCAGATTTGCAGATGCAAGTTTTATCTGATGGATACTATTTTTTGTTAGGTTTTCCCCAGTAGGACATGTTATAATTTGGAGTTTTAAACAAAATCAGTTTTAGTTTCAGACATAGTCAACTTAATAAATGTTAACTAGTATTATGTACTCTCTGAAGCCAATTTGTTTTTGAGATGTAATTACATACCATAGCATTTTCACATATGTAATTCAATAACAAGATTTGAACTATCACTACTATCTGGAATTCTGGAAAAACCAATAACTTTCAAAAGTAAAACTTCTATGCACATTAGCAACCATTCTGTTTCCTCTTCTTCAGGCCTTGGCAATCACTACTTTCCTTTCCTCTGAACTTTCCCATTGCGAACATTTCAAATATATAAAATTATACAATATATGGCCTTTAGTGTCTGAATTTTTATTTTAGATAATGTAGTGTTTTTCAGGTCCATCTATGCAATGGTATTATTTGTTATTACTGATTAATATTGATGTATATATTACATATCCTTTATATGAGTCTACCTTTCTACAGTTCCTTCATCAAATGATAAGACATTTGAGTTATTTCCACTTTGAACTATTACAAATGATTCTACTATAAACATTTGTGCACAAATGGTTGTGATGCTGTTTTGAGTTTTCTTGAACATTTACCTAGATATGGAATTGTAGGAGTAAATTCTCAAGAGAAATATATGAGTTCCATTTTTGCCATTTACTGTTCAATCTCAATACTTGTATTTTGATTGCAGTCATCCTAGCAGATACGAAGTGATATCACACCATAGTTTTGCTTTGCATTACCTTAATGATGAATGATGTTGGATATCTTTTCATGTGCTTCTTGACTATTTGCAAATCTTTTACAGAGGAATTTCTATTAAAATTTGATTACTTATTGAAAGAGTTCTCATTATCATTGAATGGTTTTTTATTTTTAGACAAGGTTTCCCTAAATTTATGACTTTCCTAAGTCTTATATAGTCTCTATATAAGCCCTCTACTGGAAATATAATTTTAAAATATCTTCTCTCATGTTTATTATCTTTTACTTTCTTGGTGTCCTTTGAACAAAAAAGTTTGTAATTTCAATTAAATTCAACATATATTTTATGTTTGTGTTATAGATGTGATATCTAAAATGATTGTATGATCCAAGATCACAAAGATTTTTACCTATGTTTATTTCTAAGAATTTTTAGCAATTAAATTTAAGCTTGTGGTCCATTTTTGTTGACTTTTACATGTAATTTGATATAAAAGTCTGTCTTCATTTTGCATAGCTATCCAAGTGTGCTAGCATTAGTTGAAGATGATTATTTCCATATTGAACAGTCCTAGCAAACTTGTGGACCATAAATGTATATGTTTTCTTCTGAACTGTCCATTTGTCTACCTTTATGCTAGCATCATTCTGCCTCAGTTACCATAGCACGGTTGTAGGCTTTGAGGTTAAAATATGCAAACTTTCAATTTTTTCTTCAAGATTTTTAATCTATTGTCATTCCTTTGGCTTCCATATAGTCTTAACATAAGCTAGTTAGTTTCTAAAAGAAGAAAAAAATGTAGCTGGCATTTTGCTATGAATTATGTTGAATCTGAAAATACATTTTGGGGAGTATTGCCATCTTGACAATAGTAAGTCTTCTGGTCAACGAACAGGAGAAAGCTTTCATTTACTTAAGTTGGCTTTAATGTTTTCAAAGTTGTTCTATAGCTTCCAGTGTACAAGTCACGTACTTATATTTTCTATACAAAGTGGATAAGACAGAATTTAATTTTTAGATAATGCATATAGATAATTTTTCTTATATTTGTGAAGCAGAATGAGAAAAGTAGAGAAAGCCAGAGGGAGATTAGAAATATTCTGGCTCATTCTTGCTCAGTGTGTGGGTGTCTGATAGTATAAAGCATGGAATGACTAACTGGAGCCTAGAGAAGCAGAGTGCCAGTGTTAGGTTAAAAGCATCAATCTCCACCAACGAGAGAAGCAATGAGAGAAAGAAGTACAATGGCAAGCAGAAACACCAAAACAACACCCAGGATTTGGAGGCAGATTTATTTATCTACGTGCACTGATTAGGATCATCCTCAAAATATCAGGCCTTGATCTCTGATACTCTAGGGCTTACATGAGATAAGCAAGCAGGAAGCACAGAAGCCCAATGGTTTGTCAACTGGAGATTAGCTTCTACAATATGCATCACAGTGACCAGTCATGTCTAAGAAACAAAATTAATAGAAAGTATATCCGAACTATTACCTGGGCAACAAACAGAGTGAAGTATACCAGCTGCGGATGTGTGGGGAGTGAAGGGAGCATCTTCAGCTATAAGAGTCCCACAACACACCTTAAATTATACTGGGGGTAGATGCCTGGCCTCCCAGGCTAGCTTTTCCAGAGTAAGTACCGTGAGGACCCTCGGTATTTCTATTTTATAATCATTTGAATTCACAGTCTTCCATTATAGGGAATGGGCATATTTCCTCCAATTCTTTGACAACATCAAGATGCTAAAGATCACAAATGCCAAAAGTCTTCATTTACTCAACAGATAGTACTCCAGGAATCTCCTGTTTGTCATTCTCAGTGTGCTGTGACAAAGGGAAGAAGACAGCAATGGGTGGGAAAAAAACTTAGAGGATTCTCTTGAGTCTGAAACTAAGTAGTAGAAAATATTCTGAGAAATTCCCTTGAAAAGAATGGGAAAGAATCCACATAAAATATTTTATTGCTTATGACAAACTCCTGCTGCTCACATAAATTTTTTTACAAACTAGACTAACATTATAAATATTCAGTATAGACATACACATGCACACTAACATATTGACTAGACTGCATTTCTAGTGTGCTTTTCAAAAGAAAATACTGGTTTTTCTAAATATGCTCAAGTGCAAATTCAACTTTCAAATTTCAAAACGTCAATTTTCAAAGATGTTTACAATATTAATATTGCCATTCAGAGGAAAGTTTTCTCCTACTTCACTCAGGGTAATTCTTCTGCTATCACAAACTAGAGCAGATAATCATATATTTATTTCATTTCCATATATGCTATCCCTTAGAATATTATCACCCTTGTGAAGAGCAGTATTTCCTAAGATGCTTAAGGTATTCTATACTTACTATATCTTCTCCCCAGTATTCCTGGCTTAAATAAAAAAGAGTGTAGAGGGGAGAGAAATCAGGGAAAACTAAGTTTGCAAGCAAATGGACTTTCATCCATTCATAAATTCATTCATTCATTCATTATTTATTGAAAGCCTTATTATACTAATTCTGTGTTTAGATGTTAGGAGTTACATGAACTGCTTTATCTTTGTTCTTCCTTGACAGGGAAGTCAGATTATTATTTTCACAATGCAAATCTGATATGTTCCATCTTTAATTTATTTCTAGGGTTTTCTACATATCTCAGAATAAAAACTAAAATTCTGTGGCTTACAAAGTTCACAGTCTTACCTCCATGTGTACTTGCTTCAACTTTCTCAGCCATTAACCATTTATGTTTTCATTTTTCTGAAGGGGTAGATTTACTTAATTTTGATTAGTGAAGCTATAAATCCATATAGTTGACAGTTGACAGTTGATATTTTTAATGATCTTATTATGAAAATAAACAGCCTTCCTCAGACTCAATCACTTTAAGTCTTCAGGTGACTGTTTTGATATTTATCTTTTTATCTCTCAATAACATTCTTATACTGGCATGTCTCAACTTTTTGCCTTTGAGCATTACCTACTGCCTTCATACTGCTGAGTATTTGCTTTAGTGTAATTCACCAATCCTCACCACTCTCTGCTTCCATGATAATATACTGTCAAAACTTATTCTAAGCACAGATTTTAAACAAAATTACTGCAGACTTTATGTGTTATAAATAGCAGCACAAAGTTATATTTATTTGTTTCTGATCCCGAAATACTTGAATAGTGTGCTCAGAGCAGGGATAAAAATGAGTAAAAGAAATTCCTGAATTATTTTAACTAGAAAGAATCTAAGAGATCATCTCTTTCCTCTTTTCAAATTCAAAGCTATGTTAATTAAATTCAAGGTCATGTGGCAAATTAATGACAGACAGGAAATAAGCAGGCAGTTTTTACTCCCTTTCTGGTACTCAGTAGAGTAGACTGTTCTTCAAATAAATTTTGCATTAAGGTGAATATGGGACTGGAGACTTGTGTTTGGTAAGATACTAAGAACTCATGACAATAGCCATTATTACACTGTCACCATAATGATAATAATAATTATGGTTACCATTTACTTAACATCTACCCATGTCAGTCACAATCCCAGTTGTTACACATGTTCTGCCTCGTTTTGTTTCCACAGCAACCCTATACGGTAGATATCAGGATCAACTCTACTTTCACATGAGGAAATTGAGTCTCAAAATGTATGAGCCATTTTCCTGAACCAAGCTTACTTTGCAGATTGAGAAGAAGAGGTAGAGTGGGGATTTGAACCTTGGCCTATCTAACTTTGAACTCAAATTTTCATCCTTAATTGCTGTACATATTGCTTCTGTATTTCTCATAATGAAACAGCCTGTTTTGCCATTTCTTAGAGCCTGTATGGTCTGATTCAGTCTTACAGACCTGTTATTAGAATTACAGAAATAAATAAATATTTCAACATTGCTTTAAAAGTGTCCCTCAGACAAGAAAGTGCCCAACAAATGTTAGCTACCATCATGACCCTCTCTTTTTCATTTTCTTTCTCCTCTAATTCTCTTACCTTTTTCATTTCTGACAAACCTAGACCTTTTCTTGGTCTTGATAAATACTTTAATTTCCTAAATTAAAGGTTTTCACTGACTTCTCTTCTTGCCATTGTCCATTTGAAGCTTAAATTTTATTCTCTTATCTTGTGTTCTTCATTTTTTGAAATCTGCCTTCCATTTTTGATTGGCTACAAATGGCCTTAAAATAATCCCCCTTGGTTCTATTACCCTAGGACAATGGTGGTGATTCCAAGGCACATGTAGCACAGCAGGCTGTTTGTAACACTGAAGACTAATCCATCAGTACTCTAGGGAGTTCTGCATCTTACCGCCTTACCTCAGTTTTTCAATTTCCAACCCAGAGCAGTATCTTCTAAGAAGTCTTTCTTGTACTCAATAAATACGCTTTACATTCACAGAGAAAAGATAATCCAAGTGCCAGACACAGAGAGTTTCACCTGTCATTCAGCTCTTCCTGTTTTATGTCTCTTTCTTCTTATCTAAAAAATAAGGTCACTTGACAGCCTGGCCCTGAAATCTTGGGTTGTAATAAGTGCTCCTGTTGTATTTCAGGGGTCATTTCCCATTCTTACTCTGGAACCTGGGGCTGGTTAACCCACAGGAACTTCCAAAAGCTGCTCAACCTCCTTGTAAAACCATATTCTATGGTTTTATTTTTTCTTGAAAAAGAAGTAAAACTGGTTAGCTTGAGAAACTTTTGGTAGAGGAATTGTGTATATTGCACTATGGAAAAGAAAAAACAAATTAAGATCACCTTTCATTCATCACTTTGGGACTATGCATTTTGGGGTGGAGGAGAGTTAACTAAAACCCTGGATATCTTTATATCCCTTTCAGTATCAGAAAAACAAATATGTTTGCAAGAAATGGATCTTTAGTGTTGAGATCTCTTCTTTTGCTGCACTTCTGCCTTCTCTCCCTGCTCTCAATCAACTATATCTTTGTGTGTGAATTCTGTTAAAATGTGCCTTTGGAACACCACTGGTTCTTAAAATTTTCCACTCTCACTATGATTCCAAATACCCACTCCTTAACAAATGAGAAAAAAAAAATAAAGACAAGATGGGCTTAATAGGAATATTAAGAAAAAGAAAAGAAAAGCAAAATACTCAATTAGAACCAATAGATTGCAGGCCTTAGTAGTCACTTAATATATGCTATTTGATTTAGCAATGATAGCAATTTTCAAGGTAATTACTATTACCACCATTTTGTACATGAGGAAATGGTGGTTCAAGGAGGTTAAGTAACTCATCCATTGTTGCACAAAGGGTATTAGTCAAGTTGGGCTTCAGGCAAAGACTGCTGGACTCCTGCCTGTCATAGTTAGAATCTTAAATGTTCTCCAGGCCCATGTGCTGAAGTCTTGGTCACCAGCATCTGGTGCTATTGAGAGGAGATGGAAATTTAGGAGACAGGGCCTGGTGGGAGGAGGTTTGGTTATTGTGGATACGCCCTTTAAGGGAATAACTGGGACTCTGGCACTTTTCCTTTTCCCACACTGTGAGGTTGAAAGGTCTCCCTCTTCTGCCTGCTTTCTTCAGTAATGTATTACCGTACACAGGCTCCAAATGATCTTGACCAAGGGCCAAGTGACCATTGACTGAAACCTCTAAAATGTTGAACCAAAATAGATCTTTTTCTTCATATAGGTTGATTATCTTAGGCATTTTGTCACAAACATGGAAAGCTAACACACAACAACTACAAAGCCTGTAATTTCCCCCCTCTTTGCTTTATGTGTTGTCTACAGCTACTAAACAAATTACTACCAAAATTTATTTGCTTAAACAATAAACATTTACTATCTCAAAATTTCTATGAGTCAGGAACTTGGGTGTAGCAGAGCTGGCTGCTTCTGACTCAGTGCAGGCTTCACACATGTGATGGCTGAAACTGTCATCATCTATCTCCAGGATGAACTTGTGAAGCACTCACTTCTGAGTTCACTCCAGTGCTGTGGACAGGCCTTGAGTCCTTTATTCCTGTTGGCTGAAGATGTAAATTTCTTGCTCAAAGTGCACCTTACAACATAGCAGCTGCCTCCTTGTAGAGTAAAGAATGAAAAGAGTGAAGACACCCAATATGGGAGCCATGGGTTTCTTGTAACTTAATCTTTAAAGTGACATCTCTTCCATCTGTTGTACTCTGCTTCTTAGAAACGAGTCAGCAGGTCTTGAACATACCCAAAGAGGAATGGATCACACAAGGCCATGAATACCAGGAAATGACGGTCACTGGCGGTTGTGTAGAAATTATCTTTCTGAGATCATTTTATGTCCTAAAATTTGTTCTAAAAAAGCTAATGTTTAAACCATCCCTTAGGTGCAACTCATTCTTTTACTTGGGTTTAGTTCCTTAGATGAACTTATGTTCACTATAAATTTCCAGGAATGAATTTGAGTTCGCATGCAATGTTGAACCAAGAAGTTCAAAGTAAATTTGAAAGATGTAGTTGTGTATTTATAGTTTATATTTATATTTTACATTATGCATAATATATATACACACAGTATTAAAAACCCTCAATACTGGCTAAAATGTGTAAAATAATAAGATAAAATGAGAAAAATGAGCAGCGTCTGGCACAATGTTGATTATATTTATGCATCTCTTGTTTACCAAAGACTTCTATGCTGTTACCACTTGGACAAGAATCAAGAGAAATATCTTCATGACCACTTGACTTATGTCGTGTGCACATGTATCCTCTCATCAGTAGCATTTTATTAATGTCCAGAATTAGCCAAGGACATTTACTAACCACATACTTGGAACAAGATTCTTCATTCTGGTGAACATACAGTAAATAAGGCTATTTGTAATTCCAAAGTGTCTTAATCCAATTAACTGATCTGACTTCTGTGAATCCCATAGCACCTCACAGGAAAGATACAGTGGTAGGTAGCACAGCGTTGAACAAAGTGATGAAGTCCCAAAGGTCTGACTGTAAATCTCTACCCTGCTGGCTGGAGGGTCTTGGAAAAATGGTTTTACATAAAAATAAATATGACAAATTCACCTTCCAGGGAAAGTTGGAGGAAAAGAAGCACAACTAAGTCATTTAGACGTGTATACTCTGGAACTAGATTGCTTGGGCTCAGTTCTTGTCCAGAATTAGCCAAGGACATTTACTGATCACCAAACAGAACAATGCTGGTACCTACATCATAAATCTGTTGGAAGAATTTATTGAGTTAATGTATGCAAAATATTTATAATAGTATTTGGTACTTGATAAGTGTTAAATAAAGAGTGTAATCCTTTGCAATCCAAAAAAGGACTTAGTAAATGAGAGCTATTTTTATTATGACTATTTACAAGTATTTAGACAGCAATCATGGGGACTGAGAATGCCAAATACCCTAGTGTAAAATTTCTCTTACACCAAGAGCTAGACCTTTTGCTCCGAGGAAGTACCTTGCTCTGAGATTATTACAAGATGTTCTTCTGCTCTCTGAGCCTGGGTAGCATTTTCCAGGGTTCCTTTTGGGTTATATGTAATCCAGGGAATTGTGAGTCTGAGAATGGCCCTTTCCTGTTTCTGTTTGATATTTTAATTGGCACATTAAGTTTCTTATCTATTTCCCTTATGTGCTTTTAATAATACATCTTTGTGGCTTCAGGCTGAGTTCAGAAAAAATATATTAGAAATACTTAGTAGGGAAAAAAAGTCTTAGACACACTGAGGGTCCATAGGCCGGGGTCCTCTGGTCAAAGCA
The DNA here is from genome assembly GCF_034190915.1 of Cavia porcellus. NCBI lineage: Eukaryota > Metazoa > Chordata > Mammalia > Rodentia > Caviidae > Cavia > Cavia porcellus. The sequence goes on along the minus strand of NW_026947484.1, from coordinate 135,814,130 downwards.
GAGGGAGCCATCAACTTTGTAAATTATTTTCTAAGGGCTCTGCTGGTAGGATGACCAATAGGTGAGGCTTGGGGAGACCCAAAAAGAACAGATGGAAATTCTCTTGCTCTGCTTTCTTAAGGACTGCCATGGTGCTTCCTCTCCTCTCCTAAGAGCCTCCCTCAAGAACTTTGATGCCTGGACTTCTCCGTCAAGACTGATAGTAATAATTAATAGGTAACATCAGCACCAGTAGAGAAGAATGCACTTTTCTGAACATGGCCGTTTCCTTGACACTGCTTATGATAGCCATAAACCAAGAGGGAAGAAAAGCATGTTTAAAACTTCTTCTGGGAAGTGGACTGCCCTCTGACCTACTCCCAGGGCCAGAGCTCCAACTATCAGGCTGAAGGCAAACATACCACAGAACAAGCCATGGGGAGCGACCACTTATGACTAATTGGTTTTAGGAACAAGGAATAAAGGAAAATACAGAATCAACTATTGAAACTTTGAAAAATAAATTCTGCTAAGGACCAGGGATTACTAATATAATTTTGTTTTTATTAAAAAATACCAATCCAAGTTACCATCACTGTCCTACTCAAATGTTAAGTTCATTTGGGTGTATCATTTCCAATGATTATTTTCATCTATATTTGAACTTTTATTTGTTTTTGGTCTGTCTTTTTTTTTTAACCTGATGACTTCTGAGAAGTCTGATCAGAGGTCATTTGGTGGCAATTTATGCATCTTAAAACAAATAAATTTCATAAAAGTCCTAACTTTCATCACCTTTCAAGTGATATTGGCTTGACATTAAACTCCTTAATTAGAAAATCTCGTAGTAAAAAATAAGTTCCTGGTATCTGTTATCAGCACCTTGTTTGGGAATTAGTTCTGTGTTTTCATGTAGGATATAAACACATCCGGATAATTCTCCTGAGCTTTACTTGCTGAAATTTGACATTTGTCCTATCACTTAATTATGGCTTAGCTCCCAGAAAGCTTTGCTGGCATCTCTGACTACTGTTTGCTTTTTCCTTCCCAACACATACAACTCTGGCCTAGCGTCTTTTCTTTAGCTAAGGAAGTAGAGCTAAAAACAAAACACAAACTGGAAACCCTCCATCTTAAAAGATTAGATAATCTTTTGGGGATTGGAGCTATCAGCCGCACAGAAGTCAATAGGGCAGATACTTGAGTTTTCCTGTCTTGGCCATGTAAGTCTTAGAAATGCCTAAGCCCATTCTACCATTTTCCTGGTCATTCCATCGAGCTTAATGTTTTAGCTTTCCTCATTTTAGCTTGTCCTGCTTTGTTCCAGGAGCACCTTTTCTAGGGAGCATGTACTTTGTCTATCATTGTCGAAACAGAAGCTGCTCCCTTTTCTTTCTTTTTTCTTTTTTTGGTACCAGGGATCAAACTTACAACCTCACACTTGCCAGGCAGGTGCTGTGTCACTAAGCTATATCCCCTGTCCTGTTGGCTTTTTATTTAAAAGCCAAATTGAATGCCGAAATAAAGGATTTGAGTTGTTAGAAAAGATAGGAGGGCAGAGAGACAGAGAGTTCATGTGATATATCTGCAACTTGAATGGAGCATGTTTTGATCCCAAGAGTCAATTTTAGTTCACGTAATAACATGCATTCCATTTCTATCATGTTCTTTCTGTATGTAGTAAACAACTGAGTTGTTTCCAGTAGCTTGATATTAATATATAAAAACTAGTTCTTCATGAAAAGAAAACAGGCTGGTTTGTGTCACTGACTGATTTCTTTCATATTAACACTTTCACAGTCTATTTCTAGATAATCCAGTAAAATCACTAGGCAAAGATTTGGGAAAGACACATACAAGCATCTTTTGCCAGCTAGTACTTGTTGGGTTCAGCAGAAGGGACAGAGGCAACCAGAGAAAACAGAGAAAGGTAAGTAGGTACTTTCTAAGTGGACAAGAGATAAGGAAAGAGGGCAAGAGGCAAGGATTTCTGGCAAAGGTGAGCAACTCTGCCTGTATTCTGAGTGTCTACGTGTGCAGTGTGTGGAGGCACATTTGTGTGCATGGCATGGGTGATAGGGTACTGACTGGGGGAAAGATTCCCCTCAAACAAGCCATCTGTGGCTCTAGCAATAAGTTCCAACCCATACATCACCCTCAGGATTGAGTGTAATGTCTCCTCTCCTTCAAGACTACTGGTTTCATATCAGAAAGAAAGTCTTCTCCAACAAGGCTTTTTTTCAAATAATCCTTTGGTTACAACAGTCAGAGTGGCAGTCAGTGAAATCATCTCTGTTGTCGTGGCCAACATCAACATGTTATAATTAACAGAAAATGGCCACACAAAAGAGCACAGCAGAGCCAAAGAAAAGGAAATTTCAGACTGAGACACTATTAAAGGTCATGCTCTGATTTGGTCTGTATAGGAAATAGAGAACATTTAAAGGGTAAGAGTGATGCACTGAGTTGCGTCAAAATGAGAGTTCTTTGTGAAAGGCTCTGTTTCACAGGGGTCTAATTATTAAATGCCTCCATCACTTTAGCTTGTTCCTCAAAGTCTGCATTTCCTTTCTTACTTCCTAGGGCAATTCACTGCTTTGTACTGAGGCAAGAATTGTATTATTCAAAATGTGAGCATGGGAAGGTCCTGGCTCTCTAAATAAAATTGACAAAGATTTATTGACTGGGATTTGGACCCAGGATATCAGTTTGCTTCTCACTCCCAGCCCAGCACACCAAGAGTATGACCATCCACCTATCACCTGTTCCTACCAGCCTTTGAAGTAAGAAAAGGAATATCTCCTTAGTTCATTTCACTCCTGCTTCTCAATCTACAGGGTAGACCTTACACGCCATTTACCTACTCTCACCCTCTTTTCATGGAGATTTTATATTTCAGCCTCTATAATTCAATTAACCATTTTGACTGCTTAACTGTATGTATTTATTTATTTATTTATTGTCCCTGGAGTTGAACTGAGGACGTTGTGATTGCGAGGCAGACACTTATGCTGGGAGCTGTAATCCCTGCCTGCTTAACAGTATTCAGACATGCAATGTAGCTGTAAATAAATGTAAAAATACTACAAACATAATTAGTTAACTATTTTGTAGCATGAATGTGTACTAGAGGCCTTTAGGGGGTGAGTACTTTAAAAATGAGCCATAAAATGTCATAGTAAATCAGAAACACAAATTGATTATTTTCTTTATGTCTTTTTTTTAAAGAGTATTTGTCTGTTTTATAAGTATTGGAAAATTTTTCTTGCACAGGAAACTAACAATTCTATTATGATAAGTAGTAAAAATAGTTTCCCTGAAGGACTAAAACTACATGAAGAATATTGAAATAAGAACCCTCTGGTAGCATCAAAAATAATTTACATGACTAATTAGGACAGAAAAACTTTGAAGAAGCAGAAATAAGAATTTGGAAATAGTTTATCGCCAGAGTTATAATTTTGTCACCTAATTCTAGTAACCATCAGGATTTTTTCTGTGTTATTTAAGCAATGTCATACCAGAAGACAGGCTTATGTCATCCTAATGCTGCTGTCAATTATCTACATTTCCAACCCTCTTTTTCTAAGTAGCTCCTTAGAAAATATGTGATGCCCAAGGACAACTGTCATGAGAGATTGCCTTCATAACACAGTGAAGGGTATATAGAGACACAGATTTAATTCTTACAGGATTCATCCCAAAGGAGTTCTGAATGATTGGAAGACAGTTTCCACCAGTGCTGTGCCCCTGAGGGCTGATCCCTGTTTGAGATCATTCTTATCACTGATTCCTTTACACAAAAAGAGGAAAAGATGTGTAATGAAATCCTGCTCAAGAGCTTGAAGCTTTGGATGTGAGTCTCTTCAAGTGCCAACAGTGACCCTGGCTCATTTGGCCCATTCTCAAAGGTCCTGGAGGACTGGAAAGACCAAGACTTGAAGAAAATTTGCTTTAGAATACAATATTCAGAGGATATAAATGGGAATTGGTGTCTTGATCATGAAATAGAGGTAGTAGTATTTGCCTTATAAAACTGTTCAAAAGAACAAATGAAACAGCAATGTAAAGTGCCCAATAAAGTAGAACCGTGTCAGTTGTGGGTCTCTTCATATCTCAAAGATACATCAAATCTTTTCCAAAATGCAGTCTCCACACACCCAACATGTCCCCTTATACACGCTCAGGAGGAGAAAGCGTCCATTATTGCCTTCCCTGACATACCCACAGATAATTCACCACATACTAAATTTGAGGCTGATGTTGGGAAATCATTCGTATGTGGGAGCTGGCCAGGACAATTTTGGATAGCTCAACAAGAAATGCTTTTTCTAAGGCCAAAAGTCACATGGTGGGGCAGGAAGAGCTTTTCAATGGACATGGGTTCAGCTCAGTACAGAAAAACTCAGTCCCATGTTCCAAGAAGACAGGGAGTTCCACCTCTTCTAATAAGAAACTAAAACATCCTGTAACATTCTGCCACTTGGCTGCAGTACAGAGCACTTGAGTTGTCCAAAACTATCTATCCTACACATAGTATATATTGCTGTCTGTCGTTCTGCCCACCCATGTTTGTTTTCAGTGTTTTAGCAGATTACATCTGAGTTCATGCTGTGTGTTATGTTTGGCACGAGGCAATATTTTAATATCCTTGTTTGACTGGAACTATCTCAATGTTGGTGAGTTTTGGTATTTTGAATAGGCTAAAGTATTGCCCCAGGTTTCTGCATAATTATAGCCCAGAACTGCTCAACTTTAAACTCGGATTTTTTACTCTACAAAACACTCCCTAAGGTAACCACATCTGGCATGTTCCCCTACAGGTTTCTAGGGCTCTGACCAACTCTTAGACAAAACACGCACATCAAAACACACTTGATCATCTATTTGACCTCTAATGTGGGTAGCTGAAACTAACAAGTACCCATGTCCCTACCCTTAATAATGATGCAATAGTTGTTTTAATCAAAGTTTCAGAGATTTATATTCAATCCACAAAGGATGTGCTCACTCACTCAAACAATTTGAAGCTAAATTTTTAATTCTTTCACACATATTTTATTGTACACCATCTGTGCCAGTGCTTCATGAGTGCTAGGGATACAAATGTGCAAGACTCTATTCTTGACTGAAGGTCTCACGAGCTAATAGAAGAGGCAACATTGAGGGGCTAAATGAAGGAAGTGACCAATCTGAAATAGGAAAGACTTCATGGGAAAAGGGTCAGGATTTCAAAACAAGAAGAGTTTCCCAATTTTCAGCTCACAGAATTCACTACTCCCTTCATGAACTCTGGATTATCTTAGCCTCCAATGAGAATAAATCACACTGTGACATTTCTGGTTTCCATTATCAGGGTAAACTATTAGAATGACCCTAAACTTACTAGATAATTGAATAGTCGCTGATTTTATGATATATCTCTTAAATCTCTTAAATCAGCAAAAGGAACTCTATGTTGAAATTTGACAACCTCAGCACTTTAATGTCAGCCAATTCTATTAAACACCCATGTGTTCAAACTCTATAAACAGAAGCATTTTGGAAAAAGAAATATCTGAAATCTTGCCTTTTATATATAACCTATCGCTTTTCAAAAGTGAAAATGGAGAGGTTGACTGTTTAAAAGTTTTGAGTTTAAATATGGAGCTGCCTGCTATCAAGGGTGGGGAGGGATTGAGACAATGGAAAATTAGCAGACTTTCAGATGTACTTTATGTTTCCCCCAAATGCTTCTAATACCCATACCTCCACATGATGATACCTCAACTTTCATTGATAGGTTCTCATTTATTGCAATCTTAAGACTTAATCTATTTAAAACCTAGCTATTCCCATAGAAGCCTTTTTACGTTAGGAAAAATAAATGTGCCATTCTTTCTTACTAGCACATGTGTGAAAGGGGTTGTTGCTAAGGTGGGAAGAAGGGAGGAAGAGTGAGTAAGAAAATTGCTGAGAGAGTTCGGTTTTTTTACATGCAATCTGCTGCAGGCTAGGCCTGCTCACATTTTAGAAGACACAAAAAATCACAAGGAAGAAATGAATTTCAAGACCTGGGACTTTGAAAAAGGCTGACAACTGGCAAATTCAATAGTTTCAAATACTAAGACCAGGACATCTTGCCCTTCTTCCTTTGCCTCAGTTTGTAATCACAGGAGAATTTGGAGTCTAGAACCAACCAGACTATGTAAATACCCTGTCACCTGCCCTGTGGCACTTTCAAAAAACACCCAGCATAAGGTCCCCAACAGGGATATTCATGGTTATAGTTCATATTTTTCTTTTGGTTTTATTGTAACTCTATAGTCCTCATTCTCAAACGCTGTGTGAAGCCTCTCACTCCTGGGTTCCCACCCACGGGCCAGTGCAGACCTGCTGGGGAGGGAGTGAGTCAGTGTCTCAAAGTCACCGCAGGAAACTTCTGCTCCTTCCTGAATGGCACGCACATGTTCATTCAGATGTGTAATGGGACAGTCTGTGTGGCAGCATAAACTTGCCCGTGACAGGCATTAGAACAGTATCAAGCCACAGATGTGATCTTGTGCTTATAATTGTTCTATAAAGACATGTTGTGAGTGCATGCAAGGTATTGTCACAGTAGGAGCAAATGGGGGGGTAATTGTCTAAAGAGAGCTATAACATTCTGGGAAAGAATTCCTTATAGATGGTAGGGATTAAGCTCCATAAATGCGGGAATCATAGCTGATGGTTTATTGATTACATATCCTGCTGTTTCTTATTAATTTCAATTCATGCCTCAAAGCTCATTTCAAGCATTACCTTCTCTTGGAAACTCACTCAAATTTTCCTACCCTCAAATGAGATATATATTCACTTCTAAGTTTCCATGGCCTCTGGCCATACCTCTATCTACCACTATCTATTAGGTTACACTGCAATCATGCATCCACTCACTTCTTTCCCTCACTCAAATTGTGAGAAAATGCCAGACAGGGAATTTGTGTTTATTTTCATGTCCCATCATCTACCATGGGGTCTAGGACCTAGTAGTCAATAAAAATTTGTTTAAAAAATGTGTTACTGAATGCTCAGTGAGTGCTTCCTAGCTATCAGTATGGGAAAAGTTTTTCCCTCCGCCCTTCATGTCAAATATTGCCTCCCACACTAATCATCCCTTTTATCTCAGATCTTGTAGCAAAAGTGCCTGAACCACTCTACCTGGCTCCTGCAGGCCTCCATCCTGCGGTGAGGTTTTGCAGAGCTGTGCTACAAGTTAGGTGCTACTGTGGCCAGGGATAGGTTGCTTTGTTCAAAGTTGGCCCTGTGGAATCTCATCAGATACACACTTAACTTTTATAAATTCAACTGCATGTTCTTATAGCTTATGACTTTAGAATTTAATAATACACATTTTTATACAACTTGGCTCCCAAATGCATGAAATCTATTTCATTTGGCAAAAAAAGTGCTTTTCTGTTCCAATAGTAAATGGAGAATTGTTATATTTGTTTAAAGATGGTAGACTCTGCTCTGTAATTCACCAACAATTTAAGGAATTTTTCAAGAACACTTTATGTCTACAAAAGAGTTTTACCTTACACTCTGATTTTATTGTTTTTTTTTAAATTTTGTTTTGTAGTTCAGTGTCTATCTGCGCAAGACAAATACTAATCAGAACACCATCACCACACAAACAAGCCCAGCTTCATTCTTCAGTACTATCAAATATCCCAGAACGGTCAATGCATGCTTTCTTTTTACTTGTAAGTTTTTTCCATGAGTTTGAGGTTTGAATTTGGATGGATTGCAAATAAAGTCAATACCTTGTAGTTGGCTAATATGTATCATTCATTTCTTGTATTTAAGGGCTCATCCATCTTTTTTTTTTTTTAAATATGCTTTCTTACTGCTGTAAAAACTACATTGTTTAACTTGTTGTTTCCTACAGCCTGGAATTTTTTTTAATGGCATTTTCATGGTATTCTTTAACATATTACTTTTTTTCACTGTATACTTTTTAAATTGGTAGTTAGACCTAAAAAGTTGATTACATTCAAATTTGATAAAATTTTCAAAGTTACTTTATAGGAGGTGTTGTGCTTCCATCAGAGGTACAAAATGCTTGGCTGTCTCCTATTTATATGAACAGCCATCAATGACCCTTGCCTAGAGCCATTATTTTAGGCAATTCTGCATAATGTTAAAATTCTAATTTTAGTATTTCTTCTTGTATTAAATGGGGTACTTCTAAAGGGTGAGGTTTCTCCCATTTATTATTTTCATTATTTGTCTTAAGCTACAGTTTGTTTAGGGATGGTAGAATAAATAATTGTTTTATTTATCAGTTTTTAAATAATAAATTCATTTGCTAATATTCCTTAGAGGTATTCAATGAGGAAAATTGAAACTGTTATTGTAGACTCATGGATCTACACATATTTCATGCGTGTCTGATTCTATTATGGTTAATAACCTTACTCTTACCCAGATTATCTCCTCTTTACCCCAGAGGAGACTAATGGCTTTCTCCGAGCCATTTTCACATAGTACCAGGAGCTACTGTGGATCTGCTGTGGTTTGGAAGTGACTCCCAAAGGCCATGTGTTAAAGGTTTATTCACAGAACTGAAGCTACTGAGAGGAGGTGGAACCTTTAAAATCCGAACCTAGTGGGAGGGAACGCACCTTTGAAGGGGCCTTTCTGATGCTCTTTGCCTCCTGACCACCACGAGGTGAGAAGCTTAGCTCCCACATGCCTCCACCTTGCTGCTCTGCCTCACCACGATACCAAAAGAGTTCAAAATATCAGAGCCACCAGGACTCAAATCTTTGAAATTGTGAGTCAAAACCAAGCTTTCCTCCAGTTAGTCTGATTTAATCAGGAATTTTTTCAACCAACAGAAGGCTGACTAACACGGGGTCTTTTTGCAGTTTGGTAGACAAGATTTTTTTCAGACTCATTTCGTGCATTTCATGCCCTAAACCTAGAATGAGCCATTCATTTCTCCAAGAGTCCCTGGTTCCTTTCAACATTTACAGATAGTAAATTGGACGCTAACAATGTTTACTGTTATTCAGTTACTCATTAGTTCTGTGACTTTTTTTGTGATCTGGAAAAAATCATGAGTTTACAGAAATCGTTCCAGTTCAAACTCAATACTACAAGGATTTTACTTGTGCTTGTTGCTGTTACCATTGTATTTTTCCCTCACATGGCAAAACTTTCATTTAACAATGGTAACACATTATTGTTAATTTGCTTTATCCTATAATGTACATACAATCTGAGAATAACAATACAATACTGTCATTTTAGAGTATAGAAAATAATATAAGATTTTTTACAACTGTCTTCATCAGTTTTTTTCTAGCCCCACCCCTGCGTGAGGGATGTACTAACTCAGGATATAAGGTTGAATCTCAAAGTTTTATTTAGAGTACCTGGACTGGTTCCTTTCTGCATGGCAATGCCACCAACTAGATACATCATTATACTCACATATCACATTTTACTTCTGTTTCTAGAGATTGCTTCAGAAATTTAATTTTGGTTTGTAATATGTAAAATGTAATATGTAATATATAATATGTAAAATACTCATAAAATTTCAAACTCAAATTTTTAAAAAGTCTAACTTCTTTGCCTATTTCCTACTCTCTCCCTCTTGATAACCAAAATATAAAATATTTATATGTATTTGTGGATATGTGCCCTCCATTTCAAGAAATGGTGGACTATGAAGAACCAGGCTCTTCTTACACTGTATTCTGGAGACCAGTCATTTATACAAATTGCAGTGTGCTATGAATGGACACATTTATCCAACCAATTTCCTAGAAATGGATATTTGGGTTATTTTCAGCCCTTTGCTGTTACTAATAGTGCTATAATGAGTTTATTTGTGCATATATCTTTTATATGTTTATATGAGTTATATGAGTTTATCTGTGCATAGACCTTCTGTAAAAGGAGGAGATAGAGAGGAAAAGAAAGGGAAAAGAGTGAACAAAAGAATTAAGGTGTGATTTGTACATACACCATCTCCTCATGACAAATGTATTTCTTATGTACTCCAAGCATCTTATGTACTCCACTAATAAAAAATAAAATTTTATGTCTCATACCATGAGTAGAGTTGAGTATCTTTTTTAACTTTTAAGAGCTATTTGTACATTGTGGGCCAAGTCTCTAGCTCTAGCTTATTTTTCTATGGCGTTGTTGACTTCTTTCTTTTATATTTCAATATAATCATTAAGTGTTAAGAATATTAACTATCCACCTTTGACAATGTCTTAGTTACTTTTAACTCATTGCTGAGACAAAATATCTGATGACCAAGGTTGGGAAGGAAAGGTTTATTTCTTACCGTTTTTGGAGGTTTCAGTCCATACTCAGTTGGCTCCAAGGCAGGGTGGCATTGCAGGGCCACAGTTCATGGCGACTGCAAACAGCAAGGCAGACACTGGCAGGAGAGTCACATTTTCTTCCTGCCATTACATCATATCCTGGCTTCACTCCTAGGCTGAGTAGCACTCACACCCCCAATTCAAGCACTAGACAATGAACCAATCATAATGTAAACGCATGAGGCCTGGGGGCCACCAACATAAACCATGACAGATAAGTTGCAAATATTTTTCCTAGATTGCCTGTTGTCATTTATTCACTTCAAATTTTCAAGTTATGTCTCTTGAACATCCAAGTGTCAAAGGCACAAGACTCTGATGCTGCTGGGAGTTGAGCCTTGGTAGAAGCTAGGTCAGTGAGAGTGTGCCCTTCAAGAGGATACTGAAATTCCAGTTTTTTTCTCTCTTTCTTTTTCTTTGCTTTTGGAAACCATAAAGTGAACAGCGTCCTCCACCATATGCTCCCAGTATAATGCAATATGTTGTCACAGGTCCAAAAGAAAAAAAGCCAGTCAACCATGGACTGAAATACCTGAAGCCATGAACCAGCATAAACAGTTCTTTTTATATTAACTCAGGTATTTTTTTACAGCATCAGAAACTTGACTAATACATTACGATTTATATTTCAAGATAGAATTTAAAATATTTTTCTGTAATCACATTTCCATTTTTTTCCCTTATCATAGTTAGATTAAGTTTCACTATTCTAAGATTATGAAAGAATGCAACCATTTTTGTTTTCTTGTTTTCTGGTCCCTGTTTTGTACAATGCATTCCTAAGTACTTTATTTGTTGGATGCTATAGTGAAGGGTGTGGTTTCCCTTATTTCTGTCTCAATGAGTTTATTGTTTGTGGACAGGAAAGCTATTGATTTTTTGAGTGTTGATCTTGTATCCAGCTATACTACTGAATTTGGTTATTATACCTAGAATTCTTTCAATGGAGTTTTGGGGGTCTTCGATGTAAAAGTATCATGTTATCTACAAATAATGATAATTTAACTTCTTCCTTTCCTCTTCTTATTCCTTTTATTTCTTTCTCTTATCTAATTGCTCTGGCTAATGTTTCCAGCAGTATATTCAACAAGGGTGGTGATAATGGACAGCCTTGTCTTGACTTGATTTTAGAGTGGAAGCTTTCAGTTTTTGACCATTTAATACGATGATGCTGGCTGTTGGTTGTCATAGATGGCTTGCTTTATATTGAGGTAGAGATCATCTATACCAATTTTCAATAGGGTTCTTATGAATGTGTGTTGGACCTTATCAAAAGCTTTCTCTGCATCTATTGAGATGATTTATGATTCTTGTATCTGGCTTTATTGATATGATGTATTACTTTTATTGATTTGCACTTGATGAATCCAACTTGGTTGTGGTGTATAATCTTCTTGATTACTTACTGCATTCTGTTTGCCATTATTTTATTGAGCATTTTTGCATATACATTCATTAGGGAGATTGGCCTGTAATTCTCTTTTCCAGTTGGGTCTTTCTCTGGTTTTGGTATTACATTACTTGTTTCCAGAAATGAGATAGGGAGAATTGTTGCATTTCAATTTCACTGAATAGTTTGAAGAGTGTTGGCATTAAGTCTTCCTTAAATTTCTTGTAGAATTTAGCTGTGAATCAGTCAGGACCTGGGCTTTTCTTTGTTGATAAGGTTCTAACTACATTTTCAATTTCGTTAACTGAAATTGGGTTATTCAGCAGTTTTATATCTTCTTGATCCAGCTTTGATAATTTATATGTTTCTAGGAATCTGTCCATTTCTTCTGTGTTATCAAACCTATGATAGTAAAGTAGGTATGATGATCTTCTGTATTTTGACAGTGTCTGTAGTGATTTTACCCTTTTTATTCCTTATTGCATGAATTTGAGCTTTTATTTCTTTTTTTAAGTGATTGGCTAGTGGTTTATCAATTTTATTATTCTTTCAAAGAACCAACTCTTTGAGTCATTAATTCTTTGTATTGTTTTCTTAGTTTCAACTCTATTAATTTCTGCTCTAATCTTTATACCTTGCTCCCTTCTTTTGGCTTTGGGCTTGACTTGCTTTTCTTTTTCTAGATGTTTGAGGCGTAGCATCAGATTATTTGTATTTGTTCTATTTTCCTCATGTGGGAGTTCACCACAGTAAATTTCCCTCTGAAGACTGCTTTCATTGCACCCACAGGTTCCACTTAGGTGTATTTGTATTTTTGTTTACTTGTAAATATTGTTTAATTTCTTCTTAAATTTCTTCTGTGACCTGTTGATTATTCGGAAAAACACTATTTAATTTTAATGTGTTTATGGAGTTTTTGCAGTTTCTTTTGTCATTAATTTCCAATTTCATGACACTATGGTAAGATAATATGCATGGATAATTTTGATTCTTTTGCATTTACTTTAGCTCTATGGGTCTACTTTTGCATCTACTTTAGTTCTATGGATTAGTATATGGTCTATTTTAGAAAATATACCATGTGCAGCTGAGAAGAGTGTGTATTCTGATATTGTTATATGGAATATTCTTATATGGAATATTCTACTAAGTCCATCACAAGTTTGATTCAGCTCTGCTATTTATTTGCTCATTAATCTCTCTATTTGTGTCAGTGGGCTTTTAAATTCTCCCATTATAATTGTTATTGCTTATTTGATTTTTCAGGTCTATTAATATTTCTCTTAAATATCTGGGTGCTCCCATATTTCATGCATATATGCTTAATATTGTTATCTATTCCTCTTGAAGTTTTCCATTAACCTGTATGTAATGACCTTCTTTATCTCTTTAGATCATTCTTGGTTTGAAATTCATATTGCCTGCAAACAGAATTGCTGCCTCTGCTTTTTCTGGATTCCTATTACATGAAGCATTATTTTCCATCCTTTGATTTTTTTTTTTTTTTGGCTTTTTTCGTTTTTTACCGGTACCAGGGATCGAACTCACGACTGCCTGCTTTTGAGGCAGGTGCTTATGCCGCTGAGCTAAACCCCCAGCCCCCCATCCTTTGATTTCAGTCTATGAGTTTCCTGAGTTAGATGGGTTCCCTATACATAGCATATGTTTGGATTTTTGTTTCTTGATGCACTCTGCCAGTCTCTTTCTTTTAACTCGTGAATTGAGGCCATTTACATTAATGGTTATAACTGAAACACATACATTGGCTCATTCTGTTATCTTTCTGCTGTTGCTTCTTTATCTTTCCAATCTGTTTAATTGTTTGCTCAGCTTTTTTTTCCTGTTGTTATTCTTGAAATTATCTTGTAATTTTCACATCTATCCAGAATATCTTTCAGTACTACTAATAAGGTTGGTTTGGTGGTCATGATGCTCTTTAGATTTGTTTTTTTGCCATAGAAGTATTTTATTTCTGTTAACTTTGAAATATAGTTCTGTCAATTTGGGCTGGAAGTTGTTTTGTCTTAGGACTTGGAATACATTACATCCATGCTCTTTTTGACTTGATTGTTTGAGCTGAGAAGTCGATCATGATTCTGTTTTTATTTATTTTTATTTTTATTTTTTTAAATTTTATTTAAGGAGAAAAAGAAAAAAAACAGAAAAAGGGTACAAGTTATACAGAATTTCAAAAAAAATAAACAGTAGGAAATCACTGGTAAATAGATTACATATTGTCATCTTAGAAATAGTTGTTCAAGTTATAAAATTAAAGCATATAAAGTGGACATTCAAACAGTGAGACTGCAACAGTTCTGTTCAGTGAACAAAAACTCAGTAATATGGTTATCTATTTTATACGCTTAAATATACATGCAGTAATATCCTTTAGAGCACTTTCTTTTTCTCTCTTTTTTACAATGACTATTACACATTTTGGGTTTTATTGCTCCCACAGTTCTTATTACTTTTTTAAAAAGACAATAAAACCAAATGTGACATAACAAAACAGAGTCAGTCAAATCAAAAGGATGGACATAGTACATAGTGTAAAAAAAGAATACAAGGTGATCAACAATTGTTACCATAATGCCTCTTGCTATCTTAAAAAGAATTGTCTATATCATTAGTTAAAATAAAATTGAACAAAACAGTAAAGAACAAAACCAATAAAACCAAAACATTGGAGACATTACAGGACTTCAAAAGAAGATAATAGTCAAACCAGAATGGACATCATAGTGAATCTTCACAGTGAGTCTTCACAGTTGTTGCCTAATACTCTCAAACTTGGTACTATCAAGCAAAACAGAACGGAGTAAAATCAGTCAAAACAAGATGTTGAGAACAATACCGGGTTTCAAATCAAGTTAATAGGAAATCAAAGTAGGTTACTATAATATATCCTGCTATTTTTTATTTATTTTTCCCTTAATTAAAAAGATAAAAATAAAAAAATAAATAATAAAAAAGGAGATTGAGATAAAAGAGGACAAAACAACAGAACAGCACAGATCAGAACATAACAATTTAAGCAAAATAGTGTTTCACCACAATATATCCCAACATAAAAGTAGTTACCATAGTGTCTCTTTCCTTGAAATCTTTGAGTATAACTTCGTATAGCATAGCATCAAACATATCAAGACAATGTAAAACCATTCAAGAGAATGACAATATTACAGGGTATTTAGAACCAACTAACAGAAAATGAAAAATAGTTTCTGTATTATCTCCTTGTCTATAAAAGTTTTTGTTTATATTATCACATATAATAAAATCCAATAAGATACAACATGTTAAGACTAATGGAGATAGAAGAACAAAAGCTTGATGGGACTTCAAAACAAGATGATATTAAATCAGCACTAGCTATTATGATGTCTTGTTTTCTCCAAACTAGCTGTTCATACCATCCAACCTTCTCTGTCTCATTTCTGTTGAGCTCTTTTTCTGTCATTAGTTGTCAGTTTGTCTTCTTCATTTTGCTTTCTGCTCTATTCATTGTGGCCTCTCTGCCACTGTTTCTGGAATCTTGGTATTTTTCTCTTTTAGAATGTCCTGCAGTATTCTCTGTAGAGTTGAATTGGTGGTTGCAAAATCCCCTAGTTCATCTTTATCCTGGAAGCACCTTGTTTCTCCATTAATTTCTAGGGACAGTTGTACAGGATATATCATTCTTAGCTGGAGGTTATTGTCTTTCAAAGCTTGAATAATTTTGCCCCATGCTCTTCGTGATTTGATGGTTTGTACCGAGAAGTCTGCTGTAATTCTGACATCTGCCATGATTCTGATGGGCTTTCCTTTATAGGTGATTTGCTTTATCTTCTCTAATAGCTTTTAATATTCTGTTCTTATGCTGAGTTTCTGGGATCTTAATTATTATATGTCTCAGTGTAGATTTATTTTTATTATGGCTAATGGAATTCTATTTTCATCACTTATCTGTATACCAGTTTCTTTTCCCACAGTTGGAAAATTTTCCACTATTAGTTCTATAAATAGTCTTTTAGAACATTTGTGTTGACTCATTATTCATTTATACATATGAAACTTGTTATTTGTCTTTGCATCATCTTGAAACCATTGAATTATTCCCTGCTTTCTTATTATTTTTAAAAGATCTTTCCTTTCCTGATCACTAGCTGCAATCTTGTCTTCAAGGTCTGAATGTCTATTTTCACATTTGTTCAAGGAGTTTGGCCAGCTTTAGATGGAACTTTTGAGTTCCTCGATATCTCTTTGAATCTGTTTCTTGCATTCTAATTCTTTCCTATATTGTTTATTCAAGGTTTCCATCTTTTTCAGTGTTCCTCTTTTTTTTAAACTATGTCTTCTTTACATGTGCTCAGCATTTTTTATTACATTTATCATTTCTTATTTTACCTGGGATATTATTTCAGATCTGATTTCCTTTACATCTTCATGGATTTGTTTCTTTACTTCAGTTGCTATCATTTCAGAAATATCAGGTGTGTATCTTATGCTTTCCTTTATGTCTACGTCTCTTGTACTTGTCTGGGATAGGCTGGATATTTGAGATTGCATTTTGCTGCTTCATTTTGTCATTTTCCTGTATTCCTCTGGGACAGCCTAAAGCAATGTCCCTGTTGCTTTCTGAGTTGACATTGGTTGTCTGTAGCAGAGGGTGTCACCCTGGCTGAGTGGGCATAGCCAAGTGGGTCTTTCCCATGCCCCATGTGGTACACTGAGGTTCTCCAGCTGGATAGAGTTGGCAGGGTGTACCTCTACTAGGCCTGGTGCAGCCTCGAAAACTCCCCAGCTGGTTGGGATGATAGGGTAGGGCTCCACCAATCCCCATGCAAGTACTGAGTCCTGATGGTTGGGTGGAGCTCCCTTGGTAGACCTATACCAGGCCTGGTGCAGTGCTCCAATGCTCCCCAGCTGACTGGGATTGTGGGGCAGGTTCCTACCAGGCTCTGTGCAATGCTCCAAAGCTCCCTATCTATATTTCATTATTTTATAAATGAAGTTTCAATAAACTCTAACTGGTTGATATATGTATATATATGCGTTAGTGATTTTATGTCAATTTTATAATTAACTGCTTTATCAAAATTTTTTGTTTTTAATTTTGCATTTGTGTTTTCAGGTTTTTCAAATATATAATCATGTTATGTGATAAATATACTTTCCTTATTTCTTTTCTATTCTTATGATAGCTTTCGCTTGTCTAATTACTTGATTAATATCTTCTATTCAATATTAAAAATTCAAAGACTTAAAAGTTAACATCAATAAGAAATTACTGTATTTTAAGCTAATTCTACGTCTGAGTTAGAAAGAAACCTTCACAATGAGATACTCTTAAAAACACTGGATATTTTCAGGTAAATAATCTGGGAGCAGATATTCACATAAAGTAGTTATGGTCTCTGGCCTACCCACAGGCCATGAAATCCTGAAGTCACTCTTGGTTTGGTATTCAGCAACAACAGGACTGATAAAAATAAAGGAAGCAAAACTTTTTTGTTATGGCAATTTATGTAAAGTAGTAATTCCTATAATAAATAGTGTATTTTATATCACTAAAGTGATTCCACTTCTCTGATCAAATGAGAATTCTCATTAATAACAACAGATCTCAAGGATTAGATAGTTAGGTGGGTAGATAGCAGATAATAAGGAATTATTATGGAAATTTGCTTATGTGATTATAGCAGTAAAGAAGTCCCACAATCAGGGCCCTGAACACACGCAGGTTGAATTCCAGCACACAAAGAAGCCTTGGAACATTGCTCCCAGGTGATAAGTCCATTCCCTGAGTCTGAAGCCACCCGAGGATGCATGGGAGGTCCCCCTGAGCCCAACTGGGCCACACCCAGCAAACTCCAAGCAGCTAGCAGGGGCCACAATTCAGTCCCTGGCACTGAAACCATGTGCAGGTTGAGTCCAGTGCACAAAGAACTTCGCTCCCAGGCTGGAAGACCATGCCCTGTGTCTGAAATCACGAGAGAATGCATGAGAGTCCCCAATGGCCTAACTGGCCCATGCCCAGTGAACTTCAAGCAGCTAGCATTTGTCTGCAGCCTGCTTCAGGAGCCAAAAGTGGGCCACGTGATTCCCAGTGCATAAGGAAAGCTTTGAAACCTCACTCAAACATGGAGATATAGGAAAATGACAAAATGAAAGAGCAAAATGCAATCTCAAACCTCCAGCCCAAGCCAAGCAAGCCTTGGAGACATGGACACAAGAAAATATAAGCAATGCACCTGAAATTCCTGAAATGATGACAACTGAAATAAACAAACAACTCTGGGAAGCTATAAAAGAACTCAAATCAGAAATAGTCTCCCAGGTAAAAAAAAGAAATGAAAAATGTAATGAAAGAAATGCTAAACACATCTAAAGAAGACATAGATAAAAAAAATTAGAGGAACAATGCAAAAAGAAACTCTGAATGAACAACATAAGAAACAAACAAAACACATAAAGCAGATACAAAGAGATATATAGGAAATCAAAAATTCCATTGACAGATGGCAAAACCACCTCAACTAAAGTGAAGACAGAATTTCAGACCTTGAAGACAAGATTGAAGTTAGTGAACAGGAAAGGAAAGATCTTTTAAAAATAACAAGAAACTAGGAAATAAGAATTCAACAACTGCAAGATGATGCAAAGAAAAACAACATAAGATTGATAGGTATAAATAAAAAGGAAGTTGACAACACAAATGATATCAAGAGGCTATTTACAGAAGTAATAGCTGAAAATTTCCCAAACATGAGAATGGAAACTGACATAAAGATCAATGAAGCATATAGAACACCAAAGAACCATAAACAAAATAAAACTACACCAAGACATATAATAATCAACATCCCAGAAATCCAACCTAAGAACAGAATATTAAAAGCTGCTAGAGAGAAGAGACAGATCACCTATAAAAGAAAGCCTATCAGAATCACAGCAGACTTGTCAACACAAACAATGAGGTCAAGAAGAGTATGGAATGAAGAATTTCACATCCTACAGAAAGAAGACTTCCAACCCAGACTGATGTACCCTGAAAAACTGTCCTTCAAAATGGTTGGAAAAATAAGATACTTCCAACAAAGAATAGCTGAAGAACTTCAAGACCACCAAACCAACCCTGAAAAGACTACTGAAAGATATTCTAGACAGACATAGGAAAAAAAAACACTAAGCAAGGCAAATGATTAAACAGAATGGAAAGATAAAGAAGCAACAGCAGAAAGATAATAACTCTAAATTAAATCAATATATATCATTTATAACTATTAATGTAAATGGTCTCAGTTCACCAATTAAAAGCAGCAGACTGGCAGAATGCATCAGAAACAACATGCAGTCATACGCTGTATACAGGAAATGCATCTAACCCAAAAGAAAGCACATAGACTGAATGTGAAAGGATGGAAAACAACACTCCATGCAACAGGCTCCCCACCCCCCAAAAAAACAGGGGTAGCTATTCTGTTCTTAGACAATGTGCACTTCAAACCAAGAATGATCCAAAGAGATAAAGAAGGCCACTACATACTAGTTAGGTGAAAACTTCAAGAGGAAGAGATAACAATCTTAAACATCTATCACCAAATTTGGGAGTACCCAGCTACACAAAACAAGTAATGACAGAAATGAAAAATCAAATAAGTAATAAAACAATTAGAATCAGAGACCTTAACATGCCATTGACACAAAAAGACAGATCAACTAGACAGAAAGTCAGCAAAGAAATAACAGAACTGAATCACACCTGTGAACAAATGGACTTAGTATACAGAGTATTCCACTCAACATCAGAATATACATTGTTCTCAGCAGTATATGAAATGTTCTCTAAAATAGATCATATACTAGCCCACAAACATGCTTAAGTAACTGCAAAATAATTGAAATTATTCCATGCATGTTATTGGATCATAGTGCCATGAAACTAGAAATTAATGACAAAATAAACTCCAAAAACCCACAAACACATGGAAATTGAATAATACACTGCTGAGCAATCAGTGGGCCACAGAGGAAATTAAAGAAGAAATTACACAATATCTACAACCAAACACAAATACAAATACATCCTACTGGAACCTGTGGGACTCAATGAAAGCAGTCTTCAGGAGAAAATCTATTGTGGTGAACTCCCACATAAGGAAAACAGGAATGAACACAAATAAAGAACCTGATGCTACTCTTTAAACATCTAGAAAAAGAAGAGCAAGTCAAACTCAAAGCCAAAAGAAGGGAGGAAAATAATAAAGATCAGAGCAGAAATCAATGCAAAGAGACTAAGAAAATAATACAAAGAATCAATGAATCAAGGAGTTGGTTCTCTGAAAGAATAAATAAAATTGACAGGCCTCTAGCCAACCTTATTTTAAAAAGGAAAGAAAAAACTCAAATTCATGCAATAAGGAATTAGCATAGTGAAATCACTACCTAACATAATTAAAAGGAGAGGTTTATCTGGCTTACAGTCTCCAGTGGTTTCAGTGTATGGTTGGCTGCCCCTTGAGCAGAAACGAAATGGTGAAAGACCATACAGAGGAAAGCTGGTCATCTCATGGCAGCCAGGAAGCATAGAGAAGAGAAGAACTGTGAAGAGATACATACCCTCCAAAAGCACATCTCCAGTGATTTATCTCTTTCAACTAGACCCCACCTCCTAATAGCTCATTCAGCTATGAATGAATCAATGGGTATTATAGTTTACATCTGAATCCCTTCTACCGCAAAAACCTCATGTAAACACATGGTGGTGCTTTTGAAAGGTGGTTAGAATACAGGGGCAGTACAGCTGGCTTACTGTTAAAGATAGGACCTGTCAGAAGAAGTGAATCACTTTTGGTAGCACTCAGAAGGTTCTCCCTTCTCTGGTCTTCTCATCACTCTCTGCTTTCAGTTTGCCATGCCACAAGCAATTTTCCTCCCATGTCCTGTGTCACGTGGCCCTTTTTTGGATATAGCAGATAATAGACTGAAACTTTAATAGGTGGGTGTTGGGTATTCTGTCTTGGCAATGAAGAAAGTGCCTAAGACAATGAATTAATCTACTGGCAAATACAGTGGTATTTCAGTTCACAAGGTTGATTCTTTCCACGATTCTCGTTACAAAGCAAGTTGGATGAAAACTGAATCAAATTCAGTAGTTAATTCAATGTTTATGGGGAAATTTGATCTGGCTCTTGCCCAGTTCAGTTGGTGACTAGTATCATGCAGAGAATTGAGTTTGTGAACTCAAGTGCCGCTGTACAGCTCCCCCATGACTCAGTCACATTATAAAAACCCACACCTTTCAAAATACAGACTGTCGGTCTTTACTTTAACAGTAATACTGGTGAGTTCTTGTATTCTAGACCTATTCTTTCCTGTCTCCATAGCAAAGTAGTCCAACTTCCCCATTGGTAGTCTCAGTCAATGACCCATGACAACACTATAACTTCTTTCTTGGCCTGTTGATTCAAAGGCATGAGAAGCCTAAAGGGTGAGGTGGCAGTTTTAATTTCCAGTTCAGTGGAATTCATTACTGTGTCTCCTGATGGAAGCACTCCTTGCTTTAGAGTCAAGACCTCTGAGCAGAAGTTCACAAGAATTGAAAGCAAAAAAGTTCTCGATTGAATTGATAACCTTACCCATTGATTTGTTGATCTGTGTATCCTAGATATCAAATAAAACATATGCAGATTCATGACAAATACAACTTTCTAGATCACCTTACCCCAACCTTGCCAGGTATTGCCACCTAGTGGGGGTGCTGTAACTGAGTCTTTCAAAATCCATCCACCATTCTTTCAAGTCAACTACTTTATGATGGTAAGGCACATGATAAGAACTGTGAATTCTAAATATGATCCCATTGTCACTCTTCTTTGGCTGTGAAGTGTGTTCCTTGGTCATATTCAATGCCATGTGGGATGAGATGAAAATGGATAAGACATTCTGTAAGTGTACATATAGTAGTTTTGGCAGAAGCATAGAATTCAAAGAAGATAAATCTATATCCAAAATGAGTATCTATTTCAGGAAGGATAAAGCACTACCTCTTTGGTAACAGGATTTTTGTTCAATCAACCTGCCCCCAGGCAGCTGACCATGAAGAATGGTGCCTGATCAGGGGCTTAGTGTCCGTTTCTGCTGCTGCTGGCAAATTTGGCAAGCAACAGTGGCTGTAGCCCAATTGGCCTTGGTGAGTGAAAGTTCATGTTGCTGAGTCCAGGCATGACTTCCATTTTTACCTCTTTGGCTACTTTACTCAGTCTATTGAGTGATGATAAGGATGGCTAGGGAAAAAGACTGGTGCCCGCAGAACATGTCACACAAGCCACTTGGGTTTTACAATTTTTCTCATTTGAGATCATCCTTTAAGTTAATATTCACATGGAATACAAATGTCTTCATATTTTTGCCCATGTAGATATCTCTTCTCCAAATTTTTTTGCCTCAGGTATTTGGAATATGCTTATTCCAAGTGTCTGACAATCCAACCAAATCACTGACTATAACCTATGAATTGGTACAAAACTATACACCTACCAATATCTTCTTCCAAGAAAAGTGTATTACCAGATCCACTGCCCAGATTTCTGCTCACCAGAAGGTTTAACTTCACCACTATCCTTCAGAAATATTCCAAAAAAGACTAAAGCACTATGGTTATTCACTTTTAAAGACATCATACTATGTGTAAACTAGACTCATGTCTTATCTCTATCTCTCTCAGATTTCTCCCCCATCATGAGGTCTTGGGGAGAGAGAAGGAGAAAATGAGAGAGAGAGGAGACATTGCTACAGAAATAGAATTTATGGATATTTGAAGCATTTCTTCATGAAACTTACTTGTACTTTCTCAGCACCAAGCTAAGAAATAACTAAGCTCGTATATACAAATTCCATCTTTTTAAAGAATATTCTGGTATGTGCCCACATTATGGATATGCAGATCAGATAACACCTAGTCTATGACAGGCAGCTTAGATGATAACTTGGTAACTCATGATCAAGCTTTCCATTTCATTTAATGTCCATTCTCAGACCAAAAGCGGTCTCTCAAAAGGAGTTTCATTGTCTTCAGATGACATCAGAGCCTTGCTCCAAAATCCTAAAGGCCTGCAATTCTATTCAGCTATGGAGACCTGCCAAAGACTCTAAGCAGCATCTTTAGCTGTCACTAACACTCCATACACCATTGAATCAGATCATATGGCCTAAGTGGCAGAACAGCTTGTACAACAGCATGGATCTGTAGTGCAGCCTTCTCTTGTTTTGGGCACACTCAAAATTAGAAGCTTTTTAGTGGTTTGATAAACTGGCTGGAATGACACACCCAAATTAAGACTATGTTGTTTCCAAAACCCAAATAGGCCCATTAGCCATTGTGTCTTTTTCTTGATTTTAGAGGAAGCTATGTATAGACATTTATCCTTCACCTTAGAAGGAATGTTTTGACAGGCCCTGGAAATTTCATTGAAGTAGAAGGTCCCTGAATTTCTGTCTTAGTCTTTTCAGATTACTATAACAAAACACCATCAATTGATTGTCTTATAAACTATTGAAGTTAATTTTCCCATTAGAAGCTGGAGAATCCAAAATCAAGATACCATCAGATTTTGGTGGGTCTATTACTCATAGACAGTGTCATCTTTCAGTGTCTTTACATAGTAAAGACATAAATGAGCTCCTTTGGATATATTTTACAAGGGCCTCATCCCAATCATGAGGACTCCACCCTCATGAGCTGATCACCTCCTAAAGCCCCTACCTCTTAATGCCATTATCACCATCTCTGAGATAGGATTTCATTATGTGAATTGGGGGGAGCTGCGAACAGCAGCACTAAATTATGTGATTTTAATTTGAATACAAAGTGGCAAGCAGAAATCAAGCGGTCGTGAAGTTGCTATTATCATATATATTTAACTTGTTCCTCAGACATGAGCTGATGGGAAGTTATTGCATCATGAAGGTACTAACTCTATCAATGGGTTAATCCATTGGTGAGTGCATAACTGAATGGGCTACTAGAAGAATAGCCCCTTCATTGCTTTCTTAAAATCTTTGTGGTGGAGTCTGGTGTTTTATCACCCAATTTTCTTGCTCCTCTTTTCAATATTACTATGTTTTATTTGTTTCATTAGGTCTCTATCCACCTTTTCCTTGCCATCTCTCTTCCATCTGCTTATTTATTATTTTTTTCTTTTTTCCTCTAGTTTAATCTCTATTCATTATTTATCCTTTTCCTTGTTTGTTTTTTTGTTACTGTTACCTAATATTTTTTACTTCTTCATAGGATTTTTATTTCAATTTTATTACCTTCTGCCCATCTCGTATTGCTTAATTTTTCAAATCCTATTTAATTTTCATGCTCCCATTCCTTACAAACTCTGTCCTTACAAGTACAACCGTTCCTCACAAACTGTCTTTATAATCATTAATCTGTAGGAGACTGTAGATACTGATAGTTAACTATCTTACTATTCCATTGTTAATGGAAGTAAAATTGCTCTTTTAAGTAAATACTTACTTTATATTAATATATGGTTTGTCTTAGAGTTTGTACTATAAGTATAGATCTCATTTCTGTACCAAAGACTGCACGATATTAGCTCTAACATTGTCATTATCCAGTTTGCATTTGATACCATTGTTATTACTGATTTCACTATTTTTGCCAAGGTAACCCAGTTGTTGCTTTCAACTGTTTTTTTCTGCATGTCAATATGTAGATGGCTTGGATGGGTGTCATAAACAACACTGCCTCCCATTCTCAAAGAACTGGTTACTGGGCTAAATAGGTTATAACCTCCCCTTCCCAACAAATGAAGATGGTTCGATCCTGGGGCATACTCAATGGTTAAAAATCAACTATACCTAGAGGACATAGGACATCTAGTGTTTGGGGACATAGGACATAGGCCATTTCTGCCAGTTAGACATTACTTAAAGAGGTCACAATACTAGTATAGCAATTAAGCTACCCACCATAAGCAATCTGCAGTTCTCTACACAGTAATACAGAAAAACAGATAAAAAGGAGTTAAAATGCCTCCAAAAGCTCCCAATTCCCTCAAAGTAAATTCAAGGGCCATCAAGGAGGAAAATCGAAGGCCACAGAGCTGAAATATCTGAAATGGTAGCAATGAAGGCAACAAAACAGTTTAATAAGATATTTGGCAAATTTAAAGCAAAAATAAAAATACGATGATCTTCATAAAACCATGATCTGTGAGTCTACAGAAGATACTAATAGAAAACTACAGGTTCTAAAGAAAGAAATGCAAGTGGTAAATGCCCAGCATGGAGAAGCATTGGAATTCATAAAGCAGTTCTGGACAGAAATCTGGAAGATTAGAAACTTTGTTGAAAGTATAGGCAGCAGAATTGTCTATTGTTGCATCTGGCAAGGAGGCCTGTGAGGGTGTGGTGGCTTGGGTGCCCTGTAATGACCTTCCACCTCTCTTCAGGTCTTTGCCTTTGCTTCAGTAAAGAATGGAGAAGTAGGGTTCTTATTAATAAATAGGAACATTAAAACTAATATAGTGCAAAGTGAAAGTTTACTTAAAGTATGGCAAATGCAGAGGAAGCAGCAAAAGTTACCTTAAGAGCATAATGGAG
The DNA here is from genome assembly GCF_034190915.1 of Cavia porcellus. Lineage (NCBI taxonomy): Eukaryota > Metazoa > Chordata > Mammalia > Rodentia > Caviidae > Cavia > Cavia porcellus. The sequence goes on along the minus strand of NW_026947484.1, from coordinate 135,788,795 downwards.
TCACAAATCGTAGCACCCACTCAGGTTACCCCAGGCAGTATGAGATGTGTTTGGTGGATTGGTGCACCCTAGGTCAATCAGAGTCTTAGCCTTTGTTTCTGGGAAGGGGATAAAGTCAGCATACTGTAAATGTAATACTGTCATGAAGGATATTGTAGTTTTTCAAGTGTATGATAAGCAAGTGATGATCTTACAATTGTCAGCCACAGAATAAGCATTACAATCATCAGTCACAGAGAAGCATATGATAATAAGACTCCCCAAAAGTACAGAGATCTTTGTGCCCACACATTTTAGGGCCACATCTTTTTCAAACTGTTTCTAAACTTTTTCTCTCATATGCAGAGACAGATTATTTTCCAGAATGAGAGCAAGGACCTGAAGAGAGGTGAAGGGTAATTATGGGGACTCCTACTGCTCTTCTTGAGAGGTAACTTTCCCCCACCAAATGATCTACATGATACTCTGCCCAGAAGATCACCAAAAATCTATCAAAAGGCCTCTAGAATTAATAACCAAATTCAATATCATAGTAGGATATAAAGTCAGTACTCAAAAATCAGTAACCTTCCAGTACACCAATGACAAACTCACTGAGAGAGTAATTAGGGAAATAACTCCTTTTAGAATAGTATTTTAAAAAATGAAAAACATAAGAATTAACCTAAGCAAGGAAGTAAAAGACCTCTACAATGAATATTATAGTGCTCTGTAAAGGACACTGAAGAGGATATTAGAAAATGGAAAGATAACCCCCCTGTTCCTGGACTAGCAGAACCAATATAGCGACAATGGCCATACTTCCAAAGCTCTAATACAGATTTAATGCAATCTGAATCATAATACCAGTAGCATTCCTTACAGAACTAGAGAAAACAATCCTAAAATTTGTATGGGACCAGAAGATAAGGGCAAGGCAGGCAACAATCACAAACCCAGACTTCAAATTTTACTACAAAGCTACAATGATAGAAACAGTATGGTATTAGAAAAAAAAAAAGGCTAACATATCACTGGAACAGAATAAAGGATGAAGAAACAACTCCTGCCTCCACTTGGGATGACAGCCTCTTTTACAAATGGGGCAGGGAAAACTTTTTTTCACATACTGAATATTGACCCTACACCCCTATCTCTCACCATGCACTGATCCAAAATCAGAATAGATCAAAGATCTAAATGTTAAAATAGAAACACTTAACTTGCTGGAAGATAAAATAGTTAAAATTCTTGAAGATATAGATATGGGCTGGGCTAGGGATTTAGTTCAGCAGCATAAGCACCTGCCTTGCAAGCAGGCAGTCGCGAGTTCGATGTCCGGTACTGATAAAAAAGAAAAAGACAAAAAAAAATTTTTTTTTTAAAAAGTAGATATGGGCAAAGTCTTTTTGAACAAATCCACAGTTGCACAAGAAATAATGCAAATAATCAACAAATGACATTGCATCAAATTAAAAGTCTTCTCACAGCAAAGGAAACAACTATCAGATGAAGAGACAGTCCACAGAATGGACTGAATTTGGGGAGGCCCAATTTTTTACCAGTTATTCCTCAATAGAGGTCTAACATTTAGCATACATAAAGAGCTCAAAAAATTGGGCCTCCCCAAATTTAAAGAGTTGATCCAAAAATGGGCATCTGAAATGCGTAGACACTCCTAAGTAACAAAGTACAAATAGATAATAAATACATGAACTGTTCAGTATGTGTGGCTCTTTGAGACATGCAAATTAGAACAACACAGATTGCCTCTCACTCCAGAGAAAACAGCTATCATCAAGAAACCAATGAAGGCAGGACATGATGGCATGTGCCTATAATCTCATCACTCAGAATGCTGTGGCAGGGGGTTACCATGAGTTCTAGGCCAGCCTGGGCTGCATAATGAGTTCAAGGCCAACCCAGACTACATAACAAGACCCTGTCTCGAAAAAAAAAAAAAAAGATAAATCAATAACAAAATGCTGACAAGGCTGCTGGGGAAAAAACTCCTCTATGTTGTTGGTGAGAATGTAAACTGGTACAATCACTATGGAAATCAATATGAAGACTCCTAAAAAAATCTAAAACCAGTGGTTCCATTTGTCCCAGCTATTCTCCTTCCAGGTATCTTCCCTAAATAGTTAAAGTCAACATACCACAGTAATACAGATACCTGTGTTAATAGTAACATAACTTGCAATAGCTAAATTTCAGAAACAGCCTATATGCCCATCAATAAGTAAATGGATAAAGAAAATAAAGTATTTATATATACACTGGAGCACCACTCTGCCATAAAGAAGCATAAATGAAGCATTTTTAGCGAAATGGATACACCTCAAGCCCATAATGCTAAGTGAAGTAAATCAGACACACAAATTTAAATATCACATTGTTTCTCTTGTGTGAGAAATTCAAAGCAAGGAACAAAATAAAAGATGGATATTAGGAAGCAGGGATAACCTTTTTAAGTTGGAAGGGAACAAGAAATGAGGAGAAGTAGAAAGGAAGGAGAGAAAAAGGGATTTAAAAAAATAATTGAAGATGGAGAAATAGCTCAGTGCCACAGGTACCTGCCTGGAAAGCTCAAGGTCTTGAGTTCAATACCCAGAATCCACCCCCCCCCATAAAAAACAGTTGAAGAATAAAATGGAAATAGAGATTTTGTATATGGGAGGAGAAGAGTTGGAGATAGGGGAGATGATACAGTCAAAAGAATAGTATGATATGTAGATGTGCAAATTTCCCATGATGAATGTGATCATTATGCATTGCAAATATGATCTAAGAAAAATAATAAAAATGGAAAAAACAATATAAGAAGAAAGCAACGTTTGTTTACAAACCATGATTGTTTATGTAAAACATTCTAGACAATATATAGAAAATATATTGAAATTACAAATCAACAGCAAAATCACAGGATACAAGTCAATATACAAAAATCAATTGTGATTTTGATCCTAGCAAAAAGAACTAGAAATATTTTTAAAATAACAGCCTAACCCATTATAAAAAATGAACAGGATAAGTGATAGACTTGTATAGTGAAAGCCATAAAATACTGTTCAAAGAAATTAAGTTTACATGAATAGCACAAAACACTGTGTTTATAAATTAGAGGAGTCAGAATCTAATTCTTGTTTTAGCTTACTAGAGTGACTAAAACAAAATGCCATACACAGGGTGAATTAAGCAATAGAAATTATTTTTAACAATTCTGGAAGCTGGAAGTCTCAGAACAGGTGTTGACGGTTTAGTTTCCCCTGCGCTTGCTGATGGCCACCTTCCCACTGTGTCCTCCCTTGGTCTGTCATCTGGACACACATGTGTGCCTGGTATTTGTTCTGCTTCTTAGGAGGACTCCAGTCCTATTGGATATAGTTATATTTTAATAGCTTCCTTTTAACATAGTTCCTTCTTTAAAGGCCCTGTCTGCAATCACATTTTGATGTACTGGGGGATTAGAGCTCCAACATACACATTTGGGGCATTCAATTCAGTACCTACCCCTATCTCAAAAAAAAAAAAAAGATTCAGAAAAGGAACATGATACAATGTATAAAAGAGGACATTTCATGGTAAAAAGGAAGTCAATTTTTCAAGAGACATACAATTCTAAATATATACGCAACTAATAACAAATATTTTTAAAGAAGCAAAAATTGATAGAACTGAAATTAGAAATGGACACCCATAGTCAGTGGGTGTTTCAGTATTTTTGCCCCAATAATTGATAAAACAAACAGACAAATGACTCAGAAAGGCTATAGTGCCGTTTTTCCTGGGGAGCAAAGAGGATCTCAGCTAAGAATCACTGACCTCATATATATGTGATCAGTTGATTGGTGACAGAAGCACAGTAGGCATTTGATTGGGAAAATACAAACTTCTGAATAAATAGTACTGGAACAATCAAATAACTTGATCAGGAAAAGAAATAAATATAATGCTACCTCTTAAAAATATACTTTACATGGATCACCTATCTCAGTATAAAAGCTAAAACTATTTTTAAAATCTGTGAGAAAACATTGAAAAAATCTTTGTAACAGACTTTAAAAATATCTCTCTTTGAGAATCTACAAGAAAGCACAAAATGCAAGAGAAAAATAATGAATTGGAAGGCATCACTGTTCTTTCATGAAATCTCTCAGAAAATGAAAAGCAAGAAAAGTCTTACAAAAAACACATATAATACTCAATTTATATCTAAAATATATAAAGAATCCTTTTAACTCAAAATAGCAATCAAAAAAAAGTGGGCAAAAGATTTCTACAATCACTGCTTCAAAGACAATATACAAACAGCAAATGAAAAGTCCATTTAAAAGGTCCACACAACAATTAGTGGTCAGAAAAATTAAAATAAAACCAAAATTAAATATTGTTATGCACTCATTACTTAGCAGGAAATCTTGATTTTTTTTTGTTTGTTTTTTGCTACATTTGTGAGTAAATCCAGGGCCTTTGCACTGAATTACATGTTTTATGCTTTTGATACAGACTGTCACTAAATCACTTTACTACCTTCCCACCTCAGTCCCAGAGTACTGGGATTATAGGTATATAACTCCAGGCCCTCCAAAATGCAACTTTATAAAAATATGTAAATATCAAGAGTAAGCAGAATGCTCATAAATTGCTGATTAGTACACAAATTAGTATAGCCCCTTGGAAAGCAGTTGAATGTTCCTAAATGTTGAACATCACTGACCATACATCTCAGGATTCCCATGTGTAGCTTTATTTCAAAATAAATGGAAGCATTTTCACGCAGAAACCTATAACCATATATTCATGGAAGCTTTCTTCATATTACCAAAAAGTAAAGAAATTGGTGAGTAAATAAGCGAATTGTTGTCTAGCTATATAAGGTAATGACTTTCACAAATATGAAATACACTACAAATACACGTGATGGCATGAATGAATCAAGAAAGTATTTTATTAAAGACAGAAAAGCCTGACACAAAACACTACACAAATGTAGCCTTTTATATGAATCCTAGATTATATGAATTCTAGATTCACTTCAGTGACAGGAAACAGGTCGGTGATTGTCAGGGGTTAGGAATGAGAAAAAAATTGATTACCAAAGACAAGAGGGAATTATTTTGAGGACTATAGAACTGTTTTATATGTGTAGCTGTGTACAACTAGAGTTGAAAAATGATTAAAGCAAACTTTTTGTTATTAGAGGGGCAGACTAGCTGGTGGTGGTGATGTTATAAAGGTAGAACATGCAACTTTAATGACTTTTATTGTACTAGACACTGAAATAAGGCCTTAGATGATTCTCCAAGTCTGTCTTCACATAAGTATTTGAGCTAAGGCCTATGGCTTCTTCTTCTAGTAAAGGAAGTAACTCACCTGGCAAGTTTAAGTGACATGTTCAAGGTTTCTTCACTGTTATTTCTGTCTGGCCCCCAAGCCTGGGCTCTGAACTATAGCTTTATCTTACAACCTGCACCGAATGATATCCCAATACATATTTCAATCTAATTATGCTACTTAATCATGTAATGCAAAAATTTTACTTATAACTGACCTTTACAACATCACTTTAATATGACACCAGAGAACCAAATGGATAAACATTATCGTTTACATTAATCAACTTGAATTAACTCTCCCCTGACCAACTCAGAGAAATAAAAAACACTTCAGGTTGCTTCAGGTTGTACACTTTGGAAACAACCACTAACGCCAAATTTGCAGCACAAATTCTGAGAGATCTTTGTGAAAGGAAAGAAAAGAAAGCAGGATTAGGAAGAGAGAAGAACCAGACAACAGTGTGGGCCCCACAAAGTCTCTATCAACCCGACAGGGAACCCTGGAGCACACAGTGCCCAGAGAGCTGTCTATGTAGAGCCAAAATAATAGAACTTTTATGTCCCTGCACTCAGTCCCTGACCCAGGAAGCACAGGACCTTTAGCAAAGTGACTCTCTGAAGCTGAAGAGACCCTGACTATATACCAGGGGCCTGGGAAGCAAATTCTCCCTTGAAGTGGGGACCTCCTGTAAAGTGAGATGCATCTCTAGATCCATAGCACAGAAGCTTAAAATGCTTCTCTAGGGCATTGCAATGTTATGAAGCCTTCCCAAAAGTTTCTTTATCTTAAAAAAAGCTATAGCGTATTATTTTTGATGAACATATTGATACTTGAAAAAAGTTCACAAATGTTGTCTTGTAGAATTTACCTTAATTAATTTATATAAAAGCTATTTTACACACAATTTCATGCTTTAGCTGTATTCAGGTATACCTGAAAGATAATAAACTCAGTCCTTTTTACCAGTACCATTCACTTATCCATCTAAAAGTGTGTAGTCCACACTTTCTATACAGCAGGCCCTTTGTTACTGAAGATATGAAAACATATACAATAAATAAATAAACAATCTAAAAGACATGCTGCTTATCTGCTAAGAGCCTAGAATGTACCATGTGGAAATAAAGTATCAAAAACAGTAAAGCAGTGAGCTACCTGGTATTAGAGTAGGCAGAAGACATGACTTTGTGGGATTTGAGTAGGGACTTAGGTTGAGCCACTGGAAGGAAAAGGATGAAATGGATGCTGGGAAGAATTGGAAACATAATTAAAATCAGAACATGGCTAGTCAGATACATCTATTACATAGAATAGGATCAGAGGAATAAGAAGGAGCAGACCCCAAAAGCCTCTTGGGATTGCTTGTGAGTGGCCTTACATAGTATGAAAAAGATGGACCAAATGGAGGTAGCTCCAGATAGACAAAGGCAGATTCATTCCTATGAGTGGTCAGTGCAATAGGTGTCTTTCTAGATCCATGGCAATTTTTATTTTTAAAATAAAACAAAGAATTCTTTGATCCTCATGAACACTTTATCCCCAAGTGTGTTGCAAGACTCCAAATATTTTTATTTTATTTTTCAAGTCTGTTAATTTCTTATTCTCCCATATCACTTCTACCTACAGCTTCTAAAAACAAATCCTCCTGTCCTTTGTTGAGAAAGACAGGATTTTTGTTTACATGAGTAATTGTAAAACCTTGAAATACACAACTGGCCACTGCCAACATTTCATCCATCAGACAGTGGACAGACTTGTCCAGGCCTGGCCACGTCCTCCTCTCTTGACCAAGGCTGAGAGGAAGGGACTTGCCATCCTCGTATTTTGTGTTCCCTCTGCTCTTCTTTCCTGCTCCACCTATGTGATCATTTTCAACAGGACAAGACACAAATACTTTAGGTCAACGTGATCCCTTAGACGTCAAAAACAAGTATAATAGATCCACTGAAGTGCTTTCCAGAAAATCTACCTCTGAATAGAACCGCTGATTTATATATGGCAAGAATAGTAGTACCTTGGATCATATATTTAATTTGCTGTGTGATTCTGGCCAAAATAACTGCGTTTATGCTCACGAGGGGAAGACAGCCACAGTTGTTTTGGTCACCTTCTGTGAAGTTTGCAAACAGAAGTGAAACTTTGCCAAATGCAAATTGTTCATAAATAAGAGCATATATGAATCAAAGTATTTCTGTAAAGAAGGAATTAGTGAATATTTCCTGAATGTTTAAAATGTTCTTAAGGCAGTCAGATGAGTCAGTGTTTAATCTCTTTTCCCACAAATAGGAAGAAAGATCTTTATGGTGTTCTCTCTTAAGTAAATAGATTTGAAAACAGTGCCTATTTGGTGTTCCAGCCTTCTTTTCAGCTGTCACTGTGAATGCACAGGGCAGCTGGGATGAAGGATAACACATCTCACCTCAACTTTGAATTTCCTGCCTTTTGTTTTCTTGAATCATAACCTTGGTGTTATTTAAATAGTGCTCTGTGTATTTAATTTTTTTTCTCTCGTCACAAAGACCAAATAATTTTTTAAAATCACCTCATCTTTCACAACGGCTATAAAAATGTTCTCAAGCTGAAATTCAACTGGTCTCCTATTTAAACACTGAACATCTATTTAAAGATTTAATATGCTATCATTTATATTATTGGCTTACTACTTGGGCAGAAACATACTTGTGTACATTTTTATCTACCTAATGTGCTTTGTGTTTAAAGATAAGCTACTACATAGTAGTAAGTGCTAATTGTGTGCACAGATGATTGGGCAAAAACATGCATTTTCCAAGGTACATGTGAGTAAAGTTGGCTGTTTTCTGTTTTCAGGCTGTCCTGTGTGTGACTCTCCTCATCTCAGACCCATGGAAGTCAAAGATATGTACAATTAGGACATCTCAGTATCATCTGTCCTGATTACCCCAGGTTAGGAAGCAGGCTACCAAAGTTTTCCAACCTCTATTTTGAGCTTTCAGTGCTAGGACACCGAGTTCTAAAAGATAAGACACTTACCATCTCTAATTACTAGAAAAATCTTCCTTTGAGTCAAATATTTTCACCATCTAGTTCCCATCTACTTGTAGTGCCATTTGAACTTACAAGGAAAAAAATGGAAGTAGATCTGTAAAGCAATTATTACATTTTCTCTTTGGTCTTCTCCAAATGAACATTTTTTTATTTCCATGAAGAGTTCCTCCCTATGTGGAAAACCATCTCAGCATATGCCAATGTGTTTCACTAGGTTCATCTGCATTTTCTATGGTTTTGAAATTATCTGTAGGGGCTGGGGATTTAGCTCAGCGGCATAAGCGCCTGCCTTGCAAGCGCATGGTCATGAGTTTGATCCTCAGTACCAATAAAAAAAAAAGTATATTTCTTGGCCTAAAATTGAATAATTCAGTCCCAAGTAGATTAATATTCTCCTACTGTAAGCAACTATACTGGTGTTTGCTAAAATAAGTAATATGTTTAATTGTAATAGTATATACATATATGCATGTATTTAACATATATATATATATATATATATATATATATATAATTTGTCCCAATTAGATTGTAAGATCCTTCAGACAGTAACTAACTCTAGTGACCACTGTATTCATGAATAAATTAAGAGTGAAATGTAGTGATAAAATGGAAGAAATAGTTTGGCAAGATAAATAGAACTGCAGCACCTCTGGATGAATTAGATTCTGCAGTAGATTTCTGAGTCAAAAGGTTGTAAATATAGGCTTGAAATTTTGGAGCCCCTACAATACAGATTTTAGAATAGTTGGAGAATAAGTGAAATTAAAACCCAGATACAAGTCAAAATGCTTAGGGAGAAATCACTGAGAGACAAAAGAAGAAATCCTGTGGAATACTGAATGAAAATATGGAATTATGGGGTCAAACTGAAGAAATTTTAACAAATTTTGCCATTTCCTCTTGGCCAAATAATGACTACAAGGATTTGATACTGTTGACATGTAGCAGAAGAAGCCCGAGTTTAGTATTTAGAGAAAGGATGGGGAGGTAAGCAAGTGGAGACAAAGTGTGTTGATAATTCCTCTCAAAGCTGACTGTGAAGGGTAAACGGGATGCACACAGCGGGAACATGTGGAATTTTGGGGGTTGTTTTGTAGGATGAGCTTGACTTGCATATGGTTACAGGCTTGAGAGAAAGGAGTTACTTGAAAGAAAAAGAATCTGGAATTAGAGAAAAGAAGTTACTAGGTAAGACCAAGACTCAGAAATCAACAGAAAATGAAGATGGGCTCAAAAGAATGAGAGACCTCTGTTCCTCACCAGACTGCCAGTTCCTTGGTGAAAGGAAATACGATGGTAATCACTGTTCTGCAGGTGGTTAATAAGTGAGACCATTCTCTATGAGAAGAAAGAGAGAGAGAGAGACAGACAGACAGATTTTGGTAGGTGAAGGGCACTCTGTAAATTTTCTGCAGCATAAGCAGTGATGACGTCTTCTGAAAAAGAAGAACCCAGAGTTGAGAAGAGAATCTGAAGGAAACAGTGGAGGGTAAACCAAAGCAACCAGACAGAATCTGTATGAAGACAACTGGTAGAAGCAAGACAGCAGCTGATTACTCAAAAGTCAGTGTGCATTTACGGAGCATCTACCACACGACAGGCAATTGTTCTGCATGCTGAATATACAACAGTAAACAGAACAGTCTCTCTGCCCTCCTGAAACTCACATTTTAGATGAGGAGATTAAACCTACTGACTTAAATGGTGCTCCTGCGATGGTACATTGGCACATGGCATTTTGGAAGACACAGCTGGGAAAGGGCCTTTGTTCAGCTCTGCAGATCTTGTAGAGCCATTGCAGGGGCAAGAACAGAAGGTGGCATCCAGCTAGGGGTTATTGAAGTGATCCAAGCAAGAATTAGGATGACAGCAATGCAGATGAAAGGTTGCAAGTGAATTGGGAAAACACTTTGGAGGAAGAAAAGAGGAATTATTGGTGAATTGGACATGCCAGTTCAGGCAAGAGGACACTGAAGAATGTTTCCAAGACTGTCTTGACCAGTTGAGATGTCTATGATGTCACTTATTGACACCTGGAACAATAAGGAAAAATAGATTTGAGTTTTGGAAATTAATTTGAAATGTATATTAAGTACCCAAATGAAAATTTCAAGTAAGCATTCAGATATATGAATCTGGAACTGAGAAGGAAAATAAATTTGCATTCCATTTGCATACAATATGACAGTTAAATAATAAGACTTGTCATGATGATACAGTACAGATAAAGAAAAGATTAACCCTGGAGGGACTAAAACCTTTAGTGATCAATAGAAAAGGAGAAATCAACAAAGGAAATCAGACAGAGACTAATAAAGGAGAAAGAAACAGGACACTGTGCTGTCACAGAGGATAAAAAAGTATTTCAAGGAGGAAGCTGTCAACGTGGTGAATGCTGTGGAAAGGTAAAGTACCATGAAGATAAGGATGTCCCCAAGGGTGAAAAAAAATGGACGTGATGAATGTTCTTGCAAAGAGACATTTCAGGCCTCAGTGATACAGAATGAATCAGGGCAATGCCAGCAAGTCTGACACGGCAAAGCAGAATTTCGCTTACACTGCTCCATCCCAATGTTCAGTCTGTGGAGAAACTGGCACAATGTACTAGTGAAAAAAGCAAGAGAGGGCCAGAGATTTAGCTCAGCAGCTCAAAGCACTTGCCTGGTAGATGTGAGGTCATGAGTTTGACTCCAGTACTAAAAAATAAAATAAAATGGCAAACAAACAAACAAACAAAAAAAAAAAAAAAGAGCAGAAGCTAATAGTCACTGAGTCCACCCACTAAATAGCTGTGCAAATTCTACCTACCAAGTAACCTGTTTGGATTTTCATTTTAATTAGAAGTTCTGAAGTTCTATTTATTTATTTGTTTAGCCAATAGGTAGCAAGACGCTAAGCTATGCTAGGTCCTGAGTAAGGAAAAGACCATACTTATCTGCCTGTAAATAATTGTCTTTCATTTGCTGACTTGCATCATAATTTGTGTGTGTGTATGTATGTGTGTGTGTGTGTGTGTGTGTGTGTGTGTGTGTGTTACCCTCTTGTAAGATGGTAGGGCTTCTGGATGAACTATTTTCCATTCTGGCATCTGACATAAGGTGTAGTACAATGCTTGGCATGAACTGTGTGAAAAACTGGGGTCATGAATATCATGCTATATCATCAAGTAATGTATTTTGTTTTCTGACTCATGCAAAAATGAGTCAGAAAACAATGACTCTGTCATTCATCATTTAGGCAAGTTACTTAAACTTTCTGTGCCCAGCTTCTTTAACTGCAAGATGGGCAGAAGAATATCTATATCATAATATATTGTGAGAATTAAGATGCGTACTGACATGTAATAAACTATTATTGCTAATAATATGCATTCATGGTAGAAAATCCAGGAGAGTCAGAATCCATGAAGAAATAAATTACTCATGACTTTACAGTTAGAGATAATCATCACCAATATGTTTATGTAATGTAAATCCTTCTGAAGTGACTTAAAAGACTAAAAAGTGCCTTTATTGAAAATACTGTGCAGAGATTTTCACAATGTGCCCTTTATTTTTCCTTTATGCAAAATGCTTTATAGTTAAATCACATACACTCTAGTATGTTTGATACTATATCTAATGAAGACATTTTAACCTTAACCACTTTATACACACTTAATGACTTGCCGCAACTCTTTGCAACTTACCAATTATCTTATGATAAGGAAAATAAGGTTCAGTGAATGTAATGCTACTGTTGTTCACTGGTATTCTCTCTTGCTCTCTTCCTCTCTCTCTCTTGCTCTATCTTCCTTTCTCCAGGCATATAAAAGTCTCTGCCATATTGATATCATTGTGATTATATTAATTTTGGCCAATGAAATGTGATCAGAGTAATACGTGTTACCTCTGAACAGAAATTTTTAATTTCTTGTGATTCACTTTCCACTTGATCTCTCCTCTGTTGTAGAGATTCTGGAAACCAGTGTAGATGTGGGAGGAGGATTGGTATTGAGCCATCATAATGGAAATCAGCTGTGCTATAGAGTTTCCAAATGCATATCAGGATTTCCTTGGATAAGAACTAAACATCTCTTATTTTAAGTCATTGAAATTTTAAGAGAATTTGTTATTGCAGCAAAATGTGGTCTAAATAGACTACTGAAGAGCACTCAAAAGATTCCTTGAGAATATGGAGTTAATAATTTATGCAGCCAGGATTTAGATCTAGATCTGAATGACCCATGCTCACGTTCAATAGTACACCTAAGGGTCAGGTGAAGATATTGTGAGAAATAAAGAATAGGGCAACTATAATAGCTGCTGGCTTAAGCTTTCCTATTCTACTTTGAATGTGGTAATGATAACATTGTCTTTGAAGTTATGTGGCGTTTCTCCAAATCTGCACATGATGGGGGCAGGGGATAAACAAAATAATAATCTTATTATTTAAGGTAAATTATGTTTTAGATATTTCATAAAAATAAGGAAAAAGTCACATTAAACATGTGAAAGAAAAGATTAGATAGCCAAGATTGAAAAGAAAAAGCATTAAATAGCATCAATTTTAAAAATGCCTATATCTTATAATCTAAGCAACTACTTTGAAGATAACAATATGCAATGTACTAACCATTGTTAATCTTTTATTATTTTATTTTGAAATTCTGTATCATTGTTTTTATTCTTTTTTCTTTTAAAAAATTAAGTATTTCATATCAAAAATGCTTGTACAATGGAAGTTTTCAATAATAAATCCTTTGGAGTAATCTCTGAGAAGCAGATGCAAGGAATAATGGGAAACAAAGGTGAAAAGATTGGTAAATTGGGTGAAAGGAATTAAGCCCAGAAATGGTTGAACATCTAGCCAGGCCTACTGCTTAAAAAGGGTGGGATAGACATGGTACAGAAACAAAGTTTTCAAACTACAACTGCTAAAACAGTATAGAGTCCATATTGCGGGAAGAAGTAGGGAAAGGTCTCCATAACTGTGGGAGGGTCCAGCCTCTCCTGCACCTGACTGATGGTGCTTCTTTTTTAAAAACTACAGTAGAAGCCAGGTTATCTTTTGTCAGTTTTATCCTTCATGATGAAAGATATATTAAGATTGAAAATGGCCTCTGAGTTATATATTAAAAAAAAAAAAAACTAAAGCTAGTCTCTTCTTATTGTGACTAATGCATCAGCACAATCTGATAAAATAAGTTCTTTCTTGAAGGCAATCATAAATAAAACATAAATAAAAAGGAAGAGGGATCTGCTGAACTAAGGTTCAGTACATAAAGTTGGAAATGTTTCCAGCTGTCTATTTTCTTGACTTCAGGACAGGGTATTTTAGTGTCAAGGCCCTCTCCCCTTAGGGATAGATGTGCTAGATGACAAATGAGGTGTTAACGGCTCCCCCTAGACAAAGTTCAAATGCATGCGGGTCTCTGCCAAGGCTCTTGTCCAGGGAGAACTACAAGAACAAGACTGGGTCTTGGTGCACCATTCAAACAGAAAGGACATAGTGCCAACTGCTGAGATCCTGGGCCAGGACCAGGCCTCCAGCCTCTTCCACAAACTTCCTTCATGAGAATTCCTTTCATGACCATTCCTCTCATGGTCATTTCCACAATTGTTTCACTAGCACTGATTTGATCACTTTATCTAAGTATCACACACTTCAAATTAACAAGTAAATTATATAAACATGCAAAGGATTAAAACATTGGTATGAGCTAGGCATGGTGTCATGGACCGGTAATCCTAGCACTTGGGAAGCTGAAGTAGGAGAATCATTGCAAGTTCTAGGTCAGCCTGGACTGTATCCTGAGTTCAAGTCCAGCCTGAACTATATAGTGAAACCCTGTCTCAAAAAAGCTACACACACACACACACAAGAAAAAATCACTGATATAATCAAGCTGTGCTAAGAATTGCAAGGTTGTTTACAATATCCTGAAATTCTAAACTAATAAATTCCCAGATGCCAAATTTAAACCTACTCAGAACAATGTTCATGCAGTTTCTTTTCTCAATGGAAGATAAAAGAAATTTAACTAATAAAAATGTGTTTTGACATTATGTTGGTAACTCATGTAAAAATAACTTGCTTCTTCATCAGCCTGCTATATGAGCATAAAGACAGTCTCAAATATTCAAAGATTTGGTTAGAATTCCCTAACTTGGTGGTCAAAAGCACAGCTTTGGTTTGCAGGAACTGAGAGCAAGGCACCAACTGGTGTCATACTGGCATTAGTCTCCTCAGTTAAAAGTCAAAATTTGTTTCCAGTCAAATGTCTTGTGCTTTCCCAAACAAATCTCATTACTTCACTGCTCACAAAAAGAAAACTACCAAATTTTGTGCTGATTGCACATATAAAGATTCTACATTCATTCAACAAATATGTATTACACATCATTCTCTGCTGACCTTGTGCTAAAAATAATAGGGACCCAAAGCCAAATCACATATTGTTTCAGATAGGTAGTATGAATCTAGAGTTGCACAGAATCTGGTTAGAGTATCTGGTTTAATTTTTGTTACCTTTGTTCTAAAACTTAACTTTCCTAAACATTTGTTCTCTTCTGTTTAAAATATGGGCAATCACAGTATTCATCTAATAGAACCACATAAATATTTAATGAGTGGACATAACAAAACAGCATCTGCGCATTACAAGTTCTCAATAAATATTTGCTCTTTTATTTTTATTTTATGGGAAAACTTAAAATGAGAAAGCGGAGGTAATTTACTAATAAGAACCAGAGTTAGAACCTAAATTAAGTCTACCTAAAACTATACTATGTTCTGGTTTTCTTCCTGAGAAAAATCAACATCTTGGAAGGCCCACGTGTTTTTGTCTTTTCATTTCACCATTTACGTGGCTGTTTCATCCTATACCTGCTCATGTTGTGGTTGTAAAGGTGCTATTATAGAACCAGGCCTGTATTCTTCTTGATTGGAAAAATGGATTGATCCTATCCATGCATCTTTCACTTAAAAAGAAGAGGAAATTTTTCCAGTAAATTTGTCCTGCACTTCTTTGGTCAGAACTAGGCCTGATGCCTAGTAAGTCGGTCATTTGCAAGGGGGATGGAAGTGTCCTTGGAGTTTTGGGACCATTTGGACCATTGGAGTGTTTAAGAAAGACTTCTTTCCTTCCTTTCTTCCTTCCTTCCTTTCTTCATATTCATTATCACCTTTAAGAGTGAAGCAATGAAATTGCTTAACAATTTATGGTTCGAGCTGTGATGGGCAACTGATTATAACAGAATGGATGATAAAACTGAAACTGTGCTGTTCCCACAAGTGAAGATGTGGAAGGAGCCAAAGTACAGGTGGAGGGGACCAGCCTCGAGTGAGGAAGTGGCCCTCAGAGACAAGGAGGGACAAATGTCCTGACTACGCATGTAACTATAGCCATCTCGGTTCCATTCAGAAGCCCCAGCCAAGGCCATCCACTATACCATTTGAGCTACATTTTCTTCTGAAGGACAAGTTTTTTGCTGCCTCTCCCTGCCACAAGAAACTACTGAAAAATGTGTCTCTAACCTCATTGTTAGCACTTCCAGCTGGGTCGGATTTGTTTTTGTTTTTGAATCAAGATTTGACATTGTAGAACGTATTCTAAGACACACTTCCTCTTTGGATAATGCCTTCTTTCCTACAATCAGTGGCTCTTCATAACAAGCCCTGGCACTGTTTTGGAAAGATGGCTCAGAGATTTAACCACTGGCTTGTGTTGCAAGAGAAATTACACAGTTATCAAAGTTCCATTAAGGAAAGCAAATTTCTCCCCAAGAAATTTATTGATTGCAAAGGAAACAGCAGTATCTTTACAGCTGAAAAAAAACCTGACCTATAACAGTTACCCTACTGATTACAGTTAACAGCACCAGTAATAAGATACATTGACAATGTATCTGCTAATACGAAGAACTCAGAAAGATAATACACTGGTGGTATTCATGCTAATAATGTATTGTCACATCTAATTGTAAGAACATATTAGATCAATTCAATCAAAAAGCATTCTACAAAAACTGAGCAGTATTCTTTTAAATGTTGATTATTCAAATTACATTCAATGGTTCAGCACGTGAAGAGTGATACGTCATATCATGGGATACCCACTGACAAGAAAAATAATTGAATTAGTGATCAATGGAATGATCTAGGTAGATCTCCAAGGAATTACACTGATTTAAAAAAAAAACAATCTCAAGAAATTATGTGATATGTGATTCTATTTATGTGGCATTCTTGAAATGGCAAAACTGAGAAATAGACAATAGATTAATGGTTGCCAGAGGTCAGGGCATAAGGGAGCATCCTGATAAAACTCTTCTGTGGTGGTGGCTGCAAAAATATACATATGTGACAAAATTTCATAGAACTAAACCCATCAACCCATACACACACATGCATATACACACACACACACACTCACATCCATATATAATAGGTGAAACCTAAGGCTTGTGGATTGTATTCATGTCAATGACCTGTTTTGTTATGCTATAGACATGTAAGAGTGTAGAGTGTATGTCACAGTGAACTGGATGAAAGGTATGAAATCGCATTGTATTATTTCTTGCAACTGCATGTAAACTTAAAGTACATTGAGATTAGAAAAGTCAAGGAAATATTTAGGAGCAATTCTAGATTGGAAGACACTAAGAAGTCAAGTAAGTAAGTGCAATTTTGGATCATTGATTAGACCCTAAATCAGAAAATGGACATCACTGGAATAAAGTCAGTAGTGTGTTCATAGTAGTGTTCCAATGTTCTTTTCTTGAATTTGATAGATGTACTATTGCTATATTGATAGTAATATTGGAAGAAGCTAGCTGAAAGACATACAGAGACTTTGCATTCTTTTTTGTAATTTTATAAGTTTAAAATAATATTAACATGATTAAATTTCTGTAGAGAAAGGACTTTATTATAATCAGAAATCTTGAAAAGATAGCAAGACAGCAAAATGAAAACAAAAGAAAAACAAAGTGCATATGAAATTTCTTAATATTCTTATAGATCTCCTCAGCTTTTGATCTGTTATGCAGACAGAAAACAAAATCCCAGAGTCTACATGTCACATCAATGCAACTGCTCTTTCCAGGAGCCTCTACATTATTAATATCCCCAATCTGATGCTTGTTTCTTAGAACAACTTCCTCTGTTGCTGACACCATGAGCAAGCCACACCCAGTTTCTCTTGCGTGTCCTCACCAGTGGAGCCCCAAGCCTGCATGGTACCACTTTGACTGGTCCAAAGGAACCTGTTTTGCTGTGTGAAATCTAGATGAGTGAGCCAGAATCATTCAATGTGTTTTTCAAATGATTTGTTACAACCTTGCTAATATGACAATATTATAAATGTGCAATAGATTTCTCCACATGCCACACTCAGGTCAGTGGAGCTTAGAAGAGGCTATAGCCTCACACCCAGCTAGCACTGTACAACCACATTCATGGGCTCTATTTTCATCATGTTCCTAGGGCAAGTCTTCTAAACAAGCCAAATTTTGTTGTGTAGATTTTTTTCTCTTTCCTTTAAATAAGTGTTTTTCCAAGCATGGAATTCAGAAAAGAGGTCACTTTTCTGCATGGGAATATGTCTGCTTTCTTTTTATGGTCATTTCTATATCAAGAAGGTCTCAGGTCCAGTAAACCATGAGGTATTTTGGTAAAGCTCCCCTGAGCTTGAGTCCTTATGTTCACTTGCTGTGTTGTCACCTCTAGTCTCATTCAGAGGCCACACCTTTTGTTCAGTCCCTGATTTTTCTGCTCAAGTAGAAAAATATCTAATGATACACCATTTGTTTCTTCTTTGAGTCTTATCTGTGAAGCTCTGGTCCAAGACTTGACTGGTCTGGTTTTCATCCATCTAACTATAGAGGTTACAGCAGGATGGACAGAAGTTTGGACAAAGCAGTCTGGGAAAACTTTTCCCATAAACCTGACTTGATACATCTGTCCTGCTGGCAGCCAGAGGCCAACTAGACTTTCAGCTGGCTCTCTGCCTCTTCTGAGAGGCTTACTCAGATTAGGAGTTCCCTAGTGTCCAACACTCTGGCAGAGCAAGTATCCTTCCCAAGACTATCTCTGAAGGCTGACCACATCCTTGGCCCTGGTGATCACAAACAGTTTGCACCCTAGCAAGGTCACAAGGAAGTTCTAGATAGTCCACAATAAGAAAACAAATGGAGAAGTCAAATTGTTCCAGCCCTTGCTTCCTGAGAGCATCATTCTCCCAAAAACATAAGCCTTCCCTTCACTTTCGTCACTGTTCTGGTTCTGTTAGCTGAATCAAGAGAACATATATCTGAAGTTCTCAATGTCCAGACTCCTGAATAAATATGTTCACTTTTTTAAGCAGAAGGTCTAGCCTAGAACTTTTTGTATTTCATTTTCAAGCCAAAGTCCTTTAGTATCAATGACTGAAGGAAATCTCTCTGTGCTCCTCAGTTTCACTGGTTTGAAGTCCCCACCCACAAAAAAAATGTCAAAGGAATCCACACTATTAATATTTCAGGGTGCCAAACCAAAGAACTGGCCAGGAAGAAGAAGAGAAAATAGTGCAGGCAAGGCAAGGAACTGGGTGATAATTTAGGTCTGTATCAAGGTACTCTGTCACTTGGGTAATGCTTCTTGGCCAAGAGAGTTTCCAGCACTCACAAGACCAGTTAATCACATTGGTACTTACTGGAAGTTGGACAACAACCATCCTGTGATTCGATTTAGACTCTTGGTCTTGGGGTTCACAGCATATAGCTCCACCTAAGGTTCAAGCCAGCACCAAAAAGGGGGGCTCTCATTCTGTCCTTTCCCTCCTTACATTTTGGTGCACCAGAAATATCCTCAAAGAAGGTCTCTGGGGCCTTGGCTGCCATAAGAGCTATAGGTGAAGGAAATAATCTATGGAATTCAGTGACATTTTCTTTTTGTTTATTCTTTGTATTTTAATAGAATTCTGTGGCTCAGACTTGGTTTAGGTTCTGTGCTCTCAGAGTCAGCTAAAGTACAAAAGGGGCGGGGGGAGTAATGGGAAAAATTAGATTCTTGATTTGTGTCCAGATGGTACTGGACAAAAATAGATTCAGAGATTCTCACTGCAAATTTGCCTCTGGTATGAAGCTCCCCACCCCCTTCACTTAAGGTCTTTGTGGTAGAAGAGGGAATGGGAATGGGAAAAATACTGGGAACATTAATATTTCTTTTTCCCAGCCATATATTTTAAAAGGCTTGCACAGGTTCCAGTTGAAGGCTTTTGTGGAACAAGAGGATTTGCCACACACAGAGAGGCCTGGGATGATGTGATTTTAACTTGAAAGAGGTCTTTGCTTGGCCAGCCTGAAGTCCAGAGGGAGCCTGTGTGTCACAATAGCAGGGTGAACCAGTGTGTAACAGTAGGGAAGCTCAAAGCAGATGGTCCAAGGATGAAGGGTTCCACCTTAGCCCTGCCACCAGCAGAGCACTTGGCCTACACTCCCCTCTAGTGCCATGCTCAAGAAACTCAAATTAAAGACAACAGGTCTTTATGGGCCTGGGTTTCTGGTTCTGTCAGCACTAAGCGGCACCCATTCACACCTGCGCACTTTTCTTCTGCTAGGGGAGGATCCCACAGAGCTCCCTTAGCACCTGCTGGGAGGCCAGTTAGAAATCAAAGGTCTGAGGTCCTATATGAAAATTCTCCAGGGAGACTTGAGGCCATGCATCTGCCAGAAATGCAAAACTTGAGAGATTTAATGGTTCATTTCAGATTCCACATGGCACAATCTTCATAACAAAACCAAAGCAACCCAGGGATTCAACCAAGCCAGCTAAAGCTCTACCTTCTAATCCTTGTATCCCAAAAATTGTGCAGAATATCCATCATTCCTTGATGTTCACTGTAAGTCTTATCCATGAGTCACCATGAAAATATAGGCCTCCTAAAGTTCAGGACCCTTTCCACAGAAAAACAGGTCAGTGGGTTCACTCAGATGCTGTGAAGTCAGTAGTGGCCAGGTAGAAGGTACTTTTAAAATAATGCAATACTTTTACAATTGAGTTTCCTTCCTATTGTGTAAAGCCTCAATGAATAAGCAGTCATTAAATCGGTCCTTTATTCTGTGTTCCAGTAGAGGGCATGGGGGAGAGGTAGGTAGATCTGAGACAAAGACCAGGCAGGTGAAGAACCAGCAAACAATCCAAAGGAAGCCTCCATCTAATGGGCAGGCTGCAAGGTGAACACCGACTGCAAGACAGTAGAGCTAATCCCACCATGACAGACACTGAGGGACCAGGACATTTGGGCCCTGAGACTTAGAGCTTGCCTGCAGCCTTCTATACTCAGGCCGTGAAGTCTACTTTCAGAATTTTAGATTTAAACTGATTTCTTTAAATAGTGTTTATTTATTTATTTATTTTAAAGAGGATAAAACCAAGGGAAATAAAAACAAACTATACCAGTATAAGTGATACAGGACTTCAAAACCTTACAAAACCAGCAAAAGTTACCATAATATCTTTTGTTGTCTTCAGAATAGCTGCAGATAACTTTGGACATAGTAAAAATCAAACAGAACAGAATAGAATAGAAACAATAAAAACAAAATCATGGATGCAATAAAGGACTTCAAAATAAGTCAGTAGTAAATCCAAAATTGCTACCATAATATGTCTTACTATCTTTTAAATAGCTGCTCATGTCAACAGATTTAACATAGTCAAACAAAACAAAAGAGAATAAAACCCAACCTGACAAAACAATGACAATGATCGCAGGAATCGCTTCCTGGTGAGGCCAAGTTCTCTCCCCCTGCAGTCTGAAAATGGCACTGACTCATGGATTGAGGCTTGGGTCTGGCTGTCCCCACACCAGCAGTAGCCATACATCACCTCCTGGCAAGGCCTGCTTCTCTCCTCCAGCAGTCTACAAATCTTTAAACAGTATTTAAACAGTATTCTCAGAGCAAAGATGGCAGATAGATAATAGCAGGCTACAGAGGCTCCCTGAGATAGTTAACTTAGAATTCAACATAATACAGCATGGGGAGTCCCAAACAGAGGGAGATGAATTCTCTCATCCCAAGAAGAAACTAAGGTGAGAAGAACCAATCAAAGATTCAGGCCTGGTGCTACTATTGGAACAGCTAAAGATTCAGTGCTTCTGCTGCAGGGACCGAACTTGTGCTGTGGCGACTTACCAAGTCTGAAATCCCTGGACTCACTGGAAACACAGGCACACTGAAGTCAGGGGTCGGTGAGCCAAACGGAGGGCTGAGCTAGCAGGGAAGCTGTATCGACCTGTGGTGAGTGACAGTAATAAAACCATCCCACAGAAAAAGGGGCTCCAACAGATGACATTCTGGGATGGGCAGGACTGGCAAGAACAAGGGGCAGCAGTGACTTCAGTCAGTTGTTCCCTTCCAGAACGGGATTGGCAGAGTGAGCCTGGCCTGGGTCACTCAACCTGGCTGACACACAGTAGGTTATCTGAAATCAATTCCCTATGGTGGTGGCACACACTAATGCAGTGAAGGCCTCAGCAGGTTGACTGATCTGGAGGAGAGGGGCCAGCATATGCTGCCCCTGTTTGCAACTCACTAGCACACTGCAGTGGGAAGGATCACCTAGCCAGCATGCTTCAGAAGAATTGTACCAACAAACAAAAAAATTGGGGCCTCCTGGAAGAAACAAAAAGATGGAAAGAGAAAGCAACAAGAAAAAGTCCCCAGGTCCCAACTCTGAGAACATTGACCCAGGACAAGTAAATACAAAGGAGAATGAGGACAGCAAACATGCAATGTCAGACACAGCCCCAGTGGACATAAAGAGATATCTTTGGGACCTCGTAGATGAGTTCAAAAGGGAAATATCTAGTCAAATAAAGCAAGATATAAAAAGATTAAGAAAAGAGATGCTAAGCACCCCTCAAGAAGACACAGATGGAAGAATGGAGGAACTCAAAAAAAGGAGAGAATCATTTGATGAAGAATATAAAGAAAATATAGAATATATGAAGCAGATTCAAAGAGATTACAAGGAAATTAAAGACTCCATGGAAAGATGGCAAAACTGCTTGAAAGAAACGAAGAATAGATTATATAAACTGGAGGACAGGTTTGCAATGTGGGAGTATGAAAGGAAAAACTTTTTTAAAATAACAAGGAAACAAGCAGTAACAATATAAAGGCTAGAAGACAACAAGAGGATGTACAACTTGAGAATAAAGAATGTGAATGAAGAAGCAGGAGGCCAAACAAAGGAACTACAAAGTCTATTCACAGAAATAATTAAGGAAAATTTCCCAAACATAGGAAAAAGAAATGATATTCAGATGTATGAGGCATACAGAACTCTAGCCACTTACAACCAAAACAGAGCTATACCCAGGCATATAATAATCAAGATCCCAGAAATTCAATATAAGAACAGAATATTAAAAGCCATTAGAGACAAGAAATAGATCATCTATAAAGGAAGGCCCATCAGAATCACGGCAGACTTCTCAACACAAACCATCAAGTCAAGAAGATCCTGAAGTGAAATAGTCCTATCTCTGAAAGAAAATAACCTCCAGCCCAGATTGATGTACCCTGAAAAACTGTCTCTAGAAATTAATGGAGAAACAAGATGCTTCCAAGATAAAGAGAAACTTGGGAAATTTGCAACCACAATCCAACTCTACAGAGAATACTGTAGGGCATTCTAGAGAGAGAGATAAGTACTAGGATTCCAGGAACAGTGGCAGAGAGGCCTCAATGAATGGAGCAGAAAGTGGGATGAAGGAGAAAAACAGACAACTAATGACAGAAAAAGAACACAACAGAAATGAGGCAGAGAAGGTTGGCTATAATCTCTAATATAGATTGCGTCAATACACTTACAAAAAAAGAAAAAGAAAAAAAGAGAGAAACACAGGCAGAGTAGATCAGGAGGTAGGGTCCACTGAGATGCTCTTTATAGGAAATATAACTAAACTGAAAAAGGGTTTACAGACCGAAAATCAAATATGAGAAAACCATGCTCTATGTGACAGGGAACCAGAGAGTAATAGGGACAACTAGACCAGCACCTGTAGATAGGTTGGAAAGACAGGCTTTAATAGGTAAAGGAATACAATTAGAGATCAAGTCCAGAAGAGAGAAGGTTCTGAACCACTTAGGTAAGTAGCAGGTTGCCCTACCCAATTTAAAACCAAGGGTCTTGATGAGACCCAAAAATGTACAGTGCACCTTGGGGAAGTGAAAGGGGAGGGAGAGTCTTAAAAAAGATGGCAGAAGATATTGTTAATAGTGTATCAGGATTTAAAACCCACATTACTCGCACCACTCTCTTAGATAGATTTTATTCTGTCCCAGTTTGTCTACTTGCATTAGATTTGAGGACACAGACAGCTATCCCAAAAACATCAGGATATAGCATAGTAATCATCTTTAATCTCCTATTAACTTAATCTGGAGCCTGTATGACTTATACTCTTTTATCATGACTGATCTTAGTCAAATCTCGTTTGTTTGATATCAATAGATTTTATTCAAAGCTGATATGATTGATAGTATCAAGTCTGAGAGTATAGGCAACTACACTGAACATGACAAGATTCACTATGATACACATTCTGGTTTGATTACTGCCTGTTTTTGAAGTTTTATACTATATACAAAGTTGTATTTTTATTAACACTGTTATGTACTGATATATTCAATTATACTATCTCTGATGATATAGCCAAATCTATTGAAGATAACAAGAGATAACACAGAAACTATGGTAGAATTCCTTGTACAACAGTCTTATATGTCTTTTTCACTTCGCGTGTTTATAGGCATATGTTTCGTTTTGTTCTGCTTTGTTTTGTTTCTCCCTCTAGTACAGAAAGGATAGAAATACATGTTAAGACTCATGCATGTGTAGAACCTATAAACAGTTTATGAGAACTGATTTTATGACATATGATGAAATGAACAAATACCTTGAAGAAAAAGAGACACTAAAGTACCCAGTGCTGATCCTGGAGTGTCCTAATGTGAAGTCCAACAATAATATTATTCTTTGTTCAGAGTGATAGCCTGCTTGGGTTTGTTCAGTCTCAACATAATTGAAGATATGGGTAACTGCATGTAAGTTAAAGTGTATAGGATTGATAACCATATTTCTAAGTTTTTGTTGGATAGTTGAACAGAACTGTTTGCAGTCTGTTTGAATCCCCACTTTATATGCTCCTCTTTAGTATTTTGAACTACTGTTTGTAAGAGGATAATCTGTAATCATCAACTAGTGATTTCTTACTGTTTATTTTTTTCTTTAAAAGTATGTATTATTTCTTTCTTTAAATAAAATTAATTTTAAAAACACTACAGTACCCAATGTTGATCCTAGAGTATCATGATATGAAATCCAGCAATACTATTATTCTTTGTCCAGAATAATTTTAGTCTGCTTTAGTTTGTTTGATCCTGACATAGATGAAGATATGGATAACTACATGTATGTTTAAGTGTATAGGATTGACTCCCATATTAATTAAGTTGCTGTTGTATAGTTGAACAGAACTGTTTGCAGTCTCGCTGTTTGAATTCCCACTTTGTATGTTCCACTTTTGTATCTTGAACAACTATTTGTAAAAGGACAGTATGTAAACATCAACTAGTGATTTCTTACTGTGTATTTTTTCTTTGAATGTATGTTTTATTTCTACCCATTTTCTGTTTTGTTTAGTCTTTCTTTAAATAAAATTTTAAAAAACCAGTATTCTCTCAAATTCAAATTAGCATTAATGGAAACTCATTGTGTGGGAAATGCTATCAATATGTCTGACAGGAGGACAAGAATATTTTATACTTTATTGTGCTTTATATATAGCAAGGTAGTCTAATATTTGTTGTCTCATATGAGTCTCAGAATGATACTGTGATACAGAAAAGAAATGTTCCCACAGATCACTGGCCTCCAAGAGGCAGGTACTATTCTGTTCATCATTGTAACTTAAACCTCAATATGCTGTCTCACTCAGTGAAGATACTCAAATAAATACCTGCTTAATAATGAGATGGATGGATAGATGGATAACAGGGTGGGTGAATGAATGGAATTTACCTCAATTTTCAAGATAGATTCCCAATCCACTTACTAATCAGTGATATTGTCCAAGATTTTAAACCTTATTTTTGTTATCTATAAAAAATGGATATTAGGATGAATGTGATAGTTACATATATCTAAAATGTACCAGAAAAATCTGATTGGGAAAAAAAGCAAAAATAAATGAAAAAGTGGATAATTATATTATTTCGACCACATTGGGAAAAAGCATATACATGCTCAGAGTTACAGTGAGTGGCACCAGGTTGTACTGATTTCTAGGACAATTTGTCCTAACACATTATAGTAGAGAAAGGAAAGGAGCTCTTTACTGTTTGCTTATTTATCAGGCACTGTTTCAGGAACTTTGAATACTTACGATATTTACTGTGGAGTAAATATTATTATTCCCAGTTTGCATATAAAGAAACTAAAATTCAGAGAAGTAAAACAACTAACTAGTCCAAGTTTCCGCCATTGAGTTGGGATTGAAACTCAGGTCTAACTGACTTAAAAACCCAACTTTTTACCACCTGTCGCATTTTCATGTTGTTCACACTAACTCCAAGGTTAGAAGCCATTCAGGCTTCCCATCCACTCTGAAAACAAGATCAACAATGTCCGCCAAAAACTGAATTCCTACAGCAAAGCGCCCACCTGAGTAATTGCCACAGTTTTAGCTATTGACAACCCAGCAAGGTTAGACTATTTTGGCCAGGGGCTGGAGGTTTAGCTCGGCGGCATAAGCACCTGCCTTGCAAGCAGGCAGTCGTGAGTTCGATCCCTGGTACCGCTAAAAAGGAAAAAGACAAAAAACAAAACAAACAAAAAAACACACTATTTTGGCCAAAGGTGTGACTATGCAGCACTGAGTTCTAGATTATCAAATTCAGACTGCACAAAGTTTTCATTCCACACAGTCCGAAAAACAGCAGATAATATAATTATCTTTATGAGACACTGTATGGAACCATTTGCGACTCCCAAAATACTCAAAGTATATGAAGATTTATCATGAAAGTCATAGTATAGGGAAACCTGGAGGAAAATGAAAACAGCTTAGTCTAAACCTTTTCACAATCTTTCTATATGAGTAATTATTTGAGCTACTTCCTAGCTAGAAGTGTGTACCCGAAGCAATTTAAGACTCAAAATTCTGAATCGTAATGTTCCAGCATTAAGCATACCTGTGCTTTAGGGGAAAGAAAGAAAGTAGAATAGAGAACAACAAAACAGCTTTAGTCCTCGAACAAATGGAAACTTGCATCAAATAAGGCTGAAAGATACTGCTCTCTGAGAATGTCCTTTGCCTTAGTCACTGTCCTGTCACAGGGACATGATACCCAGAATCCAGAATTTAAAGGAGAAGTTATTTTGCCTCACATTTTTAGTTTATACTCTGCTGTCTCCAAGGTAGAATGCCATGCAGAGGAGGATCATGGAGGAAAAGCTGCTCATGTCATATGTCTAGGAAACAGGAGAGGAGCCTTTGAGTGACAAATATACTTCAGCACCACGATTCAGTGACCCACCTCTTCTGATCAGGCACTACCACCTAACAACAGTTGTAGTTTTAAGCATAACAGTCTACTAAAAACCTGATGAATATAACACCCCATTGTCCAATCACTCCCCAAAATTCACACCTCTAAGTACATGGGGCACTGGGGATAAATCTATTTATAAACCATAACATTTACTTCTGGTCCCACAAAGACTAATGCACATGCCTTCATGCAAAATACAAGAGTCACCAAGTGGTAACAGTTTCAGATTGCCTGAAAGGGTCAAGTCCAAAGTCCCCTTCAGAGATTTAAGGAAAACTTATGGCTTTGAACCCCTATAAATATCAAAAAGAAAGTTAAATAATTTCAAAACAAAATATCATACAAAAATATCCCTATACCAAAAAGGAAGAACACAGGAATTAAAAAAATTTGAACCAAAGAAATATTGAAACCCAAAGGTCAGACATTAAATACTGTAGCACCTGTGCATAGCACCAGGCTCAAAGATATGTGCTCTAAATGCCTTGAGTGCACCATTTCTTTAAAATATTATTTGAAGAAAAAAAAAGAAAAAAGGTAGAAATAATACATAATTTCAAAAAAAGTAAGAAATGACTAGTTGATAAATTATATATTGTCCTCTTAGAAATAGTTGTTCAAGTTACAAAGGTAAAGCATACAAAGTGGACATTTAAACAGTGAGGCTGCGAACAGTTCTGTTCAATTATCCAACAAAAGCTTAGTAATATGGTTATCAATCCTACACACTTAAACATACATGCGTTTATATCCTTTAGAGCACTTTCTTTTCCTCTCTTTTTTACAATAGCAATTACACATTTTGGGTTTTATTACTCCTACATTTCTTATTAATTTTTACAGTAGAGACACAATGTGATATTTATAAATATGATTCTTATTTCACTAATGAGGATAGCCTCAAGTTTCTCCATTTGCCTATGAAGTCCTCAAGATCATCCTTTTTATAGCTGAGTAATAATTCCATTGTACAAAAATACCACATCTTTTTCATCCACTCTGCAATTGATGGGCATCTTGGTTGTTTCCAAGATTTAGCTTTTACAAAGTGTGCTGCTATGAACATGGGTACACATATATCACTGTGATATGACCTTTTTTGCTTTTCTGGGAAAATACTGAGGAAGGGAATAGCTGGATTGAACGGAACTTCCAATCCTAGTCTTTTGAGAATTCTCCATACTGATTTCCATAGTGGTTGCACCAATCTACACTCCCACCAACAGTGAAGCCATGTTTCTTTTTCCTGGCAGCCTTGCCAACATTTGTTATCAGTTGATTTCTTGCTGGCTGCTATTCTTTGTGGAGTGAGATGTAATTTGCATTTCTCGAATGACCAATGATAGTGAGCATTTCTTCATGTATTTATTTGCCATTCATATATTTTCATCTGAGAACTGTGTGTTCATCTCCAATGCCCATTTTTGGAGAGGGTCTTTGAATTGGGGGGGGGCTTGATGTCTTTCAATTCTTTATATATTCTTGATATAAGTCCTTTGTCTGAAGGGTTGCTGGCTAAAATTCATTCCCATTCTGTGGGTGTTCTTTTCACTTTGTTGATGATTTCTTTTGAAATACAGAAACTTTTCAATATTACGAGATCCCAGTTGTTGATTCTTTGAAGTGTTTCCCATGTAGTTGCATTTTGTTCATGAATCTTCTGCCTACCTCTATGTCTCCAGATGGCTGTCTACTTTGTCTTCCAGTAGATTTAGTGTTTCTGTTTTAATATTTAGACCTTTGATCCATTTAGACTTTTGTGCATGGTGATAGGCATGGATCTAGTTTCAGTCTTCAGCATGTGGAGAGCCAATTTTTCCAACACCATGTATTAAAGAGGCTATCCTTCTTCCAGTGAACATGTTTAGCCCCTTTGTCGAATATCACATGACTGTCTTTGCAGTTTTGCTTGCATCTTCTAATCTGTTCCATTGATCCTCAGATCTATTTCTTTACCAGTACCATGCTGATTTTATCACTGTGGCTTTGTAGTATAGTTTCAAGTCAGGAATTGAGATGCTTCTTGCCTTGCCTTTGTTGCCCAGAATTGCCTATTACTAGGTTACCTATTCTAGGTTTCTTCTGTTTACAAATGAATTTTAGGAGTATTTTTTCTAGATCTGTGAGGTGTGTTAATGGTATTTTCATTAGGATTGCATTAAATCTGTGTAACAGTTTTGGGAGTATGGCCATTTTCTCAATGTTGGTTCTTCTTAGCCAAGAGCAAGGAATATCCTTCCATTTTATAATATCTTCTTCAATATCCTTTTTGGCACAGCATAATTTTCAGCATATAGTTCTTTTACATTTTTAGGTTGATTCGTAAGTATTTCATTTTTTTAGATGCTATTGTGAAAGTGATATTTCCACAATTTCTCTCTCAGTGAGTTTTTTGTTTGTGTAAAAGAATGCTATTGATTTTTGAGCACTGACTTTTGTATCCAGCTACACTGCTGAATTTATTACTTCTAGTAGTCTTTTAATGGAGTTTTATATACAGTATCATGTCATCTGCAAATAGTGAGAGTTTAACTTCTTCCTTCCTCATCTCTATTCCTTTTATTTCTCTCTCTTGTCTGATTGCCCTGGATAGGGTTTCCAGAACTATATTGAATAGGAGTGGTGATAGTGGACATTCTTGTCTTGTTTCTGATTTTAAAGTGAAAGCTTTCAGTTTTGTCCACTTAGTGTAATGTTGGCTCTTGCTTTGTCACACATGGCCTTTATAAGATTGAGGTAGATACTGTATATTCCAGGCTTCTGAAGGGTTTTTATCATGAACGTGTGTAGAACTTTATCAAAAGCTTTTTCTACATCTATTGAGATGACTATGTGGTTTTTGTTTTTGGCTCTGTTGATGTGATGTGTTATATTTATTGATTTGCTATGTTAAACCATCCCTGCATTCCTGGAATGAATCCCACTTGGCCATGATGTATAATCTTCTTGGTGATTTGCTGCATTATATTTCCCAGTATTTTATTGAGAATCTTTGCCTCAGTGTTCATGAGTGAAACTGGCCTACAGTTCTCCTTTTTGGTTGGGTCTTTCTCTGGTTTTAGTGAGACAGTAATACTTGCCTCCAGGAATGATTTAAGGAGGATTGCTTCCTTTTCAATTTCATTGAAGAGTTTAAGGAGTATTAGCATCAAATCTTCCCTAAGTTTCTTGTAGAATTCAGCCATGAATGCATCAGGACCTGGGCTTTTCTTTGTTGGTAAGTTTTTAATTACATTTTCAATTTCAATAGCTCATACTGGATTATTCAAAATTGCTATATCTTCTTGGTTGAGCTTTGGTAGTTTATACGTTTCTAGAAATCTGTCCATTTCCTTTGTGTGAGTAGAGATTTTCAAAGTAGATATTCATAATCTTTTGAATTCCCATGGGATCTGTAGTAAGTACCCCCTTTTCAGTACTTATTGCATGAATTTGGGTTTTTCTCTCTCTTTTTCTTTATAAGGTTGGCTAGAGGTTTGTCAATTTTGTTTATTCTCTCAAAAAACAGCTTTTTGATTCATTAATTCTGTGTAATGTTTTCTTAGCTTCAACTGCATTGATTTCTGTTCTAAACTTTACAATTTCCTTTCTTTTATGAGTTTTGGGTTTAACTTGCTTTTCTTTTTCTAGAAGCTTGAGATTAAGCCCTAGGTTGTTTATTTGTGCTCACTCTGGGTTTTCTTATATGACAATTTATTGCTATATATTTCTCTATTAAGACCACTTTCATTGCATCCCACAGATTACAGTATGTTGCTTCCACATTTTTATTGAATTGTAGCTACTGCTTTATTTCTTCTTTAATTTCACCTGTAGCCCACTGGTGGTTCAAAAGGTTATTATTTAAGTTCCATGTATTTATGCAGGTTTTGCAACTTCTTTTGACATAAATTTCCAATTTCAATGTGCTGTGGTCAGATACTACCCATGGGATAATTTCAACACCTTTGCAGTTACTCAAGAATGTTTTATGGAATAATATATGGTCTATTTTGGAGAATGTCCCATGTGCAGCTGAAAAGAATGCATATTCTGATGTGGTTGGGTGGAATACTCTGTAAACATCTACTAAGTCCAATTGCTCACAGGTATGATTCAGTTCTATTATATCTTTGCTGACTTTTTATCTAGTTGATCTATCTCTTTGTGACTGATAGAATTCTGGCACAGCTGAAAAGATAAGAAGTATGAAATATAAATGATCTTTATTTTAAGAATGTGGGGAGAGACCCCCTGACCCTCCAGGGTCTGGCATTATCTCTGGGGGCTGGCATTCTCTCCATTGGGTACGTGGAGTAGGGGCATACATGTAGCTTAGGTTTGGGGTGGTGGCGTAAGGGGCATTAGTGATGCACAGGTAGCCCATTGGTATTCATTTCGCGCCACAGGTAAATTCCTAGGGGTGGGAAAAGCTGACCTCAAGATAGAGCCCCCTGGTTCCACCTCCCAGCCTCCTCCCAGCTACAGTGTCTGGCCTAGACACTGTAGGGCAAGATTCTTTCAGTGACAATGGGCTGTTAAGATCCCCTGTTATAACTGTGTTCTTGTGTATTTGGTTTTTCATGTCCATTAGTATCTGTCTTATATAGTTGGGTGCTCCTGTATTTGGTGCATATATATTTATACTTCTTAGATCTTCCTCTTGAATTTTTCCACTAATGAGTAGGTAGTGACTTTCTTAATCTTTTTAATCATTTTATGTTTGAAGTTCATGTTATCTGCAAATAGAATAGTTATCCTTGCTTTTTTTGTGTG
Source organism: Cavia porcellus (assembly GCF_034190915.1). Lineage (NCBI taxonomy): Eukaryota > Metazoa > Chordata > Mammalia > Rodentia > Caviidae > Cavia > Cavia porcellus. The sequence goes on along the minus strand of NW_026947484.1, from coordinate 135,757,104 downwards.
TGTTCCTGTTGCATGGAATACTGTTTTCCATCCTTTGACTTTTAATCTATGAGATTCCTTTTGGGTCAGATGTGTTTCTTGTATACAGCATATTGTGGGATTCTATTTCTTGATCCATTCTGTCAACCTATTTCTTTTGATAGGTGAATTGAAGCCATTTACATTTATGGATGTCACTGATATGTACTGGCTCAACTTTGCCATATTATGTTCCAGTTGTTTGCTTCCTGCTTTTCCCCCTTGTTTAATTGTTTGTCCTAGTGGTTTCTTTCTGCTGTTGTTCTGGAGATTATGATCATTTTTATCTCTACTTAATATGTCTTTCAATACTCTTTCTAGGGTTGGTTTGGTGGACATGAATTTCTTCAGTTGTTCTTTGTCATGGAAGTATCTTGTTTTTCCATTAAATTTGAATGAAAGTTTTCCTGGGTACATCAGTCTGGGTTGAAAGTTGTTTGCTTCCGGGCCTTGAAGTACCTCAATCCAAGCTGGTTTTGACTTGAAGGTTTGTGCTGAAAAGTCTGTTGTGATTCTAATGGACTTTCCTTGATAGGTGAGTTGTGTCTTTTCTCTAACAGCTTTTAGTATTCTGTTTTTACGTTGTATATCTGAGATCTTATTATATGTCTGGGTATAGATTTATGTTGATTGTGATTGTTTGGCATTCTACATGCCTTGCTTATCTGAATATCAGATTTTTGCCCCCATGTTTGGGAAATTTTCTGCTATTATTTTTGTGAATATTTTAGTTATGCCATTTGCACTGACTCCCGCATCTTCATTAATGCCTATTAATCTTATATTGTTGCTCTTGGCATTATCTTGAAGCTGCTGATTGTCATTTCATGCTGCTTTGTTATTTTTAAAACTTCTATCATTTCATGATCACTAATTGTGATCCTGTCTGTCCTCAGTGTCCAAAATCCTATCCTCAGCTTCATGTAAACAGCTCTGCCAACTCTGAATCGAATTTTTTTGTTTCTGGATGTCTCTTTGAGTTTGTTTCATGAATTCTGCTTGTTTTCTATATTGTTCATTCAAGGTTTCAATCAGTTTCTCATGCTCCTGTACTTTTGTCTCTATTTCTTCTTTAGCTGAGTGCACCATTTTTTGAAGTTCCAATGACCTCACTCTTGAGAAAGTTCAAATTACTGCCTACAGCATCATTCAGACATTCTACACGCTAGTTTCTCCAAATTCCTAGAGCCTCTGCTGCCCTTTGAGCTTCAGTCTCATAGCTTCAGTCATGATGTACTCTCAGGGACACATGGCTCAGTTTCCACGGCTTTCTGGAATCTGGTGGAGGTCTTTCTGACCTGCAACTCCTACATTCCGCATGTCTTTGAAATCAGAATCACATGGATAAAGTAGATCTTTCACTAGGTTCAGCAGTATCTAAGCCTTTTTATACTATGACCACAGTGGTAGCCAAGTGCCTAGATGGCTGAGCATTATGAAAACAATTCAAGCAATCCTGGCCCTTTTTGAGCACAGTGACTGGACTTCTTTTTCAAATGAAAACTTTGTGCCTTTGTATCTTTAAGCCTGTGACATGTGGAGTCTTACTAATTACTCACAAGCTGTCAAAGTATCTTTCCTATTGGTCTTATGTAAAGCAGTTGGCTTCTTTATAAATGCTATTCTTCTTAGCGACCAAGTAATCCTTGGCTAAAACACTATAGTTCTTGACATTATAGTAGCTTCCTTTCTGGTGAAACTCAAGACTTTTAAAATCATTCAGTTGTGCCATTTGCACTTGATTCTCAGTTAGGACTGGCTGAAAGTATCCATGCCACAGTCTCAACATTAGGCTGGCCTGAAATTTCCTCTGCCAGATTAATGCATCTGTCACCTTTAGTTTCAGTCCCTCTTAGTCTCGTTACTTGGCAAAATATAGGTGTATTTCCAGCCTAAGAATAACACATGGCCTGGAGTCCAAATGTCAGTAGTGTTCTTTTTCTTAGCTAACACCCTTTGAACCTGGTCTACATATTTCTATCAGCATTCTGGTCCTCTGAACTCTCACCAGAATCTTTGAGCAAGCCTGGTTTACAGAATTCTAGGGTTTCTGTAGCTACCATCTTTAAAACTTCTCAAACTCCTTCCATGAACCAGTCCCAAAGACTCCAAGCCACATAGTCAGATAGCATTACAGCAATGTTTTTACTTCTCTAGTTACAAAATCTGTCTCAGTCATTTTCCTTGTTACTGAGACAAAATACCTGACACCTACAATTTAAAAAAGAAGAAGTTTATTTTGGACAATATTTTTAGTCCATAGTTGCTGACTCTAAGGAAGGACAATATAGCAGTGGGGAAGAAGGGAAAACAACTCATGTCACTGTGACTAGGAAGCAAAGAAGGAAGAAGAGGATCCCAGGAGGGAGATACTAGCTCAAGCTAGTGGAAGACCCCTACTTTATCCAGGTGATGCTGGTTTCAAAGACATGTAGAATGTAAGATTTCAGGTCAAGGAGACTTCGACCCACATTCCAGAAGGCCACAGAGGCCAGGCTATGTGTTCCTGAAAGGACACCATGATTGAAGCTATGAGAGTAAAACTGAAAGGGAAGTGGAGTCCCCAGGAATTTGGAGAATCCAGGAACACATTCACTGAGGGAGGCCATGGGTAATATTTTAAGTTTGCCAAAGTGATGCCTTACAGCTGTGGCAGGCAGAGTTTTAGCAGTGGTGCTGCTCAAGTTTAGAGTTTGCCCTTAAGACAGGATTTAAAGTTTATCCTACTGGATTTTGGTATTACATTCATTCCATTGCTTTCTATATACCCATTTCTCCTTTTTGGTAAAGGAAGCTTTAATCCATGCCATTGTATGTTGGAAGTGTCAGTTTTTAAAAGATTTTTACATGGATTCAAATCTAATAGTTGCCTTAAAATTCAGAGGAGACATTGGGCTTTGATTTTTTTAATAATACTATAATGTTTAAGGCTTTGGCAATTCTTAGAGATAGAATAAATGCATTTTTCATGAAAAGATGCACATAATTCTTTGTGGGGCCCAGGGATAGAATGTCATTGTTTGAATTTAGATGTCTCAGTTTCACGAACTCGTGGTTGGAGGGATTTTGCAAGAGGATTGAACCATAAAAGAGGACTGGACTACCTTGCTGTTAGGAAGTAAGGCCTGGTTGTGGGAGGCATGTCACTGGAAGGCTGTATCTCCCTCCCTGGCTCCTTTCTTCTATAATTCCTTATCACCATGGGGTGAACACCTTTATCTGGTCCTTTTGCAATGCCATTTCTGTGTATAAGCCAGAAAAACCTGAACTGAAACCCTTGAATATGAGCCAAAATAAACCTTTCTTCTTTTGAGTTTTGGGTGCCAGGTATTTTGTCCCAGCAATCATTAAGTCAATCATTAAGTCAGGGCCCATTACAAAGAACTTATAAGCACTCAATCCATGTTTTATAATCCCCTCCTTCTTCCTCAGGAAGGGAGCAGAGCATCTTACCTGGAAAGAGCAAGTGGTTTATTCAATGAGTTACTGTCCCATTAAGCATGTGTTTGCTCCCAGGTTAATGACCCATACAATTAAGGCCTGCAGTCTGCATAGTGACAAGTAGGAAAGAGATGCCCACAGGGCTTGCACAGAACCAGGCATGAGAAAACAGAATCAAGTTCAGAACTAAGACTTATTGCACTTAATACTCCCCTTGCCACTATACACCATAGAGATTGCCACATGTAATATACTTATGAACAGAAAACAGCCTTTCTTGTCCTCACTGCCAGGAATTTTCTTGTAGTATCTATCTTTGCTTTGCAATCCTAAACCAATTCTACCACAGGGAGACGCAGCGCACCCTATGCACAACAGAACAGGAAAACACTTATTTTGCTGAGTTCCTGCAGGTAGCTTGCCTACCTTAAAAGGTATGATACAATGAATTGGGAAGAATTGCAACATCTAAACAATACAGATACACTGTAGACATTTTACATGTGTACTGTTAATTTGTCCAATTACAAGAAAATATATGTTCTGATTATCTCTGTTTGCTGTGTCCATACTTCAGGATATCAAATCCCTTTCAACCAGCTAGGTAGGGTCTGTGCTGCTTGACTTCCACTTGGTGAGCTTCTGAATCCATTGGCTCAGTCATGTAACAAATCTTTTCTGAGCACCTATTGCTTGTCTGGCTCATGGACAGCTTCTGGGCCCTCATGTTCCCTACAGGAGACAGATCTCAGATCAATCTTTGCAAGAAAAATTAGCTAGTTTGTAATAGGAACAGACATAACCACAGCAGCAGAGCAGAGTTCAAAGTCACAACTGAGGCTAATTAACCAAAGTAGTGCTTGCCATTGTATAATAGATTTAAGTTTCACCTGCAGGTTGGGCCCTTTGCTGTACTCAGACCAATGTGTAACAGAACATTTACCAATTAAGTAAGCCAATGTCTCCAGTGTATTTCATTACTTCCAGAGAAGTCCCCAGCAGATGCTTCAAGGGCCCTAACCATGTGCTATCTGGACTGGTGGAGGAAGCTATTTTTCAGGCCTTCTTGGCTGTGGTCTGGAGACTTCAGGATAGTGAAGGCTCTAAATAACAGTGAGTACGGCTGGCTTGCCCAAAATGCTACTCTTTCAGTAATTTATTCACTTATTTGTATAATAAGTATTCATGAAATGCTTGTTGCATCCCATTCAGTGCTCTGGGGATCAGGGGCTGAAAGAGAGCAAAAATCACTGCTCTCTGGAGGTTTTGTCTCACTGTAACTAATAAGACAATAAATAAGATTAGGGTTGTTTTTTTCCTGTTCCTCATGACTGACATATTTCATCTTCATCACCATTACGGAAGATAGGCATTATTATTAACCTCACCTTAGAAACAAGGAAACTGAGGCACAAAAAAGCTAAGTAGCGTCCCCAAGATCACCAGGTAAGAAATGAAAAAGTGATGGGATTGAACCTATGTAATACAGAACCCAGGATTTTAACAGTTACATTCTACCACAAAATGAATCAATTAAATGTTTTGTTACAAGGTGAATAGTTTAGTAGAAGAAACAGAGAAGCAGGTTAGAGAATTCTGGATGTGACAGGTGAGAGGGTAATTTGTATTTTTATTTACATGGGTCAGGAAAATCCCATCTACTAAACAGGCAATTGATCAAAGACCCAAAGTGGTAAAGGCCATGGAAACATCTGAAAGAAGAGCACTCCAAGAGTGCATGGCAAGGGCAAAGGCCTGCAGGGAGAGCCCGCATGCAGCATTTCAGGAGCTGGAGCAGAGGAAGAAGGAAAGAAGAATGACCTGAGATCAGAAAGGTTGATGGGATTGAGAAGTCATAGAATAAAGAGCCCTGGAGGACTCTGATGATGAGGACGTGAGATGTCTCTGCGTGAAATGGGAAACTGCTAGACATGAAGATTTTCATCAAATATTTCTAATCTTATTTCTTTTGTCTACACAACAGGGTTGCCTTTCCTTACCCCATGAAAGACATGCAATTTGCGAGAAAATAGGAGAGGTAATAAGGCAATATGGTCATTAAGGGAGAAGATTTAAGAACTTTGTGCAAAATTTCCTGTCTTTGTCTCTCTTTCAATTACTGACAGCCCAGCCCAAGGTCAACCAATGAGTGGCTGCAGAGAGCCAAGCTTTCCCCCAGCCTCCACTGGACATAGAGTTTGAGAAATAGACTTCCCAGGATTAAGCCACTGAGATTTTGGTGTTTCTTGGTACTTCAGCATAACATAGCGCAAACTGGATGATGCCAAACTGGCTGGGGTTTGGGAAGGAGAGTTATAGGAAAATCATTCGGAGGAAATTAGTATTCAGACCAGACTGAAAAAAGACAAGATACAAGAAACAGAGAGAGCATTTAAGGGACTATTGCTCTAACCTAGGTCTGAGATAAAGATGGTATCTATTGAATCATTGGTAACACTGGCGGTAATAAAAAGTGATCACATTCTAGATACATGAAGAGAAGCCCCCGGGAACTTCAAGTGAATTGGTTAAAGAGTGGAAAAATAGAGTCAAATATTACCCCAATGTTTTAGGTGTGGGCAATCAGAAGAGTGAAAAAGCGTTCAACCTTGAGTCTCCCCTCCAGCAAACACACACACACACACACACACACACACATATTTTAGAAACAGAACTCTGTTTTTCATTTGGCAAGCAAAATGCCTGAAATGTCATCATTAAAAAGTTATTCATTTTAAATAAGTATTGCCCTTTTCAGGAAGCTTGTTTCAAACTGAAAAGATCCAGTACAAAAGAATTAGCTTATTGTGAATCGATTTATTTTAGCAATTTGCAATTATAGGAACTTTTAAATCATCTTATACAAGCCTCATGTTTGACTTGGAGAAACTGAGGTCCAGAGAAGCATATGGTGTTATCTGAGCTCACATAGAAACAGGAGTTGAACTGAGATCCAAAGATTCTTGACTCCTGGCGCAATGCTTTCCCTCTGACCCCAAACCTAGCATGACCTTAGAGGGTACAGGTAGGGCGAGCAGTCAACATTTAAAAGGAGGCATTTAATATCTTCTTTGCCATCTTGTGTGGAATAATCCTTTCTTCGCTCTATTCTGTTTGGTGTTTCCCTACCCCGCTAGCTTTGTGCCATTCTTATTGCAAAGCATTTTTGAGCTGCTCCACATAGGTCAGGCACAGCTAAAAACAGACAGAACCAACACGCCTCTTTGTATCCTAGCACACTGTATCCTAGCACACCAACTAGAGCTGTTTGTATTACGCATTTCAATATCATACTTTAAATTTGCAAAGTTCTCAATGATAGTTTTTATTGGATTTTTATTATAAGTTGTACCTTTTAAAGCAGCTGTTTGAAATTGTTAATGTTGGAACCATTCTGATGTTTTGCAAATCTTGGACAATGTCCACTTTTGGTAACTTTTGTCATAGATCTGTTCTAGTGTCTAAGGAAGCCAAGTCATTTTTTGGTCTTTGAGTTTTTTTGGTACTGAGGACTAAACTAGAACCTTTATAGTGAGTTGCATTCCCAGCCATTACCCACCCCTCCCTTTTTTTTTTTTTTTTTTTTTTTTGTTTTTTTTTTTTGTTTTGGAGAAAGGGTTTCACTAAGTCACCAAATTGTCCAAGCTGGGCTTGTAACTCGTGATTCTTCTTCCTCAGCTTCTTAAGGTGCTGGAATTACAGGCATGTACCATCTCACACTGGTCAAAGTATATTTTTAGGTAGTGATCAGAAATTCCCAGGAGTGGCAGAAAATTGCAAAACAGAAGGATATTTAGACCTGAATCTCTTCTGCTAAGAAAAAGGCAAAGAAGAGCTTTGAAGAGAAAAATCCTGCCACAGCCCTAGAGATCATACAGCAACCCTCATAGCCTTCAGCAGTCAGAGGGACAGCTTGCAATGTTTATCAGGCCCCAGTGTCTGAAAAATGTGTAGAATAAACTGAAATTATGTTAACTTTTCTTTCTGAAGTTTAAGCAAATATCTGCATTATATAAAAATGCCGAAAAGTATATCAAAGTCTATAAAAATGTTAACAAAGACAGGGTGTTTCCAATGAATTTGCTTTCATTGGAAAAGAAATGTCCCCATAAAAAAGCATGCTCTGTGCCTCATTCCTCTGTTGAGAGATTTGCAAATATTGCCCTTGATGTGCTGGTAAACCTCTCTCTCTTCCAAAGCAAACCAATTTTGTCTTTCCCTATCCACGTGCAAGGAGTGGGAAAAGATTGTTAAGGCCACACTTGGAACAATGTGACTCTGCCTGAGCACTGTTCCTGTTTCATATATTAACTTCATTCTAAATTTCACTAATGACAATGCCATATGTGCTGTATTGTTTTTACCTCCATTTTTACCTTTACTCTACCCTAACAGATCCCAGCTGTTATTAAAGAACAGTTTAAGTGCTGTTACAACAAAGATTTCTCTCTAACGAATGATCTAAACAATGGTCTGTTTTTGGAATAATTTTACTCAATTCAGCTTAATGACTATTTTTGAAGACACAGTCTACCAAGTGCTGTACTCAGCTCTGCTGATGCAGAGATGGAAAAAGCTGAATATCCATCTCAGCTCAGTATTTGAAAGGACAAAATTCCAACACAACCAAAACGCTGTGGTTATCCTTTGAACTTTATTCTGATGGGACCTAATATAGGATTCCAAGTGGGGGCTGGTGGTTGACACTATAGAATTTTTAGTTTATTATTATTATTATTATTATTATTATTATTATTATTACTTGTCTTTATGCAGCCTTTTGTCAGGGGCCAATGGTTCCGAGCAGGAAGATAGGAGTGTTTCACCTCCAGCCATTCCTCCCTTGAAAAGCACAGGTTTTCTCATCTCCTTAATCTGCCAGCCAAGTATGCCAGACAGTATGACACTGGCATTCACATCATGCAACTTCATTGGGATGTATCGGCCTCAAGTCCACACGAGATACAGAGTTCAAATCCTCACCCTGCTTTGGTAGCAAAAAGGCTGTTTATTTTTTCTCTGTCTCATGGGGCTGCATCACTCACTGGAGCTTTCTTCACAGGCCTCTTCTACAGGCATTTTTTCCTTCACCACAAAATATTTTTCGTTTTTTAAAAAAGTCAACTTGTTGCTCCAAGTGTTTGGTATCTGGCCCTGGACCCAGAACTTAATATAAGTGGTGAAATTGAAATGTGTTTCTGAGCTTTGAGGTTTCAAAATGGTTGCCCTTTCCAAACCAGGGTGGGCTTTCTGCAAAATTGTCAAATTGGCAAAGTCTACATATACCCCAGGGTGTGGGGTTGTGGGGCTGTTCTCCTATCTTCTTGAACAGAAGTAAATTTGTAGGTAAAATCAAATAATGACCCCTTACTGAGTATTAGTGTGTCCACAAACAGCCTGAAGTACTTTATCTTGCCTGCATTATCTTGATTAAACCTCCCAACATTTCCATATGCAACCTTACCTAGGATCTTTCTTCTCTGAGCGATGTGGTGCTCACAGAAGTTAAGTAACTTAGCCAAGTTACAGTTTCATAGAAGACTGTGAAGCAAGAGTGGTGTCTGAAGGAGACTGGACTCAAGCCTTGGATAAAGCAACAGACCCACAGTTTCCCCTGACACACATGTCTTACAGCTTTCTATTAAATTAAACTGCAGCACATTCTTCAGACCACATGGCACAGAGACATGTTGTTTATTTTAGAGAAAAAGAAAAATTCTTGAAAAAGTATGCAAGTGAGCCTCAACCAAGTTATTCGGAGTGCTCCTATCACATCATAAAACCCCAGGACTTGCTTCTTCCTGGTCCAGGGACTTGAGCTCCTTTTTGGAGACGCTGCTGTCGAGGGCAGGCAAGGCATACACCTGTTCAGTGGGACCCAAGAAGCCTGTCTGTCAGGAAAATGTCTTTCTCTAATGCACTTCCTTCTTAATTAAAATAGCATTTTGAAAGTAAAATTATACAGTGTGTAGAATAAACAGTACAACAATAGCTGTGATTAATCTGTCACAGATTGTATAATGTGATGCTAATAGGAAAAAATAAATTCCTGCTGAAGATCAAAGTCATCTCTGCACGTGGAGAACTTTTAAAATTAGAATGCCAATAAATGCATCTCTGTCTTGAGAGAAAAAAAGTGCTTTAGGCTTGCAGAGTAAAGGAGATAAAACAGCCCGAGGACATCCTGCAGCACAGAGGACCTGGGAGTGAAGAAGAGGAGCATCTGGAACCCTCTTTCCTTAACCTTGGTCAGTTAAATTCCCTCAGTCTGCCCACTACTGATACAGTGACATGTAGCTCAGCTTATGACAAGACACATATACATGAGATGAGTGTGGTATATGCAGGGGTACAAGGGAAGAAGACATGCACCGAAATCTGTGTGCATAACCCCTTGAGTAGACCCTCTCAGACCTCATATGCAGGTATAATTTTAGTTTAAAGGTGTTGTACTCAGAAAGCATAGGAAATAAAAGAAGAAAGTATGACCATATTAAGGAATAAATATGACTATACTCACTTTACTAACACCCAAAGAAAGGGAAAAAGAGTACTGAGAGGCATCCATGTAAACATACAGGAAAGCAATGAGTAAGAATACATTATCTACTGTACACAGGTATGGTGCTGGGTTCTGGGGCTGCCGTGGCTCTATCATGCCACAGAGGAGCTTGTCAGTGTTTGGGGAAGAGACAGGACAAACTAGCACATGAACCATTATAAATGTGTGAGTATTGAGGGGGTCCAACCAGACGAATGAAGAGACCCGAGAGGAGGAGGATCCCTCACCTAGACATAGGAAGTCAGGCCATCTTCTAACATCACTTCTGCACAGAGGCCTCAAAAGTAAAGGATTGGTTTAATGAAACAGAACCAGAATACAGCAAAGGTCCCCAGGAAGAAGATGGAGCATTTGTAAAAGGCCCAGAGAATAACAAGCTTAATCTTAGAAGTCTAGACAGTTCTTCCATGGACAATCTTAAAACCTAGTGAAATGCTCTAGGGCCCTGCCCCTTGGCCCTGTGTTTCCCCATCTGTCTCCTTCATTCAATTTTTAAGTTAGGTCTTCCATCTTTTGAGTAAAATACCTTAAAAGAACCAAAGGACTTCAGTAAATCTGGCCTCAAGGCCAGTAGGTGTCCCTCGCCATTTCCTGGTGAGGCTTCAAGGTGACTGAGGTTGCCAATGGGAAGGCAATTTTTGCCAAATCCAAACTTTGACTGAAAGAGAAGTCTTGCTCAAGCCCTGCCTCATTTATAAGCATTGTCTGCAGGGATGATGATGATGATGCACATTTCCCGTCTTTCCATCAAGTCCACACAGGACCACACCTCCAGTACCTTAAAGAGATCATAGGAATCCTCACTGGTCCCAAACTTTTGCTTCCTGAATAGGGAGACAGCTTGGGACTAAGACTACAAAAACATGCCAAAGCCATTGTGGAATTAATTTAGCCAGTACCCCTGAGAAACAGAGTCTTCTCAGCTTCTGCCACACTGACAAACCCAGATTGGAGAGACCTGACACCTGGCTTAATAGACTTTTCCCAAATATTCATCCATAAAGTATGGTACTGAAGGTATGGGCTCCACAGACCTACAGAGTAGTTAGTTATTTGCTAGTCATTTTCAAACTGGTTATTTAAAATCTGTGAGCTTCAATTTATTCTTTCATATAATACTTATTTATTGAGATCCTATTGTATTCCAGATGTTATGGTGGGTACTAGGAGTTTAAAGTTCCTAAGGAATTTACAGTTTAATGGATACAGCAGCCTATTGCATGTGAATGCAATGTCATAGGAGATGCATATATATTCTTTTGCTTTTTTTAGAATATGATCTCCTTCCATTCTACCAGAAACATGCACTTTCCATAGTGTACTTCTAGGATTATTGCAGTTGAAATGAAAGGCAAGAGCCAATATTCACTTTCCACATATAGAATTGAATTTCTGAATCCAGAACATGACGTTGACTTTCAAAGTCCATCATTCTCAAGGTAGAAAAGAAAAGAGTTTTCTGAATTCCTTAAGGTCCCATAAAATATTAAGAACTACACTTGGAAGACTTGACCATGAGTCTTACCACAAGCCTAGAGTAGAAAGAGCCAAAGATGCAACTTAGTGAAGAGGTACTCTAACTAAGGAGAGTAGGGAAAATACTCATTTTTTCCCCCAGAGACCAGAATAGGAAAGGAAGTTTATGGGCTAGGAATGGTAATCGTCTCCTGGGGTCCTTGTTCCCTTACTCTTTGGCTTACACTTCTTGGTAGAAAACAATGTTCTCGACATAAACAAGTATTAAGGAACCAGAAATTCTGGAGCTAGTCCTCTGTTCCCCTGAGTTCAGGCCTCTAGAAGATGCCCCACAGCTGGTTTTGCACTAGCAAGGCAGAGGAGTAAGAGTATGTCTTGTGCAGGAGTTAAGTCCTCAGCAGAGACTCTGAGACAATACCACTGTTCCTTTGAGCCCGTGTGAAATGTAAAGACACTGCTCACCTTGACATCACTCCTGACCTCCCCACTGCATTTCACGTATGCTCTTCAGTATCACAGATAACCCACAACATCCCAAACGCAAGCCCTCTAATTTCTAGCCTGCCCATAAGCTTCATCTCCATCTTCTCATCTCCATAGGTAGTGTTAGCCTTCACCTAAAATCAGGAATGCAGGGAACATCCAGTAGACCCCCCTTCTCTCCCTCTGTGCTCCCATCCAACCATTCCCTACATCCTAAAGAGCATGGCCCCTAAATTTATTGTGACTGTGTCTCTGCATGCTTAACTCCCAAGCACCTGGCTCAAGCTACACCATTACTGGTCACTTTCACTGCCACTGCAGGCCCAGACAGCTTCTCAGTATTTGGTCTGATCCTACGCTCCATAATCCAGTCTCTTCTTGACTTTATCTGTGACTGCTCCAACTTTGTCTCCTGACATTTGAGGTGCTATCATTTAAAAATACTTATTCAGTTTGTGCTCTGAGCAATATAGGTGGTATTTAGAAAGTACCAGATCTTGACTTCAGGGAAAGCTCCCCCACCCCAAAATGTCATCAAAAATTCTAAGAGATATGTGTCAACAAAAGAGGATTGCAAAAGCTGAGACAAACTAAGAGGTGGGAGGAAAGTGAGACATTTTTAAGATATTGGAGACACTATTTAGACCCTGAGATCCTAGCACCACTCATGCAATGAACATAAAATAATTCTGCAGGTCAGGGCTACAGCAAAATAAAGCAGCTAGGAAGAGGACTAAGGCACTATGAAGGACTAGGTGACCCTGGGCCTAGTAAGTCCCTTTAAAGAATGCAAACTTACATTAAAGACAATTACATCAGAGACAACAGCACAGTCTCTGAAGCTCCGCACTGGTCAAATTCTTCCTTCCCTGACCTTCTACATCTTCCCCTACAGATTTCTTACCAATGTGTATGTCAGCTTCCCCACTGGTTAGTAGGTTCTTATATGGCAAGAACCATTTCTTCCTGATCTTTGTTTCCTTGTTTTTAACATACGTTCTCTCCCAGAACCCAGATTTTACTAAATGCATTAAACTGAATCTCTGGGGTGGTAGCTCAGAGTCACCCAAGATGTGACAGAGCCCATCTACTCCACACCCCACCATAGGAGCATTATGAAATTTCAAAGCTTCTGGCTGTCGTGATGTCATAGAACGTTAACTGTCACCACAGCCAGGATGTTCTGCACAGTACTGACACAGACCTATATTACCAATGATAATTATTATGGCTCAGAGAAAACAGATCTTTTCCACCAAATCACACTACTTTGGTGGGTAAATGAGATGGATGATTAAAGCTTGCCAGGTCCAAAATGGTGGCTTTACTGGGCTATAGTGCCTCCCCAAGAAAAAAGCTGAACTGTCCTGTCCTTGGCCCATGTGTATTGCTTGACCTGTGCCACTGATGAGACCATGGGGTGATTCATGGCTGAGTCAAGAGCAAGGGGATGAAAGTCAGGGGTGACAGGATACATGGCCCCTGTTAGTGCCCATATATGAGTGGGCTAGACAAGTATGCCATGGTGAGTGGGCTAGACAAGGACTAAGGAACATCTTGCACATAATGGACATTCGAAATTCTGATGACTGAGGGCATGAGCATGAGAGGTCAGAGTCGAAGATCTGGCTAGAATCAGCAAAATAGAATGGAATACCTGACAGACTGAGTGTGGAAGAGTTGTGGAAAGGCCCAGGCCTGAGGCAGGCAGGGGAATCAGAGAAGAGACAGTAACTCAGGACACCACGGCCACAGAAGCTTAGGAAGGAAAGTGCTCAATGTAGGAGGTCATCAGGACAGAAATCCTAGGAAAGTCAGCAGAACTTGGCTGAAAGGAGAAAGAGAAGGATATATGTTGTGCAGTGAGCTTCTCCACATAGGTTCAGATCTCTACCCTGCTGTGTGTGATGTGACTTACTCTGAAAGCTTCCGCTTCCTGACCTCCACATGAAGAGTATTAACTGACAGGACTCACAAAAGTGCTTTACCTCCGGTTGGAAATAAGAAAGGTCCCTGTTACAATTGTTTGGTGGTTATAGTAATTGCAAATGATAACATTTAAGAAGAATACATTAGTGTGGGGTGGAAGGGGTGAAGAGGAAGATGCAAACCTGACTGCAGGAAGGTAAGCAGAGTCAAAGAAATGATGGGTATAGATCTCTTTGCTGAATAATTAGATAATGAAATGAAGTTGAAAAATCCAGTGATTGAGCCAGTGGTGTCTTTAAGAGAAAAAAGGCAAAGGAAGGTTGGCAAACAAAAGAGAGGGGCTGGTAGAGATGGGGAAAATTAGCCAACCTGAGGGGGAGGGTAAAAGCTGGGAGCAGGTCTAACCTTGGATAAGGGTGCACTACACAGGATAAGGGAGCCCTGCCTGCCTCTGCTCCACCACCAGCCTCCTCCTATAAAATGAGGTTGTCAGGTCTTTAGGAAGCAAAGCAAAAGAACCGTAGAAGTCTGGAAGACCAAGTTCTGATGCTGACACAGGCCACTTGTACCTGGCTCAGCTTTGTCCTTGCTAAGCCCTTGTTTCCCAATCCATAAATAAAGTGGCTAGACTCATCCTGTGTGACTCTGTAGACACATCATCTCATTAAGGACTCTGCAGTATTTTTGCTTCTGAAGTTCCTCTTCATGTTCACTAGAAGGAAAAGGGGAGAAGAAATCTGAGTTGAAGCTATCACTTCCTCCACAACTGGGACAATATTTCTGTTTCACACATAAAGTTAGCAAATCCAACAATTCCATCCTTACTGGCAGATCTCTGATGAGCCTGCTGGTGTTTTAAATAGCATGTGCACTTTGTCCTGGTGCTGGAAAGAGGTGAGGGAGCAGCAGGAGGGCCGTGCTGGGCTAAGTAATGCTGTTGATGAGCCACTGGATGGCTGCAGGCTTCTGCATCCTCAGAAATAACAACAATTACTATACACGCCACAATCTGTCATCCAAGTCAGCAAATGCATCAGCTGCTGGTTATTTTGATACCCTGAATGAAAAGCTCTTTCGAGCAAATGTAGTGCAATGAAACATTCTTATCCTCTGCTTGTCTGTACCATTTCTTCTTGCCATTGCTCTCTCTACTGTTTTCATTCTTATAAATAAAGCTGCTCCAGTCCTATGACCCTTTTGTAAATGAGCCAGGAGAAAGAGTTCTGTTTGAGTTCTTCATGAAAGTGGAAAAGACCAAAGTAAAGGCACCCAGTTATGGTCTCTGGGCCCTCGCTGGCCTGATATGGAATCTTATGGCAGCCAATTCAATATGAATGGGTTTTCTGACAGTCACAAATGACAGTGACCATCAGCGGATTTCTGGATTGCCACTATGAGCCAGATTCTAGGGAAGGACCTGGGAGACTGTGATATGCATGGTCAGAGTCTTATAATCAAGCCATCACCGGAATACAATTCTCTGACAATAGGTACCATACCCCACAGTACTCTACATAAAGTAGGCTCTCAACATATAATCTTTGAAGTTTTTGTTTCTTACTCCAATTTACTCAAGACATTTCAAATTTAGAGACAGAAACAGATCTAGTTAAGAATGGAAAGGAACTCTTATTAAACCAACATGTGCCATAAGAATATGATCAACAGTTTGGGGGTGGGGCATGTAGACTTAGATTCTGCTTACTTCATTTTTAAATTCCCCTTTTACATACCACATGAAAAAGAACCACAAATGCCTCAAATCCTTTTGTCCTTCTGGGTGACGCCACAAGGACACAGAAAAAAGCCCTGTATTTAACAGCCAAATTCTGTTCTTTTTTATTTTATTTTATTTATTTTTGTCTTTTTTGAGACAGGGTCTCACTATGCAGTTCAGGCTGCTCTTGAGCTCACTTTGTAGCCCAGACTCATCTCAAACTCGTCTCTCTGCCTCAGTCTCCCATGTGCAAAGATTACAGGCGTGCACCACCACACCCAACTATTAAATTCTGTTATTCTAAAATTTTTAATTTCATTTCTAAATTCTTAGTCAATCATTATGTAAGGCTAGGAGTTGGGCTTTCATAACAAATTTATTACATGCATGACATGATTGATGAATGAATTTGTGCTATTGTCTGGAAATTCCTTTGTTTAATTGACAGTGATAAATTTCCTAACAGACCACCATTACTATGATGTTACTTTGTAGAACTTTACTTTTTTTATGGGGTCCCCTAGCCTCTTGCCCTCAGATCTAAATTGTGTACATTTGTCTACCTGTTTCTGAAAAAATCTAGATGTAGACTTAGGAAAGCTAAAGCTGACCAGGGCTTTCTTCATACTTAATCCCTCTCAGAGCATGCACAAATGGGATAACTGTAGGTACAAGGACAAAGGTAGAAAAGAAGGCAGAGACTGAAGACAAATATGAGTCCAGTATCTGGGCAAGGATTCTTTGCTCAGTTTTTTCTCATGGTGTGTGTGTGTGTGTGTGTGTGTGTGTGTGTGTGTGTGTGTGCGTGTGTGTGTGACATTTATACTTGTAACAGAATTACCATGTCTCACTAAATCACTGCACCAGAGAGGGTGCCCTGAGTTATACTGGCTTCACCAGCAATGAGGATACTCAGTGCTTCACCACCTCTGTTACTCTCCCAAATTTATTCTTCACTGTGGCATTTATGCTGGGTAGAGTTTCAACATGCCTTTCGAAAGGAAAAAGTGAAAGGCATATGGCAAAGTCAATAAGGGGAGGGATGAAGTGTAAATTTTCAAGAACCCTTGAATAGTATCATAATTACTAATGCATATATTTGGTGACAATTCTGAGATATATTTCTACCTTGGTATTTTGGAACTGGAGTGCAAAGAGCTCAGGTCAAAAGGCAGGCCTAAGTCAGGCAAACCCCACCATCAGGCTCTGAATTCACTAAACCCAAGAAATCTTGGTGGCCCACCTGGAAATCCCACTTCAACTAAGATCCACACAGTATAGATAATAAAGAGAGATTTGGGTTGGATCTGAGGCCTCGGACAGAAGACTCACTGATCAGTATGGAATCACAGACACGTTACAAAGTTGAGGAAAGCTGTAAATCCTAAACCCAGAAACACATGCATATCGCACACAGATGCACAAATTCACTTACACTATCAGAGGGATCAGGAACTCAAGGAAGCCCCAGAATCCAAGGTCTTAAATTAAGGCTGGTAGGGGAGGTACAGGCTGTCCTGCTGGTAGTGTCTTCTGGGTTTTAATCCCAGCTGGACTGGCTCCTAGGGGGAACCTTCTATCTGATTCTGATCTGGCAGTCACCATGCTCCCCTGTGTTAAGAAGCCCTGGCATCTTCTCATGGGGCTCCCTCCTTGCTGGTTTAGCTGCCTTTGGAGCAGCTGATGTGCAGGGCACCAAAAGCAACACAGGCATTCTTGGAAGGCACTGGAGGCAGGTAGAGCAAGGAGGGCAGGTCAGGGAGGTAAGGGGAGCCCCAGGCAACCTCTCCTAGCCCCAGTCTGTGGACCAGTCTTGGACTTGGGGCCTTGCCTGGCCCCCTATGCTCAAGAAAATCCCCTTCTGATCTAGGTGCGCTTCTCTTTGACTTCTGTAAGTTTGAAGTTCCTGGCAGGATCTGGCCAGCCCTCTCAGGAACTACTATGCCCAGGACTCCCTACAGTTGGGCTTCTCCTCTGGGCTACTGCAGGTGTGGGACAGGACTGGGGTTGGTTGTGGGAAGGGGAGCAGAGGGGTGGGGTGGGGTCAGGATTTGGAGAGGGTGTGGCTGACTCAGGGGGAGGGGCTAAAACGTTCAAGAAGCCTGTTTCAGCAGCTCGGGCACAGCAGAGAGCGACGGGAGCGGAGGGGAGCGCATCGGTGAGTAAGGCTGCCGGGAGCCCGGCTTCGAGAGGGGGGCAGTGGGCGCCGCAGGCCAGGGTGGATGGGCTCCCTGAAACCGTGTGCATGGATCCTGTTCTGGCGCGAAGTCCGGGAATGGGTACTGGCGATGACCCCTCATGGTGAAACGGAGCCCTGAGAGGAGTGTTTGCAGTGAGGGTCTGGAAGGAGACCCTCGGCAAGAGGCGGGCAAGACTGAAGGAGCATCTCTCTGGTTGCACAATTCCCGGGTCGCCGGATAGCCGGACCTCGGGGGCCAACCCTGGCGCCGGCAGAAGCTGCACTGACTTGCTGGAGAGGACTCGCTCCTGAGCTAGCAGGGGACAGTGCGCAAGTGAGGGAGAGCGAATGTGTGGAGGTAGGGATGCCCGGTCTGCAGGGCTGGCAGAGTGGTGGCTCGCACCGCGGCTGCGAGCACAAGGCTCCAGGGCTGGGCACTGGGCGGACTCCGCAAAGTGCTGCTCTGCCCCTCTTAAAGGCACGAGGCAGCAGGTAGGGCGTGATAACTTGGTGCAGGGAATGCAATACGGGTCTTGGGACTTCTCCGCTTGTCACAAAAGGACTGGGAGTCACAATTCGGCACCGAAGGTGGACACGGGGAGCTCCCCGGCCAAGTGCAGGGGTCCTGTGTAACCAGGACCCCCGCGGAGCCTGCTGGACAAGCATGTCAAGTCGCCAGGGCTCAGACCTGTTATGCTTGTCCCTGGCTTTACATCCAGCTGTCCGTTGCCAGGTGTCGGAGAAGCTGACACAGAGACTTGGGGCAGGTAACGCTGTGGGTCAGGCAGGGAGGCAGCAGCAGAGGGAGAGAGAGGCCCTCGGGAGTTAGGCAGCTGCAGCTCAGAGTGGACGTCGTAAACACGCGGCTTAGCTCCTTTTCCATACCAGGCTCCTGTTTTGAAAAAACTCTCTGAAAGATTCGTGTAAGAGACGTTTACTGCTAGAACTTTCTCTTCTCTTGTGACTTGAGAGGTGAAAAAAGGAGTATGCTTGCTCGGCTGGTTTTACCAAGTTGTTTCAGGCTGGAAGTCCTAACAATTTGAAGGATAATTTATGGGTGTTTCTTGCATTAAAGTGTATTACAGCAAAGCCTTTGGGTGCTGTGGGTATTAAGGAAAACTTAGTGCATGTTCCCAGTTGGAAACCAAAATAGTGCTCTCCTGGGTGTCTCAGCCCCATCTGTCATGTGAGGCCAATAAAAATTCTGGAGAAAAAGCATTTGATTAATTGTCCTGGCTCCATCCTCTGGGCGCACCTATTGCCAGTGCCAGTTTCTGCTTCCTGACCCGTGCATGGCCAGCTGTATTCTGCAGAATCAGGAATGGTAGTAAAGGGCCCACTTTTCTCCACTGCTTTGTGAGGCTTCAAGCTGTCAGACTGCTGGAGGGGACTATTTTCCCTTCTGAAAGCAGTGCATGACTGCTTTGATTCGTATAAGAGACGTTTTGGCCCCTGCCAGCCCTTCTTGCCCAGCGTTTACAAGTTTCTACCAAATGTCTGAAACTTTTCCTCTCTGCATAGTCACAGCAGGAAGGCTAACTTAGACCTGACATACCTAATCCGTTAAATAAGTCAGATGTCCAGCTGGGGAATTTCTGGCAGTGACCTGCAGAATAAATGAATATTCATCTCATTAGGTAGTTAGTTGGAAGGGGATGGAGTTAAAGTAATCTTCAGACATATTCCTCCCTCCCTCTTTCCCTAACATTTTTATTTTAGGTGAAAAAAAGGGGAAACCTTGAAAAGAAAAATGTTAGAAGGTGCTACAAGTGGGAATCAAACTCTGGGGCATAGGACGTATGATGTGACAGAACTGCAGGAGTACCTCAGGGACTTTATAACTAGCTGTTGGACCTACTGTCATCCCTGGGCTGCCATCTTGCCAAAGTGGCCCAAGCCAACAGAGAGTGGCATAAATGGGTCTATCAGTTATCCTACTGTTAGTGGCCCTTTCGCTACTTTTAACTCTTAGCAAGAAATGAGATTGTTACCTTCTTCTATTGCCCACTCCATAACTCCTTTGCCTCAAGGGTCAGTGGGAGCAAAGGATGCAGCTCCTCTCTCCCCATTCTCTTCCAGGAAGAAATCTATACCTAGGCCAGGAAGGGGGCCTCAACTGCTGACATCAGCAAGGAGGGAAGGGCATGGCAGGGCAGGGCTGGAGCCTGAGGGAAGTTTCTCATCATTGCTGAGATTATACTGATGAGAAAATCATACAACTTTACTTTAAATGAGTGTTGAGCATGATGACTGCTCACCCATGCAGTGTGCTGTTGGAGCATGGAGCTGCACATGGGCTGCAAAGAAATTCTCCTTTATGCACAGGCCGCACGGCCAAGGCCCAGGCTCTCAGCAACATTGAAGCCACTCTGAAGATGCGCACATTCTCTGTGCTCTCAAGAAGCAGTGGGAGTTTGGCTGAGAGTTTGCTTAATTAAAAGTCTCTGGATATCTGTGAGCAAACAACCCATCTTTCCAGAACATGTTTCTTGACTGGCACTTCTGTTCTTGCCCAGCTCTTAGGTTTAGCCAGTCCTGAGATATCAGCTCATGGAAGGCCAGTTTCAGAGGACAGTGAATGGACAGTAACATGGGCCCATAAATGAGGATAAGACCCTTTTCCAACCTACTCCAACATAACTGGCTTTCTAAAAGTGGGGAACAGTTGAGATCTTTCCTCCTAGTAGCAGTGAGACTAAGGTTGCCCCTGAAACTAGTATGCAAATAGAGAAATTGGGACTTTGGGGCCATGGACTTTCAGTTGGGTGGGCACAGACATGTAAGTGCTTCTGTTAGAGCTAAGGAAAATACTTTCAACTAAACTTTAAACAAAGTTTAGTTAAGACCTGAAAAAAATAAGAACATAGAGTAGAGGAGATTTTTCTCTTGGTTTATGATGCTTTCATTGTTCTGCTATGGGTGACATTACATGCTTTGAGGCATTTCTATAAAATATTGGCATTACTCTTGACATAGTGGGAATCTGATAAAAAAAAACTTGTGACAATCTCTTGATATTTTTCTTTGTATTTTAAGTAAACTTTCTATGGTGGTTTTCTCTGTTTTGAGAAAGAGGAAAATTAGTTTTATTGACTCTGACAAAGTTACTCTGCTTCTCAAGAAATCTGTAAGACATGGTATGTATGTTCTATTAATATTGTTTCTCAAAGAGGCAATTGACATTTCAGAACAATCCTTGGTTAAGTGTAACCAACCTGCACGGTGCAAAAAATTTAGTATTCTTGCCTCATCTACCAAATGTCAGAAGTTTTGGTGACAGCCAACTATATCCCCATTTTGCAATAAATGTTTGTTTTAAAAAATAATGCAGCTCCCAGTTAAGAATTTCCATGGAAATTATCAATAAAGTCCTTTCTTTCAGGCCTTTCTACTGAATGTCTCCAATACAGGGGTTTCAAAAGTACAGCCTGGGCCATACTCTGAGAGCTGGCTTATCAGACTTGACACCACCATCAGTAGGGAACTCTCCATTGTGGTCTCACTAGGCAATACTTCTGCTTTCTGTGAGTAGAATTTGACTGCAAATGAGCCACATAGGATCCTGCTCTGGCAGCAGGAAGCAGACCACCCCCACCCTGGTGCCGACAGCACTTAACAGAACAGGAGTTCATGTGTATATCAAATTAATACTCAAGTTGCAACAATGAATGAGAACCAATAAGCTGACCAGGCTAGTGGCACTACATCGGAGGGATGACAATTGTAGCACTGGATCTATTCTTCAGTAGAACAGTTCATATTACTCCACCTTTGTCCCCAGGTTTCACTGGGGGACAAAACATAAACCATTTGTTTACTTTCAGTGCAAATGTATAATGGATAATATATTTGTTGGATGTTATAAGAGTACATACTTGCTCCTCACCCCAAGTCATTAAATGTGGGAATTGATGAAGAAAAGTAATTTAAAATTGATGTAGGATTAGGGCTGCCAGATTTTGGAGCTGATTCCCAAAAACGATAGAAAGAAAGAAAGAAAGAGAGAGAGAGAGAGAGAGAGAGAGAAAGAGAGAGAGAGAGAGAGAGAGAGAGAAAGAGAGAGAGAGAGAGAAAGAAAGAAAGAAAGAAAGAAAGAAAGAAAGAAAGAAAGAAAGAAAGAAAGAGAAAAAGGAAGAAAAATGGATGTAGAAGACTTAGGAGATGCTCAAATGAGCTTAGTCTGGTGATGAAATCTGTCAAATGGGACCAACAACAATGCTTTTTGAGTTGCCCAAGAGTTCAGCCAACCTCTTCATATGTGGGAGATCTTTTTTATTAGTTAATATATTAGTCAGAGTCAGACAGCCAGGACTGAAATGCACCACTATGCTAAAGTTTGAGAACAGTCTGTGGTGACTTCTGCAGGTGGATAGCCTACAAGTGGTCAGTGGGAATGAACACTGAGGGTCCTTCCAGAAGCCTGTGGGCAGTCACAACCCAACACTATCCGAATGGATTCCTAGAAACCACAAGGTCTTTGTCATCTGGCACAGGGGCTGATTTTCCTGTTTCCTGTGGCTATGCTTTCAGTAGCAGGGGTTGGTGGTATTTATCACCTCCCTGCTACATGTGGTTCCTAAGTGAGCTAGGGAGGAATGCCTCTTCTGTTGATGTTCTGCCTTTCCCCAGCTTGAGGGAAGGGAGCAGTGCCCCATCTTTGGTCTCTCAACACTGTAGATTATCTTGCTCATTATTCATGAGGTGACCTGTGTTTCTTACTTGCTGAGTCTGGTGAAATCACATCCCATTTTTGGGTATGAGTACACCTAGCTCAGAGGTCAGAAGACTGAGTACTACATCATCATTGTGAATAACCACACATTGAACCTTGGAGATGCCACAGAGCGCAGATTCCCTTTGGACTGTGGTTGTGTGTCCACCAAAATATAAAAACATAAAATTATAAGAAAAAGAGACAGAGAAAAAGAGATGTTGTATTGATTGAATGATGCTAGGTTCCATAAACAGGGGAATGAGGAGAGCACCTCAAGAGATCAAAGACCGAAGGTAGCTCCTGGATGGTTTCCTCCTCTGTATGACAAAGCCAACAGTAGTGCCTATGATAACAAGCTGGCTGTTGTCCACACAGGTAGGATGGTGTAGGTAAAGCACCAGGAGGCCTGGCACAAAAGAGACACAAAACGTGAGCTTCCTTCCCTTGTGATCTTCTTTGGGGACACAGATCTGAGGGGAGTTGCCCCTTCATTTCAGGAAGAACATCTTGCATTTCTTCTGTCTCTGTGTGTAGAAAGCTTTGCTGCACTGAGACAATAAGTCTTTCTGATAACACTGCAGGATTCTCCAGGAATTTACTCACCTGCGTTTTAACCATTTGTAATTAACTTTCTCACTTTGATGACATTTGAGCCAAACATTTAATTTTCTGAATTGTTTGCCTCATAATATCTAGGCAAAAGGAGGTTTGTGGGCATTTGCCTGCAATTTTCTTTTGGAGGCAAACTTGTCTTTAGACTTTTATGTCAGAAATGTTATGCAATGCTTGCTAAATAAGGCATTTCTTGAGAAGGGCCACTTTTACTGGCAGCTTTAGAAGTGTTTTGAAGAAATAAATGAAAATAAAAATGTCTTGGTTTTTGTCCCTACATCACACCCCTTCTATGTCTTAAAGGTTGTAAGTGTCTTAACAAGTTTGCAGAAAAGGAAGGAGGAGGAAGTGAAATGATCTGGTGGCAGGGCACATGTTGCCCAGACCCAGGCCAGGATACTGCTGAACTACCCCAAAGCCCCCGCCCCTAAGAAGGTGCCCACTGTAAAACAGGCTACCAGACCGATCTTCTATCAATAGCACTTTTATTAATATGCTCCTGGGAGACTCGGCACTGTACGAGACTCCTATTAAGTATGAACCTTATCCCAAGGAGCTGTTCAAACTGAAAAATAAACTTGTTTCAGAGGCTCATCAGTTCATATATGCAAGAGAGGCCCCAGATTGGTAAAGACCTTGGAAAATTAGAAGTGATATGCCCCATTGAAAAGGGACAAGCTACCTATTCCTTTGAAGGATTGTACCTCTGGGTTCATTGTAGCCAAATCTAAACCCAAAGTATGGAATCCTTCAGTTTCAAAGCATCCCTATGAATCAAACAAAACCTGTGGAAGTAGGGTTTCTTATAACTTCTTGTGTAGATTAACACTTTTAGAGACATCGTGAGCAACATCAAAACTGAAACTTGCCTTTTTGTAGGGCTTTGTCATCTCCTAGAAGGCAGAGATGTGACCCAGCAGCAGGCCTCCAGGAAGCCTTCTTGGAAGGCTGTTCTACAGGTAGAATGTTACAGAAATCCTGGCACAAAATGATTCAGAAATAGCTTTGGATCCAAGTCCTACCTTCTATTAGTTCTGTGATTACATTATTTAGTCCCAGTATGCCTCAGTTTCTTTACTTGTGAAAGGGAATTGTAAACCTGACTGTAGAAGGCCATCATGAAGAGGAGAGGGAAAAATGCTGGCAAACTCTTATTACAGAGTCAGGAGGTGGAAAATGCCCAGAAAGTCCAGCTCTGTTTTCCTAATTCTAGGGTGGGCAGGTGAGCCAGAGGCCTGAATTAAGGGCCCTCATGGAAACTTGGCCTCAGCTGTTTTTCAAGAGCCTAGACCTCCCCTTGTTCTCTGCCCCAGAAAAGACCCAGGAAGTACAGGTTATCTTTTGCTCTCTTCCTGCTTCTGTCCAAAACCTGTGGCTGCTTGCCCAGCTGCCCTGTCTCAGAATCCCACCTTTTAAAACCTGACCAGGCAGTAGCAGAAAAACACGACTCTACTCAGTAAAAAGAATTGCTCTGGGAAGCTGTATAGGCATGCACAACAAATATTCAAGGAATTCTTAGGATAAAAAAATTCTTTGTAAATCTAGATTTTTGCATGAGGACATCACAGGAACATGTTTTCTCAATTACAACGCACATTGCTTAAAGTGAAGTCACCGAGTCGCAGCCCATCGGGACTGACTCGCATTGAGCCACCTAATCTGAACCTCACTTTCCAGGACCTAAATCTGATTCAGCCAACACCATGATTGTCCCAAGCTGTTAAAATAAAATCGCCCCTAAAACCTAAACCAACGTGGAGACATACACAGTTCCCTGAAAAATCAATCTTATTTCAGGTCCTCTTTGTACTCACTAAAATTCAAAATCTCCACTCTTAACAGTGGGTGAATGAGAGTCCCGTAGCCTCTTGCTTTTCCTTTATCATTTACTATTTGATAGTGTTTGTGAACTGCCTGACAGAGCAGATGAGTTCCTTAGGTTCCCAAAGCAGAGACCATAGTTTCTTTTGCAAAAGCACATACCGACTGCTTAAAAAATTACTAGTCAGTGCCTGAGATCAGCTATTATGTTGTTCTCTGGATGGTTTCCTGGAATGATGCTTTTCTAAGCAAATGGCATTGTCTGATACTGGTAATTTCTTAAATGTTTTATTAAAGATGTCCCCTTACAAGAGGGATGAACCAGAGTACACAATTCCCAGCATGTCTTAGAATCAAGATGCAGCCCAGCATCCAGCAAGATGAACAGAGCCCGGGAGAGATTTTACAGCAACTGCCAGAGTAGAGGAGGGAAAATGCTGAGATCCCTTAATAGATAATGGTAGTGAAATAAATTTAGTGTTATGCTGTCAGCAAGGAGAGAAGAAGGGAAGGAAAGAAGGAAACTGAGTACAAAAATCTTTTAAATGTATGTAACAACGAAAAATGATCACAAGACTTTGTTTTTAATTGTATATTTCTATGCACATATATGTGTGCAAATTGCTTCTTGATGGAAAATGTAGTTTTAAAAATATTAATCATAGTCAAAAAGTTTAAAAACTACTAATATAAGTGGAAAAATTATATGGAAAAGGAAAGAAAGATCTGAGGTCCATTCCTAGATCTGTGGCTTCTGCCAGCATGATATTGTATAACATTACTTTTCTGAGCATCAAAGTCTTTCTCTATAAAGAACCTACTTTCTCATAGGGCTGTTGTGTAGATTAAGGAATGAATACATATGAAGTGCCCAGTACTATGCCAGCCACGACGAAGGCCCACAAAGGAGAGCAAGTATCACAACCTGTCTTCCCCTTCCAATTCCTTCTCCTTCCTCATTTTCTTTCTCCTCTCCTGTTCCTTTTCCTCCCCTTTTCCTCTTTTTTTCTTTCTTTCCCTTTCTCTTCTTCCTCTCCTCCTTCTTCTCCTCCATTTCTTCCTTCCGTCTTCTTTTCCTTCTTTGTAACTATTCAGCTTCATCAAAACTATGACTTTCCCTCCATGCTTATATCCCTGACTTTTTTTCCCATCAACCCCTGAAAGAAGCCATAGCAATCCTTGGCCTCATCTCTTTCCTCACCTTTTCTCCACCACTTCATGCTTTCAGAACTGTCTTCCTGTGATTCTGTTCCCCTGGACATGACATGACAATGATTGTCTAAAGGACCCAAGGCCTACTTGCCTCTGTCCCTGGGAGCCATCAGAGGGATAACCTGGCCTTTCCTATCACTTAGAGAAACCCTTTGGTCTTCATATAGCTACAGTGATTTTGGAAGCAGCTTCCATTCACACTAAATAATACCCTTGTTGTTCAGTATATTTTTATAGGGTCAATGGAGTAAAGCTACCATTAATTCACTGTTGTTGTCAAAATTCTAAAGATGCTCCTTCCCAGAGCAGACAGCCAAATATTTTCTCATGAGTGAGGCTTGGAGCCACCCCAGCATGGAGGTCCGAGGTTTTCTCCATACATAAACAGCTTGAAAGCTCAGTGTGACACTAGAGTTGACAACTTTGGGTCAACACAACCCTTGTCCCATCTCAGCCTTTAATGCAGCTAAAATGTCATTGGCCTCAGCTGTTTGGCCCTTAGCAGAGGGCACATGAAAGAATGACCCCCTCCAAGGTTCTACATTAGGGCATGAAGGTGAAGTTTCTCAGTTTCTTTGAGAGCCTGGATAATGTAGGCCTGAGGACAGATCAGGGATGACAAACTTCTAGGCCCTTTGTTCACAGGGAAGCTCTGTACCCCTCCTCCTGTTTCCCTGTCTCCCCTGGGGCTCATTCCAACTTTGCTACTAAAAACCACCACCTTCAGGCTCCATTTTCACCACTAAGACTCAAAGAAGGTTATTTGTGACATTCCTTCAAAGACTGAATTCCTTTCCAGACCAGAGATTGACTGCTCCTCCCAGGCAGTTGTTATATCTGAATTGGGTGTTGCAGGACAATAAGACAGAAAAAGAGAAAAAGAACCTAGTATAATTTTTGTCTCTGTATGACTGTCCTCTCCCCACGTATATACTACTAACTGCAAAGCTAACTGCAAAGCTGGTCTGGTGCACATTTTAAACAACACTTACTGCAGGAGAGAGACACTTGTCACCATACTCAGCCCACCCCCAGAGCAGGTGGGTAACATTGAACCAAGCACCAGGGAGCTTGAGTGGAGTGCAAGCCAACCAGTAGAGAGATGTTTAAATTCAACACTGCTGCACCTGTTTTTAAGGAAAAAGCAAATGCTGACTTACTTTTTCTGTGCCCAAAGGGAGAGGAGAGGGAAAGGAAAGTGTATTTCTAACCTTTCTGCAATTTTAATGACAAATGGAGTCCATTGCCCCTGGACTGACATACTACTCAATAATGTTTCTTATGCATGAAAAGTATCACCTTCCTTTTTCTGTCTGGGCTTGAGAGTGTTGTTTCTGTTTTTTTCACAAGGAAAGTGTGAACACTGAGCAGTGTTTTCATTCCTTCTTGAAGAGGTCAGGCAGCAAAATTTGACCCCAGATCTCATGCCCTTTTGTCAGCATCTCTGTAACTTGGAAATGAAAGAAAATATTTTAGAGGTAATTTTTCCAAAAAAGAGCAAGACACATAACAAAGCAGAGGGCTTAGTAAAGCAACAAGTATGTCTTGAAACTTCTTTTTAAAGCATCTTTAAAGCAGAAAAGGGATTTCAAATCATCACAGTACACAGAATGTTCACCTCTAGTTATTTCAACTTGATTAGTAATTATGGACATATTATGAATGCTGATCATAACAAGCTTGTCCATAGCTATTGCTTTTAATTGTTGGGAAACAAAACTGGTAAGATAGTTGTAGCTTACTTATTTCAATCCAATAATACTCACTTTAGGAGATGAAGGATTTACTCCTGATTCAGAATAATTTACCACGTTATTACCAGTGTGTACTTGGGCAAATCACAGAACCTCTCTGAGCCTCTGTTTCTTGTTTTGTACAATAAGAATCACCTTTACCTGCATACCTGACAAAGCTTTGTACTGAGTATATCTCACAGATGGAGAAACACCTGAGTTATGGTATAAGAGGCCAGATGTGAAGCCCTAGACAAGGAGGGAAAGACTCCAGGTGCCATGCTCTTTCTGCCCACAGTTCCTTGGGGAACTTGACAGTCACTCACCCCAGAACAATAGCTGCCCTTCCAAATCCAGGAGCAGTTGTGAAAGAATTCGCATAAGCCTATACAGAACCAGGTGTTCCTGCCATGGCTGGGTTGGCAGCTTATACCAGGCATTAAATAGCCTCCTGAGAGGCAGAGGCCATGGACCTTAGGGAGAGAGCAAGAATGCAGAATCACTCTCTAGGTTCTAGGAGTAGCACACACCATACATGATGGAGGCAAGTTGCTGCAGCTCTGATTGTCAATATCCTCAACTGTAAAATAAGACAAACTGCACTTCTTAGTGTACAAATGAAAAGAGGTGGCTTTTGCAAAGTCATTTGGTTTTCTGAAACACAAATATTGAATCTTGTAGTAATATGGTGTCATTATTGACCCTAATAAGAAATCAATATTTGAGGAGCTCCCAAAATTCTCAGTGACCTGGCTGGGAACACCAAGCAGATGTGACAACAATATTAGGATGCTTCAAGGACATAAAGCACTCACAGGGTCCCTTCATCGTCACTTATCCTCTGAATCCCTCTCCTTTTCTGCCTTCTCTATCTCCTCCTCACTTTAAAATGAGTACCTGGAACTCAGTACAAGATGATTTTTATTTTCTAGATCATTCTCTCTCATCTTCCTCAAGCATTAAATCAGCCTATGATTCTAGATGTCTGTCTCATTCTGCACCTTTGCCCTGGACCCCAGCCTCTTACACTCGACTGGCATGTCCACTTGGATATCTAATAGGCCCCTCAGACTTAGAATGTTTGACCCCCAAACTACTCCTTTCCTACATCCAGTTACTCTTCCCACTTTAGATAATGACATAGTTGTTCTCATAGAATAATCTAGAACTCTTATTTGATTCTATCTTCTTCTTCATCTTTTATATCCAGTTCACCAGTTCAGAATCTGATCATTTTTCACTGCCCATTACTGCCCCTTCAGTCCGGGCCACCCTCCCCTCTTTCCTGGAGTTCTTCCTGGGCCTGACTGCCTCCACTCCTGTTCTCCTATAGCCTTTTAACCCAACAACAGCCACAGTGTCCTTTAATGATGAAAATCATGTTGTGATATTTCCCAGACTATAATATCCAATTGCTTTCCACTGTCTATGAAACAAAATTCATTCTCCTGCTGTGGTTTCATTTCAGTGTTTCTTCACTGCAGGTACTATTTCTTCTCTAAGGGGACATTTGGTAAAATCTGGAGACATTTTTGGTCTTCACAAGATGGTTGATACTACTAGCATCCAGTGAACAGAGACCAGGGATAGGTAAATACCGTGTGATACACAGACCGGTTCCTCACAGCAAGGAATTATCTATCCTAAGATGTCAATAATAGTGAGGGCAGGGGCCTGCTTTAAATGGTCTGAAAGCTGACTCTCCAGCATCTCATATCACTCTTGCCCTTCTCTGCCATGCAGCAAACCCACTGGCCTCCCTGTGCTTTCAAATACTGCCCCTCTATCCTCGAGGCTTTGCACCTGCTGCTTCCTCCGTTGAGCACATTCCTACCCACAGACCTGCACAGGGTTAAATTTTACTCCTCATTTAGTCTACTCAGAAGCCACCTCCTGGTCACTGTAATCTCAGTATCTATCCCCAGCCCAACTAAACCTTACCACTCTGTTCCCTCACCCTGCTTCATCTATAAAATACACTTACCTCTAATTGTTTTTCTTTCTCCTTACAAGAGTGTAAAAATGAAGGTAGGAAATTTATTGTGTTAATCAAGTAATGTATCACCTAAAAGCTCAAAAAAAGTATTTTTGAATGGGTAATTTAACAAATAATCATAAGTGGGCTCAGACATGGATTACTATAGAAGGGTAAAAAAAAAAAAAGCCACTGGTTGGAATTGGCATTTCAGAGGGCTTTCTGGAGCAGACATTGCATGGGTTGCAATGCAAGTTTCCTGAGTCACCTGTCCCACCAGAGGAGCTGGCCATAAAGTGGAGTAGAATTTTGGGAAGCAGCTTTCTCTAAATCATATCTAGGATAGCCTTCTTGTAGGTTGGAACGAGCTTTGGACTTGAATCTCTAATAGGATGGGGAACCAAACTGGAGGTTCAACATTTCAAGAGATTCCCAAATACAAAGTCAAAGAAGAGAATGAGGGGAGAGAAGCAGCCTGTGGAAGGGGAAATCTTAATTCAGGGGGCTTAGATTAAAAAAAGCCAGTGGAGGGGCAGAGAGGAGTTTGTAAAGAAAGAACAGATGTCACCAGGGAGGATGTCTGCGTCAGCTCATCCTGGCAGCAAAAGTGATCGGTACTTTCTGCCATCAGCTTTCCAGGAGCTGAGTGATGGGGTTGTGAGCAGACCAGGGGTACTTGAAAGGCAAGTAGGGAGTAACGTCAAATCACTCATGCATCCAGGTAAAGATTATGCCCTGTTCAGACATGGAAGCACATGAGATAATTATGTGAAAAATAGTTCTAGGAGAATCTTGGCTTCATTTACTCTGCTCTATCATCCAACATTGGTCCTGTGCTCCAGTTGAAACATCATCATAAAAATGCCACCTATAGTCATGTGGCACATGCCAGGTCCCTGCGTCCAAGTCGGCCCCCTGCACTGTCTCACAATAACAATACTTAAAAAGGATAGTGTGGGGGAGAGATGGTTCAGGATTATATTTCCAAGACCCCAGATTCTAGGGGATACGGATTCTGGCTTTTGCAGAATGTGGAGTCTCCTGGGGGCTAGGATGCCTGGCTTCAGGAATACAGATCTGGCCACCCTGATATCTTTTCCAAGAGACAGTATGATCAGTTTCTGTACCCTCAGGTCCATCTTAGGACACCAATCTGTGACTCTGGTTCATTTCACTACTGATATATTTGTAAGGAAATGACTACATGAGGCTAGCTGGCCAACACCTCATTTTATTAGTCTGTTAATATAAGTTTAAAGTAACACACCTCAGATGTAAACAGCTTATTTCAACCTACCAAAAATATTATTGTGAAAATTTACAAGCTTTAAAGAGTGATATAATGGTGATGAAATTCAGATGTGTTGGATTACTCTTCTGGCTAATTTAGCCCTGACTCAGTCCATAGAAATATGGATTTTTTCCCCCACAGACATAGTCTCATAGCTCTCTGGGTACTGTGTACCTTGCAGGACTAGTCCAATGAGGTTGTCTGTCACACTGACTCTGAAGCTAAAACACCTCAGTCTGACCATCCACCCCTGCTGGTCCAGAGCCACTGACATGCTATTCTAGCTTTTCATTCACAAAACTCATTGCCAAATTGCCATCAGATGCCCTTTTTGAAATATACAAGTTTGAGGTTCTCAAATTTTTCAAAACCTGATCTCTGACCCTTTAGTCATACTAAGAAATATATGGCTCATAAAGGCTCAAGATCAATGCTTGTCTCATGGGCAAATTCTCTTAACAGTCATCAGATTCTTGCCATCTGAAGAGAATAAGCCACTTTTTGACAATGCATCAAGTATAAGATGCTTTGGTCCTTCCCTTCCTGTGTGACAGACATTAAGTAAATTATACAAACTACCTTTGAGTCTCAGTTCCTAAAGTGGAACAATAACAATACTTTGCTTAGAAAATCTTAATTCGAAGACAGATGGTATTTAGCCCTTAGCTGAGAACTTGGCACATTAAGGCTATTCGATGAATGATCCCTGTCACTGTATTAGTAAAATCTTGGTAAGTAAAATTCAGATGTCAGTGATTCACAGAAACACCTTGGAACTTGAGATCTTTATAAAATATAAGGCAAGAGAATGAGGTTTAAACTTGGGAGAAACTCCCTATACTAGACTTGCAGAAGATCATTGTTTTCGTATCAAAGTGTGACTTCCACTCATTTGTTGGCTGGGCTTCACTTAAGCCAGCTGTAAAGTGGAAGTAATATTAATGTTACTGTGGTGATTGAATATAATAATGCTTAATAAACAATTAACATAGCACAAAACACATAAGCCTCCAAAAGTTGAGCTTGGCTTATTGCTCTTGTTATCACAACCAGTGTCCCACATTCTAGCTCTGCTGTGGCTCTTTGCTGGTCAAGTTGCCACACAAGCCCAACCTGAATTCCAAAAGCACTAGGCTGGAATTGGGGTAGGGACAGTGCGACTTTCACTCCAAGAGTCTTCTTTTCACAGAGTGTTCATAGCCAATAAAAGTAACTCCCACAGATTTCTGGGGACAGCTCCTTATTGCATACATCTGGCTTTGTCTTTATAAGGCAGTGTCATCCTGTGCACAGACAGGGGCCAGTCCCTTTGCTTTTTTCCCTTTGGCCTAGAGTTGAAGCCACCTAGCTCTCATTCCTCACTCCTCGGTGGCCATAAAAACCAGGGAGCCATGCCCCTGCAAGGAATTGGATTCAGTAGGCAGCAAGGGACAAGGGACACAGAGGTTAGATTTTGCTATTAGCCCTACCAGAAAGTGCTGGACTAGGATGGAAAATAAATTCCACAGGCAAGGGTCCTGTAGATTCCTTGGATACAGCAGTAAATTGTAGAGAGTCTCATTTATCATAAAAGCTACCAAAACTTACATAAAGTATTGCAAAGATATTTCTGCCTATGTGATTAAGAAAACATGTAAAAAATAGAGGAACTTTCATTCTATAAAACTTAGTAAGTAGGATTAATTCTGACTGCAAGAGCTTTGCCTATCTTTGAACTAATTATCCAGCAGAAATTATTGTGCTCTCCCTGTGCACTGACTGTTCAGGCGTTAAGAATTAGAAAGACTATTTTTTCAGTGCTGGGGATTGAACCCAGGGCCTTTGCACTGAACTGCATCTCTAACTTTTTAAAAAAAAAAAATGTTTGTTTATTTGTTTGTCAGTTTGTTTAGTGTTTGGTTAATGGTTGCTTTTGAGACTGTTTTACTGAGTTTCTGAATTGTCTACGATGTACTTAAGCTGATGATCCTCCTTACTAAACCTTCCAGAGTTCCCTTAATACAGCCATGCACTACTGCAAATGGGCTTAGAAGGACACTTTGGGCTTATACCTGCCCAAAATGTATCTGATTGGCATTTCTTATTTTAACTTTAATTCCAAAGAAGACTTTAGACTTTTGGGGAAGGAATCATTGAAATAAACCTAATACCACAGGTCTATCAGATTCTTCCATGACTCCAAACCCTTGGATATGAAAAGGAATTAAAAACACTTTATAAGCCTTTTTTTCCCTATCATATGCTTTTGCCATTCACATCTGCATGTGCCTACAACACACACACACCCACACAAGTGTAGACATTGATGCAACTACAAACATTAAAGAACTGCAGAAGCTTGTGATGCAAAGATCCAGAATCATATTGTTGAAAGAATCACGAGAAACCATGCAGCCCTTTTATTTTAATGCATGAAGCAAAATGAAAGAAAGGGAACCCAAAACTAGTAGATGAAGTACATTGTCTAAAAATCACAATGTGAGCAGCAGAGCCTTGCTCAGGTCTCAGTTCATTTTCCTTCTATTCTTTCACCAACTATTTTTCAAGCACCAACTTGTGCCAGAAGCTGCGCTAGGCACACAGGATGCATTGGTGAACAAAATCTTCTACCCTCCTGACAGCACTCACAGCTTAGTCAATCAGTGAGCAGTAGCCACACACACAAAAAAAACCCAAGGGTCCTCTCTGAGTTTCATGAAGGAGAGACCCTACGTGTGCTATGCCACTCTGCATCTCGGGGGCAGGCAGTAGGACCCTGGAGCAGGGTGTGATTTTTTTTTTGAGATCTGGAAAGTAGCCAAAAGGAGAAAGAATACTCAAAGATAAAGGGAAAGTCTTCCTTCCTCCTCCAGAAAAACCTTTCACTGTGATGTGCTGTGGCCAGCTCAGATGGGTTTGCATCTGAACCACCATGATCTTCTCTTCTCACCTCCATATTCAGTAAAACCCTGTGACAACTTGAAATGGGCCCTAGTGAGCATATTTACACAGAAAGCAGTAAATGCCACACACTGAGGAACCTTTCCCTCTGATTTTAGAGAGCCATTTTACTAACAGCCCTACAGGCTTCATGTATTCTATTTGCTTCCTGGATTTGGGCAGCACGAAACTGTTCTACAAACCAAACACCTGCTCTCCCTCCTGTAGAAACTTTCAGGAGCCTATTCCCAGTAAGGTTCTGACAGCAAGTGACTTAGGCCCTGGGCTGTTTATTTCAGACCCTGGGCCATCTGGCTTCTCCTGGGATCTAGGACATCCCAACAAATTAATACCAAGCCACAAAGAAAGAGCCCATTCATGTGGTCTTCATCAGCTACTTGTCATCTAATGATATTTATCAACCACCCACGCCTGCCCAGTTTGTATGAGACACTTGGCCAGGCAGATCTCAAGTAAGGCTGTGACCCCTCAGGAATCCAGGCTTGGCTGAGACTGCAGGGCTGACATTGTTGGGCCTTCATATAACACAAGCTGCTTAGGGCACAGAAGCAGAGCTAGGACTGCTGCCAAGGGCATGGGGTTAGGAGATAGCACTGCTGCTGTTCCTCACAATGTGTCTTTAGGCACACTGATGAGTAGGGTTAGAGTACGTGTGTGTGTGTGTGTGTGTGTGTGTGTGTGTGTGTGTGTGACATGATCAAGTTTTAGAGTAATGGATTCTACCACACTTAGACCCTCTGTTACCACCTTCATTCTTTGAAGAGATTTGCCAAAGAAAAAGTGAGCTCTTACAAGAGGAAGCAAATATGGATAGCAACTTGGGGTAAAGATTTTGCAGAAGAAAATCTTTGCTTTCAGGAAATATGTGGCATATTTGCATATATGTGTGTGTGCCTCTGTACACAAATAGGTACATAAGCACATATACATGTGTGTACATATGCATGCGCATTTGCATACCTATGTGTAGTGTGCATGTGTGTGTGCATGTGTGTCTGCAGTGCACAGACGGTGAAAGGGGATGGTGACTGTGTGGTAGGGCAGGGTGCACACCGAACAGTAACGCAGGGAAGTGTGGTAGAAAATCTAGTAGGAAAAGGCCAGCTAAGTTCTGGTTGAGGAAAAATCTGTTTACTCTGATGGACAAACAGGTTTCCTGTCCCTCTGATCATCTCCAAGCTGCTAGATGGGAAAGCAGCTAGTTCTCTTGGCCCATGCTTGGAAAAGACATCACATGAGCAATGGAAGCTCAGCCATTTACTATCTTGATCTTGGATCCCCACCATGTAGAGTGACAGGGAGGTTCCAGGAGACACCTGTCCCACCCAAAACAACATCAGAGAGTGATAGGGCAGCAGGCTGCCAGATTCTAACACCTCGTCTTGAATTTATTCCTCAGTCCAGGAAGCTACATGCCTGGGGGTGGAGAGTAGATGAGAGTAAGCCAAGGCAAAGGCCCTCAGTAGGGAGTCTGGTAGGATGAGGGAGCCAGCAGGTGGGCTGTAAAAGGCTCTGTGCCTTTAGTGTACACAAAAGAGAGAAGTGACTTGAAATCACCAGGAATCTGAAGGCAGAGGTTAGCACACTGTGAGCAGCCAGAGAGACAGAGGCTGGCGGACACAAAGACAGTCCTCAGCCCTTCCAAGTTCTTTCCCATCCCCAGGTTCCCCCTGTCTGTTGTGCTGCTTGGATGGCCTTCTTCCTCAGGTCACATGCTACTTTCTTTCCTAATTTGGCCTGGGAATCCAAGGGCAGCCCCTCATTCTTCTGGCAAAGCACAGTAATCTGAGGGCCCTGGCTTAGACAGGGAGCTAATGAGGTAGTCTGGAAGGGACACACAGGATATTGGTAGAGGGACAGAGCTGCATTTGCCTGAGGAAATAGCTCCCCTGCTAATTCACGCAGAGGCTCCACATACCAAACTTCAGCCTGGCTCTGGAAGCCCCTAAGGCCATGGAGAGAAGGGAATCTCACAGAGGAGGGGATGCCTCAGAGAGAAAAGGAACTTAAATTTAGAGCAGGGCACTGAGGTGGGGCACCCTTGGGAAAAGTAAAGACCCCATTACCCATTTAACAAGGTCTCCTGAGGCCGGCCCTGAGGTATCAGTTACTCCACAGAAATGCTTGGGGTCTGAAAATAAAAGGGTTGTTTTCCTTATTAGCATTGAAATAATTAATTTGTTTATGCCATTATGCTCATTGTCCAAATATAAAACATTTTATTGCTGATAACTGCCCAGACGTCAGAGTAAACAAGGAACTGCTGCCAGTGGAAAGGTGCATTTCTAGTTCTATAGTGAACACCAAGTGTTTACCTTGCTTCTACGTAATCACCTGACCCAGATCTCCTGACTGTGACTGGGCAGTAATTCCTCATCAATCCCAGGTGAAGAGTGCCCTAATAAAGAGCAAATCATTCTCTGTGGTCAGATCCCAAAATATGTGGGTGACAAACACAGTGGCATTGTTCCATGATTAAGCTTGTTTTCCATATGTGGGAGGAATTCCAGACTTGAGAATGCTGCATCCAGACTTCATAGATTTTTTTTTTTCTAATCGAGACAAACACAACTAACGATAAAGAACAATACCAACTTGGCATCTCCACTCCAAAAGACTCGGGGTCAAAATCTGACTTCCATACAGATTGGAGAGGATCCAACAAAACCACTGTGTCCTGTTGTCAAGCTGGACCGCGGCCTCTACCAGACCAACTTTCCTTTGGCTTCTGGAGCAGGGAGGCAAAGCAGATGTGTGGGCCTGCTAATGCACTGGAGGATGGAATTGTTCTCCCAGCTTATTGAAATCAGATGCACAGCACTCAGAGCAGCCCTGAAAACAGATGGTAGCTCCACGCAAGCACCTTCATACTGGAAAATTACAAGAGTCATGCTCCATCTCCTCACTGCCCTGTGAAACTGCATTTTTACCCAGTAGGCAGGAGAAAGTTATTCCCTTCTCCATTCATGCATTAGGGCCAGGCTCACGTCAAATAAAGAGCTCCTGATAGGGAAGGTAGTACAGCATCCACACTCTTCTTATCTTCAGCTTCACATTCCATGGGTTTGGTTGCCTGTGGTCAAACACAGTCTGAAAACATTAAATGGAAAATTACAGAAGTAAACAATTCATTAGTTTAAAATCATCTGCCATTCTGAGTAACTTGATGAAATCTCTCAGCATCACACTCCAGCCCACCAGGACACGAATGGTCCTTTTGTCTAGTGTTTCCATGCTGTATCACCTACCCACCTGCTAGTCACTTAGTTGCAGCACTGATTATCAGATCAGCTCTTGAGTATTGCTGTATGTTCAAGTGACCCTTTCACAGCAGCTTGACTTCCTCTCATCACACAAGCATTGTGTCATCCCACATCATCACAGGAAGGGTGAGAATAGCACAATATTTTCAAAGAGCCCACATTCACATAATTTTTATGACAGCATGTTGTTATAATCATTCCATTTTATTATTATTATTATTATTAATCTCCTATGTATAAATTATAACTTAAATATCCAGATATATTTATATATAGTATACAAAGTATTCAGTATTAACCACAGTTTCAGGCATCCTCTGGAATCCTGAAACATATCTCCCAAGTATAAGTAGAGATTGCTGTATAAAAATTTGAATACAAGGGGCTGGGGATTTAGCTCAGTGGCATAAGCGCCTGCCTGGCAAATGTGAGGTCATGAGTTCAATCCCCAGTACCCCCCTCCCAAAAAATTGAAGACAATAAATAATTCAAGAAGGATGG
This sequence comes from Cavia porcellus, assembly GCF_034190915.1. Taxonomy (NCBI): domain Eukaryota; kingdom Metazoa; phylum Chordata; class Mammalia; order Rodentia; family Caviidae; genus Cavia; species Cavia porcellus. The sequence goes on along the minus strand of NW_026947484.1, from coordinate 135,719,237 downwards.
TGTCCTACATCAGAACATTAGTTACCTCTGAGTATATGGGATTAGAATAAAAATAAAATGAAATATGTAGAATTAAGCATACTTTGAAAAAGTGACATTGATCCTCAAATTGTATTCAACTTGTAACAAATGAATACTAAGGGTATATAAAAATAGTTTTAATATAGAATATATTTTAAAATTTATCTTAAATGCTAGGTAATTAATAAGCTATTTCATTTGCTATAGATTTTAAGAGTTTAAATTGAATTTTCTTTGAGTTTTTTTTTACATTGAACTTAGATAATCTGAGTAATACATTAAGTAAGAATGAGTTTGTTGGTTGATTTTTTGGGAGAAGGGGTTCCAGACATTGAACTCAGGACTTTGCTAGGCACATGCTGTACTCCTGAGCTAAATTTCAGCTGGTCGATATTTTTTTATTTATATAAAACAGCAAATTGGATTATAGATCTATTTGCAAATAGATTTATAAGAAACTATTCATAAGGGTAAGATGAGAAATAAGTGAGATAACTCATCTAAAGTATTTCTAGTAGTCACAATACCTGACACATATGAGATATTGCATAAATTTTAGTTATCATTAGTGCATATTCTCCCCCCATCTCAAGATAGCTATTTATACAGAGAGATCCTAACATCTGCAAAATAAATTAGCAGACAAATCAGTAAATTCTAATTGTTTTCTAAATTTACCTGAGATAGATGTGAGTATAAAACAAATACCCAGAGACTGGGTCAGAGCTTCTAGCTTCTATCAGCTCTCAGATATCTTTTTTACCACCTTTCCAGCAATGCTGCCTAGGATGTGGCAGGAACTTACTACTGAAAGGACACTTTTAGATAAGGTCTTTTTACAGGTGACTTCACCTCTTACCACAGCAGCAAAGACAAGACGAGCTCCTAGGACAATGACTACTGTCTCTTCTCACTCTGACAGATGATCTCTAGTGACTGATACATAATGATACTAACTCCCTCTGGATCATAGACTACTCTGCACTATCACACCATGGGTAGCCCGCCCGGGGCATGCAGTAGGTGCTGATCAAAGATTTGTTCAGTCCTCTGATGTGCCAGGTGGATGCTTAGCAGTACAAGGGTTAGGAAGCTTAAGGAAATCAGCCTTGCCTTCAGGAAGCTTTCTGAGACTAATGAGGGAAGGCACAGTAAGGCATGGGGTACTCTCAGATACCTTATTTAATGTATTTAAATAAGATGACTTATTTAATTTCATCTACAAAATAATGAAAGTAAGAAATTGAATCACAAAATAAATTCCAGTGAGCTACTTTTTGGGCTTCCTACCCTGGAAAAGTCCCAAAGCTGGATATTTCCAAACTCATATTTCAGCCCTTGACCTCTTCCTTTACTCAAGATTTTGCCTTCTCAAACTCTCCTCCTATATCACTGATACAGGTATCTAAAATATAAGAAAGCCCAGTGTAAGGGATCTCAAACTATAGGTGTCTCAAAGTGAACATGTCTGAACCTGAACTCTTGACTCTACCCTTCACACCTGCTCCTCTGCCAGTTCTCCGCCTCACAAATCACACCTGCATCTAGCAGAGAGCCAAAAGCCTTGGAGACTCCTTGATTGCCTTTCCCTTTACTCCTCCACATCCCGGTCTGTCAGGGAAACCCTACTGGCCTTATTCTGTCTCCACTCGCCACGTACTGTGTCCGCTCACCTCTTTCAACATTCCCATTACACCCCAGACCGTAATCACTTCTTGCTCAGGTCACTGCAGGAACTTCCTGCCTGGTCCTCTGGTTTCTACTCCTGGCCCCCTGTTGTCTGTAGACATTTAGAGTGCTCTATTTAAAACTTAAAATTTATAAAGTTTTTCTTTGGTGAGGGGTACTGAGAATTAAATCTAAAATCTTTGCATTCAACTACATCTAGTCCTTGTATTTGTTTGTTTATAGTTTATTTTATTTTTGGAGATAGGGTCTCACTAAGTCATTACATTGTGTCACTTTCCTGCTCAAAAATGTCTCATGGCCTTTCTCTATCAGAATAAACAGGAAACTCACCAGAGCTTCCAAGCAGACCTGGTTTGTCACTCCGATCTCATCCCTTTCCAGTCTGCCCAAGCCACAGGGCATATTTGCAGTACTCATCTGAGCATGTTTCTGCCTCTGGGTTTTCACTCTGCCCAGAATGTCTTTTCACACTTCTTCATCGCTCTCTCCCATACTTTAGCCAGGACTCTGTAAATACCACCTCAGCCGAGACATTTCGTGACCAAACTAGCACTTCTCCAATGTGTAATTCCAAAATGCTCCCTACGCTTTATTATTTTTCAGTACTTAAGATGAACTGGTACTTTGTTGGTTATTTCTGATTGTTTTCTGTCTATCTACACTAGAATTTAACTTCTCTGAAAGCAGAGAACTTTCCTATTATGTTCACAACTATCTCCCCAGTCTCCAGAACACTGCCTTAAGACGTGTAGGTCCTGGATACATCAGTTAAAAGAGTGCATCAGCAATGCACTTTCATTTCTGTACCTCAGATTAATTGTTTGTATGCTAATCTATTACCCCTACTACCAGTCTTACCCACCTCTACAATCCCTACCATTTAAAACATGGTGTGCCCATATGCAACAGGTACTCATTACATGCGTGTTGCCAAGCACTTGCCACAAAGTTTGCCATCAAGTCTAGTTACTATCAGCAGCAAGAAGCATTGTGTCTCAAGGCTCTGTGGATTTGTCTGAGCTACTCCCAGTGTTTCATTAGAATCTAGATGACTCCTGGGAAAAGAAAGAGCACAAACAGAGCTTTGTGTGATAGAGAAAATGGGGATGTTTGTACTGACCTTTTGCCAGGCCCAAGTGTGCAGAGATGAGAGCTCTGGCGAAAGCAGCAGAAGCAAACGTGACCAAAGGGTTGCTCAGATCTGACCTACTAAGGTCACAGGTTCTGTCTTGGAACGGAGATTAATGCTACATCACTGCCACAGAACCATGTGGATGAATCACAGTGAGTCAGACACAACAAGATTTTTGCTCCTATCTGATTCTGCTACACTTCTAGAGAACCGTTTCTTGCCTATGGAATCACATCTATTTCTTTGTATGATGGCCTAGAGCCTCTCCACAATGCCAGCTCAGGACTCGTGCCTCAGGCGCTGGTGAAGGGAAGACTATGCTGTACTGCGAGCCTCTTGATAACTGGCTTCTTTGGAAGGAATCCAGGTGCAGCTTGAGTTGTGAAAAATGCGAAGTTATATGTGGAGCTAGAACATGAAACAATGTAGTAGGAATCACTTTACAAATTTATCTCAAAATCAAAGCTACTTGCACAAAGAGATTGAGCTCTGCCTTCAACTTTTTCCTCAGGCTGAAATATTTAAATAGAAATAATTCACAAAATATGTCATTGTCTGCTTATATTTTCTCCTGAGAGCGACAGAACTGTACTCAACTCCCCAGGTCACCATCAGTTATTTTTAAACTACTGTCTCTTTTAATAAAACTCTTTGTCATTTGGAAGGTTTATTTCAAAAGTTGATCAGTAAAAGAAAAAATAATGGTATATTTGACACATATATGAAAAATCTCTTAGTAAGGTAGACATACAATATGACAGTATTTTTGCTTTTACCTTTTTCGTGGGTCTGTGCCCAAGAATGATCCACGTCATTGGAAACTATGCCAGGAAACCCACCAAAATCAAAGCAAGTACAGATTTATAGAAAAACAAACAGCAGCTGTCTCAGATCACACAGAGGGGCTGGGGCCAGAAGTCTGCTGAGAACTCATCAAACCCAATTGAGCAGTTCAGGGCAAAACACATTCAAAAAATAAAAGTACAAGCCCATTGGGAATATTAAGAAAAGCCTTGTCCAGATTTTTAAAAAATATACACCCAAAGCGCAAGCCAATATAACAAGCCAAAAACTGTAAACCAGAGCTGCAAAGAAGCCACTTAAGAAAGCTACTTAAATGAGGCATGAAGAATATCTGGACTATTCCTTCATACAGGCCTGGGTTAGAAGGATGGAACTTTTCCTTCTGTCTAGAAAATCTCCAAATTATAATTTTACAGGCTTTCTTACACTTGTTTTTAAAGCTGTGGTCAATTCAAGAAGGCATTTTCCTTGCATGATTACAGACTATTCCCAAAGTGAATGCCTTAGTATATTGATTAAAGTATTTCCAAATCTTCAGTTAAAGAAAAAAATCTGTTTCCATGGTGAAATAAGTTGGATCTCAAATAAGTGAAATCTTCTTGGGGACTTGCAATACATACTGACACATGGAAAACTGGGTAATGAAAGCTCTTTGTGACTCAGCAGTTCCCAAATGTTTTTGACCATGAAGTCCCTGTGTCATCATGCTACTTTGGACATTGTAGATGCTTAAACCACTGGTATGGATATTTCTGTGATTTCAAGTCCAAGATCAAGATCCACTTCTATTGAGATTATTCATTCACTTATTAAGTAGACATTATTCTACTCTATTGAGATTATTCATTCACTTATTAAGTAGACATTTGTGTGTTGGTTTCTCCAAGCCAGAGTGACTTAGACACCAAGGCAAACACCAAGCAGAAAGGGTCTAGATTCCTACATAGTGGTAGTTGTTAAGGCAATGGCAGAGATAAACATGTACATAAATATCAGCATTGCATGATAGAGTTTTCATTTCTTGCAACTTATACCCTAAATTCTTCACTAAATATTTTCTGAACATTCGTCTGAATTCCCCTCGTATTGTTATGATTAAAACCAAATTTTGTACCTTATATTATTCTAGTATTCTCTGTGGTAGCTAGCTTGGGATTGGATACATCTTCCTTAATCTAATAGATACTGGTTGATTGATTGATTATAGACAAAACTGGATAATAATTGTTGACTCCTTGATTTCTTTTTAGCTTTGCAATTCTACAAGTCTTCCTCAAATACTGATACAATACCTTCGTTACCATCTTATAGTGAATCACAAAAGCAATGACTATTCGTTGACTAAAGTTTTCTAGGGGTTAACTCAATGCCAAAGAAGTAACAAAATTAACACATTTCCCCTCCAAATGAGAAGTCACAAAAAACTAAAATATTTTATTTTTTACTTATAGGCTCTCTGCTTAAGTGTTAGAATTTAAAATCTAGTGATTTGACCTTGAAATTGAAGAAGAGCCAAGTTTCTAATTTTACAAGGGTATCCTGGGAATCAAGTGAATATTTAGCCATTCACTGTAGAATTCAATACAGATTAGGGTTAGCCACAATTGGTAACACTTGGGGAGTTGTTAATTTCTTGCTGGCAATCTCACTGTAAACTCTCTTCATAAATTTCAGATTTGAATTTGGCATTGTAGTCCAGATTTTATGCACATTTATTCGATTTACATATGCTTAGTGGTTCCTAATTGTACAATCAGTAAGCAAACAGCACCTCTGATGCTTTAAGTAGTTGAGAATTCTTCAGAGCAAAAAAAAAAAAAAATTGTAAGAAGAAAGTGAATATACTAGAAATAAGTTACATTGAGTTCTGTTATGCTATGACTGGGTTTCTCAACCTCTGCGCTATTGAGATTTTGGCCGGATCATTCTGTGTGGTGGGAGGTGCTCTACCATCTGAGGAAGTTTGTATATACTTTGCCTCTATATACTAGGTACTAATAGAACCCTTCTTATCTGCTTACAACACCAAAAGTATATCCAGATATCGCAAAATGTCCCCTGGGGCAAGGAGAGAGATGGGGGAACTATTCTCTCATTGAGAATGACTAATGATAAAAGACTTACTGGTGACTAAAGTCAGTTGTACACTAATGGTAAGTGAATTTTCATTCTGTGAATGATCCACTGGCATATGCACAGTGAATAGGAAGCTGTGTTTCCTGTCCTTTGGAACTAGATAACCCTGTGTTCTTTCTAACCTATGCGACTTGAGACAAGTTATCCAACCACCTCAGAGTCTATTTCCTTACCAGTGCAGAAAGAGTGCCTACCCCTATGTAGTCATAAGCAGAAATGAGCCATATGTTGAAAATCTCCTGGTCTAATGCCTACCAAGTAGCAAGCATGTATTAAACATTCCTGGTTCCCTTCCTCCTTCTATTCTTCCTCCTCCTCATCTACCACTTTGCCCCTTTCCCTAATATCTGAGATGAACACAACTGAATTAAATGTACTACAAATGGTTTGATGGTTTCTGTCCACTTTTTCCTACTATAGCACTTGGTACCATTTTCCAATTCTTATTCTGTGTTCAACGTGGTAAGACTGTTCACTTGATTAAACAAAGGGACCATTCACAGGAGGTTGACCTTCTCAGTCAGGATTATGAATGCCTCCATCAGCACCCATTCTAGTCCATCAAATAGGCCTGATCACTTCATCTCTGAAGAATAAAGTAACCTAGGTTAGGCACTGTGGTAGAACACTAACATAAAATCCCATTTGGTGTAGTACTAAATGTCAAGGATTTACAGAGAGTACATATGGAAAAGCTTATGAACCTTATTTTCATTATAAAGGCCTTATAAGAACATTACAAGCCATTTGGAGTATGAGGGAGAGAGAAGAGATCACCCAAAGTTCTGACACTCAATACAACTGTTTTCATTTATATATTTACTTCCAGGCCTGATTCCTACATATATGTGATTTCCCTTGGCTACATTGATTTCACACATATTCTTCTCTAATCTATCCCCTCTACCCATTTTGTGTTAGATCACAAATATTGCCCCTTTTTCTTATTGCCTTCACAGTTTTCATGTCTGATGATTGCATAGAAGTTCCTGAAAAAGGCTTTCCATAAAGTAACTAACTGTCCTGTCACTGAAATGTTCTTGGCTTCTGATTTTGCAATTATGAATAATTTAGTGAGGAAAATTCATACATACAGCTTTATTCCCTTCTTAAGATCATCAAAAATAGGATTAGTAGGTAAAAACTATGGATATTTGCTATAGTTTCAAATATATTATTGTAAAGTTTTTAAAAATACATTATTTTGATCATAAAAGCTATTTGAGGATCATTGCACAATGTTTGATAAATACAGTAAAGTATAAGAAATAAAACATCACTCATAATTCTTTAATTTGACTACTAGCTAATATTCACTAAATTTCCTTCAGATGTTCCCCTCTCCTTTATAAGTGCATCTATCTACAATTAGGTTAATTATTTGTCAAAACTTGGCTTCCCAAATGAGCAGTTACACAGGGTATTGGCCTTACCTAAGGCAATCAGGTGAGCACGCCTGTCTAGTAATCATCACAAAGGAATCTTGTGAGAGTGCAAAGGATGTGTGGTTCCAGACTACCTGACACCTTCTGTAGACCTAGGACCCATTCACTTCCAAGCCAGTAGGCCTCTTTTGTCTACTAATCCTATCAAATGCAGCTTGGCTGATTTCAGGCAGGACCTGCATTCTAAGGCTAATCTGCAGAAGGCCTGTAAAGTGCAGCCAAAGCTACCTGGAAAACCCCTTAGGGAGAAGAGCACAGTGCCTCTCAGTGCACCCAACCAGCTCAGCTTTCTTACGTTGTGGGAACAGTTACTCCTCCTTCAGCTGTATACCAGATGAAGAAGCTGGTTTGCAAAGGAGCCATGTTGTTTTTAAAAATCAAGAATTTACCAGCTGTATCGTGCAGAATGAATGATTAGTGGGAACCAACTCTACTTGAAGAATGTATATTTTATGCACAAGTACAAAGACTGATAAAAAAAATGCAATGTGTTTAAAAGTTTAAAAAATTATTACAGTGAAAGAACACTGCCATTAATCTCCCTCAGAGTATTTCTTTTTACTTGGAATACATTTATTCCCTCCTTCTTGCCCCTTCTAAAGCAGGCTGGAAGTCCTCTTTTGTGAGTGTCTTGATGAGGGATAACTGAAAAGAAAAAAAAATGGTGAATGCCACCGGCAGTGCAGACAGGCAGGCTCATAAAAACATTACAGTGTCTCCTCATCCCCTTGTTCCCCTGATCTAGCATTGTATGATTTCTGATTCTTTCTCAAGGTCAAAATAACCAAGGAAAGATCAATGTTTTGCGTTGATTCAGAACACTGAGGCAACCATGACAGGAGCACTAAAATTGCTCACAGAAGACTTCCAGGACTTCTTCAGGAAATGAAAGCGGATGTTTTTAACTGTAGTGATTTTTAAAATTTAAACATTCTTTGTATTTTGTGGTCACACCTGGTATTCGTATATTGAAGTTTGTACCTGATATACTTCTTTGAAAGAATATAAAGATTCACCCTCATTTCACATTCATTCTCTTTCTCTCTCACACTTCTTTCTTTTGTTCCTTCTCTTTCTTTCCTTCTTCCCTTCCTTCCTTCTTTGCCTCTTTCCTCTTTTTCTTTTTTCTATTTCCATATAATTGAGTCTATACTTGTTTAATGGTTTAATTGAGAAACAAGAGCCAATCTAGTTATTTGTTCCATTGGAGCCCAAATGGGAATTCAAACCATCCCGGCAGCACACTCCTCTCCAGCCAAGGTGGCACCTGCCTCGCTTCCATTCTGCCCACTCATCACAAATGTGTCTTTGGCAATGATGGAGTATAACTCTTCTCCTTCACCCTGTGAAAATTTTCCTGAATAGGTCACATCCTTATTTCCAGCTATATTTGCCTCAGGGTGGTTTCCAAATGCTTTGCCTTCCTGCCTTGCTATTAATATTCATTTCACTGGGAGGAGAAGGACTGTGGATTGGGAGCAAAGCCTCTGTTTTCCTCGCCTCATTTACTGGCCAACTGATCAGAGCAGAGAAGTGGAACTAGCATTGGCACAGAGGAGTGGTGGAAGCTTGTCACAGGGACAGCCATCCTCTCTGCAGCTTAGTTCGCAGCCTGAATCCCAGACTTATGTATGGCACCTGGTGAAGCAAAATGATGCAAACCCAGTGTGGAATCCAAGTACACCATCATCTATCACCGTTTGGATCTTGTTTGGGGTTTTATTAATGACAGTGGATTTGATTAAACAAAGTTTACACTGTAACTAACTCCAGCTGGATTGAAGCATCAATGGGAAACCCCAGGTCTCCTGATGTTATCCTTTTGTCCTTGTCACTCATGATTTCTTTCCAAAACATTTGCTCTCAACGTGATAAAGGTGAGGTCATATAATCTCATTTACTTAAAGATAAGTCTGGCACACCCAGAAATAAAAGACTTTTGTGCTGAAGATGCCATGTGCCTGAGATGTGACGTTGTCCAAACCTAAGGGATGAAGTCACTGTATCATGCTGCCAAAGCAGTGTTATCACGGGGTTTGGACTCAGATTTGGAATTTCTTCAGTGTAAATCATATCTAATAGGTTGTTAATTGAAATATCAGGGTTATCTTTTAAGGTTACTAGAAGATGGTTTACTGAAATTTGGGTCCTTTGGGAGGTTTGTTGCTTATTATAAATGGCTACTCCTTGGTATTTTTCTCCAGGAGAATCCAGCAGTCGTATCTCTCTGGCACAAGCTGAGGCCTGTGGGTCTCCTTATGATTTATGCAGAGATTTCTTCCTCTGAGCAAAGCAGAGGTGAAGGCCATCTGCAAAGTCTTTTCTCAGTGTGTCTCCTCTTTTTCACTCTTTCTCTGGTTTCTCGCTCAGGCTGGTTGCCTTCTTGCTGCTCTTGCCTCTTTGCCTTTGAATCTCCTTCTCCACCTTTCTTTTGCTTTGTCATTTCCCCTCTCATTTTCTTGCCCTTTGTCTCCTCTCATTCATTATTCTTGCTTTCTTCCTCCTACTCTCCTCCCCTCTCTGTTGCTTCTTACTGTAGCTTCATATTGCTCTTTTCGCTTTTTCAGTTTCCCTGTGGGAAGACTTTAGGTTTCCTCAACACAAGACAAATCCCAACTCACTAGTTTCTCCCAGTGCCCACAGGTGTTGGGCTGGTTCAATTCCATCCAATTGTGACTCACCCATTCTTGCCACAGTAAGATCAAGCTCCAAACTGATGGAAAACCAGATAGGCATTTCTCCTTCTGTCCCTGAGCTGGCCTCAGCCCCAAGCTGGTCCCTAATTGGAATCAGCAGCTCCAGCACCAGGACCAGGGCCAGCATCAGTGCCAGCATTAGTCAGATCCCCCACAGTGCCAGGTGGAGACCAGGCCAAGTTGTATAATTAATGGCCAGTGTGTGCCCTTCTGATGTGTCTGCCAAAATGTCACTGTTACCATGTAAGTGACAACCATTGCTCACTGGTGAAAAGTCTTCCTCTGCTTCTCATCTTCATATTTACTGTTCTTGAGACTCTAAAAGAAGACAGTGTCCCAATCACTTTTAGAGAGTTTCTAGAGGTAATGATGTGCAGAAGAAACTTTTACAAGTTTCCCCCAATGTTTGTATTCAAAAACCACCAACAAACAGCAGCATGATTTCTAAAATTAAACCATTTCAGTATGGAAAATCAAGAGAGACACTTTTTTTTCTGGAAGTAGCCTATATGTTTTTCATAGTGTAAGATTCTCATTCTTTTAGGAAAAGGACATTTCACTTGCTAATAATAGAAGAAACTATATCTGCTTCTAAAAATACTGATGGAAATCCAACCTCTTTCTCTTTGCCTTGTGATTTATTTCACCATATAAATTTGGGAAAGAAAAATCAACAACTTACCATTGAGTCCACTTCTGAATGTTCATCCTCTTTTGATTTCTTTGTATTTCTGTAAAGTGTTTTTTGCTTTCTACTCATCCCTCAAACCAAAATCATTGCTTGGCATTTTCTTGTTTTAGAAAGTGACAAATAGAGCAAGCAGAGAAAACACTGTATGTTTTGGACTAAAAATGAAATCATTAGGGTAAGTTTCTATTCTTGTTGCCTGGAATTTTATTCTGGTTCTGATTAAGCTCAACAAAGATATTATATTCAACACTTTCCTGTAAATATATGAGATGGCTTGCTATTGCATGTCCATGAATGGAAATATTAACAGACTCCACTTGGCTTCATCATCCTCTGGCTTGATCTTCACACCCAAAAAGCCAAGAGAATCACATCCCCAGGCCAGAGTGAGTAGTTCCTGTCTTGCCTGTGGTAGTTTTTCCCAGTTCAAAAGGAAGATCTTACTCAGCAATGTATGAGAGTAATGGAATTGCCATATTCTAATTTGTATAAATTACCCAATAAAACATAGTTGAATGCTTCTAATCTTCTATCTTTCAGGACCACAGTTCTATCAGAATCATCCCTTCTCCCAAAGCCTATTTCTTGGTGCTTAGAGTATTTCATGGAGGCAAGAGTCTGGTATCTGGGAACAAAAAAAGCCCCATGACAGATAAGTGGAGCAGTGAAAGGATGCTGCAAACTAGAAAAATCATCACTAGTTTTGTTTACCTACACAATTAAGTAAATTCAAGTAAATAAAAGATGTCAAATTTCACTCACACAATATTCATAGCATAGAAGCAGAAGTAGACACTCTCGGTACAAAATCTGTAGGACAAAACTACTGTTCCTTTGAAGTGGTGAATTGTGTGGGTAGAGTAGAGGAGAAAAAGTGGCCACAGGGCAAGAGAGCTGGGCACTGATCCATCACACCATTCACTAAGAAACATAAGTTTGTTTTTTTATAAAATGATGATAATACTGACCAATAGAAAATTTTTTAATAAGTATTTTTAAAATTATACAGAAAACCCTTCATGTAATATCCGACACATCACACACAATAAATGTTATTTATCTTTAGGTGTAATGATTGTATTTACTTTTAACCTACTGTTTATGCTATGAAGTGGTTAATATATTGTAATGCATCACATTGTATTACCTTTAGTTTTACACCTAACCATAGGTAACTGTCCTTATCAATTAGGTTATCTGCCTAAGGGGACTTCTCCAGATATTACAGCTCTAATCTTTCTTCTTGCAAACCCAAACTCAAATTCTCAGTTTTGGGGTACTCATTGTAGAGACCCAGAATGAAGAAATTCCTACTCAATCTGAACAAGTGGCAAGAAAGAGCGAGCTGGCCAGGCCTCCTCTGGGAACAACTGGCTGGCTACTTTTCTTACTGGGATGGAAGTGCCAAAAGAAAGCCAAACTCTGGTCTTGGTCTTAAATTCTTGGAGAACATCATTTTTATAAGTGGGAGCCAATCACTGCTATGGAAACAGAAATTCTGGAGGCTGAGAAGAAGGACCAGGGAGAGTTTTCCCTCTCTGCAGAGGCCTACTTTTCTTTAAATATGAAGAAATGGAGAAATTCAAAATGGCCTGCAAAAATGTGCACTTATTAATAGATTGCATCAGTCAAATAGAAGAACCTGCCTCAGTTTGGAGGACTCAGGTAGATAATTCCTTATTTTCTTTTTGAAATATGTGTAAATGTGTACATGCATCTATATGATAAATGTCTTTGTGACCATTATAGTTATTATTCTCTTGAGATAATTCTAAAATTCATCAAGGTTTAAACTAAGAACATTATTCCAAATACAATGGGGCAAAATAAATATCTCAGTATAAAGAAAGAAAAAAGCTTCTAAAATGATACTGAAAACAGCACAATGCAATATATAATAAATAGTGAAAATTGACTTTAAGACTGAGATCTAGTCACTATTCAGCTGAAACTTATAAGTGGACCTAAATATTGCATTGAACCATGCTGGGAGAGTAAATGACCTCAAAGCTTGACTCTTGAGGCCTTTGACTCTGCTGGTCATACGTTCAATAAAAAATGCAGAGGAAAAAACTGCTGCTCCAATAAGTTCATTAATTTTTTAGAGCTAGTGATGGTGACGACGGGGATGGTAGTTGTGGTAATGATCATAACAGTGATGGTGGTACTGATGGTGGAAGTGGTTAACAGTGATGGTAATATGGGGAAATGTTAATGCTGCTGGTGGTAATGGGTGGAGACTGACTGGTGGTGGTGAGGGAATGTCAGGAGGAGGTGGCTGTGGTGCTGAGATGACAATGGCCATGGTGATGACTGCAATGTTGGTGGCAGTGGTGGCCACTGTGGTTTAACACAGTGATAATATTCCTATGCTCCATGGCTCTGACTCAGAGACTTGACTTCTATAAATACTGTGATCAATTAAAAAAGTAGACAGACAGAGGGAAAACACTTCGATCCCAGGACTTTATGGGCACGCGTACACAGAAAATGTTTGGTACTGTTCTCTGTCAATAACTACCCCACCTGCATTTTAGAAGTTTTATATTTTAGAGACAATACAGGCAAAACAAACTTTACAACCAATACAACGGTACATGTTTGCCTAAGAATATACTGTTCTAAAGGTTGTAAAATTTGAGGATTTGCTTGAGATTTTGTTTGTTCTACTTTGAAGTTTTTATTTATGTATGCTTTTTATCCTCAAAAAGTTAGAATTTGTATTTTGAGAATATAGAAAACAGGTCTGGACATGAGTGTGTGGACACAGTGCTGAGAAACAGCAAGGGGAGAACCCTTCTTACACAAACAAACAGGTTTAGGTTAGAATTTAAAAATAACTGAGGCCAAAACACAGTCCCACAGGATGGGTGAGCAGTCCTGGGATCAAACATAACAGCAGGAGCCATGACTAGTGGCTGGGACCCAGAGAGATCTGGGCCAGTCAGTCAAATCCTGGTGACAGAAGGTGACACTCTTTAGACAGGACACAGCAGAATGAGTCCCTGGAAGGCCTTTGAGTTGTAGCTCCCTTCACAGACAAAGGCCTAGTTCCAGAAACTCGGCTGATTCACAAAGAAAGGAGCATTAGTGCTAACAAATGGTTTTCATTATCATCGTGCAGTCTCCACCCTCATTCTGTATGTGTGCATTCTGTTTTTTCTTTCTTTTTCATCTTCTCATGCCTTGTAACTAAACAATGAGGTGATTGCCATCCCAGTGGATTGCACAACATGCCCAAAGGCTGAGCTGGAGCATAGCCTCCTCCTAGGGAATTCAGGACAAGAAAAATAAGCACCCTGAAATTAAGGAGGGGCTTGTTATGCACAACACCGGTGTATGCTTTTTAAGGCTTGTAATAAAGGTGGAAGGAGGGTCTGGATCTTGGTTGCTCAGCAGCACACCTGTCCCCACCACTGTGATATTGTCCTCCTTAAATAAAACCCATATCACCAAAGCACAGGGAGCCTTTTTCCGTTATCTAGACATGTGGATTGGGACCACTTATTATTTCCCAGCACTACATAAAATAATGATCTACTTTGGTTGAATAAACTAGCACAGCTGTGGGAAGAGTTTTCAATTCTGCTCAATAAACATTCATTAAATGCCAACTCTAGGATAACCCCATGGATAAAAATATATCCAAAACCTCAGAAAGTTAATAATTCAGTGGGAGCCTAAAATTATCCTAATCCCCTGGATGACTGAGCATACGTTTGACCATGAGGAATGCCATCCATGTTGTATTCTCCTTGTGACTCACTTTCCCTCTGAAAAAGAACTACCTCAAGCAAAGTTTCTATTGATTTATAGCGCTGATAAGTTTAACCAGAGCTAGAGTTCACTGCCCTCAGCAAACATGGCTATAGCTGGAACTGGAGCAGCTTCCTCCTTCTGCCTGAAATGGATCATTTCAAAAGCAAGTGTTTCAGTTTGTTACTCAGCATCTTTGTTGGCAAATGATTGCAGATAATCGTTCCACAGCTGCAGAACATGAACTGAAGTTGCTCAGTCCCACTGAGCATGTGCAAAAGCAGTCATTCCAGTCACGACTGGGACACTGTGATGACTCCTTCCTGCTGGAGAGAGCCTGATGGGGACCTGGGAGATAGACGGGAAACAGCACTGTTTTCTGCACCCAACTGTGACAGTAACTCCCTACCTGATTTTGGCCAAATATCTTTAATAAAAATCAGTAAGGACAGCTACTAGTAACATTTATATAGTACCATCTACTTTCAGGACACTGAGCAAAATGCTTATTCAATTTAAGCCACTTAATTGCCCAATGTACAGGGTGTAATTATTCTGATTTTTGAGAGGAGACACTGAGGTGCACAAAAGTTAAGTCACAGTCTGTAAGTGACGGGCTGAGATGCAACTAATTCAAGACCTCAGGATGAATCTGTTCATCTGTCAAGAAAAGCAACTGCATTAAAGAGTCCTGCTGGCTCTTCACACCTCTAACAGTATGTAATTATGGTAGAACAACAGGGCTATCAAGATTCTAAGGTAAATTTGTTTCGATTTATCTTAATCTAAATCATTCAAACTTTTCCTCTTTAGAAGCAACAGGATGAGTGGCTGGCTTCCTTGTGCAGGTGTATGTGCGTATGTGCATGTATGTGTGTGATGAGTGAATGTGGAAAAGTGTCTGCCCTCCTCTCTGGAATCTGTGATTACCCAGAATGTTTGGGATCTCTGGAGACAGATGTACTCTGTGGGTCTCTTGTTAGCTCCGGAGTGAATTTCCTCAGTACAGTTTTCTGTGGTTCAAGTTATCACGGTCAAACAAACCCTAACAGGAGAAACGCTAGAAGGTTGTAAATATTCTGAAATATAATTATATGAAAATCAAATGACTTTAGAAGGGACATCAGGTTTTAGTCTCCCCTGACCTTTCCTCCTAAGATAATGAAAGAGGAAGACGAAATTCCTGAATCTGAGTTCAAGAATGCCTGCCCCAGAGCCCTTCATTACAATTAACCTCTGAAATTCCCCATTTGGGACCAGGATGTTAAAGCCATACACAGGAGTTGCCAAAATAGCACAAAGCCCCCTGACTAACACACATGGAAATAAACTCTTCATCCAGCTCTTATCTTAGCTGCTGATTACCTGGGATTTGTATATGCTGCATGCCTGGGCAAAGCTAGCTGAGTTATCTCTTTCATGCCTTGAGTCAAATTTTCTGGGTGTTAAGTCAGCAGACAAGCAGGAAATGTCAGCACAGAGGGTGAGGGAGATGACAATTCAGTGACAGCTGAATTTCCAGGTGTCTGCTGTGTCCACTGTGATGTGTTTGGTGCCAGCTCCTTGTGATCGTGTTTTCTTGGATGCAGGGTGATTGAACTGCAGCGATTTTTGCAGTGAAACTGAAGTCCAGCTGCTCAAACAGAAATGGCCTCATCTCATGGACACTTTAACGAGTAAGGGTAGCATTTTACTGGATTTCCTTCATTTGGGTCCCTTGGCTCACTCCCTATCACTCCTTAATAGAAGGATAAGTGGCCTTTGACTCTGTAAACCAGGATGTTTTTTCTGGTCTTTTGCAGGGTTATGGATCTTTAGTTTGCCTTAATTTTTGAAGTTGCATCTGAATTGCATTATGGACTTAGGCATTGTAACATTTCTTGACCTTGCTTGGAAAACATACCACACACTGAGAGGAAAAGGCTCACTCAAGAAGAGCTGAGGACATTTAATCCTATAAAGCAAATGGAATCAAGGGCTTGAATCTGAGTTAACATTCACTGGCACTGTTTTATTTTCATTCATGTCTTCAGCCCAGGTGCCATCCTAGATCTGCAAAGACTGGAGACCTCAATAGATGTTGTTATTGTCAAATGCAAAAGTTGACTCCAATCATCCTGCGAGTCCCATTTGTTCCCAATCCCTGCTGTCTGCTCTGATCTTCAAGTATGGGAACAACAGGCCAGAAAAGAGCAAATGCATAGCTGAAACAGATCTTTTTCTTGTGGTTTAAGGATCAGCCAGCTGGAACCAAGGAGATGTTTTCTTAGGATTGCAGAAAAGTTTGAAAACCTATTGGATTGTTTCTGGCACTGAAATGTAGATTATAGATATATCATTAGTATTAGTATGCTGACAGGTTATACTAGCAGAACTGTTATTTAGCAGTACATTCTTGCAAAAATATACTACCCACAACACTGCTGTGGAAGGTTGATTTGTGTTTGGGTATCTTCTCTTCTACCACATTAATGTCCTTATAATTATCCATACTTTGAAAATTTCTCCTTGGTGTTAGCTATTAAAGAGCTCATGAATTACTCCATTCAGATAAATATTACACAGATTACGGCCAGCCATATGCAAGAAAAGTCCACTCACTTTTGGAGCAAATGCTTTCATACTGAAACTCAGTCAGCCAACCACAAATAGATTCTTCTTGGACCGCCTATCTCTCAGGGGAAATGCTGAGTTTTGTAATTTACTCTGAATCTTCCAAAGAACCGTATCACCATTTCTCTTTAAGGAATGTAACAAAGCACTTTAGAATCATCAGCGTAGAAAAATTCAGTCAAAAATAATACCAGTTTTGCTAGTTTAATGCCTTTCTAAGTCCTTGGTACCAGATGTACCATTTTCCTACTGAATAAGCCAAAACCACTAAATAGTTAAAGCTCATCAAATCATCTCAAAGTGTTCAAAACTGAATTTTTTTTCCAAAGACAGAGAGAGAGAGAGAGAGAGAGAGAGAGAGAGAGAGAGAGAGCTCCTAGTTAGCAAACTTCATGGTCATATTCCATATTAGAAAACTATTGATTAGAATAAAAATTAAGAAAACAGACTCACAACATAACAGATTTCAAATTCTTTTTCCCTTTATATATAGGCTCAAAGTAAGAGCTGACATATATATTATTCTACCTTCAACAATTTATTTATTTATTTATTTTTATTTTACTGGTACCAGGGATCGAACTCACAACCGCATGCTTGCAAGGCAGGCACTTATGCTGCTGAGCTAAATCCCCAGCCCTGACAATTTATTTTTGATGCTTTACATTTCTAGTAAGCTTTCCCAACTCAACTCTATCAGGTGAGAAGTAAAAAGAAGGAGGCTGCAGATGTCCTGACATCTTTGATGTAGTATAAGCTGCTCTTGGGAACAGTCATTGCTTTGTAGAACAACCAGGGATGAATAGGCCAAAAAGCTTTATGGGTCAAGTCTTTAGTATTCAAAATGTCAGCAAGAGGTCCTTAGGCTTGTTAATACTTAGCCAACCAAATACTAGGCCAGCACCAAAGAACACTTATAGTATCATGAAAGAAGTGAAACCAAATGTTGAATTCACAAGTGTCTATTTATATCTAGATGATTTGGGTAACAGCAACAGGGACAACATATCCTAGCAGGTATAAACCACAACCTCATACCTTTTTTGTTGTTCACAATGTGACCATATCTGCATTTTATGTTTGTATGAAAGGTATTAGCTTCTTGAAATGTTCTCTCAATTACTAGTTCATCAGAGCCAATGCTAAGTTTCCTATTGATCCTCCACAACAGCAGCTATCACCTTTGTCTTTATATTGGGGTCACTGAGGGAGCTGTACAAAATCCTGATTCCCCAGGCAGCACTCCAAACCAACAAAATCATGCTCCCTGGAAACAGGACACAGGCAGAAGGAGTATGTAAATCTCCCCCAAAAGGGCCCAGAATGCAGCCAAAGTTAAAAGCCATTACTATAGAAGATTAGGAGACAGCAGAAATTGGGGACCAGTGAAGTAGATGAAATCCTCCATAAAATTCAAACATAAAGGACATGTGGAATATTTATGAGCAGAATTAGAAGATATAAATAAATGCAGCTAATGCCACGGCTCTCCCAGAGGCCAAGACAATTTCTTCCAACTCCTTCATCTACACGTTGATAAGATTTTTTAAATGTACTGCTAATTTCAATTTCTTGGCTGTAAATGACTAAAATATCTTTAACACCTAAAAAGGAGTAGAAGCTTGAGCAATAATCCACAGAAAGCTATACAAATGTATTTGCCTCCAAGCATCTACAAAGGGGAAGAGCCTTTGACTACCCCAAGGAACAGGCAGGCAGGAAGACCCCATCTGTAAACTGACTGCACGGCAGCACTCTCTTTACCGTGGGCCTCTCACCCCTGGGGAGGTTTTGCTTGGATTAGGGTCAGCATGGAATCCCTAAAGTAATAGTTTTAAACTTAAGTGTACGCTGTGGTCATTTGAATGGTCGATTAAACCTCAGATTGCCTTGTTTCACTCAGAATTTTGACTAAGAATTTCTGAGTTGGACACAAGAATTTGAATTTTTTATTTTAAAATAAAAAAAGAATGAAAACAATAATACAGAATTTCAAAACACCATAATAGAAGATTAACAATGGTTAATATATTACACATTGTCATCTTCAAAGTAGTTGCTCAGATTACAAGATATAGACATGAAAAAAGGATCAAACGATGAAAGCACAAATTGTGCTTTCTGATGAACTCACAGAGATTAGTAATATAATTATCTTGTGTGTATAATCTTTTCCCTTTTTTCATTTCTCCTTTTCCTGATTGCAGTTCCTATTGAGCAGTTTCTTCTCTTTTCACTTTCACAATATCTATTATATATTTTTGGAGACTGTTTACTCTTTCAGTTTTTTATACTAGGAATACAATACAATGTTTACAGATGTGAGTCTGATTTATTTCACTTAGGAGTATTGTCTCAAGTTGCATCCATTTATCTATAAGAATCTCAAGTTTATCCTTCTTTATAGTTGAGTAATACTGCATTGTATAAAAATACCACAATCTTTTTTATACATTTTGCAGTTGATGGGCATTTGGGTTGTTTCAAAAATTTAGTTCAAGAAATTCAAATTAAAGAATTTTCATTTCTAACCAGTGTCAAAGATACTGAAGATACAGGGGTTGATTGTAGATAACCACAATCATCACCCCAAGAAAACAAGCCTGCCTGAATTATAGAATTTTATATTTAGACTGATTTTACTTATTCTAATGATCTTAATTGGAAGGTATACTGGTCTTAGCGGAACATCCAGAATACTTATTGACAGTTGCTCTTCTTTGGTTGTTCCACAGATTAAAAGCTAAATCTTTTTTCATCCTTAGAAAGCAGGCCACAACAGTAAGAACTGCAAAGTTAACTGGCATCTACTAATTGATGTATAAGATACATCACGTTGTCTTTCCATCTTACCCCACACTGCTGCTAAGCTGTGTTATACTTCTAGCTAGTTCTTAAACTCAGAATTTCTACTGTAGTTTTCTTTCCCCTCTTTCCTGATGAGCTATTCTTTCTTAAGAACTTTGATTACATGTTACCTTCTGTATATCCTACATGAATATGTCTTGACTAGTCTGAACAAATAAAACTAATATCGGTCTACTCCACTTCCATAGCATATGAAATATACATCATATTTATCAAAGTGTACTGTAAATTCTTAGTCTTGTGCTTTCATTTCCTCAGTTCTAGATTGTCTGGTATGGGAAGCATTTTATCTTACTCTTTAAATTCCTAGCATCTACCATAATGACTTATACAGGGCCTAAAAATTCAAGTGCTTAATTAATTAAATAAATGCTAGAGTGGATAAAGCATCACTTAATAATCCAGTAAGGATATCAGCTGAAAAACATTACTGTCATAAAATCACAGATATTCTGAATCAGAGAAACTTCAGATACCATTTATGTCAACCACTTGACCCGTGGAAGAGGAATCTCAAAGATGCCTTCTAATGCCAAGCAACTTACTCAGAGGAACCAGAGGAACATGGGTCAGGACTCAGGTCTGTGGTTTCTCTGCCTTTCCACTTCTAAGACTCAGCCAAACCCTGAGATGAAAAGTTTGAGGAAAAGTTGAGATCCCACCTGCCTATGAGTAATGGGACCAGATAATGCCTCCTTATCTTCCCCAAGGGAAAATGGCATCATACCTCTTCCATGCCAAATCCAACCCTGTGACAGAATGAAAATGAATTCATGATTTTAAAGAAATTAAAACATATTTTATCTCTAGGCCTAAATTTCAGATGAGTATTGTTTATGCTTTTGTTTTTGTTTTTGTTTTGTGTGTTAACTTCCGAGGCAGGAAGGATATTTTGAGTGGGTTTGGAAAGGATCAGGAATGAAAACATGCCAGTCCTTAACTTCATGATTCCCTGTAGCATAAAACCTCCCCAGCGCCCTTGCTAATTTCCCACTACATGGTTGGAGATCTGAGGAACCATGGCCTCTTCAATCTTTGCTTCCACAGCACAAGATGAGAAGAGATTGAAAGCAAAATAGTAGCAGTCCACACTGGAATAGGACCTGATGGGCAGAAGGGATTTTGGAGTGAGAAAGAGAATGAAGATTAGAAAGATAAAGATATCATTTTAGAGCTTTCTTTACAATCAGTTCCAGGGTAGACATAATAGCTCCCTGTTTTATCCATAAAACTTGTCACTCTCCTTCTTATTGCCCTCTCTCCATTCCTATGCCCACAGGATTTAACCGTAAGTACTGGATGTGTTTCTGTGGACCTGATTTTTCAGCTTTTTCAGCTCATTTTATAAGCTTTGTCACTTTTAACTTATCTCTATCTCTACACCTTTGCGCTTGCTGTTCCACCCCCATGAAATGCTCTCTCCCCTCCATCCTTCAGGCCTCAATTTGGAAACCACTTCCTCAGAGAACTCTTCACCAAACAACCTTTATACAGTGGCCCCTTGGCACACCTGCCTCTCTGTGTGTTTCCTTAATGGCATAAACAGAATCTGAAGATATCTATCTATCTATCTATCTATCTATCTATCTATCTATCTGTCTGTCTATCTATCTAGATATCAATATAGATATAAAATCCATGAGAAAGGAGACTTTCTCCTATTCTCTGATGTGTCTCCAACACCTAGAACGAAGGCTGGTACATAGTAGATGCTTAGTAATATGGTTGAATAAATGAAAGAATCATCTATGTATATTAGGTTTACAGAAGTTAAAGAACAGAATGCATCTGCTACTTCTAGAAATGACTAAAATCAAATGGAATTTTTTTCTCACAGTATTGTCTACCAATTCCTAAAGTTTTCTTTCAGATTAGTGCTCTGAGACTTATATCCTGATTCAGTAAAATCGCTGTGTATCAGGGATAACATTGTCTTATGCATTTTTATCAAACCACCCACTTGCTCTGAATTGTCAGGACTCATCTTTTTTATTTTTATTTTTTATTGATGATGTTTGCAGGACATAATGATTGCATTCCTTATGAGAAGCTGGCATATGTACAAAACATATCTTAATTCTTTTTCTCATCCCCTTCCCCTCCCTCAACCATCTTCCCTCCATCTCTTGGTCATATTCTCTTTTGAAAAATGTCTATTTTCCTGTTCCTTATAATCTATCTTTTATTTTGCTCTTTATTTGCATTTTGGGCTTCTAATATAGAAGAAACCATGCAATATTTTGTATAATTTATCTTTGATGCAGAGCTGGGTCTACATATCTTTGCATATATAATGCGCAGAACGGTTTCTACTTGGATGGCAACTTAGGGGTCTGCTGAAGCAGGACTTTGGTGTCTAGGTTTACCTACACAAAGTGTAAAAGCAGCCAGGATGGTGCCCAGTCTGAAACAGCTCAAGAGACAGATTCATGTAAAAGCAAGGCCTGTGATCTTCGTTACTGGATTCTAGCTCTTTCTGGACCTCAATGCTGGTAAATTCCTTGAAATCAGAAACAGGATTTGTCACTTTTAGCACATCCCTCCCAGTCTCTGGGCATAGTTATCCATCCATCTTCTGGGGAACATGATGAAAGTCCTGTCATCTAACATCAGCTCTCCTTCTCTACAGAGTTCTGGCCTGTGGTCGTGCAGTGCAGGGGGTTGGATGGCATGCTGGACCCAAACTCAGTTCAGCGTCTGGACCCAATAACAGCATTGCCAAGGGAGCAGCTTTCTATCCTGGCCACACTGAGGTAAGTACCTGTGGGATACCTGCCCCACCAAGGTTTTTAGATCTGGAACACAGAGGTCTCAAGGGATAGAACAGCTGGAAATGACAGATAGAGGAAGGAGAGTTAGACCCAGCTGATCAGCAAGGGGGCTTGAATGACTCTCAGCAATTCTGCAAATTCCTAGCCTGTCCAGGAGGAGGTCTCTCATGCCCTCAAACTGACTCCATAACTGGGGACATCTCAAGAGTAAAGGAACACAAGACCTTGAGTTGACAGCATAAGTTAGACTCTCCATACAACTCATTGGACTAAGAAGGTGGCCTGCAGAGATGAAAGATCCACAGTTACTGTTCATGCCCTTGGCCAGTAGAGCAGTAGGGTGAAGGAAAGTTCTAGATCTGTAACACTGGCAGGCTTGGCTCTGAGTTCCACCTTCACCAGGCATATTGTATTGACCAAGTTTCACACTCTACCTTTGTTTCCTCATCTATAAAATGGAAGTAATAAAGCCTACATCTCAGATTTATTGGAATAAGGGATAATAGTGGCCCATAATTCACCCAACCTACTGTAAGACATGTCTCTAAGAATTCAGACAAGCAGATTCTGTTCTCTACATGCAGCCAGCACACCCATTCTGGAGACCAGCTAGCTCACAGGTACACATATGCACTATTGCTCTTGAAACATATTTCTATCATAAGCATTTCAAGTGTTTTTGGATCCAATCCATATGATTCTCAGAAACCTGAAACACCAGACATAAGTTAATTAAATATCTAAATTTTCTCTTGTATCTTAATTTGTAGCAACAGAAAGCAACAGGAAGGCAAAACCAAAAATCTGAATAGAAATTACATTTTGAGTATTGAATGAATATGCACCAGGACCTGCCAATAATGGTGTGTATGCAATCTCATACCTCTGTCTAAAGGTGCAGAAGATGAGCAACAGAAAAAGTTACAGGCTGAGACTGTCTCATACTAGCTATATGACTCCAAGTCTGCCAGCCTCTTCAAGGCTCTCTTCTGGAAAGTTACAGGATCAGGCTAGCTTTGTGGTTCTCAAAATGTGGTCCCCAAGACAACAGTGCCAGTGTTACCCAGAAACTCAATAGAAATACAGATTTTCCTGCTACTACCAAATGTATAAATCAGACATTGTAGGGGTGGGACACAGCAATCTGGTTTAAAGTGATTCCAATGTCCTGAAGCTTGAGAACCTCCAGACTTTAGTCACTGTATCTCTTTCAGGCCCTGCCTCTTCCAATAAAATAAATCCTGTCTGGTAGATGCCAGCAAAGGAGCTGGATTTTATTCTGTCAGTGCTCTTCTGTGTCCAGCCTAGGACACCTCAGGGATTCCTCCCTAGAAAACGATAGAAACACAGAATTCCTCCTGGCCTCAGCAGCCAGGAGTGACTGACTGGGTTATAACTAAAGGCAATAGCCAGTTTACATTCAGAGTGGAGGCCAAGTATAAAGCAATAAATAACCCTTGACTGTCTCTCAGAATGTGGTAAAGGAGGTGGAAGAGGCTGGATTTCCTCAGCTATAAGAATTTCCTCCTTGTCAACAGTTAGTGACTCCATAGCCTGAGAATCACTAACTGCTCTTGGCACCTCTGTCTCCAAGGCAGACTGAATCATCTTGCTTCCTTCTACAGTAAACCCCCACAGCCAAGATTGCCAGGCTTTCCTATAACTTCAACCTTCTCAGCCATGAATATTTGGGCTATTGCTCAGCTCTGTCCAGCAGCTCTATCCCCTAGCCAGATGAGGATAACTATGTGGAGACCATTCATCAAGTACCAGGAATTTCTCTTATTATCAGAGCATGTAAACCCTGGTACTCTGCAGAATGTACTGCTAACCAGGAAGAGGATAAGAGGGCCAGGAAGCTCCTGGAGATTGGACTCAAAACCATTCTGATGCATCTCCCCATTCTGAGTCATTTATCTTCCATTCTGGTTGGGAACAGAACTAATAAGCAGCATTCACACCTGACATGGAGCATGTCCCTACATGTGAACCCCTAATTGCATCTTTCCAGCTAATCATTCACCTCTCAGAGCTGTGCTCGATGAAGCCACCTGAAGGGCTGTCATCTGTTCAGAAGAAAGACTTCAAAGGTTGTTTCAAAAGTAAATAAATAGACTCTTTCCCTGTTTTACTTTAAATAAGGAAAGAATATTCTTCTCTAGACTATGCATTGTATTACTAGAATAGAAAACACATACATTATTTATTTTCTTTGTATTGACTGATTACTTTAAAAAAGACTTTCCTAGAAGTTTAGAAAGATTGTAGTAGCACACTACTATGAGAAAATCAAGTTTAAAGCAACTATTTTTAATCTAAAACTCAAGAGATCTGCTTGAGTTATTTTCAAATCTAATAGAAATGTATTTGTCCATGATTCATGATTTATTGCCATTAAATGATGTGAGGTAGACAACACATGACAGTGGTTTTGACAGTGAATTTAGAGGTAGCATTAGACTCTAGGAACCTTGTGACATTAGTTTAGTAGAATGAGCAAATGCTAGGTAGAATGGAAAAATTTATAATATTGTAAAGTATAAAAATATTATAGTTGGAAGATACTTTAAACATAATCAGTCAGCTGGGAAAGAAAGTTTATCACCTTGGGAATTAGAAAAATTCTCCAGAAGCAGGGTTATTGAAGTTGCACTTTGAAAAGAGAAAATGCTTCTATTGACAGAGAATGTCTTGGTTACTTTTCCTGTTGCTGAGACAAAATAGCCTACACTCAATATTAAAGGAGAAGAAGAATACTTAGGTCACAATTTGTAGAGGTTTCAACCCATAATCAGCTGATGCCAAGGCAGGGTGGTATGGCAGACAGCCATCACAGAGAACAAACACTTCATGGCAGACAGGAGGTAACAAAACAAGCAAGCAAGGGGCAGGAAAAGCCTCTTTCCATGCCTTATATTGTATCTGGGCTACCAGGATTAGGGTGGTGCCAAACCAATCAGTGGACTGATTTAGTAATCATCCACTCTTAATCCTAGCATTGCACCATGAATAAATCACACTCTTTAGATTCAGCCACATCTAAAAATGCCTCATCTGTGACTGCATAAATCTTTGGGAGGAGCATCTACACACAAGCCATAACATTCCACCACTGTCCACCCAAGGACTAATGTGCATCCTTTTATGCAAAAGGCATGTATTCCATCTCCAAGAGTTGCCAAAGTTCTAACAGTTTTAGTATTGCCGAAAAGTTCAAGTTCAAAGTCTCCTCTGATATTTAAGGCAAACTCTTAGCTGTGAGCCCTTGTACAAATAAAAAGAAAATTAAACACTTCCAACATAAAATTTTACAAGGTAAATATTACCATTTTAAAAGGCAAAAATATGGGGTTACAAAGCAATGGAACCAAAGCTAATCCAAAGTCCAGCAGAGCAAACATTAAGTTTTATAGTTCAATGTGCAATATCACAGGCAACCTGTGCCAATCAGCTTGTTAGTTCCACCACATGGCACTTCTGGTGGTTGTAGCTTTCGTGGCTTCTTTCTTTAGCTGGCTTTGTTCACTCTTTGCAGTTGTCTTTGAACAATCTGTGTTCCTGGTTTCTGCAACCTTGCACTGCACCTTTAGCTTCACACTCACAGCTTCACACACTGCTCTCTCAGGAGCACACTGCTTGGTCTCCTAGGCCTTCTTCTGAAATCTGAGTGGAAGCCTTCCTGACCCTACAACTCTTGAATTTTGCATACCTTTAAAACTTGTGCACATGGATGATACCAAGGTCTGCTGCCATCTGGAGCAGTAGCCAGGCATCCTTCTTTCTTGGTTGTAGGGGTCCAGAATCTATGAACTGACTGAAGAAAACTTCCCTAGGCTACCACCATTCTGGAACATGGTGCTCTGGGGTTCTCTTCTCAAAGCAAAGTCTTTCACTTTTGCAGTTTTAAAATTGCAAAGGGTAGAGACTTGTTTCTTTTCGTGATGCCTTCAGACCATCGTTTCTATTCTGTTGCTTTTCTGCAATCAAGATCTCCTCTGTTCTATCTTTGCAGTCCACAGCTTTACTGTAGCTTCCTTTCTGGCAAGACTCAAAATGTTTTAAATCATTCTGCTGGCATCTTTGTTCTTGATTCTCATATAAATCTGGCTAAAAGCCCCCAACAGTAGCCATGTCACTGCCTCAATATTAGACTGCCTTGAAATTTCTTCTGTAAAGTTAATTAGTTTGCTGCCCTTAATCTCAGTTTCAGGTGAAGTCTCTGGATATGGGCAAAATGCAGACAAACTTTCTGCAAAGCAATAATACACACAATCTGGAGTCCAATAGCCAATGCAGTTCTTCTTCCCAGCAGAAACCTTCTAAGCCTGGTCTTTGCTAGCAGGATTTCTATCAGCCTCTGATTTTCTGAACTCTGACCAGAATTTCCCATCAAGTACAGTCTAAGGCTTTCCAGCTCTACTTTCTTGGCCAGCATCTCTGAACCTCTCCAAACTCTTCCCACAAGCCAGTCCCAAAAGCTGCTATATTAGATACTCTTCTCATTGCTGAGACAGAATACCCAGTCCCCAAAGTTAAAGGAGGAAAGGTCTGTTTGGCTTACTAGTTTGTAGACGTTTCAATCCATAATCAGCTGGCTCTAAAGCAGAACAGCTTCATGGAAGAAAACAGTCATGGCAGGCAGAAAGTAGTATAGTAACAAGAGACCTCAATAGTGTCTTTCTGCCCACTATTATCTTACCCAGAATACCAGGATTAGGGTGCAGCCAAACCAACCAGTGAACTGATTTAGTTATCACACAGCCTTAACCCCCGCATCACACACTCTAGATTCAGCCACCTCTGAAAAGCACTAAGACTGAATGAGACTTTGAGGGAACATGTAGACATAAACCATAACAGCTCTGGCACCACATAGTAAGGTATAGTCACAACGCCACTTCTCTGTTACCAAATCCTGTGTTAGTTACTTTTCTCATTGCTAAAATGAAATACTTAAAGCTCAAAATTTAAAGGGAAAAATGTTTATTTAGCTCACAATTTGTAGAGGTTTCATACTGTAATTGGTTGACTCCAAGGCAGGGTGGTATTACAGATGGGCATTGCAGAAGACAAATAGTTCAAGGGGGCAGAAGATAGCAAAGCAAGCAAGCAAGTGGCAAGGAAAGCCTCTTTCTGTTTCCTGCATTGTATGCAGGCTTCCAGGATTAGGGTGGTGCCAAACTAATCAGTAGACTAATTTAGTAATCACCCTTAATCATAGCACCCTTAATCCTATCATTGCACCATGAATCAATCACACACTCTAGATTCAGCCAACTTTGAAAAATCCCCCTCTATGACTGCATGAACCTTTGTGGGGAACATCTAGACACAAGCCATAATACAGGAGAGCAGAAAGGGCCAAGGAGAGCAAGAGGAGCATCTTGGGGAAACAGGGATGAAGTAGAAACAGAAATAAAGGCAATGGTGGAGAAGCACATGTCAGGATGTGTCCTAGGAGCTTACGTGCCTGGAATGAAAGCTAGGAGGGAGGACTTGAGACCAGGCTGAGCAGTCCTTCTAGCTTGTTAGACAAAGGCCCCCTACTAGCTTCTTTGAGTGGTGTGGTCAGAGCAGTGTTTTGAGAAACTACATATGGATGGCAGGGATAAGAAGCTTTGGGGAAAAAAGAGATGAGTATCCAGGATGTCATGTGTAGATAGTTCACATATTCTGAGGTACAGACATGAGGATAGAAATAAAAGTAATCTCAAGAAATGTTACCACAGCAGAACCAAGGAGGCTGGGTAGAGGACTAGATTGAGGGAAAAAAGGGAGGGAGGAAAAAAAGAAGACTCAAGGGTTGAGTTAAGATTTGGTGCTGGTGGATGAAGATATAATGATGCCAGTTATAGGAAAAGGAAAATATGGATAAGCACATTTAGGGAGATTGCAAAGATAGTGGCAGAACTGCTTTATAATTCATCAATTAGTCAAAAATGGGCCTACTGCTATTAAATTCAGAGAAAAAATGCAGGGACACAGAAGTAAAATGACATGAACACACTTGTTAAAGATTTAGGGTTTAGATGTCTTGCATTAAATACGTCAGTGTCTGTGAAAACTTGTCCTTGTAAATCTGGAGGTTCAGAACTGGCTCTAAAGCAGTAGGTAGGCTGGAGGTCCAGATTTGGGTCTCTGCTGCACAGAAAACTCATGAACCCCTCAGAAGAGGATGAGCTTACCAAAGGAGACTGTGGGTAAGACCACGGAGGCGCATGAAGCAGAGAACCTTTTATTTTCATTGAAACTTAAAAATTTTAGTTGATTTTTTTCATTTCCCTATCCAAATTCTAACAAGTGTTACTAATTTGGGTTAAAGGGATGAATTTCAGTTTTATTTCTTCTCCTTTAATTCAACTGATGACAGATACTATGTACTGAGAAAAGGAAAGAAATGAAACAGGAAAAGAAGCAAAAGTACTAGGCTCAAATTAGCTACCAACAAATAATTAATTCTTTAGAGGTTGGCTGGATTTATCAGCAAGATCACTAGCCAACAAATTTGATTGTGGTCAAAGCCCAGATATCCCACCTTCTCTGCATGGCTGGATGACAACTGGAGCAAAGAAAACCATTCTTCAAAATAACCAAAGAGAAAAGAATTTGGTTCTTTCCTTCTTGATATCTCACCAAAGAACTCTCTCCTCCCAGCTGAATAAAAGCATAGTATTGAGGAAAAACTCACTATTTCAAAGCACATCAGGGATGTGATGTGTAACCCTGTGTACAAAGTCAAAAGATCCCATGACTAACTATAATGGAAAGAAAACAGTGGGCAAGCTCCTCTGACCACCCTCATTGATGTTTTCCCTCATCTTCCTGGTAGTTTTGAGGTACTACTACATGCAAGACACTGAACATGGCCATGGCATGGTATAATCACATGTCACATATTTCTAAAACTCTCAGGGAGATAAAGAAAGGGCTGTGAGAGATACACTCCAAGGGACAGAGAAGCAGCTACACAGATGAATACAACATTGTCTTCCCTCCCTTCCCTTCCCTTCCCTTCCCTTCCCTTCCCTTCCCTTCCCTTCCCTTCCCTTCCCTTCCCTTGTCAGCAATGGGAAACAGGTCAAACACTGGCTTTGAAAGAAGTCTGGGAAAGAGAAAGCAGTACTCTGGGGAAAGTCATGGATGGAGGGTTCTCAGAAAGTGAATTATCAGCAATAGACCTGAAGAAGACACGAGATCAAAATGACCCAGAATTAACATAGATTTTGGGAGTAGCCACCTTATTCTTAGTAACTACCCTGAGAAATAGTATTTATGGTCCACATTTATCAGTGAGAAAACAAAGAGATTAATTGGCTTCTTGCTTACAAGAAGTGAGCTGGATATCCAGTTTTCTAACCCTAAATCTAACACAAAAAAATTTTATTACATAATTGTAGCAGGAAAGAATGCAGAGAGGCTATTCTAAAGTTTAGAATAAAAGAAACCATTCTCTCTCTCTCTCTCTCTCTCTCTCTCTCTCTTTTTTTTTTTTTTTTTTTTTTTTTTTTTTTTTTTTTTTTTGCTGTTGTTGCTATTTTTATGGTGTTGGGGCTTGAACCCCATGCTAAGTAAATGCTCTGCTGCTGAGCCACACCCCCAGGCTTTTGAGTTTTTTTTGTTTTGTTTTGTTTTTGTTTTTGTTTTTGTTTTGAGATAGAGTCTCATTAACTTGTGGGGGCTGGCCTCAAATTTGCAATCCTCCTGCTTCAGCTTCCCAAGTAGCTGGGATTGCAGATGTGCACCATCACACCTTGCTAAAAGATAGCTTTTGATGAAAGATATCTGATAAGGCTTCAAAGAGAAGGTGGTAGAGAAAAGGTAGAATTAGAAGTTTGTGGAACACTCTTAGGGGATGCCTCTAATCCTACTGAGGATCAGATAAGAAGATGTGGGGAGGAAGATTAAGGGGTGACATTTGCTATGCACCTAAAGGTATAGACAGGGGCTCCGCAGGAACATCTAAAAGACTCTCAGAGGAGAGCTTTTTCAGAATTACTTGGCTAAAAGGTTGGCAGTGCTACTGATAGACAACTGCAGTGCAAGGCAGAGCCCTCTTGGGAACAGTCATGTCATTTGATCTTTACTAGCATAAGAACAAACTACAAATAGGGAAGACATATTTAAGAATGAAAGATGAAGAGAGTAGAGGGAAAAGGATGGATGGAGAGAAGAGCAGACTAGTTTAATAAGGAGTCAATTATGGGATTCTGTTTGACTCTGGTTTTGTGACTTTGGCCTGTCAGTTGATTTTCTGTGAATCAGTTTCTTTGTGTATGAAAGATAGTAATTTCTAACCTGACTCACAAACTAATGAGAAGTTAGAAGTGAACACATGAAAGATGCAAAAAACCTCACCCAAAGAGGGTCCACCAATGGTAGCATGTTTCTCTGTGTAAGGTGGTGGTTGAATACATGCATGTAGTTGACTAGCATGGTTGAGGAGCCACAAGTCTCTTACTAAATATGCTGACTTGAGAATTTATAACAAGGGTTCTGAGTCATTATGTCTCAGAACTGACTGAGGGTACTGTCTGAAGGAAAGTACTCAGGGCCCAGGCTTTGAGCAGAATATGTCTATTGCAGGTACATCTAGTGCCTCTCTAGGGTAATCAAAATGCTGAGCAGGACCAGCACCTTCACATCTGAGACACAGGTGCCAGGGGCACTCATGCTTCCCACCCTCTCTTGCCTCAACCTAGTAGTCAGAGAACCTAAAGGAATCCAAAAGTGATGTTCTCATGCTCATACCATGCTACTAGGCAGGATTTCAGGGGCTCCAATCCTTCCAAAGACAGGGTAACCATATATCCAGATCACCTGAGTCAGCCCCATTTATACCTGCCATTCCAGTGTAAGTATTGCTAGCACCCACTTCACTCTAAGAAGTGTCACTGTTGAATTGTAAACGTAGTCTTCTTGCACATAAACTACCAAGTGAAATCTGAGACCCTTTCGATGACACTTCCCATTACTCTGTCAGCTAATCTTCCTTTTTCACCCCAGGTGCACAGCGTAATGTCCATGTTGTTCTACACTCTGATCACAGTGTTTTTGATCGGCATCCAGGCAGAACCATATTCAGACAGCAATGTCCTATCAGGAGACACCATCCCCCAAGCCCACTGGACTAAACTCCAGCACTCCCTTGACACAGCCCTTCGAAGAGCCCACAGTGCCCCTGCTGCACCAATAGCTGCCCGGGTGGCAGGGCAGACCCTCAACATCACCGTGGACCCCAGACTGTTTAAGAAACGGCGACTCCACTCCCCCCGTGTGCTCTTCAGCACCCAGCCCCCACCCCTGTCTACAGACGCTCAGGATCTGGACTTCGAGGTGGATGGTGCTGCTTCTGTCAACAGGACTCACAGGAGCAAGCGGTCATCCACCCACCCAGTCTTCCACATGGGAGAGTTCTCAGTGTGTGACAGTGTCAGCGTGTGGGTTGCAGATAAGACCACAGCCACAGACATTAAGGGCAAAGAAGTGACAGTGTTGGCAGAGGTAAATGTTAACAACAATGTATTCAAACAGTACTTTTTTGAGACAAAGTGCCGGGACCCCAGTCCCGTGGACAGTGGGTGCCGAGGCATCGACTCCAAGCACTGGAACTCATATTGCACCACAACCCACACCTTTGTCAAGGCACTGACCACAGATAACAAGCAGGCTGCCTGGCGCTTTATCCGGATAGACACAGCCTGCGTGTGTGTGCTCAATAGGAAGGCTGCAAGAAGAGGCTGATCCTCCTGAAGCTTCCATTCCCCACCTTCCCCCTCCACTCTCCTGGGCCCCTCCCTACCTCAACCTGTAAATTATTTTAAATTATAAGGATCGCATGGTAATTTATAGTTTATACAGTTTTAAAACATCATTATTTATTAAATTTTTGAAGCATCTTGTGTGTTGGCACTTGAGTCCTTTTTCTCAGTAAGATTGCCTGTGGGTTTTAGCAATGTGTAGGCTGAATTATCTCCTGCAATGCCTGGCCCTCTGTGAGGTCTACCAATAAATATGGGCCACTGTCTTACCCTGTGCCACAGCACCATAACTTCAGGGAAGGCAGGTTAACTGTTTGCAGATATTAGCCTAAGTGGGGCATGATTAGGAAGGGATGTCTGAGAACTGTGACTTTGTTCTACATTCCAGAGCCAAATCTACTTAATCCCTGGATTACCTGCCCCACGGCCTAGATCCGAGAGCCTTGATTACTTCACTTAGGAAAGTCAGTGGCCTCTCATCAGAAGAAAGATCACTTTCACCCTGGACCTCAGAGAGGACCAGGCTGGGTCCTGGGGGGATTAACTGAGGAGGAGGCCTTCACTGAAGCCCTCAGAGGTGGCTTGTTTTTAAGGGGAGATCTGCTGTCTGGAAGAGTTGTAACAAAATAATCTCACAAGGCCTGTCACGGTAGATCTGATTTCAGGTTACAATTGCGTTAGTGCTGATGGCTGCTGCTCCCATTTATCCCCCCGGTGGCTTTCTGCAGAAGGACTTCATTACCCAGGAAAGCATTAGGGCCTCTGACACTCTTGCCACCCACGATCAGCTCCAGCAGCAACTTCCAGGGCCCCAACATCAGCTCACAACCAGAGAAGTCAGGGACCTGGCTTTTGCAAGCATATTTATTCTTAATGGGATGAGTTCCACAGGTGGCTAGTGATGGATGGGGCTATAAGGGTGATGAAGAGGGTCTAAGGAAAAAAGGCAAGACTAAATAGAGTGAGAACCAACAAATAAGTCCTGGAAGATGCAGGGGGACAAAA
The DNA here is from genome assembly GCF_034190915.1 of Cavia porcellus. Taxonomy (NCBI): domain Eukaryota; kingdom Metazoa; phylum Chordata; class Mammalia; order Rodentia; family Caviidae; genus Cavia; species Cavia porcellus. Next base: position 135,685,852 of record NW_026947484.1, on the reverse strand, counting down.
GGAGGGAACAGGAAGGCTCTCTGCGCCTCCTAACAGCCAAAGAAGAAGGGAAGATAGAAAGAACCAAAAAGGTTATGGGCAAGGGCAGAGCAGAAGGGAGGTGTACTCTAACCTTTACCAATGCTCTGAGTAGCTTTGGGTTTGGTTTGATTTTTAATGTCCTCAAGAACACTGAATGTCTCAAGGTAAGTTTAGAGAGATATGAAAGTGACAGATAGACTGCAGGATCCACCCTGGAGCAGGCCCTGACCCAGCCTTCACTCCACCACCTTCCCCCCTGCAATTCTCATTTTGTATTTTCCCCCAAGCCAAAACCCACATGGAAATTTTACTCTTCTATCTACCATCTTCTTTCTCCCAAAAGATAAAATGCCTCTTTTGGGTTTAAAACAACAGAACCAAGATACCCATGAGCTAAAATAGAAATTGGTAGCATTCATTTTCTCTGCAACTCTAACTGTCTTGACCCACTCCCAACCAATTCCGAATAGGGCAATTTGGAAATGCAGGCAGCTTTGGCAGGAGAACCATTTGATTAGGGGAAAGCATGATGAAATGTGCCCTGTTTTTTCTATCAAAGCCACTACAATTGGAATAAAGATTTATGTTCAAGAAACACCAACCAGAACATTCTGTGCTGAGATGCTTGGTTGGATAAAGGCCTCAGGAAAGGAGCCCTCCCACTGACCTGTGTCTGTGGGTTTTTGCAGGGTTCCAGCTCTGGGGGCTCAGCTGTCTGGGGCCTCTTCCACAGACATTCTACAGCTCTTTCTGTTATGGCTGGTCAAGCCTGCTGGGTACCAGATAAGGAGAAAGAGGAGCAGGTAGAGAGGCACTCACGAGTCCTAGGCAGGACAATTTTGCTTATGAGTAGCTATACTAGCAAAGGCAGAGCTATTCTCAATGCTGTAAAACTCTTGGGACATCTTAAAAAATGTCTTTGGCTCCTGATCCTATTTAGTCCTCTTTAGAGGACTTGCATCTGAATATCTGAGAAAAAAGGAAGACAGAGGACAGCTTGTTTCCATGCATGTTGTTCTCATGCGTTGCTGATAAGAGGAGGTCCCCTCACCCTGGAAACACCACCCACTTCCCCAAAGGCTGGACACACTTAGGCCAACCCCCTGGAGTCCCAGCGTGGGAGTCAGTGTTTTCACATAGCACCAGGGTGTATCAGTTTGGCCAAGCAGAGTCAGAGTGGTCCAAAAACTCCCCTACTAGGTGGTTTCCTCAACTTTGACCCTGCTCCTCACATCCAGGGGAAGCTTGGGATCTCAGACCCACCCAGCTTCCCAAGAAGCCAGCCAAGTCACCAGGCTCTAACCACTTGAACACTTGAAAAAACAGCTCCAAACCTCCATCTGCATTTTTCTGAGGAACAACAGTATATCCCTTTACTATTCTTTCTCACACCTCACTGAGACTTTGCTAGCTGGGCTTCCTAAAAGGCTAGAGATGGGGAACAATTCTTTGGCAACTTCCTCCACCAGCAGTAAGTCAAAGAGAAAATAGTGCTCCCACTCTTCCTCAACCTTGCTCAGACCAACCCCCCAGCAAGGCTCCTGTGTGGCTGGGCTAGAGGCAGTTTCTAGCTCAGGAGATGACAGCAGGATACTTGGAATCCTGGCCACATTGCCATTCATTCCCGGAACCTCTTCTTCCCCAGCCAGAGCGCCACCTCCCTCCCTCAAAGCTGATTTTTCTCTTAGCAAGGAGCTACCCCTGGGTACACGTTTTCAGCAACTGTCAAGCAGCTAGCTGTATATTTCCCATAAAAATTCTCTATACCTTAGGGGAGAATCTGGAGTAGAGGACAGAAAATAGGACGTGTCTCCCCCAGGCCATGTATTCTCTGCTTCTGGAAGAATGGAGATGAACCAAGGAATAGAAAAGAATGCAATCACAGGCTCTCAGGAGCACAGGGACCTGGACTGGGCATTGACCCCAATGTCTTCCTGCCAAAGGTCATAATAGAGAAATGAGAAGCATTGTGCCACTCAGGGTCAAGGTCTTAGCCAACCTTAGTGGTTGAGAAGGTTTTGTTTCTAAGAAAATAGAACTAGACAGAGATAAGTAACTTGTCCAGCACTACTCAGCCTAGCTAATGGTGAGTCTAGGCTCTGACCCTGGCAGTCTGACTGTGCTCCTCATCATGACACATGCCTCTGAAAGGAATGCAGATGCCTGTCATGCTGTGGCCTCAGGAAGGACCTTTATTTACTCACCCCATATGAGAAGAAGCCTCATATGATGACACAAGGTGGGGTATCAGCAGAGCTGAGTGCTAAGCCCAGCTCTCCCATTCCTCACTGTGAAACTTTGGCAAGCCTTAGCTTCTCTTGGAGCCTGGTTCTCGCAGTTGTGGAATGAAAAGAGTTATTCCTATGTCCAACAGTTGTAAGAAGGCAGCAAAACAGGGTGAAGTCCTGTGAAGGGTGAACCCAGTGAAGTCCTATACAAGTATGAAGCAAAGTAATTTATTCCAAACTTAGCAATGTTAATATTGGTTTAGTTGAGAAACTACAAGATTGGTACTCACTAGATGTTTATCGGTAGAGTTATAGATCAGATAAGAGGCTTTGTGGTCATTGGAATATAGAATTTTTGTGGTCATTATGGAATATGAATGTGATGGAACCAAGATCAAGAGGGTAGGAGCAAGAATGGCAACTATGCAGTTTCAGTCCTGGCCTGAATCCGGTCTCGGGGAGACCATTTAGTTTCTAGAAATTCCACTGTAGTGATTAAGAACATGAGCTCTGGAGTCATACAAGCAAAGTATTCTAACTTAGGCTGTGTCACCTTAAGGAAATTGATTGACTTAACTTCTTTGTTTGTAAAAAGCAAATAATTACAATGCTTCTCTCAGTGTTGAGAGATAGTTAAGTATTACCTCTATTTATAACTATATTACCTATATCTATATCTAATTATATCTCCATGACATTTAAGAAACATCTAATAAATTTTAATTTGGAAAAGCAAAGTTGCCTAGAGAAACCCTAAAAGAATTTTAGAATGGGGTGGAACAAATTTCCACAGGTAAAGAGTTTCATGAGCAGGAAGTTTCACAGCTGTGTCATGGGCTCAGTGGCAGTGACAACAATAATGATGCACTGGTAGTCGCTGAGATCTTGCAGCATGCCCACATGGGCCTGAGCATTATGTGTGCTTTATCTCCAAGCAGTCTGTGGGGCTCTAAGACCAGTGACCACCTCATGTGACCAGGAAGCCTGTGTTTTGCTTGCATGCAGCCCATCCAGAACTGCTCCACAGTTCTCTGGGAAGTTTACTCCCCCAGCCTTTGGCAAGTATAAACCACTGAGTATTTCCACGTGTCAAGCGCATGAGATATGTTTTGTAGCAACTCACTTGGGGATTCAACTTGAAAAGCTCTGACCTTCTCAAAGTTCACCCGGACTCGTGGAGGTAGCTCAGGGAACTGAGACTGACAGTAAGTTGGGAAAACTTTCTCACAACAGCAGTACAGGAGAGTCTTCCACATCAGGACAGCCCCCTAATATTAAGAAAGTATTAAGGAAGTGTTACATCTGTGTCCCTTCAGCACTGAACCTAATGTGGCATGCAGGAGGTACTCAACCAGTGTCTCATGGCAGATAAGGCAGAACTTAGTTCCCATCTCTCTCCATAGCCACCATCCCCAGCCCTGTGAGCTGTGTCCTGCACCAACCTTGTGTAAATGGGGTGAGTAAATAAAGGTCCTTCCTGAGGCCACAGCATGACAGACATCTGCATTCCTTTCAGAGGCATGTGTCATGGTGAGGAGCACAGTCAGACTGCCAGGGTCAGAGCCTAGACTCACCATTAGCTAGGCTGAGTAGTGCTAGACAAGTTACTTATCTCTCTCTAGTTCAATTTTCTTATAAACAAAATGAAGACGACACTTCATTTGCCACTTTGTCTTAGTAGACACTTAGTCCAGTGGTTGGCATACAATTATTGTGTGAATAACATGTAAATACAGACAAAGCTATTTTTATACATGTGCACAAATACAAGCACAATATGCAAATACATATCTATACAGAAAGACGTGTGTGTGTGTGTGTGTGTGTGTGTGTGTAAAACCCCTAGGAGTAAAAAGGAGTCAGGAAGTATACATTCCACACTTGTCTCTACACATTGACCTCAAAACATGGAGCAACATACATATCAGTCATGGGCAGGTCACAGTCCAAATGTTAACCACAGAAAAGAAAAGCAATCCAATAGAGAGAGTACTTCAGGGAAGACTTCCTACAGGTAACAAATTTTGAACTGTGATTGAAAAACAGCAGTTAAGTGAAATTATTGTCCTAGGCTAGGACACAGTCCAGAATTAGAAACAAGGTGAAGTCCAACCTAGAGATTGTCCAATCCTGGACAGGAGAGTGAGAAGAATTGTCTTTCTGTTCTCTCGCCTTTTTTTCTGAGTTACAACTGGCAGAAGCAGTAACTTCTGCTGATTCACACCTTGGGGAAGTTCAGAGAATAAGCTGAAATCCTGTGAATGGACACAAAGTCCCCCACATGGTTTCCACAAAACCTTGTCTGTGTTCAGGTAGAACTACCAGAGCTGCTCAAATAGTTTTTTGAAGATGAGGCTTCCTCCAGCCAGCTCATCTGGATTTCCTTGATCTCCAAAGCAAGAAGGGCAAAAAGGGCTCTCCAAGTGGGTGCCATGGTCCCAAGCTCTAGGAGCAGATCTGTGCTGGAGACTAGGTGGGTATCTAGGGTGTCATTCAGTGACAGAGCTAACACAGTCTTGGGGTTGGCAGCCTCTCCTCCTTTATTTCACCCTCACCATTCCTTTCACTTTGCCATAATGAAAGTGCAACTTGTGCGCTGTGTTGAGATTGCATATGATAATTGGAAACATGTGTCTGCGCTGGCATCCCTTCAAAGGGCTTGAGAACTCTGACTTGGGCTGTCTTCTGATTGCAATAGCAATCCCCCAAGCTGGCTCTCTGGCCTCACATTCCTTCGGCTGCACCTTAGCATTAACTCTTGCCAGGAGAAGCTGTTGCACACAGGGCTCACTCCCAAGATTCTGCGAGGCTAGCAGTCACAGGTCCCCAAGTGCACAGCGAGGCTCTGGGTTTGGCACTGGCATGCCAACTTTTCACAGTAAAAACTAGCAGGTTCATTTTCCTTTTTGTATAGACAGCACATTGACAGATTGACACCCAAGGTGTCTTTTGGGACACTGCCTCAACTGTCAAGAGATGCGATGCTGGATCCTCACTCAACCAGCTGGGTAGTCTTCTGTATTGTTTTGAGTTTTGCTGAAGAAAATATCAAAATGCCAGTATCTCACCAGGAGATTCCTGGAGGAATTGCAGACTCTCCACTACAATCCTTCCAGGCTGGGTGACTGATAGGAGAGGCAGAGGCCACTGTGCAGTTCAGCAAAACTGAGTCCTTGATGTGTGTACAGTGTCGTGAGCAGCATGGAGCAGATAGGGAAGATGGACCTCTCTCCACTAAGTGCTCATCCTCACTTTGGAGGCTGAATGGAGGACTTGGTCTGTCTTTCTGTTTTCAATCTAAATATGCCTGTAGATCACACACCCACAGCACAGGGGGCATTTTTAACAGCTCCCATGTGGTACCCATGGTGTGGCCCTGGGGACCACACTTTAAACAGCAGAATCCTAGGTCACAAATGGACTTTCCATGATCTGACCCTCAGTTCTCACTTAAGGAATTTCATGACCCACATTTCTTTTGTTCTTAAAATCTGAATTGGTCTTGGGTAGAATAGTCCTGACTCCAAGTCCAGCCATTGAGAATCCAACCACTCTGCCTTCAGCACCTGCTCTATGTTCCATATTTTATTTAGTTCTTCTATTCCCTTGAGGAGGAGAGGCCAAGAAAGAGGCTCATGTGACTAACATACCAGGAAAGATGTCATGAGGAGTACAACCAAGCTCCAAGGAAGTTGCAACTCATTAAAAAAGAAAGCTGAAGGAGGACACAGACAGGAGACAAAGGGTGAGGCAGATGAGACAGGAAAAAAATAAAACACCTGTCATATGGCACCAGGCTTTGTTCTGATTGAGCAAAAAAAAAAAAAAAAAATCAATGACAAGCAAAGCTCCACAGTGGAGACCTGACGCAGTGTTGCCCTCTTGAAATAAACTTAAGTTTCCTTTCTTCCGTCAATTTCTTTTTCATCATAATGAGGTGGAAAAAGTCATGTTACTCAGTGACAGACATTTTGGACTGTCCTAAAACTTCTCAGAGAGGTTGTTTTTACCTTAGCCAAAACAGTTTATATAACACATGATACAGTCATCAACAATGGTTGTAAAAATGAAAAACGTCACAGTCTGTTGTACAAAACAAGTAGCTCCCATCAGTCTCAAAAATTTTATCTTATTTCAGTTTTAAGGAGATAAATTCCATTGCTGACCCATGTTGGAGTGACTTGAAGCACTTGAAAGTCCCATACCAGACTTTCTAATGGCCATATGTGGACTTTCCCCTCAGCTCTTAACAGAAAAGGGCAATATATGGTTTATTTACAGTTTGTCATATTTGAAGAATGTCATTTAAAAATAACCAGTTCTATTCCTTCTCTCTTTAGTTGGCTCTTTCTTGAGGCTATTAACAGCTACTAGTATAATCACAATTTCTCTTTTATCCAGCACAAAAAAATGTTACTATTTGGGGCAAAAAATGAACATAATAAAAATGAAGTTTATGGTTACCTTTGAACTTTGCTAGAAAAAAATGCCACAAAGAATTCAAATAACCTAAAGTTCATCAGATGACCAGCTAATCCTCTGAATTAAAAGTTACTCGGTACAATAGAAAATAAACAAATGTTGACTCTCTGTACCATAAGCCAGGTATTCACATCATCAGTGTATTTTTTTTTTTTTGGCTCATATCTAGTTTATCTAGATGCCACAGGCCTCCAGCTTCAGATGATAGCTATACATTTCTCTGGAAGTTATACTTTTCACAGACTGTTTGAGGTTTTGTTGCTGTGGTGGTTGTTTTTAATTTTACAACCCAATTCTATAAAGAGCAAGAGCCAAGAGACCAAAGTGTGGATAAACTCCCTCTATATTAGTCTTTCTCACTTATTCCAGGAGTAACCCTAGGCAAGGATTCAGCTGGAAAAGCCATCAATTTGCTGCTGATTTTTTCTGGGCTTACCTTTCATTTGAGTAATTTTCCTGATTTTTCTCTGTATGGTCCAGAAAGATTTCCTGTTGCCTTCTATTAATCCGTATGTCTTCTCTGAAAAGCAATCATGGCCATAAGATTCATGGCTGGGGAGAATGATGCTAGGACAGAGGTCTATGAGCAAGAGGGTCCAACATACTTCAAAAGTCTTGGATGACTTGTAACAGAAAGTGAAACTGGATTCATTGAGATTTATTCTACACAGACTTTAATCGTGCTTTTATTGAGTTGTGGTTTATATTTGATGAGTCACAGAAATTTCTTAGAGGAAAAGCTTTTTAGTTATTTTATTCATTATAAAAAGCTTTATCCTGTGTAAGGCAATAAGGACATCATTAGAATGAAATACCAAGATCTCATAGGAATGAGAAGAGAGCACAACAAGAAATAAAAGATGATGTTTATATCAGAATCTTGGCTGTGTCACAGAATGAAGAAAGGCTTGGCCTGGTTTCATATACAGGCTGTCTGGTCTATGGGATGAACCTAGTGCTGTTTGCTTTTAACAAATGCCTTGTAAATAGTTCAGGTGACAACCAGTGTCAGTTTTAGGAGGACACAAGGAACAGCCTGGCCCTTATCCCCCAAACAAATGACATATATATTCCTTCCCATTATATCTTCCCCTTAACTACTGGAAACAAACCCTGCTCCACTGGCCCATATTGGCTCAAGCTATAGATATATCTGTTTTTGTTAATATATTTTAGTGTGTGGAGTGGCAAATGTAGCAGAGAATATGTTATAAAATGAAAATAAGGTATGGAAATAGAATTTCTGGGCCCACCTCTTGGCTCACTCACATAGTAACTACATGACCCAGAGCAAGTCATCTAAGCTTTGTCTCCTCATCCATACGATGGGAGGATTTGTCATGTGAAAATTCAATAGCATCTCTGAAATCCCTCTTTGACCAAGAAGGGACATGGAAGTAAGATTGTTGGAAAGAAAAAAGAACCCAGAAATCAGTTCTTACTTTGAGAAAAAAAAGGTAGAAAAGCAGATGAGAAATTGAAATGGTAACAAAGGAGACTTCCCATTCCACTCCTGAATGCCCTACATCTAAAAAGTTTCTCCTTATGCTAAACTAAAAATCTTTCTCAACATTTCCACCCATTCATTTAGTGACTATCCCTAGAAACGTACTCTGGAATGACACATAGAATTGGATCATAGCCTTTTCTATATGACAAATCTTGAAAGTAGCTATTGTGTTCCCGCCATCCCCTGTTCTTATTTTCCAAGTTAAACATTTGCAAGTCCTCCAATCATCCCTGTATACTGGGATTTCCAGAAATTTACTATTCTGGTCAGCCCTCTCTGGAATGCTCTAATTTGTCCAAATTCCCCTTAAAATGTGGTGTTCAAAAGGAAACACATACTTTAGATGTGGACTGACCAGCCATAATTACAATGGTACTATTAACTCCTTTGATCCACAGGGTGTATTTCTATTAATGGAGCCTGAAACTGCACAGATTTTTTTGGTTGCCACATCACACTAGATTTTCATTCTGAGTTTATGGTAATTTATAAACCCTTGATGTTTTAGTTTGGTTTGTTTTCTTATTATTATCAAACTAGGACTCCATTCTTCCAGTTATTACTACAGAACTTAAATTTTGACATCTGGTTTAGCAAACTCACCATTAAGGCCTCTGAGGCCAAGAACTATATCTAACTTATAATATTCCAGAGTCTAGCACAGTGCCTGACCAGCTGATGTATTAGCTGTATCTTCTGCTAGAGGCCTCTCACCATGATAATAAGGAATAAAGACACCAAGAATGTGCCAAACAAAACCTCTACCTTTATATTCTTAATTATGATGTTAGGCACCAAATCCTACGATCATAACCCTAGAGCACAATACTTTTATAGACTTTTATGAAGTCATTTGAGCAATCTCATCTGGGATGACAAATTCAGCAAGGAAGAAAAAATAAAATCAAACTATGCAAAACAAGAGGTGAATAAATTAGCACTTGCTCACTCTAGCACAAGTTATGATTCCCTTATCCCTTCTGCCCAGAGCTTTGGCACTTCTAGTCTGGTCATTTGGGGAAGGTGGGGGAATCCTTGGGCTCCCCCTAGAGGTTAGAGCCTGGGACTAATAGAAGTGGTTCTAGACCTTGAATGATCTCTGATTTTATGTTCTCTCTGAATTCAACACATTGACTGAATGTATGGGCTATCAGTGAACTGTGAGTTTAGGCAATATCAAGCTAAACTCAAACTTTTAGAAGAGACATCAATGTATGTGATCACGATCTAAGGAAATCACTGCAAACTCAAGTCCCTTTCCTTGATTGTTTGCCTCCCATCAACTTTAGTTCCCAGACAGCCTCCCACAGACTGCTAGGCTCTGTACCTGCTGAACTTGTACTTTTTGATTTCTTATTTTTTCCTTTGTAATCCAATCCAATGGCTGTGTATAAGCTGAGAGTACACTGGTAAAATATATCAGACATGAGATTTACAGTCTTGAAAAACTAATCCACAAATAAATTAAATAGTAGGTATAATAATTGTTACAAGCAAAAGCACATAATGCTATGAGCATCATGATAGAGGGCTTTGACTTGGGTGGGGTAAAGTGATATGCAAAATGAGAAAATGGTATATTCTTCTGCATAAGAGTAGAAATAAAGAAGTTTCTAAGATAAGATGATGGGCTTTTGCAAAGAATCTGGTGGATAACAAGACTCAGAAAGTACCAGAAGCTGAAAAGAAGCCACATGGCTACACTAGAAAGCAGAAAAGAAGCTTGTGGGAAGATGAGGGTGTGGAAAAGAGCTGTTGGCTTATCACCACAACCTGCCCCCAGGGTAGTTCTGATCTATAGGCAGTATTTTTTTAACTTAGCTGCTCAATTACTCTTAACTCACCTTTTCCATACTGTCCACAAGATTTCACAGACTATGTCATTAGATGCCTTGAGGCAATCAAAATTCACCGTGTGCAAATCATGAGCCTGAAGAGCAATGATTCTATCATGGATTTAGGGAAAACAACAAGACTTTAGTCTGATTTCCTTATTTAACCGGAAGGGTTTGAGCATACTTAAAAGCATAGGGAAGAAAAGAGCGTGAAACTGTGGGTGGTAGAGAAAATTAAAAATGGATGGAATGGAAAATCTTTCATGAGGAGATGCTAGGTGCCTTCCTTCTCTCTTAGTAGTTTCACTTAATCCTTAAGGATCACATGACTTAATAACATTTTTCATTGTTTACTGTTTTTTCTTATGGTTAAGAAACATCAAATTATTAGTAGATATCCTGAAGCCTATAACTATCAGTTCTAGAATTACTGAATCCCATCTAAAGACTTATAGCCAAGAAATAGCATCTTTTAGTTTATTGTTCATTCACTTAATCGTTCATTCTTCCAACAAATATGTATTAAGTTCCTACTATGTACTGGATGATGTGTATCAAAATATTAATAGTACAAAGTGTTGGCTCTCTGAAAGCACACAAACAAGTGGGAAATCCAGACATGACACAATGACTTATGAATCAATGTGAATGGGAAAATGGTAATAGGATGAGAAAGAGCTCTTCACTTTGAATATGAAGCATGGAGAAACTTACAAATAAGGACAACTGAGCTGAAGCTTAGAGGAGGAGTAGAAGCAATGACATATGCATGAGGGACATCATTTTGTTGAGGAAACATCATTTTGCTAAGCCATGAAGATCCAGGAAAGAGGAAGCAGTGAGTGAATGAAAGAAGGTATCTCAGAGAGCACCTAGTGTCCTTAGGAGTCAAAAGACAAAGGAGGCTGCAATAGATGGCTGGCACTGCTTATGACAAGCACTGATACCTTTCTAGAGAATTTAGATTTCATTCCATAGACAGATGGTGAGCCTGGGAGGCTCCAATTTACATCTTAGAAAGACCACTTGGCAGTCACATAGAGGATAATTTGTAGTTGTGATGCACTAAAGAGAATTTTAACTTCTCTTGTTATCAGTAAATCAATTCATCAGTATCCATTTGGCAGCATGCCCATGGTGCTACCTAGATTTGTTGGGCAGAAAATGCAAACCTTAAGGACAATTATAGAATCTCTGGAAAGAGGGCCAAGGTTAGTTTAGTCTTCCCTTAAGTATGTTCTGAAGAATTCCAGTTCTGTGAGTTCCATTTATCATGAATCAATGTGAATGGGAAAATGGTAATGGGATGAGAAAGAGCTCTTCTCTCTACATATTAAGCAGGAAGGAATTTTTATAAGTGTTAGTGGGTGCTAAGATGGGAAAGAGGAAGGATCTGTGCTGATTATAGTCTAAGAAATTATAGTTTTAAATAATTGCACATAAGGAGCAGAGCGGCCATATAGGTAGCCCAAACGTGATTGAGCAAATGCAGTACTTCCATCATCCCTCAAAAAGTATTAAAGTGTATACATAGTACAGACGTAAACATGTCCCTAGATGCTGGAATAGCCATTTGCTTTTCTTTCTGTGATCATCTTCCTTGAGCCAAAGCTAAAAAGGTCTGATATTAGTACTTTTTAAGAATACAACTACTTGTAGCAGTTTCTCTTCCCTGGGCATCAGAGAGAAATTAATTTATATTTTGAAAATTGACTGGGAAGCACCCTAACCATCCCCTGGAGAAGGGGCCAGGCTCGAAGGGTGTTACTGGGGAAGCTGATTAAAGTAAGGAGGCAAGTCAAAGAACCCAGAGAATTCAGAGAGGTGAAGAACTAGGGGCAGAGAATAGAATGATCCAGAACACCATGCCAGACAATAACCATCGAAAAACACTCTTGTATGTGATAATGATGTTGAATCTGGCATTATACTGGATCTGAAAGGTAGGTGAAAAGGAGACTAATTCTCAACGTGGAAACAGCAGAAAGTTGGGAAGAAACAAGGCCTAGGCCTTTTTCCATAAGCAGAGATAGGTGACTCAGAGTATGTTGCTATGAAATGCTGGCTGTATGACATCAGAGGACATAGGAGCCACCACCTTAAAACCACAACATATGAGTGGCCAAAGTCATCCTTCTAGGTTCTATGTTACTAGGAAAGAATCACTTGATTCAGCTCCCTGCAGGGCTGGGCAGACTCTGGAGTTCTGGGTCTGCCAGCCCCAGCAGTTCCAGAGGCTGAGCAGCCTGGGATAAGTGTTCCCATACCATCCCCTGAGTCCAGCCAGTTTGTGACCCCCGCTCAGCCCTAGACAGGGAGCTTTGCAGTTCCTTGTTGCACTGGATCAGCTTGGCAGGTCTTGAACCGGCCTGCACAGGTCTCGCCACTCTCTGCCAAGCTTGGTGAACTCTGGAGTTCTGGGCCTCCCAGCATCATCAGCTCCAGAGGCTGGGTGGTCTGGGATGAGTGTCCCCACCCCATCTTCCGAGCCCAGCTAGTTTGGGACCCTCACTTGGCCCCAGACAGGGAATTTCACAGTTTCCTGTTGCACTGGACCAGCTCGGCAGTTCTTGAACTGGCCTGCACAGGTCTTACCACTCCCTGCTGGGGATTCTGGCCTTGGCGGATTCTGGAGTTCGGGACCTACCAGTGCTGTCCATTCCAAAAGCCGGGGGGGGATGAGGTGAGTGTCCCTACACCATTCCCCAAGCCCAGATAGCTTGGGATCCTCACTCAGTCCAACAGGGAATTTCGCAGCTTCCTGTTGCACTGGACCAACTCTGATGGGTCTTGAGCTCGCCTGCCAGCCCAAGTGACCCACTCTCAATCTGGAGAACTGGGCAGTCAGGGGAGCTGAGGGCATAGAAGAGGATTTCCAACAGGCCCTGGGGAAGCCTTGGAATAACACTTGAAACACAGAAATATAGGCAAATGACAAAATGAAAGATCAAATTACAATCTCAAACCTCCAGCCAATCCCAAGAAACCTTAGGAGCTATGTACATAGAAGAAAATATATGCCATACACCTGAAATATCAGACATAACAACAACTGAAATAAAGAAGCAACTCCAAGAAGCTTTAAAGGAATTCAAACAAGAAATAATCTCCCAGGTAAAAGAAGAAACGATAAAACAAATGAAAGAGATGCTGAACACATCTAAAGACAACACAGTTAAAAGATTGGAGGAACTAACCAAAAAGGTAGAATCCCTGGATGAACAATATAAAAAACAAAAAGAATACATAAAGCAGATGCAAAGAGATATACAGGAAATCAAAAATTCCATTGAAAGTTGTAAAAACCACCTCAATGAAAGTGAAGATAGAATTTTTGACCTGGAAGACAGGATTGCAGCTAGTGAACAGGAAAGGAGAGATCTTTTAAAAATAACAAAGAATCAGGAAATAACAATTCAACAGCTGCAAGATGATGCAAAGAAAAACATAAGATTGATAGGGATAAATGAAAAAGAAGAGAACAACATAAAGGATTTCAAGAGGATATTTAGAGAATTAATAGCTGAAAATTTCCCAAACATGAGATTGGAAACTGATATGAGGATCAGTGAAGCATATAGAACTCCAAATAGCCAACCCTAACCCTAACCAAAATAAAACTGTACTCAGACATATAATAATCACCATCCCAGGAATCCAACAAAAGAATAGAATATTAAAAGCTTTCAGAGAGAAAAGACAGATCACTTATAAAGGAAAACCTATCAGAATCACAGCAGACTTCTCAGCACAAACAATATAGTCCAGAAGAGCATGGAGTGAAGTATTTCAGGTCCAAAAGGAAAATGATTTCCAACCTAGACTGATGTACACTGAAAAACTGCCCTTCAAAACTGATGGAGAAATAAGATACTTCCATGAGAAAGAACAGCTGAAGAACTTCATGATCTCCAAGCCAACCCTGCAAAGAATACTGAAAGACAGATTAGATATATTTAGGAAAAAAACCACTAAGCAAAGCAGACAATTAAACAGAATGGAAAGACAAAAATGCAACAGCAGAAAGATAACATGTCAACAATAAACCAACATACAACAGTTATAACCATTAATGTAAATGGTCTCAATGCACCAAATGGAAGAAACAGTCTGGCAGAATGGATCAAAAAACAACATCCAAACATATGCTGTGTACAAGAAACCTGTCTAACCCAAAAGGATACTCACAGACTGAAAGTCAAAGGACAGAAAACAATATTTCGTGCAACAGGAACCCAAAAAAAAGCAGGGGTAGTTATTCTGTTTGCAGACAATGTGAAATTCAAATTTAGAATGATCAGAAGACATAAAGAAGGTCATTACATAGTGGTTAGGGGAAAACTTCAAGAGGAAGAGATAACAATCTTAAACTTAATCTTAACCCTAACCCTAACCATAACCATAACCCTAACCCTAACCCTAAACCTAACCCTAACCCTAACCCTAACCCTAAGAAGTTAAATTATCATTGTTTGCAGATGACATGACACTCCACATAGAACACCCCCAAAACTCCATTGAAAGACTCTTAGATATAATAAATAAATTCAGCAATGTAGCTGGATACAAAATCAATACTCAAAAATCAATAGCATTCCTATACACTAACAACAAAATCACTGATAGAGAAATGAGAAACCACACCCTTCACACTAGCAACCAAAAATATGAAATATTTAGGAATTACTCGCATGAAAGAAGTGAAAGACCTATACAGGGAAATTATAATACACTCAAAAAAGAAATTGAAGAGGGTCTCAGAAAGTGGAAAGACATCCCTTGCTCATGAATAGGAAGAAAAAATATTGTGAAAATGGCCATTCTCCCAAAACTGTTATATAGATTCAATGCAAGCTCAATGAAAATACCATCAACATACCTCACAGATCTTGAGAAATCACTCCTAAAATTCATCTGGAGTGAGAAGAAACCTAAAATAGCAAAGACAGTTTTAAGCAGCAAAGGCAAGGCAGGAGACATTACAATCCCTGACTTGAAGTTATAATGCAAAGCAACTGAAGCAAAATCAACATGCTACTGGAATCAAAACAGAGCCGAAGATCAATGGAATAGATTAGAAGATACAACCATAACTACCAACACACTCAACCACCTTATCTTTGATAAAGGGGCCAAACAGGTTCACTGGAAGAACGACAGTCTCTTTAACAAATGGTGTTGGAAAACTGGCTCTCCATATGCCAAAAATAAAAACTAGACCCATGCCTATCACCATGTACTAAATTAAAATCTAAATGGATCAAAGATCTGAATATTAAAACAGAAACACTAAATCTATTGGAAGACAAATTGGGTAAAAATCTTGCAGACACAGTGGTAGGTAGGGAATTCCATGTACAGAAATCAAACCACACGGAAATTACTTCCCAGAATCAATAACTGGGATCACGTCCTTATTAAAAAGTTTCTGCATGTCAAAAGAAATCTCCAGCATAGTGAAAAGAAACCCCACAAACTGGGAAAATATTTTAGTGAGCTGTCCCTCAGATAAAGGACTTCTGTCTAAAACATATAAAGAATTTTAAAAAATCAGACCCCCAAAATTCAAAGATCCAATCCAAAAATGGGCATCTGAGATGAATACACACTTCTCAGATGGAGAAATACAAATGGCAAATAAACACATGAAAAAATGTTGCTCATCATTACTCATTAGAGAAATGCAAATTAAAACCACACTGAGATTCCATCTCACTCCTGAAAGAATGACCAGGATCAAGAAAACCACCAAAAACTAATGCTGAAGAGGCTGTTGGGAAAAAGGAGGTCTCCTGCACTGTTGGTGGGAGTATAGACTGGTGCAACCATTTTGGAGGTCAGTCTGGAGATTTCTCAAAAACCTAGGATTGAAAGTCCCATTTGTTCCAGCTATTTCACTTCTAGGCATATTCCCAGAAGAACTGAAAGCATCATACCACAGTGATATATGTGTACCCATGTTTATAGCAGCAAAGTTGTAATAGTCAGATATTAAAAATAACCTAAGTGTCCATCAACTGAGGAATGGATAAAAAACATGTGGTGTTTTTATACAATGGAGTACTACTCAGCTACAAAGAATGATCACATTGAGATATTTGTAAATAAATGGGCACAGTTTGAGACCATACTCATAAGAGAAATAAATCAAACTCACATGTATAAATACTGAATAGTTTCACTAGTGTAAGAAATGATAAGAATACATACACATATGTGGTAATCATGATTCCCCATTATACTGCTTTGAAGCCTTATAATGTTTTCATTCATTAATTGAAATGGTTTTATTCTGGGTTGTTTGATTTTATCATCTGTGATGATATGAACAGCTATTTTGAAGAAAACAAAACATCATAGCAGCTAGTGCTGATTTAATATCATCTTGTTTTGAAGTCCGATCAAGCTTTTGTTCTTCTGTCTCCATTGGTCTTATCATGTTGTATCTTATTAGATTTTATTATATGTGATAGTACAAACAAAAATTTTTATAGACAAGGAGATAATATAGAAACCATTGTTCATTTTCTGTTAGTTGGATCTAAATACCCTGTAATAATTTCATTCTCTTGAATAGTTTTACACTGTCTTGATATGTTTGATGCTATAGTATATGAAGGTATGCTCAAATATTTCAAGGAAAGAGACACTATGTAATTACTGTTATGTCAGGTTATGTTGTGGTGAAACACTATGTTGCTTAAATTGTTCTGTTCTGACCTGTGCTGTTGTATTGTTATGGCCTCTTTTATCTCAATCTCCTTTTATTTATTTATTTATTTTTAATTAACAGAAAATATAAATTAAAAAGCAGGTTATATTATAGTAACCATTTTGATTTCCTATTAACTTGATTTGAAGCCCTGTATTGCTCTCACCATCTTGTTTTGACTGATTTTACTCTATTCTCTTTTGCTTGATAATATCACGTTTGAGGGTATAGGCAACTACTTTGAAGACAGTAAGATTCACTGTGATGCCCATTCTGGTTTGACTATTATCTTCTTTTGAAGTCCTATAATGTCTCCAATGTTTCGGGTTTATTGGTTTTGTTCTGTACTGTTTTGTTCAATTTTATTATAATTGATGATATAGACAATTCTTTTTAAGATAGCAAGAGGCATTATGGTAACCATTGTTGATAACCTTGTATTCTGTTTTTACATCATGTACTATGTCCATCCTTTTGATTTGACTGACTCTGTTTTGTTTTGTCACATTTGGTTTTATTCTCTTTCAAAAAAAGTATTAAGAACTGTGGGAGTAATAAAATCCAAAATGTGTAATTGTTATTGTAAAAAGATATGAAAAGAAAGTGCTCTAAAGGATATAACTGCATGTATATTTAACTGTGTAAGATAGAAAACCATATTACTGAGTTTTTGTTGGATCACTGAACAGAATTGTTTGCAGTCTCACTGTTTGAATGTCCACTTTGTATGTTTTAATTTTGTAACTTGAACAACTATTTCTAAGATGACAATATGTAATCTATTAACTAGTGACTTCTTACTGTTTATTTTCTTTGAAATTCTGTATTACTTGTTCTTTTTTTCTGTTTTTTTTTCTCTTTAAATAAAAAAAAGATTCACTTGATTCATCTGAGTTCCTGTGACATCCAACACAGATTTGTCACGATACTAGGTACTCAGGTAGGATTTGCCAAACACATAGTTGACCAAATTCTTTAAAGTATTGCTTCCTTCCACAATATGACTATCTATGACTATTTATCAAAACATTTATGTTCCAAAGGAATGTCTACTTGGAAATAAAATTCCTTTGTAGAGTGACTCTCTGAGCCCTCATCCCAATGAAAAGATGTGAAGACCTTATGTCTATTGCAATATTGACTGCCAGTCTCAAAAGAAATGGCACAGGTTGGGAAAGTTACTGCTTAGTGGAACACTAAAAATGACAAATACTGCTATGGTATGAGTGTCTGCGTACCCACAACTTTCTGTGTTGACATCTTAATCCCAAGGCTACAGAATGAGGAGATGGGACATTTGGGGTATAGCTAGCACATGAGGACAGAGTCTTCTCATATGGAATTAATACCACTGGTACCTGTATAAAGAAATCCAAGTGAACCACCTGGCCCTATCTACTATGCAGATACAGTGAAAGGGCACCATCTGTGACAAAGGGATACCCCATCTACAGGCAGCTTGATCTTGGACCTCTCATTTTCCTGGACTATGAGAAATAAATCTGTTATTTATAAGACATAAGTCTAAGATATTTTTGCTACAGCAACTCAAACAGATAAAGATTCATGCTAACCTCTCCTCTTCCTTTTTCTGAATCATCCCAACATTAAGCTGGATAAGAGCTGAAAACAGAATCCCAGAAGATGATTCCAAAAGAGACCCTGAGAAATGCTTAGTGAGACTCCTAACTCAGGCTTACAAAACTATAAAGAAAAGTCTGAACTCTAGAAATAAGCCATGAACCAGAAATAAGCTTTGTTTTATAAGTCTTTCAATCACTGAGATTTATATTACAGGAAAAAAAAATAAACCAACAATGTAACAGAGTCTAACTAGCCGATGCTGTTATACTGTCTCACTTCAGTTATAACTAAGCTCTTATATTTTTGTAAATCCCTTCTTACACTCTAACTTTTAGTTAACTGTGTTTATTAACTTACAAACTCAAGCAATGCACTTACTTCTCTGAGTGTTAGGTTTTTCATTTACAAACATGTATAAGATTAAATCTTAGGCAACCAATATCACCTAGAGAGTATGGTGGGTACAAAGCACCACAAGGACTCCTGGTGTAACAAAAGCCTCTTCTAAGTCTGATAGAGAGCTTGAGTGTGTCTGGACCAGCTGTCTAGGACTATCCTTGAAAGAATACTGCTGAAAAAAAATCTTGTTTAAGCCTTGGATCTGTCACTCACTAGACTGAGACATTGCACAAATTACTACCTAACATTATCAATCTCCACTTCTTCGTAACCAGTATTTATTACTACTTATTTATTACTACTATTTATTATTAGAAATAAACCAGTATTTATTTCTACCTACCAGGCATATTAGGAGGCTTTTTAAAAAGTGTGTATATATGACTGCAGGGCTAAATTCATTGGTGACAGAGGCAGAGGGATCTAGTATAGTGATAATAATCATTTCTTATATTCCGCATGGCACCGAGCGTGTTGCTTAACCAATTTGTACTTCAGTGTCCCCATCTACATCAGGAAATAGTATGGGTACCACTACTCCCACTGAGATTACTCAGTGAGAAATACTGAGCTTTCAATACATAGAGGCACTCAAAAACTGTTCCTTATTTTTAAGAAAACTGCTTTATAGTGCATATGAAGTTGTGAGGATATGATATACATGATTGTTCTGCAATGTGAAATCTGCAGTGAATGCAGATTTCTCCAGCCATGAGCCCAGAAACTGAGTCTTGTTCCTCCTCACATCTCGCAGGTCTAGTAGATGGGCTAAATAATTGGGAAATGAGCCAAATAGATTTACTAAATTTTCTATTCTTTTAATACTGTTGTTCCCAAGAAAATTCAGTCTTAAAAAGACAGGACTCCTCTGGCATTGTCCAGTTATCATTGTTCATAAATCTTGCATCTGACTCTCCTCCATGCCTTCTGGATCCATCCAACAGTGAGAAAGGGGAAAGGGTAGGCAAGGAAGAAGGAAGAAACTCCCCAAATTGCCTAAGTCTCTAAGATGGTGTTTTTCTGCAGTCTGAGAGGTCTTGTTTTTGATTTAAGGAAACAAAGCAGTTTCCAAGGAAAATTAATTTTGTTATGGTTCAAAACCATTTAATTTGTGATATTGTTTCTTCTGCTGAGCTTTCAACTTTCTCAGCTCCTCTAAGGCTGGAGTCACTCCAAGGCTGTGTGTACTCTTTCGTGTGTAACACGGAATGACTCTAACGGAGTCGCCTCTGGCTGCAGAGCCTTGGCGTCACATGGTTCACAGAAATAATTCATTGTCCCATGAGCTTTATCCAGATCGACGTCAACAGTGTCCTTGCAGATGGACTCTCTGATGCCTTTTAATCGTGAGCCTTTCCCAGAGGAAAATGTAGGATCTGCGGCAAACACAACACAGCTATGCCCAAGGCTGCTGAGGTGAATATCTCTGCGTGACTCTGTGGCCAACAGTTGGGATTGCTTTATCAGATCTGAGGGAAAACCCAGTGGAATCCCCCTCAGTGGTTCTCTATCCCCATGAGTTACAATCACTAAAACCTTTCTTCAAACTCCTACCAAGCTTGAGGTTAGCTAAAGGGAAAAATTTCTTTCACCTGATGGCCCTGCCCCTGCTTTAAAATGATTGTAAAAGTACCTGGGATCTTCTGGGGCTGCCCTAGAATGGTGGGGGATTCCCACTTGTGTAATGTGAGGGAAGTTGCCCCTCTCTTTCGTGACAGACAGAAAGAAGAGGTTTTCAGAGCCAACTTTTCCCCTATAGCTTGAGAGGTGCTTCAGCCAAGGAAGAGGAGGTCACAGTGAAATCAATTTGTGCTATATATTAGGCTGAAATTTTTAGCAAATTTTCAAAAAAAAAAATTGGTCAATTTGACCTGGCCTAGTGTGAGTTCCTGTCTCTGTAATTATTTAAACAGATTAAATATCAGCCAGAAAATTTATAGGACCCAGACAAGTGCATGTTGACATTAGGTTATCTTAGTTATCTCTTTCAATCCCCAAAATGCTATGGCTAAATTAAAACACATTCAACTTACAAAGAGCAACAGCCTGGTATGTTCACAAAGCACTTGACGTGGGGAAATAAGTAAAAACATAACTTTCATGCTTTCACATGCTTAATAGTTTGGATCATACAGTTAGACAAATTTTAAAAACTTAAAACTATTGATAGTTAAATTCCCATGTACCCATGTACGTTACATGTCTTTCGTGAGTCATAGAGGAAGCAGGACTATTCCCTACATTTCCTTCTGCCAAGGAAATAGACTAACAGAGGCTCAAAGTTGTGGAACACCACGGGTTAACACAATGGTTGGAAGAAGAAAAAGACAATCATGTAATGAATCATCACATCCCTAAGTAAAAGTGATGCTTGTGAATTCTGCTTACACTTGATGAACTAAAGCAAGTCACAAAACACAAATTACTTGAATAGATAGCAGCATGCCATTCAAATGCGTCCACAGGAGGAGAACCAGAAATACTGAAGAACAGGACCAATGGCTCTCATATCATAGAGTAAAGGCATAGCCAGGTGATAGTATAGAATAAGATGTTCTACTCTCTATGGAGAGGATGCTAAATGAAAGTTTCACAATTCACAAATGAATGAGAAATCCTTGTAAAGTCAATAATGTAAAAGTTTTGGGGGGTAGATACACCATGAAAAGAGATAAGTGATTAGGTAAGAGGTTCAGAGAAGAAAATAGACTCTTCAGGAGAGATGAGGATGACAGAGGAAAGCAGGGAAGGAACTGAGATTCACACATCACTTATTATATCCCAGATACACTGTAGGACATTTTACACCTTATGATTCCATTTATAAATAAAATCAGGTCTTAGGGAAATCATTAAACTTATTCTCTTAAACACACTTATAATATACAGAGTTGTCATTCACACATTAGGGTCCTTGGTTCCAAAGTGTGTGATATTTTCTACATCACAAGAATGCAATAGGCACTATACTTTCCCAGGACCATTAGAAGACAAAAATAACCCTGGAGAACAGAGGAAGATGAAGCCAGTTGAGGATTTGGGCTGGGGCCAAGTTTGAAAACTGATAAGGCAATCAATGGGGTATAACTGACCATCAATGCAAGCATACATAACATACTTAAAAAAAAAAAACCCTCACCCTGTCCAAAGTCCTTTGTCACTTTGATAACTGATTCTCCTGTGTAGGAAGCCAGATATGGTAGAGCTTTGAGGAGCTGACTGGATCATTTACTTAAAGGGCTTTTTATATTGAATTAGTCCACTGGCAGGTTTATAATTACGTGTGATATTGGGATTCTTAGAGGGGAAGAGGTAGGTCACTATGGGCATGGACTGGAGATATGTATTTATCTTTCTTCCTTCATTGATGGCAATGGTACACTTTTCTTCCTGCCTGTCATGCCATGAGCTGTTTCTCCTCTGCCATGCCACCCTTCCATGGAGCCAAATGACTGGACTGAAACCTCTACAAACTGTAAGCCAAAATAAATCCCCCCTCTTTTAACTTAGGGAGGTTGAGTATTCTGTCTCAGTGATGAATAAGTAACTAAAACAAAAGTTAGGAAGTTACATTTTTAAAAAACTTTTATTTGAGGAGCAGTGTCCTTAGTGCAGTTCCACAAATACTGACACAATCCCATCAGATGAATAATTACTACCAAAAAGGAAAAGACATGTTTTTCACTCTCTCAATGTGAAATGAAATGCAGTGTTTATCAATTCCTGCCAGTGTTTGGGTTTTTTTCCCTTTTTTGGTCCTTTTTTATTAAATCGCTATGCACTTACTAGAAATTTTTTCAAAGGATACTTATAAAGTCTAACTTGGAAAGTCTGATAAACAATGCCATCCTGGAGAATTGCTTTTGGCCTGTCCCTGGATAGCAGATTGCCTTGGTTAGTTCTTTGTATTTGTCATATTGGAATTTTTGTTCATATGTTGGTTTTCTCTACAAAAATACTACCTTTCTTATAGTTAACAAATACTGGTCCCTAAAAATATAGATGTTTTAAAAAATAGATCTTTAGTGACAATATATATCAACTCATTTTTTGAGCATGAATTAACCAGGCATGAATATGCCATCATCTGAACTATTATTTTCCATTCCTGCTCAAAGCCAAGTGGAAGAGACATAGATTTGCTGCTAGTGAATTCCACTCTTACACTCCCAAATGAGTTGCCTCCTAGAAAACAGATATACTAGAGCAGGCACATTAACTTTGCCACTTTGAGATTTACGTAACAGACTTTTCAACTGCCCTTTTCTGTAACTGTGTCTCCTAAGAAGCTGCCATAATGTGAGTCTTTCTATAAAAATATTGCATGTTGGTGTAAGAGGTCATGATAAGGTCTCTCTCCTTGTGAGCACTAGACTTGCCTGGTCCTGTTAATTGCCTCATAGTTATCCTCAAGTCACTTCATGCAGGTAGAGCCATTTCCCAGCCTGGATTTTAAGTTTTCCAAAGACCTGGGTTCTGTTTTTCTGTTATTGTGTCATCACTAAGGACAAGGGAAACAGAAGTTGTATTAAATCCATCTGGGGAAGAGAGAGGATAAAATAAAAGACCCCCAAAGGACAGTGCAAAGATGGGTGAGGGGACTGCTCCTGCAATGTGGAATCAGTTAGATGTGGCCCAGAATTTTTATAGCACGGGAATTTTGAACAGCTCCATGAAGAAGCTATGGTCAGGTCGTGCAGTTAAATTTGTTCTTTATATAAACATGAAGTCTGTTAAAATTTTTAATTGAAATGGATTGCCACATTAGATGAAAACAATTCCTCACTATAAAAAGCAGCTATAGACAGCCTGGTTTGGTTTCAAAACATCTTCCTATAATGCTTGGAAACTCACTCCACCACTAGAAAAACCAGTAGGTATGTTGCCAAGTAGTTTAGAAAATGTCCAAAAGAGAAAAAAAAAGAATCAAACTCTCCAAGCAAGTGCCCTCTTTGAGCAGCAGCACTCTTGCTTCATTTCTTTTATTGCATTTTTTCCAAAAATGACTCTGTTTCCAAGGCATTCTTCAGGATGTGGGTAATGAGCCAGAGGTGAGTGGGCTGGGACGAGAACTGGGTACCAGTCTTTGTCACTGCTGTCTTTCCAGGGGTCAACAGACTGACTCCCCACACCCCACACACACATTTGCCTCTAGACAGGAGCTCAGGACATGTTTGTCTTTAAAGAAAATTCTCCCAAACCTGTCAGACTTGTAAATGGCACATCTCAGGGTCAGCAGGGAACTTATAGGTCAATTACAATGTTAAATGCCCTCCACACACAGGAATTTTCTTGTCCCCAGGTCCACAGGGCTAGGGGCCACTCCAATCTTGGGAGAGGAGAGGACTTCCAATACAGGAGCTTGTGGCTCAGATCTCTCATTTATTATCACTTCTCCATATTCACTCCAATTTGCTTTCTTGTCATTCTAATCAGCTTCACCCTGTGAAAGTGCAAAGGACACATTCAATGGCTCATTGCCCCGGCAGATATACAAACATGTTCAGAGGATGGTCTGGCCAGCCTCCTCAGAGTCTTCCCTCTTTTATGCTAAATAGCCCCATTTTCTGAACCTGGCCCTCACACATATGACTGTCATGATTTTCCACGTCCAGGCAGCCTCACAGGACATGGTCCCACTTGAAGATATCTTGCTGTCTGCCAAGAACTCCCTTATAAAAGCCTGCACACGTGGTCTGCTGGACAGAACCATCAGAGCCCATCAGAGTGTTGATTACACTGTTTCAAGGTTTGTCTGTGGTTCCACTCATCCCACCCACAGCAACTTTTAAGTCAACTTCACTTTATCTTAGACTTTGTTGATGTTTTAAAGCACATTGGTAGGGTAATTCTTGATCTTTACCTCTTGAAATTTTTATCTTTGCAATTTAAAGACTTCATTTAGCATTTTAGTTTATTCAAATCCTTTTGAATATTTACTGTCATCTAACATATCCATCACTTCCAGCTTTGAAAGGAAAGTCGCTTCTATGTCTTAATCCAAGCCCAAGTTTTAAAAACAGAAGGTCTGTATACTCTAGGACCTAGAATGGAATACAAGACAGTTAACATTTATTCTTAGCATGTGCTAGACACTACTAAATAGCTTCAGGCCAAGATAGCTTACTGATAGCCTAGGATCTCCTCTTCCCCACACCCTCTCTCCTCTCTCTTTCCTCCCTTAACAACCATGCCGGGCAACCGCTTAGCCCTCCCTTTTCATCACTTCAACTAACCAATCTAGATAGGCTATAAAGCTTCAATCCAACCAATGGGGGAAAAGGTCAGCTGCTTCTCCAGACTTAGGGCTACAATGAGCCTCTCGCGTTCTCCCTGCGTGCTCACCTTGCCTCAGAGATGCTGTGCACTCTTCTGCATAAGTAAAAAACCTAAAAACCTTGTCTTGACAAGATTTCTTGATGTCTAAATGCTTCATTATCCACATCAACCGAGTCTGGACTTATTTCCAATAGGAATAATCGGGTTAACCAACCAAAAGACAAACCTATCTACTCTCACTTAACTATTTTCATTCATACTTTCCATAAGAATATCATAAAGAACTTTGTCAAATGCTTTTCTGAATTCAAAATGTGCTGTGTCTTATAGCTTAATCTGGACCTTCAGGTTCAATAAAAACATTAAAGAAAACAAATTTAGTTTGGAAAATTGGTCACAAGGATCTGTGTTGGCTTCAGTGCTTTCCTTCACACCTCCACCCTGCACGCTGACCCTTACCATTTACCCCAGCTGCTCCTGGTTACTAGTGAACTAGTCTTGCATATTCTAGTCCAGTTCAGTCTTGCTCTCAAACTTTCCCCTGCCTAGCCTAATTCCTTGGCATTATTATGCTGTCTTTGATCCTTTGATCCTTTCTTTAATAGAGCAATTGTAAGTGTGTTTTATACAATACTACTTCTTTCAGTATGTCTTTTAAAAGGCATTATTCATGGGTAAAGCATACTGTAGAAGCCTTACTATGTCAATGTACAGTGTGACTGGCTGCTTAGAGGGATAGTCCATGTCAAATTTCAAGTTAGTTTCTAGCTCTGCATCTCTAACCCTATACCCTCTCTATTGGGATACTGGGAATATATTATATACTAGCGGTATATTTGGGCACTGATAACAACTTCCTTATCCAAATGCTCACAAATTACTTAGTTGTTAATGTGTTTTAGATTTATAATGGGGAAATCTGAGCAGTTCATCAGCACTACAATTTTTTTCTGTTTTTGACTTAAAAAACAAAAAACAACATGTATTTCAAGTGAAGGAATAGTCCTCTATGCAATCTTCAAGTCCTTTATATTGAATTTTCTCTGAAAATTTGAAATGAAAACAACTACCTTACTCTAATTTCTTACCTAAATTGAGCTTCATTCTCCCCTTAACTATCTCTGTTTCCCTCTGTATTTTTTTTCTTTGCTCCCACTTTAAGGCTTGCTCAAATGTCAAGGAAATAAAATATTTGCTGATCACTTTATTTTAAATTTCAACACCCTTCCAATATTCTCTGTGCTTGTTTTATTTTAAGCAGTAAAAAGTAAAAATAACAATAAAAGTTTTAAAACAGGCTAATAGAGTAACAATAATTAATACATCGCATATTGTTATATTCATAGTAATTGTCCACTGTACAAGATAGGAGTGAAATATTGTTTTAAAAAAGTATTAGCACAAAACCTTCTTTTCAATGAGAAACTAGATGTTTAACTATCTCAAATATCATGTGTGCATATATATTTTTTCTTTTCCCTTCCTTCCTTTCCCCTTTCTTCCATCATAGTTTTTCTTTTCATTTGAACAATTTTTCCCTATCCACAGGATCTACTATATATTTTTAGATCTTATTTACTCTTTCAGTTTCTCACAGTAATGACCCAATATGATGTTTACACATGTGAGTCTGATTCATTTACCCCTAAAAGTCTCAAGTTTATCCTTCTTTATGGTTTCTTTAGTATTCCATTATATTAAAAGCCACATCTTTTTTATCCATTTCTCAGTTTATGGACTTTTGGATTGTTCCCAAGACTTAGCTTCCAAATTATGCTGCTAATAAATATGAGTGCACTTAGCTGGGGTATGATGTTTTTAATTCTTCTGGAAAGATACCCAGAAGGAGAGTGGGACCTCTAATCCTAGCTTTTGAAGGAATCTTCACACTGGTTTCCACAGTGGTTGTACCGATCTATACTCCCAGCAGCAGTGGAGAAGTGTTCCTTTTTCCCCACTGCCCCAGTAGCATTTATTGATTTCTTGATGATAGCTATTCTTTCTGGAGTGAGGTGGAATCTCAGCATTGTTTTACTTTTCAGTTTTCAAATGATCAATGATATTGAACATTTTTTCATATCATAAGTATGTTTCAAATAAAACATTTATTTGCCATTCATACTTCTTTATCTTAGAAGTATGTATTCATCTCAGATGCCCATTTTTTATTGGATCTTTGAATTTGGGGGGAGTCTGCTTTGTTTTCAATTATTTTTATGTTTTGGATGTAAGTCCTTTGTCTGAAGGACAACTGGCTATAATTTTTCCAGATCTGTGGGTTGTCTTTTCATTTCTTTGGTATTTTCTTTTGTTGCGAGAAGCTTTTTAATAAGGTTAGAACCCATTTGTAGATTTTTTATATTATTGCTTGTGCATTTTGGGTTTTGTTCATGAAGCCTCTGCCTAAACATATATTTTCAAGATTTCTATCTTCTCTTCCACTTATATTTGGTGATTCTGTTTTAATATTTAGATTTTCGATCCACTTTGACTTTAGTTTAGAACATGGTGATAGACATGGGTCTAATTTTAGTCTTTGGCATGTGAAAAGCTTGTTTTTCCAGCACCATTTATTAAAGAGACTATCTTTCTTCCAGTGAACATGTTTGGCTCCTTTATCAAAGATAAGGTAGTTTAGCATGTTTGGAGTTGCATCTTCTTCTATTCTGTTCCACTTATCCTCAGATCTGTTTTTTGCCATTACCATATTGATTTTATCATAGTAACTTGTAAAATAATTTCAAGTCAAGGATTGTGATGCCCCCTGACTTGCCTCTGTTATTCAGAATTGCTTTTGCAATTCTAGGTCTCTTCTGGTTCCAATGAATTTTAGGAATGTTTTCTCTAGTTAAGTGAGTTATGCTAATGGTATTTTATTTGGGACTGCATTAAATATGTATAACAATTTTGCGTGTGGCCTTTTTTTCACTATGTTGGTTCTTCCCATTCATGAGCAAAGGACATTAATCTATTTTCTGATATTTTCTTTGATCTCCTTTTTCAGAGTAGTTGTCTATGTATAGATCTTCTATTTCTTTTATTAGATTGATTCCTTAGTATTTTATTTATTTTTAATGCTACTGTAAATGATGTGGTTTCCTTAATTTCTCTCTGTGAGTTTGTGGTTTGTGTACAAGAATGCTATTGATTTTTGAGTGTTGACTGTATCCAGCTACACAACTAAATTTGGTTATTAAATCTAAAGTCTTTTGGTGGAGCTTTTGTAGTCTTCTATGTAGAGATTCACATCATCTGCAAATAATGAAATTTTAACTTCTTCCTTTCCTATTCTTATTCCTTTCATTTCTTTCTCTTGTCTAAGTGCTCTGGTTAATGTTTCCATAACTATACTGAATCAGAAAGGTGATAGTGGACATCATGGTCTTGCTCCTGATTTTAGAAAGCTTTCAGTTTTTGACCATTTAGTATGATACTGACTGTTGTTTTGACATAGACAGCTTTTATCAGATTAAAATAAAGATACTTTATTTCAATTTTCTGTAGGGTTTTATCAAGAATGGTTTTGAACTTTGTCAAATGCTTTTTATGCATTTATTGAGATGACAATGTGATTTTTGTCTTTGCTTCTGTTAATACGGTGTGTTACATTTATTGATTTTCATATGTTAAATCATCCCTACATCCCTGAGATGAACTCTACTCAGTCACGGTATATAATCGTCTTAATGATTTGTTGTATTCTGTGTGCCAGTATTTTATTGAGTATTTTTTGTGTCTATATGCATTAGAAAGATCAGCTTATAATTTTCTTTTTTGGTTGATTTTTCTCTGGTTTTAGAATCAGGGTAATATTTACCTCCAGAAATGACTTAGGAAGTATTCTTTCCCTTTAAATTTATTAAAAAGCACTAGTGGCATTAGTTCTCTAAATTTCTTGTAGAATTCAACAGTGAATCTGTCAGGGCTTGAGATTTTCTTTAAATTTTTAATTACATTTGCAATTCCATTGGCTGATGTCTTTTATACTTATATTACTTTTCTCAATTGACCAAATGCCCTCAAATGTACCACACAACTTACTCACCTGTTTTGTTTCTTGGTTGTGGCTTCTACAGTTAAGTACTCCTGTACCTCCAGCATCTATTATAGTACCTGAAACAGAGGAGGTTCCCAACATATTTGCTAAATTAATGGAAAGTTAGAAGTGTCAGTCATTCAACAATATATATTTTCAAATAATACATAGGCTTTCTATGTGTCAAATACCATGTTAATGACATTCTATTTATATGGCTTAAATGGTCCTGTCTCTGTGAGAACCACATCATGCTTTCTTGTTGCTTTCTGTACGTCCTTTTACATCATTTACTACATTTCATAATTATGCATGTGTTTCTGTGATTATTTCCTTCTGTCTTCTATAATGATTTGTAAGTGCAAACACCTCATCTAATGTTTTACTCCACCACCCACCCCCGTGCCTATACACAGGAGCCACTCAGTAATGATTGGATGAATAACTTAATAGGCTCGTTTTTACTGTAAGATTTGACACCAAGTGCAATGAGAACCTTAGGGCATCAATTTAGACCACGTGCTTCTATTAAAAGCAACTAGAAACTTGGGTACAAAGCTAGTCACAGAGCTAACTCTCCTCACTTTCTACTGCCAGCCAGACCAGCTCTGTATTTTCCTATTTTGGTGACACTTAGGACTGGCCCAAGGTATATTAATAGGCAAAAAGAAGCATGCCCAAGGCAAGTGAATATGGTAACAGGGAGTGAGCACAGGATACAGTGAAAGTTCAAGGCTGTATCATCTCACCAGTACAGCAGAGCAGCCATAGGGACTGGGAGTAGGGACCAAGAGACAAAGAGAATCCCATCTCTAGGCATAAATTTTAAGCAGAGCCAGAAGTCAGTTCTAGTTCTTTCACCACTTTCTAGGCAGAAAACAAAAATGTAACACTATGGAATGAGGGTGGAATTACTAAAATTTATGATCTCAAGAAAAAGGCAGGTCGCACCATTAGTTCCATGATCCACTCAAATTTCATAGAATTTAATAAATCTTCAATATCCCTCTTTCTTCTTAAGGTATGGAAGAGCCAAAGGTTTTTTTTGTTTTTTTTTTTTTATGAATTGAATATTTCCCCAAGAATTTCTATGCTAAAGTCCCAATCCCCTGCCAAGTAACTCAGAATGTGACTACATTTAGATATGATAATTAAAGAGGAAATTAAATTAAAATTAGTTTGTACATTAAGGTAAGCCCTAATCCAATATGACTAGTGTCTTAAATTACTTTTCTCCTTGCTGAGACAAAACACCCAACACCTGAAGTTAAAGGATAAAAGGTTTAGTTTTTGCTCACACTTTGTAAAGGTTTCAGTCCGTAATTGGCTGGCTCCAATATAGGATGGCAGAGGCATCTCACACAGAGGAGAAAAAATATTTTACAGTGTAGAAGGTAGAAGGCAGGAGGCAGCAAGCAGCAAATCATTTTTGTGTCCCTTATATTCTATCCAAACCACATACGTAGGGAAGGCAGCACCCACACTCATGATGGGCCTTCCCATTATTCACACCCAGAATTGTGCCAAACCAATCAGTGGACTAATTTAGTAATCACACACCCTTTATTCCAGCACCACATACCTAATTCCAACATCACACATTGTAGATCCAGCTACTTCTAAAAAGCCCCCCCTAAAACCATATGAGGCTTTGGGGAGACATCCAGACATAAGCCATAACAACCGGTTTCATTATAAGAGAGAAAATTAAAATACATAGTTACAAAGAAAAAATCTCATGAACATATGAGAAGGAGATGGTCAAATGCATGGCAAGCAAACAGGCTTTAGAAAAAACCCACCCTGCCACACCTTGATCTCCAGCTAGAACCCTCCAGAATGAGGCACTAGATTTCTTCATTCAGGTTCCTCAGTCTGTGGTACTTGTTATGGCACCCTTAGCAAACTAATGGAGTGATATACGTTTCTTCCTCTTGAAGAGAATTCTTCAACTTTGGCTATACATTCTAATCATTTAAGGAGATTTTTTTAAGATACCATGTTTGGATCCTACCCCAAAACAAATCAGAATCTCTGAAGATTTTACCAAACATTTTTTTTTTAAAGTTCCCCACATAATTCCAACATGGAGCTAAGGTTGAGCACAGAGCTACATGGAAGCAATCTGGGTTCTCAGTGGTCTCACTGGGCCTCTCATTGGACCCACACTCCTTTTGGGGTTCTCATAGGTAAGATAGCAATCCATTGTTGTCCAAGGCAGGGTTGGGCAAACTTTCTCTGTACAGGGGCAGAAAGTAAACACTCTTTATGTTTGTAGACAATGGATGTTAGCAGCTCCACATCTCTGCCATTGCAGCCTGAAAGCAACCATGAACACCACATAAGTGGGGAGGCTCTGTAACAAAATACCATAAACTGGATGAATTAGTAAACAACAGAGTCTTACGTGTCACATTTCTAGAGGCTGGGAAGTTTAAAATCAAATCATCTGTATGTTTGGCTCCTGCTGAGAGCCAACTTCCCAGTATATAAAAAGCTCTCTTTTGTTAAAACCCCACATGGTAAAAGGGGTGGGTTGTCTTTAGGATCTCCTTTGCAAGGGCACCAACCCTATAATGAGGGCAGAGCCCCATGATCTAATCTCTTGCCAAAGGCTCCACACTCTTTAATACTTACACTTTAGGAGTAAGATTTCAGTATTTGAATTTGGAAAGGATATAACTATTAGGCCCACTGAAAATATCATTTACATAGCAGGTCATAGGTTGATTTTACTCATGGACTTTGCTAACCCCTGCTATAAGGTATTTTAACTAGGACTTCCTGCTAGACATAACCAGCTACATCATGAAGGAAACGATTTTGGGTTGCGAACCCTCCATGTGTACATATAGCCTTTGTGAATATTGAAAAATAACCTATAAGACATACCTTAAAAAGAGAAAAAAGAAAACCGGAAATCACACTACAAATATTTCATAGAGGAGAGAATGAGGCTGTAGGACTTCAAGGAAAAGGTTTGAAGCAAGCTCTTGAGATGTCCAGGAAAGAGTGAAAGAAGAAGAAATCTCCATGGACATCCATCATCTTCTCACATCAGCCATACTTCTTTTTTAATTTTAATTTCAAAAATATTTTTGAGACAGGGTCTTACTACATAGTTCAGGCTGGATTTAAACTCATTATGTAGCCCTCCCAGAGTGCTGAGATTAAAAGTATGCATAATGACACACAGTTTGTTTAGTTTTTGTTGTCGTTGTTTGTTTGTTTAATTTATAGCCAGGCTTTCTCATTTAATTTATCTACCTTCTAGTAGATTGCAAGTTTGTTGTTCATGTTCTTGATTTGATTTCTAAACTACAAATTATTTGCTTAGTGCCTTCAATATGGATTTACCTCCACTACTCTATATGATTTTCCATAATTTTTGAAATTATCTCACCCTTTCCAAATTTATTCTGCACTCTTGTCTTTCTCTCAACCTGCTCTCAGCCTGTTGTTTCATTGGAATTTTCTGCTCCTTTGCTATAAAGATCGTATCATTTTTCATTGAAGATGCCAAGTAATTTGCTAAGGTTTTATTCCCAGTATTTCAATATATAATTTTCAGAAGAATGTTGTTTCATTCAAATTAATGTATGTTATCCTAGAAGTGAGTGTATATATGTTTTTTGTTTTGTTTTTTTGTTTGTTTGTTTGTTTTTGGCTTTTTGAAACAGGATTTTGCTACCCAGTTCAGGCTAGACTCAAATTTAGGGTAATCCTCCTGCTTCAGCCTTTCAGAGTGCTAGGATTACTTCCATGTATACCATCATGCCTTGAAAAATATGTAATTTTGATGTGCTATATAAAGCATATTTTAAATAAGCATAAATAAGCATAGTACTTTTTAAAAATATAAAGCACAATCAATGTCTTAGTCTTTTCCTAATGCCATAGGAAAATTCTTTAGACTCAAATACTTATAAGCAACAGAAGTTTACTGCTCACAGTTCTGGAGACTGGAAAATCCCAGATAAAAGCACCAAAAGATCTGGTGCTTGGTGAGAGCCTGCTCCTCACTGATCGCTTCTTCTAGGTGTCCTCACATAGCGTACAGAGCAAACAGGCTTCCTCAAGCCTCTTTTATAAGAGAGCTAATCCCATGCGTGAATCCAAGCCCTCATGGTCTAATCACCTCCTAGAAAGCCTACCACTCCGTACTACCACATTAAAACTGAAGTTTCAACATGTGACTCGGGGAGGGGGAAATCAACATTCAGGCCAGAGCAATCAGTATCTTAGAAGCTCTATGGGAGTCTCTCTTCTACCTCAATTTGATGTATATAGTTGTAGTCAATTCATCTTTGCTTGAGGACAGTAGTCTGTTATATATATATTATAATGTAAAATATTATTTATCCATTCAAATGTTGATGGATTTTGCATTGTTTCCAGTTTTTGCTGCTAGTATTAACAATGCTATGAGCATAATCTTGTCCCTGATTCTTGGTTCATCCATGCAAGTTCTCTAGGAAATATATCTTGAGGTAGAATTTCTAGATCATAATATGCATCTTCAAACATACCTAGGAAAACCAAATGATTTTCAAGTGTATTTGTACCTATTCATGTATTCCATCCAGCACTGTGGGCATATTTCCAATGTTTCATATCCTTAATGGTGCTTAGTATTGTTACATTTAGATATTTTTGCAAATACAGTGGATATAAATTGCTACCTAATTATGATAGCATTTAGGAGCATGAACATCCTTTCATATCTTTGTTAACCTATCCTGATTCTTCACTATAAAATGCTTGAGCATATATCTTTTGCTTTTTTTCTAATGAATTGTTCGTCTTTTTCTTATCAATTGACAGGACTGTTATGAAAATTCGATAGTAATTCCTTATTGATTAGTATGTTGCAACTATTTTCTAACAATTTAGGATTTGTCTTTTTATTTAGTGTGTCTTTTTGAAGGAAGTTGTAACTTATAGTGCAGTCAAATTTATCAATCTTATGTGTATAAGGGTTCCCCCTTTGAATTTTATTTAAGAAATATTTTCCCATTCTCAGAATTAAGGCATTTTCTCTATTTTTTTCTAAAAGTTACAGTTTCAATTTTTCAGCTGAATCTCTATACTTATCTAGAACTTGTGTTTGCATGGTAAAAGATTCTGGTTTTTTTTCCATATGAATCACCAGTTTATATCACTTGTTAAATACTTTTTATTTTCCCAAATACTTTTCAATTTCAGCTCTTCATATAGTGTTATTTTAAAATCAGCTATGTATTCATCTTTATCTCTGCTCTCTATTCTCTTCCATTGAGCTATTTTCCTAATCTGCCACCCAAACTACACTGCCTTAATTATAATAACTTGTAGTAAAACTTGACTTGGTAGGGAAAATCATTCTACCTTGATTTTTTGGGTGGTGTATTTGCTACTTATGATGCGTTGCTCATCCATACACATTTTAGATATAGCTAACCAAATCCTTTTTCAGAATTGTATTAAAATTACACTGAATCTTTGATTGACTTCTTTGAGAAAATTGACATTACAATATTCAGCCTTCCAAGGCAAAAGATTATATGTCTGCATATATAATTATATATACATGTAGATGTATACATACATATATACAAGATAGATTACTATATTACTAATCTTAGTTCATCAGAAAGAACAGTTTGTGCTCTCATTGTTCAATCATTTGATCAGTTTTTTCATGCCTATATCTTGTAATCTGAGCAACTACTTTGACAATAACCATATGCAGTATATTAACCAGTATTAATCTCCAAAATAAATTAATAAATAAGTAAATCAGGAAGATTTCTTAAGTCCCTTTCGTGTACTTTTCTGAACTTAGATACAGCATCAGATACCTGATAATTAGGGAGCTCCTCAGTTCTTATTCTTACAGGACAAAGTTCCTCTTGCCTTCCTTTGAACAACTTTCTGTATTGCAAATTCATTCATTAAACATACTATATGGCATGAAAAAAATCAGTCTTCCTGTCAGTGACCATAATGTGCTTCTTTAAGAATTCCTTAATAGCTTTCATTAAAGTTTTATAAGTGTTTCCATAAAGGTCTTGCTTTAAGATATACTTAGAGGCTGGTCTTTAAAAGCGTAGCATTATAAAGTTGTTTTTGGCGAAGAGATTGTACTTAACTTCAAGTACAGTCAAAGTTTCTGTTCACAACTTCCACATCCAAGACTGAATCAACCAGTATCACAATTATTCAGGAAAATAAAACTGTCACTAATGAACATGTGCAGACTTGTTTTTTGTCATTATTCCTATACAATGTTCAACAATTATTCACACAACAGATTGTATTAGGTTTTATAAATAATCTAGAAGTGATTTTAAATGTATGGAAAGGTTGGTGCATATCATATGGAGCATTATGCCATGTTACATAATAGACTTCAGCATCCAATGATTTTGAGATCCACAGGAAGGCTTGGAATCAGACTCCTGTGGAATTAAGGGATGCTTATTTTTCTCTCCTCGTGGTAGGGACTTCACCTATAGAACAATCCTGACCTATCTCCACTCCTCACTCATGCTGGTCCTGAGGGAGAAGAAGAAACATAATCTGATTAATGGTTTGGAAGGATAAACTTGGCTTTTGTGCCCTGCTCCTTCCTCTTCCTATCCACTTGGGAACAGCTCTATGAAAACATGTGGTCTAAATTACTCTACAACATGAATAAAGCCAGCAGAAATGATCCTTCCTTTATAGGAAAGGCCTTTGCTGTTGCTAGTGATTCATTGGAGAAGGCTGTCTGATTCTGGAATTCAGGATTGTGAATCTCTCTTATGTACAGATATAAACCACTTTCTGGAAAATCAGTGTAACAATAATAAAAATGCTTTGGCATCTATCTGCCTTTTCTTTTTTTTCCAGCTTTATTGATGTAAGACTGACAAATAAAAACTGTATAGATTTAGAGTGTGTGATGTGATGTTTCAACATACATATGCACTGCGAAATGACTACTAAAGTCAATTTAATTAACTGATCCACAATTTCACATAGCTACCATTATTTGTTTATGTGTGTGTACATGTGTGTGTGCATACATGTGGTGAGAATACTTGTGCTTTACCCTCTTAACAAATTCCAAGCATGCCAAATGGTATTAATAACCGTAGTCACTATATATATACATATATTACATATTCGCCATATATATACATAGAATATATACATATTTATTTGGCTTATAACTCAATGTTTGTATCCTTTGACAATCTATTTTCTACCCTTAGACCTCAGTAATCACTACCGTATTCTTTATTATTATGAGTTCAAAAAAATTTTATATTCCATTGTAAGTGAGATCATGCAGAATATTTCTTTCTGTGTCTGGCTTATTTCACTTCACATGAAACCCTGAAGTTTCAACTGTGTTGTTGTAAATGGCACAGTTTCTTTTGTTTTTAAGGATGAATAATAATCGTGCATGTGTCATGTTTTCTTCATCCACTCACCTTTGATGGTCACTTAGTTTGTTTCCATATGTTGGTTATTTTGAATAATTCTGAAAAGAGCATGAAAGTATAAATATGCCTTTAATAAAGTGACTTTTATTTCATATATATATATATATATATATATATATATATATATTCCCCAAAGTGGGGCTGCTGAACCACATGATAGTTATATTTTAATACCTTGAAGAAAATCCATATTGTTTTCCATAACAGCTGTGCAAATTAGCATTCTTATGAACAGTGTAAAGGTTACATTCTCACCAACACTTTTAAATTTTGACTTTTTAATAGTACCCATTGTAACAGGTATAAGCTTATATGTCATTGTGATTCAGATTTGTATTTTCTGAATGATTAGTGACGTTGAATCTTCTTGTTAGACCTATTGTGCATCCATATGTCTTCTTTGTAAAAATGTCTATTCAGTTCCTATAACCATTTTAATTAGATTAGTTGTTCTTGGTTTTGTTTTCTATTCATCCATTCTTTTGTCTGGCTCATAAGACAGGAGGGAAATAGTTACTATTAATTAGGCCTCCCTCAAGTCTCAACCTAAATGCATTTTCTAAGAAGATGCTTCCAGTGAATAAACACACAATAGACTTTCATTTATATTTATGTAGAGACATATGATATATATATATATATTTGGAAAACTTTATAAATCTCTTATTTTAATTTAATGTGTCTATAATTTTAATTTTCTGAATTGATGACCTCAAACTACTATATAACCTCAAACTACATTTTCCTTTCACATTTTTCCTTTCAAAAACTTAAATTTAACTTACAATTACTTTTTCACTTGATAAATAGGTCACCAGGTAAGAAGTTAAATGGATAAAAAACTTACAAAATCTTAGAAGACTAGTTTGAATGTATTATTTTACTTTTAGGAAGATCTTTAAATACTTAGTTCCATTCCCACTTTCTTTTTAACAGCTTTGGAGTATTCAGCTTTGTATAATATTACAGCTTTGTATAATAGTTGAGGAATGTTTCCTTTCATCCATGTTTTCAAATCACATTGGCCATTTTTCATTTTATGTTCCTGTCTTTTAAATATTTCTTATTTCTGTAGCTATTATAATTTTTATATACCATCTCTTTTTGAGATGGTATATAAAAAGTGTCTTATGATGGTATATGAAAGTGTCTTATCAGACACTTTCAGTTTTATAAATCTTCTCAATGAGTCCATAAGGTTTCATTGTCTTCTTTATTATTGTTCGGAAGTTTTTGACATTAATTTCAGCCCCTCTCTTCATGATTTACCTAATTCTACATTCTTTGACTTGCTTTTTCATCTTTCCTACTATAATTTGCTAACTATCCCTTAACTTCTCTGATGCAAACATTTAAAACTACAAGTTTCCCTCTAAGTAATGTTTTAACTATGCTTCACAAGTTGCTACTTTATTGCTATTACTTCTCTTAAATGTTTTGCTATTTTATTGTAAAACATAACACAAATATAATGAACTACATAAACAAATGTATAGAGTAGTGAAGTATTCTTACAAATCAATATCCTTGTAACTACAATGAAGGTCAGAAAAGTAAAACTTTTCAGGCATCCAAGAGCTGCCCATTGACCCTGGCATGATTGCAACTTTCCTCCCTCCAAAACAATATCCTGATTTTATGATCATCACATTCTTTTATTTTTAGGATGTTTCAGTCAAATAACAATTTAGACATAATAGTATTTATTTGTACTCATCTATAAAACTTTCTTATTTAGGTCTT
The DNA here is from genome assembly GCF_034190915.1 of Cavia porcellus. Lineage (NCBI taxonomy): Eukaryota > Metazoa > Chordata > Mammalia > Rodentia > Caviidae > Cavia > Cavia porcellus. The sequence continues at coordinate 135,647,551 of NW_026947484.1, read as the reverse complement.
TCAGTTTTCTTTTATTTTGCATTTTTTCCTCCATCTTCTTTTCCCTATAATGTATCTGTTGAAAAAAACAGAGATTTTGACACCCAGAGTTTCCTATGGCCTGTATATTGTCGACTGCATTCTAATGGGAAAATTCAATACAGTCCTCTCTCCCCTGGATATCAAGGAACTCAACAGACTTTGGTTTGATCTCTTTGACCCAGACTATAGATTTTGTGATGTTTACTAATTTAGAGACATATACTGTTCGGTTATCTCTGTGTGGTATTAGTCACCTCTGTTGTTCATTGTCCATATTATTAATTCACAGCAGTTGCAAGATGCCCTCATTCTGCAATTTTGTTTTCTTTTAATAGCAGGAAGAATTTTAATAAGACATGCTTCCCCTACTTACTTGGCTATTGTTGTGGTTCAGTTCATTTAGGAATGCAGACTAAATGTGTATTCTTTCTTCTTCTTATGTTTGAAGATAATATATTGATTTTCTGTCATCACCCAAGGTGACTGACTAGTAGTTTAGAATATAATTATAAAACTCAAAAACTTGAGTGCATTGTATTTCTCCTCTATTTCTCACAAGTTGAAATTAGACAAAGAAAGGCTCATTGACTCTGCCATACTCCCATGAGACACAGGACTTTTATACACTGGCAGAGGTGCCTGAAATGGTCCAAACTTACTACTAGAAAGGTTTAGAGGGCTGGAGATGTAGCTTAGCAGGGCAGATGCCTGCCTGGCAAGCACAAGATCCTGAGTTCAATTCCCAGTACCAAAAAAAAAGGGGGGGGGGTTAAAGAAGCACTAAAAAAGCAGTGAGTGAAAAGGCTGAGTAGAAGTAAAGTGATAGATGGTGAATGAAGAAATTAAAAATCTCAAGGTACTGGGCATGTGGAATGAATATATTGTGTAAAGTTAGGAGAACTCCTGGATGTTTTAGCAGAACACATTTTGAATGCTATTTATAAAAACCACAGGAAATCAACTAAATAACTAAGTGCAAGAATAGTTATGAATTTGAGTGGAACCTTTCTTCTGTAGGCCATGCTGCTAGTATCAGAAGTTGCTATAAGCTTAACATAAAGCTAACAATGGTAATAATGAGACTCTGACATAACAGAAGCAGGTCATAGCATTACTATTAGTGTCTCTCTAATTATTTAGATTTTTCTTTAGTACACTTTTCAGAAACAGTTTATAAGAATAATCTTGTGTATTTTTAATAATTTTTTTATTTTTATTTGAAGGTCAGCTTTTCTAAATACCAAACCCTTTATATTTCCTTTCTAGGTTATCTTAACTGGTGTGTGTGTGTGTGTGTGTGTGTGTGGCCTTCTTCCAGCATAAATTTTTGCTGTTAAAAACTTTGATGACACTCTAATTTTCTTTTCTTCATAAATAAGGCAGATGGTTTGTCTAAATGCTTAAAGAATTTTTACTATAAAGCCCATAATTGTATATCTCTCAGTATTTCTTATTCCCAGTCAATACTCTCAATGCATGACACGTACTCTTTCCAAATATTTTTTCATTTAAAAATTATTAACCAGCCGGCATCTCCGGAGATCCGCGCCATGTTGGAACTTAGGGCACTGGGAAAGAAAGCAACTCACCCACCTCCCTGGTAAGCGGCCATGGCTTGAGCAAGCAGCGGATACCCCAGGGAGAGAACCAGCCAGTGTCTCCTGGGATCCACACCATCTTGGAACATAGGATGCTGGGAAAGAAAGCAACCCACTCGCCTTCTTGGTAAGCAGCGGTGAGCCTACCAATGTGGGAGCTGAAAATCAAACACCTTATCCTCCCTCCTACTACTCCTCCTCCCACTCCCATTAGCAAATGGGAGCCAGAGATAAGACCATTTCTTGACAGGTTGACCATATGCAATACAGCAAATATGGAGGATTTCCTTCTACCATCTTTTTGAAAGCAAATATTGTTATCACTGCTTTGCCTTGTTCTGATTAATTGTATTGCTCTATTCAATATTGTTTTGATAAGTTCTATAATGTTCTATATTTGGTTTGATTTTTCTATACCTGATTGAAAGAACAAGTATTGTGAAGATAATGAGATATACTATGATAACTATTACTGTTATTCTGGTAAACTGATGTGAAGTTCTGTAACAATTTTACTGCACTGTCTCAATTGCTTTTGTTCTGTCTTGTTCTGTTGTATTTTACTATCTTCAAAATAATTTTAAAAATTTAAATTATTAATTTAATTTATTAACTTTTCTAGGGTTTTTGTGTGTGTGTGCTTTAGAACTAATATTCTTATATTGTATCTTCCTTGCCCAGCACCAACGTTTGCTATTTTGTAAAAATTCTTTTTTTTTCTCCTTCTTTAAGATATATATGACCTTCTTTCAATCCGGGGAATTCAGCTACTGGCTGGGGTGAGTTCCTGACCACCATCCCAAGCCTCGGGAGAGTTTAAGATCATCACTCCCAGTGGTCAGGACTTGCCAAGCATCCAGCCACACTAGGCTGGGCTCAGCAGGTTTCAGGCCTGCCTGGGCCACATCCAATGACCTTCTTTCAATCTGGGGAACTCAGATGCCGGCTGGGGTGAGTTCCTGCATACCATCCCAAGCCCTGGGAGAGTCTGAGATCATCGCTTCCAGTGGTCAAGTACCTGCCCAGCTTCCAGCCACACTAGACTAGGCTTGGGAGGTTTTGCAGTTGACTAGATTGTACTGAGTGACCTTCTTCAATCAGGGAAGTTGAGAGCATGTGAAGGGAGTTCCAGGGCATTGCTCCTTGCCCAGGGAGAGCTTTGGTCCATCATCCACAGTGGTTAGGTGCCCAGCCAGCTTCCTGGAACACTGGAGATGGCATGGGAAGGCCTGAGTGCCTGACTGGACCACATTGAGCAACCTCCATTCAGTCCCAGGAGTTGAGGGCATAAGAGACGATTTCCAACACTCCCAGGGGAAGCCTTGGAACAACACTTGAAACATGGAAATATAGGAAAATGACAAAATAAAAGATGAAAAATGCAATCTCAAATGTCCAGCCTATCCCAAGAAAGCCTAAGAGCCATGTACATAGAAGAAAATATATGAAATAATAGCACCAGAAATAAGGAAGCAATTCTGGGAAGCTTTAAAGGAATTCAAACTAGAAATAATCTCCCAGGTAAAAGAAGAAATAATAAAAGCAATGAGAAAGATGCTGAACACATCTAAAGAAGACAGTTAAAAATTAGAGGAACAAAACAAAAAGAGAGAATCCCTGGATGAACAATACATGAAACAAACAGAATACATGAAGCAGATTCAAAGAGATATACAGGAAATCAAAAGTTACATTGAAAGTTGTCAAAACCACCTCAACAAAAGTGAAGATAGAATTTCAGACCTCAAAGACAAGATTGCACTTAGTGAACAAGAAAGGAGAGATCTTTTAAAATTAACAAGGAATCAGGAAATAATTAAACAGCTGCAAGATGATGCAAAGAAAAATAACATAAGATCTATAGGTACAAAAGAAAAAGAAGGGGACAACAAAAATGATATCAAGAGGCTATTTATAGCTGAAAATTTCCCAAACATGAGAATGGGCACTGACATTCAGATTAGTGAAGCATATAGAAATCCAAATAGCCATAACCAAAATAAAACTACACCCAGACATATGATATCACCATCCAAAGAAATCCAACATAAGAATAGAATATTAAAAACTGTTAGAGAGAAAAGACAGATAACCTATAAAGGAAAACCTATCAGAATCACAGAAGACTTCTCAACACAAAAAATGAAGTCAAGAATTGCATGGAGCAAAGTATTTCAGATCCTAAAGAAAAATGATTTTCAACCTAGACTGATGTACCCTACGAAACTGTCCTTAAAAATCGATGGGGAAATAAGATACTTCCATGACAAAGAACAGCTGAATAACTTCATGATCAAAAAACCAACCCTAAAAAGAATACTGAAACACAGTTTAGATACACACAGGGAAAAACCCCTAAATAAGACAGACAATTAAACGGAATGGAAAGATAAAGATGCAACAGCAGAAAGATAACATGTCAACAATAAACCAATATATACAAGTTTTAACCATTAATGTAAATGATCTTAATTCACCAATTAAAAGAAACATTGGCAGAATAGATCAAGAAACAACATCCAACCATATGCTGTCTACAGGAAATCCATCTAACTCAAAAGGAAACTCAAAGACTGAAAGTCAAAGGATGGAAAACAATACTTCATGCAATAGGAACCCCCCAAAAAAGTGGAGGTAGCTATTCTGTTTGCAGACAATGGGAACCTCAAACCAAGAATGATCAGAAGAGATGAAGAAGGTCATAACTGGTTAGGGGAAAACTTCAAGAGGAAGAGATAAATATCTTAAATATTTATGCATCAAATTCTAGAGCACCCAGTTATACAAAGCAAGTGTTAATAGAAATGAAAAATCAAATTACCAATAACACAATTGTAACAGGAGACCTTAACACACCACTGACACCAAGGGACAGATCAAACAGACAGAAAATCAGCAAAGAAATAATAGAACTGAATCACACCTCTGAACAAATGCACTGGATAGATGTATACAGTGTGCCCCATCCAACAATATCAGAACATACATTCTTCTCAGCAGTACATGGGACATTCTCTAAAATAGACCATATACTAGCTCACAGAATATATTTAAATAAATGTAAAACAATTGAAATTATCCCATGCATGTTGTCAGATCATAGCACCATGAAACAAGAAATTAATGATAAAAAGATACTGCAAAAACCCCACAAACACAGGGAAAATGAACAATATACTCTGAGCAAACAGTGGGTCACAGATTAAATTAAAGAAGAAATTAAAAAATACCTAAGCAAATGAAAATACAACTACAACTTACTGGAATCTGTGGGATGCAATGAAAGCAGTCCTCAGAGAAAAATTTATTGCACTGAGTTCCCATGCCAGGAAAACAGAATGAATACAAATGAAAAACCTGATGCTACACTCATGTAACTAGAAAAAGAAGAGCAAATCAAGTCCAAAGCCAAAAGAAGGGAGGAAATTATAAAAATCAGAGCAGAAATTAATGCAATAGAGACTAAGAAAACAATCCAATGAATCAATGAATCAAAGAGTTGATTCTTTGAAAGAATAAATAAAATTGATAAGCCCCTAGCCAACCTTATTTTAAAAAAGAAAGAAAAACGGGGGCTGGAGATTTAGCTCAGCGGCATAAGTGCCTGCCTTGAAAGCAGGCAGTAGTGAGTTCGATCCCCGGTACCGATAAAAAGGAAAGGAAAAAAGACAAAAAAAAAAAAAGAAAGAAAGAAAGATAGAAAGAAAGAAAGAAAGAAAGAAAAGCTTCAAATCATGCAATAGGAAATGAAGAATCTGGAATCACTACAGACTCTGTAAATACAGATCATCAACATCTATTTCAAAAACCTCAACTCTCATAGGTTCGATAACAGAAGAAATGGACAGATTTCTAGAAACATATGAAGTACCAAAGCTGGGTCAAGAAGATGTAAAACTGCTGAGTAACCCAATTTTTTATTAATTAAATTGAATATGAAATTGAGTCCTTAACTGCAAAGAAGAGACCAGGTCCATATGGATTCACTGCGGAATTCTACAAGAAGTACAAAGAAGACTTAATGCTGACACTCCTCAAACTCTTCAGTGAAATTGAAAGGGCAGCAATTCTTCCTAAGTCATTCGTGGAAGCAAATATTACTCTAAAACCAAAACCTGAGAAAGATCCAACAATCCCAAATGAGAGTCATCCCAGGCAAAGGGACAGGGGAGCAATTCTTGCTAAATCATTCCTAGAAGCAAATATTATTCTAGAACCAAAACCTGAAAGAGACCCAAAAATCTCAAGTAGGATTCATCCCAGGCATATGAGGAGGGTTCAACATATGTAAATCAATAAATGTAATTCACCATATCAATGGAGCCAAAAGTAAGAATCACATGATCATTTCTATAGATGCAGAAAAAGCTTTTGATAAGGTCCAACACTCATTCATGATAAGAACCTTACAGAAAATTGGAATAGATGGTCTTTACCTCAATATGATAAAGCCCATCTATGGCAAACCAACAGTCAACATCATATTAAATGGCCAAAAACTGAAGACCTTAAAATCAGGCACAGGACAGGGATGTCCCTTATCACTGCTCCTATTCAACACAGGACTCAAAATACGAGCCAGAAAAATTAGACAAGAGAGAGAAATAAAAGGGGTAAAGATAAAAAAAGAGGAAGTTAAATTATCATTATTTGCAGATGACATGGTACTCTACATATAAGACCCTCAAAACTCCATTGAAAGACTCCTAGATATAATAAATAAATTCAGCAATGTAGCTGGATTTAAAATCAGTACTCAAAAATCAATAGCATTTCTATACACTTACAACAAAATCACTGAGAGAGAAATAAGAGAAGCCACACCCTTCACACTAGCATCCAAAAAAATGAAATACTTATGAGTTAATCTCACAAAAGAAGTAAAATATCTATACAGGGAAAGTTACAATACCCTGAAAAAAGACATTGAAGAGAATCTCAGAAAATGGAAAGATATCCCTTGTTCAAGGATAGGAATAATAAATATCATAAAAATGGCCATTCTCCCAGAACTGTTATACAGATTCAATGCAATCCCAATGAAAATACCATCAACATACCTCATAGATCTAGAGAAATCACTCCTAAGATTCATCTGGAACCAGAAGAGACCTAGAATAGCAAAGACAGTTCTAAGCAGCAAAGGCAAGGCAGAAGACATCACAATCCCTGACTTGAAGTTATACTGCAAGGCAACTGTAGTACAATCAACATGGTACTGGAATAAAAACAGAGCTGAAGATCAATGGAATATATTAGAAGATACAACCACAACTACAAACACACTCAACCATCTTATCTTTATCAGGGGCCAAACATGTTCACTGGAAGAATGACAGTCTCTTTAATAAATGGTGTTGGAAAAACTGGCTTTCCATATGCCACAAAGTAAAACTAGACCAATGCCTATCAGCATGTACTAAATTAAAATCTAAATGGATCAAAGATCTGAATATTAAAATAGAAACAATAAATTTATTGGAAGACAAATTGGGTAAAAATATTGAATACACAGGGGTAAGTAGAAAATTCATGAACAGGAATCAAACTGCACGGGATATACTACCCAGAATCAATAACTGAGGTCACATCTTATTAAAAAGTTTCTGTGGGTCAAAAGAAATCTCCAGCATCGTGAAAAGAAAATCCACAAACTGGGGAAAATTCTTAATGAGCTGTCCCTCAGACAAAGGACTTCTATCTAAAACATATAAAGAATTTTTAAAAATCAGATCCCTGAAATTCAAAGACCCAATCCAAAAATGGGCATCTGAGATGAATACACAATTCTCAGATGAAGAAATACAAATGGCAAATAAATACATGAAAAAAAGTTCAGCATCATGGATCATTAGAGAAATGCACATTAAAACCACACTGAGAATCCATCTCACTCCAGAAAGAATGGCCAGGATCAAGAAAACCACCACCAACAAATGCTGAAGAGGCTGTGGGGAAAAAAGAACTCTCCTGCACTGTTGGTGGGAGTGTAGACTGGTGCAACCACTGTGGAGGTCAGTCTGGAGATTCCTCAAAAAGCTAGGATTGGAAGTCTCATTTGACCCAGCTTTTCCACTTTCAGGCATATTCCCAGAAGAACAGAAAACAGCATACCACAGTGATATATGTGTACCCATGTTTATAGCAGCACAATTTGTAATAGCCAGAGCTTGGAAACAACCTAAGTGTCCATCAACTGAGGAATGGATAAAAAAGTTGTGGTATTTTTACACAATGGAGTACTACTCAGCTATAAAGAATGATCACATTGAGATAAATGGACACAACTTGAGACCATACTCATAAGCGAAATAAATCAAACTCACATGTATAAATACCATATAATCTCCCTAGTGTAAGAAATGATAAGAGTACATAAGAGTTTATGGTAATCATGATTCCCATTACATTGCTTGGGAGCCTTATAATGTTTGCATTCATTAGTTGGAATGATTTTACCCTGGTTTGTTTGATTTTATTATCTGTGATGGTATGAACCGCTGTTTTGAAGAAAACAAGACGTTACAATAACCAGCACTGATTTAGCATCATCTTACTCTGAAGTCCTACCGTGCTTTTGTTCTTCTGTTTCCACTGGTTCTATAATATTGTATCTTACTGGATTTTATTATGTATGATAGTATAAACAAATTTTCTATAGAAAATGAGATAATCTAGCCATTGTTAGTTCTCTGTTATTTGGTTCTGAATGCCCTGCAATACTTTCATTCCCTTGAATGGTTTTATACTACTTTTTTATGTTTGAAACTATCATAAATGAAGTTATGCTCAACTATTTCAAAGAAAGAGAAATTATGGTAGTTACTGTTAATTTACAGGTTGTCTTGTGGTAATATACTGTATTGCTAACATTGTTCTGATCTGATTTGCTTTGTTATGTCCTCTTTTGTCTTAATATCTTTAAAATAAATAAATATATGCATATATACATATATTTGGGTTTTTTATTTAGAGAAAAAAAGCAAAACAAAAAACAGTAGAAATAATACAGAATTTCAAAAAATATCAATAAGAAATCACTATTTTATAAATTATTGTTATCTTAGACATAGTTGTTCAAGTTACAAAATCAAAGCATAAAAGTACTGTCATTGTTTGATTGTCTATATTTGGGTTTTTGAGATACAGTCTCACCTTGTAGTACAGGCCAGCCTTGAATTCACTATGTAGCCGAGGTTGGTCTCTAACTCACAGCAATTCTCCTGCCTCAGCCTCCCAAGTACTGGCATTACATGAGCTACCACATATGGCTAGCAATTTTTTATTTTTAAACTCACCAAATTTATAGTTGTATACTGTACAAAGAACTTTATTTCTGAGTCACTGCAAATAAATGTCTGCCTGATGTTTCATTCATATCTAAATACATTCATTTGTATTTTCTTAGTCTGCTACATAACTACCATCATCTAAATCATAAAAATAACAGTGTCACATTGATTTATTTTGAATTAATAAGTTAATAGTTTTGAGTTTTTTCATGTATATATTTTTCTGATGTGCTTTTTATTCTATTCCATATTTTATCTTTCCTATGGTAACTTTCAATGAATACTGACCTGTGTACTTTCTTTATAACCATTCCTATTGACAAAATTAAACCTCAGTTTTCTGCTCCATTAATGAAGAAGACTAACAAACGACAGAAAAAGAGCTCAACAGAAATGAGGCAGAGAAGATCAGATGGTAGGAACAGCTATTTTGGAGAAAACAAGACATCATAATAGCTAGTGCTGATTTAGTATCATTTTGTTTTGAAGTCCATCAAACTTGTATTCGTCTGTCTCCATCGGTCTTAAAAGGTTGTATCTTATTGGATTTTATTATATATGATAATATAAGTAAAAACCTTTATAGACAAGAAGATTATACAGAAACCATTGTTCATTTTCTGTTAATTGGTTCTAAATACTCTGTAATAATGTCATTCTCTTGAATGGTTTTATCGTGTCTTGATAAGTTTGGTACTACAGTATACGAAATTATACTCAAAGATTTCAAGGAAAGAGACACTATGGCAACTATTTTTATGTCAGGATATCTTGTGGTAAAACACTATTTTGCTTAAATGGTTATGTTTTGACCTGCGCTGTTCTGTTGTTATGCCCTCTTTTATCTCAATCTCCTTTTTTTTCTAAATTATTTACTTTTTTCTTTTTATCTTATTAAGGGAAAAATAAAAAATAGCAGGATAATTATAGTAACCTACTTTGATTTCCTATTAACTTGATTTGAAATCCTGTATTGCCTCACCATCTTGTTTTGACTGATTTTCCTCTATTCTGCTTTGCTTGATAGTACCAAGTTCGAAAGTACAGGCAAAACTGTGAAGACAATAAGATTCATTATGACGCCCATTCCAGTTGACTATTATCTTCTTTTAAAGTCCTCTAATGTCTCTTTGGTTTTATTCTTTACTGTTTTGTTCAATTTTATCATAACTGGCAATTCTTCTTAAAATAGCAAGAGGCAGTATGGTAACCGTTGATCAACTTGTATTTTGTTTTTACATTATCTATTATGTCCATTCTTTTGATTTGCCTGACTCAGTTCTGATATGTTGCATTTGGTTTTACTCTCTTCAAAAAAAAAATAATAAGAACTATGGGAGCAATAAAACCCAAAATGTGTAATTGTCATTGCACAAAAAAAAAAAAGAAAGCGCTCTAAAGGTTATAACTGCATATATGTTTAAGTGTATACGATAGATAACCATATTACTGAGTTTTTTTGGATCATTGAACAAAACTGCACTCTCACTGTTTGAAAGCCCACTTTATATGCTTCAATTTTGTAACCTGAACAACTATTTCTAAGATGAGAATATGTAATCTATTAACTAGTGATTTCTTACTGTTTATTTTTTAAATTTTGTATTACTTGTACCCTTTTTCTGTTTTTTTTTTTTCTTTTTCCCCTTAAATAAAAAAAAATTTAAACCTCAGTACATGTCTGTCACTTATTTCCAGGAACTATAAGTGAAGAAATATTTTAATTTCACAAAATTTCCTCTTCCATTATTTTTGTGTTAAGAAATTACTTTCATAGACTTCCTTCCTTCGTTTCCTCTAATTGTGCTGGCTTTTCTGCATTTGTTTCCTTTGTCCTAATCCTGCTGTTCTGAATACACACTAAGTGAGAGTGGGACCCATCTGAAATCAGTTTCCAAAGCTCTGCTCCAGGAAAGACTGCTTTGCTCACCTTCCTTTTGTACAGCCACAGATACAGTGCTCATCTTACAGTTGTGGGTGGTCACTTTCAAGAAAATGGTATCTTAGTTGATTGCATTTGCTGCCCATGAGCTTCTGAAAGATTTTTTTCTCTAGTTTCTCTGCTCTATTAATTATGTGGATATTCAGAGAAACATCAAAACCCACAAACTGACAAATTTTAACGTGTATTTTTTCAATATTATGCACTTTAAAAAACTTAATGGCCTCTTTTGGTTTGGTGTACAGATACATATTTTTCTTTTGGTTTGATGTATAGATACATATTTTTCATTTCCAAACAAAGAAAAATGTCTTTCTATTACTAATTTGTAAACTATTTTGTAGCGAATGTGTTCTGTAGTATATAATCCTTTCAAATTTCTTGATTTGCTATAGGACATAGTGGACAATGAAACTTTAAAATAATTCATGAATGCTAAAAATGAGTATATGTTATGTACTTCTTGGGTATTATTTTATTCAAATATTCTTCACCCTTCTTATTTTTGTTCCCTTGACTAAGAATTAGTTTGATATGTATTGAAATCACATATATATTTATATATAATTATGTATAGTTATTAGGTGCGTATAATCTAAAATTATTTTTACCTTCCTGCAAATTGAACATTTTATGTATTACATGAAAACTGTATTTACTGTAAGTAATTTTTTCTAGAAAATTATGTTATAGTTACAAACTTTTCTTTCACTTGGCACTTACCAGTTACATGTTTATTTATAATTTTGTATTTAAACCTGTTTAGTTCTTACATTTTAATATATCTTGTATAAATATCATGCAAATATACTTTGCTTGTCTTTATCTCCTGAAATCTCAGCTTTGACTTTTTAACAGAAAAAATTTTGTTAATTGACATTTACTTTAAATTATATTTTTTGTCTGTTTAAAATTTGATCTTCTGTGTTTTATTTGTCCCACTTTTTAAAATTTCTTGCCTTCTTCTGGACTAATTGAATTTCACATTTGTTTTTTATTCTTTTCATTATTTTCCAACTACTAATTTAGAGTTCTTACAATTTCTACTTTTTCACTGATTCCATTAGAACTTTTATCATAAAATTTAAGATCTAAAGTAATTATTCTCCTATCCCCTAGAGCATAGAACTTCAAAACTTCATTGCTAATCATGACTTTTCTCACCCCTATCCCATTTCAAGTATTTTTTCACGATTTAGCTATGTTTTTTTTTATTTTTTAATCTAGTTTATCTTGTGTCCTTAATCCTTAGAATTTGATATTATTTTATTTAAAGATCATATTTTTGTGTATTTATTCTTTTTTTGCTCATTAATCTTCTTGCATTTGATACCTTCTTTCATTTTTGTTTTCCTTCTATCTTAAGTATACACTTCAGAATTCCCTTTTATAAAAATAAATTGTGATAAATTCTCAGTTTTTGTTTGCCTGAAAGTGCTTTCATTTTAGTCTCATCATTGCCAGGTAATTTTGCTAGGGATACAATGCTAAGTTCATAATTATAAGATACTATTTCATCATGTTCTTATTTCTATTATTCCTATTTAAAAACTAACTGTAAATCTAGATGACATTCTTTTGATTGTTAATCCTTTTGCCTCATATAATTTTTACTGTGTTCTAAAGTTTACTATGCTATGTCTAGATGTAGATTTTTTTTATCCTACTTGAGCTTCATGATGTAAGGGTTGATATATTTCATCAACTATAGAAAATTCCCAGCCGTTATTTCTCTCTCTCTCTCTCTCTCTCTCTCTCTCTGTCTCTCTCTCTCTGTCTGTCTGTCTGTCTCTCTCTCTCCCTCCCCCGTCTCTTCCTCTCCCATGCTATGAGTAATGCTTCAGTCTTTTAATTCATTCATTTTCTCTTTACATGAGTCAACATTTTTAACCTCATTGATTCACATACTGCATTAGTAAATCAGTTACATCTCTACTTGACTCCTTTTCAGATCTTTTTAGTCACTCTTTATAATTTCCTTTCATTTCGTAACATTTTTAAATGTCCTATTTAGGTCCCATTGATAACCATTCTAACAAATCATGTATACAGTTCTGCAGTTAATTGTATCTTCTGATGCTAGCATATAAGATCAGCATCAGTGACATGTTTCTCTAAACTCATTGTTTATGTCTTACCACTTTGAACAAATATGGTTCATGACACTGTATAGTTTCCAGCATATATTACTATCAGTGTTATCTTCCTCTATGACTTTAACTAGTTTTCTCATGAGAACTTCACCTACAAAAATGTAGCATTCTGGCACCAGGTTCTGCAACTCTCCCCTCCATTATCTTCCCTAATCTCTGTGCAGTTTTGTTGAAAGAATTATTTTCTGGGTATAGAGTAGCTTTTCCCAATAATCTGACACTACTTCCATAACTGAGTTTGCTTTATCTTTGTGTGAATAAAAAAAGATGACTGTCAAAAGAACAGCTCACAGAAAATCTCAAAATGAACTATCTACCTCCTGACATAAAGGAATGCTCCTTTGTTTTCTGGTTTACAAAAATCCTCAGCCTCTGATCAATGAAGCAGACATGAAAGGATTAGAAGGCGACGTTTTAACCTAAGTGTTCTGTTTGATGAAATTAGTGATGCCTGGATGTACCATGAAGAAAAGCCTGCAGAGTATTTATTCTCTCTGGCTCCTTTTCCCTTATACTGAGAGAAATCTTAACTGATACCATGAGATTGCCCATCACTCCTACATGTGTATGTTACAAGTCTTTGTCTTTACTTCTGGTTCTTCGAGGATATTTATGTCATGGGTCAGTTTGATAATTTTATCAAGAACTGCATATTCTACATCAATTTAAGCAAGAAGTTCCTCCCTTGCCCATCATAAATCACATGAATATACTTTCACCCAAGATTCTTGTCTTTCACATTCTTCAGAAGTTGACACATGGCGTGAGGACCCTCATCGCTGACTTCCCTAATAGAGATCCCAAACATTTGGGATCAAACATGAAATTGGTGACTGCCTCCTGCTGATCTCTCCAAACAATGTGCACCTGATGATGGAAGATAAAAACTAACTCAGATGGCTGAGCTAAGCCTGTGGTCCCAGGAAAACAGTTCTTTACACACCCTCCTTCTCTTTCTGACCTGCCTCTGATACCAGACCCACTGGCCCCTCCATTCTTCCCTTGGTCAAAACTTTCAACTTATTAAACACTAAATATTAAACAATCATGTAAGCCATAAAGAAAGAAAAAGCTACAATTCTAGCAGCCTACATTCAGCCCTAAGAAGTTTAACCTTCCAATCTCTGTCCTGAAGTCCCCTCCAAAAATCCAGTGCCAGTGCCACATGTCAAAAGACTGAATGCATAAACATCCTAAAAGATGAGCAGCCTGAGTAGAGAAAAACCAAAAGATCTTGAAATGCTGTCACATAAGAAATTATCTGATAAACCAGAAAACAGAGGCTGAAAAAGGAAAGATCACTATCTCTGAGTATTTTAAGTGCTATGAGCAAAGGAGCAGATTTTCCTCTCTGCCCTTTTCACAGAACTCAGGCCTGAGAAAGAAAGTTTTAAGGAGCTAGACTCATTTTGTCTTGAAAAAGATTTTTCTTATCACCTTCAGCTGTACTACAGTGAGGGGTTCACTACCTGGCAATGCAGTGAGCTCTTTATCACTGGACTCTTTCAGTAACTGTCTGAATGACTGTCAAGTAAATTATCAAGTATATTTTGAGGGATGAGAGTTGGACAAAATGACTTCTAATGTGTATCTAGTTGTTTCATACTAAGGCTTTAATGACTAATATGAGCAGTGTAACACCGTATCTCTAAAGCAATGACTGATGATACCACACCAGGAATTATCACAGGCACTATCACAGGATTTGGGAGACAAAATTTTTGTCTGGGGTGGAGCAAGGAGGGTCTTCTTAATGCTATTTCAGAGGTGATTTCATTGCTAATAAGGCGTGGTTCATTTGCTAGCATGCGCCATATGTTTTTAAAATGTCAGGGAGAAGGAGCAAAAAAAGGAAGCAGCGACAGTTCTGTTTTGTAAACTAAATGTATACTTTCAAATATATTATTGAGTCGTCAAGACTATGACATCAGTTTTACAACTGGAGAAAGTAAGAGCCAAACGTCATACAGCCGGTAAGTAAAGATGGTAACATAGTGACAGAGAAAAGGAAAATAAGTGTGTTCTCACATCCTTTTTGTGGAACTCCAAGTCTCTGTGATGGGAAGAGACTTAGAGGTTATAAAGTTTAACTACCTCTGGGACACAAAGTCCTTAGCTTGGGAGAAGTAGTTTTGTGCCTTTAGACAGAAAGTCAACCTAGTAAGTAAATGATGAAGCTGACTTTTAAACCTAAGGCTCTGCCCTTGCTAATCTCTTCAGTGTGTTTGAGACCAAACTCCTGAAGAACACATCCACCGTGAAGTAAGGGGTTCCTGGCCCTGCTAGGAGAGATCACAGAAGACTTTTCCCCACTGGAATCTGGAACCTGATGTAGCTCCAGACTGCAGCTCAGTCTTTGCCAGTCTAGGCACTGAGGGAGCTGTCTGTTCCAAACCAGTCCACGGGCTTGAATCCCCTGGGAGAAAAGCTCAGTGGGAAAGAATGTATTTCTAACGTCCGTGTCATGGATTTGATTTCTTCCTCTGGGTATTCTCCCTGGGATGTGGATGCTGCCCTGCTGCCTCACAGCAGGCCTAAGATGCAATGCTTTCCACCTATAACATGCTCACATTGCTGCAGATGCCTCATGTGCAGTCCAGCCTTCAGCCAGCGCAGGTGGCAGAAACTCACAGCCTCCTAGAATGATTCATTGGCCTCTGTACTAATGACACATGCTGACTCAAAAGTGAAATTTTAATCTCCATTCAATCTAGAAGAACTGAGTGGCATGAAAAGAAAAACTGGTGGGGGGGGGCTGCAGGGAAGAGGAGAGGACAAAGGAGTGTCTTGGTCCCTGATGTCCCTCCAAGTAGAGGTAAAGAGAAGGTTAGACTCCTTCTCTAAATTCTAAAACCAAAAACTACCAGGATCAGTGTGCAGTGCAGAGCTCTGACCTTCAATTGTGTTGTGCAAAATTCCAAACACAAAATTGTATAACAACTTCTCCCCACCCTTAGGAAGCTTCTGGTAGGGTCTTTTTGGATCCTTCAAGTCAAAGTACCTTCCACCAGCATTCGTGCTCTTCTCATTAACTCTCACTCCATACATGAACCACTGCCTATGTTCCGAGAACCAGATTTTAACCATCTTTACAACCACTATGCCTTTACCATGTTCCCTGGCACACATTAAATGCCAGTCAGTGTAAAGTGAGTACAGTCTTCCAGGAATAGTGGGAATCAGAGTAAATTCAAAGGATTTTGAGTGGGGAATGAGTGAGGAGATGCCCAGATTTAACTAAATTCCCACACATTAGAGCCACACTTGGCTGTGTCAATCACACAGAGTACTTCCTCTCTCTAGACTTGGCTAATCCAGCCACCAAGATTCCATGTCTGTAAAATTAAGGAGCTGGTAAAGGATTTCTGGAGGTGAAAGGGAGCCCTACAAGACAAACGGGACCCTATGTCCACTCACTGCCCTCTGGCTGTTCCACTGTAAATCTTTCCTTTGGAGGTAGGGTTCTCTCATAATTATGTCTCTGGGGTTCTTTGCAATCAGGAACTGAAAGGCCTTAAGGGGAGGTATCCTCAGGCGAGGTCTGCCTCTAGGCACTCCCCTAGTACCACAATTTACATATCCTTCTGAACAATGAAGGCTTGCTTTCTGGTCTCTAACTTCTTAAATATACATTAGCTATCATTTTGAAAATTAGAGCACAGGTTCATTCCCAATTTTGAAGGCCATAAGTCCCCATAATCACATCTCCAACTGCATACACCCCAAGGGTATATAATTAGATCATCATGACAGAGAATAAAAACTCATCAAAAGATACTAAGTGCCTTCTTATTGAGGCAAGAGAGTAGGGTGTGGCAGTCTGACTGGGAAGAGGGAATGAGCTGTCAATTACAAAACTCCAGGACACATGTGCAGAACAGATCCAGAAATCTTGCATGTGGACTTCCTCCAAGAACTCTAGAATGTAGGATGACCTAGACCCAACACCATTCTGAGAAATGTAAGACACAAAAGGTCAGTTGTTACTGAGTTCTCTCTCTTGCAAAGTAGTCACTTGCATACTCTAGAGTGCACATGTTTTCATACATTTACTTGGCCCAAACTCACTCCCCAGAGCCTGTTTCTTTTCTTAAGTTTAATAAATGTAAAACCTTACTGTCATTTATGCTTGTCTTCACCAAGTCTTTGCTCAGGATAGAAAGAATCTAGAAACCACCTTTAGGAGTCCCCAGGACCCCAAATTAGGTAATATTACCAGTTCTTTACCTCTGTCTGCCTCCATCTCCTCTTTCATAGCAATTGTTCACATTCTATGTGAAGATTGTGCTCTTAAGGGAGAAAATGAAAACCAAGATATAAATTGAAGAAGTTGGGTTTGTTTCTCTCAAGCATTGACCTTTTCAATTGTTCCAAGCAGTAGGCCTGTGACTCCTTTGATTTTACTTTTGCTCTGATCATAATTTTAAAACAGCTTTTTGTTTTTAATCCCACATTACATAAAAACTGCATCTCCTTTTGCAATTTAAGAATTCTGAATCTATTCCTACAAGTGAGAAGTTTACTTCCTTCCATTTCCATATAAGTTCTTAGAAAGTTGAATTAAGACCACCATGCACTGTCCAAAGGTAGTTCCTCTTGTTCTGTGCCAGGCTTATTTGCAGTTGCACACTAATGATGATCATTCTTGGACTTTTCCAGACTTTAATATCTGATTCCACTTTGAGAGCCTTGAATTTACATCTGATTTCTATGATGTTTGCATCATTTAATCCAAGAAAGGTATCAGTTTCCATCCTGGCTATTTCTATCATTTTCTCATCTTTAAAATCATATATTTTTCATTGATGAAGCTTTGCCGAAGAATTTCCCAAAATGAAAACAGTATCCATGTCTAGGCAGGGAAGAAGAACTGAGAAAAGAGAATAAAAGAAACCTCAATTTTATCTATATTGCATTATTTCTTCAAATAAAGTCCCAAAATAGTAATATTGATATATCATATTGTTGTAGATTATTATCTGTATTTTTCAATACTTTTTTCAAAATAAAACAGTATTTCTAGAAATAAAGTGGCAATTCAACTATCACTTCTTTCATCTCCTAAGACAGATAATTAAAAAGTAATACTAGAGTTTATCTTACATTGTACTTCTTCAGAAATTCTGACTTCTCCTGACATATCTTGGATATATGTCTCCAAAGGTCCAGCCTTCTCCCTGAGTGATCACCTTTCTTCATTTTTGGTCCTCTTGGCCTTCATGTGATTCTATCTTTGTTCTTGGCTTCTATTTTGTTTTAGTCTTTGTTCTTGTCTAGGAGTTTGTGAATCATTTGCTTTTTCTGATTATCTAGAATATAATGGTGCATTACTCTTAAAAGGACCTGATTTTACTTAGAGCCCAAACCAGTGTAGACCAGCCTACCTAATATCATGGCCTACCTAATATCAGATTTACAAGGAAAATTAATCCTGACTCACAGGCTGTTATCTGGAGAGGCTACAGGAGACCAGAGACCACTTACATGTGTGTACTGCACACTCCCAGTCAGGAAGAAAATGACAGAAGCAAAAAGTAGAAGAGAACAAAAATAGGCCTACCCTCCTTCAGAGTTCCTAATGTCAGTTCTGTGGGGGCTACATGAAAAAGAAGTTGTTAATCCAGAGTAAGAATTATGTTAAGAAAACTTATTAATTTGTGTGGAAGCTATATAGCAAGTTCAGCTTACCTCAGCAGATGAGCACAGGGAGCTTGCAGATGCACAGAAAGTAACCGTAAATGAGGAAGCAAGATAAAACCAGCACCTGAAATGTTTCTCTTCTAGAGCTTTTAAATTCTCTCCAACTGCCATAAATCATAGAGGGCAGGCCTTCAGGAAACTGCAGGAAAGACAAAAAGGAAAGTATTTCTTCAGGTCCAGCATTTCACAAAGGTGTGAAATAAATAGTAGGATCAGAATTCAGACTGCAATCATAAAGGGAATGACAATTCTGTACTTTAAATAGATCAGGAGCAGACAATGAGCACTCTGCACAGTCAGTATAAAACTCTGAATTTGGTCACAGGAAGTGACCACGTGGATATGCACTGTTCTCGGTCAGCTTGGTACTCAGAATATAACAGAGACAGAAACCTAAAACCAAGTATCATTAGAAAAAGGCTTCCTAATCACTCTTAGCTCAGCATTTCACTACTATACTATAGAACACACTTTTGCTCTCACCTTTTTTTTTTTTTTGTAGTCATATCAAAACCAGAACTGCACTGTTCTGGCTTTATTTTATTTAGTGTATTTTTTAATGTACTCACATGCACATTAATATGCTTTTTACTTTACTGCTTAGTAAAATTTTCAGATTTTTTTTTCCTATTGTGTGGTTTTGCTTTTGTCAGTTCATATTCCTACAGCTCTCATTGAAATTCAGCACAAAATTGGGAGGATGTAGTGAAGAATTACCTGAAATGAACTCCATCCATATGTGCTATGAAAAAATCTATGCTGAGAAAGAGAAACTCAGGTCAGTTCCCTCAGAGTACCTCTGGATTCCTAACCCAGACAAAGCTGCATGAGATACTGTACAGAATACAAAAACCTCTTGGATTCAGTTTCCATTGGGATGGCATTCACTAGATAATGGGAAAAGAGGAATTATTACTTCATGACATGAAAAATGATAATGAGTCAAGATAACAATTAAGATATGTTGAAACAGTATGTGACTTATTGCTATTGGATTATTAGAAAATGGACATACTGATTTTAGTGATGGACAGTGAGGTATATTTGCACTGTACAAACATGAAGCAGCATACATGCCTTTAAGTAGTGGCTATAAGAATTTCTACACAATTTTAGAATTTAAGAGGTTCTACTACTTATTTAGATGCATCTCATTAAGCATTCTTAACAGCTCTGTACACCAAAAAAAAGGTCAATATTATCTTCTTTTTATGAGAAAACTAAAGATCAGAATCAAATTCTTCTGATCCTAATTCAATGCTCCTTCAAGGACAAAAAGATCAAAATAATTTGACTGACAACTTTCTGGATTAATTATCTAGGCTTTATTTCAGATTTCAATACTTAGGGTCAAAAAGACTCACAAACTTCGATTCAGGAAACTTGAAAAATAATTAGGAGTTACAAGTTCAAGGTATAAAGCACAAACGTTCTATAAACCATAAAATACTGCCAAATATTAGTGACTGTTATCTTTTGGGTATCACTTGCCAAGTTTCTGAACCTAGAGATGAAAATGCCATTTCAGTCCCAGCTACCGCCCAGCCATTGAAACACCCCAGCCTGCGGGGTGAGGAGTCCAGACACAGGAATGTCCCATTCTTCCATCAGTTCCTTATGCCCCCAAAGCCAATGTAGAAGAGAGGAAATTGCAGCCTTCTCATTTTATGACCTTGATTTTGTGGCTGAAGGATTTAAAACAGCCATCCCCACTGGGGAGGCTCAGTACTTTGGAAAGCCTTCTCTTCGTGTTTCATAAAATGTGCTCCTAATATGGCACAGCCTCCATGAAAGTGATGAGGACAAGTCGTGGTAGCTGAACCTTCAGGCTATCCTGCTTCAGATCTGAGGAGAGGGAAGCCAGAGGCAGGATCTGTGTGGACCTGGCCTCGGGGCGTTCAGCTCACAGTAGACTTTCCTCAGAGCCTTAAGTATTAACTGTGTCACACAAGCCTAGTTTTAGGAAGAGGCCAAATCTAAGTTCAAATATAGATTCTGACACTAGATAGCTGCAAATTACTTAACTATACCTCAGTTTCCTCTTCTGTTAACAAGACAATACTCATAATCTCTGCTTTATACTTTTCCTATAAGGACACAGTGACATAATACTTAGCATAGCACCTATTCAGGATCATTGTTAACTATTGATATTACTGTAGCAACTATTACCCATTGTTATTAAAAATAATATGTCAGGAAACAGGCCAATGCTGAATGAAGGGAAACACCTAAGTGACTTTGGGTCCAGGATCTTTAAGACAACAGATCAGGTTGCTGATTGCTCTTTCCTCTTTGAGGTAGTTAGCAGAGCTGGAGGGAAGAAGGTTAGTAAGCAGTCCCAGTGTCAGGAGGTTTATTTCCACCACGTGTGCAATCCTCACCCACACTAACACACTGCTCCCTTCATTTATATATGATGAGAGTGGGTATGGGCAGCGACCATGGTTTCAGGCCTAGACAGTGACTAACCCCAGGCATGTGTGATCGTAAAACCCAGTTCTAGCTACAATGCCATAGAAACCTGCCCCAGTCCATGGAAAAGCTCATGAATTTGGAAGCCTAGAATGTTGGATCCTAATTGCTGTTTGCCCCCAATTGGGCACCTAACTTCTAGGGACCCAGGATTCCTCATCTATAAGTCAAGACAAAGGCCTTGAGGACCACTAAGGACTCAACATGTCTGCATTCGAGGAGCATCTGATCCAGAGCAGCAGTTACAGGCCTAGCACACTGGGAGAGAATTATCTCCTCTCTGAAGATCCTTCACTTGTAGAGGGAGTGCTGGGCTGAGGAGTAGGATGTATGAGCCATCTTGACCTCATTACATCAGTGCTTCCCAGCTCTGTCACATAGCTGTGTTTCTCTCCTCTGTGTTTTTTCTTTCTCATACCTAGGTTCATAGTTCTACCATTTGGAATGAATGCTCACATCCCTCTGCTGTGTGATACACTTTCAACCACAGAGGACAATGTTAATTTAATAGTGTCTCTATGCTAACAATAAGTCACATCAACTGCTATTTATTTCCTTTGAGATTTCAGTATTAACAGTTCAAATCCTTGAATGTTCTGGGGCTAAGAAAACTATGTCTTTCTGTTTGGCCTAAAGATACCGTAAGCCTTTCTCCCCCACCTCTTCTGCTCCAACCCCTACTGCTTAGCCCTATAAAGAGACTCATGGGAAGACTGCTGGAAAGACTTCTCAGACTGCACCTACCCTGGTGCCCTTTGAGGTGTAAACTATAGCCTCTAGCTTTCTCCATGAATCTAAACTACTTCAAAACCTGGGGTCAGTCAGGCATGATGGATTGTGCCTATAACCTCAGCACTTGGGAAGGCTGAGAGAGGAGAATCACAATTTTGAGACACCTGGGCAACTCAGTGAGATCCCGTGTCAAAATAAAAGGAGGATGGGGGTGAAATTCAATGTTTCAGCCCTTGGTAAGTATGTCCAAGATCCTGGGTTCACTCTAGCACAGCAGGGAAAAATAACTGAGATCCTATCTTCACCATGAGCAGTAACATATTAGGAATGCCAGGGAGACTTACACATAATTACATATGAAGCTTGTAATCTGAGAGCATTCCACCAGTGTCCTAGACCTCCATGGCCTTAGGGCAAAGAAATTTAGATTCTTTTATATCAGATCTTCTTCTTAAATATATCTTGAGATTCTCACTTTCCTATCTGAAGAATTATTTCTTTCTTTAAAATGAGCAAGATAGGCATATTGGATAGGAACTACACAGCTATATAAAACAAATAATAACCAAAGGACTAGTGGTTGGTCCTCTCTGTCTGAAGAACAGGGCTGGAGATTGAGACCCACAAGGGACAAAAACTACAGCTCCACCTTGGAATATTATACACAAAGATCAATGCTGCTGAACAAAGAACATCTGCTACATGGCACCCTCTTGGCGACAGAGCAACAGAACAGTCTCTGTAACCATGGCATGGGAGTATGCATCTTTCACTCTTAGTCCTTGGTCCGCTGTCCTTTGGTGCTGCTACAGGTCTCACTGGCTTGGATGGCATCTAGAGCCAGCCAGTCACTTAGGAGAGGAGCAGAGGCAGCAGCTGATAACTATCATGCCTTGGCTAGCTTTTTCCAACCTTCACAGACCATCAAAACCCCAGGCACAGGTAATAGGAAGGCAGAGATGAGTGCACAGCAAAGTAGGAAGACAGATGACAGTCAATGGCTGTCACTCTTCCACAGCCCACCATGCTGCTTCTTCAAAGGTTCTTATCAAAAAACAGCAGCCATCAGGAAACAGACTGAAAATTGGATATGAGGCTGCCAGGGAGGTGGGATAATGGAAAGACCAGTAGGAAAGAAGAACTGATTCTTTCCCACAAGGATAAATAAGAAATTAACAGTAGAATATCCTTGAATGAAAGAAGAGATGATTCAGTTCATCAACGCATTGCAGTTACTCCAGCTGTTTTTTTTTTTCAGAAGCCTGCTGGGGGAAAAGTAAAAGGAAACTAGCATGGATGTTCCAAGGATCTACAAGGACTTGTCTTGGACCCTCTTCAGCCCAGAGCAGAAGCCACAGTGTTTGCACATTTAAGAAGACCCACAGAGGGAAAACCTCCAAAGAAGAGGGCTCGTGGAGCTCTTTGACTCTCAGCAGTATACACCAGAATTACTTCTTGCATTGCCCTGTGTTCAACAACCACAAGAATGTGCTTTCTCTAGAGATACATGAGACATATGCCTGTAATCTCAGTTTACTTGGAGACTGAGTCAGGAGGATAACAAGTTCCAGCCCATCCTAGGCAATTTAGCAACTTTACAAGTCTCTGTTTCAAAATAAAATCTGAAAAAGGCAGGGGTTGTTACTTCAGTGTGAAGGCTCTGGGTTCATTCCCCAGGACTACAGAAAGCAAGAAAACAAGAGAAAAGAAAGAAAGAAAGAAAGAAAGAAAGAAAGAAAGAAAGAAAGAAAGAAAGAAAGAAAGAAAGAAAGAAAGAAAGAAAGAAAGAAAGTTTTTTTCTGTGAGACTGAAATAAAAATGATGAGCTAATCTCATCTTATCCAGAAATGTCCAAAATAAAAAAAAACTTTTATTTAACCCTATAACAACTCTAAAAACCCATAATGTTTAATCCCAAGCTTTTTAACCATCCATTGGTACCCAAGGGACCACAGCAGAAGCCCCTTCTTAGTGGCTGAACCATTGCCCTTTTTGTCCTTCCTCATTATTCTCTCCTCCACTGTGTCTCTTCTAGCCCCATGTGCTGAAATGTTAACAAGTATTTCTGGCTTTTTTATTTCCACTATTACTAATTCCAACAGCTATTAGTTTTTGCTAGCTTCTTTGTATGACATTAGGTTTTTACTTGATTTTCCATCACTACTGCTGCAAGACCAGTCCAGGTCTATATCCCTTTCTCCCTGATTAGACCTCTCTTGCACCTCCAGTACTATTTGCATGCAGTGTCCTACCCATCTTGCTAAATAAAGAGCATGTCATTCCTAGTCTCTATCAAGTCTTGACTTCTCTTAATCATGTTGAATTTATCACTTGTTCCATCATCAGTGTTTTGAACTCGAGCTCTCTATCCTTCCTTCGCAGAGCTGTGCCTAATCTTCATGGCTGGCTCAAGGGCCACCTCTATTGTGAAGCCTTCTTTAACTCCTGCAGGGACAAAAGCTCTGTTGCTTCACTCCCTCCTTTTATATAATACACCATATTTACCATCGAAGTGAAAGTTATAAACCTAAATTATCAACCATTTACCCATCTCGTTCAACCCACTTCCCACCAATTTCCTCCTTGTACAGAGCCTCACAAGAGTAAACTCTGGACAAATGCAGATGGAGTTTGTCCCAATCATTGCCAGCATGTTTGTATGCCTACAGCCCATGGTTAGTGTTCATCCTGACCTTCCATAATCCCCTCTCTGATTCCCCTACCCACTCTTCAAGGCCCACCTCTCTTTCTAAACTTCTGCATGGGATCCTAAGGTGTAAAGTACTGCCATATTAATTTTGTTCCCTGCTTGGATAGGACTATTCTAGATTGCTAGGTTATGGAGTCTGACTTTGTAGTGGATCTGATCAGAGAAGAGCATTTGACAACAAGCATTACAACATAGCCTCATGGGCAAGCATAGAGCAACAAGGGCTGAATGCCAGAAAGAACAGCATAATTAATAACTAATTGAATTCCATACCAAAAATGTGTGAGCCTCAGTCCTATATCAAAACTATTCAACAAATATTTATATAACCCCATTTTATTAATGGATAAAATAAATGTATGCAAGGCATGCTTGGTATACAAGTAATGAGTAACAAATAACATCCAAATAAATGAGAGGTGGGAATAGGCACATGATTTGTCTACAATAGATTTAAAAGAATCTAAGAGTTAGTCCTTGAGGCTGTGAACTCCACTAAGCCAGATGTAAGGCCAGGGCACAACACTCTGGACATGCATCTGTGCTAGCTGCAAGGGGGATCCAAGCTCTACCTAGCCCAGCATCCCAGCACAATTCATCAGGAGAACCCTGACTAGCCTCACAGGTCACAAACATGCCAAGCCTAGCCCAACCCAGAGCCACAGAGCTACCCATTAGGGAGCAACCAGCCTAGCCAACAGATCTTGGAGGATTGGAGATCCATCCATCAGAGCACAAAGCTCCAGCTCTATAGGTCAGGGATGCAGCCCAGCTAGCCACACAGTGGGTCCTAGAGGTTCCAAACTCCACCCAGCCAGGAGCAAGGCCCTGGTACCACACACGAGGGATGTGCTCTGGCTAGCCACACACCTCTGAGGCTCTGAACTCCACCCAACCAAGTGTAAGGCCCCAGTACCACACTCTGGGGGTGGGGGTGGGGTTGTCCATGTTAGCTGCATGGAAGATCCACTGCCCAGCCCAGTGTACCAGAGCAACCCAGGGCAGTACATCAGGGAAACACCCAGAAGCCTCACAGGCCACAAAGCATAAGTCACCAGTGCCATAGTTCAAGTGTGCACCCTACTAGGTACAGGGATATCAGAGGATTGAAGCTCTGCCCAGGGGGCAGCATTCCAGTGCAATCCCTCAGGAGGGTGCCTGGCCAGCTACACAGGTCCCAGAGGAAAATAACAAAATGAAAAAGCAAGATGTAGCCACAGTTCTCCAGCCCACCAAGAACAAACTCAAGAGATGCTGAAATGGAAGACACTGGAAATCACACAACTGAACTTTCTGAAATGATAGAAACTGAAGTAAGAAGTAACTTCATGAAGCTACAGAGGAAATCAGATCATAAACTCTCAGGTAAAAAATCAAATGACAAACATTATGAAAGCAGTGTTGGATGTATCTAAAGAAGATCCACATAAAAATAGAGAAACATAAGAAAATGATGGAAAGCTTGAATAAACAATATAAGACAGAATTAGAAAGCATGAAATAGATTCAAAGGGATATTCAGGAAATTAAAAATCCCATTGAAAGCTGGCAAAACCACTTGAATGAAGATGAAGATTGACTCTCAGACCTTGAAGACAGGATGGAAGTTTATAAACATGAAAGAAAAGATCTCATAAAAATAACAAGGAACCAAGAAACAACAATTCAACAGCTGCAAGATGATGCAAAGAGAAACAATGTAAGAGTGATAGGTGCCAGTGAAAAAGCAAAGGTTAACACACATGACATAAGAAGACTATTTTCAAAAATAATAGCAGAAAATTTTCCAAACATCAGAAGGGAATCTGATACTAAGATAACCCCAATTAACCAAAACCAAAGAAAATATTCACTCAGACATATACAATTAGTATATCCAAAATTCAGCCCAAGAACAAAATACTAAAAACTGTCAGAGAAAAGAAACAGATCACCTACAAAAGAAAGCCTATCAGAATCACAGCAGACTTCTCAACACAAACCTTCAAGTCAAGGAGAGCTTGGAGTGAAGTAATTCAGGTCCTGAAAGAAAACAACTTTCAATGCAGATTGATGTACCCTATGCTGCAAAACTATCTTTGATAACTGGTAGAGAAATAAGGTTCTTCTATGACAAAGAACAACTGAAGAAACTCATGGCCACTAAATCAAGATTACAAACAGTACTGAGAGACACTCTAGAAAGAGACAAAGGTAACTAAAATCCCCAAAGAAACACAAGGAAACCACTAGGCAAGGCAAACAATAAAACAGAAAATGTAGAAAACCAACAACAGAAAGATAACACGGCAGTAAAAAGTCAGACAAATCAGTTATATCAATAATGTAAATGGTCTCAACTCACCAATAAAAAGAAGTAGACTGGCAGAGTGGATTAAGAAACAAAATCCACAAATATTCTGTGTATAAGAAACACATTTGACTCAAAAGGAAAATCATAGACTAAAAGTCAAAGGATAGAAAACAATACTCCATGCAACAAGAACCCAGAAAAAAGCAGGTAGCTATTCTGTTTGCAGACAACATGAACTTCAAACCAAGAATGATAAAAAGAGATAAGGAAGGTCACTACATACTAATTAGGGGAAAACTTGAAGAAGAAGAGATAACAATCATAAATATATATGCACCAAATATGATAACACTCAACTATGTAAGACAAATCTATTTTTTTATTTTGAAAAAAAGGAGATTAAGATAAAAGAGGATGTAACAACACAGGTCAGAACACAATAATTTAAGCAACATAGTGTTTCACCACAAGACAACCCAACATAATAGTAGTTACCATAGTGTCTCTTTCCTTGAAATATTTGAGAATACCTTCATATACTATAGCATCAAACATAACAAGACAGTGTAAAACCATTCAAGAGAATGAAATTATTACAAGGTATTTAGAACCAACAGAAAATGAACAGTGGACTCTATATTATGTTCTTGTCTATAAAAAATTTTGTTTTTACTATCACATATAATAAAATCCAATAAGATAAAATATGATAAAACTGATAGAGACAGAAGAAATAAAGCTTGATGGAACTTCAAAACAAGATGATATTAAATCAGCACTAGCTATTATAAATATCTTGTTTTCTTCAGAATAGCTCTTCATACCATCACAGACAATAAAATCAAACAACCCAAAATAAAGCCATTCCAATTACTGAATGAAAACATTATAAGGCTTCAAAGCAATATAATGAGGGATCATGATTACCACATACTTTTATGTATACTTACCATTTCTTATACTGCAGAAACTATCCGGTATTTATACATGTAAGTTTGATTTATTTCACTTATGAGTATGATCTCAAGCTGCATCCACTTATTTATAAATATCTCAATGGGATCATTCTTTATAGCTGAGTAGTATTCCATTGTATAAAAATACCACATCTTTTTTATCCATTCCTCAGTTGACTTAGGTTGTCTCCAAGATCTGGCTATTACAAATTGTGCTGCTATAAGCATGGATGCACATACATCACTGTGGTATGTTTTCAGTTTTTCTGGGAATATGCCTAGAAGTGAAATAGCAGTAACAAATGGGACTTCTAATCCCAGCTTTTTGAGAAATTTCCAGACTGACCTCCACAACAGATGCACCAGTCTACACTCCCATCAATAGTGCAGGAGGATTCCTTTTCCCCCACAGCCTGTCCAGCATTTGTTGTTGGTAGATTTCTTGACCCTGGCCATTCTTTCAGGAGGGAGATGGAATTTCAGTGCGGTTTTAATTTGCAATTCTCTAATGATCAATGATGATGAACATTTTTTATGTATTTATTTGCCATTTGTATTTCCACATCTGAGAATTGTGTATTCATCTCAGATGCCCATTTTTGAAATGGATCTTTCAGTTTAGGGGGTCTAATTTTTTTTTAATTCTTTATATGTTTTAGACAGAAGTCCTTTGTCTGAGGGACAGTTCACTAAGATTTTTTTCCCACTTTGTGGGTTTTCTTTTCACTATACTGGAGATTTCTTTTGACATGCAGAAACTTTTTAATAAGATGTGACCCCAGTTATTGATAACGGGAAGTATTTCCCATGCGTTCTGACTCCTGTTCATGAATTCTATACATATTCCTATGTCTTCAAGGTTTTTATCCAATTTCTTTTCCAATACATTTAATGTTTCTGTTTTAATATTCACATCTTTGATCCATTTAGATTTTAATTTAGTACATGCTAATAGGCATGGGTCTAGTTTTAGTTTTTGGCATATGGAGAGCCAGTTTTTCCAGAACCATTTATTAAAGAGACTGTCGTCCTTCCAGAGAACATGTTTGGCCCCTTTATCAAAGATAAGTTGGTTGAATGTGTTGGTAGTTGTGGTTGTATCTTCTAATCTATTCCATTGATCTTCAGCTCTGTTTTTATTCCAGTACCATGTTGATTTTACTATAGTTGCTTTGTAGTATAACTTAAAGTCAGGGATTGTGATTCCTCCTGCCTCGCTTTGCTGTTTAGAATTACCTTTGCTATTCTAGGTTTCTTCTGGTTCCAGATGAATTTTAGGAGTGATTTCTCAAGATCTATGAGGTATGTTGATGATATTGTCATTGGGAGTGAATTGAATCTATATAACAGTTTTGAGAGAAAGGCCATTTTTGTGATATTTATTCTTCCTATCCATGAGCAAGGGATGTCTTTCCATTTTCTGAGATCCTCTTCAATTTCTTTTTTTTTTTTTTAGGGTATTGCAACTTTCCCGGTATAGATTTTTAACTTCTTTCGTGAGATTAATTCCTAAGTATTTCATTTTTTTGGATGCTAGTGTGAAGGATGTGATTTCTCTTATATCTCTCTCTGTGATTTTGTTGTTAGTGTATAGGAATGCTATTGGTTTTTGAGTATTGATTTTGTATCCAGCTACATTGCTGAATTTATTTATTATATCTAGGGGTCTTTCAATGGAGTTCTGGGGATCTTCTTTGTAGGGTATCATGTCATCCAAAAATGATAATTTAACTTCTTATTGTTCTGTCTTTACCCTTTTTATTTCTCTCCCTTGTCTAATTGCTCTGGCTAGTATTTCCAGTACTATATTAAATAGGAGAGGTGACAAGGGACATCCTTGTCTTGTGCCTGATCTTAAGGTAAAGGCCTTCAATTTTGGCCATTTATTATGATACTGGCTGTTGGTTTGTCATAGATGGTAAAGACCATCTATTCCAATTTTCTGTAAGGTTCTTATCATAAATGAATGTCAGACCTTATCAGAAGCTTTTTCTGCATCTATAGAAATGATCATGTGATTCTTACTTTTGGCTTTATTGATATGGTGGATTACATTTAATGACTTGCATATGCTGAGCCATCCCTGCATGCCTGGGATGAATCCCACGTGGTCGTGGTGTATAATCTTCTTGATGATTTGCTGCATCCTGTTTGCCAATATTTTATTGAGGATTTTTGCATCTGTATTCATTAGGGAGATTGGCCTGTAGTTCTCTTTTTTAGTTGGGTCTTTCTTAGGTTTTGGTACTAGAGTAATATTTGCTTCCAGGAATGACTTAGAAAGAATTTCTTCCCTTTCAATTTCATTGAAGAATGTGAGGAGTATCGGCATTAAGTCTTTTTCATATTTGTTGTAGAATTTCGCAGTGAATCTGTCTTGGCCTAGGCTCTTCTTTGTAAGTAAGAACTTAATTACATTTTCAATATCATTAATAGAAATTGGGTTACGCAGCAGTTTTACATCTTCTTAACCTAGCTTTGGTACTTCATATGTTTCTAGGAATCTGTCTATTTCTTCTGTGTTATCAAACCTATGAGAGTACAGGTTTTCAAAATAGGTGTTGATGATCTTCTGTATTTCTACAGAGTCTGTGGTGATTTCACTTTTTCATTTCTTATTGCATGAATTTGAGCTTTTTCTTCCCTTTTTTTAATAAGGTTGGCTAGGGGCTTATCCATTTTATTTATTCTTTCAAAGAACCAACTCTTTGATTCATTGATTCTTTGGATTGCTTTCTTAGTCTCTAATGCATTAATTTCTGCTCTGACTTTTATAATTTCCTCCCTTCTTTTGGGTTTGGACTTGACTGGCTCTCCTTTTTCAAGGTTTGAGGTGTAGTATCAGATCATTTATTTGTATTCGATCTGTTTTCCTGATGTGGGAACTCAGTGCAATAAATTTTCCTCTGAGGACAGCTTTCATTGCATCCCACAGATTTCAGTAAGTTGTATTTGTATTGTCATTTTCTTGTAGATATTGTTTAATTTCTTCTTTAATTTCCCCTGTGACCCACCAATTACTCAAGAGTGTGTTATTCAGTTTCTATGTGTTTGTGGGGTTTTTGCAGTTTCTTTTATCATTAATTTCTAGTTCCATGGTACTATTTTCCAATAACATGCATGGGATAATTTAAACTCTTTTTCATTTATTTAAATATGTTATGTGGGCTAGTATATGGTCTATTTTAGAGAATGTCCCCTGTACTGCTGAGAAGAATGTGTATTTTGATGTTGTTGGGTAGAACACTCTGTATATGTCTATCAAGTCATTTGTTCACATGTGTGATTCAGTTCTTTTATTTCTTTACTGATCTTCTGTCTGGTTGATCTGTCCCTTGGTCTCAATGGTGTGTTAGGATCTCCTGTTATAACTGTGTTATTGCTAATTTGGTTTTTCATTTCTGTTAATACTTGCTTTATATAACTGGGTGCTCTGGAATTTGGTGCATATATATTTAAGATTGTTATCTCTTCCTCTTGAAGTTTTCCCCTAACTAGTATGTAATGACCTTCTTTATCTCTTTTCTGTAATGACCTTCTTTATCTCTTCTGATCATTCTCTGGGTTGAAGTTCACATTGTCTGCAAACAGAATAGCTACCCCCACTTTCTTTCTTTTTGGGGAGGTTCCTTTTGCATGAAGTTTTGTTTTCCATCCTTCAACTTTCAGTCTGTGAGTATCCTTTGGGTTAGATGGGTTTCTTGTAGACAGGATATGGTTGAATGTTGTTTCTTGATCCATTCTGACTGTCTGTTTTGTTTAATTGGTGCATTGAGACCATTCACATTAATGGTTATAACTGTTAAATGTTGGTTTATAGTTGACATGTTATCTTTCTGCTGTTGCATCTTTATCTTTGTGCTCTGTTTAATTGTCTGCTTTGCTTAGTGGTTTTTTTCCTAAGTGTATCTAAACTGTCTTTCAGTATTCTTTGCAGGGTTGGCCTGGTGATCATGAAGTTCTTCAGCTATTCTTTGTCATGAAGGTATTTTTTTTTCTCCATTGATTTTGAAAGACAGTTTTTCAGGGTACATCAGTCTAGGTTGGAAATCATTTTCCTTTAGGATCTGAAATACTTCACTCCATGCTCTTTTTGACTTTATTGTTTGTGCTGAGACATCTGCTGTGATCTGATAGATTTTCCTTTATAGGTGATCTGTGTTTTCTCTCTGACAGCTTTTAATATTCTATTCTTATGTTGTATCTGGGATAGTGATTGTTATATGTCTGGGTGCAGTTTTATTTTGGTTATGGTTATTTGGAGTTCTATATGCTTCACTGATCCTGATGTAAGTTTCCATTCTCATGTCTGGGAAATTTTCAGCTATTGCTTCTCTAAATATCCTCTTGACATCCTTTATGTTGTCCCCTTCTTTTTCATTTACCCCTATCAATCATATGTTGCTTTACTTTGCATCATTTTGTAGCTGTTGAATTGTTATTTCATGATTCCTTATTTTTAAAAGATCTTTCCTTTCCTATTCACTAGCTGCAATCTTGTTTTTGAGGTCTCAATTTCTATCTTCACTTTCATTGAGGTAGTTTTTACAACTGTCAATGAAATTTTTGATTTCCTGTATATCTCTTTGCATCTGCTTTGTATTTTGTTTGTTTCTTATATTATCTTGATGATTTGCTGCATCCTATTTGCCAATTTTTTATTGTTTTATTAGGTAAATAAAAAGGTAAAGTCCTTGGATGAACAATATAAGAAACAAACTGTGTGTTCTGTAGATATGTTCAGCATCTCTTTCATTTCTTCCTTTACCTGGAAGATTATTTCTAGTTTGAATTCCTTTAAAGCTTCCCAGAGTTGCTTCTTTCTTTCAGTTGCTATTATTTCAGGTATTTCACATGTATGATATATATTTTCTTCTATGTACTTGGCTCCTAGGGTTTCTTGGGATAGGCTGGAGATTTGAGATTGTATTTTGGTCTTTCATTTCATCATTTTCCTATATTTTCATGTTTCCAGTGTTATTCCAAGGCTTCCCCAGGGCCTGTTGGAAATCCTCTTGTATGCCCTCAGCTCCTGGGACTCTGGCTGCCCAGTTTCCCAAATTGAGAGAGAGGTTCACTGAGGGTGAGGCAGGCAGGCCCAAGCTCTGCAGGGCAGATTGAGTGTGGCAGGAAGCTGTGAAGTTCCTTGGCTGATGGGAGCAATGATCCTAAACTCCCAGGATCAGGATGATGCAGGGACACTCACCTAAGGCTGCCCAGTTTGCAGAATTTAGGGTATAGGCAAGCCCAAATCCCCAGAAGTCCCCCAGCAAGGCAGGAAGCTGGGAAGTTGGTGCAGGCAGGCTCAACACTCATTGAACTGGTCCAGTACAGCAGGAAGCCACAAAATTCCCTGGCTGGGGACAGAGCCAGGATCTTAAACTCCTGGGGTTCAGAGGATGGTGTGAGGACATTCCAACAAATCTTAATACATATGAAAAATCAAATAAACAATAATACAGTTATAACAGAAGACCTTAACACTCCATTATCATATGGGAGTGTTAATCAAACTAAAAATCTGTAAAGAAATAACAGAACTGAATCAAACTTGTGAACAAATGGACCTAGTAGATGTGTACCAAGTGTACCACTGAACAACATCACAATACACATTCTTCTCAGCTGCACATGGGTTATTTTCTAAAATAGATCATATACTAGCCCACAGAATGTGCCTAAGTAAATGCAAAGAAATTGAAATAATTCCGTGCATCTTATCTGATCATAGCACAATAAAATTGGAAATTAATGACAAAAAAACCACAAAAACCCCATAAACACATGGAAACTAAATAACACTCTCTTAAGCAATCCGTGGATTACAGAAGAAAATAAACAATTCTATAATTGAATGAAAAGGCAAACACAAGTTGCCAGAACCTGTGAGATGCAATCAAAGCAGACCTCAGAGGGAAATTTATAGCACTAAACTCCCACATGAGGAAAATGGAAGGAACACAAATAAATAACCTAATGATGCATGTCAGACTTCTAGAAAAAGAAGAGCAAGTTAATCCCAAAGCCCAATGAAGAGAGAAAATTATAAAGATTAGAGCAGAAATTAATACAATTGAAACTTAAAAAACAATATAAAGAATTAACGAATTGAAGAGTTGGCTCTTTGAAAGAATGAATAAAATTGATAACCCCTAGTCAATCTTATCAAAAAGAAAAATCTGAAGTCCACGCAATAAGAAATGAAAAAAGTGAAGTCACTACAGACCCTGTGGAAATACAGAAGATCATCAATACCTATTTTGAAAACCTTTACTCTCATAAGTTCAATAACAGAAGAAATGGACCAAATCTTAAAACATGAATTATCAAAGCTGAATTAAGAATACATAAAACTGTTAAATAACCCAATTTCAGTTAATGAAATTGAAAACATAGTTAGAATCTTACCAACAAAACAAGTTCAGCTCTTGATTGGATTCACTGATGAATTCTACAAGAAATTTAAGGAAGACTTAATGCCAACACTCCTCAAACTCTTCAGTGAAATTGAAAAAGAAGCAAGTCTCCCTCACTTATTCTTGGAAACGAGTACTACCCTAATACCAAAACCAAAGACAGACCCAATAAAAAAAGAAAATTACAGGCCAATCTCTCTAATGAATATAGATGCAAAAATCCTCAACAAAACAGAAACACTAAACCTACTGGAAGACAAGGCAGGTAGAAATCTTAAAGACATAGGAGTAGTACAAACCACACAGGAAGTACTTCAAAGAATCAATAACTAGGATCTCATTTAAAAGTTTTGCACTTCAAGAGAAATTTCCAACAAACTGAAAAGAAAACCCACAGAATGGGAAAAAATTTTGACCAGCAGTCTCTCAGACAAAGGACTTATGTTCAGAACAGATAAAGAATTGAAAAACATCAAGCCCCCCAAATTCAAAGACCCACTCCAAAAGATGGGAATCTGAGATGAATATACGTTTCTCAGATGAAGATATACAAATGGCAAATAAACACATGAAGAAATGGTCACCATCACTGGTCATTGGAGAAATACAAGTTAAAACAACATTAAGATTTCATCTCACTCCAGAAAGAATGGCTACCATCAAAACTCAAT
Source organism: Cavia porcellus (assembly GCF_034190915.1). Lineage (NCBI taxonomy): Eukaryota > Metazoa > Chordata > Mammalia > Rodentia > Caviidae > Cavia > Cavia porcellus. The sequence goes on along the minus strand of NW_026947484.1, from coordinate 135,612,592 downwards.
GTTGGTGGGGCTGTGGGGAAAAAGGAACACTTCTCCACTGTTAGTGAGAATGTAGACTGGTGCAACCACTGTGGAAATCAGTATGGAGATTTCTCAAAAAACTAGGATTGGAAGTTCCATTCAATCCAGCTATTCCCCTCCCGCATATTTTCCCAGGGAAATTGAAAAGTTCATGTCAGAGTGATATATGTGCATCCATGTTCATAGCAGCACAATTTGTAACAGCTAAATATTGGAAACAACCAAAATGCCCATCAACTGCAGAATGCATAAAGATGTGGTATTTTTATGCAATGCAATATTACTCAGCTATTAAAAAGGATGATCTTGAGACTTTTATAGGTAAAAGGGGGCAACTTGAGACTATTCTCATAAGTGAAAAAAATCAGATTCACATTTGTAAATATTGTATTCCTTCTAGTGCAAAAAAATAACAGTAATAATAATAAACTGAAATAATAAGACCCAAAATGTATAATAGATATTGTACTAATGAAAGGGAAAAAAGTGCTCAAAAGGAAAGAACAATTTGTTGATGCACAAATATAACTTTATGTATATTCAAGTGTGCAAAGTAGATAACCATATTACTAAATATTTTTAGTTCATCAAAAAGAATTTATTCATTTTAATGCTTTGATTTTGTAACTTGAATAACTACTAAGATAACAATATGTAACATACAATCATCTCAACCAGAGATGATTTCTCAATTTTTTTGAAATTCTGTATCATTTCTACACTTTTTTCTGTCTTGCTTTTTTAATAAAAAAAGAATGCAACAAGTCATCAAGAAGACTATACACCATGATTAAGTGGGATTTATCCCAGGAATGCAAAGATAGTTCAACATATGCCAATCAATAAATGTAAAACACTGAATCAACAGAGCCAAGGACAAGAATCACATGATCATCTCAACAGATGCAGAAAAAGCTTTCAACAAAATCCAACACTCATTCATGATAAAAAGAAACTACAGAATTGATGGTCTCTACATCAATCTGATAAAAGCCATGTATGATAAATCAAGAGCCAACATCTTACTAAATGGACAAATACTGAAAACTTTCAACCTAAAATCAGGAACAATACAACAATGTCCATTATTGTCACTCTTATTCAATATAGTGCTGGAAACATTAGACAAATCAATCAGATAAGAGAGAGACATAAAAGGAATAAAGACAGGAAAGGAAGAAGTTAAATAATCATTATTTGAAGATGATATGATACTTTATATAGAAGACTCCAAGACCCCATTGAAAGACTTTTAGATGTAATAATCAAATTTAGTAATGTGGCTGGATATAAAATCAACACTCAAAAATCAATAGCATTCTTACACACAAACAACAAACTCACTGAGGCAGAAATAAGGAAAAACACACCCTTCAAATAGCATCCAAAAAAATGAAATACTTACGAATCACTCTATCAAAGGAAGTAAAATATCTATACAGTAAAAATTACATTACTCTGAAAAAGGAAATTGAAGAGGATTTCAGAAAATGGAAAGACATTCCCCATTCACTGTTAGGAAGAGAAAACATTGTGAAAATGGCCATTCTCCCAAAATTGCTATATAGATATAATGCAATTCCAATCAAAGTATCATTAGTGTACTTCACAGATCTGGAGAAACCATCCTTAAAATTCATCTGGAACCATAAGAGACCAAGAGTAGCAAAGATAATTCTGAGCAACAAAGGTAAGGCAAGAGGCATCACAATCCCTGACTTGAAATGTATTACAAAGCTACTGTGATAAAATAAGCATGGTACTAGAATAAAAACAGACCTGAAGATCAATGGAATAGGTTATAAGATACAGCCACAACTACAAACATACTCAGATGCCGCATCTTTGACAAAGAGGCCAAACATGAACACTGGAAGAAAGATAGCCAGCCTCTTTAGTAAGTGGTGCTGAAAAAACTGGCTTTCCATATGTCAAAAACTAAAACTTGATTCATGCTTGTCACCATGCACTAAAGTGAAAATGGATCAAAGATCTAAATATTAAAGCAGAAACACTTAATCTACTGGAAAACAAAGTAGGTAGAATGCTTGAAGATATAGGGCTCGGCAGAGAATTTATGAGCAAAAATCAAACTGTACAGGAAATACTTCCCAGAATCAACAACTGAGATCTCATCTTATTAAAAAGTTTTTGCATGTCAAAAGAAATCTACAACAGAGTAAAAAGAAAACCCACAAATTGGGAAAATATCTTAGTCAAATGTCCCTCAAACAAAAGACTTCTGTCTAGAACATACAAAGAGTTAAGAAAAATCAGACACCCAAAATTCAAAGACCCAATCCAAAAATGAGCATCTGAGATGAATGCCACTTCTCAGCTAAAAAAATACAAATGGCAAATAAATACGTGAAAAAAAAAGTTCAACTTCATTGGTCATTAGAGAAATACAAATTAAAATCACACTGAGATTCCACTTCACTCCAGAAAGAATAGCCAGGATCAAGAAAACCAACAATAACAAATGCTGGAGAGGCTGTGGGGGAAAAGAAACTCCTCTGCACTGTTGCGGGGAGTAATCACTGGTGTAATCACTATAGAGGTCAGTCTGAAGATTCCTCAAAAAGCTGGAATTAGAAGTCCCATTTGACCCAGCTATTCCACTTCTGGGCATATTTCCCAGAAAAACTGAAACATCATACCACAGTGATATATGTGCACCCATGTTTATAGCAACACAATTTGTAATAGCCAAATCTTGGAAACAACCTATATGCCCATCAACTAAGGAATTGATAAAAAAAGATGTGCTATGTTTATACAATGGAGTACTACTCAGCTATAAAGAAAGACCACAATGAGGCTTTTATAGGTAAGTGGAAGCAATGTGAGACCATACTCTTAAGTGAAATAAATCAAACTCACATGTATGAATATTGTATTGTCTCCCTAGTGTAAGAAACTGAAAGATTAAATAAGATACAACATCTTCAATAAATATTATGAAAGGGTAAGAAAGTGCTCAAAGGGGAATAAATAACTCAGAGAAAAGGAGAAAAGGAAGAGAGAAGAAAAAAGATATAAATTTGTATATACACAGTTAAGATGGCTAATATGATTGTGCTACTAATTCTCTTAGTTCTTGAACAAAACAGTTAACATTCATAGAATTAGATTAATTTTGCATTTTTATATCTGGTAATCTGAGTAACTCTTGAAGATAATTATGCAAAATAACAACCATAGTTATGTTCCTGCCACCTTGTTTTGAAAGCTTACATCGTCATTGTTTTGGGCTCTTTGTTATTGTTATTTATTTGTCTCTTTTGTTTCTTGTTTTTCTCACAGTTTGCTTTGTTTTGCTTTGGTTTTTTTCCTCTAGTACAGAAAAGATAGATGTACATATATAGGCTTATACATGTCTAGAATTTTTCCTAAAGAGTTTACAAGAATTGATTTTATTATGTGTGATGGTATGAACAGCTACGTTGAAGAAAAAGGTACATTGTGGTAGCCATTGCTGATTTCCTATCATCTTGTTGTGAAGTCCAGTAATGCTTTTATTGTTTGTTTTTATTGCTTAGTCTGTTTTGTACAATTTAATTTCAATGTATGTGAAGATATGGACAGCTATTTTGAAAAGAACAAGACACGTTATGGTAGCCAATCCAAAAATGGGCATCTGAGATGAATACACATTTCTCAGATAAAGAAATACAAATGGCAAATAAATATATGAAAAAATGTTCAATATCAATGATCATTTGAGAAATATAAATTAAAACAACAGTGAGATTCCATCTCACCCCTGAAAGAATGGCCAAGATCAAGAAATCAACCAATAAACAAATGCTTTGATATTATAACTTGAACAACTACTTCTAAGATAATTTGCTAATAATAGGATATGGGGAAAAAAGAACTCTTCTCCACTGTTCACAGTGTAGCCTGGTGCAACCACTGTAGAAATCAATGTGACACTCCTCAAAAAGCTGGATTAGAGATTCCATTTTACCCAGCTATTCCACTTCTGGGCATTTTCCCAGAAGAATTGAAAACATCACACCACAGTGATATACATGCACCTACGTCTATAGCAGCACAATTTGTAATAGCCAAAATGTGGAAACAACTCAAATGCTCATCAATCAAGTAATGGATAAAAAAAGATACAGTATTTTTATACAATGAAGTACTACTCAGCTATAAACAAAGATTGCATCAAGACTTTTATAAGTAAATGGACATGACTTGAGACTATATTCATAAATGAAATAAATTAAACTCATATGTGTAAATACTGTATTGTCTCCCTAGTGTAAGAAACTGAAGAAGTATATACAGAAGAAACTGTAAAAGTATATATGAGGAAAACTCTCTAGTGTAAGAAACTGAAAAAATAAATACTGTGTAAGGGTAAGAAACTGCTCCAAGAAGAAAACTAATTAGGATGGGGAAAGGAGAAAAGAAGGAAGGGAAAAGAAAAAGACATAAATTTGTGTGTGTGTGTGTGTGTGTGTGTGTGTGTGTGTGTGTGTATGAGATAGCTAAAACGAATGTACTACTAGTATTAGTTGTTGAAAAAGAACAGTTAATATTCATATGATTAGATAACTTTTACATGTCTGTTTCTGTTATTCTAAGCAACCTTTTGGGGATGACAATATACAACATTACAACCATTGTCAAATTCCTATCATCTTGTTTTATAAACCTATACTATTAATTGTATTGGGTTTGTTGTTGTTGTTTGTTTGACTCTTTTGCTTTTTGCTGTTCTTTTCTGTCTTTTTCTCTTAAATAAATTTAAAAAGAATCTAAGAATTTTAATTGACACTGATCTCAATATGTCAGAATAATATATGAGGAAGAAACAAAGAGAGAGAACAAATTCTTTAAGGAGGCATAAATGGAAGTCAAGCAGAGCCACCCAAAGTATCATGGCACAACAGTGAGGTTAATTAATGATTCTTTGAAAAGTAGCTCTGTGGTCAAATAATTTTGAAACACTAGAGTAGATAAAAGCAAAAATAGGTGCTCAGATCTTTTAGTACTCTAACACACATTCAGAAATCTCCAAGAGAGATATTGGTCTGCAGGACTAAATATATTTGATTGTGAAACTCATTAAGCATCTACCATTGATCCCTGTTGGGATGAATGAAGTACACTTTGGAATACACTAATTCAAAGGAATTCTGCTGTGTGGGATATTCACAGTTCATCTAGAGTATAGTATGCACACCAGGAACCTCAAAGGAGAGGCACAGAGACCAGTAGGGTAGAATTAGTCAAGTTGGCAAACAGATGCAAACCCATAACATCTGAGGAATGTTGGAGAAATTCACATCCTTTTTCTGGAGAATAACTGACTTGTCAGGGAAGGAGATGGACACAGAAAGCTGGGGACTTGAGCATTATATTTAAATATGTGAAGATTATCACATAAAGAAGGGATTAGGCTGTGTGAATACAAAGGATAACACTAGGACCAATAGTTGGGTCAGTGAGTCATACATTAGTTCCATTATGAGTTTCTTTCATAGATATTCCTTTTGATTAAGCTTCTGATACAGTCCTTACTGTTTGATTAGGAGTAATATATTCTAGAATTTCTGATTCCCTTGTTTACCTTTCTTTTTAGCCCATCATCAGAAATTAAGTTACAAGGGATCAAACAGGATACTTGAATTTCATATAGAATAGTTTGAGAAAAGATGAGTTCATAGCTGAGTCTCAGCCAGCACCTTCAGGGCAAGTTGAGAGTCAAGTCAGGAAGAACAAACAGCAACCCCAAGTCTGAAGGGTAGGAGATAGTAAATTAGAGCTGGGCCAAGAGTTAGGTCCAGACTGTAAAGCACAGGTCATCAACCTGATCCAGATCATTGCCTGATCTGTAGGGGGTTAGGACACTAGGTGTTAGGCTGACACAATTCAGAATGCCAAGAGGTCTCAGAAGGGCCAAGCTAGGCTGCAGGCGCAGTCCTTCTTAGCCTATTCTGGGGAGATAATCTGCCACAGACAATCAGCAGTTATATGGCATCCATATAAACATCAATATTTTCCAAAACTTTGCAAATCTCCTTCTCAAGACTAGTATCTTCCTTTGTTTTGAATTTCTTCAACATTTGTACTCACTAGTCCAACCTCCTCATTTTACAGATGAGGAGGAAGCACCTAGAAAAGGAAAAGGAGCTCCACAGTGACACAACTTGACAGGTTAGGAAAAGGTGCAGGTTGAAACATGAACCTCTGGATGACCCACTTATTTTTGTTTCTTTGTTTTCACTGAGACACCCAGTATAATGATGAGTTCTCAACTGGTGCTCCATGAGTACTGGTTGAAGTAAATGAAGTTGTCAGTGTGTCATGGACTAGTGTTGACTTCTCTGTTTAAATAGCAACAGTGAAAGACTAGAAATCCAGGAAATTTCTTGCTCCAAGCATAGGCTGACATCTGTATACGCTACTGGGAGTGAAAGGCCCCTAGTGTGGCTATCTTCCCATGACAGTGTTAGCAGAGGTGTTGAACCGAGAAGAGCCTATGAGCCCAGACAGACCACATCAAATTCTGAGGTGATGCTCAAGAAGTGCTCTGGAAGTCTTTGGTCCCCAGATGCCTATAAATAAAGCATAATTTTCAGCTGAAATATGGGCCATGAGTTTCTCCTTTCCTGGCATTTGGGAACTCCCCGAGGCCCCCAGAGTTGTGCCATCAGAAAAGACCATTAACTCCCACAAACTCAGGGATAAGTGCTGCTTCCTCAGCCAAAGCTCATAAAATTTCAAACAGAAACCCTTCTGAACCCAGGAAGATCAGCCTCGTTGACAAGAAACACATGGGCAGGGCCAACACATGGAATGCATTTTGCTCTGAACAGCTTCTTTTGATGATGTTTCCAAGAATTGAGACCACAGCTCTCTGCACCTTCATGGCAAATGATCAGCACTTGTTTCTCTAGTATTTGGCATCCAGCTGGAGCTCTAAGTCTCAATGCCTTCTAAGTCCCAATGCCTTCATTGTCCGCAGGAGCAGTCCCTGACCCTGTGGGCACAAGCACATTACACACTGTCACTATCTCCACCAGAGCGTTTCCACCTCCATCACAGACTGAGAGCTCCAAGCATGGGCCCTCAGCCTTAGGGCAAGCATTCTGACATGAAATGCTCATCCTGGCTTGAGTGGAACACTATTTTCCTGTTTGTTTCCTCTTTAATGGTGATTCCAGGCCTGTGATGCATGACTTCTTCTTGGACATTCAACAGCACCCCAAAAAATCCCACCACCTTCATCTAGTTTTCTGGAGCTCCCTCGGGTGTCTTTACTGCTCTATTTCCCACCCAGTTATGGCCCAGTCCAAGCCCCAGAACATGTTTATCTATCCCTTCATCCCCAAGAGGCCCTCTGCAGGTCTTTCTCCAAAGCTAAAATGACCTGCTTCCTTTCTATCCTTCCTCTTCTGCTGCAAGCTCTTCTCTAGCAAAACTTCTTCAATGGACCTCTCTTCTGTATTGCCTTTATTTCATACATTCACTTGTTTGTTTGTTTGTTTTATTTAATGCCAGATTTCAAAAGAGGAATACTAGGTCTGTCATGTTCTTATTCCATTGAAAACCCTTGCAGACACCTACTAGGGCTTTCTCAGGAGTAAAAAAAATTCCCATTCTGCTTCCCAAAGCAAGGAGTCCAGGTCATTGCCTTCTCTTTCCCTTCCCCTTCAGCCTCAACTCTTTCAGGCTCATCACAGTTATTCGTATACTGGTGGATATACATTAAGGACATCTGGAAGGTTTATCTTCTAGAAACATCTTCTGGTTCACTGTAAGTAAATGAGTATATGGATGAACAGAAGAATGGAAGTTGAGAGGATAGATGGATGAGTTAAAGAAATAATTGACTTCTCCCAGGTCATGGACCTTATCAAATGCTAATTTCCTATGTTGGAGACAAGAATCTTAAGTACTCAATAAAATAACAAAGAATGGTGCCTTTCTCTGTCCATAAAGCCAGTCAGTATTTCTGCTGCAGCAAAGTATATAACCTTCAAGGTACAAATAGTAGTGTTTTTGGTTCTGAGCAAAGCAATCAGTGGTCCTTGTCCTGGCCCTGTTCTGTGCCCGGTCAGCACACTTAGTAAGGCTATACTTGTCAGAGTTTCATCCCTGGGACACGATACCTAACACCCATAATTAGAGGGAGAGAGGTTAATTTGGCTCATAGTTTAAGAAGGTTTAGCCACGGTAGGCTGGCTCTGAGATCATATGGGAAGGGTGGAAGGACTTGGCAGAGGAAAGCTGCGCAACCCATGGCAACCAGGAAACAGAGAGAGAGAGAAAAGAAAGCCAGGGACAAGAATATGATCATGACCCAAGTGACCCACCTATTCCAACAAGGCCCCACCTCCTAACAGCATATACAGCTATGGACTCATCAATGGCTAATTCGCTGATGAGTATAGCACCCCCATAATGCAGACACCTTTCAAAAGCCCCACCAGTGAATGCATGAGACATTGTGGGAACATTTTAGATCTAAACCATAAAAAAAGGCTGAGGAGACTACCTCCTTACCTAACTCTGTTTTTCTCTGGCATCACTCAGATCCCTAATAATACCCACCAAATCCTCTTATGCCTCATTTTACCCTCCTTGATGCATTTCCAACAACAATCAAACATGTTCATCCTAAATAGTTTTATGTTCCCTTTTTTTTTTAGGATGAGGAGGAATGTGGTAAAGAAATTAAACATCAGATGTAAGCCATCTATCCAGCCACAGAGAAGAGTTAAAAAAAAAAAAAAGCCCCTGCCCAGAGGGCATTCGGTGTAAATTAGACACATAGAGAGAGTGTAACAAGACAGGGCAGGCAGCCATAGGGAGACAGGTGGCAGCCAAGGATAACTGTCTTTGTTTCTGGCCAAGTCAATCTGTCACCTGCCACCTTTGAGGCAGCTCAGGGGAAAGCGCAAAGAAGAAATTAAAAGAGGGCACAGAAATGATGAGTTACTTCCAATAACAGGAGGACACAAAGACACCACCGAGGAAATACAGACACTTTGCTTCTGGAAGAAAGAAAGAAAGAGTTCCCGGCCTTCACCAGACTATTGGGAAAAGACAGACTATTGGGAAAAGAACCCAGCAGGAGGTATCCAGGATTGGATACTGAGTATGCCGTGGGTGTGTGTGTGTTAGTTTATTAAAGTGCTGAAGCCTCATGTGTAGTGACATCTGCCAGCCCTGTCCTTGCCATAACCCTGCAGCAGCCTCTTAAATTCCAGCCCAAGAGCCTAAGATGTCTCAACTCAACATATCTTATCACATCAAAATCAATGCAAGACTAAAGCCCAGATCTTGTAGAATGTCTCATAAAGTTTTTGTAACACATAGTGCACGCTCAAATTTCCCAAGACAGTTCTATGGATATGCATGTATAATAGGTAAGTCAGAAAGGTTGGATTTTAATCCTTTTACTACAAGAAATTATTTACACCATTCTGAGATATGATATTAGAAGAGAGTATTGAGAACAAGGTTTAGGAAAATAACAGTCTGTCCAACATGAGATTCTGAATTCTCTGAGAATATAACAGGGATTTTTTGCAAACCCACATGCCCAACTCTATCCTGTGAATTGCACCCATCTCTCCCTAGGTCAGAAATCTCTTTATAAAATAAAGAGGAAACGGGGATACAATGTGTGCTCCAGTCCTGGGCCTTGGTTCCCCTTATTAATGTTCTTTCTTCATAGTGCTCACCTGTACAGCCATTTATTAAAACCATAACTATGCCAACGACCCAGCAGTAAATGACTGTTTTTTGAACTGGAACTCTTTGTAGATTTCTCTTTCTTCAATGATTTTAAAGCTGCTTAAGATGCGTTTTTCTTTAGAGTCAGCAAGAGAGAAGAGGAAGAGATTCACAAGGTTGGAATTTTTGATGAAGGCAAATTGAAACATCAGAGGCTGACTCTTCAGGAGACACAGAAAGAGGTAGGACCCAGAGTTGGCAAAGACCATTCTTAGAGATCAGGAACCCTCTAATTTATGAGAAGGTGATTACTTGGGCTCTGCCCAAACTGCCCATGGTTTGGGGTATGGGCAGTGGCAAGACAAGGGAAAAGATGGTGGTCTCCCTAGATATGCCCAGTGCCAGGTTGTCAATATCCAGAGACTGGGCTTGGCCCTGGACCAGTGAACTGTAGGGAGGAAGTAAAACAGAGGCACCCGTGGTGCTTTCCCTGCATCTCCTGCTGTGAATGGGGAACCTTTGGGACAAGCCCTGATGTGTGTAGTGAAAGCTGTCTTTCTGGAATTACAAGTAGATTAATGGGGTTGAGTTTTATAGAAAACATGTTTCCAAACACATTAGCCACTGGCCAAACATCTCCTCAGAGGAGCTTTATTTTTAGAAAAGCTTTAAAGGAATTTTCTTTATACTACCTGAGACTAAAATCAATCCCTGTGATTCTTTGAACTCCACTTACCATAAACCTGCAGGGACTGCACAGCCCTGAGACAGATTCTCACCAGAGCGGTATTACACACTCAGTGAGCATGAGAGGAAACTCACGTGAAAACAGGGAGTGGAGAGGGTGGGAAGCCTCCTTCAGTCTACTCATCCGGCCCCTGCTCATCACGATGTCTGACTGAAACTGCCAGATCAGAGAATCAAGTTCCTATTTGGCTTCATCACAATCTTGGGCATGTCACAACACTTCTAAGTTTCAACTTTTCTATTCATATAAGAAAGGATTGCAAAGCCCTATTTCCTTCCTAACCCAGAAATTGCTTCAGATCTGCGACGACATACCTGTGACTCCTCCAGCTTTCCTAAAGGAACCTTCCTACCAGAACAAATATGAGTCGAGTCATATCAGGAGTTTTTACACATTAGGAGGAAAATATTTTCATTATTTCTGTTTTGATATTTTTAACAAACTTGTGAAATAGGTCACATAGACTAGGAGGCTGGGACTTAGTGAGATTGTATTTCTCAGTCCTGGAGCTACTAAGTGATAAAATGTCACAATTCAATTTCTTCTACTGAGGTGATTCCCCAACACCTTTTCCTGTTGAATTCTGTGACCAGTTGCAGAAAAGTCTGTCTCAAGAGGATTGAATAATAATGGCAACAGCTGTTACCAACTGAGATGCTGCTAAGAATTACACATGCTGGGAGCTATGTATATTAAATCCTGATAGCCCTGTAAGCAGGTAGTATTGTCTTCCTTTTATAGATCAGTAAGGCTGTTGTCCATTGCATATGAGTAAGAATAAAGGAAACTTTTGGATTTATACTGTGCCACCTTCTTCCCCAGGATCAGGAAAGAGAATTCCAGCAGAAAACCTTGGTAAAATCTCATGGCCCTCCAAAACAAACATCCTTGGGGTCTCAAGGACTTAAACTCAGTGTGGCTTTGTCAGGATCAGGTCTTTAAACTCATCTACACCTCTGTGCTGTTGACTGTGAGATATTAGAAGATACAGCGAGCTTCCATGAAGATTCCTCACATGCACATAACCTTCAGAAATGAGATATTGCTGATCTCCCATTTTAGAATGCAACCCAAGATGGCCGTATTTGTAAAACAATTGTTCATATCATCTTCTTAATGATATCATAATGTTAGGGGGAGCATAGCCCATGGTTACACATCTATCTCTCCTCTTCTTGAGATCATGATATTTGCAGCTGGGTTAGTGGATTATGGTGGATGGAGGTGCAGGGTGTTAAAGAGAGGCTCTGGCTTCCCTGTCCAGAAATTCCCAAAGGACCAGATGTGGACAAATGACAAGGGAACATGAAACTGCATTTTTTAAAAGCCCATTTAAAAAGAAGCAAGGTATAGATCATCCTGACAAGCCAGAGAATTCAACTGCACACTCAGTTCAAAAGTATCAACACCAGAAGCAATGCAAAAACAAGAGGATTTCATCTCTTAGGATAAGTAGCAAAACCACAGCAACACTAAACATCTCTCATTTTGAGTTACAAGTGGAAGGCAAGCATCTCTGGCAGGTGTAAAAGAATTTCCCCAAGTAAAGTGCCATGAAGCACATGCTTCTCAGGGGCACTCTGGCCGAATTTCTCATAAACCCAGCTGTATATCCCCAGGACAGTCCTCTGCCCAGGACTAGTCCCCTAAATCAATCAGATTCCCAGATACACTTGTGACACCAGTTCCCTCAAAAGACAAAGCTCTTTCTCAGGGAGCTTAAAACCTACTTTACGTATAGAAGCCTCTCCCACTCCTGTACTGGTAGGAGAATAAATGAAAGAAATGGAAGTATAACCAAGAGCTTGCAACAGATTTGATTTGAAAGAATCATCCAGTGTAGTCAGAACTTTATTCAACCAACTTTCTACTCAATTTGTCATTGCAGAGTGACATCCTCATTCCCTCCATGCCAATGAATCCCAGAGTAGCCTAGCACCTGTCACTAGTGAGGATTAAGCGAACGCTTATACACTTGATTATTAGTCAAAGCAAGTATAATATAAGAATGTTATTCATTTCTCTTTTCTCTTCTTCTTTCTCTGCCTCTCTCTCTGTGTCTCTTTGTCTCTCCTCTCTCTGCACACAGATACAGACACCCACACATGTGTGGGTGCACACACACACAAACACACACACACACACACATACACACACACACACACACACACACACACACACACTGCAAAGCTAATTCTCTGTGATTTGGGGGTTTTCCAGAACTAGGGATTATCCACATTCCTGTTTCTCTCAAATCCGTACTGTGGCCCACTCTGTTCTCTAGTTTAAAGGAGAGGGCCTGACATCTCACCCTGTGATTCTGTTAAAAAGAAAACCAATGGGAATTTCACAGGATTGAACCCAACTCTCAGCAGCACAAATCTGGGATGCGTTAGAGATGTGTAAACAGCTCCACATTTGCATGGCGTCTTCCCTTCTCCAACCTCAGGCTGCATGAGAGATTTTGCACTGGGGATTTCATCAGCACAGCAGAGTCCTATCCAGCCCATCAGCCCAGGCCTCCATGCCTAATTCCCTTTGACCACAAAAGGCCGCCTTCGCCTTCTGTAGGCAGGTTGGAGCACATCCCTTTAGCTTTCTGGATTCCTCTGCTTCAGGCCAAATTCCAAGCTGATAAACCAAACTCCACTAGTTTCTCTTCTCCACAAAATTTTAAATAAAAGATGTGTGGCTCTTTACCTCCTGGCACCTCCTCTAGGTTGCTCTGTAATAGTTTGCGTTTCTGACCTGGAGCAGATGCCCTGCAGTGGCCCAGGTGCCTTGCCAACGGCTGTACAGTCCTGTGCTGGACCTGCAGGGAGGAATCTTAGGATGGGTCTCTGACTCAGGGTGGTCTCTCCAGTAAGGGACTCCTTTTTACCTCTCCAAACTGTGGGCTGCTCTTCATTCCTTTAACTTTTTCTGCTTCCCTAAAGAATCTCATCTTCAAAACTGGTGTTCTGTGCTGAGGAAATAACAGGCATGACTGCCCTGTCCCTAGACTTACCAACCACAAACAACAGAAGTGGGGGAGATACTCCCTCCATGTTTATGGGAGATGAATGTACTCACATATAGCTCCATTCTCTGTCCTTGGAAGGCAGGGTTCTTTTTTGGTTGGAACTCCCAAAGGAAGTGGCTATTTTAAACTAGCCTGGGGGAAAGGAAGATAACTGACCATTCTTGTTGTCCAAAAAAGAGAGTGAGAATATCCAGAAGGTGAGAGGCCTCTGTAGCTGATTTGAATACATACTTTAACTTTTACATTGAAGCAGATTCTTTTCCCAGACGATTTCCATAAATGTTCCTTTTCTTTATTTATTTTTGAATGAACCACTATCCTCTTAGACTCTGTGATTCCTGTGGTTTTTAAAATGTCCTAAAGCTAAAAATACACAGAAGTCACCCCAAGAGTTTTATTAGTGCCCAGTAATCTGAAATTTAAACAAAGTTGTGAAGCTAATTCTCTCCAGCACTGACCACTACTGCATTCACCTTGTTTGCCTCCCTTCCCATTTGAGTCCCCACTGGAGACTTGCATGCAGTCCTGGGCAGCCAAAGTGGCACAATGCCTGCTTGCTTCCTAAGATCCCTGGGTAGAGAATTAAATGCTTTTCAGAGAATTAGTCAGTTTTCAAGGCTTTCACATTATTTCACTTCATAAGATTTTAATATTAGTCCATTAGCTAGTTACACTAAAATTTTCTTCTCTCTTTTATAGATTACAAAACTAGGGTAGCTAGAGTTTAGTCATCTGGCCCCAAATGACAGAGTTAGATCGAGTTTTTCTGAAACCTGGCTCTTACACTGTTGCTAGAAGGAGAACAGCTGGAGCAAGCAGGGCCTGAGCTACTTTCCAAAGCAGAGAGATGTTAGAACCATTGTATTGTTGATATTGTGCAGCCCTGTGCATCATCCCAGACCTACTGAATGTGAGTCTCTGGGCGGGGGAGAGTCCCAGCAATCTGAAATTTAATCACTTTCTATGATGATTCCTATGCATAATGATGCCTGTGAATGCTTTCCTTAAGTGAAAGAACTAGGTTTCTAATGGTGAAAGTTCAGACTTAACAGAAAGACTGAACTACTATTTGAGAAACAGAAATTGTCATACCAAGTGAATTAACACTTTCTGAGCACCCACTTGTTCTGTGTCTGCTCACCTCATCCTCGAGCAACCAGACTCTGCTGAGGTATTGTCCCCCAACATTCCTGCTCCCCTACCCCAAGACTGACACAGCTAGCTGTAGTTCGGGTAGGAGTTACGCCCAATGCTGCTTTCTACTTTCTGTCCTCAGTCTCCATGTTCTGTTTAGTTTGAAAATGTTAAGTGAAAACTCAAAAAAAAGAGAAGAAAATATTAAAAGATATTAAGCAAACATCCTCTTCTTCCTTTCAGTAACATTCCCCTCACCACTAACACCATTTTGCAAGAATAATATGTTATTATCATGGCTGTAGCTGTATTCATGTAAGATCCAAAAACATCTGGGTAATTGATGGATGTTCTTTTTTTTCCTTTGAATGTGAAGCATTGTGTACAACCAGCCTGTGCATTCTCCCATGGGAAATGCTGGAGATGTAAACTCCATGCTCAGCTCTTCAGTTAAAGTTACAAAAACATCAGGAGGGTCTCACCCTTGTAAACACAAAGGGACTTTCCAGGAAATAGCTCTGCCTCTTGTGTTAACAGATGTCATGGGGCAGTTGAGGCTGAGAGTGTTGTTTTAAAATTCTCAATCTGCCTTAAAGAGTTTTTTCCTTACATGATTTCTGGATAGCATCACATACTTTCCTCTCTCAACTGTTACATCACCTCATTTAGCTTTTCTGCTCAGATTCACCTTGAGTACTTGTTATGTAGATGAGAAATAACCCAAAGGCCAACTTCTTAGATCTCTGACAGCCATCATCTTCTATCAGCTAATTTCCCCAGATTTGGTGATGTCTCATTCTTTATCTCTTGATATTGAGATAGTGTGCAGCCTGATGATTATACAAAGTCGGGTGAATCTTCTTGAGTTTAAACGTATGAGTGAAAAGTCTTTTTGAGAAAATGAACATGCTTGGCATCTGGGTGACAAATTTCCAAATGCCTGAATTCTTTTACACAAATTTGTCTGGTGTTACTGCTCTTTATGTCTTCTTGCATGTTCTTTTTTTTTTTTTTTTTTTTTTTCTATCAACGTTGAGCAGCCTCTTGAGTATGCATTTTCCTAACTCAATGAGAGTGCAAGTTCCTGGAATGAAGGCCCTGGATGTCTCCGTCTGGGGAGGGACCCAACTATTAGAAAACCTGAGAAGCAGAGAAGGCTTTGTAGAAGCAGGAGAGTGAGAATGGTGGTGGTACTGGAGGAAGTCAGAGTGGAATCTTGAAAATAAGCAACTCTGAGTTTGGCTGTTGTCTGACAACCAGTACCAATATTCAGCTAATGACAGCTGAAAAGAAACAGATACAAGTCATTGGAGCTGACTCCATCAAGGAACTGAGCTGAAACATCTGGAATACCTCCACATGGATACCAAAGACCTGAGGACCATCGCAGCATCTTATGATGGGCTCAAATCACCAAGGCCGCTGACTGATTGTCCACCAGAAGCCAAATGAAGGAAGCAACAAGACAGTAAATAGAATGGCATGACAAGATTGCCCTTCCCATGAGGAGCTGTACTCAGAACAGGGTGGAACCATGGCCTTGAAGCAGAGGGAGTTGCTAGGATTATTCCACCAAAGATTATCTTTTCGGCACCCATAAAGAGAGAAGGGATATCTCTAGAACTTCCTCCCTCTCTTTCCAAGTACTCCCAACCAATCCAGTTCCATCTAATTGCCCAAGAGATTCTGGTTCAGTCATTGCCAGTGTCCTATGAAATCAGTCAATTGCAGAAACTTTCCTGGGCCCATAGTTCTGTTTAATCAAAACAAAACAGGAAATGAGAAGGAATATAAGTGAAATTCCCTCTAAGGAGGTCACTGAAGGCAGAGAGAGCCTCCAAAGGTAATGGATTCTAGGCCTCTGAAATCTTGAGACCAAAGTTCAGTCGTATGGAAGAAGCAGTTTAGAGACAGAAATGAGGCTCAAGAAAAAAGAAACTCTGGTGATATATGTGCACCCATTTTCATAGCAGTGCAAGATGTAATAGCTAAATCTTGGAAACAACCAAAATGTCCATTAACAGCAGAATGGGTGAAAAAGATGTGTTATTTTTATACAATGCAGTATTACTCGGGTATAAAAAAGGATGATCTTGAGGCTTTTATAGGTAAATGGAGACAACTTGGACTATTCCCATAAGTGAAATAAATTAGACTCACATTTGTAAATATCGTATTGTCTCTCTAGTTTAAAAAAATAATAATAAACTGGGCTGGGGATTTAATTCAGTGGCATAAGCACCTGCTTGGTAAGCTCAAGGTTGTGAGTTCAATCCCAGTACCAAATTTTTTTTTTAATTTTAAAAAAAGATAAACAAATAAACAATAAAAAACTGAAAAAGTAATAATATCCAAAATGTATAATAGATATCAAGATAATAGAAGGGAAAAAGTGCTCTATAGGTTATAACTGTACGTATGTATAAGTGTGCAAGATAGATAACCATACTACTAAGTTTTTGTTAGTTCATCAAACAGAATGGTTTGCACTGTCATTGTTTGATTGTCTACCTTTTATGTTTTGATTTTGTGATTTGAGCAACTACTTCTAAGGTAACTATATATAATTTATCAACTAGTGATTTCTTACTGATTTTTAAATTCTGTATTACTTCTACCCTTTTTTGTGTTTTCCTTTTTTTTTTTTCTCTAAATAAAAAAATGAAAAAAGAAACTGTGGAATTCATACTGCTCTTGGGAACAAACCTTCAAGTCAGGCTGAAGGTAATGATGTGACCATGATCACGGGAAGTACAGAAGGAGCACTGCAGGGGCTGGGGATTTAGCTCAGCAGCATAAGCGCCTGCCTTGCAAGCAGGCAGTCATGAGTTCGATCCCTGGTACCAGTAAAAAAATAAAAATAAAAGAAGGAGCACTGCACTGGGAACCTGGAGACGGAATTCTTAATCTGACCATCACTGGTTTCACCGTCTACTAAAGAAAGGGGCTAGGTAGGATAATACCCAAGGCTTGCTCTAGATCTGATATCCAGGCCCATCTGAGGGAAGTACCAAGGCCCCTGATGATGGGATATTGCTGCCAAAATTGTTCTCTCCCACCCCACCCTGTTCTTTCATGGACATATCCTTTATTATCTGATTGTTGTTCATGCAGTGTTTTTTTCTCCACAGAACTCTTGGATAAGAGAGCTGAGTACAGACAAGCAGACAGGACAGGTGGGAGTGAGCAGGAAAGGGCAAGGAGGGCTTCTCCAGGATTTCCTAAACCTCTACTCTCTAGTCTAGAAAGGGGAGGCTCTGTCAAAATCTCTAACACCCTCAACTGTACAGCCTTCTCATAAATGCACTTGTACCAGCATCAGGTCACTGGTCACCATTCTCTGCCATCTCCTGCAAGGCCAACCAGGGAGATGGAAACATGGTATACTTTTGGAAGTAGATGGATTTTCTTGCACACAAAGCATCTCAAAGTTTATAAATTTAAAACAATAACCACTTTATTTGCTCTAATTCTAAAGGTAAACTGCGTGAGTTTGGACTGGGATGGGTTAGCTGTGCCTTGATGGTTAAGAACACAACTATCCAGGAAATAAAATACAAACCATGTATATACTATAATTTGAAATTTTCTTCTATCAATGTTTTAGGAAATTGAAAGAAACAAATGAAGTTAATTTTGCTAATATTTTGAAATTTAATCCTACATATTCAAAATATTTTTAATGTATAATTAATATAAAGCCTAGGTTTGCTTACATAATGGTGGAAGACTCTAGGCTCTGCCTCTCTTCTTCACAGAACATTTCTAAACAGAGCTAAGGGCCATTTGTAGACTTGGGGGAGAGAAAATAAGACCACACCAGCAAACAAGCCCAGTCTGGGAACCAGCACCATGTACGGGCTGCCACCGGACTGGGAACAACCAGAACCCAACCTCTTCCAGTGCACAGGCTGACAAACAAGAAGAAAGAAACCAATCATCATCCTCCCCTCATCCACCCACTGCACAAGTGACCAGTTTATCCGGAGAAACACAGGCTGTGATGATAGCTATGGAGGTGAAATGCAATTGGATACCTGTGGTACTTTTGTGTTACACTAACATTGCAGGTCGAGGGCTAGTGGTCTGATCATAGATTCAGAGAACAGCAGTATGCAGTGTGGCATATAGTGGGGATCTCCTTCTGAGGGTTGCAGCCATTGTTGATTCCCTGTGGTCTTGTTTTCAGGTCTTATATCATTTCCATTGTTTTGTTGGATTCGGTTTTATTCTCTTTTGTTTTGTTTGATTATGTTAAATCCAATAGTAGGAGCAGCTATTTCAAAGATAACAAGACATATTATGGTAGCAATTTTGGATTTACTATTGGCTTGTTTTGAAATCTTTTACTGCATTCCTTGTATTGTTTTCATTGTTTCTATTCTTTTCTGTTGTTTGATTTTTGCTATGTTAGAAGTTATCTGCAGCTATTCTGAAGACATCAAAAGGCATTATGGTAACTACTGTTGATTTTGTAATGTCTTAAAGCCCTGTATCTCTTACACTGATTTGTTTTGACTGTTTTAATCTGTTTTATCCTCTCAAAATAAAACAAAAAGTGATTTAAAACAGAGCTAAGTGCAAAAAAAGAAAGTTGAGGTAATCTTTCATCCTTTCTCTCAATAACTGTTCCAATATTTTAAGGGCCTTTTATAAATTTGCAATCAAATTATATAACTAATTATTTACATTTAAAATATTTCTTAAATGTTATTAAATATTATCTAGTGTGTTGAAAAGTAAGAAAGGCTATAGAGAAAAGTACAGTAGATCCACAATGAGGATGAGGAATGTTGTAGAGGGCACAGGACTACAATGTCACCTCACTCCGGTGACATTGACCAAAGATATTGCTCAGTTCCTTTACTCAGGGTATTCAAGAAGGGAGATACAATAGGGAAAGTGGGCAAAAGCACTAAAAACTGTACCAAAACAGCCAGAATCCAACACCATCTCTAGGATGGGTCTCCCATGGATGGTCCAGTTGCCTTCACCTGTACACACCTGGAAAGTTATAACTAGATTCCAGGTTATAACTAGACTCTAAGCTGGGGGCCCATGGGGATGAAATTTGGTGTCACTGATCCATAGATCTACATGCACAGCTGTACCTGTGTGATTATAGGTGACAAATACAGAAAGGGAGACCATAGGTGACAAATACAGAAAGGGAGACCCTTTGGGGCAGAGACTTGGCACAACCATCCCGGGAGCCAACCCTCAGTCTCACATCTTTGGTCAAGGGGTTCTTCTGATTTACCAGAAGACAACTAATGCCTCTTTTTCTTAGAAATTGTACGACCTCCTCTATCACACAGCAAACTGTTTAGAAATACTGAACATAGAGTGTGTGGTTGATGCTTGAGGAATCAAATACATGAGTGAGATAGTTGAATTAATCTAAGAAATATCCACATTTGAGGGAGATAAAGAGGTTTCACTAGTCACACAGTGGCCCTGCGCATTATGAAAACAGAGTGAACCTTAGATGACAGTGGTCTTGGGAAAAAGACCTGAGGTCAAGCTGTAACTCTATCACTAATTGGATTTGTTATCTTTGGATACAGCATTACTCTCTAGAATTGTTATCTTTTTATATAGCAGTAGATAACACGAAATCATTTATTTCTCTAACCTTGATGATTGTGTCTTAGAAAAAACCTACAAAAATCCTCCAAAAACCATTTGTGGCTGCTACTCCCAAATTCAGTCATTCATTCAATCAACAAATACTGATGCTGTGCCTGTTATATGCATGCATTGTGCTAGATACTAGGACCAACCAATCTAGGTGTTAAACATATGTAAGAAGGACCAATCCAGATACATAGTGTGGAGGTGAAGTAAATACACAATATAAATAGGAGCAATAAACACTACAAGGATAAGGAAAGTGAGGATATCATAGAAAATGAGTGTGATTTGTTTTTTCTTTTCTTTTTTTAATTGGTCAGTAGGAAATGACCTCGCTGAGAAGGGGCATTGAAGTTGACATGTACATGACAAGCTGGAACTAGGACATGTAAAAATCAGAGGCAAAGAAAGCATATCAAATGTCCTGAGGAGGCAGGAGTGATCTGAGACTGACACATTTAGGAGAAAAGAGGATGCCAGACCTCTTTTCTCTGGACCAAGGCGAGTGATAAGGGATAGGGGTAGGGTGAGGGTCAGGTAAGGAAGGCTTGCAGGACTTTAGATTTCTCTTAAAAATGGAGAAGGGAGTTGAATGCAAGACTTAAGTTAGAAAAAGCAATGACCAGCCTACTGCAGGAATCTCAGTAAGAGACAAGAGAATTAGAGTGGAAATAGTAGAGAAGAAAGAAATTGCAGTGATTTTGTTAGATTTTTAAACAGGATTTCTGCTGGGTGAGGTTTTGGCTTGGGCTAAGAGGTGAGGATGAGGAGATTTCTGAAAGGAAGAAGATTATGGGAATAACAGATTTAGAGGTAAATCTCATAAATCTGTTTGAGCCTTGTCAAAGTGAAGATGTCTCCTGCATAGACGGTGGAAATGTTGAGTAGACCATTCATTGGAAAGTAGTCCAGAGATCAAGTCTGGAAGGCACAAGACCATGATAGCAGGATTTGGATGTGATTCTGTGGATTTTTTTCCTGGCAATGTTAGGGATCAAACCCAAAGTCTCACACATGCTATGCAAACCTTACCCCAGATCTACATCCCTAACCTTGTGTAGAATCTTTTCTTACCTTCTGTTACTAAGTTGTCAAATGTAAATTGAGTAAGTAGCTATAAAGACAGTAAGGAAGAGGAACTTTGCTTTGCCAAACCAAAATCAATAGCTAATTCCAAGTTAGCCACTTCCCTTCTCCAACCTTCACTTTGCTCATCTTTGAAATGGAGTAAATTGTAAGAATCCCGGATGGGTTGTCTGAGAATCAAAGCCAGACAAGAGATTAGAGCATAGCAAACTGGCTGGGCACATGATCTGTTAATTATAAGGTTCCAGCCATAGTGGTGCATACCTATAATCCTAGCACTTGGGAGGCTGAGGCAGGAGGATGGTGCTAAATTTGGGCTACATAAGTGAGTTCAAGTTCAGCCTGAACTACATAGTGAGACCTCCTCTCAAAAAAAAAAAAAGTTTCAGGACTTGTACAGAACAGTTCCCAAAGCCTTACACGGAACCAATCACAAAGTTCGGTCTTCAGTTCTTCTTGCAAGCACTTATGCAGGTTTTCTATAGGACAGCCTAGGAGTGGAAGGTACAAAAGGACGTTTGCCATTCAGCTCACTGCCCCCGAGTTCCCTCTCTTACACAGTAGCTCACTCTCACACTGCAGAGTGCACTCATTTTTCTACTTTTAGTTGGCCCAAACTCACTCGGCAGAGCTTGTTTCCTTTTCTGTCTTTAATGTAAAACTTTGCTACCACTTATTCTTATCTTGACCATTTCTTTGCTTGGGACAGAAGATCCCAGCATCCCAAAATCCTTTATAAAAGAATCCAACATTTACAAAATGCCTAAGTTATATAGCACAAAATATGCCTCCTCTAAGAAATGGCAATTTATGTTTTTTTGACCTGAAAATGAAGGACTAATATGGAAACCACCCTCAGAGGGAGAACTCTCCAGCCCTCACAGGTCTATCTTCTCATGCTAACAACTTCCTTGGTAAAGGCAAAATCAACACCACAGAGCTCTCATTTTGAATCTGAAATCAGTGGAGAAAAAATAGTGATGAGTTTCCTCATGGTCATTCAATTTGTCAGCTGAGTATATAATTTTCACAAATAATTAAATCTGAATGATGTGAGTAATAGTTGAAATGCATTCTTACAAATATCATTGAATTTTAAAATTCACTCTCTTTTTTCTTTCAGAAAGTTCTGTAAGAGCCTATTTTGGGGGTTGGCTTCAGCTGTCTCCCTGGCTGTGCTCCAGGGAGATTAATAACAAGGGCTGCTCGAGCTGATAGTGGTTTTGTAGGCTACTTGTTGCTCCTTTTAAGCATCCAGAAGACCTCTCATTCCCACATATTCCTGGTTCAGAAAGGAGATATGAGACTCCTGAGCACTAACAGTGAGAAGGGGGGAAGGGTTATTATTTCATTCCATGGTTGCTTGCTCCCTTCTCATGACAGGAGTAATTCCAAACTGGACCAGCTCCAGGATCCTGGTGGGAAAATCTGTAGACAAACCACTACAACAAACAGCACCCTTGGGAAATGTTCTTACTGTGTTTCTGTCATTTGCACTCAAAAGGTTTCCACAAAGGACAGCATCTGAGGCTGGTGTTGCGTGAAAAAGCCCTACAGTGCCAGGGTTCTCCATAGGGGAGGGGGAACCAGGGGTGCCCAGGAAAGATGGGGGCCCAGGAGGGCTGGAGCAACTATAAACAATACTGTGAATTGGTTATCTCAAGCAGGCACTTAATTCTGGGTGAGTGGTTTAACTTTACATGTCCCAATATTGATTCTGCCCAGAAACATGGTACCAGTCCCTGTCATGAAGTTACTTCCAGCACTATAACCTCCCTACATGGACAGCTTCTCCTACAGACTCTACAGTTAGGTCAACCAGGTCAGAAATTGAGCATCCTATGGGGCAGCAAGCAAGGTAATGGGGAATAAGCAAGAATCCAGAGCCAAATCAAAGCAGAGTCATCTGGGCTTCAGATGACTGATAACACAGAACTAACTCCCCATTCACTTTGCTTCATCGATATCCTGTCAAAATATAGATTTATGGAGGGGGCAATCTTATGAAGGACAAAAGCCCAAACTCAGTCATACATTTGAAAGAAGAATTCTTCACCTGACAACTGGTGCTTTCCTGGAACAGCCTCTTTGGCCTCAGAGCAGGACTCATATTTGAGTAACATGAAAGCAGATCTGTAGTATGGGACTGGATCTGACAATTTGAGATCTTTGAAAAACTTCAGTCATTCAGAAAACACACCCTGAACTTCATGCAAGCACCAGAGGTTTATTGGAGACAGCAATGCGGAGGCATCTGCTCTTAATGGAGCACAGAGGTGAGTACGTCTCTGAGACTCAGCTTCCCAGGTTAAGAAGTGTGGGTAACAAAGACATGGAAACATCATAAACAGCCAGCAGCCCCTGAGTGCATAAATACACTGTGGTTAATCCTAACATTTTATACAGCATTGAAGATAGATGAGCAGGATGCCATTTATTAACAGGGGCAAGTCAGTGAAAAGAGCAAAGTGGAGAAGGATACATTGGTATTATTATATAAAATGTACCAAGCAATAATAGATTATTGCACCTCTTTGTTGTAAAGCATTAGGAATGACATACCACATTTAGAAAAGTTGTCATCTCAGGAAAGGAAGAAAATAGAAGGAACATTCAGGAATTTTCCATTAAACCTAAAATATTTTCTCTTTCCAGCAAGCTAGTAAGTCAGTGTTTGTTGTATTATTATTTATACTTTGTATGTGCTTAAAGGTCATCCAAACATAGGGATGTAATGTGATGTTGAATATCTAGAGATAAATAACTATTAATTTTAATCAGTCAAAACAACAGATACGCCTAAGCTTTTCTATTCCTATCAGAAAAAAATGCCACTTGATTTCTCAGAGGTGAAGAAGGATAGGTAAAGGTTTGACCTCTAGATTGTTGTTAAAATTATTATGACCAATATATATTGAGAAATGATATTCTGAGCATACAGTACTTTGTCACTAAGGATTGTACATGGGTTATAACCATTTTAAATGATAATACTAAATGAAATTCAATTGACTATCAAATTATTTTCCACAATGAAGGGTGAACTTTGCTTCTTTTCCTCCCACCTTTCAATTCTTCCACATTTATTTTTCCCATCCCTTCAACCTCCCAATATGCTAATAGTGCAATTTTGACAAGATCAATATTTGGAATAAATGAAGATGTCTATTAGGATATTCATAGCTGACTTATATAATAAAATATAGTTCAATGTCTTCCTTACACAGCTTTCTGATTTCTCTGCATGTAATAATTATGCTTCCCCCTATTTTCTTCTTTTCCCAAATTTCTTACTTTCTCATGACTGAGGTACAATATCTGACATCCACAATTTGAAGCAGAGTTTTATTTTAGCTTACAGTTGCAGTGCCCATTTGACTGACTCTAAGACAGAGGTGGCATGATGGAAAGGCCTTAGTGGGAAAAAACGTTGTTCAGTTCATGGTGCCCAAGAAGGAGAGAATTAAAAAATCCAAGAAAGAGACAAATCCTTCCAAGTCACCCCTCATAGTAACCTACCTCCCTTGAAACCTCCCAGGAGCCAATCAACTATAATTCCCCAATGATTCAATCATCTCCCAAAAGCCTTGCCCATGAGTCCATAAAGCATTTGGGGGACACTCATGATCAAATAGTAACATTCCACCCATGCCCCCAAAAGACTCAATCATATCTCTCTATGCAAAATGTACTTTGTCTATCTTTAAGAATCATCAAAGTCTTACAAGTTCCAGCATTGCTGAAAAGTCTAGTGCAAATCTCCTCTGAGGCTCAGACTCTTAGCTGTAAACCATTGTAAAAATTTAAAGGAAAGTTAAATTCTGCCAACATACAAGGCATGGGTAAAGATTCCCACTCCAAAATGGAGGAGTAGGAGGACAGAAAGAAACTGGACCAAAGCAAAACCAAAACATAGCAGGACAAACATTAAGTCATACAGCTCCATGTCCTGTACTCAGGGCAAGATGTTGCAATGAGATCCGAACTCCAAAGGGCCTGGGTAGCCCCACCCTACAGAATTGCTGGTTGTAGTTCTTGTGGTTCCTTTTTTGAGTTGGCTTTGTTCACTGCCTGTGGCTTTCCTCACATATGCCATGTTTCTGGGTTCTTCAGTGTCCTGAGGTTTCCACTTTGGGGTTCCTCTCAAAGTTTCATGGACTCAGGAACACACAGCCTGGCCTCCCTGGCTTTCTTTTGAAATCTGATTGGAAGCCTCCTTGACCTTGCAACTACTGCATTCTCCATGCCACCAACTCTAATAGCGACCAGACCCTCTTCAATCATTGCTACAGTAACCTCAACACCTGAATGGCTTAGTGCTATAAAACAAACTCCAAGGAACTAATATCCTAGACTACCTATTCTAGAGCAGAGAACTCTAGGGTGCCTTTCCCAAAGCAAAGTCTTTCACTTTTACACCTTGGAACCCGTGAAGGCTGAGGTCTTGCTGATTCTTCACATGCCTTTAAGGCATCCTTTGTATCATCTGGATGTAAAGTACAGTAAGTCCCCAACTTATGAATGAGCTCTCTTCCAAGAGAATGTTCATAAGTCCGATTCATTTTTAAGTCTGATAAAGTGAGTCTTATACACCTTTGACACAAATATACAATGCATATTGTTTTTCACTTCCTAGTAGTCCCCTCTGCCTCACTACTGCTTTCCCTCTTGCTCCTGGACATTCTGAGCTCTGATTGAACACTGTACTGCCATATACTATTACATTGTACAGTGAATATACCACAGCACAACAGTGACAATGTCTGGTAGGCACATGAGCTACTTTCACAATCTTCTCACATCTATGAATGTTTATAATTCAAGACCCATTTGTATCTGTGGAAGTTCACAACTCAGTGTTCATAAGTTGGGAGCTTACTATACTCGGCTTCTATTTAATGCTAATCTTTTCAGCAAAGAGTATGTGTTTGCCCAAAATTTTATAGGCTTCAACTGTGAAATACAAAACTTTTAAAATCACACAACTGTAACATGGCTGTTGATTTTTAATATATAACTCGCTTACAGCCCCAACAGTAACTATACTACAGTTTCAACATTGGGATGTCTTGAAATCTCCTCATTAGTCTGCCCTTCCTCTCAGACTCCTGCAACGTCTCAGGATATGAGAAAAATGTGGACAAATTTTCTTCCAGAACATGAACAAACATGCTCTGGAGTCCTCAGCTGAAACCTCTTGAGGCTGACCACTGACATTCAACCAGTGTCACACATCAAACTTCTAGGGTTTTCTTTGCTGGAGTCTCCAAACCTTTCCCAAATCCTCTCCTAACCACTTCCAAAGAATTCTAAATGACATGGTCAGTAACAGCAATAATCCCTCTTCTCTGGTCCCAGAATCTTAGTCACTTTCTTATTACTGGGACAAAATATAACCACACCCACAACTCAAAGAAGAGATTTATTTTGGCTAACAGTTCAGAAGTTTTACTTCATGTTCAGCAAACTTAAACACAGACATAGTATGGTGGAAGTGCCTGGGTACAGAAAATCTTCTCACATCACTGTGGTCAGGAATCAGAAAACGAATGGAGGAGAAGGAAAAAAGATATACCCTTCCAAGCCACACCAATGGCTCTCCTTTTCTGACCAGACCCTACCTCTTACAGCCACATTGCCTCCATGATTCAATCTCTGCCGAAAGCTTCCCCACTGAGAACATGTTATATGTAGATGTTCCATCTAGATATAAATCATAATACTAAATAACTAATGACCAATAGTTTAAATTTTCTCCTAACATACTCAGATAGTCTTTCAATACTTCCTCCTCTTACTTTCTCTCTCTCTTTTTCAGACATCCAAAGAAAAACTGGCCAACATGAGAAAAAGTCTTTCGGATGGAAATTTCAAATGTTTTGGAATCCATCATCACAATGACAGTCATACCTTCTTTCTTGGAATCACATCCACTTCTATTTGAATATTTCTTTTCCCTCTCAGATGTACAGCTCTCATCAAACAATCTCCCCTCACTATAATCCCAACAACTCCTTCCTGTACTGATTCTCCCATTTCCCCAGATCTCTTGTTTGAGTCTTGCTTTGTTTTCTTTCTGACTTTAATGGATCACATTTTCTGGTACCTTCCTGAGAAATGGTCTCTAAAAGTTAAATTGTTTGAGAACTCAGTTGTCCAAAAGTAGATTTATTTTACACTGACCCTTGAATGATAATTTGGTTGAGTGTAGAAATTTAGGAATAAGTTAACTCGATTTGAAAATTTTGAAGTCCTTACCTGATTGCTTTCTAACTTCTAATTTTGCTATTGGATTTGAGAAACCCAAAATCATTTTGCCTCCTAATTCTTTTCATCAGTTTGGGTTTTTAAAAAAAAAATATGTAGGATTTTCTTTTTGTAACAAAATACTTGTATGCAAAACAGCAAGTATTGTGTCCTTAGAAGTGGAGCTATAAATTTCCCAACTTTCCTGCAGTTAGGTTGAGACCAAGTTCTAGCCAATGAATGGGGAGCAAAGGTGACACACATCATTTCCAGGCTAAGGAAGTTAAAATCAGTATGCTTTCTTCAGCTTTATTTTCCTTTCCCACAACAAATTCTGGGACATATCCAAGTAGGCATGTTTGCAAGGTGGAGTGGAACCACCTGAAATAAACAGGCTTTGCATAAAATTCATGAAAGATGTCTGTTACAGCAGCCAACATCAGTAAACCTAATATACCAATAATTAAGAATTTCACATGTATATTCCTTGAAGATTCTTTGTGAATCTATTTTTAATCATCATCTGGGTACTTAATACACCCTGAAGATACAGCCTTTTCTAAGAAATTTTACCTCATCAATACTTTCTAGTTTTTAGTTTTCTCTGATTTTTCCCTCAAACTCTTATTATTTAGTTATAGATCTATTGGAGGGGCTCCCTAATTTCATATCTTTCATTTATTTTTATCACTGAATTTTTATTATAGATTCTAAAAAATTTCTCCGATTTCATCTTCCAAACTTTCTACCAAATTTGTAAATTCTGTTGTCATGTTTTTAACTTTTAAGAGCTCCTTTTTAGCATAAAAGTCCAGAGATTCTTTCCCCAAATTTGTATATCATTCCCATGCATAATTTTTGCTTTTACTACAAAATGTTTATTCATAATCTACTAGTGCTTTGTACATTTTATATAAATAATCATACCAACGTATCCTTCTCCACTTTGCTCTTTTCACTGACTTGCCCCTGTTAATAAATGGCATCCTGCTCATCTATCTTCAATGCTGTATAAAATGTTAGGATTAACCACAGGGTATTTATGCACTCAAGGGCTGCTGGCTGTTTATGATGTTTCCATGTCTTTGTTACCCACACTTCATAACCTGGGAAGCAGAGTCTCAGAGACATACTTAACTCTATGCTCCATCAAGAGCAGATGCCTCCTGCATTGCTCTCTCCAGGGAACCTCTGGTGCTTGCATGAAGCTCAGGGTGTGTTTCCTGAATGACTGAAGTTTTTCAAAGATCTCAAATTGTCAGACCCAGCAGTCCTAGGCCACAGATCTTTTGATACCATTTTATTCAAGTATGAGTCCTGCTCTGAAGCCAAAAAGGCTATTCCAGGAAGCACACATTTTAAAATGGTGTAAGTTGAAAAATTTCTAATAACAATATTTTAAAATTTCATCTTCACTTCTCAAATTTAAAATCTCTGATAGTAAATGAATATTCCTTTAGAATTTCATATTTTCCTGATGAATTCAGTATCATGCCCTCATTTTATCATTAATGAAATGGTTCCTTTCTTTAATCATGTGCCTTGCCTTGGGATCTATTTGTGTATCTTCCACTGTAAAGTGCCTATTAAAATCTTTATTGGGTGGTGTGTTCGTAGCACTGTAAGAATTCTTTATGTATTTTAGATAAGTGTTTTTCTCAGATACATCTGAAACAAACACTTTTTTCCAGTCTGTGACTTGTCTTTTTCATTTTCTTGAAGATGACAAAGAGCAAATGTTTACAATGCTTGTAACAATTCCATAATTTTTGTTTCAAGTTTTATTTTATTCATAAAAATTTTGTTTATTCCCACTTTACAAAGATTTTCTCCAATTTCCCCATAGAAATTTTGTACTTGTTTGTAGCTTTTATTTTTAGATCTATGACTCATTTTAAGATAATATTTGCATAAGAAATAAAGCCCTGAGGTTCATTTTTCCCAAATGAGTAACTATTTCAATACCAGGGTGGAGAAGACTATCCTATTCTCATTGTTTTACCTAAGCACCTTGAATGAAAATCACCAGGCAATGTATGATACAGTTAGATGATAGATAGGCCATTATTGATACAAGATAAAAATGTTATATCGATTACTTCATAATAATTCTTAACAGCATGTGTCTAAATTTCCCCCTTTTAAAATTATTTTGACCTATGTCCTTTGATAGTCTATAAAATATTAGAAGTAATTTGCATAATTTTTGAAAACAATACAAGCTAAGATTTTCATTAGAATTTTGTTTCATTAATGCACCAATTTAGGGAAAACTTCCACTTTAACAATATTGATTTTCCAATTCTCAATCACGGTTTATCTTTTAACTTAGATCTTTCTTAACTTCACTGAACAATGTTTCAGAATCTTCATTGTACAAATTTGGTCTGTAATTGTTATTTACCAGTAAGTATTAAAATTTTGATATTATTATCAATTTCAATATTTATTAACTTAACCCTTCAATTTAATTACTACTCTATAGTATTCCAGTTAATGTCCAAATATTAACTTTATTACTTTTAGCAACTTTATTGTAGATTTCTTAGGATTTTTCGGACACAAGATTATTTCACTTGTGGACTCCAAGAAACTACAGAAAAGAAGTCATGAAAATATATCACTGATCACGTTCAGAGGAAAATTCTATATTTTCTCCTTTGAGCATTTTGTTTGCTATAGATATGTTGTGGATGCCATTTTTATGGTTAGGATCCAAAATATCCCTCAAAAGGCCATTGTGTTGGAAGCTTGGTTATTGGCTGATGGACTTTTGGGAAGGGACTAGCTCATGGGAATATCTAGTCCTATCAAATGGATTAATTCACCAATGTAGTCATAATTTGATGATATTATTGGGAGACGATGGAGACCATTAGAGGTGGGCCTTGTTTACAGAAGGTCACGGAGGCCGCGCTCTTGGGGACTATATCTTGTCTCTGACTCACTTCCTTTTCTCTTTGACTGCCATGAAATGAGGAGTTTTCCTCCACCATGCCCTCCCACATGATATTTCCCTCCATCACAGGACGAACAGCAATGGAGCCAGCCAATCATGAACCGAAATCTCTGAAACCATTAGCAAAAATAATGATTTCCCCCTTTAAATTATTTTTCCCAGGTTGTTTTGGCACAGAGACAAAAAAAGCATACCATTTATTAGATTGCTTCATTTCATATAAAACTATCATATTCTTCTCCAGGATGGCCACATCATTTTTCATTCATATATGAGTGATTTGTAGTGCATCTTTTCCATTCTTTTACTTCTAATTTATGCTTAAGTGATTTTCTCTTAGTATATACTCTAATCTTACATTCTTACCCATTCTCATCATCTTTGTTTTATAATTGAAATATTTTGCCATTCATATCTAATGGAACTACTGATAGAG
The DNA here is from genome assembly GCF_034190915.1 of Cavia porcellus. NCBI lineage: Eukaryota > Metazoa > Chordata > Mammalia > Rodentia > Caviidae > Cavia > Cavia porcellus. The sequence continues at coordinate 135,581,601 of NW_026947484.1, read as the reverse complement.
TTGGAATGAGTATATCATCTTGACATTTATTTTCCATTAAACTGCCTGATTTTTTTCTACCTATTTAATAATAAACTGTTCTTTTGTTTCCTCTCTGTAAATACTTTCTATTCAAATTTGGTTGTTTTCTATTCCAAGATTCCAAGATTTTCTATTCCACTGATGTTTTCTCCTGCTGAATTTTCTTTCATTAATTTTATCCAGTGAATCTTCATTTCATCTATTTTACTTTTCCAGTGTAAAAAGTACAGTTTAGTTCTTTTTGATACTAATTCTCCTCTCATAATATTTTCTGGAGTTATTTTAGAGTTTGTTTGCTATTTCTACCATTGTTTGCATTTTGAAGCTTATTCCTGTTGACTGACTTTGTTTCTGTTATGGGTCACATTATTTGTAATTTATGCCTAAAAATATTTAATTGCTCATGGTACATTATTAATTTTATGTTGTTCAGAGACTCAAATTCTTGCCATTTTAAAGAGATAAGTATGCTTTATTTTCACATAGAGTTATTTTTAGATGAGCTTAATTCTTTCAGATCTTGTTTTTAAGCTCTTTGTGAGACCCAAAGCCAAAGCTGCCTATTTTCCATTGTAAAAATGATTGTTTCATATACTTGTTCAGTTTTCTAGTTGTGGAGTTATGGAGGAGAGGTTAGTTTCCACTACTCTATGATGGCTGGAAGCTGACATATTTCTTAAAGAAACTGATATTTATGATTTTGACATTCCTCATTATTTTCTTTTTTTACCTTTAAATAATTTCTGTTCAAATTTGGATATTTTCTATTCCATGATTTCAAGCTGACTGATGTTTCCTCATGCTGTATTTTATCTTTCATTAGTAATCTAAATTCTGTCAGCCTGAAGGATTTCTATCATTTCTGATAATCATTTCTGCTGAAATTGCTTTCTCTCAATTTTGTCCATTTAGAAATGTTTTTATTTTGCCTTCATTTTTAAAGTAGATTTGATCATTAAGAGTCTTAAATTTGTAAATTTATATATTCTTTCACCAAATTTAGAATCACTTCTTTGATTTTATCCTGCCTTTTTCTCTTTTCCTTCTGGTATCTGAGTATACATACGCTAGACCACTTCATATTTTCCCACAGATCAGTGAGGCTCTATCAGTTTGTCTTTAATCATTTTTCTTTTTGTTATTCAGATTGGTAGTTTATATTAATCTATGTTCAATTTAATGATCCTTTATTCTGCTATTTTCAATCTCCGGTTGGTTGTCCACCTAATTTTTAAATTAAATAGTACTTTCCAGTTGTAGAATTTTCATTTCATACCTTTTGATTGTTTGTATCTCCTTGCTGAGATTATCTGTTCATTCTTTATAACCATATTTTCTTTTAAGTCACTGAATATGTTTATAATTGCTACTTTAAATTTCTTATTTGATTATTTTGTCATCTGTATCATTTCAAAATATCTCAATTTTTATTGACTATTGTTTTCCTCTTGGCTATTTTCCCATGTCTGCATGTCTGATAATTTTCCATTGTATAACAATTTGAGTGATGTATACAGAACATCTGGAGAATGTCATTTTCCTCTAAAAACTGCAATTTTAATTTTTCTTCCAGTAGGCAAGTAACTTGGCTAGATTTAAACACAAAGTCTGTCTCCCGTGAGTAGGCAGGGGCTGAAATACACTTAGCTCCTTCATCCTTTCAACTATTTATCATTTTTCTCTACTTAGTTCTCCTGGGATCTCTCCCACAGTTGAATAAATTAAAAATTAGCTAATAATTGGGTAGAACATACATGAAGAATTTGTGATTCCTCTTTTACATGATTTTCTCGCTAATTTTCAGCCACTTTGGCAGACCTAAACTTTGTCCTCTGATACCTCACGGCAGTGACACAGGACAGTTCTGCTTGAGTCTTCCTGTAACATGCAGACTAGCTTGCATGCTCAGATGAACAAATCTTATTTAGTTGCCCTCTCACCTAGTTGACATCCCTCCAGTTTTGACTTTCTTTTCTTTACTCATTAATGCCTCTAATTGATTGATGTTAACATTTTAACCAAAACATATCACTGTTAGCCATAAGAAAGTGACTACAATGCAAACCATTTCTAGAAACTAGAAACACAGTTGTATACTACTTTTAATCTACATTAATCAAATTAAACAGTATTTTAAAGTTATGCACCCAAAACTTCTCACAAAGAGTATGATATTATAAATAATTTCATTTTTCTAATGCTCTAGAATATACTTTTACTGTACAGTTCAAATCCAATTGGTTTTGCCACTTAAGCAGAATATGTACCTTTAAAAACAAAGATTTAATCCCCTTCAGTCTTTGATCTTTAAATTCAATTTTTCTGGGCACCTGATTATTTTGAATGTTCATTTTCTCTCTGAATATTATGTGTAACCAGTATGTCTTTGATGTTTTGAGTCAACTAGCCCTTAAAACAACTTAATCTTTATTAAGACTGAGAATTACAATACTGTTATTATGTAGATGATGAAGAAAACTTGGCTCTTAGGACTTTGCAGTAAAAAACATATTATCATAAGAATAGATAAGAATTGTTTCACAAGTTTCTGGACTGTTTTTCTTTTGTTTCTATAAGGTCATTGTCCTTATACCTGGAGGCAAATGGAAAACTCCCACACTGTTGGACTGTTTCCTTCTAGATAAACCAAACCAATTCCAGCAACTTCTGTCCCCAGGCAAATGACGGCACCCACTGGAAGGAGTTTTTGCCAACTACAATGTTTCTTGGACCTGAACTTTTAACATCCCACATTCCTCATCTTAATCACACCAAAGTGCACTTATTAAGGTCTTAGATGAGCATGATATTGTGCCCAGAAAGTTAAGCACATATAGCCTCTGTTGTCATCATCACAATAAAGAAACACAGATAGCTCAACATAAACAATGAACGATGATTCCTTTAAATCTGTGATCTACTGTGCCTGCAGGATGCCAAACATCTGGATGAAAGATGTGACATCCAATCAGGAAGCTTGCTGTTCTTCCAGATAATTGAATAGACTTTTATTGAATTGTATAAACTCGGTAATTATAATAGTTATACTAACATATTTATATAATGATTTACAACTGTAATGTGTATGTGTTTTGTGGTAAATATGTGTATGTCTCCATGTATGTATAAAGCTTCACTGAGTAACCATGGAATATGTTTATTTATCCCATTTTACAGAGAGGAAAGAATTTGAGACCCTTTATCAAGCAGGCATTGGTCTCATACTCTGTGTCCCAGACACAAAGCCCACGGAGAAGAAACACAGCAATCCCTACCCTGAAGGTGCTCATAGACCAGAGACAGCTTGCTAGTGAATGAACTTGACTTGCCCAAGGTCACACAGCTAGTTACTGTCAGATCTGAGACTCAGTCCAACTTTTTTGACACCAAGTCTAGCGCTGTCTTCACAGCTGCCTTCAGTAGAGCCCAGATTCACTTACAGAGCAGTGAGTGGAAAGGGAAAGGTACAGACAACCGCTGGAGTTAGAAGAGTCTTATTATTCACACTAAGACCAGAAAGAAAGTGCAAATCATTAACATTACAATAATGGAGACAATGACAAGCCACTATAAAATGCCTTTGATGCAATGATTGGGGTTGGAGGGGAAAAAGAAGAAGAAAAACAAGAAACCAATGGCGGGTCTATCATACCCACACAGGCACAGGAGGAGGACACACACAAGGTACAACAACAGCTGGATTTTTTGTCAGGTGGCAGAGTTGTAGTTGAACTTTTTCTTTCCTTTTTTCTCTCTGTCCTTTTTCCAAGTTATAAATGGTTACCTTATAGTTTTATTTCTATTGCTAAAATATAAATTATAAGCAGGAAAAAGGAATAACAGAAATATTAGGACGTTCAAAGTTAAACAAACCTGGATTCAAATCCCCTGTTCCTAACCACTAGTGTGTGAACACGGTAAAACCACTTAAGTACTTTACCTCACTGTCTTTAATGGAGAATTATGTCAGTCATGCAAGATTGTTTTGAGAATTAGAGATTATGTGTTTCACATAACTAACACACACAGAAACTGCTCAGCATGAAATTATTTGTACTATCATTATTCTATCACATGAACCATGAAGTGTGTTGGAGGCAGACAGCCGTTGCTGGGCCTGTTATGAGGCACAAATTTGGCCATGAGTTCACAGTGACATCTTTAAAAGAAAGAACAATATCCTGAAATCATCCTCATCAGCAGCAAAACAAGAACTCAGCCAAGTGCTAGGGACACAAACATGTGTAAATCACAATCTTACTTTGCAGGGATTTATCATCAATCTCTTTGTATCCCCAGTAAACATTTATTAAGGACTTCCAAAAAGTCAGAGACAAAAAAAAGAACCAGTGACACAAAGATAAATTGTATTGAATTCTTAGTGTAGCTCAGCGAGGAATAAAACATCAAGGAAACAGAAATATAGTGTGGGTAGCATGAATATAAAATTAGGCCCAAGGAAATTAGTAAAGAAACACCTACTCCAGCCAGTGAAGGAGGAAGAGGGAAGCCTGAAAAGAATTTCTGGAGGTGTGATGCCTAAGCTCAGGCTTCACTGAAATAGAAGCTAGTTTCAAAAGGGACTAACTGGAAGACAATAAAGCATCACAGACACAGACAAAAACATATTCAACAGTACAGTGGAAAGCTGCACTCAGTTCTGTTTTGTCCGGACACGGAATCTAAAGCAGAGCATGAAGTTGGAGAACTCAGTGGGAACAACCCATGAGATTTGTACACTTTATCTAGAGAGCAACAACAGTGGATAAGGTAGTAAGACTTACACCTCACACATTTGCATCTCTGGTGTCCTGTCAAAGAAATATTTGAGTGAGACAAATCTGGCCAAAGCTAAGGGTCACTTTTAAGCATTCAGTAAAGCCAAGTATGAACTCAGATGGTCACAGGGATGGAGATTGCGTGGGGGGAGGAGGGACCAGATAGCAGGGCCATCATTAATGATTCCAAGAACTCAATGAGATGTAGAAAGGAAATCATTAAACTGTAGGAGAGAATTTGTTATGCACCCAGGCTGGGAAAATATCATAGAGGAAGCAGGACATGAGAGTACTTTATAGAAGATGACACAGGTGATAAGAGGGGCAGATTTCAAGCCATAAAAAAAAAGGACTCACAAAACCACCATGTTTCGGTTGCATTCACAGAAGGAATTGAGTTTCACAGAGTGTGTGATTTTTGACAGCCTTAAATTTTATAAATTCCCATCTCCATCACGGGAAAGGTATTTGTAGCAGGATAGGGTATTTTCTTCCCCAAGCTCCTCATTTCTTAAACCTAGGCATAGGGTCTACACTGCGCTCAAAGTAAATAATGATTCAGAGGTTTTTCTAAATTATAATCCAGGAAAAAATAAAGCATAGTTGCTGCTGATGGAATGGAAGGCCTGATGGCCTCATAGTGACCCCATGCTATGACTGGATGAAGAAAGAGACCCTTTCCCCCACTTTTGCCTTATTCCTCTCCAAAAGCACCCACTCTGCAGCACCCACTGTCAGGCACGTGTGATTGAATGACAAGCTGTGCCAAGGAGAAGCAAAGGTAAAGCAAGACCACAAAAAGTGGATGGAAAGCACTAAAGTGACTGGCAATAGTTCAATGGGAAGAGGAAAAAAAGAGCATTCAATAAATGACCATTTGCTTACCAACCAGAGTGGTGTAGGGTTAGAGTAGAGGTTGACAAACTTTTACTGCGAAGGACAGGATAATAAATATTTACAAGGGAATTTCAGTTTCCATTTCAACTACTCAACTGTACCACTGTGGAACAAAACAATCATAGATACTATATGAATAAAGGTACATAAATAAGATTTATGGGCAAGGAGATTTGAATTTCATAAAATGTTTACGTGTCATAAAATACTTTATTTTTTTCAGATCATTTAAAAATATAAAACACATTCTAAACTCACACAAAAATAGATGGCAGCTGGATTTAGTCTGTGGAGTGTGGTTTGCCAACCCTGGTCTCTTGTGACAGACAGACATCTGGGAATGGTCTTCTAGTACAGAAGTGTCTTCCTAAATCTACACTCCTGTAGGGTCACTATGGAGTGAGATATTGAACGGAAACCGATAGAAAAACTATTTTCAGTACCTTTCTGGATTTCATTAATGCTTTCCTGGCTAACAATAAGTTGTTTAGTAATGCACCATACCACCCCTTTTCCCTTAATTGTAGTGAAGACATTTTATATTGTGGATTGGCTGATACATTGTATCAACTTGAGAAGTCTAGAAGCTTAAGTAACTCAGCATTTCTATATCCTAGGGTGAGGGAGTTGTTTACTGCATCAATTTGAGAAGTTTGAAGTTTAAGTGGTCCAGGAGGGGACCAGGGTCTTCATTCTATAAACATCCTGAACCTGTGCAAGAGGAGGACAGGGAGATATTGTGAGTGCTACACTCCCTGGTGAGGGGTGGGAGAGATGGGGGTGTAGCCTGCTTACAATGTAGAAGGAAAAAAGGGCTTTCTTTCCCCCCTTTTTTGTTCCTGCTGCTTTTGCTGTCCTCTACCACCTTAAACTATGACCTTCTGCCATGCCACCTTGCCATGGAGCCTGCTGATTGCAGATAGAAACTCCCACAAACTGTGAGCTAAATAAACCTTTTCTTCCTTAATTTGGGATGTCAGGTATTTTGTTACAATGAGAAAAAACTAACTAGGACACATTATTTTATATTAAATAAACGTTGAAATACTGCTTCCTATATTTCTATTAACTATATCATAATTAAGGTCGTTGAAATACAAATATAAAACAAAATCAAAAATATATCCTAATTATTATATATTCTTTTACTACTAAAAAAAATAAAACCAGATGACATCTGAGCCAGGCCACCCAAGGGGCTGAAACTCTCTGTGGCCTTAGCTGCCTATCAAGAACTGGGCCTCTGAAGCAGAGATGAGACTCACTTGCACACTCAGTTGCCAAATTTATGAGGTCTTCATACCGTCCACAGAAATATCACATTCCATTTACAGCCACAGAGTTCAAGCTTCACCCTCACTGGATACTAAAAAGTCCTTTCTGGTTTTCTAGATCTAATCTAGTTTCCAAAAATTAGTGTAGTCCTGTTTGGAAAATATCTGAAGGTCTCTGAGCTTTGTCAAGTCTACACATCCGCCCCAATCAATGAAAACAACCCAATATTAATTAACTCAATTAACGCTTAGCAGTAATCTATCTCTCTATTATCTATCTATTTTTAAGGGAAGATGAGAAAGATGCCCCTTAGGAAGAAAAGGATTCATATTACTGAAGACTTTTGCTCTGGGTGTTTCTCCTGCCTGCTGGACCCTGTGACTACACTCACTAAGGACCTAAAAAATATAATCAGCAGAATCCAAACCAAAAGTCTCCAGTCAAGGAGATTTCACAGAACCCAAACTGGCAAATTGTTGTATATATTTCCAACAAATCCAAGCTCACAGACTTGCCTGGTTGCGAGGAGAGTTCATCCCTTGAGTCTGTATGTAGGGAAGATGAATGTGCTTTTCCCATCTGTGGGCTCCAGGTGAAACCCATTTTCTGCCTTGAGTCACAAGGCTGGTTCAGCTGGCTTCCCACAAATCTGGTTCTGAAGGAAGTGCACTCTCTTGCTGAAAACACATTCATCCTCTTCTCTCATTTGATCTTCCTCCCACTTGCCTTTTAGATTAATGCTGGCATTTTGTTTCCATCTGTTTTCAACTCTTGGCTACAAAAATTTAAGTCCATCTCTGGTCCTCCACAGGGCAAGGGGCTTTGCTACAGTTTGCTGCTGTCAAACAGGGGGCAGCCAGGAGACTCAAAGAAGATGGGCTGTATGTCTTATTCCATATCAGACAGACATTGCATGAGGATCCGCTATGTGCTGGGCATCATGCCCTCACTAGAAGCTAAGTCATGATGCTGCCTGAAACACAGCACAAGCTTCCATATAACTAGAGAGAAAAATGGGACTGCAAGACCTACAACATCCCCTCCCCTACCTCTCTGACTCAGCTCTACAAAGCCACTCTGTAATCCTTGCTCTTCCGCGATCGATCATGCATTGGCCTTTGCACTGCCCCGAGACTCTCTCCACCCCACCCAGAAGGCTTGCTCCCCAAACTGGCTAGTTCCTTCTTAGGTCTTTGTTCAAATGCCACCTTCTCAGAAAGGCTCCAACTGACCATGCTGCTGAAAATCACAACCCCTCCATATCACTTTCCTCCTTCCAACCCAGTTCTGCCTTTCCTTTTTCTTTGCTTCACCTTACTACCTGCTACATGAGCCCAGTTCCCTAGAAAATGTAGCAGGGATGGGCACAATTCCAGAAAAGGATGAAAGGAGACCAAATATAAAAGACTTATTTCCAAATGACCACAGCTTTTCTTGTAATCCACAGAAGAGCCCCCAAACTCGAGTTCAAAAATGGGGCAAAAACATTTTAAAAAGCAGCGCTGATTTATTTTTTCCTGGGCCCAGCAACACAGTGCAGTTGGAGATTGCAAAAGCTGTGTGTGTTGCTCCTCTATACTTGCCATCTTTAAGTACATATCACAATTTACAAAGTAAGGGGGGCGTGGGCGGGGGCGTGGGTCGGGGAAAACTGTTAATGAGGAAGACCTTTGTTTTCCTTAGGAGAGGACATAGCAGTCTAGCAATAACTAACAACCCCTGTTAGCTTATTTTAGCCCCACATCTGTTATTTGTAGAGGGCAACAATGGTTAACATACCAGTTAGGTAAGATTTTACAATTCTTTACAGAGGAGAGCATTGATTAACATATCAATTAGGTCACCCAGAGAGGGAAAGAAAACACATACACAGTGCAGACAAGTTACAGGTATTTTGGTATAATACAAATATAATGAAGCTCTTTTTTCTAGTGTACAACACTTTCAGTGTTTTTTGTTTGTTTGTCTTTTTGTTTTGTTGTCTTGTGTTTTGCTTTTTTGGTACTTGATAGAATTTTCAGCATGGCTAAAAAGATAAGAAATATGAAATAAAAATGGCCTTTATTTTAAGAATGTGGAGAGAGACTCCATGACCTCCGGGGTCTGGCATTCTCTCTGCCTAACACGTTGTGTGGGAGCATACATGTACCTTAGGTTTGGGGTGGTTCCTAAGGGCCATTACTGATGCACTGGCAGCCCACTGGGATTTATTGCATGCCACAGGTAAATTGCTTAGGGACGGGAAAGGTGACCTCAAGATAAAGGCCCTTGGTTCTACCTCCCAGCCTCCCACCACTGCAGCTTCCCATCCAGGGCAAAATCCTTTCATTACTGGGGATTGCACTCACAACCTCTTGGCTTACCAGGCAAGCACTTAAGCTACTGAGCTAAAGCCCTGACTGACCACAGCTCTGGAACAGGTTGACAGCTTCATCACACATCTTCACAAAACTATGTGAGGCTAAAGCATCTCCAAACAGTCTGCCTAGGGGAGGAAGGGGAAACAATGACTCCTTCAATATCGGCCTCTATTGTCCAAAGTTTGCCCTAGGAATCAGCACATCATACTTCCAGGTGACAAGAATGGGGACTGGCTCATGGTCCCTCACCTCAATGACCATAAGAAAGCCCCAGGGCTGAAGCTGGGAGAGACCGGAAGGCAGCAGCCAAAGGACTATGGGACATCCCTGAGGAGTACCCACAGGGCATTTGGAGGAGATAGTATCTCCAGGACCACAGGGAAATGAGTTGCTGCCAAGGCTGCTACAACCAGATGAAATGTGTGCAATCTTGCTCTACATACACCAAAATCCTCCGATATGGAGTCTGTCTCCCTCAGTTAGACTATAAGTATTTTGATCTGCTTATGTTTCCTGGTACATTGCAAGAGTCTATAATAGCACCTGGTACATGGTTTCCACTGCAATAACAAAAGGCCTATCATAAGGAAGAAAAAGTAGCCCCTGCCTCAAGGAACATACAGTGCCCAGAAGACACTGACCAATGAATGAATCACCACAGTATTGAACAGAAAGCACTATCCGAGAGGCCGGCCAGGCAGGGCACATGGTAAAACTGTGAGCAGCTGACCTCCAATGCCCAGTGCTTCCAAATGATGTGACAAGTTGTGCCCAGCCTGCCTTTTTTAAGGAAACAAGACCAACAGAATAGAAAATAACAATTTGGACTCTAAACCAAACCTCAGTCACTAATCAGCTGTAGGACATTGAGAATTAACTAATAATAACAGTAATGGTTTTTCATCAGTTACTTCTGCGAGGTTATAGTCTGAGTGATTTCCATTTATTTTCTGATTACGTTCTTCGGACAATTTGACAAGAAAAGTGTAATGGTCTTTGTTTAATAATAGAAAGCTAAAATGAGGGTAGAAAAGTTCAGTGGACCTACCCAGATTCTGTTGGCTAAGAAGAACCAAATTAGGATTTGAACTTGAAACTGACAAACTCTAAGCTTATAATCACTCTTCTCTAGCACCAAAACTCTGGGTCCTGGTGTTTTCTTTTTTAAAATGAAAAGATAATATGAGTTAATCTTTAAGGATTTTTTTCACTGTGCTACATCCTAAAAATGCCAAGGTCAAAGAAGTGACCAGCACAAACTTGGAAGAAAATGACTAGAAAGTACCCAGGACAAATATACCTATAGTGCACTATGGGCCACCAACCAGGCTTCAGTCTACAGTAGCCTACTTCTGGCCTCCAGACCCATGGGCATCAGGCTATTCTGTTCCTAGCCTGCTTGGGGTAAGGATGCCATCTGAAGAAAACTAGATAGGATCCCAAAGATACACAGTGTCCCCCACAACTCCAAGTTACGAAATGTTATTTATGGGACTCTACTTACTCCATAGCCATAGCCATGGATTGGAGGTCACTAGGACAAGTACCTCGAAGTCTGTGACTCAGCATCAATCGTGATTTATGACCTGCATTGTGGATCAACGCCAATTCTGTCAAATGGAAACAGAATAAAGATTATGTACAAAAATTTACATTTTTAGTAGTCTCATTTTAAAAAGTAAAAGGAGAGTAATGAATTAATGTTAATAAACTATTTTTAAGCCAATACAAAGTATTAACAGTTAGTCAATATAAAAACTTACTGAAAACTCGTTTCTCATACTAAGTGAAATGTGGTGTGCATTTTAGGCTTCTAGCTTTTCTCACTCCAAACCAATCACATTTTAAGTGCCCAGTACCACCTGTGGCTTGTGGTTACCCTGTTAGAATAGCTCGGGTCTAGGGTCTATTGGTGTTGATGGAGTGTGTGCATACGCACATGAACACACACAGAGAGGCACACACACTCCTATCAGAGCATCACAATAACAGGAATTTTGTCAAATGCCTGCAGTTTCAGCCCCAGAAAATCAAACAAGTGGGAGCCTCACACCCAGGAATCTGGGCACTGTGCTGGGAAGAGCCTGAGGCCCAGGGGACACAAACACCTGAATTCACACACAAAGTGCAGACAAAGAAGAGGAAGCCAGTCCCTCTGGGGAAGGAACACATCTGGATTGCTACCCTTTGAAGTTCAGTGGACTTTCTAATCCGTAGACTAGAAGGCCAAGGAAAAGAACTGGAGGTCTTTAAGCAACTGAAGCAGAGGTCAGAGGTACTTGGTCAGTTACTTTAAAATGAGTTTCATATGAGGTTTGGGATAGGGAAAAAAATTATTGAAAAATCGTAAAGTTAACAGTTTTGTTTTCAAATGGTGTCAAACCACAGGATCCGGAAGTCCTTACACATTAATGAAAGCCTCATTTACACTGAAATTAATTGCTACTCAAAACAGATCCCCAGAAACAAGGAGCAAGGAAGCTGTGTGCTTTTAAAACTGAAAGACAGAGGCTGCTGGGGGGAGATTGTGGTTTTTCCAGGAACAGGATGGATTGAAATGAATTTTAAAAAAAGAAAAAAGCAAAGCAAACAATTCCAAGCCTCCTTTGTAAGCTTCAGCATGCACGCAGTGAAGGAAGGGTGACTTCTTTGCCATTTGAAGACTTTTCTGGCACTCTCCCTGAAGTGCCACCTCATGTGCTCCCCTCCAGCGGGGGTACAGAGTCTGAGCCCATGCCCCCAGCCCCTCCCCCCCCCAAGACCTCACCACATGCCGACACTACAGAATTACTGGGGGAGTGTTTACTTGCCACATTTGTGAGGTGGAGACTGGAGCCACCTGGAAGGCACATGTAAGAAATACACTGTAGTAATCTTATGTTTATAATTCGGACAGGATGGCAGAGTCCAGGATGGGACTGATCAGGTTCCAAATCTATTTCCTGGAGTCAAATTTAAAAGAGATGTAAGGACAAAATCTGTAATTCTGTGAATACGTCACAACAACTACAAGTTTATTTCTTTTGCTGTTTGTCCAGATTTCTAAAGTCTGTTGAATTCTTCTCACATGAACTAACACATCCCCACTAAAGTGTACAAAGCTCTGGAACTGCTTCCTATAATACATTCTTATCAAGTTTAGAAAATCGGATTCTGCAAAAGTTCATTTGCAGGACAACAAGCCCCTCTTGCTGTAATGACAATATCATTTTTTATTGTTGTCACCGAGCTGTTAAGCACTGCCATCTGCAAATTTTTTCTATTGTCACTGATGTTAGCCAGGCACCCAGTCATAATCCAGCTTCTAAATTTCTCTCTGAAACAAACCCAAGCTCACAATCAATGTTTTCCAAGCTCACAATCAATGTTTTCCAATTTCCTGGCACACCCATCCAAAAACACACTGTCAGACCTGAGGAGTCTCCTCAAAATTTTTGTCTGAGCTGGCCACTCCCTTAAGGCTGCTCTGAGTCACTGGTGCCTATTGTCTCTCTCACTTTACATATGAGGGTTTTATAACTTGTTGGGAAGTATATTTCTTGAGCTGCCCAGCACAGCATTTAAACTGCAGTCCCATGACTCAGACAGAAAAGCTGAGAGGGAATTGGGAAAAGCAGATGAGCTGGAAAATTCACTGAAAGGCTGATGAAAAGCCATTATTATCACATGCACAGCACTTTACAGTTTACAAAAAGATTCTACACACACTATCTCATTTAACCTCAATCGGAAAATAGGATCAGGATTAAACCTTCCTATTAGACTAAAGAGGCTGAGGCTTAGTCTACTGAAACATCTCAGCTGAGGTCACACACACTTGTACTTCATGGTAGAGCCAAGAAATGGAAAAGTTCTCCAGACAATACAGCCTATCCAGGTCTATCCATGTATTGTCTCTTTGGGCAGCAGCATATTATTCCAAACACCTGGGATGGCTGCATTTAACGCTACTTAAAAGAAGGAGTAAATAATATGTTTAATTACAAATTAGCATGCCTGTTTCCCTAACCTATTTCTTTTATTACTACATGTTTGTAGTATACAATATTCACATTTTTCTGTGGCACTAATACATGGGCATAACACATTTTAATTTCTTTTTTCAACTCCTTTCCTCTCCTCCCTCTTGATTCCTTTCCCATTTGAGAAAGATCTAGCTCCCTACTCTCTATTATCTATATTTATTTTGCTCCTTGTTTATATTTTGGATTTCTCATATAAGATAAACCATACAGTATTTAAGCTTGTATGTCTGACTTATTTCTCTTAACAGTCTTAAGGTACATTTATTTTCCCACAAATGACTCATATTTATCTTCCTATATAAGAGAGTAGTATTCCATGTTGTGTGAATACCACATCTTCTTTATCAACTCAATTGTTGATGGACATGTAGGTCACTGCCAAGACGTAGCTGTTGTCCAGTGTAATTTCTAAGACTTGATGACTTTTTTTTCCCAGTCACTACCATGGATTGAACCTAAGGCCTGAGTTGCTTGCTTGCTTTCTCTTTTAAGACAGGGTCTCTCAAAGTCACCCAGGAGGGGCTCAAAATTTCAATCCTTTTGCCTTAGCTTCCCAGAGTGGTGAGATTTATACTCCTGACACCCCTAATGTCACCTCTCCTGGTACCTCTCATGGCTTTTCAAAGGTGCTTAAGTGAGACAATTCAGTGTTCACCCACAGTGAATATAATAAGAAGAATAAAGTAAAATTTCAACCAAGTATCCATTGTGTATCTCCAAATGGGATAAAAACAACAATAAAAATAAAACCAAAACTTGATGTCTACTCTCAAAAAGTGTCTATTGCTTGGACAGAAAATCTGCAGGTTGCCAAGATTCAGGAATTTATATAACAAGAGCTGTCACTACTGCCAAAGACATGAGATACATCCAGGATAAGAAAGAGACCATAGAGAGTTTGTGGGAGGGAGAAACATGAGCATGGTCTGGGCAGGGACTTCTAGACTTCCCTGAAAACAAGTCTCAAGCATTGCCTGCTAAAAATACGGACTCCTGTACTTCAGTCCCAGCCTCCTGACTTAAAATTTCCAGGAGAGAGGCCTGGTAAGCCCTGTCTTTAACCTGTTTTCCAGGTGATCCTTCTCCTAGGGAAGGCTAGGAAGTCAGAGAAGATGAGTAAACACTGGACACTAAGATGGTTTAGCTGCCTGCAGGGGTAAGGGGAAAAAATGTGGTGAATGACATCAGAAGAACATAGACTAAATTAAGACAAATACCAAAAGAAGACTTAATTCCAAAATAAGAGAGGGAATATCAAGAAGCCAGAAGGCTGCAGGACAGATGGAGGGAGGGAAGGCTCCAGAAAAAAGAATCCCGAGTTATTCAGGCTAGAAGGACATGTACATATAGACACTGGGCAGGGCCCTATCTGCGGGGCTATCATTGCTGGGCCAGGAACCACTTCAACCTACCAACCTGTCCTGGGAACCACAGCCAGCCCTGTCTTCTTGTCTTCAGGGGGTATCAGAATGACATATGAACATACAGTTCTGTTCACTGACTAAACTTCTTTTTTCTCCTTCAACCAGCTGCTCTGGGAAAGTCCAGGAGAAATATGTCCCAAAGGAAGCCTTTAGTGACTATGGCAAAGATGGATAGGCCCTTGTCTAGGGGAAATCTTAGTTGAAAAATCCAATTTCATGAGAACCTCAGTGCAAAATCATTTTGTGAGTCCCTGGTTTCTTTTTCAATTAAGTGACAATATTATGTAATAGAGTACTTATATAGTATTGAATATGTACCCAGCATGGCTCTGTGTATTTTTACATGTCTTAGCCTCCTTAATTCCCACAGCCTCCATGTAAGGAAGGGTTTGTTGTTGCCACTACTTTACAAATAAGAAAAGTGAGGCACAAAGAGGTCAAATCATCTGCCTGATCCATAACTGACAGAGCTGAGATCTGTACCTAGGCTGGCTGGCTCAAGATCCTGCACTCTCAGAAACAATCCCTCACCACTAAGAGTAACAGTGACACAACAAGGCAAAAAGAACAGGTGTGGATATACATACAAGGGAGGATCTACCTCAGTAAGGTAGAAGATTTGCTGGCCAACAATGCCATAATAAACTCTAAAAGGGAAGGTGAGTCTGGGCTGCAGCAGGTTAGGAAGTTCTTGTGAAGTCAGGAGTTCTAGTCAGGGTTACAAGGAGAACAAGACAATACAGGACACATAATTTAGAGTATTATTGTATGATAGTCACCCAGAGAGTCAAATACAAAGAAAGTGCTGGAAATCTGTCCACACTAAAGACCTAGAAAATCCAGCCAGCAGCCTGGATCCCATGACAATAGCTTGCATGAGTCCAGCTGAAAACATAGAGCCCCTGACAATGCCCTCCATGAGTCCAACAGGAAGCCTAGGGCCTACAACGATAACTCCTGCAAGTCTCTTTTATGGATCTGCACTGAGAAGGCCCAAAGGTCAGCAGAAAGTCTATGCCAGTGGGGAGAAGGATCTGTGCTAATAAGCTGAAGGCTCTGCACTGGAGCCAAGGAGTGATGCTCAGAATAAAGAAAAGGGCTTCCCCAGAAAGTATCACAGCCCTCCCCAGGGATAATGAGGTCTTGAGCAGCCAGATTCATATCAGAAAGCCAGCATGACAAGCTTCTCTTGGAGACTGAAGGGCACACATCTTCCCTTCTGAAGCCAGGAAAGCGATGCTTAAAGTAAGGACCAAAGCTCCCCCAAAGTGAACCGCAGCCATTCTCAGTGACAAGGTCTTGAGCTCCTCCAATAAAGACAGCTAAGTTCATACCGAGGGAGCCAGTATGACAAGCTTCACTACAAGAGCCAACAGTTTCAAACATTTGCAACACTTAGGAGAATCCACAACACTGCTGCTTCCTTTCCAGGTCTCCTTTTTATACTGGAAACTTTCCTTGTGTGAGCCATCCATGCTCAGCACCACGCTGATTCAGTTCAGCTGGTGTTTAAGTTGATCACCACTTTTTAATTTCCTCCAGTGGAGGAAGCCCAGAGGAGTGAGGAAGATCAAATGTGCATGGAGACTGGGAAAGAGGGATTTTGGTGAAAATGCACAGCACCAGCAGGCTCATTCATCCAACTCTGAAGATGTCTCCTGAACACCTGATGTGTGTAGGTCCCTAAGACCTAAGAGATCCCCAGCCAAGTAATAGAGGCCTCCACTTTTGTGGAGCTCACAGTGTGGCTGGGAGAGGAAGTGAGAAGAAAGTCATCAGGTAAATAAAATGATTTAAAAAGCAATGAGATGAAGAAAGGAGGGAGCTAAACGGTTATATCGATGATCCTGCTTACCTAGGATGGTAGGAAGGCATGGTAGGCCAGGGGAGATGGGAAAGGACTGAGTGTCGTCAGACACTGGAAACCCAGTGTAACTGGAGCACACTAGACAGGGAAGAGGCCATGGAGAGTGAAGCCAGGCAGGGCTCTCTCTAGAGGTCCCTGGGCCACTGGGAGTTTGGACTTTATTCTACATGCAGTGGGAGATGCTGAAGAACTTTAAACAGGGAAAAGACATAATCTATTTTTTTTTTTTTATGAAAAGTCTTTGGTTGAGGAAAAACTAGCCTGCAGGGATGTTGGGAGAGGCGGTGTGATTGTCATCCAGGCAGGAGAAGTTTCTGGTACCGCCCAAAATTGGCCAAGGAGATGGTGAACAGAAGAATGTTTCAGGGCATGTTTGAGAGATAAAATCAACAATTGCTCATAACTTTGTCCCCACCACTAAGGTAGAACAAGTTTCATACATGGCAGTGGCATTTAGACCTCTAGGGACTGATTTTCCAAGCATAAATCCAAAGGAAGAGGGCAAAATATACCACACACTCCCACAGCCTGTACCAGTGGGAAGGACGGATGGGCACAAAGAACTGTTCTGTCTTCCCAGAAGGAAGGGTCCCTGCGATGCTCTCCAGATACTCCCAAGTCTGCAAGGTGAATGTGAGAGCCAGATTCCCTTAGGTGTTTCTTCATGAGCCTGAACTTCAGGCAGTGATCCAAATAAGAACAATGCATGTTCTGTGGACAGCTAAGAATAAACCCACACAGGATGCTCATAGACAGACATCTTAGGTGACTGAGGATGACCTCTGTGAGAGATTTGTTGTTGAGCACTGCCACAGTAGATTCCAAGAAGGAATGTGAGTCTGGGTTGCAGAGGGTTAGGAAGTCTTCCTGAAGGAGGCCCACTCACCTGATGGAGGAAGCCCAAGCGAGTGAGGAAGACCAAGTTGGGACATTGCCTCTGAGGAAGACCATGAGTGGAGCTGGGGAGAGGACACTGACCAGACAACACAGCCACAGCCAACAAGCATGAAGGGTGGGGAGCACAATTTAGGGAGTCATCATCTGTGGCTGTGGAATCACAGCCAGGTACAAGATCTGTTGGACCCATGATTCTTAGCACTGTATGGCCTTTTAATAAATTTTGTTCTTATCAAGAAAACCAGCAGAATCCTAGTAAATTATTCCACTAGCTTCCTACTCTTACACCTGTGTTTATTTATTTGGTACATGATGTATTTGGTACACAACATTCAAAACCAAAACTTTACATGCATATCAGTCAGTGTCTGGTTAAAATGTAGATTCAGGTTCTAGAAGTCTAAGGTAGGGCCACATTTTCTCTGGTGATGCTGGTGCCATTGGTTCTTGAACTGCAGTTGCAGTAGGAAGGCTCTGGCCTAAATGTTCTTTTCATGTGTCTTTCTTCACTCTGTTTTGGTTTTAAGGAAAATTAGTTCTTTCACTATTTGAGTAGCTACTATACATAAGGCGATGGTTAAGTGTTGAAACAGAAGCGAGAAAAAATAAATGAAGAAGACATAATGTTAACTTTAAGAAATGATATGAACTCAGCAGTAATCTCAACAGTCTGGGAGGCTGAGGTAGGAAGATCATAAATTCAAGCCAAGCCTGGGTGATGTAGTCCAAGTGACTTGGGTTATCCTGAGACTTTGGAGAACTTGTGTCAAAATAAAAAAATTAAAAGAGCCTGGAATATACCACAGTGCAAAAGCCCTGGGTTCAAACACCAGTACTGAGAAAAACAAAAGACAGTCTGGTTGGAGTGGGAAAGATATAAGTATTAACACAGAGCTCTAAAGCCTGCCGCTGCCAGGCACTTACTATATTGGAATTAGATACACTGCCCTTCTTAATTTTCACTATAATATGAAATAAGATCTTGATTTGTAGAGAAAGAAAATCAGACTAGGAAAGGTTAAGTAGATTTACAAGCTCATACACTCACTGAAACATTTGATTTTGATTTAAATTTGGTTATGTCTTGCTCTAAAACTCAAACTCTTTACATCAGGCTATTCTGAGGACACAGCTATACATCTAAATATCCAAATCACTGGGCTGTGTACAAACAGTGCACTGGAGAAGTTCAGAGAGGTGAGAGAGGGGGTAACCTCACTGCAGACCTACTGTAGAAATATGGAACTACAGCACTTTGACTAAATTTGACTTATTTACCAGAAAACAGGAGCAGCAAGGACTTCATATTGAAAACTCATTTTTAAATGTTGCAGAAAAGAGACAGGTTTCCTTGCTTGTATATAAACTCTCCTTTTATGGCCTTCAATTCCTCAGTCCACAAAGTCATACTCAGCCAAGAGATGTTGGCATCTCTGGCTCATAGCTCCAGATGCTAGCAGACATTTGGTCTGCAAATGCCCAGAATAAGGGCCACTTGTCATGAGAGCAGTCTTCTAGTATGTGTCAGCCTCAGTCGGCAAAGAGGCAGAGTGCAGCCTACAAGCCAAGAATGGGAGTAGACTCATTGCCCTGCAGGACTCAGCTGAAAGTCTGCACATGTGGGTACCCACTCACCTCACAGAGAGTGTGTCTGCGTCTGAGGCCAGTGCTCTCAGTCTTGCCCGCCCTCTTAGCCACTCAAACGGTTCACTCCTACCTCCCGCCAGCTACTGCCTGGTTTGACCACTAACTAGGAGCAGAAGCCCCTGCGGCAGCATGTCTGGGTTTCAAAAATGACTCCACTTTCTCTGCCACTGACTCACTGCTATTGGGCTCTGGAGGGAAGACCAAAAGCGATGACAGCGACTGTCTCCATTCCGAGGGCCACTCCCTGCAATGCCACATGAGGGGGTCTACCTGACGCTCCAGTGTGTGTGGGTGGTAGCAAAATATTCCATTTCACATTTGGAACAGAAAGAACAAAGAGAACTGGAGTAGTCTGTCATTAAATGCAAAATGCCTGGGAGGCCGGCCCTCTGTGAGACTTTGCAGAAGGCTTTGGTCACACTCTGTGACACACTCCCTGCTTTCTATTTCCTGCACAGCACACAGTAAACTGAAACACATGAATTAGGGAGAGGACTCCCTCCACCTGCACAGCCAGGGAAGCATCTCCCAAACCACAGAGCAGCTTCACCTCTAGAACTGTCACAACCTCTAAGTCCACCCACTTCTAGGGTTACAGAAACCGTAGCAGGTCACAGACGCAAAGGACAATGTACAAGTGGGGTTACCTACATTCACAATTGCTCTTGTCCCAGACACCAGGGGATTTTTTCTCATTAAGTATATATGAGAGGGACTTGAAAGTGTTTCTTTCACCAAACATTGTGGAGACATTTCTAAAACCAAAGCAATTCCATTTCTTTCCAACAGCTGCTGACTGAGGGGCAGCATTCAGCATCCAAAGATGACACTTCAATACAAATTGAGCCACTGCCATCATGAAATGAGTTGGGCTTTAGGGATGATTTGTTTAAAAGCCACACCATAAATCAGCTGTCGGTTTTTCTTTCTTCCAGGTCTGGCAGGCTCACCTTTACACTGAATTAATCGCATCTGAAACTTGACCTCCCAATCCCAGAGCCTGCTGGAAACAACATGTGTTCAATGATTTCTAGTCAAAGCAGCAAGAATTTAAATTGTTCCACATTTTTAATAAATGAGCTGGGAACACAGAGGGTGACTCTCATTGACCTGGGTGCTCAACATATTAATGAAATGAAGAAGACAGAGTTGAGTTTGCAAAGATGAGATTTGGGAGAACATTTACTGACAACGGCAGGTCTAAGCCCAGACACGATTCATGCACGCTCTTAAGTGCAACCAGAGCTAGTTTCAGCCCTAAGAAAAGCCCAGAAACATGAATTGCCAATAACAGCTCATCTGGTAGGGGACGAGGGTGGGAATACATTGAAGCAAAGAAAGGAGAGAGAAAAGGCACGCAGGCCCACCCACTAGTGAGCGTGTTTGATGCTTTCTGCGATGAGCTAGGTATCTGGGATGCCTTCCAGTTTCATGCTTCTCTGACTCTAAAAAATGAAATTTGATAACTAAAAAAGGAAGAAAAAAGAAGTTTTGGAGTTCATTGTGACAGGCCTAGGAGTTCATGTGGTAAATCGGTCTTAGTGAAAAGCACCAGGCCCTTTGTTTACCACTGGAGACATGATGATAATGAAAATCAGCTCCTTCTCAAGGAGCTAGCCCTCCATGTAGGAGACAAACATGAAAAGCAATTTAATTTTTTAACATGATGAATAGCTACCACAGTCCTGTGCTAAGGTTGGAGATAAATTAGGAGGAAGATGTGTGGCGCCTTTCCTAAGATGTTTACAGTGTAGCAGGGACAATGAACACCACAGCAGAAAGTGTGATGGGCCTAGGAGAAGATACCACAGAAACACAGGAGGACCACCCAGACTCAGGAGTGCTGGAACACCTTCCCAGGAGAGGGCACTTCCATCTGACCCCAGGCATTACCAGCAGCTCCTGGAAGTGGGAAACAAGGTGCAAATCCTTCTGCAGAAGGATTAGGACGTATAAAAGTATGGAAGCAAGCGAAGGGGTGGCACACTTGAGAAGCCAAGGGGAGCACAGTAAGTACAAAGCACAAAATGCAGAGGTAGGCAAAGAAGAAGCAAAGCTGCCAGCCAACCTCAGGGCTGCCCCCTCACATGAGACAAGTGTGAATAGAGGTGTGAACAGGGTGTGTCGAGAAGTGTGTATAGAGAAGGGAGCAATGGCTTTTCTGAGGGTGACTGGAGAAGGCTTTGCAGGAAAAATAAAAGTTAAAAACTTCTTGAAGTATGCTTACCAGAAATGAGAAGACCATCCAAGGAGAGGAAAGAGTATCAGCAAAAGCACTTTGGCACTTTGAAGATCAACCCTACTCTCTCCCCAAACCCAAGTGCGCTCCAAGATAAACAACACATGCTACACTAAATTCTGTACGGTCAAGACTCAAAATTATGAAGCCTCATCCTCCAGAAAAGATGAAGGAATATTTACTTCTATGGAATAGCATCATTCTCTGCAGGAACCCTCTTGCCAAAGTAGAAGCAAAGCCCGACCAATTGGAAACAGTCTTAGGGGAACCAGGGAATGATCACCCTTTGAAGAGGCTCCAAACAAATATTACCTTGTTAGTTACATGGAAATACCACCAGAACAGTTTAATAAGCATCGCTTATGTATCATATTCCAACCACTGTGCAGGTAATGCCCCTTCTCATATAATCTTCCCATTACCCCTGCCCCTTCACACTGGGCTCTACTGGTACCCTAAACGTGTAGCCACTCCTTACATGAACCACTGAAGAAAATAACATGGACACCAGATTATTTCACAAATGTGTATATAGCTATCCTATTGTGTAGTTTACCTGAAGTTAAAGTCCTTATACTTTCTCAGATAATGCCTATTAACTCTTCTTAACTTACTAAAGTTAGAGTCACTTGCTGCCTGAGACACCTGCATGATATCTTCACATACCTTGTCGATGTGTAATCCCCAATATTCCCAGGTTATAGATAAGGAAGTTAAGAGATGGACCTGCTAATTTCTCCAAGATCTCACTCCTTCTAGAGCAGGCAAGGCAGGGCTCACCCAGTTTTTAATCTGATTGCAAGATCTAAATTTTTCCATATGCCACATTTGTCACAATGCAACTGAGGAGTATCATACGTGGTACCAGTCAATAACACCTCAGAAGCAATGAGAGAGCTAGGAAGCCACTGTTAAAGGCCTCTCACAATGAGAAAACATACTTCAGGAGGATTCAACATGGCCATTCTGTCAAACACAGCTTCTTCAGGGGAAAAAATAAAACACAAAGAGAGAAAAAAGAGAACATCTGTGGATTAATACATCCCTTGCTCTTCTGTCAGATTTTTACTTAAACTTTCCACTCTGCAATGTCATTTTTGGCAACTAATAGACTGTGGATTCTTGGGAAAACACATAAAGTGTTGGGGTGGGTGTACCCCAGGGCCCTGGGATAGAATAGTAAGATAGGTTAGTGGGGAAAGGAGGCCAGGGCACCGAGAAGGGAAACCCATGGATGTTATCTGGAATGGATGAGAGTGTCCCTGTATTCCATGCCTAACTTCATGAGGTGACTGGACTGGATGATCTCTGAGACCCCATTCAACTCAGAAGCAGAGACTGCGGTCTGAGGGGCCCTCTCTTCCCACATTCCTAATGGGGCAGCCACATTGGGAGCAGCCCATGAAACCAAGACATGTCTGATAAATTCACCCACTTGTCCAAAAGTAACCTTGCAATCTGTCACAAGTCCTGGTCACCAGACTTAGAGGACACAGAAATCTCTATTTTCATTTTTGGAACCCATATATTCTCACCTACATTTTGTCCCTTCCTTCTATAACCAGTTTGTGCTTGTTGTGCTACCCAGGAGGTAGTCTGAGGACAAGAATGCTCCCAAGAAAGTAGAAGATTTATCTCGGGATTGAGAGGTGTTGTGCAAGTCACTGAGAGCAGCAGTTTTCAGGGTGAATCATTGCCTCTTAAGCTGTGTGATCCTTGATGAGTGGTTTAACCTCTTTGAACCTAAGTTTCCTGCCATGTAAAGCAATCATGATGATAATATATGGCATGATGATAACTTAACTCATAGATCATTATGATCATTAAATTACATACAAAGCACAAACCCTCAAAATGAAGTGACTGTTGTTACATAGACAATATCCCAGAGTTAGATGTAGGGCTAGCTATATACAAGAAACTCAGTACAGATATTCAGCAAGCTATTCTAATAGTCCCCAGTTGCTATTCATGTAATAGAAAGAAGAGGGTTCAGTCTATTCGGATGGTAGGAATTAGTAAGTGGGTTTATAGGAGAAAATCCAGCTGCTTAGGCCCATCACCACCCAGAAGTGTGAGCTCCCTGAGTAAGGCAGGGGAGTCTGAAGAGGTGCCTGTAACTGACTCAACTTCCACTTAAAGCAAGTGGAAAATAGTAACTGTGAGGCAACTAGAGCTCCCAGAGGGCAGGGTCTGTTCTCATCCACTGCTGTGTCCCCAGCCCCAGCATGGAGCCAGCATGTGAAGACATCAATAAAAATACACTGAGTGGAGAGTGATTGTGACAGGGAGGCTGATGGGGCAGAAATTCCGGGGAGAAAACTAAGTGGGAGGCTGAGTCTAACATGACCAGATTCACCTCCAGAAGAGGGAAACCCAGAGGTTGGGATAACCTGGAGGACTAAAGACAACACTTGTAACACCCAGACCTTCGAGGGGGTCATTCTGAGTCACCTGCCCTCCAAACCCAAAGTATGTCTATGAATGGAACTGAGGAGCCAAATCTGTGAGTCAGCGGGTTACCTGTGCCACCAATTCTGAGTCACTGGCTAATCCTCCGAGCCTGCCTCGGTGTGTGAGGGGCAAGTGTTCTCCTGTGTTTATATCTGTGCCCACACTTGGTGGACACCACCTGCGGAGATGACTCATCCTCTCACATGTTACTCAGCGATTCTGTCACTGCACTGCCTGTGGGGACTCACTGCTCACCTGCAGTCACCCAGGGGAAATGCCTTCCCACAGAGAGAAAGCAACCTGCTTCCTGGGGTGGCAGGGCCAGGACACTACTGACTCCTCACCTCCTATAAGGTATCAGCACCAGCTAACTAAGAAGTAGGACATGGTGCACCATCACAGCCCTACCAGGAATTGTCTCCTGCCTGCAAAAGCCTCCCCTCATCTTTCCTATGGCTGGTACCCTGGCAGTTCTTAGGAGGTAACTGCAGAAAAGGGAGTGCCCTCTTTGGCTACTGCCATCCATTATTAGGTAACTCCTAAAGGCCTAATGACTTTCCTAATTCCCCTCCTCTACCATTCTAAAGAAATTGCTAATAAGTCATCTTCCTCTCTGAAACCATTCCTTGTATTATTACCAGGTTAACCTCTTCAAATGATGTTTCTTCCTCAAATGTTCCATCCCAGAGAAATCCAGTCTCTGTAAATGACTTCAGTTCCACAATAAAGTGTCTTGTCATTGGCAATGTCCAGATTGCTGCCAGCCACACATAGCCCCAGGGGCTAAGGCTGTAAGGAAGGGAGGGGAGGAGGAAAGAAAGCAACTTGTAACATCAGAAGAGTTCTTTCATTCTTCCTTTGGGTGATTATTTATGATCTAAAAATGATCCTCAAAGGGCTTGTTTAAAATTTTATCCATATCTTGCAAGCAGAAAGCCTAGTTTCAATAATAATCACCTTCCCATTGATTCTATCTAAGGTGTCCAAAGCCACTCAGATAAGCATTGATTTAGGTTGTTTCAGGAAGGGCCTTACCCAAACATGACTCTACTGGGGTTTTTGTTGTCGTTTTGTTTCTATAATTTTTTAATTTTAAATAGAATAAAATCAAGCAAAATACAACATAATAAAACTAATCAAAACAAATCAGCATAAGCAATACAAGATTTTAGAACAAGACAATAGGAAATCAATAATGGCTACCATAATACTGCTTGTTGTTTTCAAACTACCTGCCCATACCATCAGACATAGAAAAATCAAACAAACAGAAGAGAATAGAACCAATAAAAAATAAAACAATACACACAATGCAGGACTTCAAAACAAGATAATAGTAAATCCAAAATAGCTACCATAATATATCTTGTTATCTTTGAAATAGTTGCCCATGCCATCAGATATAGTGAAATCAAACAAGACAAAATAAAATAAAACCGAACAAAACAATGAAAATGACACAAGACTTTAAAATAAGATAAAAAATAATTAACAGTGGCTAGCACCTTCAGAAGAAGATCCCCCATAAATGAAATACTGCAGATTGTTAGCCTCTAAATAGATGAGTAGATTACCCACTTTAGGTCTGCAAAGTCAGTGAAACACTAAACACTACAACCATTAAGCTGTATTTTACTTCAGTAGCTATCATGTCCAGATGTTTCTCCAGATCAGCTGGTCACTCATCATAGGGGAGGGGAGCTTGGCTCTTTTTGTCTCCTAGCCCGCGCACTGGGAGGGGCTGGTGTCTGGTTGTCCTACCTGTGGCCCACACATGTAATTCATAGGAAGTGGCTGCCTTCTTGTTCCCCTCCCTGTGGCCCATGAATGGCCATGCCTTACTGTTCAAAACAAAGTAACCAGCAGAGTTCCCTAAAATAGGAAGCCTTTGTGCAACCTCAAAAAGAAGGTTGATTCCTTGGAATCAATGGATAAATCCTCACTTGAACTCAGGCATATGTATTACTATATCTCATTTAAATTTTTCAAGCATCATTCAAGGTAGGTGTCATCTGTATCAATGGAATGATTGAGGTTCTGTGGAATAAGCTCATGCCCCACAGTCCACAATGGAGCCAATTTTGGAAGTCATGGTGCTGACTTCTAAGCACATATACCTTTTGCTGTAGCTGGTAGGGAAAGAGGAGGGCTCTGTCTTTAAGTGGCAGCTTTCATTTGCACATCTAAGTTATGTCACCTGGACAACTGCATATGAACTTTCACTCTGAGCCTGAGAAAACCCTTCCTTACATGAAAAGAAAAAAAGTGTCTAGCTTCTTTTCTTTCATGATCTAACAAAGCTCACAGATTGCCTTTGAAGCAAGCTAAACTGTTCAACCAATTTTACTGAGCACTTATGATGGGCTAGGATTTCTGCTTCATTTGATGATAAGGTTTCCAAAGTCAGGTAGACCTGCCCACATTGGAAAAACAAGTGAATCTGGAAATCTGCGCCTTTGGGAGGAGATGGGGTGAGACAAGGTGGAGCCTGCAGACTATATGTGTGGTACAAAGATCCACACCCATGAGTGCTTGTGAAAGGCAGGGCTTAATAGGTATATTAGCTAGTGATTTCCTCAGAAACTCAGTAGTTCATTATTTTTGAGTTGGGATTTTTTCATTAACAATTGCCTCATAGCACAAATAATCCCCAAATTAACTGTGTCAATCTAGATAAGTAAGCTCTCACCCTAGTGAGAATTCTTTCCCTGTTCCCCCACTCCTACACGCACACATGCCAACCCATAAGAAAAGACAAGTAAGAGGAGGCAAAGTAAGAAAAAGAGAATAGGGAATCTTCTCAGTGAATGCTTTTATAATAGCAGTCAGAATAGCTAACATTTATGAACATGTATTATAGGCAAATCAGTAAACTAGTTTTTCACAAATGTTATCTTATGCAATTCTCACCAGTGATTTAAAAAGTGACCATTATTATCATATCTCCAGGGGGAAAAGCTGACATCCCCAGTCACACCACTAACAATTGGCAAAATCACTTGAGTTCAAGACTTGGGCTCCTAATTGCAGTTATACCATTCATGTGAACATGTGGATAATGGTTCTCAGATGAGCTTTGACCACATCAGCATGGCCTGCATGTGTTAGCCCATCAAATCTTCAAGTTAGCTGCTAGGTATGTGGTAAATCACTACGATTTGAGAGGAGAGACCAATCATCAACCTAGGCTCAGGCTCTGGCCCCTTTCTTGGCCCCTTTCATCAGGCACACCTGGTCAGGCACAGCTCTAGCTGCCCTCTCTAATTAGGAACTAGCATCTTCAGCTCTCAGGAACATGAGACCTCTCCACCAGGTGATTGTTCCAAAAGCCCTGCCCCATACCCAAATGGGTTAAGTTGCTCTCGAAGGGTCAGAAATTCAAGAGACCAGCTCTTCATGTTCTCCTATTCCTAGAGGTCCCCAGATGTCCCAGACAAGCAGAAAAGAGCCACCACACTGAAGCATCTCCTTTTGATTGCACTGAAAATGTCCCTCATTATAGCCCAGACCCTGTAAAGACTAAAACCAGCACTCTTGACTCAGTGGGCAGAAGGCTGAGTGGCGTGCAGAGAGCCTGCTCACTGTACTCAAGGGTCTGACAGCCAAGAATGCTTTCATAGCTGTGCGCTGCTCCTTGATTCTGTCTGGAATGCACAGTCTTTGTCCCTTTGATCTTTAATATGGCTGCTTGAAGGAGCCAGGACACTGCATTTGCAGCTAGTTCTGTCCTCATTCTCCTCTCCAAGTTTCTGGACACAAATCCTACATTCAAAACTCTTTCTCTTTTCTCAACTCACCTACTCCTGAAGAAGTGCTCTCAACTCCAGACCACCAATGGTTCCATCTTCCTGATGGCAGGCTGACCTTGCTGCCACCTATGACCTTCCAGAGTTGCATGCGGGTAAGGGGACACCTGCCCCTCCTTTTCTCACAGCCACCTCCACAGAGTTGCTGTACCCCAAGCACAAGAAAACAGCATGTGGTAAATTGGCTGGGGTTTCTTCTGTTTGTTTAATTTGCTTTTCATCCAGATGTTAGTGTTATGCCTGGAAGTCCCTCGATCACAGCTAGAAGTTATGTTTTCTATTATAGTTTGGAATAAGTCACAATTACTGGGAAAAGTGAGATGCTGCCTGGCCTTTCAAGCAAGACCCTTTCAGGTCTGTGCCTGAGAACAAGACTGAGGCATCAACCTGCTCAAAGAAATGTAGCTGCAGGCATATCACTCTTTTTAAAAGAGTGCTTCTTCTGAAAAGGTGAAAGCAAGATTTTACCTTCAAGTCTGCTTTCATGGTCTCAGCAGTGGCCACAAAAATATCAGATCCTATTCTCTGAAACCACAAATACTAGCTTATTAGGAAAAAGAATTTTTGCAGATGTGATCAAGTTAGGGATCTTCTTCTTCTTTTTTTTTTTTTTTTTTTTTTTACCGGTACCAGGGATTGAACTCATGACCATGCACTTGCAAGGCAGGCGCTTATGCTGCTGAGCCAAATCCCCAGCCAAAGTTAGGGGTCTTGAAATGGAAAGAAAATCCTGGATTGTCCAGGTTATCACATGTATCCATATAAGAGATAAGCAGAGGGATTTGACACAGGCAGAAGAGGAAAAGGCCATACATGGACAGAGGCAGAGATTGCAATAATGTTGGCACAACTCAAAGACTCTGGAAGCTACCAGAAGCTGGAAGAGACATGGAAGGATTTACCCCAGAGCCTCTGGAGGGAGTGCAGCCCTCTCAGTACCTTGAATACTTCATGATTCCATTCATTCAGTGACACTGCAGAGCAAAGAATGTGCTGCCACCCATAGCATAAGGCATTCTGGAAAGATTGAGGATCTTAGTTGGAGAGTCCACCACTGGTCCCAGGCATACATGAGACCTGCTTTTGTTCAGCCACTTCTCCTTATTAGTTCCTAGGAGAGATGCAAGCACAAGGCAAAAAGACAAACATATCACTATATAAGCATCAAGCTACAGAGATTCATGGTAAGCAAGAATTACACAGTGGCATGATGACCAACCCAATGGCCTAAATGTTTTACTATCTTCTGGAAGTCATAGAGAACCAAAGACATGAGCCTGACAAACCTATGTGTGTTGACAAATGCAACTTAATAGGGCAGAGCAAAGATGGTGGATAGATAGCAGCTGGCTACAAAAGCTCCCTGAGATAGTCAACTTAGAATTCAACATAATACAGCATGGGGAGCCCCAAACAGAGGGAGATGAATTCCCCCAGTGTGAAATAACTGAAATAATAGCAACTGAGGTAAAGAAGCAACTCCAGGAAGCTTTGAAGGAATGCAGATTAGAAACCATCTCTCAGGTAAAAAAAGAAATGATAAAAGTCATGCAAGAAATGCTGAACACATCTAAAGAAGATAGTTAAAAAATGAGAGGAATAATGCAAAAAGATAGAATCCCTGGATGAACAATATAAGAAACAAACAGAATACATGAAGCAGTTTAAAAGAGATATAAAAGAAACAAAAAATTCCATTGAAAGTCATCAAAACTACCTCAACAAAAGTGAAGATAGAATTTCAGACCTCAAAGACAAGATTGCAGCTAGTGAACAGGAAAGGAAAGATCTTTTAAAAATAACAAGGGATCAGGAAATAATTCAACAGCTGAAAGATGGTACAAAGAAAAACAATATAAGATTGATAGGGATAAATGAAAAAGAGGATGATAACACAAATGATATCAAGAGGCTATTTACAAAAGTAATAGTTGAAAATTTCCCCAACATGAGAATGGAAACTGACATATGGATTACTGAAGTATATAGAACTCCAAATAGCCATAACCAAAATAAAACTACACTCAGACATATAACAATCACCATCCCAAAAATCCAACATAAGAATAGAAAGTTAAAAGCTGTTAGAGAGAAAAGATAGATTACCTACAAAGGAAAGCATATCACAATCACAGCAGACTTCTCAACACAATGAAGTCAAGCAGAGCATAGAGTAAAGTATTTCAGATCCTAAGGGAAAACTACTTCCAAACCCAGACTGACGTACCCTGAAAAACTGTCCTTCAAAATGGATGGAGAAGTAAGATACTTCCACAACAAAGAACAGCTGAAGAGCTTCATGACCACTAAGGCAACCCTGCAAAGAATACTGCAAGACATTCTAGATACACATAGGAAAAACACCACTAAGCAAGGCAGACAATTAAACAGAATGAAAAGGTAATGATACAACTGCAGAAAGATAACATGTCAAAAACAAAGCAATATATAACATGTAAATGGCCTCAATTCACCAATTGAAATAAACAGATTGGCAGAATGGATCAAGAAACAACATCCAACCATATGCTGTCTACAAGAAACCCATCTGACCCAAAAGGAAACTCATAGACTGAAGGTCAACAGATGGAAAACAATATATTATGCAACAGGAACCCAAAAAAAATTAGGGGCAGCTAGTCTGTTTGCAGACACTGTAAACTTCAGACTAAAAATGATCCAAAGAGATAAAGAAAGTCAATACATACTAGTTAAGGGAAAACTTCAAGAGGAAGAGATAACAATCTTAAATATATATGCACCAAATTCCACAGCACCCAGCTATACAAAACAAGTATTAACAGAAATTAAAAATCAAATAAACAATAACACAATTATAATAGGAGACCTTAATACATCATTGACACCAAGGGACAGATGAACCAGAGAGAAAATCAGTAAAGAAATACCAGAAATGAATCACATCAGTGAACAAATAGACTTGACAGATGTAAACAGAGTGTTCCATCCAACAACATCAGAATATACATTGTTCTCATCAATACATGGAATATTCTCTAAAATTGATCATATACTACCCACAGAACATACTTAAGTAAATGCAAAAGAGTTGAAACTATTCCATGCATGTTATCAGATCATAATGCCATGAAACTAGAAATTAATGATAAAAGAAACTGCAAAAACATGGAAATTGAATAATACACTCTTTAGCACTCAGTGAGTCACAGAGGAAATTAAAGAAGAAATTAAACAATACCTACAAGAAAATGAAAATGCAGATACAACTTACCAGAATCTGTGGGATGCAATGAAAGCAATTCTTAGAGGAAAATTTATTGCACTGAGTTCCCACATCAGGAAAACAGAATGAAAACAACTAAACAACCTGATGCTATACCTCAAGCACCTAGAAAAAGAAGAGCAAGTCAAGCCCAAAGCCAAAAGAGGAGAGGAAATTACAAAAATCAAAGCAGTAATTAACACAATACAGACTAAGAAAACAATCCAAAGAATCAATGAATCAATGAGTTGGTTTTTTGAAAGACTAAATAAAAGTGATAAGCCCCTAGCCAATCTTATTTTAAAAAGGAAATAAAAAGCTCAAATTCATGCAATGAGGAATGAAAAAGGTAAAATCACTACAGACTCTGTGGAAATAGAGAAGATCATCAGCACCTATTTCAAAAACCTCTACTCTCATAGGTTTGACAACACAGAAGAAATGGGCAGATTTCTAGAAACTATAAAGTACCAAAGCTGGGTCAAGAAGATGTAAAACTGCTAAATAATCCACTTTCTATTAATGAAATTGAAAATATAATTAAGTCCTTACCTACAAAAAAGAGCCCAGGCTCAGACGGATTCACTGTAGAATTCTACAATAAATACGCAGAAGACTTAATGCCGACACTCCTCAAACTCTTCAGTGAAATTGAAAGGGAAACAATTCTTCCTAAGTCATTCCTGGAAGCAAATGTTATTCTAGTACCAACCTGAGAAAGACCCAACTAAAATAGAGAACTACAGGCCAATCTCCCTAATCAATACAGATGCAAATATCCTCAATAAAATATTGGCAAACAGGATGCAGCAAATCATCAAGAAGATTATACACCACAACCACGTGGGATTAATCCCAGGCATGAAAGGATTGCTCAACATATGTAAATCAATAAATGTAATCCACTGTATATCAACAGAGCCAAAAGCAAGAATCCACATGTTTCTATAGATGCAAAAACAGCTTTTGATAAGGTCCAACACTCATTCGTGATAAGAACTTTACAGAAAATTGGAATAGATGGTTTTTACCTCAATACGATAAAGCCCATCTATGATAAATCATAGCCAGCATCATATTAAACAGCCAAAAACTGAAGGCCTTTACCTTAAAATCAGGCACAAGACAAGGATAGTCCCTTATCACTGCTCCTATTCAACATAGTACATGAAATACTAGCCAGAGCAATTAAACAAGAGAGAGAAATAAAAGGAGTAAACATAGGAAAAAAAGAAGTTAAATTATCATTATTTGTGGATGACATAATACTTTACATAGAAGACTCCCAAAGCTCCATTGAAAGACTCCTAGATATAATAAATAGATTCAGCAATGTAGCTGGATACAAAATCAGTACTCAAAACTCAATAGCATTTCTATACATTAACAACAAAATCACTGACAGAAAAATAAGAGAAGCCACACCCTTCACACTAGCATCCAAAAAAAATGAAATACTTAGGATTAATCTCATGAAAGAAGCAAAAGATCTATACAGGGAAAGTTCTAATACCCTAAAAAAAAAAAAAAGAAATTGAGAAGGATCTCAGAAAATGGAAAGACATCCCTTGCTCACGGATAGGAAGAATAAATATTGTGAAAATGGCCATTCTCCCAAAACTGTTATACAGATTCAATGCAAGCTCAATGAAAATACCATCAACATACCTCATAGATCTAGAGAAATCACTCCTAAAGTTCATCTGGAACCAGAAGAGACCTACAATAGCAAAGACAATTCTAAGCAGCAAAAGTAAGGCAGGAGGCAACACAATCCCTGATTTGAAGTTATATTACAAAGCTACTGTAATAAAATCAACATGGTACTGGAATAAAAACAGATCTGAAGATCAATAGAATAAATTAGAAGATACAACTACAACTACCAACACACTCAATCACCTTATTTTTGATAAAGGGGCCAAACATGTTCTCTGGAAGGACAGTCTCTTTAATAAATGGTACTGGAAAAACTGGCTCTCCATATGCCAAAAACTAAAACTAGACCCATGCCTATCACCATATACTAAACTAAAATCTAAATGGATGAAATATCTGTATATTAAAATAGAAACACTAAATCTGTTGGAAGACAAATTTGGTAAAAACCTTGAACACATAGGGGTAGGTAGAGAATTCATGAACAGGACTCAAATCGCATGGGAAATACTTCCCAGAATCAATAACTGGGATCACCTCTTATTAAAAAGTTTCTGTATGTCAAAAGAAATCTCCAGGATAGTGAAAAGAAAACCCACAAACTGGGAAAAATTTTTAGTGAACTGTCCCTCAGACAAAGGACTTCTGTCTAAAACATATAAAGAATTTTTTAAAAAACAGACCCCCTAAATTCAAAGACCCAATCCAAAAATGAGCATCTGAGATGAATACACAGTTCTCAGATGAAGAAATACAAATGGAAAATAAATACACGAAAAAGTGTTCATCATCATGGGTCATTAGAGAAATGAAAATTAAAACCACACTGAGATTCCATGAAATAATGGCCTGGATCGAGAAAACTACCAACAACAAATGCTGGAGAGGATGT
The DNA here is from genome assembly GCF_034190915.1 of Cavia porcellus. NCBI lineage: Eukaryota > Metazoa > Chordata > Mammalia > Rodentia > Caviidae > Cavia > Cavia porcellus. Next base: position 135,548,116 of record NW_026947484.1, on the reverse strand, counting down.
GGGAAAAGGAACTCTTCTGCACTGTTGATGGGAATGTAGACTGGTGCAACCATTGTGGAGGTCAGTCTGGAGATTCCTCAAAAAGCTGGGATTGGAAGTCCCATTTGACCCAGCTATTCCATTTCTAGGCATATTCCCAGAAGAATTGAAAACATCATACCACAGTGATATATGTGCACCCATGTTTATACCAGCACAATTTGTAATAGCCAGAGCTTGGAAACAACCTAAGTGTCAATCAACTGATGAATGGATTAAAAAGTTGTGGTATTTTTATACAATGGAGTACTACTCAGCTATAAAGAATGATCACATAGAGATATTTATAAATAAAAGGATTCAACTTGAGACCATACTCATAAGTGAAATAAATCAAACTCACATGCTTGAATACTGTATAGTCTTGCTAGTGTAAGAAATGGTAAGAGTACATAAGAGTTTGTGGTAATCATGATTCCCCATTACATTTCTTTGAAGCCTTATAATGTCTTTGTTCATTAATTGGAATGGTTTTATTCTGTTTTGTTTGATTTTATCATGTATGATGGTATGAACAGCTATTTTGAAGAAAACAAGACATTATGACAGCCATTGTTGATTTAATATCATCTTGTTTTGAAGTCCTACCACGCTTTTCTTCTTCTGTTTCCATTGGTTCTATCATGTTGTATCTTATTGGATTTTAATATGTGTGGTAGTATAAACAAATTTTTATGGAAAATGAGAATTTAGTAGCCATTGTTCGTTTTCTGTTATTTGGTTCTGAATGTCCTGTAATACTTTCATTCTCCTAAATGTTTTTATAGTATTTTGTTATGTTTGATACTATTGTATGTGAAGGTATGCTCAACTATTTCAAAGAAAGAGACATTATGGTACCTACCGGGTTGTCTTGTGGTGAATTACTGTGTTGCTTACATTGCTCTGATCTGATCTGCTTTGTTCTGTCTTCTTTTGTCTTATTCTCTTTAAAATAAAAACTAAAAAAAAGAAAGAAACATGCCTTAATGGTTTAAGCAAGAATCACATATAGTTCAGAAAGAGCATAAAATACAATGAAAACACAAGGTACTTTAAAAATTTTAAACCAATTAGATGTTTTAACCAATGCTATGAACCAAAACACAAATCATTTTCATGTTTAGAGGATGAGAAAATTGTGCTGCTAAGGTCAAAACCTATGGCCTCACTGACCATGTTTGTTGTCATATCACAGCCTGAACTTAAACCCTCAGCAGCTGACAGAAAGCAATAGAAACCAGCTGACACCATCTGTCCTTTGGAGGACCAGTCAGTAGCCCTAGCTTCTTTCACAGAGGATAGCATGTTTTGTTTGTGTTTCCCTGTCTCTTTGTTTGCTTGTTTATTTGACAAATGAGGAAAGAAACAGAAACAGAATACTTAGTAAGGTCCAAGAAAACCTAAGTCCACAAATAAGCAAGCCATATATCTAATGTAGGAGGAAAAGGATAAAGAGGTGAAGGAGGAGAAGAAAGACATGTCCAATCACTCAAATACTTCCAAACATGCAAAATTTTGGCAGCAAGTAGCAACATTCCATGATATATCTTTAAAGGAGAGGCTTTACTCTTTATTTGACAACTGACTCTAAGAACAAACGCTAAAAAGAAATCAAAACAATTATTCCAAAATGATGAAATTTAGGGATTAAGTCTAATAGTTTTATGCTAGTAAAAATAAATCAATTTTGACTGATTTCACTGAAAGTGGCCCAGAGCCTTCCTGACTGGGGTCTGTACTTACCTGCTGGCACAGCCTAGAGCCACAAGTCATTGTGAGCCTTTTGCTTCAATCCCAGGTCATTGCTTTCCACTGGGCCACAGCATGTTAACAAGGACAACTGTTGCTCAGATCAAAATGAGAGGGAAAGTGCACTAAAATGAGAGGGAAAAGAACCAATAATAGCGAGAAAGGGACAGAGATAAAAACAGATCAGAAACATGTAATTTTAAGAAGAAAGTAGAAATAGGTCACATCAGAGGTTCGGCTGAACTGAATGAACTGAAGAAAGACCAAGGCCAGTAAAATGTTCACATCACCATTGGCTTCAACCAGGCTATTTATGTCCTTAAACTGTCCGAGAATTCACTTTAGTATTTTACTATAATTTACTAATTCCTGCATTCTTAGACATTCACTCTTAACTATTCAACAATTATTTATGGGTTATTCCGGGTTCTGGGCATAGTTCTAAAGAGTTACAAAGTTTACAGCAACCTGGAGTTAGACTCTAGTAGAGACCTGAGCCATAGGTGAGATTTCCATAACATAGGGTGAGGGGTAGAGGTGTAGCTCAGTGGTAGAACACTTGTATAGCATGTGAAAGGACCTGGGGTTCTATTCCCATCACACACACACACACACACACACACACACACACACACACACACAAAGCAAAAAATAGTATGAACTTTACATGAAAAAGGTTAAACTTAATCCTATGTATTTTTAAAAATAAACTTTATTAACTGGAAAATTGTGAACATACAGAGTTTCCCTTTATCTTACACCTGAATTCCCCCATTTTTAACATGTTACTTTAGTGTGTACTTTTTCCATTAATACAGCAGTATTGATTATTATTCACAAAAGTCCCTACTTTCTTCATAATTCTTTAGTTTTTACCTCATATCTTGTTTCTATTCCAGGTTTCCATCCAGATTATACCACGTAGCACTTACTTGTCATGTTTTCTTAGGTTCCTCTTATGGAGACAGGAAATAATAGTGTGAATTTTCAAAGCAATTTTATTTTATTTTCTTGCATTTTCTTACCAGTTCTCTGGTAGATGAAATTTTGAACTAAGCTCTTAATTTCATGATTAACTCTCAGAAAATGTATCATAGTTGTCTTAGTTACTTTTTACTCATTATTGAGGCAATATACCTGATGCCCAAAGTTAGGAAGGAAAGGTTTATTTCTTACAGTTCTTGGAGGTTCCAGTTCATACTCAGTTGGCTCCAAGGCAGCATGGTATGGCAGGGCAGCCATTCATGGCCGCTGCAAACAGCAAAAGCCAAAGCAAAAGAGTGAAACATACCTTTTTCCCGCTGTTACATGATATCCTGGTTCCACCTCTGGGTAGGGAAACACTCACACCACCAATCCAAGCACTATACAAGGAACCAATCGCTAATCATTAGCTATAATCGCTAATCATCTATGATTGCATGAGGCTTGGGGTGGGGCCACAGGAACACAAACCACAACAATATTCAAATACAAAATTCATATGTACTGTATAATGTAAGAATTGGCCAAAAGAATCAACAGTGGAATAACAAAAGAACTCAGTAAAATACTGAGCAAAGTACTTGAGGCCAAAGGAAAGCAGAACACCATGGAGGCCAATAGGATAAAATCTTTAAAAAAGGACAATCAAATGCTAGGGAGAGGCCCATGGAGAGGAGGAAGAGAAAAGGCTTTGACAACTAGGAGTTCACTTATAACCTTCAGAATAACATTTACATAGAGTGGTGAGAGCAGAAGAAGCCACAGTGAAGTGGGTGAAGAAGTGACCACATGGTCAGGTAGCAAAGGCCACTGTGTAAGTGGTAAATATAATGAGAAAAATAATTTGCTACATTAAATCAGTAGCATTTAAGAGAAAGACTTTGGGGCTGAGTTATATGGTAATGTTTTAATGGTAATCGGCTTCTAAAATGTTCCCGATGGACCCCTCCTGATACTCTAATGCTCAGACTCTTGTTTAATCTCCTTTGCATGTGGACTGGACCTTGTGATTCACTTTTGGCAAACAGAATATGGGAAAAGTGATAGGAGGTCATTCTGAAATAAGGTTACAAAAGACTGAACTCTCTCTCTCTCTCTCTCTCTCTCTCTCTCTCTCTCTCTTTCTCTCTCTCTCTCTCTCTTCCTCCCTCCCTGAATTTACTCTCTCATACACCATGGTATGAGCTGTCCTGAGAAGAGGCCCACATGGCAAGGAGCCAAGATGGCCTCTGGTCAACCACCAGCAAGTAACAAAGGTCCTCAGCCCAGCAGCCCATGAAGAATACAGTGCTGCTCAAAGCCATGAGAGCCATGTGATCATGGTTGAAAGTGGACACTTTGAGCCCAGATATGAACAGCAACCCCTGCCAATACACTGATTGCAGTTTGTGAGAGGCCTTCCAACAGAGGACTTGACTAGGCCGTATCTTGATACCTGACCTACAACAAATTAAGTATTTGTTACACAGTAATATCTAGCTGACATAGGGTGGTTATTTTTTATAATGAAGGTCTATACATATTTCTAAGCTCAAAAGTTATTGTGCTTGGTAATTTCCTTGGAACTAGTCAAAAAGTAGATTCTAAGCACTGTATCTTGAGATTTTATTTACTCACAAGAATACAGCACTCCTTGGCCAGTGCTCTTTGGGTAAAACTGAAAGTGTTGCATTCTGAAATAGATTACATGGCTCTGACACTGGGGAATGCAAAGTGGCACCAAGTGAAAGAGAATAGCAGGAGATAAATTCAGAGATATGTCTGGGACCAGAACCATAGGGAGGTCAGCCTTGAATTTCAACTTCATTCACTGAAGTAAGAGAAATAACAAGGAATGTAGGAAGAATGAGACACAGAAATTCTGAAGTAGAAAAAAAAAAGGAAAATTGCACTGTTCTCTGAAAGAAGGACTGCGAGACCATCTATAAAGACTGAGATGTTCAAGATTTCAAGAGAAAGGGGAAGTGTTAGAATAAATAAACTACTTGAGAAAGCTTTAGTGAATGAGCAATAGGTCTACAGTGATGGTAAAGGCATTGGGAGGCCCTGAAGATGACCAATGGTACAGTTTAAAGGAAGGTAAAGGAGAGCCCCCTCTTTACCCTCCTCTGTGCACCACGGGAAAAACTCACTACTAAAAAAGGTTGCAGGACAGGCTCTAGGGAAAAGACAAGTTCCTATTGTGGTAAGGAATTAGAGAGAGGACTTTAAGGAATTAGTTTAACAAAACAAACGTTCAACTGGATGTGGTGGGAAAGTCCCATGGAGGGACACCAAAGATGTCCTGGGAGAGTTGAATTCAATAGAAAGAAAGATCCGGACTCTATCATGCAGGAATTAGGGGCAATTTTCAATAGCAGGGCAGAGTAGGCTAAAGACTTCAGACGAGCTACAGATTATTGTCAGCTATAGGAGGACAGAGCAAATACCAGTTAAGGTCACAGAATTAACAGCCTCCAAATCTAAGTTAAATATTGAGCCACCAGCAGCTCTATTTTCAGCTTCTCTAAGAGTACAAGAGCTGGCAGCACAAAGGTGCTTCCAAGAATTGGTCTAGAATCACACTCAGGACTCAAGAAAATCATAGTATATATGCATACTCAAGAAGTTTTTAATTCCTACATTTCCCATTAAAAGTTTTCCATTCATTTTGCACAAAAATTTGCCTTGTATCTAAATTGGCACAGAGGAGATCTCTGCACTAAGTTAGGAAGCCTGGATCCTGGTCCTAACTACACCCCTGAGACCATATGTAACCTCAAGCCAACCTCTCTGGCACCGTTTGTAAATCAAGGGAGCTGACCCAGATGTTCCCTTGAGTCTCTCTGGCACCAACATTCCAACAGCCTGAAAATATAAAACACCAAACCAGCACTGTAAGATCATAGAATTTAGTTCTTGAGAATGCAGTTTTTAAAGAGGAAAGCATTTCAGTCCTTACCTATAACCTTCTGGAAACTCTCTACCCATTGATATAATTCCCTATGGGAAATGTTTTGAAATAACGGACATTACCATGAAGTGAAATTCTGGAAATCAATCTGCAGTAAAGACTGAAAATTTTGAATATTTTTTCCCCAAATGTATGAGAAATCTTTATTCAGTTGGACATGGCATATTCTGAAGCATCCTGTTTGCATTCCCAAAGCATGGCTTGGTAGGAAAAAAAGCAGAGACCAGACATCATGCCACTTACTCATAAAGTTGTTAAGGAAGATGCACTGACAACAACTATGAGTCACGTCTAGGTCATTTCGTGTCTAAGTTTTAAATTATCTCCAAGTGTTGCCACACACATCCACGTGTACCTCACCACCGATGCCATGAGATGACTTGTGAAAGATGCCAGTCACGTCCGTGAAGTAAAAGTGGGGCTTTCTCCTAACCTCCAGCGTCCCTGAAGAATACCCTCTCACACCCCTTCTTACCACTCTGATGGTAATTCCTGAAGTCATTTGGTCACATCTTAGGGTTTGTAAATGCAGGATTACCCAACAAAAATGTCAGTCCATGAAAGAAAGGAATGAAAAACAGACGTGGAAACTTCCTTTGATCCCAAATGCAAGAATTTTGAATACCCTGGCCAGGCACTTGGGGACTTTGAATATTGGTTTTTTGTTGTTGTTGTTGTTTTTACCATACTGTTACTAGTAAAAATAAGAATGTTCTTTAGAATGGTACACTGTACAGTTCAAATATTTTACTTTTTCAATCATTCAACAAAGATATGTTGGACACTGTGCAAGGTGCTGAGAGGGAATTCAGTATCTAAAGTATAAATGAACTATAATGCAATGAAATAGATTCTATAATAGTGGGATGTTAAAAGAAGGATGTAATTAATTCTGCCTGAGGTAGGAAAGTTGAGAAAGGCAAATGCTAAGTGGTGTGTAAGAGTTTGGAGATAAATAAGAGTTATCCAGATGTTGAAAGAAATTTATAAGTCATTTCAGCCCAAAGGAATCAGGGTGGGGAGTTGTAGGATGGGTTCCTGGTGGCAGGCACCAGGGTACTTGGAGTAGGACAGTGGCAGCAGGGATCCCCGAGGAGGATGTATTAAAAAACACTTTCTGAAGCACATTCTAATGATTTTGGTTGATAAAAAGTGAAAAAAGTTCACAGTTTCTATAGTAGATGATTCAAAGGGCCTTCGTGATTTTTCAAAGTACAAGCAGATGAGAAAGGTGATGAGTTGAGTTAGGAATGCAGAATTTAGATGGTCTGTGAACTGGTCCTGAAGTCCAAGAAGTAGCTGTAAATATGTGTCACAAGCTCTTGAAAGTTTGCTGGCTAATTTTTACTATTGACCATTCACAGAGGCAAGTTGCTCAAAACCCAGTGTTTTAAAAATGTGCTGAAAACTTTATTTCCAGAGAAAAAGGTAAATCCTTAAAACAAATGCAAACTGTCCTCAAAGTTTTCTGTTTCATTTCTCCTGAAACCAAAAGCAAAAGCAGAAGTTAAAAATCTTCCTCTGCTCTTCATTCTGAAGATGTCACACTGTATTTCTCAGCACTTCAGAATCCCAGTAGAATGATCTCCAAAAGTAGTGTTAGTTGTCTGAGCACTAGTTAACTGACTTACTGCAGTGCATAAAAGCAATGAATATTTTAACAGAAAATCCTAGCACTAGGTGTGGCAGACTGCGGCCCTTCCTGGGGGAGAACCACCAGCACCAGCGGCTCCTTTGATCCATACCATGTTGGAACTTAGGACACTGGGAAACCAAGGAGAAGTTCGCCTCCCTGCTAAGCAATAGTGAACCTACTGGTGCACTGCCTAGAGTCAAACATCCCACTTCCCCTACTCTGCTTCTCCTGTCTCTCCCCCAACCCCACCCCCACCCCCGTTGGCAAATGGGAACCAGAAATCTGAGCATCTCTTGGGAGGCTGACCATAGCAAATAAGGGGGACTTCTACCATCTCTTTAAAGGCAAATATTTTTATTACTGTTTTTGCTCTATTCTGATTAATGGTACTGCTCTATTCAATATTCTGTTTTGATAAGTTCTATAATGTTCTGTATTTCATTTTATTTTGATATACATGATTGAAAGAACAACTACTGTAAAGATAACGAAATATACTATGATACCTATTACTGTTACCCTGGTAACCTGCTGTGAAGTTCTGTATAAATTTCACTGTACAATCTTAGGTGGCTTTATTCTGTCTTATTCTGTTGTATTTTACTACTTTCAAAATAAATTTAAAAAAAAAAAAAAAAAAGAAAATCCTAGCACTCTGCCCAATGACTTCTTTCACACACTGCCACTGAGAACTCCTGGGCAAGGCAGGCTTTGTTGTAGGCCTTGAATATGTAGCATGATGCCAGCTTGACACGATATAATATCTGAAAAGTGCACTGAATAAAAAGTTAAAAGACCTGGATATAGAGTTTTAATTCCTTCTCTACCGCTAATTGGTCATGTGACTCTGAGTACATCGCTTCTGTCTTCTGAATCACAGTCTTATCTATAAAATAAAATCAATCTATAGTATCTCTTTCTCTCTCTCTGTCTTTCTCTTTCTCTCTCTCTCTCCCCATTTGTGTCCCTCCTTCTTTCTCTCCCCCCACACTGTGTGTGTGTGTGTGTGTGTGTGTGTGTGTGTGTGTGTGTGGTGTTTTCTTCTTTGACTCTTCCCATGGCCTCAAGAGCTTCCCAAGTCTCATTAACTCATGGACTCAGATTGGAGCCAAATGATCAGCTTTCTGAAATAAACAGTGAAACAAGGCATTTCTATAATTGCTTGTTTCTTCAGGGACTAGACAATTTATTATCTAAATATCTAAAAATGTATACTTTCTCATCTTCATTACTTTTCTCTCATTGTTCAGACAAAATACCCAATGCTCAAAGTTAAGGGAAGAAAAATTTATTTAGCTCACAGTTTGTAGACGTTTCAGTCCATGATTAGGTGCTCGAAGGCAGGGTGGCACACAGCAGAGAGGCAACAGTTTATGGTGGTGGAAGATAGCAAAAGCAAAGAGAGACACAGAGACGGAAACAGAGAGAGAGAGAGACAGACAAAGAGAGAGAGAGAGACAGAAAGAGAGAGAAGTCTCTTTCTTTCCCTTATGTTGTATTCAGGTTTACTCACCCCAGGGCAGGCATACTGCTCACACATTTAATCCAGCATTAGACTGGAATTATCATGAATCAATCACAAACTCCAGAAGCCTGCCCCAGTGACGGCATAAGGCATTAGGGGGACACCTAGACACAAACCATTACACTTCTACTATGTGTTTACATAGTATTGGTGCCTGGAAATAGGGTCTTACCATAACAAAAACCTAAAATACATAAGTGGAATTGAAATCAGTCACCAGATAGGAAAAAGCAGAATGGTGAACTTTAAGGAGAATATTAAAGAAAGACTGAGTTGCCTAAATTCACTGCTGCTCATGAGCACTTAAGAGAAAGTGAAGAAAGTCATATTGGTAATTTGAAGAGAGATCACTGTTATGCAGAAAATTTAGCAATACTGCCTCCTCTAGCCATGTAAAAGAAAATGCACCTACTGTGCTTGGTAATTTAACTAATAAGATTTCCACTCAAAGTCTTGAAGGTGCCACCTGACTTCTTATTACTGCTTATATTTAAATGTGAGAGGAGACAGACATGCTAAAGAAAGCATTGTTAAGCCAAAAGACAGTGCTTGTCTGGTTTTAAAGTTTCGGAAACTGTCCAGATGGCAAGCAACATTAAAATTAATAAATTGCTCCTATCAAAGATCAAATTCAAGCACCTTCAGGAAACAATGTTCTAAAGGTGAACTCACAGATGTACCCATAACATCCTTCTGTAAGAGCTCAGAAAATTTAAAAAGTGGCTCTTCACAGTATATTCAGTCAGGTAAAGGGCTTTCTACAGCATTTAAAGGTTTTCCTCACAGTGTGGATAAGTAAAATAATCAAAGTTCTAGAAAGCTTAAAGGCATTACCCCTCAACCAAGGATCTCAGCAGAAGTCTACTAGGGAGAATTCATCTCAAAGAGATTTGTACAAGTGAGTTTTTCTGATGAAGCAATTCTTCACAAGATTCATGGAAGGACCACAAAGATGTTAGAGAATGATTATTACCAGAGTACTGCAAACATGGACTCACAGTGGCAAAAATAGTATACGTGAGGAAAGGGCTTTGGATTCTCAAACTTTCACAAGCATAAACAGATTTAGGAAATCACTCAGCAGCAGGCACATGATACCATTCATTAAAATAACAAAAAGACTTGAATAGTGGAGCAAAAGTCTAGAAAACAAATCCCAAATCTATAAAGTTATTTCCAGGTAACAATAGGACTGAGGCCTTACAAGGAACTTACAATACTTGTCTGGATGGATTTCATAATTACTATGAGCCATTTATGTGTGTCTTTGTTTCCCTCTTTAAACTGTTATTTTCTGTGAGTGAGTGTGTGTGTATGTGTGTCTCTGTGTGTGTGGCTTTTGGCTTTTGATTTTTTGAAACAAGGACTCACTATGTAGTCCAGGCTGGCCTTGAACTCACTCTGTAGCACTTTCTGGCCTTGAACTTATGAAAATCCTCCTACATCAATCTTCCAAGTGCTAGAATTACAGGTGTGCATCACATGCCATCTGGACTGATCTGCAATGGAATGAAAATGTGTAAGCACAGGAATTTCAAGTATATTTTGCATAGGTGGGAAATATTCATTATTGAGAGTTAGAGGACTGATGATAGTAACCACATTTCAAGATGTTCCAGAATGGCACTCACATCATTATCATATCCCCTATCATACTGTATCAAGATTTCTCCATGTGACCAGTTGTGTCTGACAGACGTGATAGTGCATCACTCTGACATTAAGTTACATTATAGCTGCTATCTTGGGTACTCTTTCTTTCTCAGATCATTCACTCAAGAAAAATTTAGCTGCTAAGCCATGTATAATTTTGCAGATAGACCTACAGATGATAAAGAATGTAAGCCTTCTGCCAACAACCATGTGCATGATGTTGAAAAAAAACATTCTCCAGCCTCAATGAACTTATGAATTACTGCAACCTTGGTCAACAGTTCACTGAAATTCCTGAATTTGACCAAATAAATCATTCCTGGATCTCTGACCATAAGAAGCTGTCAGATTGTTTGTTTTTTGAGCCTGCTAAATTTGGAGTTAATTTGTTACATAGCTATAGATAACATATTAATAACTAAGGTATATTTAAAGATCTGCTGTATGTCTATCTTATAGCAAAACAAATAGAATAAAACTTTAAATACAATTTACAACATAAAAGTATAACATTCTCAAAACAAAGTGGAAGATATATGTGAAAGAGTTCCACAAGAAAAGTGATAATATATAATAGTAAAAATAAAGTAACAAAGTTCCAAACAACTGAAGAGATATATGATGTTCATAGTGTGAAAGAGTCAATATTTTGGCAATTTTTCTCATGTTGATCTTATATTTAACATGATCTCAAACAAATCATCAAATATTTTATAGAGATTTGTAAGTTGATTCTAAAATCTCTATGGAAATATTACTAATGTAATTTTGAAAAAGAACTAACTTGGAGAACTTTTCTACCTAATTTTTAGGCATCTTATAAAGCTACTATGATCAAGACACTTTGACATTAATATGAAGATGAACAAATAGTTCAAGTAGGATAAAAAGTCTAAAAATACATCACATACTATTTAATCTACTAATGCTTTACCAAAATATAAAAGCTAATCAGTAAAGAAGAAAGTATGATTAGCAAATGATACTGAAAGAACATCTTACCACATCTATAAAAGAAAAAAATCTCAATTCTATAACAAAATAATTATAGATGGATTCTGTACATCAGTGTAAAAGATAAAACCATAAAGCTTGTGGGAAATAATTTAGAAGAAATTTTTGCAGTCATTGGGTATATCATGGTGCTGTAAGCCTCGGAAAGCAGCAAACACTAAGACACAAAAAATAATTAATTTTAGCAAAATTTGTAACTTCTACTCATCAAAAGACACTATAAAAAATAAAACTTGGAACAGAAATAAAATATTCACAACATCTGACAAAGAATATATGTTAAGAATATATTTTTCATCATGCTAAAAATATATTTTTCAATGAACTTACAACTCAATAATAAAAAGATAAGCAATCTATTTTTTAGGACAAAAGAACTTGAACATGTACCTGATAGTAAATAAATAACCAGTAAGCACATGAAAGGATGCTTAAGAATATTAGTCATCAGAATAAAAAGTTAAAACCACAACAAGATACTACTCTACCCACCAGAATGGCTAAAATTAAAAAAGAGTGACATTATTGGCAGTGGTGAGGATGTGTAACAAGTGGAAATTCAAACATTTTGGTGGAAATATCAAATTGTATGTCCATTTTAAAAGTAAGTCTGATAGTCTATTATAAGTGATATGGCTACCTTATGACTCAGTTATTCTATTTCTGGACATTTTCCCCAAGAGAAGTAAACATTATGGCCACACAAGTTTCATACAAGAATTTCAAAGAAGTTTATCTCATAAGAGCCAAAGCTAGAAACAAGCCACATTGTCAAACAAGGAAATAAACATGTGTGGTATATTCATATAAATAAGTATGATTCAGTAATAAACTTTGTATGATTGTGGTATATTCATATAAATAAGTATGATTTGGTAATAAAACTTAATTAGCTTTGATTTTGTAACTAACAACTACTTCCAAGATAACAATACGTAATTTATCAACTAATGATTTCTTACTTCTTTTGAAATTCTGTATTATTTCTATCCTCTTTCCGCTTTTCTTTTATTCTCTAAAAAAAAAAAAAAGGCAGAACTCCTGTTACACACAATTGTATAGATGAACTTCAGAATGTATGCTGAATTAAAGGAGTCTGACACCACAAGAAAATTCATACTGTGTAATTTCATTCATATGACATTTTTAAGAGGTAAAACTAATCTGTGGGAAAGCAATTCAAAAAGTGGTTTCCATTGAGTGGGCTGGAAAAAAGAAAGAAGAATCTTTTAGGGGTGATACAATATTTTATACTTCAACTTATATGGGTATATAACATGGTCAAAATCCATTACACATACATTTCACATCTATGCATTTTACCATTTAGAAATTAAACCTCAACTTGTAGAACCATTAACAACAGCAAATATCTAGTTATTATTCTAATGAAAAATATGAAACACTTTTACAGAGAAAAACATCAGTCATCAGTGAAATAAATTGAAGAAGACTTAAACTGAAGAATATTCAATGCTCATGTTTTGGAAAAGCAAATATAAAGCTATCAGTTCCTTTCTGACATGAATTCAACAGTATCAATTAAAATTTTAGTATAATTTGGTACAATTTAATAAAGTAATTGTAAAATATGTATGGAAACATAAAAGCCAAGAGTAGAAAATACACTTGACAAAACAAAAGAAACTTTTTCCAAATGTCAAACATTTTAAAAAGTGATAAAAACAGAGAAGTATTTGTGCAAGAATAAACAGAGCAACAGAATACAGCAGCACAAATCAAAATTGTGATACAGTGATAATTGTTGAAAGCTGTTTGTCTTAGTCACTTTTTGCTCATCGCTGAGACAAAATACCTGAAGCCCAAAGTTGGGAAAGGAAAGGTTTATTTCTTACAGTTTTTGGAGGTTTCAGTCCACACTCAGTTGGCTCCAAGACAGGCAGGCATGGCTGGGCCACAGTTCATGGCAGCCGACAACAACAAACTCAAACCAGTAAAGAGAAAGACACACCTTCTTCCTGCCATTACATCACATCCTGGCTCCACCCCTATATGGGTGGAGCACTGACACCATCAATCCAAGCACTATACAATGAACCATCACAAATGAACAATGCAAACTCATGAGTCCTGGGGGACACAAACACAAACCATGACACTGTTGTTACAGAGCAGTGAAAAAAGTGTATTTTTAATAACTTATACAGAGTTGATCAGATATGCATATAGCATACAAGAAAATCAATTCCAAGAAACATAAAACTTTAAATTTAAAAGGCAAGAGGATTCTAGACATTAATATAAGGATATTTACATGAGTATGAGGAAAGATATATTTTTAAACTGGATGTAAAAATGCATCAATCACAACAAAAACATGGATAACAACAACACAGTATTTTGTTTCTCATTAATGAAACAGAGTGCTTTAAAATCTACAACTTCTGTTCACCAATAGACACAATAGAATGCAAAGGAAAGGAAGGACTATGTGGCAATGTATGTAAGTTACAAAAGGTTTACGTTCAGACTATACTAATAATACCTAAAATTGGTAAGAAGAAGCCCAGTACAAAATCTAAACAGGCATTTTATAAGGTTTGAACATATACCCCACACGGACTCACCTGTGGGAACCTAAAACTCAACGTAATAAATCAAAATGAGGAGGAGAATTAAGCCATCGGGGCTCAGCCCTCATGCCTGGGATTAAGTATCCTCGTAAAATGTTTCAAGGGAACTAACAAGATCCTTTTGCCTTTCTATCTTTTCTTCTAGAAGAGAGAAGACATAGCATCTGTCCCCTCCAGAGGACACAGCAATAGACACAGAAAAGGAGCCCTTACTGGATGACAAATCTGGTCTTGGACTCACCAAACTTCCACAATTGTAAATATTATATTGTCTATTATTATATTATAATATTATAATGTCTATTATTTACAAACTACCACAATCTAAGATGTTTTTGTTAAAGTAGCACCATCAGATTAAGACACAAAGGATAATTTGCCAATAGTCAATAAGGAGAAAAAGTTGTTCAGCCTCATTAGTGATCAAGGAAATACAAAATAAAATCACAAGACAGCTAACCCCACACTCCCACCAGCGTGACTAAAATTTAAAATGAATTAGCACTGGTGAACATTTGGAGCAATGAAATTTTTTGTATATTGTGATGATTGCATGAAATGGTATAATCACTTTAGAAAATAGCTTGACATTAAATATCAAAAGTGGAAACACTTGTATCCTACAACCTAGGGATGTGCACAATAGAAATGGGTGCATGTAAACCAAGAGACATAATGGAGAATGTTTACAGTGACTGTATTTGTAGTATCTAAAAGTGAAAATAATCAAATATCCATCAACAATAAAATACATAAGTAAATTATAGTTTACACATACTGGATACTATACAGCAACAAAAATGCATAAACTATGCTTAACATGAATCATTAAAAAACAAGCATAAAAGAAAATTAGTATATGATTCTAGTTAAAGTTCAAAACCAGGCAAAACTAAGTGGTAGCATTTTACTTCAACTGTAGTCAAATAATGGTTGGCTTTGAGGAACTTTCTATTTTGGAGATAGAGAAGTGAGCCTGAGCATGTTTTCTAGGGCTCCATTCTCTCTCCTCCCCTAAATGGAAGTTTCTAAGATGTTTTCTCTTTATAATTTACTGAACACATTTTTGTGATAATTTCTTGCCGTGTGCATAACACTTCTTAATAAAAATTAAAAACTGTAAATTGATAAATGGGAGCCTGGCATGACATAACACTCAGAACAAAGTTCCCACTGTTGCCCTCTTGGTACCCTTCTCATATTGAGCACATGGAACAGACATTATTTTCTCAATGGGCCTTCCAAGAAAATATGCAGGCTGTCACCAGCAAATGCTGACCTACTTCTATCTTTCCTTTGGGGGCCAAGGTCATAGGGAAGGGAAAGGGACCCCAAAGCAGAGTCCTTCATTGTATCATCAGACCCAGATACAGAAGGAATCCTGTGCCACCTTCTTAAGAGTTGGACACTATGTATGTGTCATTGAAGTGGTTTGGGCTGTAAAACATACTAAAGAAACTTTAAAAACACAGCACACCTCACCTACAAAGAGTAATTGTACTACCTCACAGGAGTCAGTAAAGAAACCAAGGAATTGGTTTTATGAATGAATCCAGCCCAGTATAGTTTTCTGATACCATTAGCATCTTCTGTCTCTCTTCAGTGTTCTCCAAGAAAGCTCAGTCACCTAAAATGACTCCCTGACACCAGAATTCTCTTGGAAAGTGGGGGTTTTCAAGCCGTCTGTTTCTTTGTTGAACTAAGTTCCTGACTTTTGGTTTAGAAAGAATGGTTCCCTCTAACATGGTTCTCATCTAACTCAAAGATGTGTATTTCTAGAGGACCTGCCCCTCTGTACTTGCCTCAGCCACATCGTCCTCTGTGCTGAGGATTTCCACAAAGGCCCACCCTCCCTCCTTCACCTTTCCTGGGGCCCACAAGGATAGTACGCTGTGCTCCAAGAGGTTGCATGTGTGTGCACATGGACTCACGTCTTGACCGCGAATACATAATTTGCCAAGAGTGTCTATAAAACCAGAGAAATGTGTGAACTACTAATGGAAACAAAAATGGTGCATTGCTTCCATACTGTGTTGCCCTATACGCGAAGGGTATGAAGGAGCAGTTCTTATGCTCCTGTGCGTCTCCCTTGACCTTTACTACATCATTGGCCTGTCCTTCCACACTAACAGGCAAATAGTAATTACTGGTTCAGTCTTAAATCAGTGCCAATGAGTGGATTCCACAGGATGTCTGCAGCTACCAACTTCATTCCTTCTTTTCCTCTCTCACAGAATGTTGTGTTTTTTCCTCATCATTTACAACACTCTTCGTGCACACAGCCCATGACGCTCATCTCTGTCTCTTAAGCACATACAGACACCCACCCAACATGTACCTCCCAGACCTCAGCAGGCCTGGTGCATCTCTAACAAACAGCTTCTCCTCCACTTTGCCTTCGTCCCTCCTCCCCACCTGGACTCTATGCAGCTCTTGACCAGGCACTAGCAATTCCTTCGGTGCCCTTTCCCTGTCCACATTTCACTGCAGCTCCAAAACAGAGCAATTTCACCACGTCTCTGATTTGTTATTATCAATTTTGTACTTTTTTCTTTAAAAATGCTCCCCAAACTCTATTAGCATCAGGTTCTTAACACTATCTTTCCCCGATTTAACACTTAAACAAACTGAAGAGGTTGTGCACACTAAAAAAATTCACATCATGTAACGTGATCAGCTGCTACTAAGCTTTGCCTTTTTTCAAAGCTCATAAACTATATACTGGTCTTTCTTACTTTGTTTACTGCTAGCAAGAAGCGACACAATCCTCACTGCTTTCTGCAAGGACTACTTCTGTGTAAAGGAGCTCTAAAGATGCTCAGGCACATGACCCATCACCTCTGCCTCTTGTCACAGAAACTGACCTGAGCTTCTCTCTGCCCAGCCGCTTAGCACATAGCAGTCAGGCCATGCCTTGGCCCACAGAGATCCTGGGGAGGCTGATCTCATCACCTCTCTGAAAGGTACCACCAAATTTAGCAGAAACGTAGTGACAGGAGGAGAGAGTGAAATGGGATGCTCTAACCACTAAACAAAATGGGGTTTCTATGCATGGAAAGAAACTTAGAAAGCCATTATTCATAGATGGCTCCATTTTCTTAAAGTCAAAGACCCATCTGCCTGCCTGGTCTGCCCAAACCCCTTGCCCACCTGCTATGCATAGTTAATGCTCTCTGACAAGCTGGATACCAATGGAACAATAATCCTCAGCAGCCTGGTGCCATCACCATGGCTGTCCCAAACCCTCAAAAATTAACTCTTTTGGAAGAATTCTGCCTTTGGGACAGCTAAAAGAGGTCTCCATGTGCCCGTGCCTTCTAACCTACGGCACTGTTGATTTATGTCACCTATTTGATGGATGATTCATCATGACTGGTGAAGTTGAAGATGGACATTCTATGTGAGCCACCAACCTCATTTCCAAATGTACCCCTCAGTGGTACTCTTGAGAGTGCACAAATGAATTTAACGCAGCATTATCTGTAATAGTGAAAAGGAACTAAGAATTGAAGAGGAGGAAAGAAATCTAGAATAACCTAGATATCTACCACTATAGGTGCAGATAACTGAATTATAACAGTCATACAATGAGCAATTGTTGCAATGAAGATATAATTCATTATCAAGGATAAATCTTACAAAGTATAGTTTAATGAAAAGAAAATCAAGTTATAAAAGGTATACATAACAGGGTTCCATTTATATACATTTAAGTACAAATGACAGTGCATATTGTTTATGAAGATATAATAAAAATTATGGTAACAATGCTTTAACAGTAAAAAGATTTTAATGCATTTTTGCATCAATGGTTTAAATATGAATTTAAAAACAGACATTGTCAGGCTGAACTAAAAAACAAAATACAACTCTTTGTTTCTGCATAAATATCAACAAGCTGAAGCTGAAATTTATATAAAATGTAAAGGAATTAGAGTGGCCAAAACAATTCTGTAAAATAAGAACAAAGTTGGAAGACTCACACTGCCCATTTTCAAAACTCATTCCAAAGCTACAAGACAAAACACAGATCAATGCAACAGAAGAGTCCATAAATAGACTCACAGAAACATAATCAGTGCCTTCTTGATAAAGTTGCAAGGTTAACTCAATGTAGCAAGAATTACCTTTGGGTTTTTTTGTTGTTGTTGTTTTGTTTTGTTGTTTGTTTGTTTGTTTGGTACTAGGGATGGAACAGGCGCTTATACCACTGAACTAAATCCCAGACCCTCTGCAAGAACCATCTTTGATAAGGAATGTTGAAATAATTAGATATTCATATGCAAAAAAATTAATATAGACAAATAACTCATATATAAAATTAATTCAAAGTAAATCACAGATCTAAATGCAAACCCTAAAACTACAAAACTTCCAGAAGAAAACTAGAAAAAAATTTTGCAAGATCTTGGGTTTAACAAAGCATGATATCCAAAAGTATGGTGCATAAAATAAAAAACATGAATTTATCTATAAAGTTTGGCATTTTTTGAGACAGAGTCTGCTATGTCATTCACTGGCTTTGAACTCACTATGTAGCCAAGACTGGCATCGTAATTGGGGTTATCCTCCTGCCTCAGCCACCCAAGTTCCTGAATTACAGGGATGAACCACCATGCCCAGTTTAAAATTTTAAAACATCTGCTCCTCAAAGGATATTCTCAAGAGAATGAAAAGATGAGTAAGAGACTTGGAAAATATTTCAAATCATATTTATAAAGATCTTGCATATAGGCCATATACAAAATTCTTTAAGTAGTAAAAAAAAAACCTCAACCCAATTTTTAAAATTTGGCCAAAAACTTGAATGCTCACCACACCAATGAGCACACTGACCTCTTATTCTTACTGCATCCCCTGATGAGTGGAAAAGATGATAACTGTACAACTGTGAGACTTGTAGACCTACCCATAGCAAGAGAGTAAGGTTAACATCCTAAGTGATGCTGAGATCTTATTCCTCCTGACATGCTATATTCTTTCCCCAAATCTACACCTCAATTTAATTAGAAAACTGAAATTGAAAAATATTATAGAAAATGCATGACCAATAGCTGAGCAGTACAGTACTGAGTTCAAAGCCTGTCACCAAAAATAAAAACAAAAACTCCCCAAAATAAAAATAAGATAAAATACATGACCAGTATTGGAGGAGATATGACCACTAAATGGCAAGTGACACTTTAATAAAAAAGCTGGACAAATGCTAACAAAGTGTCATTCAGTTATTTGTACTATACCAAAGTTAATTTCTTAATTTTCATAATTATTTAATGGCCATATAAGTTGTTAATGTCAGGGAAAGGTGGGTGAAAGGCAAATGGGGACCCTTGCATATATTTTAAATTATTTCAAAATAAAATATCTTTTTAAAACTTGGCTCCATTTATCAAGTATTATACCAGTTTAATGATGAGGAAACTGAGACATAAAGTGACTAAGTACTATTCCATAAATAAAATAAGTAAGATATCGGGGGGT
The DNA here is from genome assembly GCF_034190915.1 of Cavia porcellus. Taxonomy (NCBI): domain Eukaryota; kingdom Metazoa; phylum Chordata; class Mammalia; order Rodentia; family Caviidae; genus Cavia; species Cavia porcellus. The sequence continues at coordinate 135,528,506 of NW_026947484.1, read as the reverse complement.
ATTTCCATTCATTATTTCTAACTAAAGCTTGAATTCTTTTTTTCTAATAGTATACATGCTTGCAGTACACGTTTACCTTCCTCATGTGGAGTTGGTACATATACATAATACATTTTAATTCCTTTTTTCATTCCCCTTCTACTCTTGATCCCTTTCACCTTTGAGAAAGACCTATCTCCCTACTTCCTATTATGTATCTTTTATTTTGATCTTTATTTTCACTCTGAATTCTCATCTGATAGAAACCATGTGATATTTAACCAGTGTGTCTAATTTATTTCACTTAACATTATGTTCTCAAGGTGCATTCATTTGCCCACAAGTGATTGAAGTTTGTTATCCCTCTGTTGTTTTAATTTCTTTAGTAGTCAGTCATGTTAAACATTTCTTCATGTATTTACTAGCCATTTGTATTTACATGAAACGTGTATTCACTTTATTTGCTCACTTTTATTGGGTCTTTTATTTTATGGTGGATCTCATTTTTTATTCTTTATTATACATTCTAGATATTAATCCTCTGTCTGAAGAATAGCTAGCAAAAATTTTCCCCATTCTATAAGTTGTCTTTTCATTCTACTGATTGTCTGTTTGCTCTGCAGAAATTTGATACGGTCACATTTATTGATTCTTGGTAATATTTATTGTATAATTGCAGTTCTGTTTCATACACCTATGACTTCAGGGGTTTTACACATTTTATCTTGTAGCGGGTTAAGTGTTTCTGTTTTAGCATTTAGTTCTTTGATCCATTTTTATTTTTGTTTAGTACATGGAAAGAGATACAGATTTGGATTCAATATTCTGCATATGGATAACAGAATTTATTTATTGAATGGCTATATTTCCCCTAGCCTCATAGTCAAATATTTAATAGTTGAATGTGTTTGGGGTTGTTTCTATGTCCTCCATTCTGTTCCTCATAGTCAAATATTTAATAGTTGAATGTGTTTGGGGTTGTTTCTATGTCCTCCATTCTGTTCCAGTGATCATCATGCCTGTTGGAGGCTAATACCAAGCTGTTTCTCTCGCTGTTATTTTGTACTATAACATGAAGTCCAGGATTGCAATGTCTCCTGCTATATGCTCTTGTTACTCAAGACTGCTTTTGCCATTCTAGGGCTCTTCTGGTTCTATATAAATTTTAGGATTACTTTTTCATTCCTTTGAAGAAGCATGTTAGTATTTAATTGGAAGTGTGTTAAATCTATAAAACGATTTTGGAAATATAGCCATTTTGGTACACGGGGTCTACCAATTCAGGTACAGGTGATACTTTTCCATCTTCTGATGTCCCTTTGATTCCTTTTTCAGAGCACTGTATTTTTCATTGTAGAGGTCTTTCACTTCTTTAGCCTAAGTATTTATTTTTTCTTGGTGTCTTCATGAGTGGTATTTGTTTCCTAATTTCTTACTCAGTGGGTTTGTTATTAGTGTAGAGGAATGCTATTGGTTTTTTCGTGTTGAGTTTTGTATCCTACTGTATCTGTAAATTTGATTATTCATTCTAGGAGTCTTTTGTTGAGTTTCTGAGATCTTTTATGAGGAGAAACATGTCACCTACAAATAATTATAATTTGGCTTCTTCTTTTCCTATACATATCCCTTGTAATTCTTTTTTCTTGCCTAATTGTTCTTGCTAATGTTTTAAGGACTATGCTGAACAGGAATGCTGATAGTGCTCATAGCAGACTGTTTTGTTCCTAATTTTAGAGAGAAAGGTTTCAATTTTTCCCCATTTGATAGGATTCTGGCAGTAGGTTTGTCATAAATAGCTTTTATCAGTTAAGATAAGGTTCTTCTATACCTATTTTCTGCAGTGTTTTCAATCATGAAAGGATAATGAATTTTGTCAAAGATTTTCTATGCATCTATTGGGATGATCATATGAGTTTTGCTCTTGCTTCTGTTTATGTGATATGTTACATTTATTTATTTGAGTATGTTAAACTATGGTCATGATAAATGATCTTCTCAGTGATGTGTTACATTCAGTTTGCCAGTTTCTTGTTGAAGATTTTTACGTCTATATTCATTAAAGAAATTGTTCTATAGTTCTTTTTTTTAGTTGAGTCCTTGTATGATGTTGGAGTCATGTTAATTCTGTATTCCAGGAATGATTTGGGAGTGCTTCTCTACTTTTAATTTCATTAAAGAGCGTGAGGAGCATTGGTATTAGATCTTCTCTGAAATTTTTGTAGAAATTCAGCAGTCCATCCATCCAGACTTGGGCTTTTCTTAGTTGGTAAGTTTTTATTACTGTTTCAATTTCATTGTCTATTATTGGATTATTCAGAGTTTTTAAATCTGGGCTCTGTTTTGATAACTCATATGTATTTAGGAATCTATCCATATCTTCTGAATTCTCCAGTTAATTGGCATACAGTTTTGCAAAGTAGTTAATAATCTTTTTAATCTTGGCAGTGTCTGTTGTGATTTCATCTTTTTCATTTCTAATTGCATTGATGTAGGCCTTTTCCCTCCTTTTTCATTATATTGGCTGTTTTGTCTATTTTGTTTATTCTTTCAAAGAACTAACTTTGATTCATTAATTCTTTGTAATTTTTGTCTCAATTTCATTGATTTCCACTCTGATCTGTATAATTTCCTTCCTTGGACTAGCTCTGGGTCTGGATTGTTTTTGTTTTTCTAGGATTATAGGGTTCATCGCTAGGTTATTTATTTGGGCTTATTCGTTTTCAAAAAGGAAGAAATTTTAGCGGAATAGGAAAAGTGACACAAACTTGATGATCAGATCAGCTCAAATTTTATTCGTGGCATATAACTTCATTTGTCTTCCACTGTTCTGCTGCATCGTGTGCTAATGGGTCATCAGGATTAGGAGCACTTACCAAAGCCTGGATCAATAGCAGAACTGTGAGGATCTGCAGTGCTGGCAACCATTTATCTTTCAAAATATCTGAACATATTCTTCCCAACTTGCTTTCATTAGGATGACAAATTCTGTTCATGAAACGTACTTTAGGTGCAGCCATTGGGTATTCTTCTGCCAAAATAGTTACAAGGTTAAAGTCTCTCCTTCAAGGGGGGAATTCTGGGGACCAGTAATGACTACATGAAAGTAACAGATGTTGATCTCATCTAGTTCTGCTTTAATCTCAGGAACCCGCTCTGCCAGCAAATGCTGAGTTTCCTTGATGATCCTGCGGGGCAGCCCACCCATCTTGTCAGGGTCCAGTTCAGCCTCCAGTCGCATCTCTGCAATACGTGGTTTATTTTAGACACAGATCCATGTGCTGCTAAGAAAACTGCATATTCTTTTATGGAATAGAACATTCCATAGATATCTGTTAAATCCATGTCTTCAAAAGTTTTGTTAACTTTGATATTTTTCATGACTTCTTCTCTAATTGATAGATATATCTGTTTAGCAGTGTAATAAAGTCCCCCACTATAATTATGTTCATGTTTATCTGTTTTTATGTCTCATATTATGTATAAAGTTGAGTGTACCATTGTTTAGTGCACATACTATATGCTAATAATTGCTATTTCTTCATGTTAGATTGTTCCCTTGCTAATAATGTAGGCATCTTCTTTGCATCTTCAATCAATTTTTTGATCAGTTCTGACTTAAATTTGACTCTGTCCAAATACAGGAGAGCTACACTTTTTTTTCAGGTTTCCATTGTATGAAATATTGTTTTTCATACTTTGATTTTTACTGTATGAGTTTCTTCTTGATGTAAATCTGTTTCTTTTGTACAAAATACCACTGGATTTTGTTTCCTGATCTATTTTTCCAGTCTCTGTCCCTTGATTGCAGAGTTGAAATTGTTCACATTGAGAGTTTACATATAAATATAGACTTATTCCTGTTATTGCTTTATTTTTCTGTTGCTGATTCCCTAGCTTTTGGTCTCCTTAACTGCTCATCCTACCTGGTGTAATTCATTCTACTGGGCCTTTTGTCATTGTTAGTTTTATTGTCTCTAGGGTAGCCTTCATAATTTTTTGGAATGCTAGTTTGGTATGGGGGTCATGAATTTTTAGGTGCTCTTTATCATGAAAATATCTCATTTCTCCATCAATTTTGAAAGATAGTTTTTGCAGGATATATCAGCTTGGGTTGGAAATTGTTTTATTTTATAGCTTGAAATATTTTACTCCAAGTACTCCTGGTCTGTAAAGTATGTGTTGAGAAGTCTACCATAAATCTAATGGGTTTACCTTTGTAAGTTATTCATTGCTTTTCTCTAACCACATTTAAGATCCTATTCTTGCCAAATGTGGTAGCACAGGCCTGTAATCCCAGCACCTGGGAGGCTGTGGCAGGAAGATCACTATGAGTTGGAAGCCAGCTTAGGCTACATAATGAGTTCAAGACCAGCTTAAACTATATAGCAAAATCCTATCTCCACCATCCCCCAAAATAATTCTGTTCTTGTGTGTACTTTCAGGATTATGCCTATGCCCATGGTATGTAGTGGAAATATTCTATTCTGTTTATGGTTGTTTGGGGTTCTATGTACATCATTTATTTATATGTTAAACTATTTTCCTTTGTCAAGTTTTCTGATATTATTTCAGTAAGTAGGTTTTTTATGCCATTTATGCTGTCTTATAATTTTTTGCTATTCAAATTAACCTTAGTCTCTTTTATAACATCTATCAAATGGTAGATCCATTATTCAAGTTGTAACAGCAGCGGTCCTGTATTATATTTCTATCTTCATAATTGTCGCTTTTGCTGCCTATACCTCCGATAAATTTTTGATCTCCTGAATTTTTATTTAGAGTCTTTTTATATAGACTCTAATTCTCTTTTATGCTGGTCATTCATGCTTTGCATCATTTTGTTTAGTTCTGCTAGGTTTTTATTAATGTTTCCTGTAGACTCATAGATCTTTTTTATTTGGCCCAATTGATGTATTTGTACCTTCCATGAGCTTGCCAAATGCCCTACTGATGAGTTTTGTTATCACCCTTATGTTCTTCTGAATAATTCAGACTTGTGTCTTCTGGTTTTCTCCCCTTTTATGCCCCATGGATCAACTTTGGAGGAGTTAGGAAGTTTTTGAGGCATTTTGTTGGCTTGCCTTCTTGCATGTCTCTTTTTTGTTTTTTCATTGCCTGCTTGCATTAATGTTTGTGGGTAAATTTTAGTAGTATGCTATGTTTCTATCACGGGAACCTCTTTAGTAAATGTCTATTTTTCAATAGTGTCTCCTGGGCATAACTAACTACTTGCCTTTGCCTCTGTCTCAGTATTCAATCACCTCTGTTTCATTGAGTTGGAAGATTACAGTGTATTTAGCTCGGTACTCAGTTCTTCATGAATGGACTAGCATATAATTAATGACCGCAAGGCAATCCAGATATTGAGAAAAACAGTTAATAGTAATAACTTGCCATAGTAATAAAATTAGCAACCATTATAACATCAAGTACAAACTGAATATCGATAAACCCTTCATCGTGGAAAAGAGATCTGTAGTTAGAGTAGGAACACCAAGACAAACCAATTGCTTGGCTACCGTTTACCTACAGCAAATTTTTACTAAATGAAACAACTTTATAACAATAGAGAAGTACATAACAGAAATGACATAAAGTTAACCAGCTATCTAGAGATTTGAAAACTTTAGTAGTTATAGTAGCAAATGTAGAGGGAACAGGAAACCAGAGAATGAGAAAAGTAGAATTTGAAAAATTAATCGATAGAACATGAGATGGAGTAGAGAAAAGAGAAATAAGGGATCCTGTTAAGGAGTAAGGGGAAATTAATGTTGTTGGAGAATAGTCACAGGAAAGAATGAACAAGAAAAGGGAGAAAAACACAAACAGAGAAAAGTAAATTAAGTAAAAGAAAAAGAAGAGAAAAAAGTTGGAAGGGAGAAGATTAAAGGAGGGAGGCCAGGGATGTAGCTCAGCGGTGCAGCATCTGCCTGGCAAGTACAGGATCCTGACTTCAATACCCAACACACATCAAAAAAAAAAAAAAAAAAAAAAAGGATAAAAGGAGGGATAAAGATACTGAAAGAGAAAAGAAAGAAACTCCAAGTCCCCAAAAAAATCAATAAAGGAAAGATTAAAAATAATTTTAAAAATAGGAAAATCAAAAAAGATTGAGTCAAACCAAAAATTCCTATGCTTTTTAATGAGTAATTTCTTTCTAAGATCTTCAGTCTTGAGATTCATTCAATCATGATTTTTTTCTGCCTAGCTTTAGGGCCTATAACTGACTTTTGATACAATCTCCTTGAACCAGTGGCCCTTTTGGTCTTTCACCGCAAACTGTCATTAGCATCCAACCAAAGGTGTGTCCTCGTTCCTGTTGGTAGATGGGAAATAAGATCAGCCCTCTCCTCTCTGCTGGATGGAGGCCATGCGGTAGAGGTTCCAGTGGACTGTTAGACCTAATGACGGCTGTGAGGTCTGGTTGCTCCCTTCTCTTTCTGAGAATTGTCCTTGCTTCTGCTGCCCTGGCCAAGGGGAAGTAAAATGTAGAGCTGGTTTAGAGTTGGTGAGTGGTCACTCCCTTGCATGGGGATGGGGTAGTAGTGAGGCACCGTACATCTGGAATTGGGCCTGCTTAGTTGCACCAGAGGGTTGACAACACACTTTAGAAAAACTGTCGTCTCTGAAAATGGAGGATAAAGGGGCTGGGGGTAAATAGCTATAGTGGAATCTCTAACATGTTATTTCTTTAAATAAATACCTGAAGCAAATATGTTAAAATATTAATCATTATTTAAATCGAGTGGTGGAAACATTGAGGGCCTATTACATTATTATCCTTTTGAAGTATTTTCTAATAAAAAACAGTGATGAATAAGTCCCTTGAAACCTTCATTAGGCACCAACATAATGCCTTTGGAAAATTCTACTCTTTGGAGCAACCACAAAGAGGTCTCCACCTACTCCTGCCTCCTGACAACAGCTTTACAAATTGATGCAACCATAGTAACCCACTTTGACTTTCCATTATCTCGATTTAAAGCCCTGTATTACTCTCACCATCTTGTTTTTGACTGATGTTCCCCTATTCTGTTTTGCTGGATAGTATCAGGTTCGAAAGTTTAGGCAACAGCTGTGAAGATAATGAGATTCATTAAGATGCCCATTCTCATTGACTTTTATCTACTTTTGAAGACCTACAATGTCTCCAAGGTTTTGGTTTTGTCGGTTTTATTCTTTACTGTTTTGTTCAATTGTATTATAACTAATGATATAGGCAATTCTATTAGAGATAGCGGGAGGCATTATGGTAACCATTGTTGATCACCTTGTATTATGTTTTTACATTATCTATTATGTCCACCCTTTTGACTTGACCGATTCTGTTCTGTTATGTCACATTTGGTTTTACTCTCTTCCAAAAAAGTAATAAGAACCTTTGGAGCAATGAAACCCAAAATGTGTAATAGTCATTATACAAAAGAGAGTAAAAGAAAGTGCTCTAAACTATATAACTGCATGTATATTTAAGTGTATAAGATAGAAAATGATATCACAGAGTTTTATTGGATCATTGAACAGAACTGTTTGCAGTATCATTGTTGGAATGTCCACTTAACAAGCTTTAATTTTGTGACTTGAACAATTATTTCTAAGATGACAATATGTAATCCATTAACTAGTGATTTCCTACTGTTTATTTTTTTCTGTAAATCTGTATAACTTGTACCCTTTCTCTGCTTTTTTTTTCTTTTTCTTTTCTCCTTAAATAAAATAAAAAAAAAAAACAAATTGATGCAACCAATCTGAAGGATAATTTAGCACAACCAGCGAAGTTGAAGGTGCACATTCCCTGTGAGCCACTAGTGGAATAAATTCCAAATTTATCCTCACAAAGGATAAATTATCCGATTCTGTCAAATTCCTTCCTTGTTTGAGACACAAATGGAAATTTAAGATGAGCAGAAGTTGGCAGGAAGGACACCAGTGCTCTTCCAGGCATTTCCTGACACTGCAGCCTCGCCAACCTCAGTAGAGTCCTTCTATCTGGCTCCATCCCTCTGGCTTCTCACTAGGATTTGTAAATGAGAAGAAGCAGCAGAGACAACAGAACAGGAAGAGAGGAAGGACAGGGTATTTCTCATCTAGTTTCCTCCTTGCCTGCCTGAGGGCTGGAAGTGGCTGCATTTCTCTACTGATTGCCACATCTCTTAAGTATAGGCCTCTTGTGGCTCTTCCTGTGACTCACTTGAGGGGGCAGCAATTCCCTTTTCTCTTCCTCTTTAGGCCTTCAGTGTGCCGTGGATCACTGCTATCATCAACCCCACTGCTTCAACATCTCTTGCTGGTTTCCCTTCATTTCAAACACATCTTTATATACAGTGCTCACATTAAACTTTCCTTACGTTCCCCAATTTGAGCATACCATCTATTTCATAGAACACAACAAGGAAAGCACACAAAGTACCATGAGAGTTCAACCAATCCAAGAAACCTGCAGAGATAGAACCCATACTTGAATAAATCCTGAAAAGATGAATAGAAGTGTGTGGGTTAACCAAATGGATTTGGTAGGGGAAGAAAGGATGACAATATTGGGAAGACTGATGGAACAACTTCAACTAAAACTTTTGCATTTAGCTGACTATGTGAAATTTGCCTATACTAGACCATTCTGTCCTATTATAAAGCCATTCAATGGTTCAGCCTAATAATAGGATTCAGACCATGATGACCTACGTGGGGAGAAGGTCTCATAAGAATAGAAGTAATCAAAATGACCTTGTCCTTATAGGATAAATATTAGGAAGAACAAAGATAATTTTATCTAAAGTAGAGGCTAATCCATTTTACAAAAAGAGATGGAAACATTTTTCTTCTTTCCATATTTCATTTCTATTTAGACAGAGCCAAAGTCCTCTTTCTGTTCCCTTGTAACTGATTTTGCAAGTTAGTCTTTGCAAAAAAGAGAAATGGATATAATTTTCCACACACTGAATCATAACTTTTCAGGCCTAGATAGGTCCTTAGTATTCTACCCTTCCATTTCAAAGATTAAACACAGTACAAGACAAAGAGGTTAAGACTTTTGCTCATTATCACACAACAGTGTAATGTGCCAGTTGGATAACCTAAACACGGGAAACCTCCAGAAGGAATGAGTTTGGGAAGACACCATTGGCACATTTCCCAGAGGGAAGGTGAAGTTCAACTCTGATGGAGGTGAACTCTAGTAGAGGTGAAGGGGAAGGAAAGCTGAATAGTCAGAGAGGACATTGAAAGCGAATTACTTTGGCCAGAAAAGAAAAAAAAAAAAAAATGCACATGGTGAAGGATGTCCATTTATTAATCTTGTCTTGGAACCAAAATTAATCTTTTCCTAGACTTGTTAGGCTGAGCAAATTTATTATCTTTGATGTCAATAAGTCTTCCCCAGTTTAGGAAGAATTTTAAAACATAGGATTTATTTTCCTGGGATGATTCCCAGACCCATAGTGCTACTCCTCAAAACTAATATTTTGGCATTTAATAAATCAGAGAAATTAGGCCATGTACCAACATTAGCAATTTTTTAAAATTATCTAAATAATATTTAAAGTTGAAGCTGTTTTGGTCTCATAATTTCTCTTATGACACTTGAGTTAATGCACACACTGGAACAAGATTGCCAAAAGCCTATGTTCAGGGTGAGAACAGTCTCCCTGCATCCTATCACTTGAAAACCTTAACTATCCACATCCTAGGCTTTATCTAATTGGATAATATGGTGTAGTGCCTGAGTCTTTTGAAACCCTGCTAAGAGCATTATGAATAAGGACTGTAGTGGAACTTTGGAATTTGAGAGTGAAAAGTAAGCTGCACTCTTATAAGAGCATGAAGTGGTGGCTAAGTACTGCTCTAGGTCAGGGACTGTACAGACACATCTACCTTGATGACCAGACACAACCCCATCACCATCATTTATAAGAATGGTGATGCATACTATTCCTGAAGAAGCATATAACTCATGCATCTGTCGAATCAATAAATTGGTCTGTCTATGGTGATGTTTACTATCCCAAAACTCCAAATTCCAAGGAAGTTATTGGATTGTTTATTTTCAAAGCTAAGTCACCAACTATCACAGCAACCTAAATCCTTGGACAGGGCTAGAAAATGGCCAAAAGTCAATAAAATGATGAGTCAAATTATCCCCAAGAGAAACCTCAGCAGTGGTCGGGTTCTTAAATTCTTACTCTACAAATGAGATAGATGCTCAGGCTGAAAATGGTGGATGACTTGCCTACAGCCTTAGCCAGTGTATACAGGATTACATTTGAATGTAAGCTTATTATTGACTTATGATGACTTCTGGATTCTCCTTCAGCAAACAGGCCACTATCTCCTATGCCTACAATATCCTCCTTCATCTTCTTTTATACAAATCTTTCTCCCCTTTGTTCAGTTATTTCTGCTTTATGATTTTATATTTAAGAGCATATGTGTCTTAAATGTAGTTCAATATGGTACAATACAGTAAATATTTATCAAGGGCTAGATCTTGCATACATATTTAGCATTCAGTGGATATTTAATAAAGTAGACTATATATGGGTGATTATTCTACATCAGACATGGAAGAAAAAAGAACGTAGGGGCAGGGCAATGGGAAATACAGCCATGGTAGTACATTAGTTATGATATAGTTTGCTCCCAATAGAGGACTATCATAGTAGTTACAGGAATGAAAATTAGAGGAAGAATACAAAATGCATTTCAGAGTAAAACTGGATGTTGGGAGAGGAAAAAGGGAGCAAAGATAAGAATATTCTATTTTGAACATTTCAACTATGAGGTACCAACTAGATATGCACTTGGAGAAGTCAAATTCCTGATAAAATGCACAGTTGAGAATCAGGCAAAGGGTTGAAGACTGAAGACTCTACAGAGGAGACGACCTAGCTCTGGAGGTAGAATACGTCTTGCTAGAGGTTAGCATCACTTTCTGCAAGGACCCTCCAGCTACCTTGAAATATGTGAACTAGACCAAAGACTAACAGAGTCAGTGAAAAGGAAAAAATGGACAGAATCAAAAACAGTAGCCCACGGGGAGGCCTCGCCCTTATTCTCTTGCTCAGTCAGCATTTTCCCTGTCCATCACACCCAATGCCCTTCTTCTCCAAGAAGCCCTTCTGTTTTTGACAGGATGAGAAATACAAGCTTATCTGCCTCCTGTCCTAGACTTAGGCATACCTGTGTTTCTATTAGTGGCATACATGAGCACTTAAAGATGAGCACTGTCTCATAATAATGGCGGTTATTATATCATCCATCTGAATATCACCTCTCCATTATTTGTCCATTTTCCCAAAGTTGTTTCTAATCCCAAAGCCTTTCCCCTTCAGTATTCTCAAAGCCTATTGACAATACCCAGACAATTTAAACAAAACTTAAAAAACCAATTCATGTCACAAAGAAGAAACCTGTTCAAAACAGTTGTTGGCTTTGTTAATATTCTGCATATGTACTACTCTTTAAATACAGCAAACATCTCTGTTTGATAAGCCATTAACTCAATTTCATTTTTAAATATTTGCAAAAATTTCCCCTAGAATATGCAATTACAACTGGTATCAATGAGGCTTAAAATAGAAACAAGGAAATTGAATAAAGATAGCAGCTCACCAAAGCCACCCAAGTGGAGAAACCAAACCACAGAGGAGCAGTAAACTCCAGGGACAGAGTCCTCTGGGAAAACCTACAACTTTCTCTTTTCCAAAGCAAACTTGTAGTCACTGTCAGTTTGTCTTATCATCAGAAGGATGCCCATCCCAAATACTAGATAGGCAGGGGCTTTGTTATTATGTGTATGGCACCCAGACAGCACCACAGTTTACTACAACCAACCATTAGAATTTGAAACTCATAATATGTTGTATTCTGGATTTCCCAAACCTGCAATAACCACCAAAACCCACATCCCACTATGGACAACAGAATAGTGATGGCCTCCTAGGAATGAACCTAAAATTCAAAATTCTCATGACCTATCATCTGAGCAGATCTTTTTCTGAGTAATTAGCATTTCCTATTTGATCCATCAAACCTTTCCTATAACAGACTGAAATGAATAATTTAAGTTATTTCAATCATTCCTTGACTTGGAGTACACAAAGATAAGGAGAATTCCCTGCAGAATTTTCCCTACTGCAACAGCTAACAATAGTATCTCATCTTCTAGGGCAGCCTCTTCAGGAAAAGCCCAAGCCAGACCCCACCACACCCAGTAATGGGAACTTTGCTGACAAATGTTTCTCATCTGAACCCAATCAGTTTATAGGAACTTATATAAAGTTAAGAATGCATTCCATATGCTCTACATCTCTGAAATTCTGAGGCCTCCATCCAAACCAAAATCATATTACTATTATTTTTGTTGTTATTGAACATTTGTTCTTCTTCATAAGTGCAAGTGTAGCACAATAATTTCATTATTGCCTTATCATCTGCAGCCCAGTCCTTGCACAATGCAGAGACTTAAAAACAGAAGTGATTTGGAGAGATATATTGTCATTATTGTAATTTTGCTCTCATTCTCTAACCCAACTTAATCACTCATTTGTACCTTCCAAAGGGAAAGAAATATTTTGTTTAGAGAGATTTTAGTATAATAATAACCATATAGTAAACGTAAGAAAAGCCCTGATCCTTGTATTTCTTGAGAATCAATGTGCTCATATCTTCCAAACCCAGGTAAGAAATGATGTCAGGGAAAGTTACCAGCATGCTCTTGTCCTCTCTGTGGGTGAAGGCATGCAAGTTATGAAAAATGATGGCCTATGAGTCTGTACCTGTGGGAGAACTTTCCAAGAAGATAATTCACTAAATAATTCCTGAGAACAAAGTGGCCTATTTGGGCCATTATCTTTAATAATGTCTAAGACTGTAGGAAAATAACACCTTTCCACCTCCATCTCTACTCTAGAAATCTCTGCCCAAGTTCATTGGCCCATCAGTGTACTTGAACATTTCAAGTAATTTTGATAATAACCTAAATAGAATATGGAAGATTAATTATCTGCCCATAAAATAGAATGCAACATCTTTCAGAGCTCGCAAAGAAAAATCCATACTTTGGGACCCGCTCCCTGATGCACACCTGTTTTCAGCATTGATTCTCCATATGGCTCAGAATCAATGATTCTACAGAGACAAAACTGCCTGGGGAGTACACTGCTTAAATCAAATGTTAGCAACTTTTCCAGTGAACTAAAAACCTCTAAACTTACAGATTTTTTTCAGCTGTAGACTTCATAAGTTTAGTTCCTGTTACCATTTATCTGTATTAGAATAAGACCAATTTAGAATAAGACCAAAAAAATTAGTACAAACTATTAATAAGAAAACTCAGAAACTGTCTTTCAACAGCTTTGGTTTTCATGGCCCAGGATGTTAGCATTTGCTGCTTCATAATGCAATGTATAATACAAGCATTTATTTGCCCAGTGAAATTGCTCCTTGCTTATTTGAAGAAATTCAATAGATCATATTTTATGGCATTCTGGAAAACTCTCATGACTTGTAAGCCCCCTGCCTGAATAGATGTAATAAAAGTGAACAAGATCTTGAGTCAATCTGGTTCCCACCTCTTGGCAAGTTCTTTGACAAACCCTGAATTCTCCAAACCTCTTTTGACATCTGCAAAAAGGAAATAATAGTATTTAATCCAAAAGGAATATTCTGAGAGTGGGATGTCATTGAGGATGTAGTATTCCCAGTATAAACAAGATGCTCAGTAAGTCTTAGTGATTGTTGTGAAGAGGATTAAATGCAGACATATTTTTAATCTGCCCTAGTGTGGGAGACAACTCCAGTGACTCCCTGTGAATCCAAAACAATGGCTGTGACTTTGATTACTTGGAGACTCATTTCCTTATACTGATATGTAAAAGGCTGGCTAGGGTATTTACTTCTCTCTTTAATTGGCTCTGAGCATTGCAAATAAGGCTAGCCGAGGTGCTAATGTGCCAAGTCTATAGCCATCAGACAGCCCTGCTTCCTCGCATAGTGTTCTTGATAATACAGGATTGAGCATGTGAGATGTTAGAGCAAATAGCTCCGGGAAGGTCAACTGGGTAGAGCCTCAAGATAACAAGCTATGACTCCCAGGGTGCAAGAGTTTGCATATCAGAAACTGAAGTGATAACCCCCCAAAATAATTCCACTGCCACTTTAATTGGGTTATGTAAATTGATCCTTCTGCATATCTTTATCTCTGCAAATCACAGAGATGCCATTCTTGCACCTGGCCAGCCAGCTCAAGTTACTCAGGAATTCCAACATGCTCACTATCACTCATCCCTGAGCCACTCCCCTTTCTTCACAAGAGAATAAATGCTGGGAGAGGCCTAGGATCAAGGCCTTTGTCCACATGTCCTCACAAGGATTGGACTTAGGACCTCTTGGCTGCCCTTAACTTGGAACATGTCTTGGTGTCTTTACTCTTGCTGTGGGTTGGATTGGTGATGGTAGGTTGGAATTAACTTGCTAGGATTCTAATAACATCTCAATGGGATTACAAATATAACTTTTTGGATTGTGAGGAAACTAGAAAGAGGATTATAATACTTGGATGACTGAACTCGATCTCTGGGTTTACAATACCCTAATCCAATTCCTTACACTTCCAAGGCAACACACAAGTGTGACACCACAGCCACAGTGAATATCTGCTGCCCAGGTGGCTATTCCTCCACAGTTTCCCAGTCCTCATGCTTCCCTGAGCTCCAGATAGCTGCCCCTGTACTTACCTAACACCACATGGCTTCAGGATTCTGTGTAAGCTCCTGCCATGAGCCACCCTATCTCAAGAGCCACCAACAGCTCCTAGAAAGCTAAGGTTCCAGAGAAAGTGAAGTTGGAATGCAAAGAAGGAATCTGCACATCTTCAAGTAAAGGGGATCTCCCCCCACCCCAACCAAAGCCTGCTGCTCCCCAAAGAGGCCCTAGAAACTGAAACTCTCCCTTAGGTCTTCCATCCAGGGCCAGGGTCACCCTCTCACAGTTTTGTCTGAATCAGGCCCAAGAGTTTCGTCAAATGAAGAAAAATATAATTAGTCCTCTTTAACACAAAGAACAAGCAATCTCCACGCAGAAAGACTCAGCCCTAGGAAAGGCAGAGCTGGGTGCTTCATCACAATGTGTTAATAGCCGGCAGTCAAGCAGGGTGGGAAAGGCTGTTCTGGAAGAGAAAAGAGAAGCTGGCTCTTATGGTTCCCGGCCCCCTCCCCAAACTGGCTCTGATTTTGACTTCCTTAGGGTGAACCTGATTTTTTAAACAAGATTAAATAAGCATGGGGTTTGACAGAAAGAAGAAAATATTTTTTCTTCCCAAAGATCCTAAACAAATAATATAAACTATAGGAACTGCTTTAACTTAGTAACTAAAAAATAAAATCTTTCAAGCTAAAAATGTCCAGTGGGAAATGTAGCAAAAATTAATTTTCTGTGTCAACATAATACAAAAGAGCAGAGAAGATGTCGGTGTCGCTCCCGGCCGGCAGGAAGAACACACGACAGATTCTGACGGTGTGCAACCTTGTCTTTATTTGTCTCCGCGTGGGCCGCGCAAGGCCTCCGCTCTGCCACCAGTCCTTTCTCACCGGTGGGCTTCCTCTATCTCTCTCGTGCTTCTCTCTCGTGGCGGGAGAGGCACTCACTTTTATAGGGTAACAGTGGCCAATCAGTTCAAAGCGCGCGATGCGGGCTGATTGGCTAACATCAGTTGTTGCTAGGCAGACTATCTTACAGAGCGGGTTGTTTACCAAGCAGGAAGCAGGAGATAAGCGCCATCTTAGCACACTCGATGGGAGGGGTAATCTAGCTCAGGCTTTGCTCTTTCTTACAGGCCTCACGTCCGCCAAGTAAGGCGACCGGGCTCGGCCGCGGCTCCCAACAAGAATCAAGTGCGAGCACATTCATTATGCTTTAGAGGAAAAAAACACATAGAAAACTTTCCAGCCCTAATGCTTTTCTACTTAGAAAATCACCATCAGTCCTATATATGTGACATAAGAAAATT
Source organism: Cavia porcellus (assembly GCF_034190915.1). Classification (NCBI taxonomy): domain Eukaryota; kingdom Metazoa; phylum Chordata; class Mammalia; order Rodentia; family Caviidae; genus Cavia; species Cavia porcellus. Next base: position 135,512,524 of record NW_026947484.1, on the reverse strand, counting down.
ATGTAGTCAGAGCCCAAACAACCTCATAATAGATCCATGTACAGGGGTTTAGGGTCCAACTTTTGATTCATACATTTACCAGTTTAATCATTCATCAAATATTGGTCCCCCACCCCCACTCTATGCCCTGTACAAAGCTAGGCAGTTGCAACCAGGAAACCAATAGACATGACTCCTTTCCTCAAGGAGTCCACAGATTCTTGGAGCACAAGGCTCTAAGTCTGCTGTTGGATGACACATAAATAGGAAGGAAACATGATCCATTCTGCACAGAAAAATCACTGAGCCAAGGAATTACTTTAAGTGAGAAGGAAATATTTCCTGGTCCTTATTGGATAAGGAACTCTTCAGCAAAGAAGTAGAACCAGGAGGTTTTCAAGGGAGGCATGCAGGTATCCAGGTGTCCCCAGGCATACCACATACTGGGGACCCACGGGGAAAGAAAGACCATTGTGCCCAACTTGCTAAAACGCCATTGACCATCTTCCAGTGGTCTGGCTTTGTCCTACGGATCTCAGAGCATCCTCAAAGGCAGTAAGACACTATAAAGAGAATACTGGATCAAAAGCCAAGAAACCGAGGGAGAGGCCAATCCGTAACCACATGACCTTGGGCAAGTGACTTCCCTCTCAGGGCTTCAGCTTCCTGTCTTTCAAAAGACAACATTTTCAGCGGATGATGTTTTACTCCACAAGAGATAAATGAAACAGTAAAGGTTAGAGGCTTGGTTTAGAACCAGATTAGGACAAAGTCTACTTGGAAGGCTCCCCACATCCCTGGCCTTGGCGTGTTCTTGCTCTAGACCACACATGTCTGAATATGTGCACTCACACATGTGTATGCTCAATCACACCCCTCCAATCCAGTTTCCAATTGCTCACCAAAAAGTAATGAAATTTAAGGGCCTCAGGCAACAGAAGGCTCTGTTGGATAAAGGCAAAGCTCCTAAACATGGAAGAAAAGTCCTTCATAACTGCAGTCTCATGTCACACAACGCTGCTAGCTAGACCTTCTGTCTCCATCCCTCCCTTACCCTCCCCGATTCCTCTGACATAGTAACTGGCCTCACAAATTTGCTCCTTGGCCCACATGCTACATCTGCCTATGATGCCCTTTTTCTACTCTTGTTCATCTGGTAAGATCCTACTCACCTTTGAAACTTGCTCAAGATTTGTCATCTCTGCAGTTTTCCCTCAATGGCTGTCACTCTCTCCTGCTATATACTTCTGTCCTTCTGGGGGCTCTACACTGCAATTATTGGCTTTCTTGGTCCTATTTGCTACTGATGATGAATTCCTCAAATCACTGTGCCCATAGTACTGTGTCCCCCATTCCTAGATTGGCCTGTACATAAAACGCCCTCAGCAGGTGTTTGTTGAACTGCGTTCATTTTTACTTAATTATCCTGATTGCATGCACAAAAATACAGGATGAATTCTCAATGATTGGGGAGGGGGGGGAACTAGGGTTTACTGGGGGTAATTTATGCAGCAAAGAACTGTCTAGCATAGATTAAAAACCCATCAACTCTTTTGTATTTTCAACTTTTTACAACTCCACATCAGTTTGTAGAATGGGCAGAGAAGAAGGTAGATCAGGCAAACTTGTCCAATAATTTGTAATTTTAATTAAGTCACAGAATTCCAGGATTGGGAGGGACCCTAGAAGTCCCTGAAATCTTCCAGATCTGCATCCCTGACAGAAGTTCATCCAAGCTCAGTGGATCCTGACGCATCCTATTCTTGACTGGAAGATAATGCTTCCTCATTTAATCCATATGGTTCATCCAGAATTGTTTATCTACTGTCTCAATAAAGCCTCATTCAAACTACAATCTGTCAAGAATAGGTAAAAGTTCTATTCAAAATTGTCCTAGAACTTTTCAGATTATTAAGAGGCAAAAATAATAAACCATAGACAACTTATAATCTTTTTCCCCTATCTTTTTCTCTCAATCAGTGTAGAGGCTGCAAAGCTCTTCTTTTGACCATTTCCAACCAAGCCAGAAAGCAGGCCAAAGGCCTCCTCCACAGTACGACACCCCACCCTGCCCTCTTACTGCAGATACTCTGTAACTTTTTTTTTCTTGAGACAACCTCTTGCTATGCAATTCAGGCTGGACTTGAAGTCATTATGTAGCCCAAGTTGGCCTCAAACTCCCAGGAATCCTCCTGCCTCAGCCTTCTGATTTCTGAGATTACAGGTGCACTACCATGACCAGCCTCTCTAGGTTTTTAATTTTTTGTCATTTCCTCTTTTACCCTATTTTTCCAACTCTTTTTTATAAAAGAAGTCCCAGAAGCTTCTTTGGTATTGGAAATGCATAATTTCTGTAACTTGTGGTGGAAACAGAAGTACCCACATGAGAGGAAGCCATCGGATTTTACCTGTTTTTTCCTCTCCAATCTAAAGAACACCCACCCCATCCACCAGCTTCAATCGATCCTCCAATGGCACTGGTTACCTCCTTTGATTCGGTTCATGGATAATTTCTACTGTCTTTTTAAAGAGAGATGCACAAAGCTGAACACAAGAATTAAACTGTGGTTTCCCAACACAAAGCAAGTGGAAATGCAATAAGAAAGACGCGTTTGAATAAAATTGATGAATGCATAACTGTTACAGTGTTAAAAAAAAAAACCCAATAATACAGCCCAATTCAAAACTGGACACTAGTTTTCAGAGAGGTCACCGTCATTGTGTTGTGATTGGCATGCTGATGGAGATGGGCCCCCATCAAGATAGTCAAGGCTGAGCACTCAAAAGTAGACAGGCCACCATGTCACGTGGTTTAAGGGACTCTCACGATAATTCCACTCCTCCCACCAAAAAAAAATGCCCATTACCAGTATGTATAACTGTCTTGTGTCACTAAAAGATACCCCAAGCAATTGCTGAATTGTAACATTGTCAACAGGAAACAGAAAGTGTTAATAATTAGTGTCTAAGCTCAAGTTATCAAGATTTTATCAGCTACCACTAAAGGAAGTAAGGAAAGGTCTGAATTTATCATAGTTGAAATTTGTTTACTCCTTGGGGCCCATAAAATGAGGGAAGAATACTCAGGGAAATAGAGGTTATATCTGAGAGAATAATAGGAACCCAGGATGGCTCTGGCCAGAGCCTTGGTGTCTCTGGGGTTCACTCTCTGGCTCTGTAACATCCCAGGAATGAGGCTCAGATGTCTGGACTAGCTGCTTCCCTGTGAAGCACACAGCCAGAGTGCCCTCTAGTGGGGGGAACAAGCCCTTCAAGTGGGTAGGTCAGCATGGATTTAAATTTCTCTTAATCTTCCTCAGTCATTCATTCAACAGACAATGGCTGAAGTCCCACCATGAGCTAAACACACTGATGAGCTCTGAGGGGGAGACACGAATAAGACATGATCATTGTAGTGTGTGTGTGTGTGTGTGTGTGTGTGTTTGTCTACAAAGGTAAAGGTGGTGGTCTGGAAAGTCTTCCTCACACTGAGGGCACTTCTGCCAGACAGAGAAAGGGACCGGCGCACCAGGCAGAACAGCACAAACAAGACATTCTGTTCCATGAGGCATGAGAGGAGGTGACGGTCATGGACAGAAAGGCAGCTGGAGAGAAGAAGAAGGTAGAATCATAAAGAGTTTGGGCTGCCTTTCTAAAATAACAGGAAGCCAGAGAGGCATTAGCCCATTTTACAGATTTCTAAAAAGATTTTTTTAATTAAACAAAAATCACCGTGGCAAAGGGAAGAGAAGTTCAACTGCACAAAACAAAACTGACTACGCACAGAAAATGAGGGCTTTCAGTTAGGGTCAGGATGAAGGAAAAGTAAGGAAAAAGAGACGTGAAGGAAAGCGAGTCAACAGGACTTGGTCACAGGTCGGGGAACTCCAGGCCGCAATGGCCGGCTCCATACTGATGTCATTCATCAGACCAGGAATATCGCCTAGGAACAGATGAGGAAAACAACGTGGGGAGCTGAATTGCCAGCATATAGAATTGAATGTGCCTGTGAGACAACCAAGAGGAAATTCTGAAAGCTAATTGGTAATTGACTGTTTAGTCTAAAGCTCTTGGAGCTGATTTGGGGGCTGGCAGTAATCTGTAGCCTTCGAAGGGAAAAGATCTCTCAAGGTAGCAGTCCACATGATGAGAGAAAAGAGCCAGGACTCTTAATGTTTAGGAGAGAGCTGGGGAAAGAGCAACCCTCCATGGAAACTAAAAGGACTGGGGGATAAAAGAACCAGAAAAGAGCTGAAGCCAGGAAATAGAGAGATTCAAGAAGGGTGTGATCAGCTTCCTCGAAGTGATACCAAGGCAAACCAAGTCTTGCAGTGAGTTAGACTAAGTGGAGAGGGGAGAGAGGAGAAGGGAAGAGCAGAAGGAAGTAAAAAGATGCAGATGTGTTATGTACATGTACTCAGTGCCCATGATGAACATAACCACTGTGTACAGCAACCATGTGCTAGTAAAAGTAATTTTTTAAAACAAGAGGAAATGTTGAGGTGACATACAGAAGATCCTCTGGGGAACACTGACTTTGTGGTTCCTTCAATCTGAATTCTTAAATATCGCTTTTGTTTCCTCCTGTAATTCACCAGCCAGAGCTCCCAGGTCATCAGTTTCTTAGGGTTTAATAACTCCTCACAGAACTCAATGACTGTGATAAAGATTCAATGAAATCACTTATCCACAGCATGTGGGCAGCTGTCTGGCATATCACAGGCACTGACCACTGCCTTTCCTGAAATGATAGTGGAATTAGCAGAGTAAATTTAGCAGACTGAACAGACCCAGGGTAGATTATCTGGTACCCAGGCTGTCCAGACAACAAGGCTACCTTCCCTGAGCCAGATAACCAACAGGTCTCTTGCATTAGTAAATGGTCTCTATGCAGAGGGCATTGTGTTCTAGTGACCTGTGTTCACTGCGGTATAGATATTAGTAATGTCAATGATTCATCACAATACTGTCATATGACAATTATCATTATTCTCTATTTACATAAAAGGACGTTGGGCTTGTAATGTGCTCAGTGGCGCGCGCACACACACACACACACATTGTGTCAAGAAATGAGGTCTCGCTGGCAAGGAAGAGGTCATGAGTTCAATTCCCAGCTCCAAAAAAAAAAGAAATGAGGTCTCTTTTTAAACCATGTCATCTCAGTGTGTCACTTTTGAAGACTGAGGACCAGAAAAGAACATATGTGCACACAAACTATCAACTATAGTGAGCAGCAGCGACTCTGAGCCAGAGTCTCGTCTGTTCTGACCTCTGAAGCTAGCTCATGCTCTTGTGCTTACTAAGCTATTCTCTCAGCTCAGTGCCTCCATTTCTCCATTCAGAAAACAGAACAAGTATGGTCCTGTGAGGAAATAATTCCAAATGTCAACAAATAGAATCATATCCAATTAAAACTTTTCTGTGCCTCAAAAGAAACAACCAAGAGAATGAAAAGACAACAGACTAAATGAGAAAAATTTTCCCAGTGATTCCTCAGACCAAGGGCTAATATCTGGAATATATAAAGAACTCAACAGAATTAGATAACCCCAAAGGAAAATACTCAGTCCAAAAAGAAAAGAGAAATAAAAACATTGCACTTTACAGAGTAAGTATAGTCAATAAGTACATAAAGAAATGCTTAACATTATTGACAATTACAAAAATGCAAATTAAAACAACACTGAGATTCCACTTTAGCTCAGAAAAGATAATCATCATCAAGAAATCAAATAATAGCAAATGCTGGAGAGGCTGGCATGTGTGGAGAGGAAGAGGAATCTACACCGTTATTGAGAATGTAATCTAGTACCACCAATACAGAAATTAGTATGGAGATTCCCCAATAAAAAACTAAAGCAAGAAATTCTATTTGACCCAGCTATTCCACTTCTACGTATCTCCCAGAAAGAGTTAAAGACGTCCTATTACATGATACTGACACACCCATGATTATAACAGCACAATTCATAAAAGCTAAGACTTGGAATGTAGCATATGTGTCCATCAACAGATCAATGGGAAAAATGTGGTATTTATACACGATAGAGTGCTACTCTGCCATAAGGAAAGATAAACTTAAATCATTTGTAGGAAAATGGATACCCTTTAAAACCATAATGTAAAGTGAAATACACCAAATGCATGAGTTTAAACATCACCTGGTTTCTCTTATATGAGAAACTCAGAGTAAAAAATAAAGAACAAAATACAAGATAGATAATGGGAAGTAAGGAGAGTGATCTTTCCGAAAGAAGAAGGGGATCAAAAGATGGAAGATGTAGAATAGAGAATTAAAAAGTAACTGTACTATGTATGTGCAGGTATCAACTTCCCATAAGAATTGTAAATGTTTTGACTATACACATGTACTAATAAACTAATTTTTTAAATAAATCAAAATTAGAGAATTAAAAAAATGTCCCAATGCCTCCTTCTTCCCTCAAGGAAGTGGACCTGATGAGACCATTTCTGAGGTTCCAGGATTCACTCAGGCAGGTGAAGCCAGCAGGTGGCGCTGGCCTGTTCGGCTGGAGCAGAGGAGAGTTCAGTCTTTCCTCCTCACTTGGAGGAGACGCCAACATTCAGAGGCCCGGGACCTGTGATCTGACCTCTAATGGTATTACTCACTTGTGAGGATGAGAAGTAGGATCACCTTGGATTTGTGACAGTCATTCACAATAAGCACAAGTAAATAAAACGCCAATTAAATGATAAACCTTCAAAACAAAAGATGCTACCCAAGACTAAGCTGTATGGATCTTTAGCCCTGGTTTCTTTACTTGGTCCTCAACCTCTCACCCTACCTCTGACTTTAACTTACCCTTAACTCCAAGTTCGAAATGCACTCAAAGCAGCTGGGGACATCTATGCTGGATACAGTGTAGAGATCTTGACAACAGAAGATTTTGATCTTACATCTCCTTTGTTACAAGCATCAAGTCCCAGTGTGTCCTCTCCTGTCTCCTGCTCTCACTGTCCCTTGCAACCAACACACACACATACACACACACACACACACACACACACACACACACACACGCACACACACACACACACGCACACATGCACGCACGGACGCATGCACACACACACACACACACACACACACACACACACACAAACACCTCTAGCCATTCCAAGCTGTCGAGGGACCTGAACCACCCTGAAGTCATCCCCCCACCAGAGCCCCTAGCAGAGAAAAAATCAGGTGCCTGGAATGCTCTGTGATCACCTCTTCCCAGGGCCCATCCCAATCCCAAGTCTTCCTGCTCCTGAAAGCCCACACACTTCCTCTGGAAGTTCTCCTTAGATGACTTAGACAAGAACAGTTTCCCCTGCCCTATCTTGCCTTAATCTGTGTCTTTAGGCTATTCCTGCAGGGACTTTCATACTTCAGTGATTTACTCATCGCTTTTTCTAACCTCCAAAATGCAGCTAATTCCTTCCTATAACTCATGTTTATTGTCTGCTAGTGAGCTAGCCCTGGGATGCCTTCCCATGTGTGCTCCACGCTCCTCTATCAGCAGTGCAGAAGAGCTGAGCCTCTCACAGTGCCAGACAAGCACTGAGAGATGTGTGAACACAAAGACAGTGATGATCACATCCAGGAAGCATTTACTGAGCTCCTCCTATTTGCTCAGTAGTGTGCTTATCTTGTTGGGGTTGGGGCTGGGAGAGAGCTGTACAAAACTATGAAGGACAGGCCTTGCAGGGAGAAAGTGACATTACTTCATACTCCACACTACCATTCAGTTTACAAAGTTTTCTCAGACATTGGTCTTGGTTGCTGGCCATCTGGTGTTACTTTCTGCACTTTCTGCATGAAGAAATACAGACTTGGAAATGTCTGTGGCTTGCCAAAGGTCACACAGTACAGAGTGCCACAGGGGGAGACTCCTGACTGCAGACCCAGGATCCGGGAAGTAAGGCACTCCCAACTCAGACCTCAACGGACAGTAACTAAATCTGCAGGTAACAGGTGCCAAAAGGACAAGTTTAGATAACACACAGTAAAAGTATTCCAAGAATTATGACAAAGAAGAGTCAGCCATATCAGAGAGTCTCAGGGGGGACAGGAAGTAAACGCTGCCCAGAAATAGCTCTTGCACAGCATTAGTATTCAATTAATCATCTTCTTTGCACTGGGGTTTGGAAACAATTTGACTTTAAAATGACATTGACATCCTAAAGAAAACTGAAATTAGCTCTTTGTACTCCCATGACCCGTGAGTTCTTCCAAATGGACTCTCCAAGAAGGGGGAGCTGTGCTTTCCTGGCTGGTCCCTCCCTGTCAGTACCCTCACTCAGTACGCTCCACATCAGAGTGTGCCACCTGTCCATATTCCCAGGACTTGTATGCTGCAATCAAATCTGCAAATATGTATACCCTGAGATACATGTATGCGTGTGTCTGGGGTCTTTCCATGACCCACACTCTCCAGGCCTCGAAGAGAGCAGATGGCTAATATATATTCGGTTTGCCTGAGTCTGAGGCTCAGCAGCATGTCCTTTTGTCATGAGTTTTCTTGGACAGTTTATGGATCCAAGAACTGGAGAAAGACAAACAGCCTGGCCCTGGGGATGGGAACAGCACATGGGGATTGGCCCCAGACCTGCAGCAGCCACGGACGCTGGGCAGTGACAGTCTATACCTCCCTCTCGATGTTCCACCCTTCCCATGGTGTGACTCCCTCCAGTGCGTTTCCTTCCTGTCTCACACTAGATCACCATGGCTTGTCCCCATATCAAAATGCCTGCTTACAAGGCGCCTGCACCTTTCCACACTGGCTTGTGTTTGCCCATGGAGGATACTCTCCCTCCCACGTCGTGACTTTTCAGCTTCCTTTCCTGCTGCCATCCCTTCCTCTCAGCACTTTCTGGGTCAGAAATGTTAGAGGGGTAATGATCCTGCTGGGCCCATCTTTTCTAACAAGCCGCATTACCTCAGTGGGCCTCTCCATCCCCTTAGAGAACAGCCTTGAGAAAAAATTATGGTGCGGGCTGTTTTCTACAGCCAGGAGCCGTGAGTGGGAGTTAAGCCGACTGATGCCAACCTTCCCTCACACACATTCACTTCCCGCTGGGCTTCCATCCCACAGATAAGCCCAGCCTCCCTTCCATTTCACACTGGAATCTGAAATTTCCCCCCAGCTGAAACCCTGCTTCCCTTCCTGAGCCAGGATGGAAATCTTATTTTTGCCATGTACTTTTTCTCATTCTATTTTTGGATTATCCTTTGGTGCATCCATTTGTCTCTTGCCACTGTCTAGTTGCCTTATCAACTAAACTGAAAAATCATCAGGGCCTCATTGTTATGAAGACACAGATCTGAGCCTAATATACCATGCATCCCTGAAGCATGAATGAAAGAAACACTAATTAGCTTAGGGAGGATAAAAGCTGACTGGCTGGCCATAATCGGTTCGAACAAAATAGCCCTGTAGACACCTGGACAAGTGCCACATGCCTGTGCTGGCCATGCACCTCTGCCCAATACCTCTCCAGAGCATCACTTTGTGGGTGACCAAGCCCTTCACTACCCAGACATCCCAGCCTGGAGAATCCCAGGCTGGGATGTCTTATCTTCTACACTACACTATTTATACCCCTTTGTGAATTAGCCATCAAATTCCAGGAACTCAAACCAAGCCCAGGAAAAATGGGGCTCAGGAACATGTTATGAACAGAATGTCTCATCAGGATCTTGAAGGAGGTGGAGGGAGACTGTTATAGGAAGCTTGGTCCCGTTGCCTCAGCCAGCTGCAAGTCCTTGGATAGTCCCCATCAACTGTGGCCATTCAGCTTATTAGTCCTTCTGATCTCCTGGAGTCCTGCAAAAGTCAGTACAGTGGGAGCCTTTACCTTTATCATCACCATCATAGGGCATATATATATATAATCACGCCTTGTGCAACTCAGAGTAACTCTGGGCTGCCACTTACGATCTGCCACACTCAGACTCCATGTCAGAAACACAGAGTGGGGAGAACAAAGACAAGCCACAAATACTCCTGTGGTGTATAGATCACGTCTCAAACAAAGCTAAGTGGTGATTTATTCTAAAACGTAGGATGTTTCCATGTGTGGAGCCCATTTCCAAGGCCACAGCCAAAGAGGAGGGGATGAAGCCAAAGGCCACCTTAATTCCAGGTGCTCCATGTATGTTGTTTCACTTATTCCTCTCAGAAGCCCTGAAAACTAGTATTATTGTGTCTTCTTTTTTATGGAAAAAGAAACCAAGCATGTAAAAGAATTAAGACTGGATGCCAGGCCTGTCACACTCAGAAGCTGGTCCCTGACCACCAGGTCAACAGAGATTCTTCAGGCTACCCACCCTCCACCATGGTGGGATCCAGCTGGGTGTTTCCAGCAACACCAGATCACCATCTCCTCCAGAGCACAGACTACGCCTAGACTCATGAGACCTTCAGAAAGCAGCAGTTCACTGTCACTGAGAAGGCCACATTTTCCCCAAACAAGTGAGATTGCTACAGTCATTCTGGGCACCCACATAGAGAGGGACACCCAAGGGTGTCTGCGGAAATCTTAGCAACCCAACAAATTTCACAATTGTGTATGTTCTAAGAACTGTAAGACTTATCATATAAATGTTTAAATAAAAAGTGTAAGGGAAAGGATGAATGACCCTGTGCCCCAAGATCTAATAGCCCCACGGACAGCAAAGGAAACCTTTGTTGCCTCTTTAGGGCCTCCACAAGATGCAATTACCCACGTCATAAACTAGGCTTGCTGGCCTTTTCAAAGATCCTAAAGCCAAAGCCCTACTTGAAGTCAGGCATCCTGGACCGCAAGGCATGCCTAGAAGTGAGGAGGTACAAAGTTAGGAATCCAAGAGGTTGCTGGAAAAAACAGAGTAAGGAACTTGTAAGGAGCAGCAGAGGAAAAGTTGCTAGCATCTCACACCAGGCTGAGAACTCTAATCCAAATATGGCCCAGTGAGTTGTGTGTTCCCAATATTCATAAATCTAAAAATTCATGTTTGTAGAGTTGATTTGTTTTTGCTCAGTAGACCAGCATCTCATGTTTTTCATATATGTAAAAATTAATGAAAATGGTTCTAATAATAGAGGTGACTTTTTCTCACCCAACCTTCCCCTGAGGAGCAGATGTCTAAAACATGCTACAGAGTGACTTTCTGAGAAACAAGCTGGAGCTCACTGAGGACCCCAAGGGCAGAAAAACCCTCCCCTCCAAGAACCTAACAGGCCCAGTTGGGCTCCCAACCTCCTCCCCTCAAATGACCCAGGCAGAGGAAGTTTCCATCAAGACGGGCCTGACTCAGCCTCTCCCTAGCAAACCAGACACCAGCCACCAAACTGCCAGCACAAGAGTTTCCATAATGAGGCACTTCCAAGAAAGCCCTATAAAACATTTACCGTAAATTCAATAAACTGGTTTTCAAACATGGTGGCTGAGCTAGGAAACCTGGAGCCATACCATCCCCTCCACCCATCTCTCCTATCCTCATGCACAGAAGTGGGCTGTCCAGCCTGGACAGAAAAACAACCCCACTCTTCACCAGTGTCAGGCCCCCCCTGCTCCCCAAGGCAACTCTCCATACTCTCACAACACCACAGTACCGCCAGAACATCTGTCAGTCATACTGATAGCAATGTGGATAGAACCAAACCCCACTCAGCCATTCTTGTGGGGGAAGCCAAGTCCTTGGACCTCTCAAGCCCATTGGTGTGCCAAGACCTCAAGAACACCAGCCTCCTAAGATCAGAAAAAGAAAAATGCACCCTTTAAATCACTAGGTCCAGGCCAAGGGGCAGAGTTACAGTATCTCTCCATGTCCTGGTCAAACAAACACTCCTTTATAGCCCACCACGCCAAGGTTCCCCACCCTAATTCATACCCCAAATGCCTCACCCGTGACCCCATCACTAATACCCTGAGTTCCTCATACATGCTATTTCTTCCCCCACATTTCAGCCTCTTACCCAAATGACAACCTCATCTTGTCCTTTCAGGCATGGGCCTACAGAAACCAAAGGCCTTGGGCTTCTAGACTCTGTAGTCAGCTCTCTCTCCACCAGGGGAAAGTGGTTATCGGGAAAGATCACAGCAGATGGTATGCTGAAAAACAAAATTGAAAGAAAGGTTGATATCCCTGGAAAAACCCAGGAAATTTGGAATTGATCAAAATGTACAAATCCTCAAAACTTTGGATAAGAGAGGGTTTAGATGTCAGAAGTCATCCAACTCAATATTTCCACTGTGCAGTTGAGGAAACTGAAGAGACCTGCCCAAAGGCATTCATTTGCTCTTTCATACACTCAGTGAGCCAACGATGGGCCAGACCTAGTGCCACTGAAGGACAGGCCTCCTGACTGCAGACCAGTGCTAACTGTCCAACATTTCCTGTTTCTGAATGATAGCAGCCTGTGGGATGCCCAAGATGCAAGAACATGGGCCACGCCCTGGGTTTAAGAAGGAAATGACCTGCAGGAGCTAAGGTCATGACCCTAGGAAGGCACCTTCTCTCCCTGAACCGTGGTCTCCTCCTTTGCACAGTAAGCCAAATTATACCTCAGTGCCCCATTTGCTGCAAGTATCAAATGGGAGCGTAAAACCATAAATCGCCATCTATGAAAGGAAGAGAAAGAAGGAGGAGAGGAAGTGAGAGCTCAGAACCCCAGAGTGCCTGAAGAAACAGACATGGGTTCCAGGTCTCCGTGGAGCACCTAGAGGATCAGGTGTGATATCCTGACTCATGCCCCACTGGGCCCGTGGCTCATGGAGGACTCTCTCGGAGACTGCAATGCCCAGCTCACTCTGCACGCCCTTCCCAGATGGAGCAGACAGTAAAAGGTACAGTGTGTGTTGCTCCTGCAGGTGACAGAGTTGCACATTCCTTCCCACATCGTTGCAGAACTGCTGAATCTTCAGCTGCACGCCTGTCTGGGAGACTTCCCACATCTACTCACTGCAAACATTTGGGTGGTAGATATTTTCCACATTTTTTAAACTGATTTTTTGGAAACTATTTTGCTACAGCCTTGCACCAAGAATAAATCAGCCAATGTTTGCAGTTAGAGAGAGTCCAGAGGACAGCCAGGCATTTGCTTGAAGGCTTAAGGGGCACCAGCCCGCCTGTACTTTTCCATGAATAGGAGGGAGGAGTAGCGGCAGATCAGCTTCCCTGGGAACACTGCCTGGTGGCCTGGCATCCTGGAGATTTTCCCAACCAGTCCTGGGGAACTTATTCCAACCTGATCCAGCTGTGAAAGAGGCCTGCTGGGTACGTAAGGATTTAGACTCAGTCCTGATCTTAAAGCACTTGTGGTCCTGCACCCTGCTAAGCCAGTTTTCTCCCTCAAATGGATCTGTACTTTAGTTCCTCAGCCTGGATTTCTGCCATGTGGCACCCATTATTTGTGCATTCTAAATACCCTGTGCTTTGGGGTTGGCCAGTCTCACAATATTGGTCATCCTTCAGCCCAGTGAAACCTGGGGACAGACAGAGGCAAATTTCAGCTTCAATATAAGAGATATAGACTGTGAAGAAGCAGTGGAACAGGAACACTCAGGTCCAACAACTTTGTCACTTTCTAGTTGTTACCTCCCTCTGCTTTAGTTTCCTGACCAGTAAAAGGGATTATACTTACCTCAGAAGACGGGAAGGAGGTTTCTTTTAAAGGATGCATCTAAAAACACTGCCTGATACAAAGTTGCTGATTTGCCGTGATTATAAATGAGACAGGCTGAAGCTTAGGACCTGTCCATTTCCTCACCCTGGGTTAGGACCTGTGAAGGCTAACGGGGTAAGGGGAACACGGGCAGCTTGTGAAGCAGCACCCAAGGACCATTCCTCCTCTGCCTCTTATGGGAAAGAAGTGCAGGGGAAGGAGAGGGGCTGCACCAGCCTGCTCCTTAAACTCAAAAAAAGTCAGAATCTTCAGAAGGCTGACACATGGCCGAAAGGCGGCCTTCCAAGTGACAGTTTAAACCCATGCCCCAGACACAAGGCAAACCCTGCTGGGCTAATTCCACTGGAACCTAAGCTTCTTTCCATCTCTCCACCCGCCAACATCGGTCTCTTCCTGCAAAACCTTGGAACAAAACTGCCACTTGATACTGTATTTTTCTTAAGTGCTGGTTGATAGAATGATGTGTACGGTGTGATCATTCCAAATACCAACATTTATAAATGATTGTTAAGACTATTCCAAGGTTAACAGTGATTATCTGTTGCCTGAGGGGCATCAAATTAGAGGCAATTTTTAAAGTTTTCTGCTTGGTGCCTTTGTGTGTTTTCCAAATGAACACATGCAAGCTTTATGATCATAAAATATAATCACTTCAGTTCATCACTGGCTTTTTAACATCTACATTAAATCACGTATTCTTCTGATTATCTTTTATTGCCTCTTGTGACACATGGAATAAAATTCAAACTTCTTCCATGACCTATATATATAAAGTTGGACATAACCCAAAGCTTCTGCCAGATGTTCTGCTGTTCAAACCTTCACATGCGAGCTCCATCACACCTCCTGGGTGGGAATCAGAGTTCAATCACTTACTAGCTGTGTGACCTTGGACAGGTTACTTAACCTCTCTGTGCTCTGGTTTCTAATTCTGAAATAAAAAACTTAATAGCAGTACCTGCCTCACAGGAATGTTGTGAGGATCAATGTAAAAGTGACTGGCATACAGTAAGTGCTTCATGTTTCCATTACTATCATTGTGTTCTCTCTGCACCAGCATTGCCCAAGCTCTTCCCTTTCCCAAGCATGCACCTCATTTTGCTCTTCACCTAGCTGATTCCTTCCACATCTGGATTTTGCTTAGGTGCTCCTTCCACCATCACCTGCTCTAACCCTGCCCATCCCTTGTTCTCTTCGCAGCTTGCTCTTTCATTTGGAGAACTTACCGGAAGTTATGGAGCATATGTCTACATGTCCGCTAATTTTGCCCAGTGCTTGCCCTTACCATGAGCATCGGGGTTGCTGTGGCTTTCCTTGCCTGTGCACAAGCCAGGTTTAGAAAACCTAACACTCACTTGGTGTTTAATGGACATCGGTTGAAGGCACGAACAAAGTGAAAACACGAAGAAGTACATTCAAGCACCTCAGGTGGATGTCACATATTTACTTTTCTATTTAGAAACTCATCAGCAGTGGGTTGCTGACTTTTAACCTGCATGTATATTGAATCACAGATGGTAAAGGCATTCTTGAATCAGATGTGTGTGTGCACGTGTGCATGTGTGCAAGCATATGCATGTGTGCATGTGTGTTCTCCTTCACTGCACCTCTGATAGCCAGTGGTAGAAAAGCATCTAGGCCACAGGAAGAAGTTTCTGACAGTGTGCTGGAATTGTGCACCATGGAAAGGCTTGGACACAGCTGGACTCCAGTGTCACCACCTCCTGTCTCTGCTTCTCTTTGCCAGATGCTTCATTCTCTTCTGTAAGCTGCAACACCTCAAAACTTTTGGCTCCCACTTCCAGAGAGAGGATGAATCTTTTTCTTCAATTCCTGCCATAAAAAATTTTAAGAAATAAGCAATAGGTTTGAGTTGCTCAGATGACCAACTTTGTAGTTAAAGAGTCAGGGTGTTATCTGATAAGCCTGGACACAAATACAGCCCCCTGGAACTTACCTCTGTTGGCCCCAGGGAAGCAAAAATGGTTATGAGCCACATAGAATTCTACTGCAACCCACTATGATGTGGTACTAGGCTCTCAAGAGAGCCCTTGTATTCAGGACCACTGCCAGAAAGTGACTGTTTAGTCCCCAAAATGATGTTGACTATCTGACTGACTTAAAGCTAAACTCTTCTCCTCTTTTATTCTTTCTGTTTATTTTTCATATTATGTGTTTATTTTCTATTGTTTGTTGTTTTTAAGACAACATATTAAATCATATTATAATATACATGTATGTGAACCCACCAGGTTGGGACCACAGTGCACAATTCTGGGAATTTCTCGAACACCATAATCACCATGCACGTGAGGTTGTTTAAAGTTCAACAATACTAGATGTTCCTGCTTACAACCCATCCCAGAGCTAAATCACTAATCAAAGCACATGTGTGCCTCTTCCTTGTCCCAGCATTCCATCCCTTCTCCCTAAAGAGCTAACTACAACCTCCATTTTAAATGCCTCTGCATTTTAATTGGAATATTTGGTCCATTTACATTTAATGCAGGTAATAATAAGGCAAAATTTATATCTGCCATTTTGCTATTTGTTTTCTGTGTCTTATATTTCTTATCTATTCTTCTATTGCTTCCTTCTTTTTTGTCAAGTAGACATTTTCTAGCATACCACTTTAATTCTTTATGAGTTCCTTTACTATATTCTTGTGTTATTTTCTTAACAATTGCCTTCGTGATATTAACTAACAGGTAAAAACAATCTAGTCTGAATCAATAGCAACTTCATTTAATTAGTAGGAAATTTTGCTCCACTGAAGTTTCATTTGCCCCCTCCTCATTTGTGCTATTTCTGTCATACAAATTACATCTTCAATTTGCTTAAACCCACTAACACAGTTTGCTGTATAAATTTTCTTTTAAATCAGATAAGAAATGAGTTAGAACAGAGATATTATCATATTTACCCAGTGAAACAATACACTTTATTTCTTCATGTGAAGTCAAGATACTGTATTTTAATATCAATTGGAAAGAACAGTTCCTGTGTGGAAATTCTCCTTGTGGGTCATTTTCTCTTCAGCTTGGTAAGGTTTTAAATTTTGGTACTGTTTTAGTTTTTCTTTATTTTGGAAGGATTATTTCTCTTAATATAAAATTCCTGGTTAACAAGCTTGTTCTTTCAGCATTTTGAATATGTCAACTCACTACTTTCTGGTATCAATGATTTCTGATGCTAAGTCAGATGTTAATTTCTTGAGGAATTTTGTATATTATGAATTGTTTTTCTGTTGCTGGTTTCAATATTCTCTCTTTGTCATTGACTTTTAATGATTTTATTATGATCCATATAAATCTTTTAAAATTTATCCTACATGGAGTTTGAGTCTTTTGGGTAGACAAATTAATATTTTTCATCAATTATTGGAAAATTTCATTCATTGTTTTTTTTAATTTTTCTACTATTTCCTCTTCTCTTCTTCTTTGTATGTCATTATACATAGGGTAGATTACTTGGAGACATACAAATCTCTGAGATTCTGTTCATTTTTTTAAATTCCTTTTTCCTATGTTCTTTGGACTAGTTAATCTCAACTGATCTATCTTCAAGTTTGTTGGTGCTTTCTTTCACCAATTCAAATTTATTTAGATTCTCTCTAATGACTTTTTCATTTCAGTTTTACAAATTTCATTTCAGTCCAGATTTTCTATCTGGTTTCTGTTTGTAATTTATCACTTGTTAATATTTTATGTTTCATGAGCTATAATTTCCCTTAATTCTTCAAGCATAGTTTCCTTTAATTCTTTGAATATGAGCTATGTCAATAGATAGATTACAGACAGATAGATAGGTACGGAGGAATTTTAAATTTTTGATAAATCCAGCATGCAGGCTTCCTCTGGGAGAGTCTGATTTTTCCTGAATAGGTACCATAATGTCATTTTGATTGAAAATAATATCATATGGCAACCCTTAAAAGTATATCCTTCCCCTCCTCACCCTGCCCAGGTCTGTTGCTGCTGTTGCAAGTGCTGCTGTTTTATTTCATGGAATAATTCTATAAAGTCTGCAATCTTTATCATGTGCACCCACTGACGTCTCTCTTTGGCTAATTTAGTGATTAGCTAATACTTGGGCATAAATTCTTTAAATCTCTTGAAGCAATTAGCCTTCTATGCTTTGCCATGCATGCACTCCGTGTGCACTGGGACACATCTTCAGTTTGCCAACAGTTTACAACTCTGCCTGAACCTTTATTGTCTGACGCACAGAGTCTCAGCATCAGCCAGATTGGGGCCTTCCCAGGCCTTCCTTGGTTGTTTGAAAGTCACTGCCCATGCACATGACCTTCTAGACACACAAGGATGTACTGATGCTTTAAAAAGCTCTCACAGGCATCTCTCTCTTCAAATTCTTCTTTTGAATTTTTTGGCCAGTCCCTTGCCTGAGGTGGTATCACTGACTCAAGCAGCTTGATGTTAAATAACTGCAGTGAGTTATTTTCTTTAATGTCCTAAAATGGGGTTTTCCTACAGAGCAAACTAAGTTAGACAAATTAAAATAGGCCCTATAAATGGGACTTTTTGGAAGGGTGAGAGAGTGACATTTCTATGGGGCTAGGGGTTTTAATTCCACATTTTAATCCCATTATTCCCCTTCTGGTGATTACTGACCCATAGGGTTGTTTTGTTTTGTTTTGTTTTAATAAAAGTCCAGTTTAATCCACACTAATGAATTTCAACCATTACACTTTGCTTCGAGCAAATTCAAATTTTAAAATAACAAATATGAATTGACAAAAAGAAAAGATTGCATTATAACCAATGTATTAACATTCTTTGAACAAAAAAAAGGTGGCAGAGTTATATGGGTTTTAAAAAATCTAGCACAGGGCACAAGAAACAGTTACTAACAGTTACCTGAAATAATAGTTTACAGAGCTGGGAAATTCAGATAGTGCTTTTTTATTAGAAAGCAAATAGCACATACTTTAGTCCTTGCTGAAGGTATTCAATAAGAAGTGGAGATGTTTTTATTTGCAAGTAACTGTCACACATAGTCTCTTCATTCTCCATGTCCCTCTAGTGCTTATCCCCCGAGTGTCCTCTGTGGACTCTTTCTCCTCTTTATCTATCTGAGCCATGGCTCCTGGTTTCATTTCTTCTATTCCACTCTTCACTGGGACTCTGCTGTGACTGTTTCCTCTTCTCCCTCTGCTCGTAACCAGCAGGACTCCAGCTTCTTCTCCTCTCCTCACTGCACTGGTTTTGACAAGCACCAAGCTCCATAATTCGAAGCCTACTACTTTTTAAGGTTACCACAGAGCCAGGACACAGGGAATGAGAATAGGGCAAATGAAAACATCACAAAGTTTACTTTTCTTACTAGGATTCATCCATTTTTCTTGAATAAACACTCCTCAAATTGTTACAAAGTTTTGGCTAATTTCCAGAGTTCTAAAAACTTTGAGTTGCATTCCAGTGACTTTTATAGAGGAATGGATTTTTTATTTTTTTTATTTTATTTTAAAGAGGGTAAAATTAAACAGAACAAAACAGAACATAAGAAAACAATGTAAGAGGCACAGATTTCAAAGCACGACAACCAGAGATCTTCACTATCTTTTGTCTCTTGTCCTCTTCCAAATAGTTGTCTATATCTTCACATACAGTAAATTCATACAAAACAACATATTATAAAACTGATCCAAACAGGATGATGAAGGCATTTTAGGTCTTTAAGACCAGACAATAAGGAAATCAACAATGGCTGCCATAATGTCTCATTCTCTTCAAAAGTGCTGTCAATACCTTCACATATGTTGAAATTAAACAAAGCAAAACAGACTAAAAACACTCTGAACAAAGAATAATAGTATTGCTGGATTTCATATCATGACACTACAAAATCAGCAAGGGGTACCTTAGTGTCTCTTTTTCTTCAAAGTAGCTTCCCATTTCATCATGTATTATATAATCAGTTCTCATAAACTATTTAGAAGTTCTACACATGCATGAGTCTCTACATGTATATCTATCCTTTCTATATTAGAGGTAAAAACAAACCAAAGCAAGACAAAATGAAATAAATTCCTAGAAAAACATGAAACAAAAAAGTCATATAAAACCACAATACAAGGTGTTCTACAATGGTTACTATGATGTCTCTTGTTATCTTCAATAGCATTGTTTGTATCATCAGGTATAGTATAATTGGACATAGCAGTACATAACAATATTAATAAAAACAAAACATTGGAGACATTATAAGACTTCAAAAACAGGTAATAATCAAGCCAGAGTAGGTATCCTAGTGAATCTTGTCATCTTCAGCATACTTGCCTATACTCTCAGACTTGATACTATCAATCATAACAGATTCGAATAAAATCAGTCAGGACAAAACAGCAATGTAACAAACCAGATTTAAATAGGATCAGTCAGAGTAAGACGGTATAAGTAATACAGGGCTTCAGATTAAGTTAATAGGAAATTAAGGATGGTTACCACAGTATATCCTGCTATTTTTGGAATAGTTATCTGTGCCCTCTAGTCTAGTACAAACAGCCAGACTGGAATAGAATACAACCAAACTAAGCAGAACGATAAGAACAATGTGGGTTTTAAATCCCAATACACTGTTAACAATGTCCTCTGCCTTCCTTTTTTAGACAATTCCTCTGCTTTCACTTTCACAGAGTGCATTGTACATTTTAGGTCCCACTAACTCCTTTAGTTTTTAGGTTAGGCATGAAACCCACTATTTATCTAAGTAGTTCTGAAACTTCTTAGCCCTAGGATTGATCTTAAATTGTATTTCTTTACCT
This sequence comes from Cavia porcellus, assembly GCF_034190915.1. Taxonomy (NCBI): domain Eukaryota; kingdom Metazoa; phylum Chordata; class Mammalia; order Rodentia; family Caviidae; genus Cavia; species Cavia porcellus. Next base: position 135,492,082 of record NW_026947484.1, on the reverse strand, counting down.
ACAAAAGCCTCCAGGTTTTCCTTCATTATAGCTGAGTAGTTGTCCACTGCATAAAAGTGTCATGTTTATCTGCAGGTGCTGGATGAGCTGCCCCTATTTCTCTCTGGTTCCCTGTCACATAGAGCATTGTTTTCTCATATTTGATTTTCAGTCCATAAACTCTCTTTCAAGTTAATTATATTTCCTATACAGAGCATCTTGATGTACCCTATCTCCTGATCTACTGTGCCTGTTTCTTTTTGTGAGTGTATCAAAGGCCATCTATGTAAGAAATTATAGCCAACCTTCTCTGCCTCATTTCTGCTATGCTATTTTTCTGCCATTGGTTGTCTACTTTTCTCCTTCATTCCACTGTCTGCCCCGTTCATTGAGGCCTCTCTGCCACCGTTCCTGAAATCCTGTTTTTTTTTTCTCCCTCTCTAGACTGTCCTTCAGTATTCTCTGTAGGATTGGATTGGTGGTCGCGAATTTCCCCAGTTTCTCTTTGCCTTGGAAGCATCTTGTTTCCCCATTAATTTTGAGAAACAGCTTTTCAGGGTACATCAATCTGGGTTGGAGGTTATTTTCTTTCAGGGATTGGAATACTTCACTCCAAGCTCTTCTTGATATGATAGTTTGTGTCAAGCAGTCTGTTGTGATTTTGATCAGTTTTCCTTTATAGGTGATCTGTTTTTCTCTGATGGCTTTTAATATTCTGTTTTTGTGATGAATTTCTAGGATCTTGATTATCATCATATGTCTGGGTGTAACTCTGTTTTGGTTGTAGGTGACTGAAGTTCTGTATGCCTCATATATCTGAATATCATTTCCTTTTCCTATGCTTGGGAAGTTTTCCTTAATTATTTCTTTGAATAGCCTTGTATTTCCTTTGTGTTTGCCCCTGATTTTTTACTCACTTTTTTTATTCTTAAATTATAGATCCTCTTGTCATTTTCTAGTCTTTGTATTGTTACTACCTGTTTCCTTGTTATTTTTAAGAGATCTTTCTTTTCATGGTTACACATTGCAAACCAATCTTCAAGTTTTGTTAATCTATCTCTAGTTTCTTTCAGGAAATTTTGCCAGTTTTCAATGGAGTTTTTAATTTCCTGGTAATCTCTTTGAATCTGTTTCATGTTTTCTAGGTATTTTTTATATTCTTCATTGAAGGTTTCTCTCCTTTTTTGTGTTCCTTCATTTTTCCATCTATGTCTTCTTAAGAGGTGCTTAGCATTTTTTATTAATCTTATATCTTGCTTTATTTGTATTAATATTTCAGTTTTGAGTTTGTCTATAATGTCACAAAGATATTTCTTTATATCAGCTGATGCCACGACCAATATTGCATGTTTGCTGCCCTTGATTTTTTCCTGGCTCCATATTCCCTGGGTTGGCTAGAGGCTTTTTCTTATTTCTTTCTCTTGTCATGTTTCTTGTTTCTTCCATATAGGTGTATGGTGGAGGTCCCAGTCCCTTTCTTATTGGTGATGGTTTTTCTGAAGTGTGCTGACTAGGAATTTCTGCCCTCTCCAATTTGCTGTTGGTCACTGAGGTGCAAGCAGGGGAGGTGTAGGCTGGTCCCTCCCCCTGAGCCAGTCAACTAGCAGAGGCCTTCACCACATTAGTATGTGCCACTTGGATGGATCCAGTTTGGGACAACTTTGGGGGCAATTTCATCCCTGTCTGTTGGGCCCCAGCCAGTGGCACAATCCAGCCCAAACAGGTCCCACCAATCTGCTCTGGGCAGGCAGCAGCCAACTGAAGTCATTGCCATTCCTTGTTCAGCCCCATCCTGCCCAATACCTAATATGTCATCCAGTTGCCCCCCTCCCCCCTCCTCCCAAGAGGGCCAAATTCTGAGCACTCACTGCAAGTTAGTGCAGGTCTCCATGTCAGCTCTGTTCTCCATTGGGCTCACCAACCCCCGACTTCAGTGCAACTGTGGCTCCAGTGAGGGCACCGCAACACGAGTCCAACCAACTCCAGCAAGAGCGCCATACCCACAAGTTGGGCCAGCTCTGGTGAGAGCACGTCTTGCTTCAGCCTTCCATCCATGTTTTTCTTTTATTTTTTCTCTTTTTCTTTTGCCTTAGTTTCTTCTTGGATCATGAGAATCCCTCTCCTTTCATCTGGTCTTCTCCATAGTGGTAAATTCTAGCATCTGAGCTGTTTCTTTCAGAGAAGTTCTGTGCCTTCTTACTTATCGATCTGCCATCTTCCCCCTGTTTTCAGAGGAATGGATTTTTAAAGGTGCTCTTCCTCTTCCATTCTAAAATGCTTCCTCCCTTGTAAGGATGTGAAGACTATGTCTTATAAATACTCTCTGTCAAAAAATACAACTTTTTTTCAAACTTCTTAGAATACTAGGGTAATTACCTGAGGTAGCCTGCATAGGACTCAAGGGAGAGAAGATCTCATCTCAAAGAATATGATGAATATGGTTTTTGATGAATGGAATCTTGTAAACTGATATATAAAAAACTTATGAAGTTTTTTTTTCAAGAATTGTGCCAGTTTGGATTGAGGGAGATAGATAGTACAAAATTAAGAGGGTACAAAATCTTAACAAGTAGACAGTAGGCTGAGAAAACTCACTCAGCTGTAAACATGAGCTGTTTCATAGATAAAGAAAAGAAGAATTCAGAGGGCAAAAAACCAGGAGTCCAAAATGCTCAAATGAATTGAACAGGCACTTCTAAAAAAGAAGAACAAATAACCAACAGAGATATAAACAAATGTGTAACATCTTTAGCCATTAGGGAAAAGCAAATCAAAACTATACTGAGATGTCATCTCACCCCATTCAGAATGGCTATCATCAAAACACAAAAAATTATAAATGCTGGCAAAAATGGGAGGGGAAGGAACTCTTTTATACTACTTGTAGTGCTATAAGCAACTTAGTTAGATAGAAATATTATAGGCAGTCAGACAGGGCTGAGTCCTCAAAGGAGCCAGTGCAGAAGCCCGGATACCTTGCAACTGCTGGGGAGACAGACACCTCCCACTGTGGGCCAGACCTCAATACAAAAGGATCAAACAGATATACCCACATCCTAAGGACTAATATTCTAAATAGCTCTCTATCACCCTGAAGAAGCCAGGAGTCACTATCCCATCCCTCTAAAGGAAGAGTCACTGCTCTGTATGCATGGCTGCTTGCCACATGGCTCACTTCCCCATCTGTCCCTGATTTATTAAGTTTTACCTGAGCAATTAATCTTATTGGTTGACCATAGCTCTAACCCACCTTATGCCCACCTTGCAAATTTCCATGTTTTCCCCACCTTAGACCCACCTCATTTTGTGGTTTTACTCTATAAAAGACCCTAGAAAAGACAGAGTCTTTGGCAACCACTGGAGCCCCCCTTCTCTCTCTCTCTCTCTCTCTCTCTCTCTCTCTCTCTCTCTCTCTGTCTCTCTCTCTCATAATATTTTTTTCTCTCACTAAATATATCCTGCTGTTAAACTCCGTTGTCCCTAAAATTCATTCTTCAAATTTAAAGAACACAAACTCATACTGGACGTGCAGTAGATTGGGGGTTTCATTCCCTTATATCAGTAGAAATGTAAATTAGTATAGATACTATGGAAAGTGGTATGGAAGTTGCTCAAAAAACTAAAAATAGAGCTACCATTTGATCCAGCTGTACCATTCTTTAGTATATACTTGAAATAATTAAAGGAAGGCATATTATAGAAATACCTGCTAACCAATGTTTATTGCTGCAAAATTCACAATAGCCAAATATGGAACAAAATTAAGTGCTCATCAATAGACAAATGGATGAAGAAAATTTGAGATACACACACTAGAATATCATCTAACTATAAACAAGAATGAAATATTTGTATTTGTGGAAAAATTGGTGGAACTGAATCATGCTGAGAAAAAATGTCAAACTCAAAAATAATCTCTCAGATAAAGACAGAAATTATTAACACAATGAAAGAATTGGTGAGTATATCCAAAAAAATACATAGATTCAAAAAAGAGAAGCATACGAAAGTAATGAAAACCTTAAATGAACAATACAGAAAACAATTAGAATACATGAAACAGAGTCAAGGAAATATCCAGGCAAGTGAAAATTTCACAGAAAGCTCACAAAACTGCATGAATGAAATTGAAGACAGGGCCTCAGACCTTGAACACAAGATTGTGGTTAGTAATTATGAAAGGAAAGATCTCTTAAAAGATAACAAGGAATCAGGAAATAATTCAACAGCTCTAAGATGATGCAAACAGAAACAATATAAGACTGATAAGTGGCAATGAGAAAAGAGACAAAAAGACTATTTGCATAAGTAATAGCAGAAAATTTCCCAAATATGGAAAACTATTTGACATGCAGCCAAATTCCAATTAGCCCTAACCAAAACAAATATAATCCTCAACATAAAATAATCAAGATCCCAGAAATTCAGCATAAGTGCAGAAATGTTGAAAGCTGCTAGGGAAAAGAAACAAATTACCTATAAAGGAAAGCCTATTAGAATCATGGCATACTTTTCAAGACAAACCATCAAGTCAAGAAGGGCATGGAAGGAAGTATTTCAAGTAAACGTCATCCAATCCAGATTGACCTGCCCTGAAAACCTATCTTTAAAAATAAAATACTTCCATGACAAGAACAAATGAAGAACTTCATGATGACCCAACCAACCTTACAAAGAGTATGGAAAGAATCTCTAGAAAGAGATAAAAATGACCACAATTCCAAGAGCAACAGAAACAAGCCAACAAGCAAGAGGGGAAAGTATGGAACCAACAGCAGAATGATAATGTGACAAAGATAAATCAATACATATCAGTTATATTCATTAATGTAAATGCCCTCAACTCACCAATCAAAAGAAACAGACTGACAGAGAAGATCAAGAAACAAAATCCAACAATATGCTGTATGCAAGAAATACATTATCTCAAAGGAAATCCATAGACTGAAAGTCAAAGGATGGAAAACAATACTCCTTGTGACAGAAACCCAGAAAAAAGCAGAGGTAGAATTCTGTTGGAAGACAATGTGAACTTCAAACCAAAAATGATCAAAAAAGATAAAGAAGGTCAGTACACATTTGTTAGGGGGAAAGTTCAAGAGGAAGAGATAAAAATGATGCATATATATGTGTACCAAACATGAGAGCACACAATTATGTGTAAGAAAATATTAATAGACATGAAAAATCAAGCAATAATGCAATTATAACAGGGCACCTTAACACCTACTGTCACAAAGAGACAGATCAACTAAAGATTCAGCAAAGAAATAACATAACTGAATCAAACTTGTGAATAAATAGACTTAGTAGACATGTACAGAGTTTTCCACCCAACAACATCAGAATACACATTCTTCTCAGCTGCACATGAGAAGTTCTCTAAATCAGACAATATGTTAGCCCATACAATATGCTTAAGTAAATGCAAAGGGATGCAAATTATCCGATGTATATTATCTTACCATAGGGCAATGAAACTGGAAATTAATGACAAATCACAAAATCTCCATAAACATGAAAATTAAATAGCACAGTACTGAACAACCAATGGGTCACAGAAGAAATTAAACAATATACGCAATCAAATGAAAATGAAAATACAAATTATCAGAACCAGTAGGATGCAATGAATGCAATCCTCAGAGAGAAACTTATAGAAGTGAATACTCACATCAGGAAAACAGAGTGAGCACAAATAATCTAATGCTGTACCTCAAACTTCTAGAAAAAGAAGAAAAAGTCAAGCCAAATCCCAGAGAAGGGAGGAAATTATAAAAATGAGAGCAGAAATTAATGCAATTGAGACTAAGAAAATAACACAAAGAATTAATCAATGAAAAAGTTAGTTCTTTCAAAGAATAAATAAAATTAATAAACCTCTAGCCAACCTGATCAAAAATGGAAAGAAAAAGCTCAAATTCATGCAATAAATAATAAAAAGCCTAAAAATCATACAGATCACTAATACCTAACTTGAAAACCTTTACTCTCATATGATTAAAAACACAGAACAAATGGACATATTTCTAGAAACATATGAATTACCAAGCAGGATCAAGAAGATATAAAACTCTGAATAATCCAATATCACTTAACAAAACTGAAAATGTATTTTAAAACTTACCAACAAAAAAGCCCACATCCTGATGGATTCACAACTGAATTCTACAAGAAATTCAGAGATGATTTAATACCAATACTCCTCAAACTCTTTAATGAAATTGAAAGGGAAGCAATTTTCCTTAATTCATTATGGGAAGCAAATATTAACCTGATACCAAAACCAGCCAAAAAAAAAAAGAGAACTACAGACCAATGTCTCTAATAAATATAGATGGAAAACATCTCAATCAAATACTAACAAACAGAATTCACCAAATCAGCAGAAGATTATACACCACAACCAAGTGGGATTTATCCCAGGAATTAAGGGATGGTTCAATATATATGAAACAATAAATGTAGTATACTATATTGACAGAGCTAAAGACAAAAATCACATGATCATCTCAAGAGATGCAGAAAAAGCTATTGATAAAAGTTCAACACACATCCATGGTAAAAGCCAGAGAGAAAATCAGAATAGATGGTCTTTACCTCAATCTGATAAAAGCCATCTATGATAAACCAACAGCTAACATCATACTAAATGGACAAAAATTGAAAGTTTTCACTCTAAAATCAGGAACAAAATAACGTTGTCCACTATCACCACTCCTATTCAATATAGTTCTGGAAACATTATCCAGAATAATTAGACAACAGAGAGAAAAGGAATAAAGATAGAAAAGGAAAAAATTAAATTATCATTATTCACAGATGACATGATACTCTAGGTAGAAGACCCTAAAACCTCCACTAATAGACTTCTAGACTTAATAAACCAATTCAGCAGCATAGCTGAATATAAAGTCGATACTCGAAAATTAATAGCATTCCTGTACACAAACAACAATCTCACCGAAGGAGAAATTAGGGAAACCACATCCTTCACAATAACATCAAAAAAAGTGAAATGCTTAGGAATCAATATAATGAAGGAAGTAAAAGATTTATATATTGAAAATTATAGTACTCTGGAAAAAGAAATTGAAGAGGAATTCAGAAAATGTAAAGATATTCCTGGCTCGTGGATAGGAAGAATAAACATTGTGAATATGGCCATACTCCCAAAACTCTTATACAGATTTAACGCAATTCCAATTAAATACCATTAGCATACTTCACATATCGAGAGAAGACATTCCTAAAATTCATACAGAACCGGAAGAGACCTAGAATAGCAAAGGCAATCCTAGGCAACAAAGGCAAGGCAGGAGGCATCACAATCCCAAACTTGAAATTTTACTACAAAAACATTATAATAAAATTAGCGTGCTACTGGCAAAAAACAGACCTGAGGATCAATGCAACAGAACAGAAGATACAGACACAACTACAAACATACTCAGCTACATTATCTTTGACAAAGGGTCCAAACATGTTCACTGGAACAAAGACAGCCTCTTTAATAAGGGATGTTGGGAAAACTGGCTTTCTACATGCCGAAGACTTAAACTAGATCCATGCCTATCACCATACACCATACACCATACACCATACACCATAAACTAAAGTCAAAATGGATCAAAGATCTAAATATTCAGACAGAAACACTAAACTGACTGGAAGACAAAGTGGGTAGAAATCTTGATGGCATATGTGTAGGCAGAGGTCATGAACAAAAATCAAACTGCATGTGAAGTACTTGAAAGAATCAACAATTGAGATCTCATTTTATTAAAAAACTTTTTCACAACAAAAGAAATCACCAACAAAGTGAAAAGAAAAGTCACAATTGGAAAAAGATTTTTGTCAACTATCCCTCAAAGGACTTTACCTAGAACATATAAAGAACAGAAAAAAATCAGGCCCCCAAATTTAAAAACCCAATCCAAAAATGGGCATCTGAGATGAATATACAATTCTCAGATGAAGAAGTGCAAATGGAAAATAAACCTATGAAAAAATGTTCAATATCATTGGTCATTCAAAAAATGCAAACTAAAACAACACAGAGATATCATCTCACTCCAAAAAAAATGGCTAATGTCAAGAAATTAACCAATAAAAAATGCTGGCAAGTCTGCAGAGAAAAAAGAAACTTTGTCCATTGTTGAGAGGAGTGTAGACTGGTATATCCACTCTGGAAATCAGTGTGGAGATTTCTCAAAAAACTAGGTGTAGAGGTTCCATTCAACCCAGGTATTACCCTTCTGAGTACCTTCCCAAAAGAATTAAAAACGTCATTCACAGTGATATGTGTGCACCCATGTTTATAGCAGCACTATTTGTAATAGTTAAATCTTAGAAACAACCTAAATGCCCACTGACAAAAGGATGCATAAAAAAGATGTGGTGTTTTTATACAATGGAGTACTACTCAGCTACAAAGAAAGACCACATGGAAGTTTTTACAGGATGTGACTTGAGACCATACTCATAAGTGAAACAATCAAATTCAGATGTGTAAATACTGTATTGTCTCCCTAGTGTAAGAAACAGAAAAAGTAAATAAGATACAAAAGTTGCAATAGATATAAGTAAATGTAAAAGAAACTCTCAGAGAGAAATTATATTTTTTGACCCATCTTGCATGCCTGTATCTGGTAACCACAGCAACTATTTTGAAGATAACAATATGGAATACAACCTCCATGGCTAAATTCTCATCATCTTGTTTTCAAATGCTTTATCATTTCTGTTTGTTGTTGTTATTGGTTTAATTTTGTTGTTTGTTTGCTTGCCTCTTTATTTTCCTGTGTTTTTCTCATTAAAATAAAAAAGTAAAAGATCTGCCAGATAGGCAAGGGGTGGGCGAAAGAACAAAATAGCCCAAGGGAAGGGGCTGCCTTTAGAAATACCAGTCTTCAAGAGTGTCCCTCCAGCTGTCAGCAAGCCCCAACAGAGGACTCCGAGGTGCAGACACAGATCTGAAGTGTAGCAAAAAAGAGTATGAAAATGGGAGACAGAGAGGGCAAGGCTGGAAGGAGAACTCGGGCTAAAGCAGAAACACACACACACACACACACACACACACGCACACACACACACCACTCCTCGTACTCCTTGTACTGGGGATGGAACCCGGGCCCTCACACTGAGCTACATGTCCAACCGCTTTTTACTTTGTATTTGACACAAGGTCTTGCTAAGTTGCTAAGCTTCTGAAGCTGAGAGAGCTGCACATTTAAAAGAAGAAAGTCTCCCTTTCAGATGAGCCCCAGGAGGCTGGGGCAGCCAGAGTATCCTCTAAGAGGGCAGGATCTGCGGTCATCTACACACTGGTACAGGCTCTCTGGAAGGAGAGCAGAGCTACAGGAAGGCAAGGAACAAGACCAGCAAGCCTTGAGGCTGTCACACAGTGGTCCCAGGCTTCTCAAGCCTTCTTCAGCTTCATGGCCCAAAGATAAAATTTACTTTATCTCTATGGATGAAATTTCAAAGCTTACGTACGAGAAGGTGCCACTGCCACTGTGTCTTCCTGAGATCAACCCAAGCTATCAGTGTGTCAGAAGCAGGAACTTCTGAGTTCTGACCTCCGCTCAGTGGAATGATCACTAACATTGATTTGAAGTGTTCAGACTTTCCCTCCAGTGAATATTCCCCTAAGACATTTTCTTCCCTGTCTGCTGAAAACGAAAGTATGACCCACTACTGTTACCAGAGAGGCTTTCTTCCCATCTCAGAATCCACCTCTGCCCCAGGAAGGTCACCAGTGCTGAGCACTGGACTGAGCGGCCAAAGCCTTGTCCTAGCTTCTTCTTGCCTTCATTAGCCTCCAAACTCTGCTGCATCCTTCCCCATCTACACAGCACAGCAGTTGCCACTTGTGCTCTGAGATGAGGCATAAGCCAAGAAACTGAGAAACCATTAGGTAGGAAGCAGTGTCCAGTCCCTTTCCTTACCCTACACCACATGCAATAGAAGAGATAAACTGTACCTCTGTGTTCGGCAAAATGACAGGAGACACCCAGAGGAAACCCATTCAGCTCTGGGCAAATCTCCACAGCCATCACCAGACCAGTAATTTCAAGGAATTTCCTCTCCATGTTTCCTGCCTCTCAAAGGCTGATACCATTTCAGGAAGTGTGGTCCCTAGAGCAGGCAGCTAGCACTAGGGTACCTGCAGTTTAGGCCCTGATCAGTCCCAGCTATTTGGAACATGAAGAGCCCCAAGCTCCTTGAGCCCTAAATGGAGACTACACACCCAGAAAAGTATCAGAAGTGTGTCAGTGGGAGGGTAAACGAGGCCTACCTTTAAGAAGCTCCCACTCTGGCAAGCCTGGTGGTACACCCCTGCAATCTCAGCATTCGGGAGACTGAGACAGGAGGATTGCTGTGAGGTTGAGGCCAGCCTGGGCTGCATAAACACTTTTAGGCCAGTCTATACTACATGGTAAGACCCCCTCTCATATAAAAAGAAACAAAGAAGGAAAGAAAGAAAGAAAGAAAGAAAGAAAGAAAGAAAGAAAGAAAGAAAGAAAGAAAGAAAGAAAAATGAAACTCCCAGTCTGACATGAAATTTTTGATTATGGTTCTCCTACAGGTAGGCAAAGACCCTGCCATCAGGCCAGTAATCTCCCCTAGAAAGTTCAAAAAGTTCCTGAGCTTGGGCCAGAATAGAGTTGCCAGAGTATATAACTAGAAATACCAGATACCCAGTTAAATTTGAATTTCAGATAAAGAATGGTTTCTTCCGGTACATTCTTAAGGTATGCAATATCTGGAATATACTGAAAGTAACAAAAAAGATATTCCTTGTCTCCGTAAAATTCAAATTTAACCGAACAATTTAGATTTTATCTACAAGAAAACAGTCACAAAACCCAAAACTAAATCCATGTTTGTGGCAACCTGATAGCAAGTATTAAAGAAAAACAACTACAACAAATTATTGTGCTCACTGGGACAGGAACTAAACATTGTTCTTAGCCTGCACGTACCCCTAAGCCTGGTGGCTTCCCAGGAACACACAGGAAGTTCGGACTTTGACCCATCACCATGGCTGCTGTTGGCTGCCTCCCTGTGTGGTGCTTGGAGCAGCCCAAGGGTTTGCAGACAGGTACAGCCACTGGAGCCTAAGCAGAGGGAGGGCAGATGGGGAGAGAGTGGATCCCTAGCAGCACCCACAGGAGACACAGGGCCAAGAATCACACAAATACAAAGAGGTGCCCAAGACACAGTGTGCTTTCAAAATAGAGTGGCAGGCAGTCTTCCTAGACCCTAGAATGAACCAGCTTCTGGGGTGCTGGAAACCCAGGAACCTAAGGGTTAGGGAAGCCAGAAAACAGGAAAAGATAGCCATCCAGAGCTGAACCCACGGGCTCTGAAAGGCTGAGTACCCTGTGGAGCTGGGGCTCAGAACCAAGCTGCCATCTTTACAAGGAGCATGGCACCAGGAGGCCCTCAGGCAGCTCTTTATCCTGCACACCCACAGATTCCCCAACACACACTAGGAACATTTATCCTACATAGGACAAAAAGAAGCTGGCCAATCGTTTTCCACTGTCTATTCTCCTTTAATCAGTTCATTCTGAGTGCCTCCATCGAAAGGAGACTAGAGATTCATCTTCTTAGAGGCCAAGGTACAGCCTTCAGTTAGGCATTTTCCAGAGACAGTTTCAGCAACATCTTGATCTCCACAAGCCAGTGCTAGCTTGTTAACAGACCAGGACTGAAGTCCTCTCCCTAGCTCAGGCCTTTCTCTGCCTCAGCTTTGTGCAGTAGGCCTCCTTCCTGGTGTCCTGCTGCAGGGAACACTGGGCTATCTGCACACCTGGGGACACCTAGAGCAAGAGAGAAGCACTCCGTGCTGGGTCGCTTTGAGGAACTTGGGCAGGTCAGAGTGCCCTACAACAAAAGCCACTGCCATTATCACTACTTATAGAGCACTAACTATATGACAGGCAATATTAAGCACTTCCTACACTAATTTAGCAATGTACAACAGCCCTGTAAAGTGACCGCTGAGTGCTTTGCAGGGAAGACCTTGCAGCTGCAGGCATCTACCAATCTAGACACTGAACACTGAGGAGAAGAAGGAATCCCACCGCGCCAATTTGATTGCTGTCATTAAGGATTCTTGAGAGGAGAGCACTGTGGTGGGGACAGAATTCAAATTCTCACAAAGCTGATCTCTGACAGCAGAGGGCGCCAATGTTTGAGGAAAAACCTCTGGAAATCCAGGCAGCATTGGTGCAAAAAAAAATATGAAAACTGATGGGAGCACCAGCTGGGATTCTTGGGTCCCTCAACTGCAGACAGGGATCACAGAATGTAACTGGACCGCGAGGAGGAAAGCTCAACCCAAGACTGAGTGAGCCTACTTATCAGCATGCCCAGAGCTCAGCAAAGGTTCCTATGGGGAAAAGGCCTGTCTTTGGGACTCCTGAGGTTTCTCCTTTGTCAGTGCAGCCTGCAAGGCAGACGATGACCTGTTTCCTCTTTCCTTCAGTGGAGCATATGCTCGGTCAGGTCACACCCACACCCAAACTCAGAGGAGACAAATATCCCAGAGAAAAAACTGAGGAGACCAGTTCAGCTCTTTCAGGTTCATGCGTGTTGCTCAGGCTATCTTCAACATTTTGTTGTTGTTTTGCTTTCTTTCGATTATTGCAAATAAAAATAGACATGACCCAGTGTAACTGTCTCTTTCCTCCATCTAAACCTTTGCTTCTTCATTTCTGAAAAGTCACTGTACTCATTAAATGAGGGAAAGGAAGCCCCTTCCAGGTGCCCCCACCCCCACCCCATAAACAATGTGACCTTGACAAGGCTACCTGAACTCTCCCAACCTGGGTTTCCTCCTCAGTCTCATGAAGAGTGTAAAGACAGAAAAAAAGATAACATTACGCTTTACCTGGAGTATGGCTCTTGGGAGGAACATGGTGATAACCAGTATTTCATTTCCATATGAAATAAGGACAGACAGAGTAAGGTTCATGGTATTTGGACAATGACATAAATAAGCAAATATGATGAATACTGAATCTCATAAAATAATGATAAATACTTATTATGTTTTCACATCCACTTACCAACTTTCCCAATCTCTGTGACAGTCATTATCTCTGAATTCTCACCACTACCAAGCAGTACTTAGAACATGCATTATCCTCATTTCAAAGATGAGGAAATTCGGGTTTAAAGAGATGAAGGGAATTAGCCAATGTCCCCTCAGAAATTCAGAGAGAAAGCCAGGAAACAAATGACTCTTTGTTGCACTATTCTGGCCTGTGAAGCTATAATAATCATATCATGAAATAGGCCTCAGCAGGAGAATATAATGAACTGATATAAAATGGACATTAGGCAAGGGGACTACAGAGGACCAGAGAAAGAAGAGCTGTAGAAAAGCACATGAGCAAAAATGATGATTATACGTTTGACATAACCATCAGCCATTAGGGGAACATACATCTCAGGTAGCTTCATGAGAGGAAGACTGGGAATCGAGGTTCATATTTTTTTATTTTAAAGATAATAAAACCCAACAAAACGAAACAGAATAAAACCAATAAAAACAACGCAGTGAAACTGGTGCAGAACTTTGAAGCAGGACATTAGGAAACCAACAATGGCTACCATAGTATATCTTGTTATCTTCACACTAGTTGTCCAATCCATCAGACATAGCAAATTCAAACAAAAGAGAGTGGGATAAAACCCATCAGAAAAGAACACTGAATAAATCAAGACAATAAATCAGAACAAAACAAAACAGTGAGAACAGTGTTGGGCTCCAAAAACAAGATAAAAGGAAATCCTCAATATTTCCTATAGTGCATAGTATTATCTTCCCATAAATACTCAGACCACTGTTCCCAGGCCTGCAAAGTCAACCAAACAATACAAGAATTCAGTTGCTTTTTGTACCTCAGTGGCTATCAACTCAGCCTGTCCTCTGAGCCAGACGGTGCCCTCCGGTCCTACATGCCAGTAGGCTCGTGGGAAGCACTATCTGGATTCTCTTCCTGGGCCCCAAATGACTTGTGTGACTTACTGGATAGGTTCATATTTTTTTAATGTATTCCACAAAATTTTTTGTATGCTTGCTATGCAAAAGGCTATTCATCATCAGAATATAGTCATGGACAAAAGAATAGCTCCTAGCTTCATGGAACTTTTGTCTAATTAGGGAAATGAACAATAATCAAACAATCCACACATCTTTATAAACAGTCATCTTTGAGTACCCATGGGGGATTGGTCCCAGGACCCTTGTGGATACCAAAATCTTCAGATACTCAAGTTCCTTACATAAACTGGCGTACTATTTGCATACAACTATACAATTACACTTTCAATAATCTCCCCAGTCCTTATAATGCCCAACACAGTATAAATACTTATTGTACAGTATTGTTTCAAAACTAATGATGAGGGAAGAAAATCTGTGTATGTGTAGCACAGACTCAATCTTTTCTTCAAATATTTTTTTTATTTTAAAGAGATTAAGACAAAAGAGGACATAAAAAAGCAGATCAGAACAATGCAAGTAACACAGCATTTTGCCACAAGACAAACCATTATTAACAGTAACTATAATAATGTCCCTTTCTTGGAAATAGTTGAGTACAGTTTTATACCCGATAGTATCAAGCATAAAAAACCATATAAAACCATTCAAGAGAATGAAAGCATTACAGTCTTTCAGAACCAAATAGCAAACAATGAACAATGGCTACTATATCATCTCATTTTCCATAGAAAATTTGTTTATACTATCACACATAATAATATCCAGTAAGATATAACAGGATAGAACCAAAGGCAACAGAAAAACAAAAGCATAGTAGGACTTCAGAGTCACATGATACTAAACCAACTATGGCTATACTAATGTCTTCTTTTCTTTAAAACATCTGTTGATATTATCACAGATAATAAAATCAAACAAACTAGGATAAACCCATTCCAACTAATGAAAGCGGACATTATAATGCTTCAGGGCAATGAAATGGGAAATGATTACTATAAACTCTTACGTACACCTACCATGTCTTACACAAGGGAGACTATACGGTATTTATAAGTGTGAGTTTGACTTATTTCGCTTATGAATATGGTCTCAAGTTGTGTCCATTCATTTATAAATATCTCAATGTGATCATTCTTTATAGCTGAGTAGTATTCCATTGTATAAAAATACCACAGCTTTTTTATCCATTCCTCAGTTGATGAACACTTAGGTTGTTTCCAAGATCTGGCTATTACAAATTGTGCTGATATAAACATCGGTGCACATATATCACTGTGGTATGAGGTTTTCAGTTCTTCTGGGAACATGCCTAGAAGTGGAATAGCTAGAACAAATGGGAATTCCAATCCCAGCTTTTTGAGGAATCTCCAGACTAACCTCCACAATGACTGCACCAGTCTACACTCCCACCAACAGTGCCTATGAGGTCCCTTTTCCACACAGCCTCTTCAACATTTGTTATTGGTAGTTTTTTTTTTATCCTGGCCATTCTTTCAGGAGTGAGATGGAATCTCAGTGTGGTTTTAATTTGCATTTCTCTAATGAGTAATGATGATGAACATTTTTCCATGTATTTATTTGCCATTTGTATTTCTTCATCTGAGAACTGCATATTCACCTCAGATGCCCATTTTTGGATTGGTCTTTGAATTTGGAGGGTCTGATTTTTTAAAATTCTTTATGTGTTTTAGACAGAAGTCCTTTGTCTGAGGGACAGTTCACTAAGATTTTTTTCCCAGTTTGTGGGTTTACTTTTCACTATGCTGGAGACTTCTTTTGACGTGCAGAAACTTTTTAATAAGACGTGAACCCAGCTATTAATTCTGGGAAGTATTTTCCATGCGGTTTGACTCCTGTTCACGAATATTCTACCTACCCCTATGTCTTCAAGATTTTTACCTAATTTGTCTTCCAACAGATTTAGTGTTTCTTTTTTAATATTCAGATCTCTGATCCATTTAGATTTTAGTTTAGTATATGGTGATAGGCATGGGTCTAGTTCTAGTTTTCGGCATGTGGAGAGCCAGTTTTTCCAGCACTATTTATTAAAGAGACTGTCCTTCTTCCAGTGAACATGTTTGGGCCCTTTATCAAAGGTAAGGTTATTGAGTGTGTTGGTAGTTGTGGCTGTATGTTCTAATCTATTCCATTGATCTTCAGATCTGTTTATATTACAGTACCATGTTGATTTTATTACACTTGTTTGTAGTATAACTTCAAGTCAGGGATTGTGATGGCTCCTGCCTTGCCTTGGCTGCTTAGAATTGCCTTTGCTATTCTAGGTCTCTTCTGGGCCCAGAAGAATTTTAGGATTGATTTCTCTAGATCTATGACATATATTGATGGTATTTTCATTGGGATTGCATTGAATCTGTGTAACAGTTTTGGGAGAATGGCCATTTTTACACTATTTATTCTTCCTATCCATGAGCAAGGGATGTCTTTCCATTTTCTGAGATCCTCTTCAATTTCATTTTCAGGGTATTATAATATTCTCTGTATAGATCTTTTATTTCTTTTGTGAGGTTAATTCCTAAGTATTTCATTTTTTTGGATGTTAGTGTGAAGGGTGTGGTTTCTTTCATTTCTCTCTCAGTGATTGGTTGTGAGTGTTTAGAAATGCTGTTGATTTTTTTGAGTATTGATTTTGTATCCAGCTGCGTTGCTGAATTTATTTATTATGTCTAGGAGGTTTTCAATGGAGTTTTGGGAGTCTTCTATGTAGAGTATCATGTGATCCACAAATAATGATAATTTAACTTCTTCTTTTCCTATCTTTACCTCTTTTATTTCTCTCTCTTTTCTTATTGCTCTTGCTAGTATTTCCAGTATTATGTTAAAAAGGAGTGGTGATAAGGGACATCTTTGTCTTGTGCCTGATTTTAAGGTAAAGGCCTTCAGTTTTTGGCCATTTATTATGATACTGGCTGTTGGTTTGTCATAGATGGCCTTTATCATATTGAGGTAAAGACCATCTATTCCAATTTTCTGTAATGTTCTTAGCATGAATGAGTGTTGGACCTTATCAAAAGCTTTTCTTGCATCTATAAAGATTATCATGTGATTTTTACTTTTGTCTTTATTGATATGGTGGATTACATTTATTGACTTGCATATGTTGAACCATCCCTGCATACCTGGGATGAATCCCACTTTGTCGTGATGTATAATCTTCTTGATGATTTGCTGCATCTTGTTGGCCAATATTTTATTGAGGATTTTTGCATCTGTGTCCATTAGGGAGATTGGCCTGTAGTTCTCTTTTTTAGTTGAGTCTTTCTCAGGTTTTGGTACTAGAGTAATACTTGCTTCCAGGAATGACTTAGAAAGAATTGCTTCATTGAAGAGTTTGAGGAGTGTCAGCATTAAATCTTCTTCGTATTTCTTGTAGAATTCCGCAGTGAATCCATCTAGGCCTGGGCTCTTATTTGTAGGTATGGACTTAATTACATTTTCAATTTCATTAATAGAAACTGGGTTATTCAGCAGTTTTACTTCTTGACACAGCTTTGGCAGTTAATATGTTTCTAGGAATCTGTCCATTTCTTCTGTGCTATTGAACCTATGAGAGTACAGGGTTTTGAATTAGGTGTTGATAATCTTCTGGATTTCCACAGAGTCTGTAGTGATTTTGCCTTTTTCATTCCTTATTGCATGAATTTGAGCTGTTTCTTTCCTTTTTTAAATGAGGTTGGCTAGGGGCTTATCAATTTTATTCATTGTTTCAAAGAAAGAACTCTTTGATTCATTGATTTTTTGGATTGTTTTCTTAGTCTTTATTGTATTAATTTCTGCTCTATTTTTTATAATTTCCTCCCTTCTTTTGGCTTTGGGTTTGACTTGCTCTTTTATCCTAGATGTCTGAGGTGTGGCAACAGGTTGTTTATTTGTATTCATTCTGTTTTCCTGATGTGGGAACTCAGTGCAATAAATTTTCCTCTGAGGACTGTTTTCATTGCATCCCACCGATTCCGTTAAGTCATATGTGTATTTTCATTTGCTTGTAGGTATTGTTTAATTTCTTCTTTAATTTCCTCTGTGACCCACTGAGTGCTCAAGAGTGTTTTATTCAATTTCCATGTGTGTGGGGTTTTACAGTTTCTTTTATCATTAATTTCTAGTTTCATGACACTATGATCTGATAACACGCATGGGATAATTTCAATTCTTTTTCCTCTTTTAAAATGTCTTCTGTGAGCTAGTATATGGTCTATTTTAGAGAATGTCTCATGTGCTGCTGAGAAGAATGTATATCTGATGTTGTTGGATAGAACACTCTGTATATGTCTACCCCAAGTCCATTTGTTCACAAGTGTGATTCAGTTCTGTTATTTCTTTGCTGATTTTCTGTCTGGTTGATATGTCCCTTGGTGTCAATGGTGTGTTAAGGTCTCCTGTTATAATTGTGTTATTGATAATTTGATTTTCCATTTCTATTAATACTTGCTTTGAATAACTGGATGCTCTGGAATTTGGGGCATATATATTTAAGATTCTTATCGCTTCCTCTTGAAGTTTTCCCCTAACTAGTATGTAATGACCTTCTTTATCTCTTCTGATCATTCTCTGGTTTAAAGTTCACATTGTCTGCAAACAGAATAACTACCCCACCTTTTTTTGGATCCTGTTGCATGAAGTATTGTTTTCCATCCTTTGACTTTCAGTCTGTGAGTTTGCTTTTGGGTTAAATGGGTTTCTTGCAGACAGCATATGGTTGGATATTGTTTCTGGATCCATTCTGCCAGTCTGTTTTGTTTAACTGGTGAATTGAGATCATTTAGATTAATGGTTATAACAGTTATATATTGTTTTATTTTTAACATGTTATCTTTGTGCTGTTTCATCTTTATCGTTCCATTCTGTTTAATTGTCTGCCTTGCTTAGTGGTTTTTTCCTATTTGTATCTAGACTGTCTTTCAGTATTCTTTGCAGGGTTGGCTTGGTGTTCATGAAATTCTTCAGCTGTTCTTTGTCATGAAAGTATCTTATTTCTCCATCCATTTTGAAGGACAGTTTTTCAGGGTACATCAGTCTAGGTTGAAAATCATTTTCCTTTAGGATCTGAAGTACTTCACTCCATGCTCTTTTTAACTTCATTGTTTGTGTTGAGAAGTCTGCTGTGATTCCGATAGGCTTTCCTTTATAGGTGATCTGTCTTCTCTCTCTAACAGCTTTTAGTATTCTATTCTTATGTTGGATTTCTGGGATGGTGATTATTATATGTCTGGGTATAGTTTTATTTTGGTTATGGCTATTTGGAGCTCTGTATGCTTCACTGATCCTGATGTCAGTTTCCATTCTCATGTTTGGGAAATTTTCAGCTTTTACTTGTCTAAATATCCTCTTGACATCCTTTATGTTGTCCTCTTCTTTTTCATTTATCGCTATCGATCTTATGTTGTTTTTCTTTGCATCATCTTGCAGCTGTTGAATTGTTATTTCATGATTCCTTGTTATTTTTAAAACATCTTTCCTTTCCTGTTCACTGGCTGCAATCTTTTCTTCAAGGTCTGAAATTTAATCTTCACTTTCGTTGAGTTGGTTATGACAACTTTTGATGGAATTTTTGACCTCCTGTATATCTCTTTGAATGTGCTTCATGGATTCTGTTTGTTTCTTAAATTCTTTATCCGGGGATTCTATTGTTTTGTTATGTTCCTCTAATTTTTTAACTGTGTCTTCTTTAGATGTGTTCAGCATCTCTTTCATTACTTTTATCATTTCTTCTTTTACCTGGGAGATTATTTCTGGTTTGAATTTCTTTAAAGCCTCCTGGGGTTTCTTCCTTATTTCAGTTACTATTATTAAGTATGGCATATATTTTCTTCTATATACATGGCTTCTAGGCTTTCTTGAGATGGGCTGGAGGTTTGAGATTGTATTTTGGTCTTTCATTTTGTCATGTCCTTTATTTCTGTGTTTCAAGTGTTTTTCTAAGGCTCCCCTGGATATGCTGGAAATCGTCTCCTATGCCCTAGGCTCCTGGGACTGAATGGAGGTTGCTGAGTGTGGTCCAGTCAGGCCTTAAGGCCCTCCTGTGCCACCCTCAGTGTTCCAGGTAGCTGGACAGCTACCTAACCACTGTGGATGACGAGCTAAAGCTGTCCCCAGGCTAAGACCAATGCCCTGGAACTCACTTCACCTGCTCTCAACTCTGATAATTGAAGAAGGTTGCTGGGCATAATCTATTCAGGCTGCAAAACCTCTCAAGCCTAGTCTAGTATGGATGGGACCTGGGCGGGTCCTTGCACTCTGGGAGCAATGATCTTAATAAGTCTCCTGGGGCTCAGGATCACATGTGGACTCACCTCAACTGCCAGCTGAGTTTCTGGATTCTTGAGAAGGTCACTGGGCATGTCTTGGGTAGACCTGAAACCTGCCAGAGGAGTGCAGCCTAGTGTGGCAGGGCTCTGGGCGGATCCTTGAGATCTGGTAGTGATGATTTTAACACAGTCTCCTGGGCTTGGGATGGCACACGGATCCTTCAGATATTTTTGATCCACAGTTGTTAGAATCTGTAAATACAGATCATATGCACACTGAAGCCAGACTCTAATTACTGAGACAAGTGTTTAGATGGAAAAGTCCCAGGAGCACCTCTAACCTTAAAATTTAGCCAAACGGTAGAAAGGACAAGAGAGTGCCCACTCACAGAACATTGCAGGCAGCACATTGGTAAAATCTCCACAGTGAGCACCAAACACCCAGTGAAAGGGAAAAAAAAGGTGAATAAGCTTCAAAGACATTCAGAAGGGTGATGGGAAGGTAAGGCAGACCTTAGCAGGGCCAGACCAAGGGTCAGACCACTCTAGGGCTTGTGGGCTATGGTCGGGATTTGGGTCTTAGTCTAGTTGAAATGTAAAGAAATATCTATACCTATAGCTTGTCAGGGAGGCAAGACATGTGAGGTCTGAAGATGATAAGTAGAGAAACAAGCTAGGTGGTACCTAAATGAGGTCACACATCATAACCCTCCCCCAGGTCTCATGAGTCAATGTGGTTGGTGCCAGGTATGGAAGGCCCCCCTGAGGATTATTGTCAACAAGTAAAAGGAGAACTGGAGAGGAAGATGGTGCAATGCTGATTCTTCTGGAGAAGCTTGTCAGGCTGGCTTTCCCGATATGAATTCCCCTGTTCCCATCATCAGAGGAGCTCGAATTCTCACTGTGGCTGAGAATGGCTGTGGTTCTGTCTGCAGGAGCCCTGGTCCTTACCTTGAGCTTCGCTTCCTGGCTCCAGGGCAGATCCCCCAGCCTGCTGGCACAGAGCCTTCATCCCACTCTCCCCTTACATAAAATGGCATAGAACTTACACATAATCACATACTTTAGATCATCTCCGGATAATACCTAATACAATGTAAATGTATAATACCTAATATAATGATAATACCTAATACAATGTAAATGCCGTGTAAATAGTTGTTATAGTAATAGTTTAAGGAATACTTATAATAAAAAAATCTGCACATGGTCACTACAGACTCAAGTTGGGTTTTTTGTTTTATTTTATTTCATTTTGTTTTTGTATCTTCATTTGTCATTGATTGAATCTGTGGATTCAGCAGGCTGACTCTGTCCATCTCCAGCCAGTGAAATAGGGTTGTGATGAATGGCTTAGGCCTACCTGAGTCTGTCTCTGAAGGTGGACAGGGTCAGCCCACCCAGAACACATGGCTGCCACATCAGGAGGTAAGGAAGAAGATAAGGTACATGTAACCAACATTTTCACTGCAGTTGGATTCCCAAACTCTGTTCTTCCCTCACCGCCTGCAGTGTTCCCTCCGACTACTCAACCCCAAAGGAAGGCAACCAGCCACCCTTGCCTCTGAATCCAGGCAAAGCACCACTCATACAAGGTGCTGCGGTAGGACTGGTGATGGGGTGGGCAGCTCAGTGCTGAACAGGTCCCCCACTTTCTTCCAGGTGTGACATGTGGCATCTGGTTTCTCTGGAGTTCTGGACTCTCCTGGTGACTGTTATTTTCTCACTCATGCTGGCTGAGGTTAGGATCCCAAGACTCCAATGGGCTACTAGTTTTAATTTATAGCTCCCTGATTTCTGTGGATGAGAATACTATCATACCTTTGTTGTCTGTTTAGATTCTCTGGTTCATCGAATGCTCTTTCGAGCCTTTTTTGATCACTTTATATGTGGCTCTCTGCCTTGTCTTACTCCCATGTAAAGTTCTTCAAATATCCGGACTGTAACTGCCCCTCAGTTTCAGAGCAGCACTTGTTCCAGAACCACTCTCCCAACTCCTTGCAGATACCAAAACCTACAAAAGTTCAAATTCCTATAAAAATGACATGATGTTTGCATGTAAGCTATACGTGTCCTTCCACATACTTCAAGTCATCTCTAGATCTTGAATAATAACCACCTTCTTCAGTGGAGTCTTTGGTTTTTGTTTGTTTGCTTGTTTGTTTGATTTCTTTTTTTCTTTCAGTACCAAGGATTAAAGCAGGGCCTCTCACATATGTTGAGAAAATGCTCTAAGGGCTGGAGCTGCACCCAGTGGCTGCAGTGGCGAAGCAGGAGCAACCCCCGGCTTCCCTCCCTGATGCGGGCAGGGAGCGGGCAGCGCTCCTTGGACACCTGAAGGGTCCTGGGGTTTTTCTTGTTGTTGTTTTATTTTAAGCAATTCTCAAGGTTTCCAGCTCAGTGGAGAAGTGCCCCCCACCCAACACTCCTGCTTCACTTCCTGCTCTTCCTCCTCCTCTTCCTCTCTTTGCTCTCCCCTACTCCTTCAGGATCAATTTTGGTTAAATTTTTTGTCCCTGTCTTGCGCCCAATCGGGTCACCCTCCAGCTTTTGTTTTATGGTTTTTTGGTGGGTTTTTTTTTGGGGGGGGGGGTTATTTTACTTTCTTAGGGTTGCTTACCTCTGGTTTTTGTTGTGTGTACAAATAGAGAACTTGGCAAATACGAACACTGTGCCTAAATTATATAGGGTTATGATTAAAGTTGTTATTATGATGTGAGAGGTATCTTTCTGGATGATGGAGCAGATGAACAAGTCTTGATGGAACTAAAAACTGTATGGGAGAGTAAACTGATGCAGTGTACGGCAGAAGGTGGATTTCATTCAGAACAGCAGCTTTTATTGCAAGTTCAGCAACAATGTCAACCCCAGCAGCAGCAACACTGTCACCACCACCAGCAGCAGCCAGCACAACCTCAGCAGACAGCACCTCAGCAAGCCCAGACCCCTCAGGCTCATCCCTGCATCGCAGCAAGCCAGGGCACCACAAGTTATTGTTCCTGATTCTAACCTGATACAACATATTAATGCCTCAAACTCAAGTTCCTCTGCTACTGCTGCTACCTTGGCCCTCCCTGCAAGTGTGACTCCTGTTCCACAGATACTAACACACTCAGGCCCGCTTCTTCAGGAGATCAGAGCAACCAGCGCTGCCCAGCATATCTTTCAGCCTCAGCAGTCAGTGGTTCTACAACAATAGCTTATACCACAAATGTAGCCTGGTGGTGTACAAGCACTTGTTATACCACAGGTTTTAGCCCCTCTTCCTGGAAGACTTTCACCACAGACTGGTGCCAGTAGTCAGCCTCAGCAAACTGTATTTACAGGAAGTAAGACTCAAATTATACCTATGACAGTGGAGGCACCTCCTCCAGCACAAGCACGAATACCTGCAGCTGGTCAACAGCAACCATAGGCACAGCCTCACCTACTGGAAACCCAAATACCAAGTTCAGTCACCCAAGTATTGTAATCTTCTTTCTAGCTTTCCTCACAATCCAAAAAGTTATATTTGTAATCCCATGAGATATTACTGGAATCCCAGCCGGTCAATTCCAATCTACCACCACCAATGCAACCTATGGCCAAAGTAAAGACACCAAAACATATTCCAAGTTAAGGGCAGCCAAGGGCATCCAAGTGCATTTCCTGTGAGGACATGTGGACAAAGGCCTCAATCCTAGGCCTCTCCCAACATTTATTCTCTTGTGAAGAAAGGGGGTTGTCACTCAGTGATGAGTGATAGTCAGGATGTCAGGGATTACTGAGTAACTTGAGCTGGCTGACCAGGTGCAAGGATGGCATCTCTAATTTGCAGAGATAAAGACATGCAGAAGGATCAATTTACATAACCTGATTAAGGTAACCCTGGAATTGTTTTGGGGGGGGGCTACTTTTTTGGCTTGTGATATGCAAACTCTTGTGCCTGAGGAGTCATAGCTTCTTATCTTGAGGCTCACACCCAGTTGACATTCCCAGAGCAAATTGCTCTACATCTCACCAGCTCAATCCTGTAATGTGGAGAGCACCATGCTAGGAAACAGGACTGTGTGATGGCTGGACTTTGCACCTTAGCACCTCAGCTAGCCTTATTTGCAATGCTTAGAGCCAATTGAAGGGAGAAGGAAATACCCTAGCCAGCCTTTCACATAGCAGTATAAGGAAATGAGCCTCCAAGTAATCAAAGTGACAGCAATTGTTTTGGATGCACAGGGAGTCACTGGAGTAGCTTCCCACACAACCTACCCAACAGCAAGCTCCACTGGTCTTACAAGTTGGTGGGACTGGAGATACATCATCTGAGGAAGACAAAGAAGCAGGAACAGGAGCCAGAGCAGAAGAACAAGAAGACGACTATGATGAGGATGAAGAGGAGGAAGAAGAGAAAAATGGAGCTGAAGATGGGCAAGTGGATGAAGAGCCCCCTCAACAGTGAAGATGATGTGAGTGATGAGGAAGGTCAGGAACTCTTTGACACAGAAAATGTTGTATGCCAATATGATAAGATACACAGAAGTAAAAACAATAAAAGTTTCATCTCAAGGATGGCATTATGAATCTTAATGGGAGAGATTATGTATTTTCCAAAGCTATTGGAGATGCGAAAGAGTTGCTTCTTTTCTTTTGTGAACAAAACAGAAGAAATAAAGTCGATGGTTTGAAACTTGGGACATGTACCAAACAAAATTTCACTTCTGCATGTCAGAATAGTGCAGTAAAAGCAAAGCTACTGGAACAAAGACAGCCCTTGACAGCACAAGCACCACTTCTACTGCCCAGCCATGGAACTACAGACCTGGGATTGTTGGGGTGGGGGTGGGGTTTTGTGTAGGAAAATCATAACTGTCAATTTTAAATACAGGAATTTGCCACCTCCAACGTAGGCTCAATTAGAAGACCCTTACTGGAATGAACTGAAGACACTTCTTTCTGATAAATTGAAATGACACTGCTTATTGTATGTAATATTTGGTAAAAATTACGTGTGAGCTTTTAACAAAAGGGTAAGAATTACTGTGTTGAATTTTAATTCACATATATAAGTAAACACTTTAAAACTCTTGCAGTAGGCCTTAAAATTTTTTTACCTGTTATTCTCCCTCAGTAATATATACCTCTTCCCTGCTTTGTGAAACATCTACTTAAGAGTTAAAGAAATCATAATCGATGATCACAGTTTGGAGACAAAATTTGAACCAGGAATGGATGTTTATTTTAATTAGGTTTTCATACTTGAAAGTCTTGGATTTTAGTTGAGTGGAATTAAAATTACAGCTTCAATTTAGTTGCAGAAAACCAGTTTAGTCTTATACTTCAAAAAGAAGCTTTCAATTGACCCGTCAGGAATACATTTTCATTTCAGAAAGATACCACCTAACTAAAAGTATATGTACTTGAGTTATGAACATTTTTCTTATTGGGCTGATGTGTGTGCTTATACATGCAATTAGCCTTGAAGCTAAATATTCAGATATCATTGTGTACATTGATTAAAGCATAAGGACAGGTAGCACGACCTGGGTTTTTATTAAACAATTTAGGAATTATAAAGGTTTCTTGTATTTATGAGTAAAGAATTTTTAAAATTTGTTTTAATTGAACAGGTTTTTTTAAAAGCAACTTTGTAATCTGAGGGAAAATTTGAGGGGGATGAGGGAGGAGGGCCACTAAGTACATATTTATGTCTCTTTCATTGGGTGGCTCATCTGGGCCATTAATAAGGTAGACTTGGGTTCCAGTTTGCACATGGGAAGAAGCACAGAAATTTGAGTGTATATTAAAATGATAGAAATTTTAGGATGTATATTATGAATGCAAAGCCCTATGTTTCTATAAGAGCTTTGAAGCACAATTTAGCAGTATTTTCATCAACTGCCTAGAAGAATAACAGAAATACTCAATTGACTATTGTATTCTAAGGATTAATTTGATTTCTCATGGTTTTTCTTGACAAAATTCATAGGTATTTAAGTTACTCGTGTATTGATGAGTTATTCTTTTTTTCTTCCATTTTTCTCCTATTTGCCTTGTCTTAGTTACCTTGTTACTCATTGCTAAGACAAAATACCTGAAGCCCAAGTTGGGAAAGGAAAGGTTTATTTCTTACAGTTTTTGGAGGTTTCAGTCCACACTCACTTGGCTCCAAGGCAGGTGGGCATGGTTGGACTGCAGTTCATGACGGCTGCCAACAGCAAGCAGGAACCAGAAAAGAGAGCAAGACACACCTTCTTCTTATCATTACATTACATCCTGGCTCCACCTCTTTGTGGGTGTAGCACTGACACCATCAATACAATCACTACACAATGAACAATCAAGAATGCACAATGCAAACTCATGAGGCCACAGACATAAACCAAGACACTCACCCAATGGCTTCTGAGTCCTTAAATAACCTCCCTTTAGTAAGTCTCTACAGGAATTGCTGTACACCCTCAAAACTAAGAGCCTACTTCCTGTGCCCATTTTTACCAGCTGATCATGAGCTAGGAGTTCCCTGAAGGCCTAAATGGGCCATGCCCAGCCACCTCCATGCAGCTATCAGAGGCCTAAATTCAGTCCTCGGAGCCAAACATGTGTGAGTTGATTCCCAGCACATGGGGGAAGCTTTGGAACATCACTCCCACACAGTGACACCACTCCAGCACCCCAAATCACCAGAGAACGTAAGAGAGGTCCCCAGGGGCCTAACTGGGCCATTCCCAGCAATCTTTAACCAGCTAGCTGTTGCCTGCAGTCTGCCCTGGGAGCCAAAAGTGGGCTGGGTGATTTCCAGTGCACAGGGAAAGCTTTGGAACATTGCTCAAAACCAGGAAATATGGGAAATGACAAAATGAAACAGTAAAGTGAAAGCTCCAACTTCTAGCCCAACTCAAGCAAGCCTAGAATACATGGACATAGAAGAAAATGTAAGCCATACACCTCAAATCCCTGAAATGATAACAACTGAAGTAAAGAAACAATTCCAGGAAGCTATAAAATAACTCAAATGAGAAATACTCTAACAGGTAAATGTAATGAAAGAAATGCTGAACGTATCTAAAGAAGACATAGTTAAAAATTTGGAGGAACACTGCAAAAAAGATGGAAACCCTGCATAAACAAAATAAGAAGCAAACAGAATGCATAAAGAAGATTCAAAGAGATATACAGGAAATCAAAAGTTCCATCAAAAGTTGGCAAAACCTCCTCAACAAAAGGGAAGATAGAATTTCAGACCTCGAGGACAAGATTTCAGCTAGTGAAGAGGAAAGATGTTTTAAAAATAACAGGGAATCAGAAAATAACAGTTAAACAACTGCAAGATGATGCAAAGAAAAACAACATAAATAAAATAAAAAGAAGATGACAACACAAATGATATCAAGAGACTATTGACAGAAGTAATAGCTGAAAATTTCCCAAACAGGAGAATAGAAACTGACATACAGATCAGTGAAGCATATAGAACTCCAAATAACCATAACCAAAATAAAACTACATTCAGACATATAATAATCAACATCCCAGAAATCCAACATAAGAAAGGAATATTAAACGCTGCTAGAAAGATCACCTATGAAGGAAAGCCAATCAGAATCGCAACAGACTTCTCAACACAAAAAATGACGTCAGGAAGAGCATGGAGAGGAGTATTTCAGGTGTTAAGGAAAATGACTTCCAACACAGACTGATGTACCCTGCAAAACTGTCCTTCAAAATGAATGGAGAAATAAGATACTTCCGTGAAAAGAACAGCTGAAGAACTTCATGACCACCAAACCAACTCTACAAAACATAATGAAAGACACTCTAGATAGACATAGGAAAAAAAACACTAAACAAGGCAAACAAACAGAGTGGAAAGGTAAAGAATCAACAGCAGAAAGATAACATGTCAAAAGTAAACCAATATATAACAGTTGTAACCACTAATCTAAGTGGCTTCAATTCACCAATTAAAAGAAACAGACTGGCAGAATAGATCAAGAAACAACATGGAACCATATGCTGTATACAAGAAAGCCATCTAATACAAAAGGAAACTCATAGACTGAAAATCAAAGAATAGAAAACAATACTTCATGCAACAGGATTCCCAAAAAGCAGGAGCAGCTATTCTGTTTGCAGACAATGTGAACTTCAAGAATGATCCAAAAAGATAAAGAAGACCACCTCATACTAATTAGGTGGAAAATTCAAAATGAAGAGATAATCTTAAATATATATGAAACAAATTCACAAGCAGCCAGCTATACAAAACAAATATTAACAGAAATGGAAAATCAAATAAACAATAGCACAATTATAACAGAAGACAACATGCCACTGATACACAGGAACAAATCAACTAAGAAAATCAGCAAAGAAATAACAGAACTGAATCACACCTGTGAACAAATGGACTTGCTGGATACAGAGTGTTCCACTGAACAACATCAGAGTATACATTCTTCTCAGTAGCACATGGAAAATTCTCTAAAATAGACCATATACTAGCACACAGAACATGCTTAAGTAAATGCAAAAGAATTGAAATTATCCCATGCATGCTATCTGATCAAAGTGCCATGAAACTAAAAATTAATGACAAAATAAACTGAAAAAAACCCACAAACACATGGAAATTGAACAATACACTCCTGAGCAGTCAGTGGATCACAGAGGAAATTAAAGAAATTAAACAATATCTATAAGAAAATGAATATATAAATAAAACTTACAGGATCCTGTGGGATGCAATGAAAGCAGTCTTCATAGGAAAATTTATTGGGGTAAATTCTCACATCAAGACAACAGAATGAACACAGATAAACAACCTGATACTACACCTTAAATATCTAGAAAAGAAGAGCAAGTCAAGCCCAAAGCCAAAAGAAGGGAAGAAATTAAAAACATCAGAGCAGAAATTAATGCAATAGAGACTAACAAAACAACCCAAGAATAAATGAATCAAAGAGTTGGTTCTTTGAAAGAATAAATAAAATTGAGAAGCCCCTAGCCAACCTAATTTTAAAAAAGGAAAAAACCCCTCAAATTCATGCAGTAAGGAATGAAAAGGTTGAAATCATTACAGACCTGAGGAAACACAGAACATCAAAAATACCTATTTTGAAAACCTCTCGTATAACTTGATAACACAGAAGAAGTGGACACATTCCTATAGACAACTATTTAGAAGTAAATAAGAGACAATAAGAGACAATATGATAGTCAGTGATCTCCTGTTGTCTTGCTTTGAAATCTGAGTTACTTACATTGTTTTCTTCTGGTCTGCTTTGTTCTGTTTTGTTCTGTTTAGTTTTATTCTCTTTAAAATAAAATTTAAGAAAACAAAGGAATCTTAGCATTTGATAACATAAAGGTTGTATGGTTTAAGTCACTATATATTCCTTCATGTTAACTTTGAAGTATATTTTAACTTACAAATGATCTATTTAATTTGACTTGTAAGTAAAGGGACACTCATGATATTATTCCAAATGCATTTTATTCACAGGGTTTAACAGTGAGCTAATTTAGAAAATTTGTAAGAAAATAGTAAAAAAGCCTTTAAAACCAGAGACAAGTTTTTATCCAGGCTGTTACGCAATAAAAATACTCATCTAAAGTTTGGTTTTGCAAACTGGGCATGATGATGCACACATGGGAGGGAGGCTGGAGGATCACATGTTTGATGCCTGCCTCACCTATAATGAGTTCAGGGACATCCTCAAGTAGGAACCAAGACTATGTCTCAAAACCCATTGAAGTTACAAATGCAATATCCTTTTATTCTGTCAGCAATGTTTTTCATTATTACAGAAAACATAATATATAGCTTGAAATTTTAACTATGCTGTGCTTTAGTTCTCATGAGCAATCTAAAGTAATTTTTAACACTAGTACATAAAGAAATATAAATAAAAGTAAACTTTACAAATGTTCATAACAACATCTCTTATTAGATATAAGTTCAAATATCCTTGACTTATTAAAGATTATAAAAAGATAACATAGTTAGAATAAATAAAAAATTGGAGGATTCATTATAGTAACCTACTTTGATTTCCTGTTAGCTTGATTTGAAATCCTGTATTGCCCTCAACATCTTGTTTTGACTGATTTTCCCCTATTCTGCTTTGCTTGATAGTACCAAGTTCGAAAGTATAGGCAAAACTGTGAAGACAATAAGATTCATTATGACGCCCATTCCAGTTGACTATTATCTTCTTTTAGAGTCCTATAATGTCTCCAACGCTTTGGTTTGGTTCTTTACTGTTTTGTTCAATTTTATTATAACTCATAATTCTTCTTAAAATAGCAAGAGGCAGTATGGTAACCATTGTTGATCACGTTGTATTTATTTTCACATTACCTATTATGTCCATCCTTTTGATTTGACTGACTCTGTTCTGATATGTCACATTTGATTTTACTCTCTTCAAAAAAAGTAGTAAGAACTGTGGGAGTCATCAAACCCAAAATGTGTAATTGTCATTGTACAAAAGAAAAGAAAAGAAAAGAAAGTGCTCTAAAGCTTATAACTGCATATATGTTTAAGTGTACAAGATAGATAACCATATTACTGAGTTTTTTTTTGGATCATTGAACAAAACTGTTTGCACTCTCACTGTTTGAAAGTCTACTTTTTATGCTTCAATTTTGTAACTTGAACAAATATTTCTAAGATGAAAATATGTGATCTCTTAATGAGTGATTTCTTACCGTTTATTTTTTAATTTTGTATTACTTGTACCCTTCTTCTGTTTTTTTTTTCCGTTTCTCCTTAAATAAAAAAATGGTATAATATCAAGTTTACCAAAATGATGGAGTAGCCATCGGTAACAAAAAAAAAAATCTCTGTACAAACTATAATATAATCACACGGAAAACAACTGGACAATGAGAAAAAATAAGAGATTTTTAAAGGGAAGGAAAAAATCAGGAAGAATATAACCAAAGAAGTGAAAGATCTCCACAGTGAAAACTACAAAATTCTGAAAAAGTAGCTCAAACAGGACAACAGAAAAGTAAAAGCAATCTCCTCTTCTGGAGAGGTAGAATCAATGTAGTCAAAGTGGTGAGACAGACACAGCTAATACACAGATTGGGTGCAATCCAAATCAAAATACCAAGTAGCATTCCTCACATCCTGAGAGAAGAGCATTCTAACTTTACATGGAACCATAAGAGTTCTAGACTAGCAAAAAATCGTGTGCAACACAAAAAATCCAGGAGGAAGCCAGACTTCAAATTACACTACTAAGTTATAGAATGAAACAGGACATTATTGGCTGAAAACAACCTCAAGTAGGTCAGTGGGGAAGAATACAGAATGCAGAAAACTCCAAGCATAGTCCACTATCCGATCTTTGAAAAAAGGATAAAAACGTATGCTAAAACAAAGCCTTTTAAACAAATGGTCCTGGGAAAACTGGCTATCCACTAGCAGAAGATTGAACCTAAATCTGTATTTCTCACCATGGATAACATAAATTTAAAATGGATCAAAAACCTAAATATCAGGGAGCACCAAGATGGAAAAGTGGTAAGCAGCAGTGAAAGAGCCGCTCTGAGAGTCACACTACAGATGCTGGAATACAGCATCTCAAGAAAGAAAAGAAGATGGAAATTGCTTGCCCTGGACCAAGGAAGATCTGAAGCAAGAGCTGAAGCCCACAGACTGCATGAAGAGAGACTTAAACAAAGAAGAAGGAGGTCGGCCTGAGGCTGAACTCGCTGTGTGAGAGGAGTAGTTTAAAGCTGTAGACACAGTGATGGCTGGTGATCACAGAGGCCTCCGATGAGAGATGAAGCAGTGGAGAGAGCAGCAGATATGAAAAACTTCACTAGATGGAAGTGAGTGCTGAGTGCTCAGTCCTCCCGCTTGAAAAAGTAATTGGCTGGGATCCACCTAGGAGAGGGGTAAATGAGACCAGAACTCAGAGTTCCTGCCAGCTCCAACTAGTGGCTCCCATTTGGAAATGCAGCACGTGCATAGATGGCTACAGACCAAATGAGTCTAAAGTTAGCCATAAAGGGAAGGCGAACTGAGATTTTCCACTATCCGGCCAAAAAGTTACTGTTTGCTGGCTGGCATACAGTGGTAGAGATTGGGACTCTGTCTCCATAGGCTCCCTACCAGTGACAGCAGAGACAAACCTTGACGTGGACTTTTTTTTTCTTTTTTTTTCTCTCTCCCTCTCTTGCTTTTTATTGTGGTGGTGATGGTTTTGTTTTTGTTTGTTGCTTTTTTCTTATTGTTCGATCTTGTTTTATGTGAGCGTGAATGTGATTTCTGGCCTCTTTGGTATTATGATTCTGTTATATTCCTCTTTTTAATTCTTCCTTCTCTCTTTCTCTCTATTCTCCTGCATCCGTTTCCCAAAGTAAATGCAAGCCCATCCAACCTTTCTCATCCAACCTCACTTCTAAACTCCACTAGTATGCCCCACTGTGACCGGCACTGGCTTTGCAGCCACTACTTCCCTACAAGCTCCCAGTCTTCCCTCTCAGAGCCACTGATTCAAGTCAGTGAAAGTCACACATGACCGTGACCTAGTACAAAGGAAGCTAGGAATGAAAGGCTTTGGCATTTCTCTTTCCTATTGAATGAGACAACCACTGCACTTTACCATGGTTAGTAAATTTGGGGAAATCCAAAACATAAAAATGAATTTAGATGCTAAACAAACCAAAATGTCCATAGGAAAAAGAAAATCAGAACAAGACCAGTGAATGTCCTATTGCCATAATGTTACCAGATATATTTCTTTCTGTAGCTATTGTAGAGTACCAGAAAGAAATGGTAAAATTATCAATGCAATCATATTTTTACTGATTCATTTTTGCATTAGAAATTGAACAGGCATCTTAAATTTTTTTTTTTATTTTGAAACAGGTCTCATTAAGTCACTAAATTCCCCAGGCTGACATCAAAGTTTTGATCTTCTTTTCTTAACCTGCCAGGGTACTGGAATTATAAGTGTACTCTACTGTGACTGTTCTTTTAGCAAGTGGTACACCCTCCTGAGAAAAATATCCTAAATAACAAAAAGCTGTTGGACACTTTTTTATTATTGTCTATATGAGAAAATTTTTATTTAAAAAGGAATCTGTGTGCTACACATCCAGAGGAATGTATATGTGCAGATAACTAAATCGAACACTTAAATCGTGAATATATAGTTACATTGTGTGGTATCTGCCTAGATTCAGTCACTTTGGTTTCCAACTATTCAAACAACTATTTCCAACTATTCTGTTAGTTAACTTGATAGGGGTTTCTGTCACTTGCATTTAGGAAAACATAAAGCAAAAATATATATTTAAAAATTATTAGCATCTAGTATTCATTGATTCTATATTTTGGGTCTAATTACATGTTCTTATATGCGGCTTATTTAGGTAATATCAAGTATTGTGAATGAAACAAAATATCAATGATCACCGACTTTTATCTCTACAGCTACTGTAAATTTCGTATTTTAAATTTTCCATTACAAAGTGTAGTATTTCCTGATATGTGTAGGTGGCACGCATACATGTTTATCAAAAAGAAAAATAGTTGCCGCATTGTGAAAATTTATTTTTAAGTTCCAAGCATGACAAGTTCTTTTTTTAAAATTTTTATTTTGAAGAGAATAACACCAAGTGAAATAAAACAGAATATAGCTAATCAAAACAAAACAATGAACATGGTACATGACTTCAAAACAAGATAAAAGGAAATCAGTAATGGCTACCACAATGCCTCTTGTTAAATTCAAAATCAATGCCCATATCATCAGGGATAATAAAATCTAACAAAATAGTACAGTATAAAACCAGTAAAAATGAAACAATGGAAGCAAGACAGGACTTCAAAACAAGATAATAGTAAAACACTCATGGCTACCACAATGCCTCGTGCTATCTTCAAAGTAGTTGCCTAAACCATCAGACATGGTGCAATCAAACAAAACTAAATAGAATCAACCAAAACGAAACAGTGAAAGCAACATAGGGCCTCAAAACAAGATAATAGGAGATCAATAATGGTTACCATACGATATTTGGTTATCTTTGAAATAGCTGTTCATGCCATCAAATATAATAAAGTTGTAGAAACAGAAACAGAATAAAACAAACCTAAGTACAACAAGAAAACAATATGGGTTTCAAATCATGATAATAGATTACCAATGGCCACTGCCGTTTTAGACAATATTTCGCTTTCACAAGATGTATTACAGATTTTTCATACCACTAACTCCTTTAGTTTTTATACTAGGGAGGGAACCCACTGTTCACCTAATTGGTTCTGAACCATTTTTTACCTCTGAGCATGATCTCAAGTTGTATCCATTTACCTACAAGAGGCTCAAGCTCTTGTAGCTGAGTAGTTCTCCATTGTATAACAGTGCTATGTCTTTCTAACCAGTCTGCAGCTGATGGGCAAGCTAACCCCACTTTGTTCTGGTTCCCTGTCACATAGAGCACTGTTTTATCATCTCTGACTTTCAGTCTATAAAACCTTTTTCGGGTTGAACATAATTGGAAAAACAGACCCAGAAATACCCAGCAGGAGTTTCCTGGGCTCTCCAAAGTGCCCAGCCTTAATCTCCCTGCTTTCATTTCCTAGCACAGTCTTCCTCTCACTCTCATCCAGCCCCCCTCCCTGTTTATCTGAGGAAAAATAAAGACATCCTCCCACCCAAGGCCTTCACACTGCACGGCCTCTGCCTAGAGTACGCTCACCGTGGGTCTGTGGAGCTTACTCTCTTACCTTTCACAAGTCTCGACTCTATTGTCTTTTTGAAAGAGCCTTAGCCTTGCCAAACTCATTTATTCTTGCACAGTTTCCCATGATCTTGCTCTCTTTTTTGCAACATATTCATCATTTTCTAGTATGTATCACTTACATATTTCATTTATTGTCTGTATTTATTACAAAGTGCCAACAGTGCGATTATACCCGAATACTGAGGGTTTAGTTTAGACAAAACAACTCTAATCTCATTTGTCTTAAAAGAAAAATGCAATAATATATGTGCCATAAGTTTGTCACCACTGCTCTCTGTCTAATTCACTTAAACACAGGTCTGAAAAAGATGGAATGTTTGACCTTTTGTTTGCTGTTGTTTTCACCTTTGTGCCTCCCATACAGAAGAATCTCAAAAATAGGTGTAGATTAAATGAGCAGCAAACCTGAGGCAGGCTAGTAGAACTAAAATGTAGAAAAGAGACAAGCCAGGACGAAAAATTGTACTGAGAGTTTTGGGCCTCACTCAAACTTAGCCAAGGTGATCCCTACCAACATTTCCCTGGTTAGGTTTAGGCTCTTTCCATTCCAGACCTATTATGTCCCAAATTCCTCAGGAACACTGAAAATCCATAAATTGGCTTAATTCAGAAAGGAAAGAGCAAAAACTTAATCCTCAGATAAAGGGACATTGAAAGAACTTAAAGAAATTTTAAATGTACCTGTTCAAAAAACTGAGCCCACACCTGTAATACTAGCCTCCCAGGGGCTGGGTCACATTTTTCTGGAGTTTCCACCTGTTTAAGTGTAGCATAAAGGTTTCAAGTTTCAGGAAACAAGTCTCTCTCTCTGTCTGTCTCTCTGTCATTGTCTGCCTGTCTCTCTGTCTCCCTCTGTCTCTCTCTGTCTCTGTCTCTCTGTCTCTCTCTGTCTCTCTCACTCAGGTCTGCACTCTATTTCTTTGACTGTATGCCTTTTAATTTCAACCTAATAAGACTTTTCCTGGGGCTACTACTGACTGGTTCCGAAAATTCTTTTTGAGCAATGGAAGTCTTATTCTCTGGAAGGTGGCTAGGTTACTCATTTCTGCTTCAGGGAACTCCTTAGATCTAGCATGGTGACATTTTTCGTGACAAGCCAGAGAGGAGGTAAAAGGCATCGATATGGTGGCTTTGGTAAGTCTAGCCAAAGACATGGCATTTTGCTTTCCCATTTCCCTTAAGTCCTTGCCTCTGAAATATAATCTCTTTCTCTCATCCTTCATCTTCTTCCTTGTCTACAAACTTCTTCAGTTTTGATTGTTTTTTCCTTTTCATCACTTAGAAATTCCCAAGTCCCTGCAAAATGATTTCTTGTATATATATAAGTCTCTAAAGATGGGAAGCCCATGCTCCGTCTAACAAGGAATTGAAAGAATATTCTAGAGGTGTTCTCTCTGACTGGCAGAGGCCTTGGTAAGTTCTTCTCAGGTCAACCCACCCCATTCCTAGTTAAGATGGAGCTAAAATTTGTTCACCAAGGAAACATACAAGAACTGTTCCATCTGCAATCTTGAGCTACGTTTCTTACACAGCTGGTCAGGGAATTCCAGTCACCAGACACCATGGAGAAGACCAGGCTTGGGTATCACCCAAGTAAAGTGGTTTCCTTAAATCATGCACATTTTTTGGTAGAAAGCATTTTAGATAAAAGATCATCTAAAATTCTCATTTGTCTCTCACTCTTCCTCTCTCTTTTTCACTCTCTCTCCCTCTCTCTCTCTGCCTCTTCTCCTTCCCTCTCTTTTGCTCCTTCCCTGCCTCAAAACTAAAGAGCATATGCTCTATCCACTTGATGCCATGGCTCCCTTTCTGGGTGGCAGAGAAAACCTCCCAGCCACACGACATAGCCTCTTCCTAAACCATATGGATTCAAGTAGTCATTCAGGTAATAACTGATATTATCCTTGGTCCTGAACAAACATCAAGGATATCCTAGAAAGAGAAGTTAAGCCTGTAATAAAAAAAAATATGTAACAGAATGAATACACCAGAGAGAGTAAGCAATTCAGCAAAAAGAGGGGAAAAAAGGAAATCAGCAACAACAACAAAATATAATGCCTGATATATGCTGGTATCTGCCAGTAATAACTTCCCAATCAAAAACACCAATTGGCATAATGGATCAAGAAACAAAACCCAACCATATGCAGAATATGAGAAACACATGTAGTCCATAATAAACACACAGAACAAAGACTAAATGATAGAGAACAATATTCCATGCAGCAGGAACATGAATAATAGCAGGAGCAGCTATTCTATATTCAGACAATTTGGATTTCATGTCAAAACTGATCCATAGAGGGAAGGAAAGTCACTATATACTCACTAAGGGAATAATTCAAAAGCAAGAAATAATTATAAAGATAACACTAGTATACTCAGTTTTATAAAACAAACACTAGTATACTCAGTTTTATAAAACAAACACTATTTTTATAAAATAAAAAATCAGATAAACTAATTATAATGGGGGACCAAAGTATCTCCATGTCACAAATAAATCAATGAGACAAAAAAAGAATCTACAAAGAAGTATCAGAGTTGAACTAAACCTTTGAAGAAATGGAATCCATAAGTATCTACAGTGTCCACTCTAAGACAACAGAATGCACATTCCTCACAGCAAGTGGGAATTTCTTGAAAGCAGAACACAAAACAACCAAACACCCATGCCTGTGAATGGCTTCTATCTTTTAAGGGAGCATGAGCAGATACGTACTTTTACCTCTGGCTTTTTATGCCTGCAAGAAAAGTAAAATACACCCACTCTCAAGCTGTAATGCTTCTGGTCATCCATAAACACATGACAGACAACTCAGAAAATGGGCTTTATGTGAGCAAAAGGTGGGGTTTATTCTGTTTGAGTGCAGACGGGTGAGATCATGAATCATGTGGGAAGCTGACCCAAGGAGAAGCTAAGTTTTTGTAGAGATTTTGGATGGGGTCCTAATCCAAAGACTCTGGTAGAATGTTTGGGGTCAAACTCCCCAGCATGTTCCCTTCAGTTGTGTAGGTAAAACTAGACTTGCAGCACTGAGGAGATCCTATGACCTGTCCTAAATTTTCCTTATGGCCATCTGTGCTGGATGCTGCAGGCAGCATGGCCCTAGAGTGGTTCCTGTTGTTTGTGGAGGGCCACATGTTTTCTGAGAGTGTCTGTTTCTGATCAGACCTGACATATTCCCTTGAGTGTTCACATCCCTCTCGTGAGCATACCTACACCCTCTATCTCTGCTCATACACACTGCTTGTTTCTCTTCCTGGCATGTCCTGAAGATTCGTTTTCTGTGACAGGAGTCACAGCCTCCTACAATGGAGTGGGCTGAGTTGGGGAAGCTCTCAGACCCAGCCCAGTGACTCTTCCATGTTTCCACTTTCTTATAGAAGCTTAGCTCTCCTTCAGAGCACACGAGCGGGTATGTGTTGCTTCTTAGGCTTCACCATCTCACAGCGGCCTCTCTACATTCAATGACCGTCACACTGCATGTCAGTGTATAGAGCAGGCTTCCTCTCAGTCTGCTGTCACTTTTTACCCACCTATTTCCTCCCCCTAAATATTGGTTCTTATGGCTTGTATCTTCCCAGAGACACAAGGTCTTATGTCCCTGAAAGGTTAATTTGTCATTAGTACATGTTTGCAGTACATGAAGTTTAAAATCACTGTGGGGAAAGGGTATATGTATGTAATAGAGCTTGGTTCTTTTTTGAAATCCCCTTGCACATCCCTCCTACCACACTTCCCCTCCTCTAAATTCTCTCTCTCTCCATTATCCTCCTTCATGATCTTACCTCATGTTTCTATAGTGTTTACATTCTTTGAGGTTATTAGGGTCCTGTACCTGGCATCCCTTGTTCTAGTTATTTCTCCTCCTCTTCTTTTCATCTACTCTTAGGCTCTTTCCCCCTTTGTGGCCATCCTTTGTTATGCTTTTTGTTTGTACCTTGCCTTACTCGAATGAGAGGAACTATGTAGTATTTAAGCTGTGTCTGATTTCATTCAACATTATTTTTTCTAGGTGTCCCACTTTCTTGTAAATGACTCTAATTCATCCTCCTTTATAGGCAGGTCTTTCATTAGGTATAGATACATTGTTTTTTACACAGTTGTATGTTGAAACATATTCAGACTCCTTCCAGAATTCAGCTGTTGAAAATTGTGCATAGAAGGGAGAGAGCTGCATCATGTGGAATTTTTAATTTAAGTTCTTCCAGGAATTTCCACACTAGTTTATCTACATGTCATATTTTCTTTTTTTTCCTCCATGTGTCAGAATTTCATTTCCTTTTCAAATTTTGTTCATACTTCTCTTTTTATTAGTAATTATCACAGGTTTGAAAATATTGCATTCATGGTAAGGAGCTGACACAAGTAACGTGTAGAGTGGAAATTTGCTATTGTATTGGGCCATGGCATTGCCATTGCATAGTGGTACAATCTGTTAACCAGAGATTGTTCTCAAGAGTCGCTTGTATTGAGCACTCGGTCCCTGCCCTCAGGAACTGCGAGAACAAGGCGTAGCTCCATCTGGATGGCAAATGCGATAGGTAGAAATACATACTTTGGGAGGCTGGCACCATCTGGCAAGGACGCAGTGTTTCTGTGTGGTCACAGAAGGAGCCCTGCACAATTGGTGGAGGTGATGAGCTTGGGCTGTGCATGGAGACCATAAGATGGTTCCTGGCAGTGTGGGTGGGCACAGACTCCGGACAAGGAGAGGTCTGCAGCTTATATTCCTCCTGCAGGATTTTGGGGCAGGAAGCGAGCAGGTCTCACTAGGACAGGCTTTTCCTAACTCACGGGTCCAGATCCCCTTGCTGAAAAGAGGGAAGCTTGTGTGATCTCTGTACATCAAGAGCCAGTGTGAGAGGGAGAGCAGTGGAGAACAAGCAGAAACTCACACCAACTGGGTGGCCTTGGAATGATGATAACCAGTGAGCACAAGTGCAGACAGTTGCTGGAGTCCAGGATAAGGACCACTCTGCTGGACTCTACAACCCTTGACTAAGACACCGCCAGAACACCTGGATTGATAACAGAGTCTTTCAGAAATACTTAATGGAGCTGTGTGAGCCGATGCACCACGGTAATCCATACCCCGGAAAACTGAGGAAAGAGGATCCCGTTTATGAACCCAGGCTGGAAAACTCAAATATTTAGGGAGACTCTGTGTCACTGGTGTATCTCAGTGAGAAGCCTTTCATTGGGTTTAATCCTTAGTACCACACAGAATTTAATGAATTCTTCTCTGCAGTGTACACAGGGAAAGACAGGACCCTGGGGACCTTCTGTAACTGGTGTCCATGGGACTCTGAAATTTCCTATTTTCCAAACAAAATTTGAACTAAAATCTAGAGCAAGTCTGTCCTGCTTCAAGTGGGAGAGGCAGGACTGTGCTGATCTGTTCCTCTGTCTGTGTCATGAAAAACCCTACAGAGAAAACAGTAAGGAGAACCAGCTCCAAGTGAGACCAGTGTTCCCCAGGGGTATGCCTGTGACTGTCATTATGCCCTTTATTGTATCATTCACTCTTATGGACTTCTATCTTTTACAATAATAAATATTGCTTCTCTGACAACAAATAACTGAATAATTCACTGAATAGATGAGGAGAAATTCTTGGAATCTATTTAGGATTTTGTCTTCCTATACAAAGCAAGATTAAAGAGTCTCTACCAAGATTCTGTGATCAAATGGAAATCTGATTGCAATATTGAAAAAAACCATAGAATGGGGAGACAAGGGATAGAACATGAATGGTGGCCAGCTTCTACAAGCTGGAGGACAGGAGAGGAAATATGTTTGGGTGTAGATCTCAGAAAAGTGTTCTGGAAAAGGAAAATGGTGAAGGTTGTACAATACTGAGAATGAACTTAATGACGCGACAATAATTTTGACAATACTAAAATTAAATTTTTATTTGATTCTATTATTGGCAAACCTCAGGAAAAAGACAATAGCCAAAAAAACAAAAAGACTGAAATCTCAAAGGCAAGGATATAACCTACATCAATAACGACCTGCTGGTCAAACTCCAGAGATGACTTTGGCTCTTCAGATGCCAGCAGTTCGAGCTCTGCATCTGATTGTGAAGGAATTCCAGATGCTGGATCCTGCAGTGACACCAGAGGTGTTGAGGGAGCTGCAGGTGCAGCATTCACATGCTCTGCAGGTGGAAATTCAGCATCTGTGGCAGCTGGCTCAATGGCTGCAAGGGGAGAAATGATCAACAACCAGGCGTGTGCCTTCCCAGGGCACAAGCTTCCCACTGACTGCCAGAGAGCCATGTGTACCAACACTGCCCAGCAAGTGCTCTCACATTGCATGCCACAGTGTCACCAAGCATCTGGAAGCTTTGCTGTGTTCCAAGGTACACCCCTCCCACAGGCCCATAGGCCCATATATCTGTCCTCCTTACTTTGGGGCTCCACCTCAGGGGGCTCAGGAGGCTCCCGCTGGCCCAGGATTTCGGAGGGTGGATCCACCTCAGAGGTAAGATCCGGTGCGCAGTCAAGAACAGAAGGGGTGGACCTGGAGAAGATGGAGCAGAGTGAAAGGCCTGCCTTTCCTCCCACACTCTCTGCCCAGTCCACATGCAGGAAGGAAAACATTGGCCCGTGTCCCACTCTGTGCCGTGTCCGGCCTGAACCTCTCCGACCCCCAGTGGCGTAGCACAGTCCCAGGGAGAGGGGTGACAGAAGGCTTGCTTAGTGGCGTGACACCTCTGCCCTTGAAGTGAAGCCTGACACTGTGTCTCCCCAGCCTCCCCACTGGCAGGTCAGCTCGGTGAAGACAGAGATTGCTATGTGCTATGTCTTTGCACTCAGGGGCACAGGGCTGCTGCTCCATAAAATGTCTGAGAAGGGAGAGGTTGCTCAGAGTCTGTGAGCAGAAGTGATAGCTTAGTCTCTAGCTCACAGGGCAATGTGTTGCCCATTTCTCTATGCCTCTGTAGAGCTCCTCTGGCACTGCCGTACATCCACATCTAGACAGTCAGGAGGGCATCACGTCCACTGCAATGGCAGCAATACCTACTGGGTTATCAAGGGTAAACTCATTGCTTTCAGATTCCATTGAATTCCAAAAGGCCAAAGGTTTCTCCTGCTCTGCTTAGGAGAGCAGGAGCCGTGCCTGGAAAAGTGTCTTTCCATAGTGTGCCTTCATGTCTATTGATGGATTGATGGTACCTACAAGCTCTTGCATGCTGTGTGTCTGTCGGGGCCTAGGCCCCTGGCCATCCGCAGAGGATCCCTGCTCTGGGAACACCCTGACAACCATAGAGCGACTCTCCAACATCCTTTCAATGATCAGAACTGCTTCCCCCAAGTGCAGGTCACACTGAGGGGAGGCAAAGCTTCCCAGTGCAGACCGAAGCTCATCCCTGAGAAGTACACAGCAGGTCTTCTGCAGGGCCAAGGCCAGGGTCAGCATTTCCCATAAGGATGACATTTCATCCTCAGTGACCCTGCGATCTTGATCCACTCGGCACTCCACTGTTTACAACTGAGGCTGCGAGAGGTGCTTGCCCATGGCCAAGTCCCATGGGCTGCTAGAGAGGAACTCACCCTTCCAGCATCAGGGCCTCTGCGGTGGAGATGTTGGCCCTTGAGGAGTCCAGGCAGGAGGAGCTGGGCCCGGGGAAGCTGTCCAGGAATGTTGGCTCCAGGGCTTCCATCCCAGTGTCAGGGCCACCTGACTGCATTGTGCTCACAGGGCAGACCTCTGCCAGGTGCGCTGCAGGCCGGTTTGCAATCTGTAAGAGATTGGGGAAGCATGGAATTGGTGTCCCACAAAGCTTCTTAGGAGGGTTTGAGGCTGAACCAAAGCCCACACTCCCAATGTTCCACAGAGGCTCGTATGGCACAGGAGGCACAGGAGGACTCCATAATAAAGCACTCTCATATTGGAATTTAAATGTCGTGAGCTGTGGAGACGTTGTAGGTACCCTCCATGCATGATTACTACCCATGATTCCTGAAACAGCCTCTCATTGTAGAAATACAAAACAGAGGCTAATCCCAGATGAGTCAGTCCATTTAAAAGGTCACACACAATTCTCCCCAGGTTTCTGATGAAATTTCCCAACAAAGAATTAGTTCTGGCTTCTTTTAGCCTTTTAAGGCAGAATATCTCAGTTCACTGTCGCCCTGATACAATATCATTTAGCCCAAAAAGAGCCCCTTCCTGGACTCCTCACCCCTTGACTAAGACACCAAATTGACTACAGGCCTGAATGTGCTCAGACGTAGTCCGGAGATTAATTCTGGAGTCTTTCAAAAATACTTAATTCAGCTGTGTGGGCTGATGCACCTTGATATTCCATACTCTGGAAAACTGAGGAAAGAGGATCCCGTTTGTGAACCCGGGATGGAAAACTCAACTATTTAGGGAGACTCTGTGTCACTGGTGTATCTCAGTGAGAAGCCTTTTGTTCTTTTCGATCTTTAGTATCACACAGAATTTAATGACTTCTTATCAGCAATGTCCACAGCGAAAGACAGGACCTTGGGGACCTTCTGTACGTGTTGTCTAGGAGACCCTGAAATTTTCTATTTTCAAAACAACATTGAACCAAAATCTAGAAAAAATTTGTGACTAGCAGGGCCTACATTAGTATCATTAAAATCTAGATAAAAGGGAATAGTAGCACGGTTCTGACATTTCGTTGTGTGCATCTGTGCTGATATGTAGAGCTAGAGAGGTTCTGCCAAGTGCCCCACCTTCCTTGGGCTCAGGATTTAGATCAGCAGACAGAATTCAAGCATGACAATCAATAAGGTAACTTACTGTCCTCATCCCTATACCTGAGCTCCCATGTTGCACAGTGACCTTAAACCTGACCAAAAGAGAGGCAGAGCAAGGGGTGTGTGGTGATTGAAGACATGGACCCCAGATTCATTTGTGAACAAGATCAGTGTGCCCTGCTGTTTCCCAAATCCTGTAGGCAGGTGCCTAAAATGATATTTGGCCCCGAAGTTCTCTCTGTCCTTTTGGGCCTTCTGCTTACGCACACACCCTGAGCTTGAGCTGGCACCTGTTTTCATTGTTGTTCCAAGTGGCTGGTGCAGGGACCTGGCATTCGTGCCCGCACTGCCCTGTTCCACACTGATGTCCTGTGAGCAGCTCCACTGGGGCAGTGCCCAGTAGCTGGCAGGAAGCAAAAGGCTCTGTCTGAGCATCGTTTTCACCTTTTTGCTCCCCAGATAACTTTGGCTCCCCAGCTCACATTCAGTCCTGTCACAGGCAGGAGAACTACTTCATCATCTGCTTTAAGAGATGACTCTGCATGCTGCCCTCTCCTGAAAGCCCTGTCATTGGTGGGAATGTGACAGGACCCCAGACCCACAGCCTGGCAACTCCTGCTCCAGTCCAGGTTAACCTTGATCAGGAACCTGTTCCCTGACCCCAGCCCCAAACACCCTGAGGATGAAGTGCTGGAATTTTTCAGGGAACTCACAGTGTTGGTGAGGTCTAAGCAGAACTCCTCTGGCATTGGTGGATCTGTCAAGATGATGTCAGGAAATAAAGATACTTTTCCTGGGCTCTCTCTTTTCTCTGGGAACTTAGAGGCCGGGACTGCTGAGCCCTGCCTTGAGCGGCCCATAAAACCTCGGCGGTTCTTGGTGAGTTTCCTAAACCATGTGGGCCAAGTGAACCAGCCTCTCACTCCTTTCATCTTGGTTTCTCTGCACGGGGTCTTGAGGCCTCTGCAGAGGCCTCGACACCTGGGAAAACAACAAAATATACTCATTTTTTACTGTTTCCAGATCAGTGTCTGGAAAGGCAGTTGGCACTAGACCAAAGTGCCCGCTGACCATAGGGTTCTAAGTTCTGTTTGGCCCTGTTGCCAAGGAAGTGAGGTCATACGTTGGGGTCCATATCTGAAATTCACCTCTGATAAGACTATGACTCCCTTTATTCAATATTCTCTTTTGATTTTTTTTAACATAATGCCCCTTGTTATCTTTGGA
Source organism: Cavia porcellus (assembly GCF_034190915.1). Classification (NCBI taxonomy): domain Eukaryota; kingdom Metazoa; phylum Chordata; class Mammalia; order Rodentia; family Caviidae; genus Cavia; species Cavia porcellus. The sequence goes on along the minus strand of NW_026947484.1, from coordinate 135,447,097 downwards.
ATAACTCTTTTTATTAGGCATAATAAATTTGAACAGTACAGAACAAAACCAATAAAAATGAAACATTGGAGACATCACAGGACTACAAAATGAAGATAATAGTCAAACTAGAGTGGATATCATAGTGTATCTTATTGTCTTCAAGTTAGTTGCCTATTCCATCAGGTGTGATACTATCAAAGAAAACAGAACAGAATAAAATCAGTCAAAACAAAACAGCGAAAGCAATACAGGGCTTCAAATTAAGTTAATAGGAAATCAAAAATATATCCTGTTATCTGTGGAATAGCTGTCCATGCCATTAAATCCAGTAGAAGTAGACGAAACTGAAATATAACAAAATCCAACTAAACACAACAATGAAAACAATATGGGTTTCAAGTCATGATCATAGATTAACAATGGGCACTGCCTTCCCTTTTTAGACAATTGCTACACTTTCACTTTCACAGGATGTATTGTACATTATGGCTTCCACTAACTCCTTTAGTTTTTTTATAGATGGGAGACAACAAAATATTCCCCCATGTGACTCTGAACCACTTCATCCATAAGCATGATCTCACGTTGTTTCCATTTACCTACGTACAAGAGTCTGAAGATTATCATTTTTTATAGCTGAGTAGGTTTCCATTGTATAAAATTGGCATATCTTGTTATCCACTCTACAGCTGTTGGGCAAGTTATCCCAATTATTATAGGTTCCCTGTCATATAGAGCATTTTATCTCTCCTTTAACTTCCTGTCTATGAACCCCTTTTGAGTTAAATATGTTTCTTTATAAAGCATATTGATAGATCCTGTCTCCAGATCACTCTGCCTATGTTTCTTTTCATTGGTGAAGTGAGACCATCTACCTTAATGGTTATGGCCAACATGCTCATTTCTGTCTTGCTATTTTCCTGCTGTTGGTTGCCTACTTTTCCCTCCATTCAATTGTCTGCCCCTCTCAGTGGTGCCTCTCTGCCACTGAAACCATGTTCTTTCTAGAGATGTCCTTGGTTACCCTTTATAGGGTTGGTTTTGTGGCCATAAATCCTTGTGTTGTTCTTTGTCATGGAAATATCTTATTTCTCCACTAGTTATGAGAGATAGCATTGCAGAGTTCATCAATCTGGGTTGGAGGTTATTTTCTTCCGGGGCTTGAAATACTTATGTCTTAGTTACTTTTCACTCATCGCTGAGACAAAATACCTGAAGCCCTAAGCTGGGAAAGGAAAGGTTTATTTCTTACAATTTTTGGAGGTTTCAGTCCATACTCAGTTGACTCTAAGGCAGGCTGTCATGGCTGGGCCACAGTTCATGGCGGCTGCAAACAGCAAAGCAAAAACTGGCAAAAGAACAAGACACTCCTTCTTCTGTCATTATGTTAAATCCTGGCTCCACCCCTATGTGGGTGTAGCACTGACACCATCAATCCAAGCCCTAGATAATGAACCAATCACAAATGCACAGTGCAAACTCATGAGGCCCGGGGGACACAGACATAAACAATGACATGCCTCTAAATGTTTCTAGAGGTAACAGTAAAGTATATTACAAAGGAGAAAACTGTTACAGTATTTTATTTTAAACACAAATCTTTCTAAAAGGCTAATAAATTTTTTTGTCTACTTCCCACTCCTCTTACCAACCTGATTTTTTAATTTATGTTCTGAACTTGGGTGCAGATGGTGGTATCTAGCATGTTCCTTAGATTTCATTTAGATGCTACCACTAATAACACTGCTTTTATTTTGACTATTAATCCATCCTTTTAAGGGGAAGAGTATACCCATTACACTCAAAGCACACACAATTTTTGTTCTTCTGTTTTCTTTTCTAAAAATAAGCCTGGGAAAAGAAGAGAAGGGAGGAAGTAAAATCACAGAAGTCTTGTTCAGTTGCCCTTCAAGTACGGTTACTAGCAGGGTGGTATTTACTCAATGAAGAAGTCAGCAACTTGAACTACCTATGAAAGTGCGGCAGTGCTGTGGTGCTGTGTAAGTTTAAACCTTTGGGCTATCCAGTAGTTCTTATGTTATTGAAACTTAGAATACTGTAACATGTGTTGGTCCTCTTTGTAAACAAGTATTAATTTTCATAGCAGCATAGTATACTGGCCTGCTACTATGCCTGTATTTTCAAACATGAACAACCACTGCTTTCAGAGTGACTCACTGGTATTATTTTGAAGCAGGAAACAACCATTTGTATTTGCACCAGTGTGCTGCATATTAATTATAGTATACTTGCAAATGCTTTTCTTCAATGTGTAAAAATTGTGAAAGCTGGTCCAAACAATATATCAAATTCTGTTCTTATATATTTCTGTATTGTGCTCCTTTTCAACATAATAGTATGTTTTATTTTTATTATAGTGGGCTTTTGCTAGATGAATTTCACTTGCTTTCAATTCTTATTCATGCTTTTTAACATTATATTTAAAAAATAATTTTGTTAGGTTACATTGAAATGCCATTCCTTTGAAAAGGCAAGGAATTCCTTCAGCATTTTAAAATGAAAGTAGTTGTTCATTCAAAGGGGGAAAACAGTTCTGACTGTGTATTAAGAAAATAAGTAGTGGTTTCAGAAGAAGATTTGTTTAGATTTGCACAGATGGTAACAGCACCTTTTACTTTTAAACATTAATCAATAGCATGAAAGAACATTTACAAAATTACTGAGGTATAGAAGTGTGTGCCTTTCAGTATCCAGACTTGCTTAGTGGTCGTTTTTTAGAATCAGACCACTTGAGTGCCTGAGGGCACATTTAATTTCTGTGGAGTGCCACATGGGGCTAAAGCAACTCTTCAAGGTGCAATTAGTTTCTAGAGCAAAATGTCTGTTTATAAGGAGCATCTTTATATTGGGCTTTTATATTTTTTGAAATATTCACATTTCTTTCTGTTCAGTGTCATCATGTCACATTTACACTACTGCCTTTTTAAAAATCAAAGCACTGATAACTCTACTATTGCATCAAACTTTGAGCAATGTATAGTGATTATAACACGTTCTTAAGCATAACAGACTGCTTTTAGGAAATAAGAACAAAAATAATAGCTTTTGTATAAAAACTTTCTTTTGCTATAGTGAATATCAAGGATTATTTCCCCTGACTTTTAGGGAGGAATTAAAAGACTTATCTCCCTCTAAGAGTAATTTGTTTATTATCTCATAACAATGATGTCATCATTATTATCAGAGGGTAAAATATGCCTTGTATGAGAAAACAGACATGATTTCTTCTTGGGAATTCCCTTTATCGCTTAGTATTTTCTTCCACTTGAGAAAGTTCCTATATTTTCAGATTATTCACCTTCAACTTTTTTGAGCTTTTGTGCAATGTTTTATTGATCCGTTTTTGTACATTTTCATTTTATTTCCTAAGTCTGTAATCTGAACCAGTCATAGCAGATTTTTAATTTGTTGGTTTGAAAAGTTGTTTTATCTGTTTCCTCATGGGTTTGTGTTAGTTTTAATCTTGTATTATGCTATGGAAATTATTCTGAAGTTTGTATTCTTGAAGCCTACCTTAGTCTCTCATTTGTCATTTTCTGCTGTGTAAGGAAGAATACCTCAAACTTAATATTTTGTGTGTTTTGAGGAACAAAAACTTCTTTGTCTTCTCTTTTAATGCAAGAACTATGTTCAGTTAGTAATTCTTCTTTCAGTTAAGTTTCCTTAAGTTTCCAGTATACATTAGCACTACAACCTGGGGGGAGAAGCTAACCCTTTGTATTTTCTGAGCTACTGTTGTCAACTACTGTTGTACACACTGTTATGGGCATGAATATATTTATTATGCTTGTAAAATTTTGTACAATTGCAGATCAAGGTTGCTTCTCTGTGATGTATAGGTTTTATGTTTTAAAGATATCTTAAAATACAGTTAGAGAACTTAGTATTTTGATGTACTAAGACCTATTTTAAGTTCAATATTTTATCTTTGCAAAACCTTTAACAATGTTATTTTTAAAAGTTAAAAAAAAAAAAGGAAAGGAAAGGAAAAGAAAATACTCTACTACTGAGCTACACCCCCAACCAATATTTTTATTTTTTGCCAGGTGGGGTTTTACTGTTTTGCACAGCCTGGTTTCTAACTCACTGGTTCAAGTGATCCTCTTGCCTCAACCTTGCTTAGCAGTTAGGGTTATGGATGTGTGTTACCAGGCCCAGGGCAGCTGTCCTAGATCTTCTGTAGTTCCATATAAAAGCTTTAGAATCACTTATCACATGCCACCAAAAAAGTCTAAAACTAACATTTTTGTAAAAAATTTTTATTTGAAAAGCATTGATTCAAATTCAAGAGCAATGATAGTCTTAAAACATTGATTCTACCTGTCTTAACAGTGTTTCTCTCTATTCATTTACAGATTCCTTAAATAAAGATTTTAAATATTTCCTGTGAAGATCTTACATGTTATTTCCTACTAATGAAATATTTTATACTAGTTCAGCTATAAATTTAAAATTTTTTTATCCATTGCTGTTATAAGGAAAAGATATTCTTACATATTTTATTTCTAGAAAATTTAATTCCAGTAATTACTATTGGATGTAGAAATCAAAATGAACACAAAATTAGGATATCTGCAAACAACGGCAATTTCCTTTTATGTTAAACCTCACACATTTAATTTCTTTCTCTTGACTTTATGGGCTACCTAATATAATACTGAATAAAAGTAGGGATAGTAGGAATCTGTCTTGTCCCTCAAATTTTACCTTAATTTTACTATAAATTGGTGTTGAAGTTTATCAAAAGATTTTTCTGCATCTAATCATACAAGCAGTCATACAAATTTCTGCAAATAATCATACAATTTTGTTTCTTTGAAGTATTAATGTGGTGGAGCACATCGATTTTTAAATGTAAATGAACATTGCATTGTCATGATAAATCTTATATGGTCATCATATATTGTTTTTGTATTTTTTTTCTTTTGTTTTGTTTTGGAATTTTTGTTTATTTTGTTTGCTATTACTTTGCAAAAGATTGTTGCCTCTGTTTTCCAAGGGGAAAATGTCTTTTTCATATCTAGGTTTCAAGAGTATGCAAGTAGCCTCCGAAATATAGTATACATAACATGTTCCTTCTTTTTCTATTCTCTAGAAGTTCACATAACATTGGAGTTATTTAGCACCTAATGCTTGGGTAGAACTCATCAGTGAAAAGTAATCTGGGCCTGGACTTCAGCACTGTGATTTTGTAGAAAGACAATTTCTTTCATGGTCAAAGGACTACGGTATTAGGACTTCCAGTTCTCAGTGAGTCAATCTTGTTTCTTGTTTTAAAGTTTATCCATATCACCTAGTCTTTAAGTACATTGGCATAGAGCTGTTCTCCTCATCTCAGTTTCTGCAGATCTGTACTCGTGAACCTTTTTTTTTTTTATTCTGGACATTGGTTATTTGTAAATTCTCTTTTTTTCTGGCTGATTTCAGTGACAGTTACTGACTTTATTCAACATCATGAAGACCTAGTGTTTGACTTTGTTGTCCATTTCGTCAATTTCTGCTATTAGTTTTATCATTTCCATTTTCTTTATCTGTTTTGCTTTCTCTTTTGTATTTTCCTTATTTGAATTTATTTCCCCTTTGAGATGAATGCCTATATCATTAATTTGCAGTCTTTCTTTTCTTCTAATGTATGTACTTAGGCCATGGTTTCCTCTTATGTTCATGTTAGATGCACTCCGTTATGTTTGCTATAATATTTTATTACTATTCAGTATGAAATATTTTAATATGTATTATGATATATCTTTTATAATTAAAAAGTGTATTTCTTCACTTCCAAATATACTGGAATCTTCCAATTGTCTTTTCATGTTGCTAGTAAACAAAATCTGTAATCTTGCTTCTCTGAAATCTATATATATATGTATGCTTTATGGCTTAATGCATGGTTATTTTTTTAAATGGCCCATGTGTACTTGAAAAGTTGAATATTCTACAATTTTTCAATGCATTTCTATGTCTATTATCTACTGCCACCTACCAAACCAGCCCCAAAATTTAGTGACTTTAACAACAACCATTCTTATTTGCTCTCAATTCTGTTGGGAACTCATCAGCAGGGCTCACTCATGCATTTGCAGTGGGTAAGTTGGCTAGAGGCTAGCTGGTCCCAGATGAGCTTACTTACATGTTTGACATGTGGCCAAGTGGTCTTGTTTCTCTTCCACACAAATAGTTTGACAGCAGCATTTCAGCTCAGCCAGACAGGGCCATGAGGCCTAGATTCTGAAATCATGCAATGTCATTTTTGCAGCATTTTGTTGATCAAAGTAAGTACCAATACACTCAGCCTCACGGTGTGAGGAAGTAGACTATTCCTTGATGGGAGAAACTTTAAGAAAATATTTGGCCATTATTAATCAACCACAAGTAATACAGTATTTTCTCTGATATTAATGTAAGTTATATCAGCTTTCATTTATTTATTTAGAGAGTTAGCATATGCATGTCTACTCTTTTTGCTTTGAACTTTTCTGGGCATAAATGTTTTAGATGTGTTTCATGAATAGCAAATTGTTAGATACTTTTAATTTTGTTTTTGTTTGTTTTCATTTGATCTAGCAATTTTTTTACTGGGACATTTTCTTCATTAATGTTTTATAAGCTTACTGATATGTTTAAATAATAATCTATAATCTTATCATGTTTTTTTTTGTTTATACTATCTGCTGTATTTCTTTGCCTTCTTTGATGTTTAATTTTATATGTCAACTTGACTAGGCCATGCAGTATACAGATATTTCGTCAAGCATCACTCTGGGTATGTCTGTGATGGTATTCTTGGATGACATTAACATTTAAATCTCAAGACTAAATAAAGGAGATGGCCCTTATTAATTCATTTCTGTAAATGTTGCAATTTTTATTTTTGCATGAAATTCATATGTCACCTAGAAAAACTGAAGGAACAAGAATTTGAAGAGCAAAATATTTATTATGTTCCATTGTTTATTGCATTCAAAAATGGAACACTATGCATAAATGGTTGTGAGTAGGCCTCTTTCAATCAGTTTAAACTTGACTAGAACAAAAGGTTAATCTTCTTTTAAAAAGCAGGGGAGGCTGAGCTAGGATACTGACTTTTTCCTGCCTTCAGATGCTACTTCACATATCAGATGTTTCTGGTCTCAAGCTTCTCAGTTTTCTGACCACTTTTCCTATCAACTCTCCTGGTTCTCAGGCTGAGAAAGGAGATAAGGGAATGGCAAAAGTGTCTGGGCAAGCAGGTGACCCAGGAGACACAGTCCCAAATTCTGCAAATGGAACCAATCAGAAAGAGTTGTCTTCAAATCATTCCTAAGAAATCAAGCAGGTTTTAGATAAAACAGCTTAGACCAAGGAGTAGGAGAGACAAAAGACATTTGCCATTAAGCTTTTGACCACTGAGCTCTCTCTCACAGTAATCCACTTTCACCCTGAAGAGTATACTTCTTTTCTTACTTTTAATTGGCCCACACTCATTCTCCAGAGCATATGTCTTTTCCTATCTCTAATCAATGTAAAACTTCAGTACTTTTTTGCATTTATTTTGTCCAATTCTTTGTTCAGGACAAGAAGAACCTAGAAAATCTGTAGGAGCCCCAATGACCTCAGAATCCAGTAACAAGTTTGCTAGATTCACACTGGAAATATACCTTGGTTCGCCCAGGTCTCCAGTTTGCCCACTGCTGATCATGGGACTTGTTGGCCTCCACAAACACTTCACCAATTCTTTATAATAGAGCTCTTATACAAATATACAGTTACTAAGACAGATGAGCTTAAGTACTTATAATTTTGTTCTCAGTCTTTGGGGTCTCTGCTAAAACTAGAAGATGAGAAGAAATATGATAATAAAATTATGATAGATAATTATTCTATAATTTGAACAGCTTTCTAAATTCAAATAATTCAAGTGAGAATCATCTGTGAGGCAGAATTAATATTCCAATTTAAAAGTCACACCCGATTGAGTTTTGTTCTTCTCCTTACACTAATCCCCTATCAAAGTAAAAATAAAAATAGGGTCCTATAGAAACAACCTATTTTGCTTTGAGTTTGCTGTCTTCTGCTTCTTAGTTCCTTTTCTTGTGTCACACATGTCTCTACAAGCAGGTATACAGTCTACCTTCTTACTAGCAAATACCAGAAGCTGCTACATGACTTAAAAAAACAAATAAATTCTAAATAGGATTATTGCTGCCTGCATGTTGCTGGGAAAACATTGCAAGAGGCAAACTCAGCAAGCTGTGACCATGGAGATGGTTTGTAATCAGCAAACCAAGGCCTTGCTTTCCTTCCTTCTCTGGGCATTCAAAAATGGTTGATTGAGAAACCCAAGCCCACAAAGTATTTTCCAGCAACAATTGCATAGCAACAGGATTCATATAATATTACAAACCCAGCAGTCTGAACTCAGGTCCTGCTTATCAAAGCCCAAGCTAAGGTTTCAGGCACACAAGGTTTCCTTTCTAACAAGAGTGCAGATTTGATGTCCTCAACCACCTTCTCAAATGAAACTAAATACATAAACATTTGAAATATACCACACAACCAAGTGTGATGTCACACACCTGTAATCCTAGCACCCAGAAAACTGAGGCAGGAAGACTGCCACAAGTTTGAGACCAGCCTGGGCTACATAATGAGTTTAAGGCTGGCCTGAACTACATAATCTCAAAAAACAACAATAAAATATATCAGGGAGGAGGGGAGTTGCCCGAGAGGGACAGAAAGAGAAACAGAGAAACCTGAGCTAGCACAAAAAGAAGAAAATATGCAAAGGTCAAAATGAAGTGAAAGCAAGAATTGAACCATAGATAATGAGTGACAAAGCCACATTTTACCTTCCTGTTTCAACAGCTAAAGTGGCTTGGAGTTTGCAAAGCAAGCCTGAGATGTCACGGTAAGAGTAGATAAGAAATAAACCCACTGTGCAAAAGAGGACAAAGAAATTTCATGTTTTGATCTGCTGCTGGAGTGTGTGGGAACTCTCCCTCAAGATCTGGAGACCACAGTCAACTCTTACTTGGTTTTGTTGTGTGAGTTAATGCTGTGGCCATGCCTTGAGATGATGGGCAGAAGGCAAAGTATATCCTTTCTGGAGGAACAAAACTTTAACTGAGAGCTTCCATAATTCCCACAATTTTTCAAAGAAAATGAACTGCTTATGAATTTTTAAAACTTATACAGTACACAAGGAATGAGACACTAAAAGCAACGGGCAGCAAAATCAGACCACAAAGAGCTGAAAAGTACAATTTTCTGTAGCTCTGTCTTTGTCTGTTTTCAGCCAGTTACAAATGTAAACTCCATCAATGCCCTGCTGTTGGACCCCTCTGTGTCTTCAGGGATACTGTCTTGCTTTTCTTCTTTTTCACTTTTCTCTCCCTCCTGATATACATCCAAGGACTATGAGCACTTTTCCATCTTTCCCTCTAAGAAATGGAAGAAAGAACAAATAAATGAAAACTTGCTTCCACCCATCTTCTATCACTCTTGTAGCTAAACCTCTTGAAAAAGCAATTATGACCTAGCACTCCACCATTCTGAAGTGGTCCTTACCTAGGTTGCCAGCGTCTTACACACCAGGTCACCAAACCAAATAATCTGCTATTACCAAAGCATTAGCACTGTGGCTATTCTTTCCTTCCAGAAACTTCTTCAAAGTGGCACCACTTTTTTTCTGATTCTCCTCTTACCTTTCTTACCATTTCACACCAGTGTCTTTAAGCGTTGGCCATAGTTTGGATCTGGAATGTCCACCGAGTTGTCCCAGTGTGGTGCTATGGAAAGGTGGCAGAGCCACCTTTAAGAGGTGGGGACGACTGGGAAATTTTGGGTCATTAAAGAGGTGCCTCTGAATGGGACAATGACACCCAGTCCCTTCACTTCTCTTGCTTTCATTTCCCAGCATGGGTGAACAGTTTGATCCACTACGTGCTTCCTTCATAGTGTCCTGCCTCACACAGTGGGGCCAACTGATCATGGTCTGGAGTGTTCAAATTCATGAGGCAACATGTACCATCTCTCCTTAAAAGTTGACTTATCTCAGGTATTTGTTATGACAAAAAAGTAATACAGTGTTACATCTCCTTTGCTCACTTCTTAAAGATACTGTTCTAAAATTTTGTTTCAGCACTTGGCACATTCTCCATGGGCAGATCATACATTCTCATAGCTTAGAACAGCTGTCTATCTCTGGGGCACGGCTGTATACTGATATAAGAAATTTTTTCCAAGGGTTTCCTACTTTGCATGGTTTTAAGAAGATCAATTTCCAGACCCCTAATTTCCATCCATATTCATCCCTAGAATCAGACTGCCTGAGAATATGAGAGATGACATCTCCTCAAGCTACCTCTCATCCATCCTAAATGTGACTATGATATGCTTTCTTAGGGTATAAAACTCCCTAGGCCACCAACCTGCAAAATGTTGAGAAGCTAAATCACTATATTTTATAAACTAGAAGACCAAATGGAATTATCAATTAAATGAATCAATCATTAAAAGTTTTGATGATAGATCAATATGTGAATAGTACATGTAATTCAGAAAGAGTTTAAAGAATTGATTAGCATTGCTACAACAACTCTGTCCTCATCTACTTGTTTGTCTATGCAAAATACCTCAACATTAATATTAAATCAACAAAAAAATTAAGAGAACTTATGCTGACCTCTCTGTTGTTCTAGTGATAAGTAATTTCCATTCATGGAGCTATTAGAAAAAAAATACAAACCCCACCAATTACTTTAAGAGAAACATTTCAAATGATATTTTGCTTTTATTCCTATGATTGTTCATTTAAAATTGCATTTATTATTTTAATCCGTTCTGTACTAAAACTAATTGTGCAAACAATGACACAACCTAGATGAAATTAATTAACTGAGATTCTCAAGATGGAAATTAATTTGTTTCAACCACCTTATAGCAATATTTGTCTAGACAAGTATGACAGGACATTCAAAAAAATCTTTCAAGTATAAAATGTATTATTTTAGGATTATATTTGTGGAATAAAAATATATGTTTACATTGGTTATTTTTTTTCTCATTGCTGGGACAAAATACTCAATACTCAAAATGAGGGAAGGAAAGGTTTATTTAGCTCACAGTTTGTGGAGAGTTCAGGCCATGAAGTCAGTTAGCTCCAAGGAGGGTGGCAGCTAAAGGGTAACCAGCTAAGTGGTAACCATTCATGGCTGCTGCAAGAGACAAGAGCAAAAGAGGCAAAAGGGAAAAGCACCTCTCTTTCCCTCCTTTATGCTGACTACCTGCCCCTGGGTGCAAGGTGCAGCACTTACATGGCCAATCCCAGAGCTAGACAATGAACCAATCACAAATGCTAGACGCAGCTGCCTTCAAAAGGCCCACTCCCCATGACTGCATGAGGTTTCGGGGGGACATTTAAATACAAACTGTAACAATGCTCAAGAAGGAAAAGGAAAGATGTAGAATTCCCGTGCTGTTAAAGAGGAGCCTGAGTGTGTGTTTTTGACATGACAATAGATAGCAAATCACACTGGTATTATTTTCTACAGGATATATTAAAATGAGTCATATTATTTTAAAAGCCAATATGTAAGATTCATCAGGAGTGATGCCTTTTGAAAATATTCAAAGCTATAATAAATTCTATATCAATTTAAATGTGAAGGAGAATAGTGTAAAATTCCACTTATATGAAGCTCTAGAACAGGCAAAATTAATCTACAGTGAAAGAAAATCAAAATAACGCTTGCCTCTAAGAGAGGTAGGGTAAGACTGAGTAGGAAAGAATACAAAGGAACTTTTCAAGACAATAGTAATGTTCTGCACCTTAACAGGGTTTGAGTATTTGTCAAAAACCATGGAATGGTATACTTAAAATGTACACATCTCATTGATGTGAATTTTATCTAAAAAACTGGAAACAGATATAGGAACTGCATTTAATGTAATGTATGCTGAAGAGATTAGGTGTGAGACTTTTTAAAAAATGCATAATAACTAAGACAAATTGACCAATGGGACAGATATGTAGATAAATAATGCAACTAAAGCATAATGTCGATTTAGAATCTAAGTGGTAAGTATATGATGATCACTCCTAAATTATTTCAACTTTCTGTACATTTAAAAATAGTCACAGTAAAATTTTGAAGGAAAAGTACAAAAGGAAATATTTTTTCCTCATTCTTTTGGGTATGTATGGTACAAAGCCTGAAGACTATTGGCTTTTGTTAATGTATTTGCTAATGAATCTTTGCTTTACACTTAAAAGCTCAATTTTTTTTCCCAAGAATCCAAATCATATTTTCACTCCATCTGAATTTCCCAACAGATCTAAAAGTCAGAAGACCCAGAATGAAAACATTGTCTTCCTCCTATCAGGAAGTATTTCAGCTACAAGCAATAGAACATAAAGTCAAACACAAAAGAGTTTATTTTTCATGTATAAAAAGAAATCTGGAGGTAGGTAGATGCTGGTGTTGGTTCCATGGCCAAATGATTTCCTGGCGGAAGGGCTACAATTTTCTTGCCCTGTCTTCATAGTCCCAAGTTCTATAGCTTCACAGGTCACATCTGAGTTAAAGATAGGGGAAAAGAAGGAGCATTGCCAGTAACAATTAGTTCAAACACCAATTTTCCCATTAGGCCTCTGTTTTCATATAATAATATACTCTTGAACATGCATTATTAGGTAGGATGCCTCTCAGCTATAATACACACACATATATGTACACACATATATATGTACAAAAATCTAGACTACAGTTGGCTTGAGATTGGCTGGCTCCAAGTTAGAGTCATGTCATCAGTGATCTGGGTTTTTTCAATTTTCTGCTGTGTTGTCCTCAGTATGAACTCTGTCCTCACACTGGTCCCACAATGGATACATAAGCTTCAAATACAACACCCAGACTCAACAACTTTGAGAGGAAAAAGAAAAAAAATCCAGCCACAGTAAACACCATTCCATTTCATTAGCCAGGACACTTGTCAGTTTGTTTTCTGAGCTAATTACAAGGTGAATAAGATTATCTTAGCCTACTCCTGTCAAGAGCCAGCTTCCCCTATGATATACAATTTTGTAAAAGAAGGACTGGGCAAATCTTTACTCAAAATCTAAAACTGAGGTTAGGCAGGTAGTCATCTGTCTCTAATATATGTGTGTTAAAACTATACCATGAAAGAACAGTGATTTTATATATCATAAGAGGGGTATTGTTCACAGAAAATATAAAATATATGATGTCTAAATGTATTTTGTCTTCGAGTTATAAAATTCAACTTAAAGCATAATATTATTACTGTTTATTCCCTTAATTTACTATATACCTGCTAGGTACTAGACAGTAATTTAGTTCTTTTCCTTGATAGTAAAACAGAGGTGACAAATATAGAGCTGAGTTTGACTGAAACTGAAGCTTTGCCTCTGCATATCTAATGACTTCTATCTTTGTCTCTCATTCACTGCATGAAAGTTACACTTACTACCATAATTGGTACTTTCATTTTTCTTTCTTCTACTCATTTTCATAAATAAATTCACTAGATAGTAAACCATATGCTCAAAGATGGAACAAGGTAGAGACTGAATGGTTGGCTGATAGAGTACAATACTACAAGAGCTACTCCTGTATTGATAATACTTACTCTGTGCCAAGCACTAGTCTGTGCACCTTAGAGGTACTAACTCATTAATTTTTACAACTCTTTGAGGCAGGTACTATCATCTTTATGCTGGAGATGAGGAAACCGATGCCCACGATAGGATATTGTTACACATTTCTCAGCTGTCTGTTCCACACCTGGGCAAGTTGCATCTCTCTTCTTCTCCTAGGATCCCTGTTTTCTCCTGCCCTGGAGTTCTGCACCTGCTCTCTGTAAGGACTGCTCTTCCTCTTGCTGGGTCTCGTGCTTCACGTGGGCACCAGGTCCACTCGCTTTAGGAAAGCCCTTTCTGGTGCATACATAGAGGCCAGCCACTTGCCTAGCTCCTTGCCAATTCTTCTCACCTTATTACAACTATTTGCTTACAAATCTGTCTCCACCACTAGAAACGTGGTAGCAGGCCCAGTTGTCGTCTTATTGATCCTGGGACTTGCTATTATGCCTCATTTATAATAGGCGATTAGAGCATTGCTGAATTAATACCTGAACTCCCAGAATCTTACACTTTCCTGCCTTCCCAATTCTGTCTGACACGACATATTGGAGGCATTTAGTCAACCAAGTGGGAGCCTGATTTCCCTGCTAGTAGCCTAATTAAAAAAAAAAAAAAGCAAAACAGACACCACACCCGCCCTTTCCTCCCGTCTCCACGGCAAAATTAAAACTGAGAATTTGGATTGCTTTCAAACCCTCCCATCGGTGGAATCCGCAGGATATGAGGAATTGACTCCTCTCGCAGAGCCTCGGAGCAAGGAGAGGTGCAGAATAGGCGGGGGGAGGCCGGCCTCCGTGCTTCTTGGTCCTTGCCTATTAAGGCAAGAGCGCCCTCTCCGGAGCGCGGGGGAGGCAGGGTCTCCTGCAGCGGCCTCCTCGGCCTGTCGCGCTCTGAGCGCCGCGCACCAAGGCCGCGGACACTGGCCGGGAGCCTGGTCGTGGTTCCACTCATCTCTTCTACCCGAAGTCACCATCCTCGGTTTCCATAGATACCGAGGCAGCGTCTTTATCCCTCAACCATCACTGCAGACCTCCAGGGAGTTTGGGCACAGGGCATGGATTTACAAGGGTCCTGCGTCCCAGGCGGACGCGCCTTCCTCACAGGTGTTCAGGGAGTTCCCGGGAGGGAAGGAAGGTGCTTTGAGCATCCGGAGGAAGGAAGGGGGTGCCTGGGTACCGTAATTTGCATCCCCGCAGCTCTCTACAGCCAGCCAGCAGGTTGCTTGGGGTCCCCGAGGCCCCGCCCAGGCCCCGCCCAGGCCCCGCCCCCAAACTGGCCCGCTCCGCCCCGCCCTCCCCGCCGGCGCCGGTAGCTCCCCCAGCTCGTGGCGCGGGCCAGGGGACTCGGGAGCCCGCCGCCGGCGCCGCAGAATGGGGCGCTTCCGCGGGGGCCTGCGGTGCATCAAGTACCTGCTGCTCGGCTTCAACCTGCTTTTCTGGGTGAGACTCTAGCCGGCTGGGCCGGGCAGGGCTGGGCCGGGCAGGGGCGGGGCGCGGTCGGGGGTCCCCCCTGGGAGGTGGCCTCCCCGGAGTCCAGCCAGGCTCTCCAAGAGGGCAGGGTGTGAAACTGGCTGAGACGGGAAGGCAGACAAAGAGGGAGGGGACGGGTGGAGGGGGAGAGGTCAGAGACCGCGGTATGAGCAGCGAGAACTGATGAGAAGGGAGAGCTGGTGCTGCTCTTCCCCGGGAAGACCCCTCTGCCTGGCTGTTACCATCCGGCCGGTGCGGGTCCCCAGTTCTCGCCTCCACAGGACGCGGCCTCGTGTGCACACACACCCCCTTTCCGCTTGCTTCCCCCCGGAGCCAGGCGGCCTGGCCCGGGAGTTGGGAGGGAATCCCTACCCTGAGCCACCTGGGGTGGCGCCCTTCATAAGTGTGTGGACAGCACCTGCGCTGGGGGTGTGCTTAGGAAATAAGGGGTAGGGGTACAAACTACGGGGGTGGGAAGGGTCATCTTTTTCTGGGCGTTAGGGGAAGGTTGCGCTTGATGAGGAGGGGGTGAGTGCTTTCCTGTGAAGGTGGGGAGTCGAGAGCTTTCAAAAAGCAGCCTCGGTTTTCCACAGCCCTCACCACAGCCACCCCATCCCCCAGCTCAGCTAAATGCTAATGCCCCCCGGAGATGATCTCATTCAACTTTGCAGTGTTTTATTCTACTGACAACATTCTGAGGGACAGCAGCTCGCAGAGAGATAGGCCATTATTAGGGCGTTTTTTTCAACTGGACCATCCCTAGCTCCCCGGATACTCTGTCCCGGGCCCTGGAGAACTGTGAGAAAAATCCGAACACTGACTTTTTCTGCTCACTGTCTCTTAGGCTTTCTTAGGAGAATGCCAGCCAGTAGGTTTGCTCAGATAGAGCCTGAGGGAAAATGCAAGTCTCCTTCGGTGAAGAGGTACTTAAATGGGGGAAGAAGTGGCAGGGGCCTGAGTGTTTTGAAATCCCTGGGCTAGAGGAGGAGGTTATCCTGTTGCTCTGAGGAGGTTGTCTTCCCATAACTGCAAGTGATTAATTATTGAATGCAGGGATCCGTTTGTGGCTGCCAACCAATTAGTCCAGATGTCAGGGCTACCTTAACAACTGCAAGCTCTCCAAAGGCCATCTTCAGCATTCTTCAGCAGTAAAAGATGAGGAGGCACAGTGTGGACAGCCTCTGCATTATAGGGACACTTTAAGTTTTGTGCCCGGGGCACTATATCCAACAAACTATACCAAGGGGCACTTCTCAGACTCTTTCCGCACTCCATTTGGTAGTAGTCTGACTTAATTGTAAAACCTGTCACTTAACCCAAGGTTGGTTGTCCACACTGTAATCCCAGCTGGTGGAGATACTGAGGCAGAAGAAGAATCACAAGTTCCAGGCCTGCCTGGGCAACTTAGTAAGATCCTATCTCAAAATCAAATTTAAAAAGGGCTAGGCAATAGCTCACAGGTAGAACACTTGCCTAGCATGTGTGAGGCCCTAGGTTCAATCCCCAGCACCATACACACATACATACCCTCTCCCTTATAGGCTAAAAAGCTGTTAATTATAGAAATCATGCCACAGTGATGCCCTTTATTCCGATTGTTTACAAATTCAAGTGAAGTTTCATCTCAGCCTGAGAAGGAGTTATTAGGCTGGGTTCAGTTCTTATTTAATACCTGATGTTGTGCCAGCCTTTCAAGGCACAAGTGGAAGCACTTGCTGGATGTTTTCAGTGTGTCACAGACAGCACTAAACACATTAAATTCAGTATTACAGTTCATCCTCATGACAGTACTGATGTTCATTACCCCCATTTTTACAGATGAAGAAATAGCAGCTCAAATAGATCACACACCTAAGACTAGAAGAGGTGAGACTCAAACCCTGCCTATTTACTCAAAATACTTTGGTACATTCAGTTAACCAGGGGTTCTCAAAAGTGCAGCTTTTAGACGAGCAGCATCAGCATCTCTGGGGAATTTGTCAGAAATGTACATTTTCAGCCCTTCCCAGGCCTGCTGAATCAGAAACTAGGGAAGGGACCTAGCAATCCATTTTGACAGGCCATCCAAGTAATTCTGATCGAAGGGGAAGTTTAAGAAGTGCTATTCAACAATTACTAAATACAGAACCATTTATAACTATAATACACTGTTCCCTACACCTCTAGTCTAATTGAGGAAAGGAGACCAATGCTTATAGAAGAACAAAAATAGATATATAATCAAGTGACATTTCACACTGTTGATCAAAAACATGGCAAGAAAGCAAGTTTGAGGTTTCCCATCGTTAGCCACTGAGGTCACAAACAGCCTTTTTCATGTATGATCTAATTAAGGAGTTCAGAGAAGAGTTCATAGTAACGGTAAGGAGCCTGGAAATGTCTCTTGAAGACAAAGGCAGAAAAATGACTCTTAAAGGACTCAGGATGGAGGTAAGCAGAGGCAAGCCCCTGGTACATACCATTGGAGGAGCAGAGAAAGGGGAATGTGAGCCGCTAACCAAATGATGAAGCCAGAGGCCAAAGTGCAGAGGTCTCAACCAGGTGGTGCTCTCACACATTATTCTTACTCCTGCAATTGGTTTTTCATCTGTACAACTGTAGTAATACAGTTATTGAAAGGATTAAAAGGATTATGTAAAGTATCTAACCTCAACTTTCTATGAGCCTCATATATAGTAAGTGCTCAAAGCTGTTTATATTCTTTATTAAGTGCCTATTACAGGAGGCATTCAATGAATGTCAGCTCTCTTTCTCCAGATTTCCTTCATATTGGTGAGTAGTACATATGTATGCCAAATGACTTGCGGCCTGGCTTCATTTGGGGATAACTACACATTATCTTCTCAAGTTATACTTGTGGATTTTTCTTGCTAGAACTTGGAGCCCTCTAAAAGCAAGAATTTGTTTCTGTTGTATTCACAGCTACATCTCAGCCCCTAGAACAGTAGCCCAGCACATAGGAAACAATCAATAAATATTTGTCGAATGAATTAATGAATCTGCAGTTTAGAAAAATAGACATGAATAGCTTTTTGATATGCATAATCAGTTATTGACTTCATCTGGAGACTGGGCCCATGCTCCTTCCCTATACATTGTTCTTTGCTTGCATAGAAAAGTCCAGTAGGGAAATGTGGGGACCCCTCGCCCCTGGTTCTCCAGGTGCAGGAACAGCAGCAGGCTAAGCAGCTTTCCATGTCTACCTGTACAACCAAACAAAAGGAGCAAACCAAAATAAGTGCCTAAAAACTTGGGGAAGAGCAGTTGTGTGAGATAAAATATGCAAATGTCCATCTTCCCAAAAGGAACTTAATCACAAAAAAGCCCCACCCTAGCTTCTGACACTCTTGTTTCCCAGTTGGAGAGCTTTTCTGGAAGGGCAGGCCTCAGCTGTAACTTAAAATGTAACATGTGCACACACTCTTAGATTCTGCCTTTCTGTGGTATGAGTTTTCTTTCCCTAGGTGACAGCAATTCCTGTCCTGTTAGGAGAAGGCAGGCAGAGGCAGTTGGTATGTTTTCTGATCAGTTTGACAGATTGATTCACAGCCGTCTGGCAGCTGGGTTAAGTTTCCTTCAGCTCTGCTCCTGGATTTCTAAACATCCAGCCAGTTCCTATGAGAGTCAGCATAGCCCTCCCTGGCCCAGGGCCACCAACTATGTTTACCACTGAATTTTTAAAACAAAAACCAAGCCTAGCCTTTGACTCTAGTAAATTAATTACTGGTATCATGGTTGATGTCTACCATGAAACTCTTCCTTACATCTGTCAGTCACTGCAATCAGATAGCATATATTCCTGTGACTTGAAATCACCTTCATTTTTTCCCCTCCGTTGCATGGCAATATAAATAAAACATTACAACCCACCCCACCACATATGTTGGTTTAAAGAAAAACCTGGGCCCTGTTTATTCCTTGATTTATTGTGGTCTACTCAACATTTTCCTATCATTGTGTTGTTCTAAGCAGCTCGGTGTTACTGCCCAACAGGAAGCAGAGCCGTTCTTTGTTGAAAGTCATATCCCATTTATGGCAAGTTTGAAGTTGTTCCTCTTTTTTTCTCACTGTGAGTACAACAGCTTTGAATTTTTACTTAGTGACGTCTGGCAGGTGCTTGTAGGAAAGACAGTGTCTGGTTGGCATGGGAGTAGAAGGAATTTGACTTGGACAAATCTTATAGCCGTCACCTTCCCCTCTCTCAAACTTACTACAACAAGTAACTTCAGATCAGTCACCTTTTCAAAAAACTGAGTTATTTAAAAAGTATCCTTTGGTGTCCATCCAAATGCTAGACCACCCCAGAAAGCAGATGGGAATTTCCGTAGCCTCACTGCAGGATAGTCTTGATTCCTGTCAAAACAGAAGAGAGCAGAAGTGGCCAGCCTTCCCTAGGGTGGACAAGAGGGACCTAGTTTGCTAAGAGGAGCAAGGACTCTAGGGTAGGGCCAGCCCAGAGGGGCAAGAGCTATAGTTCCAGCGGTCAGGTAGGCCTCAGACAGGTCTATGCAGTGTGGCAATTTAGATCCAGGAATTCAAAGCCTAGAAAGCGGACACTGGTGCCACACTGCCTGAATTTATTCCTGGATCCATGACACACAGGAGACCTTGAGCAAGTTGTTTAATCTGTTTGAGCCTCAGTTGTCTCACTGGTAAAATGGACCCAATTAGAACCCATGTCAATCTCTGATCTTTCTGCAAATAAAATGAGTTAATACATGTAAGGTAGTATCTTCTATGCACCTAGTAGATACTGGATAATTTATTAGCAATAGTGAAATTTAAATACTAGCAGTACAAATAGAATCTAGCATCCAGGAGGCTCATTAAGGTAAGGAGAAATAAGTGTCCTACATCCAACTAACCAGAGAAGAAAAAGCTTTGCAGTGTGTCATGGTCAGAGTCAAAAGGAGAGTCCTTCTTTTACAGTCAGTTCACTCAGCACACTTGTAGTGAGCACCTACTATGTGCCTAACATCCTGCTAAGTGCAAGCAGTTCAGAGATGATTAAGAACAGGCAGTTCAGAGATTACAGAACTAGATCCCAGGGCACTTGTGCTGTACTTAGAATCTGATTTTCCCTCTCTGGTCTTTGCTCCTTGACAAGGTTGTGTGCACTCAGAAGAGCTAAAGCAGAGTTTTGGTTCTCTGCTTTGCCCCTGTGCTGCCAAGGGGAGGCAACAGGAAAGCCTTCGGCAATCACTGCCTCTTGAACTCTAATGTGCTTTGGCTAATGCTGGTGCTTTAGGGGCTACACATTGAGAACTGCTGTGCTAGATGTGGCTTAAGGTCAGAGACTCACAAGAGGAACTTGTTTCTGGATGGAACAGGGAATCTCTTCCTCTTGACTTGCTTGCTTTTGGCAATCCTTTTAATTCTCTTACTCATTTACCATTATTGATGGTTTTTCTTTTTTAACTCTAATACTTGTTGATTTCTAGAATTACTGTCGACTATTGCCTTTCACTGGTTATCCTAGAATATGATCCCTGAAGTATCTTTGGGTCTACAACCATGTATGGAAAAAAAAAATAACCTCTATTTCCCAACCTTAAAATTGACAGTTAATAGGAAGAGATCCCAGTTGTTGATTCTTTGCAGTATTTTCCATGCAATCAGGGTTTTGTTCATGAAGTCTTTACCTACATCTGTGTGTTCAAGAGTTCTACCTATTCTCTCTTCCAATAGATTTAACAGTTCTGTTTTAATATTTAGATTTGTGATCCATTTTGATTTTAGTTTAGTGCATGGTGAGAGACATGGGTCTAGACTAAAGTCTTCAGCTTGTGGAAAGTCCATTTTTGCAGCACCATTTATTAAAGAACCTGTCTTTCTTGCAGTGAACATGTTTGGACCCTTTTTCAAAGATAAGGTAATTAAGTATATTTTGAGTTGTTTCTGTATCTTTTAGTCTGTTCCATTGATCTTCAGGTCTCTGCCAGAATCATGCTCTTTTTATCATATTATCTCTGCAGTATAATTTCAGGTCAGGGGTTGTGATGCTCCCTTCCTTGCCTTTGTTGCCTAGAATTGTTTTTGCTATTCTAGGTCTCTTCTGGTTCCCAATCACCAACAGAATGAAAAGACAACCCACAGAGTGGGAAAAAAGTTTATCCAATTGTTCCTTGGACAAAGGACTAATATCTAAAACATATAAACTAATATCTAGAATGTATAAAGAATTGAAAAGAAAGTTTAAAGACTCAATCCAAACGTGGGCATTTGAGATAAATATACACTTCTTAGACGAAGAAATAACACCAGGCAAATAAATATATGAAAAAGTGCTCAACATCACTGGTCATTCTAGAGATGCAAATTAAAACAACACTGAGATTCCATTTCCTTGTAGAAAGTTATCAATAACAAATGCTGGAGAGGCTGTGAGGAAAAAGGAACCCTTCTCCACTGTTAGTGGGAGTGCAGATTTGTGCCACCACTGTGAAAATCAATGTGGAGATTCTTTAAAAAAACTAGGATTAGGGATTCCATTTGACCCAGCTATTTCCCTTCTTGGTATCTTGCCCAAGCAATTAAAAGCCATGCTACAGCTATATATGCACCCGCATGTTTATAGCAGTTTATAATTTATATTGAAAACAATGTAAATGCCCATCAATCAATGAATGCATAAAATAAGTGTTTTTTAATATAATGTAGTACTACTCAACCATAAAGAAGGATAAATTTGAGACATGTCTAAGTCAATAGATTCAACTTGAGACTGTACTCTTAAGTGAAAATAAATCAGACAAACCTGTGTAAATATTGCATTGTCTCTCTTTAGTTTCAGTGAGAAACTGAAAGTGTAAATAAGGACTATGTATGTATGCTGTGAAATAGGAAGCAATTGTTCAAAAGGAAAGGGGAAATAGGGAGGAGGAAAGGGAAAAGAAAGGGGAAAAGGAAAGAAGGAAAAGAAAAAAGAAGAAAAGGAGAAAGCAAATACAAAGTTTGGCAAATAGAAAGGGGGAGGGGTTGAAGGGAAGGATGGGAATGGGGGAGAAAAGAATCAATATATATGAACAGGTACAAGTTACCTATGATGAATGTAATCATTATGTATATCTAAATTGTAGCAATACACTTAATTTAAAAATTGACAGTTAATGATACAACAGACTATTCTTCTCAAGCAAGTGATGTCATACTAACCACTGAAGCAAATCATATCATAGTTGTTAGGGATTAAGAAGTAGAAATTAAGAACAGAACAAACTCAGAAAGATCACACTTATCCAGTGGACTGGAAGAACATCTTACAGATGAACTGTGGTCTGTCATGGCCTGCTTTTTTCATCTTCTTTGGCTTTGGTTTGGAACAATATAACAATGCCAATGAACATTTGTTTTAGTTTAAAAAATGCTTACATATGCCTTCCTCCATCTGATGATGTGTCAGCAATCCAGTGAAATGGTATAGATAACCCCATTTTTTAGATAAAGAAACTAAAAGTCAGGCATGGTGGGTGATATGTGCCCATTCTGATTTTAAACTCCAATTTCCGCCCCCCCATTGTATTAATTTATTGGATATAGAATATAAACTATAAGAAAGGATATTGGCTTGGAAAGTGTGAAGTCTGTGAGATGGGTGATCATACTGAGTGTCAAATCTAGTCCTGATCAATTCTAGAAATGTGGATGATGAGTCAGCAATGCAATGAAATGGTATAGATATCCCCATTTTTTAGGTAAAGAAACTGAAAAATGCATAGAATATTCTGGCAAATGGCAGAAGCAAGAGAAAAGTCGAGAACACTTAACTGATAAGTTTAAAGCAGAGGAAAAGTAAGATAGAAATTGAGAAAGAATATATATCAAGAGGTAGTTTAATCAATTTAATATCAACAGCAAAGAAAAATAGCAAGCACTATATAAATGTAAGATATATACTGGCTGCTTGCCTAAGCATATTTTTGTATTAACTTCTTTAATCCCACAGCAATCCTTTGAAATAACAGCTACTTCATCTGCAGGTTACATATAAGAAGACAAAGATAAGGAAGTTTAAGAGACTCATCCAAGTCTCAGAACTGTGGCCAAGCTGGTGTGTGGCTCCAGACAGCCCTCCTAACCATGCAGTCTGGAGACCAACAGGGAGGGAGAGTTGAGGCTCAGACAAGCATGTGACTTCTAAACCTGCACTATCCATTATGGTGGTTGTGCCACTGAGCACCTCTAGCTATTTAAATTTAAATTAATTAAAATTAAATAAAATTTGACATCTTTAGTCCCACCAACCATTCAAGTACTCAATAGCCAGAAGTGGCTGGCATTTATAGTATTGGCAGCACAGAGAGAGAATGTTTGTATCATTGGAGGAATTTCTATTGGGCAGCTTAACCTGAATAGAATTAGTTTTTTCTTTCACAGATAAATCTTTTAACATCATTTTCTTATCAGGTCCCAAAAAAATTAGAGAAAGCAGAACATCGCTATTGTAAAAGGCCACTAACCTTCTAGTAGAGATAGTTTAGAAAACTCAAGGGAATCCAAGGTGTCATGGAAAGCAGGTGCATACAGCCAGTAAATATTAGTAGAAGACAGCAGAGAACTAAGTTATTAGTACTAGGGGAGTACCACTTTGAAGATGAAGGTTTCAGTCTGAATGTAACATTACTGAATCTACTAACATAATAAGACTCAATTTGGGGCATTCACTATGCTATGTGTATAATAGGAATTCACTTAATCTCTTAAGGAGGAACTAGTTATACCTCCCCTAGGCAGAGGAAGAAGTTGAGGATGAGAGAGGTTAAGTGGTTTGCCCAAAGGTTGCAGGACTAGAAAGTGATAGAGACTGATTGAAGTCCAGGTGCCTAGAACCTCCCTTGCTGTCATCCGCTATCACTTCTGTGTGCCACAGTGCTGTCCATACATGATGATGTATTTACTACCATCAGTCTATGGGCATCACTGTTCAGTCTGAACATTCTGAAGGGGTAAAATTAGAAGACCAGGTGGCAAATGTTACAAAATATATATTAAGGTCTGCACCCAATCTTATGCACATTGAAATGGTGACTTGGAATTGGCTTTAAAAGGGAATGGGAAAAACAAGGGAATTGAGCAATGGCTGTAAAACTCCTCAGCAGGGTGGGTGTGGCCGAGGGGCACGTAGAAACCTGCTGCCACTCCGCCCTTGGACCCATTTGCGGTCCCAACAAATACCACAGTCTGCCTAGTCCCCTGTGAATGGGCCACTGCCTAAATAGGGCCAGGTAAGAGTAATGTTAAGAAAAATATCTACAGAGCACTGACCTAGATTTTCATGACTTCATTAGACTCCATCCAAACTAATTGCTTACTATCAGAGTATTTGACTTGTTCTGAAATGAGTTCTATGAGACACATTTTTTTCCTGCTATTGTTTCTCTGTAATAGAACTGGGTACAGATTATTGATTACCAATATCTAAGAATTGGTGTATGTGTTCTAAAGTAGTACTCTCAGTCTCCTTGAAGAATATCATATAAAGCTGAGATAAACAGTTTAATACCTTTGCTTATATGAGGCTCGGTATAGATGAGATGGATGTCACAGTAGCCACTGTATTGTGTGTTCAACGGTGAGCCTCAGATAAGGCCCAGCTTGATGCTCTAAGGAGGAAGTTCAGAGACAATAGGGAAGACCATTTTTGATGCCTAGGGCTTCTCCCCTAAATGGCAGAAAGCAGACATATAGTTTAACGTACTTCTTGTATATTTGACCTTCACTTGATAAAGCCATCTGCTCACTGCAGTCATTAGCCAGTGGCTCATGGTATTTTGCTGTGTAGAGAAAACCACAAAACCATCAGCTTTCTCCTAATTCTTCTGTCTCCACCTCTCCTGTTCCTTTTATTTACATTTCTCGTAAGATAGAAGCATTATGTACAACCACTAAATAAACACAACGTACTTTCCACTGTCCACAGGTAATTTAAAAAGCTTTTAATTAATTTAAAGAGAGCATCCCAGTTTATTTCCCTTCCCCCTCATCTTGCTTCTCAGCAAGATCAATTGATCTAGGCAAGTTAACTGTCTACAACCTCAACAACAGTATTATTCACTGTAGTTGAGGTGTACTGTTATTGAGGTTGTTATACAGTGTCCTGGAGATGAATAAAACTCTCTTGATTCCGTCAAGGCTCTGATAGTAGCATCCTTCCATCATCACAGAGCATTGCACTGTAAAATATACTCTTACCAAAAAAGTCTTTATAGCACGAGCTTAACTTTGAAAATTCTATGAAGAAAACGGAAATACTATACCTTGAGGAGCTGCAGGGTGTTCCCAGATGAACATAGACATCCTACTCAAATTCACATGTGGCCGTGTCCCTGCCTCCCAGTTCCAGCTCACCTGGTTCTTATGTCCAAGCCAGGGCAGGGCCCCTGGGGGGCCATTTGTATGAATGTCATATGGCGTTCAGTTCGTGTGTTTTTCTGACAAAATTCTTGATTTTGAGAAAATGCCATCTGAGTCTTGGCCTTGCTTTCACTGCATAATAGGATAGTAGTCTTGGGAGCGAGTTTGCCACTCTGAGAAAGTGAGTGTCACCTTCAAAAGCAAATATACTTCTGATGTCTTTGCTAAAAGACTGAGACTGCATTACCCTCCTTGTATAATGGGTTTCAATCAGATCCAGCTTTGTGAGTGCTTGTTATGGTTACAACTAGGATGAGAATTGCTACCAGGAACAGGTATTAGCTTGAAAGCACTTAATGAAAGCTGTAGGGTTGAAGCACCATTTCCAACTTTGTGTGACTCCAACCCAAAGAAGAGGGCCTAACAAAGGAATTGACTTGTGTTACACGTGACATTCACCCTGGAGAAAAAGAACATAGGATTGATTTTACCTATTCTTTCATCCAAGTATGAAATATATGTGTGTGTGTGTGTGTGTGTGTGTGTTGCTATAATCATATAAAAGATTCATATGCCTGGCTAGTAAAATGTATGCACATATTTATGCTTTGTGTCTGTACACTACATTCCACACACATCCCTGCAGACTTAACAAAATGCAGAGCTGATACTATATGCTCTATTTTTGTTTTCATTTACTGTGGGCAGATGCTTTGCTGAGTATATTCAACATTGTGTTCACACGGCACCTTCAAAGGTATCTACGATGTTTTCTAGGTGTTAATGAATTTGAAAATAGTACTTTGTGAAGTTTTCCATTGGAGAATTATAAAGGAGATTGCTCACAATTTCTCCTGTCAACCTGTCTTAGTTAACGTGACATAAAAAGATAATACTTTGCCCTGGGTTTAATCGGGGGACAGAAAGAAGAAAAGAAAGAAATACTATGGATTGGGTAGCTTAAAAAACAGAAAGTTACTTCTCACAGTTCTGGAGGTCAGAAGTGTACATCCAGTCTCAGTGTGCATGGTCAGGTCTTGATGAGGCCTCTTCCTGGCTCGTAGATGGTCCTTCTCACTGTGTCCTCGTGGTAGAGAGAAAATAGGCTCTGGTGTCTCTTCTTATAAGTCCTGCCTAAGGGTTCCACCCTCGTGATCTCATCTGATTGTCTCCCAATGGCCTCACCTAGTACCATCTCACTGGGAGGAAGGATTTCAGTATGTGAATTTGGGGTTAGAGAGGACACCATTCTGGACCATAGCATAGCTTCATTGGTACCTTTCTGTAGGTCTTCCATGCCTTCATTTAACAAATATCCACAAGGCACAGCAGAAGGTATTTAGAAGATAGCAACACAGACCCAGTCCCAGCCCTCACAGAGCTCAAGCTGAGGAAGGAAACCACAGAAATGTTTAAGTAGAAATGGTTATGTGAGCTATGAAGGCAGGCACATATCTAGGACAAAGTAATCATTGTCAAGGAAGTAACCTTAGAGCTGAGAGCTGTGAGTGGGTGTCAGCCTGACGGTAGATGGCAAGGGGAGCAGTCTGGCCCTGAGAGCATTGGGAGCAGCAGCCTGTAAGAGGGAGATGGAACTGAAACAGTGCCCAAGACCCTTGAGCACAATCCCTTTTTCTCCCCCTTAGATATATAAACAGACGCTTCTAGAACTTTCCTGGGGATACTTTTGACCCAGAAAAGAGGCACTCTGCCGGGTTTTGCCACTAGACACTAAAGTAGCATGCATTGCTCTTTGTGATCCCAATGGCCAGTGTCTGGGTAGAGAGGGCTGCAGCTGGAAGCCAGCTCTGTGGTCTGCATAACCCCCTCCAGCTAGACTGATGCCTTTCTAGGGACCGTGTCTGCAAATTCATAAAGCCTCTTTTTTAAAGTGAAAAAATATGTCAAGATAAGACATTTCATTAGCAATCCAAGAATGTAGAAATAAATGCAGAAAACTAAAATTGAAATCTATAAGTGAGCATTGCTTGATGCTAAATGGCTTGGTTTTGATAGATAGTTGTTACTTAAACGAAACTCTTTGCCCATCCACTTTGCTTTAAAATGTTTCAACTTAAGACTTTGGTCTTTTCTTCAGCTTCTTTAGTTTTAGACCACAAACTGTCTTCTCTAAGGACATATGCATACAATTTGCAGTATTTTGTCCTGCAAACTCTCTGGAATATAGTTAGCCACTGAAATAACTTGCCCCTGAGAATCCAGTTACCCTGTATGTAATGACACAGATTTATATGTTGCAATTTCTTTTACAGCATTCTTTTCCTCTTCTTCCTCCTCCTCCTTGCTCCCTCTCTGTCTCCCTGTCCTTTCATGTCTTTTCTTTTTAAGCAATAGACACACTTTTGCCCTTAAGGCCCTATTTTGTCATATTTTCTGAGTCCTCGTATATGGCTGGTCCTTGGAAAAGGAATGATGCCTACAGGAGTGACACTATAAGGTGTCCTGTCAAATTCTAGTGGGCTGGTTCTAGGATTAAATCTTCACCTGTAGCACTGGGTTCCTTCCTAGGCCATTCATTCAGTGGCTTCTCTATAAGCCCCTGAGAACCTCTGGCTCTTCCATGTCTCTGAATCCTTTGCTCATGGCTCATGATGCATGCTCAATAAACATTTTATTTTTTTTAATGACTAACATCAAGGCCCAATTTATGCTGTTGTCTGGCAAAAAGAACAATGTGTCTGGTTGTAATTTTTCTGGAAGCACAGAGAGTAGCACTGGTCTTTGACGCAGGACAGCCCTCAGCAGTTTCTTGGTTGGCGCCACAATTCTTACTGATTCACATGGCGCTCCACAGAGTCCCCTCCCTCGTATTTTCTCTGGTCCTAGGTCAACTAAGGCTGTTATCTTTGGCCCCTTCCTATGTCAGGCACCAGGCAACATTTTGCTCCTGATTGTTCCCATTAATAAGAAATTTCCCTTCCCACCAAGGCCTTGCTGTGAGCTCTCCAAGATGGGGTAGTAAGCTAAGTGGAAGCCATGAGTCATAGCTGCCCCAGCTCTCACTCAAGTCCAAACTCACCTCCCCAGACTGCTCTCTTTCTTCAACACAACATTTAGGTAAGAAAGTAAAGTTCTTCCCTGTGCACAGATGTCCAACTGGACCTTTCTCTCCCTCTGTCTCTTTATGACTGCCCCATGATGGTGGCAGAACTTTCCTAGATCTGCTGGCAGTGCGCATAGTCTTCCTCCTCAGCACGCTGCCTGCTTCCTATTACAGTGATTATTTTATATGATTATCGTCTCTGTTGGACTAGGAGTTCTGCCTGTTTCATCATTGTTGCCTTGATGTTTGGACACATACTATCTAATTTTTACTAAGCATTCAGGGAAGAAAGACGAGAAGGAAATGAAAGATGAGGGTTGGGGATAAGAGAAGGAAAGTGAGAGAAATGGGCAGCTTCTCGTTCCTATTTGTTTTAAATTTGACTGAGGTGCACATGTGTCTGTGTGCATAAAAAGGACTGAGATTATAGGAGGTAATTAAAGGATAGGGGACCTTTGGCCTAGTACGGTTAAAATTAGGATTAGCCAGGCTTCTCTCAGTGGACTAGGAAGACCAGCTCTACTGGCCTTACGGAAGGCAAGAGTAGTGTGAATTTAGTACCGCTAGAGTTACTCAACTTGTTCCTGACTGGCATAGGGTTGATGTGAATCTTTCTCAAGAAATTTCTAGTGCATAGCAGACCAGCCAAAGTCCAAGGAACACAGAGCACATTGTGAGCCTTACAGGATAGGTGAGAGCAAAACGATTGATGGCTCTGCTTCTCATCACAGTGGCCCCGGTCCTCACCCACACAGCCCCAGCACAGCCAGCAGCATGCTGGGAGGATTCCCTTCCACACAGTGATGACATTCAGCTAAACCACAGTTTCCTTGACCTAGGAGGAAACCCTTGTGGTTTGGGGTTAGGGGTGCGGCCCAGTAAGTGTAGATTTTTTCCCAGTTGCCTGATAGCTTTAAATTGCAACTTCTCTTTTAATTTTCCATTATGCATCAAACACATCTATGCCAAACTGGACAAATGTATTCCGTCTGGAAGGAAGATCCCAGACGGCTGTAAATTAGAGTTCGTGTGCAGAGATTCCAAAAATGTGGCCTCATGGTAGGGTGTCCCTAGGACCAGTCACCTCCTCCACAGTCTGCTTGGTGGCTGCTGGCTTTGGCCCGGTGCCTCTGTCAATAGATTCTGCTTTGTATTTGGAAACTCTGCCTTTCCGTCAAGTCACCACAGAGTTGCTAAGTTGCTTATGCAGCTTTTCTGTACAGACTTGTCCCAGGTGACCCCCAGTGCTGTTGGGGATGGCATTTGACTGAGGACTAACACAGCAACATCAAGAACCCCAAAGCTGATTTCCTCCCAAGCTAAAGTATAACCCAAGAAGACTCTCCACACTTTTTTCCCAAAATGAACGTTAAAAACTACCATGTAATGCTTTAAAAAAAAAAAAGTGTTAAGGTTTAAAGAGCAATATGTGCTTAATTCTGAAAATTTAGAAAATATAGTAAGAAAAAAAGTCATTGGTAACCCCACCTTTCAAAGATTAATATTATTAATGTCTCAGCATGACTCCCTTTCCATTCCAAGGAAGTCTTTTTTTAAAATGTAAGAGTCTTTTAAAAGTTGATTGAGCCCAGTTCCTGTAGCTGCTCTTCACATTATCCAATTAGTACTTTCCTCTGCAGACTGGAAATTGTTTGTTAGTCACATGGAGAGTCCAGCTGGTAGAGCTCAGCCCCTTTAACTCCTTTTCACTGAAGAAGTCACACAGCATTTGTGTCAGCCAGTCCCAGAGGGAGTTGGCCTTGGGAGACAGAAGGTGAAGGAGGATAAAGTTCTCATAGGAACATAGCCAGATATCCCTAAAGCGTGGTACCAGATCCTGTATAAGCTGCCCCACAAGGAAGAAGGAGTCCATGTTGAAAGGACTCTGGTCTAATCCTGACTTGGACTTTTTCTTATTAAACCTCTACTTCTCTGATTTCCATCCTGTCTTCCTATTGCCAGCATCTATGTGTGTTCTTTCCTGTTCAGGCAGGGGCAGACTCTAAAGTGCTCATCTGGTGATAAGTTGGGACAGTAACTGGATGAATTGGCAGAAGCAGGAGGCTATTTTACTTTTCTGCTTATTTTTCCATCAATCCTGGCACCTAGAAGGTACCTAGTAAATATCTGGTGATGGACTGATACAGTGAAATTTGAGAGTAATATTTGTGGAAAGAGAACACTGTGCCCAGAGCCTGCTTGCTGGCATATGGTTGTGACAGACCTGCAGTGGCAGAAAGGGCTTCCAGCTTTGATGCTGAGTCCCACAACATTCTTAGGGGCAGAAGAGAAGGAGCCCGTGATGACTCTACCAGCCGCCAACCTGCCCAGGCACTGCCTGTGCCAGCCATTCAGCCTCTCCCTGAGCCACACAGCACACAGACCAGGCTTTTTCAGAAAATTATTTTTTCCTTTCTTGCTTTCCATGGAAATTCAAAATAGCAACCAGAAAGGGGGGGGGGGGGAGACAAGATCAGACTCCTTCCCTGCCTGCAAAACTACACTCAGGCAATAACCATGGAGGGAGGTGGGTAACAGACACCACTGCACCAGCATTCTAATTGGAGACCATGCATCAGGAGATGTGGGTGGGTTTTGAGGTTGTCATAATTTTTCTAATTTAGAAAGGCCCTTAATGACCTGGCACCTCAAAATCAGTTGCCTAGAGGCCCAGTATGCCTAGAAAGGAACAATAGGCAGGGAGCAGATGTGGCCAGGGAAATGATGTCGGAACAGTGTTTTTGAGGTGCACCAGGGCCAGGCTGCATATGCCCTACAACCATATGGCAGTCTGGCAGCATGAACAACCCAAAGCCCAACGTGGCCATCACACAGGGCCCTGCAGAAACTCTCCCACCTCTTTAACCCTTGGTTTCCTCCCCTGTAATCCAAGACGGACTAGGTTAGTGGTGAACCTAGGACACACATGCCACAGTGGGCTGTTCATATTGAATGTTCTAAAAGTTTGCCATTACCAGGCTACATGATTTCCACAGGAGCAACTTCTCCCAGCCAGAGTTTACTTGCCCAAACCTGCATGGGTCTATGTACTCTCTCCCTCCCCTTGTAAATGTGGTATCTTTACCTTGCAGCTGGCCGGGTCAGCCGTCATTGTATTTGGACTATGGTTTCGGTTTGGAGGCACCATAAAGGATTTATCATCAGAGGACAAGTCCCCAGAGTATTTCTATGTGGGTGAGTGACTTCAGCTTCCCTGAGCTTTAGCTCAGGTAGGGCTGCCCCTCGGCTCAGAATAAAAATGGAGCTTAGATTTTGATGGGTAGGGGAGGCATCAGGGGCAGGGACAGAGTCAGAAAGAGCAACACTTGAGCCCCTAGACACTTTTTGGGATGTGCCCAGGCAAAGAAGGTGAGAGACTCTTACTTAATCTCCCTTGCTTTGCCTGTTCCATTTTCCAAGATCAAGCAAGGCCAGCAGGTGAGACTGGCCTCTTATGCTACAGAGAAAAGGTCTCCAGGAAATGTAAATAAAATTCATTTCAAAGAGCAAGAAAACTCCCTTTTCATGCTGAGTCAAGTGAGTACACATAAATCTGTTATTTACTACTCTACCCAGGGGAACATGACCCCTGCCAGCTCAGGATTTTATTTTGTGGTGGGAGGGATTGTAACTCAAAATGAAGAGATGACTCAAGATTTGGAGATGCTAATCTCAGTTCCTGTAGTGGGACTGCAGAGAGCTGGGGAGGAGAAAAGAGAATGGAAGCACAAGAGAGAGGGGTCTAAAGAGAGGGGACAGGAAGGCTGCCCTAAGAGAAGACAGGTTGGTGGAAGGGGCTGGCATTGTTGTCCTGGTTTTAATTCCCTTGACTACTTCTGAATCTCTCCTGTGGCCTTTTCGTACTCTCTAGCTAAGTGATGCTGGACTCTAGATTTCACAAAGCCTGAGAGCACTGTCAGTGTTGGCAACGCCCCTGCCTTACTCCCTATTTAAAGAACTGCTCTGGTCATAGAGTAAGCATCATTTGCTGTGTTCTCCATGTCTGAGAAGAAGAAGGGAGCTACAGATCATTGGCTCCAGGTCCCAAAAACAGTGGGATCTCTTCCCTGGGACAGAATCCAGCCCCCACTGAGAACTGTAGTCCTCACATGACCAGCTCAGCACTGGATCCTTTTCCTTCCCAACATCCTTTCTGCTCAGCATCACTCTATGAGAACAGCTGTATCAGGATATGTTAGAGGAAAGTAGCAGAAAACCTCCTAAAGATGAAGATGGATAGTAATAAGAACATCCTATAGTTCATGAAATCTTAGATGCAGTAGTTTGTAAAAATGCCTATTTAGATAACATTAAAAAAGAAGTCATGTATAGGTAGAAATCCCCTATGATGGATGTGATCACTTTGTGTACTAGATCGTACCATTAAATAGAAATGATTTTTAAAAAAAGAAAAGAAAGCATGCTGCCAATTTAATTATGACATACCATAAAATATGAATCCTAATTCCAGAATTGCTAAAATATTTTTAAAAAGAAAACTCTAAATTGATGGAAGTCTGCAGATGGGGCATTTTCAGACTTTGCTCAGGACTCAACAAAGCCACCAAGGTCCCTGCTTCCTTCACTGTCTCTGCTCTGCTGCTCTCAGCAGGATGTCAGATATCTCCCCTCCTCATTCAAATATGACCTGGTGAGCCCTCACAGAGTACACATCCCCATACAGCAACATCCAAGAAGACAAAGAAGTGCCATTTCATATAGCCCTTTCTAGGGATGAATAGAACCATTGTTTCCAGAACTTCCTCAAAAACACATTTCCCCTTGCAGTTTATTGTCAGAATTATATTATATATTCATGCCCAATTCAGCTTGCCCAAGAAAATTACTATAATTAATATTCATGCCTGGCTCTGAACTGAGGCCCAGACTCTCCAGAGGGCTTCCAACACTGAGACAAGATTTAGATTTTGTGACAGAAAGAAAGCAGAGCAATTTGCCATAAAATAAACACCAAAATATTCTTTTCTACTCACACAGTTTCCAGGTGGAAACCCCTTCCATCAAAGCTAACTCACTCACTTTCATGAGGCCTTCTATCTCTGAAAGCTTCTCCAGAAGCATCTTCCTGTCCCAGAGCAGGACCCACGTGTCCCAAGATAAGCTTAGCCTGTGCTTGTCCACGAATTAGCCAATCCCTGGAAAGGGGCTCCAGGAACAAGCAGAGGAAAGAATGGAGAAGAAATGCATCTTTGAAGTCCCACTTAATCCCATGGTAATGGGATTCTTTGCTCTCCAGACATATACAAAAGAAATGTGCAGTGATCAACTGCAGACGGCAGTCACAGCATATGGTAAGCACTATGTGAGAGGTGCAGATGCAAACACTGAGTTAAAAACAACAGAGAGCACTGGAGCTTTAGGACAGGCTTCAGGGTAGGTTTCAGGTAGGACACTGAAGTGAGCCTTTGAAGGACAGTAGGTTTTAGATAGATTGAATTTGGGAGAGCTTTATTCTTGACTCTGAATTAAAGTTGGCAGGTGTAGATGAGTTAATTACCTTGTTTTTCTTCATCTGTGATGAATATACTTAGGTTACTCTTTGGAGGTGTCTTCTTAACCCAATTCTTCCCAGCCATCTACAATAAAATATTCAGGGTGAGCTTTACTTTCCCTCCCTACTCTGAGGTCTGTAGATATATAATGATCATCCCAGTAAAACAGTGAAAATCTTTTGCTTCTGAAATTATAATGTGCTTGTGTGTCACTAGATGTCAACCAGATAGTATCATTCTTGACTAGTAAAGCAAGAAGAATTCGACTTAGGTTTTAAAGACCAGACTGGAGTAGAGGAAGAATGACGGCTATCAAGGTTGAGGGACAGGAATGCACAAGGCATGTCTATAGGACGGTGATGTGCAAGGCTAGAGTGGGCAGAGGCCCTTACCAGAGTGAGGAGTAGGGTGTGATGGAAGGTAAGATTAATTACACTGAGGGAGAGGGACAAGTGTAAGGGTCCTTGGATGTTACGGTTAATTTAGTAAGACCTAGAAAATTATTTGGGGCCTTGGGGTAGGATAGCATCTTTACGGCAGTTCACACAGATTATTCTGGCAGTAGTAAAGTGAGAAGGGAGTCACAGGACTAAATAAACATGGTAAATTATTTACAGTCGAGACCAAAAAAATAAGGGCATAATCTATGGTGACTGCAGTAGGGATTATAAACAGAGACAGAAAAATGAAAAGTGTTATTAAGCATCATTAAACCTACCTAATCAAGATCAGAGACAGAAGGAATTCAAAAGGCAAAAGAGATCAGTGACAGACAAAACCAAGCTGTGAAGTGATAATTCATATGTTTCAGAAAGAAATTGAGTTACAGTGGAAGGGTCCTCCAGTGCCACAGAGCAAGGGGTGTGGACCTCGGGATGGCAGCCAGCTCTGGGGTGGCCTCTGTATATATTGGTCTGGAAGCAAAATACTGATGGAAATTTCATTGGTATAGATTTGGATTCAATACAGGAAAATCTTTTCAATGATTTGATAACTCAAATAATGTGACCATAATCCAGTCTGGAGCCATGAATCAGGTGTCCTTCCTCTGGCAACATTTGTAGGTGAGTTTGTTCTCCACGTGATAAAATGGCTGCCAGTGGCTGTGGGTTCCTAACCCTAGAAGAAGAATATGCTTCTTTTGTTCCAACGGATCCACCTAAGGTCCAGACCCTGTCATTAGCAATATTGTGTCTAGTACCCACCCCTAAACTAGGCATCGTAGCCAGCTGCTGGTTGGCTCAAACCTGGCTTCATGAGTACCCTTGGAGCTTGAAGAAAATCAGCTTCAGACTAACAATGGAAGAGTCTCATTTGTCCAATAGAGAAAAACAATGGATTCTGGGCAGGAAAAACAATAGTCCTTAAGAAGAGTCTGAATCAAGCTTGTCTTTGGCAGCATAGGGAATGCATGCAGGTTTACCCACCTTGAGCTCATCCTTAGCCACATCGCCTTTCTCCAGTTCCACCCAGAGTGGCTGGTGGAGAGGATGCTTGTGGTCAGTGCTAAAAGGATAGATGTGGGTTGTCATAGAAACTTAGCACTAGGCAGAATAGGAAAATTAAGGATCCAAGGGCCAAGCAACTAAGACTGGCAGTCCCCATAGTTTTCCACCTCTTCCTTGCAGGGGAGTAGGCGCCTCAGCTCTGAACCAAGTCTGCTGACGTGCAAGCCCGTGGTTGCTCACTCCCCACTGCTGCCTCTTGGTAGTGTCAGTGACGACTCCTTGTGATGTTAGAGACCTTTTCTTCACTTAAAATATTTCTTATAGAAGAGCACAAACATTTTTAAAATTAGTATGTTCAAAGAACTAATTTTTCAAAAAATTAATTGTTTTCCAAAAAGTTTTCCAAATAAGAAAGATACCTGCTGTTTGGCAATAAAACAAGAAGAAAAATACACTGGGATACTGTTTCTGTTACTTCCTATCAAACAGTTTAAAGCAACT
This sequence comes from Cavia porcellus, assembly GCF_034190915.1. Taxonomy (NCBI): domain Eukaryota; kingdom Metazoa; phylum Chordata; class Mammalia; order Rodentia; family Caviidae; genus Cavia; species Cavia porcellus. The sequence continues at coordinate 135,411,104 of NW_026947484.1, read as the reverse complement.
GGACTTTAAAAAGAAACAGCCCCACTTTTGGGGAAATCTCACAGGGCTCCTTCCATTGATCTGTGTGCCCTTTCCAGAACATGTTCCAGAGCCATCAACTCATTAACCTCGTGTCATCTCTTTGTTAAAGAATCTCCTCAACAGGTTTGGCACATTCAAGTGATACTGAAATCAGTAAGACTTCAGCTTGGTACTGTAGCATCTGTAGTTTCAGCTATTTAGGAGGCAGACACAGGAAGATCACTAGCTCAAGGCCACCTGGGCAACTTAGCAAGACCGCCATCTCAAACTAAAATCAAAAAAGAAAGGGAGGGGGTGTAAGAGAAAGAGAAAAGGAAAAAGGGAAGAAAAAAGCAAAGAGAAAGCAAAGAGGCCTCTCTGCCAAGAGTCCTATTTCTGAGAGATACTCTGGGTAGATGACCACCAAACTTTGTTGAAGTAATTGTACCATCTTTAAGAGAATACTTTCCTTTCTGACATGCTTGGTTCTCTCTTCTCTGTGATAAAGCTTCACTTCCTATGGTAAAGGACCAGGGACGACTTCTAAGCTTGTAGAAGCAGTAAATCCTAGGCCAGGGCAGGAGGACCCAGCTTTGGGAAATGAAGACAACCATAGAAGTCAGTCAGACTGACCGTTCCTACTGCATACTCCCTTGGGCCTCTGGGTTCAGGCCAAAGCCTAGAGGCTGATCCGAGGACTCTGTGTCCCCGAGTTGCTGAGGTGGGGAAGGGAAAATCTGACAAGAGTGGAGCTGGCAGAAAGAAGGCCTAGGTTACTGGGGTTTCCTAGACCTCCACTTTAGTCTCTTGGAGAAAGCTTGAGAGAAGCCCGCACATCATCTAAATTCCGATGACCTGTCCATTCGACTTCCTGTGAAAGTCTGTCTCTGGGCTGGCTTTTGGATCCTGCCTGGGTCTTCTTTCTAGGCACGCAGAGTGGGGAGCCATCCCCTCAGCCTTCGCGAGGCTGGAGACTGTGCTGGAGAGCATGAGGTCATGTCTGCGAGCAGAGGATGTGAGCAGGTTTCTCCGTGGAGGGGTTGCCCACACAAACAGGAGCCACTTGGCTCTCCAGGGTCCCAGCCTGGCTGCAGCTGGCTCTCCCCATGAAATTCAGAGACCCAGAGCCTGGCCTGGGTTGTGGCTGGCGGCTAGGTATAAGAAAAGTATTCCAGTGTTGAACATTAAGAAGCTGGCTTGTTTTTTAAAAAACTGATTCATCTGGTAATATTCTTTAACTTCTTGGTTTTCAGTTGTACCTGACAACCATGGTAGCTGGATTACAGAGAGGTACTTTGTCTTGCAGTGTTAAGACAATCTCTCCAAAGCTTTGTATAAGAAATTGGTTCCATATTGCAGATAGCAACACTGAAGAATGAAAAAAATTTCATATAGCTGAGGTTGGCAAGCCTTGATTTCTGGCTCCTATCCCTGCATTTTGAGGAAGACCGGGAATCAACTGTAGGTACCTCAAGCACTTTTCTCAAAAAAAAGCTGAAGAACTTTCCTTCCATTCAAAAATAAGCAGATTTTCAGCTAAGAGAGTCTCACTAGTATTCTAGATATTTACATACAGATAGCCCCCAGGCCTATGGGTTCAATGAAACACAGGTTGCAGATTCATTGAAACACAGGTTGAAAATATCCCAAGCAAGGCATCCATACTGAACACAAGACTTTTTCCTTGCCATTATTCCCTGAACAAGAGGGTATACTAACTATTTACATAGCATTTACATTATATTTGGTATTATAAGGAATCTGGAGATTATGTAAAGTGTGTGAAAGAATGTGCCCAGGTTTATGCAGATACTGCATTGTTTTACAGAAGAGACATGAATATCCACTGATTTTGTTTCTGGGGTGGGGCCCTAGAACTAATGGCCCATGTGTACTAAGGCAGGACTATAATTATATGTATTTGGGGAGGGTGGGTGGGAGAAGGGGTGGCAGGAAGGAGGCAGAAGCATAAAATTTCTAGTTGAAAATGGTTTTTAGCAGGTTATATAAAAACTATCTGTTGACAAAAGTTACTCAAGTCGATGACCATGCCAGTATCCAGGCCTCCAAGGGGAAGCCATTTGAAAATAAGTTTATGCCAGCAAGCCTTTAAGAAGCCTTCTCGGGTCTGAATTAGCTGAAATGATGCTACTTACTTTAAAAGAAGCATCTAAAGCCTGAGAAAGAAGGGATGGAATCATCAGGGAAGTCATCCCAGGGGCATTTCTTTCTTGTTGGTAACATATCCCTAGAGAGCATTGGCATTACAAAGCTCAACTAATTGATAAAAATATAATTTCAAAGTTTTTTCCCCTCTTCAGATCAAAGGAAATAGGACTCAGAAAGCACAAGGGATTTGGGAAATAGGTCATATGTCTATCATGCATGCTTCTGTGGGAGGCAGAAGGCCCTAAAGAGACCATCTGTGAATTAAAATGTGGCTGCACATTAATTTATTCATGGAGGGGGGAGACTACATAAAGGATAAGGTATCCTTGGACGCCACAGGTGGCCTTATATTATGCAGAATGTTACAACCAGATTTATTTGGAACAGGATTCATTAGTCCCAAGGAACTTTACCACTGCAGAGTTTTGATTTCTTTCCAGGTGTACAAATGCTCATTTGGAATAGGAACCACCATGGCAGACTCTAGCAGATGCTTACTAAGAAGAGGCTTCAGAAGTGGAGCTGCTAGGGTAGTTTTACGTTGTTTTTGCCATCAGCTCTGGGATTCTGGGAGCCCAAGCATGGATATTGTTTAGCTATACATATTTTCTTGGAGAGTTCACTGTTTCAAAAGGATAAGGATTACTGCCAGAGAGACCAAGCATTCTTTGCCCCGTTGGAGCGTCTCAGTCTCCTCAAACCCCTGGCTTTGTGTCCAGTGAGCCCAAGTCTGCTCTAGAGCACTCTTCTTTCTCTTTTTCCAGGTCTTCTTAGGATGTGGAGGCTCCGTTCTCATTTGCTCAACCTTACAAAACTCAGCCCCAATTATAGTGGCTTCATAAATAGTAGCTGAACTAGATTTCAAGCATGTATCTGTGAACAAAGATAGGTAATGAGACAGCCAGTCAAGAACTTCTGATTTGACTTAACCTCTTTGTTAATTTGACCAACAAACACACATAGAATTCTGCCTATGCTGGCATATTCTAGGGAAGACAAATAAGGTTTTTTTGTGGACTTGAAATCTACACCATGGAAACCAGCAAAAGCACAAATCAGAAAAGATCAGGGCACAGTCAGTGTCTTAGTTACTTTTGCCATTGCTGAGACAAAATAACCAACACCCAAAAGTAAAAGATGGAAAGGTTTATTTGGCTCACTGTTTGTAGCGGTTTCAGTCCATAATTGGTTGGTTCCGAAGCAGGTTGGCATGGCAGACATGCAGTGCAGAGAATAAATAGTTCATGGTGGGCAGAAGATAGCAAAGAAAGCAGAGATTTCAGCAGTTTCTTTCTGCCCCTTTTACACTCTATAACTACCGGGATTAAGGAAGTGCCAAACCAATCAACTGATTTAGTAATCACACACTCTTCATCCCGGGATCACATACTGTAAATTCAGCCACCTCTGAAAAAGCCCCACCTATAACCCTAGGAGGTTTGGGGGGGACATCTAACAGCATAATTATGGTGATACCCTGTGGCTGGAGTGTGGGATGGATGAGGACTCAGAGGACTGGTTCTTAAGCTGTCATTGTATCACACAGCAGTTGGGAGGCAGTGAACTACATAGACAGGAAATCAGTATACAATGATGGTCCACCCCTGGGACATGCTTGAAAAGAACTGAATACATGCTGGTTGCTGTTGCTGCCCTTCATTCAGACCATTACTATGAGTACAGAGTGAGAATCCGGACTCCAGGCTGCCAGCCATCTTACCTCTCTGACCCCTATTTGGTAAACAAATGCCTGCTAACTGGGTTGTTTGGAGCAACCCATGAAATAATAGAAGTACAAGAGTTCTGAAAACCATATTATTAAAAACAGTAAGGTACTCAGGCAGGGAAGCCAACATTACTATTATTTTTAATATGACACTGTTTTTCTTGTTGCCACATCCATTCCCCATGAGCTTCCGCTTTGGAGAAGAGGTAGTGGGAGGAAGTGTGCACCTCCCTTGGAACTGCAGAGCTGCCACCTCCTCTGGGCTGAGCAGAGCCTTGAGGCTGGCGGGCGCTGGGTGGGGCAGCAGAGGAAACAGAGCAGCCTTACCTCCAGCTCCATCTATGTCTGTGAGCTGAGAGGCGTGCCCGCAAACCACTGTGGGCCAAAGAGTCTAGGAAGCCCCTGAACGCCTGGCTCAGGAGTTCCCCGAAGAGGCAGAACACCAGCCCTCCACCTCCTGCGAGCAGGAGTAGTTTCCAGGTGACTCATCTGAGTAAAATGTAAAAAAAAAGAAAGAGACTATTAGCTTTTCACAAGTAAGCCAAGTGCCAGGTCTCATATTGTGTTCCACCTTATCTCGGGATCAGAGGAGGAAATCAGGGAAGGCCTGGCTGGACTCTAGAAAGCCAGATCATTTCTGCCCTTTTTATTCTCAGTGAGAAATGTTCCGGGGTTGATTTAGGTAGGAAGTGAAGTCACCAGCTGAATTAAGACTGCTGTTGCTAGAGAGGCAGGGTGCTGTGATGGCAAGGAGCCACTTCTATCAAATACACCAGCTCTGTGACCTTGGACAAACTGCTTAACTTTTGGGAGCACTCCTTCCTCTGTGAAAAGAATGGAGGTAATAATAATAGTACATACTCCATAGGGCTTCCATGAAAGTTACATTAATAAACCTACTCTATATGGACAGAACAGTGCCTGAAAATAATGCAGCTTCATACATGTCCCTTCTCTGCTCCTGAGATTAGGTGAAACACAATGGAGACCTGGCACTTGGCTTACTTGTGATAAGCTAATATTTCATTCTTAACAACATTGCTCATCACTGGTTAGCTTAGTTGGTTAGAGCCCGGAGCTGATAATATTGTTGATGAGTATTACTACCCTCCTTAGCTGTTTTCTTACAACACAGCTTCCGATGGATACAGTGTCTATGCTGTTACCCTCTGAAGGGGAAAGGACACACAAGCAATGTCTTACTGCCATGTCCTCTGGTCCTGTCTTTCACCAAAAGCCCCAAGTCTCACCTTCTCCCAGAAGCTTCCTGTTCTGTGCCTGGGAAGCTTCTCCCTCCCAGACACTTGGCCTCAGGCCTGTCATAGATGGAGATGGATCAAGTCCAGAGCACAAGAGGCCTTGAGGCTCAGAAGAAAGCCCTGGGTTTGAGTCTCACCTCTAGCATCAGCTCTTGACCACCTCTGTACTCTGTGTCATCATTCATGAAGATGATAGTACTTCCCCATGCAAAGGTGTAGAAACTGAGGCACAGTGCCTGGCCCATAGGAGGTAGTGGTGACAGTTCAGTGTACTAGCTCTGGACGACCAGCAGACGTATCTTCCCTGCTTGCTGGCCATGTGTCTTCAAGCAATATACTTCTTCTCCTTAAGTTTCTGATCCCTTTCTGTATACATTGGGGATTAGAAGCCCCTCCCTTGAAATCATTACATAGGTTTCAAGAACTACTCTTCGTGAAGTGTTCAGCAAACATTCAGTAAGTGTTTCCCTCACAAGACTGACAGCCAGATGTTCTGCAGTGTCCAGGATCTAGAGCCCAGTCATGTGTGGGAGACAGTGCTCTGACCCTGGGGAGACAGAAAGTAGCTGCTTTGCTCAGTGAGACCCTGAATGTCTTCCCAACTTCTTGCCCACAGGACTCTATGTGCTGGTTGGAGCTGGAGCCCTAATGATGGCCGTGGGGTTCTTTGGGTGCTGCGGAGCCATGCGGGAGTCACAGTGTGTGCTCGGATCAGTAAGTAGGGCACTGGGAGTGCAGTGGGTTGGGGAGAGGGTGAAGAACTAGCTTGAAGGGACTTGGGATGCCTAGCTTGCAGCACCAAACCCTCCAGGATTCACTAGAACCCAGGACACCCCCTCCTTCACCCCAAGTCTCAGGTTTCTCCATCTCTTGCATAAGAATAATATTATCTTAGTCCCTGCCTCATGTGGAAAGTGTGGGGGAAAATGAGGTCATTAGGGTAAAGATGTTTGGAAGGGAAAAGTGCCTAGCAATTGTAAGAGATTATGATTATTCTTTCAAAAATGATATTTCCCTATGGGTGAGGTAGCTAAATGACTCCTACTGCCAGAGAGGAGCCATTGTCTACAAGAAAAACATTCAGGTTAAGATCAGTAACTTGACCAAATATACCTCTGGTGGCTTATTTTTACCTCTAAAGCATCTGTTTAAAAAAAATCAAATGATTTCGGTTTACTGCCATCCAGCCAATGTCAATGGAGCCTAGGAGAAACAAACAGAAAGAACAGGGATGGGAAGAGATAATGTTTCTGTATTTCTCCTTGAGTACTTTGAAATAGCATTTCTATGAGACAGCCTCTCATTTCTCATTACTCATTGCAGTCTTTGGACTTTTTGACTCTGTGCTGCTTCTATTCACTTGCTATGTATGACACAGAAGTTGTTTCAGTATCTATTCATTGTCTTTCTCCCCTGCTAAGCATCTCTCTATCTTGTTTATGACCAAACTTAGTTTGATCAGAGCAAACCCAAGACCTTGAAAAAAGTATGTCTAGAAAGATTCTCTGCACATACATTTCAATTCCCTGTCTTCAGAGAAGCCTTTTGGACCACGAGGCTCCTGTTACACTCTTCCCCAAACCCAGGCTTATTCACGTTTTTAATCCTTTACTATTTTTATGTCTTCCCCCCACAAACATGAGGTCCATTAAGATCTTGTTGATTATTGCCAAGGTCAGTACTGGTACAGAATAGACAGTCAACAAACAATTGCTGGATGAATAAACTACATTAAAGTGACTCAGCTGTTGCATATAAGAAACTTAAGGAGGCAAATGCTTCCTGTTAATCAGTCAGTTCATACTAATCACCTTGTCACAGGCCTTTCCAATGGAACTAGGTTCAAAACAGGTAACTGAATTGAAAAGGTATTAAATTAATGAAATTAGTATTTTCTGTCTTTTTCAGTTTTTTACCTGCCTACTGGTGATATTTGCTGCTGAAGTAACCACTGGAGTATTTGCTTTTATAGGCAAGAGTGTGGTAAGTAAAAATTACTGTATCACAAAAGATACGAGAATATTGACTCATAATGTTATTAAGAAATTAAATAGCCTCTTCAAATTATAGTATAAGCAGAATTTTTAACCTAAAGGTAGTATACAGAATGCACATTTGTACGCATTTGAGTGTGTGTAAATATATATGTAGATATTTTCCTAGGAAAATATCTACATATTCCTAGGAATTTCCTACAAATTCCTAGGATATTTTCCTAGGAAACAAGTTCACAAAGTTGACTTTATAAGTCATAGACTTATAAAGAGGTCTATGGTTTTTTTTTTTTTTAAAGTATCTCTAATTTAAGATTATCCACAGTTCAAAGTGAGGTAAGAATACAGACATAAAAAGGGGGGATGGGAAAGAACATACATTATCATTTCTTCTCAGGCTGTCATTTGTCCATAAGGCTTAGCCTCAGAGACAAAGCCCTGGCCTGCTGTGTCCTAGTGAAGACAGTTTAGCTTGCTGTCCAATCCTTGGCATTCAAAATAGGTCATCAGGGAACCCACAGAAGAAGTGATCTTTTAGGAGAACAATCACACAAAGGAATGGAAAGGACAAGGAAAAAGAATGGAACCTTAAGTGTTCTATATTTCAGATTAATTTGTGTATCATCAGTGTTATGTGTTTGAACTTGTTAAAATATGTGTAAAATAAGTAAATGCTGCTTCCTTTGAAATTTTTCTAAAGTGGCTGGTTATAGTCATAGGTTAGTTTAAATTCAGCTCCATATAAAAGTGAAACTAGATTTTAGGACCATCTGAATTTCTGTGGATTTGGATTCATACACCTTTGTAATACTAGAGAAAGCATCCTCTAAGCTTCCTGTGGTATTTAAATTCAGAAAGTCATCCTTGGTAATGAACAACTTTTGAACCATGTCATGAAGAGACTTGAATTCTTTTAACTAGTGAATGGCTATGAAAGGTTCCAACCCTGGCTATGCATCAGAATCCCCTGGCTGAAGCCCAGAAATCTGGGGTCCAGTTGATGCTGAAATAGTATTGGGTTTGGAAACCTCCATTGTCTAAGAGGTCTATCTTGTCCATGAAAAGTATTCTTGGTTAGTCTATCCTTTCATCATCAAAAGCATCTTGGAAACTCTAGGATCTATATTCTGCTTCATACATTCAGAATCATCTTAAAATACAGATGGTTACATGGAAAGGCATATGAAAGGTATGGAAGAAAGGACTTTCTGTGTTTGAAAAGAGAACATTTAAAACTCCCCACTCGCCGTGCTCTCACTTTCCTTGGTATATTTTCAGGCTATACGACATGTACAGACCATGTATGAAGAGGCTTATAATGATTACTTTAAGGACCGGGAAAGGGGAAATGGCACTCTCATTACCTTCCACTCAGCAGTGAGTAACTTTACTTCTTGCTGAAATTTCATCTTCTAAAGCTTATGCATGAAGGATTCAAAATAAAAATAAGTTCAGTAAAGGCAAGCAGCAGCCTCTTATTTTAGCCATTGTGAGAGCCACAGTTTTTGTCAATATAAAACCCTAGACAAAAAAGGGCTACCACAGAGTTGATAAGAGGAAGTCAGGGGGTGTGCCCACAAAAGACAAAAGAGCATGTACAAGAACATAAAGAAAGCAGCCCAGATAGTGTCAGGTTCCCTCTGGGTGCCACTGTGGATCTGATAGAAACAAGCAAGGACTTCAAGCCAGAAAGCTGCTTTCTCGTTTACCAAACAGATGGGCCAGGCCAGAGTTGCTCTGTTTTCTGTTTTCTTAAATATTATGATATGGAGAAGTAGCTGTGAGCTCCTGGGCCAAGTATTTTCAGGTAACCAGTTTCTCTGTGTCATAAAAATATCTTGGAAAGTGTCCCAGAAACAAAAAGCAGCACACAGATTCCTTTGTCTCAAAGGGCCAACAATGGAGCAAGACACCTGTTTGCTAGTCAGTCCTCCAGCATGGACATTTACTGTGATCATTTCTCTCTTTCCCAGACAGTACTACCGGTAATAAGGCCTTTCCAAAGGTCATAAAACTTTAGCTCCTCAGTAAGTTGTATGGTCTCCCAGTCTAAAAGAAGGACTCTAAAGGCCCAACTCTTTTCTAAAAATCAGTTTGAACAGACACTGTCAATTAGTTTCTTGTCTTGTTTAGGTTGAATTGAGTCACTTCCTGTCATAAACTCAGACAGCTTTAGGAAAGTTTCTTGGTTTGCTAGCATGATTATGTGATTCTTTACTCTTTCCTGAAATAGCAGTTTGGGTTGCTTAGATCAGGCCTTGTATCTTCTTAGCTATCTTGGCACTGCCAGTGCTTAGCAGCAATGCCCAGACTTGTAGCCACTGCTTCCCTCTCCTGTGTCCTAAAGTCTCTTTTTCTGACTTTCTAGTTTCAGTGCTGTGGAAAAGAAAGTTCTGACCAGGTCCAACCTACGTGCCCAAAGGATCTTCTAGTTCACAAGGTAAGCTTCTGCCAGGGTTCCCACCCACTCCCTGTATTGTGAGATAGTCTTCGCCTTCAGGTGAAGGCAGAGAGCCTCAGAGACACCTTTGAGAGATTCTAGGAGACACTCTCTATGGACTCTAAGCCTCACTTTATTCTGTGTCAAATAAGCAAGGCAATGCTGAGTCAATCTCTTGGTGCCCTGGGGAAAAATGGTATGCTAACTTGCTAGTATGATGCCACATGCTTATGCATTTAAATTCACCATGCTCAGAGATGTGTCCTCCAGGAACAAAGCCCCTACACATGTCTCTGAGGAAGTCACAGAAATAATAAATGTTTCACTTACTAAATGTTGTGTCAAGTGGGCACTATGCCACCCCATGGCAAAAAAGACATGGCCCCTTCCCACAGCAACCTTGAAGATTAATCAAGGGCTATAGAGCTGTATGAGGCATCTGCACATGGTACCTGAGACACATAGAAGAATTAAGAAAGCTTCATAACGGAAGAGATCCTTGAGCTGAGTTTTGACAAAGGGGGGTCACTCTGGGCTCATAAAGCAACAGGAACAGAGGCATGGGCTTTAAGAAACTCCAGGGCTACAGGAGAACAGAGAATCCATAGAGAGTAGAGTGCAACATTTTGGGAGAGGCGAGTAAAGGCATAATTTTAAACCTAGGGGCTTGAGGAAGCCATTGTTTTCAGCAGAAAATGAAACCTAATTAATTTTGCATTGTGGGAAGAAACTTAAGGTGTCACATGTTAAGGGTCAAATAGAAGGGTGGAGACTAACAGAGAGAGAGAGATCACTATGCTACACCTGGTAAGGAAAGATAAGGGGCCAAAGCAAGCAACAAATAGTAGAGAAGGGGAGGGAGTGAGATATTCTGGAGATGTTCTGGAGATCTAATCCATAAGACAAGGTAAGCTATTGGGTATAAGTGGTGCGTGGAAGATAGGACACTGAAGTTTCCACATCTGCTCGGTTGGTTGGATGTGTACTAATACGGAAATATAATGAAAGGAGCAATCCTAGGATCAAATTACAATTTTATTTGCAATAAAGTTTGTACTTTAGGTTCCTATAAGACTAACTGATAGTCTAAAGGATGAACAGGTGTAGAAACCTCAGCAGATTAGTTCCTACTAGCCATAGGAACAACTGAGAATAGCCGGGGAATATGTATAAATTAGGGGAAAAGTTAAGGATGCTATTGCTTAAGCTGAAGAAAAGAACCCAGAACAAGAGCCTGTGAAGAGATATCGAGTAAAGGAGATTTCAAGCTGCAGCATTTGGGAAGCCAAAAGAGAAGATGATTTGTCCCTAAAGTCAGAGGCTGGGAAGAATACAAGTAAAAGTAAGTCAAAAACAGTTTGCTGGATTTAGTACATCAGTGACCTTGGTCCACAGTGTCAATGAGGCACAAGTACAACATGGAAAGAAAGGGAATGGTGAGACTTTGGAAATAATGATATCAATGCTTTTCAGCATTTGGTCATGAAGAGAAGATAATATAAAGTTCCACTTTATGTCACAAATTACTATTGAACACTTACGAGGTCCTAGTGAGCTAGATGAAATAAATAAGGCACAGCACTGCCTCAAAGTGTTCCTGCCTGGTTGTGGAGACTTGCAGACCTGTTAAAGCTCCATTACCGGAACATAGGAGACTCATCCAGAGTCCCCAGAGGCTTCTTTGATGTGAGAAAATTGAAGGATAAATAGGAGTTCATAAAGCAAATGGAAGAAAGGAATAAATTTGGGCAGAGGGAATAAGACAAAGGCATGGGGACAAGAGAAAGTACTTGCTCATATTCAGGTAAATATTAGCATTTAGAAGACACTGAAAGCCTTGGTACTTATGAGAAATGAGTTCTTCAAAGAGGAGGAACCCATTCTTGAAGGTCCTTATGAAGACAGAAGTCTAGCCAACAGCTGCTAGCTTAGGAAACCACAGAAAGTAGAATCTGGAATAGGATTGCCTTTTATCAAGGTGACTGTATTGGCAATGTGGAGGAATGATGGAAAATGAACAGCCTGAACCTGAGTAGAACAGGGAAGACTTCTTTCCTCCTTATCAGCCATGAAATGTTAATTGAGACAAATTGAACTGAGCAACAGAAATGGAAAAAAGGTAACACCTACCAGATAGATAACAAGTTAGGTATGGGGGGGGGGGTGGTTCTGCTGGGTTTATGCCACTTCCTTTTGTAGTTGATGGCATAATTTGTTGACTTGAGTAGAGGAGAAGGAGCCAGTTTCAGAGAAAAGAAAATGAGTTCAGTGTTTACCATGGTGATTTTTGAGAAGCCATAAAATATTCCAAGTGGAAATATCCAAAAGGAAATTGAAAGATCCAGTTTGTGTTTCAGGAAAGAGATTCAAGTGGTGGTGGCTGCTTATAGAATCTTAAAGTTACAGATATGAATTTGATCCATGAGATTTAGAAGAAAGTAAGTATAAGGCTAAAACCTTGAGGAACAACAACATCAAAGGCTGCTCAAAAGGGGAATCAGGGATCAAATATGGAAGCAAAGATGAGTAGCGAGACACTAATGGGAAGGCGGTATTGGTGGAGAAGGTGATAATCACCAAGGCCAGATGCTGCTATAGAAGTCAGATCCATAGTGCGACTTGTATCCAGCACTGTGAATAAAAAAAGGTCCTTACTGACAAGGAACTGGCAGTCTAGTAGAAGAACTGAACCCAGAGTGGCCACAATGCAGTAATCAAAGTATGCAAGGATGGTGTTTTGCTGAATTGTGATGGTGTAAAAGACAGAGGGAAAGCGCTTAGGATAAGCCAGAGGTTTGGGGACCAGGTGAATGCTGACTGCAAGTAATGTCTCCGCTAAAGGGATAGGATTGGCCTGCCTACAGAAAGGACGGTGGGAACAATGGCACAGAGACTGAAAACATGATTTCTTGGGGAACTAAATGTCCAATAAGGCCACTAAACTAACTACTGAAAAGTCAACAGTACTTAGCATTTAAGGAAGTAACTGGAGACTGGATCTGAGGACAGGGCCCATGCTGCAGGAAGTGAGATATGAGAAGAGAAAGCACTCTTTCAAGTATTTGACTCTGGGCCAAGGATATAAAAAGAGATTTCATAAAACATGAAATACGAGTTACCACTAAGCACATTAAAAATGTAAACACTTAAAAGTAATCTTAAAAGTTAATAGCAAATTTAAATGAAGAGATTCCTATGAAATCAGCCAAGTTTTTTTTCTCCTTAATAATCACACACAGATTGGGCAAGAATGATGTAAAATAAGCTTTTTTAGGAAAAAAATTGATAGTCTTAGAGGTTAATAAGATTATCTAAGACTACAGTGTTATGTATGGCCATACCTACATTTCTCATGATATATTCTACAGAGAAGGAATCAGAAATGTGGAAAGTTTTGTGAAATGGTATTCATCCCAGTGCTATTCCTAAGAACAAAGTATTTGGTAGCTCCCTAATATGTGACAACATAGGATATTAAATAAATTATGGTACTTTCATATGATGAAATGTTTCTAGAGTCATGGTGAAATGCCATTAAGAGTCATGGATTCAAGGAATTTTTAGTAGAACAAGGTATTTTTGAAGTTGTACGTTTAGAAAGCACACAGCTGAGTATACTAAGCAGCAGAGAATGTTTCTATGTGTAAGAATCACTGACTGTGTGAATTATTGGTAAGAGTACAATTGTTTCTTACTTTCTTTTTTTAAACCTTTATTTTCTAAGTTTCTTCAATGATCATGCATTTGTTTATTGCTAAATAAAGTCAATACATGTTTGATTAGTTTGTTTTCCACAAGAAGACGGTGTCTATGAAGGAAAATAGGCACTCTGGCAGAGCTGGAGGAGGACAACATTTGAGTATTACTATTTATTTTAGATTGAATTTGGACCTGGTGTTATTTAGTGAGGGAAAATGACAGTGGAGGAGAGGCTGAATGTATAGGAAGGACAGAAGATAGCTGGTAGCAGGGACTTCCTAAAGAGACGAGAAAAGAGGTTAACTTTCAGCAGGAAAGGGCACCTCTTTGGCTCTAATAAGAGGGAAAAAAGCCAGGAGAGGAGCTCCCTTGTGTCCTTTGTTTGCTCACTACCTACAACAGTGCCTAGCACTGAAAAAATGAAGCATTTAAGGAGCACAGGGAAAGAATACAAAAATTGGAAGAAATGCTATAAATATAGGTTGACTCCCATCTTCTCCAGTACATAAGGGACCTGGTGTCTACAGAAGTGTCTCCAAAGTTTTTTGTGTTGTAAGTTTTTTGTATGGAGTCTTCTTTAAACTGAGCTTCTTGACAACAGAAAAACCCATGTCTTTTGCCTCCCACGTCCATCAGCATATTCCAGTGACTGACACAGGTAGATATTCAAGAAATGTTTGTTGCCTCATGCAAGCATGAAAGGAAATGTGAGAAGCATTCTCAGGATTTCCTGTAACTTCTAAGGTATCAGAGGAAGCTGACTAGGAACAAATCAAAGGATATAGGTGAGTGTAGTTGGATTACAAGCATGCTTCTCCTTAAGAGAACTCCAAAGAGACGCTTTTGAATCTATCACTGTGACAAAATACCTGTATGATCAATTTAAAAGGAAGAAAGGTTTATTTTGGCTCAGTTTCCAATGTTTCAGTCCAAGGTCATTTGGCCCTGTTGCTCTGGGGCTGTGGAAACATAGTATGTCATAGTAGGGCCACAGGGCAGAGACTTCCTGTCTGCCTCATGGTGGTTTGGCAACAGAGAGAGAAAAAAACAAAAAACAAAGTGGCCAGGGTCCACTGCAGCCACCATCCGGGTGGCTCCTGGCCAGTAACCAGCTCAGGTCTGGGAGGCAGTGGACAGCCCCACCCCCACACAATGTCCAGCCTCCATCAGGAAGGCTTCCTGCTTCTGGTAGCCAGTGCAGACTGAGAAAAGCAGCAGCCAGCTCCACAACAGCACACCCAATGGCCACCTTCAGATACCCATAGCTAGCACTGGCCAAGAGAACCAAACAGTCATGCTTTGGAGAACTGTAGCTAATGCAGGAAGTACCTAGGACCCCACTACCTGCTTTCCCAGAAGAACCCAGGAAAATCAAGACAAAGAAGCAAAAGACAGTTTCTGGCCTCCGGTCCAAGCAAGGCAAGTCCAGGAGATGTAAATATGGAAGAGATCAGGAGTGCACACCTGAAGTTTCTGAAGTGATGGCAACTGAAGAAAAGAAACAATTTCATGAAGCTATAAAACAAATTAGAGGGGCTGGGGATTTAGCTCAGTGGCATAAGCGCCTGCCTTGCAAGCAGGCAGTCGCGAGTTCAACCCCTGGTACCAATAAAAACGAAAAAGACCAAAAAAAAAAAAAAAAAAACAAATTAGAACAGAACTACTATCTTAGGTAAAAGAAGAAATGAAAAGCATAATAAAAGAATTGCTAAGCATCTATAAAGAAGACATAGATTTAAAAAAATAGAAAGGCATAGGAAAATGAAGGAAAACTTGAATGAACAATATAAAAAAGATTTAGAGTACAGGAAAGAGATTCAAAGAGATATGCAGGAAATTAAAAACTCCATTGAAAACTGGCAAAACCAGTTGAAAGAAACTGAAGATAGGCATTCAGACCTTGAAGACAGACTTTCACATTGCAATTGTGAAAGGAAAGATCTCTGAAAAATGGCCAGGAACCAGGAAATAAGAATTCAAAGGCTGCAAGACAACACAAAGAAAAATAATAGGTGTCAGTGAAAGAGCAGGAGGTCAACACAAATGACATAAAAAGTCTATTTACAGAAGTAATAGCAGAAAACTTCCCATGCATGGGAAAAGTATGTGACATTCAGATAAGTGAGGCATAGAAAACACCAGATAGCCATAACCAAAATAAATCTACACCCAGACATATAATAATCACCATCTCAGAAATTCAACACAAGAACAGATATTGAAAGCTGTTAGAGAAAAAAAAATCACCTATAAAGGAAAAGCCATCAGAATCACAAGAGACTTCAACACAAATTATCAAGTCAAGAAGAGCTTGGAGTGAAGTATTTCAAGTCCTAAAAAATACAATTTCCAATCCAGATTGATGGATCCTATAAAACTATCTTTCAAAATTGATGGATAAGCAAGATACTTCCATGACAAAGAACAGCTGAAGGAATTCATGACTGCCAAACCAACTGTACAAAGAATACTGAAGGACATTCTAGAGAGTGATAAAAATGACCAGCAGCAGAAGGAGATCACCAAGCTGGGCAGACAAATGAATGGAGGGAAAAGATAGGCAGCCAATGGCAGGAAAATAACATGACAGACGAACCAGTGCATGTTGGCCTTAACCATTAATATAGATGGCCTCAATTCACCAATAAAAAGAAACAGGCAAAATGAATCAGAAGACAGGATCCATCGATATACTTCATGCAAGAAACACATTTAACTCAAAAGAAAATTCATAGACTGACAGTCGAGGAGAGAGAACAATGCCCTATGTGATAGGGAACCAGAAAAAAGTTAGGGGTAGCTTGTCTATCAACTGCAGAATGTATACAAAAGATACAGCATTGTTATACAATGGAAAGCTACTCAGTTATAAAGAAAGATAATCCCAAGACTCTTGTAGGTAAATAGATATAACTTGAGACCATGCTCATGGGTTAAATGGTCAGAAATGGTGAACATCATATTGTCTCCCTAGTATAAAAAAACTAAAGGAGTTAGTGGAATCCAAAATGCACAGTAGATATTGTGAAAGTGAAAGTGGAGAAAATGTCTAAAAAGGGAAGGCAGTAGCCATTGTATCATTATAGTGTTTTGAAACCCTGTATTGTTTTCATTGTTCTGTTTAGTTTGGTTTTATTCTGTTTGATTTTATTATATTTGATGATGGCACGGACAGCTATTTCAAAGATAACAAAATATATTATGGTAGCCATTATTGATTTCCTATTATCTTGTTTCAAAGTTCTATATTGCTTTCATTATTTTCTTTTGATTGATTTTATTTTATTTTGTTTTGTTTGACTGTATTATGTCTGATCGTATAGGCAGCTACTTTGAAGATAACAAGAGGCATTATGGTAGCCACTGTTGTTTTCTTGCTTTGAAGTCCTCTATTGCTTTCATTGTTTTGTTTAGATTTGTTTTGAAGTCCTGTACTACCTTCACTGTTTTGTTTTAATCAACTGCATTCTGTCTTATTTCATTTGATTTTATTCTCTTCAAAATAAAATAAAAAACAAAGTGGCCAGGTACCAGTACTCTCTTTAGGACACACCCCAATGACCTAACTTTCTTCTACTAAATGCCACTTTTCATAGGTTGAAGCCCAAGCCTTTAGCACAGGTTTTGGGGAATGCTTTCAAATCATAGCACGGGTGAAGCATTAAGGGTTACAAGTGACCTAATCTGCTCCCTATCCAGTTTTTCCATATCTGTGAAGATCCTTTGAATACTGCTTTATGGTTCCCCTAGGGGAATAAGGACAGGGACTTACCACACAACACAGCCACTACAAGAGAGAATGATTCTTTAACTCCCAAGACCTGGGTTTATTATAAGGCATGGTTTTCCTTTGTTTAAACCTGTACAAGGTTTTTAGTTACTTGTAGGTAATATCTACTTTGCATAATAAATTTGAGTAAGTATACAGAAAGTCTTTTAAACTCTAAATAAAAACGTGAAAACAAAAATGTGTTATCCAAGGGCTATTGTCCTTATTTTTCTTTGCTAAAAGTATAAAGAAGTCTCAAATTTTAAAATATCTCAGATCCTAGAGAAATAATTTCCTTAGCTAGATTTCAGGGTTTTTAAACCGCAACTGGCCTAAATAGAAAATTCCCACCAAAAGGAAAGGATTACATTTTTCTCCAAACTACATTAGTTATCAGAATGATGTTACCTAAAAGTAAGCATGAACAGAGGCTGACATGGATTAACTTTCACAGGATTACATGTACCAAAGAAAGAACTGATCGGGAGAGAAAATTGTTTTATATATACAATCTGTTTTTATTCTTTTCTTTTTCCAAAACAGAATTGCATTGATGAAATTGAAACCATAATCAGTGTTAAGCTTCAGCTTATTGGAATTGTTGGAATTGGAGTTGCAGGTCTCACGGTGAGAAAATCCCAGAACTTACCTTTTTTGCCTTCTAAAAGCCTTGAACCTTTGCACTTGATTCTCTTGAAGTGAGATAATAGTATTTTAAGAGATAATTTTCATAAAAGATAAGGACATTTGTTCATAGGATATCTTCTAAGAACAAAATTAATTAAATACATCAATCTTAGTCCTCTAAAATAGGGTTACATATTTCAATGCTGACATAATTATGAACCTGAGTTTATCCTTGTAATAACTTTTCATTTTAAGGCACCAATCTTAATCTAGGTGATTTTCAATTCAAAATAACGTATCAGCCAATCTATGATCTGAAGAGGCAGCAAAGTATAGTGATTAAGCTGTGGCATCACATGATCTATATTCATTTTCAAACTCTGTTACTCAATTTGTCTGTACCTCAGTTTCCTCATTGTAAAATGGAGATTTTTGTGGCACCTGGTATTGAACCCAGGTCTCTTGTACCAAGCTACATATCCCTTTTTCTTACGTTTTATTTTGAGACAAGGTCTTGCTAAGTCACTAAGTTGCCCAGGCTAAACTGAAATTTGCAATCCTCTTGCTCCAGTGCCCAGAGTAGTGGGATTTCAGGGATTCATCAATACACCTGGGTGAAGTTTTTAAAATGCCAAATTAAGACTTATGTAAACATTAAATGGGCTACTGCATGTGTGTTATCATACAAGGTAATTCATTGAAAATGTCAGGAGCAATAAATACCAGCTTGCTCTATACTTTGAGTGTTCCTAAACCTAAATCCAGGTAATGAGAATAGCATATAGGGAAGCATAGAGTACCAGGCACCTGTAGGTGGCTCAGTACTTCTAAAGTACAAAAGAAAGAGTGTATAGGAAGAACAGATGGCCACAGTGAGGCATGATATAAATGGCAAGAAATGGCATTGGAGAGGATTTCAGATCCACATAATTGAGTATTTTGTGTGGCCTTCTGATAGGTTGGATTTAATTTTCAGAGAGAGGAGCACTTAAGAGATAGAAAGGAGCATTTAAGGGATAGAAAGACCTGTGATGTAGGATCAAAGGGTTGAAGTGAGACCAGATGCGGAAAAAGATGCTGGTGAAGAGGTGATTTCTACCGTCCAGAGGCTGGCTGATGATAACTAACGATGAAATAGCACTTACTCGCCAGTCTTCTACATAGGTTAACCCATGGCCTATACTAAGGCAGGGCATGAGAATGGGGAGGAAATCCATAAAGTGGTACTTTTTAGGGGACCCAGGACTTTCCCCTTTTCTGATTTGAGAGCACAAAGGGATTGGGCAGTGGCTAAAGATAGTATGCTGAGAACCTCTGAGTCCAAGGGCGTGTCTCAGACTCTACCTGCTCTGGAGTTAGCATGGTTGCAATTCTGAAGCTTCCTCTGGACAATCCTGAAGCCAAAAGTTTGAAATCATTCTATATAATAGTATTCTACAGTTTCAGCTAATGAGTAGCCTAAAAACAGTTACCCCTGACTCATGATGGCACAGCTGAGACTAAAGAACTTTCCTCCTGAGAGATTCCTTCAGAGTACAACCAGGATGCGGTAGAGGTTGTAAGCAACCTTTTACAACCTTGGTTTGTTAGCTTTCTGTCACTATGACAGAATACTTGAGATAATGTAAAAGGTGGCAAGGTTTATTTTGCTTAGTGTTTCAGCAATTCCTGTCTGTGGCCACTTTATCTGATTGCTTTGGGCCATGGGCAAGATCAAACATCATAAAGGGAAGCATACCATGGTGCAGAGTGCATAGTAGAGTAAAACTACTCATCACATGGTGGTCAGGAAGTAAAAGACAGGAGGGGCTAGGGTTCCATTATTCCCTTCAGGACCCATCCCCAGTGACTTCATTTCCGCCTTCTAAAGGTTCCACCACTTCCCAAAAGTAGCATCAGCTGGGGACAATCCTTCAAGACATGAGCCTCTAGGGGACATTTAAGATCCAAACTGTAACACAGAGTAAAAGGAAAATGTGTAGGTTGGCTTCTGGATCAGTACCTTCACAGTTTCTTTAGTTCTTTTTGAGTAAAGCACAGGTTGCAGTGTAATCATTTTACCAAGTGTCCATTAGGTGTCTCCTCTGCCACACACTGACTGACACTGAGTTTCACCACTCAGCAGCATGAAGTCTTGTTCCTGGTTATCCCCTTACTTTCATCTGCTCTTGCCCTTCTAGAACAACTAACATTTATGCCTTGTTGTATTGGCCGTTTCTGATCCTATTCTGACTTAGGGTTGGATTGAGAAGCAAATCAAAGAGTTACTGTGTGAACATTAAAAAACAAACAATGACAGTTGTTTATAAACAGCACAGATAAACAGGGTTCCACAGACAGCAAAACTGCAGAGGAAATGACTGAAATGAAGTAAACTTCCATTCAAACCACAGAATAGAGGTTGATTTCACCCAACTATTTTGCTACCCAGACAACTATCCAAAAGGTAGAAGCCAAGAATACTGTAGTTCAAACACTTCAGTTTATGTATTGGTAAAACTATTGTGTAAAACCAGTGAAGTATCATTTGCACTTAGAAATGGACCAGAAATGAGGAGATGCCCTACTTTTTAATATGTGATCATTGTGGTAATACTCAAAGCTTTTCTGACAATAGAAAATTATTTAGACTATAAACATATTTAAACAACAGGAAATTATGAACACATTTTTTTCAAAACAAATATATAAGAGACCTGGGATAAACCTCAAAAATATTAAATTCCAAAACCAGTAATATATCACTATTTCATGACAATTCAAAACTGGACCCTTTTCTTAAAACAGGACCCTGTTATTTGTTAATAATAACATAGTAAAGCATTTTAAGCAGTGTTAATAATAAAGTCTTTACCCAGTGTCACCCTGAATGAACATATAAAAATGACATTCACAACCAATAATTATTGATTATACTCATTTATTGAGTTAGAGAGCTATGCAGTTTTCTAACTTCTTTTATCAAGTAGTACATATTTGAAAGTCACTAACGAGTGGTTCCTTCTGTTTCAGATCTTTGGCATGATATTCAGCATGGTCCTTTGCTGTGCAATACGAAACTCACGAGATGTGATTTGAAACTACTTCATCATGAAAATTACTTTCTAAAGCTTTCATACTAAATGTCAAAAGAGTTATCTCTCAGCTCATTTTTAATATTCAGAGGACATTAGGATGTAAAATAATTTGCTGTCAGTTGTGCATTTGCACATGTATGTGTGTTTGGATCGTTAATGGTTTGCCCCTAGGCAAATGCTTGTGTATGTTGACTTAGAATGTATTCACATGTAATCTGTATCTTTCTGCTAATGCATTACACCTAATGAAATCTGCTTATTGGAATTCCTAGTTCTCTTATGTAAGAGGAACAATCTAATAGAAAAAGACCAGAAATCTTTGAAGAAACTAAAAAACTGGCTATTCCTAAGATACAATAATCGACCAGTTTCTTCGACATTAGCCATGAAAATTAGACACAGAAAATTCAAGGATTTCTAGTTAATGGAAGCAATAAATTACAGGAATTAAGAAGTCCCAATAGAGTGTTAAAAATGACTGTGTCTAAGGATTTCCTGGACTTTTTTTTAAATACATGTTCTGAGAGTTCAGTAAACCATAGTTTTAGAACTAAACACCTGTAAAACTAAATACAGTGTGGAAAATCTAATTTGAATAAGTCATTCTTTCCTCATATTTAAAAACAAAAAAAAAAACCTCGCTCTGGAAAGAATAGACACATAGACAATCATGTGTTCTATAAAATTGAGAGATTTTTAGAACTAAAAAAAGACTTTTAAGGACTTTTTAAGGAAATGTCTTTGTTCTTATACAAAGACATGTAAGTATTGCTTTATCTCTTTCCCTTTCTGACTCTGCTCTGAACACTGTACCCTCACATTCTCAAAAAGACTTTTATCCCAAATTCTTCTGTGTTTCTCCAAGAACTAAAGAAGAAAAACTAAAGCAATTTGGCAGTTGCAAATTTTGGAAAGGAGTATTTTTACTAGCACTGTATTTTTGAAATACCTCACAACCTAAGTTTATAGTATTTTCCTAATTTTTGTAGTTTTCTTATTTATTCATCGAGAAAATTCTTCATAGAGTTAGAATTACAGTTTTCACCACTTAAATAAAAGTTCTGCATAATTCAGGTATCATTTTATGAGCATCCTTGGATAAACTACAATAAACAAAAAAAATCTTTCCTAGTTGTATATAATATACACAACAGAGTCAAGTTAAAGAAACAAATACATATGTATACACACATATAGACAAAACAGGTACACTTTTCTGTGCAAGCCTCCTATAAAAGTAAAATGTTCTAGTCTTTTTTGGTCTTAATTTTTTATTATAAATAGGTAATCCAAATTTAGGACATAAATTGGCATATTTGTCAGTAATGTTTAACAACTTGTTACATTTAGTAAATCATGAATGTTTTTAAATTGCATTTTAAAAAACCACACAAAAGTGGAGCTATAAGAGACTTTGAAAATTTCCAAATGACAAGGCTTCTACAGAAGAAAGAACAAAAGGCTTTGGGTGTGTGGGAAGAGAAAGTGCCATGCTCCCAAGAAACTTATAAAACATTTTGCTGAAAAGACGTAAATATTTGAAATAGTCTTATCCCCACATAACACCACATTTCTCTTTTGGCCGTACTTGCTACTACTACTAACTTTGGAGAAAACTTTCTAGGAGAAAAAAAAAAATAGAATGGAAGAAATCTACAAACTTCGTTATGAAAAAACCGGAGATGTAGCTTATCAGCATAGCGCCTGCCTGATAAATGTGATGTCCTGAGCTTGATTCACAGTACAAAAAAGACCATTAAATTATGCATGCTGTGTCTGTATGTAAAGAAAGATTTTTTAAAGAAAATCACTTATATCCCACAAATGTAACCTTTTAAGCAAAGAATAGCCCAATTCTGTCAGTAGCTTTAGCTCATCTTTCTTCTTGAAGATAAGAAAAATGCTCAAGTACATACTTACGATCTTTTAGCTCAGAATTATTTTTGGCTCCACAAAAGTGTGTTGCTTTCCTTTTCAAAGCTAATGACTTTAAAGATTACAGTAGATAAAAGTGGAAGAATAGAAATAACATATTTTTTAAATATTTTTAAAAAGTAAGAGACTAGAGATCTATTTAATGTATGATTAGTGTGTCTCTTCAGGGCAAAGTTTTCCAAAATATGTCCCATAAGTAAAATTAGGGCATTCTACCACTGAGTGAAGGTAAATTTTATACTCACATTCACCACAAAGGTAGTTTTGTATAAATATGTAGATATATATTTATATGTAATATATATTTACATATATCTGTGTATGAATATATAGCACTATGTATGTATATAAAATCCCTGTATATGTTAAATTCATATACATCTTGACTGTATGTCTCTTGAGTAGATACACATATACAATTTGAATACATGTTCACATAAAGTTATTTCTATCTACTTGTACTAATTTGAAATCAAACTCAAACATTTGCTTAAGGTATAGGTGCCAAGGCATAGGTTAAAATATCTTAATGATCTAATATTTTTAATTATTTCAAACCAATGTTCTATATACTGGAATTGCTCATCTTAAAATTGTAATATATTTTTCTATAGACCTTTATACAACTTATTTACATGTCCAACTACCAGTGTGAACCCAAATAGTATAACAAGTATATATGAAACAGACATTATTGGGAACTGGACATAAAAGCAATATCCTAAGGACTTTCATTGCATGTAGTTGAATTTCAATTAATATTGTTTCATTGAAATTTTATTTCTTTTCTCCAAAATAGCTCCTTCATATCCACGGCTTAATCTGTAAAATTGCATATTGGTCCAGGGTCTGGTGTATTGTGTCCTCCGTGCAGTCAGCCACAATAATTGTTCTTCTTTCCCTGTGAATAGTGCAGATAAGTTTGGATAGATGAGAAGGAGGCTGGTGGGAAGATGGTCATGAGGAAAGAGCATTTTTCCCTTCTGAAATAAGTTTAGCAAAGACTAAAAAGAAAACCACCATCTGTCACAGGTAAAGGTAGTGTCCATGACCCTAAGGGCAATCACTGGAGTTCCAGCAGGTCTACTAAACCCCAACTTTAGTGGTTCATAGCTTCCTTGAAATCCTGTCTGAGTGCCAGCTCCTCAATTTCAGCAACATCATTTTCTATACCCTCAAGAGGGACTACTCTTGGGCCCTTGAAGCTAGTAGATTAGCTGCATTACCTCAGTTTTCTTTCATCAAAGTCAAATGTGTGTTAATGTATATTTTTAAGAGGGACAAAAGTTTTCTATTTTCTTTCAACAGGAATCTTCATTTTTTACTAGAAAATTTATATGTAAGGGATTTTATAGTTGTAATTTTAAAGGTGAAAAGAGTACATAAGAACAGAACATTATTAATTTCTGGTATTATTAAAACAGCAAAGGCTAAATACATACAGTATCTACTATTCAGAGAGCTAACCCCTGGAAACAGAGAGCGTGAAGAATAGTACAAGCATATGTTGCAAAATATAACCTGATTTCGTAGAAAGCTTTGGTATTTAAGTGAGTTTTTTCCCCTATATAATTTATAATGTTTCTACCTACATTAAGTAGCAGAAACTTAAAATAAATACATTGGTACCTTGGTTCATTAACTTAATTTGTTCCATGATTCTGGAAAAGATGACCACGTTCACAGTTGTGCTCATGAGTTGCAGTCATGTTCGTCACCTGCAGGGTTTGTAAACAAAAGCAAAATTTTGCCAAATGCTTCTGTTTGTGAACCAAATTGTTCACCAACAAAAGCACTTGTGAACTGAAGTGCCCCTATAACTAATACGAAGCACATAGTATACCTGGCAACTAGTGATATTACCTACTATTACAATTATTGTGTTGGTAGGAAAGGAGAATTTTGTCAAGTACAAGTCAGTTTTCTAAAAATCATGCAAAACTGAATATAGTTCTGTATGATGCCAACTATCTATATGAATACATTCATTTTTTGAGTAACTTTTGATACATTTCCCAGTTCTAATTTAAAAACTTGATGTCAATGGGCAAAGCCAGAATCTTATACTTTTCTATGGGTTGCTCTACTTTGAAAGATGAAGCTCACACTAATATTGAAACTCTGTGTGTGTGTGTGTGTGTGTGTGTGTGTGTGTGTGTTAACTTTGGGATTTCTATTTTATGCATTAAAAAAATTTTTTTGTATAGCCCAGGCTGGCCTCAAATTCACCATCCTCCAGTCTCAGCCTCCCAGCTGCTGAAATTATAGGAAGAAAAACTTTTTATAAGAATATTGACATGCTAAGATTAGTGAGACAAGGAGCTTAGAGTAAAGCAAAGCAAGCCAGTGAACTACCATGAAATAAGTACTATGTTAATTGTTAACTCAAAGTGGGCATACTCGAGACTTGGGGAGAGTGGTCATGATAGAGCAGTTTCCTAGATGTTAGGGTCTCTAAATTTAACTTTCAAAAAACTTTCACATCAACCAAGTCAAAAGTGATAGTGTGATGAAAGAAAAAGGAATTTCCAAGAAAATCATGCAAAAAGACCCTGAAACAGAAAGCATTCAAAGGTGACATACCAAGAGCTCAGCAGATAGAGAGCCCTACAAAACCTAAAAAGTATTATCTTGTTTTGAGGTCATGGGGAAATTTTTAAACATTGAGTTACAAAATCAAACTTGAATCTTTTAAAGATCACTCAACTTCATTGTGAGGAACGGATGTAGGGCAAAACCAGTGTCATGAGAATTTATAATCCATTAGAAACCCTACCAAGAAGCAGACAGCTTTAAAAGAAATTAGATGTGAGGAATAGGAGAAAGCAGAATCCAGAATAATCCCCAGGTTTCTGCTGTGGTAAGGAAAACAACAATGACAGGAAAAAAAGCAGATCATAATGGTGATGTAAGAAATGACTGCACGACATCCAAGAGGAAATACAGACAGACACCAGATACATGATGTTTTTGAAGCTCAGAGAAGTTAAGACTAAATCCGTAATTCAGAAATCTATATAAAAGTGATAATACCCATATTTGAACAAGAGGAGCCACTTCTCATGATTAAATCCCAGTGAGAAATTAAAGTTTAAAAATTAGAATCCTCTATTCTAATAAATTGAAAGTCCACAACAATCCTTTACCCCCTCCCCATGTCTTATTCTCAGGATGGAAGGTCTCTTTGTTGTCCCTATTCTTCAGTAGCTTCCACCTAACAACTCCTAAAGATTACAGCTAGTTAAGCAGAATAGGAAAGTTTCTTTCCTTTAAAGTTTCTTTAAGGGTGAAGCCAGTTTCAGATTACTTCAATGGATATAATTATTTAGGACATTCAAGGCTAAATTAACACAAACCCAAATTTCTGACCTGTCTTACATTTAACAGTACTCTGTGTGCCAATAAGACACATAAGTGTATGATATAGCTCTAACCCCTCTTCTACAAAACGTAGAATTTTCACCTCTACAACATCAGTTATCAAGAATAGTCCAAATTGTTGTCGTCAGATAAATACCAATGAGCTGCTTAAGAGATGAGTGGGGAAGGCATGAAAAAGTGAAAAAAGGCTGATTTCATCCATTTTATGATTAATTGTAAGTTCTCTAACAATATTAATTTTTTTATTTAGAGAAAAAAAGCAAAACAAAAAAACTGTAGAAATAATACAGAACTAAAAAAACAGTAAGAAATCACTAGTGGATAAATTACATATTGCTATCTTAGAAATAGTCGTTCAAGTTACAAAATAAAAATAAAAAATTTTGAATGCAGATATGTGACCTGCACTGGGCCCTTTGGAAAATAGAGAAAATCAAGGTTAAAAGGTGTCCTATGTATTGGACTACATGCCAGTCACTGTTTGCTTACTGAACGGTTTTAAAAAAATGGGCATGGAAACCAAATTGTAATAAACTGAAAAGACATTGAGAAGTGAGGAAACAGATGATTAGTACAGGATATTCGTTCACAAAAGCCTGGAATAAGCACTCAAGAAGTAAAGATGTAAATAACTGGAAAGCTGCACTGCACGGGGTCAAGAAAGTTGCTCACTTGCTTTTGCCTTTTTTTATTATTTTATTTTTATTAGAATGGGAAGAGGCCGAAGAATGTTTAATACTAAACAGAAGGTTTCAAAGAAAGGAGGTAGGAAAAGTGATACAAGAGGAAACAGGAACGTGCTGATGGAGATAGGAGGGAATCAAGAACATCTAACACTAGTGGGAAAGATTCTAACACTAGTGGGCATGATTTTCAGATGCAAATGTCGGAAACCCCACTCTAATGAGTTAAGCAGAAAAAGAAAGTTTAAGAATGAAGCTGGCTTCAGATTAGACTCATGTGGTACCAATAAGTCTGTCTCTCCTCAGTTTGTCTTGCTCACCTCTGATTTTCTGGTTGGGCTTTATTGTCGTGAGGAAGGGCTATTACTCAAGGGATGACAGAAATAGCCCCCAAAATTCTGATTCTATCAGTTTAAGAACCCCAACCAAATCAAGCATTCCTTCTTCAATAGTTATAGTCTTGAGACTGACTTTTACAGCAGGGAAGCCCATCTCTTAGCCAGCAAAGCTTGGCTGGGCCTGAATAGCCTGCTCACCCCCATCAGCCCCACTTAAGCCACTTGAACTGAAAGGGTACAGAGAAGCTTCCAGAGGAAAATCAAGGTGCAGCTATCAGAAAGGACATGGATGCCCAGAAACAGAAAGGGGAAGGAGGGTATCAGAAGAGAGACAGTGAGACAAAATTACTTAAAAGAAAATAATTAAGAGTAATAAGAGGGTTGGGGCTGGGGATTTAGCTCAGCGGCATAAGCGCCTGCCTTGCAAGCAGGCAGTCGTGAATTCGATCCCCGGTACTGATAAAAAAAGAAAAAGCCAAAAAAAAATTTTTAAAAAGTAAATTAAAAAAAAAAAGTAATAAGAGGGTAGAGAAAAATCCAGTGTTAAACAATAGGGTTACACTACAAATAGCCTTCATAAAATAATTTTTATTACACTTAAAGTTGCTTTTGTTAAATAAATAAAAGCATAAATATTATATATGTATGCCTCTATTACTAGAATTTCCTGTTACTAGGAATCAGCATGCTGTCACCGGCCAATATATACATCCTAGTACATTCACATACTATTAAAGAGTTTGACCATTAGAAAAAAAGAGATTGCTGCTGTCCTGATCCCAAATCCATCCAGTTACAAAAGAACTCTTTGTATTTCAGGACATAAAGAAGTTGGGGGGGAAGAGAGAATATTTTAAAGCAAAGAGTTGCCTCTGCCATGAACTGATTCTTTAAACTTTGAGTTGAATTTAAACATCACCTCAGAAAATGTCCTAGTTTCCGTTTCTTCCTGTTACATAAGCAATAATTTTTCATTTTTCCATTTCTAAACTCTGCCTGTTCTTCTTAAGTCCAAAGGACACCAAGACCCTCCAAAAGTTTCCCTAAGTTTTGGCTCTATAAGAAGTGAATTGTTGATTACTCTAATTTATGAGCTCTGTCCTAATTTTTTTGTCTTAGAATACTCCACTTTCAATAATAATTCAGTGTAATTTATGCATCTAATACAAATGAACTACTGTCAGTGGGAGGAAACAAGTCTACCAGGAGCCCACTCTAGGGTTCTTGAGCCCACTCTTGGCTCATGATAGTACAGGCCCACTACAATTACGTCTAGGCCTGGCTTCCTTGCTACAGGTTGAGGAAGCCTATTTAAATAATTAAATAAACAATTAAGATCTTTCTGAGCTACACTATTTATAAGGAGCCTCCTTAAATGTGGCCTTTATGTAACTGAAGTCCTTGAAAAGATTTTGTCTCAATCAATAAAAGTTATTTGGGACTAATGCTAGATAGGTCGGAAAATTAGATCTTTTACTTAGTAATCAAAAATCTGTATTTGATGACAGTTTTAAAGGATGGGAAGCTTTAAGTGTTCATATCATCAATTGATATGAAAATCAAAAATCCCACATTAATATTTGGAAATCATGCAAATATCTATTCAAATATTAAGATAAAAATAAGTACAGTATATTCCTGACACTTTTGTATGTAAAAGCTGGTTCCTAACATTGGCAAAACATGGTTTGATAATTTGATACTAATGTACCTGTACCATATCTCTCCTGTGGATGTTGACATGCATTTACAAGATGCCCAGCTGAATTTAACCATTGACTGTGAGACACAGCAAAACCAAAACCCTTGCCAATAACTGGTTTTTACCTTAGTAATGGCAGTGCTATTAGAGAGTAATGGCTAAATAGAGGATAAATAACCCTCTTTTTAGGATTATAATGAGCTTTTCAGGTTAAATCTTCAGGGCATTACAGATCTTTCACTTGTAGCATCTGTTGAAACCAAACTCAAAAATCAGGATTTAAAGAAGGCGGGCGGGGGGGGGGGGGGGGGATAAACAAGGAGCTGGGGATTTAGCTCAGCAGTGTAAATAAGTGCCTGCCTGGCAAGCCGCAAGGTCATGAGTTCAATCACAGTACCAAAAAAAAAAAAAAAAAAAGGAAAAAAAATAAACAGTATAACAATTAATGAGGGTTTAGAACTGAGGATTCTTATACTCCATTAAATCCCATAGCACTCCTCTCCCCATTCTAAAACCTTTCATAATTGTACTTGTTTTTCATGATATCAAAAGTCAAAACAGGACAAGTTCCTCCTGGTATCAATGCTGGAAAGTGTCTCCTATTACTGACGGACTATGAAGGATTTAGATTTCCACGTGTAAAATGATCGTGGCCTCTTTTCTAGGCTTTGTAAATTGACCTTTTGGGATATAACTTTCATAGGGCTATTGGCCCGCTAGAGTAATTAAAGAAAATAGTTCACATACTCTTTACTGAGTTTTGGAGTTTTATCCAGTATGGTTGAATGATTAGGATAAATATTAAATGTAGCAGGTTTCATATATTCCTGATTCCCCACCTCCACTCCAGCTCAGCTTCCAGCCTTTGAACGATGTCTCTAGCACCCAAACACCATGTGTTTCTTTAGCTTCTGATCACATTGATTTCATAATTCTGTTAGAAGAGCTTCTCACAGCTGACTTTCATAGCATTTTATGTCTCCGCTTTCCATCTTACCTCCACTTTGCTTTCTCATATGAAAATCCCAAATCACTCACCTTTTCTTCTAAAACCTCCCAAACTCTCTGATAACTATGTAGGTGTGGGTATGGTTGAAATAGTACTCAAAATGTATACAAGGTATTGTGAAACATAACGATATTTTATTATTTTATTCCAGATAAGCACACTTAACCAAAATGCAAATTATATCATTATTAAAATTAGACAGAAAATCCCATCAGATAGGACATCTCAGGTTTGGTGCAGTAGTTTGTCTCGGTGGCCTCATGTATACAATCACTATAGTCAGTATCACATTTGCCACACTTGCAGCTTACAGCAACAGGGTAGGAGAAATAAGGAGCAACTTGGTGTGGGCATCCTGGTATTTCCACAGTTTTGTAGATGAAGTCTCCATATGTACACACATTCTGGAAGCGAGCATGACTGGAAACAAAGGTCTTTCTATTGCTATCCTGAGAAAAGAATAGAGAAGGGAATATAATATGAAAGGATGTTATAAAACATAAAAAAGGAAATATGCACTTACGTAACTACGGGAATATTCCTTAGTCTTAGTCTCCAATACCAATTTAACATATCTAGATTAAATCTTACAGAAATAAATGTGAAACGCTCCTGTCTTATCCTTTATCCTGGGAGCAAGTTAAGGTTTAAATGAATCTAGTAGGTAAAAATTTTTTAATATATTACATATTATTATCTTAAAAGTATTTGCTCAGATTACAAAATTTAGGCATGAAAAAATGATGACTCAAACGATGAAAACATAAACTCTTCTTTTTGATGACTTACAGAGATTAGTAGTATAGTTATACATATGTGTGTGTATATATATACATATAATCTTTTCCCTTCTTTTTTTTCTCCTTTTGGTAAATTTTTTATAAATTTATCTGTACCCATTTTACTGAGTAGATCCACATAAATATTATAAACTATATGTTCTACTAAAAGAGCTAACCATTGGATTTAGAAAATAAGGTTTGATTTATCTTGATTCTTTTCCAAATAGGAATGAAATGATTCTATGTTTATATAATTTATAGATAAAAGAAGAGCGATGAATTACATACCCGTGTCATACAATATCCAGCACAGATGGTGGTGTTTATGGTTAGGCAATAAGCACACTCTCTTCTATCGATATGCATTGTATATTCAGTAGGAATACAAAAAGATATTGCTTGCCCACATGCAAGACCAAAAAGCAAGGACATCAGGAAAATGGCAGGCATGCTAAATCAAAGATAAAATCAAAGAACCTATTTCACACTTTCTTTCAGGACATTCAGAAGGTACATTTTGGTTTATATATGAAGTTTATACATATGAACATACACACAAAGGGCTAATGATAAAAACAAGTCATTCACTTTATTCATACTTTGTTCTAGGCTCTATGACAAGTGTTTTTACATATTTAATACTATCAAACTGTCCCAATATATACTTAGAGCTAGTTATGACCCACATAATCCACAGTGTAGGTAGTGCACCTAGCAGAGGTACTCGTAGCAATGCTACTACGCTCCACTAGGCAGTGAAATGGCAAGCACAAAGCATCCCAACAGAAAAATGGCAGAGATACACATATCAACTAAATATAAATCAATTCGCTCTGTGGAACTATAACAAAATACCTGCCTTTTAAGAATTAAGTTAACAATTATGCTTCAGTAAAGGCTTTTCCAAAATTGTAGTTGTCTAAAACCTTTGGTATAATAGCTTAAAAGGCCAACAAACTTTCTATCATAAGTAGAAATGGCAAAGAAACCAAAGAGTACATCAAAACACCAGAAGCACCGCAATGGCATATAATTTCCCCCCATTTCTGATCAAGGAAGATACCAGAAAACTCAAGGAAGTCCAGAGAGGATCAACTAAAACTACCACTGGGATGAAGGAGCTAACTCAGAAATCTAAGAGCCCTTTCTGAACTCTTGGGATTATTCTCTAAGGTTTAAAAGATACAGAATTGGAACAAATAAAAGATTATTTTACAGAGAAGACATATGGAACTCATCTCAAAAGCTAAGAAGTAAAAACAATGAGCATAAAATAATCAAGGATGACAGATCCATTATGGGTTGGCCAGGAATATGAAATATGTTTTGGTTCCATGAAAGACAACAGTGTCCACTGTGCCCCAGGCAGGAGCAGAACACACATATCAATAAAGCTTATCTAATTAAGAATAACTTCCATATCAGTTGGACATTGTAATGATTTGGATAATGTTATGACATAATTATTTTAGCTCTGTTAATAAGAGAAGGTAATAAGTTTCACACTTTTGATACAGATTGATCACCTCAAAGATTAAGAAGATATTTTATCATTTTACTAATATTGTATAACTAACTAAATGTGTCTAGATTTTTTCTTCTCAAGTATCATTATCAATAGAGCAAATGCATATCTTAATGGAACAGTGTTGATATATATGAATACAAAGTTCTTTGTTTAACCTGTTAAACAAAATAGTTTTATTCAATCACCAGAACATGTTAAGATTTTCTCAACTGTCAGTTAGTTATATCTGAGTGGTCTTTAAGATACATACTCTAACTTACTTACATCCCTACTTACTGAAATCTCATATACTCAACCAAAGTTAAGAATTAGTCTTAACTAATTAGTCTTAAACTTATAGAAAAATGAAAACCACAGTTATCAGGGAATTATTTAAAATGTCATTTTCTAAAGATTAATAGTCATTCTAATCAATCTCTTATTCTAGAATAAGCATTGCAGATAAGTTATTTAAATAATATATATCATCTGAGCAAGGCAGTGAGAGATACAAAATGGATAAGAGAAGTTCCTTGGCCTAAAGGATTGACAGTCCAGTAGAAGAGCTAAGTATAAACACATTTTAAAATACAGATTGTTTTAAGAGCACTGAAAAAGTCCAAATTATGACTCTGGGACCGTACAATTATCAAAAATTTCCTTATATCCACTACATTTACTTGTGAATAGACAAACTATTCTAAACTATTTTAAAATAAAGGAGGTTTTCTGGAGAACTCTTAAAATACTGTACATTCAAGCACTCCTTAGAGAATTTTTTGGTATTTACATTAAAAAGTAAAAACATAAGAATTCCAGTGAAATTTTGTTTGCTTTTTATAGTGCTAGGGATCAAACCCAAGGCTTCATGCACCTGTTCTACCACTGAGATACAACCCAAGCCTGAAAACGTAAGAAACCCTTATTTGTGAGATCAGATTTTCTCAAGTATTTCACAAACATGAGCTCTTTCTATGGCATAAAGTTGGTTCCAATATTTAGAGCTACAGATCTTGAGGATCTCCTGCAGGATCTTAGAAGTATTAACTACTCCAATTATACAAAATACTCATTCAGTGTGATCATATAGTTCTTGGCTGGTTGGACAACCATCAACTTGGTTTTATTAAATGAAATAATTAAACTTCAAATATTTTGAATTCTAATTCTACAATTCTATATAAAATATATATGTGGTGAACTAATACTAAGGATATTGGTCTAAAAAGGAAAGAATTATCCCATGGATTTATGAGAAACTGACTTAAATGTTTCTATTTGGACTTTGTTTCCAAATCTGCAACGTGGAAATTCTTTTTAATGCTGTAAGATGAAAAATTGTTTTGCAACTTTTTCCATTGTTGCCTTATTTGCAATGGATACTCTTCTTAAATTTCTCTTGTAAATGTAAATCTTTAACAAAAGTGATGAATTACAAGGCACATTAGTGGAACAACCTTTTGGATACAAAATAGTAACTATTTTTTTTTCTTTTACCTCTTTATTGGATATAGTAAAAGTTCACCCACTCTGGGCCTCAAATTCCTCATCTATAAAAGGAAGACTCAGAATTACAAGGTAATTATGTAGTTCACATAGCACAAATAGTAGATTCTATGTGCTAAATTAGTGTTAGACCCCTGGTATGAAAATTAGCTATCTAGAATTGTTTCCATATTTAAATACAATTATATGTCAATGAAGAATTCAATATTTTTTGCCTTCATTTTTCCATATACTCCTTCCTAAAATTATAAAAAGAAAACCATACATGAAGCATTCAGGGTACTACATAAGAAAAAATATAGAACTATATAACACTATATGACTCATTAATTAGTACCTTCCCATATATCTGTCACAATTTCTTCTGTCACCCTGTTTTCATCTCTGCAATTTAACTGCCCCTTCTAAAATCATAATTTGCTGATCACTTAAAGACAAGTCACAACTTCCGACAGAACTCAAATAATGATAGCCTTCCTTCTTCAGCACCATGACTAAATATGTCCCCACTTTCAATTTTTTTCCTTATTCCAAAATACGTTCTTTCCTTTATCCCTTTCTCTACCCTTTTTCTCTTGTTTTTGCTTTAATTTTATTCTTAATGAACACATTTCTTTCTACTCTGTTAATTTCCTTTATCAATCTATTCTCACAAATTCATTACCATGCTACAAAAAAGAATGAATTTCCTACCCTATGAACAGTCTCTTATTAAAGCAATATATTTTTCCAGACAAAAAATATACTATTAGGGGTGTGTGTGTGTGTGTGTGTGTGTGTGTGTGTATTGGATACTATTCAAGGTGGTTACACTATTAAATAACCAAAAAAATTTTGAAACACAGAGTGTTATCCCTGAAGGCACTAAAAGCTGAATTTTAGATTTTCTAGTATATTTTCACCAAAAATTACCATTAATAATGGAGACTATTTAATACACAGATTATTAAATTGATAAAAACATTTAAATCAAAATGATAACGTGAGAAATCCATACACATTAAACACCATTCATTAGGAAACTGACAATTGTGTCTTCTCCTTTAAGGTGATTAAATTTTTTTTTCTTATCCTTATGTATGTAGTTCACTCACCTTGACCTACCACTGTATAATTTGGAACAGTAGTTAAAAAATCTACAGCCTAATGAAGCACATTATCTCTGGCATTTGCAATTTTAAAATATGTTCTATAACTGTAAAAATAAGAGAAATTCAGGATAAAAGTGTTTCATTTCACAGAGGCTTCTCAATATAGGCACTTACCTTACTTTGCATTGGTGAGCTGATGCTGTGATGACCCAGACTCTTGGTTCGTTTTATACTCTTCAAGATAATTCCCCTCTGATCTTGTTTATATAACTGTATTTGAATTACTGCTTTCTTATCTGAAAAACATCTACTGAAAATTCATATCAAACCCCAAATAAAATGTGTTTAAACTAACAAGTTCCGATATCTTACTCTGGAAATTCTGACATTATTTTAGTATGCATTTTCCTCTCTCCTATTTCAAAATAAAATTTCTCTTTTAAACATACCCTTTTTAATATTAATAAAGTATAGCCACAAAATGGGGGAAAATAAATAGGAAAGAAACCACTTTAACACCATATGTGGAAGTCTTGGGAATGAAAATTGGTTTGAGGTTTTAAGTGCTCCAAATGTCACCTAACTGCCCCAGTAGAGGCATAAAATTATTCTTCATATTGAAAGCAATAACAACTATTTTCATGTAAATCTAGGGCAACTGACCTACAAATTGTTGATTTAAAAATGTGTATAGTTTGAATTAATTTTTCCTAATACTTGAAAAGATATGAAGGATAATTTAGATGTGTGAATTTAAATAACAAGATCAAATCTAGTAGGATGTTAAACTGACCTGAGATCAAATTCAGGCCCTGTCATTTACTAGCTATGTCATTCATGTGTTTGCCCCTCTTTACTTCAGTTGTCTCACCTATTAAAAATAATAGCAGTGTTTCTGGAAGTCAACACAATGCCTGGCACAAAAGGGCTCAGTAAAACATACTTAATTTGTTAGAGTACAACATGTAATTGTTTGACAAATATTTTAGTCACAGGGCCCAGGATCTAGGAGGCAGTCAATAAATTTGTTGAAGGCACAAATGACTGAGAGAGTACCTATATCATTACTGAATTTTTGGAACAAATGTACACTTTTCTCCATCTCCATAGCTGTTACTCAGTTTTACTCTTTTAAATTATTTTTCCTCACTGTAACTAAGGTATTATGCCAAACATGCATGGGGCATTTCCAAACTATCCTCAAGAAAAGTCCAAATGAGTTGGTATCATTTGCAAAGTCCCACACGATTTATTTTAGCTCCATTTCATCATTCCCTATCTTTCGGCTCCTCCTTTTATCTTAAAGCCACATCCTTCCTCCACTTTCTTTCTTTGTGCCAAACTGAGTTTCTCATAATAGACACTTTTTTTTTCTTGCCTGCAAAACTTTACACATGCCATTCCCTCTGTTGGGATACAACTCATTCTATGCCTTCTCTCACCTACCTTTGTGACCTGCCTTCAGGGTTTACCCAAGAAAGCACCCCCTTTGTAAAGCCTTCTCTGATTCCCTAACGCCTTCCTCCTGATTAATTTTAAAAAGATTAGAGGCAATATGTGGAACCCTGACATATGGTAGATGCTCAATCATAGGTATTCTTATAGGCTATTGACAACCCCATCAGTCTTCACTTGTCCTACTCTTTTTACTGTTAATGAAAGTTACAGGGGAAAAAATGATGCCCAGTGTAAGTGGGTCTTCCTGGAGGATATTGGTAAGTTGAGGCATAGTCTGAGATATGTTAAAGCAAAATTTTAGGAAGAACTATTTATTTGGTAGAGTTTAATTGAACAAAGAATGAGTCATAAATCAGGCAGGTCTCAGAACCAGAAGAGGTTCAGAGAACTCCACTCCAAACATGGACAGGCAGCATTTATGGAAAGAAAGCAGAAGTGAAGTATAGAAACGCTTGCTAGGCAACACAGGCCTTACATGTATATGTTCTGATCAGCTGGCTACTTGAGATTTACTAAAAACCTTGGCTGTGGTGATTGGGTAAGACTCGAATATCTGTTACAAAAGTATAGGTTTTCACTTAATTCACATACCAGAGTTGCAGTTCGTTATGTATGGACTCACAATACACAGGTATCTTCAGGCAAAATTTGGGTCGGTTTGATAGGTAGATGCTAGGAATGTATCTAGTCTCCCCTAAATCTTTATGATGCAGTAAGAGAACTCTGAAAGTAGGGAATGGGGTGGCAAATTTAAGTTTAAGTGATTCAGACCAGATGCTAAGGCAGCAGTATGGAAACTGAAGGATATTAAGTCTTTCCAATAGAATTCATGCTTCTGGCACATAAAATGCTGATTCAGG
Source organism: Cavia porcellus (assembly GCF_034190915.1). Lineage (NCBI taxonomy): Eukaryota > Metazoa > Chordata > Mammalia > Rodentia > Caviidae > Cavia > Cavia porcellus. The sequence continues at coordinate 135,374,092 of NW_026947484.1, read as the reverse complement.
AATGCTCTCTATTTGAATATGTATTCAAATAATATAATGAATGTTTAAGTAAAAAATTATTACAGTAAAAGAAATATTGTCATCAGTTCTCCTCAGAATACTCTGCCTTGCTTCGAACACATTTATCTCATCATTTCTGCCACTTTCTGAAGCAGTTCTGGAAATCTTTTCTGAGTGTCTTTAACTGCAGTGTCATGGCTGTCTTGATGTCCTGAATTGACTCAAAATATTTACCTTTCATGGTTATTTTAACTTTGGAAAAGAGCCAGAATTAACATAGTGAATAAGATGACATACCACAATGGGTTTACAAGCCTGCCTTTCTGCTGAATGGCACTTGGTAAGAGCATTCACTGTATTTTTTATAACATCTCATAAGGATACTCGCAAAATAGGACTTTCAGGACTGCTTTCAAAAAGTGTCAAGAATAAAATAAGCATATTCAAAGTGGCAGGGGGCGGGGAAATAGTCTGAGAGGGACTAATTGTAATACCTTTTACTGTAATAATGTTATTCACTATATTTTAACCACCTCTGGGGTATTAGTACTTTACTTGATATACTTGGTTAGTTATTAGAAAAACTATAATATACATTTGGATAGTGACTTTCTTTTTAAAGTGGGACTCATGTATGTAATCCCATACTCTTAAAAGAATGCAGGAAGACTAAATTTAACCTCAGATCCAGAGTTACTCTCCTAGTTACAATAACTATAAAACAGGAAAAGATAAATGAAATAATGATTCTATATACACTAAACATCAGGGTTTGCTTTTTTAAAAAACAGTAAGTAATTCCAGAGATATGAAAATAAATAAAAGAACTCTATTTTACTCCCTAGAAAACGTTCCTTGGCTACAGTACAGAGAGAGATACTAAAACAGAGGCCAGAAGTGCCAGATTAAGGAGACGGGCCTGGGAGTCAAAGGAACTCACAGCAACTAGACAGTTCACAGAGACTAGTGCTAAGGCCAGAGCTGCGCAGAGAGGGAATTGTGAAAATTTGTAGATCTCTTTGAGTGTTCATCTGAAAACTGATAAACTGATGCATATGACAAAACTAGCTGAGGCTGGAAAGAAAACACTTTAAAAGATTAAAGAAAACAATCCTAGACTCACACAGAATGATCTCTAGAACCTGCTCCAGCCGGTAACAGTGGAAAATCTTCTAACTCATGAAAAATGAAGTAGTACACTAAAAATGGATTATGCTTTGATTGTGATGAAAAACTAGCCTTTGACTAAACATTGTCCTGGCCTTTCCTAACAAAGTTTAAAAGCCTACCTAAAAAGATCAACTGTTTCCAAGTAACATAACTGAGTCATATAATAAAGATCAAGACTATTTATAGGACTATAATAATACTCAGCACCCAACAAATATAATCTACCATATATAGCATTCAATAAAAAATTTTAGACATAAAAAGAAGCAGGAAAATACAATTCATAATGAGGGGAATGTTAATTGAAATTGACTCAACATTGGTACAAATAATAGAATTAACAGATAAGGTATTTTTTGGGTTGATTAAAGTATCAGGTGAAACTGCATAGAAGTTTAGTGAAGCTGAAGACACAGCAAAGCAAATAATTCTAAATGAAATACACAGAGAAAAGTAACTGGAAAAAACAGATCATCAATGTGTTTAGGTTAATTTTAAGATCTCAAATATATATGAAATTGGAATCTCAAAGGAAAAAAATACAGAAAAAATATTTCAAGATACAAAGGTTGAAAAGTATACAAATACTATCAAAACTATAAATTCAGTCCAAAAGCCTAATGAACCTCAAGCATAAGATCATTCACAAACACATCCAGAATTTACTAATCTGCTAGGTGAGTTCTTTCTTAAATTGGCATATTGTGGTTATCACATTTTGTGATTAAAAAAAGACCAAAAAAATTACGTTACACATGTTTCAGTTTATAGAAAATACAAATTAGTTATAAGATGGAAAGCATATTAACAGCTCCTAAAAATGAAGAAAAATATGGAAGGACAGCGGAAAGAGGTCACCAAGGCAGAGAAAGCTTTTTTAGGTGAAGAGCATGTTATCTTGATTGTGACAATGATTTCATAGGATATACATATCATATGCAATTGTATACTTTAAATAGATGCAGTGTTAAAGATAATTATGTGCCCTTAAAATTTGTCTTATTTCTTAGCATTTCAGATTGTAATTAAAATGAAGTTACACTGAAATAGTGTCAGTCCCTATTTAATATAATTTTCCTTATAAAAAGGGGAAATTTGGAAACCAACACATGAATAAGATCAGTATGTGAAGACTAGAATTAAGCTGCCACAAACCAAGGATAACCAGAAGTTAGCAGAGAGGTTGTACGACATTAATATAAGCAGTTTTTCATGTTTCAATAATATCTCAACAAAGCTGATTTAAAACTCCAGTAAGTAGAAGTTTCTGCCTACTTCTCTTGTGTCTCTGTCTCTCTTTCTCCTTCCCTCTCCTTTCCTCAGTCCCCTCCTCTTTTTTACTTACCAATTTTCTCTGAAAATTATAAACTTCTTAGTCTTGCAACAAGGCTTTTGCCTTTGCTGTTTGTTCATTGTATAAAGCTTTGTCAACAAACCTTTGAAACACACTTCCTTCATCACTTTGGCTTTAAACTGACCTCCTGAGAAAAGCCTTCCTTGGCCATCAAACCTAACGAAGAAAACTATGTCACGTTTTGTCTCAGTTTGCTTTATAGCACTTCTCATTTTATGATAGTATACTATTTGTTATTTATTCTCTTTCTCTTCCCACTTCTTCAACAAGAATATAAGAACTTTATTGGAAGGGCCATATCTGTTTTGTTCATTATTGTATCTCCAGAGTTCAAATCAGTTTATCCCTTTTATCAGTTATTCAATAGATACTTCTTGATTATATAAGCAGAAATACAAATGTTACTCCTGGACTTTATTATTAAATCTATGGTGAGATTACTAAATATAACATCTTTCTAAAACATTTCCCAAAGGACAAAGAGTTTCTTGAACAAATAGTGCCAAGAAACTGGCTATGTATATGCAAAAGATTGAATCTAGACCCGTATCTCTCACTGTGTACCTAACTAAAATCAAAATGGATCAATGAATTAAATGTTGATAAAATAGGTAAAACTCTAGAAGTCATAGGTGGAGGCAAGGACTTTCTAAATAGAATGCTGATTGCACAGTAACCAGTATCATGAATCAACAAGTGGGATAATAGCAAATTAAAAAGCATCTGCACAGCGAGATGAAAAATCAAAGAGTGCAGAGACAATGTACAGTATGGGAAAACGTTTTTCCAGCTATCCTCAGCAGAGGACTAACACCTAGAATAAAGACCTCCCCCAAATAGAGTGCCCACTCAAAAAAATGGTCAATTGAGATGAATAGACACCTCACAGAAGAAGTACAAATGGCCAATACATATATGAATAAATGCTCAACATCACTAGCCATTATTAAAACAACACTGACATTTCATCTTACCCTAGTAAGAATGGCCATCATCAAAATAATTAAATAATAACAAATGCTGGTGAGGCTGCAGGGAAAATGGAATTCATCTTCACTGTTGGTAAGAGTGTAAATGATACACACACTATGGAAATCAGTATGGAGGTTCCTTCAAAATTTAAATATAGAAATTCTACTTGACCTACTTATTCCTGTCCTTGGTATTTTTCTGAAAGAATCAAAGATATCACATTGCTGTACAGTGATATATATAAAACATGTTTATAGAAGCACAATTCATAATAGTTAAACATTATAAGCAGCCTACATGTCCATCAACAGACAAATGGATAAAGAAGATGTGGTATTTACATACAGTGGAGAACTACTACTCTGCCATAATGAAAGATAAACTTGAGTCATTTGTAGGAAAATTGATGCACCTTGAGAAACTCAAAATATAAATAAAGAGTACCCAAAAAAAGTTAATAGGAAGTAGGAAGATAGATGTGTCTCAATAAGAAGGAGATCAAGAGATGGATGGAAAATGGATGGGGAAAGAATTAAAATGTATTATGTACATGTGCTAACTCCCCAAGAGGAATGTACACACTGTACTGCAAACATATACTAACAAAAATAAATACTATGATGTTCCATAGATAATCGTAGGCAAAACCATCTTCAAATCTACTTTTATTGACATATTTTTATATTGCATTAAATTTTAACTCATTTTTAAAGAAAAAGCCATCCTTACTCTTCAATTAACTATAAAAAGGACTGAAATTGGAATATGAATCAGATTTATTATCATTGCCTCCTCCTTCCCCAGAGTGGGTACTTTTCTAGCTTCTAATATGCTATATTTCCATTTCATTTTAAAATTCTGAGCAGGAGGTACCTATAAAAATATCAGTTTATCCATATGAATTTTAATTACATGAGAATCACATTAGAAAAGTCTGCCATTTGAAATGAACCTGCCTAATTCCTTTAACACTTTTTTTAATAAACAAAACAGATAATTCACAGCAAGTAGAGTTGACCCTAATGTGCATATCTGACATTTAATTATCTTAAAGTTCCCAAATAGGGAGATAAAACTGATTTAATATGTATAAAATTATGTCAACTTGCTATCTTTTGATAACAGATGAAAGCCACTAACATAGCAGATTTATATGAATATACACAAGCTCTTTTATGTCTACTGCAAAATACTTTTTGAAATTAAGGTCATATATAAATGTTAATAGGAATTGTCAACATCTGCAACAAATTAATAGTGTTATAAAGTTGATCAGTATCAACTTTTCTGTATATTAAAACTAGCACTTCTATTCCTTAGTATAATATCTTTCAGGCTACTTATTTTATATAACCTCCTGGTAAATAGATACTATTTCTCTGGCTAAATAATATGAGAAGTATTAATTATACTCAAAATAACAAGTGAAACCCCTTCACAGCATCAAAAATATGCGGTTAATCTAAGTAAAATTTATTTTAAACTTTTTTCATCTTTGTCCTGCACACATTTTTAAAATAGTTATAATATTGTTATATGTAAAAATCATAAAAGTTTGTTAGCAAATTAATCAGTATAGACAAGAAATAATCAACTCATAATGTAGTTAACTTCCTTTATAAAGTATTACGTGAATTTTTCCCAGCAAGCTTAGAATTATCTTCCATTGAGGACGATGGCTGTTCAGGAATTCATTAACTCATTTGTTCAAGTTTCCACTTCATGCCAGACAATACTGTCAAGTGATTCATCCTTAACAGTCATCTACTTCTGCCCCACTATTCTTAACACACTTTAAGCTAGTAGCACAGAGCTCTTTCCAAGCTCCAAACAAATGTAACCAACTGCCTACAAAATATCTCACAAGCACTTCAAATTCTGTGTAATTACTAAATACTCAGAATTGGGTTGTATGCCTCTTTTTTGTGCTGCCATATCACCCTCTGGGCTTGCTTCCAAGAATAGATGCATGAAAAGAGAGCTAAGCTAGATACTCTTGCACAATAAATCTACAAGATATTGTGAACCTTAAATGACATAAATAAAAAGAGAAAATGTGTTCAGGGAAAAATATTTCTCAGTGAAGCCAGAAACAAAAGATTTTCCCTGCCTGGTACAAAAGGAATTCTCCCACTCTCTGCTCCAGCACTGCTACCAATTCTTACTGACCAGTTTGTTCAGCTCCTCTATAAAGATCCATATGTCATTTATACCTCCATCCGTCAAAGATTAAATGATAAAGGAATTATCTTCCTACTACAAAGAATTAGAAAAGAGAGCAATATATAGGAAATCTCATAGACACTGGACAACAAGCAGCACAAGGCTTGATACTGTAAGAAAGGAAAAAAGTAAGCTAAACCCTGTTTGTTCCAGATTATTCCTTAGAAGCAGTTTCTCAGCTACAGCACAGAAAATGGAATTGAAAAAAATTGAGTCTTGCTGAGTTTAAAAGATAAATATAAAAACCTAAAGAGGTTCCAAGCATATGGCTGTAATCCTAGCACTCGAGAGGCTGAGGCAAGACGATTGCTGCAAGTTCAAGGCCAGCCTAGGTTACAAAGTGAGTTCAAGGCCAGCCTAAATTGCAGAAAGAGACTGTCTCAATAAACAAACAAATGAACAAACCAATGAGGTTGAAGTGACTAAAAATTTCAGACCATATTAATTAGCACTACAACTAAGGCTGCTCCAAAATTTCCTGAACAAAAATAAAAAAGCAAATTTCAAAAGACTTCATCTGACTGTAACATAAATGTGCTCTAAAACAAAATTCAATATTCTTTTAGAAATACAGGAAAATCTAGCACATTTATTAAAATGTAAAGAAATGGAGATTCCTGAAAAAAACTAAAAATAGAAATCCCATTCCACTCAGCTGTATCCCTTCTGGGTATCTTTCCAAAAGAGTTAAAGACATCATGTTACAGTGTTAGATGCCTACCCTATTGTAGTTGTGGAACAACTACAATAGCTAAATCTTGGAAATGACTTATATGTCCATCAACAGATAAAGGAGTAAAGAAAATATGGTATATATACACACAATAGAGTAATATTCGGTCATATAAAAGGATAAATTTGAGTCATTTGTAGGAAAATAGAGGTATCTTCTGACCATAATGGTAAGGGAAATAAGTCAGACACAGAAGATTAAATATTACATGTTTCTTTTACATGAGAAACCTAAAGTATAAGTAACTGAAAGAGCAAAATAAAAGAAAGATGACATGAAATAGGGAGGCAGACCTTTTGGAGATGGGAAGTGAAATAGTGATAAAGGAAGAGTGAAGGGAGGAGTAGGAAAGAGGAAGCAAAAAAGATTAAGATGTGATATGTGTACGTACCAACTCCCCACAATGAATATTTATTATGCATCACAAACATATAAAATACCTAATAAAACTTCTATTCTTCAAAAACAAAACAAAAATCTCATCACTGACATTGTGCTGCCGCAAGATATCTGAAGGGACAGATCATGCCATATTTACAACTTCTTCCTGGATCCTAACAGCTATTTGTTGGTATTCATTCATGTGGCTGTCTACTTTCTGACCTGCCACCAAAACTGCTTTAGCTCTCATGCACAGATGTAGACCTCAACAATGTAGAAAGCCCTCCATCAATGAAGCTATCACTTGGAAGACAGTGCTGCATGACCATACGGTTCTTAATAGCTACCTATCACTGGCCAGAGCTGTCCTCTGGTAGCCCTCAGCTATCCCCTTGAAGGAACTCTAACCTCCACGTTATTTTGGTCCAAAGAATCTGGGAGTAGCAGGTGGATGATAATAATGGCTACTAGCGGCCAGGAATTTAGCTCAGTGACATAAGCGTCTGCCTGGCAAGCGTGAGGTCATGAGTTCGATCCCCAGTGCAAAAATAATAATAATAATAATAATGACTGCTAGCAATATCAGCCCAGTGATATGGGTTCTGCTGATATCTTTGGTACTTCCTGGATGGGAAAGAAGTTTCTGAATGTAGACAAAACCCACAGAACCAATCTGGAACTAAGGCAGATCTAAAGTACCAGTACTCCTTCCTCATTGCCCCTCTACACAATTCTCACCTTGTCTAGTGAACTGAATTCAGTAACACTCACTGAAGGCCCACTTTTCACATGCATTCACAACCTTGATATTATTAATGGAAATTTAAAACACAGTAAGATTTACTAGCACTTTTTGTGCACGGGGCCTTTCAAAGCGTGTTTCATTTCCTCTAGTTATCACAACATCACATTTTAGAGATGAGAAAGGTGAGCTACAGCGAGATTATTGAAAACTTAAAGGCAGAGCTAGGATTATGCACTCAAACAGCCAAACAAACCCCACACTGCTAACTAACACATATCACCTGTACTCTGGACTGAAAAATTAGTTTTGACCTAATTAAATATAGTAACCAAAAAAAACTATATTGGTTTTTAAACTGGTAAATAACATTTTAAAATCGAGGGCATTACTGTAAGTGCTAGGAAACCATTAATGTAATCATTCATTGAGAAAATAAAAATTGAGAGAGAATTTAGCACTATGAGCAATATTTTTGGTGAAAAAAATAAATTCCTCACATTGAAACTGTAGTTCATTTAAAAGTTACCAATTTTATGAAAAGCTATTGGAAAAGGAGACAAATCATAGCTCAGGCAATCTTATTTTAACTATAAACACCCATATCACACAACAGCAAAAGTTTTAGTTAAAAATAAACAGACATTTATTGAAATAATTTAAAAATCTGCACTAGTTATCATTTTGTTAGAAGTTTTTTTAAAAGGTTTTTAGAATATATTTTGTTGTAGAATAAATTTTCAACTTTTACATAATTTTCTATATGCTCGTATTTATGGATTGGTATAAATTATGTACATGCACACAAATATTAAGCTAATTGTGATTACAACTAATTGTAGTTTTATATGTCCCAAATTACCAATCTTTTGAAATTAAATCTTTTCAGTTCCCTTTAGCTTTTATAACTTAAATAATGTTAAGTTTTATCTTTCTTGTCATTTTCTATTTCTAAGCCACAGTTACTCTGTCACTGATTAAAGTTCTTAATGTGTTACTACCACCTGTGAACTATTAATTATAATTCAGGTTACATGATTTATGAATATTTCTAACTTCATGTTAACCAAAACAACTTGTTCTTTGATATAATTAATTTACACTTATACGAAGTAGAGGTATTTTATTTTTCTTAGGATACTTATTAGAAATAATCCAAAAATCTGGAATTTAAGTTTTAGACCTAAGAAAATTTTCTATATCTTACCTGTACTATTTCAACAGCTACAATAGATTTACCATGCTCCAGTTATCCCTAGTGATCTTCCTAAAAATCTTTTTCTTAACTGGTAGAATGAAAAGACCGTATGCCTTGTAATTTTTTGTAATATCTAAAATTTAAAGTGTCATATTTTAAACCATAAAACCTTTTTTGTTTAAACTTTATTCCCTTTTCTGTATCAAAAAAGTCCATGTTTTATAACATACTACTACACAAAATCCTCTGTGAAAAAGAGGATGGCTTAATTTTTTAACTCCTCTTCACCTCCATCCTTATTATTGCTAGTTCTTGTGTCTTGGTTTTCTCTTGTTCTTCTTGTATAACTTGTAATACTACTTATGTCCAAAGTCCCTCTCTCAGCAGAAGCCTGAGTAAATGGCATGATATTATCATTCTCTTCTCTGTATCTCTTACATATGAATACTGGTGAATTACCTAATTATAAGTGATTCATTTGTTTGTATAAAACATATTGGCCCCTTGGCTGTGAGTCATTGAGAGCAGAGATTGTATTATTCAGGTAACCTCAAATCCAATTTTTTTTTTCTGCCTCCAGTTATTGCCACTCAACAGGATTTGATCCAACTGCCTTCTTAATCAAATACTGCCTTCTTAATCATTTTGTTTTCTAGGCTTCAGTAATCCTTTGTACCCCTAAGGTTTATTCCTCTTCTATCAATCCTTCTTTCTCAATTTCAATTTATACTCCTTTTGTTTTTTAAAATTAAGACTATTAGTACAATTTAGATATGATGATCACATTCATCATAGGGAATTTGTACATGATTTGTACATGATGGATTTTGATTCCTCTTTTGTCCTCTTCCCCTCCCCTTCCTTCAATCCCTTTTCTCCCTCAATTTACAAAGCTTTGTTTCCAAATTATCCTTTGGTTCTCATATTTTCTTCTCCATTCCTTCTGTTTCCCCTCCCCTTTCCTACCTTTGTCCTTCTCCCTTCCCTAGTTTAACTTTCCCTTTTCCTTTCCCTTTGAACAACTTCTTTCATTTCACAATATCTATTATATATCTTGGTTATTTATACTTTCAGCTTCTCACACCAGAGAAACAATGCAGTATTTACACATTTTTTTCCAATTTATTTCACTTGAGTATGGTCTCAAGGCCCATTCATTTAGCTATAAATGTCTCCAATTTATCCTTCTCTGTGGCTTAGTACTCCATTATATATATAAAAAAATCAAATCTATTTTACCCATTCATCAGTTGGTACACATTTGGGTTGTTTCCAACCTTACCTATTGTAAACTTTATTTCATAAACAAGGATGCACATATAATGCTGTGGAATGATACTTTTAATTTTTTTGAGAAGATATCAAGAAGCAGAATAGCTGGGTCAAATGGGACCTCTAGCCCTAGTTCTGTGATTTTTTGTTTTGTTTTGTTTTGTTTTTGGGTTTTTTTTTTAAAGGAATTTCCACACTGATATCCACAGTGGTTGCACCAGTCTACATTCTCACCAACAGTGGAAATGAAAAATCAACACTAACACAATTGTAAGATGGGATCTTAATACCCCAAAGTCATAAATAGAGCAACCAGACAAAAAATTAACAAAGAAATATCAGAATTGAACCAAACCTTTGAACAAATGGACTTAATAAATTTCTATAGAATGTTCTACCTCACAAAATCAGAATATTCTTCTCAACCGTACACGGGACATCCCCAAAATGGACTACATACTATCCCATAGAACATGCTTAAGTTAATGCAAAAGAATTGAAATTATTCCATACATATTATCAGAAATAAATTGGAAATCAGTAACGAAAGAAACCACAAAAACTCCATAAACACATGGAAATGAAGGAACATCCTACTAACCAACCAACAGGTCACTTTCAAACATTCCACTGCTGCAATAGGCAGTGTTAATTCCTTTCTCGTCTATAAATATTAATATTAAACAGTGCATTCAGTTCAGTATCTTAATGACATCAATATGTCAAGGATTATGAAATAGCTCTCCTTTTGGAACACTAGACTCATCTGTCCAACAACCTAGTCAGCAACTCCAATTTGTATAGGTCTTTTACATTCTTGGTTAAGTTGATTCTTAAATATTTCATTTTTTTTAGATTACTATTGTGAAAGGCGCTATTTCCATAATTTCTCTCACAGTGAGTCTTTTGTGTGTATACAGGAATTCTATTGATGTTGGAGTGTTGACTTTGTATCCAGCTACACTGCTGCATTTATTAACTCTAGTAGTCTTTTGATGAAGTATCATGTCATCTGCAAATAGTGATAATTTAACTTCTTTCTTTTCTATCCTTATTCTTTTTAGTTCACTCTCTTGTCTGATTACTCTGGCTAATGTTTCTAGAACCATATTGAATAGGAATGGTGAGAGTGGACATCCTTATCTTGTTCCGGATTTTAGAGTGAAAGCTTTCAGTTTTTGTCCATTTAGTATAATGTTGGCTGTTGGTTTGTTTTAAATGGCCTTTATGAGATTGAGGTAGACACCATCTATTCTGAGTTACTGTAGGGCTTTTATCAACAACAGCTGTTGGAATTTATCAAAAGCTTTTCTGCATCTACTGAAATGATCCTGTGATTTTTGTTTTTGGCTCTGTTGATGTGGTGTATTGATTTGCAATATGTTAAACCATCCCTACATTCCTGAAATAAATCTCACTTGATCATGGTGCATAATCTTCATGATGATTTGCTGCATTCCAGTTGCCAGTATTATATTGAGAATCTGATGCAAATCAGTGTTGATAAGTGAGATTGGCCTATTGTTCTCCTTTTTGGTTGGATCTTTCTCTGGTCTTGGTATCAAAGTAATACTTGACCCTAGGAATGAGTTAGGGAGGATTGCTTGCTTTTCAATTTCATTGAAGAGTTTGGGGAGTAGTGGCATCAAATCTCTAAATTTCTTGTAGAATTCAGGCATGAATCCATCAGGACATGGGCTTTCCTTTGTTGGTAAGTTTTTAATCACACTGTCAAATTCAATAGCTGATATTGGGTTATTAAAATTGTTATATCTTCTTGATTGAACTTTGGATGTCATAAGTTTCTAGAAATCTGTCCATTTCCTCTGTTTTCTACCTCATGTGAATAGAGGTTTTCAAAGAGTTATTAATGGTCTTTTGGATTACCATAGGATTGGTAACAATTTCTCTCTTTTCAGTCCTCATTGCATGAATTTGAGTGTTTTCTTTCTTTTCCTTGATAAGGTTAGCTAGAGGTTTGTCAATTTTGTTTATTCTCTCAAAAAACCAGCTTTTTGATTCACTAATTCTTTGTGTTTCTTTTTAGTCTCAGCTGCATTAATTTCTGCTCTAATCCTTATAATTTCCTCTCTTTGAGCTTTGGCTTGACTTGCTCTTCTTTTTCTGGAAGCTTGAGATGTAGCATTAGATTATTTTTGCTCTTTTGGTTTTCTTGATATGACAATTTATTGCTATGTATTTCCCTCTTAGGACCATTTTCATTGTGTCCCACAAGTTTTGGTAGATTGTATCTGTATTTGCATTGAATTGTAGGTATTGCTTAATTTCTTCTTTAATCTCACCTGTAACCCATTGAGTGTTCAGTAGATTATTTAAGTTCCATGTATTTATGCAGGTTTTGCAATTTCTTTGGCAATTAATTTCCAATTTCCAGATAATATGCACAGGATAATTCAATCCCTTTACACTTACTTAAAATATTTTATGGGCTAATATATAGTCTGTTTTGGAGAATGTCCCATGCGTAACTGAAAAGAATGTATATTCTGATGCAATTGGGTGGAACGCTCTGCAAACGTCTTCTAAGTCCATTTGCTCACAGGTTTGATTCAGTTCTGTTCTCTGACAACTTTTTGTCTAGTTGATCTGTCTCTTTGTGACAGTGGGGTATTAAGGTCCCCTATGTTACAGTTGTGTTGTTGCTTGTTTGGTTTTTCATATCTATTAGTATTTGTCCTATATAGGTGGGTACTCCTGTATTTGTTGCATATATGTTTATGATTGTTAGCTCTCCTTCTTGAATTATTCCCCTGACAAGTATGTGGTGACCTTCTTTATCTATTTTGATCATTTTTGATTTGAAGTTCACCTTGTCTGCAAATAGAATAGCTACCACTGCTTTTCTGGGTTCCTGTCACATGGAATATTATTTTCCATCCTTTGACTTTTAGTCTGTGAGTTTCCTTTTGAATCAGATGTGTTTCTTGTACACAGCATACTGTTGGATCCTATTTCTTGATCCATTGCCAGTCTGTTTTAATAAGTGAATTGAGGCCATTTACATTGATGGATTTAATTTATATGTCCTGCACTAAGTTTGTGATGTTATTTTCCTGCTTTTCCCACTGTTTAATTGCTTGTCCTGTCTGGTGCTTTCTTTCTGTTGTTGTTCTGGAAATTGTAGTCATTTTTATCTCTATCAAGTGTGTCCTTCAGTACTCTTTCTAATGTTGGTTTGGTAGACCTGAATTTCTTTAGTTGTTCTTTGTCATGGAAGTATCTTATTTCTTCATTAAATTTCAAAGAAAGTTTTTCAGGATACATCAATCTGGGTTGAAAGTTGTTTTCACTCAAGGCTTGAAATACTTCACTCCAAGCTTGTCGTAACTCAAGGGTTAGTGCTGAAAAGCCTGCAGCGATTCTAATGGGCTTTTCTTGATAGGTAAATTGTCTCTTTTCTCTAACAGCTTTTAGTATTGTTTTTATGCTCTATGTCTGGGATCTTAATTATTATCTGTCTGGATTCTATATGCCTCACTTATCTGCATATCAGATTCTCTCCCTATGTTTGGGAAATTTTCTGCTATTACTTCTGGAATAGTTTACTGATATCATTCACATTCACTCCTGCATCTTCATTGATGCCTATTAATCTTACATTGTTTCTCTTTCCATCATCTTGAAGCTGTTGAGTTTTCATTTCATGCTGCCTTATTTTTAAAAGGGCTCATGATTTTATGATCACTAGTTATTGATCCTGTCCTCAAGGCCCAAAATTCTATCCTCAGCTTCATTAAAATTGTTTCACCAGCTTTCAATAGAATTTTTTATTTCTTGGATACCTCTTGGAATTTGTTTCATGTATTGTTTTTCTTCTCTATATTGTTCATTTAAGGTTTCCATCATTTCCCCATCCTCCTGTTCATTTTTATCTATGTCTTCTGTACTTTTCCTCAGCAAGTCCTTTATTTAAGTTGTCATTTCTTTCTTGAAGTGGGAGATTATCCAATCACATTTCCTCCATAGCTTCGTGGATTTATTTCCTCATTTCATTTGGTATATTTTCAGAAATTTCAGGAGTGTAATTTCTAATATCCTGTATTTGAATGTCTCCTGTACTTGCTCCAGATGGACTAGATGTTTGGGATTGCATTTTGCTTTTTCATTTTGTCATTTTTGCCTTTCAAACTCATATTTGGGCTTTCAATCTCACTAGTCTCAACTGTCAAAAGTGTACATCTTAGGGTTCTGCTGTGTGGCTGTTTTTCCAGTTGCTGGCTACCACAATGAAGAGGAGGGCCAGTCACCTGAATTTCTCCTACACAGCCTGTTGGGTGTATCATATACTTTTCCTAGGCTGGTTAGTAACTCCTTTATTAAAGTTATTTCTGTCTTTATGTGAGAAATTATTTCTAATTTGGTTACTTGTCTATTTATTTCTTTTGCCATCTTTTCAGAAATTTCAGCTGAATTACTTTTAAATTCTTCTATTTCAATGCCACCTGTACTTGCTCCTGATGGACTAGGTGTACAAGATTGCATTTTGCTTTTTCATTCTGTTATTTTCAGCTTTTGGGCTAATATTCCGTTTTTCAATCCCATTAGTCTCAACTGTTCGGTAGTGCATATCTTAGGGTCCTACTCTGTAGTTGATGTTTGTCCAATTGCTGGGACAATGAAGAGGAAGACCAGTCACCTGAACTTCTCCTGCAGGGCCTGTGGGGTGAGTCCTATATTCCTAGGCTGACTGGCCTAGGAATATTGATGTTAGTCTACCCTTAGTATCTGCTGCTACTACGTTTCAGGTTGTTCCAGGCCACTAGATCTACCTGTCTATATAGTGTTTGTCTCAGTTGGGATCCTACTGTGTCACTGAGTGTCTCATAAACCCTTTTCTCCAGGTTGGGAGAGGCCTTATTGGCACATTCCTCAACCCATCTGATGTTCTCAGTATGGATGAAGTACTCACACTCTTGCCAAGCTCACCAAGGTCCTATGGCTAGAGGGGACTTCCTTATTGCTCCTATTTACCCACTGAAGTCCTCTATTTTAGGGACAAACTCATCACACTGATGGAAGCCTGATGAGGTCCTCTGTTTGGATGAGGGATTACTGAGTCTCCCATCAACCCAGCAAGGTTAATCCACTGTAGTTCAAGATTCTGGAAGATGGGGCAGCCAAAGATCTACAGTAGTACTAGGTTCAGGAGGTTGGGGAGTAGGGACAGGTGTGGAGCAGCTGCTGAGGTGGAGATCCAGGGTCTGAGGTGGGAGGGCAGGCACCAAGCAGCCGCCCCTCAAGGTGGAGGTTTGGTGTCCAAGGGGAGAGGGTAGATGCAGAGCGGCCACCCCACCCGCACCCCCGAGGCGGAGGTCTGGGTCCAAAAGGAATAGCAGGTGTGGAGTGGCTGCTCTGTCCTTGGTAGAGGTTCAGTGTCTGAGCAGGGAGGGCAGGCATGGAACAGCCGCCCACCCTCCAAGGTGGAGGTCCAGGGTCCAAGGGCGGAGGGCAGGCACCAAGCAGCTTACCCACTAGGTAGAGGTCCCGGGTATGAGGTGGAAGTCCGGGGTCCAAAATTGAACCCTTGAGTGATCAAAAAGGGTAAAATAGAGGCCTCTAAATAATGTGCTTTTAGAAAGCTTCATAATTTTCTAATTCCAATATTGGATCTATCTTGAAATCATGCATTTGACATTTTGGTCCTAAAATTTTATTAATTATAAGAATCACAATTATGGCACATGTAAATTTTTCTTAAATATCTATTAATATTTTATTCATTCAATTCAATAAATATTGAATACCTGCCGTGGGGCAGAGAGACACTGTGCTAGTCACTGGTATGTATCAGTAAAGTAACACAAAAATCCCTATCTTGTAAAATATACTTTCTATTCGGAAATATAATGAACAAACATTTTCAAAACAGTATTTTAGAAGATAACATATGCCACAGTAAGAAAACGAACTGTGTTAGGGTAATTAGAAGTGTAGTGGGAAGGCTTCAAAACAGAAATATGCCTGGTATGTTCAAGAAATAGCAAGCAGAAACAATCTTTCAAATATTAACAGCCTTAATTCATTTTGGTCTTATTAAAATCAAGGAGATACAATATTTAAAAAACTAGAATATAAACGAATTGCAACAGGCTGGTTAGTTGTTCACCAAACCCTTTTTATGATCTGCTGAGAGAGAACTAGAATGTGGGCCATAGCTTCCCTTTGAGTGTGGTCAAAGGATTTGGTTCTAGAAAATAAAACACAGGTGGAAATTTATATACAGCTCTTTCATGTTCGGGTCATTACAGACTTCCCACATTCATCTTCAATCACGTTTCCCTTTGTCCAGTAATTTTGGAAGCCAATTGTTTATTTTTGATACTAGGAATTGAGCAAGATCCTGGGAATTGAGCTCAGGATCTTGCACTTGCCAAGCAAGTGCTGTGCCACTGAGTTATCTTCCCAACTTGGAAACCAATTGTTAAAGCTGGCAAAACTAGAAGTTAGAAGCCACAGTTCCTAAATCATTACTGCCTGGAAGCATGATACTAAGTAAGGACATTTCTATTGGGCTTTAGATAGGTGTGAAATAAATGATTAGCTGAAGAAGCTGTTGTAAATAATACATCAGATTTTTTGAGACAGTGCCTCACCACATGAAGATTGGTCTAGAACTCACTAGATAGCCTAGATGGGGCTAAAATTCACAGTGATCTGTTGGGGATCAGTTTATGTAGGGTTAAGTTGGGACCTCTGGTCATATTGGAAAAACTCATATTCACAGTTTTTATAGGTAACAATGTGTTGCAGCAGTAGGCTACTGATACTCTCTATTCCAGAGCAGTAACTGTCAACCTTAGAAATCAAACAGTTCTCTTAACTAGCAAGATTTACTGCCTTTATTCTAACTTCTTGGGCTTCTGCCTCAGATGTATCCTTTTCCTGCACTACCCGATCAAATCTGTAGAAATCCAGTAAATACAAGTGATCTGGAAAACTTAGGGTCTTAGTTTCCAAAGTTCTGAGATCCCTGGACTCCTCAAACCATATGCCATTTTTTAAAAATTAAACTTATTTTTAGAGGCTAGGGGACTGATCACTCCTGACAGTGATGCTCCTGCCTCAACCTCCCAAGTGTTAGGATTACAGGAAAGCACCACCACAGCTGGCTAGCTTATCTTAAAATACTTGAAAATATCACTTAAAAGTCTAGTGATACTCCAAACATTCCTGCTCAGAAGACTAATTATAAAGTTTCAATTAGGAGATTAGAAGTTAGAAATCCCAAAACCATAGTCAGGTTATCAAAGTATAGTCAAAGTTCTACAAATTGAAGGAATTTATATAATTTTTTTTGAAATGGTCTCACTGTGTAGTTCAGGCTGACACTGAACTTACTATGAATCTCAGGCTGGCCTTGAACTAGCAGAAATCCTTCTGCCTCGGCCTCCCCAGTGCTGTGATTACAAGCATGTGCTACCGTGCCTGGCTCATAATTTCTATAATGCATAACGTTTCCATTTTTTCCTTGGTTAATCCTTCCTACAAACATAATCCCTACTAGAAGGGGATTATATATACTACACTATTTACATTATTAAAGATATCTCCAGATTTTTATTCATGTATTGTCATAAAATCTACTTTCCTATTTTATATCCTTCTTACCAGTACCTTTTCATCTCTCTGAAACTACCAGCACTTTTTCCCCTCACCCTCATTTTCAGTGAATGATCCCTCTTTGAGAAAACTAAAACTGTAAAACAAAAAATTCTACAGATCCTATCTACTTATATTCTATGCCACATACACTTTTTTGCTACTGCTATTGTAGAAATGTCTTTTCCTCTTAAAGTCCAACACTTTCACTTATCCACTAAAATTCCATCTTTTAATCTAATGCAAGACATTTTATTTAAAAACCCTTTCTCTCCTGTATATTTCCCCGTCCTTAAATCTCTATTTAAATGTGCTGTTTATACCTCTCTTTTTTTTTCTTTTTTCCTTTTTATTGGTAACAGGGATCGAACTCACGACTGCCTGCTTCCAAGGCAGGTGCTTATACCGCCAAGCTAAACCTCCAGCCCCTATTTATCCCTTTTTAAAACTGTTATTTCTATTTATGTATTTTTAAAACTTATTTCCTTCTCTAATAAGTATCCCATTTGTCTTCTTGCTTCATAGTATAATTTACTGAGTTGTTTATATCTGATGGAATAGCTCTCAACTTCCTCTCCCCCTATACTTTCTTAAAACTCTTCAAATACTACTTCACTAAAATGACTACAAATGGCCAATTTCCTTCATATTAATAACATTAATTTATCTTTGAGCAGCATTTTACACAACTTATCACTCTCTCCTCTTTGATACACTTTACAGGAAACTAAATCTAGTTTTCCTACTACAACTCTATCTAATCCCTTGATGTCTCATCTTTTTTTTTTTTAAATACACTCATTCTCAAAACTGTGTTTTCATCCAATCTGATCAATTTAAATATGCTACTGATTTCCAGATTTATAGAACAAGTGTGTACCTCTTTAATTTTATTCAACAATTCTGTTTAAATCTATGATGGGCATTTTAAATCTGACATACAAAATTTCAATGTTCAGTATAAAAATAATGAAGTTATTCTTGGTCCACTTTCTCCCATACCTCATCTAATCTTCAAAATACAGTAAAGCACTAGTTTGCAAGCATAATTGATTTCAGAAGCATGTTAGTTATCCAAAGTACTTATATATCACAGTGAATTTCCCCTTTAGAAATAATGGAAACTCAGATGATTCATTCCACGACCCAAAAATATTCATATAAAAATAACTACAATACTGTAATATAAAATAAGTATAAAAACAAATTAACCTGCACTTCCCTTTGAAAACCTTCATGACAGGTATGAAGGAGAGTCGAAAAGGAGGACTTCCACTATTACTAATGGAATCTTTTTTTTTCATACAACTTTATCAGGGAACCATTCAACAACACTTCGTTTTGCCTTCTTTAAGAGAATTTCATGAACTGGGACACTGCACTATTGTTAAATAAGATTCATTACTCACACTGCTATAGCCATATATGAGTGGGGATTTGCACTGTTTCTCACATTTTTCACATCTGCCTAATCTCATTTGAAGTAAGAGATTCTTCCACCTTTTTATTTCTGATCCTCTGTAAACAAGATGTCCTCTATAACCTCTTTCTTTTGGGGTATAATCACCCACAATCCTTGGGTGAAGGAGACAGACACACACAGAGACAGAGATTGCCAGGAGAGAGGGAGGAAATCATATGATATTTGACATCACGTACTACTTGTATTCTAAGACACAGCTCACTTATCAAGTTAAAGTGTATTAGAAATGTGTGCTCATCCTGTGGAACACTTCCACACACGTTACTTGTAATAAATGGTACTATAGATCTAAAAGTTATTCATTTTACTCTCTTACTGTTCTCATCCTTGTTCAAACTACTACCATCTTTCATATACATTACTAAAATCATCTGTTTGCCCTATGTTAGCAGCTAGAAAGATCCTGTTTAGAACATAAGTTTCTTATGGTTCTTTTATTAAAAATCATCTAATAATTTCGCATCTTATTCAGACAGAAACCAAATTTCTTATTAGTGGCCTACAAACTCCACATAATTTGCTCACTCAAATTCAACTCAGATCTTTTCTTCTACTCTTTTTTGTTCACTGTCCTCAAGTCACACCAACTTCTTTGATGCTTCTCAGATTTGCTTAGAATATATTGTCACCCCTGGGTTTTTATATTTCCTGTTCTTCCTTTCTGATAGTTCTAGGCTCACCTGTTATTTTCATCAGATCTTCACTCTAACATCATTTCAATGAGGACTACTCTACTTAAAATGTCAACATCTTTTACATTTTCTAGTATTTCCTATTCTTCTTCTTAGTAATTATCATTAGCTAGTATACTGGATATTTTGTTTATTGTCTGTTTTACTCATGAGAATATAAAATCTAGGTAAAGAGGGTTTACTTTCCTGTCTGTTCACCATTACATGCCCAGTAGTGACAGTTGCAGCCAATTCTTGGTAGGTACTCAATAGTTATTTGCTTAATTCACTTCAGAAATCATATGGCTATAAACTTTTTTCCTGCCACAAAAAAGTCACCTGACAATTTCATGACTACAGCAAACAAACCTGCTTGAGAAATATAAAACTCCATTAATACGTTCTATTTAAAAATCCTATTCTTAAAATTATAATGATGTAGCTATTCAAGTGTCGCACAGAGTCAATATGAAGCATTTATTTGCATCCAAAATATTTTAATAGAAAAGAATAAAGAATAAATCTTGATAATTCATTTCCTACATTCAAAACTAAAAATCTGAAAACTTAGTATTAATACAGACAACAGTAACAAAATATCACAAAATTATCTGAATATAACAAGTTTCCAGATTGCCTTTTACATTCAGGCCAAAATACAAAATAATATGAAAAATACAAATTTTTTAAGTACTAATCTCAGTAAAGTTTGGCTCTTGGAAAAGAAAAAAATTAACTATTAATTTGATATTATTAGGTTTCACTGTCATATTGATTTTCTTAAATCAAACAAATAACTTTTCTGCTTCCTTTAGTTTTTTTTTCCTGTCCATTTTAGCAATTACAGCCCAACGGTCATCTTGCATTCTCCTCACAGGTCCAAAATTAAGCACTGATCCAGGAGTTGTCAGAGATGGAGTCTGAATACAAAATAAAACAAAAGTACAGTATTTTCAATTTTTGCATAAAAAGTCCAGCTTTACAAGTTTTTTTTCTGAAATAAAACTTAAAACTTACCTTTTTTGGTGTTCTGACACAAAGATGAGAAACTGGTGGACTATTACTTTTGTACAGTCTATTCAGCGTGTCTTCCTCAGAAACCATGCTCTAAAGAAAAATACAAAAATATAAATTTAAGATTCCTCATCATTATATTATTAACACTTTGTCAATATATTACATGTGAAGAGAATAAAGCATAAAATGAGGGGAAGGAGAAGAAAGGAAGAGGAGAGAAAAAGAAAGATGGAGGGAAAACCAAAGAAAGAGAGTAACAAAACAAATCCTCAATTAGCCAAAAGAAAACCTGGATATTTATTTAATATAGTCCTGAAAAGTTATGTGAAATGCAAGTGTATAAGGAGTAACACTTTTCGAAGAACAAATTTTGGCTTCAATTATTTTTTCCTCTATTTTCCATTCTCTAATTTATCTCTGCTCTGATATTTATATTTTTCTTCTAATATTTTTGCATTTAATTTACTCATTTCTTACAAAGTTAACTGACTTGAGAGCTTTTTAAGGAAATCACATAAATTTCCCTATGAACACTGCTTGTGCTAAATTTTGTTACATTGTTCTTTGATTCATTGCTAAATATATTCTAATTTCCTCTGTGATTTCCTCTTTGATATATTAAGTTTATTAGTTACCACAATTTAGGAATACTTCAGTTTTCCCTTCCTGATTCTAACTTCATCATACTGTAGGTGGAGAAAATATTTTGTGTATTGTCTTATTTTGTAAAATGTAGTGATACTTGTTTTGTGTTGCTTAACCCATCTCCTACATCTCCCACATGCATCTGAGAAGACTACGTATTCTGCTATTGTTGGGTAATGCTTTGTATATCTCTGTTACACCTAGTTGATTGTGTTCAAGTCCACTATTCTTCCTCACTTCAGTTTGCTTGTTCCATCCATTATTGAAAGTGGCACACTAAAGGGTCCAACATTTACAAAATTTCATTTTTGTTTTAAAAACTTTCAATTCTAGGAAGTTTTGCTTCATACTTGAGGATGAGGTTTTTTTGAGGTTGTTATAGAAATACTTAAAAATTTTCACATCTTGCTACAATATACTTTTTATTAATATATAATGTATCTTTTGTCTATTGTATTTATTTGAAGTATATTTTATCTTATAGGACTGTCATCCTATAAGTTCACTTTTAGTTACTTTTTATATAAAATTTTTTTCATTTTTTCACTTTTAACCAATTTGTATCTTCTTTCAAAGTCTATTCTTTAAATCTTTGGAGAATACAACTCATTAATATCTACAGTAATGATTCACAGAGAAGGGTTTACTTCTGCCATTTTGCTATTTGTTTTCAATGTGCATCATAGGGTGACTTTTTCACTCTTCATTTATTCTATTGTTTAGGCAAATTTTTATACTTAAGCATTCTGATTCTTCATGGATACTATATATATAATTTAATTGCAGTGATGATTACATTTAAAACTCATAATATAAATTGAATTTATATCATCTTAACTTTAGTAGCCTAAGAAAATTCTGCTTCTACAGTTCCATCCCTCCCTTTTTGTTGTCACAAGTTACATCTTTACATACTGTGCTCAATAACATAGGTTAATTTTTAATGTATTTATCTTGAAAGTCATGTGAAAATTTAAAAAGTTATAATTCAAAATTCCATAACACTAGTTTTGTGTGTTGTCCAGATATTTTATCTTTACTGGATATTTATTCATACAGCTTTAAGTTACTAACCAATATCCTTTCATTTCCATCTAAAGGACTCCCTTTTGCATTTCTTGAACAACGAATGTAGTGGTAGCAGACTCGCTCAGTTTTTGTTCATCTGAGAATATCTTAATCTATAGACACATAATTCTCAGGTGATAGGTTTTTTTCCTTCCCTTCATCACTTTGAATGTATAAATATACTGCCTTCTGGCCCTGTAAATGTTCTTCTTAGGAATCAGATGACAGCAAAAATTACTTCAAATTTTCAATAGTTTGATTATAATTTGTCTAAATATAGGTATTTTTGAGTTTATCCATCCCAAGAGTTTGCTGAGCTTCTTGGATTTGTAGATTCATATCTTTCAAAAAAAACTATGTAACTTTGTAGTCATTTATTTCGTGAAATACTCTTTCTTCCAATTTCTCTCTTCCTTATGGGACTCCACAAAGCATATATTGGTCCACTTAATGATGTACTACCAGTCTCTGAGTCTCACTTTCATTCTATTTTTCCCCTTTCTCAGACTCACCATTTTCAACTGTCTAAAAGATTACTTCTGCTTATTCATATTTCTGTTTATGAAAATCTTATGAATTCATATAACAGAATGCTTATTTCAGTAATAGTACTGCTTAGTCAAAGAATTTTGTAGTTCTTTTCAAAATTTCAATCTTTTCATTATTATTTTCATTTTATTCACAGTCTTTCTTTATGTCTATCTCCCTTTGTTTTTCTGAGGTATTTTAAGACAGCTAATTCTTAAAGTCGCTGTCACAAGTGGACAATCTATGTATCACTGTTGTCTGATTGACATGATTTGCATTTTTTTCTCTTTCTTATGTTTGAATAAAATGGGTTTGAAAAAAAATAAAGTCTCTGTCAAGTAAGTCTAACACCTGGTCTTCTTCTGGAACAATTTGTGCATTCCTCTGAATGTTCTATGTGCATCTTAAAAACTGGGCATCTACATGTGAAAATATGTTAACTCTCAAATTAGATTTGCCCTCTTCCCCAAGATCTATTTTCATCTGGGTTTTGTTTTCATTTACTTAAAGTATCTCTCTACTAGGTAGCATCATAAAGTAAAAAGCAAAAGGTCTTCTCAGGTATTTTCTAAACCTGAGCCTATCTAGCAACTGTCTAGATTATTTTCTGCTTTTGTTCTGGATGTCTAATTCTTAAATGCCTGGATTCTGTAAGAGTAAAAATCTTTTTTACTCTTAAAAAATCCTTTTTACTCTTAAAAAAAAGCTAAACACGTGTGGTTTGGAAGTCACTTTGGCCAGTGAAAGTAGTAACATGGGACACTGAAAATCCTTATTGCCATTCTTAGCTCCAGCAAGCTAGTGCAGAAGCATGAGTATGACTGCCTGTCTTTGATCTGTGGATTACAGTCAGTGAGAAACACCATGCTCAAGGTTGGAATTCACTAAAACCAAGCAATTTACTATCAAGGCCTTCCTCTAGAAGCTACAAGCATTCAAATAGAATACCAGAGTTCCAAAATAGTTACTTAATTTTTATTTTGGTTAGTACAACTATTATCTAGATACAGATGGATTCCTGATACTTCTTACTCCACTATCTTCCTAAAGTGATGCCCAACAATAGATTTTTAATTATTTAAGTTTTAAAATGGTTTTTGATGGTATTGGAGATCAAATCTAAGGATGCACACATGCTAAGTACTCTACCACTAAGCACCTCACTGTCCTTATGATGCTTCTTCAAAAACACAATCATCTTGAATTTCAAGTCAGCTAAGAAACTGGCCTAAATTCACAGTTACAAAAATAACAGTGATTATAATTCTGATGTTCAATTCCAAAATCAATGTTCTTTATACTAATTTTTGTCACATTTTTATACATGTAGATTGCAATTTTCATTGGAAGTTATTTTGTACAACAGTGACTTCTAGAGCCAAACTGTCCAAATTCTGGCTGTGTCTTTCCATGCAATCTTGTGAAAGGTACTTGTGTAACTCAGTTTCCTCAAATGTAAAATGAAAATAACACAGTCTTTATGGTATAAAATTTTTGCAAGACATAACTGAAGTAATCTATATAAAATTTTACAATAGTATCTGGTCCATAGTCTTAACTGTTAAGATCTTAATCAAAATCTATGGTGTAACATGAAGGTATGGACAGCTGTTTTGAAGGGGACAAGAGACATTATCATAGCCATTGTTGGTTTTCCTATTGTCTGGTTTTGAAGGCCTGTAATGCTTTCATTATTCTATTTGATCAGTTTTATACTATTTTTTGTATGAATTCATTGTGTATGAAGATACAACTATTTAGAAGAAAACAGAGATATTATGGTAGCCACTGTTGATCTTCTGTTGTCTTGCTTTGAAATCTTGCATCACTTACACTGTTTTCCTCTGACTTGCTTTGTTTTATTTTACCCTCTTTAAAATAAAAAAAACCATGATGCATGACAGAAATATATACTAAATGTTTAAATTTTTAAAAAGTTATTACAGTAAAAGTCATTAATCCTCTTAAAAACACTCTTCAAAACTTTTCCATCACTCTTGCCACTTTCTGAAACAATTCTTAGTCTTTAGTTAGTATTTTTATAAGATCTAATAAAAATATAGTAAATGATTCAGCCAAGTACCTTTCAATGCAATGGTAAGCTTATAAAAACATTATGTCTTCATCCACTTACTCATCAAATCTTACACCACATATTTTCTGGTTCTTCCCCAAAGTCAAATAACTATGAAAAGTAAACATTTTGAATTGACAGGCACAATAGCACACCTAAAGACACTCAGGAAAGACAACTTCCAGAACTGCTTCAGAAAGTGGCAAGAATGATGGGAACTTTTTAAAAGGATTAATGACAATCTATCTTTTACTACAATAATTTTTATTTAACTTAAGTATTATATTTTTCAATTAACCTCACACAAAACAAAGGGGTTCTAAAATAAGGACTCTATAAGTTAATATTATTAATTAGGGCTTTAAGGCTTCAGCTCCTTGCTTTTTCAAAACAAATAAAAATACAGGCTTTCAAAGCAGTAATGAAACTTGCTGGTTCTTATTGGAAATAATGAAACAAAAGGTCTTAAACTGGCCTTTCATCATTAAGAATTTTTGATACATTGCACCACTTGATGTGGTAATCTTTATATGGTTTTAAATTAAATAAATCTAATTATTCTCAATAATTCACTATTATACCTTCAGAAAATGCTGGCATGTATAAGAACAAATAAATGGAGTCATATATATAGTGTTACAAGAAATACACTCTCTTAACATGCTTTCCTTACTACATTAAATTCTTAGAAGGAATAACAGAGATATTACAAGTGTCAACCAGTACTTTTGTGATATAAATATCAATCAATAAGTGTCATAAAATAACACAATATTTAAGAAACAGAGGATCTATTAATAACAGATTTGGCCTTAGCAAGATTAAAATATCGGCCCAATCTTCATTTTTTAAACATATGTAAAAACTCCTTATAAAACTCTGACAGAAATAATATGAATAATCATTTTATATACCAACTATGCTGTATCAAGTGTTTTGAAATTCCATGTTTTATGAAATTCAGAAATTTGAGCCCAAATTTCTCTAAAATTCTGCCAAAGCATAAGGATTCTGTTACAGTACAGCTTTACTTTATTTCAGTGTTACAATGTTAAATACTGTGTCCCTATAATATACATACAAATCAAGAAATAATGCAGAAAAGTAAATGATGCAAACAAATAGCAATGATATATTTTTACCCAAAGATCAGTAGCTTCTGAACTATCTGAATTAACATCAAATTCAAAGATTTTTCTCTTTTTACTATTTTCTTCAATGGGTTTATTCTTTTCTTCTTTTTGCTGTAATTGTAGTTTAGTTGGAGTCTTCACTGTATATGCCTATCCAAAAGTAAAAAAGAATATATTATCAAATATAATATCTATTGTTAGCAATTTGAAGTCTTCAGAAGTCAGAAATATCTGTTATTATTGGCAAGTATTTGGGGCAGAAATTTTGGATAAGGATTTAATTCATGTTTTTTGGGGGGGGGAGGGGCTGGTGCCAGGAATTGAACTCCTGACCTTGTGCTTGCCAAGCAGGTGCTTGTGTTGCTGAGCTCTACTCTGGCCCCAATTCATGTTTTTGATACTAGAAACTTTTTTCAAAGGCTCAAGATTAAAAGTTTTCTTTGTATTTCTCTTCAAATTACTGAAAAAAATTCTTTAATACTAAAAGAAAAACGGACTTCTACTCTGGTTTTAGCAATAAATAAGCATAAGAACTTTAAATTTTCTAATCATAATTAAGGACAAAAACTGAGTGAACTGACAGCAGCATAGCCAAACTCAGAATAGGGCCTGTGATTGGGAAGCTGCCAGGTGGCAAAGGCAATATAAACAGGAAAAATTTGATGTGTGAAGAACCAAACTAAGCTCCTCAGAGACTTTTCAGTTTTATCTATAGATGACATTAGACTCTACACCAAAGGGCCCCCCCCCAAAAAAAAAAACTCCACCAAAAAGACTTCTAGATTTAATAATCAACTCAGGGTTGCAGGGAAAAAGTAACCCTTGTCCACTGCTTGTGGGAATGTAGTCTGGCAAAACCACTGTGGAAATCATTGTGCAAATTCCTTAAAAAATTAGGCCTATAGCTCCTACTTGATCCAGCTATTCTTCTTGGTATCTTCATGAAAGAATTAAAAGCATCATATCACAGAGATACATGTATACTCATGTTTATAGCAGCACAGTTTGTAATAAACTATTATCTTTGAGACAACCCAAATGGCCATCATCTGACAAATGGATTTAAAAAGGTGTTTTTTATACAATGGAGTACTACTCAGCCACAAAAAAGATAAGCTGGAGACATTCATTGCTAAATGGATGGATCTTGAGGTCATATAATAAAATAAATCAATCACATATTTGTAAGTACTGTATTGTTTCTCTGATGTGAGAAAATGAATGTGAAAGCAAGGACCAAAATGTACAGTAGACACTGTGAAATAGAAATCATTCAAATGGAAGGGGAACTGGGGGTAGAGGGAGAGAAACTGGAAAGAATGGAAAAGAAAAAATGGAAAAAAAGATAAAATAGAAACAAAGCTTTGTAACTAAAGTACAAACCCATGATGTACAAACCTCCTATGATGAATGTGATCATTACGTATATATAAATTGTACCAATAAATTTAAAAAACTGCTCAAAAGACAGAAGCAACTAATCATGTATGAAGAAGCCTTAAAAATACTGACAGCTTGTTTCTCATTAGAAACTATAGTAAAGAAGAACATGTATGGATTTTCAAAGTGCTTAAAGGAAAGGACTATCACCAAATAATTTTATGTTCATCAAATTGTCCTTCAAAATGAAGGAACCAATAATACTTGCCTAAATAAACTAAAACTGAGATTTGTCACAAATATACTTCTCTATGCTAGACTACTATCAGACAAAACAGAGTGTAAAACAAAAGCTGAGGCAAAAAAGGACGTTTTATTTTTTTAATTTTATTTAAAGAGAAAAAATAGAAAAAGGGAAGAAATAATAATTTCAAAAAAATAAACAGTGAGAAATCACTAGTTGATAAATTACATATTGTCCTCTTAGAAATAGTTGTTCAAGTTACAAAAGTAAAGCATACAAAGTGAACATTCAAACAGCGAGACTGCAAACAGTTCTGTTCAACGATCCAACAAAAACCTACTAATATGGTTATCAATCCTACACACTTAGAAACATACATGCAATTATATCCTTTAGAGCACTTTCCTTTCCTCTCTTTTTTACAACAGCAACTATACATTTGGGGTTTTACTACTCCTACAGTTATTACTACTTTTTACACTACAGACACAGTGTGGTATTTATAAATATGATTCTTATTTATTTCACTAATGAGAACAGTCTCAAATCATCTCCATTTAGCTATGAAGGCCTCAAGATTATCAAAAAAGGATGTTTTAAAGAATAAACGTGTGAATCCATCAAAATATGCTATACACATATATTCCTAATAGCAAAACCTCAAAATACACAAACCTAAGGCTGTACAGACAATGCAACATTAATACTTAAGATTCTAAGATCCCACTTTCAATAAAAAGTAGAACTAAACAGCAAATAAGCAGAAAATAGAATAGTTTAAAATACTAGGAACAAAGCCAGGTATGGCGGCTTACTCCTATAATCCCCAGCAGTGGAAAGGCTGAGGCAGGAGGATTGCTGCAATTTCGAGGCCAGCTTAGGCTACAAAGTGAGTTCAAGGCCAGCCTGAACCATACAGTGAAACTCTTGCCTCAAAAAAAGACCAAAAAATATTTTGAACCAATCAGATATTTAGGAAATCCACACATACATGAAAACAGCACTCTTTAAATGGTCAGTGGGTCAAAGAATAGTTGCAAGAAGTTAGAAAGTATGGGGCTGGGGATTTAGCTCAGTGGCATATGCACCTGCCTTGCAAGCAGGCAGTCGTGAGTTCGATCCCTGATACCGATAAAAAAACGAAAAAGACAAAAAAAAAAGTTGTTAGAAAGTACTTTGAAATGTACAATAAAAGAATACATATAAAAAGTTGTATGATATATTCAAATCAGTATATTCAAATCAATATATTCCCACTTTGAGGGAAATCGCTAAAGTGTCTCCATTAAAAATCAAGATTAAGAATAGAGAAAAATGATAATTAACATTATTTGATAGCTCAGATTGAATCCTGGAATAGAAAGACATTAGCAGAAACTAAGGGCTGAACTTTATTATTTTTTGTTTTATTTAAAGAAAGCAGGAAAAAATAGAAAAAAAGGTACAGAATTCAAAAAAACACAAAGAAATCACTGGTTGATACATTACACAATGTCATCTTAGAAATAGTTGTTCAAGTCACCATATCAAAGCATAAAAAGTGGACACTCAAACATTGACAATGCAAATCATTCTGTTCAATGATCCAACGAAGTTTAGTAATATGAGCATCTATCTTAAACATTTATACAATTATATCCTTTAAAATATTTTCCTCCCCTTTCATTTTTATATTATACATATTTACTACTTTTTCAGTTTTATTTTTACACTAGAGAGATGTGATATTTACAAAGGTGAGTCTTATTTCACTTATAAGGATAGTCTCAAGTTGCCTTCATTTACCTATAAAGGCCTCAAGATCGTCTTGTTTAGCTGAGTCTAAGCCGAGTCTAGCTGAGTAGTATTCCATTGTAGAAAAATACATCTTTTTCATCCATTCTGAAGTTGATGAGCATTTTGGTTGTCTCCAAGATTAAGCTTTTACAAATTGTGATATCATAAACATGGGAGCATATATATCACTGTGACACGACCTTTTGTATTTTTCTAGGAAAATACCTAGGAGGGGAATAGCTGGATTGAATGGAACTTCTAATTCTAGTTTTTGAGCAATCTCCATACTGATTTCAACAGTGACTGCACCAGTCTACACTCCCACCAACAGTGGAGAAGTATTCCATTTTCCCCGCAGCCTTGCCAACATTTGTTACCAGTTGATTTCTTGATGGCAGCCATTCTTCCTGGGATGAGATGAATACTCAGTGTTGTTCTAATTTGCATTTCTTGAATGACCGGTGATAGTGAGCATTTCTTCATGTATTTATTTGCCATTTGTGTAACTTCATCTGAGAAATGTGTATTCATCTCAGATGCTCAGATGAATTTGGTAGGCTTGATGTTTTTCAATTCTTTATATCTTCTGGATGTAAGTCCTTTGTGTGAGGGATTGTCAGCTAAAATTCTTTCCCATTTTATGAGTTTTTTTTCACTTTATTGGTGATTTCTTTTGAAATGCAAAAACTTTTTAATAAGCCAAGATCCCAGTTGTTGATTCTTTGAAGTATTTCCCGTATGGTTTGAGTTTTGTTCATAAATTCTCTGCCTAGCACTATGTCTCCAAGGTTTCTACCTACCCTGTCTTCCTGTCTTCCAATAGACTTAGTGTTTCTGTTTTAATATTTAGGTCCTTGATCCATTTTGACTTTAGTTTAGTGCATGGCGACAGCCATGGGTCTAGTTTTAGTCTTTAGCATGTGGAAAGCCAATTTTTCCAAAACCATTTATTAAAGAGGCTATCTTTTTTCCAGTGAACATGTTTAGCCCCTTTGTCAAATACAAGGTGGCTGAGTGTCTTTGTAGTTGTGCTTGCATCTTCTAATCTGTTCCATTGATCCTCAGGTCTATTTCTTTACCAGTATCATGTCGATTTTATCACTGTAGCTTTATAGTATTGTTTCAAGTCAGGAATTGAGGTGCCGCTTGTCTTGCCTTTGTTGCCCAGAATCACCTTTGCTATCCTAGGCTTCTTCTGTTTGCAAATGAATTTTAGGAGTGTCTTCTCTAGATCTGTGAGGTATATTAATGGCATTTTGATTGTGATTGCATTTTTGGGAGTATGGCCATTTTCACAATGTTGGTTCTTTCTAACCAAGAGCAAGGAATATCCTTCCATTTCTAATAACCTCTTCAATTCCTTTTTTAGAGTAGTATAATTTTCAGTGTATAGGGATTTTACATTCTTTGTTGATTCCCAAGTATTTCATTTTTTAGATGCTATTCTGAAAGGCGGTATTTCCATAATTTCTCTCTCAGTGAGGTTTTTGTGTACAGGAATACTATTGATTTCAGAGTGTTGACTTTGTACCCAGCTATGCTGCTGAATTTGTCTATTACTTCTATTAGTCTTTTAATAGAGTTTTTTGGGTCTTCTATGTAAAGTATCATGTCAACTGCAAATAATGATAATTTAACTTTTTCTTTGCCTATCTTTATTCTTTTTAGTTTACTCTGGTCTGATTGCTCTGGCTAGTATTTCCAGGACTATACTGAATAGGAATAGTGATAGTGGACATCCTTGTCTTGTTCTGGATTTTAGAGTGAAAGCTTTCAGTTTTTGTCCATTTAGTATAATGTTGGCTGTTGGTTTGTCATAAATGGCCTTTATGAGAGTGAAGTAGATACCATCTATTCCGGGTTTCTGTAGGACTTTTATCAAGAACAGGTGCTGGACAAAAGCTTTTTCTGTGCCTATTGAGATGATCCTATTATCTTTGCTTTTGGCTCTGTTGATGGGGTGTATTACATTTATTGATTTGCATATGTTAAACTATCCCTGTATTCCTGAAATAAATCCCACTTGGTCATGGTGTATAATCCTCTTGATTTGCTGCATTCTATTTAGGGCTTAAGGTTATATATACTTTGTGTTTTGGTTTTGATAAATGTACTATGGTAATGTAAAATGTTAAAAATGAGGAAAACTGGGTAAGGAATATAGAGAATTTCTCTATTCTATCCTTTGCTCTTTTTTTATAAATTCAAATTAATTGCCAAGTAAAAAGCTTATTTTTATAAAAAGTAACCATGCTCATGAGAAGAGTAAATTTTAAAAGATTTTTTAAAAAATATCATGGATGATAATACCATAGAATCACTAGAACCCTCATTATTTATAGGCACCTGTAATGGTTGATACTTGTGTGAACTTGAGTAGTTTAGAAGTTTATGAGACTCGGCAGGAGGCCTGATTCCTCACTTTTTAAAGATCCTTACCATATGCAAGAGGGCACGGAGATGGTTTGCATGCTACTCCACCCAAGGTGGCAGGGGAGCCTGCTTACAATATAAGGGACGAAAAAGGCTTCCTTTTCTCTTTCTACCCTTGTTGCTTTTACTGTCTTCTGCCACTACAAATTGCTACCCCCCTGCCACACCATCCTGCTTAGAGCCAGCTGACTATGGACTGAAACTGCCACAAATTGTAAGCTAAACAAATCTTTTCTTTCTTAATTTTGGGTATTGGGTATTATGCCTCAGCAAAGAGAGAAAAGTAACTAAGAATTTAGTACCAGGAAAATGAGGTTGTTGCTATGACTATACCTGACCATGTGGTTCACGACTTTGAGAATGGCTTTTGGGAAAAGTTTAGAGATGTCACTTCAAAGAGGTGAGCTATATCACCTCAGACTATTCTGTATGGGATGATTCTGGTCAGAGCTCAGAAGACCAGAAAACTGGTAAAGACCAGGCTCAGGAGGTTTCTGTTGAGAATGACTATATTGGCTGCTGGACTCCAGACACTGTGTGTTATGGACTGGCAGAAAGTTTGTCTCAATTTTGCTTCTATCCAGAAACTTTGCCTCAGGTTGAGATTAAGGGTGGTGGAATAATCTAACAGAAGAAATTTCAAGACAGTCTAATGTTGAGGTGGTGGCATGGCTACTATTGGGGGCTTTTAGCCAGATTTATGTTGAGAATCAAGAGCAAACAGTTTAGCAGAATGATTTTTAAAATGTGAGTTTGCCAGAAAGTTTTAGCTGCCTGCAGAATACAAAAGTTGTGGTGTTAAGAAGACTTCCACTTGGATTTCAGAAGGCCTTGGCAGGGGGGCGGGGGGCCAGGTATGTGCCCCTGACAGGACAGTGTGTAAAGCTGTTAGGGTGAAGCCAAAGATGCAGAAGATACCCCAGAAGACTGGAAAAGTGAAGAACGTGGATCATCTGTGGAAACACGGAGGGAGCACAGCAGGCCCAAGAGAGAAGCCATGGCAGCTACTACCACTCAAAGTGCCATAGAGTTGGAGGCATCAAAGCCCTTTGGAGGTCACAACTTATCACAGATTTCCTTAGGTGCTACACATGGAACTACAGGACTTAATGTTTGTCCTGCTGAATTTTGGACTTGCTTTGGTCCCAATCCTTTGTATTCCCTGGTTTATAACTATGGAAATGAAAATGTTTATCTTGTGTCACTGAATGTTGGAAGTGTATAACTTTTCATTTGCACAGGGGCTTGAAGCTAAGAGTTTGCCTTACGTCTCAGAAGAGACGTTGGGCTCGTACTTTTCAGCAATGCTAAAGCTGTTAGGATTTGGTAACTCCTACTCTGAAATGAATATGAAACTGGAGAAAAGTACTAGTAATCCATATTCTAAGTAAAGCAAACTACAACTGAAGCCTGATCCTTCTCTATGTCTTATCTAAAAATGAGAGAACAGGCCTAGCAGTCAACATTCACCTCTCTTCTTCCCAATCATTTTAAGAAAACTGACAGAGAAAGGAATGAAACTTCAGCTTAAGAGGAGAAGAGACAAGTTGAGATATTCTTCCTCTCAACTCTCAAGAGAAGTGAGGCAAAGATGCCAAGAATGTTCACAAAGTCTTGGGGTACCTTCAAGGAGGGTAGACAGACATCTTGGTAGGATAGAAACTTAGCAAATTTTTCTGTTTTTGTGCTGAGCTGAGCAGAGGAAAAGTAAATTAGAAAAGAATGACAGAAAGGAGAAAAGAGTCAGAGAGAGAAAATTCTTCATTGTCACTTAGTATGGCAAGGGTATAAGAATTCTCTCATGGATTAAGTAAACATGTAGAAGATAGTTAAAACCTTGCTAGTGGCACCTGTTTCAGGATGACCAATAAAGAACTCTGGAAGCCAGATGACACAAGCTAAAGAACAAAAGAAAGTAACTGCAGTGATATTGTAAAATATCAAGTCAGACCCAGATTGCTCACATCAGAGATTTAAGCATTGGAAAATGACTAACAAGTTACATAATTTGTCTAGTATGCCATTATAAACTTAATGGAATAGTAAAAATGTAACATTTCATGATGATACAACATAAAACTGAAAATTTCAAGGAACTAATTTATATGTGTGTTTAATACCAGATATATAATATGAGGAACTAAAATTCTTTTCTAATTAATAAAAGTCTTATTACTATTTTGGAAATGTTAACCAACCTTTGGTAGTGGTGTAGATAAATTGCTTTTGGCAGAAGTCCACATATAGTCTCTTTTATCTTTGGATTTACCATAATCAGTTGATAAGAAGTTTCGAGATACATTTTGTAAAGGAGTTGCTTTAGAATCAAATTTCCTGTAACTAGTTTCAGGTGCTTCCCATGAAGATGTCTGTATTTTCTGCATTAAACAAAAATGAGTAAAAACATCATTAAAATGAAAGGTTGTTTTAATTATTTAATTGCAGCAACTAATATAATGCTGAAATAAACTAGAATTTATCCCCAAATTAAACTTTGTGGTAACAAGAATTTTAAGGAATATTTGCCCATGTAAAATGAATACATTTATCTGTGAACTGCTAGGAAAACAAACACCTGAAGTCTTTTGACCAAATTTAAAGACTTTTTAAAAAGTGTGTAGCAAAAAGCTGTAATATATGGTTCACTCTAACAGTCTAAAAACCAGAGGGCAATTTATTTTCATTTTCCTTCATGCTTTTTTAAGTATTCAAACTTCTTCTCTTTCTCATCTATAAAAATTTCAACCTTTTTACTAAACAATAGTTCCAGTCACCTTCAAAAAAAAAAGGAGAAAAATCACAAAAATAAAGAGTGAAATTTCCAGGAAAAACTGAAAAATGATCATTCACTTCAATTCTGCAAGTAAACAAATTGCAAATTTACTCTGAATATGTACATAGTTTAATTCACCTTCCTCCCTTCTTTTTCTCTATACCTCTATATAAAGTTTCTTTAGCAACTAACCTAACTTTCTAATAAATGCTAGTAATAACCACTTTGGTAGAAACCCACATGAAACCCATGCTCACTACTTTCTATTCTGACTACTTCCTTAGGTCACCACTATCTTCATGAATACAACGATGACATTCACTCACATGAAGAATGAAACACAGATAGAAGGGTGTTACGGTTTGTCTCTGGATGCCCCTTAAAACTTCATGAGGTTATGAGGACAGCCTTTTTGCAGGCACCTGAATCTAGAGTTTGTGACTGGTTCACTAATGCTGGGATGGCAGGTGTGAGTGCTACAAATGCCCTAGGGTTGGTAGTATGCATACAATATAAAGGAAGAAAACAGGCTTTCTCTCCCTTTTTGCTGTCTTCCACTGAGAAGAAGTTGCCCCTCTGCCATGTCATCCTGCCTTGGAGCCAGCTCATCATGAATTGAAACCTCCACAAACTGTGAGCTAAATAAACCTCTTTTCTTAATTTTGGGTGTCTCATATTTTGTCTCAGCAATGAGAGAAAAGTCACTACGACAAAGACTACAGTGATAAATACTTCAAAAACATGGTGATCGAAATTGTAATGATTTCAAATTAGGAGAGTAGAGTGCGCAGGTTTAGGAAATGAGTGCAAGTACTATGTAAAAATACTGAAGTAGGAACCACATAATATACTCTTTTTTCCTAGATCTTTAAGTAATTAAATTTCCAAGCATCTCTATGCTTAAATGTATCCATCTGTAAAACTAAACAGCTAAATGAGGTATGTTGTAGCTTTTTTGTCCAGTTCTAGTGATCTATCACTTTACAATCATTTTGCAGATCTGAGTTTTGGTAGCATTTTTCAGAAAGTTGTATATCTGTATCATTTTCCTCTTTATCATGGTTGAATGCATAATTTTAGTCAATTTTTTTCTGCCACTTGGATTTATCAGGGGTCACCCTGGAAACCTCCAAAATATTCATTTTTCCTAATAGGCCTAAGAACAGCAATTAAAAGTCACTGTGCCACCACCTTGTGGCTACATCAAGAATTGATAAAAGAAGTCATTACCCACTGACGAATATTTATCCCTTTTCATACTACATCAAGGAAACACACACTTCCTTACAAGTTACATTTGGTTTTTAATGTTGTAGTTTCAGTGATTTACTACTACAGATATGCACTTTTTGCACTGAGATCTTGTCTCAAAAAAAGGGGAACTGAATATAGTATAGCTCTTTCCTTATGCTGCACCCCCACAAACTCCCTGAACAAGAAAGGCACACATCTGCTGTTTCTTTATTCATAAATTTACAAAAGCAGGGCATCAAATGGGTAGATCTGTCCTGGTCAAGTTCCAATTATGACACTACGTAAATCTACCAAATCTGGGATTTCAAAACTGAGAAATTCTTTTGACTTCAGTTATAAACTACACTCTTCAATATTAATTTATTTTTGTTTTGTTTTGTTTTGGTGCCAGGAATCAAACCCATCACCTTGCACTTGCCAAGCAGGTGCTTAAGCCACTGAGCTAATCCCCGGCCCTTCAATATTAACTTATTAATAATAAAAATATTCTGTTGATTCTCCTTTGTCTCAGTTCAGAACTTGAGCACAGATGAAAAAATGACTGGCTGATTTGGGCGACACCGTCTCACTACATAGCTCAGACTGGCCCCAAATTCATAGCAATTCTCCTACCTCAACCACTTGAACACTGAAATTATAGGCATACATCGCCATACCCATCTCAGAATGTCATTTGGGCCTCTCAAAACTAAAATAATTTGTAATCTAAGTAGAAGCTTTAGAAGGCTTTTTCTCAGTGCTAGGGAAAGAACCAGGAGCTTGCAAGATAGGTAAGCACTCTATTACTGAGTTATACCTCCTCCAAGCTTTAGAATTTTTTCATGCTTATAGACGTTTCAGTTAATTTTATTGGTGTACTTTAGATGTATATAATGATCACATTCATCACCAGTGTGAGTTTGTACCTGCACATGATATATCTTGATTTTTCCTGATCTCCTCTTCTCCATTTAACCCCTCTTCCCTCTATTTACAAAAGCTTTTTTTCCATTTTGTTCCATTATTTTTTTTCTTTTCCCTTCCTTATTTCCTCCCTCCCCATCTCTTGTTCTCCTTCCCATTTGAATATTTTCTTCCTATTTCTCAGTGTCTTTTATAGGTTCTTATACACCCTTTCAGTTTCTCATGGCAGAGAAACAATGTGCTATTTAAACATGTGAATTTCTCGATTTATTTCACTTTTACTTTTCTTCCTTTCCCCATCCTCTCCCTAGTTCCTTCTTTTAAACAATTTTTCCCATCAAATATCAGAAATTTTTCGAAAGGAAATACACAGGTATCTAATTTAGAATAACTGACAGGAATCATAAAAGACTCTAAATCTCCAAATGACAAGTGTTTTAAACTTTTCAGCTAATGATTTTTAATTAATAGCAAAAAATAATTTAGGAATAAAATTATGAGACATTTTAGATATTATTTCCCTACTTAAAATTAATTCTATGTATACATCATAAAATGAATTATACAAATCAGAAACCAAAATTATCTTACCTTGTCTTTTTTTTCTTTCACCTCTATTTTGAGTTTTTCCTATTAAAAATAAGTATCAAATATTTATTAGACAATCACTATCATAAATGAATATTTTTATTATGAAGATTTCCCCTAATAATTATTAATAAAGCAAGAATATTAATTTTTCAATCTTATAACACAAAGAAAAGCATTAAATTAGCTTCTTTCTACAGATGAGTTATTTGGTTTTATTTTTTCTTTTTATTCTGATATGTCTCTATTGTAAACTACAGAAAATAAGTCTTCCAAAACTCTTAACTTCAACTTTCTTATTTTAAAATGAGGATAAACAAGATCGTAGAGGAAAATATCTGGACAAGTAACTAAACTATGAAGAGCTGCAAAGAAATCCAAAATATTATGAGCCTGGAGAGGCTAAATCAGCTCCTTTCCTGTGTGCTGAGAAAAGATATCAAGTATGACTAAGAAATAAAATTTCAACATGACAGAGATGAGGTATAAAAAGAAAAAAATGCTAAGAAGCAAAAATAATCATGAAATAGAAAAGAATATAATAGTAAACATACTTTTGCTAAAGAACTGGGCCTATGTATAGAAGTTTTCAAGATAAAAATGAAGAGAAAAATGTGGTCAGAGTATACTACTATAGAATTTACTTAGTAGGAAAAAAGGAATTAAAATGTAGTACACCTATAATGTGATAGACATCTGTAGAACACAATTGCTGCAATCCAGGGAGCCATAAAGTTCTCAGAGAAGGGACATTCTTCCTGTATGTAGGTAGAACTTTAGATAATTAAATATGCCCTGCCTACCCATAATTCCTATACTAACTTCTATCCTCACTGAATGCCTTATGTACAAATTGTTATCCTCCAATCAGAACTCACTTCACTATGATAAGAACTAGCAGTAAGCTCATTTGTGTGTGTGTGTGTGTGTGTGTGTCTGTCTGTCTGTCTGTCTGTCTGTTTGTGTTGCAATAGGGTCTTGCCATGTAGTTCAGGCTGGCCTTGAACTCTCTGTGTAGTCCAGGCTAACCTGAAACTCATGGCTATCCTCTTGCCTTAATCTCCCAAGATCTGGGAATTATACTCATGTGCCACCATGCCCATTATATTTATTGTTTTTATTTTGCACTCCGCCATCCACCAATAGTTGAAATTCAGCTATAATGAAAACTGGGGGCTACTCTAAGGGGCTAAAATGTGGTCTTGTTAAACAAAGTATATTGGCTAAACTAGCAATATTACACTGACTTTAAGAAAGCTTTACTTCTAGAGAACAAAAAGAGAAAGCACAGACTTCCAGGAAGATGGCAGAGTGGTGAGAAGTGGTAAATTAACTTCTCCAAGGCTGGGAGACCAGACACTGGAGGACATCAACTTAGGAAACAGAAAGAAAGTAGATACCCGAGAAAGTCCTGCAGAGAGAATACAGCCCACAGGGAAAGCAAGATGAGGGACATCGATACAAAACAGGGAGGTAGCAAACTGCACATTCTTCTTCACACCTGATTCATGGTATGAGAGGTGACTGAAGCCTATAGAGGTGCGGTGATGGTGGGGGACCCTGGAGGCCTCCATGAAGTAAGGCAACAATGGAACAGATCAGTGGATGTGGTGGGGAGCAACAGCTGTTGAATGACTACAAATCTAATATGCCTGGGAGAAGATGCCATTTTAGAGTGAGGCCAGCTGAACCCAAGACTCAGAGAAGCCCTGGGTTGGCTTCATCTTGGGGGCCCCAGTATCCAGATAAAGCACAGGGTTGGGGAGCTAAGATTAAATGTGCCATTGAAACTGGAGATTGATCACATATGTAGGGCTAAAGCAAAACCAGCCCAGGAGAAACAAAGACCAAAACAAGCTATGTAAACAAGTTGTTCCAGCACCAAGAAGGCAAGGGGCCCAGGCCTGCCAAGCACTGGGTTGCTAGGCAGAGGGGCTGAAATTGACATCATCTTTCCCAGTATATAAAGGTGCACAGTGGTTGAGTAGTTCCTTTCCTCCCATCAGGAGGATAAGGACTCCACCTGCCCCAGCTTTGTCTTTTCTTTATTTTTCTCATCCTCTTGCAGTCCTTAACCCCAAGAACCTCAGGAGCCATACTGGGTGGTGACATTTAAGCCAGCAAGAAACACCCATAGTAGTGTGGGCTGAGAAAATCAGGTCAAAGATCCACAAATAGAGACAGATCAGCCTGAATTTCTGCAGAGTTAAATCAGCACCCCACCGTACTCCTACTTCAGGCTTGTTGAGATTATATAGCACTGCCACCCTAATCCTACTGCAACTTGTGGGGATCATAAAATACAGATTAAGGTTCTGTCTGCCTCCTTTGTTTATCAGTGACAGCGGAGTGGAGATTACCACAAAACTCCCTAATGACAGGCTTGAAATCAAACCTAGAAATCTTTTAATTGTATATTCTTGTTTTTTCATGATTGTGAACATCGTTTTTAGATTTTTTATGTTTTGGTCTTGTTTTTGTTTCTTCATTTCCCTCCTGCCTCTACCAGTCTCCAAAAGCTTAAGTAATCATCTTTTGTTCTTCAACTTTGCTTCCAATCTCTTTTATTTCTTTGTTTATTCATTACATCTCTTTAAATTTCCACCCCAGAGGTTAAAATCACTCAATTGAGGGGGTATTTCCTGTATATAATTTTCTGCTTTGTTTTTGATTTTGTCATATAACTATAAATTTTGTTCATACGGTTAAAGGTGAAAAATTAATAGTTACCACAGTTTGTCATTTTCTGGGCTATATTAGATTTTAGAATGTCAATACAACATACCAGAACTTATGGAATGCACTAAAAACAGCCCCACAAGGAAAAATTATAATGGTTAATGGCCATGTCAGAGAAACAGAACAAGCTCAAATAAACAAATGAATGTTGAATCTCAAGCTACTAGAAAAGGCAAATTCAAGGGAGGAAACTGTAAAAATTAGAGCAGAAGTTAATGCAATGGAGAATAAGAAAACAATATAAAGAATCAATGAACTGAAAACCTGGTTCCTTGAAAGATTAAATAGACAAACCATTAGCCAACCTTATTCAAAACGGAAAGAAAAGACTCAGATCCATGCAATAGGAATGAAAAGGGTAAAATCACAACCGATCTTGAAGAAATCCAGAAGATCATCAACATCTACTTCAAGAACCTGTATTCTAAAAAGATGGAAAACATAGAAATGGACAGATCCCTAGATACATACAAATTACCAAAGGTGAATCAAGAAGATACAAAAATTCTAAAGATTCCAGTAATTAGTCAATGAAATTTAAGAAGTAATTAAAAAAAAAAAAACCTACTAAGAAAGAAAAGCCCAGGCCCTGACAGAGTCACTGCTGAATTCGCTAAGAAACTTAGAGAAGATCTTATGCCACCACTCCTCAAACTCTTTAATAAAACTGAAAAGAACGCAGTACTCTCAAACTCATTTCTGGAAGCAAGCATAACTCTGATACAAAAAGAAGAGAAAGATCTAACAAACAACGTGTACTTTAGGCCATACAGAACAAACGTGCAAAAATCCTCAATTAATAACAGCAAACAGAATGCAGCAAATCATCAAGAAGATTACACACTATGACCAAGCAGGATTCACTCAAGGGATACAAGAGTATGGTCTGACCATATGCAAATCACTGAATGTAATATACCACACATTAACAGAACAGAAGTACAAAAACTTCATGATCATCTCAAAAGACAGAAAAAAGCATTTGACAAAGTTCGACACACATTCACGATTTTAAAAAACTGGAATAGAAGGTCATTATCTCAAATATGATAAAGGCCATCTGTGACAAACCAACAGCCAACATCATCTAATGGTCAAAAATTTAACACTTTCACTCTAACGTCAGGAAAAAGACAAAAATGTTCCACCATCATCACTTCTATTCAATACAGTTCTGGAAATATGAGCTAGAGCAATTAAACAGAAAGGGGAAAAAAGGAATAAGGAAAGAAAAAGAAGAAATTAAATCATCACTACTTGCTAATGGCAATGATACTCTATGTAGAAAACCCAAAACTCTATCAAAAGACTTCTAGAATTAATAGCTAAATTCAGTAGTGTAGCTGGATACAAACTCAACACTCAACACTGAAAAGCATTCCTGTACACAGAAAACAAACTCACTGAGAGAGAAATTAAGGAAACCATACTTTTCACAATACAAATCACATTAAGAATCAACCTAACAAATGAAATAAAAGATCTTCACCTTGAAAATGACAGTACTCTGAAAAAGGAGATTGAAGAATATATCATGAAATGGAAGGTATCCCTTGTTCTTGGGTAGGAAAAACCAGTTTCTTGGAATTGGCCATACTTCCAAAACTTTACACAGATTCAATGCAATTCCAATCAAAATACCATTAGCATTCTTCACAGAACTAGAGAAAACAATCGCTAACTTCATTTGGAATCAGCAGAGATGTAGAGTAGTAAAAGCAATTCAGGGCAACAAAGGCAAAGCAGGGACATCACAATCCTTACTTGAAATTATACTACAAAGCTATTGTAATAAAAAACAGCATTAGTATTGGAAAAAAAAAACAATCACCCAAGGATCAAGGGAATACAGTAGAAGTGGCAGAAAGAACTTCAAACACACTCAACCACCCTATCTTATCAAATGCCTTCACTGGAAGAAAGCCTCTTTAATAAATAGTGCTGGAAAAATTGGTTTTCCATTTGTCAAAGATTAAACCAAGAACTGTATCTTTCACCATGCACTAAACTAAAATTGAAATGGATCAAAAATCTAAATATTAAAACAGATGTAACCTGTTATAAGATAGACTAGGTAAAACTTTTGAACCCACAAGTGTATGGAAAGACTTTATGAATAAAACCTCTGTCTCACAGGAAATACTACAAAGAATCAACAACTGGGATCTTATCACATTTAAAATTTTTACACAGCAAAAGAAACCACTAACACAGTGAAGAGATAAATCACAGAATAAGAAATATTTCTGCCAGCTCTTCTTCAAAGGATTAATATCAAAGCTATGTAATGAACTTTAAAAAAATCAGACCTACCAAATTTAAAGACCCAATCCAAAAATGGGCACCTAAAATAGATATTTCTGAGATAAAGTGGAACAAATAAGTATTTTAAAATGTTCACATCTTAGTAATTCAAGTGACGCAAATTAAAACAACAACGACATTCCATCTCACTACACAAAGAATGACTATTATCACAAAATCAACCAACAAGTACTTATAGAGCTGTGAGTAAAAAGGAATCCTTCGTCATTGTTGGATGGAAGTATGGTCTGATTCAATAACTGTGGAAATTAGTGTGGAGATTCCTCAAAAAAAACTAAAACTAAAGGTTCCATTTGACCCAGATATTGGTATATTCCCAAAAGAATTGAGAGCATTAGACCACAGTGATACATAGCCATATCTATAGCATCGCAATTTATGATTGCTACATCTTAGAAACAGCTCAAATGCCCATCAATTAATGAATGATAAAAATGTGGGATTTTCTATACAATGGAGTACTATTCTTCCCTAAAGAAGGATAAAGTTGAGCCATTTTTAGGTAAATGTACCTTGAGACCATAGTTGTAAGTGAAATAAATCAGACATATTTAAATATCACATCACTTATCTTGTGCAAGAAACTGACAGGGTAAATGATGACCAAAATGTATAAAAGATTTTGGGAAATAGGACAAAAATGTTCAAATGGGAAGGGAAACAAGGGAGGAGAAGGGGAAGTGAAGGAAGAGTGGAAAAAAAAGAAGGAAAAAATGGCAACAAAGCTTTTGTAAATAAGGAAGGAAAGAGGAGGTAAAGGGGGGAATGATTGGGAAAAAAGTATCAAAATATATTATGTAAAGGTATAAATTCTCTATGATGAATGTGATCACTATATATATAAATTGTATCAATACAATTAATTTTAAAAAAAGGAGAAACCATAACGACTTGCTGGTGTGGAGAAGTTAGTCTGATACAATATATATTTCCAGTGGTGATGACTACATAATTATGAGTTCTTTAGTATCACACAGATGTTCCCACTATTTAATTTGAATACATAAATTATCAAGTTAGGAAAATACACTGAGGAAATTTACATGCATATTAGTATGACACAATCCAAAAAAACTGTTTTTTATGCATGATTCCAACTATATAACATTCTAGCAAATACAAAATTATAAAGCTAGGAAAAGAAACATTTGTTATTAGCGGTTAAGATATGGGATGGTATAGAGAGCATCAAAGCACAGAATATTATTCAGCAGTAAAAGCATTCTGCAAAATGTCATTGTATAGTGACAAAAATACAGAATACACAATGCAGAGTGAACTCTAATGTAACTGTGGAGTTTGCATTAATACCTCCTGTCATGGTTTATGTTAGTCTCC
The DNA here is from genome assembly GCF_034190915.1 of Cavia porcellus. Lineage (NCBI taxonomy): Eukaryota > Metazoa > Chordata > Mammalia > Rodentia > Caviidae > Cavia > Cavia porcellus. The sequence goes on along the minus strand of NW_026947484.1, from coordinate 135,330,055 downwards.
CCCAAGTCTCATGCAATTATGGACTCTACCAAAAATAGCATTTGTCATTAGTACATTGTCTAGCACTCATATTGGTGGTGTGTTACACCCGCCTACAGGTGGAACCAGCATACAATATAATGGTGGAAGAAGGTATGTCCCTCCCTCTTGCCACTTGGCACTTGCTGTTTGCAGCTGTTTACAACTAAGTATGGACTGAAACTCCCAAAATTGTAAGAAATAAATCTTTCCTTCTTTTATGCTGGGCATTGGGTATTTTGTTTCAGCAACAAGAATAAAAAGTAACTAAGACACCACCTATCAGTGCAAATTAATCAGTTCTAACAACTGTACCACTCTAGTGCAGGTGAAAGCTTGTTGGTGGGGAGAAGACTGAATTACCATGGAAATTCAATGTATGTTTTGTTTAATTTTGCTGTAAACCAAACACCACTCTAACAAATACATAACAAACCTGAGTAAATAAATTGTGGCTATAATTTGACGAGGCAAGAAGCTAATTTGAGCCACTAGAGGAGAGAATGACAGCCCTGTGATCAAGCTTTAAACCTTAATAAACCTACAAATTTAAAACTCTAAATAAAAAAGAAGCATGATACTCTATGGAGGTACTCTGCAATAGTATCACAAATAAAAACTGCATTCTTCATATTATCTTGTGAACTGAGGGAAAAATATTAGGATTCCCAAACTAAATATCGATTCTTAGATAACTAAACATCGATTATTTGATAACACTAATTCTTAGGAATATGTAAGGCTAGAGTTATTTTTTACAGTCACAGTATAAGCGTATCAGGGTCAGATGACAAATGGGTGATAAATGAAATTTAATCAGGGTCTATTTCATGATTCCATGAGATCATAAACCTAAACTGAGCCCATGAGACCATAAGCCTTACACTTGGTCATTTCTTTAGATTCTGAGTATACAATTTGAATAAATTCAGTAAAATTTATTATCTGCATATTGATTCTGGTCATAGAGTGAGATATTTTAATATTGGAAGGACAAACTGAAAGACAGTGAAACTTTCTATTCATAGAAAAATAATAAATAAAAAATTTCTTATCACTAGAGATTAAGACCTCATCAAACTAGAAATACGAAAGTTCAATTATGTTAATCTCATAAAAAACCTATTTTAATTAAAAATTAAGACTATCATTTGGTAACAGTAATGTCAATGGATTAAAATGAAAGTAGTATATTGACTGAGATCAAAATTAAGAAGTAAAATAACAGCTGCACATAAAAGAGAAGCTGAATCTATAAGCTCATATTAAACATGCATAAAGAACAGAATATACATTTTTTATATCTTATGTAAAATAAAATAAATATTAAAATTACACAGGGGAAGATGAGGTATGATTATATGTTATCTAAAAATATACCAGGAGAGTAATTTAAAAGATTGCCCAAAGACTCAATCAAGATTAATAAACAATGCAAAAAACACATGAGACAAAGACAAAAAGCAACAGTTTCAATATAAGTTTTAGAGAAGACTGAATGAGACAAATGAACAAATATAAAGGAGAAGGATGGTTTCTCATGTGGTTGCTCACAACAGTATGCAATTTAAAACATGAGTTGTTGATTTCTAGAATTTTTCATTCAATATTTTTGGACCACAGTTGACTGAAACCACAGAAAGTAAAACCATGGATTAAAGGAGGGCTACTGTTATCTGCAAATCATGTATCTGACGCTATGGTATGAATGTTTGCCCCCTCCAAAACTGTTACAATCTGGTTGTGGTTATAGCACCGTTAAGAGGCGAGACCACGGCAATGTGGCCTTGAATGGTCTATGTCTTCATGACTAGGATTAATAGCACTATAAAAGGCAAGTTCACTTCCCTTTTGTTTCTCTGCCCTTCTGCTTTTTGCATCCCTCCTCTCTGAAGGATGCATCAAGCAAGTCCTCTCTAAATGCTGACACTCTGATCTTCAGTTTCTCAGCCTCCTGAACTGAACCGTGAGAAAAGAAATTTTCACTCTCTATAAATTACCAAATATCAAGTATTCTGTTATTGCCACACAAATAGGCTAAAATACCTAACAAATGACAATTAGAATATATAAATAATTCTAAAAATTCAACAATAAAAACATTAATCAATAGGTTAAAAAAACGGGGCCAGATATATAGCTCAGTGGCACCAGCACCTGCCTGGCAAACACAAAGTCATGAGTTTGATACCTAGTACCAAAAACAAAAAAGAACAAATATTTCAAAGAATAAATTATACAGGGCTGAGGATTTAGCTCAGCGGCATAAGCGCCTGCCTTGCAAGCAGGCAGTTGTGAGTTTGATTCCTGGTACCGATAAAAACGAAAAAGACAAAAAAAAAAAAGAATAAATTATACATAGGTAAATGGGCATTTGAAAAGGTAATTTCATCGCTACCCATTAGAGAAATGTAAATTAAAATCACAAGGAAATATTAGTACAAATCTATCCAAATACCTTTTTCTAAAAAGCAAGCTGTTGCTGACAGATGCTAAATACTTATACATTGTTGAGGGAATATAAAACGATACTGCCACTGAAGAAAACAGTTTGGCAGTTCCTTATAAAAGTTAAAACACAACCATACAACTCAGCAATTACACTCTTCGGCAGCTATTTCAAGAATTAAAAAATTATGTTCAAACCAAAACCTATACATACAGATGTTCACAACAACTTTATTCATAACTCAAACCTGAAAACAACCAGATAGTATTCCCTAAGTGAATGCTTAAACTGTAGTGCATACACACAAAGGAATACTACTTGACAATAAAATCTAATACTTGCAACAACTGTGGTAAATTTCTAAGCAATTATGAACCAAAAATACCCAATCACAAAAAATTACATACATACATGATTCCATTTATATACTATTCTTGAAATAGCAAAATTATAGGAATGGAGAACAGAATAATGGCTGCCAGTGATTGGGAAGCAGAGGAAACAGGTAAATGTAGCTTTAAAAGGGCAATACAAAAGATCTTTTTTTTTTTTTGTCTTTTTTGTTTTTATCGGTACCAGGGATCGAACTCACAACTGTCTGCTTGCAAGGCAGGCACTTACGCCACTGAGCTAAATTCCCAGCCCCAAAAGATCTTCATGATAATGAAACTGTTCTGAACCTTGACTGCATCAATGTCAATATCCTAGCTATAATATGGTACCAGAATTTGTTAAGGTATCACCATGTACAGAAATTTGGTAAAAACTATACTGGCACCAACAACTTTCCTACTGTAAAATGTTTTCCCTAATCTGTTTTGTTTATCTTAGAGGATCTAAGCTTTTGGGAACTATACAATATTTTTGTAAAGACATCTTTACCAATATTTTAGTAAAGACATTAAATTCAAATATAATTATGAACATTTTAATTTAAATAAGTAAGATTTTTTCAAAGGTATTTTATCTCCCTTAACACGTGTGTGTGTGTGTATGTACATGCATGTGCATATACATCTGGTGGTTTGTTTTTTCAAAGAGGAGTCATCTGCCAAAACTGACAACATATGTTCTATGATTAAAAGTGGGATTGTTATTAACATTTCTCCTTTATATGTTTTACTTACATTCTATAATATATTTAAAAATGTAATCAATTTATATACATGGAAAAATTAGCATTCAGCATTATCTAGCTATCAGTCTATAGTTAATTATAACTTTACTTTATAGCCTCCTGGATATTCATAAACTCTTGCTGTATGTTACAACAAAAAGAAAATGCCAGAAAAGTTCTATAAAAACGATAAAAAGCTACACAATAGAAGTGAAAATTAGAAAAACTTAAGCAACTATGTTAAAATTTTTTCTTAGAATTTTAGGGCCAAAGGAAAATTAACCTAAAATTACAGAATATATGGGGAAAAACTATACAAGTCAAGAAAACTCATAACACAAAATATAGTATTAAAAAGAAAAACTAAGTTTAAATCAGGCTCTTACAAAGATTTCAATATACACCTAAAAACATATTTCACTGGAATAAGTTTAGGATACCTACTATAACCAGTATTATTTAACAATGTTGAAACAAAGTGATGCATAAACAAATATTACAAAGAAAATACTAGAAAAAGTTACTATTAGGAACTTTCTAGAAAAATGTAAGAAAACTGACCTTATATAACTCTTAAGAGTTATGAAGTCTATGAGTGCATGAAATTGAAAAGCAGAGGGGGCTGGGCATGGTAGTGCACACCTATAATCCCAGAACATGGGAGGCTTTGGTAAGATCACTGTGTTTAAGGCCAGCCTGTATTACACAATGAGTTCAAGGTCAGCCTGAACTACATAGTTTGAGACTCTAAAAACCTTTTTAAATATGAAAGAAAAAAAAGCAGAGGGGAAAAAATGGTAAACTGAAGGATGTATTGTGGAATATTCTTAATCTTTTTTTTGCTTTTCTATACAATTAGTAACACTAGTAATACGCTTTTTTAGAACTATACATTTATGTAATAGTAAGATCCCTCTACCAGTGAGTTCAGACTAAATTTCACTGTGGTAGCAAATAATTCCAAACCTTATGAATGTATTAATTACAGGTTGGTTTCAGTATCATCTTATGGATTCTAGGTGGGAGAGCAATTTCTATCTGGAACATGTTATCCTTGAGACCAAAGACAAAAACAGGCTTACAGAACACCTTGTGGTTGATCTTAAAGCTTCTCAAATACCACTTTTGCTCATGTTCTACTGAGTAAATGTATCATTTGACCAAATCTGAAATCAGTGAAGTAGAAATATATAAATCTGCATTTGAAAGGGACTCCATATCAAAACAATGTAAAAGAACACAATCTCCAACCCAGACTGGTGTATCTTGCAAAATTATCTTTCAAAATCAATGAAGAAATAAGATACTTTCATAATACCTAAAGAAATTCATGACCACCAAACCAGATAATAAAAATAACTCCAGATAATAAAAATAGATAATAAAAAGATAAATAAAAATAAATTTAAAAAATAACTCCAAGAATTACCAATAGAATAAATCTACCAAGCAAGGCGAACAATTAAATAGAAGGGAAACAAAGAGAATCAACAACAGGAAAATATAATATTGAAAGTAAGTCAATACCTATCAGTTATAACCATCAATGAGAACTGTCTCAATTCACTAATCAAAAGAAACAGATTGGTAGAATGGATCAAGAAATAAGATCCAACAATATACTGCATATAATAAACATATTTAGCTTAAGAAAGAAATTCATATACTGAAATCAAGCGATGGAAAACAATATTCTTTGCAACAAGAACCCAAAAAATAGTAGTGACAGCTACTCTATTTGCATACAAAGTGGATTCCAAGCCAAGATGGGTCAGAAGAGACAAACAGGGTCACTACATACTTGTTAAGGTAACAATCCAAGAAGAAAAAGAGATACTATAAACATATATGCACCAAATGCTGGTGTACCCAACTAGATAAAACAAACAGTAAGGGATATGAAAAATGAGATAAGCACCAACACAATTATAATAGTGGACTTCAATACCCCACTGTCACAAACAGACAAATCAACTAGACTAGTGTCAAACCTATAATACATTGTCATGGTGGTTTGTTTGTATCACTGAAAACTCTAAAAGGTTTGCCATGACTGTAACAGAAAATAATCAACAAAGAAACATCAGAGATGAAGCAAATCTTTGAACTAATGAACTTAATATATATCTACAGAGTGTTCCACCCAATAACAGAATACACATTCTCACTAGCACACAACACTTTCTCCAAAAATAGACCATATACTAGCTCATAGAACATGCTCAAGTAAATGTAAAGGAACTGAAATTATCCCATATATATTATCAGATCATAGTGGAATGAAATTGGAAATCTATGGCAAGAAACTACAAAAATAATAAACACATGGAAATTAAATAATATCCTCCAAAACAACCAATGGGTCACAGATGAAATTAAAGAAGAATTATAGACTGTTTCTACAATTAAATAATGCAATAAAATATACCAGAACTTATGGGATATAATGAAAGCAGTCTGATGGGGAAAATTTTGTATTAGTGAATTCCTACCTCAGAAAAGAGTGTATTCAATAAATGAATAAATAAGAACCCAAAACACACACATACATACATAAAATCTTAGAAATAGCTCATATGCCCATCAAAAGATGAACAGATAAAGACAATGTCTTCCACATAATGAAATAATTCTCTGCCACAAAGGATAAGTTTGAAGGATTTTTAGGTAAATAAATGCACTTCAAGACCATCGTTTTAAGTGAAATAAATGGACATGCAAATTTAAATACTGCATTATTTATTTCTGTGAGAAACTCAAAAAGCAAATGAGGAAAAACAGAGGACAGATATTGGGAAGAAGAAAAACATGTTCAATGGGAACAGGAATAGGGAGGGGAGGAATGGAAAAGATGTTAAAAAACTAAATAGAAGGAAAAAACTGTAAACAAAGCTTTTATAAATGCGGAGGGAAAGAAGGGCTGGAGGGAGGGGAGGGAAATGGGAAAAAAGAAAATCAATATATATTATGTACCGGCACAAATTCCCTGTGACAAATGCGATCATTTTATATGGCAAATATGTATTAATAAAAAATCATGAACTTTAAAAAAATGAAAGGAACCCAACAGTATAATATATATTTTAATAATACAATCTACATCAGGCCTGAAATTTTAATATATCTATATTTGGTTCATGTATATAAGTACATTTGTATTTATGTAAATAGGCATGTATATACATATATATTCATGGATAAATGACCAGAAACAAACTATGTGAATAATGACCAACTATTTCTGATATACAATATATAAATAGATATTATAATAAATAGATATTAACTCTAAAAAAGACACTAAAGAGCTCAACAGGACCCAACTCAAAAGAGTTGTAGAGCAATAGCTAAATTCAAATTAAAATTCAAATAAAAAATTGAAAACTTCGGAATATTTAGTTGAGAACATCAAAAAGCGAAGGCTGGGGATGTAGGTCAGTAGTTAGGACCTAGCTTGCATGAATACCTGGGTTCAACTCCCAGCAAGGAGGGTGGGTACCACATAAGAGAACGTAAATAGAAGAGAAGACTGAAACAACAGCATAAAAGCAAGTATAAACATTATTATTACAGTAATCTATTTGGTCATTTCTTTAATATTATTGAAAATATAAAAATTGAAAAGGCTTGAGTTTAGATTCAGAAATCCAAGTAAAAGTAGCCTTCAAAGGCTAGAATTATATATACAATATAAACGCCCAGACTAAAATAACCTATCAATATAAAAAGTGCTATGCAAATACTTATATACAGTAAAATCACATTTGTAAGATGAATGCTATACAAGATTTTCCACCAATGGAAAAGTATAAAAAGAAATGTAGAAAGTTTAAAAGTTCACAGAGGTTTAACACTGAAAGTATACATTCTAAACTGCTGTGGAGTGATTAAGTGGTGAGGTTCCAAAGTCATGAAAAATAAAACACACATTTGAATTCTAGCCATTCTCCATTCTTACTATATGATTTTGAATAAATAACCTCCCTAAAAATCAGCATAATTAGTATTGCATGCGACACTGTTGAAAGGATAAAATTTGATATAAGTACAGTACTCAGCACAGTGCCTGCCATAAAAAAGGGAAAAAACAGTATTTGTTAAAATGAGAGTCAATCCATTTTGTAAAATGCAAAATGCTACACATGTCATTTTCTGAAACAATAACTTTAAAATTACATTAAATATAGTAATATAAATATATGCAAAATTTCTTAATTAATTATGGAATATTTAAAAATATTGTTAGTCTTAAGAGTGCATGTAAATCCTAAGTGTTTGACATTTAATTGAAAGAATGAACTAAATACATTTTTTTCTGGAAAAAGGCTAACTGGGAAAAGATGCACTTTTTTATCTCTAGTTAACCAAATTTATCAAGTTATTTCTAAAATAACATGCTTATAAAAATGCAAAGTTATACATAAACCCTATAGTCATTTTACCTATTATGACATAAAACCTACTTTTTCTTCTCTTTCTATTTCAAGTTGCTTCTTAATAGACAAAAGTTCATTTTTGAGATTAGATAGTTCAATCTCCTAAAGAAAAAAAAAAAACAAAGTTTGAAAGTACTCCCATATATTTTTCATGACTATGAAAATGTGAACCAGTGTTTCAAGTAGTTTCAAGTAGTCAGCCATATAAAGAAACTCACTAATAAAATATCCCTCAAAATGTCAGCAGATACAAAGATTGTAAGTAGACTTTACTTAAACAAGGATTAGTTTTCTCCAAAGAAAGATTTAACACTAAGTATATTTGTCCTTATCCTCTCCTAATCTCACTCTCCTTTCCCACTCAGAGCTTGAAATTTACTTTTTAACTGAAGCTTATAATATTTCACTTGAAAAGAGAATTTATTATGCTATTACAAAAAATAAATTAGAAAACTACCTACGAAGATCTGTAAAAATCCTTTCAGATAAGACCATGCTTCCATAGTTCAAAAATTATTATTTTATACGATACTATTTTTACCACAAGCATGGTAACATTATAAAAATTGTTAATATTTGGTTTGTATCTCACCAAAGATGCTCTCACAGATGACTGCTCTTGTTCTTTGCTCTTACAAAGTCCTAATTCTGAGTCTCTTTCTTCAACAATCTTATCATATTGATGCTGTGTTAAAGATATTAAAGCTTAATAATTATGTTTTTAAATATTGGTATTCAAATACATGTAATATCCCCAATAAAAGGATGTTTATTACAGTACAGATATATAGCTTTTTCAAGTATATTTTTTCATTGAAGTAACCTAAAAGTTATTCAACAGCAAGTAAAACTTATACAGTGTGGAAACAATCTAACCTAAGAGTAAGAAGTAACTCCTTTTATTGGAAACACTAAATTTCACCATTTAAAAAGTAATCAGAAACATGAGGACTTCTTAGAAAGGGGGCCAACTCCAAATCTGAGACAGAAAACACAAAAGGAGCCTTAAAATGTCATGACAAAAAGTAAGCTACCAGAGACTATTAAAATCAAATCAAAAGGAATTATTAGCCAACTTTAAAAGGTTTCTACTGGTCAAAGGTGAGACAATTTAAGTATTAACAGCGATAAAAGTTTCACTAGATTGAAATGTAATAAATTTGTTTAACTCTATGAGTTCACGTTACTTATTTTTTAAATTTTCATTAGTTACATAATAATGTTAGATTCCAGCACCCTACTCATTTTTAAAAATGAATAGGTAGATATAGCCTACTTCCTCTCCAAATCATAAGGAGAATAAGGGATATTCCTAATAGAATAATTGCTCTAACCATTAACAAAAATAGAAAACAAAAGCACCACAAACAGTAAGCCTTTCAACCTATTTATTCTTTTATTAAAAATTATTTAGCCTGTGGGCCAGGGATATCACTCAGCAGCATAGCCGCCTACTTGGCAAGCTCAATGTTTAGTAAGCATTAGATACACATAGAAGATACAAATATTACTGTAGGATATGCTGAATATGTATTTAAATAAAATATAGAAAGTGCTATAGAACTACCAGAACAGTCTAGTAGAGTTTACTCTAGGATATGACACCCAAGTCCATCTTTGTATGGTTATGAGATGAGCTTAGAGAAACAAAGGATCAAGAGTATACCATCTCTAATTAGTCATTGTTGTATAGACAATAATTTTTTCTGACAAATAAGAATATTATAAGGAATTCAATACTTTTTGCACAGAAATGACTTCAATTAATTTTTGATAATCCCCTTACACCTTCCCTCTTTGCTCTCTTGTAGTGTGAACTGCAAACATGTCCTAATAAAAGAAAACAAAAATTAGTAATTTTATTATATGAAAAAATTACCTTATGTTTTTCCATAAGTGCTACCATTTCAGCTATTTTATGTTGACATCGTATATCAATTTCCTTCTGCAATTTTACTGCTTCATCAGCTCTTACTGTTGCCTTCTCAACCTATCAAATAGTATTTCTTAATATTAATGCACAAAAAACAAATTTAACTTAAATGTATAAAGCAAAGTATATATTTTACATAAAAATAGAAAACTCAAACACCAGTAAATTATCAAATCATGCAGAAAACGTGTCACCATTATGGCTTGTATCTAGATGTACCCCCAAAGTCTTCAATCACTCATAGGTGGGGATTTTCAGTGGTGGCTGGATCAAGGATATGTGAACTAAATTAGTCCACTGATTGGTTTAGCATAGCTATGGGTATGAACAATGTGAAGGATCACCTGGGTGTGGTGCATTACCCAAAAGGCTTATAGACTAAAAGGGATATAAGAGAAAGAGAAGCTTGCTGCTGTTTGTTGTCTGCTGCTCTTGGCCTTCTGCCCACCAAGCCAGGGACTGTTTGTGCCCCTCTGTCATGTCACCCTGCGTTGGAGCCAATCAACTATTGACTGAAACCTCTACAAATTGTGAGCTAAAATAAATCTCTTCTATTTTTAATTTGTGGATGTCAAGAATTTTTTCCCAGTGAGAAAAGTAACTGTAACAATCACAGTTTTAGCTTATTTCCCAATGTTTATATTTATAACAGGGATACTTTTTGTTTCTATAGAAGTTGATAATTGATTCTAATATAAACATTAAATTTTTCTAAAAATCATAATTTAAGAATCGTTACTTTTTTCTTTAAATGCTAGTGAATATAGAATTTGATTCTATATTCTAAACATATTTAGTTCTAAACATATTTAGTTTTTCTCACCTGTCCCAAAAGATTTTCTTCTGATAACTTTTTGTCTTCAATTTCTTTTTGATAGTTGTGAGTCATTTCTTCAAATTTTTGTCTGGCACTTTCTAGTTCTAATTCTAATTTACTGACCTTTAAGTAAAGAAAATAGCATGCATATCAGTAAGTAATGTGGATTAAAGCAAAATATTCCATATTCATTTTGTGGTTTTGCTAATGTTACAATATTATTTATTCACGAAAATTATGGTCGGATCATTTTCCTTAGATTTTTGACAATTTTATTCCCTAAAATACATACTCTTGACAAATAATAAACAATCACAAATTTATCTCAATGCATTTAAGATGATTAATTTCAGTTCTTCATGTTTATATGAAAAGTAACTATTCCAGTTGGGCAAAAAACCTGTGCATTCAAAAACAAAGCAAATTTTTTGTTGTGTTGTATTTTCTAATTTGTTCTACTGGTCCTCAGGTCTGTTTTATTTTGCCAGTATCTTGCTGATTTTATTACAGTAGCTTTGCAGTACACTTTCAAGTCAGGGATTGTGATGCCTCCAGCTTGCTTTTGTTACCCATTGCCTGTGCAATTCTATGTCTCTTCTGGATCCAGATGAATTTTAGGAATGTTTTTTCTAGTTCTGTGAGATACGCTAATGGTGTTTGTTTAATTTGAAAAACGATAAAACCGAGGAAAATAAAATAGAAAAAATAATAAAAAATAAACTAGTATAAGTGATACAGGACTTCAAAATCTTCAAAACCAACAATGGTTACCACAATGCCTTTTGTCTTCAAAACAACTGCAGATACTTTACGACTTAGTAAAAATTGAACAGATCAGAATAGAATACAAACAAACCAAAACAGTATGTGCAATAAAGGACTTCAAAACAAGTCACTAGTAAATCCAAATGGTTACCATAATATGTCTTGTTATCATTTGAATAGCTGCTCATGCCATCAGATTTAACATAATCAAACAAAACAAAAGAGAATAAAACCCAACCCAACGAAACAATGAAAATTATATGGTTTCCCAGTAGAGATGACCTCCTGGCAAGCCCTATGGCTCTCCCCCCACCCCTGTAGTCTGCAAAAGGTACAGACTCTCTGACAGAGGCTTGGGTGTGACTGTACCCACTTTGGCAGTAGCCCGCACATGGTATTGCTTTTCAGGTAGGGATCACCTCTCCTCACTAATGGTATTTTGATCAGAATGCCATTAAATTGGTATAACAATTTTGGAAGTATGGCCATTTTCACTATGTTGGTGCTTCCTATCCATGAACAAAGGCTGGCTTCCTATTTTCTGATATCTTTTTTGATCTCCTTTTTCAGAGTACTGTAATTCTCAATATACAAATACTTTATATCCTTTGTTAGACTGATTCCAATGCATTTTCATTTTCTGGATGCTAATGTGAATGGTGTGGTTTCTTTGGTTTCTCTCTAGGTTTTTTATTTCATTTCATTTTGCTTTGGCAAAGGGGCCAAAAATGTTCACTAGAAGAAGAAATGATGCTGGAAATACTGGCTTACTACATGCCAACGACTAAAATTAGACCCATGGCTATTACCATGCACTAAAGTCACAATGGATCAAAGATCTAAATACTAAAAATGTTAACACTAAATCTACTGGAAGATAAGTAGTTAGAAATCTTGAATACATGGGTGTAGACAGAGAGTTCATGAACAAAAAACATACTTCACAGGAAATACTTCAACAATCAGGATTTCATCTTATTAAAAAAAACTTTTGCACATCAAAAGAAATCACCAACAGAGTGAAAAAAGACAACACACAAAGTGAGAAAAGATTTTAGTCAATGGTCTCTCAGACAAAGGATATCTAGATCATATAAAGAACGGAAAAATCAGACCCCACAAATTTAAAGAACAAATCCAAAGATGGGCACCTGAGATCAACAGACACTTCTCCGGTGAAAAAATGGCAAATAAATATATGAAAAAATGTTTAACATCATTGAACTACATATTATAAGAACTACAAATTAAAACTGTTGTAGCTTGGCATCACTGACACCATCTTATGCTCTGTATTTGACTCATGCCCTGTATTTGACCCAGAAGAATAAAAAATTACTCAGGGTACAAGTCCCATTGGAAAAGCAGAATGAGCTACACTTACTTCAAAAACAACACTAACATTCCATCTCACCCCAGAAAGAATGGCTACCATCAAGAAATCAACCAAAAACAAATGCTAGAAGGACTGTGAGGAAAACGGAACTCTTTTCCCCTGTTGGTGGGAGTGTAAACTGATACAACCACTATGGAAATCAGTGTGGGGATTCTTCACAAACCTATGATTAGAGGTCCCTATCAACCCAACTCTTCCCCTCCTAGGTATCTTTTCTGAAGAGTTAAAAACATACCACAGAGATATATGTGCACTCATGTTTATAACAGCACAATTTATAATGGCTAAATCTTAGAATGCCAGTCAACCAAGGAATGGATTAAAAGGATATATTTTTATACAATGTAGTAGTACTCAGCTATAAATAAGGACACACGTGACACTTTCATAGGAAAATGAATGCAATTTGAGACCATACTAATAAATGAAATAAATCACTCACATGTGTAAACACTGTATTGTCTGCCTTGTGTGAGAAACTACAAAAGTAAATAAGGTCTAAAATGTACAACAGATACTGTTTTTCTCAGAGAGACTCTCTACCCTGCTACCTATCAATCCGCCATCTTCTCAGGATCCAAACAGATATTGTAAAATGGGAAGAAATTGTTCAAAAGGATAAAGGAATCAGGATGGGTGAAAGGGAATAGAACAGTAGGTAAAATGGAAAAAATGCAAGTAGGATACATTGTTAGGGTCTCTTAGATCATTAAAAATGAAGGTTTGTGCTAATATCCATTGGAGAAACTTTTATGCCCATATCTTATACACTGAGCAACTACCGTATTAACTGATATTCTATTATTCTGTTAAGAAATTTTGTTTTACCTTTTTTCCATAAAATGATGAGACTAGTTTTCTATGAAGAGGAAACAATTTCAATTTCTGCTGTTGTTACACAATTTGTATAAATGTTTACAAAGCTGAGTCAAATATAACAGTTACCAATAGAAATATGCCCTCAGTTAGAACCCATCCTTTAGATTCACTATTACCTTAGGGATGAATTAGAATTGGGAGAAGTGTATTTGACAGGAACAAGACATAAGGAAGAGAGGCATGTGTAATTTAACAATGAATCAGATTGTATTCTAAATCCATTAATGATCCACCAACTATATCCATGAATTAACCAGTATTGGTAAAGGCTAAAGGACCTCTTGATTAGTTTTCCCCTTCTGCCTCCCTCATCTGTAATATTCTTAATACCTATATTCTTTATTCTCATTTTCTTTATAGTTTCATCGAATAATTATGTATAAGTAGTGTTTTAAACATTAACTTTCACAGTATATATATGTCTTGGTTTTTATTCAACATGTTTTAGATATTTACATGTATAAATATAGTTCATTTCCTTTGCTTAATAGTGTTTCATTATATGAATATACCAAACTTATCTATGCCTATCAATTATTTACAGATAATGATATAAAGCTATAAATTCTCTTCTATACACCTCTTGCTACAAATGTGTCAAACTGTTACTATCCCTTCATCCTGGATAATGTTTTAATATTTAATAATATTTTAAATCACTAAAACTCAATATGCAATATATTAATTAGTGTTAATTTCCTATTTTTTGAAATTCTGTATCATTTCTATCCTTTTTGTTTTGCTTTTTTAAAATAAATAAATCATTAAAACAAATGACGATAACAACACAATACAGTAGTATATAAAACATGACACATGATGGAGATGATGTATGTGAAAGCCAAGTTTACCAGTAAAAAAGACAAAGATTTTTAGAAGAGATACAATTATAAACAACAATATGCTATTTATAAGAGACATATAAAACAAAGATATAAGTCAAGCTTAGTGGCTCACACCTATAATCCAGTATTTTGGGAGACCAAAGTTGAAAGATTTCAAGTTCAAGCCCAGACTGGACAACTTAGTGAGATATTGTCTTGAAATAAAATATAAAAAAGGGCTGGCATGTAGCTCAGTGTGAAGACCCTGAGTTTAATCACCAGTACAAAAGGAAGGGAGGAAAGAAAGGAAGGAAGCAAGGGAGGGAGAGGAAGGATAAGGAAGAAGAAAGGAGAGGACAAGAATTAATTTGTAAAGATTTATCATGCAAACAAACACAAGAAAATCTGTATAGTCCTAAGAGAAAAACTGTTCTAAAACAAAGAAGTGCTACCAGAGACAAAGGTAATAAAATAAAAAATTACATATAAATGACAATACTATGTTATATATCATATCCTAAATAATAAACATACCTAATAATATCAGCTTTAAAAAGTTGAGAGAACTACAAATAACAGTAATTCACAACTGAGACATTTTTCTGCAAAGTAATTAATAAAAAATAAGGGGAAACTCAATAAAGACACAGAAACAGAAAGGATATACAAACTTAAAGATTATGACCAGTAATCTCATTAATGGAACACCACACAACTAGGATATATATTGCTGCCAGGTATGTAAGGTCCATTTACAAAAACTAATCTTACACTGGGTCATCAAGCAAATATTGGTAAATTTGAAAGTACTCAGTCTAGTGTGCTCTCTAATGCTAGAAATCATAATAAAAACTTAAAATACTCTCTTTGGTTTATAAATTAAGAAATATAGGAGATTATTAAGTCAGTAATACTAATTTACTATATTTCAAAATCTATAGGATATAGCCATAGCAATACAGAAAGTGAATTTTACAGCCTCGAGATGGATATATTAGAAAAACAAAGTTAATTATGTAAAAATAGATCGCAAGTTATACAACATAAAGAAAAAACAAAATATAAAATTTAGTATTAATAAAATCAAATTTATAAGTTAATAAAACAACCAACAAATCTGAAGGATTACATTTTTTTAAAAACTTCCAAAGCTAACACACTCCTAGTGATCTTGATCAAAATAAAAGGCAGCATAAATAACCAATACCAGGAAGGATAAGAGGAGATTACTATAGATGCTACAGATAATTTCAAAACCATAGAAAATGCAAATGTACCCAGTAATGCTTTAATTTTGTAACCTGAACAACTATTTCTAAGAAGACAACGTAACTTATCAACTAGTAACTTCTTAGTGTTAATATTTTTCTTTGAAATTCTGTATTACTACCATTTTTTCTGTGATGTCTTGTTTTCCTTTCATTTTTGTTTAAGTAAAAAAATTAAAATATTAAAGATATAATTTCCATATCAGAAAATTTGCACATATGCCTTCCCAGACTAATATGTCTCCCAACCAGGCATTCAACAGTTCTGTTCTGTCTCTACTAAATTGGCTTTGTCCCCACAGACCTCCAAGGGAACACGGAGCTTCACCTGCCAACCCTGCCTTGCCCACCTGGACGTGGGAGGGAACACAGAGCTTCAGCTGTGCAAACAGCTTCAATTCCCCAGACCTTGCAGAGAATTCAGAGCTTCAGCTGCCAGGTCCCCCTCACCCTCTAACCTTGGACAGACCGTACGGCTTTGGATACCCCGTCACCCCTCAACATTTTGGACTTAATATTGCTGTGGATCTTCAGCTGTCCTCCTCCTCCCAGGACCTTTTACATCAGTGGATTAACTTGCTGGGCTGATGGGAGGCCAGTAATCCCTCATCCAAACAGAGGACCTCAGCAGGCTTCCATCAAAAGTGGGTGTGTTAGTTTGCTCCTAACATAGAGGACTTCAGTAGGGAACAGGAACTATAAGTCCCATCAAGCTATAGGACCCCAGAGCCTAAAAGATTGTGTGAGTCCTTCATCCATATGGAGAATATCAGGTGGGTTGAAGAGAATGCCAAAAAGGCCTCCCCTAACATGGAGGAAATCAAAAGGGCTTATTAGACACCCAGTGACACAGTAGGAGACCCAGCTGAGGCAAACACTATAGGCAGGCAGATTTTGTGGCCTGGAAAAACCTGAAGCCATAGTAAAACCAGGAACTAAGGGTTGACTTAAACCAATACTCCTAGGCTAACCAACCTAGGAAAACTATACAACTCACCAAACAGGCCATGTAGGAGAAATTCAAATTCAGGTGCCTGGCCCTCCTCTTCATTGTGGTACCCAGCAACTGGAAAAACATCAGCCACACAACAGAACCCTAAGATGTACACTATCAATAGTTGAGACTAGTGAGATTGAAAGCCCAAATATGAGCCTGAAAGGTGAAAATGACAAAATGAAAAGGCAAAGTGCAATACCAAATATCTAATGTACCAGGAGAAAGTACAGGAGACATTCAAATACAGGATATTAGAAATTATACTCCTGAAATTTCTAAAAAGATAGCAAATGAAACAAAAAAACAAATCCACGAAGCTATGGAGGAAATGAGATAATCTCCCACTTAAAAGACAGAAATGGCAAATTTAATAAAGGACTTGCTCAGGAAACCTACCAAAGACATAGATAAAAATGAACAGGAGGATGGGGAAATGATGGAAACCTTAAATGAACAATATAGAAAAGAATCATAATATATGAAATAAATTCAAAGACATATCCAAGAAATAAAAAATTCTATTGAAAGCTGGTAAAACAATTTTAATGAAGCTGAGGATAGAATTTCAGGCCTTGAGGATAGGATCATAGCTACCGATCATAAAATGATGAGCCCTTTTAAAAATAACAAGGCAGCATGAAATGAAAACTCAACAGCTTCAAGATGATGGAAAGAGAAACAATGTAAGATTAATAGGCATCAATGAAGATGCAGGAGTGAATGTGAATGATATCAGTAAACTATTCCAGAAGTAATAGCAGAAAATTTCCCAAACATAGGGAGAGAATCTGATATGCAGATAAGTGAGGCATATAGAATCCAGACAGATAATAATTAAGATCCCAGACATAGAGCATAAAAACAATACTAAAAGCTGTTAGAGAAAAGAGACAATTTACCTATCAAGAAAAGCCCATTAGAATCGCAGACTTTTCAGCACAAACCCTCGAGTTAAGACAAGCTTGGAGTGAGGTATTTCAGGCCTTGAATAAAAACAACTTTCAACCCAGATTGATGTATCCTGAAAAACTTTCTTTGAAATTTAATGAAGAAATAAGATACTTCCATGACAAAGAACATCTAAAGAAATTCAGGTCTACCAAACCAACATTAGAAAGAGTACTGAAGGACATACTTGATAGAGATAAAAATGACTACAATTTCCAGAACAACAACAGAAAGAAAGCACCAGACAGGACAAGCAATTAAACAGTGGGAAAAGCAGGAAAATAACATCACAAACTTAGTGCAGGACATATAAGTTAAAACCATCAATGTAAATGGCCTCAATTCACTTATTAAAACAAACAGACTGGCAATGGAACAAGAAATAGGATCCAACAGTATGCTGTGTACAAGAAACACATCTGATTCAAAAGGAAACTCACAGACTAAAAGTCAAAGGATGGAAAACAATATTCCATGTGACAGGAACCCAGAAAAGCAGTGGTAGCTATTCTATTTGCAGACAAGGTGAACTTCAAATCAAAAATGATCAAAATAGATAAAGAAGGTCACCACATACTTGTCAGGGGAATAATTCAAGAAGGAGAGCTAACAATCATAAACATATATGCAACAAATACAGGAGTACCCACCTATATAGGACAAATACTAATAGATATGAAAAACCAAACAAGCAACAACACAACTGTAACATAGGGGACCTTAATACCCCACTGTCACAAAGAGACAGATCAACTAGACAAAAAGTTGTCAGAGAACAGAACTGAATCAAACCTGTGAGCAAATGGACTTAGAAGACGTTTACAGAGCGTTCCACCCAATTGCATCAGAATATACATTCTTTTCAGTTACGCATGGGACATTCTCCAAAACAGACTATTTATTAGCCCATAAAATATTTTAAGTAAGTGTAAAGGGATTGAATTATCCTGTGCATATTATCTGGAAATTGGAAATTAATTGCCAAAGAAATTGCAAAACCTGCATAAATACATGGAACTTAAATAATCTACTGAACACTCAATGGGTTACAGGTGAGATTAAAGAAGAAATTAAGCAATACCTACAATTCAATGCAAATACAGATACAATCTACCAAAACTTGTGGGACACAATGAAAATGGTCCTAAGAGGGAAATACATAGCAATAAATTGTCATATCAAGAAAACCAAAAGAGCAAAAATAAACAATCTAATGCTACATCTCAAGCTTCCAGAAAAAGAAGAGCAAGTCAAGCCAAAGCTCAAAGAGAGGAAATTATAAGGATTAGAGCAGAAATTAATGCAGCTGAGACTAAAAAGAAACACAAAGAATTAGTGAATCAAAAAGCTGGTTTTTTGAGAGAATAAACAAAATTGACAAACCTCTAGCTAACCTTATCAAGGAAAAGAAAGAAAATACTCAAATTCATGCAATGAGGACTGAAAAGAGAGAAATTGTTACCAATCCTATGGAAATCCAAAAGACCATTAATACCTCTTTGAAAACCTCTACTCACATGAGGTAGAAAACACAGAGGAAATGGACAGATTTCTAGAAACGTATGAACTTCCAAAGCTCAATCAAGAAGATATAACAATTTTAATAACCCAATATCAGCTGTTGAATTTGACAGTGTGATTAAAAACTTACCAACAAAGGAAAGCCCATGTCCTGATGGATTCATGCCTGAATTCTACAAGAAATTTAGAGAAGATTTGATGCCACTACTCCCCAAACTCTTCAATGAAATTGAAAAGCAAGCAATCCTCCCTAACTCATTCCTAGGGCCAAGTATTACTTTGATACCAAGACCAGAGAAAGATCCAACCAAAAAGGAGAACAATAGGCCAATCTCACTAATGAACATTGATTTGCATCTCAATAAAATACTAGCAACCAGAATGCAACAAGTCATCAAGAAGATTATACATCATGACCAAGTGAGATTTATCCCAAAAATATAGGGATGGTTTAACATATGCAAATCTACAAATGTAATATACCACATCAATAGAGCCAAAGACAAAAATTGCAGAATCATCTCAGTAGACACAGAAAAAAGCTTTTGATAAAGTCCAACACTTTTTCATGTTAAAAACCCTACAGAAACTCGGAATAGACGTTGTCTACAACAATCTCATTAGAACCATCTATGACAAACCATCAGCCAACATTATACTAAATGGACAAAAACTGAAAGCTTTCACTCTAAAATTTGGAACAAGACAGTATTTTCCACTATCATCAGTCCAACAGCACTGAGGTTTCATCTCACTCCAGAAATAATGGCTGCCATTAGGAAGTCAACTGAAACCCAACTATATAAGACAAATACTAATGGACATGAAAAACAAAATATATAAGAACGCAATTATAACAGGGACTTTAATAACTCATTGTGAACTAGTCAAAAAGTTGGCAAAGAAGTAACAGAACTGAATCATACCTATGAGCAATTGGACTTAGCAGATATTTACAGAGTGTTCCACCCAACCACATCAGAATACACATTCTTCTCAGCTGCACATGGGATATTCTCCAAAATAGACCATATATTATCCCATAAAATATTCTTAAGTAAATGCAAAGGTATTGAAATTATCCCATGTGTAATATGTAAACATAGCACACTGAAATGGGAAATTAATGGCAAAAGAAATTCCAAAACCTGCATAAATACATGGAACTTAAATAAAAAACTTGTGAACAAACAGTGGGCTACAGATGAAATTAAAGAAGAAATATGCAATACCTACAATTCAATGAAAATTCAGAAAACAACATACTGTAATCTGTGGGATGCAATGAAAGTGGTCTTAAGAGGGAAATGTATATGAATAAACTGTCATATCAAGAAAACAGAACGAGCACAAATAAACAACCTAATGCCACATTTCAAGCTTCTAGAAAAAGAAAAGCAAATTAAACCCAAAGCTGATAGAAGAGAGTAAATTGTAAAGATCACAGCAAAAAGATTCAATGCAATTGAAAATAATAAAAATAACTACTGAATCAAAAAGATGGTTTTTTGAGAGAATAAACAAAACTGACAAACCTCTGGCTAACCTTATCAAGAAAAAGAAAAAACCCAAATTCATGCAATAAGGACTGAAAAGAGGGAAATTACTATAGATTCCATGGAAATTCAAAAGATCAAGAATACCTACTTTGAAATCTCTACTCACATAGAGTGGAAAACACAGAGGAAACGGACAGATTTCTAGAAACATATTAACTACCAAAGTTCAACCAAGAAGATACAGCAATTTTGAATAACCCAGTATCAGCTATTGAAATTGAAAACGTAATTAAAAACTTACCAACAAAGAAAAGCCCAGGTCCTGACGCATTCATGGCTGAATTCTACAAGAATTTTAGAGATTTGATGCCAGTACTACTCAAACTCTTCAATGAAATTGAAAGGGAACAATTCTCCCTAAATCATTCCTAGAGGCAAGTACCACAAAACCAGAGAAAGACCCAAACAAAAAGGAGAACTGTAAGCCAATCTCACTAATGAACATTGATGTAAAGATTCTTGATAAAATACTGGCAACTAGAATGCAGCAAATCATCAAGAAGATTATACATCACAACCCAGAGGGATTCATTCCAGGAATGCAGGGATGGTTTAACATATGCAAATCAATACATTACATCAACAGAGCCAAAAACAAAAACCATATGGTAATCTCGATAGATATAGTAAAAGCTTTTGATAAGAAGTTAAATTATCACTATTTGCAGATGACATGATACTCTATATAGAAGACCCAAAAAACTCCATTAAATACTACTAGAAGTAATAAACAAGTTCAGTAGTGTAGCTGAATTCAATGTCAATGCTTAAAAATCAAAAGCATTCCTATACACAAAAAATTCAATGAGAAAGAAATTATGAAAATATCACCTTTCAGAATAACATCTAAAAAATGAAATTTTTACGAATCAGCTAAGACTGTAAAAGACCTATATGCTAAAAATTATGCTATGCTAAAAAAGCAGATTAGAGTGGACATTAGAAAATGGAAGGATATTCCTTGCTCTTGGCTAGGAAGAACCAACATTGTGAAAATGGTCATACTCCCAAAACCATTATTAACATTCCTCACAGATCTAGAGAAGACACTCCTAAAATTCATTTGGAAATAGAAGAAACCTAGAATAGCAATTCTGGGCAACAAAGACAAGGTAAGAGGCATCTCAATTCCTGACTTGATATTATATTACAAAGCCACAGTGATAAAATCAGCATGGTACTTGCAAATAAATAGACCTGAGGACCAATGGGACAGATTAGAAGATGCAAACGCAACGACAAAGATACTCAGCCACCTTATATTTGACAAAGTGGCTAAACATGTTCACTGGAAGGATAGCCTCTTTAATAAATGGTGTTGGAAAAACTGGCTCTCCACATGCCAAAGACTGAAATTACACCCATGCCTATCAAAGATCTAAATATTAAAAGAGAAACACTAAATCTACTGGAATACAAGGTAGGTAGAAGTCTTTGAGACATAGAGGTAGGCAGACCATTGACCAAAATGCAACATGCACAGGAAACACTTCAAAGAATCAACAACTGGGATCTCATGTTGAAAAGTTTTTACGGTTCAAAAGAAATCACCAACAGAGTAAAAAGAAATCCCACAAAATGGGAACAGATTTCAGCCAGCAACCCCTCAGACAAAGGACTTATATCTAGAACATATAAAGAATTGAAAAATATCAGGCCCCTTAAATTCAAAGACCCTCTCCAGAAATGGGCATCTGAGATGAACACACATTTCTTAGATGAAGATATATAAATGGCAAATAAATACATGAAGTAATGTTCACCATCACTGGTCATTTGAGAAACGTAAATTAAAACAGCGTTGAGATTTTATCTGACTCCAGAAAGAATAGCTGCCATTAAGAAATCAACTGATAAGAAATGCTGGTGAGGATGTGGGGGGAAAAGGAACACTGCCCCACTGTTAGTGGGAGTATAGATTGATGCAGCCACTATGGGAATCAATATGGAGATTTCTCCAAAGAGTAGGATTGAAAATTCCATTCAATCCAGCTATTCCCCTCTGGGTATTTTCCCAGAAAAACTGAAAAGGTCATGTCACAGTTCTATATGTGCACCCATGTTCATAGCAGCACAATTTGTAATAGCTAAATCTTGGAAACAACCAAGATGCCCATCAACTGCAGAGTGGATGAAAAAGATGTGGTATTTTTATACAGTGGAATATCACTCAGCTAAAAAAAAGGATGATCTTGAGGCCTTCATAGGTAAATGGAGGCAACCTGAGACTATTCTCATAAGTGAAATAAATGTGTCTGTAGTATAAAAAGTAATTAAGAACTGTAGGAATGATAAAACCCAAAACATGTAATTGCTATTGTAAAAAGGAGAGGAAAAGTAAGTGCTCTCTAAAGGATATAATTGCATGTATGTTTAAGTGTGCAAGATAGATTAACTGTATTCCTAAATTTCTGTTGGATTATTGAACAGAACTGTTTGCAGTCTCACTGAATGTTCACTTTGTATGCTTTAATTGTGTAACTTGAACAACTATTTAAGATGGCAATAACTAGTGATTTACTGTTTATTTTTTTGAAATTGTGTATTATTTCTACCCTTATTTCTGTTTTGCTTTTTTTCTTTTAAATAAAATTTTTTTAAAAATCAACTGATAACCAACGTTGGCAAGGCTGTGGGGAAAAAGCAACACTTCTTCTCTTTTGGTAAGAGTATAGAATGGTACAGCCACTGTGAAAATCAGTATGGAGATTGCTCAGAAAACTAGAATTGGAAGTTCCATTCAATCCAGTTATTCTTCTCTTGGGTATTTTCCCAGAAAAACTGAAAAGGTCATGTCACAGTGATATATGCCGACCCATGTTTATAGCAGCACAATCTGTAATAGCTAAATCTTGGAAACAACCAAAATGCCCATCAGCTGCAGAATGGGTGAAAAAGTTCTGGCATTTTTATACAATGTAATATTACTCAACTGTAAAAAGGATGGTCTTTAGGCTTTTATAGGTAAATGGAGGCAACTTGAATCTATCTTCATAAGTGAAATAAATCAGACTCATATTTGTAAATATCATCTCTCTAGCATAGAAAATAAGAAGAAACTGAAAGAGTAATAAGATACAAAAATGTGTAAAGATATTGTAATAATGAAAGGGAAAGAAAGTGTTCAAAAGGAAAGCATAACCTGTAGGTATACACATATAACTGAATATGTTTAAGTGTGTAAGATAGATAACCATACTAAGTTTTTGATAGTTCATCAAACAGAATCACTTGTGCTGTCATTGTTCAACTGCCTGTTCATTTTTATGCTTTGATTTTGTAACTTGAATAACTACTTCTGAGATAGCAATATATATCAACTAGTGATTTCTTAATGTTATTTTTGTTTGAAATTCCTTATCACTTCTACCCTTTTTTGTTTTGCTTTCCTTTTTAAATAAAAACATTGGCTCTGTCATTTGTAATCATGCCAAACTACTTTCTTGTATATGAATTAACATTAATAATCATTAATATAAACTTAGAATTATGCCTTTAATTATTTCAGATACAGATTATGTTAGCACATTAAAAAACTCATCCATGTTTCTGCAGGTCTCAATAGATCTTATCTTTGAGAAGTATTCCATGAAGTATATATTTCTAGCTTGTTTATGCAGTTTCCTGTTAACAGATATTTGAATCTTTTGCAGTTTTTAGTTACAGATAAATGTTCTATAAACGTTACTGTATGAAACTTTTAGTGGTCCATGTTTTCAATTCTTTTAACATATGTACAGGAAAAGAATTGTCAATGCTTATACAGTTTCCTGTTCTCATATATTTGAATCTTTTCCAGTTTTATAGCTGTGGATAAAGGTGTTATAAGCATTACTGTTATGAAGCTTTTAGACGCCATGTTTTAAATTCTCTTAACAAATGTTCAGGAGAAGAACTGTCAAGTAATGGAGATACCTGTTCAATTTGGGGGGATTTTATTGGTTTGGAGGTTTGAGGTACTGGAGACAGGATTTTGCTATACAGTTCAGGCTGGCCTTGAACTCATGGCAGTCCTCCTGCCTCAGCCTCCCAAGTGCTGGGATTATAGGCATGTCCCACCATACCCAGCCACGTGTTCAATTTTGTAAAAGAACACTAAACCATTTTCCAAAGCACAGTAGTACCTTGGTTCATAAATTGTTTTCTTTGCAAATAATTTGGTTCTCAAACAGAAACATTTGGCAAAATTTTGCTTTTGTTTGCAAATTCTGTATAGGGTGACAAACATGACTACGGCCATTCTTTCCCACATAAACATAAATGTGGCCATCTTTTCCAAAATCATAGAACAAATTAAATTTGTGAGCCAAGGTACCACTGTACAGTAATTATATTATCTTATACCTCTACACAAATGTATGCAGGTTCTGATTAATTCATATCATCACTAAGGTTTGCTGACAGTACCTTTTTTGTAATAGGGTCTCACTAAGTAGCTAAATTGTCCAGGCAGGTTCAAATTTTAACCTTCTTGCTTCATCCTTCCTTAGTGCTGGGATTATAGGTATGTACCATCATACCTGGCTCATTGACTGTTTTTAATTTTATCCATTCTTGTGGGCAGGGCCAAGCATGATAGGTATGAGTCACAGCCTATCACTTACTTTCATGTTCTATCGCCACATTTTTGACATCTTAAATAATTTTTTCTCTCTGTGTCTCACACTTTCATTTTGCACTGAGCCTTGTATATATTAGGTAGTTAGTCATGATTAGCAGTATCCTAATTTATTTTTATTTATCTTTCATTTATTTTTTTCATTTATCTTTTAACTAAAGATGTTCAATATTGTATCATATATTCATTAGTCAACTGTGTATTTTCCTTTGTATTTATTCAAGTCTTATGCTTATTTTTTAATCTTTTAATGTGGAAAATATCTAACAAAATTTTTCATCTTAACTATTTTTAACTGCACAACTCAGAAAGAAACTTTTCTTTTTTGTTTGTCTGTCTGTCTGACTGTTTTCTGTAGTACCAGGGTTGAGACAAAGTCTTTCACAATGAATTACATCCCCAATTCTTTCATTTTTTTATTTTGAAACAGGTCTCACCAAGTCACTAAAGCTGCTCAAAACAATTCAGTACTTTTAAATACATTCATATTGCTGTACAACCAATCCCTAGAATTCTTTTCAAAGTCTTGCAAAATTGAAACAACATGCCAGTTAAGCAATATTCCCTTCCCATGGCATCACAACTCTTGGCAACTACTTGTCACTATGAATTTGGCTATTCTCGGTATCTCATGAAACAGAATTATACAATATTTGCCCTTTGTGATTAGCTTATTTCACTCAATGTGCTTGAAGTTCAAAATTTCCTTTCTTAAAAACTGAATGTATGCATGTATGTATAAATACAATCACACTGTATTTATCCAGTTATCTATCAATACATTTGGATTGCTTCCAACCTTTGATTACTGTGAATATTGAAACTATTAATGTATGTTCACACGTATTGTTTCAAGTCCCTTTCAATTTTGAAGATTATACAACATATGGAAATTCCTATTTTCATCTTTTGAGAAACCACAATACTTTTCCAGAGACTGCATCATTCGACATTCTAATCAATAGTGCTCAAGGATTCCAATTTCTCTAAACCTCATGAATACTTGCTATTTTTTAATACCCATTCCAATGAGTATGACATCTCACTGCAACTTTCATTTGTGATAGTGATTATCAAGTACTTCTTTATACACTTATTGACCATTTGTATTTCTTCTTTAGAAAAACATTTATTCAAGTCTTTTGCCCATTTTTTTATGAGGGTTGTTTTCTTTCAACAATTTTAAATTAGGATGTTTGTCTTTTTATTATTGAGTTTTAAGAGTTCTTTATGTATTTGCAATATATATCATTAGTCAAGTAAAATGTCTCATCAGTATTTTTTAATTTTTATACCTTGTCTATTCATTTTCCTAATGATGCTTTTCTGTTGATATATTTGCAGTACACAATTATATTCTTTATGAGAAGCTGGCATATGTACATAATTAATTCCTTTTCCCTTACCTTCCATACTCTTCCCTTCATCTCTTGGTCCCCTTTCCTTTTGCAAAAGATCTGCCTCCATATTGCTTATTATCTATGTTTTATTTTGCTCATTATATTTTGGGTTTCTCATATAAAAGAAATGTTGCAAATTTTAAGCTTATGTGTCATATTTAGGTATTTCACTTAAGGTTATGATTTTGAGTCCATCCATTTTCCTTATGACTCAAAACTATCCTTCTCCATGACAGAATAGTGCTATACTCCACTGATTATACCATTTTCAAATTTTAAAATAACTTTACACTGCTAAGATAAATCTCACTTGTTTAATATATTAGTGAAATATATTTACTAAAATTTTATTAATGATTTTATATCTATATTCATAGGGATGCTGTTCTATAATTTTCTTGGACTATCTTAATTGGCATTTGGTACCAAAAAATAAAGATTGTTCTCACTGTTGTATTTTTCTCGAAGAATTTGTGGGAAAGTTGCATTATTTCTTCCTTAACCATCTGATAATATTCACCAGTGAAACTGTCCAGATTTTTCTCTTTTTTTTTTTTTTTGGTGGAAATGAGGATCAAACTCAAGATCTTTCCACTGAGCTCCATCACCAACTATTTTTATTTTCAAACAGGGGCCCCCTAAGTGACTTACACTGCCCACATTAGATGTAATTCTTGTATCTCAGTCTCCCAGGCTGCTGGGTTTACAAGCATGCAGCACCATATCCAGCTTAGGCTCTAAATTATATACATTTTTGATGACAAATTTCATAATAACTTTGCCTCTAAATTTCAAATCTATTAGGAACTCTTCTGTGGCACTCCCCTGCTATCCTTTTAATGATTGTAGCATCTATACTGAAAATTTTCTTTCATTTCTCCCTGTCTCTCTCTCACTGTCTCTCTCTTTCTCTGTGCCAGAAGCCAATCAACTTAACTTGGAAAAAATAAATTCTTGTTTCTTTTTGTCTCTATTTTGTTTTTTCCTATATTATTTTTATCTATGTTCTGTGGATTTAATTTGGCCCTTTAAGTTTCTAAATGGAAACCTAGATCATTTCTTTTCTAAACATTTAAATTTATAAATTTCCTTTAGTTGCATTCTACAAAGTTTTATTTTTATCATTTTAAAAAACTTCTGATTTTTCTTTGTCCTATGAATTATTTTCTAGTGTAATGTTTCATTTCCAAATAGGCAAGCCTTTCTAATATTTTACAGTTATTTCTAATTTCACTCTATGTTAGAAAGGGAATATATACTCTGTGAGACTTCAGTCTTTTGAATTGTATAGGGATTTGTTTCATATCCCTGCCTTTGTTCTATTTTGTTAAACTTTCTAACTATAACTTCTACGGAATTTATAGCTTTCAGTTTAGAGTTCTATAAATATCAATTAAGTCAAGGGATCTGAAAGTGCCATTCAAATTTTCTATACACCTAAAGAATTTTAAAGACTTAAGAAATTTATAATTTCCAACCACAGTTATAGATTTGTATATTGCTCATTCTAGTTGGGTTTTTTGTTTGTTTTGGCCTCATGTATTGTGAAGTCTTTTCACTACAGTATGTACAAACATATTCATGATTATTACATCTTTCTGGTTATCTTCATTATTATATATCTCTATTGTAGTCAGAGAAAACCGAAAGATCTGCCTCTACCTGCTGGCCACCACCACCAAAAGGCTTGCTTTCTGTGGGCTGCCAGCAGGAGCAGGGACATACAGTCAGGTAAGCTCCATTCACCTGTAGGCCACCACTGGAGTCTCTTGCTTCCTTTGGGCAACCATCACCCACAAAAAATCAACAAACACATCCCTGTGTGCCTGCCACCATCGCTGGAGTCCCAGGGTAGACACAGAGGTTGAGAGAAGTTCACTACCATGCACCCCTGGTAATGAGGCAAGTCCCAGTGTAGCTTTCCAGGTTTAGAGAAGCCTACCCCATAACCTGCTACCTCCCTGTAAACCTGGGATCAAACAAACCCAGGTGCCTTCGGGGCTGCCAATGAAGAAAGTGCCTGAGGCCCCACAAACAACTTCCTGAGAGGAACTTAGGAGAATATCAAGACAAAGAAGCAAACTGCAACCTCAGACTCCCAGCCCACACAGACAAAGAATGAAAGATACAGTCATGGAACAAAATGGAAAAAAGTCCATCAAAAGCTGGCAAAAATGCTTAAAGAGACTTAAGATAGACTTTCAAACTTTGAAGTCAGGATTGAAGCTAGAAATCAAGTAAAGAAAGATCTCTTAAAAATAACAAGGGACTGGGAAATAATTCAATGGCTATAAGATGACACAAAGAAACATAATGGAAGTGTGATAGGTATCACTAAAGAAGCAGGGGTCAACACAAATGGAATAAAAAGGCTATTTACAGAAGTAATAGCAGAAAACTTCCCAAATATGGGGAAAGGATCTGGCATGCAGATAAGTGAGACATATAGAACTCCACCTAACCATTACCAAAGTAAATCTATACCCAGATGTGTAATAATCAAGATCCCAGAAATTTAGCACAAGAACAGAATATTAAAGGCTATTAAGAGAAGAGAAACAGATCACCTATTAAGGAACACTAGTCAGTATCATGGCAGACTTCTCAACACAAAACCATCAAGTCAAGAAGACTTTGGAGCGAAGTGTTTCAGATCCTGAAAGAAAACAACTTCCAACCCAGATTGATGAACCCTGAAAAGCTATCTTTCAAAATTGATGAAAAAATAAGATAGTTCCATGATAAAGAACTACTGAAGGAATTCACAACTAACAAACCAACCCTACAGCGAATGAATAGAATACCCTAAAGAATATTCTAGAAAGAGATGAAGATGATCATGGTTCCAAGAACAGCAGCAGAGGAGGATCACCAAACAGGACAGGAAATTGAATGAAGGGGAAAGTGGAGGGCCAACAGCAGAAGGATAGCATGACAGAGACAAATCAATGTATGCTGGCTGTAACCATTAATGTAGATGGCCTAAATTTAGCAATAAAAATAAACACAGGGAGAGTGGATCAAGAAACAAGATCCATCAATATACTACATACCAGAAATACATTTAAGCCCAGTGTGGTGGAACAAGCTTGTATCTTAGCACTTGGGAGGCTGAGGCAGGAGGATCTTTGTGAGTTGAAGACCAGTCTGTGTTATAAAGTAAGCTGAAGGCTCACCTGAACTGCATAATGAGACCCTGTCTCAAAAATACAAAAAAGAAATATATCTAACTTGAAAGAAAATTCATAGACTAAAAATCATAGGAGAGAAAACAATTGTTCCATGTGACAGGAGACCAGAAAAAAAGCAAGGGTAACTTGCCCATCAACCAAAGAATAGATAAGAAAAATATGGTATTTTCATATAATGGAAAGCTACCCAGTTATAAAGTACAATAATCTCGAGGCTCTTGTAGATAAATGGATGCAACTGGAGATCATGTTCATGAGTAAAATGGTTGAACTCACATGGATGAACCCTAGCATATATAAAAGGAGTGTGTTCCAAAAAAGCACAACAGATATTATAAAAGTGACAAGAGAGTAAACACCCAGGAGAGGAAGATGGTAACCAATGTTAATTTCTTATTGTCTTGTCTTGAACTCTTGTATTGTCTTCACAATTTTGTTATGTTTGTTTTTGTTCTCTTGTTTTGTTGGATTTTACTGTCTGATGGTATGGACAGCTATTTTGAACATAATGGGATGTATTATGGTAATCATGGTTGGTTTCCTATTATCTTGTTTTGAAGTCCCATAATGCTTTCATTTGTTTAATTGATTTGTTAATTATTTTGAAGAAAACAAGACATTATGGTAGCCATTGCTGACTTGCCTTTCATCTTGTTTTGAAGTTCTATATGCTTTTCATTGCCTATTATTTTGTTTTGAAGTCCTATAGTGCTTTTATTCTTTTGTTTGGTTTTATTTTGTTGTGTTTTGATTTTATTATGTGTGACTGTATGGACAACTATTCTGAAGAAAATGAGACATTTATGGTGACCACTGTTCATTTTCTGTTATCTGGTTTTGAAGTCCTGTAATGCTTCCATTCTTTTGAATGGTTTTATACTTTTTTGTTATGTTTGATATTATTGTGTGAAGGTATAGACAACTTATTTCAAAGAAAATAAAAGAGATTATGGTAGTCATTTTTGATTTCTTGTTGTCTTGTTTTGAAGCAACACATGCTTGCATGGCTGTTCTGATTTGCTTTGTTGTTTTGTTTTGCCTTATTCTCTTTAAAATAAAATTTAAATAAAGAATGCACACATAAATTTTTAAAGCGGTTACAGATGACCACTGTATCACAGCTACAACTGATCTCAACCCAAAAAAATAATAATCTTTGAAAGTAACTGTTATGATATAAAAATGTGATATAAAATTTCTAAATTCTCGTGTATGTTTTTTAAAAATTAAAATAGTTAAATACCTTTATCTCATAAACATTTATTTGCTTGCTGTCTGCTGTCCCCTTTTTTTTCAAGGCCTTATTCTGTAACAAGTCAAAAATAGAGAATATTCAGTACTTAGTAATTTAAAATTACATAACTGTCACAGATTTAAATTAGTAACAGAAAGTATTATTCTTTTATTTTTTTATTTTTTTTATTTTTTTTGTCTTTTTTGAGACGTGGCCTCGCTATGCAGTTCAGGCTGGCCTTGAGCTCACTTTGTAGCCCAGGCTGGTCTTCAACTCATAAGGATCCTCCCACCTCAGCCTCCCAAGTGCTAGGATTATAAGCGTGAGCCACCATGCCCGGCTAAAAGTATTATTTTCTGAAACTAAGGCAAAAATATTATTTTGATGTTGAGAACAGTTATAAATAGTACCTACCTCCTGCTGAAGCTCTTCAATATGCTTGCTTTTATTTTCAACTTGTTTCCTTAAATTGTTACACTACAAAATGAGAAATTAGTTATCAAAATTCTAGACAAAATGATTTTAGACTAATAAAGATGTTATATAAAGTCTTGTGTTAACTCCATTAACATAAAACGTAAAGTTAAATATTTTAACGAAGTTTCACAATACAAATTTGAGATGTTATTCATCTATTTAAATAACATGAGAACATCTATTTTAAGTAAATATGTTCTGTGGTCAACCATATACAGAAGGCTAAATTATTAAATAGCTTGTGAAAAGCAGCTACCAGAGCTAAGAATAATTTGTCTTCTTCATTACTCATTTTTTCTCCCTTTCTCATTTCTGAGAAGCTTATTATATTATGAAAGAAAAATAATATGACACACTATCTTCCTCATTAAACTTTATTTCCTTTTATTAAAATACCAACCAATCCACTTTTTAGTATCTCACTTTGTGAGATAATTTTCCTCTGGGTATACATTCAGAACTTGATTCGCAGATGGCCCAAAAATGTTTAAAGTATTATAAAATCATGGGTCCTAAAGTATCATATATATAAAAATTTTTCGAATTTTTGCCAAAGTAAAAGGAATCTCACTGGAAAAACCTTAAATCTCTTCCATTAGAACAAAATATTTTTCCATGCAGCACTCAGATAATTATATTCTAACAGAAACTGAATATTACATTGTACTGCTGTTTGTTTACAAGTGATTTATGTTACCTAAATTTTGTAACTCTCAAGCCTACAAATGGTCTTTTCCAGAAAATTCAAAAGGAAACTAAGGAATAAAAACTTTTAAAAAGCAATAAATCTCTCACTGGTTTTCATACAAATTTGGTAAAAATATAGTAGCCGGTAAAAATTTTTGTTTATAATTGTATTTACTTTAAAAATAAAATGTTTGCATTTTTGACAGAAAAGCTATTAAGATCCCCAGAATAAGCTTCCTAATAATAATAATTTTAACATAAAAGACTAAAAAGTAAGGAATCTGATTACTTTATCACATTAAAGTGATACTAAGATTTCAGGCTAATAACAAAACCTTCGTTTGTTCTTAGAATTATCTGCATAATTCCAAGCAAGATAAGAGACATGAGGCAAAAATGCAAAAAATACAGGAAGACAAATCAGCATTAACTCAGAAACTCAAGAGTCTATGAAAAGATAAACAAGAAACAAATTTTCCACAGAGAAGGATACAGTAAGGGAACTTCTCAGTCTTTGGAACTGAGTAAAAGGAATAAAAATCCTCCCTGAAATATCAGTAAACTATAAAGTATCCTTATAAAGTTTTATAGGCTGAATTCTTGTATAATTCAGAAAAAATTAAAATTAAGCAATTAATTTAAAATGGCCTCTTATTAGTAGTGCTTGCAAAAAAGCATTCTGGAAGAGATATTAACTTCCTCACAGGTCTAAAGAATTCCAACATACAAAATTCCAAAAAAATCATAAAAATTTCAAAAATAAGGCTCAACAGGCAAAAACAAAAAGCAAGCACAAAATCAGACCTAAAAAGATTTCAGATACTGGTATTAGCAGACATGGATTATACAATACATATACAGTATATTCCCTACAAAGTTGTAGTTCAGAGTTTGAGGCATGAGTCATTTGCAGACTTTTCCTTAGAACCTAGCGTGTGGTAACACCCACAATTTTACAGAAACTGCAAATATCCTCAGAATTTTCTTTCTTTCTTTTTGCTGGGAGGTTTGCAAGTAGCCAATCCAAAAGCACTATCCAGTTCTCCTTTGTACTAACTGGCTGCTGCCGTATAACTCCTATCTAGCAGATGCTCCAGCATTTCCACATCATAACAGGTTGCTGTACTCATATAGTGATCTCATGGGCTCTCAGTTTTGTTCTTCTTAAAATCTTAGGCTCCTTAAGATGCCACCACAATGCCTTGCATCTTCTAAGGCTTTATTAATACAGTATTTTATTAGGTTAAATGACATATCTGTGGGAGACTTAGCATATTTAGGACTTACATAAAAACAGACATTTATATGTATTTTTTATCATTTCTGAATTAATGCCATTTTTCATAATTTGAAAATGCTCTAGGAATATAACTCCAGTGAATTTTGGTGATCCACTGTGCTTACTATATTTAAAGAAATTAAAGACTTAAAAACTATTTGTTTAAACAGGGAGACTATAGAAGATAGCTGAGAAGCTTCAGGAAAAAACTAACTACAATTTCTAACAATGCAAAATTTAACTGAAATTTAAAACTATTAACAGAAAACCAGGGATTTTTGCTCTCACCAAATAAATGTTCAAATTTAAAGAATATCATATAAGGCATCGTCAAAATTATTACTCTGCCAGACAGAGCTCATGTTGCATGTTTTTTTAGTCCCCTATTCTTTAAGTCATTAAAGCCTTTTGCTGCTACCTTTTCCTAAAATTCACCTTTACTGACATTACTACACAGTCCAAATATGTGCATATTCACACTAAAATGATATGAGAAGCATTAACTTTGGATGTTTTGATTGCCCCGTATCATTCTAACCATCCCACTCTTCTTTCTGCATAAGCTAATGAAAATTAAAAGATATTTAAGTCTCCACCGCTTTTAAATATAAATCATCTTCAAAATTAAGGCTAATTATTATTATTATATGACTTTTTCCTAAAATAATTCTTTCCTTTTCAACGTTTAAAGATACTAAAAATGGATTTGGAAGAATGACTAGAAATTCTTGAAAAGGTCTTCAGCGATCACAATTCATTTTTAGAAAATCTGTGTGCACAGAAACAAACAATTTTATTTATAAGAATTCTCAGAAAAAAATTGGTTTGTTAGAGATCAGAATTCTTGAAAGTACACTTTATAGAGGACTGTTATGTGTAAGGTCAAGTTTACGTAAGTATGTAGAGATGTTCATGAATGGAAAAAGTGAATTTCTTCACAAAGAATAATAAAAAGACTGGCCTTTCAGTCATACACTTAAAATTTTATACTCTCGAACATTTTTTACAATTAGGAAATACCTTGTTTTCTAGTATCTTCATTTGCTTATCTTTTCTTAAAACTTCACATTCAATGCTTCGAGCCTAAAAGGTATTTGACATCAGATTAAAAACGTTAACAGAATCCAATTTTCTTCTGTATCTTTTAGAAATGAAATTATAAAACTTAGACATATTTCTACAAAACATAGTTATTCAGGTCTCCCAATTTATTTTAGTGTCCTTTTTTAAAAACAAATCATCTAAGTGATGAATATGTTGACCAGCTTGATTTAATTGTATCACAATATACATATATCAAAATATTAGTGTATATGCCATAAATATAATTATGCCAATTGAAAAAATAATCTTATTATTACTTAAGTATCAGTGTTCTTCACTGATACCTTAAGATCATTCTTCTATAAATCAAATCTATTATATATTTATATATATTATATATACATTATATAGAGTATTCTATCAAATAATATCAAATATTCTATCAGACTTCCTTGTGTTAGCTTCAATTTTTAATAACTGTCTTGTATGTAAATGTTTATAATACCTCAAATATCTTTCACATACATTTGTTAATCTGAACCTTGTAACAATTTAGTCAGAAAGGATAGGTATTATTGCAAACTGAAGCTAAGACAGGAAAAGTGTGAATGAAACAATATTTGAACTAAGTATGACCGGAAAAAAAGAACTGCAATGAAATTATACATCAGCCAAAAAAAATTCCAACTTGATTTTTTTATCTGGAAAACTGAGTAAGTGAGCTGAAATCTTAATAATTTGTTGTATTTTGTTTTTTTCCTTAATTCATCACTAATACCTTCCACACTACATTATACTTTAAATTCTTAAGGGAGATTTTACATTAAACACAAATTTGGATTTTTTTTCCTACAAGTGACTGGTAGCCTCTGGTATAAATTTTTTAAGTACTGAATTGTACACCAAATGTTTAACATATTAAATTCATTTTTAGGATGAATTTAAGAAATAGAAAGCTGAAATTAAAATAGGTTTTGAAGGAGGGAACACAGTCCAAAAACAAGAACAGCTCAACTACTTTTTAATCATGTAATCTTCTGAAGCTTTTACTCTTTGGAAACCTGATTTCTAATTCATAGAACAAGGATAATAATAAGTTCCAATTAAGTAAAATAGCACATAAAAATAATTTACATTATATGGTCCACTGTGAGCCCTTAAGAATATTAGTTCATCTTTGCACTATTCCAGTAGTATTATATCTATCTAAAGTATAAATATAATTAACCCTTAAGTCAAAACTCAATAACCTAAAATCCCTTTACTACTTACATGGCCTTAAATGATCCAACCTCATCTTTTTCCACCCTTATCTCTCCTCTCATCTCTATACACACACACACACACATTTTCCTACTCTCTCCACTATTACCAGCATTTTAACTTTATCTTTCATGAATATAAATTTTTATAGTTGCTTAAACATGCCATGCTTTCTGACTTCCACACCTTCCCATATTAATGTATTTTTTTAACTTTGAATATTCCTTTTCTGCTATACCTAGATCCACCCCTCTGCCTTCCAATAAATTCTATTAATCTAAGTAAATTAAATCTAAATGGTATTTCTTTTAGGAAACCTGATCTGATCTAAATTTAGATTAACAGTCCATCCTTTTTTGTTTTGTGTTGTGTTGTTTTGGTTTTTTTTTTTTGAAATGGAGTCTACGTCCTTCAGGCTGGTCTTGAACTCACTCTGTAATTCAGGCTGGCCTCAAACTTGTGGCATTCTTCTCACCTCAACCTCCTAAATGCTGGAATTACAGGCATGAGCCACCATGAGCTTACATATCCTTTATGTGGATTCCAAAAGCTTTCATATATAGAGGACATATGTTTTGATCTAGCCATCAACACCCTTTCACACAGTCGCAAGCACCCAGTCGTGAGTTCGATCCCCAGTACCAAAAAAAAAAAAAAAAAAAAAAAAAAAAAAAAAAAATTCCATAATACTTCTGTTCAGTTCCTGATACGGTTTCCAGGAATTAGTGTGCAACTCATTTCTGGTTTGAATATTGTATCCCCTAACCACACATGTTCTCTCTTTGTGAGAATCTTCATCAAGTTTTTTCAGCATTTTTAAGACTTGTTTCTTTTAATTTCAGTGCTGGGGACCAGACTCAGGGCTCATACATGTTAGGCAAACAATCTCCCACTGAACTATATCCCCCACTCAGATTGTTATAGCAGTCATCAAGATTATTTTTAATAGCCCTCTAATTTCTAGTGCCTTTAAACTCTCCCCATTATATTCTCAAATACTAAAAAAGGTCTCATCTCCTCAGTAAAAACTTTACTAAATCACTACTGTCCACTAAAGCAAATGAAATCTAAACTCAGCATCCTAAACAATGCCTGGCACATATTGAAGGGTAGTTAACAATATTTACTGAATTAGTGAAAGAAGACATAGTCTTCATAATCTAGCTTGTTCTAATTTGGTACAATTTCCTCTTTCTTCATATATTACACATTACACTACTGCAAAATCATGTCATACAATTTGTATTAGTCCAGTTGTGACATTCTTTCCTAAAAAAACTTCTATTTCAAATTGTCGAAATTAAATTCACCAAAATGCAATGCAAACTTTTTCCTGTATTCCACATTACTGTAACACAACCCTTAGAGCCAGAAATAGAAATAATGAATTTTAATAAATGTATTACACATTTAATAATGAATTTTAATAAATTTATTATCTTACTATTTCTTACAGATACAGATAAGCAAAATTACCCAGTTTTATCTTTATTTTTAAGCATAATGACCTATAACAATCCCTACATCATTAGTTATTTGTACAACAGTGTATATTTTTTAGACATATGAAGTCATTTTATGAACTGAAACTCTGCACAAAAACTATTAAATAAGACATACATTTTCTTCACTCCTGTCCAATTTACATTTAACTTCATCCCCTTTCTGTTTTAGTTCTCTTTTCACAGATTCCAATTCATTCCTGAAAAGAAATGAAACAGTGATATTATAATCCAAAATACATTTTATTTTTTCCCAATATTTTTAATGATCAACTAATGTTAGTTTTACTTTTTTCATTTTTTTGATAATTTGTCATGCATTACTATCACTAGATACACTTTTGTTACCATTAAATTAACTTACATTATTTATTTTAAAATCTGAATATTTATAGTATATATAGTATATATATGTATATATATTTTAATTGTTTAAATCCCTGAAAAACAGCACTTATTTCTTGAGTGCTCATTCAGAGTTTATAGCACAGGAGTACAACTACTCGCATACACTTGACCTGAGGAAATCATCCTTCTCCATCTAGGGTCGCCATCCTCTTTGAGGGAGCAAGGGAGCATGTAGCTTTGGGAGGGACACACTTGAAGCACACAGAGCGCTAAGCAGGGAAGAAGACACCTGCAGAGCCAGGCAGATTAGCCATATAAACTCTGGTCATCAATGGGATGACAGATATCATACGCATATCACCCTCACCATTTATTTAATATATGTGGTGCTTGTGATCAAACTCAACACCTGTGCACATAAGGCAAGAACTCTACCACTGAGCCACATTCCCAACTTGCAATTATTTCTTAAATCATGATTTCATTGTAATGTTTTCTTAGTCATAAATCAGTCATTATAATAAAACACATTCATATACTAAAATACATACATAAATGAAGAATATAAATGCAAGGGATTTTAATTAGCTTACATAACTAAGATAAAATTTACACACATATTGTAGTATGCAGAGTATATCTGGTAAAAATACACAAGAAATTATCTGGGAAGTGAGACTGGATAGTAAAAGGACATATTTTTCTTTCCCCTGTATTCCTTTGTTCCTTTGAATTTCATACCATATGCAGGTAATATTCTTTTAAAAAGGCTTTAATTAAAATTTTATCTTTTATCTTTCTCATATGTATACTTGAAGCTATTTTTCTAACTGCAGTCTCTCATGTTACCACTGATGTGTTGTTGCTGGGTGTAATTAGAGAATAACTGGCCCTGTAAAAAATGAATACTGGGTATTTACTTTTTGCGATTAAATTTGTAACCAGTATTTTCTTATTATTCATAAGTACATATTTAGAGTCCGTAAGCCCTTACAATAGGTACATATTGGTACAAAAAGATATTATCCAAATAATATGAATACTGTACTTTTTAAAAAGCAGTCTTTCTCTTTAAAATGTATCTTCACATTTTACCTCTAAATTGTATAGTGCCTTCACTGAAGATATTCAACTAAAAAATACAGAAATTTTTGGCAGTACTGAGAATGAACCCAAGGCTTTGCAGTGTCCAGCACTACTCTGAGACACTAAGTTGCCCAGGTTGTGCTCAAACACGATTCTTCTCCCTCAGCCTCCCACAGTGAATAACTGCGGCTTTTAAAGAAGAAAATCGAAGCGATCGAGGTGGCTGAGTGGCTAAGGCGATGGACTGCTAAAGAAGAAAACTGAGTAAAAAGGACAAAAGAAATCATTTATAGATATAATGAAACTTTCTAAATCTGTAAAATAAGAACAATAATTTTAAGGTACTAGGTGCCAGGTACTACGCTCAACACTTATTCATAATACCTCATATACAATAATCATCAGTTCTAAGAAGAAAAAGTATTAGGTCTTAAAGGAGATCAAATAATTTAAAATGAGAGTTTTAAAGACCACTAACCAAATGTAAGAATGAAATAAGTACAGTGTAAGTACAAATAAGAGCCCCAAAATACATGAAAATAATCTAAATTACCAATGGATTAAAAGGAAACAAAAAATTTTGAAAAATAAATCAAAGGAAACTTAAAATACAAAAACAGATTATTCGGAAAATAATGAATATGAAACTGCCTATCAAACATGTCATAAATTCATAACTGTGTTCAGAAGTGGTAACTGGAATCAACTTTATTATTTAGAAGAGAAAAGTAAACTAATATATCAATATACACATTTTTTTAAAGAACTGAAGAAAAGATTAATACATAATTCCAGGAAGCCAAGGAATTTTAAGTGTAGAAGCAATGGTTAAAAAAGTTTTTTAAAAGCAATCAAATTTAAGATGAAAAAAATCTCTGTATAATAAAGAGCTCTTCGAAGTTAAGGAAAAGTAATAGGTTAGAGAAAATATATGCTATGACTAAAACATAAGGGATGAAAATTTTCAGTGATTAAACAAGTCAGTATAACAATAAAGGTCTCAAAACATTAATGAAGAATAGAAATAAGCAGATAATTTTAGAAGAAGAAATTCTAATAAGCAAAACTGAAAAATTTAAGTTTATCTAAAACATATAAATTACAAATCATAAGAACAATGAGATCTTTCTGTTACATTGTTGATAAATTAATAGTATTAGTCAACAACAAAAATATTTGGAACCAACATTTTCATGCAATATTGTCAATACTGCATCATTTACAACTGAGAAAACCTATTGGAGAGTATTTGATCATCAAGTCATGGAAATCATTAGTTCTTTGACCTCATAAATTCCACTGCTTGAAACGTATCCTACATCAAATTCAAAATAAGTATCTGTATTGTCAAGATTTTGGTTTCAGAATTATTTATGACAGTGAAAAGATGAAAAATGTAAATATGTAAAAACTAAAGTTAATATTACTTCTACTAGGCTGACTAGCATTTAAGTACATAGATATTAAAACAGACGACTGTGAAAACACCTACAAACATGAAGCATAAAACAGTATTACATAGAAAGTCATATATAAAATTATATATCAAGAATTACAACCAAGAATAAAACATTCTTTAATATATGAAGTGGGCATAAATAATATTTGATGTGATTTATTAGGAATAACTTGAAAATACTTTTAAATTTTCTGTAATATGACTAGTGTATCCTCTAAATTAAATACTGAAGAACTAGAAAGTTTATGATGGTTTAAAATTAATTTTCATCTAATTTCAATGTTTCAACACTCAGTATAAAAAGATATGATTTTATTAGTAAGCAGGATTTCAAAACAGTAATTTAAACTTAATTTTTTATTCTACATAGTATTCAACATAAGTTTAATCTAAACCATAACAAGCTAAAATATCAGAATCTTTTGCCAGACAGAAAATACCAACTGATTAGTCTTACTTTAATTGTATTTCTGTTTCTTCCAGATTTTCTATTTGTTTCAACATTCTTTCTTCTTGCTTTTTGCCATTCTAAAGAAAGAATATTGTTTTCAGTATTTTGCTTAAATGAAAGTAAAACTGAACTTAAGTTAAAACTTTAACCTGCCACCACAAAATTTATTTATATTCAAAGAAACACAATGGGTTATTTAATTTGACAATTTCACACTATTTTCCAGCCTTACATTAATTATTCTCTTAATTATCTCTTTTTCCAGCTAGCAAAACATGTTTTATTTTCAAGTGATACTTTGAGCCTAGAAGCCTATATTGCTGTGTTCTGGTTCAAGGAATGATTTCCATTACCTACAGATCTAATAATTCGTAATTTAAGGCTAACATCAGTGCTGTATTCTCCCTGAAGCCTTCTCTTCCACCAAAACAGGAGTATCCTATGAACTGTATATCACCTTGCTTCAGGGACAGCACCTATACTATTTTAAGTTACTTGAATATTTGTTGTTCTTTCTTTTAAGTCAAAAGCTCTTTAAGAGAAAGAACATGGTATTAATCATGGTATTAATCATGGTATTAATCACTGTAGAATCTATGACTCAACATACTTATTGACTAAGTACTTTATAAAAGTATTAATCACTGTAGAATCTATGACTCAACATACTTATTGACTAAGTACTTTATAAAAACCTTAATGTTTAAAGTAAAATTTATCCAAGCAGCCTCCATATTCTATTAACCATGAGCAACACCTAAAATTAATATGTACATTTTTCTTCTAAACAAAGTAGCAGCTCTAAAATATTGGTATTTTAATAAAGCTGTTAAAGTCTTTTGATATTATCAATTCATATAAAACCTGCAGATTTTACAGGTAAGAAAAATGTGTCACTTTTTCAACTTACACTAATATCGTCTTGCTGTTTCTTGAGTTCCAAGGCCATATCACTTGTTTCTTGTGCCAGTTCTTTGTTCTCAAGTGACAGCTTGGTGCAATTTATAGTTAATTCAGTATTCTTAAGCCTATTATTAAAAATTCATACCAAGGTATTTATATATGAAGTTATAAAATGACATTACATGATATTATAATCTTAGGAGAAAGGAAGAAAGGAGTTATAAATAAAAGATTGGCTACTAGCTAATAATTTCTGAAGAAGTATGATGGATTCATCCCTTCTGTTTTGTATGTTTGAAAATTTTCAACACTGTCAAAATATCAGAAAATAGATTTCCTTGCATATTTCCCACCCTCATTCTTGAAAAATTTCGTACAGATTGTGAAGGGTATGCTTTTCTTCATGTAATTTTTTGTCTCAAAAATTGTTACAAACTTCTGATAATTTGATCACAGTAGGAATGAGGCATAAATATTAAAATATTTTCATAAAAATAAAACTAACTCTAGTTTTGCACAACACTAAACTACTCCTATAAGGTTTCCAATGTTCTACATTGCAAGTAGGTTAAGACATAATCAATTTTAATGAAGAAAAGGTAGTGTGTTGTTTTACTGAATGATTCCAGAAATACCTATTATCTCTTCCTATTTAGTAATACTCTTAATTCATCAAAGAAGAAATAAAGTTCTTTACCACGCAATGACAGATTGAAAAAGCAAATATAACAGGAATAACACATCTACACTACAGTATGAATAACAAACCTTCCATTCATTAAAAGAAAGCTGATTAATAGAGATGCATTTTACTCAAGAAATTCTAAAAAAGCACTGTTAGCACAGTACTAGAAGAAAGGAATGGCAGCTAAAAAGGAATAGGCTGTTCAATAAACTACTTTTCATTTTTCTCTACAGTTGTGAGGCAACCAAAAGAGAAAAAAATCATGCTCACCACCAAACTGGCTACTTGAAATTAATTCTAAGTAATAATGTGATAATTACCCATACTTTTATTTCCAAACTAAACTTATTGAGTAAACTAAATCACTCAATTAAATATTTGGACAATGTAAGAAATAAATTTGTATTTTTACTTTTTATTAGTACAACCTTTGAAATAACTTACCCAAAAAATACTTAGAACTGCAAATAATTATTTTTATGAGAAAATGAATACCTCCATAAAAACAATACTGTTAGTCCTT
Organism: Cavia porcellus; assembly: GCF_034190915.1. Taxonomy (NCBI): domain Eukaryota; kingdom Metazoa; phylum Chordata; class Mammalia; order Rodentia; family Caviidae; genus Cavia; species Cavia porcellus. Next base: position 135,286,978 of record NW_026947484.1, on the reverse strand, counting down.
TGTATCCATATGTTCTACATTCATAGAGCCAACCAACTACAGATTGGAAATATTCAGGAAAAAAATTGGATCTGTACTGAACATACAGATTTTTGTCACTATTTCCTGAACAATAAATAACCGTTTATGTAATACTTTCACTGTATTAGTTTTTATAAGCAAGAGATAATTCAAAGCATATGAGAGTATATGCACAAGTTATATGCAAATAATATCCCATTTTATATAAAGAACCGGAACAGACAGATTTTGGAATACTCAGGGGTCCTAGATCCCATCCCCATGAATAGCAAGGGAAAACAATATAGCTATCTTCAAAGTGAATTAACCTTTGTTATAGGTACTTTCATGCCAATGATACATATATATTTGCTTTAGCAAAAAAACTGGTAAATTATTCTGATTTCCAATTAGGAATAAATTGCAATTTCAAATTCATACCTGTAAATATTGAAAATAATTCAATAATTTATTTATTACCAGATAACTTAGTATGTGGGTACATAAACTAGATATAGGTATATGGAAAACATACTTCTCTTTTTCAAGCTCAGCTTTCATATCTTTAATCTGTTTAGAATAATGCTGTTCACTTGCAGTAATGGCAGTTAACTGTATTTGTAAATCATGTATTTCTTTCTGAAAAAAATATATAAATACGGCAAACACTTTCCCAATTGTTTTCATTTAAAAGATATGATTACTCTAAGGAATTAAAGGAATTAAAGTAATGTACTGGGCAAAAATTTGGCAAAATATATCAAATATTTAAAATTGAAGTAGACTTCATAGGATAATCATTTTAATTTAAAAACAATGAGCAATGAAAAATACAAGACAAGTAAATTCTACTTGATATTCTGAAATTCAAACAGAAAAATTGTATTATATATTACAAAATACTTTTTATGAATTTCACTCTACCTGGTAATTTCAATTAAAACATCATTATCATTAAAAAAATGTTAATTAATGAAACCAGGTACTATTTTTAAAAACTAAGATATTCTTACTATTATAAAAAGAGAGCTGCAATTCTGTCATGGACTAGAAATACACTTTAAAATAGACAAATTCCAAAGTTATACAATGAGTACTATAAAAATATAAACTAAGAACATAAACTCAACAAAGGCTAAATTTCTAATGTGCATGCTAGAAATACTAAAAACATCAAGACTACAGTTTTCATAAACCAAAGAATTATGCATAAGGTCAATTTCTTAAGTGTTGATTTTTCTCTCTCACACTATAACAAGAAGGTATCATACTCGAATCAATCATTAGCATTTGAAAGAAGAATACGTTTTTGGTTTTTTTGTTTTGTTTTTTGTTGTTGTTGTTTGGTTTTTTGAGACAGCTATGTAGCCCAAGCTGGCCTTGCACAACCCTCCTGTCTTTGCCTCCCAAGTGCTGGGATTATAGGCATGTCAAAAACACATTCTTTTATAAAAGAGGTTTCACAAAAATTTGTGAAATCTTTTACAAAGCAATTATCTATATATATCCTGTAAATTTATATTCTATTAACATACATATGAACAAAAAAATCCTTAAACGAACCTCTCTGATTTGTAAAAGCCCAGTTAGTTCTTGTTCCTTTCCTTTCAGTTCTTCAATAATCTTCTCAATTTGTCTCTTTTCATCTAAAAGCTTTTGGTTTTCTGCCTATTTAAAAATATTAACAAATCATGAGCACCAAGCTACATACATACTCAAAATAACTAAACTGTCCAAACAGAGCTGTGGAAAGAACTATGAGTTCTTGACTAAAGCGTTTTACAAAGAGAAAATAAGTCATTATTAGTAAACTATCAAAGAATTTAATGGAGATAGCTGTGAAACAAGAGGCATAAAATTTTGCTTCAAAAATCATACAGGTCATTAAATTCAAACTTTATGTATAAATCATTCAAGCGCATTAGCAAGTAGCCAGTTACTCACTGTTCTATCAAAGCTCTTTCTGTATTTATATTGCAGTAAAATATGCTACCCTGTGAAAGTTTTGCCCTAGAATTACAGGACATTATGGCAGTGATCTAACAAGGCAGAAGGCCAAAGTGGAAATGCTTACCACTTCCTCCTTCTTCAGCCCTAATTGTAACTCCCTTTCCCATTTAAGCATGAAGAAAATTCCAGTTAATTCCTCACAAGTCATGTCCACCCCATGTGCCACTTCCAATCAGAGGTCACATAACCCTCTGCCTCTCTGTATCTGGTGGAAGGAGAATAGCCCAATTGCCACGGTTGTGTGCTCGTTTCCACATCCTTAGCAAATGCATTCTTTAAGTTTTTTAATTTTCACTTTTCTATTGCACCAGAAAATTCTAACACCCTGTAATCTTTATGGAAATCATTATTCTTCCTTCCATAACCATATAGCAGAAGTCTTAATGTGTTTTTCACATAACTGGCAAATATTTGCAGAGCTACTATGATCTAAGTTTTCTCCTAAATATTAAAAACTCTCTCATTGTCCCATTCCCTCAGTGTAGGTGAATTATTTTGGTTTTCATATAGTATAGTAGGGTAACTATAAGTTAAAACAATTTATAATATACTTCAAAATGATTATAGAGTACAAAATTCCCAACATACAAAATTAATTTTGAAGAGACAAAGATGCTTAGTACTCAGACTTTATTATTACACATTGTATACATGTACTGAATTTCCATTATGTACCCCATAAAGATGTACAATTATTTCTCAATCAAAAATTTAACTTAGGGTCTGGGGATATAGCTCAGCTGCACAGCACCTGCCTGTCAAGCATAAGGTTATGAATTTGATTCCTGGTACCAAAAAAGAAAAAAAAATTATTCTAATGTCCTAGACCAAGAATCAACAAATTACAGCCTACTTTTTATTAAAAAAAACAAACTTTAATATAGACACATCTACTCATTTATATACTATGTATACCTAGGTTGCCCTATAACAGCAATGAATAGCTGAAACAGGGATCATAATGCCCCAAAGTGCAAAATTTAACAATGACTTTTTTACCTTTAAAAAGTTTGTACAAAAAAAAAAAAGCCAGGTGTGATGGCACACATCTGTAATCCCAGCACTTGGGAGGCTGAGGCAGGAGGATCACTGCAAGTTCAAGACCAGCATAGGCTACAATGTGAGCTCAAGGCCAGCCTGAACTGTACAGTAAGACCTTGTCTCAAAAAGACAAAAAAAAAAGTGTGTCAACCTCTTCTGTGTACAAGTCATATACAATAAAACTTTCTGCAATTAGTGTTTTCTGTGCTGTGCAATATGATAGCTACTGAGTACTCCAAGTATGGCTACTACAATTGAGAAACTATATATTAAATTTATTTTATTTTTAACTAATTTACCTCATAATAACTACAATGAATAATGACTATCATATTATAGATAGCACAATTTTATAAAATAGAAAATTATAAAACAACCATGAGTTCTTTAGTTATGGGAATTTAACTTCTGTCATCTCTTCTGCTACCAAACAATATATATTTATGAACTCAATTTTTGCTTTGTTTACTCAAGCATAAAATCACAAGAATTAAAGGCCTAATCAAAAAAGGTCTTCTTCTTTTTGCATCAGAACTACAAACTACATAAAGAACTTTAATTTTATCTATAAGCAACATAGAATCATCAAAAGTTTTGATACAGCAATATAACAATCATACTTATAATCTAAAAAGAAAATACTAGCCATAGTACAAAACAAAGCTTAAGTAGAATTAATATAGTATCAGTTATGAGACTATTATTCCAAAACAAATGACATGACAAGGGCTTATTATATGACTATAGAGACAGACTGATAACAGCCACCTTTTTAGTGACTTCTCTATGCTCAAATACAATAAATGTTGAAATATATTTTTACTCCTTACACTATTTTGTGCAAATTATATGTGTGAGAAAATGTGTTTTTATCAAATAATATAAACAAGAATGCGTCCACCTTTGACTTGTCCATCGTAGGTGGCCTCTCCAAACAAACTAAAATTTTGGGAAATGCCTACTCAGTTTAAATTCTTTGAATACAGCTACAGATCAAGATAGCTTATCAATAGCCAAAGACCTTCTCTCCATATTCTCTCTCACCTCTCACTCCTCCCTGCCTTAACAATCTGTCCAGAAACTCCTTAGGCATTCTTCTTGCCCACTTAAAACCAGCTAACTAGGACAGGCTGTGAACCTTCCAGCCAGCCAATGGGGAAATGTTCAGCTATTTCCCATGCATTAGGGCTTAAAACCACTCTTTCCCAGCACGTTTGATACACGTGCTGCCTCCTGAGTGCACTCATGCCCTTCTGCAGAAGTAAATTTTAAACTCTTCTTTACTCTATGTGTAGCACTAAACTGCCTTTTTATGAGACTCCTCCCCAAACATAAACAATGTATATATAAAATAGCACAAAAATATTTTAAAATTGAATTAGTTACATATTTACACAATTCAAAATCTTTGATGTATTTGGAAAGTATAATATTAAGTGAAAGAAATAAGACACAAGTTTAAACAGCTCTTATTTGGCAGCTCTCATTTGAGTAAGGCAAACTACAAATAAAGGGCAAAACAAAGGAGATAGATCTTTTGCACATGGGGAGGGGTCCGGGAAAATGAGGGCACAAGGAAGGGGAAGGTATTAAACAGATTTAAGAAGTGTCACTAAATATATATAATGAACATAAACATTGTATGTCATAAACATGAACTAAAAACAAGAATAATGAAAATGGGGAAAGGAGATTTAGAGAAGGAGCAAGGGAGAAAGGGTAGAAAAAGAAACTGAGCTGTGTTATGTACAAGCATCTACTCCCTAATATGAATGCAAACTTCATGGCAACCAACGTATTGTAACCCCAATATGACCAAGATGTAAGAACTTTATCAAATGAGGGATTTAATATATCTATTATAAATATACTAAATCAAGTATAGGAAATAGTCTTGAAATAAAAAAAAGAAATATAAAGAAACAAAAGTAGAGCCAAACAGAAATTTTAGAAATGCAGAAAAAATTACCAGCTGGATTTAAGAGCACAATGGAGAATACAGAAAGTAAAAATGAATTTCAGTGTTGGGGGAAATAGAAATGATAACAACCTTAAGAAGAGAAATATCAAACTGAGAAAAAAGTATAGCACTCAAGAATCTGTAAAACAATATAAAAAATGAAACAGATGCATAATAATGCAATGCCAAGAAGAAAATATAGTGAAATAAACAAAACTATGTACTTGATGAACTAATAGCCAGAACTTCCCATATTTGAACAGTTAACAATTTACGAATTTAGGAAGAGCTATTAATCTCAACTAAAAAAAATAACTTCTGTTATATATTGCTTAAAAACTGAAGTTAAAGAGAAAAATCTAGACAATATATTTGTGAATTTCTACTTAGAAAACATGGAGGATGGAAGAAAACAAAACACCATCTTTAAGGTGCTAATAAAAGGGAAAAAAAACACGAATTCGATATACAAAATACAGAATTCTGTATCCAAAAATGGATGCTATGCTCTACAACAGCAAGTGAGTAACTCCAATCCAAACATTTGCCATATACCCTGAAGACAGTGCCTAGTCAGGTGCCATTTTAGAGAGGGGCAAATGAACCTAGGACTAAAAGCAACGGCAGGTTGGCTCCATCTCAGGACTCCCAGTGATAAACTCCAACAATGGCTGGGGAAGAGACAACCCCAGGAGACATCTATGGTCAGGGAGCTATGGTTGGGCTGCTAAGAGACAACCAGAGTGTTATAAGCTAAACACTCAAGTCCCACACCATGATCAGAGGCCAGATTCAACCTGAATTTGTAAGTTTCAAAATTCCAAACCAGCACTCCACCCTAAGCCTACTGCCAGTTTACTATGATTATCCAGCACAGATCTGGGCTCTGACTGCCTCCCTTGACAAACAGTGAGAGCAGATTCACACCTTGAAATGATCACTGCCGCAGAACTACAGACCCCATAAGATAATTATAGGCTTGAAATCAGACAAAAGATTCTTTTTTCTTTGTTTTGGTCTTTTAAAAATTTTTATATTATTTTCTTTTGAGTGTGTGAATATGAACATTTTAGTTTTGTTTTCTGCTTCTTTCTTAAAACAAGAAAACACCCAAATCCATACAATTAGGAATGCAAAGGGTAAAATCAAAGCAGACCATGCAGAAATCCAGAAGATCATCAGTACCTACTTTGAGAGCCTGTACTCTAATGAACATTCAAAAGAAATGGATAGATTCCTAGATACATGTGAATTACCAAAGCTAAATCAAGAAGCTATAAAAACTATAAACATTCCAGTACCAATGAAATTCAAGAAGTAATAGAAAAAAACTACAAACCAAGAAAAGCTCAGGTTCTGACAGATCACTGCTGAATTTTCTAAGAAATTTAGAGAATATCTAATGCCACTACTCCTCAAAGTCTTTAATGAAACTGAAAGGGAAGCAATACTCCCAAACTCATTTCTGGAAGCAAGCATTACCCTGATACCAAAACCAGAAAAGGACAACAAAAACAGAACTACAGGGTAATCTCTTCAAAGAATATACTTACAAAAATTCTCAATAAATTGATAATGGCAAACAGAATGCAACAAATCATCAAAAAGATTATACACCGTGACCAAGTAGGATTTATCCTAAGGATACAGTGGTGGCTCAACATATGAAAATTACTGGATATAATACACCACATTAACAAAACCAAGAACAAAAACCACACAGTCAACCTCGATAGATGCAAAAAAAATAAGCATCTGACAAAAATCCAACACCTATTCATGATAAAAAATACTAAAAAAATGGAAGAGAAGGTTCTTAACCTGATAAAGGCCATCTATGACAAACCAACAGTCAATCTCATCTAAATGGTCAAAACCTGAAAACTTTTACTCTAAAGTCAGGAACAAGACAAGGATCCCTATCACCACTCCTGTTCAATATAGTTCTGGAAACATTATCCAGAACAATTAAACATGAAAAAAGAATAAAAGGAGTATGAATAGGGAAGAAAGAAGTTAAATTATTATTTGCTGATGACATGATACTATACATAGAAAACCCCAAAAAATCTACTAAAAAACTCCAAGACTTAATAATGAAATTCAGCTGGGCATGGCAGCGCAAACCTGTGATAGCACTCTGTAGGGTGAGGCAGTAGGATGGCTGCTAGTTCAAGGCCAGCCTGAACTACATAGTGAGACCTTACAGAAAGAAAGAAAGACAGAAAGAGAGAGAGAGAGAGAGAGGTAGAAAGAGGAAGAAACAGACACACACAGAGAGAGAAAGGTAGACAGATTAAGCAAACACAGCAGGATACAAAGTCAACAATCAAAAATCAATAAGCACTCCTGTACATGAATAACAAACTCATGCAGAGAGAAGTTAGGGAATCAGTATCTTTCACAATAGCTTTAAGAAAAAGGAAATACTTAGGAATCAGTCTAATTAAGGAAGTAAAACATATTTACACTGAAAACTATAGTACTATGAAAAAGGAGACTGAAGAGGAAATCAGAAAATGGAAAAATGCCTCTGGTTCTTGGATAGCAGAACCAATATAGTGAAAACGCTCATACTTTCAAACTTTTATACAGATTTAATGCAATTCCAATCAAAATACCAATAGCATTCCTCACTGAATTAGAGAAAACATTCCTAAAATTCAGGAACCAGAATTTTGGAACCCGAAGAGTCACAGAAAAGCAACTCTGGGTAACAAAGGCAAGGCTGGGAATATCACAATCCTTGATTTGAAGTGATACTGCAAAGTTGTCATGATAAAACACACCATGTTAACAGCAAAAAGACACACTCAAGAATCAAAGGAACAGAAGATACAGAAATAATCCCAAGCACACTCGGATACTTTATTTTCAACAAAGAAGCCAAACATCTTCGCTGAAAGAAAGACAGCCTGTTTAATAAACAGTGTGTTATGGCCTAGTTTTAACCCTTGCGCCTCCTTCCTGTTCTGCATGTGCCATTTCAATAGAGATTAAAATTCCATCTCCAGTAAAGACTTAGGTTTCAGCTCCTTGTAAATCCCCTTCCCTTCCTATCTTTCTAGGTTAAGTTTCAATTTCCTGAGAAAGCTGTAAAACCCTTAGGTATCAGTTTCCTGTAACCTCCTCCCCTACCCCTCATCCGGCTATCTGTAATAAAATGTGCTGTTCTTTAAGAAATGATTAACTTCAAGGAAATTACAGGAAGTTCTATAAAGCCCAGATGCTACCTGTGTCAGAGATTACAACATTCCTGTGGTTTTCGGCTTTAAAACCCAACCTTTCTAACTGTAAGGCACGCAGTCTCCAATTGGCTCCTGGAGACTGTGATGCCAAGCCTAGCCTAAAATAAAGCTGCCTACCAACAGATGAATGGATAAAGAAAAAGTGATATTTACACACAATGGAGTACTACTTTGCTATACACAACTGAGTATTACTCTGCCAAAAAAGGATAAGCTTAAGACATCGTCAGGTAACTGGATGTACCTTGATATCATAATTTTAAGTGGAATAAATTAGACATGCAAGCTTAAATATCATATTGTTTCTTGCGTGAGAAATGCAAAAGGTACATAAACAGAAAAATGGAGGACAGATTTTTGTAAGTAGAAAGAACATGTTCAAATGGGCAGGAAAACAAGGGGGAGGCAAATGAGAAGGAAGAGAAAAAGAGTTTTTTAAAAAGGAAAAGGAGGGGGCTGGGGATTTAGCTCAGCAGCATAAGCGCCTGCCTTGCAAGCAGGCAGTCGTGAGTGTGATCCCTGGTACCGATAAAAAGGAAAAAGACAAAAAAAAAAAAAAAAAAGAAAGAAAGAAAAGGAAAGCCAGAAAAGTTTGAAGGGGTAGGAGGGAAAATGAAAAAATATATATATATATATATATTATGTACAGGTCCAAATTCCCTATGATGACTATAATTATTATGTATGACAAACATGTTCTAATAAAAAAATTAAAATTTTCAAAACTGAGTCACAGATTAAATATAAAAGACCACATATTCACCTTTAGTTCTTTAAAAAGCACAGCTATTTAGAGCAAAACTATTAGCACTGTCTTATAAAGATGTAAATGTATTTAAGTGTAATATATAAAACAACTCTACTAAAATAGATACATACAGTCAAAAAGTTTCAACATTTTTATGAAATGGAAATAATTCACTATAAACAAAGAATGGATATTATAATCCCTGGACTAACCACAGAAACTAGAGAAGTACAGAGAAAATACCAATATATACATTAACATGGATACTAAAACATATCTGAATAACCTACAGATAGCAGAAAAAAGAAAAACAAAACAAATAAACAGGTTATAAAATCATAAATCTAACTGAAACATGTCAACATTTAGACAATTTTAAAGGATGTTAATGGCTATTTTAGTTACTTTTCTCATAGCTGGGACAAACCACCGTATACCCACTAGTTAAAGAAGAAAATTTATTTCAGCTCAGTTTGAAGAGCTAGCATCACAGAGAAGAAACAGTTTATGACATGGCAGGTAGAAAACAGCAAAGCAACAAAGCAGTGGCTTGCCTTCTTTCTGTCTCTATATTCCAACTAAGTTACAAGCCTACTGATGGGTGCAAACCACACCTATTCTTCACTCATTAATCATATACAATATGCCAGGCATTATTCTAGGCAGAGTCTCAATAATAAAGTCTTCAGTAATTATATCGAAAATAAATTATTATCCTTTGTGATAAATGTTGTACAACAAATATTTAGGGTGCTATGGAAATAGCTTGATCTATCAAGAGAGGCTTCCTAAAACAATGACAGTTAAGCAAAGACTTGCACAAGTATTCATCAGCAAATGTTAAACCAATATAAGATATTATTATAAATTACAAGAGTTAAATCAATTCAATGAAGAAATAATGCTTCCTAAAAGATAAAAGAATTAGGAGTTACAAATGAGATAAGTAAACACAAAATCCAGTGTCTGTAATCATAAACAACACCGTCCCCTATAAAATAAGCCAGCAAATTATAGCCTGCAAGACAAATTCAGCCTACAATATCTTTTTTTAGATCTTTGGCTAAGAATGGTTTTTACATTTTTACAAGGTTAAGAAAATAGAGAACTTAGGGAGGAAAAAGGAGAAAACCAATTATGGCTGATAAAATACAGTCCACAAAGTCTAAAATATTTACTGATGTTCTATAGAAAAATTTGCCGGGTCGGGGCTCTAGTTTACTGGTAGAGCCTAACCCAGCCATGTGCAAGGTCTTGGATTTGCTAGGGAGCACACACACACACACATGAGAACTCATGTTCTCTACACTGTAATGAATTAAAATGTAATAAAGCCTTATCCTACAAACTCAGTAGACATCTTAACACTACTCTTCAGTACTGAATAAATATCATGCATATCTTTTTCAAAACTGGGTCTTTGGTGTACAACACCCCAAAGGACTAAATTTATAATCAGCTACAGAAGTGTGTGTGTATTCAATCTTATTTAAATGTGCTGTCAGCCCATATTTAAATAATATGAACTCCTTGATGAACAGTTAACAAAATGTATAAAAATTATATCGTATAGCTTTATGTATAATCATTTTTCATATTTTAGGTGAAAAGTAGTATGAAACATTTAGACTGTGATGTTCTAATTCAGTGGATTCAATATTATTTTGAAAAGTTATTGCTATGTATTAATAGGAAAGGTGATATACTTACTACAACTTTTTTTAATTCTTCAACTTCTACTTCTGTGTTGTTTTTAAACTCAATCATCTCTTCTAAAAAGCAAAATAATACATGTGTGTTAAAAGTTGGATTAAAAGAAAAGACAAGACAGAAAACAATGCCATCTGAAGGAGAAACAAATCAAGAGATACATCAATGCAACTAGAGCTCTGTAAAACAGAAAAGCAGCATACAAGTCTAAACCAACTATACAAAAGTAAAATGGCAGTAACAAGTTAATAAAAATTCCACAGCAAAATGAGTACAAAGTTCATAAAAACATAAGCAATAGGTCTACATAGAATATGTTTGGAATGAGGTCAGCTAGTTCCCTTATCTTCAATTTATCACTATCTAAACCTACCTAACTTCTTAATATTTACTCCAAACTTAAAAGTGATCTTTTCTCAATATGTTAACACTGCTGTTTGGATTTTCCATTCCCCACCTTCTTTATTACCTCAGGTGCTATATTACAAATTCTCACCACTCTAAGGAAAAAAAATATTTCTCCTATTCCACTTAAATATCCCATTTGAATGTAAAACAAAATTATGTAATTAACCTTCTTGCCCTTTCAAAATATTTTCAGATTTTTCATTTTGTTTTCCAAATTTCTGTTGTCAACTACGTATCTTTTTCTCACAAAACTAATACGTATCTCCATGATACTAATAAAATCATGTTCTTAAAGATCAACAATAGTGGTGACACATGTCATTCATCCAGCATAAGACTAAGGCCATTCAAACCCAGCCTAGGTAACAGAAAGACTGTGTCTCAAAAAATAAAAAAAAAGAGTTTGGGTTATAGCTCAGTAGGAAGCTACTAGGTTTGTGTTCAATCTCTAGTACTGCAAAGACAAAAAATCAGCAATAATCACAATGTGATATAATCCTTAATTTTCATCATTATTAAACCTGGTAGTACTTGAAACTATTAACCACTCCCTGCTTTTTTCCTTTGATTATAAAGACTCTATTCATTTTTTATATTTCCACTTTACCTCATACTCCTGTTCTTTGTCAACACATCCTTCTTGCTGTCCTAAATAATAGTGCTTTAGAATGTTTCTCTATGCTTCCATGAATTCAGTAGTATGTTAAGGAACTGAAAATCTTTATAGCCCAAATCTCTCATTTTATCTCCTTACCTTTTTAACTGCCTACAGAAGAAAATGTACTGTCTGAAATACAGTCTTTCCTTAATGTTAAGGGTTATTAACTATTGGAAATACAACAATTATGAAAACTTTCTCAAGCTGTGCATTTTAAAGTAACATTTGTAATAACTATCTGTCATCTTTAAGAAAAACAATTGCAACTGATTGGGAAGAGACTCAGCAAGAAGACAAACCACGCCTTCCCATGAGCCAGCCAGTGCTCAAGCTGGAAAACCGGCAAGCGTATTCATACACCACACCCCGTCTTGTAAGCAACTGGCTGATTCAGAGGACTCAGGGTGAGGTGATAGTAACTGAGGTGAAAGGAACAGCTTGATAACTGTACAGTTTGACTGACTTTGCAAGCCTGGGGGTGCTGATCTGGGCATCTATTTGGAGGAAGGCAGTGTATACTGTGACAACTGTGAGAGATTTCCTTCTATCTTGTTTTTGAAATCCAGTTTTATTCTATTTTACTGTTTTGTTTTATTCCTGTATCTGGTAACCTGAGCAATTATTTTGAAGATAACAATACGAAATGTAACAACCACCATTCAACTATCATCTTGTTTTGAAAATCTGTATTGCTATTATTGTTTTCAGTTGTGATTTTCCTTTTGTTATTACTGTTTTTTCATGTTGCTTCTTGATTTTTCTTTTTTCTCTTTAAAATAAAAAAAAAGCATACAATGTCAATATAGAATTTTTTAAAACCTGTCATATGTAAAAAGCAGAAAGCTTCATTTTACGTAAAAATAATCTTTAAAAACTTGAGGACTGGTTTAAAACAATGGACTGAGCAACTCTATACTCTCACCTCAATCCCATAAAATTAGAAGAAATACAAAGGAAGAAAAAAGAAAAACAGGAAATAACATTACCAAAACAAGATGAACTACCATTAACAAAACAGATAACTAAAGAACTCTTGACGAGAGATGAGGCTAGTGGAACAACCAAACCAGGGAAACACACCTCCTACCACGAAGCATATCTCAATTTAAAGCAAAAATTCTGAGAACTAAGACCAAAGACACTATCATGTCCCAAGCAGCTCATTATCCCCAAGCAAGAAAAACATTCCCATTCCCTATACCAGTGGTAGTAAATCTACAGCATGCATGCCACAGCGGGCTGTTCATTACTCAAAGTTCCAAAAGGTTCACCATCACTGCCCTATACCAAAAGACAAGCTACCAAGCCCACCTCACCTTCCAATACTCTCTGTAAGTTCCTATATTCAAAAGAATCCTATTATAATACACGTGTGTGAAGACTGATTCTCAAATGCTTACATGAGTAAATAACCAGGTACTACCAACTTGTGAAGAAAAACAATGAGAAGTTCCAAATTCACTAATAGAAAAATTAAAATTTAAATGGAAAAGTCAACAGAACAAACAGAAGCAGTATTTTACTAAGCATATGATCCAAATATCTTAGATTCCAGAGAGCACTTTGTAATTTAAAATTCAGCAACAGAAATTTTAAAATAGTAAAACAGAAATAGTTAAAAGAATAACTAGCACAGAAGCAATAAAACCTTTTCCCCATATTTAGGAAAAAGAATAAAGAGGGGAGGAAGTCTAAGACAAAGTTTTAAAAATAACATGAAGGTTGATACATAATTTCCAAATTCTCTCCATCAAGAGTCCCATTCCCTATATCAGAAGTGGTAAACCTAAGCACGCATGCCACAGTGGTGGCACACACCTGTAATTCCAGCATTTGGGAGGCTGAGACAGGAGAATTACTGTGAGTTCGAGGCCAGCTCTGGGCTACAAAATAAGTTTAAGGCCAGTATGAACTGCATAGTGAAACCCTGCCTCAGAAAGACTTTTTTAAAAAAAGAGTTTCTCAGAACAAGATTTATTTTTTTAATTATCATTGCTGTTGTTTATTTGGGGGGGTGGTAATCAAAAATCAAACTTAGGACCTTGTGCTTGCTAGGGAGGAACCACGGTGCTGCTGAGGTATATCCCTGGCCCTGAACACTAAGATTTAGAAAAATGAGGAAAGAAATTGAAAAGAAACTTTCCAGAGAGTAAAAAAGAAACCATCTTCAAATTAATGAGCCTTCCAGAAAAGCCAGCAAAATCGTGATGTGATTTCTATTTTTAAGTGGTTTTCTTTTATGACTGGACCACTCAACCTGCAATCCCATTTGTCTGCTTCCACTCTTTTCCTCAGTAGCTACCTATCACCTACCACCCAATTTATGTGCAATACAAAAGATATAGGAAGTCTTAAAAAAGTATAAACTAGATTGTCATTCCCTTACTTAAAATATTTTAATAGTTTTCCTTTACTTTTAGAATAAAGTCAAAATTCACTTTTCTGATCTTATCTAAATTGTCTCCCTGTTCTCCTATCAATTTCTCTCCATATAATACTTCTTATACTCAGTCACAAAAATCTTTCACTCAATCACTTCAATCAAGAAAGCTCCTTAATATCTCAGAGCATTTATATACTTTTCCTGGACTGAAAAGTCCTCTCCAACCCCAAGCTTTTAAACCTCATTTACGTTTTTAGGTTTGCTGAAGGCCACATCTGATCAACAAATCTTAACTGGGTTCTAGTATATTCTTATATTGCATTATTTTTCTTTCAAGCATTTCACCTGATTTGTAATTATTTATTTGTAATTGTTCTATCTCCTAAGTAGAGTGCAAATTTCATGAGAAAAGGAAAAACAATGTCTATTTTGTTGCTCAAATCATATACAAGGCTAAATCAGGAATAAGTAAGTCTTAACCCAATAGCTGTATTATATATCTGGTAATCAAAACAAGTATTAGAACACACTTAAGGAAAAATATGCTACATAGCCAGATTAAAAGCAAAGATGGGGGCTGGGGATTTAGCTCAGCAGTATAAGCGCCTGCCTTGCAAGCAGGCAATCATGAGTTTGATCCCTGGTACCAATAAAAAGGAAAAAGACAAAAAGAAAAGCAAAGATGAGTACATAAACACAAAATGATCACAGCAGGTGAAAAAAAATGACCATAGCAATGAGACCTATTAGAGCAATACTCAAACTCAATAGGATTGGAGGAGACATATACATAGCAAAGTGAATGCCACAAGTAAAGAAATTAGAAAAACATAAGCCAAAATAAATCTATTCTGGAAGGGCAGATGGGAGTAATGGAGGGAGGCAGGGATGTAAGGAAGGAGAGAATGATAGGGGAGGGAAGTAAGGAATCACTTGACAATGATTTTATGTTACAGTTAGCTTTCACTTACTTTGTATGCATACCTTTACTCATTAAACCAACAATGAAAAGGCAGCTAATATTAAAGAGCTAAAACTTGGCAATGAGATAAAAATATTTAAATTTTCAATACAAAATAATCAGATATGTAATTTTTAAATAACATTCCAGCATCAATACCGAGAATGAGCAAAAGGTATATAAAACTACAAACAGACTGATTTTCAAACTGCTGCAATTAGTACTGGTCTAACATGTCTGGTTCAGCTCTAACATTAAGATATAGAATATACACTGTAGTTGAGCAGTGCATAGATTAAAAAGTGATTTTGGGATTAAGATTGCTAAAGAGATGACAAAGAAACACTCTATAGTCAAGATATAAACCTAAGAAGATAACTTTCAAAGGCAGAAATTAAGTTTAGCTAGGAAATAAAATAGTAAAAATGAGGGCTACTGGGGTAAGATATCTTACCAAAAACAAAAAGTAAAGCAAATAAAAGCTGCGTAAATACCGTGAAGGATTAGTAAATAGCAAGACATATTACAGTAACCTGAAGCACAGTTTGATGGCTACTCTGATACAGTTTGTGTTCTGTTCACATACATGCTGTGCTAAGCTAAAAGCATGAGCTTAACCTCAAAAACTGAAAAAATAGGAGCCTGCACTGCTCTGGGTCTGTGAATATGAAAGAAAAGGGAAAGATTCAAAAGTTTTGGCATATGCCTAAGGCTCACACTCACATGGAGGACTGGCATGAGTTTAAGGCTAGTCTGAACTATACACTGAGACCCTGTCTCAAATATCTTCTGCCAAAAAAGAGAGTCAGAAAGACAAGTTATTGAAAGCTAAGCATGATATCAATACACTTGGGAGGCTGAGGCCAGAAGATGACGAGTACAAAGCCAGGGTGGGCAATTTAGTGAGACTCTGTCTCAAAAAATACAAACATCCAGGCATAAAGGAGTGGTAGAGTGCCCCTGGGTTCAATCCCCAGTAACAAGGAAAAAAGTTATTTAATAGGAGCCCTCAAATTAGTTGTATTTTATAAATTAGATATTAAGAATTAGAAATAGTACCACTAGATTATCAGTTAGCAGTCACATAGAAAACGACAGAATTTCCTCCAAGATTTGTGATTCTGAGAACTAAACTATTAGCCAAAAAGTAAATAAGGTTGATTCCCTATATAGCTATTAATACTATTCTCCCACATGTTTTTTATACTCTATTACCCTTTCTTTCACTATCCAAGGCCTCTCTATACCTTGAAGTTTACCTCTTCCATAAAACCTTTCCTGTCTCTACAGTCCATATTGTTATCACTGGCTATCTCTTAGCATCAGCACTAACCCTTCTTCCTCAAAAAGAAATTTATGAGCATTCTAAATATATAAATATGTAAAAAATACAAAGATATTTATATTTTATGTGATATAATATAATCGTGTATTATTCATTAATTGAAGTTCTAGTATCTTCTTCCTTTACCCTAACTCTTGGTCACCCTCATATTCCAAAGCACTGCTTAAATGGTTTTATATGTTCAATACTTCTTTCATAAGAATTAGAAATTTCTCCAAAGCATATTTTACTTACACAATACTCAAACTTTTCATAATGTACTGCTCTAATATGAGCAAATCACAAAATGTAACTGAATTTGTTGGGGACAATTAATTGCAATATTAGAGTAAACTGCTGCAGATAAATACCCAATACACATATTTTAAGGAGCACAACTACTCCTTAGTTTACATTAACTGATTTTAAAGAAAATAAATATATGCAGTGGTTTAAAACAGTACTTTATGCTATGACAAAAGATTTTTAAGTTGAGTATGCATTTAAACCATGCTAATATAAAATAACCTTAGAATAAAATTATTTGATTTGTGTAAGTACAATTTTGAATGACAATGAGTTAATCAACAATGGAAAAATATTTCAAAAAGAAAAACATATATATGGTTCAACAACACAGGGTATTTTTGGTTTTTTTTTTTTTTTTTTTTTTTTTTTTGGTTGTTTGCGTCTTTTTGAGACAGCGTCTTGCTATGTAGCTGAGGCTTGTCTTGAACTTACTATGTAGCCTAGGATGGCCTTGAATTTGTGGCAGTCCTCCTGCCTCAGTCTCCAGAGTGCTGGAATTACCAGCATGTGCCACCATACCCAACTAAAAGGCTACTTTTGAAATATTAAGTAAATATTTCAAATTTTAAGTAACATTAGTTCTAATTATTTTAATTATACACAGATTCAAAGCTAATAATAAAGCTTGCAGAAAGTTGTGGAGATATTCTAGAAAAATGCCTATTAATTCATAAACTGTCTTTATAAAAATCCTTTTTTTGGATTACAAAAATATATTTTGTGTTTTTAATTCTCTACATAGATATGTAGATCTGTAAATATTCATAGATCTGTAAATACTAAGCATAAATCATTAAAATTATCTAACTAAATGGTCATAAATTCAACAAATAATTATAGAACCTCTTTCTTTTGATTATGAAAGTTGATACATATTAACAATACTATATGATAATATAGGATCACATTTTCCTATTATGAGTAGCTACCACCCCAACAAGATTAAGCAATGAAATTTTAAAATTTACTTAAAATATAGCACACATTTCTCACTAAGAATTACTAAGGATACAAACACCTCTTAGGTTCCCTAAACCTCTCAGTATCTAATAAATACATAGTAAAACTGAAGTATTTAAAATTTAAATTTTCTTTACCAACTATCTTTTATAATTAGCCAATAGTATCAAAGTATACAGCATTGTCTAAATCTTACCCAGCTCACTTGATTTCTTCTGAAGCTCCATGGTTAGTGTTTTCAACTGATCTTCATTTTTTTCCAATCTTGTAAAATATGTTATTTTACAATGTAAAACATTCTTTTGGTCAGAATTTATCTACCATAAAAACTAAAACTCGTACAATTCATCAATTGTTATATCATAGCAAAAACATTTGCTCAACTACAGTATTAAATATATTGAGTACTTACTTTGTATATAGTATAATATTTTGGAATAAGATAACACTATTACAAATCATAATTTTATATTAACTATATCTAAATAAAACCTTAAGGCTTACTGGTAATAATTTATCTTTACTGATAAATTAGCACATCCTAGAATTTCGAAAAATACGTATGTAACTATTACTAAATTCTACCTAAGAACACCACATGTATGACAATTAAGTATCATTTTCTTAACTCCTCTGACTCTGTTTCTTCAAATTATCACACTGAAGTACTGGATCAGATGAATCTAACTCATAATTTTAAAATTTGTCTGCATATTTATTCTTCAATAAAGAACTCAGTTTATTCTTCAATAAAGAATACGTATGATTAATGCAGCTACAAAAGCTGGCTTTTCCTCCTTCTTCATGCACAAAAAATGGATAAGAAATACTGGTAGAACTAGACCCTGATTTGAAAAACTACTTTTCTCTTTTACCCTACTAAAATTAACCCCAAAGTAAGTACCTCAGCTTCACAACAGTTTAATATATATCTCCTTAAAATAGTCATTAATAACAAAATCAGCTTCTAATGCTCAACTTCTAGACAGCTATTTCAATGAAATGCATATATGTTATACATAATCAACCATGGCCATTAATTTAATAAGCATAGAGTAATATCTACTGTTTTCCAGAATAGTTGCTAAATTTATAAATCAGAAAACAGGTTGCATATCCTAGTAAAATAAATTCCCATCCTAGAAATTACGCCTATAAAGGTAATAGTTTCAATAAACATATATCATATCACTACATCAGTCAAGCTACAGATCATAGCATGTATGGGAACTGTTCTAGAGAATACCTGCTTCTTTATGCTGTTATTTTCCTATAATATCTGCCTACCCAATACAAAGTTCTGAAATGTATTTCAGAAGTAGAAACTATATACATAAAAAAGAGCAATGAATAAAAATAGTAATGAATATTAGAAATTTTTTATTTTCTTAAATAAAAAATATTTTACCTTTGTTGTTCTGTTCTTAATAATTCTTCCAAGTTGCAGATAGTAGTTTTAAATTCAGTAACCACAAATGAATGAGCAATTTTAGCTTTATTCAGTTCTTCCACTTGAGCTTCTTTTTCTTCAGTAAGTTGACATGCTGCTTTTGTTGCTTTCTGAAAATCTTCTTCTAAAACCCTCTGAGTACTCTAAATGAAATAAGAACAAAAGCAATGACCCAAAGGCCTTAAGAAAACAGATCATTCGCTCCATAAACTAGTGCTCCCACCTGCCCTCCACTTTGCCCCATCCACCATCCCGCTTAGTCACCCAGGAATACCAACGCACTACCTTATCTCAATTTACCTTTATCAAAATCTCATGTATAGTTTCAATTCCTCCTTGAAATTTTCCCATACAACCCAGCCCAAAGAGTTCTTTTAATTCTTAGAACTGTTTTTAGTAATTAACTAGCCTGAATCACTCTGCTGGTACCTAAGTTGTTCTTGTGTTTTAAAAAATTATACTTTTGATGTGCTTTTATCAAATATCTCTAATATAAGCATTTTGTACACTGAGACTGTATCTTCTGTAGTTGAATCTATGGGTCTTGCACATGGTCGTAGTATTCACTAAATTTGTTGACTGATTTCGTGACTTATTACACACTAGTCAATTTTTAAATCATACCACACTTATTTGCAAGGACATTTTAATATCTTCTAGTTCAGATGCCAAAAGATTCTTCTTCTCATTTGATTCTTTTAAGTTTTCATCCTGTAATTCTAAAACAGAAAGTTCAATATATGTGGTACTTAATAGAAAATACATACCAAAAGAAATTGCTATTTGTAACAACTACTCTTTTTCCATTGTACAACAGTCCAAAACAAGAGAGAATTATGCAAATATTAACACATTAAATATTGGTGACCATAAAACTTTGTGGGGGAAAAATGTTCATATATCTTGTTTATTCCATTTAATGTAGATTTTCCCTTTCCACCTGCTTGCACTGCATCAGCTTGGGAAAATAAAGAGGATAATGGAAAATGGCCAACTATTTGGGAACAGAGATTTTCTATCTAGCCAACAGTTTGACTTAAATTCAGAAAAACACTAGAAACTGAACAAGCTAATTTCATTAGAAAATACTAAATCATTTGTTTGATAAGTTGGTTTAATCAAAATTTAAAACTATTCAACAAGTAGAAAATAAATATTTTGGAAACCAGACAACAAACACTAAAACATATATACTGGTACCATATCATTAATAGAAGACATTAAAATGAATGTAGATTTCATCAATGACTGATGATGCTGAATATTTTCTATACCATTTTATCATTTGTGTATTTTATTTTGAAGAAAGTCTTTTTAGGTTC
This sequence comes from Cavia porcellus, assembly GCF_034190915.1. NCBI lineage: Eukaryota > Metazoa > Chordata > Mammalia > Rodentia > Caviidae > Cavia > Cavia porcellus. The sequence goes on along the minus strand of NW_026947484.1, from coordinate 135,266,486 downwards.
TTTGCCACCATCAAACTTACTCTTTTCAAGATTATTACCTTCCAAGAACTCAAAGATGAGCATTTAAACTATTTATATATATATATAACTAAAATAGAATCAAAAAAGCATATAAGAAAAATCAAATTAGGCACACAGATTAACAAACTATTCCTTCTATGTATTTGTCCATCTGTTGCCTCTAATTAATAATGTGACCTATTACACACTAGTCAATTTTTAAATCATACCACTTTTTTTGCAAAATTTTAATATCTTCTAGCTCTGATGCTTCTCATTTGATTCTTTTAAGTCTTGTGAATAGTGGAGGAAAAGAAAAGAAAGAGAAGGGCAAGGCCAACCTGGAAATACATAAACAAAAACATCCTTTATGGATGAAGATCAATAAGCAAATTTTCAGACATGATCTAAGAGTTTACAGTATCATTAAAAGAGATTCTTCTTTGAAGTAGAAAAGTAAAAATTTAAATTACAAACAAAGAAAAAGAAAAGAGCAGGAAGACTATATAGGTAAAACCATATAAACATTACCTGACTAAAGTAATAATAAAAAGGTTCAGTCTACAGAATGAAAATAGGAGAAAATGGGAAATGGAACTAATTCTCTAATATGCTTGAATAGCCAAAGAAGGTAAATATACTAATTAGGTTTACACTTTGAAAAGTAATTGATCCAACTGCTAACAAAAACAGAAACACAAAAACTTTCAAGTAGTCAAGGGAAAATTCAAGTAATAAAAAAATAATGAAACTAGTAGTTATGGGCCAGGAAGATGATCAAGAAATCAGCCTGCCCTTCCTGTGAGCCAGCAGGCATGTGGGCTGGGAGCCAAAAGACCCACCCCGATTCAGGGAAAGAGAATTACAGGCAAGATTCAGGGAAAGAGAATTATAGGCAAATCTCTCTAATGAACATTGATGCAAAAATCCTCAATAAAAGATACTGGCAGATTGCAACAAATCATCAAAAATATTGTACACCATGATCAAGTGGAATTTCACCACAGGATGGTTCAATATACATAAATCCATAAATGTAATACACTGTATTAACAGAGCCAAAGACAAAAGCATATGATCACCTCAACAGATGCAGAAAAAGCTCTTGACAAGTTCAGCAGCCATACATAAAAACTCTGCAGAAAACTGGATTCATTAATTTATAAAATATTTGTACTGCACTTCCTAGGCTTCAGGTACTGTTCTAGGGACTTAAAATGCATCAGTAAACAAAAAAGACATACATTTCTGTTTTTCTGAAGCATGCTGTTGAAACTTAAAGAAGGCTAAAGGTGTGGAAATTTTTTAAAAGATGAGCATACAAAGAATGATCAAAAATATAAGTGAGTGTAAATTTTTTAAATGTGTATTAATCATTATACACTCAAAATACGCCCCTCTTCCTTCAAACACATATTCCACTGTTCCTATCACTTTTTAAAGAACTTCTGGAAGTCCTCTTTCATATCTTTTTCATATCTTTTTTCATATCTTTCATATCTTTTTAAAATATAAATATTCATATATTTTTCAATGACTTCTAAAATGCTCCCCTAGTGATTTGATTATGTCCTCTTCAACCAATCCAATCTAGGCTGAGGATTACTAGCAAGTATTACAACAAACTTACAATGAAAGCCAAAATTTAGAGCATAACAAGAAAAAGACATGACATTACATTTTCTTATATAAATTCTTACTTGTCTTTTCCTCTAAGTGATTAACTTTATCTCTGGATTCTTCTAGCAGAAATATTAACTCCTTCATTTTATTTTCTTTCTCAGTACTTTGGATCAACAGTAGTGATACCTAAAATAAAGTTTTTTTAAAGCACAGATATAAAAAGTTAAATATGGCACCTTAGCACTTATCAACTACTATTAGTTTACATGCTTTTCAGATAGCTATTCTTGGCATTTAACACATGATTATATAATAATCATGTATTATGTGTTACATAATAATCAGGCATTAAATGAATGAACAAGCTAGTATTATATATCCAATATTACACTAGGTCTTTCAAGTTATTGCTGAGAAGATTACATAATGAGGTTTATTCATTCAATAAAAGTTGCTGAGCACCAAAAACCATAAGTTTTGGGTATACAAAGATGAGGGAATTTACCTTCAAGAAACTCTGCACTTAGACTGGAAGGCACACAACTACACCAGAAAAGTATTAGTAGCAGGACAAAAATGTCACAGGAAACAGAAAAGGAACCTAAATCAGTCTTGGGAGAATAAATAATTCATTCTCAAAAGACTAAATTGAATCTTGATATAGAAAAATTAATCAGGAAAACATGAGGAAATAAACATAGGTTGACATAAGAACACAAAAGACTGCTGCTATAAACATAAGGTTTTTTTCTAACTCGTTCAAATGATATCTAGAAGTAGAATAACTTAAGTGTAATTTCTAACTTTAGTTTTTTTGAAAAAAATATTCATACTGATATTCATAGTGGTTAAAATAATTTACATTCCCACCAACAATGTAAAAGTGTTCTTTTTTTTTTTTACCCTGTAATTTATGAGCACTTATTATTCAATTTTTTGATGATTTTTAAGCCATTTTTTCTGGAGCAAGATGAAATTTCAATCTTGTGAGACCATAATATTAAGCGAAATAAATCAGGTTCAGGAACTTAAATTTCACAAGTGAAAAACCTAAAATATAAATCAAGAGCAAAATAAAAGATAGATAATAGAAAGCAGGAAGATAGGTGTTTTTCAAATTGGAGGAAGATCAAGAGAGGGTAGGGAGGCAAGGGAAAGGAGACAAAAAAGAATTGAGATATGCTACGTCCATGCACCAATTCTGCACAAAGAAAGTAATCACTATGTAATGTAAACATGTGCTGATAAAAAATAGACTTTAAAAAGTTCCATGAAATTTAACGATTTTAGCCTGCAATATTTACTACCAGCCCACTAAAAATGTTAATAGTACATTCATCAGTCCTTTATTTGCTATTGAAAAGTTATACCCCTTTGAACAAAAGCTATTTTACTATGAAAAAAAACACAAAAGACTGAGAAATCATATTTTATTCAGTTATTTAAAGTAACTCTGATGGCTAGAGTATATAATTCAGGTGAAGAAAAGGTGGAAGTTAAACTTTCAAAGATAGGCTGAAGATTACTATATTCAACATGACAAAAAGGCCTTTTCTCCCATTTTCATCTCCAAATTACCCAAAAATCAACCAGAAAACAACAGAGACTTACTTCATTTTGATGAAGCCAATAAACTCCTAACATCCAAATTGTAATATAAAAAGAAAGCAACTGAAAGGAATGAAGAATGGCTTAGGATACTAATGCCAAACTTAAGAGCCTGTACAACAAGAAGATAACCCACCATGAAGTGTTTCATAAATTAAAGACAACAAATACTGTCTAGGGTATAAAACAAGAGAATAAGTACAAACTGAATTCTGTAAATAGTAGCAAAAATTCCATAGGGTCACCCAACCTCTCATCCTGGATACTACCACCTGATAGCCAATGCAGAGAAAGAACTAACCCCAGTTTATCATTGGAAGAGACACAGGTATACTGAGTAAGAGACACATGAGGAGAGTGGTTCAGTGGTAGGGCCTGTGCCTAGTATATGCAAGGCCCTAGGTTCAGTCCCCAATTATGAAAAAAAATATAGGAATATGCATATTCCAAGTACAGAGAGAGGTAAAGAAAAAAAGAATATCATTTGAAGTCAATCCACAAAGTGGGTGAGACTCAGCTTGCCCTTTCTGACTCACCACACTCCATTCTATAATACATCAGCCAAGTCTATTCCCAGACAGGAATTTCAAGAAGCCAAGGAAAAAGGGGGGGGGGGGTTGGTCTATGATCAAATTTCACAGAAATCCAGTAATCTGTAAATTCTGTTCATGCACCAAGAATTCTCAACAAGCTTTTGTGGCACAATACTATTTTTGTATGCTTTATAATAAACAATTTTAAGTTTAAAAAGACTTCTTTTGGAATTGTGGCTTAAAATTAAAATACAAAAACATTGTTAACTTTTTCAAAAGATCCAAGTAAAAAGTACACACAGAAATATCATTTAATCAAAATTTAAAGCTCTAAAATGTAAATTAAAACAACCCTAAGATTCCATCTTACTCTGGAAAGAACTGGAATAATTAGGAAATCAAAAACTAACAAGTTGGCTAAGCTGTGGTGGAAAATGAACCCTCCTGCATTGTTGGTGGGAATGTAAATGGTACAGCCATTATAATAATCAGTATGGAGATTTCTCAAAAAAACTAAAATTAGAAATTCCACTGACCCAGCTATCCCTCATGTAGGTATCATCCCCAAAGAGCTTAAGTCATCATATTACAGCAATACTTGCATACCAAGTATTATAGCAGCACAATTCATAACAGCTAAATACTGGAAGCAGCTTGTATACTCACTAATAGACAATTAGATAAAGAAAATGTGGTTTCTGTATATAATGGAATACTATAAAGCGCAACATATTTGAGACATTCGTAGGAAAATGGATGTACCTGGAAAATATAATATTGAGTGAAATAAACCAGATGCACAAGCTTAAATAGCATATGAGGCAAAGTACAAATAAACAAAATGACAAAAGATGGATGGAAAGGGGACAGATGTCTTACAATAGGGAAGTAATCCAAGGGAACAAGGGCACGGGTGAGAAGGAGGGGAAGGGGAAATTACAAGAATGAACATATGCCATGCACAGGAACCTACTAACCCCAAACACTGTATGCCATACATAAGCTAAGACAAATAATATCAACAAGTATGAAAAAGGAGATAGGAGAACTGGAGGGGCAGGAAGGGTATAAAAAAAAAGAAACAGGTTATAATATGTATACAACTCCAAATATGAATGTAAACTGCATGAATTGCAAACATATACTAATAAAAGATAACTATTTTAAAACTCTATCTTTTCCATACTTTCCATTTTTTTAATTACTGTACATATCTTTAACTGTGATTATTAAGATATCTTCTGGCAAATGGAGAAAAACTGTAACAATAGTGGGAAATAGAAGAGGATTCCTAATATATCGCTTTTTACTGTGGAAACTGTAAAAAGCGACAAAGTTGCCGTAGTAATAATTTGAAACTAACATTCCATTATTTTTTTTCTACTAGAAATCAAATCCTAGGTCACTTTATGACTGAGCTATAGTCCCTCTTTCCATTTATCATTTTATTTTGAGACAGGTTATTACTAAATTTCCTGAGTGGAATTTGAATTTTCAATGCTCCTGCCTCAAACTCCCAGAGTGCTGCATCAGGCTGAAATTGCCATTCCTACAAATGTCAAAGGATACAAATAGTCACTTTCAAGATTTCCATTATGTGATATTTAAAAATAAAGAAATATTTCAATTTTCTTTCTTTGGTATGTCATAGTATATTTCAACACAAACTACAAAATATAGGTTGACGGTCATTGATTACATTGTATTAGATTTGTCTAAACAAAATTTCTCATAAAATATAATCATTTTTACAGCAATGAAAACAGACATAAATACTGTGTCATTGATTAAAAACCAAGCATTCATTGTATATATCTGAGTCACTGAAAATTAATTTGGACATGAAACTGCTGAATATTTGGATGCAATATTAAAATTATTTCAGAAACATGTCATGCAGTCAACAAATACAAGCTTCTTTTGAAATTATAAGTACTTAGGAATTAGAAAAAAAGAATACAATATCACATAACTCATAATAGGAGAATTTCAATGTATACACTATAAAAACCTTTATAAGTTTAGGTAGTAGATAGACTAACTATCCTCCACTGATCACTGCCCAATGTGTACATGAATCAAAATATCATGCTGTACCTCATAAATACATACAAATTTGTGATCAAAAACTTTTAAAAGTTAACTAATATTTAAAGAAAATATAAATAGCTGTTTTTAAAAAAACCTGATTTTCCTTGTCATTTACTTCTTTCTTGTATTCTTCTTCAAGGTGCTGTATTTTTTCACAATCTTCCTTTACTTCAAAAATAAAAAATATATCATGTCTTAACATGTTAATTGTATAGTTTTTTAATACAAACAAAATTATTTCATTACCTCATTTATCTCAACACTATAACTGTTATTTTCCTAATTTTCCTAATTCTGTTTAGTGAAATTTAGTAATTTCAAAGTTATTACTTAAAATTCTACATTCAGCACACACATAAAATTTCATTCTTTGCAGCACATTAATCTACAATAAAATGTTAGAGATATATATAATTATCTTAACACATATATTTTACAAGGAAATATAAAAACCAAGTTATACATTTAAAAAATTAAGTATGAACCATAAGTTTCACGGCATGAAAAATGTAGATCTAAAGCCAAAAGTTATTTTTAATATATATTAATTCCCAGCTATATTTCACAAGATTTAGAAAGATTTAAGAAACAAACAGAATTGGAAATAATTGAGGCATCTAACTGAAGGGATAAAAACATTAACAGAATCTAATAAAAATTAAAATCCCAAAAGAGTAATATAAAAATTAAATGAGATTCCTACACTTAAAATGCATTTCCAGTCTGGAATTCTCAGCTTGCACACGAAGTTCCTCAAAAGCTACTATCATTTTCTGGAATACAAAGTTTAAGAATCATTCTTAGGTTTCTTGTAATTTGTTAAAAATTGTTGAACATTTAATTTGTCTTCAAAGCATAACACAAAGTATGTTACAAAAGAGAACATACGATTTTCACTCAAATATTTATGAAATTTTACAATCTATATCTAAGAAAATGGCATTACTAGATTAAGTACCTTTCTTCAAAACTTGAAAATATTAACATGTAATCACTAGATACACATGAAAATCATACAACCATGAATAATGAAAACTCTATAATTTCAAACAAGTGATTTAGTAAAACTGTATTAAGAATGCCTATAACATTAGTTTCCTAGATATGAAAGGTACTATAATCATTTTATATAAAGCATTAGTAAAATAATTGCTGGTATTTTGTGTATTCACTTAACACAATAAAATACAATATGTAATTTTTCATTTATTTGCACTGACTTAAATTTTCTCTTTCTTACTACTAAAGTAATGTTTCCCTCTATAAGAATCCAAAAGTCTGCTTTCATTTATTTGATGGCATGTGTTCACTCAAAATTCAATAAATCCTGCTTTGTAAAATCAGATTCATTCACGTATTCACTCTTTATACATTTACTGAGTATTGCCTATGTATCAGCAACTATTTTAGGCACTTAAGATATAAAACAAAGTCTCTAACCTGTTGAAACTTTTATATTACAGATCAAGAACACACAAGTTTGTGTCCACACATAATCATGCACAAACAAGACGTATATGTATTAAATAAATGTCATGTAGTTTTAAATGCTCTTCAAAAAAGTTAAATGAGATGAAGATAAACAATAATTGAATAAAGACATTTAAATTAATAGTAAGATAGGAAACTAAAAAACATGATAAAGTTTATAAGTTTATAAGAGAAATATGAAAAGGAAAAGTGACTACAGCAGAAGAGCAGAGGGGTGAATAATACATGAGATAACAAAGGGAAGCAGGAGCCAAACACAGATTAATGCTTTATATGTTTTCAAATTAATGTAATATAATACTATAACACAAGCAGTTAGGTCACAATATGCTGATCTCTGACACAGTAAATATTTGACAAATTAGTGTTGCTGACATGTAAAGTAACTAATCAGCAAAATATTAATACTCATAATGTAAAACTGAATTTTATTGATTCATATATCAACAAAAAGTAATAATCTTTTTAGGAAGAACAGTTGTCTACATCTTTGTATTCATCAGCCTACTTTACGAATTCCTTGATTTAAAATATTCAGATATTCACTAATACTTACCTCTACGCTATTATTTAGATCCATGTGAACTTGTCTGGTTTCTTCCCGTTCATATTCATCTATTCAAAATGAATTTTTTAAAAAAATTATGAGTCCAACAAAACAATACTCAAAATATGTCAGAAAAAAAAACAAGGATTTTAAATTCTATGTTAATGAAGGCACCTATATATAATTCAGTTCTAAGTCTTTTGAAATAGTATCAAAAGCTATTTTGGTCCAATCTTCTATCATAAGTGATAGGGTCCTGCCCCGGATTTGCTCAGTCATCATGGTGGCAGTGCAATGCTAACTCATCATGGTGCTTAGCTCCTTCTTCCCAGAAGCCCCATGGCTTTTTCCTCCCAAAAGTCTTTGCCAAAGCTCATGTGTGTAAAGATTCACCCAATCCCCTGCACTCTCATAAAATAAATTAGCTTACTTCAGTCCCCAAAGCCCTTCCCCCATCAGAACATATGTAAGGCAGAACCTGCCCCTCATGTGCAGAGAGCCACCACAGCCTTCTCTATGATGACTCGTGTCCACATTAAACTCTTTATATCTAGTTGCCTCCTCTCTTTTAATATTCTGTGCTGTTCTAGATTGAATACAAAGTTTCAACTCAATCTGTAAATTGCTCAAAGGTTGTTACTCCATTCTAACAAGTACAAAGCTGAACAAAATTGAAAATTCTTAGATTCAAAAGAAAAATAAGATCATAAAAAAACTACTACAATTAAAATTAGAGCAAATCACAACTTATTAAGATAGAAATTCAGGAACAGAAAATACTGGGGTGAGAATTACAGCCAGTATAAGAAAACTTTGAACTGTGATGGACAAATACCTACAAATAATGTGAAAAATCTGAGAGATAAAAACTACTAGGGAGCCTAGTCATGAGGGTGTTGGCAATACTCATGAATTTTACCTCCTAAACTTATCATATTTTCACCATGACTGTCAGAACATTCTCTCACGCTCCAAAGGGAGGTGGGAAGGTAGTATTCTCAAATATGCCAAAATGTCCCATTCTTAATAGGGTTTTCCCTTAAGAGAAACTGTTTAACCAAAGCAAAATCAGCTAGTTCTTTTTTTTTTTCATCAGAGCCAAAACTGGAGAAGAAAATCCATTGTAACCATCTCTAATCTTCTATTTGAAAGATGAAAAATTTCCAATACCATCCCCTTTTAGCATTCCATTAGTAAAAAGAGAAGTATCAAATATCATCCCATACTAGCCATACTATCTCACTGAAAGAAGGAGATTACAAAGTATTTGTTAGGTTCAAAGTTCACAAGCAACAAATTGTTTAAAGACAGATCTAGCACATGCTTGTAATTCCAGCATTTGGGAGGCTGAGGCAGAAGGATTGCTAAGTGTTTGAGGTCAGTTTGACTTAAGGCCAGCCAAAACTACATAGCAAAACTAAAACTCAAAACAACACCAAAAAGAAAAAAGAAAACTTACAAACCACAAGAAGTAAAAGGCAAAAATGTATACAAAACAAGATTCAGATAAAACATAGAAGTTGAAATGATTAGACGAGGAATTCAAGAAACAACTTTGATTAATGTATGGGGTCTAGTGCAGTGGTAACAAATCTATGTCATATGTGCTACAGGCACATTGTTTATTATCATTAAAATCCCTAAAAGGTTTTCCATCACTGCTGTATGAGAAATAAAGTAGGTATCATGTAAGAACACAAAGGCAGGCACTGGAAGTGTATAACTCACAGTAGGGTGCTTGCTTATCATGCACATGGCCTCAGGTTCGATATGTAACTCCACAAAGAGAGTAAAGGGAAATTATGTAAGTCTATTAAGTTTAAAATTTAGAGTCTATTAATTTAGGGTTTAGAGTCAGAAATTCTAAGACAGAAGTTATAGATCAAAAACACACAAACAAGCTGGGCGTGTTGGCACATGCCTGTAATCCCAGCACTTGGGAGGCTGAGGTATGAGGACCACAGTGAGCTAACCTGCACCACATAAGCAAATTCGAGGCTAGCCTGCACTATACAGAAAGACTATGTCTCAAAAAAATTAACAAACAGGTCTTGACTCGACGGCCACTGCCATTAAAAGGTTTGCTTCCTGAGGGGGGCCAGCATGGGCAGAGAGAAACAATCAGATATGCCTCCACCTGCTGGCTGCTGCTGCAGCCAATGGGAGCAGGGACAGACAACCAGGTAAGCCCCATGCATCTGCAGGCCACCACTGGAGACCTTTGCTTCTTTCTGGCAGCCATCACCCACCCAGAGAATAAGACGAACATAGACAGCCCTGTGTGCCTGCTACCGTCACAGGAGTCTTGGTGTAGATACACAGGCTAAGAGACACAGTCCCAAGACCATGTACCCTTGGTCTTTGGGGAAGCTCCAGTGTAGCCTGAAGCTTCCAGACACAGGTCTGGAAGCCCACCCCATACCGTGCTCCCTGTAAACCTGGGGTCAAATGAACCCAAGTGCCTTTTCCTTCCCCTACACTGCAGAGGGGCTGCGAATGGAGGAGTGCATAGGGCCCCACAAGCAGCTTCTTGAGAGGAACCCAGGAGAATATCAAGACAAAGGAGCAAATGGCAATCTCAGACTCCCAGCCCATACAGAACAAGAATGGAAGATACCATCATAGAAGAATATGGAAGATATACACCATATAACCTCTGAGAGGATAACAACTGAAATAAAGAAACAACTTCATGAGAATATAAAAAGTTATCAAATCAGAAATATCTCAGGTAAAAGAAGAAATCACAAATATAATGAAAGAATTGCTCAGTATATCTAAAGAAGATAAAAAAGACAAGTATGAGAAAATGATAGAAACCTTGAATGAACAATATAGAAAGGAATTACAATGCATGAAATAGATTCAAAGAGACATCCCGGAAATTAAAAAGTCAATCAAAAGCTGGCAAAAATGCTTGAATGAGACTGAAGATAGACTTTCAAACTTTGAAGTCAGGATTGAAGCTAGAAATCAAGTAAAGAAAGATCTCTTAAAAATAACAAGGGACTGGGAAATAATTCAATAGCTACAAGATGACACAAAGAAACATAATGGAAGTGTGACAGGTATCACTAAAGAAGCAGAGGTCAACACAAATGGAATAAAAAGGCTATTTACAGAAGTAATAGCAGTAAACTTCCCAAATATGGGGAAAGGATCTGGCATGCAGATAAGTGAGGCATATAGAACTCCACCTAACCATTACCAAAGTAAACCTATACCCAGATGTGTAATAATCAAGATCCCAGAAATTTAGCACAAGAACAGAATATTAAAGACTGTTAAGAGAAAAGAAACAGATCACCTATAAAGGAACACCAATTAGTATCATGGCAGACTTCTCAATGCAAAACCATCACGACGACTTTGAAGTGTTTCAGATCCTGAAAGAAAATATCTTCCAACCCAGATTGATGTACCCTGTAATCTTTCAAAATTGATGGAAAAATAAGATAGTTCCATGATAAAGAACTACTGAAGGAATTCACAACCAACAAACCAAACCTACAGCAAGTGCTAAAGGATATTCTAGAGAGAGATAAAGATGATCATGGTTCCAGAAACAGCAGCAGAGAAGGATCATCAAACAGGACAGGAAATTGAAAGTGGACGGCCAACAGCAGAAGGTTAGCATGACAAAGACAAATCAATGTATGCTGGCTGTAACCATTAATGTAGATGGCCTCAATTCAACAATAAAAAGAAACACAGGGAGAGTGGATCAAGAAACAAGATCCACCAATATACTGTATACAAGAAACACATTTAAGCCCGGTGTGGTGGCACAAGCTTATAAGCACAGCCTCCCAGCACTTGGGAGGCTGAGGCAGGAGGATCATTTTGAGTTTAAAATCAGCCTGCATTATAAAGTGAGGTCAAGGCTTGCCTGAACTACATAATGAGACCCTGTCCCAAAAATACAAAAAAGAAATATATCTAACTTGAAAGGAAATTCATAGACTAAAAATCAAAGGAGAGAAAACAATTGTTCCATGTGACAGGAGACTAGAAAAAAAGCAAGGGTAGCTTGCCTATCAACCAAAGAAGGGATAAGAAAGACACGGTATTTTCATAGAATGGAAAGCCACCCAATTATAAAGTACAATAATCTCTAGGTTCTTGAATTGCATCCATTTGGATGCAATTCGAGATCATGTTCATGGGTGAAATGGTATGAACCCTAACATAAAAAACAAGGGTTAGTGTGATCCAAAAAGCACAACAGATATTATAAAAGTGATAGAGGAGGAAACACCTAGGAGAGGAAGGTGATAACCAATGCTAATTTTTTATTGTCTTAAATTCTTGTATTGTTCTCACAATTTTGTTAGGTTTGGTTTTGTTCTCGTTTTGTTGGATTTTACTGTCTGATGGTATGGGTAGCTATGCTGAACATAATGGGATGTATTATGGTAATCATGGTTGGTCTCCTATTATCTTTAAGTTCCACAATGCTTTCATTCTTCTAATTGGCTTCATTGTTTTGTTTGATTTTTATTATGTATAATGGTATGAATAGCTGTTTTGAAGACAATGAGACATTATGGTACCTATTGTTGCTTTCCTATCATCTTGAAGGTCCTATAGTGCTTTTATTCTTTTGTTTTGACTGGCTTTATTCTGCTGTGTTTTGCTTTTATCATGTGTGATAGTATGGATCTGTATTAAAAAAACAAGATATTATGGTAACCACTGTTCATTTCCTGTTATCTGGTTTTGAAGTTCTATAACACTTTATTCTTTTGTTTGGATTTGTTTTAGTGTTTTCTATTATTTTATTTCATTTTATGTGAAGGTATGGACAGCTATTTTGAAGAAAACAAGAGAATTCTGGTAGCCTTTGTTGATTCCCTATTGTCCTGTTTTGAGTCCCATAATCCTTTCATTCTTTGGTTTTGATTGGTTTGTTTTGTTTTGTTTTTTGGGGGTTTTTTTTGTCTTTTTCCTTTTTATGGGTACCAGGGATTGAACTTAACGACTGCCTGCTTGCAAGACAGGCACTTATGCCACTGAGCTAAATCCCCAGCACCTGGTTTTGATTGGTTTTATACTATTTCATTTTATTTGATTTTATTATGTGTGAAGGTATGGACAACTATTTCAAAGAAAACAAGAGACATTAATAGTAGCCACTGTTGATTTCCTGTTGTCTTGTTTTGAAGTCTTGTGTTGCTTACATTGTTCTGATTTGCTGTTTTGTTTTACTCTCTTTAAAATAAAAAAAATTTAAAAAAATAAAAAGCACGCATACAGACTAGACAATGTTATGGAAGTATTTCAGAGCTTGGAGATGAATACTTCCAGAATGAAAATCAAAACCAAAGAGACCAAAAAACTAGAGAATATCCATGAACTGCAAGACAGCTGCAAGAAATGTAACACATGTACAAATGGGAATACCCAAAAGAAAAGGAATAAAAGGAATATTTCAAACAATAAAGACAGAATTTCCCCAAATTAATGTCAGAATCTTCTAAGAAACTCAGAAAACGTTAACAGGATAAATGCCATAAAGGAAAAAAAAACACTCTAAATACATAACTTCAAGCTATAGAAAACCAAAGAAAAAAAAGAGAGGAAAAAGAATGCAGTACACTACTTATAGAGAAATAAAGATAAGAAGTATATCTGACTTTCCTCAGAAACATGCAAGAAGAATGAAGTAATTTTAGAAGTAAAAATAAAAACCAAAATCCAAAATTCTGCACCTTGCAAAATATCCTTCAAAAATGAAAAGTATTTTCTCTGCTAAAGTTGAGACAATTTCTTTCCCATAGACTTCCAAGAAATGTTAAAGTTCTTCAGAGAGAAAAAACAATGATATAGGTAAGAAATTCAGATCAACCTGAAGATAAAGCATCAGAGAAGGAATAAGTGAAGGTAACATTTAAAATTTTGCTTATATTAACTAATCTAGCCTATTTGCTTTTTAGTGTTATATTTGCTTTTTGTGTAATTTTTAACACAAAAACAGATTACATATTCACATATATATATACATATATGCTTTGTATCAATGACAGCATTGATACAAAAGATGAAAGGAAATTTTTAAGACTATTTTGTTATTATAAAGGGCTTGAATTATTAAAGCAGTATTATTTTGAATGCACACTTGGGTTAGCTGTAAATCTACATATTATCAAACTCCCAAGAAACCACTATAAAAAGTATATGCTGCAAACACATACTAATTAAAAACTGAAAAAAGTTTTAAAGCAGTATAACAAAATAAAAGAAAATAAAGTCACACAAAATGCTCAATTAAAACTACAAGTAGGCCAGGCATGATATTGCACAAGAAATCCTACATTGTCACTCTCAGACCACAATGAAGTTAAACTATAAATTAGTAACAGAAAGCTATCTTTAAAACACAAAATACTTAGGGATTAATCAACACACTTCTAAGTAACAGATGCATCAAGGGAAAAATTTCAGGAGAAATTTTAAAGTATTTTGAACTAAATGAAATAAATATACTGAGTTAAATGAAAATACAATCTATTAAAATGTGTGTGACATACCAGATGTCTATACTCCCAGCTATTCAAGAGGCTGAGGCAAAAGGATCACAAGACAAAAGCCATTCTGGTCACCTTAGTGAGATTCTCTTTCAACATAAAACTTTTAAAATGGACTGGGTATGTGGCTCAGTGCTCCCTGGGCTCAATACTATAATCAAAAAAAAGTGTGAGATAATAGCCAGGAATGATGGCACATGCCTATACTCCTAGCAGTCGGGAGATTGAGGCAGGATTTCACTGTGAGTTTGAGAGCATCCTGGACTACATAGTGAGTAGTAAGTTCTAGGCCAGGCTAAAGGGGAAAAAAAAGGTGTAGGATATAACAAAAACAGAGGAAACTTTATATTATTGAATGCATGTATTTGAAAAAAGTAAAGACCTAAAATCAATCATCTAAGTTTCAACCTTAGGAAACTAGAAAAATAATAATATGAAACAGAAGAAAAACATAATAGTAAAAATCAGAGCCAAATATCAAAGAAACTGCAAAAGGTCAAAACACAAAATCAATGAAATCAGGAGCTAGGGACATAGCTCAGTCGTACTATCAAACACAAGGTCACTAGTTTGATTCTTGGCACCAAAAATAAATAAATAAATAATGAAACCAGAAGCTAGTTTTTTAAAATTATTAGTACAATCATGAAGCCTCTGGCCACACTGAGAAAAAGAAAACTCAAAATATTAATACAGAAATGAAAGACGAGACCATCACTATATATTCCTTGGACATTAGAATGATAATAATCAGGCACAGTGAAACATGCCTGTAATCCCAGCACTCAGGAGGCTGGGGCGAGAGGATCATCACAAGTTCAAGGACAGCCTAGACTACTTAGAAAGGCCTTGTCTCAGAAAAATAATAAAAAAAGAATATGAACAACTCTATGCTCAGAAATCTAATAATATAGATGAAATTAGCTAATTGTTAAAAGACACAATTACAAAAAAATACACATACATACTTACATATGTGTCTAAATCTTAATAATTTCATCCCAAAACAAAAAGCACAAAGTTTGATGGGTTCATTCTTGGATTCTACCAATGATTGAGAAATTATGCCAATACTCAACAATCTCTTTCATAAAATGGATTAAAGAGAATATGACCTAACACCCTATAATGCAACACCACCCTAATAACAAAACCATACATAGAAATTACAAGAAAACTAGATGCAAAAATCATCAGCAAAATATTAGCAAATCAAATCGAACAATGTATAAATAGAACCAATTCCCACTATTTTTTTTTAATTATGTGGTTTCTATCGCTTTTTTGGGAGGAGGGTTGCCTTTTAAAATAAGAAAACCAACCAACCAATGGCACTAAAGCAGAAAAAAAAAACATTTGCTTCCAGACAGGAGCACCACTCCTACCTTTCAGGGTACCTCTTTTCAGCCTTTAATTAGCCTTTGTTCTCTTTTAAGTTTGTTTCCACTCCCCCCCCCACATAACCTCTTGTCCCTTCCTCCACTGTATGTGAAGAAGGTGGAATTCAGTGTGATTTCTTGGCCAATCACGCACCTCTGTTTTAGTTATATGCAAACTGATATGAAAATCAGTGTAACTTTCTGTCCAATAACTAATGGCAAAAGCTCTGTTCTTGTACCTCCTACTTGGTTGTAAATCTTATAAAAACCTTGCTCCCTGAGAGTTAGTGCTTGGCTCTTTGGTGAGGGATACCAGCCAAGCCCTCCAGCATGAATAAAGCTGTACATCTACCTCCAAAACCCAGGATGCCACTCAGTTTGTCGGTCTCAGTCTGCTGTAACACTTATTGGGAGCTGTGAACACTTATTTATGAGCTGTAACACTACTACAACAGCACAATCTGTAATTCCATCTACTTCAGTAGGCTGAGGTAGGATTATGAGTTCAAGAAAAAACAAAATTTTTAAAAGGGTAGGGATATATGTCAGTACTTTCTGGGATTCAATCCCGAAGAACTGACCAAAAAATAAAGCATACATCACAACCACAGTAGGATTTATCCCAGACATTTAAAGCTGGTTCAGTTTTTTAGATTATTATATGCCATCATATCACAGGCTAAAAAAAACTACATGGTCATACCAAGAGATGCAAAAAAAAAAAAATTCCAGCATCTTTGGGTGGACTTTTTGTTTTTGTTTTTGGTACTGGGGACCAAACTCATGGTCTTGCACTTCCCAGGCAGGCACTTGCGCCACTGAGTTAAATCCCAGTCTTGTGATATGAAACAACTCCTAAAACTAAAAAGCAATTACAACTCCTAAAACAAAGAGCAAGATACAAAGCACAATTTCTTTCCTACATGGCAGTAGTAATGTAAGGAGAAAGATAGACTTGCTCTGGGTTCAAGCCTCAGCATCACAAAGTAACAGTAATAATAATAAAAGCAGTAACAGGACTTTAACACCAGACTTTCATCAGGGGACAACGGTATACAAAAAAGAAAAAAAAATATCAAGACACACATGACTCAAACTGTATTACATACTAAATAAATGTAACAGAGATTTATAGAACATTTCTTGGTAGAACAGACAAAGGCATTCCCATTCATAATAACTATGAAAAATAAAATTCCTAGGAATAAATTTAACCAAAAAAGTAAAAGATCTCTGCCATTAAAATTATAAAATCACTGATTAAAGTGAAGGACATATAAAAAGTGGAAAGACATCCTATACTCATTGACTGGAAGAATAACTACTGTTAAAATATCCATACTACTTGTCTTTCTTTTCTCATCACTGCGACACAATGCCTGACACACATAACTTAAAGGAGAAAAGGCTTATTTTGGCTCACAGTTTTAGTCCCCAATCAGCTGGTTCCAAAAAAGGGCAGCATGGCAGAGAGGGCTTGCTTATTATGCATGGCAGTCAGAAAGCAGAGAGAGAGCAAGGGAGGAGCAGCCAAGAGACAGATCCAGGTTATACCTCCAGTAAGCCATCTCCTCTAACACAGGCTTCACCTCCCAAATCACATTTAGTTGTAAACTTATCAGCTGACTAATCCACTGATAAGTGTAACAACTCCATGATACAATTACTTCCCAAAAGCCCTACATTTGAGTACATGAGGCTCTGGGAGGACATTTACATATAAACAGAAAAAAAAATTCTAAAATGGAACCACAAAGTAGCCTGTATATCCAAAGCTGTCTAGAGCAAAAAGAACAAATCAGGCCAGAAGATGAAGAAAAGGTACCCTGTGAGGCAAAAAATGATTGGAGCAACCCACCTGGAGAAAGCTGAATAAGGGGAATGCCTAATTCTGTGCAGTTCTTGCATTCCCCAAATCTCATGGGGAAAAGGGAAGAAGATATACACTTCCTGGACACACTGAAAACAACA
Organism: Cavia porcellus; assembly: GCF_034190915.1. NCBI lineage: Eukaryota > Metazoa > Chordata > Mammalia > Rodentia > Caviidae > Cavia > Cavia porcellus. Next base: position 135,248,716 of record NW_026947484.1, on the reverse strand, counting down.
CAGCAAAGGGTATGAAAATTCCAGCTAATTCCTAAATAGAACCAGTACTGCAAGCAAAAGATTTCAAAGTTAAACAGACACTGAACTTTATATACAAAAGGCAAGAGCTAAATTGACTGCCTGCTAAAAAAATAAAAATCTTCCACATGGATTTTAATAGGGTCCAGGATCTCACAATGTAATTGCTTTTCATTCAAAAAAGTAGAAAAATGTAGCTATACTGTCTCAAATTCTTACCTATGAAATAATAAAAGATAAAATACAAGATTAAATATGCAATAAAGCTAGAATCTGTGGAACAACAAGCCACAGAAATACATCCTGAGGTATTCCAATTATTAGACACAAATTACAATATAACTATGTTAACAGCTTAAAACATTTAAGCAAAAAAATTTAAATTCTATGTAATAATACTATAGAATTTTAAACAACCAGCTAAAACTTAACCAGAAAATATGATACAAAAATTAAATCATCAACTGATGAATTTTAGGATAGGAATCAGCTAAATAGAGAATTACTGAGATGAAAGAAAAGTTAAAAGAAAGTATTCTGAATAGAGCATGCGAAGACAAAAAGATGAAAACTACATAGAGAACAAGAAATACTGAAGATACAGAATAGCCTCATTATTGTCACTTAAAAGTATTAAACAGGGGCTGATGATTTAGCTCAGAGGCATAAGCACCTGTCTGGGAAGTGCAAGGTCTTGAGTTCAATTTTCTGGTGCCAAAAAAAAAAAAAAAAAATGAACAGGGCTGGGAATAAAGCTCAGCGACATAAACACCTGGCAAGTGAAGGGTCCTAAATTCAATACCTGACACCAAAAAAAAAAAAAAACTATACACACACACACACACACACACACACACACCCTGTAGATCTGCAATATTTCCTCTGCCTGAAATCTATCCCCAGATAGCTACATGGTTCATTCTGTCAGATCTTTGAAAAAATATCACTTAAAAAAATTCCTTTCACACAACCCCAAAATATTTTCTCAAGAAGGTATCACCACCTAACATTTTTTTTCTTCACTTTTGGTCTATGTCCTACTGAATATATATTCCATAACAGTAGAAACTGTTCATTGCTGTTTTCCTTATCATCTAGAACATTTCCTTACACATACTAACACTAAAAAAAAAAGAAGAAAGGAAATTACAACAAAAAGACCTGTCAACAACTTAAGACAAGAATTTTTATGGTGCAATAATAAGGCAAATATTAAGAATTTTTTAAGTTATCTATATGTACATCAAGACATACATTGTTTAAGAGTTTACATCTAAAAACAACAGTAAAAGATTCTTCACACCTCTCCCACAACTCATCACAAACTTAAAGAGCTAAGTACAAAACAGGAAAAAACTAGCAGCCCATCTGCCTGGCACAATTTACTTTCTGCAAGATAGTTAATTTACTGTCCTCTATCTCAACCATTTGCTTTTCACCATTCATTTTCTCATAATAGGATAACAGAATGTATTGAAAAAGCTGGTGTTGGGGTGGTACATTCTGGAAGGTTTACATAATTCTAAAAAGCAAAATACTACAAGTAGGAGCCAAGAATAAAGAACCTAGTGATTGGGGGCTGGGGATTTAGCTCATCGGCATAAGCGCCTGCCTTGTAAGCAGGCAGTCGTGAGTTCGATCCCTGGTACCGATAAAAGGAAAAAGACAAAAAAAAAAAAAGAACCTAGTGATAGAAAATAATACCAGTAATAAAAGTTTCTAAACTGATTATGGTGGTAAATGCCTATAATCTTAAATATTGAGGAGGCTGAGGCAAGAACTTAGGCAAGTTAATAGACATTATCACAAACTAAAAACTAGAGATACAATTAAGGTTTTTTTAAGGTAAGGCTTTATTAATTCAGGATCAGCTTAGAGTGACACTGGCATAGTCAGGGACAATTATTATCTCATTACAGTTTACCTTTGGTACTCAGTTGAAGTACTAGTTTTCCAAGTAGGACATGTTCCAGCCCCAGTATTACAAAACAGAATTACTAAAAGCTAAATGACTAATATTTATTGAACACTTTGAACTGTTTTAAGCATTTTATATTTATTAGCTAATTTAATTCTCAAAACAAGATTAAGAGATATTTTAATAAACAATGACACCCTGATGTGGAGGAATGTGCACTTGGGAGGCTGAGGCAGGAGAATCACTCTGAATTTAAGGCCAGCCTTGGACTACATGTAAGTCCAGGTCCAGCCTACACTAGATAATGAGACCTGATCTCAAAAATAAATAAGTAAATAAACAATGACAGGGAGATTACATAATTTAGTTAATCAAGTAGAAATTTTGAAAGTTGAAATTTGAGCACAGACTAAATTTGAAGCCCAGGCTGTTACACAGTAAACTGTACCGTATGAATTAAGATGCTTAACTAAGAAATAATGTGTATATTAAAAAAGCAGGTAAGTAGAATTTCCCACTGGATCCTTGGCAGAAATAAAGTAGATCTTAATGTCAAATTAATGGCAAGCAAAGACTATTATTTTTTATAATCAGTTATTTTTTTCACCAAAAGAAAAAAATTCCCACTTTACAATTAAAAATCAAAACATACATAAAGTAACATCTTCTGTACACACATCACAACTTTATCAGAAGACTGAAGAGAAACTTGAGAATCCTACTATTTGAAAATAAACATTTAACCATTGGTAAGTACAGTCATGTGTCACTTAAAGACAAGGGTACACAATGAGAATCGTATCACTGTATGAACAGTATAGAATGTGCTTACATAAACCTCGATAGTATATAACCTACTACACACCTAAACTACTGAGCTACTGCTCCTAAATTACAAACCTGTTTGGCATAGCACTGCACTAAATACTATAAGCAATTGTAACACAATGATAAAAATTTGTGTATCTAAATATAGAAAAATGTAGGAAAAATACAGCATAAAAGATTACCTACATAGGGTATTTACCACGAATGGAGCTTAAAGGACTGGAACTTGCTAGGTAATTCAGTGAGTCAGTGAGTAAGTGGTTAAGTGTGGAGACTTAAGACATTAACTATTACTCTCTTCATAAAGACTGTTCACGTAGGCTATATGTTAAATTTACAAAAATATTCTCTCTCCAATAAGTTAGCTCACTATAACTCATTTAAACAGTGTTTTTAATTTTTGACTTTTATAATAACACTAAGCTTAAAACAAAATCAAATTGCATAACTCTACAAAAATACACCTTAACTTTTTTGTTCAAAACTAAGATGAAACATGCATATGTGATAAGCCTACACAGGATCAAGATTATGAATATCACTGTCTTACACTTCCACATCTTGTCCTCCTAAAGGTCTTCAGAAGCAATAACACACATAGAACTGTCATCTATAATAACAATGCCTTTTCTAGGTTGCCTCCTGAAAAACTTGCCTGAGGCTGTTTTACAATTCATTCTTTAAGTAGAAAGTGCATATTCATTATTGATTAGAAGTAAAGAAAAATAAATACATAAAGCAGGAACATAGTTGTTATCATCATCAGGTATTGTGTACTGAACATAATTTTATGTGCCATACTTTCACTCAACCGGCAGTGCAGGTTAATTTACACCAAAATTACCACAAATACATGAGTAAAGCATCTGCTGTATTATCAAACATTATATCATTAGGTGAGAAAAATCTTTCAGCTCCATTATAATCTTTGTTTTCATCAGTTCAGGAGTTGGAATCTTGGACCTAGCACATGCTAACAAAGCATTGTACCTTTTATTTATGTATGTATGTATGTATGTATGTATGTATTTAAAGAGAAAGGAAAAAAACATGGAGAAAAAAGGGTAAAACTAATACAGAACTACAGAAAAATAAACAGTAAGAAATCACCAGTTGATAAGTTACATATGGCATCTTAGAAATAGTTGTTCAGGTTACAAAATTAAAGTATGTAAAGTGACATTCAAATGGTGATTCTGCCAACAGTTCTGCTCAATGATCGAACAAAAACTTCGTAATATGGTTATCAGTCCTACACACTTGTTTATCTCAAAGAGGGTAAGATCAAACATATCAAAACAGGACAAAACAGTTCAAAAAGAAACAATTTAAAGAAATACAGATTTCAAAGCAAGTCCACTGGAAATCTTCACTGTCTTATCTTATTGTCTCTAGTTTTCTTCCAAATAGTTATCCCCATCTTCACACACATTAAATACATACCGCATATTACAGAACTAATCAAATCATTACAGAATGATGAAGGCTTTTTAGGTCTTCAAGATCTGACACTGGGGAAGACAATAATGACTACCATAGTGTCTCTCATTTTCTTCATAGCAGCCATCCTTATCCTTAGATAAGGATAAAGCATTGTACCTTTTAAGCTACATCCACAGCCACCATTACAATTTTATGAGACCAATGTAATATATAGAGTCCATTGTTGACCCAACCATCATTTAATAGTGTATGACTCCGTCATATTACCACATTCCTCCATCATATTATCTATAACAACTATGGCTATATGTTTTATTCTTGACTCAATTTCTGATTGTTCGCCATAGAAGAGAATGTTAAGTCTGAAACTTATACTTTACCTCAATAAGGATTAACCATAAATGCCAAGTGAAATACATGGCTTTTGCTTTCTTCATTTTTTTTTTTTATTTGAGACAGGGTCTCACTATGTAGTAGGCTGGCACTGAGCTCACTATATAGCCCAGGCTAACCTTGAACTTGAAGCAATTATCCTGCCTCAGACTCCAAAGTGCTGGGATTATAGGCATGCACCTCCAAACCCAATATCATTACCTTTTTTAAAAGCTTCCTGATAGTTTAAAACTTAAGGAACTAAGAATTTAGTTACTGCTTATAGAAAAAAACTGAGGCATATAAATCTTATTCAGTCAAAATTAATTACAAATAATCAAAAGACAGTATTTTTTTTTGTACTCCTGTCACTAAGTTAATGATAAATTGAGTCTGGGGATATAACTCAGGGGCATAAGCACCTGCCTGGCAAGTGAGAGACCATAAATGCAATCCCTGGTGTCAAAATAATAAAAATAATAACAAATTGATAAAATCATATAAAACAAGAAAGATACTTGCATTTCTTTGTCTTTTCCACAGATCTATTACATGATTCCTGGAGAACATTACATAAATGCCTTGTAGCATTATTCCTAAAATAAAGAAAACCATTTGTCTAAGTGTAATCTGATCTGAAAGTTAAATCATGTGCAAAAGTTATGAAATACAATTTTTTAATTTTTTAAGAAAAGTTTAAAGTTTTGCATTTTAAAAATTTTTAAATGTCTAAATGTATCACACACAAATGACTATACAAAATGGTAGACTGACTGTAAGTACTATTAGCAAAGATAATCTAGTAACTCCCTGTAAGCTAAAGTGATAACTCCTTAAGTTTCTACTCAAATTGCTATTCATAATTTTTTGAGAAATAACAGAATATAGGTTATTACACACAAATAATAAGACATGTTAGGCTTTTCATTTACTAAATGTCCAAAAGATTTTTTAGATGTCTAACCTTCAAAACAAAAATAAAGATAACTTATTATGTGAATAAGACCTTTAGCTGCCTTCTCAAACTACAGCAGCTAGACATCATTTTCCAACTTAAAATTTTTCTGTAGAAATGAATTTTTACACTGGAAAAAAACAGGAATTCTAAGCTCGAAACTAAGCTGAGTTCTATTTCACAAATGTTGTGCCTATGGCAATAGTGCAATGGAAAGGCAGACAATATATAAAAGCAATTATGGATATTAAGTTATCAAGTGTCTTTTTTGATACCGAATAAGGATTCTTTCGGATATTTTACATTTTAAAACGTTGTAAGTTACTGAACAGTGACCATCAACTTGCCAAATGCAAGAAATGCAGAATGGAAAAAAATTTAAAAAAAAAAAGAATGCAGAATGCATTATGTACTTTTTTCCACAGCCTTCATATAGAATTCCACTTACAATAAATATACTATAACACAAAAAGTAGTTAATAATTTTTTAAACTGTTTTAATAATTTGGAAAAAATTTTCTATATTACTTACTCTTTTATTAATTCTTTATTTTCTTGAATTTCTGCATCTAATTTCAAACTTACTCTTTCATTTTCAAACTAATTTATAAAACAAAAGAACAGTTCATCACTTTTTGCTTAGTAAAATAAACAAAAGTATAATCATTAAACATCTCTTTAATAACATACCATAGTAGCCTATAAGAATTCTTTTCTTTCTGTACAAAAGAAATTTTTTTTTGTCACAGATTATGTATTCCCATTAGAATATGGGTCTCACTTTCTGCAATCTAAAATAAAACTTGCTGATATACAAAAAACATTCAAGCTGGTGTGGAGCACACCTGTAATCCCACCACTCTGGAGATTGAGGCAGGGGGATCGTTGTGAATTCGAGACCAGCCTGGATTACAAAGTGAGCCAACCTGAACTGCTTAGTGAGACCTTGCTTCAAGAAAGACCAAAAAATAAAAAAGCACTCAACAATATACTAATGCAATATTATTTTCTTTTTTTTGAAGCAAATCTGTCTGATTTTCTCAACATTTTTATTTTGTGCTATAAATCAAAGCTAAAAAGCTTCAAAGTTTTACATATAAACATTCTAATAAAGGCAATTTAGATCAAATAAAATGGTAATAAGAATTAGTAAAAATTTACATCATCAATAAATCAGCATCATTAAATCAGGCCTTATCTAAATAATTTCCCTAATTTATATTATGCTTTGTAATCTTGTTTTCTGTGCTCATTACTCAAGTTAAACTGCAATTAGTATCAATGAAACTTTAAAAACCACTATCCCTCAAAAGTTCCCATTATAAAAACAAGTTAACACTATTTATGTTGAAATAATATTCTATTTACTATTATTCAAAATTTCATTATACCTGCAGCTCCTTAATAGCTTTGCGTAGTGCTTCAATGATCTTTCTATTTTCTTGCAACTTATTTTCCTTCTGCTTCAGTTCAGATTCTACAGTCACTTTCCACTTTTTAATCTTCTCAGCTTCCTTATATAGCTTTGAGTACATTCTGCTCATGGGCTCTGAATTCTGTTAAAACATCCTTGCAAATATCAGTTTATCAAAATATCCAAAATTATAACCCAACTACAGCTTCCCATGTACACATACTAATGGCAACCAACTGTCTCTTCAATTTACACTCTAATACCAAAATAAAAGCTACCTTAACTCTTTCAAATTGCTAAGGCAGAAAGATCTCAATGCCCTCTTTCACAACAGTTCAGTCACCACTCAAATTAAGAAATTAAATCAAAGACAAATTTTCATTAGTCAGAAGAGAAAAAACGTAATTCAACCTTGGATAAATTAGAATTCTAAGCAAAGTAAAGTTAAATTACTAAAGCAATACCAGTTATTTCACTAAAATTACTGACCACTTTATTAAATTATACTTTGGTGAATAAAATTAAATGACTGAAATGTACTTAATACGTTAGAAACATCTTAGACAATGAGACTCTGGCTGGGTAAAATCTAAAATAAATCACTCTCCAAAAAAACTTTATAAATCTTAAAAATAGTCTTGAAATGTTTTAATTAAAATTCTAAGGTTAACCTCAAGAACATGAAATTTTAAAAATGACAAAAATAACAGTGAATATAAGAAACAACCTTCATTGAGCTTGAAGTTTTGTTTAGATTTCTAGTCATTTTACTTACATCATACTGTAAAGGCCAGAGGAGGTTTTGTGTGTGTATGTGTGTGTGCGTTTGGGAGAGTTCAGTGTTAAATATCAAACCCAGGACCTTTTGCATGCTAGGCAAGTGCTCTACTACTAAAGCTCCGCCCTTCAGGCCTTTAAAAAAAAAAAAAAAAAAACTGATTTCTGCTTGCTAAGAGCTGTTTTTCAAAATACTTAACTGGTTCCTTATTTTTAAATTCTGATACAATAATCACAGCAATAAACATATAGTACTTTATAAGGCTACTGAATTTTCCTTCATTTAAAAGATATTAATACCTGTACCTACTATGAATATTTTTGTAACAAACATCAAAGGTACAGTATATCCTACAAATGCCTTACACAATAAATCTGCCAAATGATTCATCTATTAATTCAAAGATTGGCCTGATTCTCAGCCTTTTTACATACTGTATCCACTGCCTTATTCTTAATTTATATGATTTAAAATTAAACTGTTTTTTTTAAAAATGACTACTTTTATAACTCCGGAAAATACATAAGCCTAGTATTTCAGTGACATTAAAAGAAAAACAAAGCAAAAATAAGCCTTTAAAAGAATGTATTTGAAAACAATATTAATCCTTTTGTAACTTCAAAACCCATAAATAATAAATCATAAATAAATGATCGTACTCCAGTTATACAAATCTGACCTCAAAATCCGAGTCTCTTAGTCCTTCCTGATAGTGGCAACTGCCAGAATTATCAACCTAAAAAATGAGTATTTTTCTATTAAAAAATAAGTTTGAGAGTTCACAAATAATTGCAATTAAATACACAAGACTAGTAATTCAATAACCAGAGTTTTTCTTCTTCAAATAAGAGATCAATACCTGCTAATGAAACAGAAATCCTGACTTAACTGCAGCCACTTTGTTCAATAAAGCTGGCAGGCATTCTGTTCTCCACCACTGAATTCAGCTAAATATGATTTATTATCGAATTCAAACTTCTGTGAATGTGCTAAAAACAACTTGGTTACATGTAACTACGCTCAGCAACATACACCTATTGTATCATAGCCTTAAATCTAAGGCTTATCGCTCTCTTCTAACTTTTGTTTGCCACCCTATAAAAAAGACAAGCTCTCTGTAATCAACACCTCAGATTTAGGAGATTACTCCTCTGGGGCCTGCTAGTGTCAAAATTTCCTTTCTTCTTTTGAGCTCCTGGCTACTACTGACGCAATTATCTTGAAACACTAGAACTGTATCGTACACTCTGCTTAACTGACCTGCTCAAGCATAGGCAAACAGTTAACATTTCGTAAAGCAGGATCTGCAAGATAAAAGCAGTATTAAAAAGAGAAACAGTATTAAATATGCCAACATATTAGTTTTGTTAATTATGCATAGGTTTAATATCAAGACTATCAATACATAGATTGCTAATAACTGGCAATATTTATAATAAAATGATTCTGTGTAAACCAATATGTTATTTTTCAGGACCTTACCTGAATCAAGGTTTTCCCCATTTCTGGAGAGATGAGTTACTGCAAATGGAAAACCAAACTCATCTTCAATACATTTGTTGAACCTCTAGAAAAAGAAAAGACGTTCTTAAATATACTTTAACATCTAGCAATGTAATACACAAATACACAATACATATCTGCCTAAGTAGTAAATGTACTTATAAATTCTTTAACGCACAGTATTTAAAATTTCCGATAATTTTACAATGTAAACAAGGCAAAATTATTTTTACGGGTAAATAAAACTTAGCTAAAAATTACTTAACAAAAATAGCAATTTTAACCAGTAGTACAGGATACTACTTCAGTTTCATTATGCTTTTTCTTTATATATATATCGGTACCAGGGATCAAACTCAGGACTGCTTGCTTGCAAGGCAGGCACTTGTGCCTGCTGAGCTAAATCCCCAGCCCCTCATTATGGTTTTTCAACAGAAATGACGACTATTGAAAAACAATAAAATTACATAGGTTTGGCTTTAGTAACCATAAAACGTTTACTGCAGCTAATAAATTTGAAATTTAGCACTCAGGCTGAGGCAGGATGATCACTTTGCCTTCGAGGTCAATGTGGCCTACACATGCAAGTTCAAGGCCAGCCTGCACTATACAAGATCACCGTCTCAAAAAACTTTTTTGAAATTAACTGTATCATTCTCCTTTCAATATAAAGTAGCACATGAGAAATCTGTAAAATAATTTAATAGCAAAAGCTTTGTCCCAACTGAGCAACTTGGTATAATTCCTGTCTCAACGCCATTTCTACTGTGTAAATTTTCTCTCTTTAACTTGCCCACCAGGAAGTTCAAAGCAAAACCTGAAACACTGCCATACTGATTACTACTTGTAGGTAAGCACTTGGCCAGAGTCCCAATTTTCCTCGGAAATTTTCCGAATTTAAATCTTACCCACACATGCAGACCATTTAAATGAGCTAAGCAAGCTCCCCGAAGCCAAGCGTGGTCACGCCCCGGCCCTCCCGCGAGTCTACCTGGAGGAAGTCGGCCGCGCTCTGTGGCTTCCCCGCCTGCGACCCCTGGCTGCTGCTTAGCCGCGGCGGCAGGAACAGCGCCAAGGGCTTCTGCTTCTCCATCTTCTCCTTCCCGGATGGAACTCTCTATTGCCCGGGGAGGGAGAAGGCGAGCCCCATTACTTCGTTGGAAAAGTTTATTCTCTGCTCAAAGGCGCCACCCGCGCCCAGCACTGTCGGCGGAGGAAACCCGCCGCGAGGCCATGGCTGCCTCAGCCCTCCGCCCTGTCCACCTCAGCCCTCCGCCCTCCCCGCCGTCCACCGCCGCCCCACACCCGCGAGACCCCCGAACCCGACCCCAGAGCCGCCCTAAAAGAAAGCCCGCGCCTCCTCCGCCCCGTCGGATCCCGCCCGTCGCCTGAGGGAACCGAGGGAACCCTGCACGCTCCAGAACTACCGCCGCCAAAGTGAAGGCGGCAGGAGCCAGAGCGTGGCCCGGCTCCTCAGCTTTAGGTTCCACCCTCAGGAAAAGAATTTGAGACTCCTGTCCTTACGCCTGAAAAGTTCGCAGGTGGACACCATGGGCCTACTGCCCACGTGAACTGCGTTTATGAGGCAGCGGAAAGAACCGAGAGCTCCCACCTCAGAACCCGCGCATAGCCAGGCGGAACGCTTCTTGGCAGGAGGCACGTGCCTGGGTCCTAACGGCTAAATAACGGTCGGTAGGCAGCGTGAGCTCGCGCGCAGGACCTATGTCTCGCGAGACTTAGCTCTCCCTGCCCCCAACGATTCTGTTTTTCCTCAGAGTTCTTTAGTTTTATTGTTGTCCAAAAAATAACAAAACAAAACAGAAATAGCCAAGAAAACCCGTCAGGCGTAAGGTAGATGAGCTGGAAAAAATAAAAAGACTATTTCTGCCTCCTAAGCACTCACAATCTTAGGTAGGTAACAGGTGTGCACTTACAGTGTTGCATAATCCTTTAATGATGGTTTTTACAGAATCACAGGCGCAAGTGGCACGGAAGGTGGCTTGGGAAGAAATGAGAGTTTGCGGGTGCTGTTTGCCTCTCACAGTTTCGCGGAATAGAGTGAACAGTGTTGGCTGGGCAAACAAAAGGGAAAGGATAGCTTTGAATGCGTGGGCAAAAGCACTGGAGTTGTGAAAGAGATTGGTAGGAGTCTAAGAACTGTAGTGTGTTTGAGAATCAATGGAGAAAACAAGAGTTGAGACTGCAGACACTAAGAACAGATATGGCGGCCCTGTGCAGAAGGATTTGGATTTTAGATTGTATCTCTTAGTCTTCAAGAGATTTTGAGCAGAAAGCGTGGCACGGTTACATTCAGAAGAAAATTTGTTAGCCTGAAGAATGGTTTGTTAGCATGAAGAATATGAGCCAAGAGTTAGACAATTTGGGAGGCGGTGTTTTGTTTGCTTTTTGTTATTGTTTGAGATAGGGTTTCATTAAGTTGCTCAGGTTGACCTTACATCAAGATCCTCCTGCCTCATCCTCCCCAGTGCTAGAATTACAGGCACTGCCACAGCCGCCAGTTTCTGGGAGACAGTTTTAACCGTATAGGTGAGATGAAAGGAAAGCTATGTCTGAGCAGGAGAAGAGCTGTCAACTGGAAAAGATATGAAAGAAGTAAAATGACTGGAAATCCTTAGTGTTTTAATAAGTAGAAAATGAAAGAGAGAAGTCAAAGATGACTGCTTGGTTTCAGGCTTGGGTAACTAGATAGGTTATCCTGGTGTTAACTACTTAAGTTTTAACAATAAAGTAATGAGTTCTGTGTTTTCTAACTTTCTCCAAGTAGCACAATTTAATTGATGCTTTTCTAAAGGATGTTAATAGTACTTTTAAAAATCCACTTTGTTTTGCATAAATTATCCAATGTCATAGTTTCTGCCAAAATCATAACATTTTTGTACTGGAATTGATGATCCAGTTCATTTTACTTCATTTTACATTTTAAGAAAATTGGTTTACCAATACAAAAAAAAAAAAGAGTAAGTGAAATGAACAGGCGCTTCACAGAAGAAGTACAAATGAGCAATGAATATATGAAGAAATGCTCAACATCACTGACCCCCAGAGAAATGCAAATTAAACCAACACTGAGATTTCATCTTACCCTAGAAAGGATGGCTATCATCAAGAAATCAAACAATGCTGGTGAGGCTGTGGGAAAGGGAAAGCTTTCACATTGTTGGTGGAATGTAAACTAGCACAACCTTTATGGAAATCCTCAAAAAATCTAGAGATTTCTCAAAAAAATCAAACTAAAATTAGAAATTCCATGCAATCCAGCTATTGTCTTTCTGTGTATCTTCCTGAAGAAGCTAAAGACATCACATTACAGCCATACATGTACACCTATGTTTATAGCAGCACAATTCATAGAAGCTATTTCTTGGAAGTAGTCTATATGTTCATCAACAGATGAAACATCAAAAAAATGTATTATATAATACACAATAGCCAGCTACTCTGTCATATAGAAAGATATACTGTGTCTGAGTCATTTATAGGAAATGTATGCACCTTGAGACAATAATCTTATGTGAAATAAATTAGACACATGAGCTTAAATATCACATGGTATCTTCTATGTGAGAAAACCAAAGCACAGATAAACAGCAAAATAAAACATAATAAGAAGTAGGGAGGCAGATCTTTCTCAAAGGGCAAGATGATCAAGAGATACAGGAAAAGGCAAGGGAGAGGAAGGAAATGGCTTGAAAAAAGGAATTAAACTGAGTTGTGTATACATACGAACTCTACACAAGGAACGTAAACATTATGTGTTGCAAACATGTACAAACAGGAAGGAATGAAGAGTTGGATGGAGGGAGTGGGAGGGAAGAGGAAAGGAATTGATATGTTTTGTACATGTATCAATTTCTCCCAAGGAATGTAAACATTATGTGCTACAGAAATGAACTAATAGCAGAGGGAAATATAAGAATTTCTGACAAAAAAAAATCCTGGTGTTCTAAAAAAAAAAGACATTCCTGAAAAACGACACCATATAAGGTACACTTGGGAGAAATGATTGATACAACTAGTTAAGGTTTTTGAAGTTGAGGGTAGAAATTTACTGTGACAGTATTGGCCAAGCATGGTGGCACAAATCTGTTATTCAAGCACTTGAGAGGCTGAGGCAGGAAGATGGTAAGTTTGAGGCCAGCCAGGGACTGCATAGTAAGTTCTATGCCCATCTGAACTGTATATCAAGACCCTGTCTCAAAATAAATAAACTAAAGTGAGACTAATTGTCAACTTTTAAAAAATAACAGTTTTGGGTAAGTTTGCACAATAGTAAAAAAATCCCCATATACTTCATTTTAATATTTTTGGAGTTTTAAAAAATTTATTGTTGTTATATTTCTTGTTCTCATTTCACAAAACAAATATAAAGGCACAAATAAATCTGGAATCAGACGGAAAAGTATCTGTAATTCATTGCATTTTCTCTTTTTCTTGAAGACAATCATGCCAAAAAGATGAGTGTGTCCCGTTGTAGATCTTACAGTTATCTATATTAAAATTATACCATTACTCAATGTATGGAAAGTGGCTTCTCATGTTGTTTTCATCCTCTTTGTCCTTAAATCAAGGAAGGAGAGCAGTATGGCTTGTATCTAGATGTCCCCCCAAAGCTTCATGCAGTCATAATAGGACTTTTTGGAGGTGGATGAGCCTAGGGTGTGTGCTGCTGGGATCAAAGACATAATGCTGGGATTGACTCATGATGTGATGCTAGGATTAAGATTGCACACCACCTCCCAACCCCCACTGTGAGTGCTACTCAGAGTGAGTAGCCTGGATAAACTATAAGGGACAGAAAGAGTGTTAATTCTTGTTGCTTGTAGCTTGCTGCTTTTGCCGCCTTCTGCCTGCTGTGAATTGTTTTGTTTCTTCTGGGATGCCCCTTTGCCATGCTATACTGTCTTGGAACCAGTCAACTGTGGACTGAAACCTCTACAAACTGCGAGCTAAATAAACCTTTCTTCCTTTAACTGAGGAATTTTATCCCAGCAATGTGAAAAGTACCCAAGACAGAGATGCAAATAGAGTCCAAAGTCATGCTTGGTTTGCCTCCAGGCTGGCTCACAAGATGTCATCAGATGGGATCTGAGGAGTTAGCCTAAAAAAAGTGGTAACCTGAAGTCAGCCCTCTGAGTAGTAATGAAAAGAATTTCAGGGCTCATAGAAGCATTTTACTGGGCAGAATTAAAATGCACTCAAAGAAAATAGAGTATGAGCTTTCAAAAGAGAGTGCCCCTAATGTTATAATAACTTAAAGGCACAGGATTTCATTTACTTGATAAAGCAATCATTCAAAATAAATTGCCATCATAGAATCTCTCACTTTTATGTATCTCACACAAAGTTTATTTTAACATATGAATATCCTATTCCTATAAAGACTAAAATATTATATCAAGTTCAGGTATTAAGAACTTCATTGTTCTTACCAAAGATGTTGAAAAGATTTCAAAATATTTTCTATATGAAAAGAAAAACATGCTAATTTCCCAGTATACATGAAAATAACTTTTAAATTTATTATTTTAATTTTTCAACATCTTATGTTACAAATTTCAATTTATGAAAGATCTCTTTTTTTAATACACTAAGGTAAGGTAAAATTTTAACAAAAGTTGTCTTAGTTACTTATTAATTATCACTGAAACAAAATAGCTAATGCCCAAAGTTGAGAAAGCAAAGGTTTATTTCTCACAGTTTTTGGAGGTTTTAGTCTATACTTGGTTGGCTCCAAGGCAGGGTGGCATGGCAGGACTGCAGTTTATGGTGGCTGCAAACAGCAAGTTGGAAAACCCGCAAAAGAGATGCATGTTCTTCTTGCCATTACATTGTATGTTGACTCCACCCCTAGATGGATGTAGCACAGATACCATCAATCCAAACACTAGCCAATGAGCAAATCACAAATGCACAATGCAAACGCATGAGGCATGGGAGCCACAGACATAAACCATGACATTCTACCCCAGGCCCCAGGACTCATGTACATCTTTTATATAAAAGATATTTAGTCTATCTCTAAGAGTTGTTAAAGTCCTAACAGTTTTAGCATTGCTGAAAAGTCTAAGCTTTAAGTCTCCTCTAAGATCTATGGCAAACTCTTAACTGTAACCCCCTGTATAAAGCAACAAGGTTAAACATTTTTGAAATGCAAAGGCACAAGATAAACATTATCATTCTAAAAGTTATAAACAGGGGAATATAAAACATTAGAAACAAAGCCAGTCCAACATCTAGTAGAGTAAACATTAAGTCTTGAAGTTTTACACTCAGCATTTGAAGCAGTTTGGTTATAAGCTTTAAAAGGCTTGGGTGATTTTACCCCCACAGCACTTTTAGGGATTTTAGCTTTTGTAGCTTTTTTTTTAAACCCTCCCTGCTCGTTTTTTGTAGCTTTTTTTTTTTTTTTTTTTTTTTTTTGGATGATCTACAGTTTTGGCTTTTTTAAATTTTGGGGGTTTCTACTGTATCTTTGGCTTTACCCTTATATCTTTATAAATTACCCTCTCAGGGGCTCACTGGTTGGCCTCTAAGGCCCTTTGTAATCGAGGTGGAAGCCGTCTTACCCTTAGAATTTGTGCATTTTCTTTGCACCTAAAATCGGTGGCATGTGGATCATGTGGATGCCACCAAGGTCTGCTGTCAGCTGGAGCAGCAACCAGGCTTTTTTTTTTTTTTTTTTTTTAGCTGTAAGGGGTTAGTGGTTTGGATCACTGGGCTCTGTTTACGTGATTGTGAGGAAAAGCTTTTTTATGTTGTCACCATTTTGGAACCTCATGTGGCCTCCATCACCATTTTGGAGCATAGTGCTCTGTAGCTTTTTTCTCTGAGCAAATTTTTTTACTTTTGCAGGTTTGAGGCTACAAAGCATAGTGACTTTATGCTTCTTGGGATGCCCCATGGCCATCTTTTTTTTATCTCTCTGGGGTTTTTTTAGCAATCTAAGTTTCTGCTCTTATCTTTTTAATCTATGGCTTTACTGGTTTGTTTTTGTTTTTGTTTTTGTTTTGGCCAAAATCACAACATTGTAAATTATCCTACTGGGCTCTTAGCTCTTGATTTGCAATATAAAGCTGGCTAAAAGCCAACAATAGCCATGCCACAGCCTCAACATTTGACTGCCTTTAAATATCCTTTGCCAGATTAATCAGTCTATTGCCCTTAGTCTCAGTCTCAGGCAGAGTCTCTGGGCATGAGCAAAATGCAGACAAACTTTCTGCCAAGCCATAACACACATCGTGGGAAGTCCAACAACCAATGCAGTCATTTTTTCTAGCAAAAAGCCTGGTCTTTACCATGAAGCTTTTTATTAGCCAGGCTGTTTGCCGGCAAGAGAGACACACCTTCTTCCTGCCATTACATTATGTTGGCTCCACCCCTATAACACTGACACCATCAATCCAAGCACTAGACAATAAACCAATCACAAATACACAATGCAAACACATGACGCCTGGGGGCCCCTGACATAAATCATGACAAAACTCTGTCCTTTAATAATTCATAAAATATTCTGGTAAGAATAGGTTTTAAAATATTAGCTCCTTATACTATCAGTTTGGCCTTAATTAATGAAGAGCACAAATTGCCATATTCTAATTACAATTGTTTCTACTAGCTAGCCTTTTTTATGTCTATAAATTACTAACATAAGTGAAATAAGTAGGGTTTCTCCAGGTAGCAACTATTGTAGTTTCTTTTGAAAGAATAACACAAAAATAAATAGCCATTGCTTCCCCCACCCTTTTTTGTATCAGGGATCAAACTCGTGACCTCATGCTTGCCAGGCAGATGCTTATTATGCTGAGCTAAATTCCCAGTCCCTAACCATTGCTTCTTGTGCATCCAATCTTAAAAAGAATCCTGTATGTCCATTTAATGATTGTCCTATGGATAGGATTTTTGGTGTGGTAAAAGAGAGAATATAAAGTAAAAATGGCTTTTATTCTAAGGACACAGAGAGAAACTACCTGACTACCAGGGGTCTGACTTTCTCTGCTGGACACGTGGTATGGAGGGCATATATGTAGCTTTTGACTGGGGTGGTGCCTAAAGTTGGCATTGCTGATGTGCGAATAGCTAATTGGAACTCTCTTTGTGCAACAGGTAAGTTGCCTAGGGCGGGGAATGTGACCTCAAGGTAAACGTCCTTTGGTTCTGCATCTCACTGCCATAATGTCCTATCTAGGGCAAAATCTTTTCATTCCCATCTTTTTATTGTTAGAAAAAGGGCAAAGTCTCTCTCTCTTACTACTTCCTGTTGAAAGGGGGCACTTCCTGTTGAAAGGGTATTGGAGTTTAGGAAGGTTAACAGGATGATGGTTGATGCCCATGCAGAAGCTGATGCCAGGTGTTTCAGCCAGGACAACTTTTATCACTGGTGGATGCCTGAACATTAGACTGGAAAAAGAAAGAGACAACATGCTATGGGGAGGCAGGCCACTGTTATATTTAAGGACCCAGGTGAGGTAGAAGGAAAGGTGTCTTTGATTTAGATATATCATTTCATCAGGACCAGGGTGAGGTAGAATCATTACCACAATGAGGTAGAATCTTGGAAAATAAGTGTGGAGTTAAAAGTGTGGGGTTAGGAGGAGTGAAGTTACTAGAGGTGATTATTCCTCCACCTGAAAGGGTAAAAGTTAAGAGTGTAGGTAGGTAGGGCTTGTCTCTGGTCCAGGAGTTGAGCTGGAAAGAGTAAAAGGGGTGAGGAGGGCCATGCTGTATCACTATAAGGGAGGTAAGAGCCTAGGCCTTTAGGGACCTCATGTTTGACTAAACAGCTGAAGGCAGAGAGAACTAAGACAGTTGTCATATAGAACAACATGAAGATGATCTGACACATGATGTGGGAGTTTTTAGAAAAGACTGTTAAGAGTCCTCCTGTAAAACAGATAATTAATTAATAGAATATAAGGAATTAGGAACCAAATTGGATAACAAAACATGACTTAGCCTGAGGGTTGTGGCTGTGAGACCTTGGTGAAGCGGAGATGAGTAGGTGATAGGATGGTTAGATTTAGGGCTGGGAGGGCACCGCTTGAGTGATGTGAAACCAGGATGGCAGTCCAGCAATTTTGACCACTGTTTCCAAGAAGATCAGGTAGGGGCCACTATACCTTGGTTGTAATCACTGGGATGATTTCCTGTGACAGGATGTTAGTAAGTATATCAGCAGTCTCCCAGGTTGTGGGAAATGCTTCTGTCTATCCTGAAAAAGTACAAAGGTGAGAAGATACTTGAGAGTTTTCTGGCAGGGCATCTGTAAAATCTACCTGCCAGTCCTGACCAGGGTTGTGTCCAAGAAATTGATGAATAGGAAAGGAAGGGGGTGCTATGTGTCCCTGAAGAGATGTTTTATTATAGAGATACCAGGTGTAATTTGTTGAGACCTCAGAGTATCTGGGTCAGTCTGCATAAACACAAAGGAATAAAAAGGCATTTTTAAGATCTATGACTATAAAGTGAGTGGTGGTGGAAGGGATATGAGAGAGCATGGTATAAGGGTTTGACATCACTGGGTAGATTGGGGTAATGGCACTACTGATTACCCTAAGGTCATGTACTAGACGGTAAGACGCATCAGGCTTGAGTACTGGGAAAATGGGAGTATTATAGGGTGAATGGGTAGGTTTAAGAAAACCATTGTCTAAAAGGTGCTTAATTATAGGTTTAAGTCCCTGTAAATGTCTGGGAGCTATGGAATATTGGGTAATACAAGGAAACATTGAAGGATCCCTGAGACAAATTAAAATAGGCATGGTATGGGTAGCACAGGTAGAATTGGAGATTTTTCAAACTATGGGATTGACCAGACAAGAAGCGAGTCTGGAACCTGCATGGATTAGGCCCTGTCTGCAAAGGCTGCATAGGTCAAACATCAACACCCACTATAGAGACTGAGGACTTAATATAGCAGCCTGAAAACTCAGAAAGAACACTATACATGGTCTCTGTGTCCACAAGTATAGAGAATGTCTTACATGAGACCTCCAGTGGGATTGGGGTTCTGAGAAGGTCAACTTAATGGGGCTGTGGGCCTCAAGCCCCATCAATCTTCAGCAGCAAGTCCAAGTGATGATCAGTCAGTGATGAATCTGGCAGTATTGTGAAGGCAAGGAGTTAGAGGATGACTTACCTGCTCTCTGGTGGCTAGGACAGTCACTCTTCCAGTGGCCCTTGAGATTGCAATAGGGCAAGGCCCCAAAGGAACACCAGGATTGGGGCACTCTCTTACCCAATGTCCTTCTTTGTTGAACTTGAAACATGGTCCAAGAGGGGCTCAGGCAGCTCCACCTTGTCTCAGTTTACCTGTCTCAGAGCTCCAAGTGTCACTGCTAAAAGATCAGATTGTTATTTTCCCTTTTGATTTTTATCTCTGTTGTTGAAACCATGAAAAGCCATATTAAGAAGGTCTTCCTGTGGGATGTGAGGGCCAAGTATAGCTTTTTGTCTTGGGATCTGGCCCACAGTGGAAGGTATCTGTGTCTTCCACAGTCACAAGACATCTGGTTTTTATCTTGGGTAGGTGTACAGCTTTAAGTCTAAAGGAGACCAAGCCAAAAAATCAATTAAATATTCAGAAGTCAAATGATACAATCAACAGGGTATTTATGATTATAACTTTAGCAATGGCTTTCCATAAGGAGTATAAGGTTCACGGAATTTTAGAAACTGACATGCCATTCATTTGTAATATACACATTTAGGTTTTACAATTGTATAAGTTCCTCTTATGCTGTTAGAATGTCTAATGCCATCTGATTTTTGACCTGTTTTATTAATTTTAACTTTTTATTTAGGAGAGAGATCAGCTACAATGTAAAGCCAGTGGAGTATAGTTAATTATGGCCTCAATATGCCTGGCACCTGCTGGTCAGTGGAGGGCTGAGCCAGGCCTGGCGGATGGGCTGGGAAAGGCTCAGACCTGGCCCCTGCCCCAGCCTCAGCCCCAGTGCTGGTCTCATTGCTCTATCAGACCCTGTATCATATAACCTTTTTTTCTGGAAAAGATCTGGTGGATCCCAACAAAAGGAATCCAAAAGGAATTTATAATTATCTCTTAATTTTAGTTGTTGAACATCCAGAAGATTGGTAACAGTACAGTGCAGTACAGGCAGTAAAATTAGCATAGTACATTAAACAGAACTGTTATTTTCTATTAACCATGGGTGTTTTAACACTTGAGCAAAAATAAAGAAATTTGTGACATTGTTTGGACTGCTCACTATTTAAGCATCTTTAAGCATAACATATACATTACATAAATTTTTGTTTAAAAATTATTATTTCACTGGTGACCTCGTGTTGATCTGATCTGAATCTCCTGGCTGGAACACAAGAAAAAGGCAGCAGAAACAATCCCAATTTTATATTTCAAGGCATGATTATACCATCAGATCAGCAACAATGAATTGTCTTAGTCATATGAACTTTAGTTGAGGTGTCTCCCATAAGGCTATGGAGATTATTGGGGCCTCCAGTTAATAAACTGGTTAAAGTTACCAGGTGGTCACTTTCTTGTTTATCAATTGGAGTCCTGTCCAATGTCTCCTCACCCCAAGGGATTTTGTTTAACCAATTTTAGCATCATTTTGACCAGCTGGCAACCAAATGGAAGCATGTTTTTTAAATTTATAACCCAAATAAACCTTGATTAAATGATATGAAAATATAAAAGGGGAGGAAAAATTGTTGAGCTCAAATAAAAAGAAGCAGCTGTTTATAGAGCAGGCAAATGGACAAACAGACAACAGATATATGGACTGACAAATATGTTACAAATTTAGAGTGCACACAAATATATTTGGCCAATTTGAACTATAATAAATAGACTAGTGTGAACCTTTTGTAGATTAATTAATAGAGATCTCTTGAAATAAGAATACCAGAAAAGGAACCTAATTTGTGGCTAATCAGAGATAGCTCAGAAAGTTAAAAAAGGAATGTAATCTTTTGGGGGCCAGCCTGTTCCCGAAGCAGGAGTAGAGATACATCTGGCAGGCATGTGTGGGCAATCAACATGGCTGCTGGCAACCATGTGGCCTGCCAGAAGGCTGGAATGCCTGAGACCAAGTAGGGTGAGCTGGCGGAGAAAATGGCAATGGAAGGGAAGGAGACAAAGAACCCTCAGACGAGACAGACAGCTCGAATGGGGGGGATTGAGAAGTCAGAGTTTGGGGAGAGTCACTAGGGGAAGGATCAGAGATCCCAGGGGAAGGATTAGAGACCCTGGGGAAGGGAGGAGGAGAGGACAGCGCAGTAGGTCTCAGCCTTTGAGATACAGGGGAGAAGCTGTAAAGACAGGAGCTGCATCCTAAGTATGGGGAGGAGGAGACATCCTGGTGGAGCAGAGCAAGCCAGAAGTATTTGGGCCATCACAGAAGACACAGTGAGAGAAAGACACATCCTTAAAGTGAAAAAGGCCTAAAGATGAAGGGTTTCTGCTAACTTGTCATCATTATGACAGAAGCATAAGTAAAAGATCAGCTTTTCGGTTTTTGGTAGCCTTTGAGAGGCCAAGTGCACCAAGGTTATGAACCAGGCACCCCACAGGTGTGCTTTTTGGAGGACAGGAAGTGGTCCCCATGACCAAATTATAAGTGAGCTGAGAGAACAACTTCACGTCGGGAAGTCCCCCCAAGGAACTTGGAAATTGTGCTGGGTCAACACATAACAATAAAGACTGTTATCTATTTTATAAGTGTGACACAGAACCGCCCAACACCCATTCTCCTCAGCCGGTCACCAAAGAGTGCAAGGTGGGGTCCCAGTGAACAAACATGTCAGTCTTGCCTCAAGCCGTGTGGCCTAAGGAGGGTGAAAACTGGTATCCCTGTTCAGGAATGTGGGTTTTCTGTCGCAAGCTTGCTAAGGAACGGAAACCAAAAAACCCCTGCAGCTCACCAGTGTGGAGTGAGGAAGGTCACTGTTGCATGCAGATTAGTGTCGCAAGTAAACAGTCCCTGAGGAAGAAAAAGGTGGTTTTAGCGCGGTAAAAGAGAGGGTTCTCAGGCAGGGGCACTCAAACTGGGAGGGGTTCCCAGAAGACACTCACTCTGCCTTCTCGGTCAGGGAACCAAATGATAGGATTTTCAGCGCGGTAAAAGAGGGAATATAAAGTAAAAAAAGGCCTTTATTCTAAGGACACAGAGAGAAACTCCATGACCACCAGGAATCTGGCTTTCTCTGCTGCACATGTGGTGTGGGGGGCATATACATATAGCTTTTGATTGGGGTGGTGCCTAAAGGGGGCATCGCATCGCTGATGTGCCAGTAGCTGATTGAAACTCTTTTTGTGCAACAGGTAAGTTGCCTAGGGGCAGGGAAAGTAACCTCAAGGTAAATGGCCCTGGTCCTGCCTCTCACTGCTGTAATGTCCTATCTAGGGCAAAATCCTTTCGCCTGTGTTCCACAAAACTTGATGCACACAGATGTTGTCCATTTTGGAGTGTTATAACATGCAAGTCTTGTTCATATTCTTCAAACCAGTCATCCAATTTAGATTTAGAAAATGTAATACAAACCACAACATTCTAAAATTTTAGCAATGTGGATACCCATTCCATTTCCCAGAGAATAAAGCAGTCAATTGGGGATCCTTTGCTTTCCATGTGCTAAGTACATCTGAGTGGTTGTGACTCAGTTCTGTTAACATCCCTATGGGACAGACAAAATGCTGTGGGTCTTTGCATAATAGATCTTTGAAAATTTATACAAAATTTGTAAAATGAGTTCTTGTAAGTTCTCCACATGTTGCTTATTTTTAAGGCATGGACAACCTGAAAAACATCATTGTATTTCTCTTAGTAAACATTAGAAAATGGTGAATTCATTTAAAACAATGTAGTTTTTAAACAATAAAATAATAAACTAATATTTTTTAAAAACATAAAAAAAATTTGATGGAACATTAATATATCTCAGTATACTAAATAATTTGCTTCTGTGCATTATTTTATTTAATCATCATGATATTCTATGAAAGAAGCTCTATGTTTACCATTCCTCAGATGAGCTTCTTGAAGCTTAAATAATTAATTTCTACAAAATTACACAGAATGGAAAGGTCAGTAAGTACTTGTCAGAATATAAGAGCATCTAGAGACTTAATTGAAATTTTAAAATAGTAAGTAATTTCTCTGAGGTCAACAGTAAATAAAAGGCCAAGCTTAAGTCCTTAGATACAACATTTAAGTGTCAACCAAGAACTTTTCAATGGTTGGAAGCTTTAATTCATCCAGCACTTGTGCTGGAGATACAGCAATGAACAATAGAGACAGAATTTCCTGCCCTCATTAAGTTTTTATTCTGGATCAGAAAGGAGTGGAGAAGGAAAGAGACATATATACATTTTTAAAGATAAAAATGTTCTGGGTATTTTCCCAGAAGAATTAAAAACATTGTACCAAAACATTGTGCACCCATGTTTATAGTAGCACCATTTGTAACAGCTAGATCTTGGAAACAATCTAAATGCCTATCAACCAAAAAAATGGATTTTAAAATGTAGTATTGTTACACAATGGACTACTACTCAGCCATAAAGAAGGAAAAACTTGAGAATTTTTAGGTAAATTGATGCAACTAGAGACTATACTAAAAAGTAAAATCAGAATTGCGTGTGTAAACATTGTATTGTGTCTCTTCAGTGAAAGAAGCAGAAAGGAAATATATATATAATCATATATATGATAGTTAAGATAATTATACTACCAATTTCTCCTAGTTCATTGAAAAGTTTGTGCTAATGTTGTTCAGACAATTAAATGTAGATATCATGTACTTTAAGTAACTAATTAAAGAGCCATTTTGGAGACAGGTTGGATAAACCTGTACTGCAGAAATGGTGCTGGCTTCATCTAGCAACTGCTAGATGGGTGCAGACCCGTGGAAACTGCTTGGACTGCAGCAAGCTCAATGAGCCTGAACTCAGGGCAAACCTATTGAGAGTATCTACTACTCCACCATAAAGCAACTGCTATCTTGCTGGGATACAGTGGCAAGATTCAGGACTGCATATCCACAAGCTGTCTACTTAGTGAAACCAGAGCGAATCCTGGGAATAGACAATTTGTTTTTCTTTTTCTTTTTCTTTTGTTGTTTGTATGCTTTTGTTTTCTCTTTCTCCTTCATTGTTTTTTTTTAAGAGTGTGACAGAGGTACCTAATCTTTTTGTGAGTGGGTTCTGTTTTGTTCTTCCTTTTATTTCTTTCATCTCTTTTTTCCTTTAGTTTACCACACCAGTTTCCCCAAGTTGGCATGATCCACCTTTGTCCTCCATCCTTACTTGTAATCTCTTTCTCTCCTTCTACTTTTCTATTTTCTCTTTAATCCATTATAAATTTTAACTTGAAGGGCAAAATTCACACATTATAAACTTATATGTCGCATATAATTATCTAGTTTGTTTTACATTTTGTTATACAATTACAAATCTAGTTTATATAGTTAAAAGTTGTAAATTAAGGTTAGCTGAGTTTGTTGTTTTATATGCTGTGTTTGCTGCTATTGGTACTACTGCAGCCAAAATTGACATAAATTGTTCTGAACAGATGTTGGCCCTGATAATCCATGACTGATACTAACTAAGGGTCACAGAAAATACTGTGGCACAGTGCAAAGAACCAGGGACTGGGTCAAATGAGCAACAACTTCTCTCATCTCCAACAAAATGAGGAGAAAACACTTCAAACAGACTCAAAACCCCAAAATTAGGAAGATATCTCAGAAAAGTAATCATCACTTAAAGGTCCTAAATACTAACAATAAAGCAACCCACCATAGGCAACTTTCAACCATCACCCAGGAATTTAACTAAAAAAGAAACAAGACACTTAAGATGCAAATCCAAGGGGCAATGAGGTGGGACAATCCAAAAGAAGTCCAAAAGTCCCCCACCAGGTATCTCTGAAGTGGAAACAACAAAGCAATTGAGTGAAGCATTGGAAAAAATGAAATCAAAAATATCTCTCAGATAACTACAGAGATTGCCAAAATACACACCATGCTTAGCGATATTAGAGCAGACACAGACACATACACAAAAAAATGGATAAGCATAAGCAAATTATGGAAGCACAGCATAGGGAATTAATAAAGCAGATTCAAGCAGATATCCAGCAGAATAAAAACTCCATTGAAAGCATTTGAAGCAGATTAGGCCAATGTGAGACAGTAGCTCAGATATTGAAGGCAGGCCTTGCAGTGAGAGACCAGCAAAAGAAAGATTTCTCAAAACTGGAAGGGACCATGAAAAAATCAATCCAGCAGCTGCTAGATGATACAAAGAAGAATAATTTAAGATTAATTGGAGTCAATGAACAAGCAGGAGATACCACAAATGATGCTAAAAACATGTTCATGGGCATTATGACAGAATACTTTCTTGGTACAATAAAAGAATTTGATATACAAATAAGTGAGGTATATAGAACCCCAATTAGCAATGATTAAAAATAATCTACATCCAGGCATATCATAGTCAAGATTCCAGAAATTCCATATCAGAATAGAAACTTAAAAGACCTATGGGAAAAGAAACAAATTACTATAAAGAAAAGACCATCAGAATCACAGCTGACTTAGCACAGACTCTCAAGTCAAGGAAAGCTTGGAGTGAAGTACTCCAATTTCTAAAGGAAAACAACTTTAACCCAGATTGCTGTATCTCACAAAATTATCTTTCAAAATTGATGGAAATTAGATACCTCTATGACAAAGAACAACTGAGGATATTTATGACCACCAAACCAGCACTTGAAAATGTTCTGAAGGACAGTCTATAAAAAGATAATAAGGACTACAGCTTCATGAACCCCAACAGAAGAATATCCACTAGGGAAGGCAAAAAATTAGGGAAAAAAGGAGGGACCAAAACAGCAAAATAATGTGACAAAACCAAGTCAATATATATCAGTTACAATCATCAGTGTTGACGACCTCAATTCACCAATCAAGAGACACAGCCT
Source organism: Cavia porcellus (assembly GCF_034190915.1). NCBI lineage: Eukaryota > Metazoa > Chordata > Mammalia > Rodentia > Caviidae > Cavia > Cavia porcellus. Next base: position 135,222,496 of record NW_026947484.1, on the reverse strand, counting down.
GGCAGAATGGATCAAGAAACAAGACCAAACAATATGCTGCATATAAGAAACACATTTAATTCAAAAATAAATTCCTAAACTGAAGGTCAAATGATGGAAAACAATCCCCCATGTGACAGGAACTCAAAAAAACATTCTATTTGCAGACAAAATGAATTTCAAGCTAAGACTCATTAAGAGAGATAAAGAGCATCACTACATCCTTCTAAAGGGAACAAGGAAGAGATAGTAATCATACATATATATGCAACAAATACCATTGTAACAAATCATATAAAAATATTATAACTAAATCAAATGTTTAAGCAAATAGGCTTAGTAGATATCTATAGAGTGTTCCACCCCACAACCACAGACAAAATTCTTCTCAGCACTCAGGACATTCTCCAAAATAGACCACATAATGACTTATACAACATACTTAAGTAAATACAAAGGAATGTAAATTATTCCATGCATACAATCAGACTACAGTGCAATGAAATTGGAAATCCATGCTAAAGGAAACCACAAGAACTTCATAAACACAACGAAATTAAATAGCACCCTAATGAACAACCAATAGGTCACAGATGAAATTAAAGAAGAAATTAGACAGTTTTTACAGTTGAATGATAATGACAATACAACAAAGTGGAACTTGTGAGACACAATGAAAGCAGTCTTAAGAGGGAAATTTATAGCAGTAAGTACCCATATCAGGAAAATGCAGCAAGTGCATTTAAAGAACTTAATGTTGAACCTCAAACTTCTAGAAAAAGAACAAGCTAAATCAAAAACTTATACTAAGGAGAAAATTATAAAGATCAGAGCAGAAATTGATACACTGGAAACTAAAAAATACTACAAAGAATCAAACAAAGAACTGATTCTTTGAATGATTTAAAAAAAATTGACAAACCCTTAGCCAACCTTATCAAAAACAGGAAAGAAAAGACTCTAATCCACACACTTAGGAATGAAAAGGGTGAAATCACAACAAACCCTGCAGAAATCCAGAAAATCATCTATATCTACGTTGAAAATTTATATTCTTTTTTTGTTGTTGTTGTTACTAGGGCACAAACTCACAACCTTACACTTGCCAGGCAGGCACGTAGGTCACTGAGCTAAATCCCCAGTCCAAAAACTAATATTCTAATAAGATGGAAAACATAGAAGAAATGGACAGATTGCTAGCTACATATAAGTAAAGCTGAATCAAGAAGATGTAAAAATCCTAAGTAATACAATATCAATAAATGAAATCAAAGATGTAATTAAAAATCTATCAACAGAAAAACCCAGGCTCTGATGGATTCACTGCTAAAACTTAGAAGAAATTTAGTGAAGACGTAACACTGGTACTTCTCAAATCCTTGAGAAATTGAAAGGGAAGCAATACTCCCAAATTCATTTCTAGAAGCAAGCATTACTCTGATATCAAAACCAGAGAAAGAGCCATCTAAAAAGAGAATTATAGGCCAACCTCCCTAATGAACATTGATGCAGAAATCCTCAATAAGATACTGGCAAACAGAGTGCAGAAAATTTTCTAAAAGATTATACATCATGATCAAGTGGGATTCATCACAGGGACAGTTCAACATATGGAAATCCATAAATGTAATATACTATATTACCAGAGCCAAGGACAAAAATCATATGATAATCTCAATAGATGCAGAAAAAGCTTTTGACAAAGTTCAGTACCCATTCATGATAAAAGAAAAACCCTACAGAAAATTGCAATAGATGGTCTTTATCTCAATCTGATGAAGGCCATCTATGACAAACAAATAGCTAATATCATACTAAATGGACAAAAACTGAAAGCTTTCACTCTAAAATCAGAAACAAGGCAAGGATGTCCACTGTCTCCTCTCTTATTCAACATAATCCTGGAAACTTTAGCTGGAGCAATTAGATAAGAGAAAGAAATAAAAGGAATAAAGATAGGAAAGGAAAAAGTTAAACTACCACCACTTGCAGGTGACATGATACTCTACTTAGAAGACCCCTAAAACTCCACCAAAAGTCTTCTAGATTTAATGAGAAAATTCAGTAATGTAGCTGGTTTAAAAGTCAACACTCAAAAATCAATAGCCTTTCTGTACACATATAAAAAACTCATCAAGAGAGAGCTTAGGGGAACAATACCTTTTACAATAGCATCCAAAAAATGAAATACCTAGGAATCAATTTAACAAAAGAGGTAAAAGAACTCTACATTGAAAACTACAGTACTCTGAAAAGGGAGATTGAAAAAGATAGCAGAAAATGGAGAGATATCCATGCTCTTGGGTAAGAAGAACCAATATAGTGAAAATGGCAAATTGCAAAACTGTTATACAGACTGAATGCAATCCCAATCAAAATTCCAATAGTATATCACACAGAATTGGAGAAAACATTCCAAAAATTCATCTAGAACCAGAATAGACCTAGAGAAGCAAAGGCAATCCTGGACAACAAAGATAAGACAGGGGGCACCACAATCTCTGACTTGAAATTTTGTTATAAAGCTACTGTGATAAAAACAGTGTGGTCGGGCTTCCAGGAGAACATAGTGGACAGATAGCAGCAGCTACCAAGGCTCTCTGAGAGACCGAGCTTAGAATCCAGGAATGGTGCAGAGTGAGGAATCCTAAGCAAGAGGAGATATACCCTGCTGACCCAAGAATGAACTGGGCTGAGAGAAACCAACTGAGAATGCAATCCTGGTGCTATAACAGGAACAGATAAAGCCTCAGCATGGAAGATGGAGCCCGCGCCATTGGAAGACACGATTTGGGTTTCCTGCCGCCGCTGCTGTGTCTGAATCGGCTCAGCAGGGAGAGAGACATGTGAAAGCTCTGAGAATGGGAATCAGTGAACAGAGTTGAGAGCGGGACAGGCGGGGAGCTGTGCATCGACCTGCGGTGAGTGAGGGAAACGGGGACTCTTCCTGGTCCAGGAGGCTCCAACAGAGGACATTCTGGGACCAGGCAGACTTGCCGGAACAGGGCGCTATAGTGACCTCAGTCACATATCCCCCTCTCAAGCAGGATTGGTGAGCAGTGCCTAGCCTATGTGATACTGCTGGCTGAGACCCAGTAGGCTAGCACAAACCAGGTCCCAGTGCCTGGAGGTACACCTTAGCGGTGAAGCCTTCAGTAGGTTGACCTGAAGGGGCGGGCCCCACATAGGCTGTCCGGTCCGTAACTCCCTGGTGCACTGCAGTGGGCAGGAAACCTCGCTGGCGCAATTCAAACAGACTGTGGCCGACAGGGAAGGAAGCTGGGCCTCCTATATACACTTGTATTTAAGGAACAAAGAATATGGGAAGAGGGAGCAACAAGAAAGGCTCCTCGGCCCCCAATCCTGAGAAACAGGCAATAGCAGACACAGCACCAATAGACATAAAGCACTATGTCCAGAGCTTCATAGATGAGTTCAAAAATGAACTTATTAATGACCTGAAGCAAGACCTAAGCAGAATAGTTAGAGAAATGCTAAGCACTACCCACGAAAAGACAGATGGTGGAATGACGAACAGAAAAAAAGGGCAGAATTGTTTGACGGAGAAAATAGAGAAAATATAGAATACGTGAAGCAGGTTCAAAGAGATTACCAGGAAACTAAAAACTCTATCGAAAACTGGCATAACAGCTTGAAAGAAACTAAGGATAGATTATCTGAACTGGAGGGCATATTTGTAATATGGGAGCATGAAATGAAAAACGTCTTAAAAATAACAAAGAAACAAACAGCAATAATACAAAGACTAGAAGATGATAAGAGGATCTATAACTTAAGAATTAAGAACATAAAACAAGAGGTAGGGACACAAATAAATGAACTACAAAAGCTACTCACAGAAATAATCCAGGAGAATTTTCCTAATTTAGCAAAAGGTAAAGATACTCAGATGTATGAAGCATACAGGACCGCAGCCACCTACAACCCAAACAGAACTACACCCAGACATATAATAATCAAAATTCTAGAAATCCAATATAAGAACAGAATATAAAAGCTGTCAGAGACAAGAAACAGATCACTTACAAGGGAACACCCATCAGAATTACAGCAGACTTCTTGGCACAAACCATCAAATCACGAAGAGCATGGGGGGAAATAATTCAAGCTTTGAAAGATAATAACCTCCAGCCAAGATTGAGATATCCTGCACAACTATCCCTGGAAATTGATGGAAAAACAAGGTGCTTCCAGGATAAAGAGGAACAAGGGGAATATGCAACCACCAATTCAACCCTACAGAGAATATTGCAGGATATTCTAAAAAAGAAAAATATGAAGAACACAGAAATAGTGGCAGAGAGGCCACAATGAATGGAGCAGAAAACAAAATGAAGAAGACAAACTGACAACTAATGACAGAAAAAGAGCTCAACAGAAATGAGGCAGAGAAGACTGGATGATAGGAACAGCTATTTTGGAGAAAACGACGTCATAATAGGTAATGTTGATTTAGTATCATCTTGTTTTGAAGTCCCATCAAGCCTTTGTTCTTCTGTCTCCATAGGTCTTAACATGTTGTATCTTATTGGATTTTATTATATGTGATAGTATAAACAAAAACTTTTATAGACAAGGAGATTATACAGAAACCATTGTTCATTTTCTGTTAGTTGATTCTAAATACCCTGTAATACTGTCATTCTCTTGAATGGTTTTACATTGTTTTGATATATTTGATGCTACAGTATACGAAGTTATACTCAAAGATTTCAAGGAAAGAGACAATATGTTAACTACTTTTATGTTGGGATTATCTTGTGGTGAAACACTATTTTGTTTAAATGGTTATGTTTTGATCTGCGCTATTTAGTTGTTATGCCCTCTTTTATCTCAATCTCCATTTTATTATTTACTTTTTTATTTTTATCCTTTTAATTAAGGGAAAAATAAATTTTAAAAAGCAGGATATATTATAGTAACCCACTTTGATTTTCTATTAACTTGATTTGAAGCCCTGTATTGCTCTCACCATCTTGTTTTGACTGATATTCCTGTATTCTGTTTTGCTTGATAGAACCAGGTTCGAAAGTTTAGGCAACAGCTGTGAAGATAGTGGGATTCATTATGACGCCCATTCTGGTTGACTATTATCTACTTTTGAAGACCTACAATGTCTCCAATGTTTTGGTTTTGTTGGTTTTGTTTTTTACTGTTTTGTTCAATTTTATTATAACTGATGATATAGGCAATTCTATTAGAGATAGCGGGAGGCATTATGGTAACCATTGTTGATCACCTTGTATTATGTTTTTACATTATCTATTATGTCCACCCTTTTGAATTGACCGACTCTGTTCTGTTATGTGACATTTGGTTTTACTCTCTTCCAAAAAAAGTAATAAGAACTGTGGGAGTAATAAAACCCAAAAAGTGTAAAAGTCATTGTACAAAATAGAGGAAAAGAAAGTGCTCTAAACGATATAACTGCATGTATATTTAAGTGTATAAGATAGACAATGATATTACTGAGTTTTGTTGGATCATTGAACAGAACTGTTTGCAGTCTCACTGTTTGAATGTCCACTTCATATGCTTTAATTTTGTAACTTGAACAATTATTTCTAAGATAACAATATGTAATCCATTAACTAGTGATTTCCTACTGTTTATTTTTTTTCTGAAATTCTGTATAACTTATACCCTTTTTCTGCTTTTTTTTTCTTTTTCTCCTTAAATAATATTTAGGAAAAAAACAGTATGTTCTGACAGAAAAAAAAAAAAACAGACCCAAAGATCAATGGAACAGACTAGAAGATGCAGAAACAACTGCAGATACACTAAGCCACCTTATCTTTGACAAAGGTGCCAAACATATTCACTGAAAGAAAGATAGCCTCTTTAATAAATGGTGATGGAAAAACTAGCTCTACACATGCCAAAGATTAAAACTGGGCCTATCTGTTTCACCATTTACTAAGCTAAAATCAGAATAGATCAAAGATCTTAATACTAAAACAGAAACATTAAATCTACTGGCAGATAGAGTAGGTAAAACTCTTGAAGACATTGGTGTAAGCAAAGACTTTATGAACAAAACCCAGATTACACAGGAACTATCACAAGGAATCAAACATTGGGGTCTCACCCTATGAAAAGCTTTTTCACAGCAAGCCAAACCACCAACAGAGTGAAGAGACAACCCACATCATGGGAGAAAGTGTTTGCCAGCTCTTCCTCAGACAAAGGATTACTATCAAGAATATATAAAGAACTGAAAAAAAAAATCCTTCCAGATTTAAAGCGCAGGTTCTTTTGGTACCAGGAATCAAACTCAGGACCTTGTGCTGGAAAAAATAATGATAAAATAAATGAGACACACAACTTAAGTACTGGGGTATCTCATCTGAATGAGGCAAAGTATAAACAAAATGATAAAGGATGGATGGCAAGGGATCTCTTACAATAGGGAAAGTGATCAAAGAGAACAAGGGGAAGGGGTAAAGAAGAGGAGGGGAATGGGAGATGTGAATTAACTCAGGAACCTACTTAACTCAATTAATGTAAACCCTGTATGCCATAACATGATTAAGACAAGTGATATCAACGGGTAAGAAAAAGAGGCTAGGAGAATGGAGGGGCTATTTTTAAAAAAGGAAGCTGTAACAGGTTATGTGTAACCATTCCCAAAATAATTGTAAACTGCATGAATTTCAAATATTGCAAAAAAATTTTTTTAAATGTTCTCTAAACTTCTTTTAGTAGAGATGTAAATTTCTCAATTACTTATGACCAAAAATCCTACCTACATATGTCAAATTTAGGATTAAGTATTGATTAGCACTGTAAAAGTTGGTAAATGACATATCTACATCTTTGCTTTATGTATATTCATGTGCATATGTGTATTTATGTTTTAAACTGTTTACATAGATACTGAGGATATAGCTCTGTCCCACAGCACCTGCCTGGCAAGCACAAGGTCCTGAGTTTGATTCTTGGCACAAAAAAATCAATAAAACATTTATTTAGTACCAAATTAATTAAACAATAAGAATATTCAATAAGGTATAACACAAGTGCCTTAATGCCTTTTAATTCACATGACTTAAGATTTCAAGACAAAATAAAAAGTTGCCTTCACAACTGTTATAACATTTTGCAATCAGAATTATATCTACAGGTATGTGAAATGCAATTTCTAGGTCTTAACTACAACTATTGAGAGGTTTTTTTTTTTCAAAGAAATAGATTGGAACATTACAACAGGGAAAGTGATCAAAGAGAACAAGGAGAAGGGATAAAGAGGAGGGGAAGGAGAGATGAGCTCCTACTCAGGAACCTACTTTTCTTATACTGTATGTTTTATAAGCAATGTAGAAGTTAATGTTAAAAATTAAATTACATGAATATGTAAGTAGAACATATGAATTATTTATAATTAAAATACTAAAGATATTTAGTAAGTATAAATGCATCTATTCATGGCTTCAAAAAATCTATAAATGTGTGTTCATTATTAAATATATTTAATAGGTTGTTGATATGCATATTTTGATCTTTTATCACTATATGTATTTCACTGATATGAGATTGAGAGATCTGGTTTTGAAACAAGTTTGTCAGTAATTAGGCAAACTAAAGGGACAATAAATATCAAAGTATAGGCCAATAAATTGAAAAGATGAACTCTAAATAGTAAATCTTAATGATTGTAGGTTGTACTTGTTCACCTTAAAATATCTTAAACAATTAGTTTTTTCAGGAAAAAACTCTTTTGTTATAAAAAAGAGATAATACAGTAAGTCCCTGTTACAGACATTCAAGTTGTAAACTTTCCCAGATATGAACAGATCTGACATTATGAATACTGTAAATGTGAACAAATTGTGGAAATAGCTCACGTCTGCTGGACATTGTCACAGTTGTGCCGCTATAGCTTACTGCACAGTTTGATATTGTACAATAGCACAGTGCTAAATCAGAGCCCAGGATGTCCAGAAGCAAGAGGAAAAGCAGCGGTGATGTGTAGGGGACTGCTAAGCACAAAGCAATATATTGTATATTTGTGTCAGAGGTGATTACAACTCACTTTATTTGGCTTATGAACAAATATGGCTTACAAACATCCTCCCCAAAAGTTACTGCTTGGTAAGTCGGGGACTTATGGGACCTATGACTTTCCTGGTTTGTGAATGTGTTTATTTCTATAGAGAGCCTGATGCTAATAGTTTTAAGACATGCTAAAAAGGATTGCTTGCTTCTCTGTAGCAGATTAACTGCAATTGTTTTTCTATCTAATCCTTGCTTAAACTGAAAAACTAAAAACTGTTTACAGTCAAAAAATAAATAACAAAAACAAAGAGAAATTTTTTTCTGTGCTTTCAAGCCTGTGATTATCTTCTGTGAGAATATTCAATTCAAGGCATAACTTTGCTCTTACTGGTAGACAAGGGAGGCAGTCAGAGACCAGATCCATGCTGGATAAAAAAAAAGCTACACTGCCATAAGCAATCTATGAGTCTCAATGCAGAAAAATAGATAGATAGATAGATAGATAGATAGATAGATAGATAGATAGACATATAGATAAACATACAGATAGACAAAGAGAGGGAGAAAAAAAGGAAGGAAGGAAGAAAGGGAGGAAGGAGAAGGGGAGAGGAGAAAGGGGAAGGGAAAACAAGAAAGGAAGGAAGGAAAGAAGGAAGGAAGGGGAAAAGAAAAGAAAAAAGATAGAAGCAAGGTGCAATCACACACCCCCAACTTGCCCAAGACAAATCCAGGGGGCATTCAGGTAGAAGAAATCAAAAGCCATCCAGCTGAATTTTCTGAGATGGTGAAACAAAACACATGCATAAGTCTCTTGACAAAACTAAAACAGAAATAGTTACACAGGGACTACACAGAGCTTCAGTGTTCTTGTAGGGAAGGATATTGGGATGAAATAAAATTAGTACATTTGGGCTACAATTAATAACTTAATAAACTGGACTTCCAAATCACACCATTTCAAGTGCTGAAGTAAGAGGATTATTTTATCCCACAATTAGTAGACCAAGCTAGGCAGCATAGTGAAACCCCAATCTCAAAACTAAAATGCTAACAAACCAAAAAAAGTTTAATTAATTAATTAAAAATAATGAAAATAAATAATTTAAGAACCACTATCTTCATTATCCCACTGACAAATTTAACTCAGATTTTTACTGCTAAATGGTTTTTACCTGAGAAAAAGCACAGCCGTTGCTTCAGGCAGAGCATATTCTGTATCATTTATATTAAGTCCACTGATTTCTTCTGTAGAAACAAAACAGTGAGGTAATAAATTCTTCAATGATACCTAAAAAGATTAATACAAAAAATTATTTTCATCAGATCATAGTACAGAATCAAACACTGTAATTATCATTTTTTAAAAACAAGTACAGTATATAAAAATTAAACATATTTAATCAAATTTGATCATGTAATATATTTTATGTTGTATTACCAGTTACAGTAACAGAAGGACAATCTTCATTGCAAAATTTTTCCATAGAATAAGTAATGCTTCTATCACCACTATACTTATGACCATTCAATGTATGAGTTTAATTATTGAACATTATCATAGTACCTCATAAAAGGGAAAAATATAATCTGATTTTTTCTAGTCCTTATATAAATAACACATTCAGTGTCTTTTAGAACCCAGAATAGTTGTTACATGGAAAACTTTCCCAACAAATAGTAGCTTTATAACTTTCATTATTGAAACATTAAACTAAATTAATATTGTAGAGAGATTGTATAGTAGACCCTTTATAAATGTATGTTTTATGATGCTATATAGAAAAGATTGGCTTTCTGTAAAAGAAAAAAATAAACTATTTTTAAAAAGAGGCTAGGGCCAGGGATTTAGCTCAGCAGCATAAGCGCCTGCCTTGCAAATTCATGGTGTGAGTTCAATACCCAGTATCAAAAAAAAAAAAAAAATGAGGCTAGACCAATGTATTGGAAAATTATAAACAGATATTGTGATATATTTATTCCTCTGTAATCTGGTAAAACAAAATTATAATTAAAAACAGCTCAATTTTATATAAGTTGTTGTTAAATTTAACATAACTTTATGTTAAAGTTTTTTTAATGCATTATTAAAATTTTTAAAAAACTAAATAAAAGACATTATTGCCTAATGTGCATGCCTATATTCTCAACACCAAAGTAGTTCAGACAGGAAGATCACTTAAACCCAAGATATTAAGGACAATTTAGTTGAAACACTCTTAGAAAAGAGATAGAAAGGAGTAGGATGAAGGATGGAAGGGAGGAAGGAAGGAAGGAAGGAAGGAAGGAAGGAAGGAAGCAAGCAAGGAAGGAAGGAAGGAAGAAGGGAGGAAGGAAGGAAGGAAGGAAGGAAGGAAGGAAGGAAGGAAGGAAGGAGGGAAGGAGGGAGGGAGGGAGGGAAGTAAGGAAGAAGGGAGGGAGGGAAGGAAGGAAGGAAGGAAGGAAGGAAGGAAGGAAGGAAGGAAGGAAGGAAGGATTTCTTACTTTTAGAGGCTGTATCCTTCTGACTGTAAAATTGGGCCACATGAAGAAAACATCACTTCAGTTTTTCAACCTACCTGTAATGCAGTCTGACATCAATGGTCAAATTTTTAAATCCTTTAAGAAAATGTCATGGGGGCTGGGGATTTAGCTCAGCGGCATAAGCGCCTGCCTTGCAAGCAGGCAGTCGTGAGTTCGATCCCTGGTACCGATAAAAACGAAAAAGACAAAAAAAAAAAAAAAAAGAAAGAAAGAAAGAAAATGTCATGAAGAAATAAACAATGAAAAGATAATTTTCAAGTGCAATATTCAACATTTTATTTATTTACTTATGAATCATAAATTCTCCTTTAGAAAAATCATGATATGGATCTGGGGAGGTAGCTGAGTTAGAGTGCTTGCTGGGATCAGACCCTAAATTTGAGTATCAACACTAAGGAAAAAAAAAGCCTCATTCCATCCCCATCAACTGCAAAACAAAAACAGAAAGAATAATCACTATATGAAATTGTAAATATGAATAAAATTTTTGATTGTACATGGTAATATTTTAGAGCACTTTCATTTGAACTGGATGTTTTTCCTGTGGAGCTAGACTATACTTTTCCTATGGCAAGAACACAATGAATACATTTGATATAGTCTTGAAATTTTTATTTTTATGAGTTATTGTACATATAAATAGCTAAGTTTTGGCCAACAGTGATATGTTTTTTTTAATATCATATAAGGACTTTTCTTTATCTCTTGTTCTGTTTTCAAAAAAAAAAGCCAAACCTGATGGGATTACATGACTATAGTCCCAGCATCCAGGAAACTAGGTAGCAGGATCAAGAGTTTGAGGACAGCCTAGAGCGCAAAGCAAACCCTACCTCAAAAAAAAACATTAATAATAAAAATTTTTAAATAAATTAAAAACAAGTCAGTTCTAAAAACTAAATAAAGCATACAACCAAAGCATATTTGTTTTGACTTGAAGTCTCTGAATTCATTTGAATAATATTTTTAAGTACTGCATTTTAGATTTCCACCCGCCTGATTAAAGCAAACATGCTTTTTCAGTTAGAGGCAGCACTGATATTTTTTTAAAAACATTTTCTTACAATGTCCCTTTTTTAAAAAACAGGACCTTTTGGATACCATGGTTTTAAGTATTAAATAGCTAGGATTCCCTTGATAAAATCTATCAGCCCCTTCATGTGTAGGACTGTTGTCTCTGAAAGTTACAAAAAGCTCAGTTTAGGATTGGCATTTTCCTACATTTAGTGCATAAAAAGAAATAAAATAAAGATTATTTTCTTTTAAATAACTATTGAAATTTTAAAGTTATTTTTATGCTTTTATTGTATAATATAAATAACTACAAATTATTTTTTGTCAGAAATAAATACTTACAAATGCTTTTGTTGCCTTTAAAGGAATAATATATATATATATATATATATATATATTTTTTTTTTTTTTTTTTTTTTTTTTTTGTCTTTTTCATTTTTATTGGTACCGGGGATCGAACTCACGACCGCCTGCTTGCAAGGCAGGTGCTTATGCCGCTGAGCTAAACCCCCAGCCCCTGAATAATATATTTTTGAAGAGCTGCTACAATGTTACTAGTATGCTGATGTTCTTCTTGACTTAATTCCATGCTCTCCTGAAAGCATAAAAAAAATACAGGGAAACTATAATGCATACTAATTGAACAGGATATTGTTAATGAAGAAATTGCACAAGTAAAGTCTTTCCATTTTTCTGGTGGATGACACAAATTTGTTATATGTTCCTTTTTCTTCCACTTTGATGTTAGAATAAAAACTATTCTTATGCTTAAAATTCTTTTAAATTCTCTTTGAATTGCATTGGATTTCTGTGAGCAAACCTGTGATATGTGAAAATGTTTTTGGCATGGCAAATAACATAGGATTTGATTTTTAAAATTGTCATATTGCATATATATGTATGATTATAGCCTTGGCTTTTTACAAAGAATCCTTCTATTGGTCATGTATATATGGAGCTGTTAAATTTACAAGCAGTTCTTTCTCCTTTTCCTTCCACAACTATCTTATCTACCTTTTGGATTTTTTTTTTTTTTTTGTAACTAGGCAGTTGCTTGAGCCACTGAGCTAAATCACCAGCCTATCTTATCTACTGTAAAGCATATAGTTGTCCAAGACAAAAATTAAAAATTTATTCTCCATCTCCAAATATAAGTTCAGATTTTATATGGGAATTTTGCACATTAATTATATATCTTGGAACCAATATAGAATAACAATTTTCCACATTAATATAGGGCATCATCTAGTTGAGCAGTTCAACTACCTTTTATTTCAGTACTGAGATTTTTGAGGTACTGAGCTTTGTTTGTTCTTTTGTTATGGCAGTCACCAAGGCCTCACATGCTAAGCAAGCACTTTACCCTGAGCTATATGCTAGGCCCTTACAGCTTTATACTTGACTGTTATAAGATCAAGAAAATACCTTTATTTTTAAAACATACTAAGTCAAAAATTTTTCCCTTATAAACAAGACAATGATGATTTTTGTGTGTTTGTGGCAGTTCCAGAAATCAAATCCAGAGCCCTACTCATGGTAGACAAGTGTTCTACCACTGACCAACATTCCCAGCCTACTGTTTTTATTTTTGCTTTGTTGCTTTTACAGATTTTTAAGTCTTCAACTGGCACCTCCACTTGAATAAATCACTACTAAGATTAACAAAATATTAATATTTACTTTGTGTTAAATCTATATTTTTTCATAAATACTTAAAACATTTATTATATAAAATATTATATCAGAAGCAGAGTTGAAAACCTTACCCTCCTAAATGACTTCATTATTTTGTTAAAGAGCATGAACACATCAAAATATGAAGTCATAAAACATCCCAAGTAAATATAAAAATTATTTGAACTGCATACTCAAATGAAAAAATGAATGAAGAAATGCCAGAGAGGTAAGGTTAAACAGATCATGGAAGGGAGAAAAATAAACTGATAAAATCTTACACAGAGGTAACAGGAAATGATGATAAAGAATTTCGACTGTAAACCTCTTTTGTATATCCATAAGAACTAGAAGTAAGTATCTGAATTCTATATAAGGCCATGTCCTGAGTTCCATATTTGGTAATAGACATGGCACTTTAAAACACAGAAAAGAACTCATCAGGAACAACATACTTGAAGTATTGGCATATGGCAAGGAAATTAAGTCTCTAAAGGAAGGAAGTAACATACAAGACTATCTGCACATCTTCCTATGATCTATTATGAAGCTTTAAAAGACTAATCAAATATTAAATCCACTGAGTGTTCATATTCATTCATCACAAGGGTAAGTATTTTATGGCTTAGATCTACAGTATCTATAGATAAAAAACTCGTATGGTCAAAGGATGGACTTTTGCAAGGTGAGATTAGATCATCATAGTTCAAACTTCATCAGTGTATTAATCCAATGATGACATAATGTGATAGCATTATTGGGAAATAGCAAACACAGGAAGTGGGACATAATTGAAGGGTGTGACTCATGGTATGACTTTAGGATTATATCTTGTTCCTGGACACCATGGGGTAAGCAGCATCATTGTGCCATTGTCGTCCAGTATGTTTCTGTCTCGGGCCTGAAGCAATGGAGCCAGTGGATCATAGACTGTGCTACATTTTCTCAATCTGTAATCCTGAAATTTTCTTTTTTTTCATTTTTTTAATTGAAAGAGAAAAACAAAACTAAACAAAGCAAGACAGTAAAAGGCTAGAAGCAACACATAATTTCAAGAGAAAAAACATACAGTAAGAGTTCACCAGTTAATAGATCACACATTGTCAACTTACAAATAGCTGTCCAGATTACAAAATTAAAGCATACAAAGTGGAGATTAATACAGTGAGATTGCAGTCAGTTCTGTTCAATGATCCAAGAAAAACTCAGCAATATGGTTCTCTTTCCTACACATTTAAATAAACTTGCAGTTATATCTTGAGATCACTTTCCTTCCTCTTTTTTACACTAACAATCGCGCATCTTAGTTTCCATTACTTCCACAGTTTTTTTTTTAACTTTTTCTTTGAAGAGGAAAAGAAAAAAGATTGAAAAAAAAGGCCAAAAAACAAAAAACAAAACAAGACGGACCAAAGAAAAACCCAATGTGACAAAGCAATACAAAGTCATTTAGATCAGGAGGATGGACATAGCATAAAATGAAAAAAAAAAAAAAGAGGGGATTACTAGGTGATCAACAATGGTTACCATTATGCTTCTTGTTATCCTAAAAAGAGTAGCCTATATCAGCTAGTATAAAAGAACTGAACAAAACTGTACATAAGACCAATAAAACCACATTGGAGAGCTTACAGGATTCCAAAGAAGATAATAGTCAAATAATAACGGGCATCATAGAATATCTGGTTGCCTTCCAAATGGCTACCTATACCCTCAAACTTGATACTATTAAGCGAAACAGACTATAATAAAATCAGTCAGAACAAGATATGGAGAACACTACAGGGGTTCAAATCAGGTTAATAGGGAAACAAAAAAATTACTATAATCTATCGCACTATTTTAAATTTAGTTTTCCCTTAGTTAAAAGATACTAAGAAATAAATTAATTTTTTAAAAAAAGGAAAGAAAAAGGGGGGGGGAGACTGAGATTTAAAAAAAAAAGAACATATCAATATAACAACACCGGTCAGAATCGAAAAATTTAACCATCATTGTGTTTCACCCTCAGATAGCTTGACATTAGTGGTAGTTACCATAGTGACTCTTTCCTTGAAATATTTGAGTCTAACTTCATATACTATAGCATCAAATTTATCAAGATAGTGTGAGACCGTTCAAGAGAATGAAATTATTGCAGGGTATTTAGAACCAGCTAGCAGAAACCAAACATCAATTTCTATATTATCTCTTTGTCTATAAAAAACTTGCTTATACTATCGCATACACAAGATATAATAAGGTACCACATGTTAGAACCAATGGAAACAAATGAACAACAACTTGATGGGGCTTCAAAACAGGATGATATTAAATCAGCGCTAGCTATTATGCTCTTATTCTCTTCAAAATAGTTATTTGTAGTATCACAGACAATAAAATAAAACCACCCAAATTAAAACCATTCCAAGTAATGAGTGAAAACATTATATGGCTTCAAACCAGTGTGACTGGGAATCATGATTACCACGTACTTTCATGTATTCTTATCGTTTCTTACACTAAGGAAACTATTCGGTATTTATGCGGGTGAGTTTGATTTATTTCACTTATAAGTATGTCTCGAGCTGCGTCCATTTATTTATAAATGTCTCAAGGTGATCATTCTTTATAGCTGAGTGTACTCCATTGTATAAAAATACCACAACTTTTTTATCCATTCCTCAGTTGATGGACACTTAGGTTGTTTCCAAGATCTGGCTACTACAAATTGTGCTGCTATAAACATGGGTGCACATATATCACTGTGGTATGATGCTTTCAGTTCTTCTGGGAATATGCCTAGGAGGGGAATAGCTGGGTCAAATGGTGCTTCCAGTCCCAGCTTTCTGAGAAATCTCCAGACTGACCTCCACAACGGTTGCACCAGTGTACACTCCCACCAACAGTGTAGGAGAATTCCTTTTTCCCCACAGCCTCTCCAGCATTTGTTATTGGTGGTTTTCTTGATCTTGGCCATTCTTTCAGGAATGAGATGAAATCTCAGTGTGGTTTTAATTTGCATTTCTCTAATGACTACTGATGCTGAACATTTTTTCATATATTTATTTGCCATTCGTATTTCTTCATCTGGAAATTGTTCATTCATCTCCGATGCCCATTTTTGGATGGGGTCTTTGAATTTTGGGGGTCTGATTTTTTTTAATTCTTTGTTTTAGACAGAAGTCCTTTGTCTGAGGGACAGTTCACTAGGATTTTTTTCCCAGTTTGTGGGTTTTCTTTTCACTATGTTAGAGATTTCTTTCGATGTGCAGAAACGTTTTAATAAGAAGTGATCCCAGTTATTGACTCTGGGAAGTATTTCCCGTGCGGTTTGAGTCTTGTTCATGAATTCTCTACCTACCCCTATGTCTTCAAGGTTTTTACCCAATTTGTCTTCCAATAGATTTAGTGTTTCTGTTTTAATATTTAGATCTTTGATCCATTTAGATTTTATTTTAGTATATGGTGATAGGCATGGGTCTAGTTTTAGTTTTCGGCATATGGAGAGCCGGTTTTTCCAACACCATTTATTAAAGAGACTGTCATTCTTCCAGTGAACCTGTTTGGCCCCTTTATCAAAGATGAGGTGGTTGAGTGTGTTTGTAGTTGTGGTTGTATCTTCTAATCTATTCCATTGGTCTTTGGCTCTGTTTTGATTCCAGTACCATGTTGATTTTACTACAGTTGCTTTGTAGTATAACTTCAAGTCAGGGATTGTGATGCTTCCTGCCTTGCCTTTGCTGCTAGAACTGTCCTTGCTATTCTAGGTCTCTCCTGGTTCCAGATGAATTTTAGGAGTGATTTCTCTAGATTTATGAGGTATATTGATGGTATTTTTATCGGGACTGCATTGAATCTGTATAACAGTTATGGGAGAATGGCCATTTTCACAATATTTATTCTTCCTATCCATGAGCAAGGGATGTCTTTCCATTTCCTGAGATCATCTTCAATTTCATTTTTCAATGTATTATAATTTTCCCTGTATAGGTCTTTCACTTCTTTCGTGAGAGTAATTCCTAAATATTTCATTTTCTTGGTTGCTAGTGTAAAGGGTGTGGCTTCTCTTATTTCTCTCTCTATGATTTTGTTGTTAATATATACGAATGCTATTGATTTTTGAGTATTGATTTTGCATCCAGCCATATTGCTGAATTTATTTATTATGTCTTGGAGTCTTTCAATGGAGTTTAGGGGGTCTTCTATGTAGAGTATCATATCATCTGCAAATAGTGATAATTTAACTTCTTCTTTTCCTATCTTTATGCCTTTTTTCTTTCATGTCTAATTGCTCTGGCTAGCATTTCCAGTACTATATTAAATAGGAGCGGTGACAGGGGACATCCTTGTCTTGTGCCTGGTTTTAAAGTAAAGGCCTTCAACGGAGAATATAGGAAGAGGCAGCAATAAGAAGGGCTCCCGGCCCCCAATTCTGAGAAACAGGCAATAGCGGACACCGCACCAATAGACATAAAGCACCATATAGAGAGAGCCTCATAGACCAATTCAGGAATGAAGTTATCAACGACCTGAAGCTAGAAGTATGCAGAATAGTTAGACAAATGCTAAGCACCATCCAGGAAAAAACAGATGGTGGAAAGGAAGAACAGAAAAAGAGGGGAGAATTGTTTGATGGAGAAAACAGAGAAAGCATAGAGTACATGAAGCAGGTTCAAAGGGACTACCAAGAAACTAAGAAGTCTATCCAAGACTGGCATAACAGCTTGAAAGAAACTAAGGACAGACTATCTGAACTGGAGCGCAGACTTGTAATATGGGAGAATGAAATGAAAAACTTCTTAAAAATAACAAAGAAACAAACAGCAATAATACAAAGACAAGAAGATGATAAGAGGATCCATAACTTAAGGATTAAGAACATAAAAGAAGAAGTAGGGACACAAACAAGTGAACTACAAAAGCTACTCACAGAAATAATCCAGGAGAATTTTCCTAATTTAGCAAAAGGTAAAGATACTCAGATGTATGAAGCATACAGGACCGCAGCCACCTACAACCCAAACAGAGCAACACCCAGGCATATAATAATAAAAATTCCAGAAATTCAATACAAGAACAGAATATTAAAAGCTGTCAGAGACAAGAAACAGACCACTTACAAGGGAACACCCATCAGAATTACAGCAGACTGCTCGGCACAAACCATCAAATCACGAAGAGCGTGGGGGGAAATAATTCAAGCTTTGAAAGATAATAATCTCCAGCCAAGATTGAGATATCCTGCACAACTGTCCCTGGAAATTGATGGAAAAACAAGGTGCTTCCAGGATAAAGAGGAACTGGGGGAATTTGCAACCACCAATTCAACTCTACAGAAAGTATTGCAGGATATTCTAAAAAAAGAAAAACACAAAGAACCCAGAAATAGTGGCGGGGAGGCCACAACGAATGGAGCAGAGAACAAAATGAAGAAGACAAACTGACAGCTACTGACAGAAAAAGAGCTCAACAGAAATGAGACACAGAAGATTGGATGATAGGAACAGCTATTTTGGAGAAAATGACATCTTAATAGGTAATACTGATTTAGTATCATCTTGTTTTGAAGTCTCATCTAGCTTTTGTTCTTCTGTCTCCAATGGTCTAAATAGGTTGTACCTTATTGGATTTTATTATGAACGATAGTATAAGCAAAAACCTTTTAAAGACAAGGAGATTATACAGAAACCATTGTTCATTTTCTGTTAGTCGATTCTAAATACTCTGTAATGCTGTCATTCTCTTAAATGGTTTTACATTGTTTTGATATACTTAATGCTATAGTATACGAAGTTGTACTCAAGGATTTCAAGGAAAGAGTCAATATGGTAACTACTTTTGGGTCGGGATTATCTGGTGGTGAAACACTATTCTGCTTAAATGGCTATGTTTAGATCTGCACTGTTTCGCTGTTATGCCCTCTTTTATCTCAATCTCCACTCCATTATTTACTTTTTTATTTTTATCCATTTAATTAAAGGGAAAAAATAGCAGGATATATTATAGTAACCCACTTTGACTTTCTATTATCTCGATTTGAAGCCCTGTATTACTCTCACCATCTTGTTTTTGACTGATGTTCCCCTATTCTGTTTTGCTGGATAGTATCAGGTTCGAAAGTTTAGGCATCAGCTGTGAAGATAATGAGATTCATTATAACGCCCATTCTCGTTGACTTTTATCTACTTTTGAAGACCTACAATGTCTCCAATGTTTTGGTTTTGTCAGTTTTGTTCTTTACTGTTTTGTTCAATTGTATTATAACTAATGATATAGGCAATTCTATTAGAGATAGCGGCAGGCATTATGGTAACCATTGTTGATCACCTTGTATTATGTTTTTACATTATCTATTATGTCCACCCTTTTGACTTGACCGATTCTGTTCTGTTATGTCACATTTGGTTTTACTCTCTTCCAAAAAAGCAATAAGAACCGTGGGAGCAATGAAACCCAAAATGTGTAATAGTCATTGTACAAAAGAGAGGAAAAGAAAGTGCTCTAAACTATATAACTGCATGTATATTTAAGTGTATAAGATAGAACATGATATCACAGAGTTTTATTGGATCATTGAACAGAACTGTTTGCAGTATCATTGTTGGAATGTCTACTCTACAAGCTTTAATTTTGTGACTTGAACAATTATTTCTAAGATGGCAATATGTAATCCATTAACTAGTGATTTCCTACTGTTCATTTTTTTTTCTGTAAATCTGTGTAACTTGTACCCTTTCTCTGCTTTTTTTCTTTTTCTCCTTAAATAAAATTTAAAAAAAATAAATAAAGTAAAGGCCTTCAATTTTTGGCCATTTAGTATGATACTGGCTGTTGATTTGTCATAGATGGCCTTTTGACATTTTCTGCACACATAGATGTCCATTTCACAAAGGCCACCATTCTTGCAATTATATACTACATTTTTGACAATGCTACATTGAAAAAACCTAATAACAAATCTTCTAGATTTTAACATATGTATTTTAGTTGTCATTTTTAATAATATATGACTCCATAGTGAAGGTAAGTAAGCAAGTTGACCTAAATTATGTCAGTAAAATATTTTCCCTTAATAAGAAAGTTTGGTTAGTAAGTATTTATCTGGGGATTTAATTAATCCTTTCCTAATTGTTATGTTTATTTGATGTTTATCTCTTGAAATTATCACATCTGGAAATTAAATTGAATAGCTATTCCACACTAAGACAAGAATGTTTTTAGCATGATGGAGCACGCATAGTGGCATATGCCTGTAATCCCAGCACTTAGAAAGCTGAGACAGGAGGATAACCACAAGTCTGAGGCCATGCTGGTCTTCATAGTGAGACCCAGTATGAAAAAAAAAAACCCTCACTATTTTACTGTGGTTATAATTTAACATCATCAAGCATTTTAAAATTGTGTATTACAGAATATGAAGATCCTATAAAGCATCTCTTGAGGTTCCCTTAGAAAAATATGTGGTACTAGAAAATAGAACTATAAGAAAATCATTTTCCTGGGGCTGGGAATTTAGCTCAGCGGCATAAGTACCTGCCTTGCAAGCAGGCGGTCGTGAGTTCGATCCCCGGTACCGATAAAAATGAAAAAGACAAAAAAAAAGAAAATCATTTTCCTTCTACTTTTCCACTTCAACCCACCAAATTTAAAGTATCCTACACAGTTGCTCTTCTGTCCACCTCCTTTCTGTAGCACTTCTCCAAGGAGAAAACATGGCTAGTTTATATAGTCTGAGACATTGAGATGCCATGATCGGGGGGAGAAAGGACCATTTTCCTCTTTGCTTCCTAACCCCTTGCTGTTTTCTGCTTTATCTTTTGTTTATTTGTTTGTTCCCTAGTCTTGGGGTTTATGGGGGGGTGTTTTGTTTTGGTTGTATTTGAGACAGGGTCTTACTATGTATTTTAGGCTGGCTTCAAACTCATTGTGTAGCCCAGGCTGGCCTCAAATTCCTGGTGATCCTCCTGCTTCAACCTTCTGAGTGCTGGGATTATAGGCATGTGCCATCACATCCAGCTCTTCTTTATTCTTGTTCTATGCAGTAATCCCTGCTAACTTATTCTTCTTCCATTTCAAACAGTAAAGTTTATCACCTTGGTCGGTGCTCCTCCTTAAAGCCCTATCATATCTGTTTCAGTAGACACTTAAGAGCAGGAGCTTCGTATTTTAGATTCAACAAATGGAATAGAAAGCTTAGTTTGGAATTTTAGAACAATACTTCAGTTCAACCTAGTTTTAATAGCAAGATCCTGAACTTCAAGAATAAATAAATATTTGCCTAGCTATTTTATTTACAAAGCTATTCTTTACAAGGGCGAGTTGTGAGATTCTGACAGTAAAATTTCACTCTGAACCTCTAATAAACCTGTTTATTCATGCTAGGTAGGTGTAATCATTTCCAGGTCCAGTTCCAAAAATTGTGAATGGAGTGGGAGAGACAACACTGGAGATCAAAATCAGGCCTTTATGGAGGGTTCTTATTTCAAGCCTACATCTATAAATTTCTAGACTTTTCAAGATCAAAGATTATTTGATTCTGCAAATCCCATTGTTAGTACTGTTCTACCCATTCACTTTCAATATGTCTTCAAAAAAATAGAATCTTAGAAGTTATTTAATTTAAATTCCTTATAATTGCATGAATTATAGCAACCACATAAAAAGGTTAATGTTCAAGCTGGACATGGTAGTGCACACCTGTAATCTCAGCACTGTGGAAATCTGAGGCAGGGGGGTCGAAAAGTTCAAGCCCAATTTGGGTGACTTAGTAACTCAGAAAGACTTGGGGTGGGTGAGGTAACTCAGTGCCCTACAGAAAAAAAGAAGAGCAGGAAAAAGAAGAAACAGGAGCATTGCATGGTAGTGCATGCCTGTAATCCCAGCACTCAGGAGGCTAAGGCAGATGTTCACTGTGAGTCTGAGGCCAGTCTGCCCTACATAGTAAACTCAAGGCTAGTCTGAACCACATAATGAGACCCTGCCTTGAAAGAAAGAAAGAAAGAAAGAAAGAAAGAAAGAAAGAAAGAAAGAAAGAAAGAAAGAGAAAAAGAATTATACCTAAACCACATTTCATTTTCATGTCTATCATCCCACAAATTGATCCCTTTAAACATGTCACGATCCTCTCTGGTTTTGTATCTCACACACCTAATGTTTCCTGACGGTTCAGTGGGCCCTAAAATTTCAGTTTTGTGCTAACTTGATCCTTACAGTTACAACCTTCACAAATAAGTGTATTATAATGCTATCACTGCAAACCACACAGACTTCTCCCTGTCCTTTAATTCACAAAGAAAAATTTGGTATGGACCTTTCCATTCTAGGATAATCCATCTTCCATATCATGTGTGATTACAAAATTGGATTTATTTAATTCATGTGAATCAAATGCACACTGCATTATCGCTGTACTGATGATTCAAGTGATAGGAGTTGAAATTACTTTGTAAAGATTGGGACTGCAAAACTGGAGAAAATTGAGCGGTACAATAATGACAATAAGGTGATGCTTGAAAATCAGTGTTGTGCGGCTGGTAATTGGCTTGTTCTGGCAAAATGTCTAGTTTTATTAACAAAAAAAGAACAAATTATAAGTCAAAATATCATAACTGCTTTCAAACTTCAAAATGTTTTATGCTCAACAAACAGGGTTTGTTCAGTATAACCATTATATCTCAGGAGCTTGCTGTCAGCATGCTGGACATACAGTAAATGAAATTATTACTACCATCCCAGTGACATGCAGGACTTGAAGGTGGATAAAAGGGAATAGCTGTTAATGGCGATGTCCCATTTCAGTTTCCAATCTTAAGTGTAGAAATGAGTATTTCCTGGATTTTGGAATGGAAAATTTTCCTTATTTTCATATTACACTTTCCTTGCTGATATCACTGCTTTTAGTGCAATAATGTCAAAAGCAGTATAAACTAATGGGTTATCTGACCCTCACAAAAGAAAAATTAAAACACAATTTTGCTAGTTATTTAGTTTGAAAGTCTTATTTACTATATCTTAACACCATCCTTTGCCATTTTTAGCCTGATTTAAATTATTAATTACTTTTTTGTTGATTATCTGGGCATGTTTACCTAGTTTGTAATATTATTGTTTTGGTGTAGGGGAGTTGTTTGTTTTTTTGAGACAGGGTCTCACTATGTAGCCAGGTTGGCCATGAACTCCCAGGTATCCTCCGGTCTCTGTCTCTCAAGTGCTGAGATTACAGGCATGTATCACCAAACCCAGCTAATTAAACATACTCTTGCTCACATAGTTTAGATATCACTATCTGTAAACAAAAGCATATATCTAAACAAACTTATTTTTACCCTCAAAATTCTACTACTGACTGATAAAAAGCATAGTTTTCAATTACTTCACATAATTTACAGTCTTATAGCATATAATTAATGCTAGGTGTTGAATGAATATCAGATAAACTGACTTAAGAAGAAAAGCTTTCAGCGACCCGAACTTGAGTCCTGGTCTCTCGCTTTCCTTCTCGGGCAGCATGTGTGTCACCACCCGCTCCACCACCTTCTCCACCAACTACCGGTCCCTGGGCTCGGTCCGGGGCCCCAGCCACCGGGTCGGGCGGGCCAGCAGCGCGGCCAGCGTCTATGCAGGCGCCGGGGGCTCGGGCTCCCGGGTCTCCATGTCTCGCTCCACTATCCTCCGGGGCGACATGGCGTCCGCGGGCCTGGCCGCTGGAATGGCCGGGGGTCTGGCTGGAATGGGCAGCATCCAGACTGAGAAGGAGACCATGCAGGACCTGAACGACCGTCTGGCCTCCTACCTGGACAGGGTGAGGAGCCTGGAGACGGAAAATCGGAGGCTGGAAGGCAAGATCCGGGAACATCTGGAGAAGAAGGGGGCTCAGGTCAGAGACTGGGGCCATTACTTCAAGACCATCGAGGAGCTGAAGGCTCAGATCTTTGACAATTCTGTGGACAACGCCCGCATCGTCCTGCAGATCGACAATGCTCGTCTTGCTGCTGATGACTTTAGAGTCAAGTATGAGACTGAGCTGGCCATGCGTCAGTCTGTGGAGAATGACATCCATGGGCTTCGCAAGGTCATTGATGACACTAATATCACTCGGCTGCAGCTGGAGACGGAAATTGAGACTCTCAAGGAGGAGCTGATATTCATGAAGAAGAACCATGAGGAGGAAGTCAGAAGTCTTCAAGCCCAGATTGCTGGCTCCGGATTGACCGTGGAAGTGGATGCACCCAAATCTCAGGACCTTGGCAAGATTATGGCAGACATCAGGGCCCAGTACGATGCACTGGCTCAGAAGAACCGAGAAGAGCTGGACAAGTACTGGTCCCAGCAGATTGAGGAGAGCACCACAGTAGTCACCTCACAGTCTGCTGAGGCTGGAGCTGCTGAGATGACACTCACAGAGCTGAGACGCACGGTCCAGACCTTGGAGCTTGACCTGGAGTCCCTGAGAAATACGAAGATCAACCTGGAAAACAACCTGAGAGACCTGGAGGCCCGCTACGCCATGCAGATGGAGCAACTCAATGGGGTCCTGCTTCACCTGGAGTCAGAGCTGGCACAGACTAGAACAGAGGGACAGCGCCAGGCCCAGGAGTATGAGGCCCTGCTGAACATCAAGGTCAAGCTGGAGGCTGAGATCGCCACGTACCACCGCCTGCTGGAAGATGGGGAGGATTTCAATCTTGGCGATGCCCTGGACAGCAGCAGCACCTCCGTGCAGACCATCCAAAGAACCACCACCCGCAAAATCGTGGACGGAAAATTAGTCTCTGAAACCAATGACACCAAAGTGTTGAGACACTGAACCAGCAGGAGCAGGGTGCCCTTGGGAAATAGCAAGCCAATAAAAATTCAGAGGTCACTGGAAAAAAAAAAAAAAAGAAGAAAAGCTTTCAGTAAAATAATATGCTTTAAAGAAGAAAGAGGAGGAGCTAATGTTTCAATAAATAATCCCCCCAAAATGGCTATTTTATTGTATTTGTTACATACCATAGTGCTGCATGGGTTCAGCAAGGCAATACCCATCAGTTGTATGACATATGTATATGCCATTCTTTGGTCCAATTAGCACTGCTTCTTTCATTTCACGCTGCACATTGCAGAATAAACCTGAAGAAAATAAAAATTTTGCAGAGTTTGAAAGGGTGATTGCTAAATTAGTATGATTTTATAAAAGTATAATGGAGTTTTTAAAAAATTTAGCAGAATTTCTATGAGAAAACATTGCATTTTCATATCTCTATATACCAAATTATTTAGTATATAATTCAAAATACATTTTCAATATCTTTTTGTGCAACCTTGTACAAATGTCATAATAAATTTTTGTTGTAATCTTTTTTATTTTAAAGAGGATAAAACCAAAGAAAATAAAACAGAATAAAACCAATCAAAATAAACCAGTATAAGAGATACAGGACTTCAAAACCTTACAAAGCCAACAATAGTAACCATAATGCCTTTTTTTTTTTTTAACTTTTTATTGGTACCGGGGATCGAACTCACGACCACCTGCTTGCAAGCCAGGTGCTTATGCCACTGAACTAAATCCCCAGCCCCTATAATGCCTTTTTGTTTCAAAATAGCTGCAGACATCTTTAGACATAGAAAAAATTGAACAGAACAGAATAGAGTAGAAATTATAAAAACAAAACAATGAATGCAATAAAGAACTTCAAAATAAGCTAATAGTAAATCAAAAATGGCTATCATAATGTCTTGATATCTTTTAAATAGCTGCTCATGGCTATTTAATATAATCAAAACAAAATAAAATAAAATCCAACCCAACAAAACAATTAAATGAAATGGTTTCCAGGGGGATATCACCTCCTGGTGAGGTCTGGTTTCCTCCCCCTTCCCGCCAATCCATAGATGGCTGACTCCCAGAGAGAGGCTTGGTTCTGGCTATTCCCACTGCATCAGCAGCCTGAGCATGGTGCTGGTTTCCAGGTGGGGATCACCTCCTTGTGGGCCTGGTTCTCACCCTCCACAGTCTGTGAATTGTTATAATCATTATAAGCCATGCATGGTGGCTCATGCCTGTAATCCCAGCCTCAGGAAGCTGAGGCAGGAGGACTGTTGCAAGTTTGAGACCAGCCTAGGCTACAAGGTGAGCTCAAGGCCTGCCTGAACTACATAGTGAGAGCCTGTCTCAAAAAGACAAAAAAAAAATCATTATAACTCTTGAAAGTGGGACTAGATTTAATATCAGGCCTCATTCAGTGCTTTTACCACTTACTTATATGTTATTTATTAAACCTCCCTAAACCTTAGCTTCCTCCTTTGAAGAAGAGAAACAGTGAAATCCTTCAGAGTTGTTGGAAGAATTTAGTTGTGTATTAAAAACCAGGGCAATTCTTGACAATAATTGATTCCCAAAATTATTATTCTAATGATTTCCAGATCTTGATGTTCTTAATGAAAATGAGTTAGAGGGGCTGGGGATTTAGCTCAGCATCATAAGCGCCTGCTTTGCAAGCGCATGGTCGTGAGTTCAATCCCTAGTACCAGTTTAAAAAAAAAAGAAAAAGAAAATGAATTAGAATGAATTAGAAAGAAAAGTTAGACTTTTTCATGCACGTGGAGGAAATTAATAGTAGAAAAACAGTAGTTTTTATAGAATTTTTAATCTTCTAAAATTTTTGCCATATTATAGGCAGCCAAGTTAGAAATTAATATACAGGTAGAGAGGGAATGGGCTCTCAAGGAAGTCAGTGAAAAATAAAGACATCATATTTGTGGCTAGAAGCATATCTAAAGAAAGCAATGCCTTAAGATAAAGATTCAATGTCCAGGCCTACATGGCTTCCTAATACACAAACAGTAACTTGGAATTATTCCTGGACTAGATGGTGTTAATTACTTGGACCCATAAGTTCAGATAGGCATCAGTCACGCAGGTGGTCCCATCCCTTCGAAAAAATGTCTTTGTTCTTTGCATGGACCCTTGCTGCTGACTCATGTCTCTGTTAGATCAATATTAGCTAAGCAGCTATTATTATATGTAATCCTATAAGTTGATTATAGTTTGACCATGTTGTACTTACCTTGTGTCTTTGTCATATAAAATATCCCTGACAAAGGGCCTCAGTGGCAACTAACTCAGGACTCCTGTGAACCCCTTAAGACTCCTCAGGATTCCCTCAAGAGCTATCATTTCTCAATAAAGTTTTCCTACTTGTTTTGTTTTATTTTGTTTTGACTTGTTTTGGTTTTTTTAGACAGTCTTGCTACATTTTATGCTGGCCTTAAACTCACTATGTAGCCCAAGATGGCCTTAAACTTATAGGATCCTCCTGCCTCAGCCTCCTGAGTACTGTGGTTACAGGTATGCATCACCATGCCTGGCCATTCTACTCAATCTCCAGTGTTATTCAGAATTTACTCTTCAACTTTGGGAGACACAAACTCAATATATCTGACATCCAGTATGTTGGGAGTTTTATTTCCCCTATATTAATGACACCATGATATGTTAAACATTAGATCATTAATTTTGGTTCTGATTAATCACAATTCATTATTTTAAAAAAATTTTACTTAGAGCTGGGTATTTAACACAGCAGCAAAGTGCCCACTGGCAAGTGCAAGGTCCTGAGTTCAATCCTCAGTACAAAAAAACAAAAAATGAAAAAAATTACTTTTAATAGTAAGCCTAATAATTGTAAACTATCATGAAGAATAATTATTAAAACCTATATTATCATTTATAGGATACTTATTTTTTGTTATTTCCTATGAAGAAACTCCAGAAAAAATATATCGTTGAATAGAATTAAACAAGAAATTACAGTTTCAGAAATTAGAAGTTACTAAAGAAAACAAATATCACTTTATAGTACATTATATTTTATAACTTTAGCCTCTCTACCAGAAGACAACAGTTTATTTTTCACCTTTAAAAGAACCAAATAAAGAAGAAAATTGGGACTTTGGAGAACATGGCGGACAGATAGCAGCAGCTACGGAGGCTCTCTGAAACACCCAGCTTAGAATTCAGGAATGGTGCGAGGTAAGGAAACGTAAGAAAGAGGAGATATGCCCTGCTGACCCAAGAACAAACTGGGCTGAGAGAAACCAACTGGGAATGCAATCCTGGTGCTATAACAGGAACAGAAAAGCCTCAGTGTGGAAGCTGAAGCCCGTGCCATTGGAAGCCGTGATTTGGGTTTCCCGCCGCCGCTGCTGCATCTACATCGGCTTGGCAGGGAGAGAGATGTGCGAAAGATCTAAGAACGGGAATCAGTGAACGGAGTTGAAAGCAGGACGGGCAGGGAGCTGTACATTGACCTGCGGTGAATGAGAGAAACTGGGACTCTTCCACGGTCTAGGAGACTCCAACAAAGGACATTCTGGGACCGGGCTGACTCACGGCAACAGGGCACTGCAGTGACTTCAGTCACGTATTCCCCTCTGAAGCGGGATTGGATCAGCAGTGATTGGATCAGTAGTGCCTAGCTTACATGACACTGCTGGCTGAGACCCAGTAGGCTAGCACAGCCTAGGTCCCAGCACCTGAAGGTAGATTGAACTGGAGGGGCAGGCCTCACGTAGGCTGCCTGATCTGCAACTTCCTGGTGCACTGCAGTGGGCGGGAACACCTAGCTGGCACAATTCAATCATGCTGTGGCCGACAGGGAAGGAAGCTAGGCCTCCTATATACGCTTGCATATATAAGGAACAAAGAATATGGGAAGAGGCAGCAATAAGAAAGGCTCCTGACCCCCAATCCTGAGAAAGACGCAATAGCAGACACAGCACCAATAGATATAAAGCGCTATCTCCAGAGCCTCATAGACAAGTTCAGGAATGAAGTTATTAATGACCTGAAGCTAGACATAAGCAGAATAGTTAGAGAAATGCTAAGCACCACCCAAGAAAAAACAGATGGTAGAATGGAAGAACAGAAAAAGCGGGGAGAATTGTTTGATGGAGAAAATAGAGAAAGCACAATACGTGAAGCAGGTTCAAAGAAATTACCAGGAAACTAAGAACTCTATTGAAAACTGGCATAACAGCTTTAAAGAAACTAAGGATAGATTATCTGAACTGGAGGACAGATTTGTAATATGGGAGCATGAAATGAAAAACGTCTTAAAAATAACAAAGAAACAAACAGCAATAATACAAAGAATAGAAGATGATAAGAGGATCTATAATTTAAGAATTAAGAACATAAAAGAAGAAGAGGGGACACAAATAAATGAACTACAAAAGCTACTCACAGAAATAATCCAGGAGAATTTTCCTAATTTAGCAAAAGGTAAAGATACTCAGATGTATGAAGCATACAGGACCCCAGCCACCTACAACCCAAACAGAACGACACCCAGGCATATAATAATTAAAATTCCAGAAATCCAATACAAGAACAGAATATTAAAAGCTGTCAGAGACAAGAAACAGATCACTTACAAGGGAACACCCATCAGAATTACAGCAGACTTCTTGGCACAAACCATCAAATCACGAAGAGCATGGGGGGAAATAATTCAAGCTTTGAAAGATAATAACCTCCAGCCAAGATTGAGATATCCTGCACAACTATCCCTGGAAATTGATGGAAAAACAAGGTGCTTCCAGGATAAAGAGGAACAAGGGGAATATGCAACCACCAATTCAACTCTACAGAGAATACTGCAGGATATTCTAAAGAAGAAAAATATGAAGAATCCAGAAATAATGGCAGAGAGGCCACAATGAATGTAGCAGAAAGCAAAATGAAGAAGACAAACTGACAACTAAATGACAGAAAAAGAGCTCAACAGAAATGAGGCAGAAAAGATTGGATGATAGGAACAGCTATTTTGGAGAAAATGACGTCTTAATAGGTAATACCGATTTAGTATCATCTTGTTTTGAAGTCTCATCAAGCTTTTGTTCATCTGTCTCCATTGGTCTAAACAGGTTATATCTTATTGGATTTTATTATATATGATAGTATAAGCAAAAACTTTTATAGATAAGGAGATTATACAGAAACCATTGTTCATTTTCTGTTAGTTGATTCTAAATACCCTGTAATATTGTCATTCTCTTAAATGGTTTTACATTGTTTTGATATATTTGATGCTACAGTATACAAAGTTATACTCAAAGATTTCAAGGAAAGAGACAATATGGTAACTACTTTTATGTCAGGATTATCTTGTGGTGAAACACTGTTTTACTTAAATGGTTATGTTTTGATCTGCGCTGTTTTGCTGTTATGCCCTCTTTTATCTGAATCTCCATTTTATTATTTACTTTTTTATTTTTATTCTTTTAATTAAGGGGAAAATAAATTTAAAAATAGCAGGATATATTATAATAACCCATTTTGACTTTCCATTATCTTGATTTAAACGCCCTGTATTGCTCTCACCATCTTGTTTTGACTGATGTTCCTCTATTCTGTTTTGCTTGATAGTACCAGGTTCGAAAGTTTAGGCAACAGCTGTGAAGATACTTGGATTCTTTATGATGCCCATTCTGGTTGACTAATATCTACTTTTGAAGACCTATAATGTCTCCAATGTTTTGGTTTTGTTGGTTTCGTTTTTTACTGTTTTGTTCAATTTTATTATAACTGATGATATAGGCAATTCTATTAGAGATAGCGGGAGGCATTATGGTAACCATTGTTGATCACCTTGTATTATGTTTTTACATTATCTATTATGTCCACTAGATGATGAGACAAATTTTAGAGATATTATTATTTGAATTATTCTCATGGGCATAGAAATTGATTTGACTGACTCTGTTCTGTTATATCACATTTGGTTTGACTGACTCTGTTCTGTTATATCACATTTGGTTCTACTCTCTTCCAAAAAAGTATTAAGAACTGTGGGAGTAATAAAACCCAAAATGTGTAATTGTCATTGTACAAAAGAGAGGAAAAGAAAGTGCTCTAAACAATATAACTGCATGTATATTTAAGTGTATAAAATAGATAATGATATTACTGAATTCTGTTGGATCATTGAACAGAACTGTTTGCAGTCTCACTGTTGGAATGTCCACTTTATAAGCTTTAATTTTATAACTTGAACAATTATTTCTAAGATGGCAATATGTAATCCATTAACTAGTGATTTCCTACTGTTTATTTTTTTCTGTAAATCTGTATAACTTGTACCCTTTCTCTGCTTTTTTTCTTTTTCTCCTTAAATAAAATTTAAAAAAATAAATATTAATACCTCTTATTTTACCTCAGGTAAATAATAAGTAAATAAAATAAGAACATATGACCAGAAGAAAAAGAAGAAGAAAATTGGTTGAATATCATGAAAAAGGATATATATATGACAAACTTCTGAGACAGCTTCTGAGATTATTGAAAAACCATGTACACAGTATTGTAGTCAGGGGTTGTGCAGAGAACAATTAAAATAAGGACATAGAGTTTATAATATTGTTTTATGATGGTCACCCAGAGTTAACACAAGAAAATGTAGGAAATCTATTCACAACACTAAAAACATAGAATATTTAGCCAAGGGCCTGACTCCCACAGCAATGTCCTACATGAGTCCAGATAAAGACCCAGAGCCCATGACAATGCCTCCCACAAGTCCAACTGGTCTAAAGCTCACAAGAAGGACTCATGCCAGTCTCATTTACGGATCCATTCTGGGAAGGCCCAAAGGTAAGCAGTGGAAGCTAGAAAGTCTATGCCAGTGGAGTGAAGGAGCTATACTGATAAATTGAGGGTTCTATGCTGGAGCCAAGAACACTCACCACAAAGACCAGGACTGTCCTGAAAAGCACCAAAGCCATCCTCAGTGACACGGAGGCCCCAAGTTCCTCCAATGATAAGCACTGTCGAGTGCATGCCAGGAAACCAGTGTGATGAGTTCATCCTGGAGACCAAGTGGCACACGTCTTGCCCTCTGGAGCCGGGAAGCAATGCTTGATATAAAGACCAGTGCTTCAGGGCTGGAGGTTTAGCTCAGCGGCATAAGCACCTGCCTTGCAAGCAGGTGGTCATGAGTTCAATCCCCGGTACCGATAAAAATGAAAAAGACAAGCGCTTCTGTTTTTTTAGACAGGGTCTTGCTCTAATGGCTCAAACAGCAACTTGTAGGAGAATCCACAGTGCCTCAAGGCCTCAACATCCCAATGCCTAGCTTCTGCTTCCTTCTCCATATCTTTTTTTATGCTGGCAGATTTCCTCAGGTGGGACATCTATGCTCAGCACCATGCTGATGTAATCCAGCTGGCATTAAGTTGACCACCAGCTTTTAATCCATAACACACAGTGATAGCTTCATAGCTAAGATTCCTATGCCCATGAGAATAATTCAAATAATAATATCTCTAAAATTTGTCTCATCATCTAGTGGTATCTAAGATCTTTAAAACTTCTTGAATCTCCCTGTCCTCTGCTGGCATAGCAATAGTACTGTAGAATATATATTGAATGCAACAGCTGAAACAAGAGAATTTCCTCCCAGCAAGCATACTTTCAATAGAAAATTTTCCTTGAAAAATAAAGACCAGTATCAATTGTATCAAATACTACATACATTCTTCTATTTTTCCTCTGCTAAAAATCAATTGCTTCTCCATATGAATAAAATTCTGCATGTTAATCATTTAATTTGTCTTCTACTTTTTAGAAATATTTCTATTTAGTTCTTTCCAATCTTCTCTTTGAGTTTTAATTAGATCTTAGAACATTATAAATGAATTGGAAAGTTTAAGTTATTATTCATCTTACAAAATTGTAATACTTACCATTAAATTTCACATTATAGTATTAAAGATCTAAAGTATTTGAAAAGAATAAAGTACTGCTTAGATACAGACTTTTCTAATAGTTTAATTGAAAGGACAGTCCAAACTAAAGGCAATATATCTTGACAAATATATAAATATCTTACAATGATGCCAGTATTTCCAATAACAATGTTTTAAAACTAAGCCCTTCCAATATTGGTAAATAAATGCCCTAAAATATTGCCTACACTGTTTGGGTTATACTCCAATGTATACATAGGACATGTACATAAGTAAACCTATATTTCAACACAAAGTACATTTATCAGAAAAAAAAGAAAGTTATGAAATATCCTCATATATTTCCTTAAGAAATTAAAAATAATAGAATAAAAAAAATGAGGCCACACCAAGTGTCTAGCAGGAGCCTGAATCCAGTTCTGGGAGCTGAACATGCACAAGCTGATTACCAGCACACAGGGGAAGCTTTAGAACATTGCTCAAGATACAGAAATACTGGAAAATGACAAAATAAAAGAGCAAAATGCAATCTCAAACTTCCAGCCAAACCTGAGCAAGCCTAAGAGACATGGGCATAGAAGAAAATGTAAGCCATACACCTGAAATTCCTGAAATGATAACAAGTGAAGGAAAGAAACAACTCTGGGAAGCTATAAAAGAACTCAGATCAGAAATAGTTTCCCAGGTAAAATAAGAAATGATAAATGTAATGAAAGAAATGCTAAACACATCCAAAGAAGACATAGTTAAAAAATTGGAGGAACAATGCAAAAAGATGGAAACCCTGACTGAACAACATAGGAAACAAACAGAATACATGAAGCAGGTTCAAAAAGATATACAGGAAATCAAAAATTCCATCAAAAGTTGGCAAAATCACCTCAACTGAAGTGAAGATAGAATTTCAGACCTCAAAGTAAATTGCACCTAATGAACAGGAAAGGAAAGATCTTTTAAAAATAATAAGGAATCAGGAAATACCAATTCAACAGCTGCAAGATGACACAAACAAAAACAACATAAAATTGATAGGCATAAATGAAAAAGAAGATGATAAGACAAATGATATCAAGAAGCTATTTACAGAAGTAATAGCTGAAAATTTCCCAAACATGAGAATGGAAACTGACATCAGGATCAGTGAAGCATATAGAACTCCAAATAGCCATAACCAAAATAAAACTACACTCAGACATATAATAGTCACCATCCCAGAAATCCAACATAAGAATAGAATATTAAAAGCTGTTAGAGAGAAAAGACAGATCACCTATAAAAGAAAGCCTATAAGAATCATACCAGACTTCTAGGGGGCTGGGGATTTAGCTCAGTGGCATAAGCACCTGCCTTGAAAGTAGGCAGTCATGAGTTCGATCCTCGGTACCGATAAAAAGGAAAAAGACAAAAAAGAAAGAATCGTAGCAGACTTCTCACCACAAACAATGAAGTTAAGAAGAGCATGAAGCAAAGTATTTCAGATCCTAAAGGAAAATGACTTCCAACCCAGACTGACGTACCCTGCAAAACTGTCCTTCAAAATGGATGGAAAAATAAGATACTTCCACAACAAAGAACAGCTGAAGAACTTAATGACCACCAAACCAACCCTGCAAAAAATACTGAAAGACACTCTAGATAGACAGAGGGAAAAAAACCACTAAGCAAGGCAAACAAACAGAGTGGAAAGATAAAGAATCAACAGCAGAGAGATAACATGTCAAAAGCAAACCAATACATATCAATTTTAACCATTAACGTAAATGGAATCAATTCACCAATTAAAGGAAACAGACTGGCAGAATGGATCAAGAAACAACATCCAACCGTATGGTGTCTACAAGAAACCGATCTAACCTAAAAGGAAACTCACCGACTGAAAGTCAAAGGGTGGAAAACAATATTTCATGCAACAGGAACTCAAAAAAAAGCAGAGGTAGCTATTTCTGTTTGCAGACAATGTGAACTTCAAACCAAGAATGATCAGAAGAGACAAAGAAGGTCATTACATATGGTTGGGAAAAACTTCAAGAGGAAGAGATAACAATCTTAAACATATTATAAAGATCATAACAGAAACCAATGCAATACAGACTAAGAAAACAACACAATCAATGAATCAAAGAATTGGTTCTTTGAAAGAATAAATAAAGTTGATAAGCACCTGGCCAACCTTATTTTTAAAAAAAGAAAAACTCAAAAAATTCATGCAGTAAGAAATGAAAAGGGTGAAATCACTACAGACCCTGGGGAAATACAGAAGATCATCAATATCTATTTTGAAAACCTTTACTCTCAGAGGCTTGATAACACAGAAGAAATGGACAGATTATGAATTACTAAAGTGGGTCAAGAAGATGTAAAACTGCTGAATAACCCAATTTCAATAAATGAAATTGAAAATGTAATTAAATCCTTACAAACAAAGAAAAGCTCAGGTCCAGATGGATTCACTGTGGAATAAGAAAGTCAAAGAATATTTAATTCTGACACTCCTCAAACACTTCAATGAAATTGAAAGGGAAGCAATTCTCCCTAACTCACTCCTGGAATCAAGTATTACTCTAATACTTCTCAAAACCTGAGAAAGACTCAACCAAAAGGCAGAACTACAGGCCAATCTCCCTAATGAACATAGATGCAAAAATTCTCAATAAAATTTTGGCAAACAGAATGCAGCAAATCATCAAGAAGGTTATACACCATGACCAAATGAGATTCATCCCAGGAATGCAGGGATGGTTCAACATATGCAAATCAATAAATGTAATCCACCATATCAATAGAGCCAAAAATGAGAATCACATGATCATTTCTATAGATGCAGAAATAGCTTTTAATAAGGTCCAACACTCATTCATGATAAGAACCTTACAGAAAATTGTAATCGATGGTCTTTACCTCAATATGATAAAAGCCATCTATGACAAACCATAGCCAGCATCATACTAAACAGCCAAAAACTGGAAGTCTTTACCCTAAAATAAGGAACAAGACAAGGATGTCCATTATCATCACTCTTATTCAATGTAGTGCTGGAAATACTAACCAGAGCAATTAGACAAGAGAGAGAAATATAAGGAGTAAGAATAGGGAAAAAAGAAGATAAATTATCATTATTTGCAGATGACATGATACTCTACATAGAAGACCTCCAAAACTCCATTGAAAGACTTCTGGGTATAATTAAAAAAAATTCAGTAATGTAGCTGGTTACAAAGTCAACACTCAAAAATCAATAGCATTCCTATACACTAACAACAAAATCACTGACAGAGAAATAAGAGAAGCCACATCCTTCACAATTGCATCCAAAAAAACGAAACACTTAGGAATCAATCTAACAAAGGAAGTAAAAGATTTATTCAGGAAAAATTATAATACCCTGAAAAAAAAGAAATCAAAGAGGATCTCAGAAAATGGAAAGACATTCCTTGTTCATGGGCAGGAAGAATAAACATTGTGAAAATGGCCATTCTCCCCAAAATGTTATACAGATTTAATACAATCTCAATCAAAATACCACTAGAACCAGAACAAATAGAAAATAACAGAAAACACAATCCCTTATCAAATTGCCAAAATCATTTTTCATAAATAATATTTTAATTCTTACATTTCTGTAGAAATACAAGACTCAGAATAGTCTAAACAACTTTGATAAAGGAACAAAATTAGAGCTCCAGCCCTCCTCAAAACCTTTATTTTAAAAGATGCTTTTTAAAACCAAGCAGGTGATATCACCTGTAATCCCAGTACTCAGTAGGCTGAGGCAGGAGAATCACTGCTAGTTCAAAGGCAGCCTGAGCTATGTAGGAGGTGATCCCTGCCTAGAAAGCAGCACCATGCACTGGCTGCTGCCAGAGTGGGGACAGCCACATACCAGCCTCTCTCAGAGAGTCTGAGCCATTTGTGGACTGCCCGGGAGGGGGGGGGGGGATCCAGGCCTCACCAGGAAGTGATCCCAGTGAGGAAATCATGTCATTTTCACTATTTTATTGGGTTGCGTTTCATTCTCTTTTGTTTTGTTTGATTACGTTAAATCTGATGGCAGGTGCAGCTAGCTGAAAAATAAAAAGACATTATGGTAGCCATTTTGGATTTACTAGTGGCTTGTTTTGAAGTCTTTTATTGCATTCACTATTTTGGTTTTATTGATTCTAATGATATATTTTTTTAATTTTTTTTATTATTTTCAAGATAGTAAAATACAACAGAATAAGATGGAACAAAGCCAATTTAGACAGTGTAGTGAATTGGTACAGAACTTCACAGAAGGTTACAGGGATTAACAGTAATAGGTACCACAGTGTATCTCGTTACCTTCATCATAGTTGCTCTTTCAATCAGGTATACCAAAATCAAACAAAATACAAAACATTATAGAACTTATCAAAACAGAATATTGAATAAAGCAATACCATTAATCAGAATAAAGCAAAACAGTGGTAAAAATATTTGCCTTCAAAGAGATGATAGAAGGAAATACCCCTTATTTGCTCTATTGCATATGGTTGACCTCCCAAGAGATGCTCAGATCTCTGGCTCCCATTTGCTAAGGGGAGGGGGCTGTTGATTCTCAGCCGTGCTGCTAGGTCACTACCACTTAGCAGGGAGGCGAGCTAGTTGCTTGATTTCCCAGCACCTAAGTTCCAACCTCACTTTATTGTTTCAATTCTGTTCTGTTCTGTTCAATTTTTACCATGTCCAAAATTATCTGCAGCTATTTTGAAAACAACAAAAGATATTATGGTAACTACTGTTGGTTTCCTAGGGTTTTGAAGTCCTGTATCACTTATACCAATTTATTTTTTATTGGTTTTATCTTGTTTTATTTTCCTTGATTTTATCCTCTTTAAAATAATAACAATAATAAAAACATGAAATAGCTATCTTTTATATGCTCACAATAAAATTTGCATTATTTTCTATATATTTTTCATTTCTCTAATTAAATTTTAATTCAGACTGTTTAATAAAAATTATATGTAAACAGTAAAAATAAACCCTTGGAAAATAGTGTTCATAAAATTAGTTTTTAAATAAATTACTAGTAACAGAAGTATGTAATAAAAAGTCTCATTAAATAGTTTCAATGAAGCTGAGTATGGTGTTGCTTGCCTGTAATTCCAGCACTTGGGAGGCTGAGGCAGGAGAATAACCAGGAATTCAAGGATATCCTAGGCAATATAGTGAGTCCAGACCAGCCTAAACTGCAAAATAGACCTTGTCTCAAAAAAATTTTTTGTTGAATCTAAAATGAATCTTTTTTTCCAGTAAGTATTTAAAACAAAAAATTTATGAAAAGAGGAGCTTTTTTATAAGGATGATAAACTTGACATGAACAGTTTTTTCTTTACAAGTAATTTTCATTAAAAACTATTTTTAATAGATTGTAATGGTTATTCCTCTGAAAAGATGTTTGATTCAATAAATGGATTTGAACTTCCTCTGCCTTAAGCAAAAATTGTTTTTAGTAAATTGATATAACTGAAAAGTAGACTTTCACAAGAAAAACATTTTAGCTTAATAGTAATTCCTACTAAAAGAATGATACATAATTATAAAAATTATACATTTTTTCTCATTGTAGGGCTTGTTGAACCAAAGTTCTCTAGTCAAAATTTATAGTAACCAAGGGAAATGAAAATAATATATTTCAACAGCAACACAAATTAGTTTTTATTTATTCCTTTAAAATAGTATATTTTAAACTATAGAGTGCATTTTATACTGTGAAATCTTTATGTGTAGCTTTCTGTATCACCCAATTGAAATACAACTTATTTATTATAAAATACATGCTAACAAAATGTACAATTCAGAATGTTCACTAATGTTCATATTGTTCACCATCATCTAATTACAGAGCATTCTAATACCCCAAAATCCACATCCTTTAGCAGTCACTCTCAACCCATTCCTTCCCCTTAATACATTGCAATCACTAATCTACTTTAAGTATAGATTTGCATCTTTTGAACATCTCATATAAATGGATCCATATATAGATTTAAATGAGAAAAGCAAGTAATATTTATCAAGTGGTTTTCATAGCTTAAGGAAGATAACAGAAAAAGACAATAGACTAAATTTAGAAAATAAATGGCTATGAAATTAATATTTTATACATTTCTGAGATATATAAATATATTTCATATTTATTTCTATAGCTGCAATTATTTTCATAGTTATAATGTGGCGGCAGTTTTAATTGAGTTGTAATTCCTTGAATATACATTTATCACATTTTGTTTTATTGATATGTCCTTGGTTTTTTAAAAAGTTCATTTAGCAAACATAATAGTAAACATTATTATTAAGCAGTTTACATTATTCAAAGTCAACTAAAACTCAACTATAATGCAAAAGTGCCTTAACATTCTTTAGAGAAGAAACTAGTTCTTATATGAGCTATTTATGTAATCACATTTCTTATATTTTAACAGGAAATTTTAAAAGGGCAGGGAATACCTTCTATAATTTGACTCCCAGAACAACAACAATCAATTTGCAAAAGTTAATTTCTGATACTGGCAATTCAGGAACTCAAAAACACCTTTTAAATTAATAGATTACAATTTAGTAGTAGTTTGAAGTAAATTGCCAGCAAACGTAACAATTACATTTCATTTAAAGAACATAAAGTTATAAAATTTTCCCATTTGGGGGAAGACAAAATACTCACAATTAGGTGACATTACTGTAGGCTGTCCTTTTCCTCATAGAATGATTTACAGATAAATTTAACAGCTGCTTCAACTATCCAACTGCAGCGCATGAGACATTTCACTACTGATCCAGTTGTATAAGAGGAGAATGCTGAAGACACTCAGGCTTCAGATCCGGATGCTCTGCAAAACAACGCTTCAGCTCAACCTCAGAGAAAAACTTCCCCATGATCATCTCTTGAGTCAAAACAAGGGTAAATACAAACTGACATAAATCAAAATCTAACCAGACCATACAGGATACACGCTCTTGGGGCCTGTAGGGACTCTCCCAGGGTCCCTTATTATTTCCTTTAACAAATCTGTCATTACAAAATATTGGATCTCTATAAACTAAAGTGTAACATATACATCAAAGGAGGTGAAATGCTTATTAAGTGAAATTCCTTACATGCAGACACTGAGATAATTCAAGCTGAAGCTGAACTGAATTACCTATAGAAATCTTTGCTTACCTTTGCTTTACCTACAGAAAAAGATGTTAAACCAATTGTAAGCATGAATAATGATTCATAAATTTATACAATGTTAGATAGGTACAAATCTTAGTCCAGCAGTCTGTTTTTGTTTTGTTGACTAAGGAAAAATGAAATGAAACACAAATAGATACTACTTCTTGTTATATTTCTCATAGCTAATTAGTAGCAGAGATGAGACTCAATTAGTAGTAAGATGAGACTCATTAAAACTGCAGACAGCTGAATAATCAATCAAATAACTCCCTTATAGCCTTTTCTTCTTAACAAAGTCTGTTAGAGCTGGGAATGGTGGCTCATCCCAGTGTTCCCAACACTCAGGAGGCTGAGGTAGGAATAATGCTGTAAGTTGAAGGCCAGCCTCAACTCTTTGAATTCAAAGTTAACCTGAAATATATAGTGACACCCTGTCTTAAAAACAAAAAAAATGTCTGTTGGATACCTGGGTGATGGTTATCCTTTTAAAACATCCCTGAGGAGGTAAGATTACAAAGGGTTCTACCACTGAATTCTAATTCTCCTGATCAAAACCTGTCTGACCCAGTGACTAAGAATCCCAGGAATCACCTATCTGATTCCTGGGTTAGCCTCAGTCCAGTTTCTGGTTGTAAAACTTCTATATCTTTGTAGAATTCTTCAAGGTTTTGTGTACTACTGGAAAGAATTCATAGTGAAATCTGTAAATCATGTCACATGAAACTGTGTTTACTTTTAATAATAGGTCCTGTATATACGACATTTTTAATCAGTGAACCAATAGTGATCACAGCATTAAAATTCATTTGTATTCATTCTAAAATATTCCACAAATAGGCTCCAAATTATGCTTTAAGAGAATTAACACTCTACTGATAATCCTAAATTTAAAAATAGCAAAACAAACATATAGTTCTTGATACATTTTTAACAAAATGTCTAGCTTCTAAATATATATCAGGAACATTTGTTTTGCTGCTTTTCTTTGTTTCATCTTTATTTTTTGTAGGAGTATAGGGGGCAGTTTAGACAGGATCTTGCTATGCAAGCTAGGCTGTCTTCAAACTCCCTATCTCCACTTCAGTTTCCTGCCTGCTGGCATTATAAAAGACATAGCAAGCACATCTGGCTTAGGAACATTTATATCTTTTTTTAAAAGAGAATAAAACAGGACTGGAGATTTAACTCAGTGGCATAAGAGCTTGCCTGACAAGCATTATGTCATGAGTTTGATCCCCAGTACCAATAAATAAATAAATAAATAAAACAAAACAGAACAGAACAAATCAGATCAGAATAGAACAATACAAGCAACACAGGACTTAAGACAATAGGAAATCAACAGTGGCTACCATAATATCTCTTGTTTTCTTCAAAATAGTTGTCCATACTTTCACACAGTAAGGAACATTGTTTTCTTGAGAGGATATTTTTAAAATAACTTCAACCCTTTGATTATTAATATACAACTATAGGGCTGATTTTTAAATTATTTTATTATTGAGATAGATTCCAATTTTAATCTCTACTTAGGAGCAGAATTACTAGTTTCTACATTTAGATGATGTATCTTCAAACCCAGTGACTGAAACTTTTCATTAATTTTTATCATCTTGATCACTCACATTCTCCATCCCATCACAACAATTCAAAATTAGTCTGAAATCATTATCACATAAATAAAATAAGTGAATGAAGTATACTATAATAAACTTCTTTGGAACCTCAAGTGCCCATTATCTTCACACTAGGACTATACACATCTTAAATATTAACAGGAATGATATAATTTCTTAAGATACAGATTATATTAGAATCACTACAGATCCCATGGAAATTCAAAAGATCATGATACTTTGAAAATCTTTACTCACATATGGTGGAAAACACAGAAGAAATGGACAGATTTCTAGAAACATACAACCTACCAAAGCTCAACCAAGAAGATATAGCAATTCTGAATAACCCAATATCAGCAATTGAAATTGAAAACATGATTAAAAACTTACCAACAAAGAAAAACCCAGGTCCTGATGAATTAATGGCTGAATTCTACAAGAAATTTAGAGAAGAGTTGACTCCAATACTCCTTAAACTCTTCAATGAAATTGAAAGAGAAGCAATCCTCCCTCATTGTTAGAGACAAGTATCATTTTAATACCAAAACCAGAGAAACACCTTACCAAAAATAAGAACTATAGGCCAATCTCACTAACGAACATTGAAGCAAAGATTCTCAACAAGATACTGGCAAATAGAATGCACAAGTCATCAAGATTATACACCACAACCAAGTGGCATTTATTCCAGGGATGCAGGGATGGTTTAACATATGCAAATCAATAAATGTAATACACCACATCAACAGAGCCAAAAGCAAAAATCACATGATCATCTCAATAGACACAGAAAAAGCTTTTGATAAAGTCCAACACGTACAGAAATTCAGAATAGATGGTATCTACCTCAATCTCATAAAGATCATCTATGACAAACCAACAGCCAACATTATACTAAATGGACAAAAACTGAAAGCCTTCACTCTAAAATCAGGAACAAAACAAGGATGTCCACTATCACGATTCCTATTCAATATAGTTCTGGAACTATTATCCAGAGCAATCAGATAAGAGAGAGGAAATAAAAGGAATAAACATAGGAAAGGAAGAAGTTAAATTATCGTTATTTGCTGATGACATGATACTTTATTTAGAAGACCCAAAAAATTCCATTAAAAGACCTCTAGGGATAATAAACAAATCCAGCAGCATAGCTGGATACAAAGTCATTGCTCAAAAATCAATAGTATTCCTGTACACAAACAAAAAACTCAGAGAGAAATTATGAAAATATCACCTTTCACAATAGCATATAAAAATGAAATGTTTAGGAATCAACCTAACCAAGTATGTAAAAGACCTATATGCTGAAAAGTACACTACTGTTAAAAAGGATATTGAAGAGGATATTAGAAAATGGAAGGGTATTCCTTGCTGTTGGCTAGGAAGAGCCAACATTGTGGAAATGGTCATGCTCCCAAAACTGTTATACAAATTTAATGCAATCCCAATCAAAATGCCATTAACATACCTCACAGATCTAGAGAAAACGCTTCTAAAATTCATTTAGAAACAGAAAAAACCTAGATTAGCAAACACAACTCTGGGCAACAAAGGCAAAGCGGAGGCATCTCAATTCCTGACTTGAAATTATACCACAAAGCCACAGTGATAAAATCAGCATGGTACTTGCAAAGAAATAGGTCTGAGGACCAATGGAACAGATTAGAAGGTGCAAACACAACTACAAAGACACTCAGCTACCTTATGTTTGACAAAGGGCTAAACATGTTCACTGGACAAAGGATAACATCTTTAATAAATGGTGTTGGAAAAACTGGCTTTCCACATTCTGAAGACTGAAACTAGACCCATGCCTGTCACCATACACTAAACTAAAGTCAAAATGAATCAAAGATCTAAATATTAAAATGGAAACACTAAATCTATTGGAAGACAAGGTAGGAAACTTGGAGACATAAGGATAGGCAGAAAATTCATGAACAAAACTCAAACTGCACGGGAAAAACTTCAAAGAATCATCAACTGGGGTCTTATTAAAATATTTTTGCACTTCAAAAGAAATAACCAACAGAGTGAAAAGAAAGCCCATAGAATGGGAAAGAATTATAGCTGAAAATCCCTCAGGTAAAGGGCTTATATCCAGAATATGTAAAGAATTGAAAAACATCAAGCCCCCCAAATTCAAAGACCCTTTCTAAAAATGAGCATTTGAGGTGAGAACACATTTCTCAGATGACGATACATAAATGGCAAATAAATACATAAAGAAATGTTCACCATCACTGATCATTCGAGAAGTGCAAATTAAAACAGCATTGAGATTTCATCTCACTCCAGAATGAATAGCTACCATCAAGAAATCAACTGATAATAAATGTTGGTGAGGCTGTAGGAAAAAGGAACGCTTCTCCACTGTTGGTGGGAGTATAGACTGGTGCAGCCACTGTGGAAATCAATATGGAGATTCCTCAAAAAAGTAGGATTGGAAGTTCCATTCAAACCAGCTGTTTCCCTCCTGGGTATTTTTCCAGAAAAATTGAAAATATCATGTCACAGTGATGTATGTCCACCCATATTTATAGAAGTACAATCTGTAATAAGATCCAAAATGTATAATAGATACTGTAAAAATGAAAGGGAAGTAAAGTGCTCTAAAGGATATGACTGTGTATATAAGTATGTGAGATTGATGACCATATTACTAAATTTTTGTTGGATCATTGAACAGATGGTTTGTACTGTCAAAGTTTCAGTGTCTATCCACGTTTAATGCTTTGATTTTGTAACTTGAACAACTATTTCTAAGATGACACTATGTAATGTATCAACTAACAATTTCTTAGTGTTTTTTTGAATCTGTATTATTCTACCTTTTTTAACATTTTGGTTTTTTCATTCTTTCGTTAAATAAATAAAAAAAAAGAAATAACATCCAACCATATGCTGCATACAAGAAACCCATCTAACCCAAAAGATAATTCATAAACTGAAAGTCAAA
Organism: Cavia porcellus; assembly: GCF_034190915.1. Lineage (NCBI taxonomy): Eukaryota > Metazoa > Chordata > Mammalia > Rodentia > Caviidae > Cavia > Cavia porcellus. Next base: position 135,177,822 of record NW_026947484.1, on the reverse strand, counting down.
AGATGAAAAACAATACTTCATGCAACAGGAACTCCACCACCACCAAAGCAGAGTAGCTGTACAGTTTGAAGACAATATGAACTTCAAACCAAGAATTATCAAAAGAGATAAAGGTCACTACATACAAGATAGAGGAAAATTTCAAGAGGAAGAAATAACAATCTTAAATATATATTCACCAAATTTGGGAGCACCCAGCTATAAAAAATACTAACAGAAATCAAAAATAAAATAATCAATAACACATTATAATGGGAGACTTTAACACCCCTTTGACAAAAAGAGACGTATCAACTAGACAGAAAGTCAGCAAAGAAATAACAGAATTGAATCAAACTTGTGAACAAATGGACTTAGTGGATATATACAGAGTGTTCCACCCAAAAACATAAGAATATACATTCTTCTCAGCTGCACATGGGACATTCTCTAAAACACACAATATATTAGCCCATAGAATATGCTTAAGTAAATGCAAAAGAACTGAAATTGTTCCATGCATATTATCTAATCATAGTACTATAAAACTGGAAATTAATGACAAAAGAAACTACAAAAACTCCATAAACACATGAAAATTAAATAATACACTCCTAAACAATCAATGGGTCATAGAAGAAATTGAACATCTACAAGTAAATGAAGATGAAAATATGTCTTTACTGGAACCTGTGAGATGCAGTGAATGCAGTCCTCAGATGGAAATTTATTGCAGTGAACTCCCAAATCAGGAAAACAGAATGAACACAAATAACCTGATGTTACATTTCAAACATCTAGGGAAAAAAAGCAAGCCAAGCCAAAAGCCAAAAGAAGGAAGGAAGTTATAAAGATCAGAGTGGATATCAATGCAATAGAGACTCAGAAAATAGTACAAAGGATTAATGAATCAAAGATTTTGTTCTTTGAAAGAATAAATAAAATCAATACGCCCTTAGCCAACCTTATTTTTAAAAAGGAAATAAAAAAAGTCAAATTCAGGCAGTAAGGAATGTATTTTTGTGGAAATACAGAAGATCATCAATACATACCTTAAAAATCTTCACTCTCAGAGGTTTAATAACACAGAAGAAATGGACAGATTTCTAGAAACATATGAATTACCAAATCTGAATCAAGAAAATATAAAATTGTTGAATAACTCAATTTAAATTAATGAAATCAAAAATGTAACCAGAACCTTAACAACAAAGAAAAGCCCAGGTCCTGATTTATTCACCGCTGAATTCTAAAAGAAATCCAAGAAAGACTTAATGTCAACACTCCTCAAACTATTCAATGAAACTGAAAGGGAAGCAATTCTCCCTAACTCATTCCTGGAAGCAAATATTACGCTAATACTAAAACCAGAGAAAGACACAACCAAAAAAGAGAATCACAGTCCAATCTCCCTAATAAATATAAATGCAAAAATCCTAAATAAAATACTAGTAAACAGAATGCAGCAAGTCATCAAGAAGATTATACACCATGACCAAGTGGGATTCATCCCAGGAATGCAGGGATGATTCAACATACACAAAGCAATAAACCTAATACATCATATCAATAGAGCCAAAGATAAGAATCACATGATCATTTCAATAGATAAAGAAAAAGTTTTTGATAAAGTTCAACACTCAATCATGATAAGAACCCTACAGAAAACTGGAATAGATGGTCTTTATATCAATCTGATAAAAGCCATTTTTGACAAACCAACAGCCAGGCCGCGCCTGGCCATAGGTCTGCAGAGGAGGAGCTGGGCAGATCTGAGGTGCCCTCACCGGCCTCTCTGCATGTCTGGAGGACTCTGGATATCTCCGCCCAGACTGCTGGAGTTCCCCCAGGCTTCCAGGTGCAGTAAAGGGGAGAGGTGGGTTTGAGGCTTCCACATCAGCCTCCCCATTCCAGCTTCACTTGGAGACCTGCTGAGCTGCCGACGGATGGGCGGGCCCACACTATCAGCCTAGCCCAGCCTGTTTAGCTGCCGCGCCTGGCCATAGGTCTGCAGAGGAGGAGCTGGGAAGATCTGGGGTGCCCTCACCGGCCTCTCTGCGTGTCTGGAGGACTCTAGATATCTCTGCAACCAGGGAGGGTCCACAGGTTCCTGAAGCACTACGGCCTGTGGTGAGTACCCTAACCTGGCTGCGTTTGCAGAACTGTGGAGCTTCCAAGGGGCAGGTGGGCGCACAGTGTCCCTGAGGCCCAGCTTGTCTGGAACTGCGGAGTTCTGAGCAGGCAGAGGAGGGCCACTGGTTCCGTAGGCCCAATGGCTTGGGGTAGCGCGGTGCCAGAGTCTCAGTAGCTCCAAACATAGAAGGGGATTTTCAACAGATCCTGAGGAAGCTTTCAAATAACACTTGAAACACAGAAATATAGGAAAATGACAAAACAAAAGACTAAATTACAACCTCAAACCTCCAGCCCATCTCAAGAAACCCTAGGAGCGATGTATATAGAAGAAAATATATCCCATCCACCTCATTTATCGGACACAATAGCCACTGAAATTGACAAGCAACTCCAGGAAGCTTTAAAGAAATTCAAACTCGAAATAATCTCCCGATAAAAGAAGAAATGATAAAAGAAATGAAAGAGATTCTAAATATATCTAAAGAAAACACAGATAAAAAATTGGAGGAACTAAACAAAAAGATAGAATCCCTAGACGAGCAATATAAGAAACAAACAGAATACATAATGCAGATGCACAGAGATATACAGGAAATAAAAAACTCCACTGAAAGTTGTAAAAACCGCCTTAATGAAAGTGAAGATAGAATTTCAGACCTTGAAGACAGGATTGCAGCTAGTGAACAGGAAAGGAAAGATCTTTTGAAAATAACAAGGAATCAGGAAACAACAATTCAACAACTGCAAGACGATGCAAAGAAGAGTAACATAAGAATGATAGGGATTAATGAAAGAGAGGGAGACAACATGAAGGATGTCAGGAGGATATTTAGAGAAGTAATAGCTGAAAATTTCCCAAGCATGAGATCAGAAACTGACATCAGGATCAGTGAAGCATATAGAACTCCAAACAGTCATAACCAAAATAAAACTACACCCAGACATATAATAATCACCATCCCAGAAATCCAACACAAGAATAGATTATTAAAAGCTGTCAGAGAGAAAAGACAGATCACTTATAAAGGAAAACCTATCAGAATCACAGCAGACTTCTCAGCACAAACGATAAAGTCAAGAAGAGCATGGAGTGAAGTATTCCAGATCCTAAAGCAAAATGATTTCCAACCGAGACTGATATATCCTGCAAAACTATCATTCAAAATAGATGGTGCAATATGATACTTCCATGACAAAGAACAGCTGAAGAACTTCATGAACACCAAACCAACCCTGCAAAAAATATTGAAAGACAGTTTAGATACACAAAGGAAAAAACCACTAAGCAAAGCAAATAATTAAACAGAACAGAAAGATAAAGATGCAACAGCAGAGAGATAACATTCCTACAATTAACCAGCATTTAACAGTAATAACCATTAATGTAAATGGTCTCAATGCACCAATCAAAAGAAACAGACTAGCAGAATGGATCAAGAAACAAAATCCAACCATATGCTGTTTACAGGAAACCCATCTAACCCAGAAGGATACTCACAGACTGAAAGTCAAAGGATGGAAAACAATTCTCCGTGCAGCAGGAATCCAAAAAAAGGCAGGAGTAGCCATTCTGTTTGCAGACAACGTGAACTTTAAACCAACAATGACCATAAAGGACAAAGAAGGTCACTACATACTCGTAAGGGGAAAACTCCAAGAGGAAGAGATAACTATCTTAAATATATACGCACCAAACTCCAGAGCACCCAGTTATATAAAACAATTATTAACAGAAATGAAAACTCAAATTATCAGTAACACAATTGTAACAGGAGACCTTAATACACCACTGACACCAAGGGACAGATCAACCAGACAGAAAATGAGCAAAGAAATAACAGAACTGAATCACACCTGTGAACAAATGGGTTTGATAGACATATACAGAATGTTCCACCCAACAACATCAGAATACACATTCTTCTCAGCAGTACATGGATCATTTTCTAAAATAGACCATATATTAGCTCACAGAACATATTTAAGCAAATGCAAAAAAGTTGAAATCATCCCTTGCATATTATCGGATCATAGCGCTCTGAAATTAGAAATTAATGACAAAAGATACTGCAAAAATTCCACAAACACATGGAAACTAAATAACACACTCTTGAGTAATCAGTGGGTCACAGAAGAAATTAAAGAAGAAATTAAACAATACCTAAAAGAAAATGAAAATGCAGATACAACTTACCGGAATCTGTGGGATGCAATGAAAGCCGTTCTGAGAGGAAAATTTATTGCACTGAGTTTCCACATCAGGAAAACAGAACAAATACAAATAAATAACTTGATGCTACACCTCAAACAGCTAGAAAAAGAAGAGCAAGTCAAGCCCAAAGCCAAAAGAAGAGAGGAAATTATAAAAATCAGAGCAGAAATCAATGCAATAGAGACTAAGAAAACAATCCAAAGAATCAACGAATCAAAGAGTTGGTTCTTTGAAAGAATAAATAAAATCGATAAGCCCCTAGCCAACCTTATTTTAAAAAGGGAAGAAAAAGCTCAAATTCATGCAATAAGAAATGAAAAAGGAGAAATCACTACAGACCCAATAGAAATACAGAGGATCATCAACACCTATTTCGAAAACCTCTACTCTCAAAAGTTTGATAACACAGAAGAAATAGACAGATTCTTAGAAGCATATGAAGTACCAAAGCTAGATCAAGAGGATATAAAACTGTTGAATAACCCAATCTCTGCTAATGAACTTGAAAATGTAATTAAGGCCTTACCCACCAAGAAGAGCCCAGGCCCAGATGGATTCACTGCAGAATTCTACAAGAAATATAAAGAAGACCTAATGCCGACACTCCTCAAACTATTCAATGAAATTGAAAGGGAAGCAATCCTTCCTAAGTCATTCCTGGAAGCAAATATTACTCTAGTACCAAAACCTGAGAAAGACCCAACTATAAAAGAGAACTATAGACTGATCTCCCTAATGAACACAGATGCAAAAATCCTCAATAAAATATTGGCAAATAGGATCCAGCAAATCATCAAGAAGATTATACACCATGACCAAGTGGGATTCATCCCAGGAATGCAAGGATGGTTCAACATACGCAAATCAATAAATGTAATCCACCATATCAATAAACCCAAAAATAAGAATCACATGATCATTTCTATAGATGCAGAAAAAGCCTTCGATAAGGTCCAACACTTATTCATGATAAGAACTTTACAGAAAATTGGAATAAATGATCTTTACCTCAATATAATAAAGGCCATTTATGACAAACCAACAGCCAGCATCATACTAAATGGCCAAAAATTGAAAGCCTTTACTTTAAAATTGGGCACAAGACAAGGATGTCCTTTATCACCACTCCTATTTAATATAGTACTGGAAGTACTAGCCAGAGCAATTAGGCAAGAAAGAGAAATAAAAGGGGTAAAGATAGGAAAAGAAGAAGTTAAATTATCATTGTTTGCAGATGACATGATACTCTACATAGAAGACCCCCTAAACTCCATTGAAATACTCTTAGATACAATAAATAAATTCAGTAATGTGGCTGGATACAAAATCAATACTCAGAAATCAATAGCATTCCTATACACGAACAACAAAATTACAGAGAGGGAAATAAGAGAAACTGGACTATTCACATTAGCAAGCAAAAAAATGAAATATTTAGGAATTACTCTTACAAAAGAAGTGAAAGACTTATACAGTGAAAATTATAATACACTGAAAAAGGAAATTGAAGATGATCTCAGAAAATGGAAAGACATCCCTTGCTCATGGATAGGAAGAACAAACATTGTGAAAATGGCCATTCTCCCAAAACTGTTATACAGATTCAATGCAATCCCAATAGAAATTCCATCAACATACCTTATAGATCTAGAGAAATCACTCCTAAATTTCATCTGGAACCAGAAGAGACCTAGAATCGCAAAGGCAATTCTAAGCAGCAAAGACAAAGCAGGAGGCATCACAATCCCTGACTTGAAGTTATACTACAAAGCAACAGTAGTAAAATCAACATGGTATTGGAATCAAAACAGAGCCGAAGATCAGTGGAATAGATTAGAAGATACAACCACAACTACGAACACACTCAACCACCTTATTTTTGATAAAGGAGCCAAGCAGGTTCACTGGAAGAATGACAGTCTCTTTAATAAATGGTGCTGGAAAAACTGGCTCTCCATTTGCCGAAAACTAAAGCTAGACCCATGTCTATCACCATGTACTAAATTAAAATCTAAATGGGTCAAAGATCTGAATATTAAAACAGAAACACTAAATCTATTGGAAGACAAATTAGGTAGAAACCTTGGAGACATAGGAGTAGGTAAAGAATTCATGAACAGGACTCAAACCGCACGGGAAATACTTCCCAGAATCAATAACTGGGACCACTTCTTATTAAAAAGTTTCTGCATGTCAAAAGAAATCTGCAGCATAGTGAAAAGAAAACCCACAAACTGGGAAAAGATTTTAGTGAACTCTCTCTCAGACAAGGGCCTCTTGTCTAAAACATATAAAGAATTAAAGAAACTCAGACCTCCAAAATTCAAAGATCCAATCCAAAAATGGGCATCTGAGATGAATACGCAATTCTCAGATGAAGAAATGCAAATGGCAAACAAATACATGAAAAAATGCTCATCATCATTGGTCATTAGAGAAATGCAAATTAAAACCACACTGAGATACCATCTCACTCCTGAAAGAATGGCCAGGATCAAGAAAACCGACAACAAATGCTGGAGAGGCTGTGGGGAAAAGGAACTCTCCTGCACTGCTGGTGGGAGTGTAGACTGGTACAGCCTTTGTGGAGATTTGTCTGGAGATTTCTCAAAAAGTTGGGACTGGAAATCCCATTTATTCCAGCTATTCCACTTCTAGGCATATTCCCAGAAGAACTGAAAGCATCATACCACAGTGATATATGTGCACCTATGTTTATAGCAGCACAATTTGTAATCGCCAGATCTTGGAAACAACCCAAGTGTCCATCAACTGAGGAATGGATAAAAAAGTTGTGGTATTTCTATACAATGGAGTATTATTCAGCTATAAAGAAGGATCACATTGAGATATTTATCAATAAATGGGCGCAGCTTGAGACCATACTCATAAGTGAAATAAATCCATCTTGCATGTGTGAATACCGAATTGTTTCCCTAATGTAAGTAATGATTCAAAAATATAAAAGTAGGTGGTAATCATGATTCCCCATTATGTGGCCTTGAAGCCTTATAAAGTTTTCACTTATTAATTGGAAAGTCTTTATTCTGGGCTGCTTGATATTATTGCCTGTGATGAAATGAACAGCTATTTTGAAGAAAATAAGTCATCATAATAGCTAGTGCTGGTTTACTATCATCTTGTTTTGAAGCCCCACAAAATTATGGCTCTTCTGTCTCTATTGGTTTTATCATGATGTATCTTGCTGGATTTTATTATATGTGATAGTATAAACAAAAACTGTTATAGGCAAAGAGATAATATAGAAACCATTGTTTATTTTCTGTTAGTTGGTTCTAAAAACCCTACAATGCTTTTATCCACTTGAATGGTTTTACACTGAATTGATATGTTTGAAGCTATAGTATATGAAGTTATATTCAAATATTTCAAGGAAAAAGACACTATGGTAACTACTATTAAACCGGGTTATTTGGTGGTGAAGCACTAGGTTGCTGAAACTGTCATGCTTTGACCTGTACTGTTATGATGTTATGTCCTCTTTTATCTCAATCTCTTCCTTATTCATTAAAAAAATTATTTAGTTACTTTTTATGATTTTTTTAATTAAGGGGGAAAATCAAAAAAATTAGCAAGATATAGTAACTTATTTGATTTCCTATTAACTTGATTTGAAGTCCTGTAAATATTCCCACTAATTTGTTTAGACTCTGTTCCATTCTGTATGATAGTATCAATTTTGAAGGTATAGGCAAACTACTTTGAAGCAATGACTCATGTAAGTTTATATCATGGATCTACACTGGGAAGGCCCAAAGATGAATGGTGGAGCTAGAAAACCTACACCAGTGGAATGAAGGATCTCTACTACAAGGCTGGAGCCAGGAAGCAACACTCAAAGAATGAGGGCTTCCCTGAAAAGTACCAAAGCCATCCTCAGGAACAACGAGGTCCTGAGCTCTTCCAACAATGAGAACACCTGAGTTCATATCAGGAATCCAGCATGATAAGCTTCTCCTGGAGACTGAACAACACACAATTTCCCCACTGGATCCAGGAAGCAATGCTCAAAGTAAAGACAAGAGCTTCCCCAAAGTGAAACTCAGCCATTCTTGGTGACAAGGTTTTGAACTCCAATAATAACAGCCAAATTCATATCAGGGAAGCCACCATGACAAGCTCCTCCAAGAGAACCAACAGCCCCCCAAAAATCAACATCTCCTGCTCTTCCCTTCCAGTGTTCCCTTTATGCAAAAATCCTCAGGTGGGTCACGCACATCCAGCATTATGCTGATTCAGTTCAGCTGGTATTACAAGTTAACCAGTTATCAATCTACCACAAGCGTTTACCTAACATGAGCAAAGCCCTGGGTTTGATTCTCAGCACTATGGGAAAATTTAGAAGGGAAATAAAACCTCAAATTTTCTGAATCGTGAAGTAAACTGGGCCCCAAGAATTTGAACAAGGATTATGATTTTGTATAATCAAAATTTGATTTAGGGCCAACATGATGGTACACACCTATAATCCCCACACTCAGGAGGTTGAGACAAGAAGATTACCAAAAGAGTTCAAAATCAGCCTTGAATAATGAGTTTGAGGCCAGTCTGAACTACATAGCAAAATCCTGTTCAAAAAAGAAAAAGAGCTAATTTAAGGGAAGTGGTAACAGAAAATTTTGGACGTAGTAGATAATACTAAAACTTTAATCCACAAGGCGACATTTGGAGGAATAAAAGAATCTAGCCCATAGGGTAGGGTAACAGAGAGAATTTAAATAATTAATATAAAGTTCTTATAACAGTGCATGGCACATAATAAGCACTTCATAAAAACCAACTATTATTTCATATGTGTTGTGGAAATTCCAATGATAGATCTTCTGGATATACTCTATTAGATTAGATTATCAGACTAAATATTAGAGATAGTTATATTTTTCCACTGTAATTTTTATTTTTCCATGTCAGGTTGACAAAAAAGGGGATTGGGTAATGGGAAAAGGCAGAAGAATGTAGGCCTCCTGAGGCACAAAAGAGAAGAGCAATAGATAAGACGGAATCACACAAAACAGTGTAATAGGTGGCAAAATTTAATAGTGTTGGTTACTCTGTGGCTTTGAATGGGTTTAGAAAGTCATCTTCCAGGTTTTTATAGGAACATATTATACAAAGGCAGCAAAAAAAAAAAAAAAAAAGAATTAAACAGAACTGCATGCAGATTTTCCCTCCTGCCTGAGAAGTGTATTTAGCACCTCTCTTTTGCATAATGTAGGTGCCTTTTAAGGTTGTGGTGCCTGGAGTGGTAAAATGCAGGAAAGTACTAATTGCATGGCATTATAGGGTTTAATAAAGGAGTATGTCAAACTATTGCTTTGACATCAAAATCCTTTGAGGCACATGGGCCTCATATTATCTATATGAGGCTTTCTTCCAGAATATAATTGACTTAATCTGGCAAAAGTGGTTAACAATAAATATAACGCAGATAACACAGATAAAGGGCATTGATATGATTACCACAGTAATAATTAGTCTAAGGCAAGCTGATCTCTGAAGGTACCTTTTTGAAAAACAGCAGGAATGACCAGGGATCTAGGATATGAGCCTTTTGAGAAGGGTTATTTCTGATATGATATTAGGGTGTGGCAGAGCTTGCTGAGGAAGTAGGCATGACCTGTTAATTAAAAGATCCTGAAACATGTGCACAGAAGAGTTCCCAAAGGCCTACACATGGACATTTTCAGAGAATTCAAGAATGTTTTGGATAATATGGCTTATACCTGACAGCAACCTGATGTGTGAGATCCCAACATCATCTCTCAGGACGCATGCAGAAGTTCTCTTGGGTTTCCTTGAGATTTGGACAGTATAGAGGATATAGCTGCCAAAAAGAACTTGCTATTATGGCTTTTCTCAAGATAGCCCACGCTTTTTTCTCCAGGGTATTTTGTTATTGTTTTGTGTTGTTTTGTTTTTGAAATTTAATGAATTTTATTTTTTAATTTTAAACAGAAAAAAGTAAGAAATAATAGTAAAACAGAGTTTCAAAACAGGCTAATAGGAGAATAACAATAATCAATACATTGTATATTGTTATAGTCATAGTAGTTGTTCAGAGCACAAGATACAGGCTTGAAATACTGTCCAGAAAATTACTAGCACAAAACCAAGAGAAACTAATTGTACATCCAGGGTGTTTTTTATCTTGCCTTTTCCTCTTTTACTTGGCCCAAGTTTGCTATAGAGAGCAAGTTTTCATTGGTTGTTTTTTGTTTGTTTGTTTGGTTTTTGTTTTTGTTTTTTTTTTTTTGTACTGGGGATCAAACTCATGACATGCTTGCCAGGTAGGCACTGTGCCATTGAGCTATATCCCCAACCCTTCCCTCATTCTTTGCTTTTACTTTTCAAATAAACTTTGTTCCTGCTTTTTGCTCATTTTATTCAATTTTTGTTTGAGAAAGAAAGTACCTGGAGTCTAACTCCAGAAGGAGAAGTGACCAACCCAGAACTTGGTAAAACTTCATTAATGAGCCACTTTTAGAGATATTCAATAACATGTTGCAAAACCAGGCTCTTTCTTGTTGCTTTTGCTGTCTTCTGCTCCATGAATTATTGCCCCTCTGCCTTGTGCCACTCTGCCTTGGAGCCAGCCAATTATGGATTGAAACCTCTACAAACTCTGAATCAAATAAACCTTTCCTCCCTTAGCTTTGGGCATCAGGCATTTTGTCTCAGCAATAAGAAAAGTAACTAAGACAGAATTTGGTTTCAGAGATGTGGGGTCCTTGTTATGATTATATCCAAAGACGTGATTCAGAAGCTTTTGGGAATGGCTTGTGGGAACAGTTTGGGAAGGTTGAGAGATGCCAGCTAAAAAATCAGAGCTGAAACACCTTAGGCTGTTTCATATAGGAGATTCTGTTCAGCACTTAGAATAGCAGAAGGCCAATAAAGACCAGGATCCGGAGGTTTCCACTGGGAAGCACTGCATTGGTTGTTAATGTGTATTATGGCTTGGCAGAAAATTTATCTGCATTTTGCTCATGACCAGAGACTTTGCCTGAGACTAAAGTAAGGAAAGTAGACTAACTAATCTGGTAGAAGAAACTTCAAGTTAGTCTAAGAGACAGTGGCATGGCTACTATTGGGGCTTTTAGTCAAATTTATGTTGAGAATCAAGAGTAGAGAGCCTAGCAGAATGATTTAAAATGTTTTTGAGTTTGGCCAGAAAGCAAACTCCAGTAAAGCTGTGGGCTACAAAGATAAACCTGAGGAGACCAAGGAACAGGAGAATATAAAAGATGGCCTGAAGGCTTCACAAGAAGAAGCAAGCCTCCACCCTTTGCAGCCTAAAAACTGCAAAAGTAAAATACTTTGCTATAGGGAGAAAGTCACAGAGCACCATGTTCCATAATGTTGGCAGCATAAAAAATTTGTTCCTAAGAACTGGATTCAGAGTAGCTATGATTCAGGCACTTGACCCCTACAACCAAGCGAGAAGAAAGCCTGGTTACTGTTCCAGCTGACAATGGACCTTGACTTCATCCATGTGGTACTGGTTTTAGGTGCATGCAGAATACAAGAGTTGTGGGATTAAGAAGGCTCCTACATTGACTTCAGAAGGCCTGGGAGACCATGCAATGTCCCTGAGAAGGCAGGGTGTGAAGCTGTTAGGGTGAAGCAAAAGGTGCAGTACAGACCCCAGAAGTTTGGAAAACACCGGAACATGGATCATCTTAGGAAACCTGCAAGGAAGGGGCAGAGCAGACCTAAGAGAAAAGTCATGGAAACTACTACCACCAGAAGTGCCATAGGAGTGGAGCCATCCAAACCCTTTGGAGCTCACAACTTTGTGAGGTTCTGCAAGCAAAGGGAAAATAAAGGATTGCACACACTGAGGATCAGCAAAATGGCTGCCACCCAGCCAGCCTAAGCAAGTAGCTTTTATTGAGATAAAGAACAATGAAACTCAAATTGTGCATGCTCAGATTATATAACTTGTTTGCTTCTTGACCTTACAGGACCTCATGTTTTTACCTTGGGGTGGGGGCGATGTATCAAGGCCTGTACTTTTTCCCATAACATTGTTAACTGGATGTGTCCAGGACAAAATGGAGTCAGTGTGGCCTCTCTACACAACTTGCCACAGATTGCCTTAGATGCTGCACATGGAACTACAGGACATAATGTCTGCCCTGCTGGATTTTGGATTTGTTTAGGTCCCAATCCTTTGTATCCCCTAATTTGTAACTTTTGAAATAAAAACATTTATCTGGTGCCACTGAATGTTCAAAGTGTTTAACTTGCTTTTCATCTGTACAGGGGCTCATAGTTAAAAGTTCGCCTTAAATCACAGAGATTTTGAACCTGAACTTTTCAGCAATGCTGAAAGTGTTAGGACTTTGGAAACTAAATGCCTTTTGCATAAAGAAATGTATACAAGTGTTGGGGGTACAAAGGGCAGAATGTTACAGTTTATGTTTAGATATCCCCCCAAAGCCTCATGCACTTTTCAATGGGGCTTTTTTTGGAGGTAGCTAACTCTAGAGTGTGGATTTATTTGTAGTACAATGCTGAGATTAAGAATGTGAGTACTACACCCAAGCTAGCACAGGTATCCTGCATACAATATAAGGGACAGAAAGATGCTCTCTCGTGCTCTCTTACTGCTTTTGCTATCTTCCACTGCCATGAACTGTTATCTCTCTGCCATGTGTCTTGGAGCCCACCAATTATGGACTGAAACTCTACAAACTGTAAGCTATATAAATCTTTCCTCCATTTAAAACAAACAAACAAATAAACCAAAAAAAATTTTTTTGGCAAAATGAGAAGATTGTGATAACATTTCTACTGTCAAAATTCAATGTAAAAACAAAAGTTATTTAGTATATATAGTCCACTGAAAAGTGAACAGCTACAAAATTACTAATTAAGACACGTTCTCCAAAAGCTTCTTAAAGCTTTGTCATGCCTATAAACAAATTTGCATTCACTAGTTCTGGTTATATTAATAAAATTCAAGCAAAAATTTAAATAAATTGGTTTGTTTTATGTGGTACAAATTTTCTCATTTTTGTCCAAGTTGTTTCAAGCCAAGGTGGTTAGATATGACTGTGTCTAAGACTGCTGCACTTGCAAAATAGTCGTGATAATGGTTGAATTATTGTGTCATTCACAGTGTCACAGTTTGTCTCAATCAATACTAGCTTGAAGTTTTGATATATTTTTAGGATATATTTCAGTACCTGGAAGCAGCTGTATGCCAGGGGCAAGAACACTTGCTTTTCTCTACTTACAACAGAAATGGAACTGGCTTGTATTATCTGATTATGGAACAGAATTTTGCATGACTGTCAGGGATACCTGGATTAGTCACAACAGAAAACTGGGGCAGGTCTATGCCTGACCTCAAGAGGCTAATTCAGACTTCTAAAACATTTCACACGTGCACCAAGACCTCTCTAATCCCAAGACTCTACAACCACCCAAACACTCCCTCAGCCCCCAGTGAATCTGTTTTCTGTTTTGCACATGCAGATGCTCCTTCAAATCAGCTGTTGATATGCCATTTTATCCACCTCCCAAATTCCCCACCCAGCCAGACCTGATCAAAATACTTCTACTTCTTTGTTTTCCCCAAAGGGTGCTTGTGTCTCTTCTGCAGCCCTCTCTTGCCGCAATAAAGGCCTTTTTTCCTTTGTCTATTGCACCAAAATTTTAGCAAAAAGAATTAAGATATGTTATGCATATGTACCAACTCCCAGTAATAAATGTAATCTTTATGTAGTACTGCATGTATTAATAAAAAGTAAACATTTAAGAAAGCAATATGAACAGATATTTAGATATATATATAGTATAATGATTACTACAATCAAATTAACACATCCATCACCCACATTGTACATTAGATTCCTAAACCTATTCATCTAATCTTATGGAGATGGGAGGTCTTTTGAGTCAGAGTCTCACAGTGTCGCCCAGACTAGCCCTGAGATTACTGCAAATCCTTCTGCTTCAGCCTCCCAAGTGTTAGGATTACAGACCTGCTCCACTATGCCTGGTTTAAAACCTGCTCGTCTGATGTGTACCCTTGATTAATATGTCCTCATATTCCCTACTCTCCAGACCCTGGTAACCATCATTCCATCCTCTGAGGCTTATTGCACCTAATAAACTGTCCTCCCAGTTCTTCCATTGTATTACAAATTAAAAATTCCTTCTCTTCTGGCCAAGTTTAATTCCATTGTATTATGTCCCACAATTCCTTCACACATTCAGCCACTGATTGATGCTTCCATATCTTAGCTACTGTGGGTGATGCTGCAATGAATATGTGGGTGCAAATAGGAAGTTCTGACATATACTACAAGGTGGATGAAATGTAATGACTTTATGATAAGTGAAATAAGTCAGTCCCAAAGAGATAAACATTCTCACAGGATACTTAGTGAGATTCATTAGAAAGAACAGTAGTTATCTGTAGCTCAGGGTAGGAAAGATATTATAGGTAGAGAGTTTCAGTTTTACAAAATGAAGTTTGGGAGATGGAATCTGGTGATAGATGTACAGTTTGAATGTGCCTAATACTACTGTACAAAATTGTTAGCTGGGTGTAGTGGCACTCTCCTATAATCCCAGCATTCTGGGAAGCTGGGCCAGGGATTTAATCCTGTCTCAAAATAAAATCTAAAAAGGGATGTGGATGCAACTCTGTGCAAAGGCCCTAAGTTCAATTTCTATTACCTTAAAATAAATAAAGTCACCTGCATGAGATCTTGATTTGGATTCCTAAGCACTGGAAGGAGAGAGGAGGTCAAGATAACATGTTATCTAACTACAATATTTAAAAATTAAACCAAGAAAAAGAAGAAAAAACTATGAAAACCAAAGGACACAGGGCTGAGGCTGGAGCTCAGCGTTTGAGCACTCTGCTAGCATGCAAGCCCCTGAGTTTTTCAACACTCAGAACTGCAAGAACAAAAAGTCACACCACCCAAAACCGCAAGGAAAAGAGAATTTAGGGTGGACCAGACGTAATAGTTTAACCCAGAGAAAAGGAATTGAGGGCCTGCCAAAACGAGTCGTAGGCTACGCGAAAGGAACACCAAAGGTTAAAACAGGTCAATCCCGGGGCGAGGCTACCACCGCGCAGGCGCAGATCCAAGCGGCCAGGCGCCTTTTGATTTTGCCGGAAGTGACGCATACATAGCTAAGACCAGGGGAACGTTTGACCTAATCGCCTAGGTGACTAGATCAGAGGCTGTGATCCTCCAACTGCTATGACCTGCACGATCGAGAAGATCTTGACAGACGCCAAGACCCTGCTGGAGAGGCTGCGGGAACACGATGCGGCCGCTGAGTCGCTGGTGGATCAGTCTGCGGCGCTGCACCGACGGGTAGCAGCCATGCGGGAGACCGGGACTGCGCTTCCGGACCAGGTCAGGTAGAGGGTAGGGGTTGTTAAGAGTTTGAAGACAGCAGAACGGGGTCAAGTAGAATCTCAACCTGGGGTTTATTTCCTATATTGGGGGAGCAGTGCCAAGAACTTTTTGCAGGATCGGGCTGAGAATCCTGCCCTGGAGTTCTGACTCCTACCTCTTCAGGTCGCTGTTCTGTTTACAGCATGTTTAGTCTGTCTCTATTTGTCCAGCATCAAGAAGATGCATCCGACGTGAAGGAGATGACCAAACATAAACCTCACATTCTGCTGTCCCAAGAGAACACACAAATTAGAGACTTGCAACAGGAAAACAGAGGTTAGTCAGATCTTTTGTGTGTTTATGACTTTTTTTTTAGTCGCTTAGCCTACGACTCTTATAAAACTATCTTAATACGTCTTAAGTGCACATCTATACCTATTTCCAGGTCAGTGCTTTTGATAAGAGGGTTTGTCCGATTACCTTTTTTACAGTCATCCGATTCTGAGATATATATGCAACTAATCAAACAGGGGCTTAGTAGGGTTAAATTATCAGATGGCTTATTTAGGCATGCCAGACTCAGATGTGTACTAAAAAGAATTCAGGCGAGGCATGGTAACCCACGCCTGTAATCCCAGGATTTGGAAGTCTGAAGCTAGAGGATTGCTATGAGATAAGGCCACCGTGGGCTACATAGTGAGACCCTGTATCAAAAAAGCAAAAACATTCATAATCCCAAAGTCTTAAAGTTTAATGTTTAAATATTAATTAAAATAAAAACTGAAGATTGAAAATTGTATGTGCAGGGTAGAAGAACACATTAGGCTCATCAAGGCTTGATGAGCACAGTATTAATGATAGAAACATAATAATTGTATATCAGTTTCCAGAGGGGTTTCACATTATTCTTTCACTATATTTTCATATTTTCATTTTGAGGTAAACCAATCAAGTACTTACATAGTCTCAGAGAGGTTTAATGATTATGAATATTAATCAAGTCACAGAACTGAACTCAAATTCATATCTTTTGATCATACATCCTATATAATTTCTACTGGACTATATGCTACCTCTGTCTAGAAAGTTGTTTTTTGTGTAGGCCTTACAGTTTGGTTTGGTTTGGTTTGGCTTGGTTTTTT
The DNA here is from genome assembly GCF_034190915.1 of Cavia porcellus. NCBI lineage: Eukaryota > Metazoa > Chordata > Mammalia > Rodentia > Caviidae > Cavia > Cavia porcellus. The sequence continues at coordinate 135,160,963 of NW_026947484.1, read as the reverse complement.
GGTTTTAGATAGCATTTCACTTTGTAGGCTAGGCTGGCCTCAGACTTACAGTAATCCTCCCTCAGTCTCCTGGGTACTGGGTTTACAGTTGTGTGCTACCACACTAGGGTTGATTTGAACACTTTAACCCTGATTTACAACTTTAGATTTGTAGGATCTTGTGGAATATCATAGAATTCTAACTGTTCAAGAGTTTGGCTTTGAGATCTATGTTTCAGATCACACCAAAGTATTTCATTTTTTTATTAGAGCTGTGGGTTTCCTTGGAGGAACACCAGGATGCTTTGGAACTCATCATGAGCAAATACCGGAAACAGATGTTACAGTTAATGGTTGCTAAAAAAACAGTGGATGCTGAACCAGTCCTGAAAGCTCATCAGTCTCACTCTGCAGTAAGAAACTCTGATATATAAATTCTAAATAAATAGAATGAAATTTTGATTGTTTTCGTTTTTGGAGAAAAATAAGCTTGTTTTCCACTCACTGTTTACTTTGCTATAGCTTTGTAAAGATATGAATAAAAAGAAAAGGTGAAGGACTCAGGCCCTTTCAAATGGCTCTATGGTTTCTCCTTCCCTCATCAAGATCTCTTTTCAAGATGTTGATGAGGGGCTGGAGATTTAGCTCAAGGCATAAGCACCTACCTTGCAAGCAGGCAGTCATGAGTTCGATCTCTGGTACCGATAAAAAAAAAAAGATGTTAATGAATATTTAGCTCTTCTCCTATTTAAATATAATGCCAGTTAATGTTGTGTGCAGTAAGCACTTGGTTGTTTATTACTTATATATTATTGAACTATATATTTGTTGATTCTTAGGAGCATGAATTAACATTTTATCCTAACCTTATCAATCAATCAATCAAAAAAGTTTAATTAAAAAATAAGTAAAATGATACAAAAAAAATTTTTTTAACTATTAGGAGAGAAAAAGCTTAAGCCAGACATAATAGTGCACACAAATAATACCAGCTTTTTGACAGTTGAAGCAGGAAGATCACAAGTTCTAGGGCTATGTGGCAACTTACCAAAACTCTATGTGAAAAAAAAAAAAACCATAGTTTCTGTACATTGGTTGCTTATGATTTAATTTGAGAGACCTTGTCATTCTTTTTGCTGAACACTTTATAGTTGTCATTGTACATTTACATATATTATTTAATCCTGGATTAGTACAGTGGAGCCTCATTATTTTTAACAGTGAAATGTAGTGAAGAATAATCTTAGGTTCTGTCAGATGTACTTTACTGACTTAAAAGTTTTAAAGAACAGGGATGTTTTAAAATTTGATTCATCTGAAAGAGAAAAATAAATTTTATTTTCTGTAGTACAGAAGACAACATTTGAAGACAAGCATTTAACTCATAAAAATAAGTTCTAAGAGATATATACAAAGATAAAGCATCATGTGGTATGGTAAGCTTATTGCCAATAAATATATTCAAATTAAATTAAATGCCTAAAAATATTGTCCATCGCAGTATGGTGCTGTACACCTCTTATCCCAGCACTGCAGGAGGTACAAGTAGAATTGCAAGCCTACCCTGGGCAATTTAGCAAGATAGTGTCTTGAAAGATAGAAAGCAGATAGGGATGTAGCTCACTGTGAAAGCCCTTGGTTCAATCCTCAGACCTGCAGAAAAAGGAAGGAAGGTTGTCCAACATCTAATCAGTGATTAGATTAGAGTTTGTCTTTTGTTTTTGTACTGGATATTGAATCCAAAACCTTTAGGCTGAACTACACACCCAGCCTTTTTAAAAATCCTGTTTTGGACCAGTATAGTGGCACATGCTTGTAATCCTAGTACTTAGGAGGCCAAGGCAAGAGGATTGCTTCGAGTTCAAGGCCAGCCTGGGCTACAAAGTGAGTTTAAGGCCAGCCTTTAAACTTTAAGGCCAACTTTAAATTTTGATATATGGACTCTCTAAATTGCTAAATTATACAGGCTGAGCTTGAATTTGTGCCTTAGCCTCGCAGAACTCTGAGATTATATGTATATACCACTATTGCCAGCTACAGTTGACCTTTCAAAAATGAAAATTATTTATGAGTGTCACAGGCTCACTTTTTATGGCTCAAGATGATAGTGTTCTATGCGGTAACTATAACTTGAACTTTTTTCCCTACTACAGGTTTCTTCTTTCAAGGGTAACAGGTTTTTACAATTAATTTTGAAGAGCCAGGCATGGTGGTGCATGCCTAGATTACCAGCACTTGGGATGCTGGGGCAAGTGGATTGCCACAAGTTTGGGGCCAGCCTGAACGGCATAGTGAGACCCTGTCTCACCCCCCCACACAAAAATCTAACCTAGCTAAATTAACTTTGAAGAATTATACTGTGTATTATACATTTCATATCTGCAGCTAAGATTATTTTCTCACTCTTTTTCTTTTCCAAAGGAAATTGAAAGTCAAATTGACAGAATCTGTGAAATGGGAGAAGTGATGAGAAAAGCAGTTCAGGTGGATGATGACCAATTTTGTAAGATTCAGGAAAAACTAGCCCAATTAGAGGTAAGAATGTTGCTATTTTAGGTTCACAGTTTCTCAAAAAATCAGAAGGCATGCTATCACCATCCTACCACTGCAATATATCAATGATTTTTATATACTCCTGATTTCAAATTAAAATTCCTCCTTCAGCCAGGCATGTTAGCCAGACATGTGCACCACTAGAGAGGCTGAAGCAAGAGGATCACTGTGAATTCCAGGACAGGCTGGGCTACATAACAAGCTCAAGGCTAGCCTGAACTACATAGCAAGGACTTGTCTCAAACAAAAAAAAAAAAAAGTCGTCCTTTATAACCTTTTCATGAAAGGAAAAGTAGTGAATAGCAGTCAGTGAAAAGATCAATTATGTATTAGCTGGAAGTTGAGATATTATCATATTGAAGGATAGAGAGTGTAGAAAGGAGGAGGTTATATGTAGGCTGATGTCTCTTTTCTGCCATAGTAGATAATGCCTAAAACGGATGACCAGGAAATAGCAATATAAGCATATTTAGAATTATGAAAATAAATGACAGAGCACATAAATAGTGATAACGGAAAAAAGCCAAGGAACTGCTGTTCACTTTATTAGTATTATAGTTCTGATTCTTTAAAGACTATTTTCATGTACTACTTTGATTAAAATAGGGGTATATAAAATAAGAAAGGCCTAAAGTAATAATACGTCCATAAAATGTGAGGGGAGCTAGATGAGACAGCGTATGCCTGTAATTCCAGTACTCAGTAGGCTAAGACTGGTGGGTCAGGAGTTTGAGACCACCCTACAATACATACAGAGTTTAGGGCAGCTTGCAAGACATAGTGAGATCCCAAAAAAATAAAGCCCTCCCTCAATAAGTTTTTTTATTTAAGGGAAAACATTTTAGTAGATCACTTAAATGCTTGTTATAACTGTCACAGACCCCTTGAGAAATACCAGAGGAAAAAAAGGAAAAAAAGGTCCCTGACCAAAGTTTAGTGGAAAAAGCAAGAGTAGTATTTATTATAGGGGAAGCACTTTATATGGTAGATAGGTTGATCATGGGCTTGATCTTTCAGTGAAGCTGGAAATGCTGTGATTTACAAGAATTTTCTTTAAAGAGTAAGAAGAGAATAAACTACCCTATCTGGAAATCAAAGTGAGTGGTGGGTTCCCAGTAGGAATTAGGAGTTAGGGTAAACTTATCTGAGATTTAGGAAACGTGGGATAAGTTCAACTTACTAAGAAGTAGAAAAAGTATAAGCTATTAGATTCAGAACTCCAGTAACACCACATCCAACTTGTTACACATAACATGTGTGTATATGTGTGTGTATATATATATATTTTTTAGTATTAGGAATTGAACCGCAGGCCTTGAACATACTAAGCAAGTGCTGTGCCACTGAGCTACACCCAAGTTCCCTGAGTTGTCTGGAGGTGGACAAGTTTTTGGAGTTTAGTGAGCAACCATATCCCCATTTTAAATATGGATATAGATTATGATACACTGCAAATTCTATAAGATAACATAGGTTACACACCCTTTTGTACTTAGCTCAGTAAGTAGTTTCCTTTCTTTCCATTTGGGGGATGAGGTTGGGGGTTACCATGAGGTCTTGCCATGTAGCCCAGGTTGGCCTTAAACTTGATGCAGTCTTCCTGCTTCAGCCTCCCAAATGCTAGGATGACAGGAGTATACCACCATGCCTGACTCTTCTCATTTTTTAGCCATTCTGTAAAGCTGTGAAATACCTAGGAAAAGAAATTAATCAAGAGGAAAAGAATATATATATATATATATATATATGTTTTTTTTTGTTTTTTTGTTTTTTTTTTTTTTGTTTTTTGTTTTTTGTCCTGGTGATCGAACTCAACCTTGCGCTTGCAGGCAGGCACTTACACCACTGAGCTAAATCCCCAACCCAGTAAGAGGAAAATATTATTAAGAATTTGAAAAATAGAAGAAATAATAGTAAAACCCATGGGACTTTAATCACAAACAGTAAGTTGCTAAAGTAATAAAGACTTGTATTTTTTTTTTAATGGTAGCAAAAAGTTTTATTAAAGGTGGGAAAAGAAACAGGCTCCACAAAGAGTGAATTAGACCAGCTAAAAGTAGTAGAAGTACATCTTACCGCATGAGGTGACCTCCATGCAAGCAAGAACAGAATGGCCAGGACTTGTATTTTTTCTTTGTAGTCCTAACACTTGGTACAATATTTCCCCCCAAATAAGACTGGGTCACATACAATTTTTGTTCCAAAAGAGTTGTAATAGTACTTATTTTTAGGGGATGTCATATTTTTTTTATGTACAACAATCTACTTTTATTCATGTCCAACAATCTGTTTTTCTTCCTGTATCCACGTACAAAATCCACATTTATTTGTGTACAGAAATTTACATTTATCCAAGTATAGTCAAATCCTTTTCTTCTGGGACATTGTCCTAACTCCAAACCCTGAATTTTGGCCTGAATTTCTAATGACTCCATTTCCCGTTAGATCCATTAGCACCAGTATCTCATGTCCAGCAACAGAGCACTCCTTAAATGAGCACTTCCTGTCCACATAGCCTGCTTGTAATGAGTCACTAAAACATACAATGCGTTGAATTATGAAAATTCATATTAGGCACAACCATGTCCATTTGTTATCAAGTGCACGTGTCATTTGTGCACTGTGTCTGTCCTACAATTAGTCGTTCAGCAGTAAATCTCAAGTTCATCTGTTAACATATGTGTTTACCTCTCATCCAAAGACATCCCATTTGACTATTTACTAGTAATTATAATTTATCATTTAAGCATTGTTAGTATTTCTATTTATATTTATGTATTAATATTATTTTATAATTCAGTATGTCTAGTGTGTGTTGCAACAGGCATGCTAAATACATCTGTCTGACAGTCTTTTTCAAGGGAAGCAGTTGAAATAGGGTCTTACTTTATAGTGCAGATTGACCTAGTGCAGTTGAAATAGGGTCTTACTTTATAGTGCAGATTGACCTTGAACTCACAGCAATCCTCCCACCTCAGCTACTCAAATTCTGGGATTACAGGTTGTACCACCATGCTCAGCCAGAAGAATCTCTCTCTCTTTTGAGTACCAGGAATCAAACTCACAGCCTCATGCTTACCAGGTAGGCACTGGCAAGTTATAATCCAGCCTCCAGCCAGGAGGATCTTAACTGAGGCTGTTTTGGAGGTAGATCTTTTTATTATGAGCATCCTGAAAAATCATGGTATGGTTTATTTTCTGGTTAGGTCTTATTTGGGGGAAAATACAGTATTTAGAAATTAGTAAATATTTAATTAATTAATTAAATGCATAGCCTAGAAAATTCTCAACAGGTATTTTGTGGGGGTTTTTGTTTGTTTGCTTTTCCTTGAAACTTCTAAATTGAAATTGTTTTCCTGCTGAACATGGTGGCCCACATCTGTAATGCCACCACTTGGGAGTCTGAGGCAGGAAGATTGCTACAAGTTCAAGGCCAGCTTGGGCTATGTAGTGAATTTAAAACCAACCTCAACTACACATGTGAAGCCCTGTCTCTAAATAAATAAATCTATTTTCTGTTCCTGGCCCAAAACAGTGTGGTCTGACAGTTTGACAGTAAAAAACAGGAATAAAGTATATTCAGATTTGGGGGTTGTTTTCTTTTTCAGCTTGAAAATAAAGAACTCCGAGAATTATTATCCATCAGCAGTGAGTCTCTTCACACCAGAAAGGAAAACTCAGTGGATACTGCTTCCCAACCCATCAAGTAATTGAACTTATGAGTGATGCCTGGAGACTGCCTATTAAGGAAGGAAGTTACTGTCTTTTCATTTGTCCTTTCAGTGTCTTGCCTGAGAGTTTAGTGTTGATTAAAGGTATCAAATGGCAGTTTAGAATTCCTAGTCAGTATCTACTGTCCACAAAACAAGTTTTTGGGTGTATTAGAATATACATGGAGTTTCACCATTCCTTTCTCTAAGAGACTACCCTTTCCATTTTTATTTGTGAAGCCTTGATTTATATAAACTATATTTTCAGTTCATTTTTCTTTTTCACATCTTTGAAACTTTAAATATTTTACTATAAGCCAATTATTTTTATTTTATATAAGATTGTAAAATGTACTTCTAACAATTTTTTAAAAGAGAATTAAGTTTTTAAATCTATTTGGCATAAGCTGAATTTTTTCCATTTGACAAAAATAGTATGATTCCCTAGAACTAAATTGGCAGACTCTGATTGTAATGTCATTCATCTGGGCAGTTTTGAGTCTTTCTGGTGCTCAGAGTTGGCACTGTATAGTCAGGTGTCTTTCACTCTGAATTTGAGAGACCCTACTGCTACCGTAGTCCCACGGATTGAATTTGAAAACAAATGGTAGTATAATCATTATATCAGTCAAAATACTGAGGAACTTGTCCTGTGTGTGTGTGCCACACGTGCATGTAATTCACATGCCAGAATATTTATTTGACTAAATATAAGTAGTCTTTGGCTGAGAGGTGTAGCTCAGTGGTAAAATGCTTGCCTAGCATGGACCAGGCCCTGGGTTCAGTCTCTAGCACCTCAAAAAAACAAATAATTTTCACTTACTAAGAAATCTTCCATTTAGGTAGTTTACCTAACTGTGAAGGGCAGAACATATCATAGCTTTATCTGCAGCATAGTTCTTAGGTACACATATATACATATACATATAACTTTTATACTCAAAAGCCAACACTTCTTAATGTTTCTTTACTAGCACTAATAGGTAGCATTTTTTTTTTTTTTTGATCTGTTCTTTTGCATGGAAGCATTTTTATTACCTAAAGAGAGTTACTAACATAATGTATAGGCTAACAACAAAGCAAAATTGAGATTCAAATGCTGGATTGTGAACTAAGTTCACTTAACTCATTCTTCTGTCTCAGTTACTCATATTATAAATTTATAAATTACATACAGTTATGCCATCCATTTGGGTTTTCTCAAGTATTTGAAACAGTGGATGCTAAACCTGTTAATAGTTTCCAGTAACATTACATACCACACTGCATGAGAGAAACACTGTGCTAAGGAGTTACTTGCTAGTGATTTTTGTGCTGTAAATTTCTTTTGTACTGTTCTAATGAACTAATTCCAGCTGAAACAACAAAATCTCAGCAAGATGTTGTAAAAGCATCTGATCCCTGCAGTACTGAACTTTGCTAGAGTAGTAGACAGTAGAAGACCTACATCATTTTTGAAATTTTCAATTTTCTATTTGATGTCCTGCAAAGAGTTCCCTAAAAATACTTCCATGCCCAAGTGAGAGCATTTTTATTTCATTTCCTAAGAATAAACAAAGTTACTCTAGCTATTTGCCTTGAAGTATGTCCTAAATGCCCTAGGTTGTCCCCCAAGTCCATTTAGGAGGCAAATATACTGTATCATTTATCAGTCACTATGACTATCAGTCACTATGGCAGGTGTCCTGTAAACTGATAAAGTTATTCAGTAAGATGTAATAGGGTGTCCCTTCACCTGCCATATGCTCCTTTAGATCTCTTTAGGAAGTTCTTTTACATCTCAAGTGTCAACATAAATTTGTATGTTAACTTCTCCCTGGAAAAGCAAAAGCTTGAAATATGAGTAGAAAGAGCAAGTGAGATGTGGTGATGCACATCTGTAATCCTAGCACTTGGGAGTCTGAGGCAGGAGGATCTCCATGAGTTCAAGGCCAGCCTAAGCTACATAGTAAGTTCAAGGCCAATCTAAACTATATAGTGAGACCTGTCTCAAAAAAAAAAATATAAACAGCTCTCAATGCCCTACATCATATAAATTTTAGCTGGTATTAATGCTGTGAAAGGTAATAAGTAGTTACAAAATTGAATGGAGGAGGAATAGTAATTTCTCTTTTGTATTGTGTAAAGGGAATTGACTGGCATGAAAAAATTTTAGTATGAAATTATTTCTAATAAAAGGCTGTTTTTGAGAATATTAGCTGTTTTTGAGGGTTTTTTTTTTTTTTGTGAAACAGCATGTGATGGAGCTTAGGTTGGCTCAAACTCACAGCATTCCTCCTGCCTCAGCCTCTCGAGCGCTCGGAGTACAGGAGTATACCACATCTGACATACCTAATTTTATTCAGTAATGAACCTAATTACTAGTACTTGCAGGGATTTTGTTGTTTCAGACCTTAAAAACAGAATCACTACTAGTGATCATGAAAACAGAGATCTCTTAAAAATAACAAGGGACCATGAAATAACAATTCAGCAGTTCCAGGATGATGAAAAGAAAAATAACATGTTTGATAAGTTTAAGTGAAAAAGGAGAAATCAATAGTATTGACATAAAAAAAAAAAATTGCAGAAGTAATAGCACAAAATTTCCCAAGCCTGGGAACAGAATCTGATGTACAGATAAGTGAGGCATATATAATTCCAAACAGCCATAACCAAAATCTACACCAAAACAATAAAATCCTAGAAATTCAGCACAACAACAGAATATTAAAACCTGTTAGAGAAAACATCACATATCATAGAAAACCATTAGAATATGGCTGACTTTTTCCACACAGCTCTCAAGAAGAATTTGGAGTGCAGTAGTTCAAGTCCTGAACAAATGATTTCCAACCCGATTGATGTATCCTGAAAAATTATCTTTCATAATTAATGGAGAAATAAAAGACTCCATGACAAAGAACAACTGAAGAAATTCATGTCCACCAAACCAACCCTATAAAAAGTACTGAAAGATATTCTAGATAGACATAAAAATGGCCACAATTCCCAGATGAACAACAGAAACAAACCACGAAGCAGGGCAAGCAGTTAAACAGTGGGGGAAAGCAGGGAACCAACAAAGGAAAATAATGTGACAAAGATAAGGCAATACATATGAGTTTTAACCATCAATTTAAATGGCCTCAATTCACCAATCAAACACTGGCAGAATGGATCAAGAAACAAGATTCAACATTATGTTGTATACGAGAAATACATTTAACTCAAAAAGAAACTCATACACTAAAAGTCAAAGAATGGAAAACAATAGTCCATGCAACAGAAATCCAGGAAAAAGGAGAAGCTATTCTGTTTGCAAACAATGTGACCGTCAAACCAAAAATGATCAAAAGAGATAAAGAAGGTCACTATATACTTGTTAGGAGAACATTTCAAGAGAAATTGATAACAATCATAAATATATATGCACCAAATATGGGAGCAATGAACTATGTAAGACAAATATTAATATACATGAAAAATCAAATGCACAGTAATTGTAATGGAAAGCCTTAATGCCCAATTGTCACAATGAGATCAACTAGACAAAAAGCAAAGAAATCACAGAAGTGAATCAAACCTGTGAACAAATGAACTTAGTGGATGTTTACAGGGTATTTCTCCCAACATCAGAATACATATTCTCAAATTCATATGGAATGTTCTCTAAAATAGACCATATATTAGCCTGTAGACCTGGCTTAAGTAAATGCAAAGGAATTTAAATTCTCCCATGCATATTATCTAACCACAGTGTACTGAAATTAGAAATTAATGGCAAAAGAAACTGCAAACACTACACAAACATATGGAAGTTGAACAATCAATGGGCCATGGATGAAACTAAACAAAAAATAAACAAAATGTAGACACAACATACCAGGATCTGTGGGACACAATGAAAGCAGTCCTCAGAAGGAAATTAGCAGTGAATTCTCACATGAGGAAAACAGAACAAGCACAAACAACTTGATGCTACACCTCAAGCTTCTAGAAAAAGAAGAGCAAGTAAAGGCCAAGCTCATAGAAGTGAGGATATTATGAAGATCAAAGCAGAAATTAATGTGATTGAGGCTAAGAAAACAATACAAAGAATTAATGAATTGAATAGTTCTTTTTTATTTAAAGAGAAAAAACAAAAAAGGATAGAAATAATACAGAATTACAGAAAAATAAACAGAAGGAAATCACTGGTTGATAAGTTACACATTGTCATCTTAGAAATAATTGTTCAGGTTATAAAATTAAAGCATACAAAGTGTATTCAAATAGTGACACTGCCAACAGTTCTGCTCAATGATCCAACAAATACTTAGTAATATGGTTATCAGTCCTACACACTTGTTTTTTATCTTAAAGAGTAAAAGATTAAACATACCAAAACAGAACAAAACAATTTAAAGAAATATGGATTTCAAAGCAAGTTCACTGGAGATCTTCACTGTCTATCTTATTGTCTCTAGTTTTCTTCCAAATAGTTGTTCCCATTTTCACACACATTGAATACATACTGCATATTATAGAATTAACCAAATCATTACAGGATGATGAAGGCATTTTAGGTTTTCAAGACCTGACATTGGGGAAGTCAATAATGACTACCAAAATGTCACTCATTTTCTTCATAGTAGCTGTCCTTATCTTTACGTATGCTGAAATTGGACATAAGAGACTAGACTAATATCACTCTGAACAGTGAGTAATAGTATTGCTAGATTTTATATCATAATGTTACAGAATTAGCATTGGGTTTCTTACTATCTCTTCTTCAGAGTATCTGTTCATTACATCACGCATTATATAATCTGTTCCATTAAATAGTTTAAAAAATTATTCCCATGTGTGAATTTCTACATGTATATCTATCCTCTCTATATTATAGGGAAAAACAGATCATAACAAGACAACAAAACAAATTCCTAGAAAAACATGCAATGAAAAAGACACATAAGACCACAATATTAGGTGATCTACTGTAGTTACTATGCTTTCTCTTGTTATTTTCAATAGACTTGTCCACATCAGACTTAATATAGTTAAGCATAGCATTACATAGCTATTTTTATAAAAACACAACTTTAAAGACATTGTAGGACTTGAAAGTGGTTAATAATCAAAACTGGTATGGATATCTTTTACATCTTGTCATCTTCAGAGTAGTTGCCTCTACTCTTAGACTTGATACTATCAGGCATACCAAATTCGAATAAAGTCAGCCAAGACAAAACCACGGTCTAACAAACCAGCTTAAATAAGATCAGTCATAGTAAGACAATGTAAGTAATACATGGTTTCAGTTTAAGTTAACAGGAAATTGTGGATAGTTACCATAGTATAACCTGCTATTTTGGGGTTAGAGGTCTGTGCCCTCAAATCTGATATGAGTGGACAGACCAGAACAAAATAAAATCAAACTAAACAGAGCGATAAGACTACTGTGACTTTTAAATCCTAATACACTATTAACAATGACCTCTGCCTTCCTTTTTTAGGCTATTTTTCACCTTTCCCCTTCTCAGGATGCTTTGTATGTTTTGGGTCCCACTAGCTCCTTTAGTTTTTAGTTTAGGGGGCCAGTCTGTTATCTATCTGAGTGTTGCTAAACCTTTTTACCCGTGAGCTTGATCTTGAGCTGTACTCCTTTACTTACTAAAGTCATAGGGTTTTCCTTCCTTCGAGTTGTGTAGTTCTACACTGCCCAAAAGTGTCATAGCTTTCCAGTCCGTCTGCGGCTGCTGGATGAGTTGTCCCTATTTCTCTCCAGTTTCCTGTCACATATAGCATTGCTTTTTCATCTTTGACTTTCATTTTATTGACCCTATTTCAGGTTGAGTAAATTCAGAGCATCTCAATGGAACCTGCCTCCTAATCTACTCTGCCTGTTTCTTTTTTTTTAAAGTGTATCAAGGCTATCTATATTAAAGATTATAGCTTACCGTCTCTGCCTCATGTCTGCTATTCTATTTTTCTGCTATAATTTGTCCACTTTACTCCTTCATTCCACTGTCTGCCCCTTTCATTTAGGCCTCTCTGCCACTGTTGCTGGAATCCTGGTATTTTTTTCCTCTCTCTCTCTCTGGAATGTCCTTCAGTATTTTTTGTAGGGTTGTGTTGGTGGCTGTGAACACCCTCAGTTCCTCCTTGTCTTGGAAACATCTTATCTCTCCATTAATTTTGAGAGAGAGTTTTTCTGAATACATCAGTGTTGGTTGCAGATTATTTTCTTTCAGGGCTTGGACTATTTCCCCCCAGGCTCTTCTTGATTTGAGAGTTTGTGTTGATAAGTCTGTTGTTATTTTGATAAGTTTCCCATTGTAGGTTATCTGCTTCTTTTCCCTGGCTGCTTTTAGTATTTTGTTCTTTTGGTAGATTTCTGGAATCTTGATTATTATATGTCTGGGTGTAGATTTGTTTTGATTGTAGGTGGCTAGAGTTCTGTATGCCTCATTTATCTGGATATCATTTCTTTTTCCTATGCTTAGGAAGCTTTCCTTTACTATATCTGTGAATAGTCTTTGTAGTTCATTTTTGGTTACTCCTGCTTCTTCACTCACATGTTTTATTCTTAAGTTATAGATCCTTTTGTTGTCTTCTAGCCTTTGAATGGTTTCTTCCTGGTTCCTCATTATTTTTAAGAGGTCTTTTCTTTCACAATCATATATCATAAATATCCCTTCAAGTTTCAAAAGGCTAACTTTAGTTTCTGTCAAGGCATTTTGCCAGTTTTCAATGGAGTATTTAATCTGGTAATCTCTTTGGATCTGTTTCATGTATTCTAGGTTATGTTTAAATTCTTCATCAAAGGTTTTATTTCTTTTCTGATTTTCTCCATTCTTCCATCTGTGTTCTCTTGGGAGGGGCTTATCATTTCTTTAATTAATCTTTTTATATCTTGCCTCACTTGGATCAGAAGTACGGTTTTAAATTCATCTATGAGGTCATGAAGGTATTTCTTTATGTCCGCTGATGCTTTGTCTAGTATTGGATGGTTACTGCACTGGTTCTCTTCTGTATTACTTCTCCTGGGCTTATTTTACCAGGTTCAGCAACTGGAGGGTTTTTTTTTTTTTTATTTCTATCTCTTGTCATGTTTCTGGTTTCTTTCAGACTCGTGTGTCCTGGAGGTCTCTGGCCCTCTCCATATTGCTTAGGGTCTTTTGAAGCATGCTGACTGGGGTTTTGCTGCCCTCCCCAATTTGCTGTTATCTGAGGTACATACAGGGATGCAGGGATGGTGCAGGCTAGCCTTGAGCCTCTGAGCCAGTAAATCCACAATTTAGGCTGTACCTGGTGGATGTCACTGAGTCATGACAATTTTGTACCTGCTTATTGGGTCCCAACCAAAGACGTAGCTTATCCTCAGCCCCAGCATATCCTGCCAGTTCTCTCTCTGCCAGGGGTGGCTGACTGACATCACCATGGCACCAGGCTCTGCCCAACTCCAAGATATCCTCCAGGCAGCAACAGCAGCCGTGGGACCAAATCCCTAGCACTCACCAGGAATCAATGCAGTTCTTCCCCTTGGGTCCACTCCACACTGTGCCACATGTCTTCACTGTGCAGATCAGTCAGAAAACTGCACGGTGCCCAGCTTCAGCGCCCAGGTGTATGGTCTTCTCAAGTCTCCTCCAGTGCGGCCAGGAGGCTCCATTTCCAGCACTCACCTAGAGCCAATAAAGCTCTTCCCCATGGATCCACTGCTCATGGTGCTGCATCCTCCCATTACGGGGCCGGGATTCATCAATTTCCATTATTGGCATCTGCAGTCTCAGCACGATTTTGGATCATCCAGGCATGCCTAGTACAGTGCAGAATGGGTCTCAGTGAGTGTGTCGAGTTTCAGTTCTACACCTGTGCTTTTTCTTCCTCTTCCTAGTTTTATTTTTCCCTTCGGTTACGCCTTGGTTAATAAGAATCATTATCCAATCGTCTGGCCCTCTCCATGTTGTCAAATCCTAGCATCTGATCTGATTTCTCCACAGAGGATCTCTATCCAGCTTCCTAGCAAGCTGCCATTTCTTTCTCCTCCCAAATAGTTTGTTCTTTGAAAGAATAAACAAAATCAATAAGCCGTCAGTCAACCTTGTCAAGAAAAGGATAGAAAAGAACTTAAATTCATGCAGTGAAGAATGGAAATAGTGAAATTGTTACAGATCCTGTGGAAAGTCAGTAGATTGTCAATACCTACTTTGAAAATCTTTACTTGCATTAGGTTAGAAAACACAGAAGAAATGGACAGATTCCTAAAAATATATGAATTACCAAAGCTCAAATAAGAAGAAATAAAAATTTGAATAACCCACTATTAGTTACTGAAGTTGAAAACATGACTAAAATCTTGCCAACAGAGAAAACCCAGGTCCTAATGGATTAACAGCTGAATTCTACAAGAAATTTAGAGAAAATTTAATGCCAATACTCTGCAAACTCTTCAATGAAATTGAAAGAGAAGTAGTTCTCTCTAAATCATTCTTGTAGGCAAGTGTTACTCTGATACCAAAACCAGACAAAGACTCAACAAAAAGAACTCAGGTCCCTCTATTTCATGAACATAGATGCAAAAATCCCCAGTAAAATGCTAGCAAATTGAATGCAGCAAAACATCAAGATTATACATTATGACCAAATGGGATTCATGCTAGAAATATAGGAATCAACACACAAATCAATAAACATAATACATCACATCCAACAGAACCAAAGACAAAAATCACATGATCATTTCAACAGGTGCAGAAAAAGCTTTTGATAAAGTCCAACACTTGTTCACAATTAAAATCCTACAGAAAATCAGAATAGAATGGTCTTTACCTCAATCTGATAAAAGCCTTCTATGACAAACCAATATCCAACATTATACCAGTTAGACAAAAACTGAAAGCCTTCACTCTAAAATCAGGAACAAGACAAGAATATCCACTGTCACCACTTCTATTTAATATAGTTCAGGAAATGTTAGCTAGAGCAGTTAGACAAGAGAGAGAAATAAAGTGAATAAGAATAGGAAAGGAAGAAGTTATTTATCATTATTTGCTGATGAAATTATATCTTCATAGAAGATCCCAAAAACTCAACCAAAGATTACAACTAGAGTTGATAAGCAAATTCAGTAGCATAGCTGGATACAACCTCAACACTCAAAATTCAATAGCATTTTTGTATGCAAACAACAAACTTAGTGAGAGAGAAATTACAGAAATAACAACTTTCACAACAGTATCCAAAAAAATGAAATACTTGGGAATTAATCTAACAAAGGAAGTAAAAGATCTAGTAAGCACCTGCCTGGTAGGCATGAGGTCATCGGTTTGATCCCCAGTACACACACACACAAAAACTTTACATTGAAAATTACAGTACTCTGAAAAGGAGATTAAAGAGAATATCAGAAAATGGAAAGATATCCCTAGTTCATGGATAGGAAGAATCAACACTGTGGAAATGGTTATACTTCTAAAAACTGTTATAGAGATTTAATGCAATTCTGATCAAAATACCATTAGCATACCTCACAGATGTAGAGAAAACACTCCTAAAGTTCATTTGGAAATAGAAGAGACCTAGAATAGCAAAGGCAAGGCAAGAGGTATCACAATCTATGACTTGAAATTATACTAAAAAATGACTATGATAAAATCAGGATGGTATTGGCAATAAAACATACATGAGAATCAGTGGAACAGATTAGCAGATGCAAAAACAACTACCAACACACTCAACTACCTTTCCTTTGACAAATGGAAGAAAGCCTCTTTAATAAATATAGTCCTGGAAAAACTAGCTTTCCATTTGTGCAAGTCTAAAACTAGACACGTCTATCACTATGCACTCAACTAAAGTCAAAATGGATCAAAGATCTAAATATTAAAAGAGAAACAATAAATCAACAGGAAAATAATGTAGGTTGAAATCATGACAACATAGGGGTAGGCAAAGATTTCACAAACAAAACACAAACTGCACAGGAAGTACCTCAAAGAATCAATCACTGGGATCTCATTAACAATGTTTGTTTTGGTCTGGTTTTGCTTTGTTTGTGTCTTTTTTATCACTTCTCTTTTTAAATACATTTTATTCAAACATAAAAAGAAACAAAAAAGAAAAAACTACACAATTTTCATGTACATCTATCAGAGAGTAACAATGGCACATACATTGCATATTGTCATCCCCAAATCATTCATCCCGAATATGAGACAATCAACTTCAATTGTCTGATCAATACCAGTACAAATCTTTCTCTTCAGCAAACTCAGAGAAATCAGTAGTGTAATTATCCTATTTTTATGTACACATACATAGACATGCTTGTTTTTTCTTTCATTTTGTCACACTAATGAAACAATATGATGTATACATGTGTGTCTGATTTATTTCAGTAATGAATATGTTCTCCAAGTGCATCTATTTACCTATAAAAGTTTCCAGTCTATAATTCACTTCATTCACTCCATTGTATAAAAATACCACATCTTTTTTATCCATTCCTCAGTTGATGAATATTTAGGTTGTTTCCAAAACCTGGCTATTATAAACTATGCTGCTATAAACATGGGTGCATATATATCACTGTGGTATGATGTTTTTAATTCTTTGGGGAAGACATCCAAAAGGGGAATAGCTGGGTCGAATGGGACCTCCAATCCTAGTTTTTTTAGGAATTCCACATGATTTCCACAGTAGTTGCAACAGTCTGTATTCCCACCAACAGTGGAAGAGGGTTCCTTTTTCCCCACAGCCCCTCCAGAAGTTGTTATTGCTTGATTTCTTGATACTAGCCATTCTTTCCAGGGTAAGGTAGAATCTCTGTATTGTTTTAATTTGCATCTTTCAAATGACCAGTGATGCTGACCACTTTTTCACGTATTTATTTGCTGTTTGCCTTTCTTCATCTGAGAGGTGTGTATTCATCTCAGATGCCCATTTTTGGACTGGGTCTTTAAATCTGGGATGCCTGGGTTTTTTTAGTTCTTTATATGTTTTTGCTTGTAATATTTTGTCTGAGGAATAGCTGGCAAACATTTTCTCCTACAATGTGGGTTGTCTCCACACTCTGTTGGTGGTTTCTCTCGCTGTGCAAAAGTTTTCAATGGGTGAGGTCCCAGTTGTTGATTCTTTGTGATAGTTCTGTGCTATCGGGGTTTGTTCATAAAGTCTTGGCCTACACCAGTGTCTTCAAGAGTATTATCTACTCTATCTTCCAGCAGTTTTAATGTCTCTGGTTTTTTAAAATTTTATTTAAGGAGGAAAAGAAAAAGGGTACAAGTTACACAGAATTTCAAAAAAACAGTAGAAAATCACTAGTTAATAGATTACATATTCTCATCTTAGAAATAGTTGTTCAAGTTACAAAATTAAAGCATATAAAGTGAACATTTAAACAGTGAGAATGCAAACAGTTCTCTTCAATGATCCAACAAAAACTCAGTAATATGGTTATCTATATTATATGCTTAAACATATATGCAGTTATATTCTTTAGAGCACTTTCTTTTCCTCTCTTTTTTACAATGACAATTACACATTTTGGGTTTTATTACTCTCACAGTTCTTAATACTTGTTTTTTGAAGAGAAAACCAAATGTGATATAACAAAACAGAGTCAGTCAAATCAAAAGGATGGACATAGTACATAAGGTAAAAACAGAATACAAGGTGATCAACGATGGTTACCACAATGCCTCTTGCTATCTTAAAAAGAATTGCCTATATCATCAGTTATAATAAAATTGAACAAAACAGTAAAGAACAAAACCAATAAAACCAAAACATTGCAGACATTATAGGACTTCAAAAGAAGATAATAGTCAAACCAGAATGGGCATCATAGTGAATCTTATTGTCTTCACAGTTTTTGCCTATACTCTCAAACTTGAAAATATCAAGCAAAACAGAATAGAGTAAAATCAGTCAAAAGAAGATGGTGAGAACAATACAGGGTTTCAAATCAAGTTAATAGGAAATCAAAGTGGGTTACTATAATATATCCTGCTATTTTTAACTTATTTTTCCCTTTAAAAAAGATTTAAAAAAATAATTAAAAAGGAGTTTGAGATAAAAGAGGACATAACAACAAAACAGCACAGGTCAGAACATAACCATTTAAGCAAAATAGTGTTTCACCACAAGACATCCCAACCACAGTGTCTCTTTCCTTGAAATCTTTGAGTATAACTTTATATACTGTAGCATCAAACATATCAAGACAATGTAAAACCATTCAAGAGAATGACAGTATTACAGGGCATTTAGAACCCATAATTTACAACTTTTCACCATATAAACTAGGTTTGTGATTGTAAAACAAACCAGATAATTACATGCAACATAGAAGTCTATAAAGGGTGAATTTTGTCCTTCAGGTTAAAATTTATAATAGATTAAGGAGAAAATTAAAAAACTAGAAGTAGAGATTACAAGCAAGGTTGGAGGACAATGGTGGATCATGCCAACTTGGAGAAACTGGTGCAGCAAACTGAAGGCAAAGAGATAAAAGCAAGAACAAAACAACCTGTCATGGTTTATGTCTGTGTCCCCCAGGCCTCATGAGTTTGAAATGTGTATTTGTGATTGGTTCATTGTATAGTGCTTGGATTGATGGTGTTAGTGCTACATCCACTTAGGGGTGGAGCCAGGATTTGAGGTAATGGCAGGAAGAAGGTGTGTCTTCTCTTTGCTGGTTCGAGCTTGCTGTTTGCAGCCGCCATGAAAGGCAGCCCAGCCATGCCCGCCTGTCTTGGAGCCAACTGAGTGTGGACTGAAACCTCCAAAAACTGTAAGAAATAAACCTTTCCTTTCCCAACTTTGGGCTTCATGTATTTTGTCTTAGCGACGAGTAAAAAGTAACCAAGACACAACCCATTCACAAAAGGTTAGGAACCACTTTCACACTCTTAAAAAAAAAAAAAAAAAAAACAATGAAGGAGGAAGAGAAAAGAGAAAACATACAAACAACAAAAGAAAAAGAAAATAGTCTATCCCCAAGATTCTCTCTGGTTTCATTAAGTAGACAGCTTGTGGATATAGAGTGCTGAATCATGCCATTGTATCCCAGCAAGCTAGCAGTTACTTTATGGTGGAGTAATCAGTCAGTAGGTCTGTCCCAGAACCAGACTCATTGGGCTCACTGCAGGCCAAGCAATTTCCATGGGTCTGCACCCATCTAGCAATTGCTAGAGGAAGCCAGCAGCAGTTGTGGGTTCCAAGTTTATCCAACCTGTCTCCAAAATGGCTCCCAGCCAATTGCTCTCTCCTACTGGAGGACTGAGTCGTCTCCACTCACTGCCAGCCAGTGCAGCCCTCTGGGTCTGCCACTCCCCTCCACTTCTGTGTTTCTCTTTCAAGCCCCCTGGGGTCACCAGGCCCTCCTGTCACTGTGACCATGTGTCCCCAGGTTCCGAAGCTCCTCTTGTGCAGTTAGTCCAGCTCTAGACAAAGGCACCACCAGCTATCACTTTCTTCATTGAAGTTTTTCTGTTTACTCTCCCTGTGGGCTTCAGTTCACACATCGGATTCCTCCTGGGTTTAGGGTACCCACTTCCTTCCTTCTTGTCTTCCTCAAGATGCTATATTCAAGTATCTGGGAAGTAACCTTCAGAGAGGCTGTTTTCTTTGCTGCTTACTGCTCTGTCATCTTACCAGAAGTCTGGCCCATTTTATTTTATCCATTTGATTTTAATTTAGTGTATAAATTGAGAGACACAGCTCCAATTTCAATTGTCTGTAAATACATCCAGTTTTCCAGCACCACTTGTTGCATAGTCTATCTTTCATCCACTGAATGTTTCTGGCCCCTTTGTCTAATATCAAATAGATGAATGTGTCTGGAGATGTTTATGTAGCCTCTCTTTTGTTCCATCTATGTATCTATGTTTGTTTCAGTACCGTGCAATTTTTATTACTGTTGCTTTGTATTGCAGCTTGAATTTATGTAAGGCCTACTGCATTGTTCTTGTCCAAAGTTGTCCTTGGTATTCCAGATCTTGTCTGGTTCAATATGAATTTTCAAATTTTTTTTCTAGTTCTGTGAAATATGCTGTTGGTATTTTGAGTAGAACTACATTGAATCTGTATGTCAATTTTTGGAGTATGGCAATTTTGCCTATCCAGATTTTGCCTCTTCAGGATCAGGGAATATCTTTCCATTTTCTCTTTTTCATCAGTACCGGAGATAGAACTCATGACCTTGTGCTTGCAAGGCAAGCACTTATGCCACTGAGCTAAGTCCCCAGCCCCTTATCTTTCCATTTTCTGATATTCTCTTCAATTTTCTTTTTCAAATTCCAAAGTTTTATTTGTAGTAGTCTTTTATTTCCTTGGTTAGGCTAATTCCATGATAGAAAAAAATGTCTTTCTATGTAAAACGAACAGGATATACGATTGCTAAATCAACACGCCTGAAAATACTCAAGAATATCCTTGCCAGAAAGAATGAAACTGACAGAGCTAAAAAGCCCAGATAAAATGAAAACACCAAATCAAGTTAATGGATAAACACCAAGAAGAAAACAAGGAAAAGAAAAAGTTGTTTGGAGGGAGGAAATGATAGTAAATAATCAACCAATCTCAGTAATATCTCTCAATGTTAATTAGACTAAAACCAACCAGGTAATTATATCCAATATGTAAGTTTGTAATATGTCAATTTTGCCCTCAGAGTTAAAATTTAAAATTTGACTAAAGAGATAATAGAGAACTGGAAAAAAAGAAAGACATTACAAGTAAGGTTGGAGAACAAAGATGGGTCCTGCAACTTGGGGAAAGTGGTACAGAGGATTGAAAGAAAAGAGGTGGAAGAGATAAAAGGTAGAACAAAACAGAATCAGCCCTCAGAGAGGTTAGGAACCACTCTCATACACCTTACCAAAAAAAAGTGAAAGAGAAAGAGAAATAAAAATCACAAACTGAAGAAAAGAACAAACGAGGAAAAAAAGGGAGAGAGTCTACTTCCAGGATTCTCTCTGGGTTCACTAATACACAGCTTGTGAAGACAGAATCCTGAATCATGCCACTATATTCCAGCAAGTTGTTGCTTTATGGCAGAGTATAGATCGCCTTAGCAGGCCTGCCCCAAGACCAGACTCATTGAGCTCACTGCAGCCCAAGAAGTTTGCACAGGTCTGTGCCCAGGTAGAAGCTGCTGGAGGAAGCTGGCAGCAGTTCTGGTTCTGGGCTCCAAAATGGCTCCAGGCCAATCACTTTCTCCCTCTGGAGGACTTTGCACTCACTTCTTTATTTTCCTCTGGAGTCCTCTGCACTCACTGCCAACCAGTGCAGTCTTCCAGATTTGCTACTCCCCTCCACAGCTGAGACTCTCTGCAAAAGCCTTTGGGGTCACCAGCCACCATTGTCACTGTGACCATGCGTCCCCAGCTCCTCTCACACAGTTAGTCTGGCTCTGGGCGAAGTTGCCATCAGATACTGTAGTCTTCTTCTTCTTTAAAGTTTTTCTTTTTGCTCTCTCTGTGGGCATCAATTCACACTTTAGATTTTTCTTGGGTCCAAGGGGACCCACTCCCTTCCTTCTTGTCTTCCTCAAGGTGCTATGTTCCAGTGTCTGGATAGTGACTCTCAAAGAGGCTGTTTGCTACTTTTTGCTCCATGACCTTCCTAGAAGTCCTCTGTTTTTGTCTTTTTGAGACTGGATTTTGCTATGCAATTTAGGCTGGCCTTGAGCTCACTTTGTTCCTAGGCTGGTCTCAAACTCTCAAAACTCCTCCTGCCTCAGTTTCCTAAATTATGGGTGTGTATCACAACACTCAGCTTTTATTAAAAAATTTATGAACATCAAAAATCACCAGGGCCAGGGATATAGCTCAGTGGCACAGAGCCTGTCCGACAAGCAGGGGGGTCCTAAGCTCAATTCCCAGTACTGGAAAAATAAAAAATAAAGATCTAATTTCTCTTCACTCAAAAAAGAAATCACCAATAGAGTGAAAAGAAAACACAGAATGAGAAAAATGCTTATCCAACTGTTTTTCAGACAAAGGGCTTATATCTAGAACATATAAAGAATTTTAAATGGTCACTCCCCAATTCAAAGACCAAATCCAAAAATGAGCATCTGAGATGAATATCCAATTTTCAGATGAAGAAATACAAATGGCAAATAAATATATGAAAAAGGTTGAACTTAACTGGTCACTTGAGAAATTCAAGTTAGAACACTGAGATACCATCTCACTCCAGAAAAAACGACCATCAAAAAATCAACCAATAACAAATGTTGGGGAAGCTTTGGGGTAAAGGGAACTCTTCTCCACTGCTGGTGGGACTGTAGACTGGAAAAACCACTGTGGAGATCAGTATGGAAATTTCTGAAAACTATAGGATTGGAGGTCCCATTCAATCCAGCCATTCCCTTTCTGGATATTTGGCAGGGGGTGTACCAGGGATCAAACTCATGACCTCACACTTGTCAGGCAGGCACTTGTATCACTGAGCTAAATCTCCAGCCCTTTTGGGGTATTCTCACAGAAGAATTGAAACCATCATACCACAGCAATATATGTGCACCCATGTTTGTAACAGCACAATGTGCCATAGCTAATTCTTGGAAAAAACTCAAATGCCCATCAACTGAGGAATGGATGAAAAAAGATGTGGTGTTTTTATACAATGGAGTGCTACTCATCTATAAAGAAGGATAAACTTGAGGTTTTTATAGATAAATGGATACAACTTGAGATCATACTCAAAAGTGAAATGAATCAGACTTTCATGTGTAAATATTGTATTGTCTCCCTAATGTAAAAAACTGAAAGAGTAAATAAGATCCAAAATGTGTAACAGATATGTGAAAGAGAAAGGAGAAAAGTGTTCAAAAGGAAAGAATGACTGGGATGGGGAAAGGAGAAAATAAAGAAGGAAAAAGATCATACATATCAACATATAGTAGATTACTAATTTCTGTTAGTTAATCAGAAAGAAAGGTTTGTTCATTTACTGTTTGATCATTTTTTCAAGCCTATATATTGTAATCTGAACAACTACTTTAAAGATAACAATGATGCCCAACATATTAACCATTGTTAATCCCTTATTTCTTTTATACTGGAAATTGAACTCAGAACCTCTCAATTGCCAGGCAGGCACTGGTACCACTGAGCTATACCCCAGACCTCCTATTATTTGATTGTGAAGTTCTCTATAAGTGTTTTTATTCTTTTTTCACTTTAAAATATAAAATAAATTAGACAAAAATCTTCATAACTTTCAATGAAATAGTTTAAGACTATATACTCTGGGTGTAAAGCATTTCATTAAGAATAGAGTTGAAAATAAAGAAAACTGCTATGACACTTTCCCAAAACAAGTCTGGTAAGGGAAGACAAGCAAATGCACATTTAATGTAGCATGATGAATCCAATGTAAGTACCTACAGGAGACAGCAAAAGACTGTTTAAACTTGAGACTCCAATAGGAATAGTGAACAGCTAGGGGTACATTTAGAAAAGCTTGATGTCATGGATGCAAAGTATAGGAGGTGTTCCCAATAATGACAACCATCACCAAGTCAGATAATAATATATAATTTCCACTTCAGCTGTACCTCATGTTTCTGTTACTCTGTCACAAGGAGGTTGATACTTACCCAAACTGGAACCATTCAAACTTAGGCATTCTTAAATACTTTCTTAACCAATGGGTTAAGTTGCCTTCAAATGCCAAATGTTTCACAGATTTCATGGCAAAATCTGTAACAGGGCAAAAAAAAAAATCCCACCAAACTCATATGTTAGAAAATATAATTCAATAAGTAGAATCAACTAATGAGCTGCACATTTTTTTTTTTTTTTTGGTCTTTCTGAGACAGGCTGTCACTATGAAGTTCAGGCTGGCCTTGAGCTCACTTTGTAGCTTGGATTCATCTTGAATTTGCAATGATCCTCCTCCCTCAGCTTCCAAAGTGCTGGGATTATAGGCATGCACCACCTTGCCTGGCATGAGCTGTAATTTGTATCTGTTTTCTACAATGATATAGCTGAAGTACATGTGCATGTAACTAAAAGAAGTAATTCTTAATCAGTAGTTCTTTATACACATTAGAAAGAATGCAAGCCATGCTGAAACTTGGGGGACCAACCAAGAAAGCAACAAGCCAGCCTTCCTGATAAGCAGCGCCCGAGCCATGGGTGCTCCAGGGAGAAAATAAATCAGTGTCTCCCAGGAGCCTACCAGCACAAGGGTTGAGAATCAAACATCCCTTCTCTTGCCACCACCCTTAGACTCTGGATGGTTTTGAGGTCAGCTGGAGTTGATAGCAATTAAGGTACATAAAGCAACTAAATGCTTGTATGCTGGGTTAATTGTACTGACCTGGGGCCAGAGGTCTGAGCATCTCTTAGGAAGATGACTGTATGCAATACAGCAAATACGGAGAATTTCCTCCTCTCTTATCTTTGAAGGCCAATATTGTTTTCACTGTTTTGCTTTTTTCTGATTGTTTTGCTCTATTCACTATTCTGTTTTGATTGGTTTTATAATGTTCTGTTTTTGGTTTGATATCGCTATAACTAACTGAATGGACAACTATTGTGAAGATAACAAGATATACTATGGTAGCTATTGTTATCCAGGTATCCTGCTCTGAAGTTCTGTACCAGTTTCACTGCATTGTCTTGATTGACTTTATTCTGTCTTGTTTTGTTGTATTTTACTATCTTTAAAAATAAATTTAAAAAAAGAAAGGATGTAATTGTGGTTTTCAAATTTGCTTCTATGTTTCATAATGTGATGGTATATACAAGGAGCTTAATTTCCCATGTCTATTTCTGTAGGAATTTTACATATATCCATGCTCACTCACTATATGTGAGGCATTACTTTCTAATAAGAGAGCTAGAATACTTTGACGAAGTTTTAAAGTAAATGTATTTTAAAACAAAAATTAAATCTGCTTCTAGCCAGGCATAGTGGTGTACTTCTGTAATCCCAGCATTCAGGAGGCCACAAGTCCAAGGCCAGCCTGAACTACATAGCAAGTTCAAGGCCAGCCTAAACTGCAGAGCAAGACCTTGTCAAGGAAAAACAAAACCAAACAAACAAAAAACTCTGCTTCCTTACCATTGTTTATACTATTTTCTTATAGTAACTAGAAGGCTTTTGCCTTGCCCATGTCAAAAGCAGGAGAAAAAGAATAAGAAATCCCCTATAGCAGCTATGTATACCACCTTCTATAAGAAAATCAAAGCTTTCTAGAAATTCCAAACAGACTTCGCCTTGCCATAGTTGCAGGACCTGTTAAATATCCACTTGTATCTGCACAGGAGGCTGAGTATATAGCTGTCCCCCAAAATATCAGGATTCTATTAGCAAACAGAAACAATATTAAGAAAACAACACTATCTATTACACTGTCAAGTCCTTGAATATAATTATTACCAAGTGTAAGCATTAGCTGATGGAATATATTGATGATCAAAAGCCAAAGGAACAGGCTGTGGCAGACATCTGATCATTATTTGTTGCCTCAGTGGCCTGTTATATTAGAAATCCTTTACATAATTGAGACAGAACCTTCCTCCCGCTTAGAAAACTTGTAAGTGCCAGATATTGTACATGTTTTTCCAGCTTCCTTTACATCTAGGAAAGATACATCTCCCTTAAACTTCAAAGTTAATGATATGGCTGGACATGGTGGCCCAGTCCTGTAATCCCAGCAGTCAGGAGGCTAAAATAAAAGAATCAGTTCAAGGCCAGCCGGGATACATAGTGACTGGGTCTCAAAATCAAACAAAGACAAAGTTTATGATACAGTGAGGCAGGAAAGCATGCAGAATCCTCTGAATAAGAGGATCAACAAAACTGGCTATTATGTTCTATTCCAATGAGAGGCAGCAACAGTGAATTTTTTAATGCCAGCAAGTCTGCAGTGTCAGCTGTGTCAGAGGTAAGCTATAGTGCTTCTAACGTGATACTGGGGTTCACTGAATTAATTCACTTCATTTTTCTTTCTCTCCTTTCTTTTTTCTCTTACCTCTGTATGCATGTGTGTGTGTCTGCTACTGGGGATTGAAGCTAGGCCTTACAAGTGCTAGGTAAGTGCTCTACCACTGAGCTACATCCTCAGCCCTTTTGCAAAATTTTGAGTCTTACTGAATTTCCTAAGCTGGCCTCAAATTTTCAATCTTTCTGCTTTAGTCTCCTGGGTAGCTGGATTTTAAATGTGCCCCCACTACACCTGGCTGAAACTACAGCTTATAATTCTAATTCTTTTAATTTCCTGGCTGTCCTAGAAATTTTCTGAATGACTTTTTAAAACATCATTCCTTGTTAAAATTAACTCAAATTTCCTATAACTAAGAATATTGACTAATGAGCATAGCTTTTAAAAAAATAACCATGCAGGCTGGACATGGCATTGCAAGGCTGTAATCCCAGCACTTGGGAGGCTGAAACAGGAAGATCTCAAATTTGAGGCCAACCTGGGCTACTAGTGAGTTCAAGGCCAGCCTAGAATACCTAATGAGACCCTGTCTCCAAAAAAAAGATACATATATATTTTGTTAGTACTTTATAAATCATTCTCATTTATATTTTACTATAATATCTGACATTTATACAAGGGTAAATATAGCATGCAAATAAATTATGAAGCACTGTAATTCATCAGCTAACTTAAGAATTAAAACATTACCAGTGCTGAGGTTGGGGGTATAGTGATAGAACATTTGCATGGATGTGGTCCTGAGTTTGATCTTCAGTTCCAACAAAACAAAATGAAACAAAAGTATTATCAATGCTTTGTATTTGTCTATTTACGTTTCTATCTCTCCCTTGCCTCATTTTACAACTGGTTTTATTCACAAGTTTTTAAAAAGCCTAAAATGTGTTTGGCATCCCTAAAAAGACTTTTTTTTCTTGCCTTTTTGAGACAAGGTCTTGCTATGTAGTTCAGGCTGGCCTTGAGTCAACTTTGTAGCCTAGGCTGATCTTGAACTCCCAATGATCTCCTGCCTCAGCTTCCTGAGTGCTGGGATTACAGGCATGCATAACACGATTTTTTTAAAAACAATTTTTTAGTTTAATTCTTTATTTTTTTTGCACTGTATAGAAGTGGTATTATACATAAATAAGAGTTTTATTTTTTTAATTCAGTATGTTTCAAAGATTTGCACATATAAATAACTGCAATTTGTTTCTTTTTATTATGTATATTTCTTTTTTTTTTTTTTTTTTTTTTTTTTTTTTTTTTTTTTGTCTTTTTGAGACAGGGTCTCACTATGCAGTTCAGGCTGGCCTTGAGCTCATTTTGTAGCCCAGGCTGGTCTTGAACTTGAAAGGATCCTCCTGCCTCAGCCTCCCAAGTGCTGGGATTACAGGCATTAGCCACCACACCTGACTATTATGTATATTTCATTGTGTGATAATGTAACATATTATTAAATACATACATATGGGCTGCAGGTGTAGCTCAAGAGTAGGTATAAGACTAGCATGCATGAGGCTCTGGGTTTGATCCCCAGGACTTACAAAATAAAACTGTAATAATAAAATAAATTTTTAAAAATCTATGCTAGCATCTAACTGATTTCTAATTCTCCCTCCAGCTATCTCATTTATAGTAACCGCATTTATAGAGAAGGATTCATGATTTGCAGTTAGCTATCTCACTAGTATATCATGGCCATTTTCAGAGTGATGGAGGAGTGTTACCTAGGAATCCATGGAAAGGAGATGATGCCTTTTCTTCTGTCATTCTCTATGAACACGAGGAAGCAGAACTCTTCAAAGTTCTAGTTAACTACACCTACAGTCAACATTTTATCTAACCTTCTAGTAATGTGTGCAGAACTAATGCACAGATTTCCACATGTCATTGATCCTGAGAATCATTTTTACTTCATATCATCATCTCTGAAATTGGGATATGTCTCATGCAAGGTTGTGACATGGTTGATTATAAGCATATGAAGAATTCCTGATGATACTGGAGAAAATCAATTTTGGCATTAAGGTATTTGAGAACTTGGGCTTTTTTTTTTTTTGAGAAAGGGTCTTGTTGTGTAGTATAATATGGCCTCAAACTCAAAGCAGTCTTTCAACCTCAGTCTCCTAAGTGCTGGGGTTTCAGGCATGTGCCACCATGCCTACCTAGCTGTTTTCTGTGAACTTTTCAGTCATTTTACAAGTTCAACAAAGTGCCAGATTGAAAATGTGAAGTGTGAAGCCAGATGTTGTAGTGCATATCTGTAATCCCAGCACTCAAGACAAGCAGAAGAACTGCTGGGAGTTCAAGGCCAACCTGGACTATATAACAAAACCCTGTCTCAAAAAAAAAGCGGGATCATCTCTTCAGGATGATACAAGGCAGGGATTCTAGGCAAGGAGTGGTTTGGTTACCATCTTGGAATCTGCCTACCAGAATGGCTTTTAGCTGGGTGGAATAAAATCCTGGATGTAATGAACCCATGTAATTTGTGGCCCATAATAATCCCATGTAGAAAAATATGGGTAATTAATGAACCAACAAGATTTAACAATATTCTCCAAACAATAATAAAATTATAAACTAAAGTTTAAGCAGAAACAGTCTGCGTAGTTTCTGTATTAGTACCCTAAGGTTGCCATAACAAATTGCCACAAGTTGGATGACCTCAAAGAACTTTATTCTCTCATACTTTTTGGAGGCTAGTAGGCAACTAATCTATTGGCTCCTTCAGTTTGAAGGAGAAATACATTTAATGTATATCTCTCCACTAGTTTCAGCTGCTTGTGACAATTGTTGGCCTTTGCGTGTGTGTGTGTGTGTGTGCTTATTTGTTTTCAGACAGGGTCTCAATCTGTAGTTCAGTTGACTCACTATGGAGCTCAGGCTGGACTCAATTTGCAGTCATACTCCTGCCTCAGCTTTCTGTGTGCTGGGATTTTAGGCATATACCACCACTCCTAACTGTTGTTTATTTTATTCTCATTAGCTTATTGCTGTTTTTGTTTTGTGGTAGTGGTGGATGAAACCAAGACCTTCTCAATGAACTACATCCCCAGACCTTTCTTATTTTTTATTTTGAGACAGTGTCTTACTAAGTTTCTAAGTTGTACAGGTGAGACTTGAACTTTCAGTCTTCCTCAGCCTCTCAAAGTCCTGGGATTATAGATGTGTCCTACATTCAGTACCAATTCTGTCTTCCAATAGTGCTATCACTGTATGTCCCTCTTCTCTTTCTGTCCTGTATTGTTTCTTTTTTTTTTTTTTTTTTGAGACATGATCTATCTGTGTACCAGGCTGGCTTCAAACTCACAGTGATCCCCTTGCCCCAGCCTCTCAAGCGCTGGGATTACAAGCATGCCCCCATCACACCCAATAATGTATGTATCTTGCCTGTATCCAAAATTCTGTTTTCTAAGGTCATTAGTCATTGGATTCAGATTCACCCTAATCCAATATGACTTCTTAACTTGATCACACATGCAGACTGCTTTCCTGTAAGGTCCTATTCTAAGGTTCTACGTGGACATGAATTTGGGAGGGGGATACTATGAAACACAGTACAGTTATAAAGGGAAAGCCAGTCATTTTATAATGAGGCATCCTGACAACTGGTTAAGGTAATGCATTTTCATATCAGATATCCACTTGCATGACACCATGAGAATGTCATCTGTGGAATATTCTTCCCAGGAAGCCATGCATCATTTTTCTGACCAGAATAAATTCTGAGAAGCATAAGCAGTTTTGGCCTGTGTGAATGCTACAGGTGCACTCACTCAAACCTAGAAGACATTACAGGTTTGTCACTCAACGTGGCTTCTGGGTGCAGTTGAGACTCAGTGAACGCAATATGGATGAAGTTGCTGCCAGAATAAGAGGTATACTATTATACAGCAAAAAATTTTTATAAATAGGAGAACATTCTAAAATAATTATTAAAAGTATAATAAATACATATACAAGTAACTGGGTGTGGTGGTACATGCCTGTAGTCCCATCCCAGCACTCCGGAGGCAGAGCAGGTAGATTGCCAGAAGTTCAGGGCCAGTCTGAACTACAGAGCAACACTCTGTCTCATGGAAAAAAAAAAAAAAAACTATAAATCAGTGGTATAAACATTTATTAGCACTGCCAATTATGTACTGTGCAAAACTTGTAATCACAGCACTTGGGAAGCTGAGGCAGGAGTATTGCTATGAATTTAAGGCAGCCTGGGCAAATAGTGAGACTTAGTCTCAAAAAAAACAAAAAAAAAAATTGTATGTGCTAATACTTTTATAGAAGTGGCAGTGTACCAAATTTATCTACACCATCATTACCATAAAGACATGAGTAGTGGAACGAGCATGGTAGTGTATACCTGTAATCCTAGCACTTGGGAAGCTGAGGCAGGAGGATTGCCATGAATTCGAGGCCAGCCTGGGTTATATAAGCAAGCTCAAAGCCAGTGTGCACTACCTCAAGATCCTATCTAAAAAAAAAAAAGACAAATAAATAAAAACATATAATAATGTCTTTTAAGAAATTGAATTGTGGCGAGGCACACCTGTAATCCCAGAACTCAGGAATCGAGGTTGCAGGATTGCCATGAATTTGAGGCTAGCCTGAACTATACAGCAAGACCCTATTTCAAAGAAAGAAAGAAGAAAATGAAAAGAAAAAGAAAGGAAGAGAATTGTGGCCAAATGTTGTGGCACACACCCGTGATCCCAGAACTCAAGGCTAAGGCAGAGTGTCATGAGTTCAAAGCCAGCCGGAATTACATAGCAAGACACTGTCTCAAAAAAAAGAGAAAGAAAGAAAGAAAAAAGAGACCAAGTTGTGGCTGGGTATGGTGGCACATGCCTGTAATCTCAGCACTCAGGAGGCTAAGGTAGCTGCATTGTCATGAGTTCAAGATCAGCCTTGACACACAGTGAGTTCAAGGCCAACCTGAGGTACATAGTGAGACCCTATTTCAAAAAGAGACCCTGAATTGTGTTGAAGTTTGATGGTTCCCATAGTAAATAGATTATGATAAAAGTCTAGTTCTTAGCTAAATTCCACTAACTGTTTTTAAAGATTGTGAGGTTTTTTAATACTTGGAATTGAACTTAGGACCTTGTGCTTTCCAGCAGGTACTGTTCCACTTAGTCACCTACATTCCTGGCCCATTAATCTTCTCTTCAGTTCACTTTTTCAATCCCTTCATTTTCCTGGTTTATAGTTTGCATAGGTCTTGCTTCTGCATATGAATTGTTCTATAAATTGTACCAAAAGTATCATGGGAGATATTTTTCTTCTTCTTTGACTTGAGAGCTTTGGAATTTTCATAGATAACTTATAAATGTCACCTGAGTCCAGGTGTGTCCTCCTCAGAACAAGATCCAAGTAAGGTCCCATCTCTTCCAACCCAATCTACGGTGTTCAGCAACCAGATTTCTTCTACAGCAACCCTTCCTCTTCAGAGCAGTGAAGTGCAGAGTGGACTCTAATGCATCCAGGCAGATATTTGCTACTGTGCAGCCTCTGAAAACATCAATAAAAAGACATTTAGTCTTCTGAATCATCTGTTATATCAAAATTTTCACCAGTGAACATTAATATGAGTTTTGTTCCCTCAGGACACTAACTGTTCTTACTATCTTTTAGAGGCACAAATTCCTCAATACCTAAATCAATCATATCCAGAACATGATAATCATACACATGACCTACTACTAGGTTATTGGATCGCTTCTTATTATGGGATCCAAATGTGAATAAAAAAAATCTGACTTCATTGAAAAGAATTCCAGTGATGTCTTATCCACAAATGGTCTTTAATACTTTTCTTTTTATACAGAACTCCATATGATTTTTTCAGTGCATATACATTTTTAAGTACTTGTGTCACTGATGCATTTGCATTTCCCCCTTTAATCAGTATGGTATTTCTAATATTTTCATTAAGTTTTAGTTCTCTCTTCTCAGGGAATCTCTTGGCCCATTTTGCTTTTGGCTTTCTAACTTGTTCCAAGACAGCCATCACTACCACAACCTAAGATTAGCCAATACTAGTCACATACTAGCCAGTGTGACAGTGCAGATCAAGACCCCCAGCTTTAAATATATACTTTTCTAAATAAAATGGAGGATGCTACTGGGGATTGACTCCAGAGCCTCTTGCATGGTAGGCAATCATTGTACCTTTGAGCTATAAACCAGGTATTGTGGTACATGCCTGTAATCCCAGCATTTGGGAGGCTGAGGCAGGAGGATTACCTCAAATTTGAGGACAGCCCGGGCTATCTAGTATGTTTGTCAGCTTGAATTACATAGTGAGATCCTGTTTAAAGAAAACAAAAACTATCATATGTGTGTATGTGTATAACTGAGCTATATTCTCAGCCCTATTTTTATTTTTTTGATATTGGGAACTGAATTCAGGACCCGGTGTTTGCCATCAAGTGCTTATACCACTGAGATATATTACCGGTGCATAGTCCTCTAATAAATAAAAATAAAGATTTAAAGTAAATTTCTTACTGGCAGTCCATAAATACTGTATATATTAAAGTAGTCAATACTTCCTTAGATTCAGTAAGTGCAATTTATTAAGTTAATATTTATTAAGTATCCACTGCATATGTAAGTCAATGTCCTTATGTGTTATGTGTAAATGTCTGAGGGTTTTGTTTTGTTTTGTTTTGTTTGTTTAGCTTTGTTTTTTTCCCTGCCCAGTACTGGGGATTGAATTCAGGACCTCACAAATTTAGCAAGTGCTCTACCACTGTACATCTCTAGCCTTTTTTATTTTATTTTGAGATAGGATCTCTCAGTTGCCCAAGCTGACCCTGAACTTGTGATCCTTTAGTCTCAGCATCCTTGTACCACCATACTTGGCTCCTAGGTGACTTTTTTTTTCTGGTACTACTGTTGTACTCCCCATAAAAGGCGCCCCCCCCAGATGAAAAAGGGGGCAAGACGACATCTTTTAAAAGAAGCACTTTTATTTTAACTGGCCCAGCAACACAGTGCAGATGGAATTTGCAAAGCTGTGCAACTGAGTTAGAATTTTAACTGATTTTTATAGTTCATTTATGATTAGCTCATTGATCATTAAGTATATAGCAATGAGAAACAGAAACAAGGTGGGCCTTTGCTTGAGGTAAAAGGCATTTCACAGTGGGTGGTTAGCCAATTCATAGTCTTTGGTCTGCCAATTCCAGGAACGTTTGTCTCTCATAAAGGGAACAATGGTTGACACAGCATCACTTGTCTCTTACAAAGGGAACAAAGGTTGACACAGCAAACAGGTTACTGGGGGTAGGGGGAACGACACATTACAGAACAGCATGACAAATGCAGTCAGTTAATCTATAACTGTGTGGTTGGTGTTTGGTTACTAGGGTAATGAGCTCAACACAGAATGACAATACTGCTAATAACTATCCTTTTAATTAACTATTTTTGTTAATAATTATCTTTTAATTAATTATTTTAATTTTTCAGCATCTTAGTATAGCAACTACCAGTGTTAAAACCAGGGCATCTGCACTGAGAACTGCATCCCTAGTTCTTTAATTTCTTTTTATGTTGAGACAGGATCTCACTAAATGGATAAAATGCCCAATCTAACCAGAAACTTATAATCCTTTTGAGTCAGCCTTCCAGAGTGCTAGGTTTATGAATGTATGCCACCATGCCTAGATTTTGAAATGGCTTTTACGGATACAGTGATGAACCAAACAGAAAACTGAACCTCATTCTATAGTTCCGAGAGATAAGCAATGAACAATTAATTCATAAATGTGTTAATTTTGGATACAAATACATGTAGTGAGGACAATAAACAGGCTAATAGTATGAAGGGTGATGTTGCTTGTGGGTACTTTTACCCTAGAAAAGGGCTTTGTGAGTTGGAAACATTTGAGTTGAAAACTGAAAGATGAGAAATTCTGAAATAAATAGTGATGGGGGGGGGGAAGCACTCCAGGTAGAAGCATCAGTAAATTCAAAGGTCTTGAAGTACAAGCAAACTCACATTATTTGAGGAAACACAATGATAGTGCAGATGAGGCTGGAGAACTAAATGTGGACAAGATCATTTAGGAAATTTTTGATCATAGTTCAAATGTTTGAACCATATTCTACGTGCAAGAGGTTTTCATTGAGGTCTAATTTAAGGTAAATTAAAAATATTCCTTTTTTGTTTGTTTGTTTTTGAGACAGTGGCTCATTACTACAGGTCAGGTTGACCTTAAACTTAGTATGTAGCTCAGGCTGGCCTTGAACTCATAGTAATCCGCTTTGGAGTGCTGGGATTAAGGAGTACACCACCACTCCTGGCATTAAAAATATTCTTGACCAGGTGCATGGTGACTGTAGTCCCTGCTAGTGGAGAGGCTAAGGCAGGAAGATCACTTTAATCTCAAAGTTGGAAACCAGATCAGGTACCATAGCAAGACCCCTTTTAAAAAAAATAATAAATTGAAACCAATTTGCCCTTCCCATAAGCCAGCACAAGCCATGTGGGGCCCAGGAAGAGAAACAAGCCAATTCGCCCTTCCTGTGAGTTGATGAAAGCCATGCTGGGCCTGAGAAAGTAACAAAAAGTCAATTGGAACACCTGCTCCTCCAAGACAAGTGTAGCACTCACAAGTCTCTGTGTCCTCCTTTTGCACAGGATGAGGATATTTACAAAGGAGTCTGGTTCCCTTACTGAGTCTCTCAGTTAAATTTCTAAACTTCTCAAGTGACACAATGTATCAATCATAACACCAGGCAAGCACTGTGCTACTGACCTATATCCCAGGCCCCAGCTATTTCTCATACAGTATGGTTTACATTTTAATTTTTTTACATTAATACTATTGCCTTATTGTGTTCCTGTTTGTTTTTGACTAAAGCCAGGGCCTTATACTAAGTTATATCCTCATAGGTTTGGTTTTGTTTTTAGACAAGGTTTCTTTCAATCACTCAGGCTGGGCTTGAGTTTGCAATCTTCTTGCCTCTGCCCCCCAAATGTTAGGAGTATAGGCATGTGCTGCCATGTCTGGCTTCAGCCTAGGCATTTTAGCAATTTTGGGAGACTATCTCAAAATGAAAAAATAAAAAAGGACTATAAGTTGTGAAAGAGTTGCTGGCCCAGACCGGACACTTTAACCAGGAAAAGCTGCAGCCAAGTTAGGGGCCTCCTGACTCCCCCGCCCCCTATAGATTTAACTGTAACCCTATACCCCCTCCCTAGGAACCTGCTTTCTGGCGCTAAACGTGTGCCAATGAAATACCTGTGCATCTCTAATGGCCTTAGGGCACTGCTAAGCTTAGGCTATTTATATTCCCCCACAGGTTCGAGAGAGAGATCGCCAGATTCCAGCGGCCAGTACGCCAGCCTCCTCTCCCCGTGTTCCCGGAATAAAGGCCTCTTTTGTCTTATACTCCTCAACTTTTGGAAGCATCTTTTATCCTTTGAAGACAATCCTATCAAGTTGGTCACTGCAAAGACCCTAGGTTATTAATCCTCAGAACCCCTCCCCCATATTTTTAATCATCTACCACTGCTCAAGAAAACTTTATAAATATATACAGGTTTACCTTCCACTTCTTTCAGTTTTTGTTTTCATTTTTTGCTACTGTGGATTAAACCTAGGACCTTTCACTGAGCTATATCCCCAGCCCTTTTTAATTTTTGAGACAAGATATTGCTAAATCACTAAACTGCGCAAACTAAATAAACCTAAATTGGTACTAATTTTGAATCAAGGAGGAATTTAAAGGCAATGGAGACATTCAGAATATGAGTGATGAAACAGTCATATCAGTTATCATAGACCTGCTGGCACAGATCTGTAATCTCAAGGATCTGGGAGGAGAGAAAGAATCACAAATTAAAGTTCCACTTGGGCAAATTAGGGATTTAGCAGGGGGCCCTGCCTCTGTAAATAAATAAATAATACAAAAAGCTGGGGGTGTACCTCAGTGCAAAGGCCCTAGATTCAATCTCTAGTACCACCAATTTTTTTTTTTAAGTCTTTACAAGTTTTCGAAGTCGGGCAGGGTGGCACACAACTGTCATCCCAGCTCTCCAGGAGGCTTAGGCAATCCTAACTGATCATCAATTCAAGTCCAACATGAGCAATTTAGGGACCTACTGAGACTCTCTAAATAAATAAATACATGCTACATGTAATGGTAGAAGTCAAGTCTTCATCAGAAATGATTAAAAAAAAAGAAAGAAAGAAAAAAAAAACCAGAAACAGTATTGATAGAATTGGTAGTGATGCAATTATGTTTTACACTTTTCTTTGCTGTGATATTTGAGAATGTGTGTTTCCAGACCTAGTGCAACTTTTAGCCACTTTCACATGACCTTGTATCTATTGCAAGAACCCAAGACAGTTTTTCTGTACTAATAGATTTGAATATCCTGACTAGATCTATTGCCAGTGTTACAGGCAGCTGAACTAGATAGAAAGTCTTTAGGCAGTTAGATGGGGCAAGGCCCTCAAAGAAGCGGTCGCAGAGAACCAGATGTCTAATGATCTTGGAGGAGACACACATCTCTTGCTGTGGGCCAGATTTCAAGACAGAAGGCAAAACAAATGCAACCACAACCTTAAATATAATCCTTGGGGATTAAATCTGGATCACTTTGAGAAGCCAAGAGTCACCATCCCAACCCCCTATAAGAGTCACTGATTCATAGAGAATGCTCGCTTGCTATATGACTCCTTCCCCATTTGTCCCTGATTTGGTCAATTTTACCTAAACAATTAAACTTATTAGTTGACCATAGCTCTGTCCCACCATAGGCCCATCTGCCTTGCAAATTTCCAGTTTCCCCCAACTTGAGACCCACCTCACTTCATGA
Organism: Cavia porcellus; assembly: GCF_034190915.1. Classification (NCBI taxonomy): domain Eukaryota; kingdom Metazoa; phylum Chordata; class Mammalia; order Rodentia; family Caviidae; genus Cavia; species Cavia porcellus. The sequence goes on along the minus strand of NW_026947484.1, from coordinate 135,123,969 downwards.
TCCTTCATTTTATAAAAATCCAGATAAAATGAATCTTTGGCAACCCACTCAGGACCCCTTCTGTTTCTCTCAGACAGAGCTTTCTTTCTCTCAACAAATATTTCTGCTCTGAACTTCCATTGTTTCTAAAATCCATTCTTCGACTGTTAGAGAATACAGTAGGTTGTGAGTTTCATTCGTCTATATCACAGGAAAGGAGATTTATATTTAATAATTCAGCAAAGGAAATAACACTGCTGGTTTGAAATGTTTTATATTTTGTGTTTCTCCAGCAGCACATTCCAATTTTTAAAACCTCATACTGCTGTCCAATTCTATTCATTCAAGAAGTTTCCTTGTAGCCTATGCGTATGTTGGCGCACGCCAGTAATCCTGGCACTCAGGTGGTTGAGGCAGGAGGATTTCCATGAGTTTGAGGCCAGTCTGGGCTACACAGTGAGTTCAGGATCAGCCTATAGTACACAGCGAGACCCTGTCTCAAAAAACCTAAAAGTAAAAAATAAATAGAATGAAGATTTCGAACAAGGAAGTACACACATGTAATCTGACGAATCTGGGGCAGGAAGATTAGGAGTTTGAAAAGCTTACTTGAGAGTTGTCTGGGCCAGGCACTGCCAGGAACCAACGATACAAAGATGAATGTCAGAAGCCCTGTCATAAAATATCAAGGGTGAACTATGAAATTGTTGAAAGTAACGCAACTATCTGTGCTTAGGAAAGCATGGGAAGATACCAAAGCAAAGAGGCAGCACTAAAGAGGTATCATGCGTTTGAATCAACAGCAACAACGGTGGAGAGAAGATCTTTGAATAAAAATGAAATACTGCCTCTTCTTAAGAGCTCTCTGAAGAGAAAGTTTGTGCTGGTATTGTTCGGACAATTGAATGCTGATGTCTTTTGCTCTGAGTGAATGATTTGGGGATAACAGTGTGCAATATATGGACTATTGTTGTCCCCTGATTGATGTGTTTTGAAATTTTGTTGTAGTTTCTTTTTTCTTTTTATCTTTGAATAAAATGCATTTGAAAAAAAAAGTTCATGATGGTTTGTTAACTTGTTCAGAGTTCTATATACACTCTTCCTACTGTACATTTTTCTTTCATTGCATTTATTCTAATATGTATGTTTAAACTTGGTTTTGTGATTATTTAGTAACATTAGATTGAAAGTTTCTTGAGGATAGGAATGTGTCCTTTTTTTCTTACAATTGTATAATTTCTAGCTATTACACACACAAAATGATAAATAAATATGATTTTAAAGTGCATGGAAAGCTGGCATGGTGCATCACAGTTATCCCACATTCTAGGCAGTTGAGGCAGGAGTATCACAAGTTTGATACCAGTCTGGGCAACTCACTAAGACCCTGTCTTGAAATTTAAAAAAGAAAAATTCTCACTTCCCTTTGCAGGTTTGACTATTTTGTTTTATGATACTGACAGTAGATAAACAAAATCTAACACATGCATAGACTTGAAAGCCACATACAGAGAAAAAGTTCATGTGTACATAGTATCTTATAGAAAAAAATAGTAGCCTGGGCTCCTGGAGGGGAAAGGTAGCAACACAAGCCACTGAGAGTTTCAAGAGAAGAACTACAGGGCAATCAAAATTACATAAGCAGCAGCTCTCAGAAGATCATCCGTGGTGGTAAACTCTACATGAACCATGTGATTTCTTCTGAAATGATTTTTCTTAGGCATTAAGGGAAGGCTCAGCAGAGCCTTTACTATTCTAGGAGATTTTTTCCTCTCAGAGCCATGCCTTTCTTTGCAGAGGTCTTTGCAAATTTTTCTGAATAACCAACTTAAAGTACATCTAAGAAGTATATTTGAGATGCAATATTTTCCTCTCCCTTAGCCAGGCTTATTGCTACCTTAAATTGGACCTTGAGGTTGTAAAGATGAAAGTGGGTGGGAACACTTTGCAAAGTGACTCGCATTATCCAATACTGTCAAGTGAAAGAGCTGCTGAACCCTGAAAAGCATTCTTCTCAACAGACTTGGAATTTTTATTGTTCAAAAGGGATAATCCATTGAGTATTTGTCGTTGCTGTCGTTGTTTGCCTTTTTGAGATGGTTTCACTATACAATTCAGGCTGACACTGAATTCACTTTATATGCCAGGCTGGTTTTGAATTTATAATGATCCTCCTGTCTCAGCCTCCTGAGTGCTGGGATTACAGGTATGCACCACCACACCTGGCTATTTTGTTTTGTTGAGATACGTGTCTCACTTTGTAACCCAGGATGGCCTCCATTTTGCAGTAATTTTTCTTTGCCTCAGCCTCCCAATCTCAAACCTGGGATGACAGGTGTAAACCACCCCTCCCCCACACATACTTTTTTTTTCTTTGAAACAAAGAGTTATCTCAAGTGCCCAGGCTAGGTTTGAATTTGTGATCCTCCTGCCTCATCTGCCCACTGTGTTGCGATTTCAAATATAAGCCACCATGCTTGGCCAGCCTAGTATATTTTTGTCCTCTGAGCGTGTTGCCCTTGCTGGCATAGAACACCAGCACTCAAGGGATGCTTTTGCCTCAGCCTCCTACATATTGGGTACTATTACAAGCACGCCTGTCTGATTTAGGCTCTTTTATACACTACAAATATATTTTGGTAACTAGAAAGGTCTGTTGAAGGAATTTGAGGTTTTTGGTTTTGCTTTATTTTGAAGTGATTGTACAGTCCTTGCTCACTCATGTCTATCTGTTGCAAACTGTTCATTTCTGGAAGACAGAGGTCTTGCTTAGGCATCCAAATTACTCGGCTGAAAACCTCTCTATACTAAGTAAATTTCATTTTAATGTGAAAGATAAGAGAAAGAATGTTTGCCCTGTGAGCAGAGAGAAACTGAGGAATTTTGGATCACTTTTGGGAAAAAGAGAAACTTTTTATGAAATTCCTGTATATTTGCTCAAGGTTTACCCTTGTCTCGCTGGGTAAAACATATTCACGTTGTAAAGCCGAGAGACGCCCCAAATCACGTTCCACCTCACTCCTAGAGTCCTAGAGGAGTTAGTAAACACTTAAATTGCTTTCTTCCAGACACCGGGAAGAAACTTAGAAGACAGCTACCATCTTCGTTGTGGTTAAACACAGACCACTGGTTAGCGTCACTCAGCCCTTTTGCGCAAGCGTATGCGGAGCACTCCCCCCGCCCCCCCCCGCCTTCCCGTGCACGCAGTCGGAGTCTGTAACTCTCGCGAGAGAAGCGAGATTTATTCCTACGTACCGGGCCGTGCTGCTTATGGCGGCGCTGGAGAGGGGGCGCTGAGCTGTTGGGGTGAGTACGACCTCCGGGTCCAATTTGAGGGTCGCAAGAAGCTCGGCTAAGGGTGGATGGAAGACCAAGACTAATAGGAGAGACTTCTGAGTCAAGGTGGGCACTTCTGGAGCTCCGAGTAGGGAGAGCACCCGCCCTGAGTTCCTACCCTGGGCTTTTCCGTTCGTTCTCTTGTTCAACCGTCTGGGCTTCATGTTAGGCTACAGAGCCGTAGTGGGGAGTTGAAGCCAAGGGGGCGCGTGGTGATAGCTGTAGTGGTGACTAAAGTGGGGGGAGGGAGCGAAAATGGAGGCTTCGACCGCAGCCAAGATGGAGGCCAAGGGTGCGGGGCTCGGGCGCGAAGGCTGCTGGGAGCTGTAGTCTGGCCACTTTCTCTCTGTGTCTTGGCTGGGGAAACGGGAACTACAAGTCCCGGCGGGCGGGGCGAGGGGGTGGTGGCGCGGTCCTTTGTGTGTAGCTGAAAGAGGCAGAGGAGAGGGGCCTACTCTTGCTTCATACCCTGTTGTTTCCTGGCGGTCCCCTGTTTGGGGATGCGACTACGAGTACCAGAGCGCAGTGCGGCAGTGGCGCCTTCTTTGTGTGTGGACTGAGACCCCGCTCCGTCTAGAGGAAGTACTCAGGAAGACTCCTCAATCAAAACTGACACTGTCATACAGTAGAATAGACACTCTCACCGCCAGTCACCTACAGCTGGGTTTCAACATCCAGTCTTCCCCCATTGGTCTCTTTTCTTCGTCTTTCTTAATCTTGTAGGCACGTGGCTCCCACAGCGTGTTCTGGGATAGTTCAGCTGTAGCCTCCGTCTCCTGCGGTGCAAGCATAGCCTCACGTTGTGCAATGAAGAGCTTGACTTCGGCATTTTTTGTAAAGTTGGTTAGTTTGCCCAGTTGGAGACACTTGCGAGGTTTTTACCATTCGATGTTTTTTTGAGGTTTGTTTGAGGTTCTGTTTTGTTGAAACAGGGTTTCACTGTAGTTCAAGGTTGCCTCGAACTTGCAGCGATCCCCTTGTCACGGCCTCACAAGTGCTGGGATTGCAGGCATGCGCCACCATGCCCAGCCATCCCGTGTTCTGTCGGTGCGAAATCCAGGTTCTTTTGCTTTGAAAGTTTCTCTGAGAAACACTCAAATGGCTGCTGTCATGCTTGACTCACAGGTGAGGCGGGGAACACTCCTTCAAACACTGCAAAAATAAAAAAGAACCTGTACCTACTATAATTGGAGTTTAGCCCCTAAAATGAGTGGAAAAAATGCTCTTGGCAGTCAGGAGGAAGGCACTGTAGTAGTTAAATATACTTCTGAGGCTTAAACTTTTATTATGCTGGTATGAACTGAACAGTTCATAGCCAGAGCTACCAACCTCCTTTTTAAAAATGTAAATTCCAAATTATACCCCACTAATACAAGCTACCGAAACACCAGTTTTCATTTAGCGCTCCTGGAATACTTAACATTTTCAGTCTTACTTCTCTGAGCAATATAATATTTTGATGTGGATAAGGAAGACGTTTGTTAGATACTGGGCAGGAATATGTCTGATCCAAAACTTAGATAAATAAAATAGTCAGTCTTGTTTCTTTTTAGTCCTAGGACAGACTAAAAGCACCAATAATAGTCTGAGTGGTTTTGCAGCTGCTCTGGATGTTTACCATCAAGATGAGTATTTATAGCAGCTGAGTTGAAAAGTAAAGTATTTAAGGCACAGAAGATAGGTTTTCTTTTTTTGTACATAAGTTCTGACCTAACAAGTATGGCCTTTAGAGAATGTGCTTGAAAATTCTAGTAAGTTTCTAGAAAGGAAAATAGAGTGAATCCGTGCCTTCCTGCTGTATCTTTCCCGTTTTCTCCCCTACACTCTACTTGCAGAGCCATCCTTTTTCTGGTGTTTTGTGATAAAATGATACATAACATAAAATACACTTTTTAAACCTTATTAAATGTACAATTCATTGGCCTTGCTTTGAGGGCTTTGAGGGCCATACTTCAAACAAGGTAGTTGAGGCAGACATGGTGGAGCTGGCCTGTAATCCCAGCACTCAGGAGTCTGAGACAGAAGGATTATTGCAAGTTGAAGGCCAGCCTTTACTAGTCAGTGAGACTGTCTCAAAACAACAGCAAAACAGTTGAAATATGGAAACTCTGACACAAAATTTTGAAGGTTTAATATTAGGAATGTGTTGCAAAATGAAATAAAAAACTTGATTTTGTTAAATGCAAAAAATACGTGTTACCCATGTCTTTTCAAAAAACAAAGGAGAACCACTTTGATATCTTTGACGCAAATTTACAGAAAGCTATTAAAACATTCTAGTTTCATAAAAAACGAAATTTTTTTTTTTTTGTCTTTTTCCTTTTTATCGGTACCAGGGATCAAACTCACGACTGCCTGCTTGCAAGGCAGGCGCTTATGCCGCTGAGCTAAATCCCCAGCCCCCCAAAAAGAATTCTTTTAGCTAAAAAAATTTTAAGTGTATTTAAAAGATTTAGTAGATAAAATGTAACAAGAGTGACTTATCTTGAATCCTAGTATTTCTTGCTTTAAAATCCCTTTTGTACAATCAGGATTTTAAAAGTGACTGTTTCTATATTAGAATATTTTTCACTTGCCTTTTGGGTACCTAATTAAAAACAAAGCAATACAAAACTTTAATATGTCCTTTATGCTGAAGTTAAATATTAATATGCAGTTGAAAAAAATTGATGGGCATTTTCCTCAATTGCACATGTAAATCGTGTGTTGGTTTGCAGCTGTGGTCAGTACCTAGCTAGTGATTTGCATTTCTGGTTCTCTAGTTTTAATAACTGTAAGCCCCCATACATAGTCAAGTCTGTGCTGGGTACTGCCCCCTTTCATTGGTGAAAATCTTTGCCTAGTAGTCTTAATTTTGCTTTTAGCTTTCGCAGGCATGTTTTCTTCCTGTGATCAGCTTTCACCTACTTTGTGGACTGTGGTAGTAACTATTCACATGTGGCTATTGTGCATTTAAAGTATGACTAATCAGAATTAAAACATTCTGTGACTATAAAGTAACATCCAATTTCTTTTGTTTGAGACAAGGTTTTACTGTGTAGTTCAGGCTGACCTTGAATTTGTGGTCGTCCAGCCTCGGGCTTCCTGAGTGCTGCAGTTACTAATGTGCACCCTCAGGTTCAGATTTTGAGGAATATAATTTTTGGATATGATTTTTTAAAATAAAACATTAAATTAATTTCATCTGTTTCTTTTGATCTTAATATGAGTACTAGAAAATTTTAAACTTTGGATATAGTTTGCACTGTATTTTTGTTGGACAATACATTGTTTTCTGATGTGTCTAGAGTATTTAACAACTTCTCACACTGGCATCTGTCATACTTAAGACTATTAGTGTATGTAACAGTAGTTAGGTGATATACACATACTTTTTTTTTTTTTTTTTTTTTTTTGTCTTTTTCTTTTTTATCGGTACCGGGGATCGAACTCATTACTGCCTGCTTGCAAGGCAGGCGCTTATGCCACTGAGCTAAATCCCCAGCCCCAGATATACACATACTTTTAAATATCTTGGTACCTTTTTGTGTAATTGAAACCCAGCATTAGAAGCTGGGTGTGGTAGTGCACACCTGTAATCAATCCCAGCAGTCAGGAGGCAGAGGCAGGAGGATCACTGTGAGTTCAAGGACAGCCTGTGATATGTTGTGATTCAAGACCAGGCGGAACTATATGGCAAGACCCTGTCTCAAAAAAACACATGGTTGTTACTCTTAAACTTAGATAAGGTGTAGTCCTTCAGATTTTCTTTTATTTCCACTTAATGGTTGATGATTTCAATCCATACCCACCACTACTACCAGTAGGAACTGAACCCAGGGCCTTCACTGAGCTACATCCCTAAACCTTTTAAATTTTTCATTAATTTAAAGATTAAGATCTTGTAGAATTGCCTAGCCTGGTTTCATATTTAGGATCCGCCTGCCTTAGCCTGCCCAGAGTGCTGGGGTTACAGGGCAGGCACTGCCACCACACCTGGTGTGCACTGGAATTTGATGGGTTTATACATCAATCAACAGGAATAGTGAAGCAAAACAAAACAAAAACCCCAACTTTTTTTCCTATTGAAAATTTCAGCTACAGTTTGATGACGTTAGGCAATGGAGAATATGGCCTATTTGGGTCTTCACTTTTCCTCAGAGGGGCGCAGAACTCCTGTAGAATTAGGAAGGAATACTTTGTAGACTGGTTTAGCCTCTCTCAACATTTGCCACAAATGACTTTCAGAATGATTTGTCAAAATGATAAATCAATATTGTGAGCCAGACGTGGTGGTTCGTGCCTGTATTTTCAGCACTTGGAGGATTGAAGGAGGACGATTGCCGGGGCTATGTAGTAAAACCCTATGTCACACACACACAAAAAGTCCTGCATTGTGATGCATTTTATTTACTTCGTATGTGTGTATGTTTTTGAGACAGTATTTCACTGTACAGTTGAGGCTGGCCTTGAACTCACAGTGATCCTCCTGCTTTAGCCTCCTGAGGGCTGGGATTACAGCATGGGCCACTGCATCTGCCTATAGATTGCTTTGCTTTGCTTTTTTGTACCAGGAATGGAACTTAGGACCTCATGCTTGCCAAGCAGGCATTGTGCTGCTGAGCTGCATATCCCTGGTTAGATTTCTTATGACATATTAGTTCAGCAATGCAAGTGACACCTATGATTCTGGACTCTTATGGAAATGGTGTTCAGGATGCTGCACCTCAAATACAGTATGTGTACTGCAAGGCCCATTAGGAAGCACAGTGACCTGCCCAGAAAAGGAAAGAGAAAGTCTGGCATGCTTCAAGAAAACTACTTCATTCCCAGAGTTAGTCCAGGGATCCCTGAAGTTTGATGCCAGTGGTGAAGGCATGACCAGCCATATAGATGATGAATATCGATTGGTAGGAGTCAAGGATCTGAAGTGCATGATCACTGCCTCCTTTGATCTGACTTCCTGCCCGAAAACGTTTGCAGAGCAACTGAAGCTGGTATTCCCTTGTGAACCAAGGCAAGCATGAGATGAGGGTACTAGTGAGAGCCTGCAAAGCCAGTGAGAGTTATCAGACTCTCATTGAGGCTTATCTGTGGGGCTCATTGTCGGCCATCTGCCATTTGGACTGCTGCTTCATACTGTGCAGCGTTTTCATACAGCGTGATATCCCAGACCTGGGAACTGTGTCAGAGGCAAAGCCCCACCTTGTCATCCTTATGGCTTTTCTCTCCTGGGCAAGAAAGTCTCTGACATCCTTTGTGACCTGTTCTTAAAGATGACAGCCACCAGGATGACTGCATTTCATTCCAGCAGCAGGTCTACAGGAGGACAGACTGCTGCAACATAAAACTGAGTTTGGGCTTGATTTTGAGCTGAAGTTGTATGTGATTGACCTGGGCATGCTGGAACAAAAGGGCCCAGCAGATGTGGCATGGCACTGGGAGCCATATACAAACACTTCATGCAGGAGAGTGTTCTTGAGTGCTGAGTGAGTTTGCTAGCCAGTCAGGCATTGACTTGCAATTTGAAGGGGAACTTGTCACAAATAGGCTGCTGAGCCCAGGTGTAGAATGAGGAGCTGTTAGAGTTAAAATAAACCCTAATCATCACACCACCAAAAATAAAAATGTTAGGTGCATATATTCGTCCAAGACCCCTTAGAGCTAACACAGTTATAAGGGAGACAGTAAATAACAAACAGGCGGTGATACTGTTGATCTGAGTGAATGATTTGGGGATGACAGTGTGCATTGTATGTGTCTTTGTTGCCCCCGATTGATGTGTTTTGGAAAAAAAATATTGCTGTAGTAGCTTAGATGCACTGGGTGGATGATAACAGGCACAGTAATAAAGTTGAATTTGCCTCTCAAAAGTTTGAGGCATAATTAGAAAAAGAAGGTACAAATATGAAGCAAACTGTGCGTGGTAGTGCACACATGTGATCTCAGCACTGTTGGAGACCAAGAAGGCAGAAGGGTTGAAAATTTGACTCTAGTCTGGGCAATTTAATGAAACCTTGTCTTATAATTTAAAAATGGGTCAGACATGGTAGTACCTGCTTGTAATCCCAACACTCAGAAGGTTGAGGCAGAAAGATTGCTGTGAGCTTGAGGTTAGCTTGGGCTACGTAGTCCAAAGCCAGCCTATACTACATGGTGAGACCCTGTCTGAAAAACCAAAACAAAAAAATTTAAAAATGGGGCAGAGATGTGCTTGCACCATGAGGGTGCCAAAATTATACTCTTAGTGGACCTATATGGCAGCAAAGAATGATAATCTTTAGGGACATGCCCAAAGTTAAGGATTAGGGGACAGAATGGACCTATCTGGGAAGAGAATTGAAAAGCAGTAAAAAGAATAGAGACATTTTGAGTAGTGGTTTTTACTTTTACTGCAAGTCAGAAATCTTTGCTAGTAAAGAAAATGTACCAAGATCTGACACCTCCCATAGTTTAGTAAATTTAGAATTTGTGTGGGACCGAGGCTTTGTTTATTTTGCAGGTTTGTTATGAGTATGTAATTCAGGCTCTCTTTGAATTCACTGTGTAACCGAGGCTGTCTTCAATTCAAGTAGTGATCCTCCTGCTTCATGTGGCATAGTGCTAGGATTACAGGCATGTATTACCACACCCAGCACTTTTTGCAGTTTTTTGTTTGTTTGTATGTTTGTCTTTTGAAAGTTGCCAGGGGATTGAATTAGATGTTTAGTTAGGGCTAAGAACCTCCTTTCTAAAGTGCTAGCAGGAATATATCACTGAAAATGTTTTTAAGGCAAGGTTTTGGCCTATTGTGTTGCCCCTACTGACCTCAAACTCTTGGCTAAGGTGATCCTCCTGCCTTACGCTTCAGAGTAGCTGAGACTACCAGAGTATCACAGCATCATGCTGAAATTGAAGGGCTTTGATTATTTGAGATCTTGTTTGAGCTGTTCCACGCGGACCTTGAACTAATTGTCTTCCCTCAACTCTCCCTTGCACTTCATACCCCCAAACCCCTAATACTAAGATTGCAAGTGTATATACCACCATACCTGGCTAAAGTTGGGGTTTTGGGTAAATAATCTGGTTTTAAAAAATGGAAGAGGTCAGCAGTAGAAATGGGCAGATTCGGGACCTGAACTAAAATACATCTTTTAGGACGAGGACTAATACAGAAAATAACCTTGAAGGAAATACTAGTAAAACCTGGAATATTTGGTATAGAGGTGGAAAGGGAATAACTGAGTGATTAAAAGAGTCATTACTTTTAGACTTCTCTAACTAGTAGGAAAACGATCTAAATGAAATTGACAAATCAGGCAAAGGTAATGTTTAACAGACAATAGTTTTTATTTTGCATGTGTGTTTAGGGGGTATTTTTGTTTTGTTGCTAAGGATTAAACCCAGGGTCTTGCACATTAAGCATGCACTCTATCAATGAGCTGTACTCCCAGCGACATAAAGTTACGAAATACTAGAAAGTACCGACAAATCTATTATGGAGTTCATTTTGCTTATGTGGAAGCCTTGACTCTTGAGTTTTACTAGTAACAGTGGTTGGGGTGTGTGTGTGAGAGAGAGAGAGTGAGAGAGAAAGACAGACTCACTGTATTGTTGAGGCTCTACTTCCCATGTGCTGGGATTATAAGTGTATGGCTGTCCTTTTTTGTTGTTGTTGTTGTTTTTTTAATACACTAGAAATTGAACTTGGCCTCATGCACAAGGTACCAGGTCGGTGCTGTACTGCTAAGCTACATCCTGGACCCAGTAACAGTAGTGGGAATTGAGCTCTCCTGGTTAAACTGGCTTTGCAGCACTGACTTCTCACTTTAATCATCAGTCTTCTGTCTGAAAATTTATTTTTACATGAGTGTGTATGTTTGTGTGTTTGAGACAGGATTTTGCTGTGTACTTCATGCTGGCCTTGAACTCACTATGTAGCTCAGCCTGCCCTGGAACTCAATACAGGCTTCCTAACTCAGCCTCTGGACTACATGTGAATACAGTGTCCACCTATCAGTATATCTGCCTTTTGCTTCTCCCCATATAAATCATTTTAGTTGCTGGACAGGGTGCGCTCTTGTCATGCTGCCGAGACTGTGGGAGGGTCACTTGAGTCCAAATGTTTCAGACGAGTCAGAGCAACATAATGTGATTCATATTTAAAGTACTTTTTTAGGGGGTGGAGGGTTTGAAACAGGGTTTCCTCCCTATGTAGTCCAGGCTGACTTCAGACTCAATAGTGATCCTCCTGCCTCAGCCTCCCAAGTGCTGCCACCATGCCCAGCCAAAACTCATTGCAGTTAACAGTACTGTTTTATTTACATTGGAGCCAGTGCAAAATAGTCACTTTTTATTTTATAAATAATACAAAAGATGTCTGTGTTACTTTCTTTTTTTTTTTTTTTTTGGTCTTTTTCGGTTTTTATCAGTACCAGGGATTGAACTCACGACCACCTGCTTGCAAAGCAGGCCCTTATGCCACTGAGCTAAATCCCCAGCCCCCTGTGTTACTTTCTTATGTTTACTACAGTAGTTTCAATGAGGTTTGTTTCTTTCACTGTCATCTCCCATAGGATTTCAATACTACTTTGATGAAGAACTAAGCCAGTTTTTTTATTGAAATGCTTCATAATCTGTCTGTACTATATCAGTCAGGCCACATATCCTATTTTATTGCAGCCTAGATCTCTGTTGATTTCCTCTGAAATAACCCACCCTTGTTGCCACAGTCATTTGGGCAGAAAAACTACTTGATGCTAAGCTTTAAACACATAATAAAAATCATATATGGTCCCAACTCTCAAGGAACTTAGTATGTAGTGGCATATTCAGGCTTGGTTTATGTGATATTTCATGCCTAGAATACTTGACTTTTATTTCTTTTCTTAGAATTCTGTCTATTTTTCATTTCAAATTCTACATCTTCTCTGTGCCCACCATGTTGTTTTGATGCTCATACTATAGTGAGTAAACAATAGTTTTAGGTGTAATTTAATATTCTCAAATAGTAGCTGAGCACATTTTTGGCATTTTGTTCTGCTTTTTTTCTCTAAGTTTAACTCTTAGCAAGATGATAAACTGATGAAACTTTTTTATGTTTTCCACAAAACTTAATGCAGTGCCAGATGCTTTTAAAAATGCTTATATCAAATTGAATATTAACTTCCAGTTTATTAGGGGTAGGAGGTCAGTAAAGATTGTGAAATAGTTGGAGGTTTTGGGTGTGTAACATTAAAAAAGCAATCAGTTGAGCAATATTTCAAATACTACCAAAGAAAGAGTACTGTATTGCTTGCTTCTCTAGTGAGTCTGAGTTAATGTGATGAGTTTGTCTCATTTCTCACGCGATGTTCCTGATTGTTTGGTGTATGTTATACTTAATACTTTCACTTTTTGCCTCTAGTATGAAGTGTAACAGAACAGACTTTACCACCTGAAACTGCTGCTTCAAGTTCAGATCAGGCAAGGAACAAACCTCGTAACAACCAGCAAGACCAAAGAAGAGTACACTTAAGTTGAAGACACAACACTTGATCTGAAACAAGAAGTTTGTGCCTACTCAACAGCTTTGAAAGAGCACTTCCCAACGCTGCTAGTAGTCTTTGTTTTCTTCAGTGCTGTACTGTGAGATTGCCCGGTGCAGCAGCAGTTGTATTCTTTATTAGCTTGGTAGACCATTTTCTCTCGCTTTTTTTTTTTTTTTTTTTAATACTAGCAACTTTCACCCTTTGAAACTTGTGCTGAAAAAGAAGAATCAGCTAATACTACTGAAAGTGCAATATTTGATTATCACTGCGAGGTAGGTTTGTAGTTTTAATAAGAATTACTTCCAAGCCAGGTTTAATGGCACATGTCTATACTCTCAGCACTATGAAGGCTGACTTAGAAAGATCACAAGTTTAAGCCCTGCCTAGGCAACTTCGTGATTTGTTGAGACCTTATCTTTAAGGGAAAAAAAGTTAGTAAAAGGCTGCGATATAATTCAGAGTGAAGGCACTGTATTCAGTCCCTAGTACCTCAAGGAACAAAAAGGGATTTTGTAATTGTGGATTTTCTGCTTGATTAAATATAAAATCCTAATTTCTTATCTAAAGATAATCAGAAAATCACTTTTATGTTTTCAGTATAATTTAGTTTTGGGGAGTTTTTTTTTTTGATGGTGGTTGTTTGTTTTTTAAGATAGACTCTTGGGGCTGGCGATTTAGCTCAGCGGCGTAAGCGCCTGCCTTGCAAGCAGGCAGTCGTGAGTTCAATCCCTGGTACCGATAAAAACGAAAAAGACAAAAAAAAAAGATAGACTCTTGCTATGTAATTCAGGTTGGCCTTAAATCACTACGTATCCCAGTCTGATGATGCTTCTCCTTCAGCTTCCTTAGTGCTACAGTTACAGTCCTACATCACCAAATCTGACTTCTAGTATGAAAATACTAACATTAATTTTATTGTCTTTTGTTAGGATAATAAATATAGCCAGAACTGGGATTTTCCACAAAAATTATATTTGATTTATTGGTCTCTTAGAGAAGTGCTTTCTGTACTACTTAAAATTTTCAAATACAAATGTCTATTGCAGTCTTTTTGAAACCTAGATGATACTTTTGGTACTGATAATCTCTGCTTCCTTTTCTCCACCCTCTCCAACATCTAATACTTATGTACAGTCACTAGCTAGCATTTACTGCATGTTTGTGAGTGAGTGGTTGACATGCTTACTATATTTGGGCTTATTGTTGCTGGAATATAGTAATAAATGGATAAGGTATTATAAACTTAGGACTTAGAGCAATTATTAGAAAAAAACAGTTTAATGAAAGTGCTAAGAATATGAAGGGAAGGACATTTGAAGGTAAGTAACGTTTTGTTAAGGAAAGAACCTTTTTTTTTTTTTTTTGGTTTTTTGAGACAAGGTGTCACTGTGCAGTTCAGGCTGGTTTTGAGCTCACATTGTAATCCAGGCAGGCCTGAAATTTGTAGCAATAAGAGGGAGAAGTGTCTTCTAGTACAGGTAGAGAGGAATTAGTAGACTCAGGGAGATCCTGGAAACTTTGTATCTATCTTCAATGGTGTAGTTCTGAACAGAGTAGAAGAAACAATTTTGTGGGATGAGCAGAATAAACAGGCTCCTGGACTCAGGTTCTGAAGGGCCCAATAGAATATTTGGCTTTGTTCAGGAGGGAGCCATCAGATGGGTGTAAATACAGACATAATAGATTTTGTTTTTCAAAAATGAGATAGCTTTTTATTTTTATTTTTTGTGAAATAGCTTCTTAACTGTAACCTTTTTGTTTGTTTATTTTTTATTTGTTTTTTTTAGACAGGGTCTAGCAATACTGTTCAGACTAGCCTTGAACTCACTGTATAGGCCAGGATGGCCTTCAATCTGAGATGAGCATCAGCCTGTTAAGTGCTGGGATTATAGTAGGCATGTGCTGCCATGCCTGACTTAGTTTGTGTTGTTGCTTTTTGTTTTTATTTATAGTATTGAGGATTGAATCCCAGGCATTATTTATGTCTGGCAAGTGCTATACCACTAATGCACCATCAGTGTCCCTCCCAGCCTTTTGAAAATTTAATTGTTGAGATGGTCTCACAAAGTTGCCCTGGCTGGCCTTGACTTCGAATCTTCCTTCCTCAGCCTCCCAAGTAGCTGGGTTTATAGGTGTGTGTCACATATCTAGGTACTGCTTTCGGTTTAAAGTAATAGTATGTTCATTTGAAGGATAGATTGAGAACAGAAATACTTGGATAGACTGTAAGAAAAATCTAGTGTGTATATATACACATATAAATGGTGGACCAGGTGGATATTAGGTGTTCTAATGTTAAATATGAAGATTTGGTGACCCAACTCAATGTGAAGTTAAGCCTAGAGAAACTGAATCTAGTTGTCCTACATAGAATGAATCCAGTCTAACTAGTTGTCCAAGCTAAGAAAACTTTCTAGTTCCCAGGAATAAGGACGCTTAAGTGGAAATTCATTGAAAGTATATATTGTAGAAATGTGTTGTGCTCATTAGATTATAATCTGAAGTTGAAAATATGCTAATATGAAATGGTAAGTGTTATCTCTGGGGACTAGAATTATAAAAAGCAGTTTTACTATTTGTTAATAGTAGTAGAGATTGAATCCAGGGCCTTCACATTGAGCTTTTATCTCCAGCCCTTTTTAATTTTAAATTGTGAGAAAAGGTCATGCCAAATCACTTAATTGCCCTGGCTGTGCTTGAATTTGGAATCCTTTTGTCTCAGCTTCCTGAGTGAATTCAGGAGTACAGGTGTGTACTACCACATTCAGCTCAGACTGATACTTTTTTTACTTTTATTTTTATTTGTTTTGGTTTGTAAGGGTATAATTTTGGTTTTGGTTTTTTGACAAAGTCTTAGTATTGTAGTTCAGGCTGGCCTTGAGCTCCAATTGTTTCTCCTACCTCAACCTCCCAAGGTGGGATCACAAGTGTGTATTACCATATCCTTACTCTTTTTTGAAAGATCTAATAAGTAGTTATATGAATACTTCTGTACTAAACACTAATTACAGGTTTTTTGTATGAAGCAACTTATTTAACCATCCCAACAGCCCTTGAGACAAGTATTAAGATGAAACAAAACTATGCAAACTCTTAATAATTGAAAACTAATATTTATAAATTGGAATTCCAGGGATGTGTAGCTCAATGTGAAGATCCTGAGATCAGTCCCCAGTATCACACCAAAAAGGGGTTAACCAATAAAAGGAATTTTTAAAATGTTATACTTTTTACTTGGAAATAAATGATTAATTTTAGAAGTACTAAAAGGAGAAAACTCACTTTCACTATTTTGATCTGTTAAATGCAGAAGATTTTTTAAATGTGTGTATATATAAAGTTACTAAAATTAGTCTGTAATCAAGAGAAATAATCACTCAGTATTCTGTATTGGTTAGGGTACAATAAGAATAGGATTGGAATGTCTTTCAGTGAATAATTAGAGCCTGTTCAAAAGACAGCAATTAGTGTAAAAAATTATTTGCATTCAGAGACCTGAAAGCAGCAGAAGTTAAGGGGATAATGAATATAGATTAAAAATAAAATTCCATTTTCTGGTGACTTGAGATACCTTTTCCAAGCTAATTCCTTGTCAGTAGAAGTAGAGATTCTGGAAGAAGAGAACAGAAAAATTCCTTTACATCTCTGTTTTGATACACATTTAGGGGTGAAGTAAGACTGAAGAACAGTCCAGCCTAAATTCCATTATCCTTGTTGGTGAAACAAGTCTTCGAAGGAAGTGTTTGCTGGGCATGGCGGTGCATGCCTGTAATCCCCACACATGGGAGCCTGAGGCAGGAAGATCGCTGTGAGTTCAAGGCCAGCCAGAACTACATAAGACCCTGTCTCAAAAAGAGAATGTACTTGCTCTAATCCTTCTGATTCTAGTTGATTTTCCCTTTGCCAAGTAAAATAGGATTCTTTTACCTGCAAGGATGTTTATTTGTGTAGTAAGAGCTGTATTCCAACAATGAAGCATATTTGAAAATCATAATCTAAGTAATCTAGAATAATGGCTTTGTTTTTATTTGTTAATTGAAAATATGTCCTGGGTGTGGTGGTACACCCTTGTAATCCCATCACTGTGGGAGGCTGAGATGTAAGAATTACAAGTTCCACTCCAGCCTGGGTAGTTGAGCAGATTATTGAAACCATGTCTCAAAAAAACAGGAAGTTTTAAGGATGTAGCTCAGTATAAACTCTGGATTCAAACCCCATTACCAGCCAAAAAAACAAAGACTGCATATTGTCAATATGTATATTTGTAGACTGTGTATGCATTGTTAAACATTGCTATAGGTAGAAAAATAAGTATTATGAAAATAGTTTGCCTTTTACATGCAGAAATGTTTCTTTAGATTGTGTTCTGAATGCTATCAGGATTCAAATTGTTTGTTTTGTGGTACTGAGAGTTGAACTGAAGGCCTTGGCAGTGAGCTATATCCTCAGCCCTTCTTTAGATTCTGAGACAGAGTGAGGCATGGTGGGATGCAGTGGCAATCCAGAGGCAGAGACAAGAGGATTTCCATGAGCTCAAAGCTAGAATGGGCTGCATAGTGAGTTCATTGCCAGCCACCTGAATTATGTAGCAAGACCCTGTGTAGAAAAACAACAGTAAGAAAATGAGATCAGGTCTCACTGTCTTTAGGTTACCCAGGCTGACTTCAAAACTGACATCTTTCAGCCACAGACTCATAGAATTCTGAAATTGCAGGTGTACACCACCATGCCTGGCTGAGTGCTTCACTTTTTTTAATGTTAAATTTTAAAACTATTCTATCATGAATTACTCTATCAGAAATAATATAATAATGACTTTTTTGTTGTTTTTAGAGTTTTGGTTTTGGTTTTTTGAGACAGGGTCTCACTATTGAGTGCAGTCTGGCCTTGAACTCGTTTATAATTCGCTCATTGCCACTAATTCAAGTTGGTATCATACTTTTAATTTGTGTTACATTCTTCAGATCTCTACCCTGAAAATGAAGAGATTGAATAATTAGTACCAGGAATAGAAGTGGTAGCTTCTATGTTCTTTACCTGTGTTTAACTTGTTTTCTGTATAAGGTTTTGCAAAAATATTTTTCAACCATTTGTATATTTGTGAGGGTAGTTCAGTTGAGATAGATAATTAAATATGTATATCGAACTAGTTGAGTGTAAACTATAGTATGTTGAAATCAGTTTAGTTAATGAGGGCTTCACTGTTACGGAGGTCTCCAGTTTTTCCTGAAGATTCCTGAAATAATATGAAGCATGTGTTCATCTGACACAACCAACTTAGTGATGCCTGTACTGTAAATACAAGTACAAATATAAAAGCTTTTTTTTTTTTTTTGTACCAGGGATGGAACTCACAACCTCACGTTTGCCAGGCAGGCACTGATGCCACTGAGCTAAATCCCCAGCCCATAAAAGCTAATTTTTTATTTCTGGCAAAAAACCAGTTCTAATATTTTTACACACTTGAATTATCTGTGTATTCTCCACTTATGGAGACCAGTAATTGAGAACTCTACTTAAAGTTCCTAAACATTAGGAAGAAATCCGGGGGAAAAAAGAAATTTGACTGAATAGTCTCACTCCAGCAAACACTAGGGATTCCTTATTTGTAGGTAACATGGAATAGAGATTAAGGGCTTTGAACATGTTAATGTGATGTATGTCCCATGAAATAGAAATTTGATTAAATGAATTACATTTTTCTGTAAACAAGCCTGAGTTTAGAAAACATAAAAGTTGAATGTCATATGTATGTTATTTATCATAGTTATAAACATCATGCTATATTACCACAGCTATTTGAGATGGAGAATGCATTTACTCTGACTTCAGAGCCTCATCCCCCTCCTGCAGCCCCTCCTTCACTTTCTTTATCTTTATCTTCAACTTCTACCTCATCTGGGACTAAAAAACAAAAGAAGACCCCCACGTATCAGAGATCTGTAAGTCAGGAAAACACTGATCTTAGCTTGTCTGACTTTGTGTTACATTACACGCATGACTTAGTAAGGTCACTTAAGGTTTGTTGAAATAATCTGCAGACTGACTTCTAACTTTTCTAAACATTTCTTTCAACTTTGAAATAACTTTTGTAGTTAGGATATTCTGTTCAACATGTGTCAGAAGACATCTCATTGTCTTCACTGAATCAAATTTTATATATTAACCAGAGAGCCAGGAGATTTAATTTTAAGCAGCCCTGGTTGTGGAGATAGACCTCAGTTTGTATTGCAGTTTGGTTTTAGCAAGTCATTTAACCTCTGTATTCTGTTTCTCCTTTGGTAAAGTAGTGATGACATGCTACTACTTTTTCATGGGCTTTTGTAAAAATTGATTTAATATAACTGACTAGCATGAAGGTATTAAGACTAACCACTTTTAGGTGCAGTGTCCTTGGTTTGCGTTTTTAACCATCCCACCAACTATTTTAACTATTCATACTTTGGGTTATCTTTTTTTTTTTTCCCCCCTGTCTTTTGAGACCAGGTTCACTGTACAGTTCAGGCTGGCCTTGAACTTACTTTGTAACCTAAGTTTGCCTTGAACTCAGTGCAATCCTTCTGCCTCAGATTCCAGAGTGGTGGGGTTACAGGCATGTGCCACCATGTCTGGCCTCAATTGTGGTTGTTTTTTCCTAATTAATACATATCATTTTTATTAATAGGGCTCAGCATTTTACCTAAATGAAAAATGTTCACAAGTTAAATTTTTCAGTGCAAAGATCTGAAAGCAATTGTAAAGATATGGAGATCTTGTTATTGTAGTAAATTCATACCTATAGCCCTTGTTAAGGATCTTGTTCCCTGTCATGTTTTATTTAAACTTACAATTCATCTCTGTGGTCTTATTAAGAGAAATATCCAAGGTTACTGTTATGGTAGTATTTAATGACGATTATATATTCCAGTGCATTGCATTTAATGCTTTTTTTCTTTAGCTTTACTTTACCCAATCATAGATGTGATCATAAAAATACAGAGATTTTTATCAGTGTCTGAAAAATGAAGAGTTCCTCACAGGTGAAAAGATTTCTTTAAATATACCTGTGTGATTGAACAGTTAGAATTGAAAAGTTTTTGCTGTATTGGAGTGTTGTCTTAGGAATTTTTTAACTTACTATTTTGGATTGTCTTTCAAAAGAGCTAGATATATATTACTCCAAAACTTTCTAGTGTAAAGTATAGCATGGAAACTTTCTTTTGTGCTCTTAATTACCACTAACTTTATGCCTTCAACATGCATGGTTTAACAAATCTTACGAGGATGTCTATTGAAGTTCCAAAGTAGTTGTTAATAAATACCTTAAGGAAGTATCTTGGTAGTTTTGCATTGCTATCTCTTGACTGTTAGTAAGTTTGGTCTACAATTGTTGTTTTAGTTACTTAAAATTAATTTAATTGGTCATGGTAGCACATGTCTGTAATCTTAGCACTCAAGAGGCTGATGAAGGAGAATTGCGACAAGTTTGAAACGTCCTAGAATATATATTGAGTTCAAGGCCAGGCTGAACTACATAGCAAGATGCTGGCTCAAAAAATACAAAAGGAAATTTAAGCTAAAAGCTTTTACTAATATAGTTGCTTTACTTTAGCAACTTCAAGGCTAGGTGTGAGGCACATGCCTATAATCCCAGCACTTGAGAGGCTGAGATAGGATTACCATGAGTTTGAGGCCAGCCTGTACTACATAGTGAGACCCTGTGTCCAGAAACCAAAAATGATAATAGTAAACATTAGAAATACTTTTGTCTGGTAAGTGGATATTCTGCCATTAACAAGGATATAGTTTGCTAAAATAATTTATAGATTGTTTTTTCTGAAATGTTTTATTAACTAAATTAACATTTAACTAAAAGCCCATAATCGTCCCTTTATGTATTTTATCTTTAGTTTCTTTGCTTTTTATATTGAAAATCTAGTGATAATCACATTTAATATACTGTGGAAATAATGTATAAATCACTATATATATTGAGTTCATTTTCTTTTTAAAACAGATGAGCTTTGATCCAAACCTTCTCCACAACAATGGACATAATGGGTACCCCAATGGTACTTCAGCAGCACTTCGTGAAACTGGGGTTATTGAAAAACTGTTAACCTCTTACGGATTTATTCAGTGTTCAGAACGTCAAGCTAGACTTTTCTTCCACTGTTCACAATATAATGGCAACCTGCAGGACTTAAAAGTAGGAGGTAATCTGACAGTTGTTTCAAATTTCTTTTGCATGTCAACTTGTTCATGAGAATACTTTTCAGGAGAAACTTAAGTCCAAAAAAAAATTGAAAGTTTTGGCATTTAGCTGTTATCAGTTACTGAAGTATGTAGTATCATAATTTTTGTCATGGTAGTTCTTTTTTAAGAGATGAAAGCAAAGTTGAGTAAAAGATACCAGAATATTTTTACAGTAGATGATGAAAGAGTTAAAGGATTGAAACTGCTAGGGATAGTGTTGCATACCTATAACCTGAGCACTTGGGAGGCTGAGGCAGGAAGCTGGCCTTGAGTTTGAGGCCAGCTTGTACCATATAGTAAAACCCTGTCTCAGAAAACTAAAGTAAAAAGATTATGAACTATATTTGATTTTTAAACTTCTGAAAAGGTCTCAGAACGACTAATAGAAATACTGTTGTTGAGTGTTATTTTGGTTAATCCTCATAACTGTTGTTTGTTAGGCTTCATCCTCATTTTACAGAAAAGGAACTGAAGCACAAAGATGTTAAAAGAATGATTATGATCTTTTTTTTTTTGGTCTTTTTTGTCGGTATGGGGGATCGAACTCACGACTGCCTGCTTGCAAGGCAGGCGCTTATGCCGCTGAGCTAAATCCCCAGCCCCCTGATTATGATCTTTTTATAGCCTCATTTGCACTATGTGTAAATGTCATGAAAACTAAGATTTAATGCTATGCCAGAAAATGGTTGTGGAAAGGCAGTGTGTGTCAAGAGAACCTAAATGTTTTGTGGAAGCCTAAGTGGTGTACTTTTTCACCAGCGCTGTCTTCCTGGGTCTTCAGGGAGTGGCAGAATGTGGCCTGTGGTCTGCTTCCTGGTACTACACTTTTGCTGGCCCAGGGACTACACTGAGAACTGCTGGTTTGAGGCTGTTTCAGTGTTTCTTATTAAGTAGAGCTCAGAAGTGAGGTTCTGAGCCAGATGTGATTGGTGCATGCCTGTAATCCCAGCACTCAGGAGGCTGAGGCAGGAGAATCTTTATGAATTTGAGAGCAGTCTGGGCTACAGAATGAGCTCAAGGCCGGCCTGAGCTGCATAATGAGATCCTGTCTCACACACACACACACACACACACACACACACACACACACACAAGGTTAGTCTAACAAAAATAACGCTTTTCCCCCCACCCCAGATGATGTTGAATTCGAAGTATCATCTGACCGGCGGACTGGGAAACCAATTGCTATTAAACTAGTGAAGATAAAACCAGAAATCCACCCTGAAGAACGAATAAATGGACAAGTTAGTAACTTCAATGCTTTGTATTTTCTTAGGGCCCTGCATTTGCGTATCTTTCACGTTAGAAAAGGAAGATTCTTTCCCATCTCCTCAGTTTGCACGCAAGAGAGTTATAGTATATAAAGAATACTACTTTAAAATTATATCAGAAGCACTGGCATTTCTTGACCTGAAATAAAATAATGGTCAAGGCTGAATTGGGTTTTCTATATAACCCTACATCTGTACTTACAGTCAGTTTATGTACTGTAAGTTTGAAAGTTGGCAGCATGACATCCTCTTGTGGATCATATTAAAATGCATCCCTGTGTCTAGTATAGAGGATATTAAATTCAGTTTATATTGCACAGTGCTGCTCCTGAAATGATTAGCAATGGAAATTTTTTTTTTTTTGACTGGTAGGTTGTGTGCGCTGTTCCTCACAACTTAGAGAGTAAATCTCCAGCTGCCCCCGGTCAGAGTCCAACAGGGAGTGTATGCTACGAACGTAATGGGGTAAACTTGTGTATTTTTCTTAAACCTTTGCCTGATCCACCATGTGATCTATAAGCGTACTTAAAAATTCAAAATGGAAAACGTAAGCTAGTTGCTAAAATCAGTTGTAAATTTGGTTTCTAAGAGGCTTCAAGTGCAGCATAATCAAATAATTTAAAAAGGAAAAATCCATAGGAGTTCCAAGTGTCTTAGCTTGCCCAAGTGTGACCTTAGTTAGAACATTTAAGGTAAAATGCTCCTTTTAATCACTTTTTGGGGGGTTGTCGGGTGGGACTTTTTTCTGGTTCAAATAAGCACTGACTGCAGCTTTTTTGTTTGGAATGCCTTACATAAAAAATTGTCTTTTTGAAATGTAACTATAGTCTCTGGGCAAATGCTTCCGTGTGTAAGCTTTTTGAAGTTGGATTGCTGCTCAGCTGTGGACTCCCAAAAGTCATGAGCACTATGGAGGGGAAAGTATGTTTATTTGAGTAAAACAACTTACTTGTCATAAAGCATATAATTTTAAGAAATTTGGCTTTAAATTGCCAGTGTAAGAGGTATTTAAGTAAGTAAATCACAGTGTACAGTGAATATGCCTCTTGCCAAGATAGTAATAATAACTTATTAATTCACAGGAAGTGTTTTACCTGACTTACACCCCTGAAGATGTTGAAGGGAATGTTCAGCTGGAAACAGGAGATAAAATAAACTTTGTAATTGATAACAATAAACAGTAAGTTCTTTTCAAAATCTTTCAATCTAAGTAATGCTTTTTTGTTGTTTTCACGTTAAGTGAAGTAAGCTGGGCTGTAATCTGTAATCCCAGCACTCAGGAGACTGAGATGGGAGTGATAAGAACTAAAGCCAGCATAGGTTACATAGTGAGAACCCTATTAAAAAAATAAGATGGAATTGGGTGTTTAGCTCTGGTAGAGGGCTTGCTGGCATTTGCAAGCCCCTGGGTTTGATCACCAGTGCTGCAAAAATTTGTAAACCTGCACAGTTTTCATGATTTTTTAAAGTATTTTTTAGTCATAAGCTGAGTCTTAGAGGCTTGAATATTCTGTGACAGGCCCTATTTAAGTGTCAGAAAAGAGGTGATTAAAACATGATCAGAGTTTTCAGACAGCTGTTACAGAGTTTAGTGACTTTGAGGTTAACTTTTGAGGACACAGTGTGATGTCACTAGCAAGATGAAAAGGCATTATGGGTAGAGGAAGTACCATGGCATGTTTGGGGAAATAGCTGAAACTTAACTCAAAATTTAACTTAGTTCTGTTTTGTTTTGTTTTGGATACTGGGAGGGGAATTCATGACCTCGTGCTTGCCAGGCAGGTGTTGCACTGCTGAGCTGTAGTCCTGTCCTTAATTCATTTGAAATTTAGAATAAAATAAAATAAAAACAACACTGACTCAGGTTGAGATGTTTGGATTGCAAGAAGTTTAAGCATTATACTGTAATCAAGAGTCTTTGACATATTTCAAACTGAGAGTATAATTGGTGTAGATTTTTGGAAGTGATGGAAATGGTAAGCTTTAGATAATAGGAATAGATGCTCTAGACTAGAGATAATGATGTGAGAGTTAACATGAAAGATGAAAATCAAACAGACCAGTGGTTTTGGGATACAGAAGTGAAAATTAGAATTGAGAAGAATAATCTCAAATGCTTCTTTCTGTTTCTTTTTCTTTTTTCTTTTTTTTTTTTTCCTGGCTTGGTCAGGCCTAATGAGATAGAGGAAAAAGTACGCAGGGTGGGAGGAGGATTATACTTGTGGTACTTAGAGAGTTTGAAGTGTTCGTGGTATACTTGCGTAGACACATCAGCTATAGTTACACATATTAGCACTGAAACTTAGAAGCTAATGACAGCCAGGAAACATAGCTGTGGGATACATTTGCATAAGCATTTAAGGAAAGTATAGTTAAGAAAACCGAGGAGTAAATGTTTTTGTTTTAGGAGTACAGATGAGATGTAACGAGAAGGAACTTAAAAATAGGAGGTTGGAGAAAGTGCTAGGATACACTTTTCAATAGCATATGGAAGAGAAATTTTAAGAGTACATACAGTGTTACTTGCCTTGAATCATACCTTTTGGCAAGGGTGGAAAAAATGAGACTGAGTTGTGGGTACCAATAGTTGCAATTCCAGTCTGAAGGCCTCAATTTAACCTGAAGTCCAAAAATCAAATAAATCTTGAATTTAAGGAGGAAGCTAATGATAGGGCTTTATTTAACCTTTATTAAGTTATTGTTATGTGCCAAGCATTTATATTAAATACTTTTTTATAAAGTTCTTAATACTCATAATAGCTTTACTTGGTAAGTTTCTTCATCTGTAAAATGAAGTATAAAATTCTCACTGTTAATTGGTTAGATTCATACAGTGTTTAAATCTGCAGCAAGTGGCAAAAAAAACAGGATTTTTCTGTTAATCTAAATTGTTATAAAGGGAAATTACCATTTGTGAAGAATTAAGGGAACTAATTTCTAGGTCTGCAGCTCTTAAAACAGGTATATTGACAATACTGTTGTATATTACATAGTCTGTGTGGTATCTTTAATAAAACAAAATCGAATTTACATTTCAACTGTTATATAAGGGCATTAGAGCAACATGTGATATCTCTTAATTTGTTTAATTTCTCCAATGGGAGGTGAATGCCATTTTTAAAACATAGGGAATTCTCTAAAATGTAAAAATGCTTCATTTACTCACATTTTACTTTGTACTTGTTAAAAATATTGAGATAGCTACTAAAGTTAGTATTTGTTGATAACAGACTATCTCTTAAAATTCATCTTTATCACTAGTACCTCAGTTGACAGTACATTCTTCAGTATTTTCATTCAAACTTTTTTTTCAATAACCTTTAAAAATTTAGTGTTTTGGGTAGTATTCCATTTGTGTCTATTCCAGTGCTTTTGTTGAGACAGAAAAGGAAGAGTACAACATCATATGTAAAGTAATTTTTTTACAAAGAAGTAACAGTTCAATAGAAAATATCCTAAGTTTAAAAGATTAGGAAGGCTTGAGGATGTGAAGCTATATAAAAAGGATTAGCTATCATAAATCTTCTATTTGTTCATAGTCGCCCATAAGTTTTAAAGCTACAAAACCTTATTTTTCCAGCCTATGTGTCAGCTAGTGGTCGGTCTCCCCCCCCCCCCCCCCCCGCAGTGTATTTTTGACACTTTTTATTTCCCTTTCTTTACTCTTTTCTAGTACTGGTGCTGTAAGTGCTCGTAACATTATGCTGTTGAAAAAGAAACAAGCCCGCTGTCAGGGGGTAGTTTGTGCCATGAAGGTAAGTGTCAGCAGATTTGAGAATTCGTTTTGGACTGCTTCACATTTATTCTTCACATCTATCTTCTGCTATAAAAAATATTTCACCATTTACCTTGAAACAAAGCTCTTAAAATTCCTTGGTTGCTAATTCAGTTGGTGGTGTTGAAAATAGGTGTTTTGAGCTGGGCCTGGTGTACACACCTGTGATCCCTGCACTCAGGAGGCTGAGGCAGGAGGATTGCTATGAGTTCAAGGCCAGACCTAACTAGATAGACTTAGTAATCTCAAAGAACAGTGAGATCTTTGGAGGGATCCTCTCATTGATAATATTAAACTTTAAATTCTTACTCTAATAGCAGTATAATATGAAAAGGCTTATTGTGTTTAAGTTGCAATCATAAATTCTTACCAAGTGTAATAATGTTTCTGGATTTTCTGTTTGGTTTTTGTCTGGTTTGCTTTAGGAGGCATTTGGCTTTATTGAAAGAGGTGATGTTGTAAAAGAGATATTCTTCCACTACAGTGAGTTTAAAGGTGACCTGGAAACCTTGCAGCCTGGAGATGATGTGGAATTCACAATCAAGGACAGAAATGTAAGATAGCTCTCTTCTTCTCTGGCCTTTTGATAGTGGATTACATTTTTGTGAAATAGTTGAAAGTTTTTGTGCCCCACCCCTTTTTGATTTAGGGTAAAGAAGTTGCAACAGATGTCAGATTATTGCCTCAAGGAACAGTCATTTTTGAAGATATCAGCATTGAACATTTTGAAGGAACTGTAACCAAAGTTATCCCAAAAGTACCCAGTAAAAACCAGGTACGTTATCTTTTCCAGAAGCATTCTTTTTTGCCTCATTAGTAATAGAACAGTGTGGTATATGTTGCACACTGGAATTTTATTCCATACTATTAGTGTAGTTGTATAAGAGTGGAACATATCTTAAGCACACTGCAGTTGCAGTTTGGATGTATATTTGTTTTCTCCTCTTCAGTCCCTCCCTGACTTCTGTTTTGGTGGAAGAGGTAAGAAGATGGATGGCATTGTTGCTGAAGAAATGTGAACTATTAAAAGACTAGAAATATTGTTAAGTAAAATCTCTTCATACTAGAGTGTGGGATCTTAAACTGCAGTGTTAAGATTTTTATGGTTGCATCATGTGACAACCAGACATGAAACTTTGAAATTGAACTTAATGTTGTCAACACCTTTATTTTCCTTCAGGAAACTATATTATAAATAATTTGAGTTTGCTCTTTGTATTTTTCTTGTTTAACTTAGAACTAGGAAGGATGAGAAATCTCCACCTAAAAATATGTTCTCTTCTCATCAGAATGACCCACTGCCAGGACGAATCAAAGTTGATTTTGTGATTCCTAAAGAACTTCCATTTGGAGATAAAGATACAAAATCCAAGGTGACCCTGCTTGAAGGTGACCACGTTAGGTTTAATATTTCAACAGACAGACGGGACAAGTTAGAACGAGCAACCAATATAGAAGTTCTATCAAATACATTTCAGTTCACTAATGAAGCTAGAGAAATGGTAAGTATTCATTATTATTGATTGGACCTGTGTAAAATGTGAAGGGATTTGTCTTACGTTCAATTTGTACCACTAAATTAAAGTTCTTATAAGTTAATTACCCTATTGGGAAGTTACCTTGTTAAGGTACTTAGGAACCACAGACATTCAAGCGAGTTTGGGGTGACATCTGCCTCGGCTATTTATCTTGAAAATATTTGTGGAAAAGTTTGTAAGTTGAAAACCTGGACAAGATGACTGCTAAGCTGTTTTGTGAGTCTGGTTCTCTGATCCTTCAACATGAAAAGTGAATAGATTCAGGCCTGTTACTGTAACAATTAGATTTTCCAAAATTGTTTTCCTAAGATAATGGATATGTCCTAGAATGATGTGTGCCAGAATTGTTATATTTTACAGACTCAGGTGAACTTTCTCAGGCATAATTTATATTTAATTCCATGTGTGTTCATTCCATCTGCAGTACATCTTAATATTGTCATTGAAACCAGGTACATTCAATGAAATTTTTAAATTTCTTAACACTTTTTAATCTTTGATTTTTCAGGAACCAATCTTATTTAACACTTAAAGTTTGTGTTTCTAACGTAGTTTGAAGGTTTGAACTTATGATTTAAAATTCTAATAACCTCAGGTGGGATGTTTTCCTTTGTAGTAGGGAATAGATAGCTTGATTACCACAGGACTTGGCAGGGATTTAGTGCCAGAATATTGTTTACTCCAACACAGAATAATCACCTCTACAATAGTAAACATGCAATATGTACTCTGTTGTATTGTTGATAATTGTGTTGTTGCAGTAATATTTTGAGTGCCGCAGGTATTGCAGATATAATGCCCTCACAGAGCTAATAACGTAATAAAAAGAACAAAACCTCAAAAAGTTTTCTTTTTTTTTCTTGACTTAATTCAAGTTTTTCCTGTGCTTAAACTCACATAAAAAAGAATTGACCTTTGTTACCAACTTTTAAACTTCAATGGGTAAATTTTTTAAGTCTTTGGGAGTTATATCATTCAGTTTGGGCTTTCGGTACTTGCCAAGGAGTAGCATCTGGCAAGGTTTGGGAAATTACTGAGGTTGCGTTACTATATTGAAAGTAATGATTTTATTTAAGTGAAAAAATTAAAATGTCGATATTTGGATTATGTGTAGGGAAAATTCTTAAAGAGTCAGTGATGCTTTCAAACTTGAATGTTCCCTTACTTGACATGTTACTTGGGTTTCAGGGTGTAATCGCTGCCATGAGAGATGGGTTTGGTTTCATCAAGTGTGTGGATCGGGATGCTCGTATGTTCTTCCACTTCAGTGAAATTCTGGATGGGAACCAACTTCATATTGCAGATGAAGTAGAATTTACTGTGGTTCCTGTGAGTAGCATTTCAGAAGAGAATTTCAAAAGTAGTTTTCTGATGTTTCATGTCAGTTCTAAAGTTAATTTTGTTTAATCACTTGTAGGATATGCTCTCTGCCCAAAGAAATCATGCTATTAGGATTAAAAAACTTCCCAAGGGCACGGTGTCATTCCATTCTCATTCAGAGCATCGTTTTCTGGGCACTGTAGAAAAAGAAGCCACTTTTTCCAATCCTAAAACCACTAGCCCCAATAAAGCCAAGGAGAAGGTATGGTTTATGTGATTTTCCTTTTTTTTTTTTGTAGTGCTCTGTTCTACTCTTTTACTTGCACGTAATAAATGGAATATTGTTTAAGAATTCCTCATAATATTAATGGTGAAGTAAAGTTTCTTAAAGTTGATATTTTGGTATGATTCTTTGCTATAGAAAGTAGGCTATTTAATAGCACCCTGTCTATACCTAAGGAGAGACCAATATCTCCTATCCCTTCCCAGTGTGATAGCTAGACAGACATTTCTCCAGATATTGTTAGATGCCTCCATTTGAGAACCATTCATCAAAAACACTAGTAATGTATTCTAAACAAGTTAAAACTTTTAGGATTGAGTAGATTCTGTTCTTATATTTGGACTCTCATTTATTGGAAAAATAGTGACGAGGAAATACAAAAATGCTTAAGATAGTTTTTCTCCATAACAAAAGATGAAGAATTAATTTGTGTAGAAAATACTGCTCTTAGAAGTCAGGAAGATGCCAGAGGTCTGGGTATATGCTTGTAATCTCAGTACTCAGGTTGAGGCAGGAAAATTGCTACAAGTTTGAGGCTAACCTGGTCTATATAGTGAGACTCTGTCTCAAAAAATCTAAAGGAAAAAGTCAATAAGGGGCCCAGTGTAGTGCCACACATGCCTGTAATTCTGGTTCATATTTTGAAGCCAACCAGATAATTTAGTCGGTTCAAGGTCAGCCTGGTCTATACATGAAAGACCTTGCCTCTAAAAATTAGTGAGATATACTGGATGTGGTTACACATATTTATAACCTCAGCTACTTGTATGACTGAAGCAGAATGATTACAGATTCAAAGCTACCATGGGCATCTCACAAAGGAGTAGGAGGGCTAATGTATTTTAGTGATAAATTGCTTGCCTAACATGCATAAGGTCCCAGGTTCACTCCGCAGCAGGTCAAAAAAACAGTATCATTTGGTACTTGGGCACAGCAGCAGGTGCCTATAATCCCAGTGCTTAGGATGTTGAGGCAGGAAGATAACAAGTTTGAGGCTTGAGGGCAATTTAGACCTGTTCAGAAAAGGGCGGGGTAAAATTTAGCATTCCATGCATTCATTCCCAGGGAAACACCACCTACGCACCCTTAGTCAATAAAAGTGCTCTTAGAAAAGTTTTAATAAGCAGGATCTGGGATAGTTCCACTAAGTATTGATACTCAATACTTTGTGGAGATAAGTCATTTCTCACAGAAAAGACGTACAAATGAGAAAAGGTCTAGATTTCTTTAGAAAGCAGTAAGTTGAAAGCAAGATGGTGGTCTGTTTTTTGTTTTGGGTGATTAAGGACAGGGGAAATGAGAATGAAAAATCAAGATGTGGCCAGATTGAGAATGTGATTGTTACACTAAAGAATTTAGACATTGCTCCAAGGAAAAGATTTCTGTTGAAAAGTGCTGTCAGCCAGGTGTGGTGGGTGGGGCACACCTCTAATCCCAGGACTCAGAAGACTGAGGCTGGAGAACCACCATGAGTTCATAGTGCCAGACCAACTTGGACAGTATGAAAAACACTGTCTTTAGAAAAAACAATTAAAAGAAAAAAACCACTGTTGGACTAGCTGTTATAACTTGGCCAAGTTTATTTTATTTCCTAAGACATTGGCAATTGGCGAAGTGAGGGGAAAAGTTAACTGTGAAGGTGGTCTTCCTGTAACAAATTTGATAATACAAAATGTGTATTATAAGTATTCAGTAAAGTGGCTGGGTGTGACAGTTGCACGCCTGTAATCCCAACACTGGAGAGGCTGAAGTAAGAGGATCATTTTGAATGCATTCAAGGCCAGCCTAAACTACATAGTGAAAACCTGTCTCGAAGAAAAAATTTCAGTAAAGTAAATGTCATTGTAGAACTGTTGATATATCGACACATTATCATTTACTTAAGCATTACGAACTGTGCTAGATTGTATACCAAATTAGAATCTCATACATTGGTAAATATGTTCATAATGTTTCCAAAACACTATGGAGTCCTATGTAGAATAATACAGGAAACTTTGGCGGCTTCTGTACAGAATTTCCACTTGGTTAGAAATAAGAAATTTCTATAGCTCTGCTAGTTTTTTACTTTAAAAGAATAGTTGCTTGTATTGTTTCACTCCTAAGCTTGTTTTTATTGTATTCCATTTCTTTTTTTTAGGAGGCTGAGGATGGCATTATTGTTTATGATGATTGTGGAGTGAAACTAACAATTGCTTTTCAAGCTAAGGATGTGGAAGGATCTACTTCTCCTCAGATAGGAGATAAGGTAAGATAAATTTGCTTTAATTGGAGGTTAAAGATAGTCATCTTAATCAAAAAGTTATAGGATGATTTCTTTAAATTTTATTGTTTTAATTAAGATTTTGTTGTTTTGCATTTGGTAGGTTGAATACATGATCAACTTTCTACTTAAAAGCAGCTCCAAAATTTAGAACAGGGTCTAACAAGCTTTTTGTTAGAACTTCTTGAGGAATCAGATTTAAGCATTAGATAGGACATACTTAAATCCACTAGCTTAGATAAGACTGATAATATTGGTAAAGAAGTTTTAATGAGTTATTAAATATTATACTATATAGGACTCCATAGGGTTTTGGAAACACTATGAACATATTTACCAATGTATGAGATTCTAATTTGGTGTACAGTCTAGCACAGTTCATAGTGCTTAAGTAAACGATAATATTTACATAAATATTTTACTGTCAATCTTTTTCGGAAAATCCTATTTTAAGAAAGAATTCCTTAAAATGGGACTAAGCGTAGGAATGTTAGTTTTGGTGGAAATTTGTTCTATGAAAATAATTACTAAGGATTTCTAGAAATGCAAAGCATGGTATGGAGGAGTTTCAGCTCTCATTTTCAGATTAAAGAACCCATAGAAGTAATAAAGTATTGATGATCCTATTTTTCACAGGTTGAATTTAGTATTAGTGACAAACAGAGGCCTGGGCAGCAGATTGCAACTTGTGTACGACTTTTGGGTCGTAATTCCAACTCCAAGAGACTCTTGGGTTATGTGGCAACTCTGAAAGTTAATTTTGGATTTATTGAAACAGCCAATCATGATAAAGAGATCTTTTTCCATTACAGGTGAGGAATGTCTTTTGGGAACTTAAAGCTTTTCATTGTTGTAACATTAGAGCCAGAAATGTTTCAATGGAAAGTGGGGTGCAGCTCATTGGTAAAGCATGAGCAGGGGCCCACGTTTGACTCCTGTAGCACACTAAAAAAAAGTTGTTTATGCATTTTTGGTTCATTATTTTTTTAAATTCCAGATTTCATATTGGTAAAATTACGTAAAGATACATTCTAAAGTTAATCATCTACCTCTGTATAGGAAATATGTGACCAAAAGATAGAAAAAGGCCTGTGCTGTTTTTGAATATTGGAAAAGAGCCTTTCTGCTTCATTGAAGAAATACGTTGTCTTATATGTTGATACCAGATAGTTATACATTGGGTTTTTTTTTTTTTTAAGATAGTTTTACATTTGATATATAGCATAGTGGTTAAGATGTAAGCTCTCAGAACCAGAACCATATTGTTTCAGTTTTGAATATGGGTGCTATCATTCATGATGTTGGTATCATAATTTTTGTCAAAGAATTCACTTCTTAGTATTTTAGTTCCATTATCTTGAAGCTGAGAATAGTGGCATAGTAAATCTCCAACTTACAAATGAGTTCTGTTCCGAGAGAGCATGTTAAGTAAGATTTGCTTGTAATCCAACAGTTATACCTGTGAAAGTGTGCAACTCAAATGGCAGGGACTGCTATACTCTTTTATAGAGGATGGTGGCTGGGAATGGAAATTCTCTGGCTCCACCACAGACCTCTTGAGTTTTAAAAGTAATTTAAATGAATCAGTATATAAAGTACTCAAAACAATATCCATCATAAGTAACCATTCCATGAATATTGTAAAAAAAAAAAAAAGGCTGCTTGCCACTGTTGATGTTTGTGATAATGTCTTATTTAAATGTCATTTTCTCTTCCCTTAGTGAATTCTCTGGTGATGTTGATAGCCTGGAACTGGGGGACATGGTTGAATACAGTTTGTCCAAAGGCAAAGGCAACAAAGTCAGTGCTGAAAAAGTAAACAAAACTCACTCAGGTAAGAAATTCAGCTTATGCTTAGTGGAAGATACAGGGTATGTTAGGGGGAGGAAGACAAGACCCAGCACTACATCTGCTGTTCCTTGGTATCCTCCTGAATGAAGTATGATACTCACACCCAGTTAAGTATTATATAACCTGGCTGCTTGTCATTAGAAATGTAGGTTCTCTGATCCTATCCCCGAACTACTGAATTTTAAAAGTTCTTCAAATGACAGTGATGTTCACTGAAGTTTTAGAGGCTAGATATTTTAGGTAATAAGTGGTAAATGTCTCTTTAAAAAAATAACCCATGTGTATATAAGTTGCCATAGGGTTAAGGTGAAGCATTCCAATAGAAAGCTGTTTTTGGACAATGAATGTAAATGGAAAATTATGAAAATCACTAATTGATTATGATCTCTGATCATTGAAAGACAACTAAGATTTGGCTTTCATCTAAAATTCCCCAAGACATTTTGTCTTGAGACTCAGAGCAATGATAACTGAACTCATTCTTTTCATTTCCATGAGTATCTAGGCATGTGATTTTTATACACTGGGAATACAGTAAAGTCAGATATATCCCTGTTTTCATCAAGTTTATTATTTGATGGGAAAAAATGGATAAAGAGGAGTAAAATATTGAGTGTTGGTTGATTAGAAAAGATAATACGTGGTAAACAAGATAAATCAGAACAACCTATAATGAGTGTAAGTATTGACATTTTCATTTTAGAGACCAGAAAAGGCCTTCTACAAAGATGACATTTTTTGGTCACCTGGAAAAAGGGAGAATGTACAAGAAGTGTTTTTAAAACGAGTACTTGTTAATCCCCTAAACAGGTTGCATATACTGTATTTTGTAAAATTAGCATTTTAGTTTGATGGAAGTTTTTTTAAGTCACCCAACTGTTCTGGAAGTAAAACTTGGTTTCAGGTTCCCTGTCTCATTTTAAGAATACTAGATAGGGCTGGGGATGTAGCTTAGTGACATAAGTGCAAGGTTCTGAGTTGAGTTCCTGGTGCCAAAAAAAAAAAAAAAAAAGGTAACAATAATAAAAGAATTGTACAACCAGCTTACTTTGTTAACATTTACAGATACTCTTATAAGGTGGTTGAATGTGATGTATACATGCCTTTGTTTTATAGTGAATGGTATTACTGAGGAAGCTGATCCCACCATCTACTCTGGTAAAGTTATTCGCCCTCTGAGAAGTGTTGATCCAACACAGACTGAGTATCAAGGAATGATTGAGATTGTGGAAGAGGGTAAGCACTTCCCTGATGGCTTGTAATTTTGTGTGCCTGTTGATGAGCATTTTGAAGGTTTTAAACTCTGGAGTTCATTACAGTGTGCGGGTTTTTTAAAAGTTAGATTAAGGAGGACTTTGGATGTCACAGTGCTTTCCTGGCATGTGTGAGGCTTTGTGTTCAATCTTAGTAACACCCTCCCCCTCCCCCCACAAAAGAAAACACAGACAGAAACTGAGTTAAGAGGAGTCTTTCTCTCTCCTCTATGCCTGGTTTTTATTTTTATATTTAGAAATGAGGTCAGTCTGGATTTAAATTGTGATAAACCAGTGCTCTGCGAGCATATGATTGAAACATAAGCAACTATGTTTCACTGACACAGTCTCAGAACACAATCTCACACTAAAAATATACATTTAATATCAGAATGGTAATAAACACTTTCATTCTTATTCACTGGTTATATTAACCATTGAGTTTTATAAATATTTTTAGTTTGTGCAAAAGTTTGACTTGTTTTGTAATGTAAGATTCTGTGGAGATCCAACTTTTCATCTACAGGGATCTCTCTGTTTTCAACTTAATACTTTTTCTGCCCATCTTCAGGAATGTCTTACGCCCTTTCCTCCAATAGTCATAATGAAAAAGACTTTATATAATCTGTGTACTAAGTAAGTGAAGTAGAAATAGGGAACTCTGGATGATTTGAGATTACCATATCACATAATAATGGAGCAGATCAGAAGTATGTGCCTACCAACTTGTACCACCTAATGAGATCGTCATACATGTACCACTGGTGGTAATACATTCAAATGAGGGCTGTCTAGCAGTGACATATACATATTATAGCCCACTTATGAATATGGTAACCTGTCAATCGGAAATAATGCTAGGCTTCCAAAGAGAATAAAGTTTTGTGTCATCTATAAGTCAGGAAGGATGTTAAGTGAGGGAGAAGAGGTCATTTCGGAGAAAGAATGAAACTTTTGATAAGCTGTTTCTTCGTTGCATAAGATTCTTAGGGATTTTTATTTCAGATAAAACCACTGCCTTTCCAAGATTCCAGTAAGAATTGACTTTATAGCAAGTCTCAATGCCATCATGACACAGCATCTGTAAACAGGCCATGCAGTATGAACTTCTAAGTCACAAAATGGTATCAAATTGCCCTTTCATCAGATATGCTGCTTGTCTTACTTGCTGAGACAATACCTTATACCCACTTGTGACTTTTAGAGGAAGAGAGTTATTTTGGCTCACATTTCAGTCCATAGTCAGCTGGCTTCAAGGGAGGACAGCATAGCACTGGGGGCTTGGTAAAGGAGAGTTGCTCAAGGCATAGCATCCAAGAAGCAGAGAGTATCAGTAGAAGAGCTGAAGAAGCAGTAAGTCCTTTCATGCATGCCACATCTCCAGCAATCCACTTCTTCCATCCAGACCTCACTTACAGCATCAAGCCAGCTATAGAATCTCCAAAATCCACTTAACCTTCCAAAGATTGTCAGTGATCACATGAAGCTTTAGGCGGACATCTAGATATTTTTTTCAATCAGATTTTATTGATACATTTTAGTTACATGTAATATTCACATCATAGAAAATTTGTATTTTTATGTGATGTAACTTGGGTTTTTTTTTCCCCCACCTCCCCTCCTCTCCCTTTAACCCTTTCTCCTGACATCTAGATATATAACATTGCTTTTTATTCCTTTTGCACCTCCTATCCTGAATCCATTTATTTCTTAATACTGGCTATAGGATATAGTCAAAAGATTTTTGTGGAAAAAAACATTTTGGAACTATCAGCCTAGAGTTTTTGTAGGACTAGAAAGATCACATTTTTTTACTTTGTTGTAAGAACTCTTATTTAGAACTCAGATAATTCAGTATAAAGTCTTGGAGTTGCACATAACTGTGTCTGAACATTTCTTAGCTGTATAATCTTGAGTTGTTAAATCTTGCCTAGTTAAGTTTCTTCAGCTTTACTGTGTTAGAATATTTTATGAAAATTAAATGTTAGCTGGGTGTGGTAGCTCATGCCTGTAATCCCAGCACTCGGCAGGCTGAGGCAGGAGGATTGTTGAGTTTGAGACCTGCTTAGGCTACAAAGTGAGCTCAAGGCCAACCTGAACTGGATAGAGAGAACCTGTCTCAAAAAACAAAAAGACAGAAAGAACGAAAGAAAGAAGGAAAATTAAATGTGAGTTGAATGAGTCCTTAATAAGTGGTGGTTACAACCTTTATCATTCTGTTATATGACTTGATCTATTTGAATAATCTCACACCTCTTGTTCCCTACAAATTTGTTTCCCCTGTATTTACCAAGAGAGTGATTAAGGCATTTTGAGTTTTGAAGTTTCCATTTCTTGCCTGTTTGTCTTTGTTAATTTTTTGGGTTTATCTGAAGGTTAAATTGATAAGCAGCTGAATTCTGTTTAACATACTGTATATATCCTGCATTGGCCTCTAGGCAACTTTACACTGGGAAGGGCTTGCTTTTGTAGGCAGTTTTGCAAAAGCAGGAATATAATTGTTTACATAGTGCCTTTGGTTGCTTTTTCCCTAAACAGCAGAGTCAAGTATTCTGACAGACAGGAGGGCTTGCTAGCTTATTTATCATTTGGCCTTTTAAGGTTTTCCAGCTTGTTTGAACCACTACTCATAAATATATGACTGTCCCATTGGGCAGCACTGTTGATACAAATGGATCTAATAACTTTTGTTTAACTTTTAGTAATAAAATAAAAAGCTGCCCAGTTGAAACAGTTATACCACTTCACAATGAGACATAGGTATTACAGCTCTGTTGTGAACGTATTAAAAAAGTTGTGAACTCTGATTTGGAAAATGGTTTGAGCGGACCTGACAAATTAAAGCTCAGCACGTGTGTTGTACAATGACCCTGTTTCAAAATCAAGAAAAAAAAGGTAGGCCTGGGATGTAACATATTTGAAATGTCCTCAGTTTCAAAACTGTACCCCACCCCACTCCACCCCAGGGATTCTTTTTGGCTTTAAAGTAAAATTTGGGAGATAAAGATAGAAGGTAAAGGAGGGATATTTAAGGGAACAACACTTTTTTTGCAACTTTTTACAAATACTAGGTCCATCAGTAGAGAATTGTTGTGAAATACCAGTTTTTAGACTTTGTACTTGTTTTCGTTACAGGGGATATGAAAGGTGAGGTGTATCCATTTGGCATAGTTGGGATGGCCAACAAAGGGGATTGCCTACAGAAAGGGGAGAGTGTTAAGTTCCAGTTGTGTGTCCTGGGCCAAAATGCACAGACTATGGCCTACAATATCACACCCCTGCGTAGGGCCACAGTGGAGTGTGTGAAAGATCAGGTAAGTACAGCACTTCTACATCTGAAGTTGATCTTTTTGAGAATTGCTAACCAAAGCCTTGCCTGTTTTTTAGCCTTGGGAGCATCAGCAGCATTCATTAGGGTTTTTACTTCATTCCATAAAGTGGTTTGCTTGTTTTGCTTCTATTTGTTTTGTTGTTTTTTGAGACAGGCATCTCACTATGTAGTTCAGGCTGGCTTTGAACTCTTGTGTAGCCCCGCTGGCCTTGAACTCATCATGGTAGTCCTGCTTCAGCCTCCTGGGTGCTGGGATTATAGGTGTGTGACACCATGGAGTGGTTTGGGATGGTTTATAAAAATAGGAAGAAAATGATGAGAAAACAACTGTCTTAGCAAAGAGATATAAAAATTAATCATTAGGAATAAACATTACATCTTAGCGAAAGGAAGTTTGGAGTTAAACCAGAATAAAAGAACCATGGACCTTCCTTGGCAGCCCACACTTTAAAAGCCTTATTTCAAAGTGTTAGTAAAATAAGCTGAGAGCACAGAACTAATCTTAGTACTGAAATCTCAAGGAAATTCCTGAGTTCACAGAGAAAATGTTTTTCACCATCCATGCAATGAATATAGTGATACTTGCGTTGTGAAACCCAGTTGTTCCAAATTTGTGTTTGAACACTTAACAAGTTTCAGAACTGAACATAGTTAAGAGGCTGAGTGTGGTGGCACACACCTGTAATTCCAGCACTTGGGAAGCTGAGGCTGGAGGATCACTGCAATTTTGAGGACAGCCTCAACTACATAGTGAAACCTTGTCTCAAGAAAAGAAATAATGGGAAGCCAAATTATTGGCTCTGAGGCCTCAAAATTATACTTACAAATTTATTTTTCCAGGATTTCTACAAATTTTGCAATGATTTCATTCATTTGTGTTCCTCACAAATTTCCTCTTTACTGCTGGTATCACTACTGTCTTTCAAACCATGATTACAATATTCTATGCAAATAACTGCAAAAAAAATTGTGGAAAGCACAATGTCAAGTCACACATTGTATGTTATCTGGACGAGAGTGGCAGGCACTTAATCTCCACTTTGTGTATATGGTGAAAAGAGACACATGTTTTCAAGTGGGTTGTTTTTGTGTTTTTTTTGGTTCCACTGTCAAGTAAAGTTCTGAACAATGAACAGATTGTTTCTGAACTTTGCTGTTTAACTAGTGTAAAGTTCAAGTTTGGAGCTGTTTGACAATCTAGGTATTACTACATCATTGTGTGGCTCTCTCTCTTAATACTATACCCAGCTTAATTCTAGAGGAGATCAAAATGATTACTGTGTTCAATTAATGGCTGCCTGAAGGTTTTTTTAAATTCCGAAAACACATGTATGGTGGTTCACATCTATAGTCAAGTACTGTGGGAGACTGACTCAGGAGTATATCTCAAATTTGAGCCTGACAACTTAATTGATAAGAGCCTGTCTCAAAGGGATGGGGAGAATGTAGCTTGGTTTGGATCCCATTACTGTACCTTACCCACCTCCCCCAAATTTATTTTTTTTTTATTGTTATTACATATTTGAAATGTGTAATAATTGTATTCTTTATGCAAAGTTGGTGTATGTACGTAACACATTTTTAATTCTTTTCATTTCCTTCATTTCTCCTTTTCCTAAATTTATACTACCTTCTCTTTGTTTTAGCTATGCATGTAATAAAATGCGTGATAGTGATTTCAGAGATATTTCTTCCCTGGCACATTTTACCACATGAGCAGTTAAATAAGAGTATTGATACTGATTTCATGTTTTATAAATCTTTCTGATTAGGCATTAAGCTTCAAAATGAGGGGTTCTTTTTTTGTTTATTTGTTTTTCTTTGAGAGAGTATTCTTTTTTCAGCTATTGTTTTTGTTTTGTTTTTTAGTTTGGCTTCATTAACTATGAAGTAGGAGATAGCAAGAAGCTCTTTTTCCATGTGAAAGAAGTTCAGGATGGCATTGAGCTACAGGCAGGAGACGAGGTGGAGTTCTCAGTGATTCTTAACCAGCGCACTGGCAAGTGCAGTGCCTGTAATGTTTGGCGAGTCTGGTGAGTTTGTTGTGATTGGATTAATAATCCCAGTAGGCACTCTCTTAACTTCACTAGTCTTACCTTTATCCTATTTCTTTATTCTTCCGTGCCTGATTTCCCCCAACCTCCCTTTTTGCCATTTTTAGGTTATTTCTTGATACTTTCTGCTTTTGGCCTTATTACCTGACCTATGGTCTAAATAAATTTGGCCCAGTGAAGCATTTAGGCCCTGTACTAAGCTAGATCTTAAACATAAAAATACTCTGTAGTATTTTATCTTAAAGAATTCTGCTTATTAGCTTCTTTCCTTCTATCAAGCCATTTCTAGTATATATGCTGCTAAAATTAGAATGTTTATCTGGGTTGGGTAGTATAGGCTGTAATCACAGAACTCAGAATGTTGTGGCAGGAGGATTGCAAGTTTTGACTTGGCCTACATATAGCAAACTTAAGACCAGCTTGAGCTCTGTCACATACACACACACACACACACATCCCAATTTTGTATACTTTTAAGTTACCCTGATTCCTATGCCTTTAAAAAATTACGATGTTAATATGAGAGGAACTAAGAATATGTAAATATTTCTTCATGTTTCACTTTGTAAGCTTTTCTAGTGTGCTGTTTTATGTATTTGTGGAATTGGTCTCCAATTGCAGACAAGTCTCGGGTCGACACTCACCAGATAATTCTTCCTGCTCCTATATAGTTGGAACCTTGAGTTGGGAAAACATTTAAAACACACGCAAACTTGTCTGTCTTGTCTTGCTAGCTAGTTGTCTGGATGAGACAAGATTTCCGTTTATTAAAAGTGAGTCATTTGGGCAGTTAGGACACATTCCTCTGCAAGTGCTTGTTTTCTTCCCACCAAGTGTTGCTTCTTTTCACCTGTTGACTTATTGCAGCGAGGGCCCCAAGGCTGTTGCAGCCCCCCGACCTGATCGACTGGTCAATCGCTTGAAGAATATCACCCTGGATGATGCCAGTGCTCCTCGCCTAATGGTTCTTCGTCAGCCAAGGGGACCAGATAACTCAATGGTATGATTTTTTTTTTTTTTTTAATAGGCCTTGTTGGCAGCCAGCTGAAAGTCCTTTGCCAACACAGATTAGAGAACATAATGAAGCAAGGAACTTCAGCATTGCATATAACTAGTTGAGGTTCCCTACACATTGGTTCAACCCCTGACATATTGTTTGCTTTCAGTAAGAAGCACATTTCTGCTCCAGATACTTTGTATGTAACTGAGGGTATAAAGTAGGTTTCACCTCTGGAAAGATCTGGTAGTGATTTAACGTGATTTAAAACTTGGTAATTTGGTAGTACATTTGGAATGCACTGTTCATTCTTATGCATCCAGTTCATTAACTGCAAAAATTTTATTTCTTGCAGGGATTTGGTGCAGAAAGAAAGATACGTCAGGCTGGTGTCATTGACTAACCACGTCCACAAAGCACATCCTTAATCCACTATGATCAAGCTGGGGGGATTCTGGTGAAGGGTTCTGAATATCTCCCTCTTCATCCCTCCCAAAATCTGGAAAACTTATTCTATTGAGCTATTACACCAGTTTTAACACCTTCCTCGTGTTATGTTTAAAAAAATAAATAAATTTAAGAAACCATTTTAAAATTATGCACAGTTGCAGCCTGGAGAACTTAAGGTGGCGCCTTATAGTATCACTTTAGGAGCTTTATTTGGTGCATTTAACGCAACTGGTAATTGCAAAATCCACTTCGCCTGTATAAATGAAACATAGACTGTTACCTTGTTGGCCCTATGAAATTCTGCACTTGATGATTTAGTATATACTCTACCTTCATTACTCCTGGCAAGATGTTCTGCCTTTGAAGTCAGTTGCATTCTTCTCCTTTTCTTTCCTGTTCATTATGCTTTAATTCTGAGGACCATAGGAGGGTAGAATATATTACATTTTTAAAATTACAAAAATTTGTATAGGCAAACCATTTTAAGTTGATGGCCAAATGTTAAAATGTTATTTTTCATATCATTTATAATCTTGTCACAATATACTTAACAAAGTTTGGGTAGATTTCAGTGGTAATTATCTCCCCAGAGTAGGTCCCCCCACCCCCGGGGATGGGGGTTAATAACTTTACAATTAGTATGTAGGGTGCAGAATTTCAGGCAAATGAAGTGTGCCAGGAGTGTAATAATTTAATCGTATTTAAAAGAAAAAAAGACGAATGCACAAATTTGTTGCTGCTTAGATCACTGCAGCTTCTAGGACCCAATTTCTTTTACTGATTAAAAAACAAAACAAAAAAAATAAAAAAAGTTGTGCCTGAAATGAATCTTGTTTTTTTTGTAAGTAACCGCCTGGTTCCTGTGTCCTGTTAAATACAGGCACCTGACCCTTGGTGTAGCTTCTGTTCAACTTTATATCACGGGAATGGATTGGTCTGATTCCTTGGCCTTTATCTTGAATTGGCTATATACAGGGTCCATAGCCAATGGACAGAAGGCTGTTTTGAGATGACGAGGGTCAGCTCAGGGGATGTGGGGGAGGGCGCGTTTATCTTCCCCGTTGTTTGAGGTTTTGAACTCTGGATAAAAGAGGCCATTTATCTTTGTAAACACGAAACATTTTTGCTTTCTCCAATTTTATGTTACTGGCGAAAGAATGGAAGCGAATAAAGTTTTACTGATTTTTGAGACACTAGCACCTAGCGCTTTCATTATTGAAACGACCTGGGAGGGAGACGCCGGTCTGGGTGCGGCCGCCCTCGTGACTAGGTCATTGGCCCACGTGGCCGGGGCGGGGACTCGGGCCCGGGCGCCGGCTGATTACGTAGCGGGCGGGGCAGGAAGTGCCGCTCCCTGGTGGGGGCTGTTCATGGCGGTTCCGGGGTCCTCAACGTTTCTCAGGGTTGAGATTCTATATCCTTTTGAAGCTGGGGCGGCAGAGCTTGAGGTAAGGGTCTTAGGAGTGTAGCGTTGGGCTTTGCTGCGTACCGGCGTCCCGCTGATGCCTGGGATCGCGCGGAATATATGAAATGGAGACAAAGGCCTTGGGCGGGGGTCCTTCATTTGGGGCCGATTGCGGCTAAATCTTTGGAGACCAATGGTGAATGGAAGGGAGTCGCGGTCTGGAGGCACTCTCCCCCGGCCCCCGAGCTGAAAAGGCGATGTATGAGTTGGAAGGGATCGGGGGTTCCTTTACCTTCAGCTGAGGGCGGGGACCAGACGTGATTGAAAATAGACGCGGGGTGGGGTTAGCTAGAAAGCTTTTAACTCAGAAATGTGTTGCCACGTTAACCTGCAAGTATTTTTGCTTCCTGAATCACTTCTGAGAACTCTGGAGGGTCACGTGTATGAAACCAATGTATTTCCAACTGGTTTTAGTTACTATTGATTATAGAAATCTAGAATCTAGCTTGCCAGTTAATCCTAATTACTGCTTTCCCACAGGTTCTTGCTGGTGTGAAATGACTGAGTATAAACTGGTGGTGGTTGGAGCAGGTGGTGTCGGGAAAAGTGCACTGACCATCCAGCTAATTCAGAACCACTTTGTCGATGAATATGATCCCACCATAGAGGTGAGATCCACTGCTAGTCTGCAGGCTGATCTACCTCTCACTTTGTTTTCCCTCACCTTTGACTTTTACTCACTTTTTAGAAGCAAAGGAAAAAAATTTGAAAGTAAAAAGTTACTTTGTATTCCTTATACAGTAATAACAATCAAACTTTTTGTGTGGAGTTGTTTTTATTAGCTGCTAAAGATTTT
This sequence comes from Cavia porcellus, assembly GCF_034190915.1. Classification (NCBI taxonomy): domain Eukaryota; kingdom Metazoa; phylum Chordata; class Mammalia; order Rodentia; family Caviidae; genus Cavia; species Cavia porcellus. The sequence continues at coordinate 135,080,284 of NW_026947484.1, read as the reverse complement.
GTTTAGAAGTAGTTTTTTAACAACTATGCAAACTTGCAAACGCAGTATGTAATTCATTCTTTTTTCATATATGACAACTATTAGAGATAAATACCTAAAGAAATTGATTTAATAGGAGATAATTTCAGTAAAAGTATTGCATAATAGTGCATTTTTGAAGATTCTTTTGTTATGAGATGATGTTACAAATTGTCTTTAAGGAGTGATGTCTAAGGCTCTTTAAGTTTCTTAGTTTGGTTCAGTTTAGAAATGTTTATTTCTACCTGGGTTTGGTGGTGCACACCTGTTATCTCAGTACTCAGGAGGCTGAGGCAGGAGGGTCACCTCAAGTTGAAGGCAAGCCTGGGCAACAAACATAGCAAGACCCTGTCTCAAATTTTTTTTAAAAAACCCAAACTTGTAGTTTATTTAATTTACTCCTGGCTTCCCTATCATGTAGCTACTGAGTACTTAAATGTAACTGACTTCTAATACAGCTGCCATTAAAATGGATCATAATATTTTTCAGAATTATCTGTATTGAGGTAAGTTACATATTGAAATACATAAATCTTTTCGTGTACAGCTCTGGTTACATTTGTGTATACTCGTAACCTCCAACCAGATGACAGGATAGTATATTTCCAATACCACAAATGAGATCTTCCAAACATTACTAAAATACAAGTAAAATTACCTTTATAAAGCCAAATTAGAAGTATTTGTATATGATTATGCCTTTTGTCCTGAAAAATTAATTGTACTTTGTTAGGAAACTTTAAAAATTTGATCAGAAATATCTCCCAAAGATATAATCTGTTATGATAAGAAAAATATTTCTGGTGGTATTCTCTTTCTGAAACAAAAGATACTTGCATATGTAGTCGTAAACATTGAGCTGGGCATGATGGAGCACGCTGTAATCTCAGCAATCAGGAGGCTAAGGCAGGGAGATCTTTGCAAGTTTTGAGTCCAGCTTGGGGTACATGGTTCAAGGCCAACCTGAACTGCATAGTGAGACCTTGTCTCAAAACAAACATCTGGGGTAAAAAACTCACAAATGATTCTTTATCCAGGAATAGGTTCTAATTGGTTGAGGTATGTTTAGAATTGTAAAAGTAAAATAAACAGCTGAAAGCAGTCTGGTTCATGGCTTAGTATAATATGCTATGGACCTAAATTTGTATATAGTTTCCTAACTGCAGTAGTGCTATTTTTTTACATTTTTTCCTGCAGGTGAATTGAATTTGGGGCTTTATTCTAGAGTGACATTAAGTACTTTCTGTTTGAAATTGTAAACAGTTTGAGGGACAACTCAGATGCACAGGAAGGAACCGAAATAATTAGAAGCTTTTTTTCCTTGGTAAAAATATTCCATTTCCTGTGATTTTTAATAAAAATTTAATCTCCTCCCATCCTACCCCCAGGATTCTTACCGAAAACAGGTGGTTATAGATGGTGAAACTTGTCTGTTGGATATTCTGGATACAGCTGGACAAGAGGAGTACAGTGCCATGAGAGACCAATACATGAGGACAGGCGAAGGCTTCCTCTGTGTGTTTGCCATCAATAATAGCAAATCATTTGCAGATATTAACCTCTACAGGTACTAGGAACATTGTTTTTTCTGAAAGGATGGTCTTAAGAGTGTTCTGAAACTTTATAGAGAAATAAGGATACCATACTTAGGGAAGATGAAGCTTTTTTATTATGGGAAAGTTAGTTTCAAGTTGTTTGAGATAAGGAATTAGGTTATTACTGAAAGCAAATACTGAAATACATATTTTTATTTCATACTGTAATGTTTAATAACAAATAAATGTTGGTACTAGGGACAGTTCAGAACTAGAGGTATTGTAATGAGAGATCACAAAGGAATTTTTTGGAGGAAAATATGCCTGAGATTATTCTTTGATAAGTAGTAGGATAAGATCATAGAAACAAATAGTAAATAAAGATGAAAGTGAGGCAAAGGCATATAAAAATGGACTTTCTCTATAGAACTATAAAATTTAAAAGCTAGATTGGTTCATAAAAAGTTCTAGTGCAATCCAGACATGGTAGCCTATGCCTGTAATACTTGGATTATGGAAAGCTAAGGCAAGAAAATTAGGTTGAGCTCAGCAAGAACAATTTAGTGACTTAGTGACTTCAAAGTTTTAAAAAGAAATGTAGTTCAGTGTGAAAGCCCTGGCTGCAGCAGCATCACCTGGGCAGCTGAGCCAGGATTGCCACGAGTTCAGGGTCAGCCTGGGTTACATAGTAAGTCCAGGCCCATTAAGAATTATACAGACCCTTCCCAAAAACAAAATTCTGCTATAGCATTCTTTATTTTACATAATCAAAAAATAGAGTTTAGAAGGTGATTTGTTGGATTTCTAAGTTAGGACTGATATTAGTAACAGCAGAACCAAAAATCCAGGGTGCTTTTTTTTTCCAAGCACTGTTCTATAAGCAAAAAATACAGTGGTTAAAAATATGTCTCCACCCAGATTAAAACTTCGTTCCATCATTTATTAGCTATGTGACTTTGGGCAAATTACTGTGTGTAAACTGTGTCTGAGTTTCCTTGTTTATACTAAGGAGATAATAGTTCCTACCTCTTAAGACTTGTACAGGAAAAAAAAAAGCAAGCACAAGGTCATGAGTTTGAAACCTGGTACCAAAAAAAACCCCCACTTGTACAGATAAGTCAGTCACTATGTAAATCATTTAGAACGGTGCCTGTTCCATAAATTATGTGTGCAACTTTGAATCCTTGTGTATTTTCAGTGAAGATGAACATACCTGCTCTGCAAATTAGTTCAAAACATATTTGTTAGGATTTCACTATGTAGTTAGTACAGGCTGCCCTTAAACTCAGTTATGTAACCCAGGCTCGCCTCAACTTATATGATTCTCCTGCCTCAGCCTGCTGAATGCTAGGTTATAGGTGTACACCACAATGCCTAGCTATTTTATTTATTTATTTATTTATTTATTTGGTTTGTTTGAGGCCGGGTCTCACTGGGTAGTGCAGCTGGCCTTGAACTCAGTTATGTTGTCTAGTTTGGCCTCAAACCCAGGCCATACTGTCTTCACTTGCATTTTTTTCTGTCTAGAAATACAGCCCTTCCTTTCTGAAAGTGTTACATCTTCAGATTTAGACAACTTATGGGAAAAAATCGATCAAATATAGATAGGATTTTCTCATTCTCTAAACAGTATACTATAAAAACTATTTACATAGCATTTACTTTATATTAGATATTACACATAGCCTAAGTGTACGTGTTATGTACAAATAATACACCATTTTACATAAGGTATGCATGTCCTCAGATTTTACTGTTTTTGGTGAGGGTGATACTCTGGGACCTATTTCATGGACACTTAGCAACAGCTGCCCTTAATGTAAGTTCCCAACACTTGGAACCGTTTGTTGACTTCCTAGAAGTCATTTTTCTTTACAAAGCATTTCTTCACGTAGTATGGCAAGAGAAAAGTTCATAAAAAATAAGCTCAAGAAGCAAGGGAAAAGCCAGGTGACCATGCCTCTAATCTGAGTACTGAGGAGGCTGAGGCAGGAGGATTGCTGCCCAGCATGGCTACATACATAGTTCAAGGCCAACCCTGGACTACATAGCAAGATCCTGTCTATAAATAAATAAATAAACATCTGTATGCTGCTAGCACATTAATTGCTCAGAAAAAAACATTACACTGGCACCACAAGGAAATTTTCCCAGATCCTCAGAGAGTGGTAAAGAACAATAGTTATCTGACCATACATGGTTCATGTACTTGAGGCTATTTAAAATATTCCTGGAGCTGGGGATTTAGTTAAGCGGCATAAGCGCCTGCCTTGCGAGCGCGCAGTCATAGTTCAATCCCCGGTACTGATTTTCTTTAATGTAGGCTGCTACCAGGAAGCAGAAGAATTGCTGCAAGTTTAAGGGCAGTAGGCTACAAAGTGAGTTCAAGGCCATCCTGAACTGCATAGTGAAACACTGTCTCAAAAAGACAAAAAAATTGACCACTACCACAATACCAGTGTACAGTTCTGCAAATAGCCAGTGAAAAGCAGTGTGGGTACATAACTATAATCAAAATGTAAATTTTAGAGTACTACTGTGCAGTAAGTTAGCCACAACCAGATATGGTTGTTTACGTTTAAATTAAAATTAAGTCAGATTGAAAAATTATTGACCATATTGGGGCTGGGGATTTAGCTCAGCGGCATAAGCGCCTGCCTTGCAAGCAGGCAGTCGTGAGTTCGATCCCCGGTACTGATAAAAAACGAAAAAGACAAAAAAAAAATTATTGACCATATTAACAAATGACTTTTAAAGTGCTGATTGTTACACGACTAGTGACTACCATGTTAGTGCAGATGAAACATTTCCATTATTGCATAAAGTTCTATTTAATGTTGGTCAAAAGAATCAACAACTTGTAAACGGCTGTGTGGTATGTCTCATAGGTCATTGCAGAAAATACTGTCTTTTGTTGTGCATCTTTCAGCCACCCATTCTCTTTATTAAGAGTAGTTCTAGTGTTTTCTGTTTTACATCTTAGACTTCCAGCTGTAATTTTACTTGTGAAAAATACTTGGTACTACTCATCTTGAAAAGTGAATTAGGTTATCTTCCATTAAAAGCTGTCACTCCAGAGAACAAAAATGTTTAAAGGCAGAAAACTTTATTTTTTATACTTCAGACATTACAGTGATTTCTGGTTGTTTTTGAATCCAGAAGCAAGCTTTGGAGAGTCTAACAAAAACATGTGTCAAGATAAGTTAGCCACTCATTTTCATTAGGAAGTGAACTGTTACAGTCTTCCTAAGGCTACTGCATCACCTCTCAACCAGTCTGTTTGTATACAAGATTCTTTTAAGTGGTCAAAAAAATGAGAAACTCAAAATAGAAGCTAACAGGGCTTAGTACAACCTGCCAGCTTCTCTTTTGCCCTACCAATCTATTCCTTTCCAAAAGTTTATTTTTCTTATAACATATTCCCTATTTTAGGGAGCAGATTAAACGAGTAAAAGACTCAGATGATGTACCTATGGTGCTGGTAGGGAACAAGTGTGATTTGCCAACAAGGACTGTTGACACAAAACAAGCCCATGAACTGGCCAAGAGTTACGGGATTCCATTCATTGAAACCTCAGCCAAGACCAGACAGGTATGATAGGGCTTCAAGCGTCTGTGCAAGGGTTTAACCACTTAACAGTTTATCCCAAGGGTCCCTGGGGCAGCATGTTTGTTTCCATACTGAGTGTCCCAAGCACTGCTCAGACAAGTGTCGTTTCAACTAATTGATTCTTGTATCAAATAAATTTGATAAAATTGTTGTCTTTATATTTCTGGTTGTATTAGCATCTTCTTGTGTATTAACATACACATTGTTTGATCAATCCTATATTAAAATAATTGGACTGGTATGTGATTAAGGCAGAGAAGTTTTAACTACTAAATTTATATAATACTTGTTTTGGGGGATTGTATATGTAATCGTATCTATTATATTTGTATTTTTTCATATCTAGATCATTTTTTATCCTTTTATTACCTACTTTCCCTTCCTTTGATCCTGTTTCCCAGCCTCCAAAAGTCTGCCTTCCTCTTTCCTACCATCTTTCCCCTTTATTTTACATTTTGGGTTCTCAAACATAGAAATCATGCAATATTTATCTTTGCTTGTCGTATTTCACGTAATGTTATGGTTTCAAGAGCCATCCATTTTCCTCCAGATGACATTATTTCATTCTTTATAGCTGAAGAACAATCATACCATGTTTTCTTTATTGGTGGGCATCTAGTTTGTTTCCAGAGCTTAGCTATTATGAACTGTGCTACCATAAATATGAATATACATGTATCACTATAGAATGGTAGTATGCTTTTGTAGTCTCAGCTACTTGAGAGGCTGAGATAGGATTGCTTGAATCCATGAATTTGAGACAAGTCTGGGAAACATAGTTGAGACCTTTTCTCAAAATAATTTTCTGGGCCAGGGATTTTGCTCAGCAGCATAAACACCTGCCTACCAAGTGTGAGGTTGAGTTCGATCTTTGGTACCAATAATAATAATTTTCTATAAGTATTAATACTTTTACTATCAACACTAAGCATTGTTTTAAGGCATAATCCTTCCTGACTGGAATCTTTAAACATGGAGGTTCTGTTTTGTGTGTCTCACATTAGCCTTTTTCTTTTCACTGAATTTTTTTCCTCCACAGTATGCCATTGATGTATTACCCTGTTGACTAAATAGAAATGTTAAACTTTTAGTGTCTTCTTTCTAAGTCACCTTTTTCTTTTCTTTCTTTCCTTCCTTCCTTCCTTCCTTCCTTCCTTCCTTCCTTCCTTCCTTCCTTCCCTCCCTCTTTTGAGAGGGTCCTGCTACATAGTTCAGGCTGACCTTGAACTCACTGTGTAGTCCCGGCTGGCCTCAAATTCACAATGATCCTCCTACCTCAGCTTCCCAAGTGCTGAGATTATAAGCATGTGCCAGCACACCCGGCTCAGTCACCCTATTTTATCAGCTATTATTTTAGTAATTGAAGCTTTAAATCCGTATAAAGAAATAGAAATGAAAACTTACAATGTGGATTGTGTCAGTTGAGCTGGCCTTTCAGAGGAAAGGATTCTTTCTTCTTTCATAGGGTGTTGAAGATGCATTTTACACACTCGTAAGAGAAATACGCCAGTACAGAATGAAAAAACTCAACAGCAATGATGATGGGACTCAAGGTTGTATGGGGTTGCCATGTGTGGTGATGTAACAAGGTAAGCGTGTAATCTCTTGACATAATTATTATGTAGTGTGAGGCAGTTGGGAGGAGTGTTAATGTTACTTCTCTGTTGCTATTTAACAAGTGTGACTTTGTATTTAATTATAAATTGTTTTCTTTTTGGCACCTTTTCTGAGAGTACTAAGACATGTTTTTTGTTTTGTTTTGTTTTTTATAGATATTTAACAAAGTTCTATCAGAAAAGAGCCACTTTCAAGGTAGGCCACATTTGAAAATATACTGTCATTCAAATAAGAATTCAATTCTTAGAGTTTGTCTCATGTTCTGTGTGTCACTCATACACATTCCACCTTTATTTCAGCTGCACTGATACCCTGGTCCTGACTTCCCTGGAGGAGAAGTATCCCTGTTGCTCTCTTCATCTCAGAGAAGCTCCTGCTGTTTGTCCACCTCTCAGTGTATGAGCACAGTCTCTGCTTGAGAACTTCTCAGAATAACTACCTCCTCACTTGGTTGTCTGACCAGAGAAATGCACCTCTTGTTAATTCCCCAATAATTTTCTGCCCTGGGCTCTCCCCAACAAAAAACAAACACTTCTGCCATCCAAAAAGCAACTTGGTCTGAAACAGAACCAAACTGTAGATTGAAATTCTCTTAAAAAGTCTTGAGCTCTAAAGTTAGCAACCGCTGGTGATTTTTATTTTCCTTTTTATTTTTGAACTTGGAACTGACCTATGTTAGATTTTGGAGAAATGTCATAAAGTACTGTTGTGCCAAGAAGATAATTATGTTGCTGAATGGTTGATTTATAGTGTTATCAGCTATATTTTACAAACTGGCATCTGCTCTGTATTCATAAATACAAAAATGAAGCCAGGTGTGGTAGCACATGTGTATGATCTAAACCGTTTGGGAGGCTGGGGCAGGAGGATCACAAGTTCAAAGGCAGGCTGGGTAATTTGGTGAGATCCCGTCTCATAAATAAATAAATGAATAAATTTGCTGGGGTAGTTTAGTATTAGAGCACTCCTCAGTTCAGTCCCAACTACTGAAAAGAAGAACGGTAAATACAAAAGTGACTTTGAAGTCTATCCTGGTCTTTTCAACTTTTATGAAGTTAAATCCAACTTCAGTAACAAAGTGCCTTTTTCCTAGAAGTGGTTTTAGACTTCCTTTACAATACTTAAGTGGAATTCAGGTCTTAACCATGAAATATGAAAATATCTATGACCTGTCTGTCTTTGAGGGAAACGTACACCTGTATAATAGCAGATGCCATTTCTTAACATATGAAGATTGTTTTCTTAGAGGCCTGTTTCTGGGTTTTCCCCAGAAAAAGATGAAAGTAGAAATGATTATGAATAATTTCTCTTAATTTTGTCTGATCTCTCCTTTTTCATGGGTTACTGCCTATAAATATTTGATTTATTCCTTCTAGCTTATTGATAAATTTGGATCACACCAGAAAGCTTACATTTGTAGTTATCCCACTATTGTAAAAATTTGATGTGGGCTTATTTCATATCTGTGAGTGGTTCATTAACAGGCAAATTATATTTTCACTACATACCATATTCTTAATTCTTAATTCTTTAGTCCCTTTGTCAATTCACTCTTTGCCTCTTACTCCACAGCAACAGAAACTCAAATTGTTTCAGTTGAGTAAAGTGTAGCGCTGATGGGCCAGGGCCACAATTTCAAAACTTGAACAAACCAGCTAGCATCATTTGATCATAACTCCAGTTTTGCTAGATGCCTGCTGTTAGCCCTGCAAGGAAAAGGGTCAATTAGCATGAGTGCTTTACTGGAACTGGAAAAGCTTGGTATCCTTAGGAGGCTCAGGTTAAAAAAACTAAAGTATTTAGAAACCTCCTTTTTTTGTTAACCATATGGAAACTAAGCCTATATATTTTCTCATTCTTTTGAGAATAAGGATACTCAGAATTTTTTTTTTTTTTTTAAGTTTTTATTTGGGGACGTGATTTTTGTTGTGTGTGGCTATTGTTTTTGGTTTGGTTTAGTTTGGCTGTTTGATTTGTTTTTTAGAATTGGGGATTGAACTCAGGGCCTTTGCACTGAACTATATTCCCCGCACCTTTCATATTTTGAGATAGGGTCTCACTAAATTGCCCAGGCTGGGCTCAAACTTGCGATCTCTTGCCTTAGCCTCTGAGAGTACTGGGATTACAAGCATATACCACCATGCCTGACTCTCAGATCAAAAATTTTTTTTAAATTTTATTTATTTAGAATGTTTTTTAAAGGGTTTTAAACAGTTACTCATAAATTAGCCTGCATTTCAGGAAAGAAAAGCTAATGATTTGTTCAAAACAAAAAGTATCCTTTGGCTTGAATTGTTATTTGAGGAAAAAATTTAAAAATTACTTAACTTGTTAGGAGGATGTGGAGGCTTGGTATTTCCCTTTGCATATAATGCTCTGGTAATTCTCCCCCCCTCCTTTTTTGTGGTACTGGGGATTGAACCTTGAATCTTGCACATACTAAACAACTGATCTGTTCATGAGCATTTTACCCAGGAGCTACATGCCCAGCTCTGGTAATTCTAATGAAAAATGTATAACTTACTTGAAAGACCTATTCCAAAATGGCTACTTTCTGTTCTTATATCTAAATACTTAGAGCTCTCTTTATCTCCTAGTATGAATTTTCATTTATTACACAAATTCCACATTACCTTGAAATTAATTCAGAAGAGGGGAAGAAACATGTACTATGCCCAGAGAACAATAAATCCAGAGAGTTGTACTCCTAACGTTGGGTACATTCATAGTAGGGCTGACATCTGTAAATAAAGACTCTGCGCTGCCCCTTTAGGTTTATCACCTCAGTCATATTCTAAGTTTGTGCATGATTGGTTTTAAGTGTCTTTTGTGACTAGCAGTCTAACCTTTTCTAAAACTTCTCCTAAATTCATCACCAAATTAGGGAGAAAGTCCTTGTATGTATCTAAAGTTTTCTCAAGTATGTTCCAAGCACAGAAGCAAAGAATCCAAATGGGGCCAGGATTTAAACTTGAAAAGGTCTTTTAATGGCTTCTTTAAAGGTTACACTTTGGCACAACAGAGTGGCAAACTTAGTGTTAAAAAGCTGAGTAAGTTCAGCAAGGTGGCGTAAAATATAGTTTGTGGAGTATGTTTGTGACTGCTGAAAATGTGTACCTCAGAATCTCAAACTCACTTTCCCCAGCATAAAGTGCCTGGCCAGCTGTCAGAAATTACATAATTTGTTTATGATTTAGTTGGATGTGTGTGTGTTTTTTTTTTCTTTACAAGGTTGCACATTGGAGAGTGTGAAGATAAGATGTTGTGTCTAAAGGCTACCAGGCCTAATCTGAATCTGTTAAACGCTGTATTTGCTCCAGTAGTCTACTATGCAATGCTAATTTAGTAACATACTTTGTAACACACTTGATTCTGTAGGAGTATAAAATTAATCTGCTCTAGTGAGTCCCCAGTCTAATCTTTCATCATCTTTAAACTGCTGTGAATTTACATCATGACTTGAAAACAAAGATGGACAAGAACTTTAAAAAAGATTTGGGATTTTTTTTTTCCTGTTCTCTAATTTGTGATCATAGTCATATTTTGCTTATTTATAGTCATGAACTCTTAAGCTGGCAGCTACAACCAAGAACCAAAAAATGGTGCAGTTTTCTTTTCATAATTCATCTCAGCTAATACATTATAAGAAGCAAGGGTAATTGGGAAAATATTTTATTTGAGTAGTTTCTCTAAACAAAAGATTATAATACTTGTACATTATTTTTCATATTTGTGTTACTTTAAGCAGTCTAATGTGCCACAAAATTAAGGTATTTGTTTTCTATAAGAATTGTTTTAAAAGGATGCTTATCAGATTAGTTTTAAGAGTGTTTCAAATATAACTGATTTTTAAAAGTCCAAGTACTAACCTAAGAAGCAAGTGTTTGAACTTCACTCTGGAGGGAAAAGGTGTCGTATGACTTTTATATTTCTGTGCCATCCAGTATACTTAAAAATATCAGTTGTACAATTCTGCTGTTTAAATGGGAACTATTGGCCTCATTGGCCCTAAATGAAAAGGGCTGATATTTTAAGTTGATTATTTTTAATGTAAATTAACCCACCCTAATTTTTAAAAATTGGTTGAATGTTTTTCTTGTTAAATAATGTTTAAAAATAAAAACTGGAAGTACTTTACTTAGTCACAGTTTTTTCCCCCCCGCTATGTTCATACATAGAAAGCTAATGTTGGATGTGGTGGTACATGTCAGTAATCCCAGCACTCAGGACCCTGGGACAGGAGGATCCCATTGACTTCAAGGCCAGCCTGGCCTACATAGTGAGACCCTATCTTTAAGAAAAAAAAAGTTAATATTTATTTAGACTTTGTGAGTTAGACAATATTGGAAGAATTAAGCTCCCCATTTTATTTCAATACATTAGTACTCCTTATCTTGAGATTTTACTTTCTGTGGCTTTAATTACCCCAGGGTCCAAAAATGTTAAATGGAATTTTATAGAAATACACAATTCATGAATTTTAAATTGCTATCCCTTCTGAGTAGCCTGATGAAATCCCACACTGTACTGTTCCATCCTGCTCAGAACATAAATCAGGTTTTGATCCACTATGTATGCTACCTTTGTGTCCATGTAAGTTTATCTATGGAGTTACTGCAGTTCTTATATTTAACCCTTCAATATGCAGGAGTAAAGGCACTAATTTTATACAGTTATATAGTCGTGCCTTGGTTCATGAAGTTGATTATTTTGATTCTGGTTGCAAACCAAGTACAATGAGAACCAAATCAAATTCAGTGATTAGGTTCACTGGTGACCTCATAAGAAAATTTGGTTTGTTTCTCATCCAGTTCAGTTTGTAACTAGAATCATGGAGAGAGTTGAGTTTGTGAGTCAAGGTACAACTATAGCTGACTTTTTATTGTTTGGTTTGGTTTGGTAGTAGGATTGAACCCAAGACCTCACACTGAGTTACATCTCCAGCCCTTTTGAAAATTTTTTTTAAAAATTTGAGATAGGGTGTTACAAAATGATCTTGAATTTGGGATCTTCCTGCTTTCAGCATCCGGGTGCTGGGATTACAAGCAAGCAACACTTTGCTCAACTAATTTTTCTACTTTATTTTTACTTATTTTTTTTTGTTTTGTTTGGGTTTGGTTTTTTGAGACAGGGTCTCACTTTGTAGTTCAGACTGGCCTTGAATTAGCTAGTTCAAGCTGGTCTTGAACTGGCAGCCATCCTCCTGCTTCAGCCTCCTAAGTGCTGGGAGTATAGGCATGGGTCACTGTGTATGACCTACTTATTAGTCTCTTACTGTTTCTAATTTATAAATCAAAATATGTCATGGATATATATGAAAAAACAGTATAATTAGGGTAAAAATACAGTGATTTTGTAGCACAATTGGTAAATTTGGTGTGATGGTGGGAAATCTATGGCACATATACACAGAGGGCTGTTATCATTGGAAACTAAAAATTTTACCATCGATGCATTAGGGGGTCTTGGCACATAACCCTTGTGGTTAAGTTGGGACTACTATATAAGATCTATAAACATTTGCTTTAAACTATTAGGAATGATTTATAACTCTCATTATCTTTTAAGAGCCAGGCAAGGTGTGATATATGTCCGTAATCCCAGCTACTCAGGAGGCTGAAACAGGATTGAAAGTTCAAGGCCAGCCTGGGCAACTGCCTCAGAATATCAAAGACTGAAGATATAGCTCAGTGGTAAAGCACTGACCTGCAGTCTCCAGTATAGAAAAAGATTCTTATGGTTCAGTTTGTTTACATTACTGCTTAACAGTTGGTATAGTGGAAAGCATATTGATGTAGGAGCCAAAGAATGTGGATTCCAACTATAATTTTACTACTGTGGCCTATATTTTCTTCATTTGCAAAATATGAGACTAAGTTGAATTAGGATATCTGATTTCAACCCTAATTAAGGAGATAAAGTTATAAAGGAATGATTTCAAATGTAGACTTTATGTATTTGAATACTATATAATAAGAATACTGAAGGGGCCGGGGATTTAGTTCAGTGGCGTAAGCACCTGCTTGGCAAGCATAAGGTCATGAGTTCAGTCCCCGGTACCAGGAAAAAAAAAAATACTGTGGTTATAGAAAGCTTGATTTATTCTACTAAACACTTCTTTTTCTTAAGGTGATATGGAAGGGACATTAATGATTTGGCTGAATTTAACTTGAGAAATGCATGTGATAAAAATACTGTTTCCTAAGTGGGACTAGTAGAATATATATTCTAGGTTATCCCCAGTACCGGAAAAAAGAAAAAAAGAAAAATTAAGAAGCTTACTGGAACTATGAAGGAACCTCCTGTGTATATCTTGTACTGTTCAGGTTTCATTTCTCTTAGCAAGCAATACTCAAGGTCATTAACAGGTCAACATAAGTTTGATACCCATAAATACTGAAAAAAAGAGCCTTGCTAGTGATCATTTTGTAAAACTGCTAGAGAATGGTACCTAAACAATGAAATGTGACATTTTTACTTTTAAAAAACAACAAAAAGAAACCCACGTAATTGGATGTAAAATAGAGATAAAAATGCTCTTTCTCATGCCAAAAGCTTTTGAACTGGAAACTGATACAGTGAGTTGGTGATTCTTTTTGGAGACTTCTATGACATGATGAACTCACACTTGGATCAAAACAGTTTATTAACTACTGGTCTGTGGTGGGAGAGAATTTTTGAATGTAAAAGAATGAAATTAGTCTCATTTTAACTAAATTTTCTATGATTATCTACTTTAAGACTCTTACAAAGTAAAAGGGGCAAACATCTACAGCATTAGGAGTTAAAGTACTATTAAATGATTCCTACAAGCCATAAAATGTCAAGGATTCTATATTAACATGGAATAAATTCAGCTTTTTGTTATTCATGGGGAGCACAAATCTTGCTAATCTCACTTCATAAATCATGCCATTCATATTTCATCTACTCTACTAAATCCTTAGACAAATTGTAGCTTAACAGTTGGCCTCGACAATATGAATTTGTATTCATTACCTATAATCTGTTTTACTAAATATTTCAGTGGCAGTGTTACTTGCAACAAATTAGTAGCCTGTAGAGCCATAAAATGATGTTGATTGCCAGGCAACAGTGGTGCATGCTTATATTCCTAGTACTTGAGAGGCTGAGGCAGGAAAATTGCTGCAAGTTTGAGGCCAGCCTGGGCTACATAGCAAGACCCTGTCTCAAAAACAAATACATAAATTTAAAAATTTTGAAAGATGAGGCAGATTGAAATATGCAAATGAGGTAAAGCAGTTTTCCCAGAATGGCTGATGTGAAAGTGATAAAATTGGTCCTAATGTTCCTGGGTTTTTTTTCTAATTTTCATTAGGAAATTGAAGTGTGTGAATTTCAATGTCTGATATTTAGGCCTGAAAGCAAACTAGCACATTATTTTAAACACTTTGGTTATAGTTCATTTTTTCCACATTACAGGCATGCTTGGGATGACTTTTTATATCAGTGAGACAAAAGATAGTTTAAAAGTCACATTAAGTGTAAGTGATTCTAAGAATCTTTTTTTGTTGTTCAAAGACTAAAACCTGTCATCTTTATTAAACATTGTATTTTTAGTTTTTTCGTCTTTTTGAGATAGGATCTCATTGTGCAGTTCAGGCTGGCCTTGAGCTTACTTTGTAGCCTAGGCTGATCTTGAACTCACAATAATACTCCTGCCTCAGCCTCCCAAGTGCTGGGATTTCAGACATGTGCCACCGTGCCTAGCTTATCAAGAGATGTTGTTAAAAATTTGGAGGTTTTTTTGAGGCAAGGTCTCACTGTGTAGTTCAGGCTAGTCTTAAACTATGTAGCAATCGGTGCCTCAGCCTCTTAGGTGCTAGAATTACAACGGTGATACCATACCTAGCTCCCAGATTTTGCAAATTTATGCATGTTTTGCCTGTAAAGCTTAAGGAGTTTGACATTTAATATTTAGGCCCAAGTTATGCTAATAACATGTTTGAGTATCTTGTACTATTAGTCAAGAAATGCCCCAGCTAGTCCCAGTGCTGGTAGATAGCAGTAATACACTAGACATTATTCAGAAGGCCAGTTACAGGGCTTTTCACCTTCTGAAATCATTTGTAAATAATTTTTAAAACTCTTTAATATGTTGAAATCAAACCATTTTTCGGGATAGAACAAAGCCCTAAGAAATGTCTAAGATCCACATGGTTGCTGGGATTTCATGGTTTATGTAAGTTATTTGTGTCTAATTATTTGTGTAAGTTCTGTAACGATCATGCTTGATACTTCATTTATTCGTTTATCTTCAATACTCCACACAGTCTGTCATAAGGTAGCAATGTGCTACTGAGAAAATTATGGCTCACCAGTCAAGCCCCTTATATAAAACAGCGTGATATTTATTTGCATATAATCTATATATACATTGACTCTCTAGAATACTGATAACATGCAATA
This sequence comes from Cavia porcellus, assembly GCF_034190915.1. NCBI lineage: Eukaryota > Metazoa > Chordata > Mammalia > Rodentia > Caviidae > Cavia > Cavia porcellus. The sequence goes on along the minus strand of NW_026947484.1, from coordinate 135,065,074 downwards.
AAAACATAAATGTTCTATTTTTTTAGCAAATGACAAGAGAATACACGCTCAATATAGATACAGTATAATTTCTTTTTTTCAGCATGTGGTTGTTTGAATCCATGGGTGTAGAATTCATGAAGGCCAACTATAACAGTCCATTCTTAAAAACTTCAGTGAGTCTCCGGTGTTATGATTAAATTGAAGACTCTTAGCGTGGTCTAATTTCTATTCTCTCTCTTCTCTGTCTCTTGGCATGCTAATCTCAAACTGTATATTCAATTAACTGGTCCCAGCATGAACTAACTATGTTACAAGCAAAGGCTTAGATCCTTAAATAGATGTATAAGCAAATGACTTTTGGAGACCACCAGTGGAGTAAAACCATGAAATAACTAAGATGATGCCAGAAGTTGAACTATATGAAGTTTATTGAAGGATTTCTCAAGTTACTTGTGATGGGGTTGTTTTGTTTGAGACAGAGTCTCACGATGTAACCCAAACTGCCCTCAAAGCTGAAGGCAACCCTGCCTCCACCTCCCAAGTGCTGGGATTTTAGGCGTGGATGATGACACCCAAGTTCTCAAATTATTTTTGTAGGAATTGGGAATGGATATTTTTCTAAACATATATTATGTCCCTTAGGTCATCGATGATCCAAGACACTCGTGTGAGCTCTATGACTAGTATTGCTGAGCAATTCTGAGAAGAGACGATGCCTGTCCTCAGTTATACATAGCTGAAAGTAATCTCTCATCATTAGAAATCCTCTTGCTGGATTTCTAATAGACTGGATAGAAATATATGGAGTATTCCTCAATGGTAGACTGCTTGCCTAGTCTGTGTGAGGCATCAAAAAATAACACCTTGTTTTGTTTTCTTCATAGCACTCATTACCAAAGGTTATTTTATTGATCCTTATCTTTTCCCGATGTGCCATTTCCCAGGACAAGCCTGGTTAAATTTTCTAAAGCTAAAGGCATACAACAAATAAAAACATGCACGCATTCATGTGCATGCATACTGTGTATGTTTTGAGAGCTTATTGAATATAACAGCATATTCACCAACCACTGAGAGCTTTTCTTGTGATGGGAAACCATGTGGATCTTAATTTTTCAGAAGCCTGGATGACTTCCCTGTATTTCAATAGAATGGAAAAGTAAATTGTCAGGGGTTACATCATGTAAGAAAACTACCCTTGGGGTCAGGGATAGCTCAGTGGCATAAGCATCTGTCTGGTAAGCATAAGGTCCCAAGTTCAATTACCAGTCCCAAAAAAGCACCCTACCCTTGATGAGAATCCAATCTATAGGAATATGTAGTGTACTGCAATGCAGTCCCTGGCCCACTACAGATATCTTTTCTAAAATCCCAAAATAAAGACTAAGACCTCACCTGTTTTTCACTGTCAATTGCCTAAAGCTATAAATAGGTCCAAAGCTCATCTCTCCTTTTAGCAGAGAAGGGTCAAATTACAGGGGGCAAAGCAAAGTAATAAAATGAGTATCTCAGGATGTTTTATATAGTGTCACTCAGCCATCCTGCAGTCTGTTTCTCTTCCTGTCTGCTGTGGTAGTCTAGAACCAAGGGTCCCAGCAACAATGCCTCTGTTCAAACTTTCAGGTAGGTGTGGAAAAGTGTTTAGACGGCTCAAGTTTTTTCCTATGCAGCCATTCCTTTTATCATGTCAGCTCTGATAATCCTCTGTTTAGGATCCATAATAGCTTTACTATATTTCAGAAAGAGAAGATACTTTTTTTCTTTTTTTAGTTTTGGGAAGAAGCTAATTTTCTAAAACTGCCTCTCTCTTGATCCTTAGAAACTGAGATATTTAATATCTATTATGCCAGTGTAGATAAAATCTGTACTGTCAGTTCTAAGAAGGAGCCTATACTATAGCTAATAATATTAGTGAAAAATGAGCATGGCAGAAATTTTTAACACAATATGTATTCTGATGGTTTACAATCCAAGTTTATTCACAGTGTAATTTTAAAAGTATTTTATACCATGAAAGCAATGCATTTTCATAAAATAGAGAAAAAATTACATCAAAATATAATTATTAATTTAGAAAAAATTAGAAAATAGTAATAAGGGGGCTGGGGATTTAGCTCAGCGGCATAAGAGCCTGCCTTGCAAGCAGGCAGTCGTGAGTTCGATCCCCGGTACCGATAAAAAGGAAAAAAAAAAAAAGAAAATAGTAATAAGAGATCACTAGCATCCTGTGGTCTCATACATTCTTAACATTTTAATGTTTCCAATCAACTTCCTATGCAAAATAAGGACCTTTTAAAAACAATTGTTTATACTGTACGTATAATCTTATATTCTGATTTGAGTAGGATAATGTTGTGGCTCAACCTAATTTAACCATTTTACCATGGTATTTCAAAAACTAAACACCATTTTAAATGGATGTATAACATTTTAATTTTCTTAAGTAATCTCTTAGTTTTCTCTACAGCTTTTTATAAATGTAGATGTGCCCCAACAATATCTTCTGTGGGATCGTGTTTGTTAGGTGTTACTAAACTGTTTACCAGATGACCTGTTTTTAGCGATAATTTTTAATGGGCGGGGGGATTTAGCTCATTGGCCCAAGCGCCTGCCTGGCAAGCCTGAAGTCATGAGTTTGATCCCCAGTACTGGGAAAAATAATTTTTAATTCACAGTTTATAAAAAATATCTTTTGGGTTGGGAATGTGACTCAATGGTACAGTATATGCTCAGCATATACTCTGGGTTCTATCTCCAGCACCACAAAAGAACGTAGGAAAGGATCTTTTAAAATTAATGTCTATAACTTGTAATTTATAGCTTATAAATTTTAAAAGGTGAAGTAGAAACAAAAAGAAAAAGGCAGGGCTGGGGATTTAGCTCAGCGGTTTAAGCGCCTGCCTTGCAAGCGCGTGGTCGTGAGTTCGATCCCCGGTACCGATTTTAAAATAAAAGGCTATATAACGATCATATCCCCAGTATCTCCAGAGGCAACAAACAAGAAAGGCTAGGAGAGAGAGGCACAATCCTTCCACTGCCCCACTTCCTTGTGCCAGTCCACATCCTTATCTTCCAAAGCTCAGTTAATAGCCGTTCTGATTTATAAAAATTGTTCATATTTTATATCTTACTTGTTTTATTTTACTCATACAGCAGAAGAAAAACGTGAGTATTTTGGACTATTCTTGTCATTTGCCAGGTTATCAAAGAAGCGATACTGTTCCTTAATACAGAAACATGGTTATTTTTCAGCAGTGTTTGGTAAATGATACTTTTGGAAGTCAACAAAGATTAATAATGATCCTACATATCCTATATCTGAGCATACAAATTCATGGCTTTTTTGGTTTACAAAAACTAAAGCCGGGGCTGGGGATTTAGCTCAGCGGCATAAGCGCCTGCCTTGCAAGTAGGCAGTCGTGAGTTCAATCCCTGGTACGATAAAAAAGAAAAAGAAAAAAAAAACTAAAGCCAAAACAAACTTCACTCTTTTTTAAAAAAGAAAACTTTGTACTTACTTGAAATTCTGAAATAAATTATCCAAGGGAATCTATTGAATGTTGCCTTGGTTAATCTTCAACTCTGGAGAAAAAAAAGGTGTTGTGAACAGATAAAATAAGAATTTATTTTAGTTAAAACCATGACCTGTGTTACACATTCCCCTCCACCTTTAATTATGCTTGTTTTCCTGACGGATAGGTAATACAATAAGCCTCCCTCTGAGCACCTTTCTAGGATGAAATGTAGCTGATGGAAGGCCAACAACCTTGTCTTCTTTACATTAAAAAGACTGCTGAAAAAAAAGCATATTTTTCTGGATCTGTTGGGTGAAAAGCATGATAGTACTTTTCTCAAGAATCTTACACTTTTCCTGTTAGTAATTCCAATGTCTGAATAGTACTGTGTAGCTTTTAAGATATTTCTTTTTTTAATCTTCACATCAACTCTCCAAAGAATTATTACTGTTAATATTCTGCTGTCATGATGATGAACACAGTGATTACCTGGTTTGCTCAGGATCACATCGCTGTCATGGCTTTTTCCCTTTTACTTCACTACCTATTTTTTTTTTCTTCACTCTCCTCCTCCTCTTTGTTCACATCTTCCTCTTCCTCCTCCTCCCTCTCTTCTTACTTTCTTTTCTCTTTTCTCTTGTCTATTCTCTCTCCAAATGCATATATCTTATTTTCAAGACATTGCCATTCAGGTATTCCATTACCTCTAACAATATATTTAAAAAGTAGTAATTTCTACATAACCCTGAGGGGATTATTTCTCCTTCCTGAATTCAGGTTGTCATTAAATTTTTTCTGCTTAACTTTTGAAATACCACTTTCACTCTTTCCAGAATAACCGCCATTCCCTAAAGATTTGGGGGGCTTTTTTGTTTGTTTTTGTTTTTTATTTTTTTTTGGTGTTGGGGATTGAACTCATGACCTCTTGTTTGCCAAGCTGGCACTTACACTGCTGAGCTAAACCCCCAGCCCTCTCTAAAGTATTTTTAAAAGGCAGAGCTCTCGAATTAAGGATCAAATTTCAGCTGTGGTTGCATAAAGTCAAATAACTGGTTGTTGATTCAGTAGAAAAAAATACCAACCACATAATTTTCGTTCATCATGTAAACTGTGTAGGAATAGAATTTCTACTTTTCAGTTGTCTGTGGTTAGGGAGATAGAACCTTAAAAGTATGAAACCACAGTGTGTAGCTCAATGGTAGGGCACATAACTAGCATGTACAAGGTCCTATGTTCTAGCCCCAGTACCATTTAAAAAATCAAGGAGAAAAGTATGAAACAAATATTTTTCCCAGATAATGCTTTTTTTTAAGAGCCAGTATCAAGCAAACAGCATTTGGTTTCTGGGCCCATCTCTGTGCCCATATTATGCTTTCTGAGGTCATCAGCAACATTGCCACAGCGCAACATGACAAACCTGTTGCACTGTCATCTTCATTCACATCATAACCAACTGATCTATTCCCCTTTGCCCTTCATGCTGCATGAAGCTTGTAACTCCTGTTTGCACTCATCTTTGAGATGCACGTGCCTATTTGTGATGCTCAGGGATGAATGGTGTTATTTCTGGGGATCAGTTGGCAGTGGGTTGGGAAGGTATTCTTAGCCATCAGTGGTACCTATTTAGCGTTCTGTTTGTTCCTTCATAGATTGTAATGATTGCCAGAGAACTGTAATAGCATCCAAAAATGCTTTTCAGTTTCAGGAAGTGTTTGGGTATAGTAAGGCAAACAGATGCATGCTTTTAGCCAACATAGTGGGCTTGACTGTTAACTCTGCTGTGACAAGGCACGATTTTAAAACTAGCTGACCTGTTAATGCTGGTGAAGTAACAAATGAATTGCTATCATTTCTAATGAATGCTTTATCCTATGCTAAGTTGTATCATTTAACATTTCCTTAATGGCTCAAAGTTAACTCCAAATACAAAATGTATGTTTGACCACAGCTATCAAATTCCATCATTCTTTTTTTTTTTTTTTTTGTCTTTTTGAGACAGGGTCTTGCTGTGCAGTTCAGGCTGGCCTTGAGCTCACTTTGTAGCCCAGGCTGGTCTCAAACTCATAATGATCCTCCTGCCTCAGCCTCCCAAGTGCTGGGATTACTGGCATGAGCCACCACGCCTGGCTCTCCATCATTCAATTTAATTTGCCGTTTTATTTTTCTTAAAGTTTATTCACATATTGTATCTGTCACAAGTGTGAGTGAGATTGGGTAGATCTTAGCATCCCCAATTTAAAGATAAAGCTGAAAAAGAGGAGCATGAAAGAGCTGGTAAATGCGGAGCAGGTTTTGAAGTCACTTAAAGTCAGAATGAGCAATGTGGCCTTTGGAGGCTTGTGTAGACAGTGATGGCATGGAGGGATCTTTTTTTCTGTATACACTGCGCTCTGCTACCCTGTGGGAGGAATGTATCTCCTATTATTGCCCCCAAATTGCCCCTGTTTGTCATTTTCATTATTGCTTACCAGCTCTTGTCTGGAAATACCAAGAGGCCTTAAGAAATATTAGAGGTGATGACCACTCAGCTGTAAATACACTGGATCTTATCAGAAAAGCAGATACTTGATGATCTTTGAAACCTTGTATAAAACTTATTCTCTTGTATCCTGAGGGTCTTGAACATTGTCAGGCTAAGGGTGACATCTATGCCATTTTAAGAATGGAAAAAAGTAGATTGAGGCAAGAGAGAATCACTATGAATTTGGTAGCTCGGGCTACCAAGTGAAACTTTAAAAAAAAATGAGAAGAAGAAGAATGGGGAAATTAAGGCACATAAAAGTAAACTATTCTTCCAATGGTCATTCATCACGGGAAGCTCATGCCCACAAGAAGTGGGATGCCTAACACATAATAAATTTTAGTGGCTTCCTTCCTTCACATAATAGCATACTATATAATCAAGCTTTCAGGTTTTGAATAAATTAAGATGATATGTGAGAGAAACACACTGTCAGAGGAAGAAAGGTCCTGAAAGACACATTTGTTTCTCAGAAGTATCGATTTCCTAGTGACCAGTGAGACCATTAGTTCTCCTTAGGAAAAAACAAAAATGAAAATTCCAAGGACCAATAACTATCCAAAATCAGCAAAAACACTACAAACCTAGTGGGAAGTATTGTTGCATAGTTACTGTCAAATTAAACCCTGCAAGAACCAGGTGATCTTACATTAAGTATTGGTTCTACAAGAGCCCCAACTTCCTTTAGGACCCACCAGAAATGTGCTGTGAGACTGACTCATGTTGCTGAATGAAGATTTCAAAGCTACATAAAAAAAATCTGGGGGCCAGGGATTTAGCTCAGTGGCCTAAGTGTCTGCCTGGCAAGCATGAGGTTGTGAGTTCAATCCCCGGCACCAAAAAAAAAAAAAAAAAAACTTAGAGCAGGCACCAAGCTCCAGTGTTTTAGTGAGACTGGGTGGAGGGCAGAGCAGTTATGTAGCCACTGCAGTGCTTAACTTTATGCCTGACACCCAACAGAGTCTAAGATGAGTTTTGGAAAAGGGCTTGAATACTAATATGTGAAAACTTCTTTTAGAAGTTGATGATGCAATGCGTAGCTTTGCTGAAAAAGTGTTTGCCTCTGAAGTCAAAGATGAGGGAGGCCGTCATGAAATTTCCCCCTTTGATGTGGATGAGATCTGTCCAATTTCTTTTCACGAGATGCAAGCACATATATTCCACAAGGAGATTGAATCCACCTTCACTGATGGCCATAGGTAAGTAGTATAAAGGGAATTCTGAGTACGTTAGCGCACAGGAGGGGAGAAATGTCAGGGTAGATATGGTTCCGTCTCTCTGAATGATGGTCCATTCCAAAGGAAGCACTCTGCCATGTTTAGAAATTCTTATTTTTTTTATCCACTTCCCCTGTTGTGCATGTTAGGGTAAAATACTGGTGATAGAAAAGAAAGAATGCAGGGAGCTTCCTACTCTTATTTATATCTCCTTAAATTAAAGCCACGCTACCCACTTGACCTATGTGTGCAATTGTTCCAAACCAAAGTGGGCTGACAGCTGCTGTGAACCTGCTCAATAGACAAGCAATTGTCATACAAACTAGAATTCAAGATCTTTCATCCTTAGACTCTGTTTTCTAGCCAAACCTAGTGTTGTGTTCCTTACATGAATACTGTCTTCCACCACAGTCTGAAGGTTTCTTGGCTTTAGAAACGCAACTCTCCATTGCTGCCCTGATACCCTGCTCATGATTTCACACTTACTTCTTCCTCCAAATAATATTCAGAGAGCCCTCTTAACTAACTGTATTTCCTTTATTTGATCTACTCTAGGATTCACTATCACTTTGCTGTATTTTAGTCCTCAAACTTAAACTACTGACCTGAAATTCATTCCATCCTGCCCTTCCGCATCCCACCAGCCACATCCTGCTTTATATCTTTAAAGAAACAGCAATAAACTATGGATCTCTCCTATCTCTGGAGCTTTCTCTCAATAAATCTTTCCTACTCCTAAGAAAACAAACAAATAATAAACTCAATAAACTACCTCCTCTGGCATGCCCTGAATGAATCTAACTTAAGCCTTATGTCAGAATAGGAGCTCAGTAAATACTTGTTGATTTGAAGACATAATATTGATTAAGCAACTGATGAGCTCCAGGTCCTGTGCCAGGCATGTTATATATACGAAATCTCACAAAAATCTTATGAAGTAGTTATTATTAAACCATTGTTTTTCAGATAGGGAGATGAAAGCTCAAAATTTTAAGGACCATGACAAAATAACACAGATAGTAATTGGCACCACTGGTGTTCTTTATGGTCCCCTAGACTGCCTGTTTTGCAGGAGTGAATTGCCTAGAAAGAATGGTGGCATGCTAAACACCTTCTAGTATGTTCCCTAAGGTCCACTTTTATAAACACAAAAAAGTGAACCCTGTCAGTGTTTTCAGTGACATCTTCTCCCTCACTGCTTATATCCTGTTTCTGACACCCAACCCACATTTTAGTTTTTCACATTTTGTCCTCTAAAGGATATGGTGAAACAGCCCTCTATTGTAATAAAAGCCCCGACTTAGACAAAGCTAAATGCTCTTCCTTTTTAATTTCAAAACAGAAAAAGGCGTTTCAGAGGGCGGAAGACTGTGAATCTGTCAATTCCACTAAGTGAAACGTCTTCTACCAAACTGTCCCATATTGATGAATGTATTTCTTCATCTGCAACCTATGAGACTGTGCCTGATTTTCAGAGAGTGCAGATCACTGGGGACTATGCTTCTGGGGTAAGTTGTCCTTGTCACTCAGACATAGGTGCTGAGAAGCCACTCAGCTTGACATGTCTAGCTGCTGCTTCTCTCACTTGTGTTTGTTATATTTCATTGCTGCGTTACAGTACAATATAGTGTGTCTGTCTGTATTGCTTTTAACATCCCATGCAATTTCTTCTCTTTCCCTAGTTTTTTTTTTTTTAATGGAGAATATGTAGTAGAATGCAATGTATGTTCCCCAGGATACATTGTACAGATTTTGGCAACAGGACCAAAGAGTCTCATTGATGACATCATAAAACAGGAAAGGGAGCCATGGCACGGGAGCTCTTGGGGAAAGATGGACTCAAGGGAGACCTCGAATAAAGAGAAAGGCAATAGCACAAACCAAAGAAATAAGATCAGTAGAAAGAAAGGTAGAAGAGAAGAAAAAAAGAGAACAAAATAAGATGAAAGACAGGTTAGAAAATTCTCATGGAGTATCATTGTTTCACCAACTGGCCTCTCCAATTTTATTGCAGATGCTTACCCAGTATATTATTGTTGGAACAGGCTCTAGTATATCACAGTAATTTATAAACTCATGTTACTAACAATTTGTCCTATGCAGAACAGTTGTTCAGTTAATAAATCTGTCACATACACTTGCAGTATCAGCATGATATTAGTGAAACTGTTCTTTAGTCATCAGTCTCTACTCCAAATATAGATTTAATGACTAGACCTAAACCCTGTCTCATGTAACTGACCTAGTCAGAGTAAGTCCTAGGATATTTATAAGTGCCAGAGCAATGAAATGCAAACCGTTCTTATTTATTTGTTTGTTTATTTATTTATTTATATAATAACACAGGTGCTCTGCAAATGGCAGGGTTTTTTAAATGGCAGTTTTAGATACTAAATAATTTAAAGAAAATTTTAATAGTGCTAAAAACATGGGAAATAGTTTGTAGAACTCCAGGGTTCCAAAGAATATATAAATTTGGGACAATCTTGATACCTATGTACTTAGAAATAAAAATAAGGAAAAGGAAGGAAATAGGCTATCATGACTCTTCATGGTAGCCCATTTTAAATACAGGGTATATTTTTATTGTTATGTTTTCCTCCCTTTTCCTACTTTTGCTTGACCAAGTGTCACTCTTTAGAGCTTCTTTCCCTACTTTTCTAATTTTTTTCCTACTTTAATAAATATGTAACTTTGCCATTGTTCAAAACAAAAAAAGAAAAAGAAAGAAAGAAAGCAAGCAAGCAAATGAAGGAAGGACAAGGTCCACAGACCTCAGGAGTAGTTACTCCTCCTTTGAGAGCTGGAAGATGCCTGAAGTTTTGGCCTAGAGACTTGTAAAACAAGTAGGTTGCTGTACCTGTTGGGTGAATAAAGCAGATACGGTGCTGAGCAACACTGCAGCTGGTTCTGGTCTTTACCCAAACCAGTTTGAACCCTTGGGATGTAAACAGAGAGGTAAAAAAGTCAAGACTAAAGCCCAAAGCCTTTAATCCCTGATAAGGAACTGATTCAACTGAATCATCCTTTCCATGCTTGGAACCCTGTACTAAGTGCTGAGATGTGAAGGTGAAGAAGAACCAGCTCTTATTCTTGAGTAGCTGATAGCCTGGTGGCCCACTAGGTGGCAATGGTACAGGCATGCCACAGACCTAGCACCTATGACAGATTTCTTCAGCTAAGGTCAACAGACCTTATAAAAATAGTTAAACTAGACAGGCATTGTGACCCCAACCTGTAATCCCAGCACTCTGGAAGGTTGAGTTGGCTGGGCAATTTAATAAGTAGAAAGACCCTATTTAAAAAGAGAGGGAGAGAGAGAATGATGATGCAGCTCAGTGTGGAGGCCCTGGATTCAATCCTAAATTCTAAGGGAAAAATTGGATTAATTAGGACAAATTTTTGTGTCTTAATCCATTGAGAGCAAGCTTATTGAATCAATAATACAGCATGGACATTTGTGACTTTCTACAGTTTCATCAGTTTTAGTTAACTGAATATTCTAGATTTTTTTCTTTTTTGTTTTTCAAACAACACTTTGCTGTCTTGCTATGTGGTTCAGAATGTTCTTGAACTCACTAAGTAGCTCAGGCTAGCCTCAAATCGTGGCAATCCTCTTGCCTCAGCTTCCCAAGTGCTGGGATTACAGATGGGCATATGGTAAAGTTGAGACCAATCACAAGTTCTTCTAGAACATTCCAATTTAATTAATATTTGTAACACTCAGGTCACATGCCACATGATAATATATAGGTTACAGGATGACTAGAAGCCAGGCATAGTGGTATACACTTGTAATGCCAGCTATTCTGAAGGCAGAAGCAGGAGGATCACAAGTTCAAGAGAACCCTGGATAATTTATAAAGACCTTATCTCAAAATAAAAAAAAGACTGGGGATGTAGTTCAGTGGCACAGCATTCGTGGATTCAACCTTCAGTAGCATAAAATAAAATAAAAATGAAATGCTGAGAGATTTAAAAGGAGGCTTGCTTCCGAATTCAAAGAAGCAAAATTGAAAGCAAAGACAGAGAGCTAACAAATGTCAAAGAATCACTTCAGATAATCAAATAAGATTAAGAGCCTGGCTAAGCTTATTCAAGGACTGGAGCTTGTGAAAGTGCAGAAGATGTGCAAAGCCCATCTTTACCACAGGCAGTTTCCAGTTGGCCATGTCAAACAGGGAGATTCAGCTGAGCTGACATGGGAGGACAGCCTGACTTTGTGGCCAGTTGACGCCATGATGTATTTCTCAAGTGGTCTGAATAGATGATGGGTTGAGACCAGTGTGGTGGTGCACACCTGTAATCCCAGCACTTGAGAGGCAGAAGCAGGAGGGTCACAGCAAGTCTGAGCCCCACCTGGGCTACATAGTGAGTGCAAAGCCAGCCTAAACTATATAGCCTATCTCAATAAAATAAAATACAAAATAAAATAAAATATTTTTAAAATGAGATAATAGGTTGGTATGTGTTGTATGTAATGTGTTGCATTACAAACAGTGTTAGCTTCCCCCTTTTTTTATAATGTCCAGGTGAGGGGGCTTCTTTTTTTCCTTTTTTTTTCAAATCCATTTTGTTCAAAGATAAACAGAAAAAAAGAAGAAAAAACTATAACAATTTCAAAGCACATCAATCAAGGGGTAACAACGGTACATACATTGCACATTGTCATCCCCAAATCATTCATCCAGAGCACAAGACATCTTCTTTCAATTGTCCAAAAAATACTAGTACAAATCTTTCTTTTCAGCAAACTCAGAGAAATCAATAATATAACTATTTTAACTATTTATATATATACATATACATACACGTTTTTCTTTCAGCCTGCCACACTGATGAAACAATATGATTTTTACACATGTGTGTCTTATTTATTTCACTAATGAGTATGTTCTTGAGTTGCATCCATTTACCTATAAAAGTGTCCAGTTTATCATTATTTATGGCTGAGTAGTACTCCATTATATAAAAATACCACACCTTTTTATCCATTTCTCAGCCAATGGGCATTTAGATTGTTTTCAAGATCCAGCTATTATAAACTGTGCTGCTGTAAACATGGGTGCAGTTATATCACTGTGGCATGATTTTTTAATTCTTTTGGGAAGATACCCAAAAGGGGAATGGCTGAGTTGAATGAGACCTCCATACTGATTTCCACAGTGGTTGCACCAATCTGCGTTCCCACCAACAGTGGAAAAGGGTTCCTTTTTCCCCACAGCCCCTCCACCATTTGTTATTGGTTGATTTCTTGATACTAGCCATTCTTTCCAGGGTGGAGTGGAATCTCTGTTGTTTTCATTTGCATCTCTCAAAGGACCAGTGATGTTGGGCATTTTTCATATATTTATTTGCTGTTTGCCTTTCTTCGTCTGAGAAGTGTGTATTCTTCTCAGATGCCCAGTTTTGGACATTTTTTTTAGTTCTTTGTATATTCTTGGTAGTAATCCTTTGTCTAAGGAACAGCTCGCAAGTATTTTCTCCCATGTTGTGGGTTGTCTCTTGACTCTGTTGATGGTTTCTCTTGCTGTGCAAGAGCTTTCCAGTAGGATGAGATCCCATTTGTTGATTCTCTGAGAAATTCCTGTGTAATCTGGCTTTTGTTCATAAAATCTTTGCCTACACCAATGTCTTCAAGAGTTTTACCTACTCTGTCTCCCAGCAGATTTAATGTTTCTGTTTTAATGTTAAGATCTTTGATCCATTCTGATTTTAACTTAGTACATGGTAAAAGATATGGGTCTACTTTTAATCTTCCACATGTGTAGAGCCAGTTCTTCAGGTGAGGGACTTTCATCATTTACTGATCAAGTGTGTGTCTAATAAGCTCACAGGCTTGCTTCCTTCAATACAGCTTGATGCATCAAGAGCCCATATGCCCCTGATTTAATCTGATAAATGTGTACTTTTTATTAGCTTGATTAATTTATCAGTTTATGTCTCAATGGTTGTATTGTGCAGCTGGTACTATTCTTGATAAGTTCCAGTGGTTTTCTGTTCACACAGATAGGTTTTTCTACCTTAACACTTGGACTCAGATGAAACAAACTGCTGCTTTGTAAAGTAGAATCGCTCAGGAAAAGGCAGTGCCTACAAGATTCTATTCTATTCAACATGGAATAACTCAGAGGAGGGTGTAGCCTACTCACCACACTTAAATTGATCTTTAAGGAAAAGTCTTTGTGCTGTGATGATGAACATTTAGTGACTTCAGATTTCAACTTCTTGGGCAGGTCTGGTCCAGCCGGAGTTGGGAATGGAGGGCAAGACAGACAGCTCAGTTTAGGAAATTTCAAGAAGTGCTAATAAAACTTAAGAACCTCCCTATTTTTAGCCAGAGATAAAGCTCTCTTTTAAAATCATCCAAAAGCTGGTCATGGTAGCACACTCCTCTAATCGCAGCCATTTGGGAGGCTGAGGCAGGAAGGTCATAAGTCCAAGGCCAACCAGGGCATCGGGAAGACCTTGTTTAAAGTAAAATAAAAGGGCTGGGAATATAGCGCAGTGCTAGGTACAGTCCTGGTATAACACACACGCACACACACACACACATGACTTCTCACAGAGTAATACTCAGATATATTGAGAGCTTTCAAAGTCAGTGAATGGGTGAGTTTGAGGAATTTGTGACACTGTATTCATCCCAGAATTTCCCTTACTGATGAACAAGTGGTTTGAATTCTCATAATTACAATCATATTGTCACATTGTCTTTCAGTTAAGACTTTGTTTTCAGAAGTCTTTTCTTTAAACGTCCAAATATTATGCTGGGTGTGGTGATGCATGCCTGTAATTCTAGCACTCAGGAGGTGAGGCAGAAGCATCACTGAGAGTTCAAAGCCAGCCTGAGTTACATAGTAAGATCCTCTTTCTTTCTTTCTTCCTTTCTTTCTTTCTTTCTTTTTTAATCGGTATCAGGGATAGAACTCATGACTGCATGCTTGCAAGGCAGGCGCTTATGCCACTGAGCTAAATCCCCAACCCTGTAAGATCCTCTTTCAACCTCTGCTTCCAAAAATATGGCTAAATGTTTCATAGAAGGAAGAAAGCATACATCAGTGGTGGTAAACCTATGGCACATGTGCTGCAGTGGGCTATTTATATAATTGAAAACTCTAAATATTTTTTCCACCCCTGGCATACAGCATATTAGAATGGGTTCTTTCAATCATATTGCTAGACAATCACTGCTCTTTAGCAAAAACCATAGAGTAAACAGAAGGCCTGAGGGTATACTCAGTGGCAGAGTGCTTGCATAACAGGGACAAAGCCCTAGGTTTGATTCCCAGTACTGTAACAACAGAAAGAAATGCAGGCGTATAAGGGAAAGATTCACAGGGCAGGTGAATTATGGTACAGAGGAAAGAACACTGGAAAAGTGCCATGACCTGCTTTCCGGAGCAGAGTCAGAGGCCGTCTACAAGGACGCAGAGAGGCGCAGCGAGAACCTTAACACCGAAGCGCTGAGGTGCCTGAAGGAAGCGACCTCCAGATTTTCCCAGGCTGACTTTGGCATTCTGACGTTTTCTCGGCAGGTAACAGTTGAGGATTTTGAAGTGGTTTGTACAGGTCTGTACCGGGCATTATGTATCCGGGAGAAATACATGCAGAAGTCATTTCAAAGGTTCCCTAAGACCCCCTCCAAGTACTTGCGGAATATTGATGGCCAAGCTTGGGTCGCAAATGAGAACTTTTATCCAGGTAACTTGTTCCCTTATAAAATGTATAGAAAATACCTTTTGGTTTTAGAACTAAAGAATAAATTTAAAACATGCCCGTATATTATAAGTAAAATCAGAGTCATTTTGCTCCTGTGATTCCAAGCAATACTGTGTCTCTCTAAGCCTACATTAGCTCTGTATTTCTCCTTGCTTAAATTATTGTAGTAAACTTCCTAATTACTCTGCTACATTTCAGTATCACCCTTTTTCATCCTCATTTTGTTGCTGCTTATTAAAAAACAGATCTGAGCACACCTTTTATCTGACAAAAACCTTTAGATGTTCCTTGTTACATACAAATTGAGTCTGGTCTTCAGCCTGGTGTTCAGGCTGCATTTTATTTGTTTTTGTGGACTTGCATACTCAAGTTATTTCCAAAGTAACCTCCCCCACTGCTGTATTTACTGTGGTTGGAATTAGCGCCCGATTGCCATATACTTAAATGTTTTCCTGCTCTTGTCAGGCATTTGGTGGTTCCCTGTCCCTATCCTGAGATTGCTTTTATCCTGGCTTATTCACCCTGTGTTCTGATCTGTAGATCCATCCTAGTCTTTCAGAGCACAGATCAAATACTATCATTTTCTGCCTGTCTCTGACTTCTGCACAAAAGTAAGCTACAAGCCGGGTGCAGTCGTATGTACCTATAACTCCAGCAATGAGGGAACTTGAGGCAGAAGAATCAAGTCCCACCTGAGCAATTTAGTGAGAACTTACCTAAAAATAAAAAAGGGTCTGTGAATGTAGCTCAGTGGTAAAACACCCTGGGTTTGTTCTCAGCAATACACACACACACACACACACACACACACACACACACACACACAGAGTAAACTACATGTGATATTATTGCATACCTCAGTTTTTATTTTCTGCTTTGTATGTTGTAATAATCATATATTAATGATTTCTATTGTGTAACTATCACAATTGATTTAACCAATTCCTATTTTTAGGTTTTTAGATTTCTTTTAAAAACATTTCCAATAAGGCCACAGTAGAGCCAGATGCTGTGGTGCCTGCCTGTAATCCCAGTACTTTGGAGGCTGAGGCAGGAGGATGGTTGCCAGTATGAGGCCAGCCAGGAATACATAGTGGGTTCAAGGTCAGCCTAAACTACATAGCAAAACCCTGTCTCAAAAAAATAAAAAAACTTACCAACCAAAACAAACAAACAAAAAAACCAGAACAAAACAAAACAAAGATATAATCAACAGCTTTATGTATATTTTTTGTGAAATTGTTTTTTGTCTTTAAGATTATACTCCTAGAACTAAACTTTCTAGGAAGGCTAAGAAGGCTAATATTTTAGATTTTGAACTCCTAACTTGTCATACTGGTAAAGATCTTAGGTTCCACTACCTTCTTTCTGTAATTCCTTTTTTTAATTAGCAATAATCATGCCTCAGGTAAACATCGTTGGCTATGATACTGCCACTGCACAAAGCCAATTCCTTTTTTTAAAATTTTGTCTTTTTTTTTTTTCAGGCAAGGCCTCTCTGTGTAGTCTAGTTATGCATCACCATGCCCAGTTTGTAAGTCCCTGACACTCAGGAGGCTGAGCCAGGAGGATTTCAGGAGTTGGAGGCCAACCTGCATGACCTAATGAGTTCAAGGCCAGCCTGGACTATAGAGCAAGACCCTGTCTCAAAAAAGAAAAATCATATTAAACATATGTCCAGTTTGATAACT
The DNA here is from genome assembly GCF_034190915.1 of Cavia porcellus. NCBI lineage: Eukaryota > Metazoa > Chordata > Mammalia > Rodentia > Caviidae > Cavia > Cavia porcellus. The sequence goes on along the minus strand of NW_026947484.1, from coordinate 135,048,426 downwards.
GTTAAACTGATTTACCCATCCTATGTAATATTAACATTTAGGATGTTTGTCTTGTCTTTGTTTCCCTTAAATGTACTTCTTCTAATATGTTTAAGTATAAGAATTAGAAAACTTTAAAATTTTATTAGTATCTTAAACATATATAATGATCACGTTCATCATAGGAATTTATACCTGTACATGATATAGCATACATCTTTTTTTCCCGTTCCACTCCTCCCCTAACAACCCCTCTTCCCTTCTTTATTTTTTGTTTGTTTTTTGGTATCAGGAATCGAACTCAGAACCTTGCACTTGCCAGGCAGGCACTGTGCCACAGAGCTATGTATTCCCCTTCTTATTTACAAAAGCCTTGTTTCCGTTTCTTTGTTCTATTCTTCTTTTCTTGTCCCTTGTTTCCTTTTATCTTTCCTTCTCCCTCGTTCCCCTTCTTATTTTAAGATTTTCTTCACATTTCCCAATATATATTATACATTTTGGTCCTTATTTATGTTTTAAATTTCTCACAATAGAGAAATCATATGATATTTCAATGTGTATCCAATTTATTTCACTTAAGAGTATGGTCTGAAGGTGGATCCATTTAGCTAGATATGTCGCAAGCTTATCCTTTTTATGGCACTGTATTATTCCACTGTATTAAAAAAATCACATCTTCTTTATCTGTTCATCAGTTATGGACATTTAGGTTTTTTTCTAAGATTTAGCTATTACAAACCATGCCGCTATTAACATGGGTGTGTATTCATCACTATGGTATGATGCTTTTAATTCTTCTGGGAAGGTACCAAGAAGAGTATAACTAGGTCAAATGGCACCTCTAGTTTTAGTTTTTTGAGGAATCTCCACAATGATTTCCAAAGTGGCTGCACTGGTCTACACTCCCACCAACAATGGAGCAGGGTTCCTTTTGCATCACAGCCCCATTAGCATTTGTTATTGCTTGATTTCTTGATAATATCCATTCTTTTTGGAGTGAGATGAAATCTCACGATTTTTTTAGAATGTACTACTTCTTCTTTTTTTTTCTTTTTTGGTTCCACAGATCGAACTCATGACTTCACACTTGCCAGGCAAGTGCTTGTGCCACTCTGCTATATACCCAGCCCCATGATTGTTTTTATTTGCTTTTCTCAAATAGCTGATGATAGTGAACATTTTTTCATATATTTATTTGCCATTTGTACTTCTTCAGAGAAATTTCTATTCATTTCAGATGCCCATTTTTGTATTGGGTCTCTAAATTTGGGGGGTAATTTGTTTAGTTCTTTATATAGTCTAAATATTATTCCTTTATCTGAGGAACCGTTGAAAAAAATTTCCCCACATTTGGCCTCTAAGAACTAGAAAACTAATATTTGATGTAACAATGTATTGTACTACTTCTTTCATAGTTCTTTTCTCCAGATTTTAAAGATAAAATGTGGCCAAGGGTTTAGCTCAGTGGTATAAATGCCTGCTTGGCAAACTTGAGGTCATGAGTTCGATCCCCAGCACACACACACACAAAAAGTAAAGACAAAATGTGCAGACTTTTTTCTTTGTATATTATTTTTTTCACTCCAACTTTTGATACCACTTGCAAACAGGATTGTTTCTTATGACTTGGAAAGTAATAACAAGGTAGTAAAGAAGTTTAAATGAAGGTGAAAGATTGGGGATATAACTCAGTGGTGAGCATTTGTCTGGTACGCACAAAGCATTGAGTTTGATCTCAGAGAGACAGAGACAGAGAGACACAGAGAGAGATCATATTTGTTAAAGAGATAAATGCTGAAAAGCTCTGACACTGGGGACCATCCTTGGGTCTTCTTATGTGAAAATAAGGAAACATTTGCCCACTTACACTTTTTAGTTCCTTTAGCAGAAATTGCATGTGCTATAAGAGATAGAAATATAATTATAATGAAATTATAATTCTTGATATAAAGTTTTATATCTGTCTTTATATTACATTAAAGGTGGAGCCTGGAGGATATTTAGGGATGTGAAACTATTCTGTATGGTACTGTAGTGAGAATGCTATGGTAATTTGATAACGTATAATGACTTATCATAATACGTTATCAAATTACCATAGCATTCTCACTTATCATTATACATTATCATTATACGTTATCAAATTACCATAGCATTACCATAGGATGCTAGGGCTATAGCACAGTGACACAATGCCTGCCGGGCAAGTGCAAGGTCCTGAGTTCAATTTTAATTATGAGTCAGTTTGTTTCATCAGTTATAGCAAATACACCACGCTGATACAGGGCGCCAGTAGTGGAGGTTGTTATGTACTTGAGGGCATACATGTAAATGGGACTTCACACTCAATTTTTCTGTTAAAACTGGACTCGTCTATTTAAGATGCATCCATTTTCCTACAAATGACTCAGATTTATCTTTCTTTGTGGCCAAGTTGTATTCGTTTGTCTATAAATACCACACTTTCTTTAAAAAGATTTTTTTTTGAGACAAGGTCTCATTGTATAATGCCTTAAACTCACTATGTAGCCCAGGCTGGCTTCAAACTCGAATGATCTTTCTGCTTCAGCCTCCCAAGTGCTGGGATTATAGGCATAAATCACCACACCTAACTGAATACCACAGTATTATTATCCTGTCATCTGTTGATGGGAATATGTTCTGCTTCCAAGATTTAATTTTTATGGGTTCTGCTGCTATAAACATGTATGCAGTATCATGGTAATATGTCTTCTTTAACTCTTGTGGAGGATACCCAGAAAAGTTGTAAGAGTTGTAACTGAGTCAAATTTGATTTCTATTTTTAGTTTTTTAAAAATAAATGAGACACAGAAGAACAAATTTACAAGATTTCTCATATGGGAATCTCAAGGTATAAATAAAGAGCAAAATAAAAGATATATGATAGAAAATATGAAGATAGACTTTGTGAAGATGAGAAAAAAGGATTTAGGGATGGGGAGACAAAAGAGAAGGGAGAAGAAAAGGATATAAAAGAGCATTAAAGTTTTATATGTATAGATATCAATTCTCCACAATCAATATACTTGCAAATGTGCTAATAAAAGAAAGACAAAAATTAAGTTAAATCCCAGCACTCAGGAGGATGGGGAGGAAGATTGCCAAGATTTCAAAACCAGCCTGGGCTACATAGTGGGTTCAAGGCCAGTCTGTCCCAAATAACAAAAGTCAAAAACAAAAAATTGGAAGTCTTTTAAAGAAAATGCTCTAGGACTAATAAAGGAGATTGGTTTAAATAAGGTAAAAATGTAAACTAATTTTAAACTGTTTTTAACTAATTTTACCTTTGCTTTTATGCAATTGTTTATTTGTTTTGACGTGAGATCTTGCTATATTTCCCAGGTTGGTCTTGAACCCCTGGGCTCAAGTAATTTTTCTGTCTCAGCCTCCTAAGTAACTAGGACTATAGACGTGATGTGGGCCAGCACCAACTTACCTCTATGCAATTATGTAATAAACTAATAAAATGCTTTGAAAAAACCTGGTGCAGTGGTTAACACCTGTAAACCCAGCATTTTAAGAGGCTGAGTCAAGAGGATCACAAGTTCAAGTCCTGCCTGGGCAACTTAGTGAGACCCTGTCTCAAAAAATATAAAGAAGCTAGGGTTGTAGTTCAGGGATCAAAACACATTTGAGTTTGATCCCAGTAAACACACACACACACACACACACACACACACACACACACAGAGCTCTTAAAAATCCTGTGATAATCAACTTCAGTAAAAATTTAAAATTATTTATGAGTAAATTATCAATTACTTTATGTAAGTAGCGCATCTAAAAAACTTGCAAATCATTTTTATACTAGATAAAATATAATTGGTTTTGTTTTGTTGTTTGATTTTTTGACATAGGGTCTCATTATAGTCTCTAGACCAGACTCAAACTCTCCATCCTTCTGCTCAACCTCCCAAGTGCAGAGACTACAGGCGAGTGCCACCATACCTAACTTAAAGTATTATTGCAACAATCATTTTTACTATGAATTTAGTCACCTGTGAAATATTAATGTGAGATAAACTTTATTAAATAGATAAATAAAGTTGAATAATTACAACTTATGAAGTTTAAATGCCAGGCGAATGAGATTTTACAGTATTTCATATTTTGCTATTTTTACATGATCATTTATCTTCTGTGCTGATCTAATACTCTGTGTTTTGTTGAAAAAGTCTTTACGCCTCCTCCAAAGAAGGGAGAAGACCCCTTCAGAGCAGATAACCTTCCTGAAAACCTGGGCTATCACCTCCAAATGAAAGATGGTGTAGTGTACATCTATCCTAATGAAGCAGCTGCCAGCAAAGATGAGCCCAAGCCGTATCCTTACCCAAATCTGGATGCCTTCTTAGATGATATGAATTTTTTGCTTGCTTTAATTGCCCAAGGACCTGTGTAAGTGTTTTACAAGAGCTAAACAACCATCAGTGTTACTACTGATAGTAAGAATATTAAGTGCTTATGATGTTCACATGCTATACTAAATCCTTCATGTGCATTGTTTCTTTTACCTTTTAAGATTGCTCTGTGATGTATATTTAGAATTAAGAGTTTTATGAGCTGAAACTTTGGCAAGTTAATTAACTTGCCCAGCTGATTGAACCAGAATTCAAGCCCAAATCTGCTGACTTAACCCAGGGCCCTTAATTTTTTTTAAGGTAGCTTTTTGCTATGTAGTGCAGGCTGGTCTCAAACTCACTTGTAGCTCCCAGGATGGCCTCAGAATCATAGTACTCCTCCTGCCTCAGCCTCCTAAGTGCTAGGATTACAGGCATGTATCCCCATGCTCAGCCAGGACCCTTAACTTTGAAGGATGCTGCCTCTCCAGTGATTTTTGTGTGTTTGTATGTATGTTTGTTTGTGTTTTATTTTGAAACAGGTTCTCACTATGTAGCTCAGGCTGGCTTTGAATTCACTATGTAGTCTAGGCTGGCCTCAAATTTGCAGTCATTCTCCTGCCTCAACCTCATGAGCGCTGGGATTACAAGAATGTGTCATCATACCTGGCTCCACTGATTTTTTAAATGCCATCCCAAGCCCCTCTTACTATTGTATCCAACTTTATTTTTTTCCTTTTTAAGACAATTTTGATGAAAAATTAGAGCTCAATACTTTTCAGTGAGGTTAACTGCAGAGGTACCTGAAATATCATTTGTTATAAAAATTGTTTCCTGTGGGTGATAAGGGTCCTGATGGTTTTACAATTACATTTATTTTCTGTAAGGATGTGGAGTTTTTTAGAATTATATAATTTTATTTTTCACAGAAAGACTTATACCCATCGGCGCCTGAAGTTCCTTTCTTCCAAGTTTCAGGTCCATCAGATGCTCAACGAGATGGATGAGCTAAAGGAGCTGAAAAACAACCCCCACCGAGATTTTTATAACTGCAGAAAGGTAAATAGTTTTGCTTCTCAGAAGTAATTTCTCATAGAAAACATTAATCCAGCAATTTTCAAGAAGGAAAAGAAGAATGACACTTTCTGATTAATCTAAAATTTTTGAAGGTTTAGTGGTTTTAGTTAAAGCAGAAAGATTAAAAATGTCATATCTATTGTTTGCTCTAGAAAAAGATTTATTATATTCTAGACATAAAAAGTTGTAAATAGCAGGCTTGGGGGTAGCTCAGTGTAGAGCACTTGTCTAATATATGCAAAGCCCTGAGTTCAATCTTCAGCATTTCCACAAATATTTAATTACCATCAACAACAAAAATAAGAAAAACAAACCTCACCAATGACTATTCTAGGATATGGAAGACCTTGTTATGATTTTTTTCTTCTGTTTCTTGACTATAAAGTTTCAGGAGAGATAATTAAATAAATCTGAGTTCCAGCATACTCACTTGTAAAATTGGGAAATATTTCTGCTAATACAGTTTACACAAAGATCATACAGCTGTAATCCCAGCACTCAGGAGGTTGAAGTAGGAGGATAGCTGTGAGTTCAAGGCCATCCTGGGCTACATAGTAAGTTCAAAGCCAGCCTGAGTTACATAGTGAGCTACATAGCCAGCCTGTCTCAAAAAAAAATTGAAAAATATGAAGATCATAAATATGAAATAAAGCCCTGCCTACAAATCAGCACCATGGGCAGACTGCCAGGGGGACAGCCAGGCCCCAGCCTTTTCCTGTGAGTCAGTGCCATTTGCAGACTGCATGGGAAGAGAACAAGAAGTCACCAAGAAACAAGCCCTCCCTGCAAGTCAGTGCCATATGTGAGCAACAGGGTGGGGGTGGGGAGAGCCAGATGCCAGCCCCTTCCAGTGCATGCACTAGGAAACAAGAGCCAAGTGCTTCCACCCCAAGCAACCAGATGATCTGGAGAAACAGGCTGCTATGATAGCTATTGAGGTAAAATATAATTTAATGCTTCTAGTTTTTGATGTTTCACTGACTTTGCAGGTCCAAAGTAGTATGATCATTTATTCAGAGGATAACAATATGCAATGTAGCATCTATGGGGGATCTCCTTCTAAAGATGGTAGCCATTATTGGTTCCCTATTGTCTTGTTTTGAAGTCCTGTATCATTTTCATTGTTTTGTTGGGTTGGGTTTTATTATGTTTTGTTTTTTTTTATTTTATTATATCTGCTAGCATGCACAGCTATTTAAATAACAAGGTATATTATGATTGACATTTTGGATTTACTATTGTCTTGTTTTATAGTCCTTTATTGCATTCATTATTTTGTTTTCATTGGTTCTGTTCTGTTCTGCTTTGTTTGATTTTTACTATGGCTGAAGGTATTAGCAGCTATTTTGAAGACAACAAGAGGCATTATGGTAACCATTGTTGATTTCATATTGTTTTGAAGTCCTGTGCCACTTACAGTGATTTGTTTTGATTGGCCTTATTGTTTTATTTTGCTTGGTTTTATTCTCTTTAGTATAAAAATAAATAAATACTAAATAAGCTAATGAGTGCAAAAGTCAACCAACTAGAAACACTTGCAAATGATTACAAGGAAGCAGGAATAGGAAACAGGAGTCTGACAGAAGATTCAGACCCAACTCCTGGATCAGCTCCCTGTCTAAGTTTGGGCAATCAAAAATTCAAAAATGCATTTTTTTCTGTGCGGACTTCATGAATTTCTTTTTGCCTTTTAAAAATGTTATTGGTACATTTTAGATATACATAATGATAAAATTTGTCATAGGGAATTTGTCCCTATACATGATACATCTTGCTCCTTTTTTTCCTGTACTACTCCTCTCCTTTCAATCCCTCTTCCCCTCCTTATTTACAAAAGTTTCATTTCTCAAACCAGATAAACAATGTGGTTTTTAAAAATACGTGTCAAATTTATTTCACTTAAAAGTATGGTCTCAGGGTACACCCATTTACCAAGAAATGTCTCAAGCATGTGCTTTATGGCAGAGTAGTGCTCCATTGTATAAAAAAAACCACATCTTCTTTATCCAGTCATTGTTTGCTAGCCATTTGGATTGTTCCCAGAGTTAGCTATTATAAAGTGTGCTGCTAATAAACATGGGTGTGTGTGTATCACTGTGGTATAATGCTTTTAATTCTTTTGGGAAGATATCAAGATGGGGAATAGCTGGTTTGAATGTAACCTCTACTTTTAATTTTTTTGAACAATCCTCACACTGATTTCCACAGTTGTAACAGTTTACACTCCTACCAGTGATGGAGATGGGTTCCTTTCCCTACAGCCTCACTAGCATTTGTTACTGGTTAAAAATTCATTTTGTAGGGCCATGGACTTAGCTCAGTGGTATAAGCATCTGCCTGGCAAGCACAAGGTCATGAGTTTGATCTCTAGTTCCAAAAATAAAAAAAAAGAAAATTCACTTTGTATTCTGATTGATGTGTTTTGAAATTTTGCTTTAAGGGGCTGGGGATTTAGCTCAGCGGCATAAGCACCTGCCTTGCAAGCAGGCGGTTGTGAGTTCGATCCCTGGTACCGATAAAAAAAAAAAAAAAAAAGAAAAAGACAAAAAAAAAAGAAATTTTGCTTTATTTTTTCTCTTTGAAATAAAATGGATTTAAAAAATTATCAGTCAAGAAATTCAAAAGAAGAACACTCTATCTGGACAACATGTCTCTGTGCTGAAAAACAAAAATCAGGGCAGTTGTTCTACATGGAAAAACAAGTATACTTTAACTGAACCTTGGGTTGAAAAAAGAAAGTGCTAAAAAAAAAAAAACACCTTCAAACAACAAAAACATAAATGAACAAGAAGAGGAAAAAGAAGAAGATTCTAAAATGTGTTTGTAATGACTCAACAAATTAGCCTATATTTACAAATTCATTTTGTAAAATTGTATGTGTAAAAATACTCAATGATTATCATCCCTGTGTCATAGAAATTATTCAATCCTATCTTCTTTGAGGAGTGAAAGCTGTGGATGCGACATTATTTTCAATTGTATTTCAATGGTGGATAACAGTCCCTATGAATCTTGTCTAGTCAACTGTAGGAAATACATTGAATATACATTTATACAGCAGAAACAAGCATTATCATTGCATCTACCCAAATTGTTCTCTTTCTTGCACAGACAAGTGCCTAAAGTGTCCTTGTCACATCAGCTGTTAGCTCACGCCCCTGTTGTCTACCCCTTTTCCCACCCACAGAGGGATTTATAGGTACTGTGGCCTCTAACAAAATAGTATAACTAGAGCTAATTTCTGGGTTTTATTTCTCTGAATATGCATACAGGTGGACACTCACATCCACGCAGCTGCTTGCATGAACCAGAAACATCTGCTGCGATTTATTAAGAAATCATACCACATGGATGCTGACAGAGTGGTCTATAGCACCAAAGACAAGAATCTGACCTTAAAGGAGCTTTTTGATAAATTGAAGATGCACCCATATGACCTGACTGTTGATTCCCTGGATGTTCACGCTGTAGGTTGAAAATTAATGTTAGTTTCACTCTTAAATACTTAGAAGCCACCATGTCTTTCTCCTGAAAGCCCTTCCTTCTCATATACCTCTTAACTCTGCTGCCTGGAGATAGCTCAGACAATTTGGAGGTTCACTCACTGCCAATTGTCCCAGATTTCATCCTTAGAGCCCAACTCCTTCCCTTGCTACACCCTTTGTGTGCTTGACTAGCACTCTATGTCCAGGCACCTCTGTTAATCACATCCTTCTATTTCCTGATTCAGGGCCGCCAGACATTCCAGCGTTTTGATAAATTCAATGATAAATACAATCCTGTGGGAGCAAGTGAGCTTCGGGATCTCTACCTGAAGACAGACAATTATATTAATGGAGAATATTTTGCCACTATCATCAAGGTGAGGAGCAATCAACCAAATCTACAGTGCCTTGCACAGTTCTTGAAGAGGAGAGGCAGGAGGAAAGAAAGGAAGAAAAGAATGGAGAGAAAGGGAGAGAAGGAAGCAGGGAGAGAGAGAAGGTACAGAGCTCTTTCTGGGGCCAACCACTACACAAATGAAGATAAGAATTTCATCTGAGCTGGGCATGATTGGTGTGCTCTAGTAGGAGAATCTTGACTTCTAGGCTGTCCTGGTCAATGTAAAGAGACCTTGTCTCAAAACAAAAATTTTAAAAGGGCTACAGATGTAGCTTAGTAGTGGGGCACCTGCCTAGCATATATGATGTCATCAGTTCAATATCTAGTAAATCAAGAAAATTTTTTCTTCTGAAACGTCTACTCTAGTGATGTAATTAATTAATTGATTAACATAGCAGTGCTTGGGATTGAACCCAGAAACCTCGTGAATGCTAGGTAAGTGCTCTACTACTGAGCTACATGGTCAACTATTCTTTTTTTTAGGTATCAGGGATTAAACCCAAGGTTTTCAAACAGCTACATCTCCACCCTTTTTCTATTTCTATTTTGAGACAGCGTCTCACTAAGTAGTTAAATTGTCCAGGTTAGGCTTGAGGCTGTGATCCTCCTGCCTCAGCCTCCTGGAGTGCTGGGGTTACTGGTGTGTACCACTTATTTAATTATTTGTTTTTAATTTTACTTTAAAGAGGAAAAAAACCAAAATTTCAAAACAAGATAATTAGAGGGTAACAATGGTTAATATATTGCATATTATTGTTTTTAAATTAGTTACTCAGAGAATAAGATATCTGTATTTAATTGTCCAAACAATATTAGCACAAACCATTCTTTTCATTGAAGCAATTAGTAGTACACCTATCTTAATCATCTTTTATACATATATATATATATATATTATACATATATATTTCTTTCAGCTTCTCACACTAGGAAGACAATATGATGTTTACACTTATGAGTCTGTTTTGTTCACTTATGAGTATGGTCTCTATATCCATTTACCACCAAAAGTCTCACGTTTATTCTTCTTTATGGCTGAGTAGTACTCCATTGTATAAAAATACTTTTAATCTATTCTTCAGTTTATGGGCATTTAGGTTGTTTCAAGATCTAGCTATTACAAATTGTGTTGCTACAAACATGGGTGCAGTTAAATCACTGTGGTATGGTGTTTTTAATTCCTCTGGGAAGATATCCAGGGGAATAGCTGGGTTGAATGGGACCTCCATCCTATTTTTAGGAAGAAATCTCCACACTGATTTCCAGAATGGTTGCACCAGTCTTTTCTCCCACCAGCAGTGGAGAAGAGTTTCTTTTTCCCACAGCCCCTTCAGCATTTGTTATTGACTGATTGGATAGCCCTTCTTTCCAGGATGAGGTGGAATCTTGCTATTATTTTAACTTGCATCTCTCAAATAACTAATGATGCTGAACATTTTTCATATATGTTTATTTTCTGTTTGTATTTCTTCATCCTAGAAGTGTATAGTCATCTCAGATTCCCATTTTTGATTGGGTCTTTAAATCTGAGAGGACTGAAATTTTTAGTTCTTTACATGTTGTTGATATTAATTCATTGGCTGAGGAACAGCTGACAAACATTTTTCCCCACATTGTGAGTTGTCTCTTCACTCTGTTCTTGGTTTCTCTTGCTATGCAAAAGCTTTTTAATAAGATGAGATCCTAGTTGTTGATTCTTTGTGATAGTTTCTGTGCGATATGGGTTTTATTCATAAAATCCTTGCCTATATGAATGTCTTCAAGAGTTTTACCTATTCTATTTTCCAGAAGATGTAATGTTTCTGTCTTAATATTAAGAGCTTTGATCCATTCTGAATTTAGTTTAATGCATGGTGAAAGATGGGTCTAGTTTTAATCTTTGGCATATGTAGAGCCAGTTTTTCCAGCACCATGTGGCTATCTTTCTTCCAGTGAATGTGTTTGGCACCTTTGTCAAAGATAAGATGTGTTAATATGTCTGGAGTTGTTTCTGCATCAGCTAATCTGTTCCATTAATTTTTGGGTCTGTTTTTATGCAAGTACCATGCTGTTTTTATCACAGTAGCTTTACAGTATTATTTCAAGTCAGGGATTGTGATGCCCCTATCTTATCGTTGTTGCCCAGGATTGTCTTTGCTGTTCTAGGTCTCTTCTGGTTCCAGATAAATTTTAGGATTGTTTTCTCTAATTCTGTGAGATATGCTATTGGAATTTTGATCCAAATTGCATTAAATCTGTATAACAATTTTGAAAGTATGGCAATTTTCACTATATTGGTTCTTCCTTCCCAAACGCAAGGGATGTCTTTCCATTTTATAATATCCTCTTCAATCTCTTTTTTTCAGAGTACTGTAGTTTTCGGTGTAGAAAACTTTTACATCCTTCATTAGACTGATCCCTAGGTATTTGATTTTTGTTTTGTATGCTATTGTGAAAGGTGTTGTTTCCCTGATTTCTCTCTCAATGAGTTTGTTATTTGTGTACAGCAAGGCTATTGACTTTTGAGTGTTGACTTTATATCCAATTATGCTACTAAATTAGCTTATTAAATCCACCAGTTTTTTAGTGGTGTCTTTGGGTCTTCTATGGAGAATATCATGTCATCTGCAAATAATGATAGTTTAAGCTCCTCCTTTTCTATCTATATTTCTTTTTATTTTCTTCTCTTGTCTAATTGCTCCTACTAAGGTTTCCATGACTGTGTTAAATAAGAATGGAGACAGTGGACATCCTTGTCTTATTCCTGATTTTAGAGAGAAAATTTTCACTTTTTGTCCATTTAGTATGATGTTGGCTGTTAGCTTGTCATAGATGGCTTTTATCAGATTGAGATTAAAGACCATCTATTTGAATTTTCTGTAGGGTTTTTACAACGAATGGGTGCTGGACTTTGTCAAAAATTTTTTGAATATCAATTGCGATGATCATAGATTTTTTCCCCTTGGCTCTGTTAATATAATATATTACATTTATTGATTTATGTATGTTGAACCATCCCTACATCCCTGGGATGAATCCTACTTGGTCTTGGTGTATAATCTCCTTGATGACAAGCAGCATTCTATTTGTCAGTATTTTATTGAGGATTTTTGCATTTATGTTCATTAGAAAAATTAGCCTGCAATTCTCTTTCTTAGTTGTGTCCTTTTCTGGTTTTGGTATCAGAGTAATGCTTGCTTCCAGGAATGAATTTGGGAGTACTGCTTCTCTTTCAATTTCATTAAAGAGTTTGAGAAGTAGTGGTGTTAGGTCTTCTTTAACTTTCTTGTAGAATTTGGCAATGAATCTGTCACAGTCTGTGTTTTTCACTGTTGATAGGTGTTTAATTACATCTTTGATTTAACTTATTGATAGAGTGTTATTTAAGATTTTTATGTCTTCTTTATTCAGCTTTGGTAATTCATATGTTTCTAGGAATCTGTCCTTTCTTCTATATTTTCCATCTTATTAGAACACAAATAAATATTTCATACTAAATATAGATAATTTTCTAGATTTCAGCATGGTCTGTTGTAATTTCATCCTCTTCATTCCTTACTGTGTGGATTTGAGTCTTTTGGTTCCTTTTTTTGGATAAGATTGGCTGAAGGTTTGTCAATTTTATTTCATCTTTCAAAGAACCAACTCCATGATTCATTGATTCTTTGTGATTCCTTTTTAGTTTTCAATCATTATTTTTTGCTCTGATCTTTATAATTTCCTCCCTTGTACAAGATTTTAGCTTAACTTCCTCTTTGTCTAGAAGTTTGAGGTTCAACATCAAGTTGTGCATATGCACTTGCTCTGTTTTCCTGATATAGGTATTTACTGCTATAAATTTCCCTCTTAAGACTGCTTTTATTGTGTCCCATAGATTCCAGTGGGTTGTATTTTCATAATTCAACTGTATAAACTGTCTAATTTCTTCTTTAATTTCATCTGTGACCCATTGGTTGTTAAGGAGGGTGCTATTTAATTTCCATGTGTTTATGAATTTCTTCTTGTGGGTTTCTTTTGCCATGGATTTACAATTTCATTGCTCCCATGTTCTGCTAACATGCTTGGGATAATTTCAATTCCTTTGCATTTACTTAAGTATGTTCTATGAGCTAATATGTGATCTGTTTTGGAGAACATTCCATGTGCAGCTTAGTAGAATGTGTATTTGGTTATTATGGGATGAAACACTGTGAAGACATCTACTAAATCCATTTATTCAAAAGTTTGGTTCAGTCCCAATATTTCATTGTTGATTTTTTGTCTGGTTGATCTGTCTTTTTATGACAGTGGGGTATTGAGATCCCCCAACCCTATTGTATTAGGGCTTATTTGATTTTCCATGTCTGTTTGTATTTGTTTTATACAGTTTGGTACACTGGTATTCTTTACATATATATTTATGAGTGTTATATCTTCTTTTTGGATTATTCCCTTTGCAAGGATGTAGGGACCTTCTTTATCTCTCTTACTGAGTCTTGACTTGAAATTTGCTTTGCCTGCAAATAGAACAGATACCTCTGCTTTTTTTCTGGTTTCCTGTCACATGGAATAATGTTTTCCATCCTTTGACTTTCAGTCTATAATTTGTTTTTTAATTAAATGTATTTTTTATTTAAAATTTTATTTAAGGAGAAAAAAAACAGAAAAAGGGTACAAGTTATACAGAATTTCAAAAAAAAAAACAGTAGGAAATCACTAGTTAATAGATTACATATTGTCATCTTTGAAATAGTTGTTCAGGGAGCTGGAGGTTTAGCTCAGCGGCATAAGCGCCTGCCTTGGAAGCAGGCAGTCGTGAGTTTGATCCCCGGTACTGATAAAAAGGACAAAGACAAAAAAAAAGTAAAAAAGAAATAGTTGTTCAACTTACAAAATCAAAGCATATAAAGTGGACATTCAAACAGTGAGACTGCAAACAGTTCTGTTCAATGATCCAACAAAAACTCAGTAATATGGTTATCTATCTTATACGCTTAAATATACATGCAGTTATATCGTTTAGAGCACTTTCTTTTCCTCTCTTTTTTACAATGACAATTACACATTTTGGGTTTTATTACTCCCACAGTTCTTATTACTCTTTTTTTTTTTTTGAAGAGAAAACCAAATGTGACATAACAAAACAGAGTCTGTCAAATCAAAAGGATGGACATAGTACATAATGTAAAAACAGAATGCAAGGTGATCAACAATGGTTACCATAATGCCTCTTGCTATCTTAAAAAGTATTGCCTATATCATCAGTTATAATAAAATTGAACAAAACAGTAAAGAACAAAGCCTATAAAACCAAAACATTGGAAACATTACAGGACTTCAAAAGAAGATAATAGTCAAATAGTCAGAATGAGTATCATAGTGAATCTTATTGTCTTCACAGTTGTTGCCTATACCCTCAAACTTGGTACTATCAAGCAAAACAGAATAGAGTAAAATCAATCAAAACAAGATGGTGAGAGCAATACAGGGTTTCAAATCAAGTTAATAGGGAATCAAAGTGAGTTGTTGTAATATATCCTGCCATTTTTAATTTATTTTTCTCTTAAAAGATAAAAATAGAAAAATAATTAAAAAGGACATTGAGATAAAAGAGGACATAACAACAAAACAGCATAGGTCAGAACATAACCATTTAAGCAAAATAGTGTTTCACCACAAGATATAAAAGTAGTTACCATAGTGTCTCTTTCCTTGAAATCTTTGAGTATAACTTCATATACTGTAGGATGAAACATATCAAGGCAATGTAAAACCATTCAAGAGAATGACAGTATTAAAGGATATTTAGAACCAATCAACAGAAAATGAACAATGGTTTCTGTATTATCTCCTTGTCTATAAAAGTTTTTGTTTATATTATCACATATAATAAAATCCAGTAAGATACAAGATGTTAAGACCGATGGAGACAGAAGAACAAAAGCTTGATAGGACTTCAAAACAAGATGATATTAAATCAGCATTAGCTATTATGATGCCTTGTTTTCTCCAAAATAGCTATTCATATCATCCAACCTTCTCTGCCTCATTTCTGTTGAGCTCTTTTTCTGTCATTAGTTGTCAGTTTGTCTTCTTCATTTCTCTTTCTGCTCCATTCATTGTGGCTTCTCTGCTACTGTTTCTGGAATCTTGGTATTTTTCTTTTTTAGAATGTCCTGCAGTATTCTCTGTAGAGTTGAATTGGTGCTTGCAAATTCCTCTACTTCCTCTTTATCCTGGAAGCACCTTGTTTCTCCATTAATTTCTAGGGACAGTTGTGCAGGATATATTCATCTTGGCTGGAGGTTATTTTCTTTCAAAGCTTGAATTATTTTGCCCCATACTCTTCGTGATTTGATGGTTTGTGCCGAGAAGTCTGTTGTAATTCTGATGAGTGTTCCCTTGTAAGTGATCTGTTTCTTGTCTCTGACAGCTTTTATATTCTGTTCTTATATTGGATTTCTAGAATTTTGATTATTATATGCCTGGGTGTAGTTCTGTTTGGGTTGTAGGTGGCTGGGGACCTGTATGCCTCATAGATCTGAGTATTTACCTTTTCCCATATTAGGGAAGTTCTCCTTGATTATTTCTGTGAATAGCCTTTGCAGTTCATTTGTTTGTACCCCTGCTTCTTCATTCACATTCTTTATTCTTAAATTACAGATCCTTTTGTCATCTTCTAGCCTTTGTATTGTTACTGCTTGTTTCCTTGTTATTTTAAAGAAGTTTTTCCTTTCATGCTCCCACATTATAAACCTGTCCTCCAGTTCAGATAATCTATCCTTAGTTTCTTTCAAGCTGTTATGCCAGCTTTCAATAGAGTTTTTAGTTTCCTGGTAATCTCTTTGAACCTGCTTCATGTATTCTACGTTTTCTCTATTTTCTCCATCAAACAATTCTCCCTTTTTTTTTCTGTTTTTCCATTCCACCATCTGTTTTTTCTTGGGAGGTGCTTAGCATTTCTTTAACTATTCTACTTATATCTTGCTTTATTTGGTTAAATATTTCACTTTTGACCTCGTCTATGAGGTCCTGGAGATATCGCTTTATGTCTATTGGTGCCGTGCCTGATATTGCATGTTTTCTGTCCTCATGCTCTTTTGCATTTACCTTTCGTGGATCAGTGTTCTCAGGATTGGGGACTGAGGACCCTTTCTTGTTGCTCCCTCTTCCCATACTTTTTGTTCCTTCCATACAAGCATATATAAGAGGCCCAGTTTCTTTCTTTGTCGGTTACAGTTTGTTTGAATTGCGCCAGCTAGGTTTTCCTGCCCACTGCAGTGTACTAGGGAGACACAGACCTGGGCAGCCTATGCTGGGCCTGCCCCTCCAGGTCATTCGATTTGCTGAAGGTTTCACTGTATTAGGATGCACAGCCAGGCGCAGAGACCTGGTTTGGACTAGCCTACTGATCTTAATCCGTGGCGTCACCCAGGTCCAGTGCTCCCCACCAATCCCACTTGAGAGGGAAATGTGTGACTGAAGTCACTGCAGTGGCCTATTCCGGCTAGTCTGTCTAGTCCCAGAATGTCCTCTGTTGGAGCCTCCTAGTCTATGGAAGGGTCCCTGTTCCTCTCACTCACCACAGGTCAATGCAGAGCTCCCTGCCAGCTCTGCTCTCAATTTGGTTTGCTGATTCCTGCTCTCAGAGCTTTCACGTCTCTATCCCTGCTGTGCTCATTCAGATGCAGCAGCGGCAGTCGGAAATTCAAGCCGTGGTTTCTAGAGGCACAGGTTCCTGTGGAGACACTGAGACTTTAGCTGTTCCAGTGGTAGCACCAGGATTGCATTTCCAGTTGGTTTGTCTCAGCTTAGTTCGATCCTGGATTGGCAGGGTATATCTCCCCCTGCTTAGGACTCCCCACAGCCCACAGTTCCTGGAATTAAGCTGGCTATCTCAGAGAGCCTCCGTAGCTGCTGTTATCTATCCACCATGTTCTCCTGGAAGTCCACATGTATTTCTTGTATGCAGCATATTGTTGGATCTTGCTTCTTGATCCATTCTGCCAGTCTGTATCTTTTGACTGATGAATTAAGACCACTAACATAGATTGTTAAAACTGATGTAAGTTAACGTATCCTTGTCATGGTATTTTCCTGTTGTTGGCTTCCCCTTTTACTCCCCCCTCCCATTTAATTGTTTGCCTTGCCTGGTGGGTTCCTTCTGTTGGGGTTCATGGAGTTGTAGTCCTCGTTATCTCTTTCTTGAGTGTCTTTCAAACATTTTATAATACTGGTTTGGTGGTCATAAATTTCCTCAGATGTTCTTTGTCATGGGAATTATCTTATTTCTCCATCAATTTTGAAAGATAGTTTTGTGGGGTAAATCAGTCTGTGTTGAAGATGGTTTTCCTTTAGAATTTTAATGTTTATTTGTTTTTAAGACTGCATTTGCTAAATTTCCCAGGCTGAGTTTGAATTTTGATTCTCCTTTCTCAGTCTTCTGAGCAGCTGGGATTATGGGTGTATACAGCCATACTGCCATGCCCAACTAATGTTGATTTTTTTTTTTTTTTCATTTTTTGATACAGGATCTCACTATGTAATTCATGCTAGCCTTGAACTCACTGTGTATCATAGTCTGGCTTCAAGCTGCAGTAATTCCCTTGCCTCAGCCTTTGAAGTCCTATGATTACAGACCTGCATGGACCACTATTCCCATCTATGTTCGACTGATTTTAAAAGACTTATTTGCGAGCACCGGATGATAGCGCAATACTGTGATCCCAGCACTCTGCAAGGCTGAGGCGAAAGGCTTGCAATTTAGCAGCCTACAGAAATCTGGTTTAAAAATAAAAGAGGCTGACAATATAGCTCTGTAAAGGCCATGAGTTCAATCCCCAATGCAATAACAAAAATGAAAAACAAAACCAAAAACCTCTAGTCTTTGGGTAGAGAAATTGAGGATTTGAAGTAAGATCTGGCCTTTCTAGGCATTGGAAGATATAAAGTGAAGAACAGCTAGGGTTAGAATCCACACTTAGCTTCACACCTGTACTGATATATATAGCATGTGAGAGTGAGACATCTGTCTTGAGTCTTGAGAGGTAGGCAGATAAGAAAAGCTGCATTTTCTTTGTGGCCATTTTGGATATCTTAGCTTCTTTAATAAATTCTGATAAATTCTCATTAAATGTTTTTGTAGATGACATGTTTGTTTGTTTGTTTGTTTGTTGAGACAAGGTCTTCTTATGTAGTTCAGGCTTGTCTGGGCTCATTGTGTAGCTCAGGCTGGAGTCTAGCTCACAGAAATCTTTCTGCCTCAGCCTCTCAAGTGCTGGGACTGTCGGCATGCAGCACTATGCCCACCTTAGTCTGATTTTTGTTTTCTAATTTCCATTTTGTTCAGCAAATTGTTTATTCCCACTTGGTTCTTTCCAACTCTCAGATCCCTTAGATTTGAAGCTTGGAAATTTTTCTTCTACTTCCTTTTACATTTCCCGAGTCCTTAATACCTACCCCCTTGTTCTAGATCCAATAGAGTGAGGCCCCATAGGGACTTGTGGAAATTCCCAGCTTTGTTTTGTTTCGTTTTTTGTTTTTGAGACAGGGCATTGCTATGTAGTTTAGGCTAGCTTTTAACTCACTCACTAAGTAGCCCCGGGTAGCCCTGAACTCACCTCATTCCTCTTGCCCCAGCCTCCCAAGTGCTGAGATTAGAGGCATGTGGTGCCATGACTGGCTGATTTTGGATTGCTCTCTTGGCTTTGCAGGAGGTAGGAGCAGACCTGGTGGATGCCAAGTACCAGCACGCAGAGCCCCGACTGTCCATTTATGGTCGCAGTCCCGATGAGTGGAGCAAACTTTCCTCCTGGTTTGTCAGTAACCGTGTCTACTGCCCCAACATGACGTGGATGATCCAGGTCCCCAGGATCTAGTATGTACCTGCCCATGGGAAACTTTGAACCCTACGCTTGTTCTACCTACCTCCCTACTCCAGTGTGAACAAGGATGTGCAGCCCATCCCGACGGCAACCAGCTTTGTTGAAGTAACCCTCAGTATTAGGTCCTACATGTTCTCTTTTGTCCACTGTACTTTTGATATAGACAGGAGTTAGGAAGATTATTTCACTTCAGTTTTCTAACTAGAAGTTAAAGAAGAACTAAGCTGGAATAAGAACTATGTACATTTTAGTAGATACTTTCTTTCCCCTGTTCTTCACTATATGTAGTTCACACTTTCCCATCTTTATCTGTACTAGAACATAGCTTTCTTGTTTAGAACCTAGAATTACAGGTATGCACCACCATGCCCAGCTCCATCAGAGGTGTTCTTTTTTCTTTTTCTTTTTTAATATGTAAGTAGTTTTATTTCCTTAGTGATGCAAAGTACAAGTGCTGGCTTGATATGCATTTACTTATAACTTCTTTCACATTCACAACTCAACATATTAGAGAATCCAGAGGCTCCATTACAATTGTCTGAAGAGCACATTATATAAATATTCCCAAAGTTTATTCCACCCTATTCCTGCTTTGATATTCTGAAATATCTTCATTGTGCTGTTTGATGAGATAGTACCAAAAGAAGGTGGTGGTGCCCAAGGTCAGCCAAATTTTCTTCTGATCAGGACCAGCAGCACAGAGAAGGGGCACAGTGGCCACCTATATCAGAAGTGTTCTTAATAACCATTTCGTATTCACTGTTTCGTATACCACACACATATATAAATCACTGAACGAACTTTTTATGACATGACTGCTCTAGTATTTATTCTCTAACTGGACTCAACTATGAAGATTTAGTTTACTTACCACAGAGGGTTTTTTAAGAGAGGTGAAGCATGTAGTCCAGAAAGAAACTGATGCTTCCTACCCAGCCCAACTCAAACCTTTCATTGTGGATAAGCAAGAATAATATATGAAAGAGAACATAGGAGAACATACAATATACCAGGTCCTAGTTCTTTTATTTTCTTATTTAGGTGTTGAGAATTGAACCCAGGGCCTCCTGATGGCTAGCCAAGTGCTCTACACCTGAGCTGTCTCCCCAGCCCCCCATACCAGACCATTATTCCCATATATGATATTTGACCCTTTGGTTTCCTCATTCTGGAGCTATCAGTCTAAAAATCTTCTCTTCCTAAATTTCTCTTCATTCTTGCCTCTAGTGATGTATTCCGATCCAAGAATTTTCTTCCACACTTTGGAAAAATGCTGGAGAATATTTTCATGCCAGTGTTTGAGGCCACCATCAACCCCCAGGCTCACCCAGACCTCAGTATCTTCCTCAAGCATGTAAGCAGGGCCTTGAGGCCTTGATAGTGCTGTTCCTGAGCAGACCCCTACTTGGTCATGACTAATTCTTGGTGCTTATCTCTTTACTTTTGGTCCTTGCTTGAGAGATGGAAGTTTTTCTTGAGGGCAAGAACCCTGCAGTTGGACTGGAATCATTACATGGATTGTTTTCCTCACAGATCACTGGCTTTGACAGTGTGGATGATGAGTCAAAACACAGTGGTCACATGTTTTCTTCTAAGAGTCCCAAGCCCCAGGAGTGGACAATGGAAAAGAATCCATCCTATACTTACTATGCTTACTACATGTATGCAAACATCATGGTGCTCAATTGCCTAAGAAAGTAAGTATGAGAGACTGGGGCTGAAGGAAAGTCATTTGACCCAGCTCTTCCCTCATACCCTGGCTCTATAGATAGTCAGAGGCCTTGGTATACTCCTGGCATGTTCCTAACTGGCCCAAATCAGAAATTTCTCTCTTAAACTTTTCTTCAGACTCTTAGGGGGAACAATAGGCATTTCAAGTGCCTTCCATAATTTTCACAGTTCCTTTTCATTGGCAGTTTAGGAATTTATACTTATCAGTTGCATTTTATTATAAAACTATATATATATATTTTACTCTTCTTGAGGCACAGAATAGAGAAAAATTAAACGTGTGTGTGTGTGTCTGTGTGGTGCTGGAGATCAAATCCAGGGCCTCACACTTGCTAAGCACAGGCTCTACCACTGAGCTATAGTCTTCAACCTCCAATAGAGTTCTCTGAACCATTTCTTCCATAAAGTGCAAATAGGGAAAATCCTGAAATGCTACAGATGTTTCTGTTCAGGTCATTAGCTCTTGATAGCTTCCTTAACCCCACATCCTCTGCTGTCTTTTCTTAAAAAGTTGGTCTTTAGGAAGAATTAAGATGATAATTTAGGGGATGGATGCTCCCAGAGCATTAACTTTTTCTAAGAAATTTACTTTTCTTTTTAAAATTAATATATGTTTCTAGTCATAATGATTATATTCATTGTGAGGAATTGGTACATGTATATGGGACACCTTCATTCTTTTTTTATCCCTTTCTCCCCACCCCCACAATTCTCTTATAAATCACTCTGCCTAGAATCTGTGATTCCTATAGTGATTTCATTTCATAGGGAACGAGGCATGAATACGTTTCTGTTTCGACCTCACTGTGGGGAAGCTGGAGCTCTCACTCACCTCATGATAGCATTCATGATAGCAGATAATATCTCTCATGGCCTGAATTTGAAAAAGGTGAGTTAAAGTTCTTTGCCTTTTCCCTTTATTTTCTATTTCATTCTTTCTTTCTTTTTTTTTTTTTTTTTGAGACAAAGTCTTGTTCTGTACTTCTGTCTGGCCTTGAACTCACTATGTAGTCTAAGCTGGCCTCAAAATTGCAACAGTACTCTTGCCTCAGCCTCCAGAGTGCTGGGATTATACGTATGGCTAATGCTACAGATGAAAGCAAAGGGATTTGCTCAAAATTTCCCCGACTAGTTGTTCTCAGAAATGAGTTAATGCAGATCTCCTGACATCCCCTTTTAGAACTCTGACAAAGGAGAATTCAGAGGAGGCTTGGCTGCCCTGAAATTAGACTTGCCAGATTTCTTGTTATAGCATGCCTTAGAATGCTTCTTGTGAGTCAAGATTTTCATGTAGAAAAAAAGGTTTCAGGGTGAAGCCTTTTCAACTTTAATTGCCTAAGTTAGGTCATCAAACCTACACAATTGAAGTTCAGATAAACAACTTGGCTTGACTCAATGCTTGTGAAAATGGATGGCCCACAATTTATTTATTCTAAATAGTGTTTATATTGAAAAACTAGAATTTTTCCATACCAGGAGAGTTAAAGAATAGGTGATATTTTTATTGAAAACTAAGGTTTAATGTAGACCATGGAATTTTAAGGTTTCTAGTTTCTTTTCCTTTTGCCATCTCTAATTTCTTTTTACTTTTTTTCAGAGTCCTGTGTTACAGTACTTGTATTTCTTAGCCCAGATTCCCATCGCCATGTCACCATTGAGTAACAACAGCCTATTTCTCGAGTATGCAAAAAATCCATTTTTAGACTTCCTCCAGAAAGGGCTAATGATCTCATTGTCCACCGATGATCCCATGCAGTTCCACTTTACCAAGGTACACATGTATATAAGTTTGCTTTGTTCAACCATTGTTTCCCACCCAGAATTGCAGTCAAATCAAGGAACTTCATTTTTCTCTATGTAAGATGCATATCACTTTTTAACTAATAGATGCATTTATGTCTATGTTGCTTCATTAAATAAACAATGTTAGGAGCCCCTGATGGAGGAGTATGCCATTGCTGCACAAGTCTTTAAGCTGAGCACCTGTGACATGTGTGAAGTGGCCAGGAACAGCGTTTTACAGTGTGGAATGGCTCATGAGGTAAGGCTGTCTTTGGCTGCCCTTCTGAGCACAGGGTAACTCGAATACTGAAGAATTACAGTGGTTGAGGAAATCCATGTGGAAAAATTATCCTGTGAATTAGATGCTGTGTTATCGACAGAGACTAGAAACAATTATTCTATAATCTCTTTGGCCACTTCTTTAGGGGAAGGGAAATAAAATAATGATTTCTCAGCAAACCATGCACACTGAGGAACATGGTAAGTACTTCAGAGTGCATTAAAATTGTCTTCCCCCTTTTGCCTACGGCAAAAATTTGCAAAGGAAGACTTTTTGTGGAAGATGCAATGATTATCTATACCAGCTTGAAAAGAAACAACAGTCATTCTGCTTTCTTTTCTCTCACAGGTAAAAGCAAAGTTTCTGGGTGACAATTATCTTGAGGAAGGCCCTATTGGAAATGATATCCGCAAGACAAATGTAGCCCAAATCCGCATGGCCTATCGTTATGAAACCTGGTGTTATGAACTCAATTTAATTGCTGAGGGTCTTAAATCAACAGAATAAAGTAAATCAAATAATAATATGAGTTTTTCATTAAAAAGAAGTATGAGTAAAAACCTGCTATATGTCAAGGATTATATTAGATGCTCCCAGGCTATTATTTCATTTACTATGTAACTTTTTAAAGTGGTATTATCTATATTTTGGGAAATGTGAGTAAACTGAAGTTAGCTAAGTTAATTACCTGCACAAGGATACAACTGTTGAGGGGTAGCAGTGCGGTCCTAGGTTTGTCTGACCACAAACTTTCCATGATTTTTAGGCAAAACTATTAAGTCTAGATAAAAGCATAAGCAAAGGTCTTCAAATTGGAGAATATTAGTTTTAGCTTATATAGTTAAACTTGGTTAAGGTACTTTGAGTCATTAAAAATTCGTTTGACAATTTACAAGTGGATAGTGGTTTTCTCAGTCAGAACCAAAGCAGGTATACCCAAATATAGAAATCCAGTTACTTATGCATTATTATGTTACAAGACGCTTTTTAGTTTCCTAGTGCAGGATATACATGTAACTTTTAAGATATCCCTCTTATTCAAGGTCAGGTGAAATTCCAGATTATACTTCTACACATACAATTGTGTTGCCACCTAGTGGCTGGGCTGATATTTCTTTCAGTTTATTTAATTGTAATTATTTCTTTTCTTTCTTTCTTTCTTTCTTTCTTTCTTTCTTTCTTTCTTTCTTTCTTTCTTTCTTTTTTTTTCCTGTCTTTTTCCTTTTTTATCAGTACCGGGGATTGAACTCACGACTGCCTGCTTGCAAGGCAGGTGCTTATGCCACTGAGCTAAATCCCCAGCCCTTAATTGTAATTATTGATGAATATCTAAAGCAGTGGTGTCTAACTTATGGCATGTGTGCCAGTGGGCACACAGAGCTCTTTCAGCATGCAAGCCAAGTGTCTGCGTTGTTTCTTCTAAACTAAGACCTTAGATTTCAAGTTTAATTTCAGTGTTGGCCCTTTGGTTTTGGGCTGCAGTTTGGACACTTGTCTCTAAAAGTTTCACCATCATTGATCTGAAGTATTGGATATAATCCTAGACATCAAAGATAAAAAGATTTCATTTCTACTCTCAAGTTGTTTGCAGCACAAAGTTATGAAACATGTGGCTACAAATGTGAAAAAGGGAATTTTGTGAAACATCTCAGAAAATAATGATGTTCCTTGTAGAAAAAAACCTGAAACACATTCCTGAAGTTTCCACATTCTTTACAGGTAGTCATAGCATAGGTGTGATCCTGTTGGCATGTTTGTACTAGTCTTGCTGTAAGACTCCTTTTCCTGGTTTCTCAAGTTGAAGTTCTGTTTGAATCTGTTTTTATTTCACTTTGGCTTCCTGGTCATCCACGTAACACAAATTACTAAATGAAGCAGTACTCTCAAATTTAAAAGGAAATTAATTACCACTATGTACATCTCCCTCTTACTCATGAGAGGGCAGTAGAATACATAAATGTGAATTAATTTATTACACTCAATACATGACAGATTTGGTTAAGGGAGGGGTGAGGAAGGGAAAGTGAAAAAGATGAAGATGCAAAAAGATTTGATGCTTGGAATGCAGTCTGCTTCATTTTGCCAAATAATCTTCAAAGTTCAAATGAAATATTTCAAGCCAGGCATGGTGGCTTTTTCCTGTAATCACAGCCAGCACTTATGAGGCTGAGGCAGGAGAGTTGCTGAGAATTTGAGGCCAGTCTGGAGTACAGAGTGAGTTCAAGGCAAGCCTGAACTACAAAGCAAAACCCTGTCTCAAAAACACCAAAACTTTTTTTTTTTTCAAAACCACACTATTTTTTTTCTTTCTGAGATAAAGTCTCACTATGCAGTTTGAGCTGGCCTTGAACTCATTTTGTAGGCCTGGCTGGTCTTGAACTTGGAACAGTGCTCCTGCCTCAGCTTCCTGCGCGCTGGGATTACAAGCATGAACCACCCAAAATTTTATCTTGAATAATTGTCTGAGAAGTCTTTCTTGTTTGTTTTGAGACAGGATCTTACAATGTAATTCAGGATGGCTTTGAACTCACTATGCAGGTCAGGCTGACCTTGAACTCAGTGATGCTCCTCAGCGCTCAGGCTACAGGGATTCACTGTCATGCTGGGCTGAAACTTTCAAAATATACTAGATAAGGAGGTGTGGGAGTTCATAAAGATCAGTGTTCCGCACTTATAAAATGTTGGTGGGAATGTAAACTAATACAACCATTAGGGAAGTCAGTATAGAGAATCCTCAACAAACTAAAATTAGAAACTCCATTCTACCCAGCTATACCCCTCTGGCCCTTCTGGGTATCTTTTCCTAAAGAGTTAAAGACATATCACAGTGATACATACATGCTTGTTTTTATAGCAGCAGAACTCACAATAGCTAAATCTTGCCAATGGCCAATATATCTACCAATAAACAAATGAATAAAGAAAATATGGCATATATAAAGGATAAATTTAAGTCATTTGTAAGAATGACCACAAGGTGTAAGTGCACCTTGAGATCATAATGCTAAGTGAAAAAAATCAGATATTGGTTAAGTATTTATACTTTAACGTGTAAATAAAGAAAATAAACGACAGATGCTAGAAATAGATCTTTTGCACATGGGAAGAGGATCTAAGGATGAAGCGGTGAGGAAGGGAAAGTGAAAAAGATTAAGATGTAACATGTATATGTACTAATTCCCCAGTTGAATACATTATGTATCACAAACATACTTAATGAAAAAAAGATTAGTGTTCCAAAATTGATTACAAACCATTCACATTTATTTTTCTCACTGGGACACGATTTAAAAGTGCTGTGGTCACACCTCAGCATCTCTTGATTTCACAATGGTTTGTGATATGCTGTCTTTATAGTTCTGCTGAAGTTGACTTGTGATACACCCTTCTGTGAGGTGTAGCCGGACACTTTCTTGGAGTCTTCTATTTTGGTACCTCTATGAGAAGGAACGTGGGAGGCCACAAGGCTCTGGTTGGGTGAGGCAGGGTGGGGTGGTGGTGGAATGAGGCGGTGGGGGGTTGGCAAGTCAGCACCTGGGAAACAGGCTCCACTCATCTTTGTCTCACGGCTTATTGAAACTGGGCTAAACTTGCAAGCAGGCACAGCGCCATGAGCGAGAGGGTGTTGCAGTCGCAGTTCTTACGCATACAGGTGTCTAAGCCAGGCGTGGAGTCCCCTTGGGCGCTGAGAGCGGGTAACAAGGCAGCTCCGCTCTGAGATTTCCAGTTCGCCTCTCTCTGCGATTCAAGTTGGAACCATACTCCAATTGCCTGCGAAATATTTGTCCCTTGCGCTCGGCCAGAAAAGAACGATGCTACTGTTAGACTTTAAAAACCACAGGCCTGCTAAGGACCATGGTAGGCAACAATTCTAGTTTCTTTCATAAAGGCGCCAGTCGGATACCTTGATGAAACCAGGCTTTCAGTCTTTGGCGGCTGAGAAGCGTCAAGCGTCAGTAGAGTTAGGTCTGTCGCGTGGGGCTGGTATGACCGTAGCCCGGGTGAGGACTGCATAGCTCTAGTTTCAAGCCTTGGGCGGACAGCTGTGGCGCCAGTCTTCTGGCTGCCGGGACTGCAGTCAGACAGCGACTAAGGCCATGGGCGAGCTTCTGGCCTTGAGTGCACCCAACGCCGGGAGGTGCTCCTCACGAGGGTCTAGGGCTGCGTGCCGGCAGGCGGAGCGTTGAGGGACGGGTAGCCCAGCCAGAGCATCTGTGTTGGCGAAGCTGGTTGGGCCAGGAGTGAGGGGGTGGGAATGTGAGCCAATAGGAACCAGGAGGGGCGGGGCCGAGCTGGGGCCGCTCCTTCGGCGGGGTTTGCTGGGGCGGGACGGAGGCGGCGGGAGTGCGAGACCCGGGGACGCGCAACTCGGCGGGGGACCGGAGCCGGTAGCGCGATTGCCGGATGATGTTGCGGGCCGGGCAGGTAGGCGCGGCGTGTCGGGGGCGGGGTCTGAGGCCGCGAGGGCTCTGGCCCTCCGGACGGTTGGCGTCGTCTGTCCGGCGTCTGGCGTGGGGCTGTGGCGCTTCCCGGCGCGTTGTTCGGGCTGGCGGGAACCCGGCTGGCTGGCGCTAACTGGGCCTGACGAGGCGTCGGAGCTCCTGCGGTGTGCGCGCCTCATAACCCCCTCCGACCCACCCCACGGCAGGTCGGATCTGGGCGGTGTGTGTTCGGCTCGGAGCTGGGCTCGGGATCCCCTTGCCGCCCACTCGGGATTGGGCGGTTCTGAGGAGCACTCCGCAGCCGCAAGCCAAGTTTGAGTTTGGATAGACTGCATCTGGACTTTCAGACACTTTTTATGCGTTTGAGGGGTATGTTTTGATTCTTTTTTTTTTTTTTTTTCTTTTTCCTTTTTATCGGTACCGGGATCGAACTCACGACTGCCTGCTTGCAAGGCAGGCGCTTATGCCGCTGAGCTAAATCTCCAGCCACTTATGTTTTGATTCTTAATAGAGTCTGACAAGCACCATAGCGAAAGTTGTCAAGTAGAATTTTAATTTAAATATCTGTGAATACCTGAGAGCATATTGAGTAACCAGTATAGCAGATGATTAGATTATGAGTCAAAAGACTTGAGACTAAAGCCCGGTCCCATTTTCCAGATTGATGATTCTGCCAAATTAACTTTTCGGGCCTCAGTTTGCAGAACCTTACGACTGGGAAGCTCATGCTTGTGGGTATTGTGAGGCCTGAATGCAATGTGTGAAAACATTCTGTAAATGTCAGGCATTATTGTTTGACTTTGCATCTGGCACAAGGTAGGGACTATCTAGAGCTTTACCCTAAAACTAGTGTATTTCAGATGAAGTGCTAAATTTCTGTTTACTATGTAAGTTGTGTAAACTGTTTTTCAACAAAATTGCCATTGTTTGAAATTCATTCTATTTTTAATTAATTGGTTAAATTTTCTGGACAGTTGGCGCAAGCACCCAGGAGGCTGAGGCAGAGAGGATTGCTGTGTTTTTGAGGCCAGCCTGTGCTACAAAGTGAGTGCAAGGCCAGCCTGAACTGCATAGTGAAACTCTGTCTGAAAACGACAAGAAATTTTTGTTTTCTGACAGTGTACAAAATGTGTATATACAGTTGTTGAATCAAAATTTGGTAGGATCAATATCTTTTGCCTTATGCAAATAGCTGTACTTTAAGATACCTGGCAAAGTGAAGTGGAAGTATTCTTTCAACTTAAGACTTTCATTTGTTTAGTCTTTATAACAGACCTTTATGTTGCTTTGTTTTCTTTTTTTTGGAGCCAGAGTCTCACAGTATAGTTAAGGCTGCCTTGAATCCCTGTGTAACCCAGGTTGGTTGCAATCCCAAGTAAATCCTCCTGCCTCAGCCTCCTTGGCTCTGAGACTAAAGGCATTTGCTGCCAGGCCTGGCTGACATTTATGTTCTTTATGGTGAGTATGTGTGTCCAGAGGTTTAGAGAGGAATTACAGGAGTGTTCTCTAATAATTTCCCAGGGAAAAACCAAGGTTTGTAGTAAATGTGTTTGTTGATCTTTCGTTAGGATTTTTTTCAATGCATAAATAGATTTTTTTAGGCCAGGGATTTAGCTCAGTGGTGTAAGCACCTGCCTGGCAAGTACGGGGTCCTGAATTAGATCCCCAATACAATAAATAAATAAATAGAATTTTTAATGCATAAAGGGAGAATAGTGATTTTTCTGGCAACCAGCTATTTTCTAAAGATGAAAATAATTGTATTAGGGTTTTTTTGAGACGAGATCTCATTCTGTCATTCAGGCTGGCCTCCAACTCCTTGCGAGCCTTGTGCCTCCTCAATGCTGGGATAACAGGCATGTGCCACATTTCTGACTTGTGGAAGTAATATTTTAAATGATTTATAGTGACTTTTTAAGTTGAGAATATTAGGCCACTGTATACCAAAATGAAATTAAATGGGTGAGGGCTGGGGATATAGTTCAGTGGCATAGCGCCTGTTTGGCAAGCATGAAGTCATGAGTTCGATTTCTGTACCAAAAAAAAAAGAGAAATTAAATGCAAGAGCCAGATGTGATGATGCATGCCTGTAATCCCAGGACTGCGGAGGTTAAGGCAGTAGGATCTCTTGTGAGTTTGAGGTCAGCCTGGACTACATAAGTTAGCTCAAGGCCAGCCTGCACTGCATGAGACCCTGCCTAAAAAAAAAGAAAAAATTAAATGAAAAAATAGAAGGAATTTACTACAGGATATAGGTTTACTACAGGATATAGGTTTTTATTTTGTGAAGTGTTTCCCATGACTTTCAAATTTTGATTTAGATATATTTCACTAGATACATGTTTTGAAACTAAAAGCACCAATTTTAGACAAGTGCCCCATATAATGTGTTCAGTTTACACATCTAAAATCTTGTATTCACATTATTTATTAAGCATTTTTTCTGCCCCAAATGGTTTTAGCACACATGTTGTATTCAAATTCAAGTGAGTTGTATGTAGTTCTTTCCCTTAGGTGATTACATTCCACCAAGTGGGTTGTATTGAAAAAACTACTTTAACCACCCAATTGCACACAGTTGTAATCTCAGAATTCTGGGCAACTGAGGCAGAGGATTGACAGTTCAAGCCTAGCCTGGGCAACTTAGCAAGATACTCTCTCAATAAATAAATAAATACATACATACATAGGAGAGGGCTAGGAATGTAGCTCAGTGCGGATGGAGGTCCTGGATTCAATCCCTAGTATCTACAAAAACAAAACCGAACTATTTTAAAAGCTGATTTTAGAGATAGGCTTTTAAGCCAGTTGTAGAGCACTTTTGCCTAGCATGCACAGGTATCCTGAATTTAATTCCCAGCATGGTATAAACAAACACAAAACTAATTAGGACAGTAGACTGTCAGTTAGGTTTATTGGCCCATCTGTGCCAGGCAGTGTTCTGAATTCTTCATATATATCAGCTTTTTTAGTCTTCACACCAACACTGGGAGGGATGGATACTCTGATGATCTCACAGAGAGGCATAGAGAAGTTGAATAACTTGCCCATGGTCAGACAGCCTAAGTAGCAGAAGCGCAATTCAAATCAGATAGCCTCCACCAACCCTGGCATTAACCTTTGTTCTACAGTGAGTTTCAAATTCTGTGAGTGATAGACTTATGAAATCTGACACATACTGAACAGTCCTAAGAGGAACTTCTTCAAAGGCTGGGGGACTGGTATTACAAGATATAGATGAAGGCATGTACAAACTACCGTCTAATTATACTTAGTGAAAATTTTGTGGCGGAGATTGGTGAATGATGTGGAGTTCTTCTTGTTTCTAAACTTCCATTCACTCAATAATTTCAATAATGGCATTATTTAGCAATATATATTTATTTTTCAATAAGTTTAAAATATCTGTTCTTGCACCATAAGTTAAATGTGAGACGAGATCGGGCACGTTCAGGGTGGTATGGGAGATTAAAGAAAAGAAAATTCTTTTCTGTCTTCAGGAAACTTATAAGCTGATGTGTAAATAAATATGGGTTATCATGGTTTCAGTGTGACAACAGAGGTCTACAGTTTAATGGAGAACACTGATTAGAAAATTATTCTAATTGTGGAATGGAGAAGAATTATAGAAAAGCTACCATATTTGTATTTGGCTTTGAAGGGGTGAGTAGGAGTTTGAGTTGGGGTAAGAAAACAGAATGAAAATCAGATGTACCAGAAAGAGTATGATATGTTTGGGGAATATGTTGTACAGTAGTTGGTTATCATTAAAGGTCAGAATGTTACTGAGATTAGTGGTAGGGCTAAAGGAAATGATGCCTGGAAATAAACTGGAAAAAGAAAATCACAGAGCTTGGCTGCAGATCATATTAAGGTCACTGAAATTGTAAGGTAAGTGGTGGTAATGGGGTTGGTTTTGTTCCCTTCATTTGAGATAATGAAGTGAATGATTGGTCCAGTTTGACAAAATCTTTCATTGTGGAATATGATGTTAAGGGGTACTTCTAAAGCTTTGAACTAAGGATATATTGTAAAACAGCAGATTTAGGTAAGTAGAGTTAGGATTCAGAAAAAGAAAAAGGAAAGTTTAATGGTGCCAGATACTTAGGAGCTTAATATATCATGCTGAGGACATTGGAGTTGATTCTAAAAACTGAACAACTAGAGGAGGAGGAAGCTTTTTTTTTATCTTTTTGAGACAGGGTCTCTCTGTGCAGTCCAGGCGGCCTTGAGCTCACTTTGTAGTCCAGGCTGCTCTCGAACTCGCAAGGACCCTCCTGCCTCAGCCTCCGGAGTTCTGGGATTATAGGCGTGAGCCACCACACCCAGCAGAGGAGGTTTTTGAGTAGTCAGATAAAATAACATGGTGACAGGTGCAGTGTGGAGACTGTATTGAATGAAGAGAGACAAAAGGTAGGGAAGATAAGTAACAATAACCTATTGCTATTGAAATAGTGCAGATAAGGCTCTGGATAGGGAACTACAACAGGAATGGAGAGGACAGGATAGATGGTGAAGATGTGAAATTGGCAGGAAGACTACAAAGTCAGTTGGCTGTAAAGAAACAAAGAGTGAGTGACTTAATTTCTTAGCTTGGAATACCATATAGATAAAGGGTCCTATTTTGTTTTTTAATCTGGAAGAAGATAATTTTTTCAGTTTTTTGTTTGTTTTGTTTTTGTCTTTTTGAGACAGGGTTTCACTATGTATTCAGGCTGGCCTTGTACTCACTTTCTAACCCCGGCTGGCCTCAGACTCACAGTGATCCTCTTGCCTCAGCCTCCCAGATGCAGGGATTAAAGGCATGTGCCACTGTGCTCAGCATAATTTTTTCAGTTTTGCATGTGCTGAAGTTCAAAATGTCTGTGGAGAATTCAGGTAGAGGTGTTGAGGTAGGATCCATAGTCCTGGAATTGGTGATTTAGGTTTCAGAGTTAACAAGTAATCATTGAAGGTAGAAAAGAAAATGAAATTGCTCAGGAAAAGTATAGAAAATTAAAAGAGGAGTCAAAAATAAATGATTCACCCTGTGTAAGTGGAAGGACTCAGTATTTATTATTTGTTAATTTTGGTTTTTAAGTTATTGTACAGCATTGAAATGGGCTTTAAATAAAAAATTAAATAACTTTTGTATGTGAGTCTTGTACTTTTCAGTTTTATTTGGGAGTCACTGATTTGTTCCAGAAGTATATCGTCTAAATTATTAATGGAGTCTCTCTTTGTAAAAAATGAAAACAAAACAAAAACCACAAAATTTTACAGTAGTCCACAGCCATATAGGAAAGTAAATCTTACAACTTTATTATAAAATTATCTTCCTTGTTTATACTTTGTATTTGCATAGTACGATACCTTAAAGCAAAGCTCAAATATGGTCACTTGATTGTTAGTTTTTGGAAGTTAGAGATAATAGATTTAAAAAAAATAAAGGAACCTTGTCTCATGTAGCTTTAGATTATCTTCCTCTTGATAATCCTCCAGCTGTGCTCTGTCTTGGCTCCAAGTCAGTGGTGGCTAGCCGATGGTCCCTGTGCTGCAGTGAGCTGTTGTATCATTGAAAGCTCTACAAAGTTTGCCATCAGTACTCAAGTGTCTTAACCCTTTCCAGAATTCATACTTATCTCCAAAGTATAAAGGTTTGGCATCACAAAAATAACGAATGTGTTTTGAAACTATTTTCAAAAACAGTGCTTCAGTATACTTTCCCCATTCTTTGTCATTGTTTTTTGATAAGGTCTTAGTATGTAGTACAGCTGGGCTTATACTCTGTGAATCCCAGGCTGACCTCAAAGTTGGTGGTAATCCTGCCTCAGCCTCCTGAGTGCTTTATAATAAAGTAGTACAGGTAGGCACCACCATCCCCAGCATTTCCCCCATTTTTGTAGTACTGCATTATAAGAACTGGCTGGCCTCGAATTTGAGGTTATCCTCCTCCTGCCTCAGCCTCCCAAATCCTGGGATTATAGGTGTGCACCACCATTCCCAGTTCCTATAATTTAAAAAAGTGAGGACCAGTCTTAATGCTGAAACCTACACAAAAAGGCAGCCAGAGTTAGTCCAGTGGCAGGCCCATAGTTTGTTGTTCTTATCCTAAGGGAAGATACTTGGGAAAAATACTTGGATTTTTAAGTTTAGTTGAAAAATCACTATGGTTCTTCAAAGTTGTGCTTCTTATTTCCAAATTCAAGTATATTTATTAAAACATCCAAAAAGTTGTCTTTCATTCCCCATTTCTCATAGAAATAGAGGATAAATCAGTTATGGTGGCTCATGCCTGTATCCCAGCCCTCAGGATGGGGAGGCAGATTGCCACAAGTTGGAGACAACTTGCCTGAGCTACATAGTGAGTTCAGTACCAGTCTGAACTACATGGCAAGACCCTGTATTAAAAAATAAAAGTAAAAAAAAAAATAAAGGAACTAGAGACACAGGGAAATAGATTAATTTGTAGAATGTCACAGTAAAATTATGTTTGACAATATTTTTTCAACGTTCAGTACTCCTAAATAAG
This sequence comes from Cavia porcellus, assembly GCF_034190915.1. Lineage (NCBI taxonomy): Eukaryota > Metazoa > Chordata > Mammalia > Rodentia > Caviidae > Cavia > Cavia porcellus. The sequence continues at coordinate 135,014,542 of NW_026947484.1, read as the reverse complement.
GCACCATGGTGTGTGTCTGTAGTCTTATCACTTGGGAGATTAAAAAAGGAGAATTGAGAGTTTGGGCCAGCCTGGGCTACATAGTAAGACCCTATCTGAAAAAAACAAAAACAACAAAAAAATTGTGTACTCCTGGATCAGTAAGGCTGAAGTCTTTGCTTCAGTGAAAATGTAGACACTCAATTTGTAAATTGTATATGCTCACCTGTAATGCCAGTACTCTGGGAGGCTGAGTCAGGAAGATGGAAAGTTTGAGCCTAGCCTGGCAGCTTATTTAGTGAGAGTTTCCTCAAAAATTAAAAAAAAAATGCTAGGGATGTAGCTTAATGTGTAGATCCTGAGTTCAATCGTTAGTACTGCTGAAAAACAAAACATAAGTCAGGGCACCAAAACTTGGTGGAGTAAGAGGTCAAAACTTGAGGAAGTGATCTGCTCTGGTTCCCAGAGAATTTGGACAGGATAGTCTTTTGTCTTTTACTTCTCCGACTTGAATAATTTTAATGCTGAGGAAAAGAAAACATGAAGTTTGCTTCACTCTCATAGGCGTTATAGCAGGTTACAAGACTGAATGAGCAAACATGCTGAAACAAGAGAACACCGAATAAATGATTTATTTTTTGACGTCCAGCTATCCAAAGGGCTCACCCTATTTTCTTCCTTTCTTTTTTCTTGTGGTATGTAGTAGGGATTGAGCCTACTCAATCCTGCTTCAGCCTCCTGAGTGCTTTATAATAAAGGTAGGTGTTCTACCACTAAGCTTGATCCTTTTTATCTGAAAACAGGATCTTGCTAAATTGCTGCAGTGGGTCCCTGGATTTGTGATCTTTCTGCCACTGCCTCTTGTGTAGCGAGGATTTCAGTGAGCCTCCAACCTTGGCTGTTCAGTCTGTCATCTTTAAGGAAGAAATTGAAGGTTAGTTTTCCTTGTAAATCTTAGATTTTTGGTTAACAGCCTGAGAACATTTTTATTATTCAGTTCAGACTAGCTGGGTGTGATGGGACATGCCTGTAACCCCACTGGTGGGGAGGCTAAGGCAGGAGGATCACTGAGAGTTTGACACCAGCCTGGGCTACATAGTGAGTTCAAAGCCAGCCTGCATTGCATGGTGAGACCCTGTCTCCAAAAAACAGAACAAAGCAAAACATTATTCTTTTTTTTTTTTTTTTTTCTCTTTAAGACAGGGTCTCAATGTGTAGTTCAGGCTGGCCTTGAATTTGCTTGTGTAGGCCAGGCTGACCTCCAACTGGCAGCTATCCTCCTGCCTCAGTGTCTCCAGTGCTGGAATTACAGGTGTATGCCATGTGCTACCATTTATTTTACTTAAAGGTTACTCCTGCTCCTTTTTAAAAATTTTTGACTTTCCTCATGATTTTTGTAACAGTGATAACTGTTTAAAATAGAAGACAAGGAAGGAAATTAGCAGCTATTTTTTTGAAGTTTGAACTCCTAGAAATGGCACAGTTATGTTTTTTTGGATATGTGTGTGACAGTTTGATGAGCTAGTGAGGGGTATGTCCATATTTGCTTTTTTTCCTTTTCTCATTGGAGAAAACAAAACAACAATATAAACCCTAAGCTGTATGGGATGTGTTTGAACTGGTTACTTAGCAACCTGAAACATAATTTTGAATTTAAATATTTATCTGTACTTTTTGATACTGTGATTAAATAAGAATCTGTTAAGAATGTACTAATGGGGTCTGCTGGGAGGAAATTATACAGCCTGTTCTATAGCAGTATTCAGTGAAAATCTTCTTTTTCTTGGTTTCTGTTTAAACTGTAAAGGATAACATGGAACTACAGAGGAAGATTATGAGAATTAATGATGGTTAATTTTATTAGGACCATAAATCGATGGTTATTATTGCAGAGTTAATTTATAGTAACATAATATGAGGCCAAACAAAATGTAGGAGAATTTGGTAAAAGTGATGGACATAGGCTGGGGACATAGCTTAGCGGCATGGTGTCTGCCTGGCAAGCAGTATCCTGAGTTTGATTCCCAGTTCTCCTTGCATCCCAAAGAGGGGGTGGGCATGCCCACAGAAGTTTTATTTTGAACTTTAAATGTATTCTTTAAAAAAAAACTATTTTTAAAATTTTATTTTATTTTATTTCACTTTATTTTTTGGTAATAGGGATCGAACTCATGACCTTGCACTTGCCAGGCAAGTGCTTATACCACTGAGCTAAATCCCTAACCCCTTTCTTTCTTTCTTTTTTAAAAATTTTTATTTTAAAGAAAAAAAAATAAATATAATGATGACACTGAGGTTCAAAACAGGTTAGTTAGACCCTTACAATAGTTGATACATTATGTACTGTCTTTGTAGTTGTTCAGAGTACAAGATACAGGCATGGTATCTTATCTAAACAGTATTATCACTTTAAATGCATTCTTTTAGTATGATATTTTCAGAATTCAGTCACTATTGTAACTTTAAAATCAAACTAGATTGATGATATTTAAATTTATTAGTAGAAGAAAAAGGCATGAAATAAAAGAGTTCATATTTAATAGCTGAATCTCAAATTATAAAAATATTGATGAACTTATTGACTTGAGAAAAATTATAATGCTTTTAATGAAGATTATTTAAAATATAGTTTTATTAAATAGTCAAAACCTGAGTAAAATGTCAGCCTTTATATATTGTTAACAATGTCACAAATGAAAACTAGAAGTCTTTAAAATTTAGAGCGGGGTGTGGTGGCACATGCCTGTAATCTTAGCAATTGGGAGGCTGAGGTAAGAGGTTCACAAGTTCGAGGCCAGCATGGGCTACATGGTGAGTGCAAGGCCAGCCTGGGCTAGATAGTGAGATTCAGTCTCAAAACAAAATAATAAGGGACTTCTGGGAGAACATGGCAGATAGATAGCAGCAGATATGGAAACTCTCTGAGATACCCCACTTAAAATCCAGGAATGGTACGGGGCAAGAAGTCCTAAGCAAGGGGAGATATACACTGCCGACCCAGGAATGAACTACACTAAGAGAAACCAACTGGAAACGCAATCCCGGTGCTATAACAGGAACAGATAAGGTCTCAGCGCGGAAGCTGAGCTCATGCCACTGGAAGCCGTGATTTGAATTTCCTACAGCCGCTGCTGCGTCCCAATCGGTATGGCAAGGAGAGAGGTGTGAAAACTCTGAGAGTGGGAAGCGGCAAATGGAGTTGAGAGTGCAGGACTGGCTGGGAACCCTGCATCGACCTGTGGTGAGTGAGCAGATCAGGGACCCTTCCATAGAATAGGAGGCTTCAGCAAAAGACATACTGGGACTGGGGCAGACTAGCCAGAACAGGACGCTGCAGTGTCCTTAGTTGCATATTCCCCTCTCAAGCGGCATTGGTGGGGAGTGCCTGGCCTGGGTGATGCAGCTGACTTAAGACCTAATAGACTAGCCTAGACCAGGTCCCAGTGCCTGGAGGTGCACCCTAGCAGTGAAGCCTTTGGTAGGTTGACCTGGAGGGGCAGGCCCAGCATAGGTTGCCCAGGTCTGTGTCTCCCTCGTACACTGCAGTGGGTGGGAACACCTAGCTGGCACAATTCAAACAAACTGTAACCGACAAAGAAAGAAACTGGGCCTCCTATATACACTTGTATGGAAGGAACAAAAAATATGGGAAGAGGGAGCAACAAGAAAGGGTCCTTGGCCCCCAATCCTGAGAAACATGCAATATCAGACATGGCACCAATAGACATAAAGCGGTATCTCCAGAGCCTCATAGACCAGTTCAAAAATGAAGTTATTAATGACCTAAAGCAAGATATAAATCGAATAGTTAGAGAAATGCTAAGCACCGCCCAAGAAAAAACAGATGGTGGAATGGAAGAACAGAAAAAAGGGAGAATTGTTTGATGGAGAAAATAGAGAAAACATAGAATATGGGAAGCAGGTTCAAAGAGATTACCAGGAAACTAAAAACTCTATTGAAAGCTGGCATAACATCTTGAAAGAAACTAAGGATAGATTATCTGAACTGGAGGGCAGATTTGTAATGTGGGAGCATGAAATGAAAAACTTCTTAAAAATAACAAGGAAACAAAAAGCAATAATACAAAGGCTAGAAGATGATAAGAGGATCTATAACTTAAGAATTAAGAACATAGAAGAAGTAGGGACACAAACAAATGGACTACAAAAGCTATTCACAGAAATAATCCAAGAGAATTTCCCTAATTTAGCAAATGGTAAAGATACTCAGGTGTATCAGGCATACAGGACTCCAGCCACCTACAACTGAAACAGAGCTACACCCAGGCATGTAATAATCAAAATTCTAGAAATTCAATATAAGAACAGAATATTAAAAGCTGTCAGAGACAAGAAACAGATCATTTACAAGAGAACACCCATGAAAATTTTAGCAGACTTCTCGGCACAAACCATCAAATCACGAAGAGCATGGGGGGAAATAATTCAAGCTGTGAAAGGTAATATAACCTTCAGCCAAGATTGATATATCCTGCACAACTGTCCCAGGAAATTGATGGAAAAACAAAGTGCTTCCAGGATAAAGAGGAACTAGGGGAATTTGCAACCACCAGTTCAACTCTACAGAAAATACTGCAGGATATTCTAAAAAAGGAAAAAGTTACTAAGATTCCAGAAATAGTGGTAGAGAGGCCACAATAAATGGAGCAGAAAAAGAAATGAAGAAGACAAACTGATAACTAATGACAGAAAAAGAGCTCAACAGAAATGAGGCAGAGAAGATTGGATGGCAGGAACAGCAATTTTGGAGAAAACAAGACATCATAATAGCTAGCGCTGATTTAGTATCATCTTGTTTTGAAGGCCTATCCCACTTTTATTCTTCTGTCTCCATCCATCTTAATAGGTTGTATCTTATTGGATTTTATTATATGTGATAATATAAGCAAAAACTTAAGACAAGGAGTTTATACAGAAACCATTGCTCATTTTCTGTTAGTTGGTTCTAAATACCCTGTAATAATGTCATTCTCTTGAATGGTTTTACATTATCTGGATATGTTTGGTGCTACAGTATACGAAATTATACTCAAAGATTTCAAGGAAAGAGACACTATGGTAACTACTTTTATGTCAGGATATCTTGTGGTGAAACACTATTTTGCTTAAATGGTTATGTTTTGACCTGCACTGTTTTGTTGTTAATTTTTGTCTTTTTAATTAAGGAAAAAATAAAAAATAGCAGGATACATTATAGTAACTTACTTTGATTTCCTATTAATTTGATTTGAAACTCTGTATTGCCCTTACCATCTTGTTTTGACTGATTTTCCCCTATTCTGCTTTGCTTGATAGTACCAAGTTCAAAAGTATAGGCAAAAACTGTGAAGACAATAAGATGCATTATGATGCCCATTCTGGTTGACTATTATCTTCTTTTAAAGTCCTGTAATGTCTCCAGTGTTTTGGTTTTATTCTTTACTGTTTTGTTCAATTTTATTATAACTGATGATATAGGCAATTCCTAAGATAGAAAGAGGCAGTATGGTAACCACTGTTGACCACGTTGTATTTTGTTTTTACATTATCTATTATGTCCATCCTTTTAATTTGACTGACTCTGTTTTGATATGTTGCATTTGGTTTTGTTCTCTTAAAAATAAGGAATATGAACTGTGGGAGTAATAAAACCCAAAAATGTGTAATTGTCATTTTACAAAAGAAAAGAAAAGAAAGTGCTCTAAAGGCTATAATGGCATATATGTTTAAGTGTGTAAGATAGATAACCATATTACTGAGTTTTGTTGGATCATTGAACAAAACTGTTTGCAGTCTCACTGTTTGAAAGTCCACTTTATATGCTTTAATTTTGTAACTTGAACAACTATTTCTGAGATGAGAATATGTAATCTGTTAACTAGTGATTTCTTACTGTTTATTTTTTAAATTTTGTATTACTTGTACCCTTTTTCTGTTTTTTTCTTTTTCTCCTTAAATAAAATAAAATAATAAAATAAAATTAAAAGGATTATTGGAAACTTAGAATACTAGACTTTCTCTTGAACATACTAGGTGAGTGCTCTACCACTAAAGTATAGCCGTAGCCCTTTTTATTTTGAAAAATGGTTTAAATTGTCCAAGTTGGGCTCAGATTTACCTAACCTTGTGCCTCAACCTTCACAGTAGGGAGGATAATAGGTATTTGCTGACAATCTGGCTGTTGGTTTATTCTTGAGGTGCTGGCACTGGAGGCCAGGCCCTGAGGCATGCTAGGCCAGTGATATACAACTGAGCAATTTTGCAGCCCCCCCTTCAATTTTTTTTTTTGAGGCAAGGTTTTTGCTGTGTAGCTCAGGTTGGCCTTGAATTTGTGGCAGTCCTCCAGCCTCAATCTCCTGAGTGATGGGATTATAGGCATTTGGCCCTATGCTTGGCCTTCAATTTTTTTTTAAATAGCTAAATACATTTTTAGTATTTCTGATTGGAAATGTATAGCAATTGTACAACCATGCAGCCTCTGGACACCAACAACTTCAATTGTATATTATTCCATGGTTAAAAGTCACAGCCAGAGGAACTTTTATTCAGATTCCAACATTTGCATTTTTTTTTACACACTTAAAAATTGGGGAGCTGGGATGAAGTCGGGAGCTATGGTGGCTTTGTTGCTGAGTGTGTAGGAAAGAGGGGCTATTTCCTGGACAGTCTGGGCTCCCACAGACTGACAGGTACCAGGGACCAGTGTCCCTGGGAGTAGGAACCAGGGAGAGAGGGAGAGGTCTTTGTGGAGCTCTGTAGTCCCTCAGTTTTAAAAAGAAGTCCACCATACATACACACACTGGGAACTGACCTAGGACATTTCACACTGAACTGTATCCCCAAACTTGTTTGTTTGTTTGTTTTTGAGACAGGATTTTGAGACAGGAGAGTAATTTGTGGCAAAGCAGACTGGAGGAGTAAGTCTGGCCTGTTGATTACAAGATCCTGGAACACATGCATAGATCAATTTCCAAAGTCCTACATGTGGACTTCACAGGAGAACTCAGGTTCTCAATAGGATGACCCAGACTTGACCTCAGCATGAGGCGTGGGTCTCAGCACTGCCCACTTAGAAGTTCTTGTGGGTTTCCTTGAGATTTGGACTGCATAAAGGGGAGGTGCCTCAAGAAAACTTGCTAGCACAAGCTTCAGGGTAGCTCCCTCTATTTTCCTAGGGATGTACTTTCATCTTGCTTTTTCCTCTTTTACTGAGCCCAGGCTTGCTCTGCAGTCAATTTTTCCCACATTTTTAATTTTTTCTCAAACCTTGTCATTGTTCTTTTGCTCATTTTGTTCAATTGAGAGAAGAACCTGGAATCTTAACTCCAGGGTGTGCTTGCCAGGCAGGCACTTTGCTGTTGAGCTAAATCTCTGGCCCTAACATTTGCATTTTTAAATGGTATTTTTTGGCAATCTAGTGAACTCATTTTGAAGCTGTATGCTGAAGTCCCACTTTGACATTGTGGCTTCTGTCTCTGTATCTAGCCACTATAGCTTTTAAACATTGTTAATGCATCTCCAAGACAGCATCTTCAGTGAAGAAAGATTAAATAAAATAAAAGGCAGAGTTATTACCTCTCATTTTTCTGTCATCAGAGTTTTCATTATTTTCCTGAAGTTTGAAACTGCGAAGAAAAACATTGCCTAAAAGATTCATTTGCCCCCCCTCCAGTAATTGAACTTAATGAATATTCCAAGAAGAGAATTAATTCTTGTGGCTTAGTTCTTTATTTGCTCTGAAGAATGATTATATGATAGTGTTTATTATGTATTAAGACTAAAACATTTCCATTGCTGGGTAGAATGCAGTGTTGCTTTGATGGTTCACAGCCACTCAATTGTGTTAGATAGGATTTTCAGTATCAACCCAATTAAAAGGGAAAAGAATAAAACAGATTCCTAAGTGAACCTGGGATATACATGGGCTTTTCCTTGTGATTTCCAGACTGGAATTGATTTATGATCAGGAAAGATTACTTATTTCATTAAGTTGAATCAATTTCTGTATTTATCTTGGAATTTTACTAATGAAATATTTGACCTTATATTGTACTTTATCCTATGTGATAAGGAAATTTATTTTGTGAAATTTCTGCTTCAGGTGTGTGTGGGTACTGATGCCATTTGTATTTCTTTTTGTGGAGGGTACTGCATATTGAACCCAGGAGCAAGCGTATGCTAGGCAAGCACTGTATCACTGAAGTACACATCTATTCCTTTTAAATTTTGAATCAGGGTCTTAATAAGTTGCTCTATCTGGCCTCAAACTTTTGGTTTTGACTTTAAAATGCAGCATTTATTTTCTGTTGTTTTTTTTAGTGGTTTTGTTTTGTTTCATTTGAGTCAAGGTCTTGCTATCCAGACTGGCCTTGAACTCACTGGTTAACCTAGCCTGGCCTCAGGAGAATTCTCCTACCTCAGCCTAGCGAGTGTTGGGATTGCAGGCACATACCACTATGCCCAGCACAGCTGATCTATTTTTGATAGTGGGGAATTGAGATCCCCTAATATAATTGTATTAATGTTTATCTGATCTTTTTCTGTCCATTAGTTTGTTATATGAAGTTGTGTGCACTGTGCTTTGGTGCGTATGTTTGTAATTGTTACCTTCCTTTTGAATTAAGCAGTGTGTAATATCCTTTGCATTCTTTGAACAGCTTTGGCTTGAAATCCACTCTGTCTGAAAATTGCATAGCTACTTCTGCTTATTTTCAGGTTCCTGTTCTGTGCCATATTCTTTTCCACCTTTTGATTTTTAGTCTGTGCATTTCTTTGTGTGTTAAATGTGTTTGTTGTATATAGCATACCACTGGATTTGTTTCTTGTTCCATTCTGCTAATTTGTGTCTGTGCAAGTTGAGCCCATTTACATTGATAGTTATAATTAATAGGTACTGATTTATTCCTACATTGTATTAACTTCTTGTTGCTGTTTTGTTTTCTTTCCTTTCTACTTAATTGCTAGTCCTACCTGATATATTCATTTTATTGGACCTTTTGGCATTGTTACTTCATTGTCTCCTAGAATATCCCTGAGAACTTTGTGAAGTGTTGGTTTGATGGTCATGGACTTTTTTAGGTTTTCTTTGTCATGGAAGTATCTTATTTTTCCATCAATTTTGAAAGATAATTTTGCAGGCCTTAACAGTCTGGACTAGAAGTTCTGCTCTGCTCCACTCTTTTGTGTGTGTTTTTGAGACAGGTTTTTTTTTTTTTTTTTTTTGTCTTTTTCCTTTTTTATTGGTACCAGGGATCGAACTCACGACTGCCTTCTTGCAAGGCAGGCGCTTATGTCGCTGAGCTAAATCCCCACTACGCAGTTTAGGCTGACCTAAAACTTGCCTTGTAGCCCAGGCTGGCCTCCAATTTGCAGCAATCCTTTTGCCTCAGCCTCACAAGTGCTGGAATTACAAGTTTACAAGCATGTGCCTTGTAAACATCCCTGGCCTGTAAGTTATTTTCTTTTAAATTTGAAGCACTTCACTCCATGCCCTCCTTGCCTTAAAGTTGTGTTGAGACATCTGTTGTAATTCTAGTAGGTTTTTCTTTATAGATGATTTATTTCTTTTCTCTGGTAGCCTTCAGGATTCTGTTCTTTTGTTGTAGTTCTGCTGTTATAATTATTTAATCATTATGTGTGTGGAGTATTTTTTACTGATCATAGCTATTTGGCATTATGTATAATTCAGTTGTCTGTATGCTAAATTATTTCCCTTTCTCTACTCTGAGTTTCTTTTATCCTTCATCAATTTTTGCTGCAGTTTTGAAAAATATGTGTATTAGTCAGCTTCCCTGTTGCCGGGACAAAAATACCTAACACTCACAATTTGAAGGAGGGGAGGTTTATTTTGGCTCATGGTTTTAGATGCAAGGTTCAGTCCATGGTAGGTTGGCAGGAAGACAAAAATGGCATGGGGGAAAGGGATGGCAAAGGAAAACTGCTCACCACATGGTAATCAGGAAGAGGGAGAAGGAGAAACAGAGAGAACATGTGTGGGCAAGAGCCAACACCAGCAGCCCTAGGGATACTCCTCTACCTAGACCTCACGGCCTAACAGCACATGCAGCTATCAACTCATTAATGGGTTAGTAGTGCCACATCAGAGTCACTCTTCAAACACCCTCTCTTTAAATACATGAGAATTTGGGGGTACATCTTAGATCTAAACGATAGCGGTATGTTTCCTCTGTAATATGTTTTATTTTAACTTGTTTCCATTTTATTTTTTTATCTCTTAATGACTTGAAAATTAATATTATTCTTTTCTTTTTCCTTTACTGGGGATGGGGAGTTGCAGCAGGATTTTGCTGTGTAGTTCAGGCTGGTCTTGTACTCACTGTGTAGCCCAGGATGGCTTGAATGCACCGATCCTCTGCTTTAGCCTACCAAGAGCAGAGATTACAGTCATGTGGCACTGTTCCTGGCCTTTTTTTTTTTTTTTTAAAGAACTTTTCTCCCTTGATAAATGTGATCCACATTACCCTGGTTTTATTTCTGCCATTCTTGTCTGCTGCTGTTCTCTTCTGCAATACTACACCAAAAAAAATCTATCTATGCTCTTGCTGAGTTGGCTTTACAGGGCAAAGATTTAGGCAGGGTAGGAAACTCTTCAGGTTACCCTTTAAAGCCCTGGATCCTCAATTTTCTGTCCTGTCCTCTGTACATATTGTTTTGCCAGTGGTGTACTACTGGCATTTAACCACTGAGCTATCTCTTTTTTTATTTTGAAATAGGCTTGTACTGAGGTGCTAAAATGCCTGGTTTAGGCTTGAATTTACAGTCCTCATGCTTCTACCTCCCAGAGTGCCAGGATTACAGTAGGTGCAACAATGCCTGGCTCACAAATTGAAAAAAAGCTTTTGTGGTGCTAGGAATCAAACCCAAGGCCTCCTTCCTGCATGGTAGGCAAACCTTGTAACACTAAGCTACATCCCCAGCTGCAGATGGATCTTGTTTTAACATTTAAAAACAATAAAAAACATAATATGATGTAAAATTTCAAGCACTGTATAAAGCAGTAAAATAGAGTAGAATGAAGTTGGTTTCCCATTTCTAGGTCCTTTTTACTGATACTATTGTTGATAATTTCTTCCATTACTGTTTACAGTAATTCAATAAGTAGGGTTCATAAAATTCAATCTTGTATAAACATTGACTTATGCTACTATAATAATGAAAACACAAATTTTAAAGTATGATCTAGTAGTATAAAAGGTACTATTACGAAGGTAATAGAACTTTTACTGGCATAACTGACCATATACTGAATGAAGACGATACATATGATCACAAGATAATCACTTCCTAATTACTTCCTGCTTTGACTCTGAGGAAGATAAGAATCTTACTCTAATATGAATTTGAGTACTACTCCCTATTTGAAAAAAAGGGACTGGATATCGGATGAGTCAATTATGTAACATCAAAAAATTTGTATTCTTGAAGGAGTAGGCAGGATAAGTATATAGATACATGTATATCTCTTTTAAAAAGTCAGAACAGGAGTCACATTAGAGAAATTATTTTTCCCATTTGTTTTTTTTCCACTTCTATTTTGCACATCCTTTCATGAGTGTACACAGATCTTTAACCTTGTTTTTTAAAATAGTTGTGTTGTGTTCAGTCATGGTGCTGGTCTTAATTGGGCAGTTTGATAGGGAAGTAACACATAGGATTGGAATGAGGAATTGAAATCAAGCTGAGGTCCAGTTGTCAATACTATATGCCAGTCAGTGTCTCCTAAAAGGGTACATTCCTTACTCTGCTCTGCCTCAAAGCATCTGACAGCCTGGACACCATCCTCATTTTGGTCAAGCTCTTAAAACCTCAGATTGGGTCTCCCACTGTGGAGCTGCCCTTTAGCCTGCATGAGCCTTGACAACCCACGGTGGCAGCCCTCTTGCACAAATGCTGTTAATCTTCTTATCGACAGGCTTGTGTGCCAGTTTTACTCTGCTGGACTTCATGGTTTATTTTATTTTATTTTCAATTTTTCTGTTTATAAGTTTTTTCTTTATTAAGATCTATACACTTACCACATGTATCATAGGCAATTGTAACAGTATATGATATATCTTTTTTTTTTTTGAGATAGTGTCTTACTATGTAGTACATGATGGCCTTGAACTCAGTTATGTAGCCCAGCCTGGCCTTGAACTCACAGAGATCCTCCTGCATGCTGGGATAACAGACCTGTGTCACTGTGCCTGACACATAATATATCTTCATTCCTCTTTTTTTCCTCCATCTCACTCCCCTCCCTTCAACCCCTTTTCCTTTCCTAATTTACAAAGCTTTGTTTCCATTTTACACTTTTTTCTTTTCCTTTCTTTCATCATCTCGCATCTTTAGTTCCCCTTTCTGTTTGAACAATTTCTTCCTGTTTCACAGTTTCTATTACACACAGTTTCTATTGGTTCTTATTTACACTTTCAATTTCTCACAGCAAGGAGACAATGTGACATGTGTCTGTGGTCTCAACATGCATCCATTTACCTAGAAATGCCTCGTTTATCCTCCTTTGTGCAGAGTAGTACTCAAATTCATAAAAAATATTTACCCTTTTATAGGTTGATGGGCTTTGAGCTGTTCCCAAGTTAGCTATTACAAATTATGCCACTATAAATAAGGGTGTGTGTATAATGCTGTGGTGTGATGCTTTTAATTCTTTTGGGAAGATACTCAGAAGGGGAACAACTGGATCAAATGAAACCTGCAGTCCTCGTTTTTAAGTAGTGTTCACCCTGATTTCCACAGGGTTACACCAGTCTGCATTATTACTAACAGTGGAGAAGGGTTCCTTCCCTTCACACCCCTCCAAGGATTTCTTATTGGTTGGTTTACTGATAATAGCCATTCTTTCTAGAGTGAGATGGAATCTCATTGTTGTTTTAATTTGCATCCCTTGAAGATTATTGAAGTTGAACATTCATATATTTATTTGCAATTTGTATTTTGGAGAAGTTTATACTTATTTCAGATACCTATTTTTGAACGGGGTTTTTATATTGGGAGGGATCTGATATTTTTAACTATTGTATGTTCTAGGTGTTAGTCCCTTTTCTGAAGAGAAACTGGCTAAGATTTTTTTCCACTTTCTGGGTTATCTTTTCACTCTGTTAGTGATTTCTTTTGCTATGCAGAAGTTTTTTAGTGAGATGAGGTCCATAATTTCTCAATGAGTTTGTTATTTATACACAGGAAGGCTATTGAGTTTTTGAATGTTGACTTTGTACCCAACTACACTACTGAATTTGGTTATTAAAACTAAAAGTCTTTTAATTTTAATTTTAATTTTTTATTAGTACCAGGGATCGAACTCATGACCACACACTTGCAAGACAGGCGCTTATGCCACTGAGCTAAATCCCCAGCCCCAAAACTAAAAGTCTTTTGGTGGAGTTTTTGTTGTCCTCTATGAAGAGTGTCATGTGATCTGCAAATAATGATAACTTCTATCCATATTCCTTTTATGTCTTTCTCTTATGTCTTTCTCCAGCTAATGTTTCTAGAACTATATTGAATAAGAGTGGTGATAGCAGACATCCTTCTCTTGTATCTGATTTTAGAGTGAAAGCATTCAGGTTTTGTCCATTTAGTTTGATATTGGCTGCAGGTTTGTCATAGGTGGTTTATTCAGATTGAGATACAGACCATCTATTCCAATTTTCTGTAGGGTTTTTATCATGAATGCATGCTGCACTGTGTCAAAAACTTTTTGGTATCTATTGAGATGGTCATAGGACTTTTGTCCTTGGCTCTGTTAATATAGTGTATTACATTTATTGATTTATGTAGGTTGAGCCATCCCTGCATCCCTGGGATGAATCCTGTTTGGTCATGGTATATAGTCTTTTTTAAGATTTGCTGCATTCCGTTTGCTAGTATCTTATTTGGGATTTTTGCATCTATGTTCATTAGGGAGATTGGGCTGTAGTTCTCTTTTGTGGTTGCATCCTTCCCTGGTTTTGATACTAGGGAAATGCTTGCTTCTGGGAATGAATTTGGGAGCATTGCTTCCCTTTCAAATTCATTGAAGAGTGGTATTAGAGTTTTTCTGAATTTCTTGTAGACTTCATTACTTAATCCATCAGGGCCTTTGTTGGTAGGTTTTTAATTATATCTTCAATTTTATTGACTGACATTGGTTTGTTTTGAATTTTTATGTCTTCTTGATTTAGTTTTGGTAATTTATAGTATTTAGGAAGCTGTCCATTTATTCTTGAGTTTTCAATCTTATTAGAATACAGGTTCTTGAAGTGGATATTGATGATTTGGATTTGGATCTATTGTGATTTCACTTTTCTGATTTCTAATTGCGTGAATTTGAGTCTTTTCTTTCTTTGTTGAGGTTGGCTAAGGGTTTGTAGATTTTATTTAATCTTTCAAGGAAAATTTCTGATTCATTGATCCTTTGTATTTTCTTAATCTCTATTCCATTAATATCTGCTTTGATCTTTATAATTTCCTCCCTCATACAAGGTTTAGGCTTGATTCAGTCTTTTTCTAGAAGCTTGAGTTAACATTAGATTGTTTATTTGAGTTCACTCTGTGTTCCTGATGTGAGTACTCACCACTGTAAATTTCCCTTATAGGACTTCTTTCATTATGTCCTGTAAATTCTGGTATATTGTATTGACAGTATTTGGAAATGCATAATTTCTTCTTAAATTTCACCTATCAGCTATTTGTTGCTCAGGAGGGTGCTATTTAATTTCCATGTGTTTATGAAGTTGTTGTGGTTTCTTTTGCCATTTATTTCTAATTTCATTGTACTGTGATCTAATAGTATATATGGGACAACCTCAATTCATTGTATTTACCTAAGTATGTTTATGAGCAAGTATTGGTCTATTTTGGAGAGCGTTCTGTGTGTAGTCGAGAAGAATATGTATTGTGATGTGGGGTGGGACACTCTGTAGACACCTACTAAGTCCATTTGTTCAAAAGTTTGATTCAGTTCTAATATTTCATTGTTGATTATTTTTAAAGGTAAGAAGATTTATTGGATAAAAGGAATGGGGATAGGAATGGGAAATAATAACTCCTGAGAGACAAGAGGGTTCCTAAATGTTTTGCTCCTTCTCAAAGGAAGCTTTATAGAGCAAAATCACGAGGAGGTTACATGTGAGTCAAAATTACAATCAACCAATATTATTATCTTTGCTTCGATTATATTGATCCAATGGTAGCAAGGGCATCATTAATCTTGGTCTATAATCTTATAATGTTATCTTTGCTCATTTAGTTTTAGTAGTCTTAGTCTTAGTGGTTGGGAAAGGATGGCCTACACCTAATGAAATAATAGAAATCTCAAAGGAAATCTTGAGCTTCCATTTGTCCCTTAGGGAAGAATGCAAATGTGACCATTGAGACTTTCATCTTTTTCAGAGGTACCTCCAGCCAGAGTCTTTTTTAGTTTGCGTGTGTGTGTGTGTGTGTGTGTGTGTGTGTGTGTATTTGAAATAGGGTCTTGCTATGTAGTCCAGGCTGGCCTTGAACTATGGCTGTCCAGCCTCAACCTTCTGGATGCCAGGATTATAGGCATGTGCTACCATGCCTGGCTCGAGGAACAGCCTTGATGCATTCCCATCTTCTGCACTGATATCCTTGAGGGCTGAGTCTTGTCAGACTACTACAATATTTCCATCTAACTTAGTTGTCTATAGTGTTCCCCTCCTTGAAAATGTATCCCTAACTGTGGTTAAGGGAGAAGAGCTAGTTTCCATCTAGCTGCTTTGAACTGAGAAGGATCAGTGTAGGGAAGACTGCAGTCAGGGGCCTTCTCCAGAGAGCTAATCTAAGAAGCCTTGGCTAGAATCATGTTGCAGTGTAGCAGTTATGAACTCCTTTACAAGGTTGATCTAGTGGATCCCGGTAAAAGGAGTCTGGCACATTTTTCATTGGTTTCTGAACACTCCGAATTTGACAGCCTGTAGGCAAGAATAAACAAGTTTTTCAAGCAATTAAAGCATGTATAATTAAAGCATGAGCACTAGTATGAAAAGGCAGATTATGGCAAGATCCATGTCCAGAAAATTCTTAAGGGATAGCAATAGTGATTGTAACCAGTTGGCTTTTAGACCCCTTTAGTAATGAAGGCTATCTATAAATCAGATAATTCTTGTCATAAATCCTTGCATTGTTGATTCTTTTTATCTAGTTGGTCTATTTGTGTCAGTGGGTTACTGAGATTCATCCATGACAATTTTATTATTGCTTATTTGATTTTTCAGGTCCGTTAGTATTTGTTTTATATAGTTAGGTGCACTGTTATTTGGTTACTATGTATTTATAATCGTTAATCTTTCTCTTAGATTGTTCCTTTTACAAAGATCTACAGACATTCTTTGTCTCTATCAGTCTTGGGTTGAAATCCACTTTGTTTGCCAATAGAATAACTACCCTTGCCTGTTTCTGGGTCTCTATCACATGTCTTCTATCCTTTCTTTTTAAGTTTTTTTTTTAATTTTAAAGTGATTAAGGCAAAAAAGGACAGAACAAAGCAGATCAGAACAGGACATTGTAAGCAACACAGTACTTTACCACAAGACAACCCGATATTAACAGTAGCTACCATAATATCTCTTTCTTTGAAATAGTTGCGCATATCTTTACATACAATATTATCAAACATAACAAAATAGTATAAAACCATTCAAGAGAATGAAAGTATTACAGAGCATTCAGAACCAAATAACAGAAAACGAACAATGGCTATTATATTCTTATGTTCCATAAAAAGTTTGTTTATACTATCACACATAATAAAATCCAATAAGATACTACAGTGTAGAACCAATGGAAATAGAAAAACAAAAGCAAGGTAGAACTTCAAAGCAAGATGATAATAAATCAGCAATGGCTATCATAATGTCTTGTTTTCTTCAAAATATCTGTTCACACAATCACAGATAATAAAATCAAAGAAACCAGAATAAAACCATTCCAATTAATGAATGAAAACCTTATAAGGCTTCAAAGCAATGTAATGGGGATTCATGATTACCATAAAATCTTATGTACTCTTACCATTTCTTACACTAGGGAGACTATACGGTATTTATACATGTGAGTTTGATTTATTTTGTTTATGAGTATGGTCTCAGGTTGTATCCATTTATTTATAAAAATCACAGTGTGATCATTCTTTATACCATTGTATAAAAATACCACAACTATTTAAATTTATTTTTTTATTTTAAAGAGGGTAAGATTAAACAGAACAGAACAGAATAAAACAGATCATAAGCAAACAATTTGAAGAAACACAGATTTCAAAGCAAGTACATTGGAGACCTTCACTGTCTATCATATTGTCTCTAGTTTTCTTCCAAATAGTTGTCCCCATCTTCACACACAGTGAATACATACTGAACATTATAGCATTAATCTAATCAGAACAGGATGATGAAGGCTTTTTAGGTCTTCAAGACCAGACATTAGGGAAGTCAACAATGGCTGCCATAATGTCTCTCATTCTCTTCAAAGTACTGTCCATATCTTTACATATGCTGAAATTAAACATAAGAGACTAGACTAATATCACTCTGAACAGTGAATAATAGGGAGTAGGGAATTAAGGATATTTACCATAGTATATCCTGCTAGATTTTATATCATAATGCTACAGAATTAGCACTGGGTATCTTAGTGTCTCTTCTTCACAGTATCTGTTCATTACATTGTGCATTATATAATCTGTTCCCATAAATTTTTTAGAAATTCTCCCCATGTGTGAATCTCTACATCTATAAGTATCTTTTCTGTATTATAAGGAAAAAAGGTCAAAACAAGACAACAAAACAAATTCCTAGAAAAAACAAATGAAAAAGACATATAAAACTACAATATTAGGTGATCTACAGTAGTTTACTATGTTTTCTCTTGTTATTTTCAATAGAATTATCTATATCATCAGACATAATTTAACATAGCATTACATAGCAATTTTAATAAAAACATAACATTGGAGACACTGTAGGACTTCAAAAGCATTAATAATCAAACCAGAATGGGTGTTTTATTACATCTTGTCATCTTCAGAGTAGTTGCCTCTACTCTTAGACTTGATACTATCAAGCATACCAAATTTGAATAAAATCAGTCAAGACAAAAACAGCGGTCTAACAAACCAGCTTCAAATAAGATCAGTCATAGTAAGACAATGTAAATACTACTGGGCTTCAGTTTAAGTTAGTAGGGAATTAAGGATATTTACCATAGTATATCCTGCTATTTTGGGGATAGCTGTTTGTACCCTCAAATCTAGTATGAGTAGACAGACTGGAACAAAAGAAAATCAAACTAAATAGAGCAGTAAGACTAATGTGGCTTTTAAATCCTGATACACTATTAACAATGTCTTCTGTCTTCCTTTTTTAGGCAATTTCTCCCCTTTCCCTTTCTCAGGGTGCTTTCTATATTTTGGGTCCCAACAACTCCTTTAGTTTTTAGATTAGGGGGCAACCCGTCATCTATCTAAGTAATGTTGAACCTTTTTGCCCCTGAGCTTGATCTTGAGCTGTATTCCTTTACTTACTAAAGCCACAAAGTTTTCCTTCCTTATAGCTGAGTAGTTCTCCACTGCACAAAAGTGTCATGACTTTCCAACCTATCTGCAGCTGCTGGACACGTTGTCCCTATTTCTCTCTGGTTCCCTGTCACATAGAGCATCGTTTTCTCATCTTTGACTTTCAGATTATTAACCCTCTTTCAGGTTAAGTATATATATCCTATTCAGAGCATCTTGATAGACCTATCTCCTGATCTACTCTGCCTGTGTTTCTTTTTGTTAGTGTATCAAGACTATCTATATTAGAGATTATAGCCCACCTTCTGTGCCTCATCTCTGCTAGTCTACTTTTCTGCTATTATTTGTCCACTTTTCTCCTTCATTCCAATGTGTACCCAGTTCATCAAGGCCGCTCTGCCACTGTCGCTGGAATCCTGATATTTTATTTCCTCTCTCTAGAATGTCCTTCAGTATTTTTTGAAGGATTGAATTGGTGGCCACAAACTCCCACAGTTCCTCCTTGTCTTGGAAACATCTCATTTCTCCATTAATTTTGAGAGAGAGTTTTTCAGGGTACATCAATCTGGATTGGAGGTTATTTTATTTCAGGGCTTGGACTACTTTACTCCAGGCTCTTCTCGATTTGATAGTTCGTGCTGAGAAGTCTGTCGTTATTTTGATGGATTTTCCTTTATAGGTGATCTGCTTCTTTTCTCTGACCGCTTTTAATATTCTGTTCTTGTGGTGAATTTCTGGGATCTTGATTATTATATGTCTGGGTGTAGATTATATGTCTGTTTTGGTTGTAGTTGGTTGGAGTTCTGTATGCCTGATTTATCTGGATAATTATTTCTTTTTCCTATGCTTGGGAAGTTTTCCTTAATTATTTCTGTGAGTAGCCTTTGTAATTGATTTGTGGTTACTCCTACTTTTTTGCTCACATTTTTTATTCTTAAGTTATAGATCCTCTTGTCATCTTCTAGCCTTTGAATTGTTACTTCCTGGTTCCTTGTTATTTTTAAGAGGTCTTTTCTTTCACGATCACACAGTGCAAATCTATCTTCAAGTTTTGAAAGGCTAACTTTAGTTTCTGTCAAGGCATTGTGGCAGCTTTCAATGGAGTTTTTAATTTCCTGGTAATCTCTTTGGATCTGTTTCATGTTGTCTAGATTTTGTTTATATTCTTCACCAACAGTTTCTTTTCCTTTTCTGCATTCCTCTATTATTCCATCTGTGTCTTCTTGAGAGGGGCTTAGCATTTCTTTAATTAATCTTTTTATATCTTGCCTCAGTTGGATTAGAATTTCAGTTTTAAATTCATCTATGAGGTCACAAAGGTATTTCTTTATATCCGCTGATGCTGTGGCCAATATTGCATGATTGCTGCACTGGTTCTCTTCTGTATTTAGCTCTTCTGGGCTTATTTTCACAGAGTCAGCGGCTGGAGGTTTTTTCTTATTTCTTTCTCTTGTCATGTTTCTGATTTCTTTCAGACAGGTGTGTGGTGGAGTTCTCAGGCCCTCTCCATATTGCTTACGGTTTTTCTGAAGCGTGTTGGCTGGGGGCTTGCTGTCTTCTCCAGTTTGCTGTTATCGGAGGTACACAATAGGGACTATGGGCTGGCCCCTCTTCTCTGAGACAGTCAACCGAAGAATCCCTTAAGCACGTTAGTCTATGCTTTGCTGACATCACAGGTTTGAGACACTTCTGTCCCTGGTATTGGGTCCCGACCAGGGGCGTGACTCAGCCCAAGCAGGGCCCACCAGTCCTCTTTGGGCTAGGGGCCGCTGACTGACACCATGGTGGTGCCAGACTCAGGCCTATTCTGCCCAACTCCAGTATGTCTTCCAGCCGGCCACACCCACCACGAGACTCAATTTGCAGCACTCATGGCGACTTAATGCAGTTCTCCACCTTGGCTCCACTGCAAGCTGCACTGGGTCCTCACCAGCTCCCGTTATCGGCGGCCCTGGCTTCAGTGTGAGCATGAATTGTCCCAACTCCATGCCCAGCATGCCCAGCACAGCATGGGACCAGTCTCAATGAGCATGTCTGGCTCCAGGCCTCCACCCACGTTTTTCCTTCCTTTTCCCCTTTTTCTGTTTCCTCAGTTTCCTCCTGGGTTACAAGAATCCCTTTCCCTTTGTTCAGCCCTCTCCCTGTTGTCAAATTCCAGCATCTGAGCTGTTTTTCCCTGAGAGGCTCTCTACCCAGCTACCTATCAAGACTCCATCTTCTTGTCTCCACAACTTTTTTATCCATTCCTCAGTTGATGCACACATAGGTTGTTTTCAAGCTCTGGCTATTACAAATTGTGCTGCTATAAAAATGGGTGCACATATATCACTGTGGTATGATGTTTTCAGTTCTGGGAATATGCCTAGAAGTAGAATAGCTAGGTCAAATGGGACTTCCAATCCCAGCTTTCTGAGAAATCTCCAGAGTGACCTCTGCAGTGGTTGCACAGTCTACACTCCCACCAACAGTGCAGGAGAGTTCCTTTTTCCCCACACCCCCTCTAGCATTTGTTGGTATTTTTCTTGATCCTGGCCATTCTTTCTGGAATGAGATGGAATCTCAGTGTGGTTTTAATTTGCATTTCTCTAATGACTAATGATGATGAACATTTTTTCATGTATTTATTTGTCATTTGTACTTCTTCATTTGAGAATTGTGTATTCATCTCAGATACCATTTTTGGATTGAATTTGGGTCTTTGAATTTTAGGGATCTGATTTTTTAAAATTACATGTTTTAGACAGAAGTCCTCTGTCTGAGGGACAGTTCATCAACATTTTTTCTCAGTTTGTGGATTTTCTTTTCACTATCCTGGAGATTTCTTTTGATGTGCAGAAACTTTTTAATAAGATATGATCCCAGTTATTGATTCTGGGAAGTATTTCCCATGCAGTTTGATTCCTGTTCATGAATTCTCTACCTACCCATATGTCTTCAAGATTTTTACCTGATTTGTATTCCAACAGATTTAGTGTTTCTTTTTTTAATATTCAGATCTTTGATCCATTTAGATTTTAATTTAGTACATAGTGATAGGCATGGGTCTAGTTTTAGTTTTTGGCATATGGAGAGCCAGGTTTTCCAGCCCCATTTATTAGAGAGACTGTCATTCTTCCAGTGAACCTGTTTGGCCCCTTTATCAAAGATAAGGTGGTTGAGTGTATTTGTAGTTGTGGTTGTATCTTCTAATCTATTCCATTGATCTTCAGATCTGTTTTTATTCCAGTACCATGTTGATTTTATTACAGTAGCTTTGTAGTATAATTTCAAGTCAAGGATTGTGATGCCTCCTGCCTTGCCTTTGCTTCTTAGAACTGCCTTTGCTATTTTAGGTCTCTTCTGGTTCCAGATGAATTTTAGAAGTGATTTCTCTAGATCTGTGAGGTATGTTGATGGTATTTTCATTGGGATTGCATTGAATCTGTATAACAGTTTTGGGAGAATGGCCATTTTCACAAAATTTATTCTTCCTATCCATGAACAAGGGATGTCTTTCCATTTTCTGAGGGCCTCTTCAATATCTTTTTTCAAGGCATTATAATTTTCCCTGTATAGATCTTTTACTTCTTTCTTGAGATTAATTCCTAAATATTTTATTTTTTTTGGATGCTAGTGTGAAGGTGTGGCTTCTCTTATTTCTCTCTCAGTGATTTTGGTGTTGGTGTATAGGAATGCTGTTGATTTTTGAGTATTGATTTTGTATCCAGCTTCGTTGCTGTATTTGTTTATTATATATAGTAGTCTTTCAATGGAGTTTTGGGGGTCTTCTATGTAAAGTATCATGTCATCTGCAAATAATGATAATTTAACTTCCTCTTTTCCTATCTTTACCCCTTTTATTTCTCTCTCTAGTCTAATTGCTCTGGCTAGTATTTCCAGTACTATGTTGAATAGGAGCGGTGATAAAGGACATCCTTATTTTGTGTATTTTGTGCCTGATTTTAAGGTAGAGGCCTTCAGTTTTTGGTCATTTAAGATGATACTGGCTGTTGGTTTTTTGTAGATGGCCTGTATCATATTGAGGTAAAGACTATCTATTCCAATTTTCTGTAATGTTCTTATCATGAATGAGTGTTGGACCTTACCAAAAGCTTTTTCTGCATCTATTTTGCCTCTATTGATATGGTGGATTACATTTGTTGATTTACGTATGTTGAACATCACTGCATGCCTGGAATGAATTCCAGTTGATCATGGTGTATAGTCTTCTTGATTATTTGCTGCATCCTGTTTGCCAAGATTTTATTGAGGATTTTTGCATCTATATGTTCATTAGGGAGATTGGCCTATAGTTCTCTTTTTTAGTTGAATCTTTCTCAGGTTTTGATACTAGATTAATATTTGCTTCCAGGAATGACTTAGGAATAATTGCTTGCCTTTTGATTACATTGAAGAGTTTGAGGAGTGTTGGCATTGTCTTCTTTGTTTCTTCTAGAATTCTGCAGTGAATCTGTCTGGGCTTAGGCTCTCCTTTGTAGGTAAGGATTTAATTACATTTTCAATTTTACTAATAGAAATTCGGTTATTCAGCAGTTTTACACCTTCTTGACCCAGCTTTGGTATTTCATATGTTTCTAGGAATCTCTCCATTTCTCCTGTGTTATCGAACCTATGATAGCAGAGGTTTTTAAAATAGGTGTTGATGATCCTCTGTATTTCCACAGAGTCTGTAGTGATTTCACCTTTTTCATTCTTTATTGCATGAATTTGAGTTTTTTCTTTCCTTTTTTAAATAAGGTTGGCTAGGGGCTTATCAATTTTATTTATTCTTTCAAAGAACTCACTCTTTGATTCATTGATTCTTTTGATTGTTTTCTTAGTCTCTAATATATAGTCTATTTTAGAGAATGACCCATGTACTACTGAGAAGAATGTGTATTCTGATGTTGTTGGATGGAACACTGTATATCAAGTCCATTTGTTCACAGGTGTGATTCAGGTCTGTTATTACTTTGCTGATTTTCTGTTTGGTTGCTCTGTCCCTTGGTATCAATGGTGTGTTACAATCCTGTTATAATTTTGTTATTGCTTATTTGATTTTTCATTTCTGTTAATACTTGCTTTGTATAACTGGGTGCTCTGGAATTTGATGCATATATATTTAAGATTGTTATCTCTTCCTCTTAAAGTTTTCCCCTAATTAGTGTGTAGTGACCTTCTTTATCTCCCGATCATTCTTGGCTTGAAGTTCCCATTGTCTACAAACAGAATAAATACCCCCGCTTTTTTCTGGGTTCCTGTTGTATGAAGTATTGTTTTCCATCCTTTTAGTGTGTGAGTTTCCTTTTGGGTTAGATGGGTTTCTTGTAGATAGCATATGGATTGGATGTTGTTTCTTGATCCATTCTGCCAGTGTTTATTTTAGTAGGTGAATTGAGACCATTTACATTAATGTTATAACTGTTATATATTGTTGACATGTTATCTTTCTGCTGTTGCATCTTTATCTGTCTATTCTGTTTTATTGTCTGCCTTGCTTAGTGGTATTTTCCTGTGTGTATCTAGACTGTCTTTCAGTATTCTTTGCAGGGTTGGTTTTTTGATCATGAAGTTCTTCAGCTGTTCTTTGTCATGGAAGTATCTTATTTCTCCATCCATTTGAAGGACAGTTTTGCAGGGTACATCAGTTTAGATTGGAAATCATTTTCCTTTAGGATCTGAAATACTTCATCCCATGTTCTTCTTGACTTCACTCTTTGTGTTGAGAAGTCTCCTGTGATTCTGATAGGTTTTCCTTTATAGGTGACCTGTCTTTTTCTTTCTAACAGCTTTTAATATTCTTTTCTTATGTTAGATTTCTGGGATGGTGATTATTATATGTCTGGGTGTAGTTTTATTTTGGTGATGGCTATTTGGAGTTCTGTGTGCTTCACTAATCCAAATGGCAGTTTCCATTCTCATGTCTGGGGAATTTTCAGCTATTACTTCTGAACATAGCCTCTTGATGTCTTTTGTTTTGTCCCCTTCTTTTTCATTTATCCCAGTCAGTCTTATGTTGTTTTTCTTTGCATCATCTTGCAGCTGTTGAATTGTTATTTCCTGATTCCTTGTTATTTTTAAAAGATCTTTCCTTTCCTGTCCAGTAGCTGCAATCTTGTCTTCGAGGTCTGAAATTCTATCTTTACTTGCACTCAGGCGGTTTTGACAAATTTCAATGGAATTTTTGTTTCCTTTATATCTCTTTGAATCTGCTTCTTGTATTCTATTTTTTTCTTATATTGTTCATCCAGGATTCTGTCTTTTGTTTTGTTCCTCTAACTTTTTAACTGTGTCTTTTATATCCTTTCATTACTTTTATCATTTGTTCTTTTACCTGGAAGATTATTTCTTATTTGAATTCCTTTAAAGCTTCCTGGAGTTGCTTCTTTATTTCAGTTTCTATTATTTCAGGTATTTCAGGTGTATGGCATATATTTTCTTCTATGTACATGGCTCCTAGGCTTTCTTGGGATGGGCTGGATGTTTGAGATTGTATTTTGGTCTTTCATCTAGTCATTTTCCTATATTTCAGTGTTTCAAGTGATGTTCCAAAGCTTCCTATGGGCTTGTTGGAAATTGCCTCCTATGCTCTTGGTTCCTGGGACTGAATAGAGGTTGCTCAGCATGGTCCAGTCAGGCCCACAGGACCTCCCATGCCATGCCCAGTGTTCCAGGAAGTTGGGTGGGCACCTAACCATTGTGGGTGATGGACCAAAGTTTTCCCTGGGCAAGCACTGATGTGCTGGAAGTTAGGTCAGGTGCCCTCAGCTCCCCTGATTGAAGACGGTCACTGGGCATGGTCTAGTTGGGCTGTAAAACCTCCTAAGCCTAGTCTAGTGTGGCTGGAAGCTGGGCTCTTAAACTCTCCCCAGGCCCATACTGGTGTGCTAGAACTCACCTCTGGCATCCTAGTTCCTGGGATTGAAAGAAGGTCACTGGGCGTGGCCCAACCAGGCCTGAAAACCTGCAGAGCCCAGTCTAGTGTGACTGGAAGCTGGGCGGGTCCTTAACCCTCTTCCATCCTTTCACCTTTAGTCTGTGAACTTGTTTTTGAATTAAATGTTTCTTGTATGCAACATATTGTTGGCTCTTGTTTCTTCATCCATTCTGTTAGTCTGTTCCTTTTAATTGGTGATTTGAGACCATTAACATTAATGGTTATCACTTGTATGTGTTGATTTACTCTTCTCATATTATTTTCCTGTTTGTTCACCTTTTTCCTGTTTAATTTCTTGCCTTGTCTTATGGTTTCCTTCTGTTGGTGTTCATGGAGTTGATATCTTTGTTACCTCTTTCTAGACTATCCTTCAGAACATTTTGGAGTGCTGGTTTGGTGTTTATGAATTTCTTCGGTTCTTTGTGATAGAGGTGTCTTATTTCTTCATCAGTTTTGAAAGATAGTTTTGTTGGGTACATCAGTCTGTGTTGCAGATTGTTTTCTTTTAGGGCTTAAAATACTTCACTGCAAGCTGTCTTTGACCTTGAGGGTTTGTGTTGAGAAGTGTGCTGTGATTCTGATGGGCCTTTATAGATGATTTGTTTCTTTTCTCTAATTTTAATACTTTGGGGGCTGGGGATTTAGCTCAGCGGCATAAGCACCTGCCTTGCAAGCAGGTGGTCGTGAGTTCGATCCCTGGTACCGATAAAAATGAAAAAGACAAAAAAAAAAGTTTTCAATACTTTGTTCTTATGTTAAATTTCTGGAATCTTGACTATTATATGCCTTGGTGTAGATTTTTTTATCATAGGTATTGGAGTTTTGTCTTGCTTATCTGTATGTCAAATTCTTTTTCCTTCATAGGAAGGTTTGTTCCATGACTTTTTTGAACAGGTTTTCTAATGTCATTTGCACCATGTGCTGCTTTTTCATTAACTGTTATCAATCTTATGTTATTCTTCTTTGCATTATCTTGCAGCTGCTGGATTTATTTGTTGGTGTCCCTTATGTATTTTGAAGAAATTTTTCTTTTCATGATTGTTAACTGCAGTCCTATCTTTTATATCTGACATTCGGTCCTTATGTTGGCTTGTTCTGCTGCATATACTTTCACTGGAAATTTTAATCTCTTGCATGTCTGTTTGAATCTGTATAGATTTAATTTCTTTCCTATGTTTTGCATCATTTTCCTCCTTTTAAAAAAAAATCTGTATCTCCTTTAGTCACTAAGCATGTCTTTCATTATGGTCACCATCTCTGTCGTTACCTGAGAAATCATTTCTGATTTGATTTTTTTCTAGTGCTTTAGTTACCTGCTTTGTTACTTTGGATGTTACCACTTCAAGGATGTATAGGTGGGTGACTTCCAGATTGTTGAAGTTTATTGCAGCTTGAGTTCGCCTTTGGTGGGCTGGAGGTCTGGGGTTGCATTTTGCTTAAGTATCTTTTCTTTCTTTCTTTCTTTCTTTCTTTCTTTCTTTCTTTCTTTCTTTCTCTTTCTTTCTTTCTTGTTTAACTACAGGGTTGATGTTTCTGACTTGCCCATGGGCAATAGCTTTATTGCTAGTATTTAGAACCTTTGTGAAACCAGGCATGGTGGTACACACCTGTAATCTCAGCATTTGTGAGGCTGAGGCAGAAGGATTGCAGGGAGTTCAAGGCCAGCCTAAACTCCATAGTAAGACTCTGTCTCAAAAAGTTTAAAAAAAAAACTTAAGAAATTACTACTTCTCAGAGGTGTCTTCCAGGTGTAGCTGGCTTATGGGTTTTAGGTCTTTTGCAAGATCCTGCCTCTTCAGTTTATTGGAGATGAGAAGTTGTTGCCTACTTTGCCCAGCCCCTGGTTCTTTGGCACTGACCTACTGTATTTTTTATGACTCTTAGGCAATCTCAGTGTTGTTATGTTAGGAAGAACAATTGATTATAACAATTACATTACCTTGGCTAAAGTGGTACAATAAGCAATAATAATAGTATCTGACACAGCGTAGAAAATGACAAACAGGCAGCTGTTAATTTGCAACATTTAACCATATGAACTGGATTTCTGGTTTTATAACAAAGTCTAACATGAACCAGAAAATTGTAGGCAGTAAATAAACCCTCAATCTGGCACTTTTACTCTTGGGGGAGAAAATTTAAAAGGGGTTAGGTGAAGTTCTGAGAGATAGAAGAGGAGGAGATTAGAAGCAAGTTTGGAGAACAAAAGATCATGCAAGCTTTGGAAGCATGTAAAAAATACAGGAGGAAAAGAGAAAAGGAAGAAATAAAAACCAGAACAGAACAACAACAATAAAAAAATAGAAACTCTTCATACTCATATAAAAACAGGAGCCGCAAGAAAAAACAAGAATAAAGATGTCCATTTCAAGGGGTGTTTCTGCTGTCAGTGGTAGAAAACATAGGCATAGTCCAGATCTGAATTGATTAATCCCAACAACTCAGCCATAGCTTTATGGTGGGGTAGTGGAAGATCCTGGAGATCTTGCATGTTTAGTTCCACTAACTCTGTAGCTGGAACCAGATTTGCTTAGCCTGCAGTAATCCATGTTTCTATTGTGTGCTTGAACTTGGCTCCCTGACCTTCTGCTGGCTTGAATTTGGCAACCTGATCTTCCACTGCAAGCCACTGTCTGGAGCCAGGCCACAGCTGTTCTGAGTTGTGAGCTCAGTTGGCCCCTCCCTACAGTGACTACCGGCCAATCTCCTCCTGGTGAATGTCTGAACCCGAATAACCCACCAACCACTGCAGTCTGCTGTGTCTGCTGCTGTGTTCCACTGGTGCACTTCACTGTGGAGGCCTCTTGGGGTTGCTGGTAGTCACTATGCATATGCAGGTTTGAGGTGCCCTTCCTAGCCAGTGAGTCTGTGGATTTGGGGGAGAAAGTCACATCTGCCTCCTTCTTCATATTTGTTGAATTCTCTCTTCACTGTGTTCGTGAGCTCCAGTTCTTGCTTCAGGTCCTTGCTGAACCCGCAGGGACCCCTTCAGAGTTAAACACAAGAAAGTGCAGAAAATCTGTCCACAACACTAAAGATTCAGAATATGCAGCCAAGGCCCTGGATCCCACCACAGTGTCCTGCATGAGTCTAGCTGAACACCAAGAGCCCATGACAGTGCCCCCCCCCCCCACGAGTCTGACTGAAAGTCTAGAGCCCACAGCAAGGCCTTAGGCCAATCTGTTTTATGGATCTGCTGAGAAAACCTGAAGGTCAGTGATGGAAGCCAGAAATTGTATGCCAGTGTTGTGAAGGAGCTGTGCTAATAGATTGAGATTTCTACAATTGGAGCTGAGAAGTCACGCTCAAAATAAGGACCATGGCTCCCTTGAAAAGTACTACAGCCATCTTTAGCAACAATGAGGTCCTGAGCTCTTCTGATAATGAGAACAATCTAGTACATATCAGGAAGCCAGCATGACAGGATTCTCCTGGAGATTAAACAGCACACATCTTCCCCTCTGGATTCAGGAAGCAGTGCTGAACTTGCTTATGTAGGCCAGGTAGGCTCACAGTAATCCTTCTATCTCACCTTGATGTGCCACCATGTCTAGCAATATAATGAAATTCTAAATTTCATGTTACTAGTTTTATATGTAATTTTCCACATTTTCACATTTTGTAAAAAATTCCTTTGTACTGAAACATTTCATTTGACTGTTTCATGTAGGCATGAAAAAAAAATCTACCTCTGAGGCAGCTGTTTTTGTCTCCTTGTCAGGAATAATCCCTTTATACTCTCATGTATCCATACTTCTAGGGACCTTGGTAGAAACACTAAGCGATTGTCTTGAGGTTTTAGTCTCTCTGTCTGTAATAGCCAGAAAGTACCCTCCTTCTTTTCCCCTTAGAAGGTAGAGAAATACATATCCTCTAGTTTCTTTCTTTCTTTTGTAGTACAGGCTGGCCTCAAATTTGTGGCTACCCGCCTGCCTCAGCTTTTCCAAGTGCTATGCTTACAGTCATGTACCACCACAACTGGCCAGAAGTCCTTCTTATTGTCCCTTGTGATCCTTACAGTTAACTATAATTCTTATGTAGCCTTGAGAATGATGATGAACAGATGTTTGCAAAACCAGCTTTTATTGTTCACACGTGGGAACCTTGCTCTGCTCTTAGACATGGGGTATTTGACTCCTATTGTTTTCATTTTGGCCTTTGAGGCCCCTGCTGAAAACTCAGAGAAGACAGGAAATGTAGCATTTGACATCCTGTTTTATTAGCTGATATTATTGTTTTGTCTACCCACAAAATTAGTACATAATGCGTAAATGCATAAGCTTTGGAGTAAAGCTGAACTAGTTACTTCACCAGTTTCAACTTCTTCATCCTCAAAATAATAAAACTATTTGCTATTATAGGTAACAGTAACTTCTTGCCAGGATTGTTGTGAGAATGAAATGCAGTAATGAACTTAGATGTTTAGTATACTGGTTGGCACATTTAAGTGCTTAATAAATAGTAATTCTTACTATTTTTTTGAGATAGGGTCTCCTTGTATAGTTTAGGCTTGCCTTTAGTTCATTGTGTAGCCTAGACTGACCTCAGACTCCTCCTGCTTTGTCTCCTGTGTGCTAGGATTACAGGTATGCTCCACCATGCTAGGCTGCAGTAATTACTTTGTGTACAGACATACCTCTTGCAATTCTCAGGGATTTTTCCTCTTTACATTTTATTTGCTGAAACTCTTTGAATAGTGGTAATTAGATGCCTATAGTCATTGTAAATTAATTAAAAAGAATTTAGTTCGTCTGCTTTGACCTCAGTCGTGTTTTTTGTTTGGTTTGTTTGTTTGAGATAGGATCTCACTTTGTAGAGATCAGGCTGGCCTTAAATTCACTATGTAGTCCAGACTGGCCTCAAATTTGCAGTGATCCCTTGAGTGCTGGGATTTCAAGTATGCACGCCACCACACTTGGCTCAGTCTTGCTATTAAATGGCAAATACTTTCCTCTTTATTTAAGACTTTTTTCTGGGAGAATAATAATGGTAAGAGTCATATATCACTAAATTACAAATTTGGAAAATGTTTAGCTTTGGAATTATATTTCCTCAGTTTTACTTACTTTTTCTATT
The DNA here is from genome assembly GCF_034190915.1 of Cavia porcellus. Classification (NCBI taxonomy): domain Eukaryota; kingdom Metazoa; phylum Chordata; class Mammalia; order Rodentia; family Caviidae; genus Cavia; species Cavia porcellus. The sequence continues at coordinate 134,984,039 of NW_026947484.1, read as the reverse complement.
TATTTATTGTGCCAGAGATTGAACTTGGGGGCTCAGGTTGGCTAAGAATACATCCTATCATTGAATTACACCTCCAGCCCCAAAATAGGTTTTAAAATTTATTTTTCTTGGGTGAATTTAGTTGAATGTCTGTAAAATGCTGATATTTGATAAAATATGACTTTATAGGCTTACTCTTTTTATCCTCCATTCTTGGGATTGAATCTTGGACTTTGTATTGAGCTATGTCCTCAGTCCTTTTATTTTGAGACAGGACTCCCTAAATTGCCCAGGCTGGCCTCACTTGTGGAACTTCTTATTTCAGCCTCCCAAGTATTTAGGTTTATAGGTGTGCATCACTATGCATAGTTCTAGGCTTACCTCTTTATATTAGTCTTTTATTTAGTGTAATTATTATGTTTCAATCCTAGGATGTGATTTGATTGTGTACTAGTTAGGCTATATGTTAGCAGCCTATACAGGTATTCTGCTATAAGACAATTAGTTTGCATTCCTTTTACAAAAGCCTAATAGGCAGAGGAGATGGCCTAGAAACCAACTAAATGACTTGAGAAATCAATAGGATAGTGAGCATTTAGACCATAGATTATCATCTTTGGGTCAGCTAAACTTTTCTAATATAATCTTGAATGTTGAAGTATTCACTGAACGAATTGTTTTCATCCTGTTGGGCCAGAACAATAATGTATGTGGTTTTTTGTTTGCTTGTTTTGTTTTGGTTTTTTTGAGACCAGGTTTTGCTATGTAGTTCAGGCTTCCTTGAGTTTACTATGTAGCCTACACTGGCCTCAAACTCACAGGGATCCTCCCATATCAATCTCCTGAGTGCTGGAATTATAGGTTGTGTGCCATTGAACTTGGTCAGTAGTGTCTGTTTTGCTATATCTAAAATATCATATTTTCCACAAATAAAACAGTTTTATAACCCTAATTTTAGGAATGGAATATACATTCTTTTTTTTTTGGAATATACATTCTTAAGGTATATAAAGGAAACTCAGGAAAATGCAGGTGTTTCTGGGACCTTGTCTTTTATGCTGCTAATGTAGGCATCCGATAATTTTGATTTTTTTCCTACTGTTATAAGAATTTTGTTTGTTTATTTGTTTTTAAGGTTTTCTTTTAGGTTTTCTGAGACAAGGTCTTGCTATGTAGCTCACACTGGCCTGAACTTGCTGTAATCCTCTTGTCTCAGTCTTGCAAGTGCTAGGATTACAGGCGTGCACCACCACACATGGCAATCTCCTGGTTTTTGTTTCTCCTGGCTGGCTACTCCAAAATGTTTTCGGATAGTTACTTCTAAAAGTAGCTCACTAATTAGTGGGTTTTGGGTTTCTCTCTTCTCCTGGACAAACAAGCAAAAATCAGTGGCAAAGTTTATTTGAAAAAGTAAAAGTAAGGGAAACTGGCTCTGCAGAGAGAGTTTGGGTTGAGTAAAGGAGGAAAAAGATAACACCCTGGAGAAAGTCAGGTGGGCTATTGTGAGAGAAGCCACCCTAGCAAGGTCTTTTGGTGTCTATGTCCTTTTATACTGTTCAAATCTTGAGGAATCCTGCCAGGACTTCTACATAGCCTCAGCCTGACACCAGGTTTAGGGTATCTTATTGAAAGCCATGTGTTCTTCAGGAACTGTTTTGTACCTATGTTCCAGGATCTTGTAGTTAACGGGCCACACCTACCTCCCCAGCCAGTTTTGGCACGCCCAAATCTCCTGTTGTCACCATCACACAAAGCACATTGATCTCCTGTAAGGATAAGTTCCAAGTCTATATTGGTCTGTAGGCTCCAAAGTAACCTAGAAATTAAGGAGCCTGTTCACATTCCTGGGGATTTTGAATTTTTCTGTAAATACTGATAAAAAACTTGGCAAACTGCAGAAGCTGATTTGAGAGCTGTGTGGGGTGGTAAAAGTCTATAATCCTAGAACTCAGGAGGCTAAGGCAGAAGTTCAAGTCCAGCCTAAACTACTGTTTTATAGACGAACAAATTTTTGTTTTTTAAAAAGAAATGAGGGCCAGGTATGGAGGCACATATCTGTAATCTCAGCATTTGGGAGGCTGAAGCAGGAAGAATACTGTTCAAGCCAGCCTGGGCTACAAAGTGAATTCAAGAACAACCTGAACTATATGATAAAACCCTATCTCAAAAAGACAAAAGTGGGTGGGTGGCAGGATGGGTGGTGGGGGTGGGGGAGGGAACAAAGAAGAAAAGAAATATCACTGGTTTGGGGAGTTGGTGTTTTTCTACTTTATTTAGAGTAGTTTTTCCCAATGACCCGTACAGCCTCTTAGTATTATTGTTGGTACATTTCTGGATATGGTACAGTTTGCAGTGGCCTCAGCTAGCTTGTCTGTATATTTGATTATTACGGGAACACTAGAGTTGGTTTTGGTTTTTTGGCTTTTGTTTTCCACTTTGGTTTGAGGATCAAACTCAGGGCCCCAGACATGGGGAAGTCTCTCTCTAAACTAAGGTTCCTAGCCCTGAGTTTAAAGTCCAGGTGTAGCAAAAACACAACTGCTGCTGTGATATCTAGTCTCAGATACTGAAACTGAGAGGAAGTTTTCCTAACTCACTTTCAACGGATAATGCCTGTGTCTCCTTCACAATTAGGCTTCGTTTCTCTCTCTTTTTTTTTTTTTGTTTTGTTTTGTTTTGTTTTGTTTTGTTTTTTTGTTAAAAGGAGTAAATTCTCCAGACCTATTAAAAAACTTTATAACCATTGTCAATAGTAATAATGTGTACTTCAAAATTACTAGAATGGTTTCATTCTTTCCTATTTATTTATTTATTTATTTATTTATTTTTTGAGACAGGATCTTGCTATGTAGTCCAGGCCAGCCTCGAACTCACTATTTAGCTTAGGCTGGCCTTGAACTCAGGGCAGTCCTCCTGCCTCAGCCTCCCAAATGTTGAGGTTACAGGGCTGTACCACATTAAGATACATATCTTAAATAACCACATCATTATACTCCTTTAAAAATGAGATCAGTAGTCATAAAAATATTCTATATTATACAATTTTCTTAATATGTCACAGAGAAGTATTTTTTAAAGTTGTCAAACAAAATTACTCATGTTTTCCTTTTCTAAAAGAAAATTGTTCCGAGATTGTTGACTCTGTAAGGATAAATAATTGTCAGTAGAAAGTTTTATAAATATGAACATATTCAGTATGTCCCTTCAAAAGTAAATCAGACACAGGTTAAATATTACGTGTGTCTCTTGTATGAGAAACCCAAAGTATAAGTAACTTATGAGCAAAATAAAAGAGAGGATAGGAAGTTATATATATATATATATTTATTTATGTCCCTTCAAGATAAAAATGGTGTTTTAGTGAATGATACAATAATGATTTTTCTAAAGAAACATGATTTACAGAGGAAGTCTGATATTTATATTTGTTGCTATTGTTCCTCCAACAAATGTGTTGTGTGCAAAAACTAGTATGTGCACATTTTCTGCACAGATTTTGAGTAAGTTTGTTTAAACACTTTTAATGCAATACTACACAATTAGTTTGCAATTAGTTTGTAGTTAATAGACATTGAAGAAATAGTTTAATAGTCAAAATAACAAAAATTCTTACTTAACTAACTTTAGGTGAACAGGTTTGACAAAAGAGTATTTCAATTTAGTCAGCGAAGCTCTTCTTTTACCAGCTCTATGTATTTTTAGTTACTGAGGCCTTTTGTATTAGTTTTCTAGGGTTGCCACAATGAAACCACACTGCCTAGATGGCTTCAACAACAGAAGCTGATGTTTTTAAGGTATTAATGGGATTTCTCTCTTTGTGCCTTGTAGATCTCTGTCTTCTGTTTGTTTCTTTATATGGTCATACCTTTGTATATATTTGTGTCCAGATTTCTTCTCATATTGTATTAGGGCCCATTCAACAACTTCATTTTAATTTAATTATCTTTTTAAATGTCCTTCTAAAATACAGTCATATTCCAAACTACCGGGGATTAGGATTTTAACATGAATTTTCAGGATACCCAGTTTAGCCCATAACATCGTCTTTATTTATGTGTTTGTTTATTTATTTTTGTCTTCTTGAGGTAGGGTTTCTCTGTGAATTTCAGACTGGCCTTGAACTCACTTTGTAGTCCAGGCTGGCCTTAAACTCCTGCCTCAGCCTCCTGAGTGCTAGATTACAGGCAGAATTACAGGCGTGTGTTACCACACTCATCTGAAAACTATTGTTATTATTGTAGTGCTAGTTCTTTTATTATTATCCATTTATACTTAAAATACCCAAAGATGTTTTCTCATTCTACAGATAAGGCAACTCTAGTCATTAAGGTACTTAAAGTAATAGACATCATGGATTTTGTCTCTTTTATATTCAGGATTTTGACATTTACTCAGCAAGTATTTACTGAGGGAATACTACTTGGTGCATACTCTTCTAAGTAGTGGGGATGTAGTAATGAAAAAGTTTATATTCCTTAGGGAGACAATCAATAAATACAGTAAAAGAAAATCAGATAATAATGTCTTATGGAAAATATATAGCAGAGTGTAACCTTAGAGAATTTTGGAGAAAAGGAGCATTGTTTTAGATAGGATGGACAAAGGAAGTGGAAATTGAATAAAAGTCAAAAATGAGGGAGGGAAGAGGAGAATGGTGGTGGTTTGAGAGAGGTGGTTTGAAGGTAGCACTGGATTATTGATGGATAGCTTTTACGGTCATGTGGCTGTAGCCAGAAAAACCTCCAGTTGAACCTGTTCAAATAAGTGAGTCAGCAACAAAAAGGACTTGTATACACTTGGAAAGTTTTACAAGTAATGCAGTAATCAACTTTGTAATACAGTCACATAGTTAACATTATTCTAAGTCCTTGGCATATGCTTCAAACTTCTAAATATAATCTGTACTACATCAACTATAATTTTTCATTCCTTCATTAAAAAAAAACCTCAAAGAGTTCCCATGACAAAACGTCACAACTAACTTGATCGAACTGTGAAAGAAACTTACTTTTGAAGAATCTTTTGTATTTCTTTCTTTGCAATGAGGCACAATAACTGCTTAAGAAACTTGTGTGTATTATATGTATTATTAGGGTTTTTAGAGTCTCTGTTGTTTGGGGAGCCATTTTTAGTTACCAGTAAGGCTGTTTCCCCTGATAGGAGTCAGATAAAAGGCTGGTATATCCTGTAAATGCTTGCTTTGAAGATTTGCTATTTAAGGAACAGTCAACAAGATGATAAAAGTAGAAGCCATTTTGATATTTGCTTTTTTTTTCCATTGGTTTGATTTTTCTCATTTTTTTAGCTAAATTTTTTAAAATTTCAAATTTTTATTAGTACATATTTGCAATACATAATGATTATATTCAATATGGGAAGTTGGTACATGCACATAATTCTTTTTATGTCCTCTTCTCCTCCTGTTATCTTTTATTTTTACTTGATTTTTGTTTGTTTGTTTCAGTTGAGACAGAGTCTCACTATGTAGTTCAGGCTGACCTTGAAATGATGTCAGTCTCTAGGCTTCCCAAGTAGTTGGTTTACTGGTGTGTGACACTGTGCTTGGCTTTATTTTTTATTTATGTGTTTATTTTTTGAGATGGATTCATTATGTAGCTCAGGCTGGCTTTGAACTTACTATGTAGTACCAAGGTTGGCCTCAAATTTGCATTGAATCTTTTGCCTCAGTCTTCAGTGTGCTAGGATTACAGTCATGTGTCACGTGTAAGCCTGGTTTTTTTTTTTTAATGTAAGAGAAGCCATGTAATATTTAAGTATATGTTTCTGATTTATTTCACTTAACATTACAGTGTCAAGGTGCATCCGTTTTCCTACAAGTGACTCAGATTTATCCTTTATGGTACAGTAGTACTTCATATTATATAAATGCTACTACATTTTCTTTATCCATTCATCCTTTGATGAATGTTCCACCTGCTTCCAGGATTTAGCTATTAAAGAGTTGTGCTGCTGTGAACATGAGTATGCATGTAACACTACATAATACAATGTCTTTAACTTTTCTGAGAAGATACCTAGGAATAGTTGGGTTAAATTTCTGTTTTTAGTTTTTTAAGGAATCTCCACACTGATTTCCATAGTAGTTATACTAGTTTACATCCCCACCTACAATGTACAAGGGCTCTTTCTTCTCTCCCAGCCTTATCAGCATTTGTTATTGATTTCTTAATGGTAGGATTTTGTTGTTGTCAGGATTTGCAAAGGATTTAAATATAGGACACATAATTTATGGTTAAGATGGTAAGAGTATTGTGTTTAAAAAAAGCCCAAGGCCGCTTATTATTAAAATATCTAACAACAGTTGCTTATTGTGGTAATTTATGTTTTTGTATATTTTTCAGGGAATTTACTTTGCTCTGTTGCTAAATATAAGCCTTTAGGTTTCTGAACACTTTGATTGCATGAAGTTGATCTAGCAGTTGACTATTCTCTTTAAGAGTTGATGTCCTCATATCTTTTTTTTTGCTTGGTGCCAAACAAGTGTTCCACAATTTTTTGGTCACACTTCCTCATAATAAATATATTTGCAAGCCCTCTCACACACATACCTGAAATAAACATTTCTGAAGTAGTACTTACTCTTTGATTTTTTTTAACATGCATGTGCTTTTTTTTTTATTTTATAGAAAACATTTGAAAACTTCCAGTTAAGTTGTAGGAGGACATGAAAGAATTTGTTTCTACATAATACAGTCATACTTTGGTACTCAGCTGCTTTGAAACTTTTTGAAATTGGTACTTAATGCATTGTGATGTGAAAATTTTGTCCCATTACTCATTATTTGGTACTCATTAGATCTTGTTGAGTATGGATTGCCTCAAATTTTCCAGTCAAAACAGTTTGTTTGGTAACAGTCATATTTGATAACAGTCAACTCCCACAACCAATAAACAAGAAGTACTAAGGTACCACTATAACAAGAACATTCTTGGCAAAATAAAAATCATACACTTCTCTGTGGCTACTGAACAGCAGTAGATATAATTCCAAAATGAAATGAGCCCCTCCATAGATGAGCAGAGAGCCACAGTAACTTTTATTTTTGGGAAAGTGTATGTGGTTTAGATATGAGTAGACCTGATATAGATGGTGAGATTTTAACAGAATTAAGTAAAGCCCTACTGATTAACAGTATGAACTTTGGGAATTAGAATGTGGATTGAAATCTAGAAGAATCCCAAATAGAAAAACAACTGGGAATTATCTTTCCCTTCTCCCAATTTTTGCTAAGAAAGTAGCACTGCTGGAGGACATAAATACTTCTTAGTCCATGTTTTTGTGTAATAATGTCCTGCCAGAGTTGAATAAGGTAAGGTAAAATACCTAAAACTTTAGCCACATTATTTCCTGCTCAAATATTGAAAAAATTTAAAAAGGAGCAATTTGAGAGATTAGAGGTTTGGCTAATTTCTAGTGAATTCCATGTAATAAAACCTATCACCTAACCTCAGATCAATTTGACATAGGAGGAGTTTGAATGATCCACCCTTCAATCTAATTGCCAAACAGAGGAAAGGCTTTTGGTCTCAGAAACAAACAAATAAGCCAAACAAAAGGTACACCGTATCTTCTACCATTGTTTTTAAGACCAATAGTATAATTTTAAATAACTGTGTAGCTCAGCGGTAGGGCATAAGCTTAGCATGGAGTCAAGCTTTTGCACCAAATAAAATTACAAGATGCTAGAAGAAAGAAAAAATGTAATTAATATAAGCAAATTTGAAAATAACCTATTTGTTGGAATTAATCAACAAGAATTTTAAGTTTATTATACTTTGACAGCCAGGTATGGTGGTGCAAGTATAATGCCAACATTTAGGAGACTGAAGTGGAAGGATTGCCATGAGTTCAAGGGCAGCCTGAGCTACATGAATGAGTTGAAGGCCAACCAGCACTACGTAGGCCTTGTCTCAAAAAAGAAGAGAAAAGAAGAAGAAGAAGGAGAAGAAGAAGAAGAAGAAGAAGAAGAAGAAGAAGAAGAAGAAAGGTTACTGTACTTTAAATAATATACAATAAAATTAACATAAGTAATGAGATGGAGTATTTTACAAGACAAATGAAAAATTTTAAAAAAAGACAAGAGGAACGGCTGGCATGCCTGTAATGTCAGCACTTGGAAGGCTGAGCCAGGATTGCCACAAGTTTGAGTACAGCCTGGGTTACATGGTGAGACCCTGTCTCAAAAACAACAACAACAACAAAAAATGAAAACAACAACAAAAAACCTGAAGGAATAAAATAACTGAAATAAGAATTTTTAGGTAGGCCTGAAAACAAATTTGACACCTCTTTAAGAAGAAATGGCTGGTGAACTTAAAAACAGGCCAGTTGAGTTTTCTGGAGAGAAACACAGGAAAAAGGGAGAAGGAAATAATTAACAAAGCTGAGGTAACTTGTGAAATAATGTTGAGTGGTCCAACAATATGTAGTGGGAATCTCAGAGATGAGAGACTAGAACTGGAAAAAAAATTGAATTCTACAGAAATCCTCAGCCCAAAATCCAAAGAGTTCTACAAACCTTAGGCAGGATAAATATAAAGAAAACCACACGTAGGCTTCTCAAAGTTAAATTGCTGAAAAGCAAGAGAAAATCTTAAAAACGGGAGAGAGAAAATAAACAAACTAAAAAGGCACATTACATACAGGGACTCTAACCTGAGAAAGACTGTCAGCTACTCTCATTAGAACAGTGCTTCTCAAAGGCAAAAGAATGACAGCTGTGTTGCTAGGGGCTTGCTATTCAGTCAGGCTAGCCTTTGCTCGCTTGATAGCACAGGCTGGCCTGGAACTTGGCGGTGATCCTCCTGGCTTTAGCCTCCTCGGTGCTGGGATTGCATGTGTGTGCCACCATGCCTGGATCAGATCTACAAATCTGAGGTAATTAAAGAAAAATACTGTAAACTCCCAAGTGTACACCCAGCAAAATTTGCCACCTGTAGGTCCTTACTACAAGACAAGAGCTAAAGGGAGTACAAGAAATCAGTAATAAATCAAAATTCACAGACAAGAAAACTGAAATCCACTGACTTTCCTAGTTCACAGTTAGGACTCTTCATTTCTTCTGGTTTTTAGGCTAGTGCTCTTTGTTCAAGGAACAGTATAATGAATGGAAAAATCAAGTAAAATAGTTGTATTCAAGTATGAATCCCAGTCCTACCAGCTATTGGGACTATGAACTAATAGAAAAATCATTTATCTCCATTTTTGCAGATGAAAAATGTGGTATAGAGAATACCTGTTTTATAAGGTGAAGGGATTTAAAATGTTTATTAAAGTATCTTATACATTGTGGGAATAAAATCAACATTAGTTATCTTTCCCTCTTTTGTACTAGGCTGCCTTTTTTTTTTAAATCAATGAAGATTTTTTAAAGAGGGGTCATTTTTTTGCCAGAGATTTTATCTCTTTACTAAAATGTCATCTTTATGGCACCCATAATGATTCTGTTTCCATTTGGCTGTGTTCTTTCCAGTAGCTAAGTAGCCGAAATCCTTTTGGCAACTGTTTTCTTTAAATAAGGTTGTTTTGGAATCAAACCTAAAACCAATATTTTTAAAACAGACATCTGCACCTAGTTCTCTTTTCTTAGGACAAAAGAAGAGCTAAGATCTTAAGATTGAATAGCAATGAATCAAATAGTATTTCTTGGGGCTGAATGCATTGCTAAAGAAGAACTTCTGATAATTTTATTTAAGAATATAGTTGTAGCTGGGGATGTAACTTGGAGGTAAAGCTTAAGCTTAGCATAAGCAAAGCCTTGGGTGTGATTAGCAATACCGAATAAAACACAGAAATGCAGTATGAAGTTGAGGATCAGCTCAGTTGGAGTGCTTTTGTAGCATGCATGAAGCCCAAGCTCAGTGCCATCTAAAATAAACACAAAAAAATATGGAACAACTGATTTTAGATTTTGTGATCAAAATTTGTTTAGAGATAGATAATAGCGGTTCTACAGAATCTTTTATTTTTGTAATGGTAGCAGAGTTTTTTAGGAAAAGAGACTCTGTAAAGTGAGTTTGGGCCAAGTAAAAGTAGGAAAAGAAGTACATCTCATAGCATGAGGGTGGCCATCCATGTGAACACAGTGAATACAGTGCCCCAAAATCTTAACTTGAATATAAAAATTGATTTTCAAAATTTAGAATAATTAATATATCTTATTCAGCATATATTCACTTTTCCAAAAAAGATCTGAAATTCTTTACAAATATAAATCATTAACTCCAAATCTTCCTTTGTCTGAAAGCAGTGAAAATGGAATATAAGATTGCTTTGCTAAGTTAGAATTGTCTCCAAAGTGAAATTCACTGTCTGTATTTTGCTTACTGCAGTGAATTAACATTATTTAATTAAATGATCCTCACTTCATTGTTAAGGATAGAGAAGACCAGTGGCACACACTTTGAGGGTCAGTAGCTGCTGAAGGAGGATAAACCTGAAAGTCTTCTAGGGAAATTTTTTTTTAAGAGAAGTTCTTTTGGGGGTTGTTTGTTTGTTTTGTTTTGGTCTTTTTGAGACAAGGTCTCCTTATGTAGTTTATGCTAGCTGTGCAGTTCAGGCTGGCCTAGGAGACAGTATGTAGTCCAGACTGGCCTCAAACTTGTGGCAATCCTCCTGCCTCAGCCTCCTGAGTGCTGAGATTACAGGCTTGCACCACCACACCTGGCTTAATTTAAGACAAAGTGCCATTATTTCATCTTTACTTTGATAGATGGGTATAGAATAGTCAATGCACAAAATTTTTTCCTTGGTGCTTAAAATATCTGGATTTTCCATTTGTTTGTTTTGTTTTTGTTTTTTGGCTTACCTTGTTTTTCCCTGTATGAGATGATCCTGTCCCCCTCTCGGTCCCCATGGTTGTTTCTTAAGAATCTTCTCTCTTTTTTTTTTTTTAAACTGGTACCAGGGATCAAACTCACGACCACACACTTGGCGCTTGCAAGGCAGGCGCTTATGCCACTGAGCTAAATCCCCAGCAGGAATCTTCACTTTTATCACTATTTTTTAAACAAGGTTATGGGTTTGTCTTTTTTTGTGGCTTTCCTTGCGTTTATCTTATTTCATAATTTGTTAAACTTCTCAAACTCTGAGTTTAGCACTTTAATCATATTTAAAATATTTCATCAATTATTGAAATATTTGTCATCTTTGCTTTTGGGACTCTGGTTTTATGTAAGGTACTTAATATGGTCCCAGGGTGGCTCTTTGTTGTTTTTAGTCCTTTGTTCTTTCTGTGCTTCAGGGTTCTTCTGATTTTTTGGAGTTGTTTGTTTTGTTTTGTTTTGATCTTTTTGAGACAGAGTCTCCCTGTGCAGTTTATGCTAGCTTTAAGCTCACTTTGTAGCTCAGGCTGATCTTGAATTTGCAAGGATCCTCCTTCCTGGGCCTCCTTAGTGCTGGGATTACAAGCCTCGTTTATTTTTTTATACTTTCTGTTGCTGCCTATTCTACTTCATTGATTATTTCTTTTGAAATATCTAAAACCTGCTGTTCAGCTTGTCTAGTATGTTTTTAGGTTCTAGACGTTTCACTTGTCTTTTTCATATTTCTACTATTTTTGTTTTCTTTTAAATTTATAAATACATTTATAATAGCTGACTTGAAGTTGTCTGTTGACTTTGTCACATCTGTCATTTTGGGTTTTATTTCTTTTTAATTTTTATTTTATTGGTACATTTCTGATATACATAACGATAACATACTCCATAGGGAATTTGTTCCTGTATCTTGTTTCTTGCTTCTTTTTTGCCTATTTTCCTCCCCTACCTTTAACTCCTCTTCCAATCCTTATTTACAAAAGCTTTGTTTCCATTTTTCCCACCTATTCTTTTTGTTGTTGTTGTCCCTTCTTTCCTTTTCTTCTCCCTCTCCCTTGTTCCCTTTCTCATTTAATCATTTTCTTCCATTTTCCAATCTATAGTATACGTTTTTGTCCTTGCTTACTTTCAGCTTCTAACACCAGAGAAACCATGTGATATTTCAATATATGTCTCATGGTTCATCCATTTCCCTAGAAGACTTTCAGGTTTATCCTCCTTCAGCAGAGTAGTACTCCATTGTATAAAAAAATACCTTTTTTACCGTTTTTTGGGCCATTTCCAGCAGTTAACTATTATGAACTGTGCCGCTATAAACATGGATGCGCATACATTCCTGTGGTATGATGCTTTTAAATCTTTTGGGAACTGATGGGGAATAGCTGGGTCAAATGGAACCTCTAGTTTTAGTTTTTTGAGGAATTTCCACAATGGTTTCCACAGTGGTTACACCTGTTTACACTTTCAGCAGTGGAGGAGAGTTCCTTTATCCCCACATCCCCACCAGCATTCTTAATGGTTGATTTTTTGCCGTTCTTTGTGGGGTGAGAAGGAGCCTTAGTGTAGTTTTTGACTTGGATCTCTCAAATGAACAGTGAAGTTGAACATTTTTTCAGATATTTATTTGCCATTTGTACTTCTTGGAGAAGTTCCTATTTATTCAGATTCCCATTTTTGGATTGGGTCTTTAAATCTGGGAGTCTGGGATTTTTGAGGTCTTTATATGGTCTCAAGAACAATCCTTTGAGGAACAGCTGGCAAACTTTTTTTTTCACATCGTGGGTGGTCTCTTCAATCTGTTGGTAGATTCTCTTGCTGTGCAAAAGCTTTTTAATAAGATGAGATCCCAGTTGTTGATGCTTTGTGATAGTTCCTGTGCGATCGGTGTCTTATTCATAAAGTCTTTGCCTATACAAATGTCTTCAAGAGTTTTACCTATTCTGTCTTGTAGCAGCTTTAGTGTTTCTGCTTGAATATTTAGATCTTTGATCCAAGCCATTTGTGGACCAGGGGTAAAGAAAAGGGCATTCCAGGAAGCAAGCCCAGTCTGGGAACCACTGAACTGGTTCCCAGCCTCTCCCTGTGAGTCAGTACCATTTGTGGACCAGGGCTAGAGACACGAAGGCCACACCAGGAAGCAAGCCCAGTCTGGGAGCCAGTGCCTTGTGCAGGCCACTGCCAGACTGGAACAGCTTAGATCCCTGCCCTTTCTGGCACATGGGCTGGCAAACCACAAGTACCAACACGCCCCACACCCCTCTACCTTGCCACAAGCACCTGGCTTATTCAGAGAAACACAGGCTGTGATGATAGCTATGGAGGTGAAATGCAATTGGACACCTGTGGTACTTTGATGTTTCACTAACACTGCAGGTATAGGGCCAGTGGTCTGATTATAGGTTCTGAGAATAGTGGTACAGTGTGGCATCTGGGGGTTACAGCCATTGTTGATTCCCTATGGTTTTATTTTAGAAGTCCTGTATCATTTCTATTGTTTTGTTGGATTGGGTTTTGTTTTGTTTGGGTTTTGTTTTGTTTTGTTTTGTTTTGTTTTGATTATGTCAAATCCAATGACAGGAACAGCTATTTCAAAGATATCAAGACATATTATGGTAGCAATGTTGGATTTACTATTAGCTTATTTTGAAGTCCTTTATTGCATTCATTGTTTTATTTTTATTGTTTCTATTCTATTCTGTTCTGTTTGATTTTTACTATGTCTGAAGTTATTTGTAGCTATTTTGAAGACATCAAGAGGCATTATGGTAACTATTGTTGATTTTGTAATGTTTTGAAGTCTTGTATCTCTTACACTGGTTTATTTTGATGGGTTTTATTCTGTTTTATTCTCTTTAAAATAAAAGATAATGGATTTTTTTTGGTACCAGGGATCAAACTCATGACCTTGTGCTTGTCTAATAGGCACTCATGCCACTGAATTAAATCCTCAGCCCAAGAAATAGATGATTAATCCATTTCAAATCTAGTTTAGTGCATGGTGAAAGATATGGGTCCAATTTTAATCTTCAACATGTGCAAAGTCACTTTTTCCAATACCATGTATTAAAGAGGCTGTCTTTCTTCCAATGAGGTGGTTGGCTCCTTTGCCAAAGGTAAGGTAGCTGAGTATGTCTGGAGTTGTATCAGCATCTTCTAACTGTCCCATTGATCCTTGGCTCTGGGTTTTTAAAATTTTTGCCAGTACCATGCTGCATGTATCACAGTAGCTTTGTAGTATAGTTTCAAATTAGTGGACTTTGTAGTATATTTCTTTTTTAAAAAAAAATTTATTTAAAAGGAAAAAGAAAAAAAAACAAAGCGGTGTAAGGGTATAAGTAATACAGAACTACAAAAAAAAAAAAAAAAAAAAGAAATCACCAGTTAATAGATTACACATTATCATCTTAGAGATAGTTGCTCAAATCACAGTATCAAAGCATACAAAGTGGACATTCAAACAGTGAGCCTGAAACAGTTGTGTTCAATGATCCAACCAAAAACATTAATATGGTCAGCCATTTAACACCCCTAAATACACTTGCAGTTGTATCCTTTAGAGCACTTTTTTTCCCTCTCTTTTTTACAACAAAATTTACACATTTTGGGTTTTATTACTTCTTAGTTCTTATTACTTTTTTTTTTGGAAGAGAATAAAGTCAAATATGGCAAAACAAAGCTGTCAGTCAAAACCAAGGATAGACATAGTACATGATGTAAAAACAGAGTACAAGGTTATCAACAATGGTTACCATAGTGCCTCTTGCTTCCTTAAAAAGAATTGTCTATCTCATTAGGTATTATAAAGTTCAACAAAACAGTAGAGGACAAGACCAATAAAACTTAAACATTGTAAACATTACAGGACTTCCAAAGGAGATAATAGTCAAACCAGAATGGGCATCTTAGTGAATCTTACTGCCTTCAAAGTAGTTGCCTATACCCTCAAACTTGATACTATCATACAGAACGGGACAGAGTCTAATCAGTCAAAACAAGATAGTGAGAGGACTTCAAATCAAGTTAATAGGAAATCAAAAAAAGTTACTATAATATATCCTGCTAATTTTTAAAAAATTTCCCCTGAATTAAAAAAACCTCAGGTCAGGGATCGTGATGCCCCTTTCATCTTTGTTGCCCACAATTGCACTTGCTATTCTGGGTCTCTTTTGGTTCCAAGTGAGTTTTAGGATCGTTTTCTGGATATTACTATTGGTATTATGATTGAGATTGCATTAAATTTGTGTAACAGTTTTACAGATATTGTCATTTTCACTGTGTTCTTTCTATCCTGGAACAAGGGATATCTTCCCATTTTCTGATATTGTCTTTGATCTCCTTTTTCAAACTACTGTACTTTTCAGTGTGAAGTCTTTTACTTCCTATTTGTTAGGTATTTCATTTGTTTTGGATTCTGTTTTGAAGAGAAGGTGCTACTTTGATTTTTCTCAGTGAGTTTCTTGTGTACAGGAATGCTACTGATTTTTGAGTGTTGTCTTTGTATTCATTTGTGCTACTAAATTTGGTTATTACATCCAGAAGTCTTTTGGTGGAGTTTTTCTTCTATGTAGACTACCATGTCTTACACAAATATTGATAACTTTTTTCTATCCTTATTCCCCTCTTATTTTTCTTGTCTAATTGCCGTGGCTAATGTTTCCAGCGCTTTATTGAATAATGGTGGTGATAGTGGACATCCTTGCCTTTTCTTGGTTTTAGAGTAAAAGCTTTCAGTTTGTGTGCTTTACGATGATGCTGGCTGTTGGTTTGTTGTAGATGGATTTTATCAGATTGAGATAAAGACCATCTATTTCAATTTTCTGTAGGATTTTTATCATTGTGTGTTGGGCTATGTCTAAAACTGTTTTGGTATCTATTGAGATGATCATAAGGTTTTTGATATTGGCTCTGTTAATATGGTATATTCATTTAATGGTTTGTATATGTTGAACATTGTTGTATCCTTGGAATGAATCCTGCTTGGTCATGGTGTATTATCTTCTCGATGATTACCTGAATTCTATTTGCCAGTATCTTCTTGAGGATTTTTGCTTCTGTGTTCATTAGAGAGATTTCCCTGTAGCTCTCTGTTTTGGTTGGATTCTTCTCTGGTTTTGGTATTAGGATAATACTTGCTTGCAGGAATGAATTTGGGAGTATTGCTTCCTTTTGTATTTCATTGAAGAATTTGACAAATAATGGCATGAGGTCTTCTGTAAATATTTTTTAGAATTCAGCAGTGAATCTGTCAGGGTATGGGATTTTCTTTTTGTTTTTTGGTTTTTTGACACGTGGTTTTGCTATTTAGTATAGGTAGCCTTGAACTCACTGTATACCTCAGGCCTGCCTCAAACTTGTGACAGTCCTCCTGCTTCAGTCTCCCGAGTGCTAGGATTACAGGTGTGTGCCACCACACCTGACTCCCTGGGCTTTTCTTTCTTGATAGTTCTCTCTTTTTCTCTCTCTCTCTCCCTCTCTCTCTCTTTCTCTGTCTCTCTCCCCCCCTCCTCCCACCTCACCCTACTGAAGGCTGAGATTACAAATGTACCATCGTGCCCAGCCTCATTAATAGGTTTTTCTTTTTTCTTTTTTTTTTTTTAATCAGTACCAGGGATCAAACTCACAACCGTGTGCTTGCAAGGCAGGCGCTTATGGCTTATGCCGCTGAGCTAAATCCCCAGCCAGCCCCTGAGTAGGTTTTTAATTATATCTTCAGTTTCATTGTCTGATACTGGTTTATGGGGAATTTTTATATCTTTGTAATTCATCTTTGATAGTTTATATGAGTCTAGGAATCTGTCCATTTCTTCTGTTTTCCATCGTACTAGAATACTGGTTCTCAAAGTAGCTACTGATGATCTTCTGAATTTCTTTAGGCTCTGTGGTGATTTCCCCTTTCATTCCTCATTACATGCATTTGAGTCTTTTTTCTTTGAAGAGACTGGCCAGGGTTTGTCAATTTTACTTAAACTTCCCATAGAACCAACTCCTTGATTGATTTTTGTATTCTTAGTCTCCATTGCATTAATTTCTGCTGTGTTCTTCATGCATTCCTCCCTTGTACAAGGTTTGGGCTTGACTTGCTCATCTTTATTTCGTTTTATTTTGGTACTGGGGATTGAACTCACAATCTTGCACTTGCCAGGCAGGTGGTAATACTGCTGAGCTAAATCCCCAGCCCTTGCTCTTCTTTTTTAGAGCTTGAGGTTCAATATTAAGTTGTTTATTTGAGTTTGTTCTGTTTTTCTAATATGGGAATTCACCACAACAAATTTCCCTCATAGGACTGCTTTCATCATGTTCCATAGTTCCAATGTGTTTTACTAGAAGTATCATTTAGTTATAAAAGCTGACTGTTTTCTTAAATTTCATCTGAGGGTGCCCTGGCTAACTGCACAGCTCCAGGAGGTTCTGAGATCCACTCCGCCAGGTGCAAGTCCCCAGCCCCACTCCAAGAGTACATCCTGGCTAGCTGCTTGGGTCCTAGAGGTTCTGAACACCACTCAGACAGGCGCAAGGCTCCAGTGCCACACTCTGGGGATGTGTCCCTGCTACCTGTATGGGTCCCTGATGATCCGAGCTCTGCCCAGCCTAGTGTCCCAGAGCAATCCATCGGGAGAATGCCTGGCCAGCCTCATAGTTCCCAGACATACTGAACTCTGCCCATCCCAGAGCCCCAGAGCCATCCATCAGGTAGTAAGCAGCCCAGCCAATATGTCATGAAGATTTTTTTTTTGTCTTTTTCATTTTTATCGGTACCGGGGATCAAACTCACGATTGCCTGCTTGCAAGGCAGGCGCTTATGCCACTGAGCTAAATCTCCAGCCCCTGTCATGAAGATTTTGAGGTCTACCAATAACAGTGCAAGACCCTGGTGCCATAGTTCAGGGTGCACCCCAGCCAGCCATGGGTACTAGAGGATCAAACCTCTGCCCAACTCAGTGTCCCAGTGCAATCCATCAGGTGAGTGTCTAGCCAGCTGCACAAGTCCTGGAGGAAAATGTCAAAACGAAAGAGCAAGATAAAGTCTCAGTCCTCCAGCCCACTGAGAACAAACCCAGGAGACACTGAAATAGAAGACATTGGGAATCACACAACTGAAATTTCTGAAATGATAGAAACTAAAGTAAAAAAAAACCAGCTTCATGAAGCTATAGAGGAAATCAGATCAGAAATAATCCCTCAGGTGAAAAGAGAAATGACAAAAATTATGAAAAAATGTTGAGTGTATCTAAAGAAGATATAGATTGGAACATAAGAAAATGATGGCAACTTTGAATCAACAATGTAAGACAGAATTAGAATGCATAAAACAGATTCAAAGGGATATTCAAGAAATTAACAATTCCACTGAAAGCTGGCAAAACCTCTTCAATGAAGCTGAAGATAGACACTCAGACTTTGAAGATAGGATTGCAGCTAGTGATCATGAAATGAAAAATCTCTTAAAAATTAACAAAGAACTAGGAAACAACAGTTCAACTGCTGCAAGATGATGCAAAGAGAAACAATGTAAGACTGATAGGTATAAATGAAAAAAAGCAGAGGTCAACACAAATGACATAAGAAGACTATTTACAAAAATAACAGCAGAAAACTTCCCAAACATGGGAAAAGGATCTGTCATACTGTTAAGTGAGGCATATAGAATTCCAGCTAGCCATAATCAAAGTAAATCTCTACTCAGACATATAATAATCAAGATCCCAGAAATTCAGCACAAGAACAGAACACTCAAAGCTGTCAGAAAAGGAACATCACCTATGAAAGGAAAACGTATAGAATCACAGCAGACTTCTAAACACAAACCTTCAACAAGAGCTTGGAGTGAAAAATTTCAAGTCCTGAAAGCAAAAACTTCCATTCCAGATTGATGTACCCTGAAAAACTATCTTTGAAATTGATAGAGAAATAAGATACTTCTACAACAAAGAACAGTTGAAGAAATTCATGACCACCAAACCAACACTACAAAGAGTTCTGAAAGATGACTACATCAAAACTAAATAATACCCTCCTAAATAATCAGTGGGTCACAGAAGAAATTAAACAATATCTACAAGCAAAGAAAATACAAGTACAACTTACTGGAAGCAAGTATTACCCTAATACCAAAATAAGGGAAAGACCCAACCAAAAAAGAGAACAACAGACCAGTCTCCTTCGTGAACATAGATGCAAAAATTCTCAATAAAATACTGGCAAATAGAATGCAACAATCATCAAGAAGATTATACACCATGATCAAATAGGATTCACCCCATGACTGCAGAGGTGATTCAACATACACAAATCAATAAATGTAATACACCATATCAACAGAGCCAAAGACAGGAGTCTGTCTCAGTAGATTCAGAAAAAGCTTTTGACAAAATCCATCACTTATTCATATAAAAACTCTGGAAAACTGAAATAGATGGTCTTTACCTCAATCTGATAAAACCCATATATGATACTTAACAGCACTAAATGGACAAAAAATGAAACTTTCAACCTGAAATCAGGAATAAGACAAGAATGTCCATTATCAGCGCTCCTATTCAATATAGTTCTGGGAACATTAACCAGAGCAATTAAACAAGAAAGAGAAATAAAAGGAATAATCATGAGTTAAATTATCACTATTTGCAGATAACATGATACTCTACATAGATCCCCAAAACTTCAATGAAAGACTTCTAGATGTAATGACCAAATTCAATAATGTAGCTGAATACAAAATCAGTACTTGAAACTCAGTGGCATTCCAGTACACAAACAACAAACTTACTGAGAGAGAAATAAGGGAAGCCACACACTTAACAGTAGCATCCAAAAACATTGAAATACTTAGGAATCAATCTAACAAATGAAGCAAAAGGTCTATACAGTGCAAATCACATTACTCTGAAAAAAGGAATCAAAGAGAATATCAGAAAATAGACATTTCTTCATTCATGGATAGGAAGAGCAAATATTGTGAAAATGGCCATTCTCCCAAAATTGTTACATACATGTAAAGCAATTCCAGTCCAAATACCATTAGCATACCTCACAAATCTAGAGAAATCAGTACTAAAATTTATCTGGAACCAGAAGAGACCTAGAATAGCAAGGGCAATTCTGGGTAACAAAGGCAAGGCAAAAGGCATCACAGTACCCACCTTGATATACTACAAAGCTAAGGTGATAAAATCAGCATGGTACTGGAATTAAAAACAGACCTGAAAATCAGTGGGATAGATTAGAGGATAGAATCACAGCTACAAACACACTCAGCCACCTTATCTTCAACAAAGGGACCAAACTTGTTCACTGGAAGAAACATAACCTCTTTAATAAGTGGGGTTGTAAAAACTGGATTTCCATATGCTGAAAACTAAAACTAGACATATGTCTATCACCATGCATTAAACTAAAGTCAAAATGGATCAGAGATCTAAATATTAAAACAGATACACTAAATCTGCTGGAAGACAAAGTAGGTAGAAATCTTGAAGACATAGAGGTAGGCAGAGAGTTCATGAACAAAGGTCAAATTGCATGGGAAATACTTCCCCCAAATCAACACCTGGGATCTCATCTTTTTTTTTTTCCTTTGGTACTGGGGATCAACTCACAATCTAGCACTTTCCAGGCAGGCACTCGTGCCACTGAACTAAATTCCTGGCCTCTGAGATCTTGTCTTATTATAATTCTTTGCATGCCAAAAGAAGTCTCCAACACAGTGAAAAGAAAACCCATAAACTGGGAAAAATTCTTAGTCAACTGTCCCCCTAGAATGTATAAAGAATTTTAAAAAATCAGGTCCTCAAAATTCAAAGACCCAATCCAAAAAGGGCATCTGAGATGAATACACAGTTCTCAGATGAAGAAATATAAATCACAAATTATTTAAAAATTTTCAGCATCATTGTCATTAGAGAAATGCAAATTAAAACAACATGGAGATTCCATCTCACTCCTGAAAAAATGGCCATCAGGAAATCAACCAATAACAAATGCTAGAGGGGTTATGGGGAAAAAGGAACTGTACTCACTCTTGGTGGGAGTGTAGGCTGGTGCAACCACTGTGGAAATCAGGGTGGAAGTTCCTCAAAAACCTAAGATTAGAGAATTTGACCCAGCTATCCTACCTCTGAGCATTTTCCTAGAAGAATTAAAAAATCATACTACAGTGATATATGTGCAACCATGTTTATAACAGCACAGTTTGCAATAGCCTATTCTTGGAAACAACCCAAATTCCCTTCAGATTAGGAATGGATAAAAAAGATGTGGTATTTTTATATAATGGAATACTACTCAGCTATAAAGAAAGGTTGCATTGAGGCTTTTGTAGGTAAATGGACACAACTTGAGACCATACTCATAAGTGAAATAAATCAATCTCACATGTGTAAATACCACATTGTCTCCATAAGTTTAGGATAATGAAAGAGAAAGTGAGATCCAAAGTCTACAGTAAATATTCTGTAAGGTAAGAAACTGTACAAAGGGGAAAAGTAGTTGGGATAAGGGAAAGGAGGAAACAAGAAAGGAAAGAAGAAAAAGACATTAATGTGTGTGTGTGTGTATATATACATACACATGTATATGATAGCTAAGATGACTACTACTAATTCTTTTCTTGGAAAAGAACAGTTAATACTCATGTGATTAGATCAATTTTGCATGACTATATCTGGTAATCTCAGCAACCCTTTTTAAAATAACAATGTGAATATAACAACCATTGTTAAATTCCTATCATTTTTTTTTGAAAGCTTACATTATTGTTTTGAGTTTGTTGGTTGTCTCTTGCTTTTTTGTTGTTTTCTGTGTCTTTTTTTCTCAAATAAAACTTTCATCTGTGACACATTGGTTCTTCAGAAAGTTGTTATTTAATTTACATGCATTTATAAAGTTCTGGTTCTTTTGCTATTGATTTCCAATTTCATTTCAGTACGGACTGATGATATGCATGAATAATTTCAATTCCTTTGCATTTCCTTCAGCATGTTCTATAAGATAGATGTCTTTTAGGGAACATCCCATGTGTAGCTGAGACAAATGTGTATTCTGATGTTGTGGAGTAGAAATTTTATATATCTAAGTTTCAGAGGTTTAGTTCAGTTTTGATACTGTTCTGTTTTGTCTAGTTGGATCTATTTGTGAAAGTGGGGTATTGAGGTTTCCATTATAATTTTATTAGTTTGGAATTGATTTTTCATGTTCTTTAATGTTGATTTGATATAGTTATGAATACAGTATTTGGTGCATATATATTTATGATTATTATCTCTTCAATTTTTCCTGTTACAAGAATGTAGTGGCCTTCTTTGTCTCTCTTAATCAGTCTTGGATTGAAATCCACTCTGTTTGAAAACTGAATAGCTATGCCTGCTTTTTACTGGCTTTCTCTCACATGGAGTATTGTTTTCCATTCTTTGACTTTCAACCTATGATTTTTTTTTTTTTTTTTTTTTTTTTTTGTCTTTTTGAGACAGAGTCTCATTCTGCAGTTTAGGCTGGCCTTCAACTCACTTTTGTAGCTCAAGCTGGTCTGGAACTCACAACAATCCTCGTGCATCTGCCTCCTAAGTGCTAGGATTACAAGCAAAGGCCACTATGCCCAGCTTAAATTACCATTTCAATTAAATGTGTTTCTTATATGCAGCATGTTGTTGGATCTTGCTTCTTGATCCATTCTTCCAATCTCTTTTCTTTCGATTTGTGAATTTAGACCACTAACATTGATGTTCATAAGTGGTATGTACAAGCTTATCTTTCTCCTGTTTTTTCCTGTTGTTAGCCTTCCCTCACTGTTTGTTTGCCTTGCCTGCTGGATTTCTTCTGTTGCAGTTCATGAGTTGTAGTTCTTGCTATATCTTTCGGGAATGTCTTTTGGAACATTTTGGAGTGTTGCTCTAGTGGTCATATATTTCTTCTAGTGTTCTTTGTCATGAAAGTATATTGCTTCTCCACAAGTTTTGAAATGTTTTTTGGGGGTACATCAATTTGTGGAGGCTGTTTCTTTTAGGACTTGAAATATTTCACTACAAGCTGACCTTGACTTGAGGGTTTGTATTGAGAAGACTACTGTGATTCTGATGACTTGCTTTTATCTGGTGATTTGTTTCTTTTATCTAACCAGTTTTAATATTCTATTGTTTTGTTGAATTTCTGGAATCTTTGGTCTCTCGCTATTTTTATGATTGTTAACCACAATCTTGTCTTTTTTATCTGATACTCTTTCCTTGCATTGGCTTAATCTTTTGTGTATACTTCCACTGTAATTTTTAATCTCATGACCTCTGTTTGAATATATTTCATGGATTCCATTTCTTTCCTATACTAGGTGTTCATGATTATATTATAAAACTTCTGTAATGAAAACAGTATGATACTGACACCAAAAAAACCCAGATTTGAGTACCAGTTGAACATATCAGAAAATGGAGAAATAACTCAAGACATACTTAGCCATCTTATTTTTTATAAAGGTGCTAAACACATTCAAGGGAGGAAAGGTAGCATCTTGAATAAATGATGCTGGAAAAACTGGTTTTGCACATGCTTAAGATTAAAATTGGATCCATATCTGTCACCATGCACTAAACTAAATTTGAAGTGGATCAAAGATCTGAATATTAAAGCAGAAACATTAAATCTACTGGGAGATAGAATAGGTAAAATTGTTGAAGATATTTGTGCAGGCTAAGACTTTCTAAATAAAACCCAGATCTCACAGGAACTATCACAAAACAACAACTGGGATCTCATCTTATTAAAAAGCTTTTGCATAGTGAAAGAATCTACCAACAGAGTGAAGAAACAACCTACGATGTGGAAAAAAAAGTTTTCCAGCTGTTCCTGAAACAAAGGCTTGCTCTTGAAAACATAAAGAACTAAAAAAAATCAGATCTCCCAGATTTAAAGACCTAATCCAAAAATGGGCATCTGAAATGAATATACTCTTCTTAGGTGAAGAAATACAAACAGTGAATATATAGGGTGTTCATAATTTCCGTCATTTTCCTAAACTACTCTTTTTTTAAAAGAAAATTCTGGATCTGTTCTAGAATCATTAAGTATATTTCATTATAATCACCATTTCTGTGGTTTTCTGAGAAATTATTTCTGATTTGATTTTTCTAGAGTCTCATTCATCTTTTTTGTTACTTCTGCTGTTAACATTAAGAGTCCAGCTGGGGGGCTTCCAAATTGGTCCCCCTCATTGTCCCTGGGTTTGCCCTTGGAGAGCTGATAGCATGGAGCTGCATTTTGCTTAATTGAATTTTCACTTATTTTACTTTTTTTTAGTTTAATTCTTGGGTTCATGCTTGTAAATTACTTATGGCAAGTAGCTTCATTGCTTGTATTTAGAACCCTTTGTATGGGGTCCTGACCTAGATCGCCAACCTCCCAAATGAATATATGGCAGAGGTTTAAATAAAAAGAGACAAATTGTTTGATATTAGAGCTCCTGGAAGTTCGAAATCCTTTAGCTGAGCTCGAGACTCCGAGGGCTAAGACAAAGACTTCTCTGGACTGCCCACTTTATTTATTAGGTCCAACAAGGGGCGGGGAAACTGAGGAAAGTACAGGCAATGAGCAGGATCTTGGGAGTCACTTTAAGGACGTCCCCAAGTAATGAATCAAGTCAATTCAACAGAACTGTCTTATCATGAATACATGGTAAAAGTGAGACAGTAGGAGTAATTTCTGCAGCTGCAGTCTATCTACTTAATTGATGTTTGAGCCAAGTGTCCGCAGCTATGGCCTTATCTTGCCCTTTGAGGTATATCTGGCCTCACAGGCCACTACAGGCCTCAGCCGGGACCAGTGATTCATAGAGATTCATTTACTGTGAATCAGCTCCCTTTGCCAGGCAAGGGGCCGAGGCCTAGGACAGACTCACAGATAAACAAACAATTAGTAAAATTTAAATCTTGCTCAGAGCCTCTGCGTAGTGGTCTCCAATACTTAGGAAATCACTGCTTCTGGTTTTCAGTCTTTTGCAAGATCCTACCTCTTTGGTTTATTGAAGATGAGAAGTTGCTGACTCTTGGGCCTAGTCCCTGGTTCTTTGACACTGACCTATACTACTTTTTATGACCCTTAGTCAGTCTTGGTCTTGGCATTGCAAGAACAACTGATTAGAACAATTCTGTCATTCTTATTAAGTTGTACAATTAAGTATAACAATAGCATCAAACAGCCTAGAAAATGAAAATTTGTCTTAAGAATTTGCCACCTTTACCCATATGAACTAAATTTGTGGTTGAACGACAATCTAAAAGAATCCAGAAAAGTGCATACAGAGTAAAAGTGCCCTCATTTTGGCAGTTTTACCCTTGGGGAAAAATATTTAAAAGGTTTTCAGAGGAAAACAGAAATAGAAGAGAAGTGAAGGAGGACAAAGGAAGATTATACAAACTTTATGAAACTGGTGAAGAAAACAGGATAGCAAGAGAGAAAGAAATGAACAAAACAACAAAAACTAGAAGCAGCATTCATGTGTATCAAAAGAAGAAACCATCAGCAAAACAAAAACCAGAAAAGAAAAAAGAAAGAAAAAAAGTCCTCTTTTAGGCATTGTCTCTAATGTCATTGGTAGACCAAGTGGGCAGATGAGTCCAGAACCATGTTGATGAATCCTACCCAGCAAGCCAGCCATAGTTTTATGGCAGAGTAGTGGATAATCCCAGCAAGCCTGTGCCTTTACCTCCACCGAAGGCAAGTTTCTGGTTATGAAGCTGGCCCTTGATCAGTCCATGTATCTCCTGTTGACCCTAAAATAGGTTTCCTGCTGCTTGAACTTAGCTCCTCTTGTGGAGTTGAACCTAAGCATCCTCACCATGACTCTGGCAGCTGCTAGATGGACCTGGGCCACAGACATTCTGAGCTGTGAGCTCATTTGACCCCATTCCTAGATAGCTGGTGGCCAATTTGCCTCTCCTGAAGGATGGTTTGACCCTAAACAGCCACTGCAGTCTGCTGAATCCACTACTGCATTCCACTTGTGTGTTTCTCCATGATGGCCTCTGAGGATTACAGTAGTCACTGTGTTTCTGCAGGTCTGAGCCCCACTTCCCTCTCAGTGAGTCGGGGCTCAAGAAGAAAGCATGGCTTGCTACCTCATTCTTCTGCATTGAAGTCTCGTCACTCTCCCCCGGGCTTCAGTTCTCTCTTCAGATCCTTTCTGGGTCCCAGGGACACATTTTCTTCCTTTTATTCCTCATATATTCCAATATCTAGACAACCAAATCTCAAGAAAACTTCCTCTGCTATTAACCACTCACCATCTTCCTGGAAGCATGGGTTTTAGTTTTATTAGCTGATTTTTCCACAGTGTATAGGTGTCATTTTCTTTGCAGGTTTACTAGTTTTAATTGAATGATGGACATTGTAAGTATTCTATTATAAAGTGTCTGACTTCTGTTGTGTTCATTCAATTTTTCAGTTTGTATATTTGTGAGTACTTAAGTTACTTATGATTCAATTTAATTCCTATTAGGCATCCCCTAAATTTACCTGTATTCTAAAGCTAGTGAGTTCTACTGTTAAGCTATGATGGAGATGTCATTACTGCTTCACTGCATTATTTGCATATTCCACAAGGTCATTTTTCTTCCTTTCTCTGACTCTTGTCTCTCTCATTCTCTTTCTCTCTCTTTCTGGTGTGATACTGGGGGTTGAACTGAAAACCTTCATACTTAGCTGCATATTCAGCCTTATTTATTTTAAATTTTGTGATGGGTTATTACTGAGTCACCCAAGCTGGGCTCAGACTTGCAGAGTGGTGGATCACAGGCCTCTGCTACCACACCCAGCTGTATCGTTGAAATGTGAATGTTTCCCAAACCTGTATGAACTCTGTGTATTAGTCAGTTTGTACTGCCCTGACAGTTCTTTCTTCCATCTGTTGTTTGTTGTCTAACCTAGAGAAGTATTACTCTGGGCCAGGCACAGTGGAATATGCCTGTAATCCTAGTACTCGGGAAGTTGAAGCAGCAGGATGCTGAGAGTTTGAGGCCAGCATGGGGTACATAGTGAGTCTGTGTCTCAAACAAACAAACAAACAAACAAACAAATAAAACTATTACTCAGTTTATTTGAAGGTAGTGTTTAGACAAAGCTTCAAGGGATGTACTTAGCTTTCTATAGCTTTTTCTCTGTGTCACTCCCTACTTTATGTTACTCTGTCATGAGATTTTTCATTGCTTCAGCCTTTTGTCTAGACTCCAATCTATCCTCAGTTCTGTAAAGTTGCTATGTTCTATTTGGGTTCTTCCTCTCACTTCTGCTTTCTAGAAAGACCCTTCAGAGAAAAAGCTAGGACCTGTTTTGTGTGTGTGTGTGTGTGTGTGTGTGTGTGTGTGTGTCTTTTTTTTCAGGGGTCACAATGTCCTTAACCATCTGAAAGTGCTCACTTTGTATGTTTGTCCAGTTTTGTCATTAATTACTTTGGAAAGGCACATTTTATCCATTTATTTCATCTTAGGAGTGAGAGTATTCCTGGTACCTCTCATTAATTTTCTTATTAAAGTTAAAATTTACATACTGCAAAATTAACAATTTTGTCTCTTTATGGTTTTGTAAATCAGATTTCAGCATATTCCAAATTACTATGTCATTCTTAAATCAAATCAAATATTTTAAATGATTTGGAGCAACTTGTCCTTATACACGAGTGTCATTAATTAATATAGAGCATTAATATTTTCTTTCTCAGAGAATTTAACTTAACTATATTCAGAGTTTTTAAAAATATACTATCAACTTGTTTTGTTTTGGTTTTATAAAAATAGAGTCTCACTGTGTAGTTCAGGATGGCCTTGAATTCACTTTTAGTGCAGGATGGCCTCAAACTCACAGTAATCCTCCTGCCTCAGCCTCTTGAGTGCTGGGATTACAGATGTTTGCCACAACACCAGGAATTAATATACTAAAAATACAGTCATATATATGACAGATTGATTATATTACAGATTATATTCTATATTAATAAGCTGTGTTTGATACGTTTCTTACATAAAAGCAATAGAAAATAAAACATAAGAGCATAAGCATTTTAAGCATTTTATTTTATTATGCTTTAAAAAGTGTTCTTAGGCTAGGAATGTAGCTCAGTGGTAAAGCACATACCTGATGTGCACAAGGTTCTGTGTTTGACCTCTAGTGCTGGAAAACAAAAAAGGCATGCTCTATTCTCTTATTTCTGCTTTTTTGTTCTCCTAAGGACCTAAATGAATGCTCCTGTCTCTTTTTTGGGAGATTGCCCATTGTGACTATGTATGCTCCACCTTCTTTTTTTGTGAATCCTAACTGCCTTAGATACTATTTAATCTCTAGAGAAGTCTTTGTCTTTGCCTTTGTTTGTGTGTGCATGTGGTTTTAATGAGAAGAAACAACAGTTAAGTTTTTTATTTTTGTTTTTATCTTAGTTTTTATTTTTATTTTTGTCACAGTAGGTTTCCAGTACATAATGATTACATTCATGGTGGAGCATTGTTACATGTACATAATATGTCTTAATTCTTACTATATGTCCTTTACATCCCTTCTCCATCTCTCTCTTGGTATACTTCCCATTTCTAAAACAAAGCAATTTTTAAAAAATTGTTCAAGTTCTTAGGTGTTCTCAGCCTTTGTTTCATTTAGAACTGTTGAAACAAGCTTGAAAACCAACATCCAGGGACATAAATTGACTAAATTTAGGAAGCATTTGAAAGATCCAGGATTTGAAAACTGGGTCAGCACTTAGGAAATAGAATGTCCACCCATAGAGGAAGTCAAGTTATGAAACTAGGGGGTGTGAACAATGGAGTTTAAAAGATGTCATGGGTTAAGAGAGCCATGGAGCAGGAGGGTACTGGGTATTAAAATGCCTGAGTAGTTAATTAAGTTATAGTGACAAACATGAGGTTGTTGAGGCAGATTTTGTTTGGAAAATGATAGTTATTTTTTGTATAGGACCTTTTGACAACCTATATGTGAAGTAGATAACCATTTATTTATTTATTTATATTTATTTATTTTAAAGAGGATAAAACCCAGGATAATAAAACAGTAAAACCAATGAAAAACAAACCAGTGTAAGAGATACAGGTCATAAAAGGAACAAAGTAATTTAACGAAAATTAGAAAAGTAAAATCAGCTTCGAAGAAACTTTCTATATTAGCAATAAAGGCATAAATGTGGTTAAATGCACTAAACATTTTTATTTTTGAAATAGTTTATTTATGTTATGAAAGCTACAACATATCAGAGCACATTAAACACTAGCAGGATTTCTCTTTGTAATAACTATGTTATGATTGTCTTATGAGGGGCTTAAGACTGGGTCCGAAAGAACCCATCCATCCATCCCTTATCTGCTGTAAATTTGTACTTTCGTGTCGTAGTTGCTGACTCTGTGTCTCAGTGCTTCTCCCTGAGGGATACAAAAACCAGTATATGTATTTATCCACTTGGTATGACAGATAGCAAGGAGGGTATGCATATGCAAAAGTAGCAAAATGGTATTTATACTCACCTTATATTCTGGCTAACTGGTTTTGCATATGTTTACTTGAATGTCATGGAGGGTCCAGTAGAACCACATCACTCTGGGGTGTGTTTTTTAAAAAAAGTTTTCTTTTGCTTTTCTGGTAGAAGTAGCCCTGTTAAGTGCAATGGCATATGAAAAACAGATTTGTAAGTTTTAGAAGAAGTCAAAAGTGAATCATCAGATGAATCATGAAGATGATCCATTATAATAAAGTACATGCTTTCATAATGAAGAGAAGTGTGGGTGTATGATGATCATGAGTTTGACATTGGCTATGTGAGCCAAAGTTTCTGTGACAGTGAACCAGAGCAAGAATCAAGTAATACAGAAATAGTCTGTATGCAGAGCTCCTTGATCCAGATGATGAAGAAAACAGTAATGTGATTGCTTATTTGATGAGTTGAAATGAAGCAAAATGGCCACACAATAAAATGGAGCAACGCAGTGTTAGAACAGTGTCTGAAAATATAGTGCAGGTCTAGGCAATGTTGAAACATAATGAACAGAAAGCCAGCACTACTATTCATTGTTGGAAATTGTAACAGAC
The DNA here is from genome assembly GCF_034190915.1 of Cavia porcellus. Classification (NCBI taxonomy): domain Eukaryota; kingdom Metazoa; phylum Chordata; class Mammalia; order Rodentia; family Caviidae; genus Cavia; species Cavia porcellus. The sequence continues at coordinate 134,954,159 of NW_026947484.1, read as the reverse complement.
AAAATGCTAAAAGATACTGTGAAATATGCAAGGGCTGAAATGCAGGTAAAATGTTCTGTATGCACCAATGGCCATATTAACAAATGTATTTATTATGACATCTCACAAGCTGAACTAAAAGCATTCATATGTCTGTTATACTTAGCAAGCATTTCCCAAGGTCATCACAGGAATGTAAAAAATTTATTGAAAAGCAGTGGGTCAAACTGTGACATAAAATTTATGTCCTTGTAGATGAAAAGACTTGTTATATTTTCAGTTTAAGCATTTGTCCTGGAGCTCAGCCAGTCTTACTAGGATAGTAGTAAAATGAATTATGCTATGAACAGATGTTATTCCCAGTTCTCAAACTAATCAGAGTGTGATATTCAACAGTATGTTTACTAGTTTGCAATTGATGTTACATTTGCTAACAGAGTACAAGTTGACCAGCACAGGAATTATATAAGGAAAAAAACAAAAATGAAATATTGCTATTTCAAAACAGACCTTTGTATATTATAATCTTTGTATTTTAGAAAAATATATCATTGGCTTCATAAGTGGCAAAGAAAAACAAAGTGGTATTGTCAATATCAACTTTCCACCATGATGGAAGTTTTGTTTTCCAATCAGATTTTGTTGGTATATTTTTTTTCTTTTGTCTTTTTGAGTCAGGGTTTCACTATGCTGTTCAGGCTGGCCTAGAACTCACTTTGTAGCTCAGGCTGGGTCAAACTTGCAGCAATTTTCCTACCTCAGCCTCCTGAATGCTGGGATTACAGATATGTGCCACCGTGCCCAGCTATTGGTACATTTTAGATGTACATAATGATCACATTCATCAGAGAATTTGTACTTGTACATGATATAACTTGTTTTTTTCCATTTCCCTACCCTCACTTCAACTCATTCCTCTCCCCAGTAACAAAAGCTTTGTTTCTATTTTTTTCCTTTTTTTTTTTTTTTTTCTCACTTTGTTTTCCTTTTTTTTGTTTCTCCTTTTTTTGAGACAAAATCTTGCTATGCAGTTTAGGCTCTCCTTGGAACTCATTATGTAGTTCTAGCTGGCCTCAAACTCCCAGTAGTCCTGTCTCTATCTCCCCAGATGCTGGGATTATAAGCATTTGCCTTGTAATGGTTGATACATTGTGTCAATTTGAGAAGTTTCAAAGTTTAACTAATAGGCTCAGCAGGGAACTGGGGTTCTTACTTTGTAAACATTCTAACCAGATGCAGAGGAGGGCAAGGAGATTTTGTGAATGCTGTACTTGCCCAAGGAGGTGGGTAGCCTGCTTCTTACAATGTAAGGGAGAAAAGGCTTTTCCCTGATTGTGTTCTGGCTGCTTTTGCTTGCATCTGCCTTGAAGTGTTGCCCCCGTGCCATGCAACCTTGCCTTGCAGCCAGCTAATTTTGGACTGAAACCACCACAAACAGCTAAATAAACCTTTCCTTCCTTCATTTTGGGTGTCAGGTGTTTTATCCCAGCAACAATAGAAAAGTAACCCAGACACACTACCATGCCTGGCTTATTAGGGCAGTAATGATAGGGCAACCTCAGTAAAAGGGAATCCTCAGATGGAGACTTTCTACTACAAAATCAAAGGTGAAGTAGATGTTGTTGATGAGTTGTGTAGCACCTGTGATGTCACTTGAAACAGCATTCATCAGTGGTTGTGTTTCATTGGATGCTAAATAAGTATGGCATAAATAGTTTGATAGTTTACAAATAAAGTAAGTGCAAAATACTGCAGAGAAACTTTCTTAGAGTATTAAACTGAAGCTCATAAGATCATTTACAGCAGAGGAAAAATAAAATGTTTCTGCCCAGGAAACTAGGAAAAAAAATTGTGGAGCACATCAGTGAGCTGGCAGCAGGTGAACAGGCAGCCACAGCATCACAAAGACCTACTATAATAACAGGCAAATATAAACTATGTCAACTGTGCCCTATGGGAAAAGACAGGAAAACAAAACACATGCTTATCAACGTAAGCAATAATTGTGTATGGAACATGCAGTTCTCATGTGTGAAGATTACCTTGGGTGTGACTGTTGAAGCAGAGCTTATTTCTGTGGCAGACTTTTGTTTGTTTACATTCTAGTACACATAGGATTTTTTTTTTTTTTTTTTTTTTTGGTCTTTTTTTGTTTTTTTCCTTTTTGTCGGTACCGGGGATCAAACTCACGACTGCCTGCTTGCAAGGCAGGTGCTTATGCCGCTGAGCTAAATCCCCAGCCCCTACACATAGGATTTTATTTTTGAAATTATGTTTTAGGTTTTGTAAGCAAGTACATAGCTGATGTAAAAATGTTGCTGTCTATTCACTTACGCACTTATTACATATTTGATATTTTATTTTATTGGTACTTTATTTCACTGCTAAGTGCTTTATTAGGAAGCTCCTGAAAAAAACAGGAAGGTAAGAGAGATGACAAGAATGCCACATATGAAAGCTGAGCACATGTGCTGTCAGTATAAGTGAGGTGTATGTTGAAACATGTACTTGTTATGTGTGAAGACTGCCTTGGGTAGGATAGTTAAAGCGAGGCTCATTTTTGTGGTAGAGTTCTATTGGCATTTAAATTGCAATTCATATAGGAATTTATTTCTGATATTATCTTTTAGGTTTTGTAAGGAAGTACACAGCTGATGTGAAAATGCCATTCTAAACACACAATATAGTAAGAATTTAATACTTTATTTTATTGATATTTTATGTTCTTGTTAACGGCACACTGTATAATAAGAACCTCCTGACAAAACAGCAAGACCAGTGAGATGTCAAGTATGTTCTACAGAAAGGCCAAGAAAGCATAAGACATTGTGAGGTCAGTGTCAGTAATGCATGCATATGGAACATGCTGTTTTCACATGTGCAGACTACTTTAGATGTTATAATTGAAATAACGATTTTTTTGTAAAGTGCTGTTTTCATTGTAAACTACTGTTTTCATTCATATAAGAATTTGTGTTTTTTTAGACTTAGTACACCAAAAACAGTTGATGTTGAAAATTTTTATGCTTTTTAAATAAACAATAAATACTAAGAACTCAGTACTTTTTTGTTATTTTTTCTATTAAGTGCTCATTGTTTAATATAACTCAAAATTAATAATCAGTAGAAATATTATAAAGAAAAATGTGGGTCTGACAGAGCTATGTTTATGTGCCTTCAATACAAAATTCGTCACATGTCCCAAATTAATGTTGCTATACTACTGTTACTACAGAAATATTATCCATGTCATTTCTATTTGGGTGAGTTCTATAGATGTAGCTATTTGTGCCAAAAGTTTTCAAGTTTAAAAAGTTGTTGTAGTCCTGGCAATTTTTATCCTTTTCAAAAATACCAATTTGATATTTACACCTAAAACCATACTAACCCAAGGAAAAGGATTAACAAAGACAGAAACTTCTAGGTGCCTCCCAGAAGCCCAAGAAAACAATTCTTGTTGTCCATAGTGAAGAAGACCTGATTCTAAAAGACACCCTGAAATCTCTAGAAATTGCCTATCAACATCAGAAGCAGGAAAAAATTTGCAACAGCAGCTGTTTGAATTTTGATATTCTATGTTGTCTTTTATCAAGAGTTCTGTTGTACTTTGGTAATGTTAGAGTTTTCCTGCCCATTTCAGTTTAATTTCTTTCTCAAGGCTTTTAAGGGTAATTTTCTTTTCATCAGACCATCATCAGAATCTATTTGCTGGCAAAGCTGGTTTTTCTCCAAAGTTATGGGAATAATTTATGACAAAGATCATAAAGAGAATTTATTCTGCCAAGAATAAGTTGGGTGTGTGTATGTGTGTGTGTTGCATATATATCAGTTTTGGTCAGCTGTACTGAAAGAGCTGCAATAAGATATTTTCCTGTGTGTTAATCAAGTCCACACAGACAAAGCTCAAGGAAGGATGACCCCCTACCTCAGGAAGTTGTGAATCAGTTGCTATTTATAACCAGTATACAATAGAATTTGAGAGCAAGTCTGTGCTCAGATGGCAGGAAAAACTTTATTGCTAAATTTCGTATTTGAGAAAACAGTTTATGGGCCTGACTGAGTGAAGCCTCTAAGTGAAAGGAAGTAATGTGACAGCCACTGTAAGTATTTTGCATATTTGGGTCAAGAATGTGGTAGCAGAGATGTAGGAATTTCAGTCCCTGAAAAGCAAGTGTTTTATTTTGAAGAGACAATATTTAACGGGCAACTTGGGTTCACTTTAGCAGGTTGTTTATGCAGTTGAGCTGCTAATAGAGTTGAAATAAGGGTATATGATAGACTAATACTGCCTATCAACTTAAGATAGGGAATACCTATTGTGTATATTTGCAAACTAACTGACTCTTGCTGTGGATGTGTACATTAAATTTTTGGTCAGTCAATGTCTGCCTTTCTTTCTTTCTTTCTTTCTTTCTTTCTTTCTTTCTTTCTTTCGAGGGGGGCAGGTACTAGGAATTGAACTCAAGACCTTGAGCTTACCATGCAGGTGCTTATGCCGCTGAGCTATATCCCTGGCCCGGTCAATGTATTTCTATATATGTGTGCTGGCCCTTTTTTGATGAAGACAAAGTTTCATAAAGAATTGGTTTACTGTAAGCTGGGTGTGGTGGTGTACATCTGTAATTCCAGCACTCAGGAGACTGAGGCAGTAGAATCATGAAAAGTTCAAGGCTAGCCTGAGCCACATAGAAAATTCAAAATTAGCGTGAACTACATAGTGAGACCCTATCTCAAAAACAAACAAATGAACAATAAAATTGTTTTATTAAAAAATAATGTATACTGCTATAGGTAATGCTTAAAACCCTCATTATACTTAATCTAAGGAAATTAAATGTGGCAGAATATTAAATCTGTTTTGAAATGACAGGGGTTTTTTGTTTTTGTCCTTTTCCTTTTTATCGGTACCAGGGATCGAACTCACGACTGCCTGCTTGCAAGGCAGGAGCTTATGTCACTGAGCTAAATCCCCAGCCCCTGAAATGACCGCTTTAAAAAATGTCACAATGTTGTATTTTCTCAGTATCTTACTTTAGGATTACCTTTATGGAGTTGAATTACACATGCATTTTTACTCCTGTGATGTAAATTAATTGCTTAAGGTTAAGTGGGTGATGTTTTAGTAGAGTTTAAATTAAGGAGTTATATATTGTGTTAACATTCTTGTCTCATTTTAATAGGATTATTCAAGACAAAGTTAAAGCCATTTCCCATGAGGATCAGTGATCAAAATTAATTGTTTTTAAAAAGACATTTACAAGTTAAACATGAAAGAAAAGTACTGGAGCCATTTCACTTCCAACAGCATAAACTGTATAGCATTTCACTGTCACTTTTAATGGAACCTTTGTAAGATTCATCACTTGTCATGCACACAACAGGGAACATGGATGTTGGTTTTTCTCGTTCTGCTGTTCAGACATTGTCAAGAAGCCACTGCAAAAACATCAAACAAAAAATTTCCCAGTGGGAAGGAAGGACTAATGGTACGTCTAATCTATCCAAGTGGCATCCAAAGGACTTTGGAGTGAGATACAACTGTCACCAAGAGATTCTCAAGAAAAATCCTATTGCTAGGGTTCAGAACAAAAACTTGGGTATAACCAACTCTCAAAATGTGGGTTTAGATATGAGTGAAGGTGCTAAAAGCCATGATCTGAGTGAGGATGAAGGTGGAAATCATGACTATGATGATACACACATCTTTAAAAATGAATCAGAATCCAGTTGGGTATGTTCCAGAGTCAAACAAATTGAAAGCTGGAAAGAAGTTGTGATAGGTTCTGAGACTTCATTATCTCCAGGAAACTTGTATACCTCACAAATATTGTGGAAGAAAATAGAAGCACTTCCTCCAGATAAAGTCTTAAATTTGGCTTTAGAGCCTTGTGGCCTTTCAGAAAAAAAACTGAATTGTAGCATTCTAAATAATTCATATGGAATGACTAAGAGCTTAGAAAATATTTACTCTGAACCTGAGGGGCAAGAATGTGGATCTTCTATAAACCCTTTGCCAAAACCACGCAGGACATTCAGGTACTTATCCGAGTCTGGTGTTAGACCATATGAAGAAAGGAACTGTGACAGAAAACACTGTGAAAATAGTTCTTGTGCAGAATCTACATTGGCCTCTTCTCGGGACCTTGAACCAAAGAAATATGGAGGAAAAATTAGAGGGAGATCAAAGAGGTATGTTTTTATCTTAGGCAAAATGATTTGCAAGCATTTTCTTTTTAGGATTAGTTCTCTTTCCTTTCAAATCAATTTTAATTTCTTAGCCTAGCTTACAGCCTTAATTTGATCATATTGATATTGACTAACATACAGGGAAAATGAAAAGAAGAAAAAGTAGAAGTAATATCTATAACAATTAGCTTAGTATATCAGAAAACCTTCCATTTGTATCTTTGGTTGGTTCATTTTCGTTTTTGTTTTTCTAGACAGTGTCTCACTGTGTATTTCAGGCTGGCCTTCAACTCAGTATGCAAACCAGGCTTAGGCTTCAGGCTGGCCTTCAACTCATTTTATAGCCAAGCCTGGAACTTGCTATGTTCTCTTGCCTCAACCTCTTGAGTTGTTAGGATTACAGGTGTGTGCCACTACACTTGGCTTCCTGTTTGATTTGTAGGGCCAAATATGGTACAATGCCTGTAATCCCAGCACTCAGGATGCTAACGTAGGAGGATTGTGAGTTGAGGTATGAGACCCTCTCTCCAAAAACAACAAAAACCAAGGGCAGGGGCAAGGCAGCACATGCCTGCAAGCTCAGTACTTAAGAGGATGAAGTGGGAAGATTAGCCTGGGCTACATAGAAAGGCCCAGTCTCAAAATTAAAAAAAAAAAAAAAAAAAAAAAAAGAAAGATTGCTTACTTTTAATGAATGAGTAAACATAATGAACCTAGTGAAATCTGATGTGGTGGCGCACACCTGTAATCCCAGCACTCCAGAATCTGAGGCAGGAAGAGTGCCACAAATTTGAGGCTAGTTTGGGCCGCACACTGAGTTCAAGTCCAACCTGAACTACACAGTGAGACCCCGTCTCAAAAAAAAAAAAGGTAAAGAACATGAATGTTAGAAGGAATCAAAATATATCATGCACATGTACAAATTTCCTGTGATGAGTATGATCACTAATAACTCAATTTAAAAAAATAACATGAATATGTTTGCTTAAAACCCTTCACTTTTGTCATGTGCGTAGAGGGCATCAGTGTAGTTTATTCTTACATCTTTGATAAAACGATTTTTGATGTTTCACTCAAATCCTTTACTTAGCAGTTTCTATTTAAAGAAGATTAGAGTTTTGAAAAATATAGCATTAAAATGTATCTTCTTTCCTAAGGAAATCCTTTGAATTTGAGGATATTCAGCACTTTCGAAATCGGAATTCACAGCAGATTCATAAAGAACTTGGGAGAAATTCTGGTTCAGCACTTTATTACACACAGTCTGAGGATAATATCTATGAAGATATCATGTGTAGGTGTATACAACTTTGCTCTTAAATTTAATGAGTATGTATTTGATACTGTCTAATTATAGGATAGTATTTTCTTTTATAATCAAACATAATCTTGGTCTACATTTGTCTTTGTAGTATGGGTACGTTTGGTATAATTTTTTTTACTCTAGTGAATTTTACAACTAGTGCAATGGATTATTCAATTTAAAAGTAAATGTTTTTTACCTTGGTTTGATGTTGCTCTCAAAAACCACATTTCTACAGCAGTGAAGAATAAGAACCCTAAATATAATCAATTTTTAAAAATTTTGCTGTGTTCACTTCCTTTATTTCTATTTAATTATGTTGCTGTAAGCAATTTTTGTTACTTTTCAAGATCCCACCAAAGAAAATCCATATGAAGATATTCCAGTGCAGCCTCTGCCTTTGTGGAGATCCCCTTCAGCATGGAAGCTACCACCCACTAAAAGTGCTTTCAAAACACCCAAGGTACAGCTACAAGATTAATTGAAAGAACATTAGAGTCTTGTTTTATGTTCTATACAAAATAGTTAAAATGGTTTAAATGGGGCCAAAACTAAGAGACAATTTTGTTGTTGGTTTTTTTAGGCACTACATAGTTTTTTTTTTTTCTTTTTCTTTGCCTGGTTGTTTTTTTGTTATCATTTTAACACCTCAGAAAATTTGAATGTAAGTACCTTTAGATGAACCATGAACAATTTTCAGTTTAGTGCAGTTCCGGCTATTCCCTCTTAGTCTCACATCATCCTGTGACTTAAATTACCTGCCCTGGTGCCTGAGAGTATTGAAACCTCTGGCTCTAAGTTATGAAGGTTCTCTAGGAATTTGATTACAGTGTAGGAAGACTTTGAATTCTAAAACTGAGAAACCTCTTTACTCGTGGTGAAAAAGAAATTATGGTATTCTCATTTGAAATTATTTTAAAGGAAAGATGAATATTTTCCTGGGCTAGCTTTGACTTTCCATGAAAACACGGGTGTTAACTGGATGACTTTACCTTTACCTGCATATCGTCTCCTTTTCTAGCTTCCTCCCAAACCGCAGTTCCTTCACCGAAAGACTATGGAACTGAAGAACTCCCAAGCTTATTTCCGGTCAAAGTTTACCAAGGATACCACTTTGCCTGTCACTTTAACTGAATGGAAACTTTTCGGAGCTGGAGATTTTGCAAACAGAAACAGGAGAAATCTTCCAAGGGTAAGGACTTCAGTACTTTCATTCGTCTTATTTCAATATTTCCATAAGTGAGAATAAATAAACATTAAACCGAAATGAATAATAGGTTATAAAAAATCTATTGGAATTAAAAGATGTGGAAAGCAGCCTTAAGTTTTAAACTTTTGGTTATGCAATAAAATTGCACGATTTGCTTTTGCCAGGGTTTCTTTTTGAGTTGGGAAGTTGATATTACATGGGTGGCTTCACTTCAATTACTGTAGCTCAAAATTAGCTGTCTGTTTTAAGGAAGCACCAGAATCTCATAAAAGGAACATTCTTTCAAGCTAGTTTCAGTGTTGTTCCTACTTGTATTAAGTTCCTATTTGACTTAAGTTTTATGCCTTAATTTACAGATTTTCAGTAGTGACTAGGTAAATACAGTATATACAGTATATTTCAGGCAAAAATTTCCAGTCAGAGGAGGAAAAAGAGAGGTTGAACTGTTACTTGGAACTAAAAACTTACCAGCAATCATACTGAATAACTTAATTCTCCAGGGAAAAAAGGCAGTACATCATCCCATTTTCAACAACTGCAACCCAAAAAAAGAAATCAAGATTAACTGTGGACAGATATATTGTCTTTTAGGAAAGACACCTAAGAAAATATGTGTAAATAATTTTAAACCATTACTTTGTTCTTTTAATTCAGAGTGTTTTTAAGATTGACAAAATACTATGCAGATAGTATTCAGCCATAAAGAAGTCAAGTCATTTAAGTGTTATTTCTTTTCTTACTCCTATTTGAATTAGCAATGTGTATTCATCTAGCACATAATTTGTATACCTGATTTTAACATTAAAGTCACAGTTTTTTATTGTCTCAGTTTCTGTTCTTTGGTTTCTTGGGAAATATTCTGCTTCACAATTAAATTCTTCCTGTTTCCTGCCTTCTCTTTTTAAAATTCACAGATTTGAAAAACTGCCAGCCATCCAGCAGCAGATTCTCCTTTGGTAAATCATGCTAGTATAACAAAGCAGCTTCCCACATGGCCCTGAAATAACAGATTATGTGTTCTTTAGAGGAAGAATACAGACACCTACAGCACTGCATTAAGGTTCTTAAAATCTTAGAACGGCAGTAGCAAATACTAATCATGCATTGTAGAGTTAAATGAGGCCCATGGAGATTTTCTAGTGGTTTTGATTTTTGTGTACTGTGAATCTTGAGGACTAAAAACTTATCCTCTTCTTGATGATAGGTGGTTTGTTCCAACTGTTCCTTTTTTAAAAGTTTCCAAAAGGTTTTTTGAGAGAAACAGAATGAAAGAAAATGGTGATGAACTCTTGATTGTTGGTCAGGAACAGGTGGTCAGCATTTCTACCTGTGACCTTCTGCTTTTATGATATCACATATGCAATCTGGCTTTGAAGTATTTTAAGAACAATATTCCATAAGAAGAGCAGTTTGTGTTTATTTACCCTCTGATGACAGGAAGGAAAATTGCTTTCGCAGTCGAAAATCACTGATCTAATCCATATGCTTCTCTCCTACCCTTCCTTTCTCTTCCTGCTTTGAAAGCATATTTGAGGTTGTTTGCTAGAGTATGTTTCCTGCTGTTTTATGTTATTTGTGTCAAGACTGTACAGCAGTATGGCTTCTGTCATTTCTTAGAGCATTCTACTGCAACTAAAAGGTGAAGATAGGCTCCTTTTCCAACCTCATAATCAGAACTTAAATTTATCACTTTACTTCATACTTGTAGAACAGTAGTGTCCTTTCCTTATAGTTTTAAGGAAATATTTTGATATTCTTTTCAAATGTACATTAATAAATTATGCTATGTTTAAGTTGGCTGTAGTAGTGCATGCATGTAATCTCAGCAGTAGGAAGGTTAAGGCAGGATGATTGTGAGTTAGAGGTCAGCCTGGGTACATAGTGAGTTCAAGGCAAGCCTAAAATGTATAGTGAAATCCTATCTCAAAAAAGAAAGAAAAAAGGAGGAAGAGGGAGGGGAAGTAGGGAAGGAAGAGGAGGAAGAAAGAAGTGAAAAGAATCACTGGCAACTTTTCACCGGAATTCAGTTATAAAAAAATTAAGAGAATAAAGTCATCCAGAAATGTAGGAATAATCTGCATAGAAGATGCACATGTTTCTCACATTTTTTTTTTCTTGTGCTGGACTGCTTCACAGCCTGTTTATTGCCAGACTGAGAGAGACAAAGACAAAAGAGAAAACAAGAGTATTTTTCTCAAGCAACTTTGTTGATTGTCATCTAATATAATGATCTTAACAGTTGAAATTCTAGGCATTAAGTGTGCTAAAATAGGATTAATAAGAAAAGTATGGAATCTTAATGTAAAAATACACATGGAAAAACTATTCCTTATTTTAAAAGTGCCTATCAGGTACTGTAATTCTTTTTTACCCAACCTACTTTGTGTTTCTAGCTATTTCTATCTCTTTCTCAGATACAATGCGCGCATGCGCACACACACACACAAACACACACACACAGCTTTCCCAGCAACCAAGAAAGAATTCTGATAAATGCTTATTAGGGAGAAGTAGATATATATAACAATTTAAAAATTAATAGTGTTAGCTGAGCATGGTGGTGTATGCCTGTAATTCCAGAACCTGGGAGGGTAAGCCAGGAGGTTTGAGCCTAGCCTGGTCAACCTTGTAACCTAGCAAGATTCTGTCTCAAATGAAAAATGAGCTAAGAATGTAACTCAGTGGAAAGGCCCTAGGTTCAATCCCCAGGACTGACCCTCCAAATTATTAATTTTTAAAATGAGCGGAAGGAGTAGAAAAACATAGTTTTGTACTTTGGCATATTTGAGAGTCTCTTTTTTTAAGGACATTTTTCTAAAATAAATTGTAATATCTGTACTCTCAGTAAGAAAGTGTATTTTCTTTGACCAAAACTTGGCCGGGGGAGGGGTGCTGAGGCAGGATGATCACAAAGTTGAGACCAGGCTGGGCAATATAATGATTTAATGATTCCCTGTCTCAAAATAAAAAATAAGAGTGTGGTGTGACGACCACATGCTTATAATTCTAGCACTCAGAATGCTGAGGCAGGAAGATTGCTGATTCAAGATCAGCCTGAACTACATAGACTCTATATCAATTAAAAAAAAAAAAAGCTGAGGGACTGAGAATGTAACTTAGTGCAAAGGCTCTGGCTTTACCCCTAGTACCTTAAAAATAAAATGGTAACAAAAACACTTGCCAGGCGTGATTATCTTCTTTTTGGAAGAATTCTTGGGAGCAGAAATAACTGAGCTTCATTTTCTTCCAAATGAGTGAGTGTTTCTCTTCCTACTCTGGGCAAGCAAAAGCTTGCATATAATAATGACTTGGTCATTGTAGAGAATGTGGTAGTCACCTTGCCTGCATGTTGTGACATGGAATGACAAGGAATCTCCCTAAGAGGCTGTACTGGTTTCATCTGGAAAGAAGTCACCATACCCATTTTATATGGAATTGGTATTTTGTTTGTACAGGATCTTGCTACATAGTTCAGACTGGCCTTGAACTGCACTCAGTGTTTGAACAATATGTCATGTAAAGATCATCACTTAAAATTTTAAAAAAATAAAAGTTTTTACCTATAAAATACATCTCATGTCTAAATTAGAATCACTAATTAAATCATCAAGCTGCAAACCTTGTGTTGGTTTTAACTAGTATTTTCCTGAACTTCTTTCAGTTTGTATTGAAAATAGATGATATATTTCAATCCAAGAGAGGAAAGAAGAAGGTAAAGTTACACCCTTACACTGGAAAGGAGGTATCTCCTTCAAAAGGTAAGAATTATAATTGTTCTGCTACTTACAGGTGTCAACATTTGAGGGGAAAATCATTATAAAACTTAATGTCTGAAATGAATTATAATTTTTTATTACTTTCCTGTCAGTCCAACTTCAGTATAAAATTCTTTAGGATAAGGGGTCATTTTGCCGATTTCTTTCATTTAGTTCTGTCCCAAGTAATAAGTGTTGAGTGAGTAAATAAATGAAAAAAAAAAAAAAAAAAGAAACTAGTGAATCTAATTTTCATAGGTAGTTTGAATGATTGTTTTGTAGTTCTACTTTGATTTGTAGTCATACCCCAATATGAAATGAAAATATTAGGTATTCACAGACTGGAGGTATGTAGTACTCAACTTGTAATCATGAGTTCATAAGTTTTAAGTTCTATATGTAGATGGTTATATAAAACTTAACTTACCCTGCGAAGCATAGTGGCACATGCCTGTAATTCCAGTACTTCAGGAGGTTGAGGTAGGGAGAATCACAGGAAACCTGGGCAATTTAGTGACCTAGTGAGACCTGTTTCAAAATAAGAAATTATAAAAAGGGGCTTTAAAAAAAGCTCAGTGCAGAGGTCCTGAGTTCATTCCCCACTGTCACCAAAAAATCCTTATATTTCCTTAATAAGCATTCAGTATTTATAGTGAATTACTAGATTTTCATAAAAAGTTGTGAGGGTTTTGGGTATAACTTCGTGGTAGAGCATTTGCCTAATATGTGGGATGCCCTGGGTTTGATTCTCAGCATTGCAAAAACAAAACAAACAAACATAAGACATGTGAGAGTCTAAGCTTTTTTGGTAAAAAAAAAATGTAGAATTTAGTAATTTTTATTAATAAGATTAATAAGAGAGAAACAGTAGTAAAGGCATTCTAGAGAAGAATGTTTCTTACTTTTTTTTTTCTGTTTGAGACAGGGTCTTGCTATACAGTTCAGGCTGCCCTTCAGCTCACTTTGTAGCTCAGGCTGGTCTCGTACTCAAAACGGTGCTACTGCCTCAGCCTCCTCCCGAGCCACCTGGGATTACATGTGTGCACCACCACACTTGGCTGTATTTCTCACTTTTGCAGTTTTCTAAAGATAGAAATTTTTAAATTTCCCCTAAAAACACATTCTATGTTCTAGCAACTTCCTATCTGAAAATAAAATCCTATTTCAACTTGCACTCTATTTTTACTCTGTGATGATTATGTTTAATCACAGCACCACACACCACAACAAAATCAACTTGTCACTTTTTAACGTGAGCTTTCAGATTTTTCAAAGTGCTTTACAAAATATATTTCAGTCTTCTCCTTTGGGGAAGAAACTTTTAGTTGTGCTGCCTGTATCTCATGTCTGACTGGAGTTAGGCACCAACCTAAAATGACAGGCAGAAGCCGAGCCTGAGGAAGAAGCGTACCTTCCCACCAACTACCATGGTTTCACCGTCGGATCATTTCCTGTCATCAACAGTGACTCTCATAAACCTGGATTTTTTAACAGTTTACTGCTTTTTCATGTATTTCCCTCTCATCAAGGATATTATGAAAAAAATTTTAAATTTGTATAATTCAGAACTAGACAGAGAATGAAATCTGTACAATTATTGTCTTAGATTCCTCCTGATACATTATTTCTAACTTTCTAAATAATCCTGTGTGAGAAATGGAATTGTCACTGTTTTATAGATAAGGAAATTATAAATTGCTAATTATGTAAAATGTCAAGACCTTGGGGCAAGGACAAGTACTTGTAAAACATCATTTCTCTGAATTAACAGCATTTTTTGTGTGCATGCCAAATGGATTAGGATTTTAGTAAGTTTGCTTTAAGACTAGTGTTTTTGGCCTTGTTTGCTTGTTTTGTTTTGTTTTTAATGAAACAGGATCTCACTATGTTGTCCAGGCTGGCCTTAAACTCCTGAGCTCAAATGATTCTCCTGCCTTAGCCTCCCAAGTAGCTGGATATATGGCCTCATGCCACCACACCTGACTGAAGACTAGTTTTTGAACAGTCAACTCCTTTAAAACAAAAATCTCCCAAGCAAACTACATCAATATTGAAAAGGGAAGAGAAAGATTTCAGTTACCTAAATTGCCAATATCTAGTACCACAAAAAAAAAAAGAAAAAAAGTAGTAGTTACTGCAGTGTAGTTCCATGATAGTTTTCTCCCCCTTTGTATAACTCAAAGAAAATAAGTTTTTACCCAGCCTTTGTGACCAACTCCTCCAAGTAGAGGAGCTTTTCTCAGCCTGAGAATCTCCTAGCTCCATTGTGACAGTTCTGATTTCATTTTCCTAAAGCTTTATTCGTTTATTAACAGTGCCTAGCAGAACTGAATGATCATGTATGCCTTTCAGTACATGCTTCCTGAGTATATTTCAACATCAACATTTCTTAACTTTCAGTTTGCAAGTATTACAGAATGATTTATTGAATTCTGTCATACTTATTAGTTTTTCATTTTTTGTTTGTTTGTTTTTTGTTTTTAGAAATAGGGTCTCACCATATAGTTCAGTGAGTTTAGGAACTCACTGTTTACCCCAGGCTGGCCTTGAACTCCCAGCAATGCTCCTTTGCCACAGCCTCCAAAGTGCTGGGGTTACAGGTGTGCTTCACGGCCCTGGCTTCTTTCTTTCTTTCCAGACATTTGATAAGCTCCTAAGAGACTCCTGGTGCTAAGTATACAAATACTTTTTGTGCCCAAATAGTCACATTATTCAGACTTTATATGCCCTCCATTTTTATGAAACTTAAATAGATGATAAATTTTTATAAAGACTGGGAATATAGCTCAATGAGGCCCTCAATTCAATTCTAGACTTCAAAAAAAATTTTTATTAGCTGATTGTTTCTAATGTTTCATTTAGCCTATAGATATTTAAATTTTGTATGGGTAAAGATATACATATATATATCTTCAAACAGTATTGTAATGTGTATCCTACTTAGATCTTTTGCTTCGGCCTCTAAGTGATAGGATTATAAGTATGTCCAGCTCCATGCCCACTTCAGCCCTTTCGTTAAACTTTTTTCTTTTTTTTGGTAAATTGTGTGCCCCGAATTATGATACAAAACACTTCTTCATAGACTGGAGATATTGCTTAATGGTGGAGTAAATGCTTAGCATTTGCAAGGC
This sequence comes from Cavia porcellus, assembly GCF_034190915.1. Taxonomy (NCBI): domain Eukaryota; kingdom Metazoa; phylum Chordata; class Mammalia; order Rodentia; family Caviidae; genus Cavia; species Cavia porcellus. The sequence continues at coordinate 134,938,595 of NW_026947484.1, read as the reverse complement.
CCTGAAATCAGTCCAAGTGCCAGATAAACAAACCAGTTCCCAACAATTCCTTGTAAAAACACCATAGACCCTTATCCTCAGGATACTTAAAATATGATTTCATAAAATAGAAACAGAATAAATCATTATTAGAACTATAAGAATTCAGAGTAAAGGAGATATCAATATGGGCTCATAGGTAGTTAGAGGTATACAGAAGAGGTTAAATGATACTTCATTACTTGGAAGCCAAGTGTGGTGGTGGGTACGTATTAATCCCAGCACTCTAGGAGGCTGAGGCAGGAGGATTGCATGTTTGAGCCCACCATAAACAGTTTAGCAATTTAGTTAGACCTCATCTCAAAATAACAAGGGCTAATGGTGTAACTTAGTGTTCAATCTTAGTATCACAAAACAAAAATCTTTTGATACTCTTTCTCAAAGCTGTAGTCTGGTTGATGTTCAGGTTTTTGTTTAGCAATTTTATATACAGATGAGATTTGAAATTAAAATAGAATCTATCCTGAACTAGACTTCATAAAACTAATCTAAAAGGTGATTAATTTCTAGAATTAGGGTCAGAAGAGAGCTGAGAAGTGAGGTAGAATGTGGAAAGAAGATGTATTAGAGCAGCTTCTTCTCTGAATCTTTTTCTGTAGGTCACTTTCCAAGGCTCCAGTTACTAGTGGTAAACTGAGGCTTGAAAGTCTTAATGGAAAATAGTAGAAATATTCATAAATTTTAAATTGGGCAGAATTCTTAACTAGTATAGTGAATTCTTGAACTGTTCTATTCCTTCTTGCTCAGGACGTGAATCTTCTCTTTGTTCAATTCTCTACCACAGAGCTAAGATGCTACACACATATTAGTAGCCATCCAGGTTATCAGATATACTGTCAGTGACTCAAGTGATCCTTACATAGTGGCCTAATGTTACAGTACAGTGCTTATGTCTTTTCTCTCACTTTCACATAAGCATCATGTCATCATACATTAAAAGAGAGACCATATTCACATAACTTTTATTATGTTATAATTATAGATATTGTTTTTAATTTCTTACTATACCTAATTTATAAATTAGCTATACATAGGTATGTATGTAAAAGAAAAAAATGTATATATATAGTTGAGTAGTAGCCACATTTCAGGCATCTATTGGGGATCTTAGCATATACCCTCTTGAATAAGAACAATTGTTTTCTCTTTTGACAACTGCTTGACATAAAGAAATGACTTCTAAGCAGTTCTAGCAGAACTGTTGTTCCTTGTACTTACTCCCTGGGCCTGGGAGGGTTTCCTTTATACTCATCCTCAGGTATTTCCTACTGTTGAACAATACAGATGGAAGCTCTTCCTCTCTTTGCAGGTGAAACCAGTGGGAATGAAAGTGATGGCGAATATCTGCCAAAGAGTGAGTGAGTCAGTGGGGCTGCTCCCTTTCTCATGATGTTACTGGTTATGGGTGGGGTGGCTCTTGTCTTTGTGATTAAGCTTGTTTTTCCCCCTCAAGAAGTTTCACTTTGTAGATCATTTCTTGATTTTTGGAATCTGATGTGATTTGGGAAACTAGTATATCAGTGATTTACAGAATGTTAAATCTCTCTAATGGATAGAGGCCAACCAGTATGGTTCTAAGGATGGGGTGTTCTTTCAAGAGCAGGACATATATGCAGTGGTTTTGTGGCAGCCCAACAGAGTGTATGAATTACCCTCTGCAACAAATACTTTCCATTTAATAGCTGATTTTTCATAGTAACTCAAGTATAGTTATATAGTCATTTTGGTATCTTTGGGTTTGAAAAAGGAAACATTTAGTAAAAAAAAAAAAAAAAGAAGAAAGAAAGATTTAGGAACTGAGTATGTAGCTCAGTGGTTAGTGGTAGAGAGATTGCCTACCATGTGCAAAGCCCTGAGTTCAATTGCCAGCACTGGGGGAAAAAAAAGGAGAAAGGAAATATTACCTGTTTTTATTCATAGGCAGTTATATTCCAATGTATTGTGCTGTCTGCTTTGTGTTAGAAAGTGTATTTCTGGCTCTACTCATCCAAGCACTTCATGGTGCTCTGTATCTTTATCTTTAATGAATTGTCACAGCAAGTTATTTACTTCCTGTTAAATACCTGACATACTGATGGATAGAAGAGTAGGGAACATGAACTATCTGGAAATCTGATACTTTGTAATCTTCTGACTAATAGTCTTGTGCTTATTTCACTGGCCTGAGTTGCCTCAGAGGTTTAATTCAGTAGCCTGACTAAAGCATCATGAGGTTCAGCCTTGATGTGTGAGGATGACTATTTTAGTGTTATTGCTAAGGGAGAAACAAGACCTAAAATTGTCTTGACTTGAGCTTAGCCTGTTGGGGTAACTAAAGGTTTGCCTGGAGCACTAAATGTCATAAATAATTTCAGGGAGCCATTCCTCTTTGTATTTTTAAAGTATTTTTAGTGTTTTAGTATTTTTGTGCCATCATTAACTTCTTTTGAGGAAGAATGTGTTGTATCTCAAAAAAAAAAAAAAAAAGAGAGAGAGAGAATGAGTCTCCTGGTCAGTGACTCAGAATGACACAATAGTTACACTTTTTCCTCTGCAAGTATACCATTTCCCTAGTAAAGATGGTCCAAGTTGTTCAGAATTTAGAGATAAATAAGAATAGAAAATACATGTTATCCTGTTTGGGGCAGGTATTGTCATGTACTATTTTAAAAACATGCTTCCGTGGTTTGATTCTTTTTAAGTAGTAGTCCATTAATAGGTATCTTCTTCTACTTCATTTTCCCCATGAGTTTAGCATGATTTATTGATATAAGCATATATCTATTACCAAGGAGAGAAAGGAAAAGCACAGTGTAAAGACAGCTTTTTGTTTAATTTTATCAAACTCATCTCTTTCTCCACAGACTCAGTTTGTTTTTCAAATTCTGACCTCTCCCATGAGTTTATGACATTCCCACCAGTGGTATCTATTGTTAATCCATTGCATCTTGCAAACCTTTTAATGTGTCCTGTTGTGCTGCCAGGAAAGGTTGGATAGCATGGAATGTGTGTTAGGCTTACATAATGTACCATTTGGGACATAGAAGCCCAGTCCCACTCACTGCTGGTTGGAGGTAGATTGAACCTGGGCTTTGTGAGGGTCTGCCTTTGTCCCATGAGTGTTTCATTGCCTAAACAGGTAAGTGTGTGAAGCAGATACTGGTTAGTCAGCATTCATTTAGCAATGACTGTGTGAAGATTACTCATATAGGTCTTAACCTCTAGGGCTAAAGGAAGACAGTACCACAGGGGAAATCATTACTCTGTGACTTCATTACAGATCGCCATAAGCGCTTAGCACAACTGCTGCAACCTTCCAAGAGGAATCCTCACTACCAGACCTTGGAGCGGGATCTTATTGAACTGCAAGAGCAGCAGTTGTTTGAACTTTTTGTGGTGGTATCTTTACAGAAAAAGTCATCAGGAATAAGCTACATTCCCCAGATTATACAGCAGTTCCCTAGCAAGGTAGGCTCATGGAAGCCAACAGGCATTCAAGAAGGTTCCTATGTGCTGTTTATGTTTATTTCCTTTCTTTTTATTTATTGTTATCTCAACAAAGTTTGCCCTCTACTGTAGGATCTGGTTAGTGACTTTGACAACATCTTATGTTAGACATAAGCTGCTCCAAAATGGAGATAGGAGAAGAAAAAGTTCATTTCTTAAATGTGTTTTATAATTTTGACTATACCATTTAATAATTTTGTTTTCCAGGTAATAGTTTTGGCTATATCATTTAATAATTTTGTTTTATACTTAATAATCTTTACAAAGTCTCAATTTTCCTACCCCTAATTAGGGAAAGAATAAATGTAGTAGAATAAGGTAATGATTTATATATGGATTCTGAAATAGCACTCTGTGTTAGTCACTTATTTAGCACTGTGGCTTTGAGCAGTTACTTAACCTTTCTGTGTCTTGTGTTTTTCATTTGTAAAATGGGATAATTATAACTATCCCTTTGAATTGTAGTAAAGTTAATATGGGCTAAATATATATAAGGTCCTTAGAACAGGGTCTGGCATATAATAAGCTATGTGTAACATTTTCCACTATTAAGTAAATATTTAATGAGATAATGTATGTAAAGTACATCATTCAGATGTCAGATACTAAATGGTGGCTGTTATTATTAACACTGTCACTTGATTCTCTCTTTTTCAAAGCTCATTAATTTAATCAAATATTAAAATGCCTACTGTTTGCCAGATTTAGATAATAGGAGTACAACTGAAAAAATATTTTCTTCTTTTTGTTTATTTTTGCCACAGGGTCTTGCTATGTTCAGGTTGGGCTTGAACTCATGGTGTAGCTCAGGCTGGCCTAGTCCTCTTGCCTCAATCTCCCTGATGCTGGGATTATAGGTGTGTGCCATCATACTAGCAAGAAAGATTTTCTTTTTTTTTTTTTTTGTCTTTTTCCTTTTTATCGGTACCGGGGATCGAACTCACGACTGCCTGCTTGCAAGGCAGGCGCTTAAAGCAAGAAAGATTTTCTTAAAGTCTCACTGATCTTACTGAGTCTGTGAACAAACCAAGCCCATCAACATGTGGGTTTTCCTTTTCCTTTCTTTCCTCTTCTTTTTTTATTTATATAAGATTTTGTAAAAAAAAAAAAAAAAAAGTCAATATTTATTGTTTCTAATGTTTAAGAATTCATCCTTTCAGAGTTTGGGGATATAGCTCATGTCATGCGCAAGGTTATGAATTAGATCCCCAACACTGCATAAAACAAATAAAATTCCACACAAAAGTTTGTATTTCATCTTGAGAAACTGGAAAGACTACCAATGCTTAGCTCGCATTTCTGAGTGTCAGGAATTTGCTGATGCTGAATAAAAATGACTTCATGGGCCAGTGCAATGCATAAGGTCCCTTACTAAGAAGGGCCCCTGGCTTAAGGTTTAATGCTTTGTGGTCACCATCTTGAGATACTTAATAATTTTTATCTTTGAATTTGTGTTTTTGTATTTGAAGTCCTATGAGACTGTTGGGCTTCTACCAAGTTTCAGTTCATGCATGGTCTCACATTCTGCTGCCCTCCGGGGATGGCTCTCCTAGTTTTCATGGTTCTCTCGGCCCTGTTGTGCCTCCTTTTCATCCCCACAGAGTGACTGCTGCCACTTTCTGTCCTTGGCAAGGGCTTATGCACTGACAAAGGAAGCTTGTGCTCAGGCAAGCACTGCTCCACAGCATTTCCAGGCAGGCAAGGGGACAGCCCTCCCTGCTCTGCTGGGACTGCTCAGTGTGTCTAGTGATGACCTGGTAGAGAAAAAGCCTTCCCACCACCCCAAAGGACCAAGCACATCCTTGTTCAAAGCTGTAATCTAGGAGGTTGCCAAATTATTGTGGGTTAAAATGATGACCGTATGGGAAGGGGAAATGGCATGCTTACCTTCCACATCTCTGGTCAGCCCTGAGTCTTAGTTCTGCTGCTGACCAGAGAGAAAACTGAGTAGCTACGACTACCAGTGTATCAGATTGGAGGCTCAGGCCCCTCGTAAGGGGGTGTACTTGTCAGTCAGGATCCTTGAGCCAAGGAAGGCAGGTAAAATCTCACTGCAGCTTCAAAGACCTCAGAAGCAGGAAAACGTTTTGTATTTGTTTGTATTTCATTTTTTTCTTTTAAACAAGATCCTTCACATTTTCATCTTGCTGTCTGCTTAGAAAATTATCTGACTCGATTAAAAAAAAAAGAAAGAAAATTATATGGCTAGCCCTGGGCACGTTTTATCCCTTTAAGTAGGAGCATTTATTCATTTTTCAGTTTATTTGTACTGCTTCTCACTTAAGACTTTGTATTTATAATCCAGTTATATTTTTCACTAAAAAGTAGTGAAACACGTTGCTGTAATCTAAAAAACATTTTCTTCGTAGATTCTCATTTTTCAGTGTCTTCAACATTTCTTCAGTAAATAAATATATAAGTTTACTTTCTCATAAACTCTTCAACTTAGCTGAAAATACAGTGTGACAGCATTGTTTGGTAAAAGGAACTTACTTGGTGAGAGTGGCTTAATTTTTTAACCTGGTTTTCATTAGTTTTATAATTGGAGAGAGTAAAGCTAAACCTGAATTCATAACCTCACAACCGTGTAAGGACACAGTAGTGATTCAGAGATGTCTCCAAGTAAGCTATTACTATCTTTGTGCCTCAAGCATCCATCGATTGGGTGGGAGTGATCCTGTTGAGCCTCTTTTGGTTTCAGTTGTGGAAAAGCTTGAATGAAGAGGATTGTGAATCATTTAACACTATAAAAAGTATAGACTATGGGCTGTACATGGTAGTGTACATGTGTAATTCCAGCCCTCAGAAGGCTAAGGCAGGAATGCCTTGAGTTCAAGGTTAGTCCGAGCTACCTAGTGAAACCTTGTCTCAAAATTACAGTATAAACTGTAACACCCCTAAAATTTTATTAGATGCTTTTCCTTGGTGGGGGGTGCTGGGGATCAAACCTAGGGGCTCACACATGCTAACATAGCAGTCTACCACTGAGCCACACCCCCAGAACTGATACTACTATTCTGTTTTTTTTTCAATTCTTATGTTTCAGTACATGTTTGTAGTACATAGTGATTATATTCTTATATTCTTTTTTTTTTTTTTTTTTTTTTTGGCTTTTTTCTTTTTATCGGTACCGGGGATCGAACTCACGACTGCCTGCTTGCAAGGCAGTCGCTTATGCCGCTGAGCTAAATCTCCAGCCCCTATATTCTTACATTCTATATTCTTTATATTCCAAATTAAAACAATACATATTTCAATTCTTTTTTACATACCTTTCCCTCTTTCCTCTCTCCTTCCCCCATCTCTTGGTGCTTTTATGTTTGTTTTTTAAGAGCTTAATATCTGAGTGTCTAAGAATGGCTGCATTTTTATTTCAAACAATAAACAATAAATCATTAATTATCTGAAAGTAATATGATAATTAAAGGTGTGTGGCTGTCTTTATCCAGGACAGGTCATAATAATTTCTGAATATCTTAGTTTAACTAAATGTAGACTGTCTTTTAAAGTATAATACCACACTTAAACAAGTGTCTTCCATGCTAAAATTTAACAGGATGTTGCAAAACAGTAATTAGACAGTAAAGATTGTATGCTAAGGGAAATGATTATATATGGGAGGAATTCTAAAAATAGTATCTTTTCTAAATAACATTCATCTCCTTTTTCAAAACATCCTTGATTACTGATCAGAGAATATCTTGAACTGGCTTAGTTTTTACTGTCAGTAATATTAGACATTTTACCTATCTTCTATCCCATAATTCATGAAATACGGATTCCTATTTGTGCATCCTGAATTAGATTGTACCTCTAGATGAGAAATTATTTTCACCCACCTTTCTTAACACTAGATTATAGTGTCTCCACAGGTACCATTTGTGTTTAAAAATAGTTTCCTTATTTTTAGTAGCTGTTCTTAGTACATTCTTCTTGAATTTTTAATCTTGGCTTTCCTGTTTTGCTAAGCAGTACAAAACAACACTGAGATAATCTGCTTTGGGTTGGTTTATACCTTTTTTCCTAAGACCAGGCTCAGTTTTTATTTTTATTCTCCACCTTCGTGGAATATTGTCAGCTGTGGTATTATCTTTCTCAGGGTGATCATGGCTATAAGCAATCAAAAGACACTGAAGAAAGGCTCAAAGTTATCCCAAAATTTTGTTTTCCTGATTCAGAAGAGTGGATACCAACATTACAACTCAAGAGGTAAATGGGCCACTTTGTCTTACTTCTCTTTGTTGCAACTGCAAAAAGAGAGAGCATTGAGAAATGAGTAGAGCCAGAAGTGAAGCTGTATAAATACTGGAAGGATGCAGTGGAAGGAAAGGAAGAAATAGAATTAGGACATTTCCTATGTGGGACTCAAAAAATAAAAATACAAAATAATTTTAGTGTCAAAGAAAACAAGTTTGAAAGTCTGTACAGTTTTCCAGTTCTGTAGAAAAAAATAGTTCCACTTTACATAAAATAAGACATGGGACAAAGAGGACAGGAAAAGAAGACTTGAACTTTGGGACTCCAGACCTAGAAAAAGCTAAAACAGAACCATGTTCCTCATCTTATTTCTCCTTCAAGTTGATAGAAAAAGTCACAGTTGAGACTCTATGTTTCCCTGTGGAGCTTTTCTTATAGAGGGAGAATGTTCAGTTTGGGAGATGTGAGTATATTGAGAAGAAAAGAATTAAAGAATTTCTTACATGTAATTATAGGAAATCACTATTCTTATTTAATAAAACATCATTATCTATGAACTGCTTATAAATAGAAACTGTTTTATTAACAGTATGGTACCAGAAACTCTATAAGAGTATAAGGCAGGAGAATTTCATGAACTTGTGAGTTTGGGACCTGCCTGAGCATCAACTTAGCAAGACTCTGTCTTGAATAAAACAAAACAAATAAAAAACCCACCTGTCCTTACTGAGAGTGTCTTTTAGGCAGAAGAGCTTGTTTAAGTGAGCGGTGTCACATGCTGATGGCCTGCTGGATGGTAGTTTCAACTGTTGCTTAAGAAGCTCTGCCTCACCTCCACACTTAGCTGCTGTCTCTCATAACCTGTTTAATCTGATCACCTCTTCATCTCTCAGTCACCAGCGTTAGTGTTCTTGTGTTATCAGTTCCACTGCTAAAACATCTTTTTCATATTAACTTGGTTGCTCTGTGGTGCTTTTCTCCCTGGGTTATATGTGCTTATTCTAGAAACAGATGAATAAGTAAAAAGCAGAAACTAGAACTCACTGGTGCTTTGGTACTTAGAGATAATCCATATAAATATTTTGGCATATTCCCTTCTGATCTTTATTTTTTGGCCATATATAGTTATAAATAGTATTCATCATTCAAATTAATGTTTCTTCGATTATTAGCAAGTGTTTCTTCGATTATTAGCAAGTTTTTCCTTGGAAATCTTTGGACCTTCTTTTTGGAAATTATCTTTGCATATCTTTTGCCCATGTTTCAAATGAGGAATTATACTTTTCCTATTAATTTTGGGAGTTTTTGTTTTGTTTTTGCTTTTTTTTTGAGACAAGGTTTTGCTATGTAGTTCAGGCTGGGCTTGAACAATCCTCCTACTTCAGCCTCCTGAGTGCTGGGATTATTAGTATGTGCCACTGTGCCTGACTTCCTATCAATTTTTTGTATACCACTGTTGTGTATGGTCTTTCAGAATTAAATAGAAGAATCTGCAAAGGAGCAGTGTCACATCAAAGTTCTTTATAACTTACCTACATGTTTGACTAAATCAGATATGCAACAAAAGGAAAATAGAATTAGCAGCTAGAGTAGCTAAGTAACAGAGTAAAAAAAGGCAACAGTTTATCCTGTACCAGTTTGCTCACTCAGCACAGAATCTTGAGGCCAGTCTTGAGGCCTGGACATTCCTTAGAAGAAATGTGACATTATTTAATAAAATGTCATATTATTGCCTCCCCTTTGATCACAAAATGACTGATATTAGGCCCTATTTTTAGTTGTTTATTCTATGAGGAATGCCATACATGGTTAGTTGGATTTTAGAATAACAGTTGATTATTTTTTCAGTGAAACTTTCTCCTTTGTTTTGACTGGTGAAGATGGAAGCCGGTGGTTTGGTTACTGTAAGAAGCTCTTGGTAAGTACCAGACTTGTACTATAGTCTGAGTTGGTCAAGAGACAGTGAAGTCAAACTGGGAAGTTCAGAATCACTATCTAGATGAGTTTGATTTTTTATTTGTGTCTTTTTGAGACAGGATCTCAAAGTGCAGTTCAGGATGACCTTGAGCTCACTTTATGGTCTTGAACTTGTGGCAATCCTCCTGCCTCAGCCTCCCAAGTGCTGGGATTCTGTGTTGTTTATTCTATGAGGAATGCCATACATGATTAGTTGGATTTCAGAATAACAGTTGATTATTTTTTCAGTGAAACTTTCTCCTTTGTTTTGACTTTCAGAATAACAGTTGATATTTTTTCAGTGAAACTTTCTCCTCCCATGTGCACCACCATGCCCAGCTTCTGGAGGAGTTTGAGGACTCCCAATGATTAGTATTTTAAAGAAGCTGTGTTAGCTTTATACAGCAAAACAAAGGTGAAGTTCAGTCACAGCATACTCTAGAATAGAAAGTAAGGATTTATTTTATTTGTTTACAATAAAGACATAGTGGTTGAATATCAGTCTGGCCACATGTGAAGAATGAACTGCAGTGACCCAACCAAGGAGTGCTGAGATACCAACCATGTTAGGGCTTTCTTCTTGTTTAGATGCCACCCCTTCACCTGTAATAAATCATGCGATCGTGGTTAGTACTTTGCTCGTCTTGCACTGTTCATTGAGGATGGAGGCCTTAGGTCTTGCTCCATGCTAAGGGAGTCAGGTACAGTGGATGTTCTTGTAGTCCCAGCTACTCAGGGATACTGAGGCAGGAGCATTGCCAGAGCTCAGAAGTTCCAGATCAGCAAGAATGACATAGTGAGATCTTATTTCAGAGAGAGACGAGGGAGGGAATATTAAAAGAATATTAATGGGTCTTAACTACTAAAAACTTGTGCTGTGTGATTGTTGTTTTCTTACAGCCAGGAGGCAAAGGAAAACGACTCCCTGAGGTATACTGCATGGTTAGTCGCCTAGGCTGCTTCAATCTATTTTCAAAGGTGAGTGAAGAATCTGAGTGAAAAATGGGGTCTGTGAAAGGTGATGAGCACTGAGAAAACTTTGCTTGCTTATGACGTCACTGGACAATAGACTTTACCATACTGCTTTAGAAAAGTTCTCTATTGATGAATTAGAACCACAAGCTTGAAGACTAAATGTAGCTCTCCCATCCAGCTGACATTGCTGCATCATCCTTATTTTGTTTTTCTAAAACTCCCAGGTTTTTTGTTTGTTTTATTCTTTGTCTTTTTGAGACATGGTTTCACTATGCAATTCAGGCTGCCCTTGAACTCACAGAGATCCTCCTGCCTCAGCCTCTTGAGTGTTGGGATTACAGGCATGCACCATGCACCCAACTAAATCTCCCAATTTAAAGAGAACACAACCCAAACCTTGTCTTAATGTGCTTCCTAGATCCCAAATTACACTGATAGATAACATTGTCAGTGTCTTTTTTTTTTTTTTTTTTTTTTTTGAGATTAGGTTTTACAGTTCGGTTCAGGCTGGCCTAGAATTCACTTCAAGGTTCCCCTCAGACCACCGACCCATTGTGTCAGGGTTTTTTTGTCCCTTCTGTAGTGAAATCAATTGATTTGTGTTAGTAACTTTTTCAAGGGTGTAAAGATATCCCACAGAGACCATACGCTCTAATGAACTTTTACTGGTTGTAGAAACTTGCCTGTTTTATTTTTTTATTTTTAATTTGTGGTATTTCTGAGACAGGATCTTGCTTTACAATTCAGGCTGACCTTGAACTCACTATGTAGTCCAGGCTGCTGCCACAGCCTCCTGAGTGTTGCGATTGCAGGCGTGCACCACTACATCCAACGGAAATTTACCTGTTTGAAATCTATTGCTGTTATGTTCAACACGTGCACCAAATTTGGCAGGTTCTAAAAAAAGGATTTTTATGAGGATTTCTTGTTTGATTGTTTGTTTTTTGGTTTTTTGTTTTGTTTTGGTTTTTTTTTGAGTCTTTGTCTCACTATGTAGTTCAGTCTGGCCTCAGACTCCCAAGTGCTAGGATTACAGATGTGTGCCATCATGCCTGGCTGACTGTTATGTCTTTGAACTGAGTTAATAATAAAATAACATATTTTTTGTGTGTAGATTCTGGATGAAGTAGAGAAAAGAAGAGAAATGTCTCCAGCCCTTGTTTACCCATTCATGCGAAGTGTCATGGAAGCTCCTTTTCCAGCTCCTGGACGCACCATCACAGTCAAGAGCTACCTCCCTGGGGCTGGGGATGGGGTAACTTACCTCATTTCATAAAGATTTGATAGCCATCAAAAAGCAGGTCTTGTACCATAGGCCAATTTCCAGAAGCAAAGAGCATAGTTTCTTTCTATAAATGAGAAGTATTTTTTCCCGAAAAGCACTGAAGAAACATTTGTAATGCAGTTGAACCATGACCCAAGACCTAAGAATTATTTACCCATACATGGACTAGGTCCACTCTGTACTAAAAATTTCAGTGTGATAAGTAACAATTATACATATTATTGTCAGATTGAATGAAGGATATTGCTAGAAATTTACAGAACAGAAATAAGATACAGGATCTTGGGATTAGAATAAGCAGCTTCACAGTCTTCCTGTGGCCCCATAGACTTTTTGTAGTAGACCCTTTTTCTTGAATATAAGTAGTAAAGGCATAAGAGAATCTGCTAGTGTTGTCATTCAAGGTTGTTTTCCAACATCCACTCCCCTGAATCAAATTTTTACATTTCAGTCAATTGAACTCTGCCGACCACTAGATTCACGATTGGAACATGTGGATTTTGAATGCCTTTTTAAGTGCTTGAGTGTGTGCCATCTCATCCGGGTCTGTGCCTCTCTCCTGTTGGAGCGGAGGGTGATCTTTGTTGCCAACAGCCTAAGGTAAGAAAGAAATAAGTTAAACAGGGCTGGGGATGTAGCTCAGTGGTAGAGTACCCAGCATGCCCAAGGCCCTCGCACCATAAATAATAATATACGAAAACAAATATTTAAGTGAAATATGTTACTTTATACTTATTCTTGCTATTTTAAAATTTAGATATATTTATAAAAATCTAGAATTAGTCTCTGATTACCTAATGCTATAGCAAGGTGACTATAATTCCAGAAGCTAATGGGTCATTTACATTAGAGTGTAACGATGACTTTTCTTTATACATTATTTTTGCTTAAACTGCTGTTAAAAATTGGTACTCCCAGCCAAGTGCAGTGGTTGGCACCAGTATTCCCAGCTTTTGGGAGGCTGATGCAAGATGATTGTTTGAACGCAGGAGAAGTTCAAGACCAGCTGGGGCAACATAGGAAGAACTATCTCTTTAGAAAATTGTTACTGCTTTTCTACATGCACACTAATTTCTAGTTTGATAAATTATAAAGAATCTGGGTTAAGGTTAAACCTTTTTCAGTTAAATGAAGCTGAAATTTTTAAGGGGTGGGGATATAGCTCAGTGGCACAAGCACCTGCCTGGGAAGTACAAGGTGCTGAGTTCATTTCCTAATACCTAAATAAATAAATAAATAAATAAAATTAAAACATTAAAACTAATGCATACTCGTGGGGTTGTGAATCTGTGAACATAAAACAGCATCAGTATGGCATTCTTTACTGACATAGCTAAAACACCCTGCATGTGTTGCTCTGTATCTGACACTATTCACTTTCTCCTCTGGCCAGCACACTGTCAAAATGTGGCCATGCTGTGGTAGCTACCTTGTATCCATTCACATGGCAGCATACCTACATCCCAGTCCTTCCGGCATCTATGATTGACATTGTGTGCTCACCTACCCCTTTTCTCATTGGAATCCTATCGTGCTCCTTACCACAGCTCCAAGACCTACCTATTGAAGAGGTAAGCGGCCTAATAAATGGTGGAATTTTCATATATTATTAATACATTATGCTGTCATAATTTTGGCATCTTTTTCATTTTTGGGGGTGATACCTTTTTATTGAGATGAAAAAATTCTGTAGTATACATGAATCCAAAGTTGGCTTATTTACAGTAGTGAATAATGGACTCATTCTTGTGTTACTCTGAAAGGTAGGCTTTTGGAGGAATTTTCTTAAAGTCAGAAACAAAAATGACTCTGGGGTAATTTAAAAAATTATTTTAAAGAAACTGTTTCAAGCGTGATAGTACATACCTGTAATCCCAGCCCTTTGAGAGGGTGTGGAGGCAGGAGGGCCATACAAGTTCAAGCCCCATCTGGGCCACTTAGCAGGATATTATCTCAATAAAGAGGGAGAAAAAAGGCTGAGGATATAGCTTAGTGATAGAGCCTCCCTGGGTTTGGTCATCAGGACTGAAGGGAGAGAGCAGTAGGAGAAAAAGAAATGAAATGAGAGGAAATGAGGAGAGAAGGAGGAAACCTGTTTCAAATATAACACAAAACAATAAATGTCCTAAATAAAACAAAATATACAGCTTTGTGAATTACCTCAAAGTGAGCATTTATTTAGCCCTGCATGGAGTGGGATGAAATGGCACAGCAGTGGAGTCAGTTCCAGTACTTTGGTGTTCCCCATCATGCCTTGTGTTAATCTCTGGTCTCTTTCCCACTCTCTGTAAAAGGTCATCACTTGATTTTCATGGTGTTTATTTACTTGTTTTTCTTCATGATTTTACCCTTTTGGCATGTATCCCTAAACAATGTAATTATGCTTTGCCTGGTTTTAAGCTTGATATAAGTAGATTTATATAGTAAAGGTGATATTCCACTGGCTTGTTTTGCTCAAAATTTTGCATATAAGATTGATCCATGTTGATGGCATTAATAATAGTTGTATCATTTTTTAAAGTTAATTTTATTGGTACATTTTAGATATATATAATGATAGCATTCATAGCGAATTTGTACCTATGCATGATATATATTAATTTTTTTCCTGTTCCTCCCTTCAACTCCTCTTCCCTTATTTACAGAAGCTTTGTTTCTACTTTTTTGTTCTATCTTTTTCCTTTTTCCTTCCTAGCTTTTCACCTCCCCTTCTTTAGTTCCCCTTCCCATTTCAACATTTCTTCCTGATTATGTATAGCATTCCATTGCCTTAATGGATCATAATTTCTTACTCATTCTACAGTTGATGAACATTTGAATTGTTTTAGACTTTGAGTTATTATGAATAGTCTTAGTATAACCATCCGTGTTTATGATTTTTGTACACACATTCATTCAGTTTTGAGTGTATGTACTTGGAAATGAACTACTAGGTCATTGGATAAGCATTCCTTCAGCTTCAGTAAATAAAGTCAAACTCTTCCAAAGGAGTTGTGCCAGTTTAAACAACAATAGTGAAAGTTCTGGCATTCAACATCCTCACCAACACTCATCATTTGTGAAATGTATCTTACCTGTTGAATGTGTTTTGGTATTCTAATTTAAATTTGCATTCCTTGTTAAATTTGCATTCCTTGCATACTGTTGAGGTATGGTTTAGTGGCTATTTGAATATCATCATTTATAAAATTTGCTGTCGTTCTACTAGACTATTTACCCTCTTGTTTATTGGTAAGATGTCTTTTATTTTCTGTCTTTTTTTTTTCTTCTTGCAGTGCTAGAGTTTGAATGTAGGGCCTCACACATGCCAAGTGAGAACTCTACCACTGAGGCAAATGGAAAAAGTCATCTTAATTCTGGCATATGTATATGTGCTTTGTTTTGTTGTTGGTCTACTGGGACAGGTTCTTGCTATATAGCTGAGGCTGGCCTTGAACTCGCCCTCCTGCCTCAGCCTGTGAATGCTAGCATTACAGACATGCACCACCATGCTCAACTCTTTATTTTTTGACACATAGTCTTGCTATGTCGTTCAGGCTAGACTGGAACCCACAATGTAGCCTAGATTGGCCTCAAACTCAAGACCCTTCTGCTTTAGCGTCCTGAGGGTTAGAATTAGAGGGTGCCAGTATGCCCTGCTCTTTTTATATCCTAGAAACCAGCTTCTTTGTCCAATATTTGCCCTTTCATCTTACAAAATGATGTTTTTAATACAGAGAAGTTTTTGTTTTTGTTTTGTATTACTGGGAATTGAATTTAGGGAGGACTGAGCTACAAACCCAACCCTTTTTGAAGTTTTCATTTTGAAACAGGGTTTTACTAAATTGCCAAGGCTGTCCTTGAACTTGAGTAGCTGGGATTACAGGGCTCCACTGCATCCTGCTAGTTTTTAATTTTAATATGGTTAAAATTATCAATGTTTCTTTTTTCTTTTCTTTCTCTCTCTCTCTCTCTCTCTCTCTCTCTCTCTCTTTCTTTCTTTCTTTCTTTCTTTCACAGAGTTTCACTATGAAGTTCAGGGTGGCTTTGAACTCACTTTGTAGCCCTGGATGGACTTTAACTGTTCACTGATCCTCCTGCCTCAGCCTCCCCGGTGCTGGGATTATGGGCATGTGCCACACACCTGGCATCTTCTCATTTGTTACTAGTGTTATTTAAGGTTTTTAATATTAACTTAATGAAGATATCTTCCTACAATATCTTCTTTATTATTTTGCCTCTTTTAGCTCTGAATCCACCTAGTATTTTATGTTTTTTGTAAAATGCATATTAGAGGTCATTTGTTATCAATAACTACCTATGCCAGTACCACCTATTGAAGAGACTATTCTTCTACCACTATTGTGTTGCAGTAACCTTTTAGGAGTCTTTTACTCTATAAATGCACATACCATTATTTTCTTTTTGCTCGTACCATTATTTGTTTTCGTTTGCAATTTGTTGTATTGGTAGGTTAACTTTTAAATGAGCTACAACTTTGAGTTAATTTTGTTTGAAACTATTCCTGTTGCATGAGAGTCTCAAAACTTAAAACACCCTTTTGATCTGGCAGTGCTTGATGTATTTATCTGTGAATGTCTCTAGTTGAACCCGCCTGGTTCCTTTATTCCATAGGTGCTGATAGTTGATCTCTGTGCTGACAAGTTCTTACAGGAGGTGAGTGACAAAGGGAATAATTACATGTTTGGGATATATATTTCTGTGTAGATACTTACACAGAAAATATGTGAAAGTACTTAGAGAAGATGACTCAGGCAAGAATTTTAACTTCTACCCATACTTGAAATGATAGTTTCTACCTATCCTTGAATCATACAAGATTGACCTGAAAAATTTGGCTTAGGTTTATAGCTGTCTGTTCCAAAAAAGAAAGAGGAAACAGAGTAAGTGCCATGCTCAAAGTAAGTAATCATCCCTTCAACTCTAGATGGATTAACATAAAAGCCTCTAGTTGAGTTAAATTTAAAAGGCATTAGCTGCTTCCCAGCCACTATGAAGTAAACAGTTTTGCTCTACTATGCCCTTCTACCATGATGGTCTCGCTTTTAAGCTAGATGACCATGGACTGAAACTGTGAGCCAAATAAACCATTTTTTCCTTTAAAAAATTAGTTGGTCATGGTGGTACATGTCTGTAATCACAGCTCTTGGGAGGCCGTGGTAATAGGATTACTGTGAGTTCAAGGCCAGCCTGAGCTATATACTGAATTTAAGACCACCTTGCACTATGTAGGAAGACCTTGTCTTCCCTACCAAAAAAAATCATTTATTGAATTGAGGATGTAGGTTAGTGGTAGACCACCTGGCTAGCATGCATGAGACCCTAGGTTTAATCCCCAGTACCACACACACACACACACACACTATATATATATATATATATATATATATATATATATGCAATTAGAATGTAAAGATTAATAAGACAGATGCAATTTGAACACTCTTACAGTGCTTGAGTGTCTTACAGACCAAATGGATGGGGAAATATTATTTTAGAAATGATATACAGAAATAGAAATTTGAATAAAATAGGATAGGAACAAAAAAGAAGTGATTATTTCTTCTGGGTATTGAAGTAGAAAGGAAAAGTTACTAAATTCTTCTCAGTATCCCTGGATTATAAATTATATATTTATTTATAAGCACTGAAATACAATATGAAAAGAATAAAAACCAGAAATGGGGGCTTATACCTGTAATCCTGGAAGGTGTGAGACTAGGTAAGGGAGAAGGATTGTGAGCTTAAGACTAGCCTGGGCTACATTGAGAGTTTAGGCCAGTCTGGGATACATAGCATGAGACTCTTAAAAAAAATAGAAGGAGGAGGAGGAGAGGGGAGGGAGGAAAAAGAGGAGTAGGAGGAGAAGGGGAGCTGATTATGGTAACACATGCCTGTAATCCCAAAACTCTGGAGGCTGAGGCAGGAGGATCAGTGGGAGTTTAAGGCCAGCCTGGACTACATAGCAGAACCTTGTTACAAACAAACAACAAAATATAAAAAGGGAGGAGGAAGGAAGGGAAAAAGAAAGTAAGTTTGTTTCTCAGGACATTGTCTTTTTTTCAAGTTTAGCTAACTCATCACATTTGAAATATTGATTTGGGAATGATCTGGAAGATATCAGACTTGTATATGAAAGATAGCTAATAGAAAATGCCAGAAAATTTTATAAGGTATATGTTTTTAAAATTATAACATATACAAAATTGAATTTATAGATATTATATATAATCATGAATTTTACTCCATGTGAGGCCTTTCTCCCTCAGAGTTCACACAAAAATCTCATTTTCTTTTTCTTTAAGGTGTCTGATGAGAATGAAATTCTACCACCTAAACTTCAAGCTGCCTTGATGCAGATTTTAGAAGAACGAAATGAAATCTTATCTCAGGAGCAAAATTTTTCACAAGGTATGAGACAAGTAATCCAATGATTTAAGTTTAAGACAGTAAATATTTTTTTAATACACAGCATTCTGCATAAGGATGTCAAAGTAGTATTATTTTTCCTGTATCTTGAAAACCTTACACAAGTAATCCAGTTTCCATGCTGATCTTTAATATGTCAGGGTCACTTTTATTTCAGGGCCTTTGCACTACGTTTATAGAATGCTATTTCTCCAGATAGTCACCTGACTGCCATCCTTTCTTGTTATAGGCTCATGCTCGTATGTGATTTTTTTTTTCCCTGAGTTCTTCCTGAGTGTGCTTTTTAAAATGGCACCTATTCTCCTAGCACATGCTAACCTCCTCTCCTAGCTTCATTTTTCCCATGACTTGCACCATCTGATGTGCTAGAGAGTGTAAGTTTTATGAGAATCATGGCTTCATTTTTTTCCTTTTTCTCGTGCATTTTAAATAGTATTTACCAGCTACTTAATAAGTATTTGTAGAGTAAATGGGCCAATAATATTTATTGGGTGCATAATCTGTGGCAGGCATTACGCTAACCGTTTAGCACACATTTTATTTCATCTTTGTAGTATCCTTTTAAGTAGATATTGTCATTTAATCTCCACAGATGAGGAAACTAGGGCTGTTTAATTAGGAAATAGTTAAAAAGGAGTAGATTTAGAGAAGAAAAAAGTTTCATTTTGGCCATTAGGTTTGAGATACTAATTGGATGTCCAATATTTTGCAGACTCCAACTAGAGATGTTAAGTAAGCATTTATATATATGCATTTCACATTCACAGGAAAGATTCAGGCTAATGATAAACAATTAGAAATTGCTGTTTTAAAGTTGTGGGACCATATGAGTTTACCTGATGCAATACTACCAGTAGGAAAAACAAAGATTTAGAATTCTGGAGACTGGGCGGCCTGGGGTGAGTGTGCCCACAACCATCCCGAGCCCCAAGAGTTTAAGATCCTGGCTCCTGCCGGCCAGGGAACTTCACAGCTTCCTGTCACACTCCACTGGCCTCGCAGGGCTTGGACCTGCTGCCCTACCCACAGAGACCCTTGGCTCAATCCAGGAGCCAAGGGCAGAGAAGAGGATTTCCAACAGGCCCAGGGGAAACCTTGGAATAACACTTGAAACATAGAAATATAGGAAAATGACAAAACAAAAGACCGAAATACAATCTCAATCCTCAAGCCCATCGCAAAAAACCATAGGAGCTATGTACATTGAAGAAAATATATGCCATACACCTGAAATATCTGAAATAATAGCAACTGAAATAAAGAAGCAACTCCGGGAAGCTTTAAAGAAATTCAAACTAGAAATAATCTCCCAGGTAAAAAAAGAAATGAAAGAGATGCTAAGCATATCTAAAGAAGACACAGTTTAAAAATTGAAAGAACTAAACAAAAAGAATCCCTAGATGAACAATATAAGAAACAAACAGAATACATGAAGCAGATGCAAAGAGATACACAGGAAATAAAAAATTCCATTGAAAGTTGTAAAAAATCACTTCAACAAAAGTGGAGATAGAATTTGAGACCTTGAAGACAAGATTGCAGCTAGTGAACAGGAAAGGAAAGATTTTTGAAAAATAACAAGGAATCAGGAAATAACAATTCAACAGCTGCAAGATGAGGCAAAGAAAAACAACATACGATTGATAGGGCTAAATGAAAAAGAAGGGGACAACATAAAGGATGCCAAGAGGATATTTAGAGAAGTAATACCTGAAAATTTCCCAAAAAGTCAATAAGAGAATGGAGTAAAGTATTTCAGATCCCAAAGGAAAATGATTTCCAGCCTAGACTGATGTACCCTGAAAAACTGTCCTTCAAAATGGATAGAGAAATAAGATACTTCCTTGACAAAGAACAGCTGAAGAACTTCATGATCACCAAGCCAACCCTGCAAAGAATACTGAAAGACAGTTTACATACACTTAGGAAAAAACCACTAAGCAAAACAGACAATTAAACAGAACAGAAAGAGACATGTCAACAATAAACCAGAGCATAAAGACAACATGTCAACAATAAACCAATATATAACATTATAATCATTAATGTAAATGGTCTCAATGCACCAATTAAAAGAAACAAACTGGCAGAAAGGATCAAGAAACAACATCCAACCATATGCTATGAGAAACCCATCTAACCCAAAAGGACACTCACAGACTGAAAATCAAAGGATGGAAAACAATATTTCATGCAACAGAAACCCCCCAAAAAGCAGGAGTAGCTATTCAGTTTGCAGACAATGTGAACTTCAAACCAAGAATGATCAGAAGAGATAAAGGTCATTACATACCGGTTAGGGGAAAACTTCAAGAAGAAAAGATAACAATCTTAAATATATATACACCAAATTCCAGAGCACCCAGTTATATAAAGCAAGTATAAATAGAAATGAAAAACCAAATTAGCAGTAACACAAAAATAACAGGAGACCTTAACACACCATTGACACCAAGGGACAGATCAACCAGACAGAAAATCAGCAAAGAAATAAAAGAACTGAATCACACCTGTGAACAAACGCCCTTGATAGACATACAGAGTGTTCTATCCAACAACATCAGAATACACATTCTTCTCAGCAGTACATGGGACATTCTCTAAAATAGACCGTATACTAGCCCACAGAATATATTTAAATAAATGCAAAAGAGTTGAAATTACCCCAGGTATGTTATTGGATCATAGCACCATAAAATTAGAAATTAATGATAAAAGAAACTGCAGAAATCCCCAAAACACATGGAAACTGAATAACACACTCTTATGCAATCAGTGGGTCACAGGGGAAATTAAAGAAGAAATTAAACAATACCTACAAGCAAATGAAAATACAAATACAACTTAATGGAATCTGTGGGATGCAATGAAAGCTGTCCTCAGAGTTCCAACATCAGGAAAACAGAACAAATACAAATAAATAACCTGATGCTACACCTCAGACATTTAGAAAAAGAAGAGCAAGTCAAGCCCAAAGCCAAAAGAAGGCAGGAAATTATAAAAATCAGGGCAGAAATTAATGCAATAGAGACTAAGAAAACAATTCAAAGAATCAATGAATCAAAGAGTTGGTTCTTTGAAAGAATAAATAAAATTTATAAGTACCTAGCCAACCTTATTTAGAAAGGGGAAGAAAAAGCTCAAATTCATGCAATAAGGAATGAAAAAGGCGAAATCACTACAGACCCTATAGGAAAACAGAAGATCATCAACACCTATTTTGAAAACCTCTACTCTCAGAGGTTTGATTACACAGAAGAAATAGACAGATTCCTAGAAATACATGAAGTACCAAAGCTAGGTCAAGAAGATGTAAAATTGCTGAATAACCCAACTTCTATTAATGAAATTGAAAATGTAACTTAAGTCCTTACCTACAAAGAAGAGCCCAGGCCCAAATGGATTCACTGCAGAATTCTACAAGAAATACAAAGAAGACCTAATGCCGACACTCCTCAAACTCTTCAATGAAATCGAAAGGGAAATAATACTTCCTAAGTCATTCCTGGAAGCAAATATTGCTCTAGTAGTAGACTCTGAGAAAGACCAACTAGGGGCTGGGGATTTAGCTCAGCGGCATAAGCACCTGTCTTGCAAGCAGGCGATCGTGAGTTTGATCCCTGGTACCGATAAAAATGATTAAAAATAAAATTGAGAAAGACCCAACTAAAAAAGAGAACTACAGGCCAATCTCCCTAATGAACACAGATGCAAAAATCCTCAATAAAATATTGGCAAACAGGATGCAGCAAATCATCAAGAACATTATACACCACAAGCAACTGGGATTCATCCCAAGCATGCAGGGATGGTTCAACATATGTAAATCAATAAATGTAATCTACCATATCAGAAAAGCCAAAAGTAAGAATCACATGATCATTTCTATAGATACAGAAGAAACTTTTGGTAAGGTCCAACATTCATTCATGATAAGAACCTTACAGAAAATTAGAATAGATGGTCTTTCCCTCAATATAATAAAGGCCATCTATGACAAACCAACAGTCAGTATCATACTAAATGGACAAAAACTGAAGGCCTTTACTTTAAAATCAGATACAAGACAAGGATGTCTCTTATCACTGCTCCTATTTAATATAGTACTGGAAATACTAGCCAGAGCAATTAGACAAGAGAGAGAAATAAAAGGGGTAAAGATAGGAAAAGAAGAAGTTAAATTATCCTTATTTGCAGATGACATGATACAAGACCCTTGAAGCTCCATTGAAAGACTCCTAGAAACAGTAAATAAATTTAGCAATATAGCTGGATACAAAATCAGTACTCATAACTCAATAGCATTCCTATATACTAACAACAAAATCACAGAGAGAGAAATAAGAGAAGCCACCCCCTTCACACTGGCATCCAAAAAAATGAAATATTTAGGAATTATTCTCACAAAAGAAGTGAAAGATCTATAGAGGGGAAATTATAATACACTGAAAAAAGAAATTGAAGAGGATCTCAGAAAATGGAAAGACATCCCTTGCTCATGGATAGGAAGAATAAATATTGTGAAAATGGCCATTCTCCCAAAACTTTTAAACAGATTCAATGCAATCTCAATAAAAATACCATCAGCATATCTCATAGATCTAGAGAAATCACTCCTGCAAATTATCTGGAAACAAAAGAGACTTGGAATAGCAAAGACAGTTCTAAGCAGCAAAGGCAAGGCAGCAGGCATCACAATCCCTGACTTGAAGTTATACTATAAAGCAACTGTACTAAAATCAACATGGTACTGGAATGAAAACAGATCTGAATCTCAATGAAATAGATTAGAGGATACGACCAGAACTACAAACATACTTAACCACCTTATCTTTGATAAAGGGGCCAAACATGTTCACTGGAAGCATGACAGTTTCTTTAATAAATGGTGTTGGAAAAACTGGTTCTCCATATGCTGAAAACTAAAACTAGACCCATGCCTATCACCATGTACTACATTAAAATCTAAGTGGATCAAAGATCTGAATATTAAAACAGAAACACTAAATCTAGGAAGACACATTGGGTAAAAACCTTTAAGACACATGGATAGGTAGAGAATTCATGAACAGGAATAAAACCGCACGGGAAATACTTCCCAGAATCAATAACTGGGATCACATCTTATTAAAAAGTTTCTGCACATCAAAAGAAATCTCCAGCATAGTGAAAAGAAAACCCCAAAACTGGGAAAAAATCTTAGTGAACTGTCCCTCAGACAAAGGACTTCTGTCTAAAACATATAAAGAATTAAAATAAGACCCCAAAATTCAAAGATCCAATCCAAAAATGGGCATCTGAGATGAATACACAGTTCTCAGATGAAGAAATACAAATGGCAGATAAATACATGAATAAATGTTCATTATCATTACTCATTAGAGAAATGCAAATTAAAACCACACTGAAATTCCATCATACTCCAGAAAGAATGACCAGGATCAAGAAAAATACCAACAACAAATGCTGGAGAAGCTGTGGGGAAAAAGGAACTCTCTTGCACTGTTGGTGGGAGTGTAAACTGCTACAACATTGTGGAAGTTAGTCTGGAGATTTCTCAAAAAGCTAGGATTTGAAGTCACATTTGTTTCAGCTGAATTCCACTTCTAGGCATGTTCCCAGAAGAACTGAAAACATCATACCACGGTGATGTATGTGTACCCATGGTTATAACAGCACAATTTGTAATATCCAGAACTTGGAAGCAACCTGTTTCCAACAGCTGAGGAATGAATAAAAAAGTTGTGGTATTTTTATACAATGGAATACTACTCAGCTATAAAGAATGATCACATTGAAATATTTATAAATAAATGGACGCAGCTTGAGACCATACGCATAAGCCAAATAAATCAAACGCACATGTATAAGTATCGAATAATTTCCCTAGTGTAAGAAATGGGTAAAATACATAAAAGTATGTGGTAATCATGATTCCCCATTATATCACTTTGAAGCCTTACAATGTTTTCATTCATTAGTTGGAATGGTTTGTTTGATTCTGGGTTGTCCGATTTTATTGTCTGTGATGGTATTAACAACTATTTTGACAAAAACAAGATATCATAATAGCTAGTGCTGATTTAATATCATCTTGTTTTGAAGTCCCACCAAGCTTTTGTTCTTGTCTCCATTGGTTTTATCATGTTGTATCTTATTGGATTTTATTACATGTGATAGTATAAACAAAATTTTTTATGGACAAGGAGATAATATAGTAACCATTGTTAGTTTTTTGTTAGTTGGTTCTGAATACCCTATAATACTTTCATTCTCTTGAATGGTTTTACACTGTCTTTTTATGTTTGATACTATAGTATATGAAGGTATACTCAAATATTTCAAGGGAAGAGACACTATAGTAGCTACTGTTAATGTCATGTTGTCTTGTGGTGAAACACTATGTTGCTTAAATTGTTTTGTTTTGACCTGTGTTGTTATGTCCTCTTTTATTTTAATCTTTTTTTGTAAATAAAAAAATTAAAAAACGAAGATTTAAGGATTAGGCTCTGGGATTGTTGGGAATAATATGGTTAGATTTCCAACATTTGGAAATTGGGAAAAAGAGGAAGATGTACCAAAGGAGACTTAAAAAGAAGCTAGAGAAAAACAGGAGTACGGGGAAGAGACATTAAAAATAAATTTAAAAAAACAATATGCAAAATCACAGAAGATGAATTCAGAAAGTATTCCATGATATAAAGGGGTTTGGGTTTGGGAGACCCTGATAATAGCAGATTTGGTGGAATGGTGAGAACATGAGATGGAAAAGGAGTCAAGGCAGAATTGGAGGGTAAGCATCGTGGTGCAGACCTGCAATCCCAGTACCTGAGAGGCCGAGGAAGGAGGATTAGCTTGAGTTTGAGGCCATCCTAGGCTACATAGTAAGCGGAACTATAACAAAACATCCTATCTCCAAGAAACAAAATAAAATAAAACCAAACCAAACCAATCTGGAGACAGTTGGAAAAGCATTCAGCTGATTATAAATTTTAAGTAGAAATACAACCATTTTTAGCCAAGGATAGTTAAAACATCCTTGAAAAAAAAATAAACTGAAGTGTTCATACTACTCTACATAAAGATTTATTACAAGGTCATAGTAATTAAGACAATTCAGCTTTGGTGCAAAAATAAATGGAGCAGTGGAGAGAGTGGGAAGTGCACAAGTGGAAGAGAACTTGACACGTGTCTGTGCAGTGCATATCCTTGGAGAAAGGGCGGTGTGTGCAGTAAATGACAAAGGGCAGTAGGTCTTCCATTTGAAAAGAAGTTAATATAGGTCTAGATACCACACTACCCAAAATTAATTCTAATGACTTAACTGTTAAAATAAAAGCTTTAAAATATTTTAAAAAATAGAATAATATTTAAAACTTAAAACTGTGACAGTGCTTAAAAATACAGCACAAGAGCACAGACTGTAAAGGAAAAGATTGGTTAAGTTGACTATGTTAAATCTTGTTTTGTTTTTGTGAGATAGAATCTCATTATATAGCTTAAGCTAGCCTTAAACTCATATGTGGGCTAGGCTAGCCCTGAACTCAAAATCCTTCTGTCTCAGCCTTCTAAAACTATGTTAAATCTTTAAAATTTCTTTTTATCAAGGGACACCATGAACAAGATAAAACAAATATGAAGTAGGTGACCTTGAGCTCACTGTGTAACTCGGGCTGCCCTTGAACTTCTACTGATCTTGCCATAACCTCCTGAGTATTGGGATTATAGGTGTGCACCGCCATTTCTGGCTAGAATTTGGTTTTTACAACTACAAATCATGACGTAAATTAAATCTTTCTTTCTTAATAAAAAACTGTAAGTCAGTAAAAAGGTAATCATATAGAAAAGTGAGAGGAAGATACCAACAAACAAGCATAGAAGGAAAAACCTGGGACTGGGGTTGTAGCTCTTTGGAAGACCACATACTTTGTGCACAAGGCCCTAGGCTCCAGGACAAATGAAAGGTGTGCAACATATGAAAAGATATAAAGCCTCATTAAAATCATGAAAATCTCTTAAAATGCTATAAAATTTTTATACCTATCATATTGGCAAAAATTTAAGTTTGTTAATCTCAAATCCTGATGAGGATATATAAATCAGTTCAGTCACTTTTAAAAAACTAAGTTGGCATTACCTACTAAAGTTAAAGGTATACATATTTTACAACCTAGAAACTCAGTATTTAAATATATATCCTAGAGAATCTGTTGCATATTATCATTAGGAAACAAGTACAAGAATTTTCACAGTAGCATTTTTGTGATAGCAAAAGTTATTAACAATCTAAATGTCCACCAGTAGGAAACTATAACATTAAAATGAATATTAAAAACACTGAATGAAACAATAAGTTGAATATGAAGTTTTATGTAATGTTCAAAGACATAGACTTAATACTGTGTTTTAGGGTTGGATACATATGTAGTGAAACTCAGCTCTCAAGCAGGAAAACATCAAATGGGAAACTCCAAATAAAGATCACCCCCTGTTGGAGGGTAGGAGAGTAACAGGGAGCTTCAGAGATTAGTGATGTTTCTAAGCTTTGTGTTCATTTCACCCAAATATCCATACAGGTAAAAGACTATATAAAGTACATACATTAAAATAACAATGGTAAAGAAATTCGTGATGGTTTTATTTTGTCCTTTTGAAATAGGTTTTCACTATGTAGTTCAAGCTGACCTCAGACTGACTTTGTAACTCAGGCTGGACTCAGACTTGCAATGATCCTCCTACGTCAGCTTCCTGAGTGCTGGGATTATAGGCATGGGCCACCATACTTGGTGACCATTTTCAAAAGAAAAGCAATTTAGAAGGAAATGGACACAACTCTGCTAAGAAACTGCCACTGCAATTGGAAGGGTTGGGAAAATGTTGAAGATAATAAATTCAGTGATGGGTTGTGCACTGTCAGCTACAGAAGGAGTTGATGATAAGCCTGTTATATGTAACAGAAACCTAGATTCAAATCAAACTGTAATCAGTAAGAGACCTTAGAAATCTGACCCCACACACAGCACAGATATGGATGGTTCAAGAGAGATAATGTAAGGGATCCCGTATTATATACCTGTGTCATGGTAGAACCTGACTAAACTTAGGTCACTAATTCCCAGCCCAGGTTAGAAACCATGGAAAAGAGCCAGAGACATGCTGAAGGGGAAAGGTACTATTTGAATGTGGAAGAATACAGAAGAGCCTTGAATTGAATCTGAAATTGAAATTTTGGCTGGGGATGTGGAAAGCAAAATACTATAGTATATCGTATATAGTCATGTGTTAACAGTCACCTGACTTGGAAGTTCAGCATCTCTATTCACTAGATACGATGACCCTAAGAAATTCCTTCAACCATTTGAAGCCTGTTTCCTTACCTTTGAAAGAGGAATGCTGATATCTATGCTTATTAATTGTATTTATAAACTCACTAAATGCAGTGCCTGATCTGTCTTAGGTACTCAGTAAATTCTTATTTTATGGAATAATAATGATGTAATGTAGGGTGGAAAATTACTAGGGAAATTTATTTTGTGGGTGTGTTAGCTTTCTTTCAATTACTGTTGCAAAATACCTGAGATAAACTACAGGAAGAAAGGTTTATTTTGGCTTATGGTTTCAGAGGTTTGTCCATGGTTTGCGTGCTCCATTATTTCTTAGCCTGTGGCAGAAGGCTGTAATGAAGCAAAGCTTACCTCTCACAGTGCCCTGGAAGGAATCGGGGAGAGAGAGACAAAGAAAAGGCAGAGAGAAAGGAGCAGGGATCAGATATAGTCCCCAAGGACATGCCACCATTACTTACTCTATTTCTAGTCCCATTCTAGTCCCATTTCTAAATTTCCATCACTTCCCAGCAATGCCATCACATTGTGAATAATGGATTAATACATGGATACAGTTAGAGCCTTTGTGATTTTGTCTCCTTCCAAAAGCCAGACTTTTGAACATTGCTGTGTTAGGGACCAACTTTTTAACATATGAGCCTTTAGAGTACACTCCAGAAACTTTTAACAGTAGGGAAATAGAATGGATTTAAATTTTTTCTGTAAAGGACTTTATTGGGACAACTGACAAAGTGAGTTTGATTTTAGATGTGGTTTTTTTAAAAGATGTGTTTCATTTGATTCATCATGGTCCAAAAAAATCTTGATGTTTGAGTTTTAGACAAATAGAATTCTTGTGCAAATGGAATGGCCAAATCATGATTAGTTATAGACAGCCTGAAAATTAGAAGGCAAAATACCAGAGCTGGTCACGTAAGATTGGTCATTACCAACATAACTGCTCTATCTCGGGGTCAGTTAACTTTTAAGGAAAAAAATATTGAAGACAGACAGTCTAAAAACCATGGTCAAGAAGATATATAAACAAATGCTTGGTCATAAGTGAAAGTAGGATGAAATCAGAAGAACATAAAGTGGATGAAGATGAAGAAAATGAGATGTTGAGCACAAATGCAGTATGGAGTAAAAAAGGGTAAAAAACAGAAAAGCAGATAAATTTGGTAGGTTCTCACTAGTGGCCTTGGAAAGACCAGATACAATGAAATCACAGATGTCTAAGCTGGCCTTTAAAATTGAATGAGAGTATGTGTGGGGAAAAAAATGAAGACCAGGATTCTAAGCTGTTTTCCTTTTGCAGGTCAGATTCATGTAGAAAAACTGAAAATGAGCATTTTTGGATTTATTTTTCAGTCTTTTATAATCTGTTGTCTTCGTGGGTCTGACTTCTGTAACCAGAGCCAGCATTTCCAGATAAGCAAAACCTAAAGGATTTTTCTCTTCTATTTATTTCTTTCATTTTGCAACAGATGTTACCCTCAATTCCCTGGTGTCTGAAGCATTTGTGAGGTTTTTTGTGGAGCTGGTGGGACATTATTCTTTGAACATGACTGTCACTGAACGTGGGGAGCGTGTATTCCAAAGGGAGCCATTTCGTAAATCCCACACTTCCCGACGTGTACGCCACTTCCTGGATCTCTTTATGGAGACTCAAATGTTTGCAGGATTCATCCAAGACCGAGAGCTTCGCAAAAGTGGGGTTAAAGGTCAGTTCCTATGATAGTCTTCCTTTATTTGATGAGTGCTAGAAAGGTTTGAATGTAATATAGACAATTAAAGTATTTGTAAATCTTCAGGGGCTCAAAATCTAAATTGTTTATTGTGGTAATTATTTATTTTGCAGTAACATTTTAGCTATAGAAATAACTGGTAATGAGAACAGAATTTTATTTAATTAAGTTCCAGTGTACATGTGTAAGTTTCACCAACATGAGTTTTCTTCCTAGGTTTGTTTGAAGTTCGGGCTCTCCAGTATTTGGAAACAATTCCTGAGTCTGAGCCTAGTGGGATGAACAGAATTTTGCGGAGTCTTGGTGAGTTGCTTTATTCTCCTATTAGTTAAATGTGACTGAAAAAAGCTTCTCAGTAAACAAGCTTCATCTCAAAAGGTTTTTTAATCAGATAGTACTGTAACTTCAAGTAGGCTGACCAGCAATTAAGGCCCTAGTTCCATCATGTTTTAGAAGAAAAAGTCTCTCAGAAATTAGGATTCCCCATCAGCATGTTTAGAGCACTTCTCTCAGGATCTCTGAACTATCCCTCTATGGTATATTTCCATGTCATGATTATTAATCGTTTTTTAAGTTATAGCTCTTGAAGAGCCTCATAAAAACCCTCTTCCCAGAAAAATATGCTTATGACACACGAATTTTATATGATGTTTGTAGATATCCCCCCAAGCCTATGAACTCTAGATTAAAAAGAGCTGATTTTAGGGCCTTTGAGACAAAAGAAGATATCTTGCAAGTCTTTAATTTTTCAGTTCTCTTTTAGTTACGGTTGTTCAGTATGATAGAGGAGAACAGTGGTACAAAGTATCAAAGAACATGTATATATTCTGTTATAGTAGGCTTTAAAATATATGCCTCTAATTAAGCCCTGTCTTTAATTAACTGAGAAGCCATGGGCAAATTATGCTTTTGGCTGTTACTTCATCCTTTATACCATAGGTCTAGATTAGATCAGTGGTTCTTAGCTCTAATAATAATCTACTGGGAGCTTAAAAAATTTTTCCATGACTGGCTGTAGTGGCTTTCCTCACAATAGCTGTCTTAGTTACTTTTCTTTCATTTCTGAGACCAAATACCCAATCCTCAGAGTAAAAGGGGAAAAGTTTATTTAGCTCACAGTTTGTAGAGGTTTTAATCCATAATTGGCTGGCGCTAAGGCAAGGTGGCTTGGGAGAGAGGCATCCCAGGGGAAAAAATAATTTATTGTGGCAGAAGACAACAAAAGCAAGTAAGGGAAGGGGTAGACAAGCCCCTTTCTGACCTTTATATTGTACGCAGTCTACTGGGATTAGGGCAGTACCAATCTAATCAGTGAACTGTTCCAGCAATCACGTGCCCTTCAGTGTGGCAGACTGTGGCCCTTCCAGGGGGAGAACCAGCAGCAGCTCCTGAGATCCGCGCCGTGTTGGAACTTAGGACACTGGGAAGCCAAGCAAGCACCTCCCCTCCCTGGTAAGCGGTGGTGGTCTGGCAGACTGCAGCCCTTCCAGAGGGAGAACCAGCAGCAGCTCCTGAGATCCACACCATGTTGGAACTTAGGATGCTGTGAAACCAAACCTGCCTCCCTGCTAAGCGATAGTGAACCTACTGATGCACGGCCTAGAGTCAGGTATCCCACTTGCCCTACCCTCCTTCTTCTGTCCCCCCATTATCAAATGGAAACCAGAAATCTGAGCGTCTCCTGGGAGGCTGACCATAGCAAATAAGGGGGACTTCCTTCTACCATCTCTTTGAAGGCAAATATTTTTATTACTATTTTGCTCTTTTCTGATTAATGGTACTGCCCTATTCAATATTCTGTTTTGATAAGTTCTATAATATTCTGTATTTCATTTTATTTTGATATACATGATTGAAAGAACAACTATTATAAAGATAACAAAATATACTGTGATACCTATTACTGTTATCCCGGTAACCTGCTGTGAAGTTCTGTACCAGTTTCACTGTACGATCTTAGTTGGCGTTATTCTGTCTTGTTCTGTTGCATACATTCAAAATAAAATTTTAAAAAAAATCACGTGCCCTTAATCCCAGCATGATACCATGAACTAATTACATACTGCAGACTCAGCCACCTCTGCAAAAGCCCTAAAACTGCATAAGGCTAAGGGTGGATATCTAGGCATAAACCATCACAATAGTCCACCCGTTGTCCTCCAGAGTGTTTTTTTATTTTGCTTTTGCCTCTTACTCAGCCCAAGTTTGCTCTACATAGCCATATTATCCTTTTCACTTTTACTTTTTTCTACTCTTTACTTTTTTTCAAATAAATTTTATTGCCATCCAAAAAGAGAAAAAAATTCCTTTGTACTTTAGAAAATCCCTGGAATGTAAATCAGGTAAGTTTAAACTATAGTTAAGGTTGAAAACCTCTGAATTAGATTATGTCTGCCTTTTTTTCTGCCTCTGCAATTAAGACACTTGGATTTTTTATTGACTGAACACAGTAGTTGATAGTTTTTTATATGCATCTATCTTTTTTATTTTATTTTTTTAATTTCATTTTGAAAATAGTAAAATACAACAGATCAAGACAGAATAAAGCCAACTAAGATTGTACAGTGAAATTGATACGGAACTTCACAGCAGGTTACCAGGATAACAGTAATAGTTATCACAGTATATTTTGTTATCTTTATAATAGTTGTTCTTTCAATCATGTATATCAAAATAAAATGAAATACAGAATATTATAGAACTTATCAAAACAGAATATTGAATAGGGCAGTACCATTAATCAGAAAAGAGCAAAACAGTAATAAAAATATTTGCCTTCAAAGAGATGGTAGAAGGAAATCCCCCTTATTTGCTATGGTCAGTCTTCCAGGAGATGCTCAGATTTCTGGTTCCCATTGGCTAATGGGGGGACAAAAGAAGATGGGTAGGGGAATGGGATGTTTGACTCTAGGCCGTGCACCAGTAGGTTCACTATTGCTTAGCAGGGAGGCAGGCTGGTTGCTTGGTTTCCCAGCTTCATAAGTTCCAACATGGTATGGATCTCAGGAGACACTGGTGGTTCTCCCCTGGAAGGGCTGCTGTCTGCCACACTGCAGCCACTTACCAGAGAGGGGAGGTGCTTGCTTGGCTTCCCAGTGTCCTTAGTTCCAACATGGTGTGGATCTCAGGAGACACTGGTGATTCTCCCCCTGGAAGGGCCACAATCTCATTAGTTGATAGTTTGATAGTCAGCTTTTCATTATTGTAAGAAAATACCTAAAATAATCAAAAAGAGAAAAAGCTGGGAATGGTGGCACATACCTGTAATCTCAGTACCCTCAGAGGCTGAGGCAAGAGTTTTGTAAGTTAGAGCCCAGTCTAGGAAAATTACTGGGACTGTGTCTCAAAATAAAAACAGGCTGGGGATATAGTTTAGTGCAAAGGCCCTGTGCCTAACCCCCAGTAGCATCAGAAAAGAAAAGAAAAAGAAGAAAATTTTCTTTTGGCTCATAATTTTAGAGATTTTATTGCATGGTAATTTAGCCTTCATTTCATTTGAGCCTCTAGCAAGGCAGTACCTCATGACAGGACAATGTGGTGGAGGAAGCCACTCACTGTGTGGTGGCTCAGAAGCAAAGAGAGACAGGAAAGTGCTAGGGTCCCAGCATTCTTGGCAAGGGCACACCTCAGCCACATAGCGAGAATTCCAGAAGACTCCACCTCTTAAAGATTCCAAACTTCCCAGTAGTACCAGGCTGGAGACCGGATCTCTAACACATGAGCCTTTGAGATAGTTGCTGAACCTTGGGTTATCCTGAACGAGTAGCCTGTTAATCCATTATCTTAAATAAAACACTGTTAACAAAAATAAATGGGAGTGTTCACTCTACCTCTTTCTCCTTTTAGGAAGTAAAATGAAATTTCTGCAGAAGAAATGAATCTTTGTCTCCATCTTAAATAGAATGAAAAGTGCCAAAGAAACTGTTTGTCCAAGGGTCAGGATACCTTTGAAGAATTGTAAAAAACCCTTGAAATTTTAAAAGGTTAAGGAGCAGGTCGAGTTCAAAAAGGAAGACTTTCTGTTGCTGCTGCACAATCACTGGAAAATTGTTGGAAGTAATTTGGAACTATGCTGTCTACTGCTTACACCTTTTTTTTTTTTTTACAGTGACCTTTTCTGTTTGACTCTTGGGCTTACTTTCTGCTATATGCTTAGTTCTTAAAGGCTGTTGTCTTTACAAGGGAAAAGTTGTTACTAAATATCTTTTTTAAATAAAAAGCTTAAAGATGATTCTAATGAATAAAGGCTGGAAGGGGCTGGCGATTTAGCTGAGCAGTACAAGTGGTTGCCTGGCATGAAGTGATGAGTTTGATCCCTGGTACCAAAAAAAAAAAAAGAAAAAGGCTGGTGTTGGAGTACTGGAGAGACATGGTTGAAATGGCAGTGACTAGCCTTACGCACACAATTCTCATCACTGAAATATCATGGCAGCTTTAAACCCAAGAGCTAAAAGCCAGGCGCTATGGCACCATACCTGTAGTTCCAGCTACTTGGTGGGTGAGCCAGTTGGATCATGAATTTTGAATTCAGCCTGGACAACAGTGAGATCTTGTCTCAAAATAAAATAAAAATTTCAGTAAGACCATGAGTTTTTTGAACTTACAAACTGAAATATATTCATCATTTATCTTTTTTTGGTCTAATATCCTGTCAAGGGGAATCTCTTATGTGAAAGATTTTGTAGTGAGTAGACATACTGCAGCTCCTCCTCCACAATGTATGGCACTTAAGTGACTTGTCCCTCACGTGTCAACATTACAGTCTAAATATAATAGCTAATGCAGAAATATTCTTTCAGCCATGTATGGTGCACACTGATAATCCCAGCACTGGGGAGGCTGGGGCAGGACAGTTATTGTGAGTTAAAGGCCAGCCTTTATTACATAATGAGACTATCTCAAAACTACCATCCTTACAAGGACATGGAAACTAGCTTTTTTGTGTGTCCACTATTTGGCATGCAATATGGTGTATGTATATATATCATTTTATTCAAGCCTTATATCAATTCTGAGATATTTGCATGTTTTATTGACGAAGACACTATAATTCAAAGAAACTAACTTAGTTATACAATTCAGATAGACATGAAGCAAAGACTTAAGAACACAAAAACTTCTTTAGTCTTAAGAGTTGAAAATATGAACTCTGTGGGATTACTAATCAGCTATTTTAAAGGTTTTTTTTTTTTTTCCTTAAGTGTCCAGAGCTCACCTCAGTTCAGATAAGGGACTTTAAACTATAAGCATCTAGATGAGGCAAACACTTCACCACTCAATTATACCCCCAGTGTGAGACCTGTTTTTTCGACAGTAATAAGGAGTGAACCCAGGGCCTTCAACCTGAGCTGCATCCCCAGCATTTTTATTTTGAGGCAGAGTCTAGCTAAATTGCCCAGCCTAGGCTCCAACTTTTGATCTTCCTGCTTCAGCGTCTGAGAGTGCTAGGATTACAGGTATGTACCATCACTGTGCTTGACCCACTGTAAGATTCCTTTAAAAATTATTGGATTTTTACTGTAATTAAATGTGACTCAGAATATGAACATTTCCTGAGCATATACTACTTAATCACCTACATCTTTAATATATATAGCAGCAGTAGTGATTGGTTTTTGTTTTGTCTTTTTGAGACAGGGCTTCACTATGTAGTTCAGGCTGGCCTTGAACTCAAGTTGTAGCCCAAACTGGCCTCAAACTTTCAGCAATCCTTGTGCCTCCACCTGCCGAGTGCTTGGGTGACAAGTACGCATTACTACACCCACCAGCAGAAGTGACTGGAAAGAGTTTGTCAGTGATGCAATATTCGTCAGTAAATGTTATACCAAATGTCAGCTGTTTAATGTTTGTTTATGGTTTTAACTGGCATAGAATATAGTCATTCAAATTTACAAAACCTTATAAATTGTATGATAGTTTATTGACTTGTATAGTGTTGTCAGTATGAACCAGTGAGGTATGCTTAAATGACTCTGAAGCAGACACCATGTAAAACTGGTGCTGTGTAATATAGTTCCTGCAGATGTGGGTCCAGGGATTAGACTGGGCCTGTGTCTTTTTAAACGTTGATTAAACAGCTTACCCCCATGGGGGCATCTATCAAACATTTCCCCATTTGGTCTCTGATACCCCAACCTTAAAGGAAAAATTAGAGATTGAGGATTCATAACATGGGGATAGGAGGGTTTACTGTAGGGAGTCTTGTCTGTGCCTCTGCAGGGAGACTTTGCTTCAGGGATGACAGCGTTATGTTCATCATGCAGTCTGAAGCTGCTTCTTTATGTCGGTTGAGTTTTGATTTTTGTAAAGTATTGTGAATTCTGGATATGTTTGTAAAAGAACTGCTCGAGAATTGTATAAAATGTTTACAGATATTTTAATGAATAAAGATATTAAATCTCGGGGAATTTGAAATAAAATATTTAAAATGTAAAGATCTTTTACGCCATTTAAATGTATAGATAGGCAGTGCATTTACCTGGTGGCAAATTAGAAAGATGATCTGAATCTATCCTAACAGGTTTAGTAACTGTGGCCAGCATTTTCACGCTTTCAGCACAAAGGCTAGACTGCACACAAGACATCCATCTCAACGATTGTTTTTCTTTTCCTGTTTAGTCAAAGGGAGGCTGCTTAGTCTGGGGACCAGTAGAAAAGTGCACTGCAGCAGCTTGAATGGGTGGCAGGCAAAGAAGAGGCAAAGCCACTGGTGTTGGTATTCTAGACTCTGCAAAGACAAAACGGATGAGCTTTTAAAAGTGAGATACAGTTACCAGTCTCGCTTAAAGCTTGACCATTCTAATGGAACTTTAATTTACCTGGGAGGAAATTTTTTAGGACGCTGAGGACGACAAGGATACACAAGAAAATACAAGAGAAAAACTCGGCACCGTGAAAGAGGCGTTGGTGGAGGAAAAGGCTGGCTTAACGAATAAATGGAGTTTGGAAACCAGTTTTGCTTT
Source organism: Cavia porcellus (assembly GCF_034190915.1). Taxonomy (NCBI): domain Eukaryota; kingdom Metazoa; phylum Chordata; class Mammalia; order Rodentia; family Caviidae; genus Cavia; species Cavia porcellus. The sequence continues at coordinate 134,902,195 of NW_026947484.1, read as the reverse complement.
TTTTTTTTTTTAAAGTGTCTCAGTTGTGGCTGACAGTGAAGCCCAGGCTAGCCTCAAACTCCAACGATCCTCCTCTCGCAGCCTACAATTACTAGAATTAAAGGCATGCGCCACCATGCCCAGCAGAAGTCAGCTTTTCTCTTCCTAACATACATTTTTTGTTTGGTTGGTTTTGATTTTTCATTGCTGTCTTTGAGACAGGAATCTCACTAAGTAGTTCAGGCTGGTTTTGAATTTACTTTGTAGTCGAGGTTGGGCTCGAACTCGCGGCAATCCTCCTGCCTCGGTCTCCAAATTGCTGGGGTTACAGGCGTGGGCCACAACGCCCAGCTCTTCCTATACGTCTTGTAACGAGTTTCTTTCACAAGTGTCAATCCGCAGAAGACGAAAAATCCCAGTTCCACTTGCTTGTTGCAAACCGCAGGCCACAGGAAATAAAGGGAGAGAGGATTGGCTAACGAGAGGAAGTTGGGATGTTTGAGGGCACTCTGGGACGTAAGGGCGAGACGTCACGTCCGCCCAACACAAAACCGGGAAATTAGCTAGAGCTAGCGCGCCTACAGAATTAGCATCTGAGCATGCGCCAAAGTAGCCGCGCAGGCGACGTGATTACGTCACTGGGGTTACGGGCGTAGTTAAACTGGACAGATCGAGTGCACACAGAAAATCTAGCAGAGTGTTCTTTCTCTGCGATGGCGGGCACGGGCTTGGTGGCCGGAGAGGTAGTAGTGGATGCACTACCATATTTTGATCAAGGGTATGAAGCGCCAGGCGTGCGGGAAGCGGTGAGTGCGGGGTGTCTGTGTTGGCTGACAGTGCTCGCTGGCCCAGTGCCTGAGGTGGCACCGTGCATATCTTCTGCTGCCTCTACCGTGGCCCGCGTTCTCGTTTCTAGGCTGCGGCGCTGGTAGAGGAAGAGACTCGCCGATACCGACCTACCAAGAATTACCTGAGTTACTTATCATCCCCGGATTATTCTGCTTTTGAAGTAAGTGATAGTTCGAGCCCAGTGTGTGAACGAGGATTCTTGTGAATCCTGATTTTGGATGGAGGGCTTTAGCTACACAGAAGTCACGTGTTGCTTTTAAAATATCTCCAGTTTAATTATTACTTGCTTAGCTTCTAGTTACATGTCTTTAGGTATCCATGTATTGACAACAGCCAGATAAGCCTTCCTCAGAATTCTGAGATCCAGAAAAGGACTCATTACAGGGTCCGCAAACTCTAAATGCAAAATTTTGTGTACTTTTTTTGAATAAAAATTCTTGTGTAAATTCTGAAAGAAATTCTCTTCTAAGGTCCACGTTACAGAAAGATGTTTGAATTTTTTAATATATGTAGGCGTAATTGTTGATCGTCCTTAGAACCGCTAGAGGGAGGCTTTTAATTAAAGACTAGATATTTACCAGATGGATGTGAATGACTGAACAAAGCAGTATCTGAGTATGTACCTGTAAAATTTTGACCTAGAAATACAGCCAAGATACTAGTTAGGATCAAAACAGGCAAATGAAATATAAAATATCATTTCTGAATTATTCAGTGGTAGAGACCCTGCCCATGTTCCTTTTCTCCTCCATTGTTTGCCAAGAGCTAAATGTCAGAATAGCAGCCAGGACCAAAAAAAGTATAGATTTAGGCACGTAGACTGAAACAAATTATTCTATGCCTTAAGAATTTTCTCTTCCTCCTGTTATCAAAAAGTATTTAGGTCCGTGGTCCTTTACACTGGCTTCCTTTGACAATCGATTTGCAAGTAAGGCAGGAGTAGCCCTAGGTTCAATTAAAAAAAAAAACAAAACAAAACAAAAAACAGTTACAAGCCTGCCCAGACTTCCATTCAAATCAGTTAACTGGGAGTGAGAAGAGTAGATAGGGCTAGGATTAGAACTAAATTTAGAGCTCCCCAACTGACTGCAGTGTGCCACTGAGACTGAAAAGGATTTAGGATTGATCCTTTCCTTTTACACCAGATTTCTTGTTCCAGAGTAAGTGTGGAATTGGTGTATGTTTCTTCAGACTCTAAAGAGCATTTAACTCTGAGAATTGCTGAGTATAGTAATAGTAATAATTCAGTGGTAGAGCATGCTCTTAGCATGTGCAGTGCTTTGGGCCCAGTCCTGAGCAGAGAAAAGTAAAAAGCTGGGTGTGGTGGCACTTGCTGTTTTCCCAGAACTCTGGGATGCTGAGGCAGGAGGATTGAAGGTTCAAGCGCAGCCTGGGAAAGTTAGCAAAACCTTCTCAAAATAAAAAGGGTTGAGTGTATAGTTAAATGCAAAGACCCTGGGTTCAATCTGCAATACTTAAGGAAGAAAGGAAGGAAGAAAATGAATTGGGGGAAGAGAAATGATCCCTTACAATGCGTAGTATAAAGTATAGCTTGTGTTTTTTGGCTGGTTATTAATTTCAATGTGCTAATATGTTCTTGGAAGTAATTCTCTAATTTATACATCAGACTGACATAATGCGAAATGAGTTTGAAAGATTGGCTGCTCGACAACCAATTGAATTGCTCAGTATGAAACGGTAAGAATATTAAATTTTCATTTATAATAGCTCATTAATAAGAGTATTTGCTAACCATCAGCAACATGAAGAGAGAATAGAGTGGGGTCTAAATACATGTTCTTGCATTTTCTTCTCTAAAAGTAGTGTGGGTGTTTGACAAAAATGGTAAAATTTTTTATGACCACTTTTTCCTTTTGATATATTAAATATTTTTCAGTAACTTTTTAAAAAAGACATAGCAGGTACAAGAATCTCTTTAACAGGGTTGTGCAGCTGGAGAAAGAAATTGGACTCACCTTCCAGTAATATCATTTAACAGCAAATATGACAGTCTTTTATGTGAATATAATATAGTTTATCTAATTCACATTGAACTTGTTACTGTATATAATGGTGCTAAGCCTTGTTTGTAAATTGTTTCTTAGGATAAGTGGATTTCTTTTATTTTTGAGACAGGGTCTTGCTGTGTAGCACAGGTCGGCTTTGAACTCTTGGGAATCCTCCTGCACTCAACTTCCTGAGTGCTAGGATTACAGGCCCACGAGTTACTGTGTTAGTAGGGAGGATGACAGTGTGGCAGGATATGTGATTTAATTTTATTTTATTGTATAATTTCAGATACGAGCTTCCAGCCCCTTCCTCAGGTCAGAAAAATGACATTACTGCATGGCAAGAATGTGTAAACAATTCTATGGCTCAATTAGAGCATCAAGCAGTTCGAATTGAGAATCTAGAACTGATGTCCCAGCATGGATGTAATGCCTGGAAAGTATATAACGAGTAAGAAACTTCATCCCATTTCTCCTCCCCTCCCTCCCATGCCACCCAGAGGTTTATTTTTTAAAATTGTAGGAGGCAGGTATTGGAAATGGGATAAAAATAATATTGCTGGAATTGATTCAGGGTCATATCTAGAGCTGTAGTCAGATGAACAGCTGCTGCTTGGAGACCTGCTACAAAGCTCAAGAGTGCTATGAGGACTTAACCTAGCTACCATATTGACTCTGTAATAATACTGTAAGAAAAAGAGTATTTTAGGGGCTGGGGATTTAGCTCAGCAGCATAAGCACCTGCCTTGCAAGCAGGCAGTCATGAGTTCGATCCCTGGTACTGAGAAAAAAAACAAAAAAGAAAGTGTAAAAAAAAAAAAAAAGAAAATGAGTATTTTGTTTTATTTTGTTGTTGCTGTTTTTTTAGACCTTGTTGTTTCTTAGACAAGGTCTCCCTATGTAGTTCAGGCTGGCCTTGAACTCACTGGGTAGCCTAGGCCAGCCTTGAATTTGCACTGATTCTTCTGCCTCAGCCAAATTTTGGGATTACAAGTATACGTCACCACACCTGGCTTAGAACATAAGTTTTGAGGGCTGCTTTACAAATCATCACCTTATAAAGTGTAATTTTTAATATGGGAATGCTTATACCATTGATTCTCATTATTTATGTTATGTGAGTTTTAGTGTTTAAAGACAGGGTCTCACTAAATAATCCAAACTGGCCCGGGAATTTTATAGTGTCTCTGCCTCAGCCTCTCAGAGCAGTATGACTATAGGCAGTTAGAATATATCATATTCTTTAAAGTCTCCATGAACACTGAATTAACAAATACTGTACCATTTCTTCTAGGGAAAATGTATACGTGCACATATCTCACATAGATTATAATGTTAAATTCTAAAAACAACTCTTGGTAGGTTTTATTTTCTTATAAGAGAAAACAGCTCAGAAGTATAAAGTGCTGTGCTTGATACAGTTTCACTAACATAAGCGGGTTGTGGAATTTAAGTTCCATCCTTTGCTCTTCTCTGAATGAGAACTGAAACAAGGCACAGGGGCTCCTTGCACAGCGTAAGCTGGGAATGTGGTAACCAGCAACTCAGGCTTTTTATTGGTGTGCGTGCATTTACAGGTGACAGAGCACTGTGGTGAATAGGGATTGCCAGTATGTTAGAGAAGACGACTAATCAATGTGGAATTTGTGAATAATGAGAATCAAAATTGTAAATAGTTAACGTCATAAAGGATTTTGCTATAGAGACAAGATGCTGAGCATTAGTTTATTTTCCTTTTTTCTTTTAAAAGAAAAAGTTGAGCTGGGCGTGGTGGCACACATCTATAATGCCAGCAGTAGGGAGGTTGAGACAGGAGGATTGCCACAAATTTGAGGCCCGCCTGGGCTACAAAGTGAGTTCCAGTTTCCATATAGTGAAACCCTGCCTCAAAAAAAAAAAAAAAAAACCCTAAAATAAAAGGAAAAATGTATTGGGGACCAGGAATAACTCCTGGGAGATAAGAGATGGCCTGAATGGGTTGCCAACAAGCCTGCTTCTCTGAGAAAGTTTTATAGAGCAGAATCATGAGGTGAGTATAACACAGGTCAAAACTGTAATCAATCAATATGATTAGCTGCTTAGCTAATACTGATCCAGTAGGAGCAGGGACATACGGGTCTGCTTGCTTGCTGGCTTGTGTGCTTGGCTTTTATTTTTTTCTTTCGTTTAAGTACTGGCAGTTGAACCCAGCAGATTCCCCTCTTCCCTTTTGTGTTCCTGAGGATTGAACATAGGGCTTTTACACTGAGACACTAAGCTACATCCTTAGCCATCCATGTATCTGTCCATCTATCCATTCATTTGGTTTTTTTGAAACAGGGCCTTAGTATATACTTCCATCTGGCCCGGAACTGTGAAATCCTGACTGACCTCAACTCCTGGTAACCTTCCTGGCTCAGTCCCCTGAGTGCTGGGGTTGGAGGCATGCACCACCATACCCAGCTTCCTTTTCAGTTAGAAAAGGCCATTAAACCTACAATCATAGGGAAAGCTTTGTTAGATTTTTTTTTATGAACTATAACAATATAAAATAAGAGCACAAAATGTCAGATGTCTTCTTTTCAAGTCTTCAAAATTATGTTTCAAGTCCCTGTGGTTATATAATCATCCATTGAGCAAAATCTAGAATTTGGGAAACTACAGGTTAAAGGGGTGGGTTTTGGTTTGTTTGGTACTTTTGTTTTGTTTTGTTTTGTTTTGTTTTGTTTTGTTTGTAATGAAAGAGAAAGAAAGGCAGAATAGAATCAGGTTAATTAAGAAATAGACACAGATTAGTCAAGAAACTGGAAAGAAAGGTAAGAATTGGGTTTTTGGAAAAGAGCAAATGGGAGAACATTGCTTTCTTGTCTTTCCTGATTGAAATGTTGCCTGTAGTGCTATGTCTACTGAGTAACTGTGTAGCTGCTCTGCATATCACTGCATTTAATCACATAGTACTCTACCGTAGAACATCCTCCTTAACATTTTTATCTTCTCCAAACCCAATGAATGCGTCTCTAGAGATGGTGTACTATATTTTATCAAAGTGAATTTAAGCAGGAAGATGGAACAGAAGACCAAGCAATAAGCTAAGTCTTCAGGGAAAGTAAACTTAGAGGAAGGGAAAGGTTCTTTTTAATGATCAAAGGATAAGAAAAAAGTACTAAAAGTGGTAGTCTCAACGTGGAGTAATTGTTGAACCCACAGAATGGCAGAGGAGCTGAGGGTACACTCATAGCGGATATTTTCCAACTTCTTAATTAAAAGAAACCAAGACAAACTGGTTGGGAGGTGTGGTTGCACACACCTGTAATCACAGCACTGGCAAGGCTGAGGCAAAAGGATCACTGAGTTTTAGGCCAGCCTTGTGTCAGAAAAGCAAAGAAAAAGTCATAGAATGCCTAACATAATTGGCACCAGAACTCAACATTTACTATTTTGGGGCCAGGTGTGGTGACATAGACCAGTAATCCCAGCACTTGGGAGGCTGAGGCAGGAGGATTATTGCAAGTGCAATACCAGTTTAGGTTACAATGTGAACTGAAGGCCAGCCTGAACTGCGTAGTGAGACCCTGTCTCAAAAGAGACCAAAAAAAAAAAATTTTTTTTTTACTATTTTTATTTTTTTAAAAATTTTTTTATGTGTGATAATATGGATGACTGTTTTTAAAGAAAGCAAGACATAGTAACCATTGTTCATTTCCTGTTATCTGGTTTTAAAGTCCTGTAATGTTTTCATTTTTTTGTTTTGATTGGTTTTAGTCTGTTTTCTATTATTTGATTTCATTATGTCTGAAGGTATGGACAGCTGTTTTGAAGAAAAGTAGACATTATGGTAGCCATTTTGATTTCCGATTGTGTTGTTTTGAAATTTACTATTTTTAGCAGGAAAATTTGATTTTGTATGCGCTAGGTAGTTCACATTTAGTTGGCATTACTAGATTTTAATGTATATTAGTCTGATTTTCATTTCTTTCTACAGAAATCTAGTTCATATGATTGAACATGCACAGAAAGAGCTTCAGAAGTTAAGGTAAATTGTTTTGGGGTTTTATTTCTTTCCTGTTTTAGAATATAATAAGGTGAATCCTTATGTGTGGGGGAACAATAAGACTATAGTCAAAAAATAATAATAGATTTATTTTTTCTCCAGCACCTGGCTTTGAATTTGCCCTGTCTGAATAAAAGAGAAATAGGTTGAGGTCTGAAAACATCTCTACTGGACATTTACCACTTTCAAGTCCACAGACATAGAAAAGTCACTTTTTATGGGAGGGAAGTAGGGACATTTCAGAATAATGTGTACATATAACCTGATTTATATATTTTTTAAAAAACCAACAATGTCTGCATGCATACGCATATGGGAACAGATGCTGCTTTTTTACATCATTTCATTTTGCTAGTAAGATAATACCACAGACCAAAGAAAGATTTATTTTTGACTTACAGTTCTGGAGCTCCCAAGTTGAGGGGCTGTGTCTGGTGACAACTTCCTTGCTGGCAGAATTCCATTGTGGTGCAGGGCATCACATGGCAAGAGTCAGGGAGGCTGCACATCTGCACATGTGTGTTTTGGTCTTTCTGACATTAGAAATCACCTTGACCTTCTCTAATCCTAATCACTTCTAAAAGCCCACCCATATCCAGTATAGTTGGAATAATTTTTCGCTCTCATAATTCCTCACAGTGGGGATTAAACTCTAGCATGAGTTTTAGAAGGGAATAACCACATTTAAAGAATAGTGCCTTCCAGAAATTCAGTATCAGTTAGCAGGAAAGAGAAATGTATGAGAAGAGAGAGTTTTGATTTGTGATCAGTGTGTTTGTTTGGGTGTGGGTTCTTTAAAAATCTATTTTGTTTGGTTGTACTGGGGAATGAACCCAGGGCCTCATTCATGTTAGGCATTGTTCTACCACTGAACTATGTCCTCCCTTTTTGAAAATTTTCTCTTGAGACAGGATCTTACTAAATCGCCCAGACTGTCCTTGAATTTGTGATCTTCCTGCCTCAGCCACTTGATTAACAGGGATTACAGATGTACAGCACTGTGCCCAGTTTGAATGTGTTTTTTGATTTTTCATAATGAGCACATTTTCTGAAATTTATAATTGAAAAGATAAATAGAAGAAAGTTAATTCCTAGAATTAGTCTATAATTGTGTATGTATCTCTTCTAAAGGGATTAAAGGTACCATCTGATACTGGTTATTTTTTTATGTTTAGTTTTATGTTAAACTGTAGTTGAGTTGCATAAATGCCTTTTTACAGGAAACACATTCAAGATTTAAACTGGCAGCGAAAGAATATGCAGCTCACCGCTGGATCAAAACTGAGAGAAATGGAGTCAAAGTGAGTATCCATAATTCTGTCATATTTTAAACTGCCACCCCATTTGAAAATCAGAATTGTATAAGATTCAAACCGTTGGTATTGTTCAGACAATTGAGTACAGATGTCTTACGCTCTGGGTGAATGATTCGGGGATGACAGTGTGCAATGTATGTTCCATTGTTACCCCCGATTGATGTGCTTTGAAATTTTATTGCAGGGTTTTTTCTTCTTCTTCTTTTTTTTTTTTTTTCTTTCTTTTTATGTTTGAATAAAATGAATTTGAAAAAAATTTAAAAAGGTTCAAACAGTATTTTATATGAGATGCTATAGATGTCAAACAACTGCTTTCTTTTTTTTTTTCTCTTGTGCTACTGAGAAATGAACACAGGGCCTTCACACTGAGCTACATCCCCCACGGCCCTTTTTGAGACAGGGTCTCAGTCTCACTGAGTGGCAAAGTTGCCCAGGATGGGTTCATGTTTGTGACCCTTCTGCCACAGGCTCTTAGAGTACTGGAAGTATAGGCTTTCATCACCAAGCCTGGCTTCAAAATGCTGTTTTCTGAATCTGCTTCTTCCTGAAATATAGACCTATAAAGCAATTAGAGAGTTATAAATAAGAATTAAAGCTGAGAGTGGTGGTACGCATCTCTGCTCCCATCCCTTAGGTGTCTGAGGCAGGAGGATTACCCTAAGTTCAAAGCCAACCTTGGGGGGCTGAGGGTTTAGCTCAGCGGCATAAGCACCTGCCTAGCAAGCAGGCAGTCGTGAGTTCGATCCCCGGTACCGATAAAAAAAGAAAAAGACAAAAACAAAACAAAACAAAGCCAACCTTGGCTATATAGTGAATTCAAGGTTAGCCTGAAATACATAGAAAAATTGTAGTTTTTTTTTGTTTTTGTTTTGTTCTGTTATTTTGGTTTGTTTGTTTTTGAGGTAATATCTTGCTATGTGTTTCAGGCTGGCCTTCTCTGTGTTTCAGGCTGGCCTTGAACTCACTATGTAGCCCAGGCTGGCCTTTAACTCATAGTGATCCTTCTGCTTCACCCTCCTGAGTGCTAGGATTATAGGTGTGCACCTCCACCTGGTAACAAAATTCTTTCTCAAAAAACAAAAAAGGGAAAAGAAAAAGAATTAAATCATTGCTAAGTGATCTTGGTCTCAAGGCACCCCTCTTTTTAGACCAGCTTTCTGGCTCTTAGTAGGAGATCAGCCTTTGGTTTTGGCTTGGTTTGATCTGGAAATTTTTTTTTTTTTTTTTTTTGGTCAGTACTAGGGATTGAACCCTGGGCCTCCCACATGGTAAAAAGGCCCTTTGTTTGCTTTCTTTTCTTCTGTCTTTGTGTGTGGGGGGCGGGGGGGGATTGTACTGGGTATTAAACCCAGGGCCATACTATTAAACCCATGTGTGCATGCTAGGCAAGCAGTTTGCCACTGAGCTACATTGTCAGACCTTTTATTTCTTATTATGAGACAGATTCTCACTAAGTTGCCCCAGAATGGCCAAGAACCTGTAACCCTGCTGGCTCAGCCTTCTGGTTAGTTGGGATTATGGGCATGTACCCAACTCCAGCCCTATTTTTAAAAGAAAAGAAATTCATCCTTTTTTTTGTTTTTTCCCAGCCTTGTAGGAGCAGAAATTCGATGTTTTGCTTGATCATTTATGACTTAGCTTTTTCCCCTTTGTTTTCACATTTTACCTTTTAAATCTTCTGTACATACATGTTCTATGCAAATGCCTAGATATATGATACTGAAATTTTGTGTCATTTCTCTTCTCTTTGCTATTTTTCCCTTCCTCCCTTCATTACCAGTCTTATTCTCTGCCTGCCTCCTCTCTGCTCCGTTACCCTATGTTGTCCATCTCGTAGGCATCATTTCACATCTTTCTTCACACTGATAAGTGTTTCCTTTTTAGGCCATCTTGAGATTCTCCATTTTTCTATCACTATTGCCTTTGCCTTGTTTGCTTGTGTCTCTTAATGTTGTCTTTCCTCTCTACTATCTTTTCTGTCTTACAGATTCCCTCTTCTGATGTTTCTTCTTATTTGTAATTAAACTTCTTATTTTAAGAAAACTGTAGATTTGGGGGCTGGGGATTTAGCTCAGCGGCATAAGCGCCTGCCTTGCAAGCAGGCAGTCATGAGTTTGATCCCCGGTACCGATAAAAAGGAAAAAGACAAAAAGAAAACTGTAGATTCACATGGCAGTTGTAAGAAGTAATACAGAGATCCTGTACCCTTCACCTCCTTTCCCATAGTCGTGCCTAAGGTTTTTGTTTTATTTGTTTGTTTGTTTGTTTGAGACAAGGTCTTGCTTTGTAGTGCAGATTGACTTTGAAAGCAGTGTGTAGCCTATGGTGGCCTCAAAATCATAGTGATCCTCCTGTCTTAGCCAAGTTGTGGAATTACAGATGTCCACCATCATGCCTCCCAGTGCATAAGATTTTAAAATAGAAAGTTAAAACTGTTATGACATTGAATAAAACCATATGTACATTTAAAATAAAATCTTGTAAGAGAAATTTTAGTTGATTAATTTTTTTCTTTTTTCTTTTCCTTTTCTAGTTGGGTATCCCTGGTCAGTAAGAATTATGAGATTGAACGGACTATTGTACAACTAGAAAATGAAATCTATCAAATTAAGCAGCAACAGGGAGAGGCAAACAAAGAAAATATCCGGCAAGACTTCTGAAAAGACCAACTTGCTGGGTACAGAGGAAGAAAAGTTGGGCTGTTATAAACATCAGCCATCTAAATTTTTCCTAAACCATGAAGGACAATAGCCTCTCATAAAAACCATTAGTGGGTAAATGTTTAAAAACCATAATGTATGGATCCTTACATTAATTGTGTATCTTTGTGAAATAAAGATTATCAACTTAGTGGTATTTTTATAGGTGTAAAAAACCATCAGGCTGTCTTGATTATGATTTGGAATATTATGTTATAGAATTAATACATAGATAGAGTTAATTTGGTGTTACTGGACCATATTTTTTAGCTGAGTAGATGTGTTGACTACAGCCAGCAAGGCCTTAGGGTTGGGGCTGCCCATGCCATTTAGAGCTTGTGTTGTGCCACCAGTTTGCTTAGATCCTAGACATATGGCCATAAGATTCAATGTTTGTTCTGAAGCATTTCAGTCTTGTTTTGTACACCTTTTCCTTTGTGTACCCCAATTCTTCCCTTTTGTATGGAATTGTGTAGCCTGTGTCATTGGTACTATTTTTGTTGTTTGTTTTAGTTTAGACATGGGATCTTCCTTGCTTGCCAGGCTAGGCTTGAACTGACAGTTGCCCTGTTTCTGCTCAGTAACTGGGATCAAAGATGTGTACCACCAAGCCTGGCTTACTTTTTTATTAAGTTATCTTACTGCTCCATGGGAGAATTCTTTCCACTACTCCTGCACTACTATCTAGTCTGCTCAGCGCAAGACCTATCTCCAGCTCTTCCCTAACTTAGATTGGACTTTAAAAATCTCTACCTTTGCCAAGTTCTGGTTCTCATTGAGATTGCTTCAGAGTCCTCTTGACTCTGTTGGGTTGCCAGGGATCCCTAGTAAAATATAATGACTTTACAAAGTTTGTTTATTCCCTTGGTGTAGGTGAGTTTTGTATGCTAGATTCAGGCTTTCCTTAGAAATCAGCTCTGGTAAATGACGTTACTAAGCCAGATAGTTCTGATTCTTTAGACTGAACATAGTTTTACGTTTGTCCCATTGATTGAAACATGACCTTTCTTATTTTTCAATTTTCTTTAAAATTTTTATTTTAGAGAATAAAACCAAGCAAAATAAAACAAAATAAAGCCAGTTAAAACAAGACAGCGTGACATAGGATTTCAAAACAAGATAATAGGAAATCAACAATGGTTACCGTAACGCCGCCTCTTCAAAATAACTGCCCATATCTTCAGACATAATAAAATCAAACAAAATAGAAACAGAATAGCACCAATAAAACAGTGTAATGTAAGACTTCAAAACAAGATAAGTCCAAAATGGTTACCATATTATATCTTACCATTTTCAAAACAGCTACCCATGTCATCTGATACAGTAAAATCAAACAATAAAACCCAACCAAACAAAACAATAAGCAATAGGGAGTTAATAATGGCCACCATCTTCAGAAGGAGATTCCCCCTTATGTGCTACATTGTGTATTGTTATCCTCTGAACAGATAACCAAGACTTCCCAAAGTCAGTGAAACAATGCTATAAGCGTTAAATTGTATTTACCTCATTTGCTGTCATCACAGCCTATGTTTCTCCAGATCAGCCAGTCACTGATGGGGTGGCAATGAGGGGAAAGAATTGGCTCTTGTCCCTCTACCTGTGTGCCAGAAGGGGCTGGCATCTGACTCTCCCCTAGTCAGCCTGTGCATGGTCTTAACTTCTTGACTGCTCACAGTCTTAGCTTCTTGACTGCTTTTTCTCCCCAACAGTCTGCAAATGGCTGGGCTTTCTCATTTGTAAATAAGTACCAGTATGTTATGTTTGAAGGTGAACCCAGCAAGGCTCAGGGAAAACAGGTTTAAATAACATTGGATGGAAATACTTTCTCTCACTCTATCCCCTGTCTTCATTTCTCTTTTATGCTCCAGTCATCCATTATTGCAGTATTTTAATACCCTTGTTCCTCTTTTTGTATGATTCAATCCTAAAGTCATGTGGTGCAGAGCAAAGTAGATATCCACATACAAGGTTCCAGGAAGTAGGGTGACTTCTGCATAAATAATCAAGAATAAATACTCTTGGGCTTCTCAACAGCTCTGGAAGTTAGAATGAAGACAATGAAGAGGTCCATGAAAATTCGTAAGAAAATTCCTTTCCAATTTAGGGCTACATAGCCAAGTCATCAGTTGAATGCAAGGGTAGAATAAAGATAAGTTTAACCACGTGAGATCTCAAAACTCGTTACCTTCTTGAGTATTGTTTCTCAAAGGAACAGCTGCAGGATGGAAGTAACCGTTCTTCCATGAGATTGGTGAAAGAGAATCTTGGGATTTGTATGGACTGTGTGTACTCCATGGAAGGCAACCAAATCAGCCTGGAACAGTGTGACAAAGATGACCACTGCCTTTGCACTGTCTCTTCACACAGAAATACTGAGAACCTGGTCCACATTCTGATCTACAGTTGGTTTGCTCTAATCATGTCTTGAGGCAGCCCCATAACCTGGAGTGTTCTATGGCCTATTCTTAGAGAACTTTTAGTAGAGAACTCACAGGAGTTACAGTTTCTGACCTTAGTCCCTGCCAAATACATGGTATTCAGCTGATACACCAGCCTTAACGGAAACCTGAACTGTTCTAAAGCCCTTGATTTCCAGCATACAGTCATAGCTTTGCCTTTTAACTTCCCCAGAAGAGGCTGTGTAACTGTCAGGGGAGCTGAAGCCACACCATGATTTAGTGTCCAGCTTGTTCAGTCCTCCTCACCTCACTCCAAGGAGACCTTCAACCATAGAAATGTCTTTTCTTATGTAGCTAAACTGATTCCTTCACAGGTTTTAAAATAATTCCATGTTATGTTCATTTTAAGGTAGATACGGTAGACTGAATACCAGCCCTTAAAGATGACAGGACCCAACACTTGAACCTGTGAGTGTGTTACTTTTTCTGTGGCCAAAAGGAGTTTGTAGATGTGATTAAATAAACACTTTTTGGGCCTAGGCTATATAGCTCAGTGGTATAAGTGCCTGCCTGGAAAGTGCAAGGTCCTGAGTTAGTTTTCTTTAAAAAAAAAAAAAAAAATGCTCGTTGGGTGGGCAGATTATCCTGGATTATATGGGTAGGCCAGCACCTTTATAAAAGAAAGATAGGAAGCCAGAGGAGGGGCAGTGCTATTTTGCTATATTTGTAAATGAAAAAAGCTGTGAACCAAGGAATGCAGTGACTTCCAAAACATGGGAAAAATGAGAAAACAAATCTGGAGTGTTCTTCCTCTAGGAGAAACAGCTTTGCAAGCGTGTGACTTCCTGTACTGTAAAGCACTACATTTTTTTGCATTCAGCTCTTTATTTGTGACATTTTGCTATAACATTATAGAAAACTAATGCAATAAAATTTGTAAATAATAATGTTTGATTAAAGCAGTACAAAATCTGCATTTTTAGGGGCAATTCAGAAAATGCAGGCAAAAAAAAAATTATATGATCGGGAGGGACTCTGGGAACATGGTGGACAGCTACGGAAGCTCTCTGAAAGACCCAGCTTAGGATTCAGGAATGGTACGCAGTAAGGAATCATAAGCAAGAGGAGACATGCCCTGCTGACCCAAGAACAAACTGGGCTGAGAGAAACCAACTGGGAACGCAATCCTGGTGCTGTAACAGGAACAGAAAAGCCTCAGTGTGGAAGCTGGAGCTCACACCATTGGAAGCTGTGATTTGGGTTTCCCGCTGCCACTGCTGCGTCTATATTGGCTCGGCAGGGAGAGAGACGCGCGAAAGCTCTGAGAATGGGAATCGGTGAGTGGAGTTGAAAGCAGAATGGGCGGGGAGCTGTACATTGACCTGCGGTGAGTGAGAGAAACTGGGACTCTTCCACGGTCTAGGAGACTCCAACAGAGGACATTCTGGAACCAGGCAGACTTGTGGGAACAGGGCGCTGCAGTGACTTCAGTCACGTATCCCCCTCTCAAGCAGGATTGGTGAGCAGTGCCTAGCCTACATGACGCTGCTGGCTGAGACCCAGTAGGCTAGCACAACCCAGGTCCCAGTGCCTGAAGGTAGATTGACCTGGAGGGGCGGGCCCAGCATAGGCTGCCTGTTCTGCAACTTCCTGGTGCGCTGTGGTGGGCGGGAACACCTAGCCAGTACAATTCAATCAGACTGTGGCCAACAGGGAAGGAAGCTGGGCCTCCTATATACGCTTGCATATATAAGGAACAAAGAATATGGGAAGAGGCAGCAACAAGAAAGGCTCCTTGGCCCCCAGTCCTGAGAAAGAGGCAATAGCAGACACAGCACCATTAGATATAAAGCGCTATCTCCAGAGCCTCATAGACAAGTTCAGGAATGAAATTATTAATGACCTGAACCTAGACATAAGCAGAATAGTTAGAGAAATGCTAAGCACCACCCAAGAAAAAACAGATGGTGGAATGGAAGAACAGAAAAAGAGGGGAGAATTGTTTAATGGAGAAAATAGAGAAAGCATAGAATACGTGAAGCAGGTTCAAAGAGATTACCAGGAAACTAAAAACTCTATCGAAAACTGGCATAACAGCTTAAAAGAAACTAAGCACAGATTATCTGAACTGGAGGGCAGATTTGTAATATGGGAGAATGAAATGAAAAACTTCTTAAAAATAACAAAGAAACAAACAGCAATAATACAAAGACTAGAAGATGATAAGAGGATCTGTAACTTAAGAATTAAGAACATAAAAGAAGTAGGGACACAAACAAATGAACTACAAAAGCTACTCACAGAAATAATCCAGGAGAATTTCCTAATTTAGCAAAAGGTAAAGATAGTGTATGAAGCATACAGGACCCCTGCCACCTACAACCCAAACAGAGCAACACCCAGGCATATAATAATTAAAATTCCAGAAATCCAATACAAGAACAGAATATTAAAAGCTGTCAGAGATAAGAAACAGATCATTTACAAGGGAACAACCCATCAGAATTACAGCAGACTTCTTGGCACAAACCATCAAATCACGAAGAGCGTGGGGGGAAATAATTCAAGCTTTGAAAGATAATAATCTCCAGCCAAGTTTGATATATCCTGCACAACTATCCCTGGAAATTGATGGAAAAACAAGGTGCATCCAGGATAAAGAGGAACTAGGGGAATATGCAACCACCAATTCAACTTTACAGAGAATACTGCAGGATATTCTAAAAAAGAAAAATACAAAGAATCTAGAAATAGTGGCAGAGAGACCACAATGAATGGAACAGAAAACAAAATGAAGAAGTCAAACTGACAACTAATGACAAAAAAGGGCTCAACAGAAATGAGGCAGAGAAGATTGGATGATAGGAACAGCTATTTTGGAGAAAATGACGTCTTAAGAGGTAATACTGATTTAGTATCTTGTTTTGAAGTCTCATCAAGCTTTTGTTCTGTCTCCATTGGTCTAAACAGGTTGTATCCTATTGGATTTCATTACGTATGATAGTTAAGCAAAAACTTTTTTAGACAAGGAGATTATACAGAAACCATTGTTCATTTTCTGTTAGTTGATTCTAAATACCCTGTAATACTGTCATTCTCTTAAATGGTTTTACATTGTTTTGATATATTTGATGCTACAGTATACGAAGTTATACTCAAAGATTTCAAGGAAAGAGACAATATGGTAACTACTTTTATGTCGGGATTATCTTGTGGTGAAACACTGTTTTGCTTAAATGGTTATGTTTTGATCTGCGCTGTTTTGCTGTTATGCCCTCTTTTATCTCAATCTCCATTTTATTGTTTACTTTTTTATTTTTATCCTTTTAATTAAGGGAAAAATAAAAAATAGCAGGATATATTATAGTAACCCACTTTGACTTTCCATTATCTTGATTTAAAGCCCTGTATTGCTCTCACCATCTTGTTTTGACTGATATCCTTCTATTCTGTTTTGCTTGATAGTACCAGGTTCAAAAGTTTAGGCAACAGCTGTGAAGATAGTGGGATTCATTGTGACACCCATTCTGGTTGACTATTATCTACTTTTGAAGACCTATAATGTCTCCAATGTTTTGGTTTTTTTGGTTTTGTTCTTTACTGTTTTGTTCAATTTTATTATAACTGATGGTATAGGCAATTCTATTAGAGATAGCCGGAAGCATTATGGTAACCATTGTTGATCACCTTGTATTATGCTTTTACATTATCTATTATGTCCACCCTTTTGATTTGACTGACTCTGTTCTGTTATGACACATTTGGTTCTACTCTCTTCCAAAAAAGTAATAAGAACTGTGGGAGCAACAAAGCCCAAAATGTGTAATTGTCATTGTACAAAAGAGAGGAAAAGAAAGTGCTCTAAACGATATAACTGCATGTATATTTAAGTGTATAAAATAGAAAATGATATTACTGAGTTTTGTTGGATCATTGAACAGAACTGTTTGCAGTCTCACTATTGGAATGGCCACTTTATAAGCTTTAATTTTGTAACTTAAACAATTATTTCTAAGATGACAATATGTAATCCATTAACTAGTTATTTCCTACTGTTTATTTTTTCTGTAAATCTGTATAACTTGTACCCTTTCTCTGCTTTTTTTCTTTTTCTCCTTAAATAAAATTTAACAAAAATAAAACTATCTTATGCAATAAAAGAAATTTGTTGGTTCATTTAAGTGTAAGAGCAGAGGTAAAACTAGTTGCAGGGATTTAATGTTATCTCATTTAAACTCAGAAATTTAATGTTATCTCATTTTCCATCTCCCTTTTCTTCATCCCTTCCTAGATTTATTGTTCTCTCCCACATATAGGCTTCCTCTATACAATATAAGCCAAAGTCACATGCAATTCCAGACTTAAATCATCCTAGTGGTCTTAGAGAAAGGCAAGCATGTCAGTAGTTATGACTAGAGAATGATTCTAATTAACTTAGTTGGGTTCTATGTTCTATCCTTAGGTTCAGAGGTAAAACCAGGGGTTCAGAGTACCATGATTAGCCAGACTTGGGTCATATATATCTACCCGTGGTCTTACAGATTGATCCCTGTAGTTGGCAGTTGATTGGATTGGGCTAAGTTTCTCCAAGGTAAAGTTGTAATGATTCTTCTACTAGGAGAGAAGCTGGGCAGGTAAAGATAACATGTCTGCATGTGTGTTACACCATGGTCCTTTCTAGGTTAAAAGATAATGTCTACTGAGGGTATAACTCAGTGATTGAGGCCTATATTTGATCCCCAACAGAGGGAGAGACAGAGAAACTTAGCAGTTAGCCCATGTGACAAAAAATTCACCCATCTGCTCCCTGTATTTTGTTTTGGATAAAAATATAATAGACTTTGATTATGGTATAATTTAGTAGTGGAGGCCTGGAGTGTTTTTATGTGAAAGTCAATAGCTCTTTGTTGTCATGAATTGTTGACAGATATGGGGTTAAGTAATATATATTGTTAATAGGAAGTTAAGATCTGCGCTTTGTGGGGCATATTTATTTGGTTTGGGTTTTTGGAGGGGGGTGTTTTCTTGTTTTCCGTACTAGGTATCAGCCCCAGCGTCTAATGAAGTGCTAACTAGGCAAGCACTGTATCACTGAGCTATATACCCCCATCCCAATCTGTAGTTTTTAATAAATTTCCTTTCTTTTCTTTCAATATTAGAGATTGAACCCAGGACTGTTGCACTGGGCTACATCCCTGGGTCATGCTAAGTTATCCAGACTGGGCTCAAACCTGCAATCCTCCCACCTCTGCCTCCTCCAGTCTGGGATTAGAGGTGTGTGCCACTGTGCCCAGCTAATAACTTTTTAAAAAGCATTCACGATTATCCATATTATATTCATCTCACTTGGTTGTATTCTTGCATGTTTTTGAGAGGTAAGGGGCAAACCCAGAGTTTAATCTCTCAATGACTAATTGTAGCAGAGACTGCGTGTCCCTCTAATACATGCCATTTCCTGTAATAATAGAAGGTTTAACTTGACATGTGGATTTTCAGCTAGAAGCTGATTTCCTAGTTTCCCATCCAACCACTTACTGACATGTGGTTAGGCTGCGTCCTGAGGTAGAAGCTGAGGTGTGACATACAGGTTATGTGCTTAGTTTCCACATTTTACCAACCAGAATCTTAAGCCTATAAAGCAATGACTTACTACCACCATTAGAAGAAAGGGCATAAACAAGAAAAAGTCAGAATACTATAATAGTGATGATGGGAGTGATGTGCTTGTATTTATTTTACTTCAGTGATTAAATTGTTATACATAGGAGCAATAAATCTCCACTTTGGTAAGGTTCAAATACAATTCAAATTCATTAAAATGAGATTTTACAGTAAGAACCATTTATTTAGCTTTGATTTGTTTTGAGACAAGTTTTTGCTGTGTGACCCACACTTGCTTCAAACTCATGCTCCTCCAGTATCAGCCTCCAAAGTGCTGGGGCCACTGGCATGCACCACTACACTAATGTGAGATAGTATTTTTTTGAGATGAAATCTTACTGTGTTGGCCAGGCTGTCCTGAAACTCCTATGCTCAAGTGATCCTTCTGCCTAAGCCTCTTGAGTAACTGGGACTACAGGTTTGTGCCACCTTGCCTGGTTTAGACAGCAGTGTTTTAAGTTATCTGCAGTGAAACTTACTTTCTCAAAAGTAAGTTTTCTGCTAGCATAAAAATTTTATTACAGAAGAATGTCTAGTCAGCTGAAGAGAACAAAGAGAAATACACTAGTAATATTAATTTTCCTACAATTTGCTACAGACAGAAATGCCCTAAGGGGAGTCTTAACATCTTGTTATAACCAAATTGTGTTCCTGTGAATGCGTAATCTTTCATACAGCAAGACCTAGAAATAATGAAAGGCACTCTAAATGTATCATTGTACTTCAATATGTGAAACAATGCCTTAAATATAATAGATGAAGTCCCTAAAACTTTTTAAAATTGTGTTTGTTTTCTTGCTACGGGCTCTTACATTATAACCTATGCTGGCCTCTACCTCACTTAGTCTCCTAAGGGCTGGGCTTACAAGCATGTGCCGTCACACCCAGCCTGAGAGCCTAATATTTTTTGATCCTATAATTTCTGTAGGGACATTAAGGGCACCTAAATCAGGACAGTAAAATTTAGCTTCATCTTAGTCAATGTTCCCTTAGTCTCTGTCTCTGTCTCTGTCTCTGTCTCTGTCTCTCTCTCTCTCTCTCTCTCTCTCTCTCTTTCTCTCTCTCTCTCTCCCTCATTCCCTCCCTCCCTTGCTCCTTTCCTTCCTCCTAATCTGTCTCTCCTGATTTTCTGTCTGTCTTTGTCTCTGTCTCTCTCTCTCTCCTGATCTCTCTCTCTGTCTGTCAAATATGGTGTGTGCCTGTGATCCCAGTTACACAGAAGGAGCGAATTCCAGGCCATCCTAAGCAACTTAGATCCTGTTTCAAAATTTTAAGACTAGGGAGGTATCTCAGTGGTACAGTGTTCAGTACATAGTAACACCCACACATACAAGTGCACACACCTCTAATCCCAGATACTAGAGAGGCTGAACAGGAGGATTACAAATTCTGGTCTAGTCTGGGAATTCTGGTGACACTCTTATCTCAAAAAAGAACTAGGACGTGCCTCAGCACTCTCTAGTTTCAATACCTGTTCAGTACCATGAAAACCACCCCCACATTAGGAGGCTGTGAGTGGGTACAGATAAGGCTCAGTGTTAAAACACCTGCTAACCATGCACATTGCCCTGAGTTTAATCTTCAACACCAAGAAAACAAAAATTAAATACATTACCCAGGCCACAATTTATGCTTCTCTGCTCTTTATGACTTGAGAAGATAAAGATAATTAAATTTACCTTGGTATTTTACATTAGAAGATACCTCCATTTTTTCTTCACTTTAAATGTTTAAATTAATCTCACCTGACTTTGTTCTTTTAAAAATAAGAGGCCCAGTTCACCAGAAAAGTCTAAGATTATCAAGTTACCCTACTAAACTGTCAAATTCAGTTTCAAGATCTGCAAAAAAATAGCTTTACTTTTTTTTAAGGTATTGTGGCTTAAACCCAAGACCATCACCACCACTATTTATTTATTTACTTATTTAGTCATTTAGTTAGTTATTGAGATAAGGTCTTGCAGAATTGTAGGAAATGAATTGAATTTTTTTGTGATCCTCCTTCCTCAACCTCCCAGAGGCCTGGGATTGCAGGCATGAGCTATGCCACCTGGCCAGATCTGTGCTTTCCTTTGAATACAACTACACCACTACATTTTTTAAAATTTTTATTTAAAGAAAGGCTAAACAAAACAGAAAAGGGGTAGAAATAATACATAGTTTCAAAGAAAAAATAAACGGTAAGAAGTCACTGGTTGATGATTTGTACATATTGTCCTCTTACAAATAGTTGTTCAAGATACAAAAGTGAAACATACAAAGTTGGGATTCAAACAGCGAGACAGCAAACGGTTCTGTTCAACTCTCCAACAAAAACTTAGTAATATGGTTATCAATCCTATACACTTAAAACATACATGCAGTTATGCATATCTTCATTTACGTTGAGATTAAACAAACCATAGCAGGCTAAAATCATTCTAAACAAAAAACAATAATATTGCTGGATTTCACATCATGACACTACAGGATCAGCACTGGGTACTGTAGTGTCTCTTTTTCTTCAAAGTATCTGTTCATTTCATCATGCATTATAAGATCAGTTCTCGAAAACTGTTTATGCATGTTCTATGCATTGCATGAGTCTTTTTTTATTTTAAAGAGGGTAAGATTAAACATTAAAAAAACAGAACAAAACAGATCATAAACAAACAATTTTAAGAAACACGGATTTCAAAGCAAGTCCACTGGAGATCTTCCCTGTCTATCGTATTGTCTCTAGTTTTCTTCCAAGTTGTTTTCCACATCTTCACACGCATTGAATACATACTGAACATTATAGAACTAATCTAATCAGAACATATGATGAAGGCTTTTTAGGTCTTCAAGACCTGACATTGGGGAAGTCAATAATGACTACCATAATATCCCTCATTCTCCTCATAGTAGCTTTCCTTATCTTTACGTATGCTGAAATTAAATATAAGAGACTAGACTAATATGATTCTGAACAGTGAATTTTACATCATAATGTTACAGAATTAGCACTGGGTATCTTTGTGTCTCTTCTTCTTCAGAGTATCTGTTCATTACATTGTGCATTATATAATCTATTCCCGTAAACTGTTTAGAAATTCTCCCCATGTGTGAATCTCTACATGTATATCTATCCTTTCTGTATTATAGAGAAAAACAGATCATAACAAGACAACAAAACAAATTCCTAGAAAAACATGAAATGAAAAAGACATGTGAAACTACAATATTAGGTGATCTAAAATAGTTTACTATGCTTTCTTTTGTTATTTTCAATAGAATTGTCCATATCATCAGACATAATATAATTGAACATAGCATTACATAGAAATTTTAATAAAAACATAACTTTGGAGACATTGTAGGACTTCTAAAGCAGTTAATAGTCAAACCAGAATGGGTGTCTTATTACATCTTGTCATCTTCAGAGTAGTTGCCTCTACTCTTAGACTTGATACTATCAAGCATACCAAATTTGAATAAAATCAGTCAAGGCAAAACAGTGGTCTCACAAAACAGCTTCAAATAAGATCAGTTATAGTGGGGCTGGGGATTTAGCTCAGCGGCATAAGCGCCTGCCTTGCAAGCAGGCAGTCGTGAGTTTGATCCCTGGTACCAATAAAAATGAAAAGACAAAAAAAAAAGTCAGTTATAGTAAGACAATGTAAATAACACAGGGCTTCAGTTTAAGTTAATAGGAAATTTGGCTGGGGATTTAGCTCAGTAGCATAAGCTCCTGCCTTGCAAGTGTGTGGTCGTGAGTTTGATTCCCGGTACTGATTTTAAAAAAAAAGGTTATAGGATATTAAGGATAGTTACTGTGTTATATCCTGCTATTTTTGGGATAGCTGTCTGTACCCTCAAATCTAGTATGAGTAGACAGACTGGAATAAAATAAAATCAAACTAAACAGAGTGATAAGACTAATGTGGCTTTTAAATCCTGATACACTATTAACAATGTCTTCTGCCTTCCTTTTTCAGGCAGTTCCTCGCATTTCCCTTTCTCAGGATGCTTTGTATATTTTGAGTCCCACTAGCTCCTTTAGTTTTTAGATTAGGGAGTCAACCCATTATCTATCTGAGTGGCGCTGAACCTTTTTACCCCTGAGCTTGATCTTGAGGTGTATTTCTTTACTTAACAAAGCCACAAGGTCTTCCTTTCTTAAAGCTGAGTAGTTCTCCACTGCACAAAAGTGTCATAGCTTTCCAACCTATCTGCGGCTGCTGGATGAGTTGTCCCTATTTCTCTCTAGTTCCCTGTCACATACAGCATCATTTTCTCATCTTTGACTTTCAGTTTATTAATCCTCTTTCAGGTTGAGTATATTTCCTATTCAGAGCATCTTGATGGGTCCTGCCTCCTAAACTACTCTGCCTATTCTTTTTGTGAGTGTATCAGGGCTATCTATATTAGAGATTATAGCCCATCTTCTCTGCCTCATCTCTGCTATTCTATTTTTCTGCTATTATTTGTCCTCTTTCCTCTTTCATTCCACTGTCTGCCCCATTCATTGAGGCCTCTCTGCCACTGTTGCTGAAATCCTGGTATTTTTTTCCTCTCTCTCTCTTGAATGTCCTTCAGTATTTTTTGTAGGGTTGGATTGGTGGCCAGAACTCCCATAGTTCCTCCTGTTCTTGGAAATATCTTATTTCTCCATT
Source organism: Cavia porcellus (assembly GCF_034190915.1). Classification (NCBI taxonomy): domain Eukaryota; kingdom Metazoa; phylum Chordata; class Mammalia; order Rodentia; family Caviidae; genus Cavia; species Cavia porcellus. Next base: position 134,878,610 of record NW_026947484.1, on the reverse strand, counting down.
AATTTTGAGAGAGAGTTTTTCAGGGTACATCAATCTGAATTGGAGGTTATTTTCTTTCAGGGCTTGAACTATTTTCCCCCAGGTTCTTCTCGATTTGATAGTTTGTGTTGATAAGTCTGTCACTATTTTGATTTTTCCTTTGTAGGTAATCTGCTTCTTTTCTCTGGCTGCCTTTAATATTTTGTTCTTGTGGTGGGTTTCTGGGATCTTGATTATTATATGTCTGGGTGTAGATCTGTTTTGGTTGTAGTTGGTTGGAGTTTCGTATGCCTCATTTATCTGGATATCATTTCTTTTTCCTATGCTTGGGAAGTTTTCCTTAATTATTTGTGTGAATAGCCTTTGTAATTCATTTGTGGTTACTCCAGCTTCTTCACTCACATTTTTTATTCTTAAGTTATAAATCTTCTTGTTGTCTTCTAGCCTTTGAATTGTTTCTTCCTAGTTCCTTGTTATTTTTAAGAGATCTTTTCTTTCACAATCACACATTATATATCTCTTTGCAAGTTTTGAAAGGCTAACTTTAATTTCTGTCAAAGCATTTTACTAGCTTTCAATGGAGTTTTTAGTTTCCTGGTAATCTCTTTGGATCTATTTCATGTATTCTAGATTTTGTTTATATTCTTCACCAAAGGTTTCTCTTCCTTTTCTGGGTTCATCCATTCTTCCATCTGTGTCTTCTTGAGAGGGACTTAGCATTTCTTTTACTAATCTTTTTATATCTTGCCTCACTTGGATTAGAATTTCACCTTTAAGTTCGTCTATGAGGTCACGAAGTTATTTCTTTATGTCTGCTGATGTTGTGGCTAATATTGCATGATTGCTGCACTGGTTCTCTTCTGTATTTACCTCTCTTGGCCTTATTTTCCCAGGGTCAGTGGCTGGAGGTTTTTTCTTACTTTTTTCTTTTGTCATGTTTCTGGTTTCTTTCAGACAGGTGTGTGGTGGAGGTCTCAGGCCCTCTCCATATTGCTTATGGGTTTTCCAAAGCATGCCTGCTGGGGTTTTGCTGCCCTCTTCAGTTTGTTATTATCTGAGGTGCACACAGGGACTGTGGACTAACCGCTCTTCTTTGAGCCAGTCAATCTCCGAGTGCCTTCAGCAATTTAGCCTGTGTTCTCTGGACATCACAGGGTCAGGACAGTTTTGTCCCTGGCTCTTTGGTCCTGACCAGGGATGTGGCTCAGCCCAAGATGAACCCACCAGTCCTTTCTGAGCCAGGGGCTGACTGGTGCCACTGCGGCACCAGACTCTGCCCCACTCCAAGATGCTTTCCAGCTGGCCTCACCTGCCACAGTATCCAATTTCCAGCACTCATGGAGAATTAATGCAGCTCTCCACCTTGGCTCCACTGCATGCTGCACCGTGTCCTCCTGCCAAGGGCCCTGGACTCAGCAATGCCCGTTACTGGCGGCTGTGGCTTCAGTGCAACTTTGAATCTTCTGACTCCACAGTGTGTCCAGCACAGTAGGAGATGGGTCTCAGTGAGCGTGTCCGGCTCCAGCCCTCCACCCATGTTTTTCCTTCTTCTTCCTATTTTTCTTTTTCCTGCAGTTTCCTCCTGGGGTCATGAGAATCCCTCTTCACTGGTCTGGCCCTCTCCATGTTGTCAATTTCCGGCATCTGAGCTGTTTTTCCCAGAGAGGCTCTCTACCCAGCTACCTAGCAAGCCACCATCTTCTTGTCTCTCTACACCACTACGTTTATTCTTAGTTTTTATTAAAGTAAACAATAGTGGCATTGATGCACTTTAGCATTTATAGTTCTTTTGGATTATCTTATTCTACTTTTTAAAATTCTAGTGATAGTATTCCAATAACTCAGGAAAATCAGAGTAGAAAATTAGAAACTATTATAACATAAAACTATGAAAACAGTATAACTAAATACAATTTTATCATATATAATTACACAAATCAATAATATCCTTCCAAATTCATTGACATTATCTAGTTACAAAAGGGGTTTTAAAGAGAAATCAAATATCTTAGTATATCAAAGCCTTCATATGGAATAATACAGTTAGTACAGGGAGCATATCTTTTAATACTAACTAATCAGTTTTAATTGGTATGATTATTTGTTTGGTCTTGTAGGATTCATTTTTGCTGAATACATAATTTCACTGCAGGATATATAATTTATTGTTTAGCAATATGTTAGTTGCAGACCCAGAATTTTCTTTTTTTTTTCTTTTTCTTATTTTAAAGAGAATAGAACCCCCCCCAAAAAAACAGAATAAAGCCAATCAAAACACAACAGTGAAAGTGATACAGAACTTAAAAACAGGATAATAGGAAATCAACAGTGACTACCATAATGTATCTTGCTATCTTCATAATAGTTGTCCATACCATCAGACATAACAAAATCAAACAAAACAAAACAGAATAAAATGAATCAAAACATAACATTGAATGGAACAAAACAATAAATCAGAACAAAACAAAATAATGAGAACAATACTGCACACTGTTATCTTCAAAATAGTTGCTCAGGTTACCAGATGAAGGGATAAGACAAAGCAGTAAAATGAAGCAAAACATTGGATTTTGAAAACAAGACAGGAGGAAATCCCTCACAGTTGATATAATGCACACTGCCATCCTCCAAGTAGTTGCCCAGACCACCAGCCCCAGGCCTGCAGAGTCAACCAAACAACACAAGCATCAAGTTGTTGACTTCCCCTCAGTTGCTATCATCTCACCCTGAGTCCTCCAACTTGGCTGGGGTAGGGGGTTGGGAGGTGGGAGGGAGTAATGTACTTCTGATTTTTCAGCCCGTGCACTGGCTGGCTCACAGGAAGGCATAGTTTCTTTTTGGCTGATGATTTTACCCATCAGTATGGTGGAGCTTGCTTCAAAGGAAGGTCTGGTTTCTCTTCTGGATGATGCTCTTACCCATCAGCATGGCAGGGCTTGCTTCATGGGAAGGCCCAGACCCCAGCATTTTCAACATGTATCCCTTTACGTAATTTACAAGTATTATAAAGAATTCAACATAAAGCCTTCTACTTCAGTGTAAAACACTTGATAATTTCAACTGGGCATCCTGTAATCCTGGCACTTTAGGAGCCTGAAGCAGGTGATTGCAAGTTTGAGAACATGCCTGTAATCCCAAGACTCAGGAGGCTGAGGCAGAAGGATTAGTGAGAACCTGAACTATACAGTGAGACCCTGTCTCAAAAAAAAAAAAAAAAAAAAAAAAAAAAAAAAAAAAGCCCAACCTGGTCAATGTAGCTGCCAGAGTAAGGCTCTCACAATCTGGGAGGCTGAGGCAGGTAGACTGGAAGACCAGCCTATGAGTTTATCTGCAACAAAGGGTGATGGTGGTGAATGGAGATTAAAGACACAACACACAATTTTGAAAACAGGACAAGGAGGCTTTTGCTTCTGGTAAACAAAGAACCCTGAGGATTTGCCCATCTCATTTTTATTTTCGTAGATACAGGAGCAAGCAATTAGCATAACAGAAGATTCACCTGCCTCCTATCATCTTATGTATATGTCATATACATATAGTATATGTCCAGGTAAACAACCAAATCTCAGCTGTGTTGACTCTTTCCTGGAATTTGCAATGTGCCAGCATGCACATGTTGCCAAAGGAGCACAGCTTGCTGTTTTTCTCTTTTGTTCTCACAAAGGTCAATTAGGCCTCAGTCTTTATCTGATTTCCTACAGAGGATCACAAGCTTTAGTCCTTCCTAGGCAATTTAGAAGGACCCTATTGAAAGACAGCAAGAGCAAGGAAGGAGAAGGAGAAGAGGGGGAGTAGGAGAAGCAAGGAAGGAAGGAAGGAAGGAAGGTAGAAAGGAAGGAAGGAAAGGCAGGCAAGGGTTTCAGTGGCACACACCTGTAATCCTTGCACTCAGTAGGCTAAAGCAGGTAGATTGCCATAAGTCCAAGGCCAGCCTGGACTTGTGAGATGCTGTCTCAAAAAAAATCATAGAAAAAAAGAGAAGAAAAATGGGGATAAAGGGGAGGGCTGAGAATGTGACTTAATATGAAGATTCTAAATTACTAGTACTGAAAATGAAAAACAAATCCAGTGGTAGTCTGGGTGGTGTTCCTGTGGCCTCCAAGTGACTACTATACAAGGTCCCAGCAGTGCTCACCATTAGTCAAGGGTATAGCCTGCTAAGGTACAATTACAACCAGCTCATCATTTCCTTTTGATTGGTTCTTGTTATCTACACTTAGCTGTTGGCAGTTACTACCATACTCTTCACAAATTTAACTGATGTCTTACCAAAAGGGGTACATGACCTTAGTTATTGCAGGTGTCATAAAAGGTAGATCTTGCTGGAGGTAAGGCTCCATTGCAGAGATCTTGCCTAACATGGACACAGTCCTGGGTTCAAACTCCAATACTGCAAAGCGAAAAAAATATGTCTTAGGATGCCAAAGTACAAATGTCAGATTAGTGAGGAACACTGCTCAAACCAAAATCTAGAGCTCCTGAACTTTTTCTACAGTTTAATTGTTAATACATGGGTGAAAAGTTGAGTGATAAGTGTAATTATCATGTATGTTACAGCATAGTTCCCCAGGAAACAAAGTCTGAGATGGAAATCAGAATGTAGATGCTCATTAGGGAGCACTCTTGGGACTGACACCCTGTGAGCCCCAAGGAAGCAGGATGAATGGTCCAGCTGTGCATCAGGTACAAAAAAGACCTCTGCTGATACATACAGGTAGCCCTCGGGCCAGGATGACAGTTTCACATTTTCCTTAACTGAGGTGGGAGGTTAGGCTTTTGAACCCCATCAACCAGTCCCTACATGTAGGCTGCTCCTGGGCAGCTGAAGATGAGTCCCAGAAAGGGACTGAACGGAGAGCCACCAGCTCTCTGCCTTCCCAGAAGCCAGGCCTATGAGAGCTTCTGACCTGCAGACAAGCGTTTCAGGCAGCATCTCTCAGCAGCCACCACAGTGTGAAGTTGGCAGTGGGGGGAAGGGATAATGACAGTAGACATTCTGTGCATTAAAAATAGCTATAGCCAGAGGTGCAGCTCAGTGGCTATTCACTTGCCTGGCCTGTGCAAAACACTGGATTTTATCTTCAGCATCTCAAAAATAATAATAATAATAATGAATAAAAATAGCTATATTTTGGGTTTGGAGGTGGAACTTCATAGTAGAGAGTATGCTTTGCATTTGTGAAGCTCTGGGTTCAATGCTCAGCACCAGAAATCATAATGCTATGCCCTTTATTATAAATATATTACAACCATATTACATATTAAAAACCATGTTGCAAAAATATCATATTCCTGCAGCTAGGCAGCTATAGAAGCTCACTGTGGACCTCTGTATGCCATTTTTCAAAAGTGTGGTGACACATCAGTAATCCCTGTTACTCGGGAGTCTGAAGCAGGAGGATTGCAAGTTTTGGGGCCAGCTCAAGCAATTCAGTGAGGTCCTGCCTCAAAACAAAACAAAAATAAATAAGCCCATTCTCTGATTTAAAAGATAGGCATGACTTGGTAAGTAAAGTAAGCCTGTTCTTACCTATCTAAAACCTCTTTCCTTAAATTCCCAGATTGTCTTCAAACTGTCATGTAAGTAAATTCAGACCTTTATTTCTGTCCATGCGATCCTTCTATTTAGTCAGACCATGTGCCTTCCTGTTCTGTGAAGCTTCTGAACATATATTACTCTTCTCTCTTCCTTCTCTAGACTTGCAGCCCAGAGGCCGTACCACAAAATCCAATGATCGGTTAACTCCACCCGCAGTGTTGTGTGCGTGGGTTTCTAGGCTCTGTAGTAGGTCGACAGCTCCGCTGGAACAGAGGCTGCCTTGTACCTTCTCGTGGCATCTGCTCTCTTAATAAGCACATGGTAGACTTTGAAGTTTGGAGACAAAAGGGACTTCAGAGATCACTTAGTTAGATGTAATTTTACAGATGAGTTCACAGGGGCTCAAAAGATTAAGTTGTAACCCTCCTCTGAACTCCCACATTAGTTAGTCTACACCTATTTTATGATATTTATTGCTTTATCTGTAGTATTTTATTATCTTCCTACCTGTTTTGCCCATCTTTTTATTTTTATAGTAGTCTTCACATCTGCTGTTGCCTGAATGCTGCAGTTGCTTAAGGCTCTGTCTTGGGTCAGCTAATCTCAGCCATCAACTCCCATAGCCTTCAACTGTCAACAATAAAGTGGGTGACTCACAAACTTTTAGCCAGGCAGTATCACAAGTGAGAGCTCCATCCCCATGATCTACAAGATTCTCAGATATTCAGCTTGTTGTCTCTAACTGTTCGCCGTTCATTTACTTTGGAAATGCCACATTAATGCCAGGATCTGTATTCTGCCACCACTTGTGACTTCAAGTCCTCCTCTTTTCTTCCTCCCTGTACTTAAGAGTTGACCCAGGCAGGGTCTTTGCACTGGGCTACATCCCCAGCCCTCCCCCATCCATTTTTAACTTTTTATTTTGAGACATAATCTTGCTAAGTCACCAGATTGTTCGGGCTGGACTTGAATTGGAGACCCTCCTGTCTTGGTGTCTCGGAATCTTCTTTTTTTCTTATAAAAACAGCTTTTTCTCTGTTTTCCTTGTAACCTTTCTTGTCCTCAAGGTTGCTACCAAATCAATCTTTCCACAGTATTAATCTCATCAGGCCACTGTTAGTACAAGGATCCAAGGGTGCCCTGCTGAAAAGAGGCAGAGCAAAATTTCACCCCTCTGCCCAGTGGTCTGGAAGAAAATGAATCCTGCCAATATGAGTGAGCTTGCAGGTGGGTCTTTTCCAGTTAACTCTGAGGTGACTGTAGACAGCAATTTGATTGGAAGAGACTGTGAGAGGACCAGAAAAACTCTGACGAAGAGAAACTATATGAGAGTCCTGTCATTTTGAGCCACTAAGACTTGGAGTGCTTCTTATGCAGCAGTAGGTTAGTCATAACAATATTATATTGTAGTGTTAAGAAAGGGAAGTTGCAAAATAGCCTGAATCCTTATAGTGTCGTTATATTTGTGCATAAAAACAGATACATATTTTTAATATAGTCACATCTCTTTTATTACTTTCACACAAACATGCAAGTGCTGTTTGATTTGGTTTGGTTGTTTTTGTTTTTGTTTTTTTGAGACGATGTCTCCTTTGTAGTATAGGTTGGCCTTGAACTCAGTATGTAGTCCAGGCTGACCTTAAACTCACTATGACCTTCCTGCCTCAGCCTCCCAAATGCTGGGATCACAGGTGTGTCTGCACACCCAACTGCTATTTGTTTTTATGCAGTACACACAGTACTTAGGGAAAAAAGGGAATAAAAGGAGGAGAGGAGGAAAAAACAAAGCTTTTGTAAATAAGGAAGGGAAAATGGGCTGAAGGAAGGGGAGGAGGATGAGGGAAAAAAGAAAATATATCATGTACAGATTCAAAGTCTGTATGATGAATGTTATAATTAGGTATATCTAAAATGTAACAATAAAAAGAATAGTAAGAAATCCTTTTTTGTTTTAATTAAGTTTATTGATACATTGTAGTGCACACGATGATCACCTTTATTATAGGCACTTTGTATTTGTTCATGATATAACTTGATTACAGGTGTAAGCCACCATGCCCAGTTTACTACAATTTTTAAAAGCCACAAAAATAGGCAGGTGTGACGGGGAAGCTATAATCTCAGGTACTTCAGAGGATGAGTCAGGAGGGTCACAAACGGGTGGAAAATCTAGGCAAGTTAGTGAGATTCTCAAAAAAACCCCAAAATAAAGATGATCCTGAGGTCAACTTAAAGCTTTTGGCTTTACTGGTAGGGTTTTTGTGCCTGAAATATCAGGCTTCCTTTCTCAAATTCACAGAAAACTCTTAGAAGTGGGATGCAGTTACAACCAATTGTACTAAGTGAGCACATGGCCATATATAGCTGCAATTTCCCAAGATAGTGGGGGTCTGGTCACTTTAAAAATCTTAAGAGAATGGCCAGAACTTCTGGAAAGAGTTGATGGTATCTCTGCCTTAATCAGATAAGTTCCACAGAAAAAACAGGTGTCTACAGGAGGGAACCTGAAGGCCAGGGAAGCTGGCCTCCTGAGTATGTTAGCAAACTCTCTGAGCAACTGCCTTCAAGGCATTAAAATTCTTGTGTATGAAAGACCTACACCCCTCCCCACTCTGAACCCTCACACATGAGAAGGAAGCACTCTACAGCTCAGCTACATTCCGAGCCTACTTTATTTTTAGAAACAAGGCCTCACTAAGTTGCCCAGGCTGGCCTGAAACTTGCAATCTTACTGCCTCAGCCTCCCAGAATGCTGGGATGGCTCCCAGAGTGCCACCATCGCCGGCTGTTGTTGCTTTTTGCTTAATCAAAACATCATTACCTTTTTCTAATTACACTGGCTGGTTTCAGAAGAGAAACTGGAGGGAAGGGTGAGACTGATCAGTGGTTGAGCTGCGTCACTAAGTCACAGTTGGAGTAAGGAGTCTTGTGCTGTTGCACTGTAAGGTAACCATAGACTATTATAGTGAGTATTTCAAAAGCCAAAAAGAAAAGATTTTGAAAGTTTTCACCACAAAGAAATGATGAATATTTGAGATGGAGAGGTTTAACCTGATTTACATATTATACAACTTGTGTATCAAAATATCACATAGTAGCCTACAAATATGTGTAATTTTTGTTTTTATGTATCAGTTGAAAAAAATAACAATATAAAAAAAGATGTAAAAGTGGCACCAAAGCCACACCATCTGAAGTAATGTGGACAGAAGTTTTGTGAAATGCCAACAGAAGAAGGTGGTGCAAGATTCCTAAAATGGTGCCCAGCCCACCCTTGAGGCAGGTGCACAAGAACTACGTGGCTTGCAACGGAGAAGCATCGTTCAGTGCAGTTTGTTCACTCCTGATGTGTCTTCAGGTGGTTTGGAAAAACAGAACCACTAAATAAGGCCACGACCACAACCTCCTGAGCACTTTGATCAGCTCTTGCCAGAGTGGCTTAGCTGCCCTGGGTTTCCTAAGGTTTTCTGCACAAGTTACCTGTGCTTGGACATGGACAGAAGCTGACACAGCGGACGTTCATGCGTGGGACAGAGCTACCGAGGGGGATACTGATGATGGCAGGAGACTGACCGAAGACCCCTTCCAGCCACAGACAGCATTAACCTTCCCAGGCAAATGCAATGGCTCACAGCCGAGGTGTGGAACTGAGTGGGAGTGGGAGTGGTGAACTCTCAATAGCCAGGCTTTCTGCAGCAGGGTGGGGGAAATGGGGAGGAAGGTGAGGGAAGTTACAGGTGAGGAGAAAATGTCAAGTCAGGCAGCAATAAGCTATTTTAGGGACACTTGGGGGTGATATACCTACATAATATTAATGTATACGTGGTTTTTGTTTTGTTTTGTGTTTTGTTTTGCTTTTTGTGAGTGAATCAAGGCTTTGATTAGAGATTATAGCCCATCTTCTCTGCCTTATCTCTGCTATTCTATTTTTCTGCTATTATTTGTCCACTTTACTCCTTCATTCCACTGTGTGTCCCATTCATTGAGTCCTCTCTGCCACTGTTGCTGGAATCCTGGTATTTTTTCCTCTCTCTCTCTTGAATGTCCTTCAGTACTTTTTGTAGGGTTGGATTGGTGGCCATGAACTCCCACAGTTCCTCCTGGGTCGCAAAAATCCCTCTCCCCTCATCCGGCCCTTTCCATGTTGGCAAATCCCAGCATCTGAGCTGTTTTTCCCAGAGAGGCTCTCCACCCAGCTGCCTAGCAAGCTGCCATCTTCAGAAATTGGACCTATTGTTTTGAGGCTGCTGGCAGCAGGCGGAGAGGGTATGGGATGTGGCACTCCATAGTGGGAGTGTGGACTGCCATTGGGCTTTAAACCTAAGGCCTTCACACTGGATTACATGCCTGGCTGTTTCTTAATTCTCTATTTTAAGGCAGGGTTGCTAAATCACTAGCTGGCTTGATCGCTAGGCTCAAACTTGTGCTTCTCCTGCCTCGGCCTGTTGGAACTACAGGCCTGCACCACCATGCCTGGCTAAGATATCATTCATTTTTGTGGCTAACAGTATTCCATGGTGTATGTATACATCAGATCTTGTTTTATCCTTCTGTTGAGGGACACCTTGGTTGATTCTGTGTCTTGCAATTGTGAATAACTGTGCAGTAAACAGGGGAGCACATTCTTTGTTTTTGTTTTGAAGTAAGATCTTGATATTTAACCCAGGCTGATCTCCCAATTCTTGGGCTCAAGTGATCCTTCCAACTTAACCACCCAAGTAGCTGAGACTACAGGTGTAAACCTCTACACATAGATATTTTTAGTTTTTTGAGGAACTTCTATACTGTTTTCCATAGTAATCATGCTAGTTTACATCCCCACCAGCAGTGTATACAAGTTCCCCTTTCTCTGCTTCCTCATCAGCATTTATTTTTTTTGACAGCTATTCTAACTGAGGTAACATGACAGTTCATAGTGGTTTTTATTTGCATTTCTCTGATGATTAGTGATGCTGAGCATTTTTATACACTTTTGACCATTTGTTTATTTTTTTGTTCTTTTGTGATGCTGGAGGTCAAACCCAAGACCGTGCACATGCTGAGTCCTCCAGCCTCTTTGTGTGCCATCTTTTGAGGAATACCCATTCAATGGCTATCATCAAAAATCAACAGATAACAAATGCTGTGGGGCTAATGAAGCAAAGGAACCTTTCACCATAAGATACTTAGCGTAGTTATATAGCTAGTTTCTCTTAGTTCATTGAAAAGAAGTTTGTGCTGATATTGTTTGGACAAAGTATCATGCCTATATCTTGTACTCTGAATAACTTCCACAAAGACAGTAACATGCAAATGTATTAATTATTACAACTCTCGCTTGGGGTGTGCCAGACCCAAGCTTTTCTCCGTGAGTCAGCACCACTTGTGGATTGCGGAGGGAGGAGGGAGGAACCAGGCCCCACGGCAGGAGATCTCTGCCCAGAAACCATATCATTTTCATTGTGTGTGTGTGTGGGGGGGCTTTTATTTTCTTTTGTTTTGTTTATATTAACTCTGATGGCTTGAAGAGCTATTTAAAAGATAGCAAGACATGTTATAGAAGCCATTATGGATTTACTACTGGCTTGTTTTGATGTCCTTTATTGCATTCATTGTTTTATTTATATTGTTTCTATTCTATTCTGTTGTTTGGGGTTTTTTTTGTTTTTTTTTTTTGTTTGTTTGTTTTGGTACTGGAGAGGCTGGGGATTTAGCTCAGTGGCATAAGTACCTGCCTTGCAAGCAGGCAGTCGTGAGTTCGATCCCCAGTACCAATAAAAAGATAAAAAAAAAAAGGAAAAAAAAAGTCTGTTTTGGTACTGGAGATCCAACTCACGACCGTGTGCTCGTAGGACAGGTGCTTATGCTGCTGAGCTAAATTCCCAGCCCCTGTTCAATTTTTAATATGTCTGAAGGTGTAATCTGCAGGTTGTTTTAAAGACAATAAAGGTATTGTGGCAACTATTGCTGATTTCATAAGGTTTGGAAGTCCTGTATCACTTATTCTGGTTTACTTTGATTAATTTTATTGTTTTATTTTCTTTGGCTTTTTCCTCTTTAAAATAAAAAAATTAAAAATAAAAAAAAAGAAATACCCATCAAATTATTTTTTTCTGTTGAATTCCTTATATATTCTGGAAATTAATCCCTCATCAGCTAGTTAATTTGCAGATAATTTTTCCCTTTCTGTAGATTGTATATTCATGCTGCTGTTCATTTCCTTTGCTGTGCAGAAGAGACTTTGTAATTTGACACAATCCTGCTTTTTTTCTGTTCACTTTTAGTGTTTAATTTTAAAAAATCTTGCTAAGTCACTAAGCTGCCCAGGATGGGCTCAAACTTGAATCCTTTTGACCCACAGTATTAGAATTACAAGTGTGCATCACCACATTCAGCTTCTATATTAACTTTAAAATCAGCATTCAGAGCCTTGGATTCCCATCTCCAACTCTAGTTGGCTGGAAGAAATGTTTTCTGAAGAGGGTAAAACAGAGGAATGCATGGCTGGGAACCATCAAGAAGAGCTGAGAGGAAGGATTCAGTATTGAAAGAATGATTAGGTGAGCACTCATACCCTTAGTAATCCTTCCTGAGCTCTCGCTCCGCTCTGTTAGCAGTCTCCTGAGGAGAGTACAAGAGTCTGGAGAAATCTAACCAGCTCCAGAGAAAAGATCTAAAGATGTCAACATCACCCAGTGAAATAGACTTATGCTACCATAAAGTCTAGAGTGGACAGGCCCCTCCTATACTCAGAGGGTTTTCTAGAAAAACTGTTTGTGCTTGTGTTGAGCAAGCTGAGCCCTTCTGTGAATGACGGCATACTGTACAGAACAGGAACTTCAGGCTACGCCTTAGCCCCGAGGATTATGCAGCAGTTGGCCCCATTCGAAGTGCAGGTGCTGAGGCACAATGGCCTGTCTGTGCAGTCAGATAACCAACATGTGCTGGACACATAGAACTTACCGGAATAAACACCCTCAGTCACACAGCGAAATCATAAGGCACAAACTGATACATTATGCTAATAAAGAACTCCCACTTGTAGATTTATCAAATTAAATCAGGAGCACATGGACATATATATCAAATGATAACAGAAAAACCGGGTCTGGAGCTTGTCCAATGCACCACATCAGTGAATGATCCAACACCTCCCTGGACCATGTAAACGGAGGAGCAGCCACTATACTGGGGTACTCAGATGACTCACCCCAGCTTGTTGTGTCATCAGACCACGTAGTGAATGTGTCACAAGTTCGACAGCCTTGAACTCCAGCTCTCTTCCCTGGCTTCTGCTCAGCTCTATATTGTTTGACTCAGCCCCCTCGAAATACCTGCTGCCCTGACTTGGGTTTTGAACCGACTCTGCTTTCAACAAGCACCTCTGACAAGCACAACCTGGTCCATATTCTTTCTTTTTTACAGTCAGGGTCTCAGTATGTAGTTCAGGATGTGTAGCCCAGGCTGGTCTTGATCTCATGGAAATCCTTATACCTCAGCGTTACAATTGCTGGGATTACAAGCAAGTACCACCCCACCCAGCTGGTTTATAATGCTGGCCACCGTTTGTGACTTTTTACTTTTCTGTGAGATTTCTACATTTGCTTTTAGTTCTGTCTCTTTGAATTCTGCAGCTACTGTTAATCCCTTTCTTAGCTGTTTTGAAAGCTACATACTATTATGTGAAGTATGTTGTGTCACTTGGGTGTTATAGATATTAGTAATTAAAATATAAATAAAAGGAGACAGCTATGAACAGACTGAACCAGCTGCTGTAAAAAGAGAAAAAAAGGGGACGGGCAGAGATATAGCTCAGTGGCACAACACTTGCCTGGCAAGTATGAGGGTGTAAGTTCAATTTCCAGTACCAAAAAAAAAAAAAAAAAAAAAGAGGCAGTCATGGTGGGTACATATCATAATCCCAGCACTCTGGGAGGCCAGGACAAGAGGTTCACAAATTCAAGCTTAGCCTGTGCAACCCAAGGACTTAGCAATACCTTATTTCTAAAAATGAATAAATAAAAATAAAGTGGGAAGAGGGTAAGCTAGGGATATAGGTTAGTGCAAAGGCCTTGTATTGAATCCTTAGTAGTGGGGTTTGGAGGATAAAAGAAAAAGAAGATTGGAATAAAAGAACCTGGTATTGCCCAGTTTACCAGCTAGTAAGTTGAGTACTCACCTAGAGAATATTGGTGAGATTGATGGACTTTGTGAATTTACTGTTACTCAAGAAATTATGAATATAGAAAGACACATGTCTGTTCTATGTTAATGGCATATCTCATTCATGATATACTTTTTTCCTTACGTAGTAAAAAATAGTACTGCACAACTGTTAAATTTTCAGAATGTAAAATTACAATATGTTTACATCAATTTATAACCAACTAAGAAGCCAGAGGGAACCGTACTCACAAAAGAGTGCACTTACTGAGTTCCTAAATCCAACCTCACTCAGGTTCACTAGGGTTAATGGGACACACTGAAAAGTATTGTATTCACAGTTATAGCTTATTAAAAGAAAATGTATTATTCCTGAGGAAAAACTAGAGCATTTAGCATCAAGTCTCTAAAATGCATTCTTAAGACTCTTGCCAAGTCAAGGGGACACTGTAAGCAAACAGGTACCATACTGTCCACATCAGTATTATCTGAAGGACGTCTGGAGCCAGGCAAACTAGTGATATTGTAGAAACTGCCTTCCCGACTGTATGCTAACTCAGCTGTTCTGCGTGGTACTGGTTCATACAATGGAACAAAGCATGCTAATGATGTCAGTGCTGTATAGTTTGATCCAGCAGTCCTCAGCTTTTTTGATACCAGGGACTGGTTTTGTGGAAGACAGTTTTTCCACAGATCAGGGATAGGGAGTGAGAGACGGTTACAAGATGACTCATCATATTACATGTATTGTAAACTATTACATCGCAATATACAGTGAAATAATTATACAACTCACCATAATGCAGAAGCCCTAAACTTGTTTCTTGCAACTAGACGGTCCAACCAGGGAGTAACAGAGACAGTGACACCTGGAATGTGCTGCTTATGTCTGGGCTGCTGTGTAGTTGTGATTTAGTTGAGACTACTGCAGAAAACCCTGCATTTCAAAGATAGAATGTTAGAAATGGAAGCAAGCTTTGTAATGCTTTTGGGGCCAACTCAGGATATTCCACCTTAATATTTAATACAGAACTTATGGGTAGTGGAAGTTGTCTCAAGCATATTTTAAAGGCCACTGATAGGATTATTTCTGAAAGATGAGAAGTATAAAACAAAAGAGGCCTTTATTCTGAGAACACGGAGAGAGAGAACCAGCACCCCTGACTGTTGGAGTCTGTCTTTCTGGCGGACACGTGGCGTGGCAGGTATGTAAGTAGCCTCAGTTTGGGGTGGAACCTAAGGGGGCATCAGGGATGCACGGGTAGCCCATTGGTCCTAGGTTTGGCGCCAAAGGTAAATTCCCAGGGGCGGGGAAGATGACATCACAGGTAAATTCCTAGGGGTGGGCAAGATAGGAGCTTCCTGGTTCCGGTTGAGGCTTTTCTGGCTATAGAGTCCTGTCTGGGCCAAAACCCTTTCAGCCACCATTATTGGAGACCTCAAGCAAGTACTCCTCTTCTAGCATACAGTCTGTTCATCTGCCTTTTCACAATAGAAAGTGGATCCATTTTTTCCCAGTTTTGGGATGCTTTCTGATTGGGAATTAACACTCAAACATTAAAAGTTGAGGCAGGTACTCAGGTGTCAGCCAAGAGAAAAAAGGCTCAGTGTCTGTCTGTCTCTCTCTCTTTTTGTATATTGTAGATACACCCACTGATAACACTCATCATAGAAAGTTTGTACTGTCCATGATATATCTAACTTCTTTTTTGTCATTCCCACCTTCTTCCTTCAGTCCTTCATTGCCTCCTTATTTGCAAAAGCCTTGTTTCCATTTTTTCTTCTAGTCTTTTTTTTTTGGTCTCTTCCTTCCTTTCTTCCTCCCCCTCCCTTGTTTCCCTTCTTATTTGAACATTTTCTCCCATTTCCAAATACCTGGCATACATTTTGGCCCTCATTTACACTTTCGTTTACTCACACCAGAGAAGCAATGCAGTATTTTGGTGGGGGAGACAGGGTTTCACTAGCAGTTAGGTTGGCCTTGAGTTCACTTTGTATCATCCCAGGTTGGCCTTGAACTCACAATGATCTTCCTTCCTCAGCCTCCAAAATGCTGGATTATAGGTGTGTGATACCATGCCCAGCATACCAAAGCAGTACTGAAATGTGTGTCTGATTTATTTCACTTAAGAGTATGGCCTCAAAAAAAAAAAAAAAAAAAAAAAAAAAGAAGGTATGACCTCAAAGAGCATCTATTTAGCTAGAAATGTCTCAAATTTATCCTTATTTATGACAAGTAGTACCCCATTGTAGTTAAAAAACAAACAAACTACATCTTCATTCATTGGTTGATGGGCATTGGAGCTGTTTCCAAAATTAATTATTTTAAACTATGCCACTATAAACATGGGTATGTATATAATGCTGTGATATGCTTTTAATTCCTGTAAGATAGTTTTGTTGGGATACAGTAACTGTCTTTGTGGGGCTGGAGGTTGTTTTCTTTTAGGTCTTGAACTCACAGTGGTTCTCCTACCTCAGTCTCTCGAGTGCTGAGATTGCACTCCCAGCCCTGCTTGGAAAGTTTTCTGCCATTACTTCTACAAATAGGTGCTTTGTGTCATTTGTGTTATCTCCTGATTTTTCTTCAACTCCGATCAATCTTATGTTATTCTTCTTTGCATTATCTAGCATCTTTTGAATTGACTTTTAATGGTCCCTTGCTATTTTGTTGAGTCTTTTTGTTTGTTTGTTTTTTGGTTTTGGTACCGGGGATCAAACTCATGACCTCACACTTGCCAGACAAGCAATTATACCGCTGAGCTAAATCCCTGGCAACAATTTACGAAGGCTGCATGTTCTCTGTACTTCTTTTCTTTTTTTGGTCGCCACTGAGCTAAACTCCCAGCCCCGTTCCCTTGCTACTTTGAAGAAACTTTTCTTTTCATGACTGCTAACAACAATCCTGTCTTCTATTTTTGAGATCCTTTCTGCACATTGGCTCATTCTGCTGTATGTGCTTTCAATGGAATTTTGGATATCTGTTTGAATCTATTTCCTGGATTAATTAATTTCCTGTTTTGAGCATTCATAGTTTCTATCATTTTCCTAAGCTCCTTTTAAAAAAAAATCTGTATCTGCTCTAGAGTCACTAAGGATGTATTTCATTATGTTCACCATCTCTGTATTTATCTGAAAAATTATTTCTGATTTGATTTTTCTAAAACCTCATTCATCTGATTGGTTACTTCTGCTTTTCAGAGAGTTCCAGGTAAGTGGCTTCTGAACTGTTCCTTCTCATTGCCTCCTGTGCTTCCCTTTGGTGAGCTGGAAGTCTGGAGTTGCCCCTTGCTTACGTGTCTTCTAATTTTCTTTACTTTTAAAAAAATTTAACTCTTGCGTTGATGCTTGTAAATTGCTTATGACAGGTGGTTATTGCTAGTATTGAGAACCCTTAGGAAATGACTACTCCGAAATGTTATCCATATACAGCTGGCTTTCTGGTTTTGAGACTGTTTCAAGATTCTACCTTTACAGTTTATTGGAGATGACAAAAATTGTGTCACCTTGGCTGAAGGAATATAGCCAGCAATGCCCTCCGGGGAGAAAATTTAAAAGGGGTTATGTGAAAAATACAGAAGTAGAAGAGAAAGAGATTAGAGGCAAGGCTAGAGGACAAAGGAAGATTATGAGAATTTTGGGTAACTAGTGAATAAGACAGAAGGTAAACAAAGAAGAAAGAAAACAACGGAACAGAACAACAATAGCAAAAAACTAGAAACAATGTTCACATTCATGTGAAAACAAAAACAAGGAAAAAACCACACAAACAAGAAAAAAATAAAAAGAAAAAATGTCCATTTCAGTGTCTGTGCTTTCAGTGGTAGACCAAGCGGGCAGACAGAATCCAGATCTATGTGAATTAAGCCCAGGAAATCAACCATAGATTTATGGCAATGGTAATGGGTAATCCCAGCAAGCCGGCACCCTTATTTCTACTGAAGTTCAGGCTGGTTTCTGGTTGTGAGAATGGAACCTGATTTATTCAGCCTGCAATACTCCAGGTGCCTCCTGCCAGCTTAAACTTAGTTCCCTGCTGGAAGCTTTAGCAATGCAGGTAGCTACTGAGAATGGTGTTTTCAACGCAGTCTCATTTGATAGAGTAGTGACATTCAATTATTGTGTCTTTTCTTTGTGTTCATTTTTTTACTTCGTAAGTTTAAAGGCTTGCATTTTAATGCAGGGTGCTTGATCTCCATGCGGCAAAGCTTCACTGGTTAGCCAGTTACCACATATCATATAAAGCATGCTTGGAGAATGGGAGTCATCTTGCAATGAAACTAATTTTAGTAGGAGTATTGGTATTTTCTCTTAAATGCAGCTTTGTTTTTGTTGGCAGTATTAAAGTCTCCCACTGTCTCGTGGTTGGGTGTTCTCCCTTTTCAAAGAAGCAGTCTAAACTCATTTATGCTGTATCAAATGGAGGTATTATTGTTTATTTGGGTTTTATTTGTATTCACTGATTACCAACAATATTAAGCAGTCTTTTGTGTATTTGCTAGGCATCTAAAATGTCTTTGTTTACAAATTGCCTATTTAGGGCTGTGTGCCCACCCCTATCCCCAGAGGGTTACCTTTGTTTTCTTACTGATTTTTCTTATCTTTTTGAGACAAGACCTCCTCACTACACAGTTCAGGCTGGCCTCAAACTCTCAGTGATCCTCCTGCCTCAGCTTCAGAGTGCTGGAATTAAAGGCATACACCACCACACCCAGCTTCTTAACCATTTTTTAAAAATCCATTTTATTCAAACATAAAAAGAAAAAGAAGAAAAAACTAAATATTTCAAAGCACATCAATCAGGGGTAACAATAGTACATACACTGCACATTATCATCCCCAAATCATTCACCCAGAACCCAAGACATCTGCCTTCAATTGTCCAAACAATACCAGTATAAATCTTTCTCTTCAGTGAATATGGGCTGGGGATTTAGCTCAGTGATATAAGTGCCTGCCTTGCAAGTGCATGGTTGTGAGCTCAATCCCCAGTATCAATAAAAAGAAAAATCTTCAGTGAACTCAGTAGTATAACTATCTGAACTATTTTTATATTACATGTGTTTTTTCTTAATGACTTTTAAGGTAGTATTTATTCATTTATTTTCTTACTGTGGTACTTGGGTTGAAACTAGGGTGGCCTCAAAACTTCCTTCCTCCTTCTTCAGCCTCCCAGACTGCTGGGACTACCACACCTGGCTGGCTTTTAAAATACCATTATAAAATT
This sequence comes from Cavia porcellus, assembly GCF_034190915.1. Lineage (NCBI taxonomy): Eukaryota > Metazoa > Chordata > Mammalia > Rodentia > Caviidae > Cavia > Cavia porcellus. The sequence continues at coordinate 134,859,720 of NW_026947484.1, read as the reverse complement.
AGGTGAAGAGTCTTTCATGAGCCAGGCTTGGTGGCACATGCCTGTAATCCTGTACAAGCACTCTTGGGCCAGGAAGTCAGCATTCCTTCTGACTGTGACCACCAGTGTGGGACAAAGCGGGCAGCATATAAGAAGAACCAGTGGGGTGAAACAGTAGGCTGTGCAAGGCCGAGGAGGGGTCAACTGTACGTGGGACTTGAGCAAGCTTGGGCTGTCTCTGTCTGAGGCTGTCACAGCAGCTAGGAGAATAGTGCAGACAAACAGGGTAAGGAGAGGCATCCAGAAAGCTTCTGGCTAAAGATTGGCCATAGCCTCCCACATCTGGAGGCCAAGATCAGGCCCACATCCAACACTAACCCTACTACAGGCTTAGTAGGGCTCTGATTTGGACACGACCACAAACAGTGAACACCAAAGGAATTTTATTTTTTCTTTGTGCATACTGTGTGTATTGTTTCATTTTTCTGTCTGGTTGAGTTGTTGTTATTGTTGTCGTTTAGCTGTAAACATGTATTTTTGTCCTATTCATCTTCTTTCTCATTTTCCTCAACTATGTCTCTTGATCTTGTGATATTTTCATGTGAGTAAACACTGTCTCTAGTCTTTCTGGCCAGCTTTGATAATCCGTTGCTTTCTCCTTCATTCTCTTTCTCCTGTCTTCTTCTCCAGTTTCCTAAAGTTTGTATGGTCATCCTCTGTCTTCCAGCCTTGCTTCAACTATATTTTACTACAATTATCTTTCTTTTTTGACCCTATGCCTCCTGAATTTCCCTATCATAGGGTAAAATCACTTCATCAGGGGGAAACTCATTGCATACAAGTTCCTGACTTATGTTGGGCTTTGTTATATAACTGTGTTATAACTTGTAATTTTCCACAGATCACTCCATGCCATGTTCCTTTCTGTATGCGCCGCTCATCCCCTTTTTTCTGTTCCTTCTTAGCTGAGCTCATGAAGGTAAGTTAACCACCAGCCTTGTACCTTCCCCACCCCTTTTATCATAGAAACATTCTGCACCTAGCCCTCAGCCCAACACAGCCCAACACCCAATTTTCTGCGATCACTGTGCTCCAGATGTCCCTTGTAAAACTCCCCGAACTCTCACCCTGTTTTGTGAACCTCCACCCTGTTTTGTGGTTTTGGCCAATAAAAGCTGTGCTCCACCACTATCTCAGCACACAGAGGTTGTCAGTCTCCACTGCTCCCTGCATTGCTGGAAAACAGTTAAAATAAAGCGCTTCTTTTTCTTCAAAGACATCTTGCTTCGTTTTGCACAACATTCTGGGGTCTCGTTTTTGGTGTCAACAACTGTAGATCTTGCCCCTGTGGTTAAACTTACCAAATTAAGAGTTACCACAGTTTGTCAGTTTCTAGGCCATGCTTCATGCTATTGTTATTGATAATTGTACTATTTTAGCCAGGATATCATACCTGTTGAAATTATTTGTTCTCCCTTGTGTGACAACACTGTGATTGTGTGAGTCATAACCATAATTATAGTCCAGTACCAAAGGACTGGGTGCTGAGCCAAATAGACAGCAACATCTCATCTTAATAAATTGGACAGGTAGAGTCTTAGTACAGACACGAAAACCAAAAACCACTTACAGATAGAAGACATCTCTGAGGAATAGACATTTCCTAGGAAAGCCTTGACACTAGTGATAAAAGTATGTACCATAAGACATCTACAAGAATCAACACAGAAAATAAAACAAAATAGCAAACAGAAAATAGCAAGATGCCAAAGCATAATGTAACCCCAAACCTCCAGCTCATGTAGGACAAGTCCAGAACACAATGAGCTAGAAGAAATTAGAAGCCTTACACTGGAACGTTCTGAAATGATAGCAGCAAAAGTGAAAAAACATGGATAAGGCTATAGAAAAAATAATCTCTTGAATAAAACAAAGAATGACAATCAAAATGAAAGACATCCCTAATGAATCTAGAGTACACACAGATAGAAAAAATAGGGGAGCATAGGAAAACAATGGAAACTATGAACAGTCAACATTGGAAAACAATAGAAGCCATGAAACAGATCCAAACAGATATGCAAGAGATTAAAAATTTCATTGAAAATATACACAACAGATTGAATGAAGGTAAGGATAGACTTATGAGGACCAGAAGGCAGGATTGCAGCTAGTGACCACTAAAAGAAAGATACCTTAAAAATAACAAGAGATCATGAAAAAATCTACCAGTTGTAAGATGAAGCAAAGAACATAAGATCAAATGGGTTCAGTGAGAAAGCCAGAGATAGTACAAATGCCATAAAAACTTCCTCACAGAAGGCTGGCAGGAAACTTCTCAAACATGGATTAAAAATCAAATGTACAAATAAGTGATGCATATAGTACTCCAAATAGGCATGATCAAAATAAATCTACACCACAGTATATAATAATTAAATTTACAAAGCCAGGTGTGGTAGCACATAACTGTATTCCCAGCACACATGAGTCTGAGGCAGAAAGATTGCCATGAGTTCAAAGCCAGCCTGGGATACATACTGAGTTCAAGTCCAGTCTGAACTAAACAGCAAGACATTGTCTCAAGCAAAGCAAAACAAACAAACAAACAAAAAAATAGATTCCAGAAATTCAGCACAATAACAGAATATTAAAAGTGGTTACAGAAAAGAAATAAATTATCTGTAAAGGAAAACTCATTAGTATCACAGTACACTTCACAATACAAACCTTCAAGTCAAGGAGAGTTTTATGTGAAATATTTAAAGTCCTAAAATAAAACAACCTTCAACCCAGATTGGACATACCTTGCAAAACTATCTCTCAATGTCTGTGGAGAAATAAGATACTTCTCTGACAAAGAACAACTGAAGAGATTCATGACCACCAAGCCAATTCTCCAACAGTGTTCTGAAGAATATTTTTTTCTCTCAGAGACAAGGTCTCCCTGTGTAGACTAGGCTGCTCTTAAATTTACAGCAATCCTCTGGTCTCAGGCTTCCAAGTGCTTGGATTATAGGCACATGCCACCAGGCCTGGCTGAAGAATATTTTAGAAAGAGATAAGAAAGACCACAATTCCAAGAACACCAATGGAAAGAAGATACCAGGTAGCACAAGAAATTAAACAGAGGGGAAAAACAGGTACCAGTAACAGGAAAATAACATGACAAGGATAAATCAGTACATAGTAGTTACAACCATCAATGTAAATGGTCTCAATTCACCAATCAAAAGAAAAGACAGGCAGAATGGATCAAAAAAGAAGTTCCTACAATATGCTGTGTAGAAGAAACATATTTAACTCAAAAAGAAATTCATATACTAAAGTCAAAGGACAGAAAACAGTTTTTTCATGTGGCAGGAATAAAGAACAAAGCAGGGATAACTATAGTATTTGTGGACAATACGAACTTCAAGCTAAGACTATCAAAAGAGACAATTCAAAGAGACAGACAAGGTCATTCCACACTTGTAAAGGGGAAAAGAAAACCTCCAAGAGGAAGAGATAACAATCATAAATATAAAGGTACCAAATACTGCTGCACCCAACTACATAAAACAAATATTAAGGGACATGAAAAATCAAATCACCATTAACACAATTGTAATGGAGGTCCTTAATAGAACATAACAGCCCACACACTGTAGACCACATACTAGCACACAGAGCATGCATACTAAGTGTCCCATGTAAATTATCTGACCATAGTGAAATGAAAATGGAAATTAATGGCAAAAAAACCACAAAAACTCCACAAACACGTGGAAATTAACACCATCCTGAACAACAAATGGGTCACATATGAAATTAATGAAGAAGTTAAACCAATTTTTAATTAAATGAAAATGCCAATACAGCATATCATTATCATACATCACAAAACTAGAGAAAATATTCCTAAAACTCATTTGGAACCAGAAGAAACCTAGAATAACAAAAATAATCATAGGTAACAACAACAAAGGAAGGGGATCATAATGTGTGGTTGAGACAATGAAAGAAGTCTTAAGAGGGAAATTTTAGTAGTGAATTCTCACGTCAAGAAAACAGAATGAACTCAAATAACCAAATGTTGAGTATCAAACATCTAGAAAAAGAAGAACAAATCAAATGCAAAGCTCAAATGAAGGAGGAAATGTGAAGAGCATAAATTAATGCAATTTAGACTAAGAAAATAATACAAAGAATCTGAATCAAGGAGTTGGTCCTTTGAAATATTAAATAAAATTGATAAACCCTTAGCTAAAGGAAATAAAAAGCTCAAATTTATATAATTAGGAATAAAAGATGAAATAACAATGAGTCCTATAGAAACCCAGAAGATAATCAATACTTGCTTCATGAACTATAGTTAGATGGAAAACACAAGAAATGAACAGATTCCTAGATACATACGAATTGCCAAAACTGAATCAAGAAGATATAAAACTTTAAATAACCCAATAATAGTTAATAAAATTAAAAACGTAATTAAAAACTTACCAACACAGAAAATCCCAGATCCTGGTGGATTCAATCTTGAATTCTACAAGAAATCCAGAGAATATCTAATGCCGCAACTTATGAAACTCTTTAATGAAACTGAAAGGGAAGCAAAATCATTTCTGGAAGCAAGTATTGCAATGATACCAAACCCAGAGAAGGACCCAACTAATAAAGAGAACAAGAGTGCCAATCTCCCTGATGAACACTGTTGTACTCAGGGTTTGCAAGGAAAACAATTTAATATAGAACATATAATTTATAGAGTTATTTTATAATAGTCACCCTAAGAGTCAAATACAAAACAGTGCAGGAAATCTGTACACACACTAAAGGCCCAAAGAATCCAGCTGAGGGCCTGGGTACCATGGTAATGTCCTGCATGAGTACAGCTAAAGACCTAGATCCTATGACAATACCCTCCTATGAGTCCAACTGGAGGCCTAGAGCCTGTGACAATATCTCATGCAATTCTGTTTCATGGATCTGCACTGGGAAGGCCCAAAGCTAAGCAGTGGAAGGTAGAAAGTCTGTGCCATTGGGCTGAGGGATCTGCACTAGAACCAGGAAGCAATGCTCAAGGTAAGTATCAGAGCTCCCCCAAAAAGAACCACAGTGATTCTCAGTGACTACGAGGTCCTGAGCTCCTCCTCTAATGAGAACAGCTGAGTTCATATTAGAAAAGCCAGTGCAACAAGCTCCTCCAGGAGAACCAACAGCACCAGGAGAAACAACAACACTGCTTCCTCTCCAGTTCTCCTCTTTATGTTGTTGGCAACAATCCTCCGGTGGGCTTTCTACACACAAATATGCTGATTCAGTTCAGCTGGGTGGTACAAGTTGACCACCAGTTGTCAGTTCACCACAAGTACAGACACAAAATCCTCAATAAGATACCAGCAAGCAGAAGGCAGCAAATCATCAAGAAGATTACTCACCAAGACCAAGTAAGATTCATCCCTGGGATGCAAGGATGGTTCAACATATGCAAGTGAAGAGTAATATACATCATATCAACAGAGCCAAAACAAAAATCACATGATCATCTCAATAGATGAAGAAAAAGCATTGGACAAAGTCCAACACCTATTTATGGTAAAACCCTGCAGAAAATTTGAATAGATGGTCTTTATCTCAATCATATAAAAAGCCATTTATGACAAAACAACAGCCAACATCATACTAAATGGTCAATATCTGAAATGTTTCATTCAAAAATCATAAGGTGAGGATGTTCACTACCACCATTCTAATATAGTTATGAAAACATCAGAACAATTAGACAAGAAAAAGAATAAAAGTAATAAGAATAGGAAAGGAAAAAGTTACATTATCATTATTTGCAGGTGACATACAAATAATATAAAGAAGATCCCAAAACCCCACCAAAAGACTTTTAGATTTAATAACCAGATTGAGTCATGTAGCTGGATACAAAGTTAACACTCAAAAATCAATAGCATTCCTATACCCTAATACAGATTCACTAAGAGAAATACTAGAGAAACAACACCTTTTAGGAGAAAGCATTTATGTTTCATAAAGAAAAAGAAATATCTAGGAATCAACCTAATGAAGTAAAAGATCTACATATTGGAATTGACAATATTCAAAAAGGAAATTAAAGACAATATTAGAAAATTGAATAATATCCCTTGCATATGAGTGGGGAGAGCCAACATAGTGAAAATGGCCATACTCTCAAAATTGATACATAGATTTAATGTAATCCCAATCAAAATATCATTTGTATATACAGTTTTAATGCAATTCCAATCAAAATATCATCCATATACCTCGCAGAACTAGAGAAAACATTCCTAAAATTCATTTGGAAGCAGAAGAGAACTCAAACAACAACAATAAAAAATCATAAGCAACAAAGGCAAGGGAGGGGTCATCACAATCCCTGGTTTGAAGTTATATCACAAAGCTACCATGATAAAAACAGCATGGTACTGAAGAAAAACAAAAATAAAACAGACCTGAGGATCAATGGAACAGATTAAAAGATGCAGAAAGAACTTTAAATACACTCAGCCATCTTATCCTTTGTAAAGGGGCCAAACAAGGTACTGGAAGAAAGCATCTTTAATAAATGGTGGTGTAGGCTGGATGTGGTAGGAAACTGAGGCACTTGGGAGAGTGAAGAAGGAAAATTGCTGAAAGTTTGAGGCCAGTCCAGGCTAAACTGAGTTCAAGCCCAGCCTGAACTGCATAAAAAATCAAAAAGACCAAAAAATTGGTGCTAGAAATACTGGCTTTCCACATGCCAAAAACTAAAAATAGACCCATGTCTATCACTATGCACTAAACTAAAATCAAAGTGGATCAAAGATCTGAATACCAAATCGGAAACACTAAATATGATGGAAAATAGAATAGGTAGAACTCTTGAAGACTTAAGTGTAGGCGTGGCACACATCTATAATCCTAGCACTTGGGAGGCTGAGGTAAGAGGATCATTGCAAATTTGAGACCAGCCTGGGCTACAAAGTGAGTCCAAGGCCATCCTGAACTGCATAGTGAGACCCCGTCTCAAAAAGACAGAAAAAACATCCTAGTCACAAAAGTAACACAGGTGGAGTGGATGAGGAGACAAGATCCATCAATATGCTTTATTCAAGAAACACATTTAACTCAAAAGGAAATTTATAGACTAAAAGTCAAAGGAGAGAAAACAATGCTCTATGTGACAGGGAATCAGAAAAGAAAAAAAAAAGAAGGGGTAGCTTACCAATCAACTGCAGAATAGATAAGAAAGATATGGCATTTCTATACAATGGAAAGCTACTCAGCTGTAAAGAAAGATAAGCTCGGGGCTGGGGATTTAGCTCAGCGGCATAAGCACCTGCTTTGTAAGCAGGCGGTCGTGAGTTCAATCCCTGGTACCGATAAAAATGAAAAAGACAAAAAAAAAAAAAAAAGATAAGCTCAAGGCTCTTGTAGGTAAATGGATACAATTTGAGATTATGCTCATGGGTGAAATGGTTGAGTTATATGAGTGAGCATCGTGTTGTCTCCCTAGTATAAAAAACTGAAGTAGTTATTGGAATCCAAAATGCACAGTAGTTGTGAAGCTAAAAGGGGAGGAGATGTCTAGAGGGGGAAGGGGGTGGCCATTGTTAATCTATATCCTGTTTTGAAACCTTGTATTGTTTGCATTGTTCTGTTTGCCTTGGTTTTGTTCTGCTTTGTTTTGTTTGCTTTTATCATATTTGATGGCATGCATAACTGTTTCAAGAATAAAAAGGTGTATTATGGTAGCTTGTTTTCTTTTGATTGATTTTATTCTATTTTGTATGTTTGATTTTATTTTGTCTGATGATATAAGCAGCTACTTTGAAGATAACAAGATGTATTATGGTAGCCATTGTTGTATTACTATTGTCTTGTTTTGAATCCTGTATTGCTTTGTTTTGTTTTGATTGATTTTATTCTGTTCTGTTTTGTTTGATTTTATTATGCCTGATGGTATTGGCAGTTATTCTGAAGATAACATGAGGCATTATAGTAGCCATTATTGATTTCCTTTTATCTTGTTTTGAAGCCTTGTATCACATTCACGTTTTGTTTTGATTCACTATTCTATTTTGTTTTGTTTGATTTTATTATGTCTGATGGTATAAATAGCTACTTTCAAGATAACAAGTCTGTTGCATTCCTACTGTCTTGTTTTGAAGTCCTGTGTTTTCATTGTTTTGGTTTTATTCTGTTCTGTTATGTTTGATTTTATCATGCCTCATACTATAGGAAGCTATTTTGAAGATAGCAAGCGGCATCATGGTAGCCATTGTTAGTTTCCTTTTATCTTGTTTTGGAGTCTTGTATCACCTTCACTGTTTTGTTTTGATTATCTCTATTCTGTTTCATTTCTTTCAGTTTCATTCTCTTCAAAATAAAAACAAAGTAAGTGTAGGCAAAGATTTCATGACCAAAAATCTGATTGCTTGGGTAACATCACAAAGAATAAACAACTAGGATCTCATCCTATTAAATTTTTGCACAGTAAAAGAAATTATTAACAGAGTCAAAAGACAGAGTTGCCAAAGTTTGGTGAGATGCCTTCCGGGGTACACTCATTGGCCTGCCCGCCCACTTCAGGCCTATGGCACTTCCTCCGCCTTATCCCAGGTCTGAGCCCGTGTCTGCCTGATTCTCCTTCCTTCCCATCCCATGCATGATGGAAACACCTTGGCCAAGGCAGCCCAACCCTCCCCAACTCAGTTCTCAAGTGGGAATCTGGTATATGAAAAGTACTATAGACAGATTGATACAGGCAATCCCAGAAGGGTATTGGCTTCAGATGCTGCTGCTTTCCTGAAAATAGCATGGCCTCCAGACTTGATACTTGGAAAGATTTGGGATTTGACTGACACAGATGGCAAAGGCATCTTGAATAAACAAAAATTTTTTATTGCTTTGCATCTTGTGGCACATGCCCAGAGTAGACTGGAAGTTTCACTGAGTAGTTTGAACGTGACCATTCCTCCACTAGGATTTCATGGTACCATGGTACCATTAGTCCTTTATGAAGCAGTGGAGCTTCTTCAACTCATCTCCCATGGGCTGCAAAATCTGAAGATAAGGCCGAATATGATGCAGTTCTTGATAGCTAAGCTGGTGATGAAGTGAAACCAGTTTCTCTAAATTACCTGTGGAAATCCTTCGAAGAGTTTGGGAGTCGAGTGATATTGACCATGATAGAATTCTTGACAGAGACAAATTTGCAGTTGCCATGTTTTTGGTATATTATGCACTAGAGAAAGAACCTGTGCCAACGTCCTTGCCTCCAGCTTTGGTGTCACCTTCTAAAAGAAAAACATGGGTTCTATCCCCTGCAGAAAAAACTAAATATGATGAAATCTTCCTGCAAACAGATAAAGATAGGGATGGATTTGTGTCTGGATTGGAGGTCTATGGAATCTTCCTGATAACAGGTTTCCCTTCTACCTTATTAGCCCATATCTGGGCATTATGTGATGCAAAAGACTGTGGGAAGCTTTCAAAGGATCTGTTTGCTTTAGCTTTTCACTTAATCAATCAAAAGTTAATAAAAGGCATTGATCCTTTTCACATTCTTACTCCTGAGATAATTTGGCCATCAAAGAGCATCATAGGGTCAAATCTGTTGCAGATTTCTTTGCTACTAAGGAGTGGATACATTTAACTATGAAATAGTTGACCTGAAGAGGGAAAAGGATCTTAAGGAGAAAGGAGATAGTGTTAAACAGAGGAGACATGAGGTTCAGGATCTTTGAGATGAAGTTCAAGGGAAGAATGTCAATCTTCAAAAACTACAGGCCCAGAAGTAGCAAGTACAGGAACTCCTCAGTGGACTAGATGAACAGAAAGCCCAGTTAAGGAGCAACTCTAAGAAGTCAGAAAGAAATTTGCTGAGGAGGACCAGTTGATCTCATCTTTGAAAGCCAAAATAACTAGTCAGGAATCACAGATCTTGACTTATGAGGAAGAATTGTCCAAATAAAGGGAGGAGCTGAGCCACCTACAAGAAACAGCAGAATTGGAGGAGAGAATGGAGTCAGAAAAGGCTCAGCTGAAAACATTTCAACAGCACCTTTAAGAATCATGGCAGGAAATCAGTTCAATGTAATGAGACTGATGGAAATGAAAGATCTGGAAAATCATAATAATCAATTGAATTGATGCAGTATCCCACACAGTGTTCTTATAAATGGTGCTACAGATTACGGCAGCCTCAGCACCAATGGCAGTGAAGCAACCAACCTTAATGAACCTGCTGAAAGCCAGAGCAGCCTAGAATCTGAGCCTATATGGAAGTCTCCAGGAAGAAGTAGTCCTGAAATACCACCTTCTAATGTGACTGATAAAAATGAAATGATGACTGCAGCTGTTATGAAAAAGTTTGTCCTGAAGTTCACAGTGACAGACATGCAAAAAAAAGATCCATTTAATATAGAATCAAGTTCACTGACAGGTCCAGTTGCATACAAATTTGGATTTTTTTCCAGTCCAGTCCTTTTGTTGGCAGTGATCCTTTCATGGATGCTCCCTTTGGGAAAATAGACCCATTTGATGGTGATCCTTTCAAAGGTTCAGATCCCTTTGCATCTGACTATTTCCTCAGGCAATCTTGTACTGACCGTTTTGCTACTTCAGGTACTGACCCTTGCAGTGCACCCAGCAATGGCAATAATGCATTGGTAGAAATACTGAAGCACAATGATCCTTTTGCTCCTGGTGGAACAGTGCTTATCGCAGCAAGTGATTCAACAACAGACCTCTTTGCTTCCATTTTCAGAAACAAATCATTTGGAGATGGATTTGCTGACTTAAGCACATTATCAAAGGGCAATGGTGAGAATCCTTTTAGTTCAGCTATGCTAAGCACTGTCAGCAGTGTGTCATTCCTAAAAATGCTTTTGAGGAAACATCAGTCAAGAATGAAGATGTACCCCCCAGCACTGCCTCCAAAGACTGGGACTCCAACAAGACCTTGCCTACCACCACCTGGGAAAAGACTCGTCAACAAATTGGATTCTTCTGTTCCCTTTAAAATGAATGACTCATTTAATCCTTTCTTCCTAAGGTGTGATACCCTCAAATAAAAAGATCCTTATATGTGTTGTGATCCATTCCCCTCTATTTCTACTACTGCCAGTAAAGAGGCTGACCTAAGAAATTTTGTTAACTTCAATGCTTACCCCTCTGAAGAAGATATGACTGAATGGGCCAAGAGGGAAAGTGAGAGAGCGTAAGAGCAAAGGCCTGCCCAACTGAACCAGAAAGAACAAGAAGACTTAAAACTGGCTATTGCACTTAGCAAATCTGAGATATTCAGAAGCATGAGGAATTCTCTTGTCTTTTGTCAACAATACAATATTCATTTTTCTGAATATTGATGCTATTTACCACGTATATCAAAACTACTTATGAGCTAGGAAATATAAAGGGTTTAAGATTCCTGTAGACTTTCCATGATGAAAGTCTTGGGTTTTTAAAAACTCAGATTTGTCTCATGTTATTCTTTCCTTGAAAAGCTGTGAATCAGATGAGACAGCTTCACTAGACCCCTGTCCTGTGTGCATTTATTGTGAGTTTCTGCCTGCCTCTGCTACTTCACTATACATAGATCCCGAGCTTCTGTGTTTGCTCTGTACTAGCCTTGACCTATAGCTACTCTGATGGGAACCAGTGGAGTTTTTCCAGTTTTCAGTATTCTCTCCTGCTTCGAATGGTTGAATGAGGATAAGGAAAGAATCTATTTCTTTTATGATTGGTACAAACTGGCTAGGTTAAAGTGAATTTTTTACTTTGTTTTTTTTTAATTTTTATTTTAAAGAGAATAAAACCAAATAAAACAGAATAAAGCCAATCAAAACAAACCAGTGTAAGTGACACAGGACTTCAAAACAATATTAAATCAACAATAGTTATCATAATGCCTCTTCAAAATAGCTGTAGATATCTTCAGACATAGTAAAAAATCAAACAAAAAAGAACAGGATAGAACCAATAAAAACAAAACTATGGATGCAATAAAGGACTTCAAAACAAGATAATAGTGAATCCGAAATGGCTACCACAATATATGTTGTCTTTGAAATAGCTGCCCAAGCCATTGGACATAATAAAATCAAACAAGACAGAACAGAATAAAACCCAACCAACAAAACAATAAAAATGATACAGGACTTCAAAACAAAATAATAGGGAATTAACAGTGGCTACTACCTTCAGAAGGAGATTCCCCATAGATGCTACGTTGCTTATTGTTATCCTCTGAATAGATGTTCAGACCACTGGTTTTAGACCTACAAAGTCAGTGAAACATTAAACACTACAAGAATTAACTTGTATTTTAACTCATTAACTGTCATCACATCCTGCATTTCTCTGGATCACCTGGTCACTTATGGGGTGAGGTTTGGCTCACAAGAAGTCTCTGTCTGTGTGCTAGAAGGGCTGGCATCTGGCTGCCCTGCCCCAGCGGCCTGCACATGGTACTGATTCACAGGGAGGGCCTGCTTCTTGGTGAGTTCTTGTTCTCTTCCTCTGCTATCTGTGAATGGCGCTGCCTCATGGGAGAAGGCTGCGGTCTGGCTGTACCCCCAAGTGACCCACGCATGGCACTAATTCACAGGGAAGGTTTGCTTTATGGTGAATTTTTGTTCTCTTCCCTTGCAGTCCATGAATGGCCTTAACGTGCATTTTTCAATGTCTTTACAGTAAAAATACTATTTCATTTGGTTTTAGAGACAAAGAAAAATATTTTTGCATACATCAACTCTATCACTGAAAAAGCAATGCTTTGGGTTGAACCATTTTAACTTGAGAGTCAAATTTTCCTAAATAAAAACATTAAAATGTCAAAAAAAAAAAGTCAAAAGACAACCCAAGCCAGGTGTGGTGGCACATTCCTAGAGCCCCAGCACTTGGGAGAGGCAGGAGGATCACTGCAAGTTTGAGACCAGCTTGGGCTACAAAAGGAGCTCAAGGCCAGCCTGAACTACAGAGTGAGTCTCTGTCTCAAAGAAGAAAAAAAAAAAAAAAAAAGAAAGAAGAAAATAAAGAAATGAAAAGACCCGTAGAGTGGGAAAAAATTTTAGCCAGTTGTCCCTTGGACAAAGGACTAATATCTAGAACATATAAAGAATTGAAAAAATCAGACCTTCCAAAATTTAAAGACCCAGTTCAAAAATGGACATCTAAGATGTATAGACACTTCTCTAAAGAAGTACAAATGGCAAATAAATATATGAAAATGTTCAACATCACTGGTCATTTGAGAGATGAAGATTAAAACAACACTGAGATTCTATCTTACTCCTGAAAGATTGGCTATTATCAAGAAATCAACTAATAACAAATGCTGGCAGAGCTACAGGGAAAAGGAATCCTCACTGTTGGTGGGCATGTAGACTGGTGTAATGACTGTGGAAATCAGTGTAGAGATTCCTCAAAAAACTAGAATTAGTGTTTCCATTTGACCCTGCTATTCCCCTTGTAGATATTTTTCCAAAAGAATTAAAAGCATCATACCCCCATGTTTATATAGAGAGATATATATGTACACCCAGGTTTATAGCAGTGTGGTTTGTAATAGCTAAATTTAGAAATAACTCAAATGCCCATCAGCCAATGAATGGATGAAAAAGCTGTAGTTTTTTTTTTTTTTTGATGGGATGATATACTACTCAGCTCTGAAGAAGCATAAACTTGACACATTTTTAGGTCAATAGATGCACTTTGAGATCACACTCTTGAGTGAAATAAATTGTACACACAGGTGTAAATATCCGGTGTGACTAACTGAAAGCATAAGGACCAAAGCATACAATAGGTATTGTGAAATAGGAAAAAATTGTTCCAAAAATAGGAACTAGGGATGGGGAAGGAGGAAAAGAAGAAATGGAAAATTAAAAATGAGAAAGGAATAAAATGGAAACTTTGTGGAAAGATGTGTTTATTAAAAAAAAGAATAAAATGGAAACAAAGTTTGGTAAATAAAGAGGAGACAAGGGATTGAAGGGAGGAGAAGGAATTGAGAGGAAAAAAGAGAAATCATGAAATGTACAGAAAAAAATCTCTATGAGGAACATGATCATTTTGTATATCTAAATTGTAACAATAAACAATAAAAAAGAATTAGGCCGTGGCTTAGCAGGATTCCCCTGGTTTCTGTTTTTTTGGGAAATGGCAGTCAAGTTATCTTCCAATGCTTCCATCTGCCATGAAGATTAAACTGGGGTATGGACCCACTGCCAAGCTCATGTACGTGGCTGTTGATCCCCAGAGAAATGGAGAGGGCTACAGGGCTGCTTCAGGACATGAGAACTGTTATTTTCCTTGGCAAGCAATACAAGAGAAACACCCAAGGTAGAAGGTCCAGTTTATATATAACCTCACCTCAGAAATGACATCTATTAGCTGGGTGTGGTAATAATCCTACCATTCTAGGATACTGAGGCAGGAGGACTGGAAATTTAAGCTCAGCCTGGGCAATTTAGTGTCTTAGTGAGATTCTGTCTCAAAATAAGAAGTAAAAAAGGACTGGGGGTGGAAGTCAATGAGAATTCCCCGGGTTTAATCCCCAGTACCCACCAAATGTATATATATTTTTAAAAATTGTTTTTTCTTTTTGAGACAGGATTTCACTACGCAGTTCAGTATGGACTTTAACTCACTTTATAGCCCAGGTTGGCCTCAAACTCACAGCAACCGTCCTGCCTCAGCTTCCTGAGTGGTGGGATTATAGGCATGGGCTACCATGTCTTGCCAATATATATTTCATCATAATTTCTGTCATATTTTATTTGCTAGAACCAAGTCAATCCAATACTCAAAAGGAGATAATGAAGCAAGACATTTCCAATTTTGGAAATCTCTCATTTCTGACATCAGTAGCAAATTGCTGAGATAGCCTCAGACTTTACAGTTTGCTAAGATTTACAGAATTCATTGAAAGCTGTTATAGTTACAGTTGAAGTTTATTAAAAAGAAAGGTTTCAGATTAAAATCATCCAAAGGCATGCAGGGTGGGATCCAGGAATGTGCCAAATGCTGAGCATCTATTTGTCTGCTTCCCGTGCAGTTCTCACATCTCCAGGCCATGCTGTGTTTCAACACCCACAGAGTACAGCCAGTCGGGGAAGCTCTTCTAAGCCTTGGTGTCCAGAAGTTTTCCTGGGCCTCAGTCACACAGGCATGTCTGACTGTTGGTATAGCCAACCCTCTACCCCTTCCAGAGCTGGAGACCCCACTACACAGTTCAAAGCCTCCATCAGAAACCAGGTTGTCAGCAAAGACTGGCAGGCTGGCCAAAGACTCCCAGGGAAACAAAGATACTCTATCAAGCAGAACATTTCAAGAGCTTAGAGAGCTTCTCCAAAGTAAGGGCAAAGGCCAGGCTTCTCTTTGAGCAAGATTAATCCTTCACAGGACTACCAAGGAGGTGAGGACCACTGCAGGGAGCCTCTTTGGAGTCTTCTTACTTCTCCTACCTCTGAGCTTCTTGTCAGCTTCCCAGGGCCTCATTTTGTCATTGTTTGTTTGATGAGACTACTGTGTAGTCCAGCTGGCCTTGAATTTGTAATCCTCCTGCACCGGCCTCCCAAGGGCTGGGATCACAGCAATGTGCAACTATGCCCAGTATGTTTCAATATTTTATAAAGGTGACAGCTTCATGTATCACTTGTCAATAAATAAAATTTTAGAGGAAAAGTATATGATGAGGATTTAAGGAACTGATGTCTTAGGAAGATATTTTGTAAGTATTTAACAAGTTAAAAGTAGTCAACTGCTATTACCAGAGAAAGTGAAACTGAACTTGAACATGAATCTGCTCATTACCAAGTCAGTGTAGGAACCATATACCTGGGAACCAGGGAGCTGGTTCCCACGGTAGATTTCCTCTGAGGTAAAAATCGTTCCTAAATTGAGAATTTTACAAAATGAGTCTTAGAATTAATTGCAGCCCCTCTAGGTAAATACAGACATATCATTAAAGTATAAAACATATCTATCCTAATATAATGAAATCACTCAATAGGATTAGAATGAGCTTTCATGTGTGTATGTTTGGTGTGTAGCATGTAGTGTGTTATGTAATCCAAGGCCTCATTCATACCCCTGAGCCACGTACCGATTGTAGAACAACCTTTTAATTGAAACTCTGAAATTCTGCATTATATAGCAGGAAAGACATGACACACTGGCCTGAAAGGTTTTGAACAAAAGCATTAACAAGTATCCACTTTTCCACATAAACGACAAAAGCAACAAGTTAATATGGTGCCTATATAATATTTGCATTTTTCAACTTTTTACTTTCATTATTTCATTTGGTAGACAAGAACTCACTGGATAGCCCAGACTGGCCTTGAACTTTCCATTGTCCTATTGCAACTTCTGAATTCTGGGACTGTAGGCATGGGCTACCAAGCCTGGCTTATCATACTGTCAAACATTTCAAGGGCTGGAATGCAGCTCAGTGATAGAGCACTTGTGTGAGGCCTTGGGTTCCATCCTCATCACCAAAAAACTAAAAAATATCCTTCATCTGCATTCACTGTGTGCTAATGAGTTTTTTAATCTTTAAGCATCTTAAAAATAATTTATTACTTCATTAACTTTTTGCTGAGTTTTTGGAAGTAATTTTCAGATATTATGTCACTTTACCCTTAAATAATTCAGCACACCTCTCAGAATAGGGACTCTCCTACAACTGCCTTGCCTTATCATACCAAAGAAAATAAACAATAATGCTCCAATATCTAATACATAGTACATTTAAATTTCTCCAGTTGTTCCCTAAATATCCTTTATATTTGCATCTTTCTCTGAGGTTCACAGTTTGTATTTGGGGGTCTCCTAAGTGCTGCTTGTACATCAGGATACTCTTCCAGCACTGTGACCCTTCAGACAACTCTGCAGACAGCTCTCATTGAGTCACTCAGTTGCCTAAATGGCCTGAAACTTTTGAATTTCCTGCCCCCTAGACAGAAAACATTTAGCCTCCTGAAAAATGGAATAGGTGAAAACTCTTGACAGCATAGCCACAGGCAAGTTGTTCTGAATGAATCTAAGGTTACACAGGAAATACCTTCAAAAATCAACTGATAGGATCATACAAAATTTGAAAGCTTCTGAACAGCAAAGGAAACAACCTACAAATGGGGGAAAATGCTATCTATTCCTGAGAGGACTGGAATTTAAAATATACACATTTTGAATTTAAAGAACTCAAGAAATTAGATCTCCCCTCAAAATAAAAGGCCCAATCAAAAAATAGACAAGTGAAATGAATAAACTTTCCAGAGGAAAAACTGAATTCTAATCTCAGTTCATCAGAAAGAGTGTGCTTTCATTATTTGATCATTTTTTATGATTGTATCTTATAATCTGAGCAACAACTTTGAAAATAACAATACACAATATAGTAACCACTGTTAATCTCCTATTATGTTGTTTTGAAATTCTTCTGTATCATTGTTTTTGGGGTTTTTTGTTTATTTTTTTAAAAAGCAAATGGTTCATAAATTGAGATAGCTCAGACCCCAGAATAAAATCCAAGAAAGCAAGAAATTAAGAAAACTCAGAGCAAAGGCTTTATTCCAGGCCTGGCAAGGCAGCCCTCTCAGAATCAACCCAGAGACTGCCGCCTAACAGACTAAGGGAGGGATATTTAAGGCTAAAAAACCACAAAGTTGGGGGCTGGAGATTTAGCTCAGCGGCATAAGCGCCTGCCTTACAAGCAGGCTGACGTGAGTTTGATCCCCGATACCGATAAAAAAAGGAAAAAGACAAAAAAAAAAAAAATCACAAAGCTGTAAAGTTGTTGACTTAGTTCTGATAACATCTGGAGCTCTTGGTGCCTTCCTACTCCCACTCTGCGGACAACACACCTGCAATAACATGCGGAAATGGGATAGGGGAGTTAATTATCCCGGAACAGCACTCTAGCAATAACATGCGGAAAGGGGGGAGGGGAGTTACAAGAAGCTGAAACTTATCCTTTACAAGGATTAGAAACTTAACCCTATCGAGACGGCGCATACAGATCAAGACGGAGGTGCATTGGTTAGAGTTAAGCCATAACAAAATACATAAAAGAAACTTCCACATTGAGAAGAGAAACCATGTCTTCCCATGAAGCAGGCTCTGCCATGCAGATCGGGAAGAGACTCAAGCAGAATAGAAACCATGCCTTCTTGTGAGCCAGCTGGTGTTCAGGTTGAAAAACCAGAAGCATCAACCACTGACTTGAAGGACTCAAGTTTAGATGATAGCAAGTGAGGTGAATGGAATAGCTCGATGTTTATATTTTTTTGGTTGACTGCAAACCTGGGGCTGGTATTTTGGGCATCCACTTGGAAGGCAGTGCACATTGTGGCAACTCTGGGGCATTTCCTCCTGTCTTGTTTTTGATATTCAGTGTTTTGTTTCATTTTACTGTTTTGTATTATTCTCGTGTCTGGTAACCTGAGCAATTATTTTGAAGATAACAATGTGTAGTATTGCTCTCACTGCTTTGTTTTGTTCCAGTGTGTTGTTTTGTTTTATTCAATGTTATGTTTTGATTGGTTTTATTCTGTTTTGTTTTGTTTGGCTTTCTATGTCTGATGATGGACAACTGTTGTGAAGATAGCAAGATACACTATGGTAGCCATTGTTGATTTCTTATTATCCTGTTTTGAAGTTCTACGATTTTCACTGCTTTGTTTTGATTGACTTTATTCTGTTTTGTTTTTTGGGGTTTTATCCTCTTTAAAATAAAAAAAATATATATAAAAAGCTCAATGTTGCTGGCCATTAGAGAAATGCAAACTAAAACAACACTGAGATTCTATCTTACCCCCAGAAGAATGGCTATTAAGAACTTAAATAATAAATGCTGGTGAAACTGTGGAAAAGAAGGAACTCTTCTACATTGTTAGCAGGAGTATAAACCACTTAAACAACTATGGAAATCATTATGGATATTCCTAAAAAAAAAAAAAAAAAAAAAAAACAACAACACTAAAACTAGAATTTCCGTTTGACCCAGCACTCTCTTTCTAGGTGTCTCCCAAAAGAGTTAGTCATGTTAAGTGATACATGCATACCCAGTACAACTGTAGCAGTACAATTCTAATGGCTAAATCTTGGAAGCATCCTACATGTCCATCTACAGATGAATAGAGCCAGGAATGGTGGCACAACCTCAGGAGCGGTTAGACTGGCAGGCAAGCAGGCAGTCTATGTCTTCCCCCTTTTGGACAATGTGAGCTGCTCAAACAGGGAGCCAGGAATCTTCTTCCAGACCTTCCCTTCAGCACCTGGAGAGGTTTTTGTTCCATTCATGAGGGCCATGACCATGACCAAAGAGGCTGACTTTGTCAGTCTTCCTAATCAACACACAGATGCTATAGTAAACAGAAACACCAAAATGATACCCAGGATTTGGAGTCAAGATTTACCCCTTGTCAGTAGGCACTGACAAGGAATCAATTCTTATAAAAATGACAGGCCGTAGTCTCTGGTAGCCAAGGGCTAAATATGAAGTTTGCAAGCAGGAAGTACACAGAAGTAGACTACTTGACTGTCTTTGATTGGTTCTTATGATATGCCTCTTAGTGACCAGCTATGTATCACAGTGACCAGCCATTTCTAAGGAACAGAAGTAACAAAACTAACAGAAATTCAAGTATACCAGCTTTAAGAGGGCATTTTTGGCTATAATAGAAACATGAGAAAACAAGACAATAAAATGCCTCCCAAAATTCTCAATTCCCAGGAAGCCAATCCATGGGGATTTGAGGTCTAGAAGATCAAAAGTCAAACAGCTAAATTATCTGAAATGATGAAAAAGGAAGTAAAAGAAATCAATGTTTTTCAGTAAAATTTAAGTCATTCTATTCAACAAAAATGCACCAGTACCTGGGGATATAGCTCAGTGGCACAAGCACCTGCCTGGCAAGCATGAGGTTCTAAGTTCAATTCCTGATACAGAATACCAAACCAAAACAAAAATGCTTTAATAAAAAAAATACATACTTCCAGGAATGTGACTGAGTGGTAAGAAGTAGCGAAACAGCTTCTGCAAGATCTGCTGTTCAGGCTCTGGAATACAGCAACATAAGGAAGAAAAGAAGGATGAAAGTGGATCACTGGGAACCAGGAAGGATCTGAAGAGAGAACTGAAGCCCAAGGGAGAGCAAAGAGAGAAACGTCAATGAAAAATGAGGACACAGGCAGCACTTTCTCCTTGAGCCCAGACTCATTGTTAGGGAGGAGTGGCTTGAAACTGCAGATGCATGGTTATTGCTGGTGACCCCAGAGACCTCCACAGACAAGTACACCAGTGGAGCTGAGTGGTAGGCACAGAGGACTGTAGTGGCTATTGAGTTGTTCCCATTTGGACTTCCCTCAAGAGAGAATGATTGGCTGGGAGCCATCTTGAGTTTGGGACTCTAAGTGGCTGTTGGATCTACCTAGTGATCTCCAGCCAAGTTCAAGCCCACAGAGAGTATGGGAACTGCTATAGGCTGAGCAGGTCTGGTTCCAGTCTCACAGCTGTTGATCAGCCTGAACTTCAGTGCAAACAAGGGTGCAGGCTCACTGGGATTATCAAGTACCTCACTACAGAGCTGATGTTGGCTTGCTGGGATTGATCAAAGCAGATCTGTACTCTGTCTGCCCATGTTGTCTGTCTACCAGTGGTGGCAGAGACACACCTTAAAGTAGATCTTTCTCTTGCTCTCTCTCTATTAAGACAGGGTCTTGCTACATAGTTCAGGCTGGCCTTTAACTCACTATGTAGCCCAAGCTGGCCTCAAACTCTCAGCAATCCTCCTGGCTGTGCTCCTGAGTGCTAGGATTACAGATATGTACCACCACAACCAACATTTTGCTCTTGTCTTATTTTTGCCTGTTTTTCTTTGGTTTTTTATTCTTGTTTTTGTATGAATGTGAACATTGTTTCTAGTCTTAGGCTTCTTGTTTTTCTGTTCTTCTGTAGTTTTTATTTCTACCCTTTCTGTTTACCTATCTTCTTCACCAGTGTCCCAAAGTTTGTGTGACCCTCCTTTGCCCTCCAACCTTGCTTCTAATCTCTTCCTTTTCCTTTGTTTCTCTATTTTTCACCCTTTTAAGTTTTCTCCTCAATATGGCAAATTGCCATATTGAGAACTTATTTGCTGTATATAATTTTCTGGTTAATTTTAGATTTTGTTATTTAACCACAAATCTAGTTCATATGGTTAAAGGTAGCAAATTACTAGTTACCTCAGTTTCATATTCCAGGCTGTGTTAGATGCTACGGTTATTGTTCATTGTACCACTTAAGTCAAAGTAATCTAATTATTCTAATCAGCTATCCCTTCTGGTATACCAAGACTGAGATTGCCTTAGGGTCCTAAAAATTAATATAGGTCATTGTCAAAGAACCAGGAGCTGGGCCAAGTAAGCAGAAGCTTCTCATCTCCAATAAGTTGAAGAGGTAGGATCTTGCAACAGACTCAAGAGCCAAAAGCCAGCTACACCTGGGAGACACCTCTTAAAAATAGTCATTTTGTTAAAGTTCTAAATGCCAGCAATAAATCTACTCACCATAAACAATTTACAAGCAGAAACACAAGAATTAAATTTAAAAATACAAAATGATAAGACACTTAAGCAAGTGGCAACCCCAGATATACAGCTCACCAAAGGCAAACCTGGGGGATAAGGAGGTAGAACAGTTATGAAGCCACCCACCTGGACTATCTGAAGTAGTAACAGCAGCAGTAATAAAGCAAATGAATGAGACTCTAGAAAAAGTCAAATCAGAAGTGAGTTATCTGGTAACTACAGAGATGCTGATCATAATGAAACATATGCTTAGTGACTCTAGAGCAGACACATATTAAAAAAAAAGGAGCTTAAGAAAATGATGGAAATCATGAACATCCAATGTAGGAAAAGTGGAATCCATGAAACAGATTCAAAGAGATTAAAAATTCCATTGAAAGTATATACAGCAGGATAAGCCACCATGAGGACAGAATCTCAGATACAGAAGACAGTAATGCAATTAGGTTTCTTCAAAATAGCAAGGGATCATGAAAAATCAACCCAAATCTATTGATAATGCAAAGAAGAATAGCATAAGACTGATCAGAGTCAATGAAAAAGCAGAAGATAATGCAAATGACATTTTAAAAAAACTGTTCACAGATGTAATGGCAGAAAACTTCCCTGGCAAGGAAAAAGTATTTCACATACAGACAAGTGAGTCATATAGGATTCCAATTATCCATTATCCAAAAAAAATCTACAGTAAGGCATGTAATAGCCAAGATTCAACACAAGAGCAGAACAGGAAAATCTGTTAAAGAAACAAATCACCTATAAGGGAAAGTCCATCAGAATCACAGCAGACTTATTAACATGAACCCTCGAGTCAAGGATAGCATTCTAGAAATACATTCCAGAAAGAGATAACGAGGATTACAATACCATGACCCCAACAGCATGAATCCACCAGGCAAGGCAAACTATTAAACAGAAGGGAAAAATGGGAACCAACAATAGGAAAATAACATGACAAGGATAAGTCAACACATGTGTTTTAACCATCAATATTAATGACCTCAATTCACCAATCAAAAGACACAGACTGACAGAATGAATCAAGAAGCAAGATCCAACGTATGCCACATACAAGAAACACATTTAATTCAAAAAGAATTTCATAGACAAAAGGTGAAAGGATGGAAAACAATACTCCATGTGATAGGAAACCAGAAAAAGAAAGGGGTAGTTACTCTATTTGCAGACAAAATAGATTTAAACTCAATACTGATTGGGACAAAGAAGATCTCTACATCTTTGTAAAGGGAACAATCCAAGAGGAAGAGATAACAGTCATAAATATGTATATACCAATTACTAGAGTACCGATAATATAAAACAAATATTAAATGACATGAAAATTCAAATAAGCACTAATACAATTGTAATGGGGTATCTCAACACCCCAATGTCACAAATAGATCAATTAGACAAAAAAACCAACAATGAAATATTAGAATTAAATCAAACTTTGGGATAAATGGACTTAGTAGATGTCTACAGAGCGTTCTACTCTACAACGTCACAATACACATTCTTCTTAGCTGCACATGGGAGTTCTCCAAAAGAGACCACATACTAGTTCATAAATGCTTAAATAAGGGCAAAGGAATTGAAATTATTCTGTATCAGACAATGATCCCCCAGCCAGTCTGTTAGTTTCCCATGTGACAATTCCTGTTGCAGTTTCAGTTGCATCTGTCTCTTAGAAACAGCTGGTCACTGAGATGCGTATTGTAAGACCCAATCAAAGACATCCAGGTGCTCTACCTCTATACTTCCCCTTTCAACAACATAAAACTCTCCCTTCCTGGGCCTTGGGGCCCTGACATTTTGAGGGACAATTGATTCCCTGTAGGTGCCATGTAACGTTAAATAAATCTGCCTCCATGTCCTGGGTGTTATTTTGGTGTTTCTGCTTGCCACTGCAATCCCATGCATACTATCAGACCAACAAAAATCAGCCACAACAAAGCTCTTCCAAGGAAAACGAGCTGAAATCTTCCTTTCACATTCTCCTTTTATATCATTCTGAAAACAATCCTCCTTAAAGTGGGTCTTTCTGTCTAGAACCATGCTGACTCGATTCACCTGAGCATTCTCTATCTAAATTGACAATTATCAACTAACCACCACAGGTATGTTCTTGTTTCAAGTTCCTTCCTTCTCTCTCTGATTCCTGTTTCTGCCTTGGAGGCAGCCAATCATGGATTGAAACAGTGAGACGAAATAAAGCTCGCCTTCTTTAAATTGCAGGTGTCAGGTATTATGTCTCAGCAATTAGAAAGTGACTAAGACAGAGAAGCCATCTCAAAACTTAAAAATTTAAAGACTGGGAGTATAGCAAGGTATGAAGGACCTCCTCAGTATCATGAAACAAACAAACAAACAAACTCCCCCAAAACAAAAAACAGAGTAATCAGGGAGTGAGACAGGGCAGTGAGAAACACTACCAAAAGGTGTACTGATAAATGCCATCACGCTAGTTGATGGCCGCCTCCTGAGATGTTAACTCCCCTGCTCCAGCTTTCCAATCATGTTCCTCACCAGCCCTACAAACATGTCTTAGTGGTTTCCAGGAGAGCTCTCAGATGGAGGAGAAAAATACAGATCCCAGAGTGGGAACCTGTCAGGGTGCTAGAAAGCAAGAAAAGTCAAGTGGGATGAGATAATTTGTAACAGAGCATCATCAACATCTGTTTTCCCCTCACTATCGCTTTAATATTGCTATGAACTACTATGGAACAGAATGTGAAAAACAAGAATGGTACAATCTTTTAACATCATTTTGCTTGTGTGGTGTGTGTGTGTGACCATGGGGATCAAACCCATATTATCATTATGATACAAAGTGTCCCCTCAAAAGACTTAACCATGTTGGGCTTGGTTGTAGATAGATTTTTTGAAAAGCAATTAGGTCATAAGGGTTCTACTTCATCAAGTAGATAAACCCATTGGCAGGACAATTAGCTTAAAACACCTATTAGGAGGTGGAGTCTAACTGGATGAAGCCAGTCCCTGAGGGGATGGCTTCAAAGGGTATAATCTTCCTGGCCCCCGTCTCCCTAGCCCTTTTCCTGTTTCTTGCTTCCTGGCTTCCATAAAATGAGCAGCCTTCCCTTGCCATACCATTTATCTGACGTTTATGACTCACCAAACGCCTAAAAGCAATGGATCCCACAGACCAGAAATCAAAACCTTTGAAACCATGAGCCAAAGTAAGCCTTTTCTCCTTGTTATGGATTATATCTAGCCCCCTCCCCCCAAAGCCTCATGTGCTCATGACGTGGGCTTTTGAGAGGTGACTGCATCATGCATGTGTGATACTGGATTAGTTTGCTGATGGGTTTATAGCTGGGTGTGATGCTGGGAGGTAAGGCCTAGTGAAAAGAAGTTGGCCACTGCGGGCATGGCCTGGAGGGTATATATACCTTATCCTCACTTGATTCCTTTCTGTTTCCCATGCTGTGCTAGCTCCTTTCCCTCTGTCATGCCCCTCTGTCATATCACCATACCTTGGAACCAGCCAGCTATGAACTGAAACCTCTACAGTCTGTGAGCCAGAATAAACCTCTCCTTTAAACTGTGGGCACTGAGTATTTCTCTCAGAGATGAAGGAAGTGAGACACTCCTTTAAGGGATAAGGGTAAGAGCAGAACATCTATATATAGGCTTGGTGCTGCATACCTGTAATCTCAGAGCTCTGGAGACTCAGAAGGATCACAAATTCAAGGGTTACCTGACCTACATACAGAGGTTTGGCCCTGTGTCAAAAAAATTGCAAAACTCTAAAACATGCCTATGTATATTGCTTTGACTTTTGCAACATGTAAATATCTTAGGTATTTAAAAAATAAACTAAATGTAGTAGCACACACCTGTAATTCTAACTACTTAGAACTCTCAAGGAGGAAGATCACTAGAAAAATTCTCAAAGGAAGAAAAAAAAAAAGAAAATTAAGAAAGAGAAAAGTGCTAGGGATATAGGCCAGCATGCCCTGGGTTCATTTCTCAGTAGAGGAATCAATCAGTCAATCAATCAATCAATCAAGTGAATAAAGGTCATAGGGGCATAGCTCAGCAGCAGTGTTCCCTAGCATCCACAAAGATGTGTGTCCAATCCTCACGCTATAAAAAATAAAATTAAAAATATCAAAGTGATACTGAATTCCATTTATTGACGAGGCAGTATTTCCTATTAAATACAAATATACATTATCCAATCAGAAATACATACTTAAAAATTATTAGGGAGTATAGCTCAGTGATAGAGCTCTTGCCTAATGTTCATGAGCTGCTGGGTTTGATTCTTAATACCACGTGTACACACCAAAGGTACACACCATAATGTTAATGGTAGTCAACTCTGGTGACTAAATTGTTTTTAAAAAATATTTTTTTCGGGGCTGGGGATTTAGCTCAGCGGCATAAGTGCCTGCCTTGAAAGCAGGCAGTCGTGAGTTCGATCCCTGGTACCAATAAAAAGGAAAAAGACAAAAAAAAAAAAATATTTTTTTCATAGTAGGGATTTTGTAGTGGCCCTTTGCACTGAGCTACATTCCCAGCCCTTTTAGTTATTTATTTATTTAAAAAAATTTTTTTTCAGTACTGAGAGTCTTCACACTAAGCTATACCTGTAGCCTTTGTGTTTTTTGTTTTTTGGGTTTTTTTTCCCAGACAGGTTTTGCTAAATCACTAAATTGCATAGGCTGAGCTCAAACTTTCAATCCTTCCATCTCAGCCTCCCACAGTGCTGGGATTACAAGAATGTACCTGTATGATAGAGCATGGGTTACACATAGAAAAATACACAGAATAAAGGGAAGAGGGAGGAGACGGGGGAAGGACAGTAACAAGAATGAAGATGTGTTACGTACATGTACCAACTCCCCAAAATAAATGCAATCATTCTGTACTACAAAGAAGTACTAATTAAAAATTTTTGAAAAGCAAGTTATAAAACTAAAAAAGTCTCATTAGCCAGAACTGGTCACACTTTGCAACCAGAGCATCTAGGAACACACTTCACTGTGTTAGAGGAAGGAAAGCAAAAGAACAGTTCAGAAGAAAGGCTGAGAGAACCAATCTGCTGTGTTACCTAGATTTTAACATATACAAAAGACGAGAATCTAAAGAGCTAGCAATAATATATTTCAAAGTTGTCAAAGTATTTGTAATAAAATCAGCCTATTTGTAACACAGAAGACAGATAAAAAGAAAATTGGATATCTCTTATAAAATGGATGTCTATTGAAATTCTTGTACCTTGTGTCTCTAAAGCTTGCACAAATCAATCCCTAACTCTCTAGCTATGTAACTATCTATATGGCTCATGCTTTAATTTATACTGGCTAATATCTGCTTTTTTCTCTTGAGCATGACAAAATCATAAATGATAGTAAGCCTCAGTTTTCCCAGGAAAATCCTGTAATAATAGCATCCCTACTGATTTCAAGTATTTTGGTTTAAATTATAAATGATGTGGTTTCTCTCATCTAAGGAAAAAGAAATAAACTGGTCCAGGAGGAGCTGTTGGTAATGACACGAATGGGGTCAATAACGAGCCCACTTTTGCAGCAGGGTACGTTGGTACATACATGTAATCCCAGCACTCAGGGTACCTGGACAGGAGGGTCAAAAATTCAAGCCCAGCTTTATTTACATAATAGTGAGATCAAGGTTAACTTGCATTAAATAGTGAGACTGTGTTTCAGAATACTAGTTGACTGTGATGGTGCATGCCTGTAAGCCCAGAACTCTGGGTACCTGAATTGGTGATACCACAAGTTTAAAACCAGTCAGAAATTTAGTGATATATCAAGAGACATTGTCTCAAATTAAAAAAAAAAATTTAAGGACTAGAAGTGTAGCTCTGTGTGAAGGCCCTGGGTCCATTCCTAAGTACTACAAGTAAACTAGAAACAGAGTCTCTTCTCAACTGGACATGGTGTCAATGCTTATCACTTCAGTTACTCTGGAGGCTGAGGAAGAAACACTCCTTCAGCCCATGAGTTGAGGTCAGTCCAGGCAACACAATGAGACCTCATCTCAAAAAGAGTTTACTTTACCAAAATGAATAAATCACACTTGCATCTTATGTGAAGGCATCTAGGATTTCCCTGCTGCTCTAACAGAAGTTTAACAAGCACCTTTCAGTTTGGGATTTCCTTGTGGCCATAAAAATGTCACCATTTCTGTTGTCCAACAAATTCTAATGCTTCCTTTTTTCTTGTCTCTTTTTATTTATTCACTTTTCAGTAGTGGGAATCAAACTCCTGCCTTGTGCTTGCCAGGCAGGCACTGTGCCACTGAACTGTGTATCTCCTGTCCTTTCTTGTCTTTCAACTTTGATACTAGCTTCCTTCATTTTTGTTAAGAACAGTTTACTGAAGTGCCTATAATCTAGGTGTACTTGGGAGTGTGCGTTGGAGAGTGAATAACCTTCCAATTAGAGAAACATTAGAACAGCTGTCTGCAGCCCGTCACAGGCTGCGGGAAGTGATCTGAAGTCCAAGGCAGCCTGGACTGTCAGCACTGACAGCAGTGAACCGCAGGCAGGTCCCTATCTCAAAACAGCAACAAAAATAACAGAAACAGAGCAAAACAAAATAAAATAGGGGAAATTTTAGGACCCCCATAAATCCAGAAGGCATTATACCAATCTCTTTTATTGAAATTTTTTCTAAGACACAATCTGTTTGTGTACACAAATCATACACACTATTTAACAACACTAAAGTAAATGCTTTCATATCTTCGGATGCTTACAAATTATTTCCTTAGAAATCTATGTCTAATTTTCCTTTTAAAAACACATTTTTATACAGAATAATTTGTTGTACTCCTTAACTTC
Organism: Cavia porcellus; assembly: GCF_034190915.1. NCBI lineage: Eukaryota > Metazoa > Chordata > Mammalia > Rodentia > Caviidae > Cavia > Cavia porcellus. Next base: position 134,831,327 of record NW_026947484.1, on the reverse strand, counting down.
TAGAATATGGAAACATGTTCTCTTAGATCTTTAACAATAATCAGTAATGTCTTCTTTGACCATCTTATCTGTGACAAACGACATCATATTTATGAGGGGTGCTGCTGTTTCAGGCTATATTTGGATCATTTTTTATACCAGTGTTTCTTAAACATTTCATTTCGTATATATAAGGGTCACTTATTTTGTTTTCCTCTAATATGGAGGTTAATCATGGTCTTGATCTATTTTATACTGAATGCCTTTTCTTGTTGATTAGAAAGATTCCTTTTATGTTTGTTTGTTTGTTTTCAGACAGAGTCTCTGTGTAGTTCAGGCTGCCCTTGAACCCATTACCATGTATCCCAGGCTGGCTTCAACTCAAGATCCTCCTACCTCAGCCTTCCGAGTACTAAGAGTACAGGTATATGCCACCATGCCCAGCTTAAAATAGTTTTTTCTACACTAGAATAAGTGGGATGATCTAGTCCATGCTCTTGAGGACAAGTAATATTTTTTAATTTTCTGTATTGCTAAGATTTCATGCTCCCTGTTAGAAGCCCTTTATCCCACTTGTGGTTTCCTCTATTCTCCACTGATTGTCCACGAATCCTGGGGAGGGAGGAGGACTCACTTGGCTCAAAGAGAAACAGAGTCCCCTAAATGCCACATACAGAGCACACTAAAACCAGTGTCTATTCAGTCCTCATTTATCACTGGGCCTCTGCACACTGAGGGAGAGTCTGCTTAACTTTAGACCTGAGTGAGTAGAAACTGAGGTCTTGATCCCTTTTTTCCTATAAGTTAGAAGGTAAACGTCCATCTCCTTCTCTTCCTGAGTGACTAAGCCACTTGGTGAAGCAGTTTTTGCTAATCAAGAGAGAAGAGAAATACAGTAACCCAGGCAAAGGCCCTCTGAGTTCAATCCCCAACAGGAGAGACAGAGAGAGAGACAGAGAGAGAGACAGAGAGACAGAGAGGGAGACAGAAAGAGACAGAGACAACAGAGAGGGAGACAAAGATTTTCTTGGACTCTTCTTGCAGGACAATGGATACCTTCACAATTATATTTGTATAACCAAGACAGTCTCGATTGACTCTAAAGAACAGAAAAAATCAGCTTCATCTGATATTTTAAAAATAAAATACAAAAAAATCACAATTAAAAATAAAATATGTGCATACAGTTAACATTCCCAGCTACCAGACCACACTTCCAGCTGCCCACTTTTTTCCAAGTGGGAGAGTGTTTTGGACCTATATCGAGACGTCCCTCCAAAGCCTCACGAGACTGTAGATGGGCAATTTCTAAAGTGGCTGGATTACAGTGTGTGATGCTGGGATTAAGGACATGATACTGGGATAAGGGTACCCCAACCTGGGTGTGGGAGGCACCACCCAAAAGACAGGCGGCCTGGGTGGAATACAAAGAGACAGAAGAAGCGACTCCATTGCTTCACTGCCTTGCTGTCTTCTGCCTGCCATGCTGTGAGCTCTTTCTCCTTGGTGATTCCCCACTGCCCTGACACCCTGCTGAGAAGCCAGCTAACTAGGGACTGAAACATCTACACACTGTGACTTGCAATAACCCTTTCCTCCTCTAACTTTTTTTTTCTCTTTTTATCGGTACCGGGGATCGAACTCACGACCGACCGCCTGCTTGCAAGACAGGTGCTTATGCTGCTAAGCTAAATCCCCAGCCCCCCTCCTTTAACTTTGAATGCTGGGTGTTTTGTCTCAGCAATAAAACAAGTAACCAAGACCGAGGGTTATACTTGTGTTCCCATTTGTAGGTAGTCAAATCCAGTCTCAGCTTTTGTTTTTCACTTCTTCAGGTTTAGAAAGACATTTCCGATACCAAAAGTACAAAAATATTTACCCCAACTTTCTTTTGGTAATTCAATGTTTCCATTCTCTCACTTTGAATATTTTTATCTCACAAAGTTTTGTTTGGCAAAGGGATAAGCTAATGATGCAAATTTCTTTTTGCTGTGGATGACTAAATGGTGACATCATTAATTTAATAATCCAATTCTTCCTGCAATTTGAACTGAGACAAGAAAAAAGGAACTGACACTCCCAAAGAGGTACTTTTTTTTAGATTATTTTTTTCGTTTTTCTGAGGTTGTGCCAAATGCTTTGCAGCTGGTCACCACTATGTCAGATTCCCCCAGACCACGCCAGGAGACACTCGCTTGGGTTGCAGCAGGCCCCACAGTACTGTGCCACTCCTTAGTCAGGTCCACAAGAAACTCCTTTCCTCCCTGTGAGTAAACAGAGAGTTGACACTCCACTCTTGCAAGTCTGACCTCCTTCTATATACGCAGTTCCCCACCCTCTTGGTCAATCCACACACTGTCCCTCCTTATGTGGCAGCCTAAGTCCTAAGAAAGCCTCTTTCAGATAGCATACTTTTGCCTATTTATGATTTCTGCCTCATATAGAGCAGATTGAGCTGGTAACTTCAATGTCTGGGCTGGTAACACTGAGGGCAGCTAGCAGCTACAACAGAGAACAGCAAAGAACCATCAGTGATTGCCACCTCTGGTTATTGTAAGAATCCCCGAGGCCTGTGGGTATCTGCTGGCCTTGACTTCCAGGAGAGTGGTGGAGGGCAGCTACCTAACACAGAGCTGAGAGTGGCTGGCAATCAAAGTTCAGAGCTCTTAAAACCAAAAGAGCTACATTTTGCCTGTTTGCAATTTCTGTACAAATTGAACAAAAGCATTCGCTGCCAACAGATGACCAAACTGTCCCTTCATCATGTCAGGCAGTTCCCACAGAAGTTATTTTAAGATTTTATAATTCTTCAGCATTTAACTCTTCACAAATAAGTTCACCAGGAGCTTCATTAACTGTCACCATGATTCCATTCTTTTCTTTCATCTTCTTCCCTCCCTCCAGCCCCTGTGGTACTGGGGGGTTGGACCAAGGCCCTCCACACTGAGCTACCTCCCCTTTTCTTTTTATTTTTCATTTTGAGATTGAGCCCTGGTAACTAATTTAGTTCCCAGGTTGGACTCAAATTTGCAATCCTCTGCCTCAGCTCCTAGAGTGCTGGGATCATAAGCATGAAACACCACACCTGGCCATGATGCCATTCTTTACATGAACATAGACCATTGCCTATCTATAGACTAGAGATTGTAAACTTTCTGTAAAGGGCTGAATAGTAGCTGTTTTGACATTGTAGACCGAAAGATAAAATCAAGATTATGCAGGCATTTATATAATAAAAGGGAAATAAATTTTCCACTTTTTTTGTGGTGCTGGGGGTATAGAGGAGCTGGGGATTTAGCTCATCAGCAAGCATGAAGTTGTGAGTTTGATTCCCAATACCAAAACAAAACAAAACAAACACTAGTGCTGGGGATAGAACCTTCGGCCTCACATATACATACACTATTCTGATGAGTTACACTCCAATGGCACTACCAAGTTTTTATTGACAAACAATTGTGGGAAATTTTTTGTGATAAAATATCTAATGACATCAAGGCACAGTGTTGCATGTCCCCTGTAATCCTAGTTACTTGAGAAGCTGAGACAGAAGGATCTTGAGCTCAAGGCCATCCTGAGCAATGTAAGGACACATTATCTCACATAAAATAAAGTAAAACAAAACATTTAATGACCAGTGTGTATGAGACTCTGGGTTGATCTCCAGCAAAGGGGTAGGAGCAATAATACTTTGCTTAATTAAGGCTCAGTGCTACCTTTTCCTAGAATTATAAATGTTCATCCATTCTTTTATCATAGGGCCATACAAAAATAGGCAACAGCCTCACTTTGGCCTGTGTGTTGTAGTTTATTGACTCATAAACTTTGGTATCTTTCTTCCACCCGCCCTAGTACTGGTCCACTGATCTACTCCCTAGATCAGACTAGATCTCAGTTCCTTCTTGGTTTGTTTTTGTTTTCGTATTTTGAGACAGGGTCAGGCTGGCTTTGAATTCACTTGAACTTGTGTCCCTCCTCCTGCCTCAGCCTTCTCAGTGCTGCTTCCTGCATCTGGTGACTTCTTTCACTGAGGTATGATGGCTGCAAGGAAAGCCAGGGTTGAGAAGAAGGACCAAGAGACACATACCAATGTCCAGAAATAGGCTGGTTTCTTTATTGATAGTCATGATTACTCAGGGCTCCTCTGCAGAGATGATACATGGAAACGATGGTCTGGCCAGAGGGAGGAGGCAGAGGACCCCAGGGCCATTCAGCTTTGTTAGACCAGCTGGGAAGATGAGCCTGAGCTGTGGGGCCTCCACCTCAGGGTGCAGTTTCACCTACAGTGGCCGCGCAATTGCAGTCAGAATGCAGCACAGGACAACTCTTAAGGAAGCCCCTCTTAAAGTGGCCTGGATTTCCACAGTAGTAGCAGGTACGTTTCATTGTTGAGCTCTACTTGTAGTCACGAGAATCAGACTGTTCTTTTTAAGTCCAAAATTTATTATCAAATTATTTTTCTACACATATAAATGATATCTAAATCTAGCAGGGAAGAGAGGAGGTCGGATATCCTCCCTTATGCTAAATGTGTTTTTGTCCCTACATTGTGGTGCTTTGGAAATAGCTTCTTCTGGTTTCACCCAAAAGTCAGTTCTTTCCACTGCATCTCAGGTTCAGTCTCCCAGGGGAGACTGTTGCCTAGAACACTGACCTGGAACATGGATTTTATGTGTGTTCTCCTGGATGGGAAAAATTCCATTGTCTCATCTGACTCTAAGGCAGGGTATATATTTTTCAGATAAAATGACTTCCCTGTCTTCAACATTAGCAAACACTCATTCTCTGGGTTTAACTTACTTAGTTGTTGTGTGGGAGGAAACATTTGGGGCAGTTCTGAGTTTTTCTCTCTGTGATTTACATGTCTCAAAAAAAAAAAAAAAGGAAACTACAAAATGGCAGGAAAAGATTAGAAATAACATCAGAGAAAGGAAATATTTTCTTGTCACATTCACAGTGAGTGATTAAAACAACTTGCCCGTGAGCCATCACTGTCAGCCTGAAAAGGTGAGAATGGGAAACCTCAGGAGCTAAGACTCCCTCCTCACCAGCGGAAGATCAGACCTGACAGTCTATTCCAGTGAAACCTGTCCTTAAAGTCTTTAAAAGCAGCCACTACTTAGGATCTTTTAACTGGTGGAAGGAGTCCTGTGGTTTATTAATAGGCATGTATATTTTCTAAATATGAATGACATTTCATAGAAAGACCATTTTATAGCATTTCACATCAAAATCCACTAGGGGGAACTCTAAATACTATTTTTGCAGCCAAACAAGTCAAACAAGAAATACTAATTTCAGCAACTAGTCCATATGTAACATATACAAAACAGGAATAAAAGGTCCCATTAAAGATGCATTGTAACTTTCCCATGTTTTTAACTTAAATTATTTTAGCCAAATTATATGAGACAAAATATGTGCAATTATAAAGAATGGGCAAAGGCATTACATAAAAAAATTGAGGCATAACAATTTTGATTACCTAAGTGAGTCACAATCTAGAATCTATGAAACAAAAGCAAACTCTTACTTCCATTCAATTATCTTAGTATTATCTCCAATTATCTCTGAAGATATAGGGGAAAGAAACTTCAAACCTGCTAGAAGTCTGAAAGGCTGTTTATGTTTGTTAAAATCAAGGAATTAATTCTAGAAACAATGGAAATTAAGAGTAGGAAGTATTTATTGAGTGAAAGGTAAGCTCTGTCTAAGACAGAAAAGGGTCAGAAAGTAGGTTACCTGCTGACCCCACTTCTCAAGCGTGTTTACTCAGCAAAGCCACAAGGTAAAGGAGGCTCAAGGTGGAACAGAACTAGAGTCAACTAATAAGATTACAAGTATAGTTGCTTAGGTAATATTGATCCAATGGAAAAATCACAGAATGAGTATGAGATGGGACAAAACTATGGCCAACTAGTAAGATTACAACAAGTATAGTCTTAGATAATAATTAATTAAACAGAGATCATACGAGGAAGCCAGCCACGTAGCAAATGCATATGGGATAGACAAGGACTTTCCTGGAAGGGGTATGTTAAGTAGGTTTGGTCCTCCAACCCAAGGATTTATGTCTGTTTAGAATATTGGTCACTGATGGTCATTCCTAGAGGAAGCATATGGGTGAGTAGTTCCTCTTTCTCTTAAAGTCTGGCCTTCAGCAAATGTGCCTCCTCCCACAGTTGTCTTCTGCACTGAGTTTTCAAGGGCTCAATCCTGTTCGATTGCCTACAATATTTATAAATAACTTAATTATCTATAATGCCAGCACTCAGGATGCTGAGGCAAGAGGATCATTCAAAGTTCAAGACCAGCCTGAACTACTTAGTAAGCTCCAGGCCAACCTGGACCACACCAGTGAGACACTGTCAAATATTTTGGCTTTTATGCATACTTCTCCTAGGGATGAACAGCAATGATTAATATTCTAAATAGCGACTTCCGGGAGAACATGGCGGACAGATAACAGCAACTACCGGAGGCTCTCTGAAAGACTCGGCTCAGAAGCCAGGAATGGTGCGGACTAAGGAGACATAAGCAGGTGGAGATATGCTCTGCTGACTCAGGAACAAACTGGGCTGAGAGAAACCAACTTGGAATGCATTCCTGGTGCTAAAACAGGAACAGAAAAGCCTTGGTGTGGAGGCTGGACCCCGCGCCACTGTAAGCCGCGATTTGGGTTTCCCGCCGCGTGGTGGCTGGCTGCCTCTACAGCAGCTCGGCAAGGAGAGAGACGCGCAGAAGCTCTGAGAACGGCAATCTGCGAACGGCAGGGAGACGTGCACTGACTTGTGGTGAGGTGAGTGAGAGAAACTGACACTCTACCACAGTTTGACTCCAGCGGAGGACTTTCTGGGCCCCGGCAGTCCTGTGGGAGCAGGGCGAAGTGGCGACTCCAGCCACACATCCCCCTCTCGGGCGGGATTGGTGAAAAGTGCCTGGCCTGTGTGACGCTGCCGGCGGACCTGGTAGGCTGTCCCAACCCAGATCCCAGAGCCTGACGGTGGCCGGGAGGGGAGACATGTAGGCTGCCTGGTCTGTAACTCCCTGGTGCGCAGCGGTGAGCGGGAACACCTAACTGGCGCAATTCGATCAGGCTGTGGCTGACTGGGAGAGAAGCTGGGCCTCTTATATAAGCGTGCATATATAAGGAACAGAGAAGAAGAGGCAGCATGGGAAGAGGCAGCAACAAGAAAGGCTCCTCGGCCCCCAATTCTGAGAAACAGGCAATAGCAGACACCGCACCAATATACATAAGGCACCATATAGAGAGCCTCATAGACCAATTCAGGAATGAAGTTATCAATGACCTGAAGCTAGAAGTATGCAGAATAGTTAGAGAAATGCTAAGTACCACCCAAGAAAAAACAGGTGGTGGAATGGAAGAACAGAAAAAAAGGGGAGAATTGTTTGATGGAGAAAACAGAGAAAGCATAGAATACGTGAAGCAGGTTCAAAGGGACTACCAAGATACTAAGAAGTCTATAGAAGACTGGCATAACAGCTTGAAAGAAACTAAGGACAGACTATCTGAACTGGAGGGCAGACTTGTAATATGGGAGAATGAAATGAAAAACTTCTTAAAAATAACAAAGAAACAAACAGCAATAATACAAAGACAAGAAGATGATAAGAGGATCCATAACTTAAGGATTAAGAACATAAAAGAAGAAGTAGGGACACAAACAAGTGAACTACAAAAGCTACTCACAGAAATAATCCAGGAGAATTTTCCTAATTTAGCAAAAGGTAAAGATACTCAGATGTATGAGGCATACAGGACCCCAGCTACCTACAACCCAAACAGAGCAACACCCAGGCATATAATAATAAAAATTCCAGAAATTCAATACAAGAACAGAATATTAAAAGCTGTAAGAGACAAGAAACAGACCACTTACAAGGGAACACCCATCAGAATTACAACAGATTTCTCTGCACAAACTATCAAATCACGAAGAGCGTGGGGGGAAATAATTCAAGCTTTGAAAGATAATAATCTCCAGCCAAGATTGAGATATCCTGCACAACTGTCCCTGGAAATTGATGGAAAAACAAGGTGCTTCCAGGATAAAGAGGAACTGGGGGAATTTGCAACCACCAATTCAACTCTACAGAAAGTATTGCAGGATATTCTAAAAAAAGAAAAATACAAAGAACCCAGAAATAGTGGCGGGGAGGCCACAACGAATGGAGCAGAGAACAAAATGAAGAAGACAAACTGACAGCTACTGACAGAAAAAGAGCTCAACAGAAATGAGGCAGAGAAGATTGGATGATAGGAACAGCTATTTTGGAGAAAATGACATCTTAATAGGTAATACTGATTTAGTATCATCTTGTTTTGAAGTCTCATCTAACTTTTGTCCTTCTGTCTCCAATGGTCTAAATAGGCTGTATCTTATTGGATTTTATTATGTACGATAGTATAAGCAAAAACCTTTTAAAGACAAGGAGATTATACAGAAACCATTGTTCATTTTCTGTTAGTCGATTCTAAATACTCTGTAATGCTGTCATTCTCTTGAATGGTTTTACATTGTTTTGATATACTTAATGCTACAGTATACGAAGTTGTACTCAAGGATTTCAAAGAAAGAGACAATATGGTAACTACTTTTAGGTTAGGATTATCTGGTGGTGAAACACTATTCTGCTTAAATGGTTATGTTTTGATCTGCGCTGTTTCGTTGTTATGCCCTCTTTTATCTCAATTTCCACTCCATTGTTTACTTTTTTATCTTTATCCTTTTAATTAAAGGAAAAAAATTGCAGGATATATTATAGTAACCCACTTTGACTTTTCATTACCTTGATTTAAAGCCCTGTATTACTCTCACCATCTGGTTTTTAACTGATGTTCCCTATTCTGTTTTGCTGGATAGTATCAGGTTCGAAAGTTTAGGCATCAGCTGTGAAGATAATGAGATTCATTATGACGCCCATTCTTGTTGACTTTTATCTACTTTTGAAGACCTACAATGTCTCCAGTGTTTTGGTTTTGTCGGTCTTATTCTTTACTGTTTTGTTCAATTGTATTATAACTAACGATATAGGCAATTCTATTAGAGATAGCGGGGAGGCATTATGGTAACCATTGTTGATCACCTTGTATTATGGTTTTACATTATCTATTATGTCCACCCTTTTGACTTGACCGATTCTGTTCTGTTATGTCACATTTGGTTTTACTCTCTTCCAAAAAAGTAATAAGAACCGTGGGAGCAATGAAACCCAAAATGTGTAATAGTCATGGTACAAAAGAGAGGAAAAGAAAGTGCTCCAAACTATATAACTGCATGTATATTTAAGTGTATAAGATAGAAAATGATATCACAGAGTTTTATTGGATCAATGAACAGAACTGTTTGCAGTATCATTGATGGAATGTTCACTTTACAAGCTTTAATTTTGTGACTTGAACAATTATTTCTAAGATGACAATATGTAATCCATTAACTAGTAATTTCCTACTGTTCATTTTTTTCTGTAAATCTGTATAACTTGTACCCTTTCCCTGCTTTTTTTTTCTCTTTTCTCCTTAAATAAAATTAAAAAAAAAAAAATATTCTAAATAGCTGTCAATCACCTTGGGGTGGAGGACCAAGCCTCCTTCACCCACCTCTTCCAGGAAAGTCTTTGTTCATCCCATGTGTTCTTGGTATAAGACTTGCTTCCCCATTTGATCACTGTTTAATATTACCTGAGCTACTATACTTGTTGTAATCTTATTGGTTGACCACAGTTTTGCTCCACCTCACACCCATCCTGTAATCTTATTAGTTGAGTATAGTTCTGTCTCACCTTCAACCCAGCTCATCTCATGGCTTTACTCAGTAAACACCCTTGAGAAGAGGGGTCAGTGGGCAACCCATTTTTCTGGCCCCCTTGTGCCTCTGTTAGACTGAAGCTCCATTCTCTCTCCTCTCTCTCTCTCTCTCTCTCTCTCTCTCTCTCTCTCTCTCCTTTGAAAAATACTAAAAATGATACAGAATTTCAAAACAAGATGATAGGAGATTAACAATGGTTATTATATTGCACATTGTTGTCTTCAAAATATTACCAGATGTAGGCATGCTAAATTGATCAAACAATATAAGCACTAATTGTTTCTTTCAATGAACTAATAGAATGAGTTGTACAATTATCGTAGCTATCGTGTGTGTGTGTGTGTGTGTGTGTGTGTGTGTGTATACAATGGAGAAGAGTTCCTTTTTCCCCACCGCCCCATCAGCATTTGTTATTGGATGATTTTTTGATGATAGCCATTCTTTCTGGGATGAGATGGAATCTCAGCATTGTTTTAATTTGCATTTTTTACACTAATGATTTTGAACAATTTTTCATATATTTATTTGGCATTTGTATTTCTTCATCTGAGAAGTGTGTATGCATCTCACAGTCCTAGTTTTGGATTTGGTCTTTGAATTTGCAGGGCCTGATTTTTTAGAAACATTCTTTATATGTTCTAGATATAAGTCCTTTGTCTGAGGGACAGTTGGCTAAAACATTTTCTCAATTCATGGGTTTCCTTTTCACTATGTAGGTGCTTTCTTTTGTTTATTTACTTATGTTTTGGTCTTTTTCGTTTTTATCGGTACCAGGGATCGAACACACAACTGCCTGCTTGCAAGGCAGGCACTTGTGCCGTTGAGCTAAATCCCAGCGCTTTCTTTTGAGGTGCAAAAACTTTTCAGTAAGTTGATATCCCAGTTGTTGATTCTTCAAAGTATTTCCTGTGCAGATTGGTTTTTGTTTATGAACTCTCTACCTACCCTACCTACCCGCATGTCTTCAAGATACTATCTACTTTCTCTTCTAGTAGATTTAGTGTTTCTGTTTTACTATTTAGATCTTTGATCCATTTTGATTTTAGTTTAGAGCATGCTGATAGGCATGAGTCTAATTTTAGTCTTCAGCATGTGGAAAGCCAGTTTTTCCAGCAGCATATATTAAGAGGCTATCTTTCTTCCAATGAACATGTTTGGCACCTTTATCAAAGATAATGTGGCTGACTGTGTTTGTAGTTATTTCTGCACCTTACATCATGTTTCACTGATCTTCAGTCTGTTTCTTTGCCAGTACTATGCCAATTTTATCACAGTAGCTTTATAATATAATTTCAATTCAGGGACTGTGATGTCTCCTGCCTTGCCTTTGTTGCCTAGGATTGCCTTTGCTTTTCTAGATCTTTTCTGGTTCTAGATGAATTTTAGGAATATTTTCTCTACATTTGTGAGATATGGTAGTGGTATTTTGATCAGGATTGCATTAAATCTGTATAACAATTTTGGGAGTAAGGCCATTTACACAGTGTTGAATAATATCTATTTTCTGATATATGTTCAATTTCTTTTTTTTAGAATACTGTAATTTTCAGTGTATGGATCTTTTACTTCCTTTGTTTGATTGTGTCTTAAGTATTTCATTTGTCATGTTATTATGAAGGGTATGGCTTCCCTCATTTGTCTCTCAGTGAGTTTGTTGTGTATAGGAATGCTGTTGATTTTTCAGTGTTGACTATGTATTAAGTTATGCTACTGAAGCTATGCTTCTAAATCTCGAAGTCTTTTGATGGAGTTTTTGGGGTCTTCTACATATCATGTTATCTGCAAATAATGGTAATTTAACTTCTTCCTTTCCTATCCTTATTCCTTTTATTTCTCTTTTTTGTCTAATAGCTCTGGCTAATGTTTCCAGAACTATATTCAATAGGAGTGGCGATAATGGACAGCCTTGTCTTGTTTGTGATTTTAGGTTTAAAGCTGTCAGTTTTTATCTATTAATATAGTGTTGGTTGTTTGTTTGTCATAGATGACTTTTATCAGATTGAAGTAAAGACCACCTATTCTGATTTTCTGTGGTATTTTTTTTATCATGAATGAGCATTGGACTTTATCAAAAGCTTTTTATGCATCTATTGAGATAGTCATGTGATTTTGTCTTTCTATCTGTTGATATGGGATATTTCATTTATTGATTTGTGTATGTTGAACCATGCCTGCATCCCTGGGATGAATCTCACTTGGTCATATTTCACAATCTGATGATTTGCTGCATTCTGTTTGCTGATATTTTATTGAGAATTTTTGCATCTATGTTCATTAGGAAGATTGGCCAGTATTTCTTTTTAGTTGAGTCTTTTTCTGGTTTTGGTATCAAGGTAATACTTAACTCCATGAATGAATTAGGGAGAATTGCTTCCCTTTCAATTTCATCAAAGAACTTGAGTCTTAGTATTAAATCTTCTTTAAATTTCTTGTATAATTCAGCTTTGAATTCATCAGGAGCTAGGATTTTCTTTATTGGTAAGTTTTTAATTATGATTTTAATTTCATTAACTAATATTTGTAATTCAGCATTTTTATATCTTCTTGATCCATTTTTGGAAATTCATATGTTTCTAGGAATCTGTCTATTTCTTCTGTGTTTTCCATCCTATGGGAGGAAAGATTTTCAGTGTAGGTGTTAATGATCTTCTGAATTTACGCAGGAGGTATAACGATTTTACCATTTTCAATCCTTATTGCATGAATTTGAGTTTTTCTTTCCTTTTTTAAATAAGATTGGCTGAGGGTTTCTCAATTTTATTTATCTTTTCAAAGAATCAACTCTTTGATTCAATGAGTTTTTGTATTGTTTTCTTAGTCTCAATTGCATTAATTTTAGCTCTGATGTTTATAGTTTTCTCCCTTCTTTGGGCTTTGGGTTTGTCTTCCTCTTCTTTTTTTCTAATAGGTTTAGATACAGCATTAAGTTGTTTATTTGTGCTTGTTTTATTTTCCTAATGAGAGAATTAACTGCAATAAATTTCCCTCTGAGGACTACTTTCATTGTATCCTGCAGGTTCCTATAAGTTTTATTTGCATTTTATTTTATTGTAGATATTATTTAATTCTTCATTAATTTTGTGACCCATTGGTTGTTCATAAGGGTGCTATTTAATTTCTGTGTGTTTGTGGAATTTTTACAGTTCCTTTTGTCATTAATTTCTAATTTCATTGTACTATGTTCATATAACATGTATGGAATAATTTCAATTCTTTTGTATTTACTTAAGCATGTTTTGTGGGCTAATATATGGTTTATTTTAGAGAACATTCAGTGTATAGCTGAGAAGAATGTGTATTCTAATGTTGTTGGGTGGAACACTGTAAACATCTACTAAGTCCATTTGTTCACAAGTTTGGTTCAGTTCTGTCATTTCTTAGCTGATTTTTTTGTCTAGTTGATATATCTTTTGTGACAATGGGTTCTCAAGGTCCCTTGCTACAATTGTACTGCTTATTTGATTTTTCATGTCTATTAATATTTGTCTTATATAGTTGGGTGTTCCTGTATTTGGAGCATGTATATTAATGATTGTTGTCTCTTACTCTTGAACTTTTTCCCTAACAAGTATGTAGTATCCTTCTTTATTTCTTTTGATCATCCTTGGTTTGAAGTTCACATTTGTCTGCAAAGATAATAGCTATCCCCACTTTTTTCTGGGTTTCTTTCACATGGAGTATTGTTTTCCATCCTTTGACTTTTAGTCTATGGATTTCCTTTTGAGTTCAATGTGTTTATTGTATACAGCATATTGTTGGATTTTGTTTCTTGATCCACTCTGGCAGTCTTTCTTTTGATTGGTGAATTGAGACCATTTACATTAATGGTTACAACTGATATATACTGGCTTATTTTGTCATATTATCATCCTGCTGTTGGTTTTCTACTTTCCCCCTCTGTTTAATTGTTTACCCTACTAAGTGATTTGTTTTGGAATTGTGGTCATTTTTGTCTCTTTCTAGAATATCTTTTAGTACTCTTTGTAGGGTTGGTTTGGTGGTCATGACTTTCTTTGGTTGTTCTTTGTCATGGGAGTATCTTATTTCTGCATTAATTTTGAAAGATTGTTTTGCAGGGTACAACAATCTAGGTTTGAAGTTGTGTTTTTTTTTTTTTTTTTTTTTGGAATTTGAAATACTTCACTCCAAGTTCTTCTTGACTTGATAGTTTTTGGTGAGGAGGCCACTATGATTCTTATGGACTTTCCTTTATAGATAATCTATAATTTTCTCTAGTAGCTTTTAACATTCTGTTCTTGTGCTTAATTTCTAGGATCTTGATTATTATTTGTCTGGGTGTATATTTATTTTGATTATGGCTAACTGGAGTTCTATATGCATCATTTATCTGTGTGTCTGATTCTTTCCCATCCTGCTATTACTTCTGCAAATAGATTATGTCATTTGAGTTGACTCCTGCTTTTTTCATTAACATGTCAGTCTTATATTATTTTTCTTTTCATCATCTTGCAGCTGTTGAATTTTTTTCCTGGTTCCTTGTTATTTTAAAAAGACCTTTCTTTTCATGACCATTAGCTGCAATCCTGTTTTCAAGGTTTAAAAGTCTATTTTCAGTTTCATTCAAGCAGATTTGTCAGCTTTCAATGGAATTTTTAATTTCCTGGGAATCTCTTTGAGTCTGTTTCATGCATTCAAGTTCTTTCCTATATTGTTCATTCAAGGTTTCCGTCCTTTTTCTTCCTTAGATCTGCTTTGCAATTCTTTCATTGTAGTTTTCATTTTTTTTACCTGAGAATTTATTTCCTTTAAAAAAAAAACAACACTAGCTGTATACATTTTCAAAAGAAGATGATAGGAATTTAACAGTGGTTGTTATATTGCATATTGTTATCTTCAAAACAGCTGCTCAGGTTACTGGATACAGGAATAAAACAAAACAGTAAAACAGAACAGAGTACTGCATTTCAAAAACAAAACAGAAGGAAATCCGCCATAGTTGCCACAATGCACACTGCCATCCTCCAAATATATCAATCAAGCAATATAATCGTCTCACCCAGAGTTCCTCTAAATCAGCCAGTTGCTTGCTGGAGAGACAGAGCTCTTCTCATTTCATAAACAGTGTACATGCTGGCTCATGGGAAGGAGTGGTTTGGCTTTTTTTTTTTTTTTTAATTTTAAAGAGAACAAAAGAAAACAATGAATCAAAGCAAATCAGAACAGGAAAATGCAAGCAACACAGCACTTCACAACAAGACAACTGGACATCAACAGTAGCTAACATAATATCTCTTTCCTTCGAAATAGTTGAGCATACCTTCACACACAATAATATCAAACATAACAATATAGTAAAAAAAACATTCAAAAGAATAAAAGCATTACAGGACTTCAAAACCAAATAACAGGAAATGAACAATGGCTGCTATAATACCTCATTTTCCTCAAAAAATTTGTCTATGATATCACACATAATAAAATCAAATAAGACACAACAGGATAGAACCAATCAAAACAAAATAACAAAAGCATGGTAGGACTTCAAAACAAGATGATAGTAAATCAGCAATAGCTACCATAATGTCTTGTTTTCTTCAAAATAGCATTCATACCATCTCACATAATAAAATCAAACAAAACAAAATAAAATCAGACCAATGAATGGAAGCATTTTAAGAATTCAAAACAATATAATAGGAAACCATGATTACCATAATATTTCCCATTATATTCAAAATAGCTGCCCTCACCATCTGAAAGCATAAAATCTAACAAAAGATAGAACACAGCCAACCCTAATAAAATTGTGTAAACAATGCAAGAGTTCAAGATAAGAAAGTAAGAAATTGACAGTAGTTTCCACCTTTCCCTCCCTTTGCTCCTTTTTAAAAAAATTTTATTTAAAGAAAGACTAAACAAAACAGAAAATGTGTAGAAATAATACATACTTTCAAAGAAAGAATAAACAGTAAGAAATCACTAGTTGATATTTAAATATTGTCCTCTTAAAAATAGTTATTCAAAGATACAAAAGTGGAGCATATAAAGTGGGGTTTCAAACAGCGAGATTGCAACCAATTCTGTTCAACAAAAAATCACTCTGAGCAAAGAATAATAGTATTGCTGGCTTTCACATTATGATACTCCTGGATCACCACTAGGACTGTAGTGTGTCTTTTTCTTCAAAGTATTTGTTCATTTCATCGTGTGTCCTAAGATCAGTTCTCATAAGCTGTTTATTGGCTGTATGCATGCATGACTCTTAACATGTATTTCTAGCCTTCCTGTATTAGAGGGAGGAACAAAACAAAACAAGACAAAACAAATCATATTCCTACAAACACATGAAATGAAAAAGAGATATTAGACCACTGTACAAGTACGAATTCCTGGAAAAACATGAAATGAAAAAGACATATAAGACCACAATATTAGGTGATCTATAGTAGTTACTATGCTTTCTCTTGTTATTTTCAATAGAATTGTCTACATCATCATACATAATATAATTGAACATAGTATTACATAGCTACTTTAATAAAAACACAACTTTGGAGACATTGTAGGACTTTGAAAGCAGTTAATTATCAAACCGCAACGGGTATCTTTTTCATCTTGTCATTTCAGAGTAGTTGCCTCTACTCTTAGACTTGATACTATCAAGCATACCAAATTTGAACAAAAACAGACAAGATAAAACCGGTCTAACAAACCAGCTTCAAATAAGATCAGTCATAGTAAGACAATGTAAGTAATACAGGGTTTCAGTTTAAGTTAATAGGAAATTAAGGATACTTACCATAGTATATCCTGCTATTTTTGGGATAGCTGTCTGTGCCCTCAAATCTAATATGAGTAGACATACTGGAACAAAATAAAATCAAACTACACAGAGTGATAAGACTACTGTGACTTTTAAATCCTGATACACTATTTTTAAAAAAAATTTTATTTAAGGAGAAAAAAACAGAAAAAGGGTACAAGTTATACAGAATCTCAGAAAAAATAGAGTAGGAAATCACTAGTTAATAGATTATATATTGTCATCTTAGAAATAGTTGTTCAAGTTACAAAATTAGAGCATATAAAGTGGACATTTAAACAGGGAGTTCTGTTCAGTGATCCAACAAAACTCAGTAATATGGTTATCTATCTTATATGCTTAAATATACATGCAGTTATATCTTTTAGAGCACTTTCTTTTCCTCTCTTTTGTACAATGACAATTATACATTTTGGGTTTTATTATTTCCACAGTTCTTAGTACTTTTTTTGAAGAGAGTAAAACCAAATGTGACATGACAAAACAGAGTCAGTCAAATCAAAAGGATGGACATAATACATAATGTAAAAACAAAATACCAGGTGATCAACAATGGTTACCGTGCCTCTTGCTATCTTAAAAAGAATTGCCTATATCATCAGTATAATAAAATTGAACAAAACAGTAAAGAACAAAACCAATAAAACCAAAATATTCGAGACATTACAAGACTTCAAAAGAAGACAATAATCAACCAGAATGGGCGTCATAATGAATCTTATTGTCTTCACAGTTGTTGCCTATACTTTCGAATTTGGTACTATCAAGCAAAACAGAATAGAGTAAAATCAGTCAAAACAAGATGGTGAGAACAATACAGGGTTTCAAATCAAGTTAATAGGAAATCAAAGTGGGTTACTATAATATGTCCTGCTATTTTTTATTTTTCCCTTAATTAAAAAGATAAAAATAAAAAAGTAAATAATAAAAAAGGAGATTGAGATAAAAGAGGGCATAACAACAAAACAGCGCAGGTCAAAACATAACTATTTAAGCAAAATAGTGTTTCACCACAAGATATCCCGACATAAAAGTAGTTACCATAGTGTCTCTTTCCTTGAAATCTTTGAGTATAACTTCGTATACTGTAGCATCAAACATATCAAGACAATGTAAAACCATTCAAGAGAATGACAGTATTACAGGGTATTTAGAATCAACTGACAGAAAATGAACAATGGTTTCTGTATAATCTCCTTTTCTTTATAACGTTTTTGTTTATATTATCACATATAATAAAATCCAATAAGACACAACATGTTAAGACCGATGGAGACAGAAGAACAAAAGCCTGATGGGACTTCAAAACAAGATGATATTAAATCAGCATTAGCTATTATGATGTCTTGTTTTCTCCAAAATAGCTTCATACCATCCAGCCTTCTCTACCTCATTTCTGTTGAGCTCTTTTTCTGTCGTTAGTTGTGAGTTTGTCTTCTTCATTTCGCTTTCTGCTCTATTCATTGTGGCCTCTATGCCACTGTTTCTGGAATCTTGGTATTTTTCTTTTTTAGAATATCCTGCAATATTCTCTGTAGAGTTGAATTGGTGGTTGCAAATTCCCCTAGTTCCTCTTTATCCTGGAAGCACCTTGTTTTTCCATTAATTTCTAGGGACAGTTGTGCAGGATATATCAATCTTGGCTGGAGGTTATTATCTTTCAAAGCTTGAATTATTTCCCCCCACGCTCTTCGTGATTTGATGGTTTGTGCTGAGAAGTCTGCTGTAATTCTGATGGATGTTCCCTTGTAAGTGATCTGTTTTCTTGTCTCTGACCCAGCACCACTAGGTGCTGGGACCTGGTTTTGGCTAGCCTACTGGGTCTTAGTCCGCGGTGTCACCCAGGCTAAGCACTCCCCACCAATCTCGTTTGAGAGGGGAATATGAGACTAAAGTCACTGCAGCATCCTGTTCCGGGTAGTCTGCCCGGTCTCAGAATGTCCTCTGTTGGAGCCTCCTAGTCTATGGAAGGGTCCCTGTTCCACTGTTCTTATATTGTATTTCTGGAATTTTGATTATTATATGCCTGGGTGTAGCTCTGTTTGGGTTGTAGGTGGCTGGGGTCCTGTATGCCTCATACATCTGAGTATTTTTACTCAGATGTATGAGGGTCAGAAGGGTCCCTGTTCCACTGTTCTTATATTGTATTTCTGGAATTTTGATTATTATATGCCTGGGTGTAGCTCTGTTTGAGTTGAAGGTGGCTGGGGTCCTGTATGCCTCATACATCTGAGTATCTTTACCTTTTGCTAAATTAGGGAAATTCTCCTGGATTATTTCTCTGAATAGCCTTTGTAGTTCATTTGTTTGTGTCCCTACTTCTTTTACATTCTTGATACTTAGGTTATAGATCCTCTTATCATCTTTTGGCCTTTGTATTATTGTTTTTTGTTTCCTTGTTATTTTTAAGAAGTTTTTTATTTCATGCTCCCACATTACAAATCTGTCCTCCAGTTGAGATAATCTATTCTTAGTTTCTTTCAAGCTGTTATGCCAGCTTTCAATGGAGTTTTTAGTTTCCTGGTAATCTCTTTGGATCTGTTTCATGTATTCTAGGTTTTGTTTATATTCTTCATCAAAGGTTTCTCTTCCTTTTCTGGGTTCTTACATCTGTGTTTTCTTGAGAGGGGATTAGCATTTCTTTAATTAATCTTTTTTTTTATCTTGCCTCACATGGATTAAAATTTCAGTTTTAAGTTCATCTATGAGGTCATAAAGGTATTTCTTTATGTCCACTGATGTTGGTATTGCATGATTGCTGCACTGATTCTCTTCTGTATTTACCTCTCCTGGGCTTATTTTCCCAGGGTCAGCAGCTGGAGGTTTTTTTTTTTTTTTTTTTTTTTTTTTGCTTTTGTTTTTTGTTTTTTCTTCTACCTCTTGTCATGTTTCTGGTTTCTTTCAGACAGGGGTGTTTTGGAGGTCCCTGGCCCTTGCCGTACTGCCTACAGTTTTTCTGAAGCATGCTGACTGGGGTTTTGCTGCCCTCTCCAATTTGCTGTTATCTGAGGTACACATAGGGAAGATGCAAGCTAGCCTCTAGCCTCGGAGCCAGTCAACCTGCAAGTGCCTTCAGCAACTTAACCTGTGCTTTGCTGACATCACAGGGTTGGGACAGTTTCATCTCTGGCTATTGGGTCTCAACTGGAGTGTGGCTCAGCCCAAGGAGATCCCACCAATCCTCTCTGGGCCAGGGGTGGCTGACTGGTGCCACCACAGCACCAGGCTCTGCCCCACTCCAAGATGTCTTCCAGCCAGCGAAACCCGACGTGGGACCCAATCTCCAGCACTCACCAGGAATCAATGTAGTTCTCCACCTTGGCTCCACTCCATGCTACACCACGTCCTCCTGCCAAGGGCCCGGGCCTCACCAACTCCCGTTATCTGTGGCCGTAGCTTCAGCATGACTTTGAGTTGCCCAACTCCATGGCGATCCCAGCACAGTGCGGACCAGTCTCAGTGAGCACACTGGGCTTCAGCCCTCCACTCACGTTTTTCCTTCTTCTTCCTATTTTTCTTTTTTCTTCAGTTTCCTGCTGGGGTTGTAAGAGTTCCTCTCCACTCATCCAGCTCTCTCCATTTGTCAAATTCTAGCATCTGAGCTGTTTTTCCAAAGAGACTCTCCACCCAGCGACCTAGCAAGCTGCCATCTTCTCTAATCCCTGGTTTGGCTTCTTGATTCTCTTTCCATTCTACATGGCTGCCTCTGACTCATAGGAAGGATAGTCTGGCTTCTTGACAACCTTTCAGTGCTGCATGGTTGCCTCTGGGCTCATGGGAAACCATGGCTTGGTTTCTTGATTTTATTCCTGTTCTCCATGGCTTCCCTGGCTTACAGGAAAGTGTGGTTTTTTGTGAGAGATTATTTCTGATTTGATTTTCTCTAAAGCCTCATGAAGTTATCCCTTTACTTCAGTTGCTATCATTTCAGAAGTTTCACATGTGTGTCTTCCAATTTCTTCATGTTTATGTCTCCTGGACTTGTTTTGGGTAAGCTGGAGGTCTGAGATTGCATTTTGCTCCTTCATCTTGATATTTTCTGTTTTAAAAACAAAATGTTTTCCTTTGATGATCCTTGTGAGTTTTGACAGTAGATAACAATATCACTAGTACCAAGGCCTCTCCAGAAAAAGTCTGTTTTTCAGGGATATCTTTGTGTAGAAGATGCTTGGTTTGCGTCTATACCAAGATTCTACCTTCCTAATTAATTGAGAGTAGAATTTTGGTTTCCATCTGGCTCAGTCTTTAGTCTTTTGGTATAGGACTGTGGTGATGTTGCTAACCCAGAACTTCCCAATATTGTTACACAACGGAGAATAACTGGTTACAATAGATATGACATCCTAGCTATAATAATACAATTAGCAATAATGATAGCATCAAGCACAATTTAGAAATTGACAAAGTGTGGTAACTATTGATTTTGAATTCTAGACCATATAAGCAAAGTTCATAGTTATATAATAGAACCAATCCTAAACTAGAGATTTTTGTGCAAAGTGTTCCCCTTGTCAGAGTGGATTTTTTTTGTGTGTCTTTTTTGTTTTTATCGGTACTAGGGATCAAACTCACGACTGCCTGCTTGCAAGGCAGGCGCTTATGCCACTGAGCTAAATCCCCAGCCCCTGTCAGAGTCGATTTACCCTGGGTTCATCTGGATGGGCCGGTTGCCAAGTTCTGGGTGCTACTCACTCTGGCTGCCCATTCCACAGTGTTGGAGAATGGGCCAGGCATGGGTTCCTCTAGGCCAAGGCTCCCCCCAATGGTGGAGAGATGATGGATGGGGTTTCTCTCCTTCTAAGCAGCTCACTGAGTTTCCTTGAATGATAGAGAGACCCACATGTCCCACATCATGGTTTATGTCAGTGGCCCCTAGCCTCCTGTAATTATGCATCTATGATTGGTTCATTGTCTAGTACTCAAATTGGTGGTGGGAGTGCTACACCCATCTAGTGGTAGAGCCAGGATATGATGTAATGGCAGGAAGATGTGCCAGTTTCCACCTTGCTGGTTGCAGCTACCATAAACTGTGGTCCTGCCATGCCACTCTGCCTTGGAGCCAACTGAAACCTCCAAGAACTGTAGGAAGTAAACCTTTCCTTCTCTAACTTCAGGTGTCAGGTTTTGTCTCAGCAATGAGTAAAAGTAACCAAGACGTCCACCAATGTTCCTGGAGTGGCAGAGAGGCAAAGGGCAGGTTTTCTCTTCTCCTTCATTGCTCACCAAGTTTCTCCTGATGGCGGAGAGGTGATGGGTGGGCCTCTTCCCTCTTGTGTGACTCTTCTTTCTTTCAATAAATTCTTCATACTCTTTTTTTTTTTTGTCTTTTTCATTTTTATCGGTACCGGGGATCGAACTCACGACCACCTGCTTGCAAGGCAGGTGCTTATGCCACTGAGCTAAATCCCCAGCCCCTAAATTCTTCATACTCTTAACCTCAATTGTTTCTAGAATTCATTCCTCAGTTTTAGAGAATATGAACTCAGCATTTCAGACATGTAGAAAGCTGGGAGTTTCTTCCCCTACATCAATAAAATATTAATATGCTAGGTAGTTAGAAAAGCCAATTTAGCAATAAAACTCTGTAAAATAAAATACATACAATAATACAATGAATGTTTATTATATTAACTTGTCATCAAATGTATGGAAGAGTACTTTAGACTATGGTCAAAGAAACCTGTGCTCAAATCCTGAAGCTTAAAGTTCTCTAAGAATTGATTCTTTTCTTTTTTCTCCTTTTCTCATTTTTTTGTGATATTAAGGTTTTTGTTTTGTTTTGTTTTGTCTTTTTAAGACAAGGTCTCACTATGCAGTTCAGGCTAGATTTGAGTTCACTTTGCCATGCACACTTGTCTCAGACTCTCAATGATCATCTATCTGCCTCAGCCTCTCAAAGTGCTGGAATTACAGGTGCACAACATCATGCCTGGCTTTGGTACTGAGGAGCGAACCTAGCACCTTTGTGCTGAGCTATATTTCCAGTGTTTTTCTTTTCAAAACAGGGTCTCATTGAATCACTAAATTGTCCAAGTTGAACTGAAACTTTCAATCACCCTACTTCAGCCTTCCAGGATGCTGGGATTGAAAGTACATGTGTCCCACACCTGGATCCAAATTTCATTTTTGTTTACTGTGTAATGGAAGAATGTGAATTTCTATTTTAAAAAATTTTGCCTTTAATTTTTTTTTTTTTGCAATCTCAATCATATTTGAAGAGCTAAAAGCACAGCACAAAAGCATTTTTTCCTGGACCACTTGATAGAAAACTGAAGAAATTCTACCCTCTAGTTCTTGACCATTTCAGTATTTCCTTTACTAACAAGGATATTTTGTTATTTATCCATAGTACAACCTTCAAAATCATGAATTAACACCAGTAATCATACCTCCTAATCTCTAGACCCTGTTCAATTTACTGACTTTTGCAAAAATGCCCCTTTTGTGTATATATGTATGCAAAAGTGTCAAACCAGAATTTTTACCAACATTTATGCCCCATCAAACATATTTTGCATACCTGAGAGGTAAAATGCACACACAGCATTCTTCTGTTTTGCAAAGATGTATTTTACTATAGTGGAAAGTAGGTTTATTTAGATTATTCTGGATAAGTAGCCAAATTCAGTACAATGGCAGATTAAAAGTCAGATTTCTAAGTTTTGGAAGAGGTCAAAAGTGAATCAGATGACTCATACATAGAAGATAAACATAATAATGACCTGGCCTTGAAGCAAGGCCAACTGGCCCTGAATCAAGGTGGGCAGCTTCCTGACACTGTTGGTTTCAAGCAGGAGCCTAAAGAGATGTCTTTCTATGATCTGTTGGCCATTTCAGAACTTGAGTAGTGAAATGGTCAATTCATTGGAAAGAAACAACTTGAAGCAACCCCTTGTTCCCCCTGGTGAGCAACTGTGAAGGTGGCAGGCTGCGGCGGCCCAGGATGGGAGCCACCATCGTTTACTGGGACCCGCACCATGCCGGGACCTGGAGCATCATGAAACCAAGCACCCCGCCCCCACCTCCCGTGAGTGGTGGTGAGTGTGAAAGACTATGGTGGCCCAGGATGGGAGCCACTGGCATTTACTGGGACCTGCGCCATGCTGGGACCAGGAGTGCTGGGAAACCAAGCAACCTCTCCCACGCTGGTGAGCGGCTGTGAGCCTGCGGGCTGAGAATCAAACATCACATCTCCTTCCCCCAACCCCATTAGCAACTGGGAGCCAGTGATCTGGACATCCCTTGAGAGTTTGACCATAGGCAACGTAGCAAATAAGGGGGGTTTCCTTCTAACATCTCTTTGAAGGCAAATACTTTTATCCCTGTTTTGCTTTGCTCTAATTAATGGTGTTCTTTTAGCCTGTTTTGTTTTGTTGAACTTCAATATACATGAAAGTATGGACAGCTATTTTGAAGAGAACAAGAGACTCTATGACAGCCATTAGTGAATTCCCTATTGTCTGGTTTTGAGGACCTAAAACACCTTCCTCATTCTGTTCAGATCAGTTCTATACCATGTTGTTTTGTATGAAATCTCTGTATGTGAAGACATCGACAACTATTTGGAAGAAAACAAAAGACAGTATAATAGGGAAGCTTTCAGGTTGTCTAGCTTTGAAATTTATATCTCTTACATTGCTTTCTTATGTCCTATTTTGTTCTGTTTTGTCGTGTTTAATATTACCCCCTTTAAAATGAAAAAAAAGATGATAATGACTTTGATGTTGGCCATGTGAGCCAAAGTTCCTGTGACAGTGAAATGGAGCAAGAATCAACCAATACAAACACAAGGAATGCAGACCTCTTTGATTCAGATGATTAAGAAAATAGCACAGTGAGCTCATACTTGATGGATTGAAGTGATACAAAAGGGTCACACACCAAATGGAATAACCCAGTGTTAAAACTAGGTCTGAAAATATAGTGAGGTTCTCGGCAGGGATGAAACATCGGACAGAATGCCAGCACTGCCATTCAATGCTGGAAACTGTTGGCAACAGATACAATACTATAAGATGCTGTAAAATACACAGATGCTGAAATACAAGCAAAACATCCTGTATGCACTAATAGCCAAATTCAAAAATGTATTTATTATGACAACTTATTCACCAAACTGAAAGCATTCATAGGTCTGCTGTACTTAGCAGGGCTTTCCCATTGTGATCACAAGGATGTAAAAGACTAATGGAAAAGCAATTGATGTAGACTTTAGGTTTATAGAGTAATGATAACAACACTTAGGACACTTGGTTCCTTCAAAATTGCTAAGGTTTGATGACAAAATGCCCACTAAGAAAGAAAAAGAACTGATACTATGGCTGCTCTCCATTCAGTGTTGGACAGATTTATGGGTAATTTTCAATTTATATACCATATATATATACATGACTATTGATGAACATCTTGTAGCATTTCATGGTTGCTATAACTTCATGCACTATGTTCCAAAAAAAAAAAAACCTTCAAGGACTTATTATGCTTTCAATTTAGAAATTTATCCTGTAACTCAGCCATCAGGTCCATATTCATATAGTAATAAACTCAAAGATTTTATGAACAGACTTGTTGCTCCCACCTCCCAAACTAATCAGAATGTGACATTTGACAATTGGTTTACCAATTTTCAATTGATGTTAACACACAAGTTGACCAGTGCAGGAACTTTACACAGGAACAAAGCAGAAATTCTAAATGAAATGTTGCATCATAACACTGTATACTACTGAGTACTGTATAGTACAATTTTTGGATTTCAGAAAGATACAACATTGGCCTTGTATATGAAATGAAAACAAACGTGTACTTCTGATGTAACATTGCACCATGATAGAAATATTGATAGAGAAACTTTGACAAAATAGAAGCCTGAGATGGACACTTTCTACAGCAAAACCAAAGGTGGAGTAGACGTTGATGAGTTAGGCAGCAACTATGATGTCACTTGAAACACAAATTGTGTTTTACTCAATCCTAAATGTGTGAAGACTGCCTTAGGTGTGACAGCTGAAGCGAAGTTTATTTTTGTGGTCGAGTTTTATCAGTATTTTTATCACAGTTCACATAGGGAGTTGTTTCTGAAGTTATCTTTTAGATTTTGTAAGCAAGTATATAGCTAATATGAAAATGTTTATTCTAAATGTACAATATGTGTTAAAATAAAATATTTTATTGATATTTTATGTTTCTGTTAACATAATAATAACCTCCTGAGAAAAACAGCAAGATGTCAAGTATATCCTACAAAAAGGCTAGGAAAGCAAAACACATGGGCTGTCAGTGCAAATGATATCTGCGCATGGAATATGCTGTTGTCATGTGTGACGACTGCCTTAGGTGTGATAATTGAAGTAAAGATTATTTTTATTGTTGAGTTTTATTGGCATTTTTTGTTGTCTTTTGAGACAGGGTTTAACCCTGTAGTTCAGGCTGGCCTCAAACTTACTGTGATCCTGCCTCAGCCTCCCAAGTGCTGGGATTACAGGTGTATACCACTATACCTGGTCCTATTGGTATTTTCTTTACAGTATATATAAGAATTTATTTCTGTTGTTATTTTTCAGACTTTATATACAAAAAAACAGTCAATTTGATGCTTTTAAAATAAATATTAAAAATTCAATACTTTATTTTTCTAATATTTTTCCTGTTACTCATTGTGTAGTATAATGAAACTTATAACATTTCTCTTTTTTTTTTTTTTTTTTGTCTTTTTTAAGAAAAGATTTCACTGTGCAGTCTAGGCTGGCCTTGAATTCACTATGTAGTCCAGGCTGGACTCAAACTCTCAACGATCCTCCTACCTTAGCTTCCCAAGTGCTGGGATTACAGGTATGTGCCACCATGTCTGGCATAAAACTTATAAAATTAAAGTTAATATTTCATAGATAGAAATAGTCAAAGAATATACATGAGAATTACACATCCACAGCGATGTGCCTTTATGACACAATTGGGATGATGCCATGGGCTACAGAACTGCCATATTATTTTCCACAGGGGCTGTACCATTTTACCTTGTCATCACCAAGGCACAAGAGTCCCAGTTTCTCTGCAACACTGCCAATCCATGTTATATTGCTTTTGTTTGTATTAATAGCTACCCCAATAGATATGAAGTTCTATTTTATTCATTCATTTATTTTCGTGGTACTGGATATTGAACCCAAGCCTTCCACGCTGAACTACAACTCCAGTCCTTTATTTTTTATTTTGACATAGGATCTTGGTAAGTAGCCTGGTTGGGCTCCAATTTTTGATCTTCTTGGCACAGTTTTCCAGAGTTCAGGGTTTTATAGGCAATTGCTACTATGTCCAGCTTCATTGTAGTTTTGATTGCAGTGTGTGTGTGTGTGTGTGTGTGTGTGTGTGTGTGGTGCTGGGGATAGAACCCAAGGCTTTAAACAAGAGTCTGTTTCTTAGCCACACCTACAACTTCTCTCTCTGTGTCTGTCTCTCTCGCTCCCCGCTTTCTCCTATCTTCTCTTTACGGTGTTTTGAGACCATGTCTTACTATGTAGTCCAGGCCAGCCTTGAATTTGCAACCATCCTCCTACCTCAGGCTCCTAAATGCTGTGATTACAAAGGTAGGCCACTATGCCCAGGCTCCTCCTTACATTTTTTTTATAACTAATTAAAATTACTGATACATTTTAAGTGTACATAATGCTCATATTCATCACATGGAATTTATACCTGTATATGATATAACTTGATTCTGTTTTCCCCATTACCCTATCTGCCAGCCAATCTTTCTTCCCCTTCTTGTTTACAAATTTGTTTCCATTGTTTCTTTCCTCTTTCCTTCCCTCACCTCTTCCTTATTCCCATTCCCATTTGAACATATTTACCCTCACTATGGTGATTTTATCATTAAAGGAGAAAATTTAAAAGGGGTTGGGGAGAAATAGAGAAATAGAATAAGATGAAAGATTAGAAGCAAGGCTGGAGGACAAAAGATTATACAAACTATGAGAAACTGGTAAAGACAGGAAGGAAAGATGAAAGAAAGAAAAGCAAGAACAGAACAAAATAAACTAGAAACATTCAGATTCATATAAAAACAAGAAAAACTAACACAGAGAGGGAGGGGACAAAAAATTCACATAAAGACATGTTTCTGCAGTCACTCATAGTCAACATGGGCAGACAGATTGGTAAAGAAAGTATTTGGCAAAATTCTTCAAAGCCAAATTATCTGCACTTAATCTGAGACAAAAGGCCCAGAAGTGATTCAAAACTAAATCATCAGGTTCAAGTAAAGTCTCTGACTTGTGAATGAGTGCCACTCCAAGAGAATTGTTTGTAAGTCGAATTTCTTTCTAAGCCCACAATATGAACCTTACACAAGGACACTGGTGAAAGTATGCAACTTGAATGTTTGTAAATCATGGACTTACTATAGTAAGACACAGTCAGGGCCAGGTGTAGTGGTGCATACTTGAAATGCCAGCACTTGGGAGGTTGAGGCAGGAGGATCACTGCATGTTCAAGATCAACCTGAGCTACATAGTGAGTTCAAATCCAGCTTGAACTACATAGTAGGATCCTCTCTCAACAAAATAAAACAAAACAGATGTAGATGCAGATGCAGATGCAGACACAGACACGGACACAGACACGTAGTGAGAATGGAACTCTAGGTTGATCTGGTAGTTGTTGGTGGCTTCTGTGTCATGGTGGCAGTTTTAGCGGTACCCAAGGTGACACAGTGGTCATAGCCAGGAGCTGAGGGTGCACAAGCACATATTCCATGGTATTTTCAGGTGCTCCTTCTAAAAGTGGCTTGCCAATTAAGCATTACCTGGTTTTGTAATGCTCAAGTCCCATTATGGGGTAGTTTCCACATTCTTCTTGTCTAAAACAAAGAATTGAATAAAACTAGCAAATAAAGATACAAAGTTTATTTTAAAAAGTAAAAGTGAAGAGTGAGAGAAACATTGGCTCTACAGAGTGAGCTTGAGCCACGTAAAAGAGAAAAAAGCAAGATAAGTGAATTCCAACACAGAGTTGATTATCGTGAGGAAATCATGATAGTGAGCTCTTCTTGCTATTTGTCTCCATTTTTGCTGTCCATATCACAAGAAAATACAGGTCCTGAGAGATGGTGCTGGGATCCCACTTTTCAGGGTGATATCAGGTCCGGGCCATCCTACTGAAAACCTGCCCGAGTTCTAAAGAGAAGTCTATGTGCAGGATTTTGGTAACTGTTCTGCCTATATGTTTTGAGATCTTGTAATTAATATGTCACCAGCTGGTTTTGTCACACTCTAATATCCTGTTTCAGTGAGAGCCTTGGATGGGTCAGAATGCCTACAAGAAGGTTGCTAAGGGCTGCTGGTTATGAGGACCCAGCTGGGGGTGGGGGTCAAGGACAGGTTACATACAAGCACTGTGAAGCAGGAAACTTGCTATTAGTGAAGAAATGTCTGACTCATTAATTTATTGAATATTTAAGGAGCACCTATGTGCCAGACACTGAATAAAATGGTAAGTAAAACCAGATTATTATTCCCGCTTTTAGGGAGTTTATTTATTTATTGCTGGACTGAACTATATCCATAGTCTTTAAAAAATTTTTTTTTTTAATTCTTAGGTAGAGGAAGGGAGCATGCAGTACAGGGCAGTTTCTAGGATGGGATGACTGTTTTCTGGGAACTCCAGGGAAACCACAAGCATTATTACTCAGGTCAGAGAGCTGCCAGGAAAGCAGCTTAGCCTGAGAACTGAAGCTCAAATAGAGATGGGAGGGTGTAAAAAATTATTTTTGAGACAAGGTCTTGGTAAGTCACCCAGAAAACTTTCAACCTTCCTGCCTCAGCCTCTTAGAGTGCTGGGATCACAGGAATGTGCCACCACACCTGGCTTTGTGGAGTTTAAGAGTCAAATATCAATCAGATAACAATGCTAAAGAAGGCATTATGACAAATTCAAACATTAATGATAAAGGGAACTATGTGCTTTGAAATATTTTCCATATATTAATTCAATGATAATTATAATATAGACGATTACTATTATATTCACATGTGTATACGTGACGAAACAGAGGTAGCTAGAAATTTTCTTTATTATTATTTATGGTCACATAGCCAGTAAATGACAGCTGGAATTCAAACCTAGACAGTGAAGCCCCTGCTCTTAATTACTATACAGTGAAACTTCAGTATTCATTGTTTATTGCTTCTGAGAGGTGTAATGAATACCAGAAAAATTGTCTTGGCTAGAAAGGACAGTGAATCACAAGGTGATCAACACTGATAAGCTCTAAGCAAGTATCAAGTAAACAAGTACAGAGATAAGATTTTTGTGTCAAAATGCATCAAATAACAAAGTTGGTGAATTTCAAAGTCGTTAAGTACCAAGATATTGCAACAGCAAACAGAAACACCAAAATGTCACCCAAGATTTGGAGGCAGATTTATTTGATGTCAATGGGCACTGACCTCCAGAAAAAATGTCAGGCCCTAAAGGCTAGAGGAGGGAATTTTTTATGGGGTTTGCAAGCAAGAAGTAAAGTATTTGGTGGTGATTGATTGGTTCTTACAATGTACAATGTAGTGACCAGTCATGTATCATAATGATCAGCTGTTTCTAAGAAACAGTAGTAACAGGAACTGTAACAGGAATTGAAATAAACTGTAGGTTACCTGGGCAACTAATAGAAACTGAAGCATGCTGACTAGGGGGAGCATTTTCTGCTACAATATTACTATGCTACACTAGGTACTTCTCAGGCATAACTCTGAAGGAAAGAAACAGGGATTTCTCTGAACATCTAGCAAAGAAAATTGACTGAAACAGGAATTTTTCTTAGGAAGCACTGGGGCTGGGGATTTAGCTCAGCGGCATAAGCACCTGCCTTGCAAGCAGCCGGTCATGAGTTCGATCCCTGGTACGGATAAAAAGATTAAAAAGTTAAAAAACAAAACAAAACAACAACAACAACAAAAAACCAACAATCTTAGGAAGCACTACTTGACCTGAGGCCCACAATGTAAATAGGCATTGATTCTGAGAAGTGGGTGGTGTTGGAGAATGATTGTTTTAGCTGGAGTGTGGCATGTGAAAAACCGTAAGCAAGGAGTGTGGCAGAGCAAAGGAATTAAAGGCCACTATTAGTAGAATGTAGAGAACTGGGAAAAAGCAGAGCATGGTATGGCTGGAGAGGTACAGTAGGTCAGATGACACAGCATATGAGAAGCACTTAGGGGTTTTGTTCATCACTGTAAGATCAACACAAAGACATAAGAATGGTGGTTGAGGAACAAGGATCAATTTCCTTCTCAAATAATTACTCTTCCTTCCTTTTATTTTTAATGGTATTACGATTGACCCAGGACTCAATGAACTGCATACCATCTCATTTTAAATTTTAAATTCTAAGAAAGGATGTCCCTAGGTTGCTAAGTTGCCAAGGCTAGGATCCAACTTACAATTTTCCTTCCTCAGCTTTTCAGAGTACTGGGACTATAGGAGTGTACCATCATTGCCAGTTTCTTACCGCCTTTCACACAATGAATTGTAGAAGTGACATCATGGATAAAGAAGGGGAGTGAGTTGATTTAGAGTAGTAACAGTGGAGACAAAGCCAAATGGAAGGATTTGGGAAAATATTTATGAAGTCAAATTGACAATACCAACTAATAGATTGGATATGAAGAGTTATGTGTTATGGTTGGATTTACAGCGTGGAGTCTGAGTGGTTGAGGACATGTGGGCGTTATGTGCCTACGTGAATTATCCTCAATAAAAACCCTGACACCAGGGTTTCCTGGGCCTTTCTGGATGGTAACTTTGTTTTCAAGTATCGCTAAGTCATTAGAACAAAGAACTCACAAGATCACAAAATACAAAAAAAAAAATTTGTAATGATTTCTTCCTAAGCATTGTTTCAATCACTTTTGAGATAGAATAGGGGCTTATAAAAATAAAATCCCGGTAATCTTATATATTTAAAGTTTTTCTTCAATTGATCAAAAACATTTTCAAATACTCCTGATCTTCCATCTGAAATTACTCCATTAGTCTTGTGTATGAAACTAAGACATCAGGGAAGTTAAGAGTTTGAGTATTTTAATATGAGGAACATACTGAGTTCACTTACTAAGAAAAATGATTTTATTCTGATGTCTTTCACAGTCTTTAAGTGCTGTGTTATCACTGAGTGAGAATTATCCTCAAAGCAAATATCCTCTAAGATATCAAAGTACCTACATTATTATGATAGTATATTTTAGCATATTAAAACTAATGAAACCTAAGACAAGCAAACAAGTTAATTAAAATCGCAACTCAGAATTCCAATATTTCCGCATGGTATCACTAGCTATGAAATGTAAAAAGACTACTAATGTTTAAATAGAATGTTCTTTAACCTGTAAGTTACACTGATGTGACCAAACAAATCACACACTTGGGACATTGTGCAACATCAGTATGTATATAAAACTGCTCTCCAGGACTGCTTCTTCAAAGCTTAAACAATTAACTGACCCTCATTTTGGGAGTGGAAAATGAATATGGATTAGTAGGTCCTGATGTGTAGTACATTCTATGTGTAGAAAAAATTCTAACTAAAATATTTTAAACAGACTGTTAGATGTCTAATACTGAAAACTCATGAAGTACTTCTCTTCATCATAAAAATTCCATATATTAAAAATTTACACAATTCAGGGAAAAAAATCTAGAAATGTTTCTTTGCCTAATTATATCTTCTAAAAAAGGCTCTCCAAAATCTTTTTTTTTTTTTTTTTTCTTTTGAGACAGGATCTTGCTATTCTGTTCAGGCTAGTATCAAGCTCAGTTAGTAGCCCAAGTGGGTCTCAACCTGGCAACAATCCTCCTCCCTCAGTCTCCGAACTGCTGAGATTACAGGCATGTACCACCATGACCAGACTATCCACAATCTTGAGTAGAAGTATCATACTGTTCAATGAAATGGTTGAATTGTTCAACACATCGCTTGCCTATTTCATGTAAATTCTGCCTCCGTGAAAACTGCATAGGCTTTTGTACGGAAGGATCTTTTTCAGTCAGCATTTTCACTACCATCCCAAAAGTTTGTAAGATTGTTCAATCTCTTTGGTCAAGTGACTGCTGAGCTGTCTTCTGCAACTGTCTTGCTGAAAGAAAATAAACCGATACCAAAGTTAAAGGTGGTAAGGTTTATTTAGCTCATAGTTTGTAGAGATATTATTGGTAGCTGGCTGGCTCCAAGGCAGCAAAGCATCACAGAGAAGAAAATGTTCATGGCAGGCAGAAAGCAGCAAAGTAGCAAAACAAGTGATAAGCTCCAAGCAATGAAAGCAGCCCACCTTCTGTCCCTTATTTTATAACCTACATGCCCTAGAGTAGCATAGCCTGGTTGGGCTTTCCCATTATCCAGAACTGTGCAGAACTGTGCCAAATCAATCAGTAAACTAATTTAGTAAGCACACACCCTTAAGCCCAGAATCACACATTTTAGATACAATCACTTCTGAAAAGCCCAACCACGTGAGGTTTTGTGGGGGACATTGAGACACAAGTTATAATAGCAATGCTACATACAAGTTGTCACACACTGTTAGAATTAAAGCTCATGCCATGCCAGTGGGAGGTAACACTTGGAAATATGAAGCTGTTTTTTTCTTGGACTTTGCTCCGTGTTTCTTTTCTCCTTGTTCTTTCCTTCTTCTCCACTGTACTTCCCTTTCTCCCTCTCCTTATTTTCTTTTTCTTCTTTCTTTCCATCCTTCTTTCTCCCCCTCCATCCTTTCTCTCTCTCTCTTTCTTTCTTAGCACTGGGGATTGAACCCAGGACCTTCATGCCTTCTGGCTGAGCTACATCCCCAGCGCTTGCTCTCTGCCTGTCTCTGTCTCTCTCTCCCTATCATCTATCTATTGACTGACAGAGTCTTGCTAAATCTTTAAATTTCCCAGCATGGATTTGAACTTGTTATCCTCCTATCAACTTCTCAGAAATGGGATTCCAGGTGTGAGCCAGTATGTTTTGTTTTGTTTTTTGTTTTCTTTTTTAGTGCTGTGGATGGAATATATTATGGTTTGTATCTAGATGTCCTCCAAAATCTTATGTACTCATAGGTGGGGTTTTTCAGAGGTGGCTAGATTTAGGGTGTGTGAATGTGTATTAAAGGTGTGTAAACATGGATTAAGCATGTGATAACTAAATTAGTCCACTAATTGGGAAGGCCTACACAAGTGTGGATGCCACCACCCAAAAGCCTTGCAGCCTGGATGAGATAAAAAGGAAAAAGGAGGCTTGATGCTGCAGCTGTGGCCTTTTGTTTCCTTGTCATGAGTTATCTCTACTCTGTGATGCCTCTCTGCCTTGCCACCCTGCCTAAGAGCCTGTGACCAT
Organism: Cavia porcellus; assembly: GCF_034190915.1. Lineage (NCBI taxonomy): Eukaryota > Metazoa > Chordata > Mammalia > Rodentia > Caviidae > Cavia > Cavia porcellus. The sequence goes on along the minus strand of NW_026947484.1, from coordinate 134,797,369 downwards.
GCACTGAAACCTCTACAAACTTTGAGCCAAAATAAATCTTTCTTCTTTAATTTGTTAGTGTTGAGTATTTTATCTCAGCAAAGAGAAAGTAACTGTATTGGTCAGGGTTTTACTAGAGAGAACAGATATAACCTGGGATACACAGAAACAACAAGATTGGCTTATGATAGTCAGTCACAGAGTCCGATGAGGAAGTGTGCAGAGGGTGTCTATGCACTGGAGGTCAAAGGATTCAATCCAAGATCTGGAGTTCACCCTGGTGTGTTGTGCAAGTCCACACCAGCAGGCTGATGGGTCCACGACAGAAGGCCGAAGGCTCTGTGATGAAAAGCTGAAGAGTCTGTACTGGAAGCCAGGAGGCAAGGTCCAAAACCAAAGGCGAAGACTGGAGCTTCTCCCAAGAATGGCATGGATTTGTCCTTCCTCCTCTCCTTTTATACCTTGAGGTGATAACTCACCCTAGGGTGGGTCTTCTTCTACATCCTTGGGTGTAGAATTGCTAAACCCATTTAGTTAGCTTCTAACTGTCTCAAGTTGACACAATCAATCAACCACTAGAGTAACCAAGACAGAACCCAAGGCCAGGTTAGGTAAGCACTCTATCATGAGCTATACCTCCAGCCCCTTTGTATAATTTTAACCTATATATCAGTCTATACCTACACATCTTTAATAAACCATTATAATTTTCAAAGTGCCATGATTTTTTCTAGCATATCACTGAGCCTAAACATGGTCCTGGGAACCTCTGATATACTTTGTGAAACAGAAACAACAGCCCAACAGGTAATAGGCAAACCAGGAGACTCTGATGTCATGAAAGTCAAGGAAGAAGTGATTTCAGAAGGGTGAGTGGTCAACAGTGCTAACTACCGGTAAGGTAACAAGTAAAATCAATAGGGGTAAACTATGTCCACTGGATATAAAAATCTGGAAGTAAGCCTTGAGGTTGGTGAGAGCACTTTTGGTAAAATGAAGGAAGAGGAAACCTGGCCATGGTAGACTGAGGGATGAGTCACATATGAGGAGATACAGACCTTTAGAAGAAGAGGAAATTTGAAAAAAAGATTACATGTTAATTTCATCTTTGTTTATAATAGTAAAATTCATCAAAACATTTATTATTCAAAAAAGAGACCTCTCCAAACTAAAAATAAAAACAGGCAAAAAAAAAAAACCCCAAACAATCAAAATTTAGTTATCTAATAATCCAATAGGAAATCCTTAGTGTATACGGTATAGTAAAAATTTTTACAATGGGCATATGCATTGAGTCAGCAATTCTATTTTCTGTCATATGCAGAAAAGATAATTATAGACATATAAGGAGTTATTCAACACAGTGCTCATCACTGTATTTTTTTTTGAATAATAAAAACTGGAAACAGCCTGTCTAGCAATAAATGGCTAATATGTTATAGTATATCTACAAATATAGCCTTATTGTCTGAATTGAGATGTATCTTACTGATTGCAAGAGTAACAGATACATAATGTAGGTGAATTGCTTACTGCTCTTCAAGTGTCAGTTTGTTTTTAGAATTACCAGTGTGCTCCCTGAAAAGCCTTTCAAACACAGAAAAACTGATTTATAAACAGACTCAGAGTCACTGGGCTTTGCTTGGTATTAGTGGTTCTCAAACTTATGCAGATAACAGTGCTTGAAAGTCAAAGTGCCTTTCGTACAATACAAAATACTGTGAAGTTTTAAATAGTATGAAATTTTAAATAGTAAAAATTTATCTTTCTATCCATTGGGTTTATCCTCTGGTGAACATAAGTATTGGCCACTTACAAAAATGTATCACATCTCAAATATAGCTCAGTATCTCTCTGTTCGTCGCCATATCCTGTTCTGCTGCTGACCATGGTTGTCTTCTTAAGAGATACAGATCAACTTTTGGAAGTCTCTCTTGGGCTATTTAGTGCCTCAATGATGCCAACTTCCTTGTCCTGCTAATGGACACAGCATGCTGTCACCACTGCTTACTTACCTGGGTCACTCACTTCCAGCGCTCTTTTTCTGGACAACTGGAAAGCTCTTTTCAATTCTGGCTACTGGCAATCTCACGGAGATTTTCCACAGAAGATCTGGTAGTGACCTGTCTTGTTACAAAGCCATGTTTTTCTTGCAATGCTCATGTGAGAGAGTCAGGGATGGTAGTTTAGGTAAGGGAATATTGGGACAAAGCTTCTCTCTATACTTGTTCAGATTAACTAACAACATGATTCTTCTTGGCATTTTCTCTGAGGAGCTCCTAAGGAAAGGTTCCTTTCCTTTCCAGTTCTGTCCCTTTAGGGAACTTTGGATCTATTTTTATATTAAGGTTTACCATATACTAGGCCCTTTGGATAGCACTTTACAAATATTATTTGTCAAACTTTGAGGTAGGGCCTTTTAATAAGAAACACACTACTAATGAATAAACTAAGGCAAGTAAGTTGCAACAAACCACATAGCTAGTAGGTGATGGAACTAGGTTTCAAAGCAAACATTCTGGCTTTACAACAAAAATTCACCCTCTATGATGCTGTTTTTTCATCAGTCTCATCTGTGGATTTATTTTACAGTTTATCCTGTAAGAATATGGTTCACAGTGCAGATCAAGGATGGAGCTGGGTCTGTTTCAATGTCAACAAATATTTCATAACAGTTCAATTTTTCAGGCACTTCTCAGAGCACACTATGAACTTCATCGGGGTAGGCTCATCTCTATATATTTATACAGGATTTTTCTTACTTTTTTAAGACAGGGTCTCACTCTGTAGTTCAGGCTGGCCTAGAACTCATGGCAATCTTCCTGCCTCAGCTTCCTGAGTGCTAGTATTATCAGTGTATGCCACTATTGGGGACCTGGCCTAGATTCCCAGACTCCCAAACAAGTGTATGGCTAAGGCTTAAATAAATGAGACAAGTGGTAGGTATGATTTTAGGGCTTCAGGAGATGAAAACCCGCTGTAGGGTTCAAGACTGGGGGCGAGGGGCTAAGACAAGAAATGTCTGTGAGCAGCCCGTATTTATTTAGTTCTTCAAACAAGAAAGGGGTTGAAGTGGAAAACACAGGGAACTGAACAGACCATGGGAATGGTTCAAGGACTTTTCAAAGTAACAGATGTTAATTTAGGAGGACTATTTTATGCTAATTTAGGAGAAATATCTTAGGAGATCTCCATGCTGCATTTCACTGCAGGAGGGAAATGCCTGCAGCTACAGTCTCTATTTAGTTCACTGGAGTTGGGCCAGGTGTCCTCAGCTGTGACCTTATCTTGCCCTTTGAGGCATCTCTTTGTTCTCTGGTTGGTCAGGCCCTAGCCATGCTGCAGCCCTGCATGAGTGTTCAATTTCCAGTTTCAAGAGCTCCCAACATGCCACCACACCTGGCTATAGGTTTCTAAAATAACACATTCATACTAGATTTTAATAAAGGCAAACAGTTGTAGGCATCAAAAAGCTAAGAAAAACTAATGGAAGCAAAAATTTTGGTTAAGAAATCTGTCCATTAACTTATTGTCTTGAGTCTTCATTATTTATAACCAAGTCTTCATTATTTATATCCCATATTTCCACCATCTGTACAGATTCTATCCTGGTGCATCAATCAATATTCATTGAATGAACTAGTGTATTTGCATTCTAACTGGCTAACTTCTTGCACTTGAATCTTCACATGTGATTTCTTTAGGAAGCAGTCATCATGGTATCACTTTTCATGATTCTGAAAATACTGGCATATAGTAATGTGAGGAAGACAAAAAAGAAGAAAGTAGATTCTTGGGACCTGGCAAGGATCTGAAGCAAGAATTTAAGCCCACAGGAACAGTCAAGAGACAGACTTCAGTGCAGAAGGTGACAAATGGTGCTTTCTCCCTGCACACTGACCCACTGTGTTGGAGGGGTGGCTTGAACCTGCACACCCATGTTGACTACTAACTACTCCATTGGCCTACACAGAGAAACACACTAGTGGAATGGAGCAGGGGACAGAGTGGCCTGCAATGGTTGGTGAGCTATTCAGATTTAGATGTCCTCCAGGAGAGGGCAATTGGCTGGTAGCCATCTTGGAGAGAAGCCACCTGAGCTCTGAACTCAGAGCCGCTGGCCATACTTAGTGATTCTCAGGGTCAGGGAGTGGTAAAACTGAGTTGAAGTTTGCGGAAGATTGATGAGCCAAATTCAAGCAAATTATGTCAGGTACATAAAGTGTTGCAGGTTGAAAAAATCAGGTTCCAGCCTCACAGCCAGAAACCATCCCAAGCTTTGGTGCAACTAGAGGTGCAGGCTTGGTGAGAGTATCCACTACCTGCCATAAATATATGGCTGGCTTGCTGGGATTAATCAACAGGATCTGGGCTCTGACTGCCTGGATGGTCTACCAGTGACAAGAGAGACATGCCTTGAAGTAGACATTTTTTCTTATTTTTCTTCCTTTTTAAATCTCTTTTGTTTTTGTTTTTTCTTATTTTTATATGAATGTGAATATTGTTTCTAATTTTTGTTGTTCTGTTCTGGTTTTTATTTCTTCTTGCTCTCTTTCCCTCCTGACTTGACCAACAGTTTCTCAAAGTTCTCATAATCTTTCTTTTTCCTTCAGCCTTCCTCCTCCTTTTCTATTTCTTGATTTTTTTCCCTAACCCCTTCAAGTCTTCTACTCTGAGGGTAAATTTGTTATACTTGGGGCATATTTACTGTATATGATTTTCTGGTTTGTTTTAGATTTTCGTATATAATTGCAAATCTAATGATACAATTAAAGGTAGCAAATTAATAGTTTTACCACAGTTTGTCATTTTCTAGGCTTTGATACAACTTTTATTGCTGATACTACTGCTTTAAGGTGATATGATTGTTCTAATCAGTTGTTGTTCCTGATATGCCAAGACTGAGACTGCCAAGGGTCATAAAAAATACTATATGTGAGTACCACAGAACCAAGGGCTAGGCCAAATAGGCAGCAGATCAAAACCAAAAGAAACAGACTGGCAGAATGAGATGAAAATCCTCAATAAATTGAAAAGTAGAATCTTGCAACAGACTCAAAACCCAAAAGCCAACTATACTTGAAAGACATCTCTGAGAGGTCAATGAAATTGAAGATGTAATTGAAAACCTACCAACAAACAAAACTCAGCCTCTGATGGATTAACTGATAAATTCTACAAGAAATTAAGAGAAGACCTAATGCTGCTACTTCTCAAACTCTCTTAAAAAAAACACTTCCAAATTTAGTACTTTAAGACAGGTTACCCTGATACCAAAGCTGAAGAAATATCTAACTAAAAAAGAGAACTACAGACCATTTTCCCCAGTGAACACCAATGCAAAAATCCTGAAAAAAAATACTGGCAAACAGAATGCAGCAAATTGTCAAGAAAATTACACAGCAGGTAGGATTCCTTCTGGGGATGCATGGACAGTTCAACATACTCAAACCAATAAATTTAAAACACTATATTAACAAAGCAAGGGCAAAAAAGTCTTGATAAAATTCTACAGACAATTAGAGTTCACGGTGTTTATCTCAATCTGATAAAAGCCACACATGATAAATCAACAGCTAACATCATACTAAATGGACAAAAAACTTCACTGTAAAATCAGGAACAAGACAAGGAAGTCCCCCTATTACCAATCCTATTCAATACTGTTTTGGAAACATTAGCCAGAGCAATTAGACAAGCGAGAAAAACAAAAGGAATAAGAATAGGAAAGGAATCATTTAAATTATCATTGTGTACAGGTAACATGATACTCTACAAAAAGACCCCAAAAACTTCACCAAAAGACTACAAAATTTGAAATATCTAGGAGCCAATCTAATGAAGAAAGTAAAACACCTCTACCTTAAAACTACTCTGGCAGGGGATTTAGCTCAGCAGCATAAATGCCTGCCTGTCAAGCATGAAGTCATGAGTTCGATCCCTGGTTCAAAAAACAAAACAAAACAAAACTACTCTGAAAAAAGGAGACTAAAAAGGATATCAGAAAGTATAACGATATCTCTTGCTCTTGGGTAGGAAAACCAATATAGTGAAAATGGTCATACTTCCAAAACTGTTATACCGATTTAAAAGTCCTGAAATCAAAATTTCCATAGTATATCTTATAGAATTAGAGAAAATAATCCTAAAATCCATTTGGAGCCAGAATAGATTAGAATAGCAAAGGCAAATCTGGGCAACAAAGTAAAGGGGTGGGTCACAATCCCTGAGTTGAAATTAGACTACAAAGTTACTGTAATAAAAACAGCTTGATACTGGCAACAACACCCATTCTGAGGATCAATGGAACAGATTAGAAGATGTAGAAACAACTTCAGATATACTCTGCTACCTTGTTTTTGACAAAGAAGCTAAACACCTTCACTAGAAGAAAGAGAGCTGATGGTGTTCAAAAACTGGCTTTCCACATGCCAAAGATTAAAACCAGACCCATATCATTCACCACATACTAAAATCATATTTAAATGGACGAAAGATCTAAATATTAAACAAAAACACCAACTCTGTTAGAAGATGGAATAGATAAGAGATTTTTTTAAAAAAAAAAAGGGAATCACACACAGGATCTTGCACTTGCCAGGCAGGTGCTGTGCCACTGAGCTATATATCCCCAGGCCCTGGTAGAAATTTTGAAGACATTGATGTAGGCAAAGACTTTATGAACAAAATCCCAATGCAGTGGAGAAACAACCTACAGTGTGCTAAAAATTTTTTGCCATCTGTTCCACAAAGGGCTAATGTCTAGAATATATGTATAACCAAAAATCAGACCCCTTATAAATTTAAAGGCCCAATCCAAAATGGTCATTTGAAAGAAAGATGCCTCTTGGGGCTGGGGATTTAGCTCAGTGGCATAAGTGCCTGCCTTGCAAGCAGGCAGTCATGAGTTCGATACCTGGTACCAATAAAAAGGAAAAAGACCAAAAAAAAAAAAAAAAAGAAAGATGCCTCTCAAGTGAAGCAGAAATGGAAAAAAAAAAAAAAAAAAAAAAAAAAGAAAATGTTCAGTATCACTGATCATTCAAGAGATGCAAATTAAAACAATACTGATATTCCATCTCATTCCAGAAACCATGGCTATTATCAAGAAAACAACCAATAACAAATACTGGCAGGACTGTGGGGAAAAAGGAACACTTATCCATTGTTGGTAGGAGTGTAGACTAGTGCAACCACTGTGGCTATCAGTATGAGGATTCCTCAAAAAACTATGACTAGAGGTTCCATTTGATACAGCAATTTCTCTTTGTATCTTCTCAAAATAATTAAAAGCATCATATCACAAAGATATATGTACACCCATGTTTATAGTGGCTAAGTTTACAACAGGTAAATTTTAAAAACAGACCAAATGCTTGTCAATTGATGAATAGATTAAATATGTTTATTATAGAATGGATAAATACATTTATTATAGAATGGAGTACTACTGCCATAGAGGAAAAGCTTGAGACATTTCTAGATAAATGCACACACCTTCAAACCATAAGTCAAGTGAAATAAGTCACAAATAGATGTGTGAATACCGCATTGTTTCTCTGGCATAAGAGGTAGAAAGTGTAAATAAGAACCAAAAAGTATGGTAGATTTTGGGAAATGGGAAGAAAATGTCCATATGAGAAGGGGAACAAGGGAGCCAGGAAAAGAAAAGGAAGAGATAAGAAAAAAAAAAAAAATCAGAGGAAAAGGGAAACAAAGCTTTTGCAAGTAAGAAGGGGAACAGAGGTCAAATGGAGGGGAGGGGAATGGAAAAAAAAAAGAATCAAGATATATCATGTACAGGTAGATATTCCCTTTGATTAATGTTACCATTACGTATATCTAAAATGTACCAATCCAAAAAAAAAAAAATAAGAGGAAAAAAAATACTCTGGGGCATGAATACTCTGAGAGTATTTCAGCAGAAATTTTCCAAGAGACAACTAAGTAATGGTATGTATAAGGGCATCAATCCACTACGTATGTATAATTCACCATGTACTTATGTGTAAGTATGGCTTACAATTTTTAAACATTTTTATTTTGGGGTGTTAGAAGTTGAATCCAGGGCCTTGTACATGCCAACAACTTGTTCTACAATCCAGCCTTAGTTTCTGCTCTTTTCTTTGTTTTCTTTTGAGACAGGGTCTCCCTGTGTAGTTTAGGCTGCTCTTGAGCTCACTATGTAGCTGAGTCTGACCTCAAATACATAGTGATCATCCTGCCTCAACATCCTTCGTGGTGGAATTATAAGGATGTGTCACCATGCCTGGCAGGCCCTGGTTTTCAATGCAGTGTGTAGGTCTCTAAAAATAAAAAACAGAACACCAGCACTTGGGAGCCTGAAGCAGGAGGATCATTGCAAATTAGAGACCAGCCTGGGCTACAAAGTAAACCCAAGGCCAGCTTGTAAGCATGGTCAGACCCTGTCTCAAAAGAAAACAAACAAAAAGGAATTGTAAGTATTTATGGCTACTCCAACTGATTGGGGGGAAAGGGATTTCTAAATAACTCCTTAAAAGACATCATCATCATCAAAAATATTCCCAATAACTTATTTTTCATGTTTAATACTTAAAAAATACGTATTTTGATTAGTAGCTTTAAAAATGTTTGATGATATTAAACCAATTGAATGTTTATTTCTTCTATGGCTTTAAAAATTACCTAACAATTTTTTTTTTTTTTTGGCGGTACTGGGGATCGAACTCAGGACCTTCTGGCGCTTGCCAGACAGGCACTTACGCCACTGAGCTAAATCCCCAGCCCAAATTACCTAATAATTTTAAATGTCAGTATTACAACACTGCAACTATTTAAATTCATGGTAAATTTTAGTCAACTTAAAATATTTGATGGGAGAGAATAGGTTCCAAGTCCTATAAAGGGTGAAAATGCTAAAAAAAAAAAAAAAAAAAAAAAAGTATCTCCATGGGGCCTGGTCCCCTTAATTTTCTTGAGTCCTCTGCTCTCTCCCTTGCTCAACCTACTCCAAGCATAGACTCTTTACCAAGAAGCTCAGAATCCCTATTTGCCTCAGACCTTTTGCACTCGCTATCAGTTCCTCTACCTCAACATTTTTGCACACAAGATTCTTCCCCTTAGAGATGAGAGGCCTTCTCATCTCTAGTTCCTTTCACCCTACTTTTTTCTTTATAGTATTCATTACTCTCTGATATAATTATTTTCCTACATTAGATTGTAAACTATTGCAGGTGGGAGTACATTTTGTTCCTGCTGTAACACCTGCACAACATTACCTCATATGTAACAAAAAATATTTTTAAAACAAATGAAAGCTTTATGTGGTTTATTCTTACTAATATATTTTTTGTAGTGCTAGCGATGGAACCTTCAAGGCCTACTACTAAGCTACACCCTAGCCCTGTAATGGTGTAAGCATTTACACGAGCGTATTTCTAGAATTTACAAGCCTAATTCTGAAAGAACTGTTGCACTGCACAAAATCTCTCCCATACGTTTTAAAATAAAAGACAACTTTTTTCCTTTTATTTATTTATTTAGTGGTACTGAAGGTTGAACACCTTTTGCACTTAGTTTTTGTAGTCAGCTCAGTGCAACAAGGTTCTTTGAGAACTTTTAATTTTACAACGTGGTCTTGCTAATCCATACAAGTTGGGCTGGAACTCTGGACCCTCTTCCTCCCAGCGCACTGGAATGACAAACATGAGCAACTATGCCTGTAGTAAAGTAACCCTATTACTGATAATGTTAGCCACTGTCACTCAGCCCTGTCCTGTAGATAGGACTCTTAGGACATAACATAGCTTAGATAGGTGACTCCTCAATGAGACACACATCGGAATGTACATATATAAGCTCTTTCCCCAACTTCCTGACTCACGTTTGGGGTGTGGTCCTGGCATCTCTGCTTTGAAAAAGCTCCTCCGTTGATAACACTGATCTGTAGCTACAGCCATCACCTAAGAAGCTAAAAATAGCTGTAAAGGAGTTTCTCCTCTTCGCTAAATCTTTTCAGCCTATTTCTGGTAGGCCTTAGATGAAAGAAAAACGCCCTGCTTTAACGCGCCTCAAAGCCACCGCGCCTCCGGGGAACGCAGGGAGTCCCCTCTCCGCAGGCATCAGGAGGCCCCGGCGACCGACAGCGAGGCAGGTGAGGCCCCAGCGGAGCAGCGTCCCGTGCAGAGGACAGCGCCTCTCTGAAGACGTCTCCCGGCACCACCCGGGCGAGCGTCCCATCCTTTCTCCTCCTTGCCCCACCGCTGCATCTGGACTCGAAACCATTGCCCGCCAAAGACTATCCAGCGTCCACGGCTTGTGACTTTTAACAGTGCCTTCGGAATTAACGAACTGCTACCCTGACGCCAGACAACTCCACCAGACGCAGTCACAGGCCATTCGGACCGCCCGGCCCCGCGTCCCAAATTCCCGCCTCCCCCAGAGGACGTCTTGCGTGCTTGCGTGCGTGCGTGCGCGCGCCGTAACCTCCCTCCTTCACCCGCGCGACGCGAGGGCGGGGGCGCCGCGTGCGCGCGCGCTCTCGTGGGTTCGCTTGCTTGCTCGCTCTCGGCGGCCGCTCTCGCTGCGGCTGCGGCTGAGGCTGGGGGCGGCGGCGGCGACGCGGGCGGCTGGCGGCGCGGGGCGGTCCGGCGGGTTCAAAGAGGAAAACATGGCGGAAAACAAAGGCGGCGGCGAGGCTGAGAGCGGCGGCGGGGGCAGCGGCAGCGCGCCGGTAACTGCCGGGGCCGCGGGGCCCGCGGCGCAGGAGGCGGAGCCGCCTCTCGCGGCGGTGCTGGTGGAGGAGGAGGAGGAGGAGGAAGGCAGCAGGGCCGGCGCGGAGGGCGGCGCGGCCGGGCCCGACGACGGGGGGGTGGCCGCGGCCTCCTCAGGCTCGGCGCCGGCTGCCTCAGCTCCTGCGGCTTCAGTGGGGCCCGGAGTTCCCGGTGGGGCCGTCTCGACTCCGGCCCCAGCCCCAGCGTCGGCTCCCGCTCCGGGTCCCTCGTCGGGGCCGCCCCTGGGGCCGCCAGCCTCGCTCCTGGACACCTGCGCTGTGTGTCAGCAGAGCTTGCAGAGCCGGCGCGAGGCGGAGCCCAAACTGCTGCCCTGCCTTCACTCCTTCTGCCTGCGCTGCCTGCCGGAGCCCGAGCGCCAGCTCAGCTTGCCCATCCCGGGGAGCAGCAACGGCGACGTCCATCAAGGTGAGCCGCGGGCCTACCCGAGGTCTGGGCCGCGGTGGGGCTTGCCAAACCCAGGAAGATCCGGAGACGAAGGTGCTATGATCTGGGGCTGCTTGCACCGGCGCGGTCCCCAGGGGTGTGTATGCGAGGCGCAAGACACGGCCCCTGGGGGCAGTTTGGGAGAAACTGGACAGGGGGTGAGACGGCAGGGTGGAGGGAGGGGTGCTGGCTGCGAGGACTGGGGGAGGGGACGCAGGCTTTGAGGGAGCTTGTGGGTGCGGGTACGTCCTAGCGCTGGTTTTGGAGCAGGGCATTCGGACTAGGGGAGGAGTAGTTGAGGTCTGAGACATCGATTCTGAGGAGTATGGTGTGGAGGACCCAGACCAGGAAAGGGCTGTTGTTGAGAGAGTAAGAGATACGGGCTCTGGAGGCAGGGAAATTGGCCTGCTCTCGACTGTGCGAGAGACTACGGATTAAATGGAGGTAAATGAAAGATATTGGAGAATTTGGAACCAAAAGAAGACGCTTGTTACAGAATAATTTCAGGATGACGTTTGGGCAGGAGGAATTCGGAAGTGATAATAGCTTTGAAGGGCCTAACTGCTTGGGGAAAATTGTAAGATTTGAGAATGAAGGAGGAATGAACTTTGAAGGGGAATGGAAGTTAGGGAGACCTGGGTGCGTATTTGTTAGGTTTGTTGGACGTTAATGTGGCCATAGTGTTCGGGGCAATACAGTACTGTACTCAATAATGAGGCTCTCATTGGCGGTCTAATAGATACCTGACGTATAGTAGTTGAGGTGGGTACTCAGTGCCATGATTGTGGTACAATGGAGGGAAGGTCAAGAAAACTTCACAGTAAGGGAAATCCTGGAGCAGTTTGTTGAAGGATGAGTACTTTACTGATTTGGAGGGCATTCAGGTTACAGGGTATGTTCTACATCTCTGCAACTAGAGGACATGTAAATGATTGATGGAAATTATGTTGGATTGGTGGGCTGAATAAATAAGGGATCACAGTCTTCTCTCTGAAACCTTTGGGTCTAGTTGTATTTTGGATTTTAGAATGTACAGTGTCTTGAACTTTTGTTTTTCCTGATAATGTCCCTTATGTAGTACTGTAGTTGGGTTTGGGTTTACATCTCATCAAACATACTAGTTCTGCCCTGAAACACATGAATGTCACAATGGGATAACAGATGAATAATAGCCTCCTGCAGCTCAGGTAGGTTTTGTTGCAGACTTAACTAAAATTTCAAAGCATCCGATTTTGAAACTGTAGGGACAGGATTGTGGATCTGTACTAAAGGATTGGGGTTTCATTTGTAGAGTGTAACCCTTCTGGAAGGGCTTTTGTATAAGGAGGCTAAAGGATCAGATTTGTGATCCAGAAAGATCATTTGAAGCACTTGAGGAATGAAGGAAGCCCAGGGAAATCAGTCAGGAGAATGTTGAATGTAATCAGGGGGAGAAATTATCATTTGAAATGGGTCTAGGTAAAGGATTCATAACAAGTGTTACAGAAGGAAGTATTTCAGTATGGGGAATGACAGGAGCTTTGAAAAACATTCCATTTGGTTTGTCTCTACTACTTCCCACTTACAACTTGGACAAATTAATTCTTAGCGTCAACTTGCATATTTGTGAAGTATGGACAAAAGTACTTCGTAGAGTTATTGGGAGAATGAAGTGACAGAAAATGTGTAGTGACTAGTAATGTCAGTTACTAATGAAATGGCAGTTTATTAGTAGTATCTGAGGGTAAGTTGCTGTAGGAACAGAGGTGGAGAGTGATACTGAAGTTGCTGTGAGGGAGACACATATGTTGAGTATATTCCAGGTTTCTTGCTGGGTGAAAGTTAATGCACATAAAGAATTCTGGCACAAGACTAGGGATGTAGCTCAGTGGTATGGTAGAATGCTTGTCTAGCACGTGTGAGGTCCTGGGGCTATTTTCTCCAATGCAAAAAAAAAAAAAAAAAAACTACAGAAGTACAAAAGCAAGTGTGTGTGGTAGAGGTAGAGAGAGGGTCCCATGATTTCAATTCTGGTTATTTTAATTTTGATGTATTTTTGGAACATGCAGGTAGGAAGGAATGAAAGAACATATTTTCATATAGGAGTGGTGGCACATGTTTGTAATCCCAGTACCCTAAGAGGTTTGGGAAGGAGGCTTGCAAATTGCAGCCCAGCCTGGGAAATTTAGTGAGACCCTGTTGCAGAAGTTAAAAAAATAAAACGTGTAGATAAGGAATGGATAAAAAAAAAAAAGTATTTTTATACAATGGAGTATTACACAGCTATAAATAAGGATAAACTTGAGACGTTTATAGGGAAATGGATGCAACTCAAGACCATACTCATAAGTAGAATAAGGCACACTCGCATGTCTAAATATCATACTGTATCCCTAGTTTAAGAAGCTGAAAAAGTAAATAAGATCCAAAATATACAGTAGATTCATTTGGAAAGAAACCATTTAAATGCAATGGGGGAAAAAAGAAAAGAGAAATGGAAAAAATATACACACACACAATAGTTAAGATAGTTATACTACTAATTCCGTTAGTTATTGAAAAGATTTGTACCTATAATTGTTCAGTTTTACATGCTTATATCTTGTAATATGAGCCACTATTTTGAAGATAGCAATACGCAATATACTAACCATTGTTACTCTCCTACAATCTTTTTTTGAAATTTTGTACCATTGTTTTTACTTTATTTTTTCTTTAAAGAAATGTGGGGAAGAGGCTGAGATATAGCTCAGTATGGGGGAAAAGGTTTTGGCTGATAGAGAAGATAATTAATGATAACGGATATATAGAGGATAGCTACTTATGGCCCCCTTTGCATAATAAGAGACATGAGATTTAGTGTTTTTGTGAAAACCTGGGTTAAGTAAGAAAGTTAGAGGGAATTCAGAATGCAAACAGTGTTTGATGAGAATAAGGGATTGAGGCTATCAAATTGCCTTTCCAAAGGTTATGTGGGAGAGAAGAATCTGTATATTTCCTTTTTAATTGTTGTTTTCGAACTAGAAAAAAATAAGTGGAATAGAATAAATAATGTCAAATCTTAATATTACTGTCTAAACACTGACGCAAACTTGTGGAATCTACTAGATTTTTAGGTGGGGAGTCTGAGAAATATTTTGGCAGTAACTCATATGTACCCTTTGCTTTATTTTTTAAAAATGGGACTGAAAGAGTTGGGCAAGGTGGCATGTTTAGTGAGACCTTGTCTCAAATTAAAAGGGCTAGAAGGTATACTTTTGTGGTAGAGCACTTAGCTAGCATGTGCTAATTGTTCTCTGTCTCTGTCTCTGTCTTTTTTTGAGACAGGATCTTACCGTATAGTTCAGGTTAGCTTTGGACTCATTGTGTAGCCCAGGATGGCCTCAAACACACTATGATCCTCCTGCTTCAGCCTCCCAAGTGATGGAATTACAAGCATGCACCACCATGCCCAGCTTTTGCTATTCTCTCTAGATTGATGGTTCTAAAAAGTGTAGTTCAGACCAGTGTCAGCACCATTATTATCTGCTACCTTGTTAGGAACACAAATACTTGTCTCCATTCCAGCCCATTTTGACCATCAGTCTGTTTTAGCAAATTCTCTAGGTGGTCCGATGCACACTAAAGTTTGAGAACCACTCTTGAATAAAGAACCCTTCAAATATTTCATCAGAAAAGTTTGTTCTGTTTGTTTTTTGACTGCTGATTTTGTTCTAGAATCTTTTTTTTTGTGGTGCCAGGGATCGAACTCATGACCTCTGGTTTGCCAAGCAGGCACTTATGCCGCTGAGCTAAACCCCTGGTCTTTGACTGCTGATTTTAAAGTACTTTCCAGGTTATTCTGACTTACCTTTTTATTTTCACAGCACAGCTGAAATCTAAAATATTTATTTTTTAAGGTTTTTTTGTTTGTTTGTTTGTTTGACACAGACAGGGTCTCGCTATGTAGGCTGGCCTTAAAGCATTTGTTTTTTTGATATTGGGGATCAAACTCACAACTTCGAGCTTGCCAGGCCAGGTGCCTGTACTGCTGGCCTCGAAGCATTTTTTGAGATGATCTTACTCTGTATGCTAGCCTAAAATACAATTCTCCTGCCTCAGCCTTCAGAGTGCTAGGTTTACAGCCACCATGCCTGGCTTTCAAAATGTTTATTTTTATTTACTTACTTGTCTCTTATTTTCCACTAGAATATTGGAGAATGTATGTTTAGTAAATGGCTGAGGATTACCTGGGGAGCCGCCTCTCCTTTTTGTTTTTGTTGTTGTTTTTTGTTTTGTTTCTTTTTCCTTTTATCAGTACTGGATATTGAACTCATGACTGCTTGCTTGCAAGGCAGGGGCTTATGCCACTGAGCTAAATCCTCAGCCTGTTTTTGTTTTTTGAGACAAGGTCTCACTGTGCTGTTGACTTGGAACTCACTGTGTAGCCCAGGTTGTCCTCAAACTCTTAGTGATCCTCCTGCCTCAGTCTCCCTAGTGCTAGGATTACAGGCTTGGGTTACCACTCCTAGCCTGGAGGGCTTCTTGAAATGCCAATTTGGGAGTTTCTTTTGGATCGCAGATTCAGTTCACTTAGGATCTAGTCTAGTTATCTGCACTTCGATTTAAGTGCTTCTTGTGGTCCAAGTGATACCTACTATACTTTAAGGAAGTTGAATTTAAATAGTTTAAGGGGGAAATCTAACCTATTTACCCTTGGTGTATTTGAGACATCAGCATAAACAAGTAAATATTTGTTGACTCTCAGCAGTGAACTTTTTAAAGTGCTCTTTTGATTTAAAAAAAAAAAAAAAAAAAAAAAACCAGTGTTCTTTTTTGGGGGTTGAATCAGAATAGCGTTTGGTAAATACAAATTCATATTGTAAATCAAACATACAATATAAAAATACAATAAAATACAATATATCTGAACAAACTCTCAAAGAACTCTTAAAATGAGTTGTTTGTACTAGTGTACGTCTGAGAGCACTGTGAAATAATGTGACTGGAGAATTGGGTTGGGAATAAGTTGCATTGGTTTCTGCTATTAATAATCTATGTAACTCTTGGGGAAAGAAACCAAGATAGCCTGTCCAGGTATTGTGTAGTGTGAAGGTTAGTATAGTTTGTAGAGAGTGATGGAAGATTCAACATAAAAATGATTCTCCTTACACTGATAGCACGTTTGTTTTGTTTTCCTGTTGCAGTAGGTCTTTGTGATGATGCTGCTGTTCACCTGTTAGCTCACTAGTATGCTCCACAGGTTTTTTTTTGCCTAGTTCCCTGGGCAGAAACCTTTTGTTTTTTTCTGCTGTAAATGATTTATTATGAGTTCCAAACCTGATCTTCTAAGAAAATTACTCCTTAGTATTTTTCACTTGTTGTTTTCTTTGTAAACTATCTGGATAGTTTAGGATTGAGTAAAACACATAATTTGTGTTTCAAGTGACATCATAGTTGCTACCTAACTCATCAATGTCTACTCCACCTTTGGTTTTGTTGTAGAAAGTGTCCCATCTCAGGCTTCTGTTTTGTCAAAGTTTCTCTGTCAGTATTTCCATCATGGTGCAATGTTGACATCAGAAGTACAAGTTTGTTTTTCTTTCATATACAAGGCCAATGTTGTATCTTTCTGAAATCCAAAAGTTGTACTGTACAGTACTCAGTAGTATACAGTGTTACGATGCAACATTTCATTTAGAATTTCTGCTTTGTTTCTGTGTAAAGTTCCTGACTACTTGTGTGTTAACATCAATTGAAAACTGGTAAACCAATTGTCAAATGTCACATTCTGATTAGTTTGGGAGGTGGAAGCAGCAAGTCTGTTCAAAACATTTTTGAGTTTATTACTATATGAATATGGACCTGATGGCTGAGTTACAGCATAAATGTTTAAATTGAAAGCATATATGTCTTTGCATCTGTAAGAGCATAGATTTTTATGCCACATTTTGACCCATTGCTTTTCCATAAGTCTTTTACATTCCTGCAATCACCATGAGAAAGCCCAGCTAAGTATAGCAGGCCTGTGAATACTTTTAGTTCAGCTAGTGAGTTGTCATAAGAAATATATTTTTTGAATATGGCTATTGGTGCATGCAGAACATTTTACTTCCATTTCAGTCTTTATTTATTTATCTCACAGCATCTTGTAGCATTTTGTCTGTTAAAAAGTCTTAACATTGAATGGCAGTGCTGGCATTCTGTCCAGTTTGTTTCACTCTTGCCAAGATCCTCACTGTATTTTTTAACTTAATTTTAACATTAGATCGTTCCATTTGGTGCATGACCATTTTATATCACTTTGATCCATCAAACATTTATTCACATTGCTGTTTTTATCTTCTTCTAAATCAAGGAGGTTTGCATTACCCACATCTGTATTGATGAACTCTTGCTCCATTTCACTGTCACAGGAACTTTGCCAGTGCCAAAGTCATCATCATCGTCATCGATGTCATTATCATCACCCACCTACACCACTCTTCTGTTATAGAAATGTATGTTTTACCACAATAGATCATCTTAATCCATGCACAAGTAATCTGATGTTTCACTTTTTACCTCCTGGGTTTTCCTGTGCCATTGTATTAAATTTGCTGCTTCTTCCAGAAAAATCAAAAGGAAACTTTTTTTTAGTCCTGGAGTGGTGGGGGTCTGTAGGACCCTCTGTGATGCTTGGGTAAACATATGGAAAATCAGTTAGATGGAGCATAACGTGGTTAAAAATCCTGTTTTGCCACTTTTGCACAGGTGCACACATCTTACCATTCATATCAAGTGGGTAAGCACATAGTTTCCTGTATTTCTCTGGGAAAGGTGATGAGATACACCCATGGCTACTGTTAAGCCAAACTACAAATTTACAGTAGAAAAGTGAGAGATGGGCATGCTGGACTCAGTGTTACGCTCCCAGAAAGGAGACACATCTTATTTGCTTAGTGTGCCCTGGGTTCAGTCTCCATTAGGAGCATCGGGAGAGGGATATTAAAGCTGAAACACTTGACAAAAATATGTTTGTATAGTCAGACTACTTAAATTCATTTCTGAATTCTACCATTTACAATTTGCTTATAACCTCTAAATTGGAAGCAATAATTATAACTGGTTTATAATATTGTGAGTGTTGAGGTAATAACACTACACAATGTTAAGCTCCCAATAAATTATAGTACTATCATCTTCCAGTTGTTTACCATTGTCCTTGGCACTACCACTATTTTGTAACAAAAGTAACAGAAGGATAAATTGTTTTCTTCTAGAGTTTTCTAATTTTCACTCTTGTTAAAGTAATTGGAGTTCCAAATCTGTCCAGGTACCAAAAAGTTATAGAAAGTATGTTAACTAGTCTTCTAAATCTGAAATTTTAGTAATATCTAATATCTACATAAAAATTCTAGTTAGGGAAATCTTAATTGCTTTTTATTTCTCTTATATACTCTTCTCAGTGGATCCAAATGAGACAAAGACAAGTGATAATCTGTTTTGTTTTCTATAATAGTATCTTAAATGTTGCCCAAATTGGTCAGATTACAGAGTGCCCAGATTATACAAACTAGCAAACAGTCACTTTGCCTCAGCCTCTTGAAGTAACTGGAACTGTAGACCTAGGCACCTCAGTGTCCAGCTAAGTGGTGACTTTTTTTTTTTTTTTTTTTTTTTTTTGGTGACACTAGGAATTGGACCCAGGATCTATCACTAAGCTACATTCTCAGCCCTCATGACCCCCTCCCCTATCTCTGTATTACTAAGTTGCTCAAACTGGGCCTGAATTTATAGTCCTTTAGCCTCAGCTACCCAGTGTTGGGATTATAGGCATGAACCACCACACTCCTCCTAGGCAGTGATTCCTACAGTGTGGTTCCACAGAATGTGGGTGCAGTGGTCTTTGAGAGTCTGGGTTTGCAGAGTTAAAAGTTTTCATAATGATAACGGGTTCGTTATTTACCTTATTTACTCTGCTGACTTCTGTATTAATGATGAAAAGCAATAATGGGTAAAACTTCCAGCATGAATTAAGCTAGTGGCTTCCGGCCATACTCAAAACCATTGTATCTTCAAAGTCACATAGTATTCCAAGTTGAATTAGCTGCTTTTCTTTTCATTTCAATAACTTTTACTTGAAAGAGTGATTGTCCAATTGTGGTTTTTAGTCCTGGAAATTTGGCAGCCATTTTCTGAAAAATGAGTGTACTGACCTTGTTACTTCAGGAAACAACTGACATTGTATATTGGCAGTTATAAAAATTGAGCTGTTAAATAAAAATTAGAATTTTGGAAGATTTGTATCTGGGTGCTGCTATGTTCTAGACAGGTTTTCAATAAATTCTGATGTTATTGTGATAGTGATACTAATGACTGTATTTTTGTTTTGGAGGGGTTTCTTTGGGTTGCATGTGATGAAATATATAACAGCATTTGGAAGATCTATGTAATTTACTGAACTTAAAGACTGGTTTGTAGTGTTATGAAATCATGCATGGGGAAAAAAAATTCAAAGTGTAGGACAGACCAATAAATACATTTTAATATAAGAGAATAGTAAAAATTCATCAAGACTCCATATTTCAACTGGTATTTAATTAACGGGAGTACACTTTCTATCCCCCCAAACATGTGAAACTAGGGAGGAAGGTTGGATGAAGGGGAGCATAGGGAAAATATGTGCACGTACATGTCTGCTAAAATGAAATCTATTAATATGTATAACCACTGCACTAATAAAAAATGTAGGAAAATACACTTAAATTTTTGTGTTATATCAAAGAATAAATCAAACGACACAGTTATATATTTACAAATGCTATTATCATGTACTCCTTTGAGTACTCTGGCCATGTCTGAGACCAAATTTTTTTAAATGTGCTTCAAAGAAAAACAACATCAAAACACAGCAAATGATCTGTGCACACCTATAGTTTCAGCTGTTTGGGAAACAGAGGCAGGAGGCTCACTTGAACCCACGAGTTTAAGGCCAGCTTAGACAATTTAAGTGAGATACTTGTTTTAAGCAGCATGCAAGCAAAACAGCCAGATGTGGTGGCGCATTCGTGTAATTCTAGCACTTGGGCAAAATATCACTACAAGTTCAAGGCCAGCCTGGGCTAAGCTAGTCTGAAGTGCATAGTGAGACCTTGTCTCAAAGCAACAACAAAAAATG
Organism: Cavia porcellus; assembly: GCF_034190915.1. Lineage (NCBI taxonomy): Eukaryota > Metazoa > Chordata > Mammalia > Rodentia > Caviidae > Cavia > Cavia porcellus. The sequence goes on along the minus strand of NW_026947484.1, from coordinate 134,777,074 downwards.
CATGAGAGTGTATCCTGCCATTTTCTATTGAATCAGAAATTAAAAAGATTGAAAAAAATGTAAAATGGTGCCGTCCTTGTGTGTGGTATGGTGTGTGTGTGCGCGTATATAGTGCTGGGGATTGAACACAGAGCCTTGTGTATGCTAGCTAAGCTTGTGTTCTACACCACTAATCTACATATTTTTTGTTTTTGGAAAATACAAATGCAAAAATTTGCAAATGCAGAAATTTTGGAAAATACAAATACAAAATGCTAATAAAAATGTTATTTAGACATATAAAGAGCTTATTTTTAAATCAGTAAAAATTCTGTTTTAATTTCTAATACTGTATATGTTGATGGCAATAGCCCTTTGAGAGTTTCTCAGTAATTAAAAGTGATTCTGAGACCTCCCTTAAATGGCCACAAGAATCATATTCCAGAGTCATTGGGCCTGTAAGAAACATGTTAAACTGTAGAATAGTAGAAAATGATAGATTTACACATCTATAGTCTTTAATATTGGGGTATCTATCACAGTTTCTGTGGAGCCTGTCTCTACTAAAATGTAAAAATGGAGCTGGGTATGACGGTACACACTTGTAATCCCAGCATCCAATTGGGAGACTGAGACAGGAGAATTGTCCTAAGTTTGAGGCCAGTCTGGGCTTCATAAATTCAAGGCCAGTCTGAACTACATAGCAAGACCCTGTCTCAAAAACCAAACCAAAGAGAAGCAAAATGTAAAAATGTAGAAAATTAGTAACTTTATGAAGTTGGACTTTTATAAATAGTTCACTGTGGAGCTGATTATTTTTTCATGTTTATAACTGAGTTGTGTAACTTGCTGAGGCCAAGTTCAGAGATTAGACTCATAGAGATGGATAAATTAACTTCGGTCTGTTCTGTGATCACACACTCCTCCTCTATTCCTTGTTATTGGACCAAGAGGCAGGTAAGAGAGCCAAATGAATGAGGACAAATGGGTCGTTTTTAGAAAAATGTTTAAAGGTTATCCTAGTGATGTAAAGAATGTGCATTGTATTACTTAATACTAAAGAGCAATCCTTTTTTTTTTTTTTTCCTGTAGTTGTCATCAAGTCTATGGCCTTATTCTTGTTAGGCAAGCACTCTACTACTGAGCTGTATCCTCCTGCAATACTTGCAGTTTGTGTGGTTCTGTGGATTAAACCTAGGGTCTTTGGAGCTGCTCTTTTTTTTTTAATTTTTATTTTAAGATAGAGTCTTGTAAATTCTAATTTTGCTCAAGCTGTGCTTGAATTTGTGATCTTTTGGATCTCAGCAATACTTTTTGAATACTTATTATATGTGATTTACATTCCTTCCATGAATTACTTGTCCATGTGTTTTCTGTTTTTCTTTAGATTGCTTGCACTTTTATTTTATAAAAATTGGCAGATTTTGTATATTAGTTTTTTTGTCTGTTCCATCAATTGATTTATTCTTATTTATGTCAGTTTGGTGTGATAGCCAGCCTCCAAGATGGCTCCTTGTTGCTTTTCTCCTGACTTCTGTCCACAGTTTCTCAGGGGCCAAGAAGATGCAGCAGAATTAACAGTGACTTTTGAGGCTAGGTCATTAAAGGCATACAACTTTTTTCTTGCTCTTTGGGTTTCTTGTTCTTGGCAAAAATTGCTGCCATTTTGTGAGGACACTCCAGCAATCCTAGGAAGTGGCCTGTATGGAGAAGCACTGCTGTTTTCTGCTAACATCTGGCTCTAATAGCCATGAGAAGGCGTGACTTTGGAGGTGGATCCAAGCTAATGTTTGACTGCAGTCTCTTAGAGACACTGAGCCAGAACTGCCAGCCTAGGCTTGCTTAAATTTTTGTGTCAAGAAAGCTTTTAGAATAATTTTTGTTGTAAGTCACTAAATTGTGGAGTACTTCATTGTATAGTAGTAGGTAAGTAACACAATGAACTCAACTTTATAGAGAGCTGTCTTTTCATGTTTTGAGAGTTTAAAATTTTTTTATAGAATTAGTTTTCTGTTTTCCCTGTTCTAAAGCTTATATAAACTTCGATATTTCATTAAGATAATTTTACTGTCCTCCACACATACTTTGTTCTGCTTTAAGATAATCATGAATGATCTTGACTTTGTTGTTATTATATACTTTATAGAATTGTTTTTTGAAAGTTGATTTTTAAAAAGTTGTTAGTGAGCTATGCGTGGTGGCACATACGTATAATTCCTGCCATTCAGAAGACTGAAATAGGAAGATCAAATCAAAAGTATGGTGGTTCACACCTGTAATCCCAGCACTGGGGAGGCTGAGGCAGGATTGCTGTGAGTTTGAGAATGGTCTGTGCTGTGTACTTAAAAAAACAAAACAAAAGCACACATAAAAACAAGCAAAAGTTAAAAGTCAACCTGTGACCCTGTCTCAGAAATTAAAAAAGGTGCTGGTGATGTAGCTTAGTGAAAGAATTCGCATGTTTAATCTCTAGTGCTGCCAAACCAAGGGAGGGAGGGGTCAAAAACTAACCAAACAAAAACCCTCAAAACCCCCTAAAATCTTGTTAGTGTTTTGGTTGGAATATTGAATATATGGACTGCTTTGGACGAAAATTTCTTTATGTGTGGTATCTGCCAGTTCATAAACATGATACCTCCTTGTATCTGCATAAGCCATTTGGTTTTGGATAGTGTTTAATTTTTTTTTCTATAAAGGTCTTGCACATTTTATGAATTCTTACAATTTTTTTTTTATATCGGTACCAGGGATCGAACTCCATGACCACACACTTGCAAGGCAGGCGCTTATGCCACTGAGCTAAATCCCCAGCCCCTACATTTTTGTTTTTAATATAAATTTTTTTCTCATATTTTGTTATTTTTGCTTTATTTTATTTGTAAATGTCTCAAGCATGGTGATTTCATATTTGTATTTGTAATTCCGTTATCTGATATTCTTGAGGTCTTGTTTTACACTACTTGCATGTACCTACATGCATGGCTTACTATACTTGCATGTTGTTTACAGTAGATGATATCCTCAGATGTTTTGTGGTTTTGAGTTCACCAGCGCTAAATCTGTATGAATGTTGTAGACCTCAATGAGAGGGTACACATTTAAAGTTTATTTTTATTGTCTTGGGGGGCAGGATTTCACTTTGTAGTGAAGGCTGTTCTTGAATTCATTGTGTAGTCCAGTCTGGCTTTGAACTTGCTGGGATTCTCCTGCCTCAGCCCCTCAAATAGGTTATAGACATCTGCCATCTCCCACTCCATTTGCTTTGCTTGGCTTTTCCTCTTTTTGGAAAAGAGATAGGGTTTCACTACCCAATTCAGACTGGTTTTGAAGTCACTTTGAAACCCTGGCTGGCTTCCAACTCACTGTGATACTCCTGCCTCAGCCTTCAGAGGGCTGGGGTTATAGGTATATGCCACCACATCCAGCCTCTATTTGCTTTTGTCAGCTACCAACAATACAAAAATTTCTGAGGCAAATTTTTAAGTTGATGTTTGTTGGAACTGGTAGTTATTAATTTAGTGGAGTTGACTTTGTAGGTTGGCCTATATTTAGGATTTCTTAGGAGAAAAATTAGTTCCTTATTCTGAACTGAAACAGTGACAAACAATTGTCTACATTTTTGTGATATTTGTGAGGCTTATTTCTTTGTTTTTGTTATACTGGATATTGAACCCAGGGCTTCATGCATACAAGCACTGTACCACTGAAGTATATCCCCAGCCCTTTATTTCTTATTTTATTTTAATTAATTGATTTTCAGTCCTGGTGATTGAATACAAGGTCTTTGTGCTGAGCTGCAGTACTTGCCCATTCATTCATTCATTCATTTATAAGAGCTTCCTATAGTTGCCCAGGTTGGGCTTGAATTTATGATCTTCCTACCTCAGCCTTCCAGAAGGTTGAGATTATAGGTGTGTACCGCCATGCCTTGCTTTATTTTATTGTGAGACATCTTGCCAAATTGCCCAGCACTTATGATCTTTCTGCCCCAGCTTCCAAGTTGTTGAGATAACAGTATGAGATACCACGTTTTGCTGAGATTTTTTTTCATTATCATTATCACCATCACCACCACAGCATAGAGCCTTTGCATTGAGCAACATCCTTAGCCTTTTAATTTTTATTTGAGACAGTCTCACTAAATTGTCCAGGCTGGGCTTGAGTTTGGATCTTCCTTAATCTTCCAGAGTGCTGAGGTTATAGGTGTGTACCACTATCCCTGGCCTGGCTAAAGTGTTTTGTTTTTTGTTTTTGGTCTCTTTCCTCCACCCCCCCCCCCCATCATCTAATTTGCAACTTCGAGTTTGCCAGGCAGGCGCTTATGCTGCTGAGCTAAACCCCCAGCCCTTAAAGTTGTTTTTTAAATGAATTATTTGTTTCTGTATTTGCTAATGAGGGAATAATTCTTCAAGTCACTTTTATGAAGAGGATTGGGATTATGATATTGTAAGGCTCTACATTCCCATGTCCTCATTCTTTATTTACTCTTGTGTTTGTACTTCCCAAAGAAGTTGCTGAGTAAAATTTCTGAACTTTGTAGTTTTTGTTATTCTGCTCTTTTACTTAAATGATAGCTTGACAGGATGTGATACTTTAGCTTAAAGGTTTTCAGAACTTTGAAGACATCTCTTTCAGTGTCTTAAAAATTTAGTCAGTGTTACTGATGCTATAAGCAGCCTAGTTGAGTGTTTATTTACTTCTTCCTGGAACCTTTCAAGATCTCTTTTCTCTTCAGTGTTTTTTTTTTTTATTTCATTTTATTCTAGAAGTTCATCTTGCTTTTTCATCGGGTTGTATAATCTTTGTTTACAGTAAGAAACCTAATTTTAAAGTTCTTTTATCACCTCCTCCCTCTTTTGGAACTGTTAATACATCAATGTTGGTTTTCCTCAGTTTATATTTTCCTTTTATTTTCTTGCTCAGCTGACATTCTTAAAGATGTCCTTGACTGTATCTGTAATCTTTTTGTTGAATTTACTTCATCAGTTACATACATTGTATATTTTTAAGAACTTCATTGCTTAAATTGGGTTTTTATAGGATTCCATTTTCTGTGAATTTAATACTTGCTTTCTTTAGGGATACTATTAAATTTTTCCTCTCTAGATTTTCTTGGTTTTTTTTTTTTGGTGGTACCGGAGATCGAACTCAGGACCTTGCACTTGCAGGCAAGCACTTACACCACTGAGCTAAAATTTTGTTTTTTTATTACTGGGATTTGAACTCAAGGCCTTCACATTGAGCTACCTGCCTAGCCTTTTTATTTTTTATTTTGCAATATAAGTTACTAATCTGCCTGGTCATGCTTGAACTTCCTGTTGAAGCTGCCCAGAGTGCTTGAATTACTAGTGTGCACCACCATGCCTGACCCTAAATATTCTTTTATTCCCACCGTTTATTTTACATTTTTTCTCCAACTTGGTGTTTTTATTTGTTTTCCCTTCAGTACTGGGTGTCGAAACCAGGACTTTGCTAATGCTAATGCTGTATCACTGAGCTACTTCCCTTGCCTTGCAGCACATTTAAAAAAAAAAAATCATCAGAGTACACCTGTTATTTCAAAGAGGGAAGAGTGGATGTCAAATACCAGGCTTTTAAGACAATAAAAAGTATAGGGCTTTGTTTTGAGTGGGAAGGCTGAAAATTTATTATGCAGTTACATTATAGTGGTGCCAAAGAGAAAACCTGTGTTGACGTTACCAGACTATGTACTGTTCATATTCCTAACTCACAGGGAAGGAAAAGTCAGAAATAAAATTTAGAGTGGAATGTTACCACATAATTTTTCAAAAATAAAAAGTGACAAAGAGGTTGTAATCAAGGTAGATTTCTGACTGGCTTTCCTTAGCCAGACAAGAATTCTCTGCCTATTGTGAATTAATTAAATCCTCCTCAGAACCAGGCATGGTAGCATATACCTATAGTTTCGCTACTCAGGAGACTGAGGATGAGGAACACTGAAATCATGAATTCTAGACCAGCCTGGGTGTTATATTAAAACAACAAAGCACTCCAAAAACAAATACCCTTTAAGTCTTCCTCATTTAAGCAAAATGGTGTTTTCTGGCTTATTATTCATTTGTAGTTTATTAATAGAATGCTGATACCCAAATTTTGTATAACTCATTTCTTTTCCCACCAGTGGGATGTGGCTTGAAGACTAAGGCTGATGTGCTAAGTACTTATGCCAAAAAAAAAAGAGTGTCACTAAAAAAATACTCATCAGTTTTTTATGTACAGTAGAGAAGATATGAAGGTATTTAGCATTATTTCACTATATTATTGTGGATATTTATCATTATTTCACTATATTACTGTGTATTTGTTTATTGCATTTTCTTCCTTGAGTTGAGCATCATTTCAAGTATTCTGAGTTATAAAAGGGATAACTATAAGCCAAGCATAGTGGTGCACACCTGTAATCTGAGCACTCTGGGAGGCTGAGGCAAGAGGGTCACAAGTTTGTACCCAGTCAGAGCAGTTCGGCAGTTTAGTGAGACCTAACTTCAAAAATAAATAAATAGGACTGGGGATGTACTTTAGTGTGAAAGCCCTGTGTTCAGTCTTGGGTACTGGGATGAGGGAAAGGGGAGAGGAAAGATCAGTTATAACACACTAATCAGGTAGACTTTTTTTTTTAAATATGTTTTAAGAAAGTGGATTTTTAAAATTTTTTTATTTTAAAAAGATTAAGATAAAAGAGGACATAACAAAACAGATCAGAACAGAACAGTTTAAGCAACATAGTGTTTCACCACAAGACAACCCGACATAGCAGTAGTTACCCTCTTTCCTTAAAACATTTGAGTTTGCCTTCATACACTATAGTATCAAACATAACAATAGTATAAAACCAAGAGAATGAAAGTATTACAGGGTATTCAGAACCAACTAACAGAAAAGGAACAGTGGTTACTATATTATCTCCTTGTCCATAAAAAATTTTGTTTATACTATCACACATAATAAAATCCAGTAAGATACAACATGATAAAACTGATGAAGAGAGAAGAACAAAAGCATGGTAGGACTTCAAAACAAGATGATACTAAATCAGCACTAGCTATTATAATATCTTGTTTTCTTCAAAATAGCTGTTCATACCATCACAGATAATAAAAATCAAACAACCCAGAATAAAACCATTCCAACTAATGAATGTAAACATTATAAGGCTTCAAAGAAATATAATGAAGAATCATGATTACCATATACTTTTATGTATTCTTACCATTTCTTATGCTAGGGAGACTGTACAGTATTTATACATGTGAATTTGATTTGTTTGTATGGTCTCAAGCTGCATCCATTTATAAATGTCTCAGTGTGATCCATTCTTTATAGCTGAGTAGTATTCAGTTGTATAAAAATACCGCAACTTTTTTTATCCATTCCTCATTTAGGTTGTTTCCAAGTTCTGGTTATTACAAATTGTGCTGCTATAAACATGTGTGCACATATATCACTGTGGTATGATGTTTTCAGTTCTTCTGGGAATATGCCTAGAAGTGGAATAGCTGGATCAAGTGGGAATTCCAGTCCCAGCTTTTTGAGAAATCTCCAGACTGACCTCCACAGTGGTTGTACCAGTCTACACTCCCACCAACAGTGCAGAAGAGTTCCTTTTTTCCCACAGCCTCTGCAGCATTTGTTGTTGGTAGTTTTCTTGATCCTGGCCATTATTTCAGGAGTGAGATGGAATTTCAGTGTGGTTTTAATTTGTATTTCTCTAATGAGTAATGATGTTGAACATTTTTTCATGTGTTTATTTGCCATTTATATTTCATTTGAGAACTGTGTATTCATCTCAGATGCCCATTTTTGGAATGGGTCTTTGAATTTCAGGATCTGTTTTTTTTTTTTTTTTTTTTTAATTCTTTATGTTTTAGACAGAAGTCCTTTGAAGAACAGTTCACTAAGATTTTTTTCCCCAAACCCAGTTTGTGGGTTTTCTTTTCACTGTGCTGGAGATTTCTTTTGACATGCAGAAACTTTTTAATAAGAGGTGGTCCCAGTTATTGATTCTGGGAAGTATTTCTTGTGAGGTTTGATTCTTGTTCACGAATTCTCTACCTACCCCTATGTCTTCAAGGTTTTTACCCAATTTGTCTTCCAATAGATTTAGTGTTTCTGTTTTAATATTCAGATCTTTGATCCATTGAGATTTTAATTTAGTACATGGTGATAAGCATGGGTCTAGTTTTAGTTTTTGGTATATGGAGAGCTAGTTTTTCTAGCAGCATTTATTAAAGAGACTATCGTTCTTCCAGTGAAGCTGTTTGGCCCCTTTATCAAAGATAAGGTGGTTGAGTGTGTTTGTAGTTGTGGTTGTATCTTCTAATCTATTCCATTGATCTTCACCTCTGTTTTTATTCCAGTACCATGTTGACTTTACTGCAGTTGCTTTGTAGTGTAACTTCAAGTGGGGGATTGTGATACCTCCTGCCTTGCCTTTGCTTCTTAGAATTGTCTTTGCTATTCTAGGTCTTTTCTGGTTCCCGATGAATTTTAGAAGTGATTTCTCTAGATCTATGAGGTATGTTGATGGTATTTTTATGAGGATTGCATTGAATCTGTTTAACAGTTTTGGGAGTATGGCCATTTTCACAATGTTTATTCTTCCTATCCATGAGCAGGGGATGTCTTTCCATTTTCTGAGATCCTCTTTGATTTCTTTTTTAGGGTATTATAATTTTCCCTATATAGATCTTTCATGTCTTTCATGAGATTAATTCCTAAGTATTTCATTTTTTTGGATGCTAATGTAAAGGGCATGGCCTCTTTTATTTCTCTTTCAGTGATTTTGTTGTTAAAGGCCTTCAGTTTTTGCCCATTTAATGATACTGGCTGTTGGTTTGTCATAGATGGCCTTTATCATATTAAGGTAAAGACATCTATTCCAATTTTCTGTAAGGTTCTTATCATGAATGAATGTTGAACCTTACCAAAAGCTTTTTCTGCATCTATAGAAATGATCATGTGATTCTTACTTTTGGCTTTATTGATATGGTGGATTACATTTATTGATTTACATATGTTAAACCATCCCTGCATACCTGGGATGAAACCCTCTTGGTCATGATGTATAATCTTCTTGATGATTTGCTGCATCCTATTTGCCAATATTTTATTGAAGATTTTTGTATCTGTGTTCATTAGGGAGACTGGCCTGTAGTTCTCTTTTTTAGTTGAGTCTTTCTCAGATTTTGGTTCTAGAGTAATCTCTGCTTCCAGGGATGACTTAGGAAGGATTGCTTCTTTTTCAATTTCATTAGAGTTTGAGGGGCGTCGGCATTAAGTAAGTCTTTGTATTTCTTGTAAAATTCCGCAGTGAATCCATCTGGGCCTGGGCTCTTCTTTGTAGGTAAGGACATAATTACATTTTCAATTTCATTAATAGAAATTGGGTTATTCAGCAGTTTTACATCTTCTTGACCTTTCTTTGATACTTAATATGTTTCTAGGAATGTGTCTGTTTCTTCTGTTATTGAATCTATGAGAGTAGAGGTTTTCGAAATAGATGTTGATGATCTTCTGTATTTCCACAGAGTCTGTAGTGATTTTGCCTTTTTCATTCCTTATTGCATGAATTTGAGCTTTTTCTTTCCTTTTTAATATAAGGTTGGCTAGGGGCTTATCAATTTTACTTATTCTTTCAAAGAACCAACTCTTTGATTCATTGATTCTTTGGATTGTTTTCTTAGTCCCTATAGCATTAATTTCTGCTCTGATTTTTATGATTTCCTTCTTTTGGTTTTGGGCTTGACTTGCTTTTTTTCTAGATGTTTGAGGTATAGCATCAGGTTATTTATTTGTATTCATTCTGTTTTCCTGCTGTGGGAGCTGAGTGCAATAAATTTTCCTCTGAGGACAGCTTTCCTTGCATCCCACAGATTCTGGTAAATTGTATTTGTATTTTCATTTGCTTGTAGATATTGTTTAATTTCTTCTTTAATTTCCCTTGTGACCCACTGATTGCCCAGAGTGTATTATTCAATTTCCATGTGTTTGTGTAGGTTTTGCAGTTTCTTTTATCATTAATTTCTAGTTTCATGGCACTGTGATTGGATAACATGCATGGGATAATTCCAACTCTTTTGCATTTATTTAAGTATATGCTTTGGGTAGTATATAGTCTGTTTTAGAGACTGTCCCATGTACTGCTGAGAAGAATATGTATTCTGATGTTTTTGGAAGGAACACTCTGTATAAGTCTATTAAGTCTATTTGTTCACAGGTATGAGTCAGTTGTGTTATTTCTTTGCTGATTTTCTGTCTGGTTAATCTGTCCCTTGGTGTCAATGGTGTGTTAAGGTCTCCTGCTATAATTGTGTTATTGCCTATTTGACTTTTCATTTCTTTTAATACTTGCTTTGTATAACTGGGTGCTCTGGAATTTGATGCATATATATTTAAGATTGTTATCTCTTGAAGTTTTCCCCTAAATAATATGTAATGACCTTCTTTATCTCTTCTGATCATTCTTGGTTTGAAGTTCACATTCTCTGCAAACAGAATAGCTACCCTCACTTTTTTTGGGGTTCCTGTTGCATCAAGTATTGTTTTCCATCCTTTGACTTTCAGTCTGTGAGTTTCCTTTTGGATTAGACGGGTTTCTTGTAGACAGCAAATGATTGGTTGTTGTTTCTTGATCCATTCTGCCAGTCTGTTTCTTCTAATTGGTGAATTGAGACCATTTACATTAATGGTTATAACTGTTATATATTGCTTTATTGTCAATATGTTGTCTTTCTGCTGTTGCATCTTTATCTTTCTATTCTGTTTAATTGTCTGCTTTGCTTTGTGGTTTTTTCCTAAGTGTATGTAAACTGTCTTTCAGTATCCTTTGCAGGGTTGGCTTGGTGATCATGAAGTTCTTCAGCTGTTCTTTGTCATGGAAGTATCTTATTTCTCCATCCATTTTGAAGAACAGTTTTTCAGAGTACATCAGTCTAGGTTGGAAATCATTTTCTTTTAGGATCTGAAATACTTCATTCCAGGCTCTTCTTGACTTTTTTTTGTGCTGAGATTTTTTGTGCTGAGAAGTCTCCTGTAATTCTGATAGGTTTTTCCTTTATGGGTGATCTATCTTTTCTAACAGCTTTTAATAATCTGTTCTTATGTTGGATTACTGGGATGTTGATTATTATATGTCTTTGTGTATTTTTATTTTTGTTATTTCTATTTGGAGTTCTATATGCTTCACTGATCCTAATGTCAGTTTTCATTCTCATGTTTGGGAAATTTTCAGCTATTGCTTCTCTAAATATCATCTTGGTATCATTTGTGTTGTCCCTTTCTTTTTCATTTATTCCTATCAAACTTACGTTGTTTTTCTTTGCATCATCTTGCAGCTGTTGAATTGTTATTTCCTGATTCCTAGCTATTTATTTATTTATTTAGTCTTTTTTCTTTTTATCGGTACCAGGGATCAAACTCATGACTGCCTGCTTGCAAGCAGGCGCTTATGCCACTGAGCTAAATCCCCAACCCCTATTCCTTGTTATTATTAAAAGATCTTTCCTTTACTGCCCACAGCTGCAATCTTGTCTTAGAGGTCTGAAATTCTACCTTTACTTTTGTTGAGGTGGTTTTGACAACTTTGAGTGGAATTTTTGATTTCCTGTATATCTCTGAATCTGCTTCATGTTTCCAGTTGTTTCTTATATTATTCATCCAGGGATTCTATCTTTTTGTTTTGTTCCTCTAATTTTTAACTGTGTCTTCTTTAGATATGTTCAGCATCTCTTTCATTACTTTTATCATTTATTCTTTTACCTGGGAGATTATTTCTAGTTTGAATTCCTGTAAAGTTTCCCAGAGTTGCTTCTTTATTTCAGTTGATATTATTTCAGGTATATCTTGTGTATGTCATATATTTTTCTTCTATGTACATAGCTCCTAAGGTTTCATGGGATGGGCTGGATGTTTGAGATTGGAATTTGGTCTTTTGTTTTGTCATTTTCCTATATTTCTGTGTTTCAAGTGTTGTTCCAAGGCTTCACCTGGGCCTGTTGGAAATCATCTTCTGTGCCCTCAGCTCCTGGGACTCTGGCCGCCCAGTTCCCCGGATTGAGAGAAGTTCACTGCGTTGTGCAAACAGGCCTGAAACCTGTGGCACCGGTCAAGTGTAGCAGGAAGCTGGGCAGTTCCTTGACTACTGGGAGTGATGATCTTAACCTCCCGGGGCTTGGGATGGTGCACAGAGGCTCACCTCTGGCTTCCCAGTTCTGGGATTGAGAGAGGGTCACTAGGGGTGGCACAGGCAGGCCTAATCAGGTAGTCTTGAAACGTTACTTAAACATGGACATTAAATTATGGCTAAAATTCTGTTTCTGCTTTTATTATTTTGAAGATGTTGATTACTTTTTCTCATGAGTATATTATATGATTGATTTCTGCTCTTAGGCTTTTGGCTATAATTTAGGATGTTCTTAACATCTGGCGTTTTCTCTTTCTGTTTTCCTTCCTGACTTTGTGTTGTATACAGTACTGTACTTCAAGAGAGATCATCTGAATTAATAACAGCAAAAAGAAGGTAGTTGTGGACAGTTACTATTTGAATAACTATTTGAGTTATTTGAACTTCTCTGGATTTCCTCTTTGTAAAAGAACGTCAGCTCCCTTTTTTCATATTATCTTACTTGCTTAGTAAAAACCCTTACTAAGAGACAGTATTATATGGGATCAAACCCAGATTCTTGAGCTTGCTAGGCACATACTGTATGCCAGTGAGTTATTTAATGGTTGACCTCGAATTCCTAGGTCAACTAGTCCTGCTTCAGCTTCCCAAATCAATAGCACTATACAAGTGCATGTCACTGTGAATGGCTCATTTCTATTTTAAACAAATGAGGCCACAGATAGAAATCATACATACCCAAGTATAATGCTTCCATATGGAAGTAATACCACAGACTCAGGTGACTTGTTGAACTAGACAGATATGGAGTGTAGGATACAGGAAGCAATGAAAGTTGTGCAACCTAAAATTGAACTTCAGAAAATATTAAAAATTTAATCAATTTAGCAGTTGAATTTCAGTTTCAATTTTAGAAAGTACTATATTCTGGCCATTTATTAGCAGTAAAGTTGCAATTTTCTGCCTTTATCCTAACTCAGAATTTGATTAGTTATTTTATTTGAGTTGAATATAATGTAACTTATTAGTTTTATTTATTCTTTTTTTTTGAGGCAAGGTCTTTGAATGTTCAGGCTGACTTTGAACCCACTGTGTAGTCATACTGGCCTTGAACTTAAAATCCTTCTATCTGAGCCTCCAGAGTGAATGGTGGAATTACAGGCATGCACCACCATGAGTAGCTAAGTTTTTGCGACATAGTCTTGCCATATATACACACACATATATATGGCATGTTTATATGTGTATGTGTACATCTATCTATAGATACAGATAGATACATAGATAGATAGATTTTCTCTAAGCTGCTCTTTTTTTTAATTTAAGGAGAAAAAGAAAAAAACAGAAAAGGGTACAAGTAATACAAAATTTAAAAAATAAACAGTAAGAAATCACTAGTTAATAGATTACATATTTTCATCTTAGAAATAGTTGTTCAAGTTACAAAACTGAAGCATATAAAGTGGACTTTCAGACGGTGAGAGTGCAGTTTTGTTCAATGATCCAAAAAACCCTCAATAATATGGTTATCTATCTTATACACTTAAACATATATGTAGTTATAACCTTTAGAGCACTTTCTTTTCTTTTGTACAATGACAGTTACACATTTTGGGTTTTATTACTCCCACAGTTCTTATTACTTTTTTTGAAGACAGTAAAACCAATGCGACATATCAGAAAAGAGTCAGTCATATCAAAAGGATGGACATAATAGATAATGTAAAAACAAAATACAAGGTGATCAACAATGGTTACCATACTGCCTCTTGCTATTTTAAGAAGAATTGCCAGTTATAATAAAATTGAACAAAACAGTAAAGAATAAAACTAAAGCATTGGAGACATTATAGGACTGTAAAAGAAGATAATAGTCAACCGGAAAGGACGTATAATGAATCTTATTGTCCTCACAGTTTTCCCTATACTTTCGAATTTGGTACTATCAAGCAAAGCAGAATAGGGGAAAATCAGTCAAAACAAGATGGTGAGGGCAATACAGGATTTCATATCAAGTTAATAGGAAATCACAATAGGTTACTATAATGTATCCTGCTATTTTTTATTTATTTTTCCCTTAATTAAAAAGATAAAAAGAAAAAAGTAAATAAAAAAGGGGGGGATTGAAATAAAAGAGGGCATAACAACAGAACAGCGCAGGTCAAAACATAACCATTTAAGCAAAATAGTGTTTCACCACAAGATATCCTAACATAAAAATAGTTACCATAGTGTCTCTTTCCTTGAAATCTTTGAGTATAACTTCGTATACTGTAGCACCAAACATATCAAGACACTATAAAACCATTTAAGAGAATGACATTATTTCAGGGTATTTAGAACCAATTAACAGAAAATGAACAATGGTTTCTATATAATCTCCTTGATATAAAAGCTTTTACTTATATTATCATATATAATAAAATCCAATAAGATACAATCTTTTGAGATCGATGGAGACAAAAGAATACAAGTTTGATGTGACTTCAAAACAAGATGATACTAAATCAGCACTAGCTATTATGATATCTTGTTTTCTCCAAAATAGCTGTTCCTACCATCCGATCTTCTCTGCCTCATTTCTGTTGAGCTCTTTTTCTGTCGTTTGTTGTCAGTTTGTCTTCTTCATTTCGCTTTCTGCTCCATTCACTCCCTGCCACTATTTCTGGAATCTTGGTATTTTCCTTTTTTAGAATATCCTGCAGTATTCTCTGTAAAGTTGAATTGATGGTTGCAAATTCCCCTAGTTCCTCTTTATCCTGGAAGCACCTTGTTTTTCCATCAATTTCTAGGGACAGTTGTGCAGGATATATCAATCTTGGCTGGAAGTTATTATCTTTCAAAGCTTCATTTCCCCCCACGCTCTTCGTGATTTGATGGTTTGTGCCGAGAAGTCTGCTGTAATTCTGATGGGTGTTCCCTTGTAAGTGATCTGTTTCTTGTCTCTGACAGCTTTTAATATTCTGTTCTTATATTGTATTTTTGGAATTTTGATTCCTGAGTGTAGCTCTGTTTGGGTTGTAGGTGGCTGGGGTATGCCTCGTACATCTGAGTATCTGTGCCATTTGCTAAATTAGGGAAATTCTCTTGGATTATTTCTGTGAATAGCTTTTGTAGTCCATTGTTTGTGTCCCTACTTCTTCTTTTATGTTCTTAATTCTTAAGTTATAGATCCTCTTATCATCTTTTAGCCTTTGTATTGTTGCTGTTTGTTTTTTTGTTATTTTTAAGAAGTTTTCATTTCATGCTCCCATATTACAAATCTGTCCTCCAGTTCAGATAATCTATCCTTAGTTTCTTTCAAGCTGTTATGCCAGTTTTCGATAGAGTTCTTAGTTTCCTGGTAATCTCTTTGAACCTGCTTCACGTATTCTATGTTTTCTCTATTTTCTCTATCAAACAATTCTCCCTTTTCTTCTGTTCTTCCATTCCACTATCTGTTTTTTCTTGGGCAGTGTTTGGCATTTCTCTAGCTATTCTACTTATATCTTGCTTCAGGTTGTTAATAACTTCATTTCTGAACTCGTCTATGAAGCTCTGGAGATAGCACTTTAATTCTATTGGTGCCGTGTCTGATATTGCATGTTTCTCAGGATTGGGGGCCGAGGACCCTTTCTTGTTGCTCCTTCTTCACATATTTTTTGTTCCTTTTATACAAGTGAATATAGGAGGTGCAGTTTCTTTCTTTGTCGGTTATAGTTTGTTTGAATTGCGCCGGCTAGGTGTTCCCGCCCACTGCAGTGTACTAGGGAGACAGAGACCTGGGTAGCCTATGCTGGGCCCGCCCCTCCAGGTCAACTTACCGAAGGCTTCACTGCTAGGGTGCATCTCCAGGCACTGGGACCTGGTTTGGGCTAGCCTACTGGGTCTTAGTCAGCGGCATTACGCAGGCCAGGCCCTCCCCACCAATCCCGCTTGAGAGGGGAATATGTGACTGGAGTCACTGCAACAACCTGTTCTGGCTAGTCTTCCCGGTCCCAGTATGTCCTTTGCTGAAGCCTCCTATGGAAGTGTCCCCGATCCGCTCGCTCACTGCAGGTCGGTGCAGGGCTCCTGGCTAGTTCTGCTCTCAACTCCATTCACCGCTTCCCACTCTCAGAGCTTTCACACCTCTCTCTTTGCCATGCCGATTGGGAAGCAGCAGCAGCTGCAGGAAATTCAAATCGCAGCTTCCAGTGGCACAGGATCTAGCTTCCACACTGAGACCTTATCTGTTCTTGTTATATCACCAGGATTGCGTTTCCAGTTGGTTTCTCTTAGTTTAGTTCGTTCCTGGGTTTGCAAAGTATATCTCCCCTTGCTTAGGATTTCTCGCCCGGCACCATTCCTGGATTTTAAGTGTGGTTTCTCAGAGAGCCTCCAAAGCTGCTGCTATCTATCTGCCATGTTCTCCCGGAAGTCTCTCCAGGCTGCTCTTAAACTTCCTTTGAATGCCAGGCTGACCTGGAATTCTTGATCCTTCTGCTTCAATCTAAGTGTTGGGGTTATAAGTATGTGCCACCATGAAAGTAAACATGATTATAGTGATCAGTATTGTTTTTATTATCTATGTGGAGAGATAAGAAAGCATACAAGAGGATTTTCACTTTTTTTTTCCAAAGAGGTTTATTTAATCTGCTGGCTATAAGGCAGGGTGGGACATGGCAGAAGGGAAGCAGTTCATGACCTTGGAAGATGGCAAAAGCAGAGAAAGAGACAGAGAAAGAAGGATTTTTCACTTTTTTCCCCTTAGGTTTTATTGAGATAGTAGTATGTAGATAGTTAGTATGTAGTTCAGGCTGGCCTTGAACACACTGTGTAGCCCTGATTGGCTTTGAGGTAGTGGTAATCCTCTTGCCTCAGCCTCCACGGTGCTGAGGTTACAGGTGTGTGCCACCACACCTGGCACAACAGCATTTTCAAATGGCTTGTGAATCATGTAGTCAAATTTGGAAAGTTGATTGGAGTGTTACATAAAATGTTGCAGATTTAAAAGCAAATTCACGAAATCCTTAACTTAATATTAATCAGTTATTTTACTTTATTTGAGACGGGAACTTGCTACACTGTCCAAGTCAGCCTTAAATGTGCTATGTAGCACAAACTGCTCTCCAACTCTTGATCCTTTTGGCTATGCCTCTTGAGTGCTCTCTCTAGCACAGAAACCTTTTTTATATATGACACATATACTTTCAGAACATCACTAATATTGTGTCAAACATTTTGATGGATATGAACAGTGTAGTGGTATTATGGTTTGTGTCTAGATGTCCCCCCAAAACCTCATACAATCACAAGGACAGGCGTTTCATAGATGGCTAAATCTAGAGTTTGTGATTGCGCCATGGTCCAATGATGAGATTATAGGGACAGGTCCCAGCCCTGGGACAGGTCCCTCATACATTATGAGGGACAGAAAGTATCTCACTGTTTTGTTACCTTTGCAGTCTTCTGCCACTTACGTAACTGTTGCTCCTTTGCCATAGAGCCAGCTAGTTATGGGCTGAACCCTCTGTAAACTGTGAACTAAATTTACCTTTCCCTCTTTAATTTTGGGTGATGAGTATTTTGTCTCAGCAACAAGAGAAAAATAACTAAGACCGAATTTGAAACTAGGAGAGGGGACATTGCTATGACTATACCTGACGATGTGGTTCAGGTGCTTTTGGGAATGGCTTATGGGAAGAGTTTAGAATGATTTGGAGATGCTGGCTGAAAAAATAAAGCTGGAATGCCTTCGATTGTATTTGATGGGAAATTCTGGTTAGATCTCAGCAGACTGGAAGGCTAACAGAAGTCCTGCTGTTAAAGACCAGCTTCAGAGGTTTCTGCTGGGAAGAAAGACTTGTTTGGTTGTTGTACTCCAGACTGTATGTGTTATGGCTTGGCTGAAAGCTTGTCTACATTTTGTTCACATCCAGAGACTTTTCCTGAGACTGAGATAAAGGGTAGTGGACTAATCTGGTAGAAGAAATTTCGGGCAGTTTAATATTGAAGTGATGGTGTGGCTAATGTTAGGGCTTTTAGCTAGATTTATGTTGAGATTCAAGAACAAAGAAAGATTTAAAACGTGACTTTGGCTAGAAAGGAATCTTCAGTAAGACTGTGGACTGCAAAGATAGAGCAGAGGAGGTCTTGACTGCTGAGAAGGACCAGAAGAATTGAAAAGATGGCCTGAGGGCATCACAAGAAGTAGTAGGACTCCATTCTTTGCAGCCTTGAAATTGCAAAAGTGAAAGACTTTGGTATGAAAGTCTAGAATGGCATATTCTAGAACATGCACCATGTTCCAGAGTGGCAGCAGCATTGGGAATTTGATTCAGAGTGTATGGTGATCCAGGCACTTGATTCCTACAGCCAAGAGAGAGAGGGAGGTCTGGCTACTGCTCTAGCTGGCAACAGACCTTGGCATCATCTGTGTGCTGGTTTTAGGTTCATGCAGAATGGAAGAGTTGGGACAGGAAGGCTTCCATTAGATTTTAGAAGACCTCACAGGCCAGGCAGTGTGCTCCTGAGAAGGCAGTGTGTGAAATTTTGAGTATAATGCCAGAGGTGCAGTGGAGACCACAGAAGTTTGTAAAAGCCAAGAACATGGATTTTCTGAGGAAAACTGTCAGGAGGGAGCAGAGTAGGCCCAAGAGAGAAGCCATGTGAGGTACAACCACTAGAAGTGCCGTAGGAGTGGAGCCATTGAATTCCTTTGGAGTTCACATCTTGCTACAGATTGCTTGGATGCTATACATGGAAATACAGGACTTAATGTTTGCCCCACTTGCTTTGGTCCCATTCCTTTATATATCCCTCTACTTGTAACTTTTGGAATAGAAAAATGTCTATTTTGTGCCATTGAATGTCAGTTGTTTAACTTTCTTATTTGTATAAGTACTCACAATTTTCCTTAAATGTCAAAGAGACTTGGGACTTGGACTTTTCAGAATCTTAGAAATGGACTAATTACCTTTTGTGTAAAGGATGTGCATGAGTCTTTTGGGGGTCAGGGGCAGAATGTTATGTTTTGGTCTAGGTGTCCTATAGCCTCATATAATCATGCAGGGGAGTCTTTTTGTAGATGGTTGAGTCTAGAGTTTGTGATTGATCCATGGTCTAATGTTGAGACATTCGACCTGGGAGAGGTAACCTGCATATAACATGAAAGACAGGAAGAGTCTTCTCATTTTGTTGCCTTTGCCGTCTTCTGCCACTATGAACTGTTGCCCCTCTCCCTTGCTACCCTGCCACGGAGCCAGCTGATTATGGATTGAAACCTCTACTCTCCTTTTACTTTGGATGTTGAGCATTTTGTCTCAACAACAAGAGAAAAATAGCTAAGACAAGTGTCATTTTAGCATTTCCCTAAATTAGTAAAATTGATTTTGGGGAGGGGGGCAGTACTGGGGAATTGAACCTAAGTTGCCCCACCACTGAGGTATTCTCAGCTTTTTAAAATTTTGAGGTAGTGTTATGGCTTGTGTCTGGATGTCCCACCCAAAGCCTTGTGTGGTCATAGGACTTTTTCAGAGATGCCTGGATCTAGAGTGTGTGATGCTGGGATTAGGTGTATGATGTGATCAAAAGTGCATGATTACTAAATTAGTCCACTGATTAGTTTGGCGTAGTTCTGAGTATGATTATGGGTGTCCTATCCTAGGCGTATATAATATAAGGGACAGAAAGAGGGCAGCTGTTGTTTGTTATTTACTACCTTACTGCCATTTGTCTGCCATGAACTGTTTTTCTTCTTTGATGCCTCTTTGCTATGCCATCCAATCTTGGAGCCAACCAACTATGAACTGAAGCCTGATTTGTGAGACAAATAAACCTTTCTTCTTTTTACTTAAGGTGTCAAGTATTTTGTCTCAGTCATAAGAAAAGTAATTAAGTCAGGCAATATCTCATGTTGACCAGGTGGAACTCAAACTTGGGATTCTCCTGCCTCAGCCTCCCAGTTGCTGGAATTGAAGGCATGTGTCATTCCATCTGGCTAAAATCTTTTTTGGATATTTAGCCCCCACCCCCTTGCATGCCCTGGGGATCAAACCTTGAGCCTCATACAAAGGCAAACGCTCTACCACTGAACTGTAACTCTCTACCCCTATTTACCCACATTTTTTTGATGGATTGTCTTGCCCTTATGCCTTTGTACAAATATTTATATGTTAGAGCATGAATTCCTTCTCAGATCCACAACTTTACTCTGTGACTTGTCTAGTAGTTGTATTTTTAAAATCTTACATTTATTTTAGCTGTTTTTTAAATAGTTCTTTAACACTGGCTTAAAAATTAGATAAATATACAAAGCTAAATAGGGAAAATCCTTCCACCCACTCCTTGTCTTTATCTAGTTCCTCTCTCCCCCGATCCTTAACATGTGTTAACAGTTTATTTTATCCTTTACTATATCAAAATGATTTTTGACGAAGGTGCCAGATCCAGTCGGTGGGAAGAATAGTTTCTTCAAAGAAATGGTGTTGATTTTATTGTATAAAACTGGATTTCTAAGTACAAAAGAATGAAGTGGGACCCCTTCCACATACCGTATGCAAAAGTTAAAATAGATCAACAGCCTAAATGTAAAAGCAAAATCATAAAACAAAGTAGTAAATCTTTATGATCTTGGTTTGGCACTGGATTCTTAGCATTAGCCACAAAAGAAAAAAAATAGATAAATCAAAATTTAAAGCTTTCATATCAAATAATATTATTTGAGAAATAATATTTGATAATACTTGAGAAAGTACAAAGACAACCTACAAAATGTGAGAAAATTTCTAAATCACATATTGGACAGATACAGTGTCTAGGATATACATGTATAAAAAATTTATAACCTAATAATAAAAGTCAAATAACTCAGTTTTAAAAATTGGCCAAACATCGGCTAGTTTTTCAAAGAACTTATATACACAGCCAGTAAGCACATGAAAAGATGTTCAGTAGTCTTTTTTTTTTTTTTATCAACAGAAATATAGTTCTAGACTGGAGATAAACTCAATGGTAAAGCCCTGGGTTCAATCACCAGCACTAGAGAGGGAGAGGAAAATGTAAATTAAACTACAATAAGATGTACTACTATGTTACATCTAGTAGGGTTTTTTTGTTTTGTTGTTTTTTGTTTCTTGCGGTACCAGGGATTGAACTCTCAATCTTGTGTTTGCCAAGCAGGCACTTACGGCAGTGAGCTAAATCCCCTGCCCCAAGTAGGATATTTCTAATAAAAAACTGGAAAGTATTGGTAAGGATGTTTGGAAATTAAAACTGTTGTATATTGCTGCTGGAAGTTCAAAATGGTACTGTTACTATGGAAAATACTTTAGTTCAGTACTTTATCAAAAATTTAAACAGAATTAATAATGTGACCCAGAAATTCCACTCTTATATTCCTCTGTATGTAAAACAGTTGAAAATGTGAACTAAGAAAGATACTTGTTAGTGTTCATTGCAGCATTAAACTGTCTCTTCCGCCCCATACTTGGGGGTACCAAGGTGTGGGTGTTGACATAATTAACATTATTCCTATCACAAACAGTATAGCCACTTTAGTTTTCTTATTGTTGTTTGCATAGTACCTTTTTCCACCCTTCTACTTTGAAACCGTTTGCACGTTTGAGTGTAAATTGTGTCTCATGTAAGCAGCATACAGTTGCATTTGTTTTTGTTTTGAATCTGGCCTTAATAGTATCTGGTGTGTGTGTGTATGGGCACACATGTGCTAGGGATTGAATGCAGGTCCTCATGCATGCTAGGCTGGTGTTCTATCACTGTAGCATACCTGTAGCCCCAATGGCTTTTGATTGAATCTGTATGTCCATTCGCATTAGTGTTGATATGCCAGGTGGGGTTTGCATCTGTTATTTTGCTCACTCCTTCCCATCCTTTCTCTTTTTTTAATTTTGTGACAGAGATTTGCCTAGTTGCTAAATTGCCTAGGCTAGGTTAGAATTTATAATCTTCCTGCTTAAACCTCCTACATAGCTGAGATTATAACAGTGCACCATTAGACCTAGCTTTACTTTCTTATGTCTCATGTATAATATACATTGATATTCTTCCATAGTACCTTCTTCTATGATCCTGATCCTTCCCAACCCCAGAAGTGCCAGTTATTACATACTGAGTCTCAGATATCTCTTCAGAAGGAATAGCCTTGAGGGTGTGTAATTGCCCTGATGTGATTTCAGTGGGGTTCTTTTTAACTATTTCTTTGATACATGTTCAGCTCTCCACTTTTATTGGTGTTACACCAAGCTGTTAGGCTCTGTTAATTGTGTGTTCTGATTACTCTGTTTTTGACAGTTCCCTGGGCCATGAATTTGACTAATTGTAAGTCCTCCTTGTTGACCAGTTGCTGGTTTTAGTTTTAAAGATTTATTTGGAACCCAGGAGAACTTTTCTGTAATTTAACTTGTTCTCATGGAACCCTCATATTCCTCTTATTGATAGTCTTTAAATTTTCTCTCCCTTTTTAAATTTTTTCTTTAAAAGAATGCTTTAGGGTTGAACTTTCTCGCATTCTATTCCAAATAAAGTCATTTTCCTTTGGATAGCTTCAGAACTCTTTTTGTTCTTAAGGGCCTTCCATTTTGTGGCAGATTCCTTTAAGCCTCTCATCTGGAGCTGTAGATAGAAATATTGGTTGACTTGTTGCTGTCCTGTGAACAGAATATTTGATGGGGACAGTATCCTCTGGTCTCATTGGCTTACTTCTCCTGGCATGAATTTTCTACCTTGCAAGTGTGGTATTCAACATTTTTAGCTGGCTATACCTGGGATAGAAATCTTTGCCTTAGGAGTTAGGGTTGGATAGAAGAGAACTCCTGATCTCTAGCCACACTGCGTTATAGTCCAGAACTGGTTGGCATGAGAAATATTGGTGACCTGTCCATCCTGGGGAAGATAATGTACCCTTGGAGCTGATGGCATTATACAGGTTTGTATGCTTAAGTTCGTTAGCTGCTGATTAAATCACAGGAGGCCATATATTTTGGGAATAAAAGATGTATTCAAACCTAGCTCCAAGGAGCTGGAGGGGCTATTTGTCTTAGATCACCATTTCACTCTGTATAGGTATGTAAAGGTCTTTTATAGTGAAGAACAGAGAGAAGGAGGAGCACAGAAAGATATATAGATCTCCATACTTTATCATTTCCAGTCATCTGTTTTGTTTTGTTTCTGGTTTTTTTGAATCACAATCTCACTGTATAGTTTAAGATGAACTCACTGTGTAGGTCAGACTGGCCTCAAACCCACGAGATTTTCCTGCCTCAGCCTCTTGAGTGCTGGAATTACAGTTTTGCACACCATGCTCTGTGTTCCAGCTATCTGCATCTTTCTTGTGGAAAGGAAACTGGCCTTCTGAACTCCATGTCGGCATATCTCTTTCAGACTAAAGAGAGGAGTGTTGGTGTTCATTATGTAGTCAACAGGAAGAAATTTGGAAAAGTTGTTTATCTCTGAAAGAAAAATTCTTAACTTTTAGAGTTCCATTTTGGATATTACTGATTACAGTGGGAGAAAACTTTCTGGCTGTACCCACCTGGAGTGTTGTTTTCATCATGCCAAGTTGGTGGGGGAATAAGAGCAGATCTTGGCTCAAGTGCCATAGAGTTTAATTGTTTTCACCAAGATTTAATAGCTTTTTTTGTGAATGATTCTTTATTTGTTCTATGCCCTTAGGTCAATTTTCAGAGACTTTAAATGGTGGTATAGTGTGTTTTGAAGTATTGGAGGTTGAATGCAGGGGCTAGTGCGTGGTAGGTAAACACTTTCCACTGAGTTACATTTCCAGCCTGTTTTCTTTTGAGACAAGATTTTGCTAAATTGCACAGGCTGGTTTTGGTATTTTTTTGTCTCCGCCTCTCAAATGGGATTATAGCTGTATAGCCAGCTTTGTTTTTTGTTTGTTTTGAACAGGGTCTTGCTATGTAATGCAAGCTGGCCTTGAACTCACTTATGAAGCCCAGACAGGCCTCAGACTCAGCAGTCCTCCTGCCTCAGCCTGCTGAGTGCTGGGATTATAGATATGTATGAGCATGCTTGGCATTTTAGTTGTTTTTAAAAAAATACTTTTCACTGCGTTTGATCATCTTCTTGGGGGAGAAGTGTACAGAGCTGCTGCTGGGACCTTTCCAGATTTTGTCTTTGTCTTGTTTAAAAAAACAAAACAAAACAAAACAAAAAACAGTGGCATAGCGGTGCATACCTGTAATCCTAGCCCTTTCCTGAGACTGAGGTAGGAGGATTGTGAATTTAAGGCCAGCTTGGGCTACGTACTGAATTTGAGACTAGCTAGAAATACAAAGTGAGCCTTGACTTCAGGATCAGCTACTCAAGAGCCTTAGTCAAAAGAAATGGTTGAGCCCAGGAATTAAAGATTAGTGTGGGCAACATGGCAAGATTCTAGTTCAGAAAAAAAGTGTTTTTATAGGTATGTCTTTGTGTCATTTTACTTTTAGTCTACTTGTGTCTAAAATGAGTTCATTTTAGACAGAATGTTGTTCAGTCATTTTTATTTTATCTACTCTGCCAGTCTTTTTGTCTGTTTAGAGATATATAAGGTGCTTTTTTAGTTTTTTGAGACAAGGTCTCACTGTGCAATTCAGGCAGTCCTTAAACTCACTATGTGGCCCAGGCTGATCTAGAATTTTCACAGCAATTCCCCTGTTAGTGTGTGCCACCATGCTTGGCTTGCAAGGTGTTTTAGGTATATTTTATGGTAAATGTTGTATTTAAGCTTAACTATGCCTTTATTATTTTGTTTCCTGTTTATTTTTGGTGTCATGAGTTTCCTGGACATGTTTTAAGATTCCATGTTTATGGTGATTTTTATACAGTTTTGTATGTTGTTTTGAGTAGTTTCTTAGTGGCTATTTTAGATAGTGTTAGTTTGTAAGATTCAGTTTGTATTTAGATGTTTTACCGTTTGCAGTAAACTATAGAAAATTTTATTTTTGGAAATTTGAGACTTTTTAGTTACTGCTTATTCAAATTTTAATTATCTTTCTAGAACTCTGATGATAGAAATATTGGGTAGTTTCTTAATGTCCCATAGGCCCTTAAGACTTACCGGTATTTTATTTTCTGCTGTTGTTCCTTGACTATTGATCTAGTCCATTGGGTGTTTTAAAATTTTTTATTTTTTTGTTTGAAGGATTAATACTTTTTATTCATTTATTTACGTACTTACTTGGTGGTGGTACTGGGGATTGAACCCAGGGACACTATTCCTCTGGGCTGCATTCTGAGCCCTTTTTATTGTGTGAGACAAGGTCTTAATAAATTGTTAAATTACCCAGAATGGACTTGAACTTATGATCCTCTTGTCTTAGGCTGGAGTTACAGGAATGCACCACTGTACCTGACTGTATGTATTTGCTTTTTGAAGCATTTTTATATTCATAGTAGTTCATTTAAAGGCTTTGTCAGACATCTAACATGCTTCTACCATCTGATTCATCGTAATAGAATGTGTTGATTATCTTTTATTAAATAAGTTGTGATTTTAAAAAACTTTTTGAGTCAGATTTTCACTATGTTCATACTGGCTTTGAATTCGCTTGTAATCCAGTGTCTATTTGTTTGTCTGTCTTTTTCTCACTGTCTGTTTCTCTGTCTCTCTGTCTCTGTCTGTTTCTCTTTCTCTCATTGGGTATCAGGGTTCCACTATGTAACCCAAGCTGGCCTTAAACTCAAGGAAATTATCCTGCCTCTGCATTCCAGGTACAGGGATTACCTTTGTCCCTGCCTGGGTCTGTGGATTCTCATATTGCTAAATGATCTGTTTTCTTCCCAATTTTGATAATCTGTGCTTTTTTACTCTAGATCAGGCATATCCAGCCTATAGTTGAGGGGCTGCTTGTGTCAGCACACCTTGGTGTAAGTAGGACACAGTACAGGGCTCCTTCTGCCTTCTGTATCTGCCAAGCATAGTCAAATGCAGATCCTCGTGTATCAGATACTAGATGCGTTTACTTGACTTGGTGAGTACCTACATGTGTATAGGTATATTTGTGATTCCATTTTCAATTGAGATACTTACCTGGAAATTTTCAAATAGAATGTAAAGAATTTTAATGATGTAACTAAAAGAAAAAATTATTTTATTTTGTGTTTGTTTTGGTGCCAGAGATCAAACTCAAGACCTTGCACATGTCATAGAAAAATTATAATCGTGTCTTTTTTTGATCATCTTCCTGGGGGAAAAGTGTACAGAGCTGCTGCTGGGACCTTTCCAGATTTTGTCCTGTATGTTCCCTTGCTAGGTATCGTGGTACACACCTGTAACCTTGGTATTTGGGAGGCTGAGGCAGGATAATTTCTTTGAGTTTGAGGCCAGCTTGGGTTACATAGGGGGTTGCTGATGCCCAGTGAGAGGCAGAGACAGAAAAGACACGGACAGAAAACAAGAAAATTGCTGTTGGTTTGAGCCCTGTGTGGGCTGCACAGTGTGTTCAAGGCCAGCCAGAGCTAAATAGTCCCAAAAAACTAAAGTGGGGAGGGGCTTATTTTCCCAAAGAAAATTGTCCTTTGCTTCACAATCACACTTTATTCATGTTCTTGATTTTTGGTTTCTGTAGACTAATGAACAAGTATTTTTTTAAGGATAAAGCATATGAACAGTAAATTTAGATCAGAATTTTTAATGAATACCTCAGACTTAACAGTTGCAGCCACTTACATTGAATCAGATGTTGAAATGTTAGTTTCAGAAAACAAGCCATTCTACTAATTTTATATTTATGTTGCTTTTTTCTAAAAAAAAAAATGTTATAATAGAAGTGTTTCTGGTTTTTTGAGATATGTGATGGCACGTCTATAGAATCCCAGCATTTGGGAGGCTGAAGCAGGAAGAGTGTGTTTGGACAAGAACTAATAGCAGATGCGAGGCCAGCTCAAACTACTTAATGAGAGTTTGTCTTGAAAAACCAAAAGGAAATTTTTAAAAGACAGTTTTGTTACTTTTATACATTCACTATATTATATATTTTATATGTGGCCCAAGATAATTCTTTACTAGCTGTGGCCCAGACAGCCAAAAGGTTTTATATACTTTTGTTCTGGAGCAGTCTGTCTCTCTCCCTCCTCCTTTTTCTCTGGTCTCTTCCATCTAGCTAATGGCTATCAGTTTTGTTGGTTTTTCCCAGAGCGTCAGCATTGAGTTTCATAGGCCCCCCCCATATCTGTTTTGATTTTTACTTCATCATACTTACTTTGATTTTGTCCTTTTCTATTTTATGAGGGTCATGTTCCAAGTTTTTTGTGGGAGAGGAGGGTCTTTTTGAGACAAGGTTTTGCTGTGCAGTTCAGGCTAGCCTCAAACTCACAGCAGTCCTGACCCAACCTCCTGAGTACTGGGATTACAGGCATGCACCAAAACACCACCTGGCTTTTATTTATTTTTATTTTTTTAAAAATGTTTTTATTTTCATTTGTAGTGTAAATTTTCTGTTGTTTTTGCAGTATTGGAGAATTGAAGCTAGAGGGTGCTCTACCATTGCTGTATCTCTACTATTGAGCTGTATCTCTCTCCCTTTTTTCCCAACTGCCTCAGCCTTCTGAGTAGCAGGGATTT
The DNA here is from genome assembly GCF_034190915.1 of Cavia porcellus. NCBI lineage: Eukaryota > Metazoa > Chordata > Mammalia > Rodentia > Caviidae > Cavia > Cavia porcellus. The sequence goes on along the minus strand of NW_026947484.1, from coordinate 134,749,406 downwards.
TGGGTAAGTGTCATTGTTCTAGGCAGTGGTATGCATTTTGATCTTTTTTTTTCCCTCTTTTGTTGGCAGCACTACAAGAGCTGTAAGTAAGGACTTCAGGCATGCTAGGCTGTCCTTATATATATGTCATATATGGAATGTCATAAATGATCAGGTGTATTTTGAAGATAAAAGCAGTTTTTAAATAAGCTTCAGATTTTGAATAAGGAAATGTAAACTTGATAACTACTGCATTTCTCTTTTCCTTTTTGATTCATTTATACTTTTTTTTTTTTTTTTTTTAAATGGTACCAGTGATTGAACCTAGGGAGCATTGAGCTACATCTCTCTGCCTGCCTTTAAAATTTTGAGACAGGGTTGGTCTTGTTAAATTCCCAGGTTGGTCTCCAATTTATGATCTGTTATCTATTTTGGTTCCTATTATTTGTCTTTTTGCCATATCACTTTACAACTATTTTGGAAAATAATTTGGCAGTTTCTTTTGGAAAATAAACATATAAAATTTCCTAGACATTCTGTTACTAGATATGTACCAAAATAGATGAAAGTATGTCTTACATACAATAATAGTGACTACTGTTTTTTAAAATTGTTTTCAGCTTCCACAAATGAGAACATGGAGATATTTCTTCAGTGAGTGGCTTATTTCATTTAACATGTCTTCCTATTTGATCCATGTTGTCACAAACAACAAGATAGCATTATTTTTATGACTGAATATTTCATGATATAGATACATACAACATTTTCCCTTATCCATTTATCTATTAATGTACACCTTGCTTGAATTTCATAATATGGCTTATAATAGTGTGGCTATAAATGTAGGATTGCAGATATCTAATAGTTTCATTTCTTTGGGATATCTTTTCAATAGTGAGGTAGTTGGATTATAAGATAGTTCTATTTTTAGTTTTTCTGAAGTGTTTCTTCTCTGTTTGTGTTGTGCTAATACTAATCTTCATTTCCTCCAATTATGTGTAAGAGTTTTTATGATGACTTTATCATAAGTATTGTTCATTTTTATCTTTTGGCAATGGCATTGTAACTGTAGTGAAAGGATAACTCCTTGTGGCTTTGGTTTGAATTTCTCTGTTGTAATATCGAACATATTTTTCATATAAGTTTTTGGCCATTTGTATATCTGTTGAGAACTGTCTACTCAGATCATTTATTTATTTGTGGTACTGGAGATTGAACCCAAAGCTTTGGCACTAAACCATATCCTCAGCCCCATTCATATACGCATTTATAGTGCAGGATTAAAGCTAGGGTTTCCCAATAAGCTATATCCCTAGCACCTTTTATTTTGAGACATTTAAAAATTTATTATTATTATTATTTTGAAGGTAGTAAAATACAACAGAACAAAGCCAGTTGAGACAGTGCAGTGAAATTGGTACAGAACTTCACAGCAGGTTACCGGGATAATCGTAAAAGGTACCACAGTATATCTCGTTATCTTCACTATAGTTGTTCTTTCAATCAGGTATAGCAAAATCAAACTGAATACAGAACATTATAGAACTTATCAAAACAGAATATTGAATAGAGCAATACAGTTAATCAGAACAAAGCAAAATGGTGGTAACAAATTTGCTTTCAAAAAGATGGTAGAATGAAGTCACCCCTATTTGCTATATTGTATATGGTCAGCCTCCCAAGAGATGCTCAGACCTCTGGCTCCCACTTGCTAAGGGTGGGGAGTGTATTTTGAGACATTTGAGACAGAATGAGAAATTCATAAAAAAAATTTTGTGACAGGGTTTGCTATGTGACCTTGATAGCCACCATGTAGCCCAGGCTGGCCTTGAACTCACAGTGATTGTTCTGCCTCAGCTTGGCATCATGCCCGACAGGGAAGAAATTTGTGCCAGCTACCTCTCTAATAATCTAGAATAAAGAACTCAAAAAAATTAGACCCCTCAAAATGAAAGGCCTAATTTAAAAAATGAGAAATGGATTTCTCAAAAGAAATAGTTCAAATGGCCAAATGATATCAGCATTTTTGGCCAGTTAAGCAGTGCAAATCAAAAGAACACTTAAGATGGTTGTTCTACTCCAGAAAGAATGGCTGTCATCAGCTCAAGAAAACTAAGATGAAACAAAAAAAAACAATAAATGCTGGTGAGATTGGGAGGGGGGAAAAAACCCTTCTACATTGTTGATGGCATAGTAAACTAGTATAACTACTGTGAAAATCAATATGAATAGTCCCCAAAAAATTTAAAATAGAAACTCTATGTAAGCTAAAGTTGTCATAGCACAATGATACAAGCATAAAAATTTTATAGTGTCACTACTTACAATAGCTAAATCATGCAAGTGGCTCAAAAACAAATGAGTGGATTTTTAAAAAATATGGTATAGCTAGGCGTGATGGTGCATGCCTGTAATCCCTGCACCCCGGAGGCTGAGGCAGGAGGATCACTGTAAATTTGAGGCCAACCTAGGCTGTGTAAGTGAGTTCAAGGCCAGTCTGCACTACATAGTGAGACCCTTGTCAAAGGGAGGGAGGGAAATACCCAGTGGAGTACCTCTTAGCCCTAACAAAAGATAAGTTAAAATCATTGGTAGGAAAATGAATGCATCTTCAGTCCACACTGCAAAGGGAAATAAATCAGACACAGGTTAGATGTCCCATGATTTCTGTTACGAGAAACCCAAAGTATAAAGAATTTAAAGAGCAAAATAAACTGGGCATGGTGGCACACACTGGTAATCCCAGCACTCAGAAGACTGAGGAAGGAAGATTGCCACAAATTAAAGGTCGGCCAGTTCAAAATAGTGAGACCCTGTCTCTCCCACCCCACAAGGAGCAAAGTAAAAGAAAGGTGGTGGTGGGAGATAGGGAAACAGACTCTGTAGAGATGAAGTAAGGAGAGATGGGAGGGTGTGGTAAGGGACAGAAAAAGGATCAAAATACAATACATGTGTAAACACACATCATTTAATATATCAATAAAATATTTTTAGACATGTATAAATATACATAAAATATATTAATCATGAATGTGCTCAATATAAATTGTGAAGTTATACTAATAAAAATTACAAAAATATTTTAGCAGGGCCTCTTATTTTATGTTTGTAATTTTAATTGCATTTCTCTCAGTTCTTAGCTGTTTTTTCTTTTTATTTTTTCCTCCTTTTTTGGGAGGGGGAGGTCCTGGAGATTGATCCTCAGGCCTTTTCAAGAGCTGCATCCACAGCTGCCGTTGCTTTTTTTTAGGTTTTTGTTTTGTTTTGTTTAAATTCCTCCTGCCTCAATTTCTTAGGAGTGCTGGCAGGTGTGCTATAGGCATGCACCATTGCATCTGGCCTTAGTCATTAACTTTTTTAATACTACCTCTATGTTTTTCTCTGCATGAACTTGTCACTTTATGTTTCATACACACTGGAATTTCTCATACAGTTTTTGGTCTTTGTACATGTGTGGTGACAGGGCTTGAATCATTACCTTATATGTACATACTAGGCAAATGCTCTACTATACTGAGCTATTTCACAGTCATTTTGAAGTTTTTGAGACATGATCTTGCTAAATTGCCTAGGCTGTCCTTACCTAGGACTTCTCTTGCTATTAGCCTCCAGGGTAGCTGAGATTACAGATATGTGCCACCAGGCTTGGCATCTCTTTCGTAATTTCCATTTTCCTTATCTCTCTAACTTCTGTGGTTGGTTCATATCTGCATTCTTCCTTTATAATGTTCTCTTTGTTATCTTGTGCTTGCTAGTTAACCTGTGTTTGGAGTTCATTCCAGGGTTATGTTTTCTTTTTCAGATCTGCCTGTTTTCATAGATTTTTTTTGTCCCTTCATTGCATTAAAAGACAACATACTTGAAGTCTTTCAGATGCTAAATTATCTGTAGTTTCTATATTACATCTTGATTTATTGATGGGTAATTGGTTTGTTGATCTACTCCAAGAATATTGGGTTTTCTGTGTACTGTGTAGTTTTATTGTGTGAGCTTGGTTTTCAGTGGGAGTTTTACTTGTGCTCTGGATTGAGAAGGGTTCACTTAGGATGGGCTTTTTGTGTTTTTTTGTTTTTTGTTTTTTGTTTTTTTTTTTTTGGTTTTGTTTTTTGTAACTAATTTCTTGACTTGGCTTTGGTTGTTCATCTGTGCCTGAAGGTCTTTGAGGGTTTTCTGAGTGTGAATGACTCAACAGCTAGCAAGGATTTTAGGCTGAAGATCACCCAAAGCCTGCTCCTGGCTTCCTAGAGGGAGCAGGCTTCATTGAGTTTCACCTTTTAAACTTTGTTTTCCTCTTCATATATACTGTATTGATTGATAACTCCTGTGGCCACTAGAATCTGTGCTTACTGCTTGGGTTTTGAGTTCTCTTGTTTTGGCACTTCAGATTTTATTGTTTAGTTGATTTTTTTGATTGTGATTTTTGTTTGTTTGGTTTTTGGTTTTTTGAGACAAGATCTCTCTATGTAGCTCAGGCTGGCTTTGAACTCACTATGTAGACCAGGCTGGTCTCAGACTTGTGATTGTACTGCCTTAGCCACCCGAATGCTGAGATTATAGATGTTCTTCACCACACCTGGCCTATGTATTTTTAAAAATACACTGTAGTTTAATGCATTTTAGTCATTTTATGTGTTGGGGAGCAGGGTCATTTAGTCTTTCCCTAACTGCTTCATCATCCATTTTGAATTGAAGTCTGCCAGTCAGTAATTTTTGAAGTTAAATTCCTCTTAACCAAATGATGTAAACTATTAGTTTGCAGACTTGTGTATTTTGGTATTTTATTTTATTTTATTTTTTGTGCTAAGGATAAACCTTGGGCCTTTGGTATGTTAGGCAAGATATTGTCTACTATATGTATGTTTGTTGTTTGTCCTACTTGTGATTGAACTGAGGGCTTTCACACAGACCTATAGCCTCACCTCTCTTTTAACTTTTTATTTTTGAAACAGTTTTGCTAGATTGCTAAACTTCCCAGAATGGACTTGTTATCCCCTTCCAGCCTCCCAGAGTGGGGGTTACAGGCCTGAAAGACATCTGGCTCCTACTGTGGCCCTTAAAAAGAGCCTCATGTCCCCTCTTAAAGCCCCCTCCCCATAATTTTAAGCAGTATGGCATTCAGGATAAATCAGCTTAATAAGCATGAGTGAACTTTGAAGTGATGAAACCATTTAAGGGACATTTTATATATATATAAAACTGGTTAGTAAGTTTATTTTTGAAGCTTAAGTGTTTCATATAATAATCAAAACTCACCATGTCAACTAATACTGAATATTAAGCCAGGACCATACTTTTTTGCTATCCACTAATTATACTAAGTTTGTTCAATACTCATGAATTCACTTGGAAAATGTAAAATGGGTCTCATTTTCAGTGCGATCATTTATATAATTTTAAAGTTTGTTGGTAAATAAAGAAGCAAAAAGAAAAAAATTCCCTGAGCAACCTTTAGCCCTCTTGTCTTGGAAATCAGATACCTTGGATGCTGGTAATATTAGAGGCTAATCAGTATAGAAGTATGATTATTGATATTTATAGACTTAGATTTGCTACTTGTGTCTCATTGAAACTTCTTCATGCCTTTAGTTTCTGAATTCCGAAATTTCTAGAAAAATTCTCTGGAAAGCTTTCCAGCAAAAAAGTCTTTCTCAGTTGTAACCCTTTGTTTCTACATGTACAAGGCTGGATTTCTTTTTCACTGTTCATATATTCTTTTCCATCTAACTTTTCTTAAAATTGATTGCTTTTTCAGGTTTTTTTTTTTTTTTTTTTTTTTTTTTTTTTTTAAGATAGCATCTCACTATGCAGTTTTGGTGGCCCTTGAACTCACTACATATCCTAGACTGGTTTCAGACTTCTGGCAGTCGTCTTGCCTCAGCCTCCTGAGTGCTGGGGTTACAGGCATGTGCCACCACACCCAGCTTAAAATTAATTACTGATTTGTGTGCTTTGCCCCTTCTTCCATCCTCATCTTCTAGGTATTGTATTAGTCTTTAATATTCCTATTTAGGAAGGTTTTATACGGAGAAAAAGATGCACTTGTGTTATTAGTGTGTTAGACTTACTTGGAAATTTATAAGAATCTGAAAATCAGTTGTTAAACTTCAAAAGAAATAGAGCAATGGATGGAAAATTGAATCACCTTCTTACATGGATAAAATAAATATTTGATGAGGTCATCTTTTCCCTTTTTCTCTCCTTGGGGTTGAATCCAAAACCCTACACATGCTAAACATACTCTGTTTGACTGAACTACATATCCAGTCCCAAATTAAGTCTTTTTTTTTTTTCCAAATTAAGTCTTTTCTTGCTTAAAGCATAGGATGTCTGTCCATCTTTTGTGTCCTTTAGTAACAACTATCCTTCATTAGATGTTAGACATTTCATATTAACTTTCTTTAGTACTTTGTGAGTGTGATTATATGAACATAGATTTTCCATCTTTTGTAGTCTATTTTCTTTTTTGAAAATTTGCACATGTAGAGTTTGCGTATTTCCTCCTTAGTTAAGTTGGGAGCCCATAATATTAATGCCTATCTACTAGAAGGAGTCAGAAAAACTTTTATATTCATGATTATATTTTGTTATAATGAAAGTATTCTATAACAATAGGAAAGGAAGAAGTTACATTATCAGTATTAGCAAATGACATGATATTCATGATATTCATAGAAGATCCAAAGAGCTCCAAACAAAAGACTTCTAGATTTAATAACCAAATTCAGAAATGTATCTGGATAGAAAGTCAGCACTCAAAAATCAATAGCTTTCTTGTAAATGAGTAACAAACTCATTGAGAGAGAAATTAGGGAAGCTACACCCTTCACAATAGCATCCCAGAAAAATGAAATCCCTGGGAATCAATCTAACAAAGGAAGTCAAAGACCTCTACTTTGAAAACTACAGTATGCTGCAAAAGGAGATTGAAGAAGATACCAGAAAATGGAAAAATATCTCTTGCTGTTGGGTGGGAAGAACCATTGTAGTGAAAATGACCATATTTCCAAACTTGCTATACAGATTTAATGCAGTTCTGATCAAAATTCAAAGAACATATTTTACAGAATTGAGAAAACAATCCTAAAATTCATTTGGAACCAGAAGAGACCTAGAACAGCAAAGGAAATTCTGGGCAACAAAGGCAAGGTGGTGGGGGGTGGAGGGCATCATAATCCCAGCGTTAAATTATACTACAGAGCTACTATGATAAAAACAGCATGGTACTGGAGGTGGGGGATAGACCTGAAGATCAGTAGAGCAGATTAGAAGATGCAGAAACAACCTCAGACACCTTATCTGACAAAACTGCCCAACATAGTCACTAGAAAAAAAGCCTCTTAAATAAATAGTGATGGAAAAACTGACTTTGCACATGCAAAAGATTAAAATTATGTCTTTCATCATGCACTAAACTAAAATCAAATGGATCAAAGATCTAAACAAAATAGAAACAGTAAATCAACTGGAAGACAGAATTGATAGTATTCTTGAAAACATTAGTATAGCAAAGACTTCATGAACATGACCTCAGTTGCACAGGAATTGTCACAGAATCAGCAGCTGGAATCTCATCATTAAAAAGCTTTTTGCACAGCAAGATAAATCACCAACAGAGTGAAGAGACAACCTACACATTGGGGAAAATTTTTTGTAGCTGTTCCTCAAAGGAGTATTATCAAGAACTTAAAAAAAAAAAAAACCAAAAACATACCCACACCCACAAATTTAAAGACCCAATCCAAAGCTGGGCACCTGAGGTGCATATATACCTCTCAGATGAAGATATACAGACAGCAAATAAATATATGAAAAAATGTTCGACATCACTCATCATTCATGAGATACAAATTAAAACAACACTGAGATTTCACCTCACCCCAGAAAGAATTGCTATTATCAAAAAAAAAAAAAATTAAGCAGTAAAAAATGCCGAAGGGAATGTGGGGAGAAAAGGATACTTCTCTACTGTTAGTGAGAGTGTAGACTGGTGCAGTCACTGTGGAAATCAGCGTGGAGATTCCTCAAAAAACTGAGGTTCCATTTGACCAGCTGTTCCTCTCCTTGATATCTTCCCAAAAGAAGTAAAAGCATCATACCACATCAATATATGCACACCCATGTTTATAGCAGCACAGTTTGTAATAGGTAAATCTTGGAAATAAGCCCAAATGCCCATAAATTGGTATAAAGATGATGTGAGGTTTTTCATATAATGGAGTACTGCTATGCTACATCAAGGATATTTCTAGGAAAATGGATGCACTTTGACACCATAGTCTTAAGTGAAATAAATTTGACACACGTGTAAACACCACTTTATTTCTCTGGTCTGAAACTAAAAGTGTAAATAATGACCAAAATGTCTAGTAGGTATTGTGAAATAAAATGTTCAAACATGGAGGGGGGAATAAAGGAGGAGGGTAGAAAAGAGGGGAAAAGTTAAAAAAGAGAGAAGAAAAGAACAGAAATAAAATTTTGTAAATGGAGAGAGGAGGAGGGGTTGAAGGTAGTGTAGGGCATGGGAAAAAAAAAATCAAATTACATCATGTACCAGGTATAAATTCTTTGTGATGAATGTGATCATTGTGTCTAAAATGTACTAATAAAATTTGATTGAAAATAAAACAAAAGATAAAATATTCTGATTAGCATCGACAATGAAACGTTGTATGAAGTCTTAAGAGAAAGCAGATAAAGCTTGAGTGTAGTTGAACAGCAAGGTGCTTAATTATCTCAGAAACAATATGAGACAATACACAGGAATGTTTTCGAGCTGGAAATCTTACCTGAGTCTTGGGATCAGAGGTGGGTTTTTTTTTTTTTTTTTTAAAATGTGTGTGTGTGTGTTTTAGTTTTTTAAAATTAGGGATCGGCCTCAGTTGGGCTGATATCAGCTATTTGGACACAGGTCCACCCGGAGGTCAACCTAGGTACAGTAGGCCTCAAGCTCAAGCATACTAAAACAACTACACCTCTGCCCCATTAAGTCATATGTTAGCATAAACTATCTGAAGAAACTAATACATTGTGGCCCAGAGCCTTAGATGAACTAACCAGGCAGATTATCGCAGGGGTTCAGAGGTCCTCTTCCTGACAGCCTCCTCTGGGTCAGTCCTTAGGGCTTTCTTGGGAATCTGCAAAGTTTGAGTAACACAAGCCTGCCAAGAAAACCCTTTCTTGCACAGTGGTAAATGTATGTTTATTTTTCAAGACCCCAGGCAATTGTCACCTTGTTACCTGATTCACACACTTCTTGTTTTTTGTGACAGGGCCTTACTGTTTAGTTCAAGCCAACCATGAACACTGCTGTCTTTGAGAACACATTCTTATTTCCCATATGGCCTTCAGGTCCTCACCTTGCAGCAGTTTTTCCTCTCTATCTCCTGCCAAACGAATGTCAGGCTGGGTTTTGGGGAGCATGGGAGTGATGCTGGTGTGAGCCCACCTTTTGCCCTTCCCCTTTTCAACACTGTGTTTTAGGCCAACTCCGGACTCTTCATCATCGTCCTGCCTTGACCTTCTCAGTGTTGAATCTCATCTGTGTATTACCACTCCTGGTTCTGATAAACTCTTTTTAAGAGTTTGTTGCTTTCATATCTACACTTATACTTTACTTCATACCACTTCAAAGAAACAGCTTGATCTTTTTCTTCTAATCTGTGTTCTTTGGTTTGGATTTTTTTGGGGCAGGGGGTACCAGGGATCAAACTCATGACCTCATACTTGCTAGGCAGGCGATTAAGCCGCTGAGCTAAATCCCTGCTCTTGGAAAATTGTTTTTGTGTATTTCCTTTAATCAAGTTTGTTTGCTTGCTTACTTATGTATGTATTTATTATAACAAAGTTCAACTGTGTAGTAAAGGCTGGCCTGGAACTAGATCTTCATACTTCATCCTTCCAAGTGCTGGGATTAAAAGCACATGCCACCACAAGATCTTTGTATGCTGGTGGTTTTTTTTTTTTTTTTTTTGGCCTTTCTGAAGCAAGTTCTCACTATTGTGGTTCAGGAAGGCTGGCTTTGGGCTCACTTTGTAGCCCAGGCTGGTCTCGAACTTGCAGCAATCCTCCTACCTCAACTTCCCAAGTGCTAGGATTACAGAAGTATGCCACCACACCCAGCCCTTTCTGTATTTTTTGCATGTGATTTTTTTTGGTACTGAGAATTGAACCCATGACCTTGCACTTGCTGGGCAGGCACTGTGCCACCAAGCTATATCTCTGGCCCTGCATATGATAGTTTGATGATAAAATACATAATAAATGTTGGGCTATGTAAAACAGTATTTTGTTTTCAAGTACATACAGTGATTATATTTGAGTTTATGTAACAATAATGTATATATGTCTTCTAGGAGATTTATTCCTAGTTTAAGATGGAAGTATTTGCATTTTCATTTTACCTCAGAATGACTATATGCTTCTGAGGTTTATATATTACACATGTCTCAAACAACTTCTGCAGCTATTTATATCACATTCTTTTATGTGGTGCTCTACATAATTGTGCATATTGTGAGCTATAAACATCATATGCTAAGCTGGGCATTTAGCTCAGTGGCATAAACACCCGCCTGGCAAGTGCATGGTTATGAGTTCAGTCCTTTGTACCAAAAAGAAAGAAAAGAAAAGAAATTAATGTAAACATCATACACTAATCTTTTTTCTTTTTAAAGGTGTTTTTGAGACAGGTTCTCACTGTAGTTTTGCCTCAGCACCACCGTGCCACTTTACATACTAGTTTTGAACCTTTTCTTGAAGGTGAAATTTATACTATATTTTCCTTTCCATGGCTGATATGTAATAGATTGTTGTATCGATACTGGTACTGTTTTTAGTTCTTAACATTAGCTCCACGTGTTACCTCAGCAGTTTATTGTTTCTGACAGAATGCTTTTGTGTGAAACACAGATGACCTCTTCTCTCAGTAACATAAGTTAAGGTATCTCTGAACTGAGTCAGATTTTATAACATGATAGATGTGTGTTAGTTTCTGTTGCTGCTGTAACAAAGTGACCCTAAACTTGGTAGCTCAGAGGAATGTATATCTTATTCTCCTACTGTTCTGAGGCAGAAAGTTTAAAATTAATTTTACTGGACTAATACTAATGTCTTGGCAGATTTGATTCTGTTGCAAACTCAGAGAGGATCTACTTTATTGTTCAGCTTCTAGTGGTCAGCTTTCTTGTAATGTCTAGTATGACAGGGTCTTTGTAAATTGTTAAATTACCCACGTTGCTCTCAAACTTGGCAATCCTCAGTCTCCCAGTGCTGAGATTACAGGTATGCTCCAACATGCCCAGCTTTGCCTACCTCTTTTTTTTTTTTTTTTTGTACTGGGGATTGAACTTTCAACCTTATGTTGCCAAGCAGGCACTTAGGCTGCTGAGCTAAACTCCCAGCCCCTTGCCTACCTAAATGTATTTATGACCTGCTGGACATATTTCAGGTGGGAAACACTTTTCACTCAAAGAACCTTAATTTAGCTTCCAGGCATGGCGGTGAATGCCTGTAATTCTAGTACTCAGAGGATGGCAAGTTCCAGGCTAGCCTGGGCTACAGGGAGACCCTGTTTGCCCCGGACCCACATCACAAAGCCTTAATCATCTTTGCAAAGTCCATTTTGCTGTGTAAAGAACACTTAAAGGTTTTGAAGATAAGGTTGCTTTTGAGGGCATTATTAATTATCCTCCCACATACTACAGTAAAGAAGCAATGTTTAGGGAGCTATCACACCCACCTTTGAATTACTCAGTCATTTTACTCAGCTCTTGATGCTCATTTTTTGGTCATGCCTGGACATAAATGGTTTCCAAATGGGCATCATGCACAAACACCACCTCGCCTGACTGTTATTTAATGTTGCCATTTTGTGTTGTAGTTGGTGTAATACGCTGCCCAGTATGCCGCCAAGAATGCAGACAGATAGACCTTGTGGATAATTATTTTGTGAAAGACACATCTGAAGCCCCTAGCAGTTCTGATGAAAAATCAGAACAGGTATGCCTCTCAATTTTTCTTTATATTCCTGTCTTGATATCAAATGTTAATTTTAAGAAAATATACATGTTTCGGGTAGTTACGTGATTTAGGCTTTAGTTTTATCTTTCAAATTGAAAATAAGCTTTCTTCTACACCATCAAAGTTGGTTAAATGAAACTAGAACTATTACTTAAAAAGTAAAATCTTGCGAGGACTGTGTGTTCTGAGCCTAGATTTTTACCTATATAAAAGTTGAATGTATAAGGAAAGAATTTAGTTGGAGATAAATGACTAACAAAAATTTTACTATTGATAGTGAATCTGTTAGTATATTTGACAGCAAGTTAGAATGTTTCACCATTTTATTTTGAGGATCTCTATTTGGTAAATTTAATGTAGATTAGCATTTATTTCTTCTTTTAGGTATGTACTAGTTGTGAAGACAATGCTAGTGCAGTTGGCTTTTGTGTAGAATGTGGAGAGTGGCTATGTAAGACATGTATCGAAGCACATCAAAGAGTAAAATTCACTAAAGATCACTTGATCAGGAAGAAAGAAGATGTCTCAGGTAAGATACATGTAGTTTTAATGATTATAATTACCTTTTTCTTTTGGTCCCATAACGTTTTCTACTTATTTATAAAGCATCAATTAAAATTTAGAAAACTAATAAAACGTTTTATTATATGTAGTTGAAAAAAGTATTTGTTTTATTTTGCTACAGAGTCTGTTGGAGCATCTGGTCAGCGCCCTGTTTTCTGCCCTGTACACAAACAAGAACAATTGAAACTTTTCTGTGAAACATGTGATAGACTAACATGTAGAGACTGTCAGCTATTGGAACACAAAGAACATAGGTACAGAAGTCATAATTGCTTACTGAGAAGCATTATAAAAATTGCTTATAAATTTTGTTTCAGTATTTAAATTTTATGTATTTTATTTCTTGAGGCATTATGTGTTTTGACAGATTTAATGGTTTTCCTATTCATCGCTAATTGTCTTATAAATATTTGTTGAAATGTATCATTATGTTGATTTGCTTTTTATGGATAGAATTACATTATTTCTTTGTTATTTTGGTTCAGATAAGCTTTTACTAACATATTTAGGCTGTAGATTGTAATCTGTAAAGGCAATATGGGTATGGCTAATTTCTCAGGGATGTGGGTGATAGGCATTTTAACATCGAAATATGGATATATTGGTATCAAGTTAAATGTATAATTTTCAGGAAAACTATGAATTTATAAACAGCTAAGTGACTCCATAGTATATAATTTTAAAGCATAATTACTCCTTGAACATGTAACTTTATCTTTTAACTGTATTTTTACCTTGAGAATCAGTAGTATTTACTTGTGGGGCTATTTCACCAGAGTACTGAAGTTTTTAGTCAGGTATATAACAAAAGTCTTAACTGATTAAATTTCTCTAGCTTCCAGAGCATCTGTTTATTATAAGTAAATAAACATGGTCTGACATAGTATAAAGTTTTCTAATGTGTTTCCTAAGAGAAATTTTTCTGGATGGTTAGAAATAAGTTCCATGAGTCTATTGTCAGAATTTAGGAAGTCAGGCAGTTGTGGTACATCTGTAATCTCAGCACTTGGGAGGCTGAGAGGAGAATTGTTGAGAGTTCCAGGCCAACCTGGGCTGCAGAGTTCAAGATCAGACCAGACTACATAGTGAGACCCTGTCTCAATACTTCCTACCTCAAAAAAGGAGAAAAAGGGGTGGGGTAGGAAAAATTAGGCTTTAAATTACCCTCCCTCTCTTCTCTTTGGAGAAGACCATAGGAGTTAAACCCACAGTCTTCACACTAAGTTAAGTCTCCACTCTTTTTTTTTTTGGAGACAGTGTCTCCCTGCTCCCTGTGCATTTTGGGTTGACACGGAACTCACTATGTAGCCCAGGATGGCCTCAAATTCTGAGCAATCCTCCAGCCTCAAGTTTCCCAAGTTCAAGGGTTACAGTTGTGTGCCAGACTCCTAGCACAGTCACCCTTCTTTTTTGCGAGACAAGGTCTTGTTAAGTTGCTGAGGCTGGGTTTGAACTCACTGTTTTCCTGCTTCAACCTCCCAGCCATGTGCCACCACACCCTGCTTTTTTTTTTTAACTTTTTTTGAAATAGTGTCCCGCTATGTCACCTAGCCAGGTGTTGAATTTATGATTTCTTCAATGAATTCATTGAAGTTAATTTGATCACAGTAGGTTTGTTTTGTTTTGTTTTCCCATCACGGGGTCTCACTATGCAGTCCAGACTGTCCTTGAACTTATAACGACCCTCCTGTCTCAGCCTCCTAAGTACGAGACTAACAGACTTATGGTACCATGCACAGCATGTACTATAATCTTAATTACTAACAATTGTTGCATCCTTATGTGTGCCTACCACATTTAATTTATAAAGTTTAGGTACTGGCATTATGACTCCATAGGTGAGCAAGTCTGCTAACTACAAGCTTTAGTAATCTGTGCAAGGTCTCATAGTAAATTTTTAGGGCCAGTATTTTGGTTTGGCTTGGTTTGATTGTCTTGATGATGGTACTGGGATTAAACTAGGCCTTGTATATGCCATACAAGTGCTTTACCATGGAACTAAACCCCATTCCTCAGATACCTTATTCAGTGGTTTCTTGTTTTGTGGTATTGGGGACAAACCCAAGGCTTTTACACTGAGCTACATCCATTCATAACCCTCTTTGACTTTTTTTTTTTAAGACATGGTTTTGCTAAATTCCCTAGTTTTGGACTTGAACTGGTGAACTTCCTGCCTCCCAGAGTTGCTGGGATAACAGGCATTCCCACCCTTTTGAGTTTTTATGGAGATTCACTCACTATATAGGCACGGCAGATGAAGTCATTGGCCACCTGTGATCAGCTCAGCCTTCATACTTTCTCTTTGCCATCTGAGCTTAGAGCCCACTTGTCACCTGGCTATCCTGGAACCTCAGCCATCGGTTAATGCTTCATTGGCATGTAAAAGTACAATCACAACTGGCCATGATGGCACACTGCTATAATCATAGCACTTAAGACAGACTGAGACAGGAGAGTCACTATTTCAAGACTTGCCCAGGCAATTTAGTGACTTGGTGAGACTCCATCTCAAAGTAGAAAAAACAAAACAATGACTGGAGAATGCAGCTTAGTGCAAAGGCCCCAGTACTACACCTGCACTTCCACCCCCACCCCCAAATTGAGAAATTTCAAGGATTTTTGTTACTGTATTTCAGGATGAAGACAAAGAAATATAGTCATGCTTCAAGCAACAATTAAAAGAGGGACTGTGTATATATACTAAATATTTAGGTGGCACCAAGCCTCATTAGTCTGGGCATGTATACTTTTTCTGTGATGTTGGCATAGTGACAGAATTACCTTATAATTCAATTCTCAGAACCTATCCCTTTCTTAAAAGGATGCATGATTATAATTCATATCACAGTATCACACATCACTTTTTTTTTGTTCGTACTTCCATTATATTTTTCCTGAAAGTACTGTTGTTGAACTTATATCATGGCATTTAAAAAACTGAGGTTCCTATTTTTGTAACAAATTTATAATCTCTCTACTTTGATGTTTACTACTAAATTAATTTCCTTCAAGTTGCTGCTAGTATTACTTTGTTGAAGTATAGTTGTTCCCAGAAAACAACAATAAAACACTTTGCAGTGGTCTCATAATGGTTATGATACAAAGTTTTATTTTGGTATAGATACATTACTGAATCATCTTTTTCCTCCCTCCCCTTCCTTCTTTCCTGCCAGGTACTATAGAGATTGAACTGGGTCTCACAAATTCTAGGGAAATGCTCTTCATCCCCATCCCCCTCGCCTCTCTTAATTTTATTTGAGGCAGAGTTGCCTAAGATAGGCTCACACTTGAAATCCTGCTGCCTCAGCCTTTTGAGTAGCTAGGATTCCAGGTGTGTGTGAGCACACCATTTCACTGTCCTTTTTTACCTCCCTCTTCGGAATTAGACTTTATCCTCTAGAGAAAGTGAATGATCAGAAGGGGCCCCTAAATTTTGGCATTTAAGTCTAATTTTTAGTTAAAAGCTAGATCTTCCTCAGATTGCCTTACGGAAAAGCCCATCAGTTCATAAATCCTGCTGTTTGACAGGATTCTCAGCCCTCCCCCCTTGAGGAGAGTAACACCAAAGATCAAACCTAGGGACTCTTGCATGTCACACAAGCACTCTACCATTGAGCTACATCTCCAGCCTTTTTTAAATTAATTTGAGATAGGTCTTGGTAAATTACCTAGACTGGCTTCAAGCTTTCAGTCCATCTACCTCAGTCTTCCTAGTACCTGGAATTAAAATGCCATGTTTGGCCTGACTCAGAATTTTTTTTTTAAAGGTAAAACAGGTAGCTCAATAACACAGTACTTGACTGGCAAGTGCAACGCCCTGAATTCAACTGCCAGAAACAGCCACCCCTCAAAAAATAGGGTAAAGGCAAATTCTGGAATAGCATCAGCTCTGCATACCTGTTCCCAGGCAGATGGATAAAACTAGTGTTCCTACCAGACATGGTGGTACATGCCTGTAAATCTAGCATTTCGGGAGACTGGGGCAGGAGGATTGCAATGAGTTTGAGGCTAACCTGGGCTACAAAATAAGTTCAAGTCCTGGTTGAACTATACAGCAATACCCTGCCTTAAAAAAAAAAGGTAGCCAGCCTGCAAAACTGGTGTTCCTGAGGACAAAGCAAGGGCAAACTAAATTTGGTTTTGCTAAACTAACACCGTCAATTCCCTCTTCTCTGGCTTGTTTATATGAGCCTTGATTAGTTACTACAGTTGTACGTATTTCTTGTCTCTCTTTGTTTCTGTCTCTCTCTGACAGGGTCTTGTTGTGTAATTTAGGCTGACTTTAAACTTACTATGTATCCTAGGCTGGCTTCAAACTCACAGCAATCCTCATACCTCAGCCTCCTGAGTGCTGGGATTTACAGGCATGCACCACCTTGTCCAGCTTCAGTTGTATGTATTTCTAACTGGCACAGACACTAACTTGAAAAGAGTAAGGTGCACTGAAAAAAGAACCAGAAGACAGTGTAGGTACAAAGCAACAACAAAAATGTAGAATTAAAAACTATAACGTCCTGAAAGATACAAGAAAGTGTGGAGCATGAAATAAGAGTAGGATCTCTTCAAAGGCCATAATCGAAGTAAGAAATAAGTCTTGGAAGTTTAATGGCTAAAATAAAAAAATAGCAGAGTTGGTCAATACATTTTAGTCCCCTAGAAAACAGACCAAAAAGAAAATAAATTAGTCACAAAGATTATAAGAGTTCTGACAGATAACCAGCATGAATTACTGAAGAAAAAAAGACGATTTTGGAAAATGATCTTATAGGTCAAGAAACTTTTAGAACCTAGAGTCACCAGAATTAAATGTGTTAAATTAAGTGTCCAATGCAGGAATTGTTACTGAAAAAATATTGAAGTGTGTGTTACAGCAAAATGACAGTACACTGTGGATTAAAATGCAGATCCAGTGTTCTCCAAAGAGTATTATGAGGTAATTGGCAGTGAAGTGGAGATTAAAAAAATAGGGTCTTAAAATATGGCAATGCCAAGAATTTTATAAGTTGCAGTGTCAAAAGCAGTAGAAGATACTAGATCAGTACTTCAAAAGTCAGAAAGAGAGAAAATAATTTTCAACCTAGAATTCTATAATTTTACTATAAATTCTATACCTACATAAATTCTGTAACATGCATGGATTCCAAAACTTTGCCTCCTATGTATCTCTTTCCGAAAGATGATCCAGTAAAATAAGTTAGTAAACCAAGAAAGTAGAAGGAAAATGAGTGACCCAAATAATAACTGTCCAGTGAAGGAAAACTAAAAATAGAACCACATTTATTATATTTGTTGCATTGGATCATTTTAAAAGTTTGCCAAGTTTTTACATGTGATAGTTCATGAGAAACTTTGGAAATTGTCAGAATGAGACAAAATGAAACTTACTATTTCTTCTGAAATGGACACTCTTCACACAGTAATGGCAAATCTTTTAGAGGTTTCACTGGTACAAACAGCCCGCTGTGATACATTGGCCATAGGTTCACCACCACTGCTTTAAGATCATTCTCTAATTACTCTTAAGTCCTTGTCTAGGGTGAAGATGGGTTGATTTCATAGAACTAGAATGTCTTTTCCATTGACAGGTTATAAGAGGAAGCCTTTCTCTAGCCATGTTTATCACAATCTTTGCAGCTTCTCCATCCTTGTCAGCCTTTAATCTACTAAAATTATCATGTCTTTATCCTTGTTTGCCACTGAGGAAATTCCAAAACTCTCCAAGAGTTCTCCATCGTTCATACTTTAGTTCCCATAAAACCTAGCATTCTTGTCCCTTTGTTCTCTGGAATTCGTGGTTTGTCATCAGGAGGATCTATTTCTCAGCCTTTCTTTGATCCTTTGCTGTGCCTCTGCTGCTTTATAATAGACACTTTCACTTTTAGCCCTCTTAACTGGTGACTTTTTTTGTTGTTCATGTCTTAGGTACCATTGGGCTTATAGGTGTGAAATGATAGGTCTTCTCTTTGCTGTTTTTAGATCATTCTTTCCTTCTCCCAAATCTTCAGATTTTAATTTCATGTTGTCACTCATAATCTTTCATTGTTGGTGTCTTCTAAAGACTCTGAATTATTTCCCTTCATCTCTTAAAAGATTTTAGTTCCTAACTCATTGAGAAACTAACTCATTGAGAATCCTACTATTACCTTAATATCTCCCAACTAATGGACACAGATTTGATCATTGAGACCCCATACCTATTTTTTGTTTTTTTTTTTTAACTATCCAGTGTTTTTGTTTATGTGGCTATAGCCACACACACGTATATTGAAATCACAGGCCTTGTCATTTCTAGTAATTGTCTTTCATTTCAAGCATTCCTCTCTGTGGCCACATCTCCTTTCATTCTAACTTATTCTCTGTGCTTGGTTCCAGACTTCCACAGTTATTCAACCAACAACAATTGTCTAACTGCCCTTCACTTTACCTTATCCCTTCATATTCTCTTTTAACCATTTCCCATTGTAATTTTATGGTTGTTCATTTTAATCAGTTTCTTGGATTTAGCTTTTACTCCCATATCCACCTTTTGGGCCTCATTGGCAAAACCACAATTGTAATTAAACCAATAATGCTTTGTTTATACAGCTAAACACCACAGGAGAAAAACATTATTCCATGATGATAAAATTGGTTTCATTGTCAGTTCATGTCCATTTCCCCCAGAGAGGCCTCAGTGTTCTCTGATAATGGTGTGCATTCATAGCTCTTCCTTTCTTAAAATGTCTGATACTTCATCCTCTGTCATCACCCCTAGATACTAACTTTGCTTCATATTTTAATAAGAACATTGAAACAGTCAACTTCCTACAAATTCTTTTTTACCATTCTACAGTAGTAACACTTCTGCCCTTATTTTAGATTAGTTGAATTCTCTTACAGAAAGCCATTTTCTTACTTCATTTACTAGAGAAGTGTAGCCAAAGATATTGCTTCAGCACTTTGCCCCTCTCTTTGCCAGATTATAAGTATGTTTTAGTTTCTAGTGATTATTCCCTTGAATATTTTTAATATGCTGAATTTTTTATCCATCTTTAGACACTGAACAAAATAAATCCTTCTCTTTAAACCCTCATTTCTCCTGCCTTGCAAGCAGGCAGTCATGAGTTCGATTCCCGGTACCGATTAAAAAAAAAAGTAAACAATAAACCCTTATTTCGGCCAGCAGCTGTCTCTGTTCCTCTTTATGAAAAATATTTTTGAAAGGATTGTTTATAACCATCATCTCTGGTACTTCTTATGTTGTTCTCCAAATTGTACACATTATTATATTTTGACCATCAGTATTCTACCAACATTTGTTTTTTCAGAATCATAAGTGCTTTCTTTGAATTACTTATAGTCTCTTGAGTTGTCACCATGCTTCATATTATTTCCCTTTGGGTTATTCTTCTTTAGTGTAAATTTCAAGCTAGGTTGTTACACACACATATACACACACACACACTGTTTATCAAAAGTGGCTATTCACTTCAGTCAAGTCATTAGAGTGAGTGGCCTTTAAGAATTTACATATTCATTGTAGTACTGTTCTCACTTTCTCTATTAAAGTGACACTGGCTTCCTTGCTGATACTCAAATGTTTGAGGTATTCTTCTGATCTCCTTGTTTCTAGGCTGAAACTATCTTGTTGCACTTGTTTGTATATCTTGTTTACACCAACCAAGCCCCTATTTAAATGTAACTTTGTCATTGAGAGTTACTATGATTACTGTATTAAAATTTCAGTTTAGCCAATAGAAGCATATGCCTGTAATCCCAGTTACTCTGCAGGCTGAAGCAAAAGGACCACAAGTTCCAAGCCAGCTTGGGCAACATGGTTAAACCTCATTTCAAAACAACAACAACAACAAAACCACTTTGAAATTTGCACCTTCTAATCTTCCTTATTTTGCTTTTTTCTTTTTTATACAGCAGTTAGCACCTTCTAGGCATAATTTATAGCTTAATACTTTCTGTGTTCTTCTCATTCAGGTATAAATTTCATGAGGTAAATATCTTTGTGTTATTAAATGGCTCTCAAAAATGAATAATTTTTGACAAAAATTTTAGACATTTTACCCATTTGACATAACACTTATTAATTTAGATACTTAAAAACAACAGTGTTAACTGCCCAAATAGAAGTTTCAATTATGTGCTTACAGCCATATGTCACTTAATAATGGAAATATGCTCTGAAAAATGCATACTTGGGCAATTTTGTTTTTTTGTGTGTGTGAGCATCTTAGGATATATTTACACAAAACTAGATGATATAGCTTACTAAACACTTAGGCTTTAAGTATAATATACCCTGTCACCCCCAGGCCATAAACTTAGGAATACACACAACATATTACTGTATTGGATGCTGTAGTCAGTTTTAAATGGTATTGGTGTAACTAGACATGAAAAGGTACAATAAAATACAGTAGGAGGTTAAAAATACTACATTGAATAGGACATTTCCCATGAACAGAGTTTTCCAGACTAGAAATTGCTTTGGGTAGTTGGTGAGTGAATTTGATGGTATATTATAGAATCTTGTACTGTTACAGACAGACACTGTACACCTAGGCTGCAGTAAATTTCTGATTTTTTTTTTTTTTCAGTAATAGATTAACTAGCTGGGCATGGTAGTGCACATCTTATAATGCCAGCACTTGGAAGGCTGAGGTAGGAGGATTGTTTGAGGCCAGCCTGCGCTACATAGTAAGCTCAAGGCCGGCTTGTACTACATCATGAGACCCTGTGTTGGAAACCTAACCGCTATTCTAAATTGAATGTTAACTTACTGTAATGCTTACAGACTTTTAAATTTTAAATCTTTAATTTTTTTCTGTAATAGCTTAAAATACAACATGTAGGCTGTAAGAATTTTTCAACTATGTGATTGGTTGTTAACTGACAGCATTATGTAGTATACAGCTGTATTTTTGTACAAGTAATTTGAAGTTGCATAAATAGTTGAAGGCCCTTGCTCTCTCTTTCTTGAAGGTCTTTTCTCTTTTATTTGCAATATCCATTCCTATTACACATAAAATTATAGATTCACAAGGGGTTGCACCAAAAAAGTTCAAAAAAATCTTTTGTATTGATTGCTCACCTTTAAATTCATTGCCTGAATATTTTTTGGCTTGTGCTTTTTTATTTATTAAATATTGTTAACAAAACTATTTTGCTGTTAGTGGATTTTTCTTCCTCTGCTACTTTTTAAGTTCTCAACAAGCTGTATTTCCATATATTGACATTTGTGGAGTGTGTGTGTTTGTGTATGTGTGTGTATGCGTGCACATGCACGTGCATGCATGTGTGTGTAGGTTATTTCAAGCTATGAACTTATTTTCCATGAAAAGTATTTTTTTTTTAATTCTTGGTTTAGAATTAAGATACTTCATGAAAGGATTGAGTTTTCTATTGCCCTTGCTTTGCAGTGCTGAATTTCCAGAATGAGATTTTGAACTGTGCATGTGACGTAAACTTAGTTTAAAACTCCTCATGTGTGGTGCTGTGTGCTGCACCTTACAGAAAGCTTTCTCTGATCTTGCACAGCAGCACTGTAACGTACTTTCAGTCTCAGAGGAGCAAGTTACTTCTACCAAACTTTTAGACTGAGATCGGAGCACTTTTGGATCTCTACTTTATGATGAAATTTACAACTGTGAAACCATCATCACAAAGAAAATAGTGAATATACTAATAAAGTTCACCTATATACTTGAATGCTGTTTTTGGTAAATAAGTAATTTTAGGCACATAGGTCTCTTTTTTTTCCAGTAATTTCAACATATACTGCATTACTCTTGTAACTTAAATTGTTTACATTATGAAATCTACCATTTTATCTTTATCTACATATTATATCTTGTTTCCTTCTCTAGTTGCTTTTAAGATTTTACGTGTAGTTCTAAGTAGTTTGTAATGATATGTCTTAGTGGTATGTGTGTGGGGGGTGTTTTTCCTTTTTTCCTTCTTGGTGATGCCAGGAATCACCTTTACTAGTGTGACTAGGACTCAATGATATTCTCTCCCTTTTTTCCCCTCCAGTTTTTGTATTTTGTTTTAGACACTGTTAACAATGGATTAGACATTAAAGAAGAAAAGATCAGTAAGTTTGAAGACGTCAGTTAATAGTGACACCTGTTTTGCCCAGTAAAGTCTTAGATAGCTGAAATGCCAGTGACACTTGTACTTTGAGACTTAAAGTTGGATTTTGTGCCTGCTCTATTGATGTAAGAATTCTAATGTTGTGGCCATTTTTTCTAGAAATTTTTATTGTTTTAGGTTCTCCTCAAGGTTACTCACAGTTAACCTACAGCCTGACACTCTCTCTGAGTGTCAGGTTTGTTTGTTTTTATCTCACTTTCATACAGCCTTTTGTTGTTGTTGTTATGTTTATTGAAGTAAATGTAATTTTTGAAGTTAGAAAAAAAAGTACAACTTGGGTTGGATTTGAGGTACATTGTGCTATAAAGCAGATTTTCTTCTAAGTGACCAAAGTTAAAAAGCAAGTAAAACTATAGAAAGTTTCTGGTATAAGACTAGCAGTACCAAAAATAAATAAAATAAAAAGCATGTGAGAACCTGTATAATGCACATGTTTTACAGTAGTGCAGCTTTAAAGTACATGTTTTTGGACTATCTGTAGTCGATGCAGAGGTACAATTCCACACTTCTAAGCATCATGTTGACACTTCTACAAAAAGCTACTAGAAAAAGGGGTAAGCCAAAGATGTTTTTCATTTGACTGAGTCCATCTGAGTTTAGATATGCAAAGAGGTTTAGGTATATCTGTAGTAAGACACATGACATTCTACTGGATCAGTTTTCTTTTTTCTTATTTGGTTTATTGAGACTGGGTCTTGCTGTGTAGTTCAGACTGAACTCACAACCATCCTCCTGCGTCAGCCTTCTGAATGCTGAGATTATAGGTGTGTGCCATCATGCCTGGCTCAGTTTTCTAAAATAAGACATTGACAGTAACATAAGGGCCAAATTATGGAGGAACGAATATGTGTTATGTTTGACACTGGTAAGAAACTTTCACATTGTTACAAAGAGCAGAAAAGGCAAATAATTTAAGACAAAAAAAAATCTAGCACATTGTGTACAATATCTTTACTTGTTTATAATTAAGTTTATTGGTAATATTTATGTATAATGATAACATTCATCATAGGAATTTGTATCTGTGCATGATATATCTTAGTTCTTCATTTTTTCCCCATTCCTTTATTCTCCAACCTCTCTTCCCCTCCATTCACAAAGCTTTATTTTCATTTTATTCTTTTCCCCTTCCTGTCCCTTTGAACATTTATGTCCTATTTCACAATATCTGTTATACATTTTGGTTCTTTTATACACTTTCATTTTCTCACATCACAGAGACAATGTGATATTTACACATATATGTCTGATTTATTTCACTTAAGATTATGGTGTTAAAGTCCATCCATTTAGCTATAAATGTCTAAATTTTTTTTTCTTGTACCGGGGATCGAACTCATGACCTTGTGTTTGCCACACAGGCACTTATGCTGCTGAACTAAATCTGCAGCCCCTAAATGTCTCAACTTTATCCTTTCTGATCAGGTAGTACTCCATTGTACCACAGAATCACATCTTTTTTATCCACTAATCAGTTGATGGGCATTTTTGTGGTTTCCAAGACTTAGCTGTTACAAACTACACTGCTATAAATGAGGATGTGGATATATTGCTGTAGTACAATGCTTTTAATTCTTTCAGGAAGATACCAGGGAGAGTAATAGCTGGGTCAGATGGAACCTCTAGACCTAGTTTTTTGAAACTTAACACTATACTGATTTCCACAGTGTTTGCACCAGTCTACACTCGCACCAACAGTGGAAAAGGGTTCTTTTTCTCCATAGCCTTGCCAGCATTGGTTATTGGTTGATTTGTTGATAATAGCCATTTTTTCTGAAGTGAGGTGAAGTCTCAGTGTTGTTTTATGTGCATCTCTCAGATGATGAGTGATGTTGGACATTTTTTCATGTATTTATTTTCTGTTTGTACTTCTCCTGAGGAGCTTATGTTCATTTCAGATATGTTTTTGGATTGAGTCTTAGGGGGGCAGTCTTGATTTTCAATTTTATATATGGTCTAGTTATTAATTCTTTGTCTGAAGAACAACTTGCTGAGATTCTTTTTTCCCACTCTGGATTTTCTTATCACTCCGTTGGTGATTTCTTTTGATACACAAAACCTTTTTAATAAGATCCTAGCAGTTGAGGTTTTGTACCTGTGTCTTCAAGAGTTCTACCTGTTGTCTCTTCCAGCAGATTTGATGTATCTGTTAAAATACTGAGATCTTAGATTCATTTCGATTTTAGTTTAGTGCATGGTGATATGCATGGGGGTAGTTTTTGTTTTCAGTATGTGGAAAGCTAGTTTTTCTGGCACCATTTATTAAGGAGGCTTTAATATTTAGTTAACATATTTAGCCCCTTTGTCAAAGATAAGATGGCTGAGTATGTTTGAAGTTGTTTCTTCATCTTCTAATCTGTTCCACTCATCCTCAGGTCTGGTGTTGTGTTGTGTTATGTTGTGTTGTATGATTTCCCTGATTTCTCTTTCAGTGAGTTTGTTATTCATGTGCAGAAAGACTTGGTTTTTGAGTGTGTTTGCTCATCCAGCTACACTAGTGAATCTGGTATTAAATCTGGAAGTCTTTGGAGGATCTTGTATGTAGAGTACCATGTCATCCATAAGTAATGATAATTTAATTTCTTTCTTTCCTATCCTTATTCCTTGTATGTCTTTCTCTTGTCTACTTGCTCTGGTTGATATTTCCAGAACTGTATTGAATAGGAGTGGTAATAGACATCCTTGTCATGGTCCTGATTTTAGAAGGGTACCAATTTTTGACCATTTAGTATGTTGTTGGCTGTAAGTTTGTCATAGATGGCCTTTATAGACTGAGATAATGGGTGCTGGACTTTGTCAGACTTTTTCTACATCTGTTGAGATGATCATATGATTTTTGTCCTTGGCTCTGTTAAATAGTATATTACATTTATTGATTTGTGTATGTTGAACCATCCTTGCATCCCTGAAATGAATCCTACTTGGTCGTGGTCTATAATCTTCTTGAGGATTCTTGCATTTTATTTACTAAGGAGATTGGCCTGTAGTTCTTTTTTGGTTGGGTCATTGTCTGGTCTTGGTATTAAGGTACTACTTTCGTTCCAGGAATGTCTTTGGGAGTATTGCTTCTTTTTGAAATTCATTAAAGAATTTGATAAGTAGTGACCTTAGGTCTTCTCCAAATTTCTTGTAGAATGCAGGAATGAATCCATCAGGACCTGGGCTTTTCTTTGTTGGTAAATTTTTAATTTTATTTTCCATTTCATTGATACTGGGTTATTTAGAATTTGTATATCTTCTTGATTCAACTTAATATCTTCACTTTACTGTTATCATTTATACAAAGTCTTCATAGTACTTGATCATGACTATCAATATCCACTTCCCTGATCATATCATCTGTTAATCTAAGGTTTAATACCTTGCAAAGTTTTTCTGTATTAATATGGGCATTTCGATTCTTGTGAATTACACAGATTGGTTTTCTAATTTCTTCTGTACTTCCTGCTTGTCTTTTCTTGCCGTGAGAATTTTTAACAGTCAATTATATAGTCACCATATGCTTCATTATCATAAAGTATTAACTTACCTATAATTGTTTCTATGGTATTCTGCCTGGGAAACAACTCCTGGTTTCCTTTTCCTTATAGTTCCATAAACATTGTGGCAAAGAATGAAAAAGTTTAAAATTCTCCCACATTCCCTTCTGTCAGATGTTCAGCTGTGCTGTAAATGTTGGTTTTTGAGACACTTACTCTACTTGGACTCACTTGCTCTAGTTGTTATTCTTGGACTCTGGAATTTTAAATAACAGGTTTTTTCAAAAAAAATTTTTTTCTCAAAATACACTTATGAGGTCTTTGTGTGCATAGTAGGCTTTTTGTTATTATTGAAGGTTTGAGATTTTGGTTTGTATAACTGTAAATTCTTTAAAATTGCTGCAAAGAATAACAGTGACTTAATACTTGTCTTACTGCCTTAAGTGCTTGCTGTGTTTTGATCAGTTTAATTCTGGTAACAGTCCTTTAAAGGTAAATAAGAACTTTTTCTAGAAATTCAGT
The DNA here is from genome assembly GCF_034190915.1 of Cavia porcellus. NCBI lineage: Eukaryota > Metazoa > Chordata > Mammalia > Rodentia > Caviidae > Cavia > Cavia porcellus. Next base: position 134,722,695 of record NW_026947484.1, on the reverse strand, counting down.
GATTGGGGCATGCTTCAGTTCAAGAGTGGTTACCTAACATAGGTGAACCCTGGTTTGATTCCCCTGCATCCCCCAACCTCCTACACAGAAAGTTTCAAGTACCTGTACATTTAGTAGAAGTCTCAAAACAGGCTTGCTTGCTATGTGTAGATAGAGAAATAACTTCGTTTGGAGTTTTCTTCAGTGTAATGTAACATATACAGTAGGTAAATGTAGACAAAACGGGCTATAAAAATTTTTGAGAGTAAATGACAGATTCAGTGGAATTAAAACTTGAGTATATGTTCAGAATTTTTTTCAGTTTAAAAAACAGAATAACTTAAGAAAAGTGAACCTGAGCTATTTTTGTAAAAAATGTTTCCCTGGTGGCTGGGGATTTAGCTCAGCGACGTAAGCGCCTGCCTTGCAAGCAGGCAGTCGTGAGTTCAATCCCTGGTACCGATAAAAAGGAAAAAGACAAAAAATAAAAATAAAAAAGTTTCCCTAAATAGTCAGTTTGCTTATACATTACAATAATGTATTTTCCTGTATGACTCAGAGTCAAATCAGTAATACATAGTGACGACTGAGAATAATACTGTACTTACTTGGCAGGTGGAATAGTACTGTTCAGGACTTAGGATCTCCTATGTTTATTTTAAAATGTAGTTATTAACTGAGTGATTCTCAGCCTTGTAAAAAAATGATTTTATTATTTATCGTCCATTCTTTATTCCTTTTTTATTTTAAAAGGAATTAACAATAAAATGAAATGAAACAGTGATAAGACAATAGGAAATCTACAATAGTTACTATATTACATATTGTTGTCCCCTAAGTAGTTGGCTCAGACTTCTGGCTTTTGGCTGGCTCACAGGCAAGGGTTAGCTTCCTTCCTAGTTCTCCTTGGTCCATGCTCCAGCTGGCTCACAGGCAGGAGTTTAGCTGTCTTCCTGATTCCCCCCGACACCCCATTCTTTATTCCTAAGCACCATATTTTTTAAAATGTCTTAACCAACTACATTAAGTATAATTTGTTTCTCAGTTAAAAGCCACATAAGCATGCTGATTAATTCTGATCAAAATCAGATAGCCAGTGGTACATTTATTATACTGAGTTTAAGTAATTCTAGCTTAAAGCATAGAATGTTTTTACTTAGACTGTCCTAAACTATATTGTAGGCATACATAAAGTTATTTAAATATTTTGAAGTGCTCCTGAAAATAGCTCATTGTGACTTAAGAAGCTCATATTAAGAATCTGTCTCATAATGCAAGATTAAACAACCAAGAATTTACTGTAAGAATTAACATAGTAATCAGATTTATACTTAATCCATTTATTGAATTTTTCTCACCATTTCTGAAGTAATTCTGTTGTAATTTTGATTGAGAAATTTTTTGTAAGTTTATAAACTATCAGAGGTCCTTTGAAATCAGGGCTGCTTTCATAATGTGACTTTTTTTTCCCAAATGTCTGTATTTTTGTTTAAGTTATACAGTTATACTTTGTTCAGATGATCAGAGACAAATGTCACTGTTATTTTTCAATCAGTTTCTTAATGGTTCACCATTATTTAATATTTGAATACAAGCTCAGCATGATATACTGGGTTCTTGAGCATCTGATACTTACAGCTCTTCTAGCTTCTCCTTTTACTGAGTGACAGCTGATTTCAAAATACTGTGCAATTGTACTTTTAGCTTTTTTTGTTTTTCAGTAAAGGCTCTTACATTCCCTACATACATGTTAGTCTCCCCAAGAAGCTCTTATTGATGCTTTAGTGTCTAGTTAAGTGTCAATCCCTATATAAAGAGAGGAAAGACTACCTGTGTTCACCTAGGTATACATATTTATGAAAATAGCATGCTTGCTTATTTCTTGTTCACATAAATGCAACGATACTTCTTAGGAACAAGATTCTGAAACGTTCACAAAAATTCATACCAGGTGAAATTTTATAAACTGAATTTTGATACTAATTGATTTTTCTACACATGCTTTCCTGTTGCTGACATGATCAAGCCCTACTTTAAAAAGATATTTATTATTCACAATGTAAATGAAGCTCATTAAATTGAAAGGGTTAGTATGGAATTTTGTTATTGTTTTGGTTGGTGTTTGCTTTTGTTCTTTTGAGACAGGGTCTCATGTAGTAGTTCAGGCTGGCCTAGAACCCACAATGTAGTCTAGGCTGGCCTCAAACTAGCAGTGTTCCTCTCCCTCAGCCTCCCAAGTGCTTGGATTACAGGCATAACCACCATAGTGGACTAGTAATATTTTTTTTTTGATTCTGTTTTACTTGGGCACTCATATTATGTGGTACCTAGGATCTTAATATATCTGACACAGCCTCCCAGATCACCAAAGCTTCTGATCTCTCTTGATGAATTCAGTTGTCCATCATGTTTGGTTATACGAACCAGTATTGTGTTTTATCTGAGTGCTTAAAGTTCTAACTGGTCTTTCCTTTTCTGCCCTCATCCTTAGGTCTTTTACATTTCTGTCTGGTGACTTTCATGAATGTAAATCTGCTTTTCACATTCTGTTAAGAATTCCTCAGGTACATTCCATTATATAGAGAATAAAATGCAGAAGTAGCATGGTATCCCAAGCCCTTCAGAGTGCCTCTAGATTTAAAATGTTACTGTGACATCTTATCTTTGCACATTTCTCTTTGGCCATATTGAAGTCTTTGTAGTATAATAAACATGTCTCAACTTAGCAGAAGATACCATTCTGACTATCCACAAAGTTCCCTTGGTATTGATACCAGTTTAGGCACTAATACTACCTCCATTATACCTTTTGTCTCAGTTTGATATCAATTCATGCTTTTGCCTTTATATTACTGGACTGTGTGCCTTTTGCTCATGTGGAAAGTATGTAAAAGAAACTAATCTGTTGGTTTCATGAATAATGTGCAAAAAAGTAAGTGAAACAAAAAAAAATTATTATTCTAGCTTCTTGATAACCAAAGAACTCTAGACTTCACTGTTGTCTAAATATATTAGAAAAAATTTGAATGTATCACTTAGGTTGATAGACTTATAGTAAAACTGGTGTTGATGGTATCCTTAATTCCTATAACACTTTTGGAAAGTTTTGTTATATATGGCATCTGAGTGTGAAAATTTTCATGTATGATTTAAAGACACGGTGAATACAAATCATATATGATATTGCATGTATATTGTTATTATGCTTGTATTTACAAATGTATAATTAGCGCAGGGATGTAAGTAGATGGTAGTGTTTGTTAGCTTGTGTGAGGCATTGGGTTTAATCCTTAGCATCGCCAAATTAATACACACTTATATTACATGAAAATCATAGCAGTGATTTTTGTAATATTAAAACTACGAGTGATTTTTTTCCTCCTTTGATACTGTTTTGTATAGTATTGTTGTATTTTATTATTTGAAATGTATTTAACTTCAGTATTTGGATTTTTAAAAAATGCAATCTTGAATCACAACTTCTTGGCTTTCAGGATTGGGGAAAATAATTGCCAGCTAAAAGTTACTGTTAAGGTGTAGTAATATGGAGGTAGCCAGTATATAGATATTTAATGTTTCAGTATTGACGAATACTGTTACATTATGTACTACAAACATGTACTCATAATTTAAAAAATGGAATCATATAACTCTCCTTGGTTTTCCAAATGTTAATTGTAAATGTGTTTTAAATGTAGTTTTTGTTTTAATTTTAAGGTACCAGTTTTTGGAAGAAGCTTTTCAAAATCAGAAAGGTGCAATTGAGAATTTGTTGGCTAAGCTTCTTGAAAAGAAGAATTATGTTCATTTTGCAGCTACTCAGGTGCAGAATAGGTAAGTGTGTTGCTTTAAAACCATAATTTCACATTAAAAGGATTATTAAAGAGGTGTGAATTCCATTTGAAATTGTCTTCCTGCTATCTTAAGCATATATAGAAAACAAGTTTTTAAACAGGAAGTCATGTCACTTGAGTTCAGGGCTATGTTAATTAAGCAAAATTTAATTGGTCAAACTTTACATACCTTTTGAATATATCCTTGAGTGTGTTTTGGGGGGCTTTTTTGGTTGGTTTGTTTGTGTGTTTTTTGTTTCTGTTTTTTTGTGAGACACAGGGTCTAATAGTTGAGACTGGGTTTGGACTATGTAATGATCCTCCTGCCTCAGCCTCCTGAGTACTGGGACTGTTTTAGACTAATTCATATAAGCCTTAAACTTAGGGGGGAAAATTAGTATGAAGAGAGTTGAATTATAAAATTTAAAGTAGAGATTGTGTGGAACTAGAGATTGTGTGGAAGATACAATATAGATAAGAGAACATCATTATAGTGGACACATGGTGGTGATGCATTCCTGTGATCTCAGCTACTTAGGAGGCTGATGCTGTAGGATCACAAATTTAAAGCCAATATAGGTAACTTAGGGAGATCTTGTCTCAAAATAGACTACAAAAAGGGCTGGCTATGTGGCTTAGTTGTGGAGTGCCCCTAGGTTCAATCTCTAACACTACAGAGAAAAAATGTAGTGGACATATTTATTTTCGCATCTCTAAAACAAGCGTTAAAAACAGTACTTATCTTACATGTAACATAATATGAATACATATTTTTGGCATACAAAACAAATTGTGTTAGCTGCTATGTTATTACTACTACCACCATCACCATTGCTTAAAAGTTACCTGTTTTGGTACATTTCTGAGTAATTTGTGGGGCAAGTAGAAATAAGTTCTGTGAAAGAATAGACTAACAAGGTTAGAGCTGTTACACTAGAAAGACAAACACTTGAAGGTGGCATAATAAAAAGTGGAAATTCTTGGAGATGTGAATAGGGTTATTACATACTTTTATTGGGCTACAGAATCACAAATATTGTGACTTTATTTAATGTTAATTTGTAATAATTAAAATGGAGCATAATATACAATCAGAAACTGAATGAATAAATGAAAATAGTGTTTAACAGATGATCAAACTTTCATCTTAAGTGGTATCAAAAGAAAAATAAATAGTAACACACACACATACGGAGTTCCTGGATTGTTTTTTTGAACTGTCAGGATGTTTTAGGTTCAAGTACTGATATGTTGTGGTTGATGCTGGTAAAGGTAACTATCTTCTCACAAGTTATAGTTAGATGTCCCCTTCAGGGTTACTTGATTCATATGCAAGTTCCTTGCATTTTTGTACATATTCTGTGTATATAAGATATACTTTTAAAATCTGGAGAATGTTTAAATTTATAAAAATTACCCATTGCCGTCAATCACCCCGTCATACTTTCCCTTTCTTAGAACATGCTTATCCCTTGTTCTTGCCACTTTCTGAAGTTAGTCCTCTTTTATTTCTTCTTAGTTGTGCTGTCCTGGCTGCTTCACTGTCCTGACTCAGTTCAAAATGTTTACCTTTCATGACCCGTTTTGAGCAGGGGGAAAAGCTAGAAGTTGCACAGTGCCAGATCTGATGAATAAGATGAATGAGAACATGATAATGTTTTTATGAACCTGGCTTTTCTTTAGATGACACTCAGTAGCAAGTTATGTTTTTTTTTTTTTTTTTTTAAATCAGATCTCATAGGGACCCTCATCAAAGAGGACTTTTAAAAACTGCTTCAGAAAGTGACAATAATGATGGGATAAGTGTATTCAAAACAAGAGGGGGGGGGTATTTTAAGGGTGATTAATGGTAATGTCTTTTACTACAGTAAATTTTAAAGAACACATTTACTGTATGTTTTGGTCACCCCTTGTATGTTGCTACATCACAAAGGGTGTATCTAAGATTCTAAAGCTTTGGGAAAGAGTTAATCTCCAGAAAGCTGTTAGAAAGCATTAAAATTTCTAGTATTGTCCTCCTTTTCACACATTATTCAATGACCTATCTCTGTTTGGAGGCAGAATGCAGTTGTTGAATGTTGAATCCAGGGCCTCAGCCATATTAGGCAAGTATTGTACTTTGCCACTGAGCAGCACATCCCCAGCCCTCTGTTATCACCTCCACCACCCCAGTTTTGGTGTTTTGAAACAGGGTCTTGGTATGCAGTTCAGACTTTGCTTAACTCACTGTGTATCTTTTTTAAGGTAGCCAGGTTGGGCTGAAACTTGGCAGTAGTCCTCCTGCTTCAGCCTTGCAAGTATCAGGTCTATTTTTTTTAATGTGCATTTTTTTCCTTCACAATTTGAATATAGTTAATTTAAGTCCAGTAAGTCTGAAGCTGACTATACTCTGCTTTTAGCATGCTGAATGATTTCCATCTGTGGCTTATTTTTTGTTGGATACCTATACAGTATTTCTTATCAGTAATACTTTCATTTTTTTAAATAAAAATGTCTTCCATTCACTAAATTCAATAAAATTATCAAGCTGGGCTTGGTGATACATGCTTTTAAATTTAGAATTCTAAGAGTCTGAGGAAGGAGGACTGCAAGTTCAAGGAACCTAGTAAGAACTTAGAGTTTTAAAAAGCTGGGGATATAATTCAGTGTGTTGGTTATAGATTTAGCCCCCAGTATCATAATACCCCTTTTCTCCCCTGAAAAAAAAAAGACAGGAAGAAATTAAAATAACGGTGCAGGGCCAGGAATTTAGCTCAGCAGCATAAGCACCCGCCTGGCAGGCACAAGGTTATGAGTTCGATTCCCAGTACTGAGAAAAACAAACAAAATAAATAACGGTCCAAGCTAGGTATGGGGGCTCGTGCCTGTAATCCCAGCACTCAGGAGGCTGAGGAATGAGGATTGTTGCAAATTCAAAACTATCTTGGGCTACAGAAGGGAGCCCAAAGCCAACCTGAACTGTACAGCAATACCCTGTCTCCAAAAGATCAAAACATAAAAATAAAATAAAATAATGATCCAAACAGTGATACACAAAGGAGGAAAATCTGTATTACTGTTGCTTGGAGTAAATTAAAATTGCCCAAATCTGAATTTTGCAAATGAAAAGCAGTTTATACAAAAAATAAAGGTTAACTTTTATGATTGATTGTTGGCATTTTATGTATTTCTGTTAGTAGGATTCCCTATGTCCCCTTTTATAAGAGTCAAGGTGTCAGCCACTTCATATGTGCAACCAAAACTTTCACTAACCACAATGGATGCTTATATTTATATCTAAAATATATAACAGCTATTTTAAAAACTGGGTAGAGACTTGGGATGTAGCTCAGTGGTAGAGCATGTGCTTAACACATGAGAACCGTGGGCTTACGCCTCAGTAAACTACACCTTCCCCCTAATGTCTTAACACCGTTTAGCATATACAGTAGGAATCATTTTGAGAAGTTATGGAAGTATATCACAAACCATATTTCAAGTGGTTAAGTGAAAATGAATGCTTCTAAATTTAGTTTCTGCCTTCTGAAAAGGTAATTATTGGTTGGGACATTGTTGGTGGAAAGCATTAAGATTAAACAGAACTGGTATACCAGAATTGATTCTAACCAGCAATCATTGATGTTAGATGTTTGTAAGTTACATTCATTGTTATAATGACTTGAGATTGTTCACCAACCTAAGCGACTGGCCTTTATGAGCTTAATTTAAAACTACTAAATATTCGTTGTTTGTCTCTATAAATAACTTACTGGGACCAAATTAAGTGGTTTGGTCTGCCAACACACAAGTTGTACACTTTGACAAAGTTTTAACTTAAATACTTGGTTAAATGCCCACTTGGATGAATTTCTATAAAATTGATGACTCAGAGACAAAGGATAAGTTGATAACCTAATGATGCATTTCTCTTATTCAGGATAAAAGAAGTAAATGAGACTAACAAACGAGTAGAACAGGAAATTAAAGTGGCCATTTTCACCCTTATCAATGAAATTAATAAGAAAGGAAAATCTCTCTTACAGCAGCTAGAGGTATGGTTCAAAGCCAAAATAAAACAAAAACTGCTTCTCTTGCTCTTCAGCTGTTTTAATGTTTATTGAAAGCTCTTTTAAATGGGTTGGGGAATATGGAAGTAAAGTAAAATTTAAAAAATAGATTGTTTTTTCCATTTCCTATTGGAAAAGAGACCTTTTTTCTAGTTAGTTACTTTGAACTGTATTCATTAGGAAATAATGATGACTTTTAGGAATAAAAAAAAATTATTACTAAAATGTGGTGCAAACAAAGGAGGCCCACCACATTTCTTACCATGATAAAGATATAAAGGGCTTCTGCTTTAAGCCATTTGTGTCTTCACCTTATTTTAAAAATAGTTTCATAATTATGCAAAAAATGCTGCTCATTTTGAAATTTATAAATGTTAAACTTATTGATGATTTTATGTTAGATATTTGTGTTGCATATTTTGGGATTAATACATAGTTGTAAATTTTTAGGTAAGGATTTAGCCTGTTTGAAATTCAGATTAATTTTTAATTAGGCTCACCTTTACTACACACAGCTTATTTTTCTCAGCAAGTTTTATATGTGAAATATCTTAAAAATTACATGTTTTCTACATCACTGAATAGTAATAATTTAAACTGTGTAATTGACTACAGTATATAGCTTCCAAATGCTAGACTGCTTTAAAAATATTAGGCATGTAGTTAACATGCAAGTGAGATTATGTAAGTTACCTCTGAATTTCTATCTTTTAAATACATCTTATCTTTGTATTAGACATAATTGTGAGATTTTAAAATATTCTACACAAGCATTAAAGTTAGGAGTCTCCTGTTACACGTCTAGTAAGTTGCTTTTAATCTTACAGGATTTTTTTCCCCAAAAAAAGTACCATGTAAATGGAGAGCACTTAGCAGTATCTGTTTTTGATACATTCTAACCTCCTGTAAATACATCTTAGTTATATATCTAAAATAAAATTAGTAAAATCATTGCAAGAGCTTCAGAATTAAAAGTTTTCTCTTACGGCTAAAGTGTAGGTAACTACTTAATGACAAATACTATATGTCATGTACCCCTAACGTTATAAAAATTTTTTAAACAGATTTTTTTTTAATAGTATAATTCCTAAACTTCGTTATCCTAAGCTTTGCAAAAGGAATGATCTCTAGTGAAGTTGTAAATGCTATCAGTTGAGTATCACTACGCGTTGATTTATGTTTACAAAATGAAAAACTTGTTTTCTTGGGAAATGTACTGTCTAATAAACTAGATGGAGAAGCCTTTGAGAAAACAGTGGTTAACAAAGTAGGTAGGTTGTTCAGCTTGCTGAATGTCAGAATATGTAGAACATTACCCATCCCTTCTGGTAGTCCCTATTAAAGCACCTTATTTTTACTTTGCAGCATTTTTTTGAAGTTCTTTTTTTCTGGTTTGATCAGTCTTCACTCCTTTTTCTTTTAAACTTTGTTATTTAAAAGCTATCCTTGTTTTACTATTAGAGCATTGGAGTTTCTCTTTTTTTATTTTGTATTAGGTATTGAAGAAAAATATTAACCTCAGCCTCAGGCCGCACCAGTAGATGGCACTGGTTATACAATATTTTTCATTGGCCTAGGAAGTATAGTGAGTTAAGATTATATAAAATTACTACTAAAGTTAGCTCATCATGCCACTTTAGATTAATCAAATAGGAAGCTACTGTTTTTAGCAGACATTCATATGCTGAAAGAAAAAAGATAACATCTAATGTTAATTTCTGTATGTGGAATATTTTAACTTACAGAACTAAGTCTTAGTTGTTACTTTGATTAGTAATTTTTCCTGATTGGTCATAGGCTCGTTAAATAATTATTAACTAGTATATATTATTTTTTCATACAGTATTGAGTGAAGCTCTTCTTCTATTTCAGAATGTTACAAAAGAAAGACAGATGAAGCTACTACAGCAGCAGAATGACATCACAGGGCTCTCCCGGCAGGTGAAACATGTTATGAACTTTACAAACTGGGCCATTGCAAGTGGCAGCAGCACCGCACTACTGTACAGCAAACGGCTGGTGAGACATGTACCTTTATGTTTCTCTAATCAACTTTATTAAGGTATATTGACATTTGACAATTATTACTGCCCCCTTTTAAAATACAAGAAATTTGTGTCAGCCTCAAAGTTTCCCTATTTCATTATACCCTTGACCCTAGACAACCATTAATCTAATCTCTCATTTTCTAGAACTTTATGTGAAGGGAATCATGTAAGTAATGTGTGCTTTTTTGAAGGCGCCTAGGATCTTAATGCAGTTTACTATCGGAAATAACAATTTCAACAATGCATTTTATTTGATTGCTGATTTATACTTTGGTACTGTTTCTTCTGATACTTGACACTGAGGGAGTATTTTAGCTTTTTAAAATACTGTATTTTGTATGCTTTCCCAATTGGTGTTTAGCTTTAAGACTAATGTGAATTTTTTTTTCCTCCTTTAAGATTACCTTTCAATTGCGTCATATTTTGAAAGCTCGGTGTGATCCTGTCCCTGCTGCTAATGGAGCAATACGTTTCCATTGTGATCCCACATTCTGGGCAAAGAATGTAGTCAATTTAGGTGAGAAATTGTATTACAATAGAACATTGACCTGAGAAAAGAAAATATGTAAATCAAATTTTAAATAGTTTTAAAATTGTTTTGGTTTGTTTTTGTTTTTTGAGATAGAATTTCACTATATAGGCTTTCAGGTTTGTATTTCATACTGGCCTGAATTCACTATGTAGCTTAAGCTGGCCTTGATGTCTAGGCAGTCCACTTGCCTTAGCCTCTAGAATGCTGGAATTACAAGTCTGTGCCACCATGCATGTCTAAAGTTTTTAACTTTAAAATGTAAATAGCCAGATGTGGTAACACATTCTTGAAATGCCACCACTGAAAGAGGCTAGCTGGAAGGATTGCAAGTTGAAGTCCTGCCTGGATAATTTAGGATGACTGTCTCAAAATGAAATTGGGTTGAAATATAGTTCAGTATTAGTATATCCCTGGGTTCAATCCCTGGTAGTATTGCAAAAATGAAACGAAACGAAATAAAATATGAATGACTTGGAAGATAAGTTATTCATTCAAAACTTGCTCTAGTTAATGTTTTTGTTATAATTTACAATACTGTGTTGTTTTTGTGCTGGGGATGGAACCTAGGGCCTTACAGTTTACCATTGAACTATCCTCAGCCCCTCTGTAGTGTTTTATAATTTGTATCATTTCTAGTTTTTCCTTATATACTTTTTCAAATTAATATTGACTTTCATATATGCATAGAATTTGTAGCAAGTGACATAGATGTTCATTCCAACACTTGAGAGCCTGAGGGAAGATTGAGAGTTTGAGGTTGGTCTGGTCTTCGCAGTAATACTCTGTCTAAAAAATACCAAAACAAATCCCCCTAAAGAAAAATACAAACACTTAGCAAATGCTTCTTCATTCTCTAGGAGATTTTCTTAGGTGCTTAGTAGTTTAGTAATGCCAAATGGTACACTAGTAGAGGTCTTTCAGAAAACTAATGTGTCCAGTAGTCATGTCCTGAGGAATCCTTAAAAGATAAAAAGCAAAATTTTTCACATGGAAGAAAAATGGACTTTGCTTTTGTTATTCCTCATTGTGGATCTTTAAGGAAAAAAAAAAAAAAAAAAAGAAAGGCCAGGTATGGTGACCATGCCTATAGCCCTGTCTACTTGAGAGGCTAAGCCAAGAGGATTACTTGAACCTAGGAATTCAAGGCCATCCTGGGCAACATAGCTAGACCTTGATTCTTTAAAATAGCAAAAAAATTTCCTGACAAGTAAAGCTGTCTACAGATTGAGTAGATACGCTTTCACAATAGCAAAGTGCTTAACTTTGGGAATTGTGAAAGTACTTACGGCCTTTAAAAAAGAAAAAGTAATCTTTAGGTTAAAAAAAATCCTATCTCTTAAGTGACATAGAAGCCAAGAATGATTTTTACATTTTCAAAGAGTTACAAAAATAAAATCAAAGACTGAGGAACTTTAACATGGCCTTCCAACCTCTGCCTTAAATCACACCTTCCTAAAATGTACCCTCTGTGACTCATGGGAAAAAATGATCACTTTTGAAGACATGAATGGTTTAAACCATTTAGTATTTCTATTTGTAGCAGAATAGTTCTCTGTCCTTTATGTTTTGGCAGTTGAAAACCAGATGGAAGGGGCTGGGGATTTAGCTCAGCGGCATAAGCACCTGCCTTGCAAGCAGGCAGTCGTGAGTTCGATCCCTGGTACCGATAAAAACAAAAAAGACCAAAAAAAAAAAAAAAAAAACCAGATGGAATCAGAATTAGTAATCTGATTATCTTTGAGTCTTAATATGGGAGAATTGATTTAGATTGACTAGCTAATAATATCTTTTTCAGATCTTTAATTTTCTTCACACTTGTAGAAATATAGGATAAAGACAGCTAATCGAAAGTCATTTTTAATTTGGCTTTGGAATATATTAGGTTTCTAATCCTCATCATCTTTAAATTTAGCTTCTACCCCTGCTGTACTATGGAAAACTTTGATGTGCTGATAGTTGTTGGAAGATTAATTTGTGGGATAACAGTGTAGTTGATTTTATGCAAATCTTTCTCATTTTAAATCTCCAGGTAATCTAGTAATAGAGAGTAAACCAGCTCCTGGTTATACTCCTAATGTTGTAGTTGGACAAGTTCCTCCAGGGACAAACCACATTAGTAAAACTCCTGGACAGATTAATTTAGCACAGCTTCGACTTCAGCATATGCAACAGCAAGTATATGCACAGAAACATCAGCAGTTGCAACAGATGAGAATGCAGCAACCACCAGCTCCTGCACCACCACCAACAACAACAACACAGCAGCACCCTAGACAAACAGCCCCTCAGATGTTACAGCAACAGGTCAGTATTGTGTCAGTATTATATTATTGATTTAAGTTATGCAGATTTCAAGACTTCTCTTTCTCCCGTATAGATGAGTTACACATTCAGGTTTGCTAGCAGGAATAGAGTTCAAAGGTGAGTTCTTTTGCACAGATTGTCATAAGAATGTGATTAAAGTGTAAAAAGAAAAGGTATAAGTAAGTAACTTACCTTGGGAAACAAATTAATTCAGTACTTCTGTGAAATTACTGATGTGTTCTCATCACTCCACAAGATCATTGTGGGCCAGAGAAACGGGTCATTTCTGCCTAAGATCTGATCTGTTCTTTAGACATTTGTTCAGGTCATTCTCACCCATGTGGCTCTTCTGCTCTCTGCCCCTTCTGGTCAAAACCATTACTCCAAGTTGAGGTAAATTAATGTTGACATGCATACCAAGAGAGGAAAATGGGAAATTCAGAGTGATACACAATCTAATAATTACCAGTCCTTTGAGGATTGGCTAGAGATGAAGACAATGACTTATACCTTTTACTTTATATTCTGACTGGATTATTTTTACTGTAACATGTATATTTGAGAGATAAGTTTGTAAAGGTTATTAATTTTTACTTTTTGTAGCCTCCAAGATTGATCAGTGTGCAAACAATGCAAAGAGGCAATATGAACTGTGGAGCTTTTCAAGCCCATCAAATGAGACTGGCACAGAATGCTGCCAGAATCCCAGGGATACCCCGGCACAGCGGGCCTCAGTATTCCATGATGCAGCCACATCTCCAAAGACAAGTATGCCTAGAGTTACATTTGTAAGAATCATACAATTTTAAAACTAAAAGACATTGTTTTTCTTATTCAGTTGATGGGGGCAGGTCATTGATATGTTTATAAATTTGATTACTGTTATGTATCCTCTTGTCCCAGGAAAATACATATATACACTGTACATTAAATTTTGTATTCAATTTTACGAATTTTTTGCATCCTTTTAAATCTGTCACATACCATGGGTTAAGAATCCTTGATGTAATCCAACTCATTCACTTATAGAAGTGAGAAACAATATAAAAAACTTTTGAAGTACCTATACTCATAAGAGATGATACAATCAAGATTAGAACTTTAATTTCCTGATAGTCTGTGCTCTTTTAATGTGACTTTGATCCTAACATAAAAAGAATTTTGAAAGTAGGAGAGCTTGCTGTATATAATTTTTTTTTTCTCAAGTGTTACTCTGTTTAGAGTATAGATATGATTAGTTTCAAAAATAAATGTAGGTCTGGAGTGTGACTCAGTGGTCGAATATGCGTAGTGTGCATGATCCCCCAGCATTCTTCTCAAACTTGAAGTATATTCAGGTACAAATTTATAAATCTTTTTTGAATAGAAGGCTAATTTGTATAGGAAGTGTGAGGCAACTTTTCCATAGGATTTCCAGTTACCAAAATGATAAGAGTTCAGAGTTCCATTTTTTAACTTATAGAGTAGCCATTCTCAAAACATATTTTAATGACCATCAGAATCACTGGTCAGCTTGAGGTGGAGTGAGCAGCCTTATCAAAATAGTTTCTGAGCCATAACTCTTTGAAACATAATTTTCAAGAAGAGAGTAAACCTGTCGGATCATCCTGCATGCTAAAAGTTGAGAAAAACCTATCTTAGAGCAGCAATTTTTATCTTTTTGGTTCAAATACCTCCAGAAAAACTTTTGAAAATATTCATTCTCTCACATTTGAAGGTTATTTAAAGTTTCCATTGGAAGTTCATAAGTAATTGCAAAAACTTATTTTCTAGCATATTATAAATACTGACATTACTACATAAAACCTTTACAGCATTGTTTAATTGCATCTACTAGAATCCCAAATACTACAGCAAGCTTTTTTCTTCAATTAATTGTGTTTATTCGTACATTTTAGGTACTCATAATGATCACATTCATCAGAGAATTTGTACCTGAACTTGACATGAATTGATTGGCTTTTTTTCCTATTCTCCTGCCTTCTCTTTGACCCTTCTTCTCCTGCTTATTTACAAAAGCTTTATTTCTATTTTTTCCCTTATTTTCTCATTCTTTTTTTCTTTTTTCTTCCTTCCTTTTTCCCCTCCCTTGCTTTCCCTTTGTCCATTCCTAGTTCTCCTTCCTATTTGAATATTCTCTTCCTGTTTCACAATATCTCTTATACATTTGGTCCTTATTTACATTTTTGGTTTCTCACACCAGAGAAACAATGTGGTATTCACATGTGTGTCCAGTTTATTTTACTTAAGAGTGTGTCCTCAGGCCTGGGGATGTGGCTCAATGGTAGATTCTTACTTTCCATGCAGGTTCTGGGTTCAATCACAAAAGTATGTGTTCAAGGTATATCCACTTAGCTAGAAATGTCTCAGGGTTATCCTTTATGGCAGAATAATACTCTTGTGTTTTTTAAAAAAAGTTCTTTAGCCCCTTATTGGTTGATACACATTTGGGTTGTTCCAAAGTTTACCTATTACAAACTGTGCAGCTATAAACATGTATATGTTTATATCAATGTGGTATGATGCTTTTAATTCTTTTGGGAAGATACCAAGGAGAAGAACAGCTAGGTCAAGTGGAACCTGCTTTTTTGAGGAACCTCCACACTGATTTCCACAGTGGTTGCACCAGTCTGCATTCCCACCAACAGTGGAGAAAGTTCCTTTTCCCCCATAGCCCTGCCAGCACTTGTTGATTTAGCAAGTGCTTTTGAAGGTTAACATTTAATACATTTATTCTCTTTAGTCTAGAATTTCACTTTTATTTCCTCTGCAGAATTTTATCTATCATATATTTAAGCTTGATAGACATAAATAAATCTTGTAACTCTTTGCAAATGTATTTCAGTGGAACTTCTTTGTTAAATTTCTAATAACAGTGAGACCATTAAGCTTTTACATTTTTTGTACACATTCTAAAACAAAATACATGCTTATAATTTTAAGAATATTAGAAAACAAAATTAATTTGGCTTTGCATTTCTGGAGATGAAGTTTTTTACCCCTCTCTGCAGTTATATATATTTGTATTCTGTTATTTACTATTAGAGTAAGAAACCAACTCTGATTTTTATTGCTAGTTTTGTTTCATGTTGTGTTCAGACAACTTGTTCAGAAAAATGTGAATTTGGGAATTAAAAGAATTTTATCAGAAGTATTCCCAGTTTTTTGAAGATTTTCTAAATTGTAAGCTATTTTTAAAATTTTTTTATGAGTGATAGGTTCATGAAGTCTTTTTAAAAAAATCATTAAGTATTAAAACTCACTTGAAGATTTATTTTCTAGGTTTCAGAATCAGTCATTTTTCTTTTTTTTTTTTTTTTTTTTTTTTTTGTCTTTTTCATTTTTATCGGTACCAGGGATCGAACTCACGACTGCCTTGCTTACAAAGCATGCGCTCATGCCGCTGAGCTAAATCCCCAGCCCCGAATCAGTCATTTTTCAACACTCAAACAGTATTATTTCCACTTAGACCTTTGGTTATCTCTACTTTCCCTATCCTGGAACACCTTATCTAGAATAAGCTTAGGAATGGTTCAGAGGTATGCTTTTCTTCTGTGAAATAGAAGAAGGACAGTTGTCAGAGAAGTGGTGCCATATTCTTCAGCAAATTTTGTTTTCAGATGTAGAATATATATGTAAGTTGAGGATCTAGACATTAATTTCCTTAAAATTATTCAGATGCCCTTGTATTAAACAAAACCGTAAAATATTATAAGGGACCAGACACACTATTTTAAATAAGATTGTAGAAGGCATACAATCAGACTAAACAACTGTCTTAGAATATTTTTCTTAGAAAATATTCTGCCCGGGGTTGGGGATTCAGCTCAGCGACATAAGCACCTGCCTTGCAAGCAGGCAATTGTGAGTTCGATACCCGCTACCAATAGAAAAAAAAAACAAAATATTCTGCCCCTAGAGAAATCACTGAATGTTATTAGCATTTTTAGTTTTTAGTTATTTTAAATAATTTATTTACATGTATACAGTAATTTATTTCCCAAAGATACTTATATATGACCTTAATAATGCGCATTACAACTCTCACATTGAAACAGGTGAGAGACCACTCGTCAGCATTTGTAAATTACATAAATTTGTGATTTGCCTGAGGTAACACAATATTAAAAGTGAGAATTGATGTTGTATTTGCTTTCTATAAATTCATTGTTTTTTCCTACCATATCAAGCTACATTACATTCTTGTCCTTTTTAACTTTTCTGTTTTCATTAGAAAAACAACTAAAGGTTCAAGAGGTATGTAGACAGAACAGTAGCTTTCTTATTCTGATTTTCGAAAACTTTAAGGCCTCTAGATCAATAACCTTGATTCTAAAATAAGGTTATATGACCAGAGTGATAGGTTGAAAATTATTGACAAGCCTGTTTTTCCATAGATACTATACAAAAGTGAATAGAAAAATGAATGGCTAAGTTTTAGTTATTCTGTTGTACACAGTTGAGAGAGCCCACTTTTTTTTCCCTCTCACAGGCTCACATACAACCTTCGTAAAATAATATTGTTGTACAGGTACAACTGTCAGGTACCCTGGCAGATCAACTAACAATAATGTATTCTTTCTTAACAGCACTCAAACCCAGGGCATGCTGGACCTTTTCCTGTTGTATCAGTACACAATACCACAATCAACCCAACAAGCCCTACTACAGCAACTATGGCAAATGCAAACCGAGGCCCCACCAGCCCATCTGTTACAGCAATAGAACTCATCCCTTCAGTTACTAACCCGGAAAACCTTCCATCCTTGCCAGATATTCCTCCCATACAGGTTTGTCTTTAAGTTAAATGAGTTATTTAAAGCCATGTGTTAATTACAAAGTTAGAGCATACATTTCAGATTTTATGATTTTTAAAATTCAGGCCAACATTTCTCTGAAATTTATGAAGAGTATAGATATTAGAATTTCAAAAGGTTCTTGGGCTAGAACTAAGATTTTTAAAATTTTAAAGTTATAAGAAATAGAGTGTTCAATATTATGAGACTGTCTAAATAGAGGTACAATGATGGTTTGTCAGTTTTGTTGATTTTTCTTTTTTTTTGTTTTTGTTTTTTTTTGTCTTTTTTTCCTTTTTATCGGTACCGGGGATCGAACTCACGACTGCCTGCTTGCAAGGCAGGCGTTTATGCCGCTGAGCTAAATCCCCAGCCCCTTGTTTTGTTGATTTTTCTACCACCTGGTAACAGGCATATTTTTTGGTGTAAGTTTGGAGCTAGAAAGAATACCCATAGGGTGAATTTTTTGTCATTCTTCCTTTAGATCCTTAACGAGTGGTATTCAGCTCCTCATGCAAATCATTGGACTGAGAAAGGATAGGGTTGCAAAGTATAAAGGTCTGTTACTATCTTAGTTACTTTCCTTGTGCTGAAACAAAATACCTGACAGCCAAAGTTAAAAGAAGAAAGATTTATTTTGATTCACAACTTGTAAACTTTTCAGTCCATAGGTAGCTGGCTCCATGGCAGAGGGGTATCACAAGGAAGAAGTAATTCATGGCAGGCAGAAGGCAGCATGCAGCATGTGACAACAGTTGCCCATTTTCTGTCCCTTATAGTCTGTCAGAACTGTACCAGACCAGTCAGTGGACTAATTTAGTAATCACACAGCCTTAATTCCAGAATATCACATACAGAAGGTTCAGCTACCTCTGGCCACATTAGGGGTAAAGGGGGGACACAAGCTGTAACAAGTATTTTGGGGCATATACTAAAAGAAATGAACAGGGTGTGGTGACACACTTCTGTAATCCCAGCACTCAGGAAGACTGAGGTAGGAAGATCGTTGCAAGTTCAAGACCAGCCTGGGCTACAAAGTGAGCCCAAGGCCACTCTGAACTGCATAGCAAGACCCTATCTCAAAAAGACTAAATAAATAAATAGAGAAATATAGTTAAGAGGAATAGATGAAGCATGAAGAGCCTCTAAGACTTTTAGCTATGACATTTCACAGCAAACAGTTATCTTCAGTGCTTTCTGAAGAAATTTCCAGTTTAATTAAAGACTTTCTTTTTAAATCTGTGAATAATAATGTTTGAGGATAAACTGAATTACTTCATGCATCATATGAGTTTCATGTGAGTCACTGGTCACCATGGAGCGAGGAGCCCTGAAACTATTAAGATAGTGAGACCCTCAACACCCTTTCTGTGGCTGTAGTTAAGTATTTTTGTATATTTAATGAGTTTGTGTAAGAATGTAAGAATTGGAAGTCAGTGACGTGTGAAATTTTCTTAATCAAGCTGTTTCCCTGATATTAGGAGAAATCTTTTTTGGCTAAGGGAAGGATAGTAGTTATTGGTGCTGAGAGGGCTGGACTTTATCTAATGGAAAAAGTCACATTCTAAGTTAAAAGCTTATAATTTACAAAGTGCTTTCATAGGAAGTATATTCGTTTAAGCTTGAAATCTCTTGATATGATACATAATAGCCAATTTTATGATGTGAGTAAGTAGAGATCCTCCCAGAGTGACACACTAATGAAAAAAATTGGATTTTAGAGACCAGACTCTTGATTCTGTTTGATTTGTTTCCATCATCCATACCAAAAGGAGGGAGATAGTTTCGGATTGTGGATCTGGAAAAGTATGGTATTGAGTCTTTAGTGGCCCTTACTGTATGCTGAAGTCCTAGGGCATTGAGGATAAAAAGACAGCTCTTAGAGCCAGGTATTTTGCATGGATGGAATCATATATGTGACTTTCTATCTGGCTTCTTTGACTTCGCATAATGTTTTTCAAGTCTATGGTGTAGCAGATGTCAATAATTCAATCCTTTTTTTATGTTAGAATAATACTCCCTTTTACAAATACACCACATTTTGTTCATTCATCAGTTGTTGGATGTTTGGGTTCTACATTTTGACTGTTAAAACTAGTGCTGCTAGTTGGGCATGGTAGTGCATGCTTGTAATTCCAGCACGCAGGAAGCTGAGGCAGGAAGATCACTCCGAGTTCAAGACCAGCCTGGGCTATGTAGCAAGACCTTATTTGAAAAAACAAACAAAATCCAAAAAATAATGCTGCTAAGAGCTTTCATCTTCATACATACAGTTTTCATTATATGTTTAGCCTTATTGGTGTGGTTTGGTTTGGTTTGGTTTTTGAGACAAGGTCTTACTATGTAGTCCAGGCTGGCCTTGAACTCACAGTGTTCCTTCTGCCTGACCCTCTACGGAGTGCTAGGATCACAGACATGTGCCACCACACCTGGCTGTTTTGAAGAAATGCCAAACTCTTCCACAGTGACTGTACCATTTTACATTCTCACTAACAAGTTTTATGAAGGTTTTAGTTTCTCTGTATTCTCACCAGTAGTTGTTACTGTCATCTACTTTTAAAAGTAGAGGTGGCTAACCTAAAAGCACAAATATGGTAAGAAGTAGTTAACCATGTGAACCAAAAGTAGAGAAACCTCTTACCTCTCAAAGTCATCTACTCTTCACCTTGTCTTTTTATAAGTTCCATAGTACAGTAAAAGGAAATCTAAAGGTGGTTATACAGAGAGCTAAGTAGCATTTACTATGCAAATCAAATGACATTAATGCAAGGCATCTTCAGATATTTGTTGACTGGTATCAGTAGTACTGACCATTACAATGATTTTGTTGTAAGGAATAGAACTTGACTTAAATAAAATTCTCACAACCTGTATTATTTTTAATTTTACACAACTATTTGTCTCCAGCATAGTAATAATTCATATTTGCAGTGCTCAGGAGATACATGGTAAACCTAAATACTGTTAAAGGAATGTTAGATTATACACATTAAGATTATAATTAACAAATTTAGTGTTCTAATGATGTATCTTACATTTTTTGAAAAACTGTCACCCTTATTTGGCATACTCAATAATTTATCAGATTTCTTTTCTGAGAAAACTGTGTGATAAATTGCGTACAGATTTACATGTTGTAGAATGTTTGCATTAACTTTTTAATGCTAGAATATATACTTTGTTATCATCACTTACCTATAATGCTGTGAAGTTTATTGTTCTGAGAATGATACTGCCCTCAAGAAGGTGTAACTGGTTGAGCTAGCGGTGGCACACACTTGTAGTCTCAGCACTCAAGAGGCCAAGGCAGGAAAATTGCTATGAGTTGGAGACTAGCCTAGGCTACACAGTGAGACCTGTTTCAAACAAATCAACTAACAAAGCATAACTGAAGATAAATCTTGGTGAATAAAACTTAAGGGTAGGTTATTTGAGTGTTCTACTCATTCATGGTACCACTTGATGAAGCTGCATTCTTAGAAATGCCTTGTTACTGATCATTATGTAATAATCTTAGTTTACTTGCACAAACCTAGCTAGTATCAGTCAACTATTCAGAGTGATCTCTTCAGCAAAAAACATGAGATTTATGGGTTGCTGCCAGTGTAACACAGGCAGTAAACTGTTTGTTTCATTTTTTGTCTTTTTGAGACAGGGCTTTATTATGCAATTCAGACGGTCTTGAACTCATGGCAGTCCTCTTGCCTCAGCCTCCAGAGTACTGGGATTTTTTCCTTTTTTTTTTTAAAGAAATAGAAGGATAACAATAATATAATAATATAACAATAAAAAGTATAATAAATACATAAACTAGTAACCTAGTTATCATTGTATTATATGCTGTACATAATTATATTCACCATGCTATCCTTTTACATAACTGTTTATACAAACATCTCAAACATGAGTTACATAGTCAATATACAGTGGTTGGGATGACATTAATAGGCAATACAAATTTTTAAAGTGGTAAGAGAAACAGTCATAAGCCTCAAAACAATGACGTGGTCAACACTGGATCATAACAGTGGTCATGAAATGACAGTAAAGCTAAAATTTAGGCATAAGATCTCACAGCTGGATGTTGTAGTGTGTAATCTCAGCAGCCTGGAAGAGTAAAGCAAGAGGCTCATAAGTTGGAACCCAGCATGGACAACTGAGGGAGACCCTGTCTCAAAGGCATGAGGGGACAACAGCTTAAAGATCCTGGATTCAATCCCCAGCACTGCAATCAGTCGATGAAAAATGAAAATTTATACTCCATTTTTCTTTCACACAACTAAATCCCAGCACTTTTCCCAATTGATGTATCTCAGATAGATCGTTCCTCACAAACATACTAATATAAATGAAATGTAACAGAAGCTAGGAAATATAGGTGCATGCTTATTATTCCTCCCATTCAGGCAGCTAAGAAAAGAAGATTGCAAGATCCAGAGAATCCTCAACTTACAATGAGTCCTTATTATAGTGAGACCCTGTCTCAAAATAAAAAAGTAGAGCAGGCTGAGTAGTAGTAGTTCACCACTTTCAGTGGGAGGTCTCCACCTAACAGAAAATGAGATTATACCATACAGATACGCTTGGTTAATACTATCTTGAAAGTTTTATGTCTTTATTTTTGGACTTTTTTTTTTTCCATGTCGTTTCTTTGAGAGCTTGTTTGAAGGTTCAACAGGAAAACACACCTATTTGTATACCCTTGACCAAAGAATGGTCTTCCTCAATTGGGGGCAGTTACCGTCTTTAATCAAGTACACAAATGTCAATGATTTGTAGTGTTCTCACTTTTAAATCTCTAGTGTTCCATTTTGCTGGACATAGTTTGACATAGTTTTCTTTCTGTTGGTGAACCTTGGCTTTATGTCTTACATCTTCACTAGTGAGAAACAAAAATACATGCATGAAAAGATGCAAGTAATACCCTGGTTAATGGTTTAACCATTAGGGAAATTCAAGTTAAAACCAGTGAGATGCAATATGACCGAGCTGTTAAGATGATTAAATTAAAAAGACTGCACATTTGTTGGTGAGAGAGTTGTTTATTTGATTTGTTTACTTGATTTTATTTATTTTATATATACCTCATAAACCTTGGTGGAATGTAAAATTGTATACCACATAGGGAAACAATTTAGCAGCTTCTTAAAAAGTTAAATATATACTTACCATAATTTCTACTTCTATAGATTTGCCAAAAGTAAAGGAAATAAATGTGTGCACAGAGATTTGTACAGATTTGTATAATAGCTTTATTTGTAATAAGGCAAAACTGGAAACAACCTGAGTGTCCTCTTACAGATAAATGGATAAATACATTTAATATACATTGAATATTAATAAAAAGGAATGAACTTGATACAACCAGCAGGATAAACTAACATCAAAACAATTATACCAAGGGGAAATAATGGATTTAAAAGTTTATCATTGGGGCTGGGTTTATCATTGGCTCAGCGGCATAAGCACCTACTTTGCAAGTGTGTGGTCGTGAGTTCAATCCCCGGTACCGATAAAAAAGAAAAAAAAAGTTTATCATAGGATTTCATTTATATAAAACTGCAAGGAAAAAAAACAAATTAAAATGCCCAAAAGATCAGTATTTGAGGTTGAGGGAGGGACTAATTTGTTTACTTGATTTTGGTTTCCTGGTTGTATATGAAATCATCAGATTGTACACTTTGAATATATTTTATCTTATTGTTTGTTTTTTATATTTCAATGCAGTTTTTTAAAAGTCACATTGAGGGCTGAGGATTTAGCTCAGCGGCATGAGCGCCTGGCACCTTGCAAGCGCATGGTCATGAGTTCGATCTCCGGTACCAATTTAAAAAAAAAAAAGTTTAAAAAAAAAGTCACATTGAGCCGCAGTAAGCATGTTTTATTAAACACATACAAATATTTCTCTAAGGGTGGCAGAAGTGGATCAGATCAAAAGCATTCACAATTTAAATTTATGTTGACCCTGACAATTTTCTCTTTAAAATATTATTGAGGGTTCACGTGTGTAATTCTGGCTCTCAAAAAGTTGAGGCGGGGGATCCCTGAGAGTTTGAGGTCAGCCTGAACTACATAGCAAGACTCTGTCTCAATAAATAAAACAAAACAAAACAAAAGTGTATATAGTGCTAGTTTATATACATGAAAGTGCTTATTTCTGCTGTTTTCTCAACTCTGGCTTAAGTTGTTAATCATTGTTTTCTTCCATGTTTTATCTGCTAGATAAAATGATGTTGATTTGATTTTTCTCTTTAGTGTATTTGGTTATTTACATTCCTTGATTATTTTTATTCTCTAATTATCTTCTGTGAAATGTCTTTGTTCAAATTGTCTATTTTTGCTTATATGACACATTCCATGCAGTTATTGAGGATACTAAAAATATAATGGTTTCATAAGGGAATGAATTTATATTTTTTCTAGTTAAGACAAAAATTTTGACTTTATAGTGAACCCCATAGGTAATGAAAACTACACTTGAATTCTTTTGTTAGCATTTCTGTATTGGGGGCTGTAATGGCATCAGAGAGTGCATACTCTCTGTTGGCCTCTGCCTGCCCTGTTCACTCAAGTCTTAATGTTATCCATCCAGTTAGGAATATAAGTTGTAGGTGAATAGCTAAAAGGGCAGGTAAAATGCGATTTTACATTTGTTTTGAATCATTCCCCATCATTTGGTTTTTACACACACACACACACACACACACACACACACACACACACCTACCTCATCCAGTGGTCCAGTTGATCTAAGTTGCAGGTAGGGATTCTCCTATGAGAATGTGCCTGAATCTATAGCATATGTGCTACAGTGGGCTGCTTGTGTCATTGAAAGCTCTAAAAGGATTACTATCACTGTCCTGTAGTTACAGTTTACAAAAAGTCTTTAGCTAATAGCTGTGACCACAGGATAGACACATAACTGATGCTGTCCTTTAGTTGTCCCTACAAATATCCCATAGCCTCCTCTCACCTTTAACCCTTCAGGTGTCTGGCATTTTTTAAAGAGCATTGGGGAAATTGTCTTATGCACATTAAGAGGATCTTCCTATATTGTGAGTTACTGCATTATGATCCTCTTCCTTTCAGTTCAATTCTACCTCAATTTAGTGTCACAGTTTCCTCCAAAGTCTGCACTGGGATGTCACTGTTTGTGTTTCACTGCTGTGAGAATCATTGCACTTCAGGAGGAAAGAAGAGCAAGAAGTAAATGCACATGTTCAGTTTGGTCTTCAAGTAGAAATACATTTCCATAAGTAATCTGGGGGCTGAGGATGTGGCTCAGAGGTAGGGCACTAGTTTACCATGTGCAGCATCCTGGGTTCCTTTCTCAGATCTGGAAAAAAGAAATTACCTGACCTCTAGCTGGAGAGGAGATTGAAAGGGGCAGGTATGAATGCAAATTGATAGTTTGTTAGAATGACTGATTGTGGCAGAACTCTGGACACTGAAGTAAAGAAAAGGTATTTAGGGACCAAAGATACCTGCAGCAATTTTGACTCTATCAGTATCAGAATTATTTTCATAATAGAATACAGGATTTAGTAGGTCATTAGATTTTTCTTTGATTAGTTGTATATTTGTTGTACAATATATAGATTTAGTCACATAAACTATACTGTGTGAGTTCTCAGAGGAGTTTAAAAAGAGGCAATAATTAGATAAAACTTGATATTGGATGAGCTATTAGTTTATTAGTAAATTGCAAATAGAAGCACAGACACTAATAAACTTAATAAATTCTGCCTTATTCAAAGCAAATTTATCTTTACCTTCTTTCTCTTCAGCTGGAAGATGCTGGCTCAAGCAGTTTAGATAATCTACTAAGTAGATACATCTCAGGCAGTCACCTACCCCCACAGCCTACAAGCACCATGAATCCTTCCCCAGGACCCTCCGCCCTATCTCCAGGATCATCAGGTAAAAGCAAACCAGGATATTGCCTCATTTGTTTACCCAGAAACTTTATTTTGTTTCTTAATATCTTTTGTTATTCAGGGTTTTCCAGAAAAACAGAAGCAAAAGGGGGGACGGGTATCAAGAGGGGTGTTAATGTGTGTGTGCATGCGTAGAGACATTGATTTTAGCTCAAAGTATTAGCTCACGTTATTATATTGTTGTGGGTACTCAAGTTCCAAGTTTACAGGCAAATTGATAGACTGGAGACTTAGGGGAGAATTACATTACAGTCTTGAGTCCAGAGATTGTAAAATTCCTGCAGGAGAGGAGTAGGAATAGCTCCAGCTTTTTAAGGTCTTCAGGTTTTCAACTGGTTGAATGAGGCCACTGACACTGTGGAGGATAATCGATTTACCTTAGTCAATCTAAAAACTTTAACATGCTTTGAATTACATAACTTTTGAGATTTAATAAGAATTATTCCAGGGCTTTAAAAAGAATGATGGGAATTGTAAATAGAATAGTTTGTCACGTGATTTGAGGAGGAGGGATGCGGTCTCTCTCTGGATCTGACAGTTTTATTGACCGGATTGTGTGTTCTGAAAAGGAATCTAAAGTATCTAGGATGTCCACCCCTGACCTGGCAACTAGCTCTGTTGTCCATGAATTTTTGCTTGTAGTAGTCTTGAATTCTGAACATTCCTAACATACATTGGTACTCAGTTTGTCTTACTGTTTTTTAGGTTTATCCAATTCTCACACACCTGTGAGACCTCCTAGTACTTCTAGTACTGGCAGTAGAGGCAGGTAAGTATTACGCCATTAGAAGTGTTATTTTTTTTTTAATTTTATTTAAAGAAAGAATAAAACAGAAAATAGGTAAAAATAATACATACATTCAGAGAAAAAAAACAGTAAGAAATCACTAGTTGATGTTTACATATTGTCGTTTTACAAATAGTTGTTCAGAGTACAAGAATGGAACATGTAAAGTGGGAATTCAAACAGCAAGACTGCAAACAGTTCTGTTCAACTATCCAACAAAAACTTAGTAACATGGTTGTCAATCTTGTACACTTAAACATACATGCAGTTATCCATATATCTTCATTAATGTTTAGATTAAACAAACTAAAGCAGGTTAAAATCATTCTGAACAGAGAATAATAGAATTGCTGGATTTCACATCAGGACACATCACATCTGTGATCAGCACTGGGTACTGTAGTGTCTTTTTTTTTTTCTTTTTCCTTTTTATCGGTACCGGGGATCGAACTCACGACTGCCTGCTTGCAAGGCAGGCGCTTATGCCGCTGAGCTAAATCTCCAGCCCCATCTTTTTTTTTTTTAATTTGATTTAAAGAAAGATTAAAACAAAATGTGTAGAAATAATACATAATTTCAAAGAAAAAAATAAACAGTAAGAAATCACTAGTTGATGATTACAGATTGTCTTCTTACAAATAGTTATTCAAGGGCTGGGGATTTAGCTCAGCGGCATAAGCACCTGCCTAGCAAGTGTGAGGTCATGAATAATAATAACTTCCCTACAAGTAGTTATTCAAGATACTAAAGTGGAGCATATAAAGTGGGGATTCAGACCGTGAGATTGCAACCAGTTCTATTCAACTATCCAACAAAAACTTAGAAATATGATTATCAATCCTATACACTTGAACATACATGCAGTTATCTATATCTTCAATTATGCTGAGATTGAATAAACCCAAGCAGGCTAATATCTCTCTGAACAAAGAATAATACTATTTCTGGGTTTCACATTATGACACTCCAGGATCAGCACTGGGTACTTTAGTGTCTCTTTTTCTTCAGAGTATCTGTTCATTTCATCAAGTGTCATATGATCAGTTCTCATAAACTGTTTATAGATTCTACACATGCATGAGTCTTAACATGTATTTCTATCCTTTCTATATTAGAGAGAGAAACAAAACAAAGCAAGGCAAAACAAAACATATTCCTATAAACACATGAAACGAAATAAACATACAAGATTGTTGTACAAAGAGTTCTACCATGGTTCCTGTGTTGTCTCTTGTTATCTCCAATAGAATTGGCTATATCATCAGGCATAGTATAATTGAATATATCAGTACATAACAGTATTAATAAAAATACAACTTTGTATATAGTGTAGAACTTCGAAAATTGGTAGTTATCAACCCAAAATGTGTATTGTAGAGTCTTGTCATCTTCCATGTAGTTGCCTTTACTCTCAGACTGGATACTATCAGTCATACCAGTTTTGAATAAAATCTTCTCTGCCTCATTTCTGTTATGCTCTTTTTTTGCCATCAGTTGTCTTGCTTATCTTCTTCATTCTGTTTTCTGCTCCGTTCATTGAGGCCTCTCTGCCACTGTTCCAGGAATCCTAGTACTTTTCCCTCTCTCTCTAGAATGCCCTGCAGTATTCTCTGTAGAGTTGGGTTGGTGGTCATGAGTTTCCCAAGTTGTTCTTTGTCTTGGAAGCATCTCGTTTCTCCATTAATTTCTAGAGACAGTTTAACAGGGTATATCAATCTGGGCTGGAGGTTATTTTCTTTCAGGGCTTGAAATATTTTGCTCCAGGCTCCTCTTGACTTGATGGTTTGTGTCGAGAAGTCTGCCATTATTCTGATGGGCCTTCCTCTATAGGTTATCTGTTTCTTGTCTCTAACAGCTTTTAATATTCTGTTCTTATATTGAATTTCTGGGATCTTGATTATTATATTCCTGGGTATAGCTCTGTTTTGGTTGTAGGTGGCTGGAGTTCTGTGTGCCTCATATATCAGAATATCATTTCCTTTTCCTGTGTTTGGGAAGTTTTCCTTAATTATTTATGTCAATAGCCTTTGTAGTTCCTTTGTTTGTACCCCAGCTTCTTCATTCACATTCTTTATTCTCGTTATAGATCCTTTTGTCATCTTCTAGTCTTTGTATTGTTACTGCTTGTTTACTTGTTATTTTAAAAAAATTTTCCCTTTCATACTCCCACATTGCAAAGTTGTCCTCCAGTTTGGATAATCTATCCTTAGTTTCTTTCAAGCTGGTTTGCCATCTTTGCATGGAGTTTTTCATTTCCTGGTGATCTCTTTGAATCTGCTTCATGTATTCTATATTTTCTTTATGTTCTTCATCAAATGGTTCTCTCCTTCGTTTGAGTTCCTCCCTTCTTCTGTCTGTGTCTGCTTGAGGGGTGCTTAGTATCTCTTTTATTAATCTTCTTATATCTTGCTTTACTTGGCTAAATATTTCTTTTTTTTTTTTTTTTAACTTCTTATCGGTACCGGGGATTGAACTTACGACTACCTTCCTGCAAGGCAGATAGGTGCTTATGCAGCTGAGCTAAATCCCGAGCCCCTAAATATTTCACTTTTGAACTTGTCTATGAGATCCTGAATATATCTCTTGATGTCCACTGGTGCTGTGTCTGATATTGCATGTTTGCTGTTCTCATTCTCCTTTGTATTTAGCTGTCCTGTGTCAGTCTTCTCAGGGTTGGGGCCTAGGGACTTTTTGTTGTTGCTTCCTCTTCCCATCTTTTTTGCTTCTTCCAGGAGGGTCCAGTTTCTTTCTTTGCTGGTTACAATTCTTCTGAAGCTCGCTGGCTAGATGACCCTTCACCCTGCTGTGTGCTAGTGAGTTGCAGACAGGGCCAGTGTATCGGAAGTGTTATTTTTTTTTTTTTTTTAATATGTCTTTTTTTTTTTTTTTATTTAAGGAGAAAAGAAAAAAAAAGCAGGGAAAGGGTACAAGTTATACAGATTTACAGAAAAAAAATGAACAGTAGGAAATCACTAGTTAATGGATTACATATTGTCATCTTAGAAATAATTGTTCAAGTCACAAAATTAAAGCTTGTAAAGTGGACATTCCATCAATGATACTGCAAACAGTTCTGTTCATTGATCCAACAAAACTCTGTGATATCATTTTCTATCTTATACACTTAAATATACATGCAGTTATATAGTTTGGAGCACTTTCTTTTCCTCTCTTTTGTACCATGACTATTACACATTTTGGGTTTCATTGCTCCCACGGTTCTTATTACTTTTTTGGGAGAGAGTAAAACCAAATGTGACATAACAGAACAGAATCGGTCAAGTCAAAAGGGTGGACATAATAGATAATGTAAAAACATAATACAAGGTGATCAACAATGGTTACCATAATGCCTCCCGCTATCTCTAATAGAATTGCCTATATCATTAGTTATAATACAATTGAACAAAACAGTAAAGAATAAAACCAACAAAACCAAAACATTGGAGACATTGTAGGTCTTCAAAAGTAGATAAAAGTCAACAAGAATGGGCGTCATAATGAATCTCATTATCTTCACAGCTGATGCCTAAACTTTCGAACCTGATACTATCCAGCAAAACAGAATAGGGGAACATCAGTTAAGAACCAGATGGTGAGAGTAATACAGGGCTTTAAATCAAGGTAATGAAAAGTCAAAGTGGGTTACTATAATATATCCTGCTATTTTTTTTCCTTTAATTAAAAGGATAAAGATAAAAAAGTAAATAATGGAGTGGAGATTGAGATAAAAGAGGGCATAACAACGAAACAGCGCAGATCAAAACATAACTATTTAAGCAGAATAGTGTTTCACCACCAGATAATCCTAACCTAAAAGTAGTTACCATATTGTTTCTTTCTTTGAAATCCTTGAGTACAACTTCGTATACTGTAGCATTAAGTATATCAAAACAATGTAAAACCATTTAAGAGAATGACAGCATTACAGAGTATTTAGAATCGACTAACAAAATGAACAATGGTTTCTGTATAATCTCCTTGTCTTTAAAAGGTTTTTGCTTATACTATCGTACATAATAAAATCCAATAAGATACAGCCTATTTAGACCATTGGAGACAGAAAGAAGGACAAAAGCTAGATGAGACTTCAAAACAAGATGATACTAAATCTGTATTACCTATTAAGATGTCATTTTCTCCAAAATAGCTGTTCCTATCATCCAATCTTCTCTGCCTCATTTCTGTTAAGCTCTTTTTCTGTCCGTAGCTGTCAGTTTGTCTTCTTCATTTTGTTCTCTGCTCCATTAATTGTGGCCTCTCTGCCATTATTTCTGGATTCTTTGTATTTTTCTTTTTTTAGAATATCCTGCAATACTCTCTGTAGAGTTGAATTGGTGGTTGCAAATTCCCTTAGTTCCTCTTTATCCTGGAAGCACCTCGTTTTTCCATCAATTTCCAGGGACAGTTGTGCAGGATATCTCAATCTTGGCTGGAGATTATTATCTTTCAATGCTTGAATTATTTCCCCCCACGCTCTTCGTGATTTGATGGTTTGTGCAGAGAAATCTGCTGTAATTCTGATGGGTGTTCCCTTGTAAGTGGTCTGTTTCTTGTCTCTTACAGCTTTTAATATCCTGTTCTTGTATTGAATTTCTGGAATTTTTATTATTATATGCCTGGGTGTTGCTCTGTTTGGGTTGTAGGTAGCTGGGGTCCTGTATGCCTCATACATCTGAGTATCTTTACCTTTTGCTAAATTAGGAAAATTCTCCTGGATTATTTCTGTGAGTAGCTTTTGTAGTTCACTTGTTTGTGTCCCTACTTCTTCTTTTATGTTCTTAATCCTTAAGTTATGGATCCTCTTATCATCTTCTTGTCTTTGTATTATTGCTGTTTGTTTCTTTGTTATTTTTAAGAAGTTTTTCATTTCATTCTCCCATATTACTAGTCTGCCCTCCAGTTCAGATAGTCTGTCCTTAGTTTCTTTCAAGCTGTTATGCCAGTCTTCTATAGACTTCTTAGTATCTTGGTAGTCCCTTTGAACCTGCTTCACGTATTCTATGCTTTCTCTGTTTTCTCCATCAAACAATTCTCCCCTTTTTTTCTGTTCTTCCATTCCACCACCTGTTTTTTCTTGGGTGGTACTTAGCATTTCTCTAACTATTCTGCATACTTCTAGCTTCAGGTCATTGATAACTTCATTCCTGAATTGGTCTATGAGGCTCTCTATATGGTGCCTTATGTGTATTGGTGTGGTGTCTGCTATTGCCTGTTTCTCAGAATTGGGGGCCGAGGAGCCTTTCTTGTTGCTGCCTCTTCCCATGCTGCCTCTTCTTCTCTGTTCCTTATATATGCAAGCTTATATAAGAGGCCCAGCTTCTCTCCCAGTCAGCCACAGCCTGATCGAATTGCGCCAGTTAGTTGTTCCCGCTCACCGCTGCGCACCAGGGAGTTACGGACCAGGCAGCCTACGCGTCTCCCCTCCCGGCCACCGTCAGGCTCTGGGATCTGGGTTGGGACAGTCTACCAGGTCCACCGGCAGCGTCACGCAGGCCAGGCACTTTTCACCAATCCAGCCCGAGAGGGGGATGTGTGGCTGGAGTCGCCACTTCGCCCTGCTCCCGCAGGACTGCTCGGGCCCAGAAAGTCCTCTGCTGGAGTCAAACTGTGGTAGAGTGTCAGCTTCTCTCACTCACCTCACCACAAGTCAGTGCACGCCTCCCTGCCGTTCGCAGATTGCCGTTCTCAGAGCTTCTGCGCGTCTCTCTCCTTGCCGAGCCAGTGTAGAGGTAGCCAGCCGCCGCGCGGCGGGAAACCCAAATCGCGGCTTACAATGGCGCGGGGTCCAGCCTCCACACCGAGTCTTTTCTGTTCCTGTTTTAGCAGCAGGACTGCATTCCAAGTTGGCTTCTCTCAGCCCAGTTTGTTCCTGAGTCGGCAGAGCATATCTCCACCGACTTATGTCTCCTTAGTCCGCACCATTCCTGGCTTCTGAGCCGAGTCTTTCAGAGAGCCTCTGGTAGTTGCTGTTATCTGTCCGCCATGTTCTCCCGGAAGTCGGAAGTGTTATTTTTTTAAGCAAAGCTTTTTTAATTTTTTATTTTAAAGAGAGTAAAACTAAACATAACAAAACAACAAAGCAGATCAGAAGAAAACAATGTGACACAGATTTCAAAGCAATAGGAGATCTACAGTGACTACCGTAATGTCTGTTGTTTTCTTCTAAGTAGTTGTCTATATCTTCACACACAATGAATTAATACAAAACAAAATAGTATAACATTGATCAGAACAGAGTAATGAAGCCATTACAGGCCTTCAAAACCAGCCAGTATGAAAATCAACAGTGGTTGCCATAATGTCTCTTATTCTCTTAAAAGTAACTGTCCATACCTTCATGTATGTTGAAATTAAACAATACGAAACAGACTAAAATCACTCTGAACACAGAATAATAGTGTTGCTGGATTTCACATCAAAATGCTACAGAATCAGCAGTGGATACCATAATGTCTTTTTTTCTTAAAAGTAGCTGTTCATTTCATCATGCATAGTATAATTGATTCTCATAAACTGTTTAGGGAAAGTTCTACCTATATATAAGCCTCTACATGTATACCTCTCCTTTCTGTATCACAGGAAAAAATAAAACAGATTACTAGAAAAAAAGACAACAATAGCAAAGAGCGCAAAACAGTGATGATACAGGCCTTCAAGGTAGTAGGAACGTAACTAAGGTGGTTATTTTACCTACATAGTGATCTTTAAGAGTTTCTCAGATCACCAGACACAAACATGCAAAATTGTTCCAGTTCTATGAATGTTAACTATTTTGTTCCAAAAACTTAAAGAATTTGTAGCACAGTTATCTTAGCTATCCTAAGTGTGTTTATACGAATTTAGATATTTTTTCTTTTCCCTTCCTTTTTCTTTTTCCTTCTTTTCCCTGAAATGTTTTTTCCCCCTTTGAGCAGATTCTTACCCTTTCATTGTGTTTATTGAGAATTTTGTATCTTATGTACTCTTACCATTTCTTACACTAGGGAGACTATACGATATTTACTCGTGTATTTGATTTATTTCACTTAATGAGTATGGTCTCAAGTTGCATCCATTTACTTATGTCTCATTCTTTATAGAGACAAATGTGATCATTCTTTATAGCTGAGTAGTTCTCCATTGTATAAAAGTACCACATCTTTTTTATACATTCCTCAGTTGATGGACATTTAAGTTGTTTCCAAGATCTGGCTATTACAAATGGTGCTGCTATAAACATGGTGTATATATCACTGTGATATGATGTTTTCAGTTCTTCTGGTAATATTCCCAGAAGTGGAAAGACTGGGTCAGATGGACTTCCAATCCCAGCATAGAAAAGCTTCTATTTAATAAAAGTAGACTGTAACCTCTGTATATATTTAACCCTGTTTTGACAATGATTAAGTTATGACCAATTTTATTTCCTTTATATACTTTCTTGGTCTTGGTCTGTTATTTTGAAACAAGTCTTAGACATCCTATCATTTTACTTGTGACTATTTCAGATGAGATTGTATACGTTCAGGTTGGTGTGGCTATAGACATTTGTAACTAATTACAGTATCACTTACTATCCTTTTTTTGTTTGTGTTTGCTTATTTGTTTATACTAGAAACTGAACCAAAGACATTGCATGTGCTAGGCATGCACCATACGGCTGAGCTATGTCTCTGGCTCTTTTTGTTTATTTTTTATTTTGAGTGAGGGTATCATAAAGTTGCCCTTGACTGGCCTGAAATTTGTAATCCTCCTCCTGCCTCAGCCTCCCAAATAAGTAGCAGGGATTACAGATGCATGTCACCATACCCAGCAATAATAAGAAATTTTAGGAGCTGGCCATTGTGGTGCATGCCTGTAATCCCAGCACTCTGGAGGTTGAAGCAGGATGATCACTGCTAGTTTGGGCTAGCCTGGGCTCCATAGTGAGTTCAAGGCTAGACTGAACTACATAGCAAGAGAGATCCTGTCTTTAAAAAGAAAAGCAAAAATATTTAAATTTATGACAATTACTATACCTAAAATTTGAACAATTAATTCTTTAATAATATCAGTATGGGTCCAGTTAATATCCAAGGGTTCCAGTTGTTTTTGCCATAAGTGCTCCTCTTGACGAGTAAATTATTTGGGGTGGTTGCTGGGGATTAAACCCAAGGCCTTTGCATTGACCTACATCCTTTGCCTTTCCTTTTAATTTTGACATTGAGTCTCTGTAGGTTGCCTCAACTAAGCACAAACTTGAGATCCTCTTACCCCAGCCTCCCAGAATGCTGGGAGTACAGATGTGTGGCACCCTAGCTGGCTAGAAATTTCGTTGAATCATATTTTAAAAAGCTCTGGTATCAAATGATATATTTACATTAACATTAATGTATTTTTTGGAGATACAGTTGTTTGTCCTGTAATTTTCCCTTTCTCTTGTTTTGTCATTGAAATGTACTACCTCCCATATCTTTTGGTCTTTGTTGGCATTTAGATCAAGTTTGATCAGATTCAGAATGGATTTGAGGAAAGAGGGCAAGAATACTTCATCATAGTACTGTGTACTTCCATCAAGGCACAGTGTCTATCGGGGGCTTTTTGGTTTTGTGGTGACAATCATTAAAAGTCATTAATTTTTTACTAGTTAAAAAGTGTTATTTTAATTGCTGTATCATTCCTTATTTACTGGTTTAGAATGTTTTTGTAAAGAAACTTAGTCTTCAGTTATCGGGTTATAGGAGAAATAAGGTAAATTCTTTGTATTTACTTGCTTTCATGATAATGAGTTGATTATCAGCAGCCTCCAAGAGTGACTACTTGAGGGTTTTTTTATTATTGCCTTTTTGAAATCATATACATGAACATATTTTCAATGCTTTAATAAATTTGATTATGAATTGTAGTGGTATCTTAAATTCTTCAATTTTTGAAAGTTTGTCTGCTTCAAGGATTTGTTATTCCCCATCCCACCCTACCACCTTGGGTACTAATAATTGAACTCAGGACCTCACACTTGCCAGGCAGGTGCTGTGCTGCTGAACTGTATCCCCAGCTAACAAACCCACATACCTACCTTTGTCACACTTTTTTTTTTTTTTTTTTTTTTTTTTTTCCTTTTCTTTTGCTGGTTTTGCTATGTTCAGGCTGGCTTTGAATTCACTTATGTAGCCCAGGTTGGCATCCAACACGGTGATCCTCCTGCCTCAGCCTCCCAAATGCTGAGATTACAAACATGCCCCCCCACACCTGGCCAAATTATTCAATTTTTAGCTTGTCAAATTTTGGGGTTGGCGTTTTAGTCCTTTTGCTATAACCTAGTAGTTTTCGAAAGCCTCTTTGTTTCCTGTGAAATAACACCAGGTTTGTCTTGTATGTTTCTTGCCTCTGTTCTGGAATTTACCATTTTCCAAAAAATCTTGATCAAATTAATAAGAAAATATATTTGTAGACAGTTTTCTAAATACTATGCTCACTCACTGCCCTAGATTATTGACTATTTAATTCTTTTCAGTGATACAGCTAAGACATAGGAATACTTGTGATTTTTGAGATAAAAATACAATAAATATTACTTGTACTGTTTTCTACTTTGAATAATTCAATACAGAATATAGGTATTTAAGGCACATAAATGGTGTGTGCACGTGTGTAGACTGGTCTGTTAAACAGTTGATCGGCTTTTTAGTAATGCTTCAAATAATACTTTTAGAAGAGAAATAACAACTGAGTGAAAAGTGTTCATTCTTAGTAGCAATACAGTCTTAATAGTTATTCACTTCTCTTATAGTAGTTTTGCTCTGTGCTGTAGGTAGAACTGACCAGTCATTACATTGATCCAAAGAAGATATTCCAAGTCATTTCTACTAATCATTATCATTTGTTTCAACCTCCTTCTCCAAAAGACCAGAATAATCTTCCTGAGACTCAATGAACCACTGTTTTTTAGATGTTTGAAGAGAATGAGAATGGTTGAAATTAGTAGGAGAAGTAGTCAATGATGTTTTGCACTGTAAGTTGAACATCCTTAATCTGAAAATCTGAAATCCTCCAAATCCCAAAATACTGAATGCCAACTTGAAACCTAAAGTGGAAAATTACAGTTGCACCTGAATTTAATTCATTGCACAAGTCTGGAAAAGATGGCCATGTTTATATTTATGTTGGAAAGATGGTTGTAATTATGTTCATCACCTAATGCAGAGTTTGCAAACAAAAAACAAAATTTTGTTGAATGTTTCTGAACCAAACTGTTCACAAATAAAAGCATTCGTGAACCAAGGTACCATTGTATTTCAGAAGCCAAAAATACCTGATAAATAGTTCTGATGCAAAGCAGCTCAGGTGAAAGTACTCAACTTGTATTGGCCTGGGAAAATGATTGTTTACTAAACTTATAAATTGTTATTATCAGTGCCTCAGACCATAAAATTTATTTCTAGGATCTTCTGAATGTTTAATTTACATTTTAAGGAAATTTGAAATTAGGCTTGTACCACCTAGGCATTTTGAGGTATGTTTGCCTTCTATAAAGTAATTGTCTGTTATCTTCTCTTTGACAGACACGACTCTTAATTGGTTGGGGTTTTTTGGTTTGTTTTTTTGTTTTTTGTACCCTACAATCAAACCTGTGACCTTGTACTTGTTGTTTTTCATCAGCTGTGGGTCATCAGGAAGAACTACTGAGAAGACTGGCCTTAGTTTCAAATCTGATCAAGTGAAAGTCAAGCAAGAACCTGGGACTGAGGATGAGGTCTGTAGTTTTTCAGGAGCTGTCAAACAGGAAAAGACTGAGGATGGGAGGAGAAGTGCCTGCATGGTAAGTTCTTAGACACAGTCATTTCACTGACTCTTCCATCTCATATTGTGTTAGTATGAACAGAAGTTCTAGGAATATATATTTATCTTTGAATTTTTATGCTTGATACAAGCCAAGTATCTTTTCCTGATTTAGTTTTTTGGTCAGAGAGGCAGATATAATTCGTCAGAAGGGTCTTTGTGAAGATGCTTAATGCTTAAGTAATGCATGAGTTACTCATTTGAAAGAACCTTTGAAATTGTATTTAGTTAATATTTTTGCCATGATAGTAAATTGGATGCTATCTTGTTCAGAATTTATTAATCATTTCAGTATTAACAGTGAATCTCAGGCCACACAAATCCCATACTGTTCTTCACCTATGAGCTCAGCATTAAAAATGCTGTTAAAAAGTTCACTGATAAAAACTTGTGGTGGGAAAATTGCCTTTTTGGCTTATGAATTACTCATTCTAGAGTTCCTAGGTTGGAATATTTTATAAAATACTGAATGAAAAAAGACTGAACCCCTCTTCCTTTCAAAATTTGGGTATTTTTCTGCTCAGGCTTCAGTTGTACTTCTTACATGGTTAGAACACGGGAATTTCATCTCAGACTAATAATGTATTCACTATAGTAAGTAGATTTAGAGATCAACAAATTTAGCGGTTGTTCTGGTTTTGTTTTTATTGTTGTTTTTTTGTTTGGTGTCAGGAATTGAACTCAGGACCTTGCATGCTTGCCAGGCAGGCACTTGTGCTGCTAGCCTTAGTTTTAAAGGAGTGTTACCTTTAGGTTTCTTCCAGACCTTGTTTGGAAAGTACCCTCATAAAAATGGGCACATATTTGTAAGATTTATTTTACACAGTCACAGTTTTCCTATATTGGTAGAATGATAGGCAGAGGATATAACAGAATTCATTTTCTTTCTCTTTCTCCTTGGTTGTACTGTAGATTGAACCTATGTTACAGAAGCACGCTCACCATTGAGCTACATCTCCAGTGTGTATACACTCCTTAATATTTTTAAGTTTGAGTCATAGTCTCACTAAGTTGGTTAGGTTAGCCTCACACTTGCCTTAAGCCTTGCAGATACCTGTGACTTACAGATATGTGTCACCATACCTAACCAAAATGTTCTCAAATGTTAGACAATAGTCCAGTTAGAAAAATAAACTGCTTGGGGCCTGGGGATTTAGCTCAGCGGCATAAGCACCTGCCTTGCAAGCAGGCGGTTGGTGAGTTCGATCCCGGTACCGATAAATGAAAAAGACAAAAAAAAAAATTTTAAGGAAAAATAAACTGCTCTAATTCTCTCTCAGTACTAATGTGCCTAAATAATTTGAAAGTTATTTTCATTCCTTCATGTCACTAACAGGATTTACAAAATAGTTTTTAAACACAGTGTATACAATAAGGATTAGTAGTGTATAAATCCTTATTTGTAATAGTTTTTATATTTGTATATATCTGTATGGATAAATTACTATAAATTTTTAAACACACAGTGATTACAATAAGGATTAAATGATTTTTCAAGAATTCGTTTTTGTTTTTGTTTTTGTTTTAGTTGAGCAGTCCTGAGAGTAGCTTGACACCACCTCTGTCAACCAACCTGCATTTAGAGAGTGAGTTGGATGCGTTAGCAAGCCTGGAAAACCATGTGAAATCTGAACCTGCAGATATGAATGAAAGCTGCAAGCAGTCAGGGCTCAGCAATCTAGTTAATGGAAAGTCTCCAATTCGAAGCCTCATTCACAGGTCAGCAAGGATTGGAGGAGATGGCAACAACAAAGATGATGACCCGAATGAAGACTGGTGTGCTGTCTGCCAAAATGGAGGGGATCTCTTGTGCTGTGAAAAATGTCCAAAGGTCTTTCATCTAACTTGCCATGTTCCAACACTTCTTAGCTTTCCAAGGTACCAGTGAAGTAACTGATCTTATATTTTCATAAGCCAAAAATATAGCAGAACTTTGTCATAGAAAATGGCGTTCTTATTGTTCAGTTTTTCTGTAAAACAGAGTCAATTATTTCTTTGGTATTCATTTTCGAAGAAACTATTAACAGAGTGATAAAATGTTCAAAATATAATGTAACAGTAATAATAGGTTTCTTCCCCTCGCCTTCAGTTCATATTTAGTGTAAGCAAATTAGATAAAACACTTAGAGGATTGAGGAGTCAGGGAGTCAGTGTTTTGAAGGAAATGTTATTTTTTATTGATAGGGCGAATGTGCTGGGGATCAGATCTAGGGCCTTGGGCTAAAGTTTGTAAATCTGTTGCTATCAACCTTACTATAGCATAATTTATCTATGAGTATAATTTATACTGTTGATGGCTACAGTAATTTATTTGTTTGCAGTTTAGTTTGAGACAGTTCTTTTGGATCATGCCTAAAACTTTTCTAAAGTTTAACATCTTTCAGAAAGCATTTTAAAGGGAAAAAAACAAGTTCTTTGTAAAAATACCTTCAGTGTTTTGGATTTTTTGGAGAGAATAGTTTCCTCGTTACATTATAAACAGTTAATTGGTACTGTGTCTTCGGCACTGTGCAGATTTCTCAGACTTTTCCTTTATCAACTGGTAAGAAATATCTTTTCATTCAATAATTTTGAAATGGATAGTTACCAGATTCCTTTTGTAGATGAGAAAAACGTGGGATAAAGATAAATAGTAAAGAGATTGGGGGAGAATATGAGTTTGGTCTTCATACTGACTTGGTGACTGCTAAATATGGTTTGAAGTTTCACAATATTAATAGTTTCTTTAGCACCCAAAGCAAGCTGATGATAGATTGTAAAGTAGAACAAATACAATGAACTAAATCATAAAAACCTTTAGTCTGGTTGTAATTCTATAATGAACACAGATGGGCAACTCACTGATTTTCAGACATCAGTGTCTGTGTCTATAATCAGTAGAATTTAGTTTAAAAGAACTCTCTGTTTCATCCAGTTCAATCCTCAGGAACAAAAGAGAAGAAAACTGATAAAAAAAAAACATAAACAGTACTAGAATGTTTTTCTGAATTATAATTCTTAACTAGATCCTAGAAGGTATAATAATTTTGCTAGAGATATAATAAAGGACCTTTTTATTCTTTCAGGAAAAAACATATTGGCACTTTTGTTTTGAAATTAAGGCATGTGAAATTTTTGTTTCCTTTGGGTTGTAACATCTGGTACATCAGGATTTTGCCAATGAATGGTTTCTTGTAAAGACATAACTTTGGAAGGGCCTATAAAGTGTTGACAGCAGATAGTTGGTCCAATCCCTAGATTTTACAAGTGTATGCATCTATGTAGATGTATTTATTTGTTGCGTATATGTCTGAGTAAGTCATTTTGGATTTTTTTATTTTTTTTTTTGAGACAGTTTCACTTTTCACAGTTCAAACTGGCCTAAGATTCACTTTGTATCCCAGGCTGGCCTCGAACTCATGGTGATCCTCCTGCCTCAACCTGCTAAGTGCTGAGACTACAGCTGAGTGCCACCACACCTAGCTCTGAAATTTCAAATTTTATAGAAATCCTGATAAATACAAAATACAGCCAGGGATATAGCTCAGCAGCACAACGCCTGCCTGGCAAGTATGAGGTCATGAGTTCAATTCTTGGTCCACCTCCAAAACAAAAAAAAAAAAAAAGTATAATTTTACCTGAGTTTTGTACATATGATTGTGCCTTGCGGGATATGTTTGTATATTCAGTTTTTTGACTACATGAACAGAGCATGGAATTATTTTTGGCGTATTTTTAAGTTAATGCTGACATGTTAAATACATACCAAAACAGCTCAGAAGATTTAAAGAACCTATACTCTTTTCACATATTCCATATACCCTCTACTCTTTGGGTTCTGGGGGTTTTGTTTTTGTTTTTGTTTTTCAGTTTTGATTTTTTGAGGCAGGGTCTCACCAGTTGAAGCTGTCTTTGAACTTATTGTGTCTCCCAGACTAGCCTCAATCTTGAGGTGAACCTCCCACCTCAGCCTCCAGAGTGCCACAATTACAGGCATGTGCCCAGCCACCTGTTTTTTTTGAAACAGAATCTCACTATGAGGTTTAGGTTGACCTTAAACTCACAATCCTCTGACTTAGCTGCCTGAGTGCTTGGATTACAGGTATGTATCACCACACTTAGCTCCTCTGCTCTTTTGTAATTTGGGAATTAGGTCCATGTGGTGATATTTCAGGGACCTGAAAAACTTGGTCTTAGGCCTTACGCTGCTCATCACTTTCGTACTGTGTTTAATAGAGAGATGCACTTTATATTTTTTCCACAGTATAGCCTCTTGGGCATACCTGAAAAAAGCTCTGGGAAGTTTTTATCACACAACTAAAAGATTTGACATGTACAGGATTTCCTTTTCCTTAAAAAAAAAAAAAAATAGAAAACTAGAGACTTTGATTTCATGTAGGAAACTGCCCTTTCTGTAGTAGTATCCTTTGTTAATAATTACACAGACAGGGGCCAGGGCTTTAGCTCAGTGGCTTAAGTGCTTGCCTGGCAACTGTGACATCATGAGTTCAATCCCCAGTTACTCCCACCCCAAAATTACACAGTCTGATCACGTTTTTCCCTCTTTAGTGGGGACTGGATATGCACATTTTGCAGAGATATTGGGAAGCCAGAAGTTGAATATGACTGTGATAATTTGCAACACAGCAAGAAGGGGAAGACTGTACAGGGATTAAGCCCGGTGGACCAAAGGGTAAGTGTCAAATAAGTTGATTTGTTATTAGGCTTTCTGTAGTTAACTATATATTTTTTCTCTGTGTAATATACACATAAACTGATGCAGTTTTACTTCTCAGATGGTACTTTTTTTCAGGTGGTATATAGATGATTTTTTAAATTTTTATCGGTCTTGAGCTCTAGGCTTTTAGATTCAGCTCCTTCAATCTTAACATGTCCCAACAAAAATCTTGATTTTTAGTCATCCTCAGAAAGCAAGCATTTGGGGCCACGGATGTAGCTCAACAGCACAAGTACCTGCCTGGCAAGCACAAGGTCCTGAATTCAATTCCCAATACCAAAAAAAGAAAAAAGCCAGGCGCATTGGTGCACACTTGTAATCCCAGCATTTGGGAGGCTGAGGCAGGAGGATCGTTGTGATTTCAAGAGCTTCAAAGTGAGCTCAAGACCAGCCTAAACTGCATAGAAAGACCATGTCTCAAAAAGCAAAAGGAAAGAAAAATAAGCAATTAGCCAGGTGTGGTGACACATGCTTATAATCCTAGAACTTTGGCGGACTGAGGCAGTAGGATCACTGTGAGATCGAGGAGAGCCAGAACTACATCATGAGACCTTGTGTCCAAATAAATAAATAAGAAACACAAGCAGTTAACATTTAAAAATGTGTTGCTCCCTTCATTATTAAATGGCAGTGCCATTCACCTTTTGAGTATGCTGGAAACCTATTAGAAAAGAAGCATGACTATGACACCATTCTCTTACTGCCCATATCATTACTACCCTAGACACTAAGCATAGTCTTACCTGGACTTTTACAATAATAATTTCGTGACTCTCCTCCCTATTTCTTCTCTTTAGTTTGTCTTTCTATACTGAATCTTCTTTTTTTTTAAAGAAGTAGATAAATCAATCACTTCCTTGCTTAATAATCTGTAGTAGCCTTCCATATTAAAACTGAAATTCAGGATCCTTTTCTCACTTCAGAGTTCTATTGATTTGTTCTGTGGTCTGATTTTTAGAGACAAAATGTCACATAATTCAGTAGTCATTATAGTTTAGTTTAGCTTTAATGTGTATACTTGCAAAAATCCTTCCAGTATCTATTAAAGAGTAGATGTGTTTTTAGGATGTGCAAACTGACCTTAAAAGGGGGTTGAAGCTGAGAATGGGGGCAAATGCCTATAGTTCCAAGACTCGGGAGCCTGACGTAGGAGATGACCACCTCAAGACCACCTATACTATGCATAGCAAAACCCTAACTGAGAGGCTGGAGATTTAGCTCAGTGGATTTAGATTTAGCGGTCATGAGTTCGATCCCCGGTACCGATAAAAAGAGAAAAAGAAAAAGAAAAAAAATTTGGAAAAAAAAACCCTATCTAAAAAAAACGTTAAGTAAGTAGACATTAACAGTTAACAGTTGTAAACTGCATTTCAAGTTACTGATTGTGTAAGAAAAATTATTTTTAATTGTATAGAAAAATCAGAGCTTTCATTTTTTTGAGCTGGAAATGTGTGAAGTCATTTGAAGGGGATAACATTTGTCTCACATGCATCAGAAAATTACAGTGAGATTCAACAGTGATGATTTATTTACTTATTTATTACCAGGTAATCTGTAAGTTTTTTTCACAAAAGTGCTATGTATTGCTTTGACTCCCTTCCACTTAGGTAAAAACCAAGGCTAAATAATAGATAAACTGATAGAGGCACACTTATTTGAAGTAGAACAGAACATAGTCTCAATTAAATGGGAAGCAAGATGGTTTTCTTTGAGTTCTTGTATTTAGATAGATAATTAGTATATAGGAGGCTGATGTTCAGTTTGTTGTGGTAATATTTTATAATACCATTCTTACTCTGAAGAATATTTTCTTAGGGATCAAAATACTTTATGTTTTCCTGTTCTTTCTTGGACCAGAAATGTGAACGTCTTCTGCTTTATCTCTATTGCCATGAATTAAGTATTGAATTCCAGGAGCCGGTTCCTGCTTCGGTGAGTTGGACTCAGTACTACCTATCTCACTGGTAAAGTTGTGTATAATACTTGACTGTGAACTCTGGCCTTGGACTGGGCTTGAATTAAAACAGACTTTCTGAATAAGCTCCTTGACCTCTCTGAGACTTAATACCCACTTCTTTGATTTTAAAATAGTGTTTGTAGTTGACAAATAATTGTGTATATTTTAAGGTATAATTTAAT
Organism: Cavia porcellus; assembly: GCF_034190915.1. NCBI lineage: Eukaryota > Metazoa > Chordata > Mammalia > Rodentia > Caviidae > Cavia > Cavia porcellus. The sequence continues at coordinate 134,678,777 of NW_026947484.1, read as the reverse complement.
GTTTTGATTTGTGTACACATTATGAATATAGTCAAGTCAGTAAACACATCTGCTACCTCATCAGTGTAGCTTTTTTTTTTTTTTTTTTGTAGTGGGACTATTAAAAATCCTTCTCAGCAATATTAACTATAGCCACCATGTAGTACCATAGATACTGTAGATCACTAAAGTTAATTCTCCAGTCTTAACTACAATTCAATACCTTTCAATCAATACCTATTCTTGCCCTCTTCCCTGTTTGGTAATAACCCTTTCCCTTTTTCATCCCCTTTCCCTACCCTCTTTCCTCTCTCCTCCCCTCTATTTTCTTTTTCTTTCCTCTTTGCTTTTGTTTTGTGTCCCCCCACCCCCTTTTGTTGTTGTTTGTTTGTTTTTTGAAACGGGGTCTCAGTATGTAGTTCAGGCTTCAGGCTGGCCTTGAACTCTTGAGTGGTCATCCTACCTCAGCTCCAGAGTGCTGGCGATCAGGCATTCACCACCATGCTCATCCCACCTCTTGTGCTTGCGCTCACTTGCTTTCTCCCACCCCCGCTTCCTTTCATTTAAAAAAATTTTTTTCTTGTATAAATTCTGGTATATGCAATGGTAATTTGATACATGTACACATTATGTAATGATTCTGATACTGTTTCTTAACCTCATTGGGTTTACTCTGAAGATTACACAGGATAATCAGTGTGAAGTTCTTAATATAGTACCTGATAACACAGTAAATTTTTATTAGTTAACCAGAAGTTTTATGAGCTAAAGATTCATCTGTTAGAATTAAAGTTCATTTGAAGACATTTTGTTCCTTGATGAGAACTTAATGTAATTTCTGTGCTCATTTTTGAAGATCAGCATAAAAGAAACAGTGTAATAGGTATATTGAGCTAGAAGTCTGAAAAGTTACTCTCATGGTTCTGCCATCAGCTATCTTTTTTTGTTACAGGGACTGAACTCAGGACCACATACTTGCCAGGCAGGCGCTTATGCCACTGAGCTAAATCCTTGGCCCTCGGCCAGCTTTATAAATGGACAAATTACATACTTTCTGCCTTTTCTTTTTTAACTGTGTAATAGAAGTATTTGGCTAAATTATTTCTAAGATTCTAGTTTTGTTCTGTATCTTGGAAAGTGATCTCTTTGTAAATGTTAATTGAATGAAAGTGTGCAATTAAGTCTTTTGCAGTAACTTTGCAGTTATAAGCCTTGTTACACAGTCAAAATTAAAAAAAAGACACCTGGGAAATTTTGCAAGTCAGTACTATTTGTTTATTCTACAGGAAGGTTTTATAAGTAATAAATGTCTCTATTATAGTAAAAGAAAAACTAAAAGTTCTTAATTTCCATTAAGTAGACTAAAAATATGGTATGCAGACTGAACATTTAGCTCAGCGGCGCAAGTGCTTGCCTGGTATGCATGAGGTCTTGAGTTCAATCCCCAGTACCAATAAAATAAAATACAAAAAAATCCCAACAGTCAGAGGCTGAGGCAAGTTTGAAACATCTGTTATTAGATATTATTGCATACCAGAACTGTTAATAGAATATTATATGATAAATTGTTTCTAATTTATATCATTAATGTACATATTTCATAATTTTTTCCTTTCCTTTCAAAAAACACATCAGGAGTCAAAATATTGATGAGCCAAATGTGGCTTTAAGTCTACTGGTAGACTACTCTAGCTGATTACTAGGACTCTGGTAACCATGGAGACTGGCACATATTTTGCAAGATTTGGGTTTCATAATGACTGAGACAAAGGATTTAAATTACATTTACTATGCCCCTAAAATTTTGATTTGCTATATATTTTCAAATTAAACCATTAGCATTTTTGGAGAGCTCTAATCTATTCTTACTTTATTTTAGATACCAAACTACTATAAAATTATAAAGAAACCGATGGATTTATCCACTGTGAAAAAGAAGCTTCAGAAGAAACATTCCCAACATTATCAAATTCCAGATGATTTTGTGGCTGATGTCCGTTTGATCTTCAAGAACTGTGAAAGGTTCAATGAAGTATGTTAGCTTCCAACCTATAGAATATTGATTTATTAGTTTTGTTTGCTTGTTCTGATTTTTAGATTTTTCTTCTTGCTGAATGAATTTTCTGATTTGATTAAAATTTTTTTTTCTACTTCAATGCTGTTAAAAATAAAATTTGATTTTGCAGCTCCAAAGAAGAAAATGTATTATGTATAATTTGGAGTATATATTTAAATACAATATATTAAGAATTACTATTGACTATTCCTTCTTAAATGGTTTGAGGCTTGGGTTAAGCATGGAAAGCAATCTGAAGTTAAGTAAATATTGCATGTTATAAGTATAAATAGCTCACATTTTTACTGCTTCTAGGAAAGGTATTTGCCAGGTGTTCTAAGATTTTATTATTGACCACATAAATGTGGAGTCTTAAAATCATAAACTCATCTCTGGTGACTCATCTTGAACAGTAACCAGAGTATAAGGGAAATTTTCTAATGATAAAAATGTAACTTTCAAATTAAAAAACATATGTAACTTGCACTTTGTTTCTTTTCGGTGGTTTTTTTTTTTTTTTTTTTTTGAGGATAAGATGAGTTATGCATGCCTCAGGAAATGTGATACATACTTTTGTCAGGCAAATTAATTTTTGTGTCTGGATTAAATCAAGTCTTACTGTTACAGAAAATTTTAATTGAAGGAGAAGAAAAAATTCAATGAGAATCCATAAAATCTTTATAAAGATTATAATAATTAAAGTATTTATTGCTGATGAAATATGGGTATCATATGATTTTATATTACTTAAAATTCTTTGCCAAGGTATGGTAGCCCATGTCAGAAATTCTATGCCTGGCAGGCTAAGGTATGAGGATTGCCACAAGTTTAACGCCAATTTGGGCTACACAGTGAGTTCAAAGCCAGCCTAAACTACATAGTAAGACTCTGTCTCAAAAAACCTAAATAAACAAATAAAATTCTTATAAATGAAAAGTCTAGTCCCTTTTATAGCAGTGTATCAGAAAGTGAATTAAAAGTTAGGAAATACAATTTATTTTTTTGTGTTATTTTTTAATGCTGCTAGATGTTTTCAAATAAATATGCTTTTATGAACTATAAAAAGTTGAAAAGAAGGCTCATTTTACTTGATTTATTAATAGTTAAGTAATTTGTGGTTAACATATTTCCATAGGGGTAGAATTCTGATTGTTTTACAAAAATTTTGACAGTTTTTTAAATATTTCTTTTATCATATTTTATAAATCTCTTTCTCTTGAGTCAATTGATGTATTTAGACCAATCTCAGTTACTAAAATTGACCTCACTAATTTGGAATGAGACAACTATTAAGATTTCTCAGAAGCTTTATTAGCAGAACTTGGTAAAGAAAGTGATTTTGTGTTCTATAGAACCTTAGAAAGCACTTAATCTGGTTATAGCAATTTGTTCTCCCTAGTATGGTTGACTTTCGTCACCAATCCTATGCAATCTTATAACTTTAGAAAGGATTATAATTTCCCTTTTTTTTTTTTGACTCTGGTATCCTTTTTAGATGATGAAAGTTGTTCAAGTTTATGCAGACACACAAGAGATTAATTTGAAGGTAAGCTTTTCAGACCATGCAAACTTGGTGAAGGAATATGCATTACCAATAGGTGAATATTCCTATCTTTTGCTTGCAGGCTGATTCAGAAGTAGCTCAGGCAGGGAAAGCAGTTGCATTGTACTTTGAAGATAAACTCACAGAGATCTACTCAGACAGGACCTTCGCACCTTTGCCAGAGTTTGAGCAGGAAGAGGATGATGGTGAGGTAACTGAGGACTCTGATGAAGACTTTATACAGCCTCGCAGAAAACGCCTAAAGTCAGATGAGAGACCAGTACATATAAAGTAAACTAACATGGACTTAAAGCAGTTGTTTTAAAAAGAAGAAAAAAAGCATTTTATTTAAGTGTTGCTGGACTATATCCTGCCTTTAGTAGGCATCTCCTTTGAAGAACCTGATAGTTTTTACACAGTATTAGATTGAAATAATGGACAGACAACATTCTTGTCAAGAAAGGTGAAGGAAAAAAAATCTGCAGTCAATGACTGTTAAAAGTACACAAAACAAACATTTTCATTTTTCAGAAGTTAAAGAGCAAAATGGAAGAAATAAAAACTGGAGATTTCTTTAAAAAAAAGAAAAGAAAGATGAAGAGAATTGTGTTTGCAACTTTAAAGTAAAAACAAGAAAAAAAATGAAATGACTTTTGAGAATTTGTTACTAAACCAGGATGGTTCTTTGTTAGAAGTGGCAAATGTTGATCACGTGGTATTGACTGGTGCAGGATACTGGGTGTACAAGTAAATACACAAGGCTCATGTTGCTTGATAAATTGTCTTTGGACTAGAGTGCAATTAGTTTAAAAAAGCTTATAAGCATCTACTTCACACATGTAATATACTGGGGTTTTTTAAGTTTAAAAGTAGCTCAGATTTTATTTACTGTCAGTGGAAATATGCACTGAATCATGCCATTATATTTTTTCTCATTTTCATGCTGTTGAGAATTCAACAGTACATTTATTTTTTATTTATACATATGATCTAGGAAATATAAACATTTGTTTTGCCCTCAGTGGTCTACTGAAGTGAAAATGGCAATTTTCTGTAGTAGATCATGTAGAGCTACAATACACATTTCCAGAAAATATTTTCACACAGTTGCACTTACCAGTCAAATCATGTGATCATAACAGTTATTCCTGTGAAAGACAGAATGTTTGTTTTAAAATTAATCTTGTTTTCTGTATATTCAAATTTGATTGAGAAGGTGACAACTGGCTCTTATCCAGTCTTCCTTCCTAACAGTTTTCCGATAGACCACTATTGGCAAACAGTAATCTGTCAACTACCAAATGTGTAAAATTTTCTGTATTTCACTTTGTCTTATTTGTAAATAATGAACTAAAACTTCTGGCAGATCGGCAACATTTGCTGAGGCTGTTTTTTAAGCTAATGTGTATTCTTACTAATGTTCCTATCAAGAATGGATTTGTAATATATGCTGTCTATTTCTAATGTTCACATTCATATTTTGAAGTTCTATCTTATTTTAATAGAGAACAGACTTCTCAAAATCTTCAGAAGCAGCTTATTATTAAAATATCAAAACATTGAAATAAACCCGGTGGGGTTATATTACTCATCTGTCCACCAAGTGGGACATTTGCATGGACTCGGGGCTTAAAGGACTTAGAAGTGAGACATGTAAGTAAATCCTGAAAATGAGCCAATCCCCACTTGAATGGTTACTGGAGTAAACCCACCTTTTGCTGTCCTGATTATAGTACCTGAGGCAGATAAACCAACTTGGCTCTGGTTCATTTTTCTTCTCATTTGTGATCCTGACATTCAAGATGTGTGTTCTAGACTGTGTACAGGCTTCTCTTACATTGAATTAAAAATTTTAGTCCTCCTTTTGTATAGCCACATTAGAATATAAAGTGACCAAAATAGAGGAATTTGCCATTAGATATTTTTCAGACGTCAGCAGATTTGTGGCAAATCATTTGCCTTTTTAAAAAATTCAGCTAAGCAGTTCAGACCGTAGATTACTCAGAACATTATTTGACATAATTGTCTTAAGAAGTAAATATTTTTTAGTGCATATTGAATCAAATAAAGTGCTCTAAAAAAATTATTATACAGATTCGTTTGGGTTTTTCTTTTCTTAACAAGTATTGGGGGATAAATAGGAATATGATTCAGACCTTCTGGTGGTGTACTTAAACAGTGTTGATTTTATTATTTCTTTTTACTTTATCTTCTGATTTTCTTTTAGTTGCTTTTTTTTCTGTTATAAATTAAGCTTTAAAACATATACCAAACTGTTTTATCATTTTACTGAAATTTTAAATACCTAAGATTTTTTTTTTTTAAAGGAGGAAGAAAATAATTTTAAAATGCTTTTATTTGTCTCTTTTCCACAACATCTGTGACTTCAGTTAATGTTGTAGACATATATCTAAGGGCACAGTTTTGGAAAATGAAGAATTGCATTATGACTTTGTTAAGCCATTGAGCTCTTTTATTTTGTATTTGTTCTTCATGTTAATACTTTTCAGAATTCTTAGGTAATAAGTCATAAGAGGGCTCTGCCAAGTGGGAGGGAGAAACAGATTTTATTAACTAAATATTTTTCAGTACCTGGAGCCCTAAAAAATCATGTACTCCCTTAAAAACATTTTCATATTAGAGTTTTTGTTTCTTTTAAGATTGGTTTAGTTGTTCAATTCAAAAAGCATTTTATTGTCAACATTTAAAGGACACCATTTCCATTAACAAAAGGTAATTCTTATTGCTGAGGAATTGATGTTAACATAATAGCTGTCAGCATGCCACTGTTAAATAAAGATGTTCTCTTTAAATTTCTTTAACTTTTTTTCTTGCACATTGATCAGTGATTTCTAAGCTGATTTGTTAAGCTCTAATTTAACTGGTTAAAATTATAAAATTTAAGTTGACATTGTTATTTTATATGTTTTCTGTAGTAATTTGTGTTTTAAAAAGGTAAGAGTATATCAATTCCTAAAGTCAGTTGTTCTGATATACTTGCACATTTGTATTCTTTGGTAAGAGCTAGTGTTTTTGATTTGTAGGAAAGTCCTTGATTTGTAGGAAAGTCCATATTATACTACGGTATTTCCTTAAAAGCTTTCTATGTTTTTGCCACACTTCAGTTTACTTCTACCATCAGAAAAATTTACACGTTCCTCAGTGTATTCTGACCTAAGTTTGTGTTTTTCAGCGCCTGGCTCAGCCAGTTCAGAGTGAAGGAGTTGATTTGCAAGGTGCATTGTGTGAAATTTTCCAAGTATGTCATGCAAACATCAGAGCATTGTTATAGAAACATAATAAGGCATTAAATCTACCAGTGAAATTATCCTCCTTGAAATAGTTGGTGTTTTCTGATTTCTCTGTTACACAAGGAAATTACAGATAATTTTAACAGGTTTTGAGATTTTTCAGTTAATCAAAAGAAATAATGGTGTAAAGTGTCTGAATTGTGTAGATTTATCAGTTATCTCAGCAGTATCCTGCCATGTTAGTCATTAGTGTTAGTAAGCCTGTAGATTCAAATTTTCCAACTCTGCTCTTGGGTTGTGGCCTACCATGTATTACTGAAGGGTCTCTTACTGTCTAAATGGGAGTAGGTGCTATGACCCATTCTCTTAGCCTTTACATACTGTATCCACCCTTACATATAACACATGAAATATAAAAATCTCATTTCTTGTCAAAGTCAGCACTGCTCATCTACATACTCCACATTGGATCGGTAATTTTATAAAAATCTGCCCACCCAACTCCCTCAATTAAAAAATGAAATTCCTTAATTTATATCAGGAATTCTTAATTTATGCAACCTATATTAATTATCTGCTGACGGTGATTGAAGATTTTCTAGGTGTTATATTACAGTGGGATCATGTACCAGACCTAGATGTTAATTTTTTTCCCTCCCAGTTACCTCCTCCTTGATAAAGCAATAACACTGCTTTAAGTCTGTTGCCTAATAGCATGTCATAATCCTCTCCGGGATGGTGATTTTATAGGAAAGTTTGTATGCATATCACCCACTCTTATCTTTTAAAACAATTAAGAAATTTAAATGTATGCTGGAGGTAATAACAATATATTGTGGCATTTTATTTTAAAAATTGGGGAAAGTTGCATATTTTTTTAAAAGTAAGTGTTTGAGTAAAAAAATTGAAGGTACTTTTTTAAGGAAAAAAATTTATATGCCACAGTTTACATAGACATTTCAGATTTCAACATGTACTCTTAGATATAACTGCTTCTTTTACTTGGCCAAATGCATGTTTTACTCGGTCAAAATGCATTTCTTCCATCTTAGTTTCTTATGGTTCTTACATGATCCTTTCTATATTTTTATTGTATCTTAGAAACAAAATTATCTTCGGAAATAAGTTACTTTGGGCATATGTGTCATATCAAACTACAGAATGTATAAAATTAAGTTTAGCCCTTTTCTAACAAGTAACCTTTAAAAATTGAAAATGCTGTTATTTTAAATTCACCAAATCTATATCTGGGAAGGCACCAAAATGATTTGTAAGTGCCACTGCAATGTTTCCATTCAGTTATGGCCAAAATTTCATCCTTAAGAATGGAATGCATGTCTGCTCCTGATCTGAAAAATGTAGGCATTTACTATGTTTTAAAACAATGAAACATGTACATAGCCTATAAAAAAAAAGATCTGTGCAATTGGAAGCGTGTTAATTTTCTATGTAGACATACTAAATGCAAAAGGGTTAAATGCATAGCCTTATTAGTCCCTTTCTTCCAGTGCTTCAACTGGTGTCCTCCCCTCATTATTATTACTACTACTACTGTTATTTTTGCACATAGTTAACTAACCCTTCAATATGATTCTTTTTAAAAAAGTGCTGTTTCTGTGATATTGTATTCGCTAAATAATCATATTTAATTTTTTAAAACAAGGTTGCAGTTTCTAGTTGTTATGTTCTTGTGTTTTTTGCTGGTGTGTAATAAAAGCAAATTTTTTTTCTTTTCATGGTTATTTAATACGTTAGCTGCCTGTAAATAATTCTTGTTATAATGCTCTGGAATGTGTTGTAGAAAGTTGTATTAGATTAGTTTAAAGCCTTGTTTGAAAACCATATTGTTTTGGTTATTTCTATTAAATTAGAAAAATGAAAAAGTTTTGAAATGAATTTTTTTCTTCCTGTGTGAGTTGAGATTTGATTTTAGTGTTGTACCCCAAAAATGAGACTCCAAAATGTTGTCCAAAAAACAGGGCAAGATGTCTTTTTAAAGAAAAAGCGCTTTTATTTATTCTGGCACCAGCGACTTAGTGCAGTTGGAGTTTGCAAAGCTGTGTAACTGGCTTAAAATTTTGACAGACAGGATGAAAATTTTGACAGACAGATAGGATGAAAGAGAATACTGCAGAAGCCTTTTGGTGAAAGTTTACCTATTAACAGTGTAAACTGGAGGGGCAAAAATACTAAACTGAGGAACTAGCCAGGATCTCTACCTATCTTATAGATAAAAGGATTTGGGACTTAATACGAAGCCAACAAGGAGTCTTGTCTCCTTTTCTTGGGTGGTTAGTTGATTTTTTTTTTAAGACGGTCTCACTGTGTAGTCCAGCCTAGCTTTCAATTCTTGATGCTCCTGCCTCAGGTTCCTTTTTGCTGGGATTACAGGCTTACACTGCCACCCCTGGTTAAATAAGGAGTCCATAGCAGGCTGGGGATTTAGCTCAGTGGCATAAGTGCCTGCCTTGCAAGCAGGCAGTCATGAGTTCGATCCCCGGTACCGATAAAAAAGAAAAAGACCAAAAATAAATAAATAACGAGTCCTTAAAGTTTAAGCAAGATGGGGTGGGGAGGAATAATATAATCAGATCTGCTATTTGAACAATTTTAACGAGGAAGAACGGATTATGGGAAACCTTGGGGATGGAGATGCAGTTGTAGGCTATAAATAATTCAGGTGACCCTTTAACTGTCTGAAAGTAAAATTGAGAGTAACAGTCAAATTTTAGATTTAGAAAGTAAAGTAGACCAGTAATTGAAGCAAAGTATTAACTAACACTAGTAAAACAGGGGACGGAAGGTGAGTTCAGTTTAGTATGTGTTGATTTTGAGATACCAATGGGAAATTAAGGTACAAGTATCTGGTTCTAGTGTTCCTAAGAGATCCCTGAGTAGGAGATGGAGCCCACTCTGTCAGTTAGGAATCACATATTTTTAAAAAGACCTATGAATTGATCATGAAAATGGGAGGAAAGCAAGAGAGTAAAAAGGGAAGACCATAGAAAACGGTTTTAAGAAGGGGTTTTAAGTAATTAGTGTTGACAAAAGAAGTGACTGTGGTGAGTTTAGCAGTAAAGACACCATGGATGACCTTGGTAAGATTGGTTTCAAGTTGAGTAGCAACATGGCTATCAGAGGAGCGAGGCATGGAAGGAAATTGAGTACCTCCTGCTCCTCTGAAATACAGAATTTGAGGCTGTGAATAACCAAATAGAACATCAGGGTAGAAATTTGTAATTGTTACCCTTCTGGATGTGTTTTGAGTAGCTATGAAAACAGATTTGGCCATTGTACAGACTTTGTTTTGAACCTTACTTAGTTTTGCTGGTTGCCTGTAGGAACTCTTGAGTTTCAGTTGGCTTATCTTTGAAATGATCATAATCATGTCTGCATTATAGAATTTGTATAAAGATGAATTTAGGTCATTCATAGCACAGGATCAACACCTAGGAGTTCTTAAACATTTCGTTTCCTTTTTCTTTTATCACCATGAAAATAGACAGTTAGAAACGTAATTTACACCACCACCCTCTTTTTTCCAGACAGTTTTGTAGTATGGGATGGCCTTGAATTCACTATGTAGTCCAGGCTAGTCTCAAACCCAGCAGCCCTCCTGCTTCAACCTCCTGAATGCCGAGATTATAGATGTGTGCCACCATGCCTGGCTCTGTCCTCAACTCTTAAAAGTTAATGTACTTCTACATTAAGTGATTTTTAAAGACTCAGAAAACACTCATAATAGACTTCTGATTTTTAGAAAATAATACAAAAATAAATTGGTAATTGGAGGATTTGTCTCAAGCTTCCCCTTTTCATATTATCTGGCCTCAAATGACAGTAAATTCTTTGATTTGTAAAGCCCTTTGGTGATGGAAAGGCAGTAGTGTGTAGGAATATTTGCTTGTGCCAGACTGTATGCACTAAGAAACCATCCTGATTGTGTACAGTATTGAAATTATTGTAATCCCTTTTCCAGTTTTTTTCACAATCCAAAGAGTTATTATTTGTAATCCCATTGAGATGTTAGTGGAATCCCCGCAAGTTAATTCCAATCTACCACTACCAGTGCAACCCACAGCAAAAGTAAAGACATCAAGACATATTCCAAAATAAAGGCAGCCAAGGGGTCCTAAATCCAATCCTCTGAGGATGGGCAGACTAAGGCCCTGATCCTAGGCCTCTCCCAGAATTTTATTTTATGAAGAAGGGGGGTGGCTTGAGGATGAGTGACAGTGAGGATAGCAGAATTAAGCCAGTAAAGGAGAAAAGCATTCAGAAGGATCAATTTGCGTAATTCAATTAAGGAAGCAACTGAATTGTTTCAGGAGCTTGCTGCTTTCATTTCTGACATGTAAATTTTTGTATCTTAGCTCTTTACCTTGAGGCTCATCTGCAGTTGACATTCCCTGAGCTGTTGGCTCTCCCATCCAGCTCATCTCATATCTTTTGCAGAGAGCACTATGCAAGGAAACAATAGACTGTCTGATAGCTTTAGAGATTACATGTCAGTATCTGCTAGTCTTATTTGCAACGTTTAGAGCCAGAGTCTTAGTTGAAGAGAGAAGGAAATACCATAGGCAGCTCTCTACATCAGCATAACAAAATAAGTCTCCATATAATCAAAGTTGCAGCAATTCTGCATTCAAGGGGAGTCACTGCAGTTGTCTCCCACAGAAATGAAATACTGGATGCTTTCAATTTTTTAAAATCTTTAGCTGGGTTTAATGGCACGCACCTATAATTCCATCATTTTGGAGGCTGAGATAGGAGGATGACCATGAGTTTGGCATAAGCACCTGCCTTGCAATGCTGGTCATGAGTTTGATCCCTGGTACTGATAAAAAGTTAAAAAAAAAAAGAGTTTGAGGCCATCCTGACCTGTAAAGTGAGTTCAAGGTCAGCCTGAACTGCGTAGTGAAACTCGTTGTCTCAAAAAGGCAATCAATCAATTTGAGTTTCAAATAGAAAAATTAATTGAAGTAATTTAAATTGGAAAGATAATCAGAACTTCAAACTACACAATCTTTGTAACATTTTTGCTGAAAACATTTTATCTGAATTTGAGTTTATAAACTAGAATGAAGAGCTTCTCTGAGATTCCTGGTCCATATTCTTAAAAAATGTGCAACAAGGAAATTGTTTTAGAGACAGTCAAATGTAATGCATGAGCTTGGCTTTGATTTTGAATTATATGAATCCAATTATTAAGGCCATTTGTGGATCCTTTCAGGAAATTTGCATATAAACTTTAACGTTTAATTTTCTTACAGTAAATGTTTTGCTTTTACAAAGAACTGTACTTTTTGGAGATGCATGCTGAAATTATACTAGAAATAAATTGTATTCTCTTTGTTGCTTTCCAGTGATTATGCAAAAGTATATGTTGTGAGAGTAGAACACAAATCCAGACTCACTGCACACCTGCACTTTCAGCAGTTTGGGAGCTTGAGGCAAGGAATAGTAAAAGTTCACAGTCAGCCTGGGAAACTTAGAGGTTTAGATCTTTAAAACAAAACAAAAAAAATGACTAGGAAATATATCCAGTGTGAAATGCTTGGGTTGGGTACCCCAAAACAAAAACACATGAAGTGATACAAATATAACTATTATCTCTTGAGTTTTTGTTTGCTTTTTGGTTTTTTGAGACAGCGTAACTACATAGTCAAGGCTAGCCTCAAATTTACAATTCCTCTTATGCAGCCTCCAGGATCCTGAGATTATAGACATGTGCCACCACATTTAAGTTCTTGAAACTTAATGAAAGGTACAAAGGTATTTTGATTTCTTTGTAGACTTGAACATTTTAAAAAATAGTGTAGAATTGAATAAATCTAGAGAAGTAACTATTATAGAGGATATTGCTCTGAAGGCTAGAAAAGTCTTAAATTCCATACAGAAGACAAAACCTAGCAGCTAGCTTTAAATGTGGGGCCAGAGCAAGACACTTCCAAAACCTGGAACTTCAAAAGATAAGTCAGAGAATGAACCAGACTAACCTGCCTTGGAGAGAAGAAAACTGAATGGAGCAAAGAAGAAAAAATTCCCCCAAGAGTTTGTATCCCAAGCCAGTGAGCCACTTTGAAACCTAACTTACACTAGTTATGTGGTTAGAAAAATTAAATTACAGTAGTCTTTGAGGTTTGAAGTGATTGGGCACTTAATAGAAACAAATATGCTCTCATAAGAAAAGCAACTTAAAAGAATTTTTACGGTGGTGTAGTTAACTCATAAAATGACATTGTGAGTAAAAAACAGCAGAATCTAACTTGCAGAAACTGCCAGGTATTGGAGTTAATTGGATGAGTGTGTTCAAAGATGCATTATTAAAAGGGTTTAACATCTCTAAGTTGCAATGATAGTATAGTACTGACTTGGCACTCCCACCCCAGTACTGGCAGACCAACTCATGGAAACTTGTGCATGCTAAGCAAATGTTTACCAGTAAACTAAACCTCTAGCCCCCAGCATTACTGATGGTACAGAAATGATGTGTCTTTTGATAAGTGTTAGCTTAGATTTGATGGGATGTATATGGAAGAAATTAAAGGAAATACCAGAAAATCAAGGAACAAGATACTGAAGTTTGATACAGGCAGAAGATGGGGCAAGAGTGTATGGAAGAAAATAAGATTTGAAAAACATCTAGACATGACAAACAAAATGAGATAAATCAAAATAAAATGAGTCCGAATGAAGAAACTAAGCACTGAAGTACAGAGAATGTATGAAAGAAAGGGTAGCAAGACTATTTTGAGGTGAATGGAATCTAGTAAGAGTACCTGAAGGACTTTATAAAGAGAATGGTTAGAGATGATGTTTGAAAGTAGTTGGAGTTTTTCAAATTTGGTTGAAGTCACTTGTCCTTCGGTGTGAGGAACCAAAGAACTAAGTCAATATCTAGTTTAGTGAGATAAGTTCTGGATCATTTTTTTTTTTAACTTTTTATCAGCAGGCACTTATGCCACTTTTTATCAGGGATCGAACTCACGACCGCCTGCTTGCAAGGCAGGTACTTATGCCGCTGAGCTAAATCCCCAGCCCCTGTGAGATAAATTCTGAAAGGTAGTATCTAGGAATACAAATCAGAAATCAGTAACACCTGTATGAATGAAGCAAGCCACCCAAAATCAGTGGTCTTTAAAACCGGAAGAGAAAGCATAACAGCAAGTAGTGTGATGGCTACTTTGCCACAGTAAAAACTGGAAGAGGGTAGGGTTGTATTTTATGTACAGAGAGGGAGCTGTCAATCTAAAAACTGGGCAAGGAAATAAAAAGTGAGGTTTACTATTATTTAATGTTCATTTAATAAAAATTCTGATAGTTTGCACCAGCAAATAAAACGGGCTCAAAAAGAAAATCTAAAACAAAAAGATGGTGAGCAACTAGGTTAGTGAGGGCAAACTGAACTCTATGAAGTAATGTTAATTTGGGTTAAAAAAGATAACTTCCAAGGCCAGGCATGGTGGCACATGCCTGTAATGCCAGCACTCGGGAAGCTGAGGCAAGAGGATCATTGTGAATTTGGGGCCACCCTGGGCTACAAAGTGAGTTCAACCTGAACTGCGTAATGAGACCCTGTCTCAAAAAGACAAAAGAAAAGAAAACACTTTCAGGGTGTAAGCAGTTCTGGTTACCTACTCCCCAGGGAAACATGAAAATTATTGAAAACAAGTATGTAAAACCTGTAAAAGATCCTATGGAAAAGCATCATAGAAATACCTATTTAAGAAAAAGAAAATTCTGAAGGCACTGTCTCATACTGAATGTAGAAGACCTCCCTCTGAGCTTAGCAGTGTGGAAACTAGGCTACTGCATCTCCAGACACTGGGCTATTCCTTTCCCAGGGAATAGCTATCCCTTCAGGCTCTCATCTGGATGGATCTGTTCCTCAGAAGAGCAAGTTGATGGCATTTCTTATTCTAACCACAGCTACTTTTACAGGAGTGATGTCCCACTCATAAGTGCAGTAAAGAAGTATAGGTTCACTTCTTTCAAGAGGCTCAGCCTTGGATGTGGTACACTTAGAATACGGGGTCACCTTTCCTCTGGCTCATAAAATAGTGGTTCTATGACAGGAAGGTCGAGAAGCTGCTGCTGTCTTCACTCAGAGCACTCATCTTTTAAAGCAAGAGAGAGGATGGTTTTTTTTTTTTTTTCGGTTTTTGTGTTTTTCCTTTTTTATCAGTACCAGGGATTGAACTCACAACTGCCTACTTGCAAGGCAGGCACTTATGCCACTGAGCTAAATCTCCAGCCCCAGAGAGAGGGTGTTTTTTTTTTTTTTTAAACCACCTCCTTTATTCTTTTTTTTTTTTTTTTTTTTTTTTTTTTGTGTGTGTGTGTGTGTGTGTGTGTGTGTGTTTTCTTTTTATCGGTACCAGGGATCGAACTCACGACTGCCTGCTTGCAAGGCAGGCGCTTATGCCGCTGAGCTAAATCCCCAGCCCCAAGGGTGTTTTATTTAGTTGTCTTTTCTAGTTCCAAAGTCCTGGTATAAAAATTTTGCATCAGGACTGAATCAGACTATGAATTAGATAACCTGTAATATTCCAGAAGAACTATTTGTAAAAAAGCAAGTAAGTTCAGGTGGACACAGTACTAGAAGTTGTAACTAAAAGCAACAGAGAAGACTGAAAGTGTGTTTTAAATTATAGGCCATCTCATTTGTAAGGGAGGACTAGGAGCTCCCGTGGGATTAAACATGAAGCAGACCTAAGAATTTCAAAAGAACTAGAATGTGACTGCATTAGTTTGTAGAGCAGTTTATACCCTAGCACATTATTTAAAACCAAGCAATTAGTGGGCAATTAACACCTGGCATTAGTCAAGGAGAGTGTTAAGATGAGCCTAAAACATCCCAGAGACTGCATACCCAAGGTTGTGGTTACCTTTGTGTCAGCAGCAGAGGCTGAATGCAGAGGAGGGAATACACTGCATGACACATATACTCACTAAACAGTAACTCTAAGGGATGCAGGAGGAGAAAAATCATTTACTAAACGTGATACCTTAGAAATGAAGCAACAACATGTAAAAAGTTGCAAGAAAAAGATTTGAAAGTTGCCATTAAAAATCCCCCCAAAATAAAAATATGTTCCCAGGCTAGGTGCTGTGGCATAGGCTATAAATCAAGCACCAAATGAGTCTGAAGGAGGAAAAGTGAAAGTTTGAGGCTAGCCTGGGCTACATAGCAAGTTCCTGAACTATGTAATGAGATCCTATATCAAAAAACAAAAAGCTGTTCATTGTGTCATCTGCCTGTAACCTCCACTCTCTGAGAGACTAAGTCAGGAAGATGGCATGTTCAAACCCAGCCGGGCAACTTAGCAATTTGTGTTGAATGAATGAAAAAGGTGGGAGATGCAGCACAGTGCAAAATTCCTGTGTTCATTTCTCAGCATTCAGGGAGAAAAGGTGTTCCCAGAA
Source organism: Cavia porcellus (assembly GCF_034190915.1). Classification (NCBI taxonomy): domain Eukaryota; kingdom Metazoa; phylum Chordata; class Mammalia; order Rodentia; family Caviidae; genus Cavia; species Cavia porcellus. The sequence continues at coordinate 134,662,519 of NW_026947484.1, read as the reverse complement.
GATGCTGGGTGTTAGATTATTCTGGCACAATAGAGAAGCAAAAGTACGAAATGAACAGGTTTATTGAGTTGAGGACGTGGAAAGGAGCAAGCACATGCCCCATGGCGGCTTGGCTGTCTCCTTGGACCGGAAGATGGGGTATGGGACATATGTAACCTTTGACGGGGGTGGTGCTCAGGACGGACATTGGTAACACAGGAGGAGCTGATTGGAATTTCCTTTGAGCGCACTGGGAAAGGAAAAAGGAAGCTGAAATAGGGGAAGGAGGAAGTGACCTCAGGGTAAACATCCCTGATTTGGCCTTCCACTGCCATGATGTCCTGTAGTTTATTCTAGGGGAAACTTTCACTGGGCAGTGGCCTTTGCTTATACTTACAGTCACTCTGGAGGGTGCAGCAGGAGAATTACTTTAACTCAGGAATTTGAGGCCAGCCTGGGCAACAGTGAGACCTGTCTAAAATAAAATATAGGCAGACATAATGACAATGTCATATCAAAAAGAATGTAAAAAAAGAGATAACTAAAAAATTCTGGAGTTGTACAATAACAAATGCGGTAGAGAGGCTCAACGGCAGAATTGAACAGTCAGAAGTAATAATCCAGGATAGACTGATAAAGGAAAAAAGGGATTAAGAAAAATGAACATGGCCTCAGAAACGTGGGACGACTTTAGGCCCTCAAATATATGCATAATGGGAGTATCACAAGAAGAAGAAAAAGGAAATGAAAATGTATTCAGTGACTGAAAACTCCCAAATTTATTGCAAAACAGTAATTTGCAAAACAGTAATCCAGAACTTGTGTAAGCCCTAAATGGAATAAACACAAAGATATCCACAGACATTACATATAAAAACAAAAACTGCTAAACGTCAAAGACAAAAAGAGAATATGTTAAAGGCAGAGAGAGAGAGAGATGTTATTTTCATAAAAATAACATCAACACCTTGTTGTATGGGCAGAATCTGGAGCAGAAAGGTCATAGATGACTTGCAAAATGCTAAGGAAGGAAAAAAACTGTCAACCAGAATTCACTGACCAGTAAAGCTCTTGCAAAAATGAAAGTAAAAAGCACCTACCTTGCAAGCAGGCAGTCGTGAGTTCGATCCCCGGTACCGAGAAAAATGAAAAAGACAAAAAAAAAAAAAAAAAAAAAAGAAAAGAAAGTAAAATACTTTGCTGGATAAAACATGAGAAAAATTTTTCCTCACAGACTTGCCTTACATATATAAGAGGACTAAACCTTGAAAGCATGTGATTCTAAGATGGTAATTTGATCTACTCCAATAAAACCATTACATAATTTCTTAGGACAATGTCAGTGATTACAGACAATTTTGTCTTAATGATGGGGTTACATCCCTTTTAAGCTATCTAAACTTGAAAATATTTTAAATTCAAAATGCATTTAAGAGCTGGGTATGGTGTTACACGCCAATAATCCCAGCACTCAGGAGCCTGGGGAAGGAGGACTGTTACAAATTCAAGACCATTCTGGACTACAAAGTGAGTTCAAGGCCAGCCTGAACTGCATAGTAAGACCCTGTCTCAAAAAAAGACCAAAAAAATTCATTTACTATGGTTACCTTTGCCAAACATCATAGCTAAGCAACACAGTGCAGAAGATACATCAATTGTGGCTGTTCACAGAGTTGACTGGGAACTGCGGCTTGCTTTCACTGTCCAGCACCAAGGCGTATCATGGTGCATATTGGTAGTCCTGTCACCCTACTTTGAGGAACAGATCAAACTAGACAGAAGATAAATGAAGAAACTGAAAACGTGTAGTGGTCCAAAATCCAACTGATATAACAGACATTATAGAATTTTCCTCTCAACAAACAATATACACTTAAATGCTAATGAACTGATAGATGGTATAAGTACATAAAACCAAATTTAAAAGAATGGAAATAACACAAAGCATATTCTCCCCACAATGGAAAGAAAACTATAAAAAACCTACAGACGTGGGCTGGGGATTTAGCTCAGCAGCATAAGTGCCTGCCTTGCAAGCAGACAGTCGTGAGTTCGATCCCTGGTACCGATAAAAATGAAAAAGACAAAAAAAAAAAAAAAAAAAAAAAAAACCTACAGACAATATGGGATTATTAAAACATTCTTAAATAACTAATGGTCAAAGAAGAAAAGCAGAAAATACTTTGGAATGAATGACGATGAAGATAAACATAACAAAACTAATGAAATTTGGCAAAAACTCTGCTTAGAGAGAAATTTACCATCCTAAGTAAGTATAGTATGAAAGAGTAGTATGGCTCACCTTCCACCTTAAGACAGTAGAAAAAGAAGGTCAAAATAAATTTACTGCAAGTAGGAAGAAGAAAATAATAGAAGCCAGAGTTAAAATTAATGAAATAGAAAACAGAGAAAACCAACAAAAGCAATAACTAGCTCTTTTAAAAGTTTAACAAAACTCACAAACTTTTATTGAGATTTGTCAAGAAAAAAAGATGCAAATTACTAGAATTAGAAACAAATGACAGGACAGCAGTGTAATAAAAGCATTGTAAGAGAAAACAATGAACAATTGTTCATTTAGAGATGATAATGGATTAATTTTTAGACAAACTATTGACTTAAAATAGGCAATTTGATCAACTTACAAGTGAATTTTAAGTAATTTAGAAAACAGAAAGCAACTCTATTTGCAAAGAAAAGTGACAATGCAGTTAACTTCACTGCTGAGAATCTACTAAACATAAAGAATGAATAACAATTCTTCACAAGTCATTAGCAAAAATAACATGTTCATGGATCAGAAAACAATATTAAGAAGGTAGAAGAAAAAAGAAACTCAAATCATTTTATGAGATCATTAGATAGCATTAATATCAAATCAAAGACTTCACAAGCAAAGACTATACAGTGTCTCATGGACACACAAATATTTAAGAATATGGCAAACTATATCCAGGAATGTAAGAATTATATATATCTGAGATGCAAGGTTTGTTCAACATCTGAAAGTAAATGTGATACATCATATTAATATAATAAAGTATAAAATTATATTTCAATAAACAAGCATTTACAAAAAACCATACCTATCATTTAAAAAACACACAAGAAAGGAATAAAAGGGAACTGTCTCAATCTGATGAGCTATCTGTGAAAAACCCACAATTAATATCATACTTGATGGAAAGACTGAAGGTTTTATCTTCAGTATCAGGAATAAGGATGTCTGCTCTTACTACTTTCTGTCAGTACTGGGCTGGAAATTCTGACTAGGGCAACTAAGCAAAGACAAAGAAATAAATGGCATCCAAATTGAAAACGAAGAAGTAAAAGTATTCACATATTATCTTACATATAGAAAATCCTATGGAATGCACTAAAAAGCTACTACAACTAATGAATAAATTTAACGAAGTTGCATCACTCAAGATCATTATATGAAACTAAATTGTATACTTACACATTTGCAATGAGCAATCTGAAAATAAACAGAAACATTTAAAAGAATAAAATGGATAATTTAACGAAGTTACACTTTGAAAATTACAACTGTTAAAAGAAATCAAGATAATCTAAATATTTGGGAAATAACCTTGTGTTCATGGGCCAGAGTATTACAGACAGCTGAATTCAAAATATTAAAGGTAAGCACTTGGGAGGCTGAGGCAGGAGGATTGTTGCAAGCTCAAAACCACCCTGGGCTACCAAGTGAGCTCAAAGCCAGCCTGAACTGCATAGTGAGACCCTGTCTCAAGAAAACCAAAAAAAATACTATAATAGGTGGACAGGGCTAAGCCCTTGAGAAAATCAGAGCAAAGATGAAAATTGGTTACAGCTGTGGCTGGAGGCACACCTGTCAGAGGCCAGGATAAAGATGGAATGAGCAGACCAGAGAGATAAGTTGTGACATTTGGTCTAATGAAATCTAAATAGAGCCTTCCCTATCTAGAAAACCTGTACTAGTCTCCACCATGGGGATCAAAAAGGACTCAGCAAGAAGACAAACCATGCCTTGCAGTGAGCCAGGGTCTGCCATGGGCACTGGGAAAAGACTCAGCAAGAAGATGAACCATGGCTTCCCATGAGCCAGCCAGTGTTTAGGCTGGCAAACCTGAAGAGCATATCCCCCCACCCACCTACCACCCGGAAGCAACTGGCTGATTCAGAGGACTCATGGTGAGATGATAGCAGCTGAGGGGAAGGAAACAGCTTGATGCTTGTACTGTTTGGTTGACTCTGCAAGCCGGGGGCTGGTGGTCTGGGCATCTACCTGGAGGATGGTAGTGTGCATTATGGCAGTTGTGGGAAATTTCCTTCTATCTTGTGTTTGAAATCCAATGTTTTGTTCTGTTTTAGAGATAACTTTATCTTTCTGAGACAGGGTTTCATTATCAACTTGAACTCACTTTGTATCCCAGGCTGGCCTTGAACTTGCAACAATCCTCTTGCCTCAGCCTCCTAAGTGCTGATATTACAGGCATGCACCACCATGCCTTGCATTACTGTTTTGTTTTAGTCCTGTGTCTGGTAACCTGAGCAACTATTTTGCAGATAACAATATGCAGTATAACAGCCATTGTTAAATTCTCATCATCATCTTTGTTTGTTTATTTATTTATTTATTTTTGGTACCGAGGATTGAACTCATAACTTCACGCTTGCCAGGCAGGCACTTAGGCCACTGAGCTAAATCCCCAGCCCTCATGATCGTTTTGATAACCTGCATAGTTATTGGTTTTTGTTGTTGTTGTTGTTATTTTGTTTTTGCTGTTGTTTTTTAGGTTCGTTTGCTTCTTGCTTTTTCTGTTTTTTCTTATTTCTCTTTAAAATAAAAAAATAAATCTAGATAGACATCAATCACCTTTGTGGGTAACTAAGACCCTCGAGTTCATTTCTTTCTAAAAATTCTTTTGTTTTTTTCCAGGCACACTTATTACCTGACTTGTTCTCCATTGGATCAGTATTACCTAAGTGGCTATTCTTATAATCTTATTGGTTGATTATAGCTATAACACATGCTGTATCCACGTGATTATGCTCTATAAAACTTCCCCTGAGAACTGGGATCCTCATCAAACCATTTTCAGGTCCCCTTTTGCTTCTCAAGAGCTATACTTCACCCCCTTAATAAATATTTCCTACTTCTTAACCTCCGTTGTTCCTAGAATTCATTCTTTGACTTTAGAGGGTTGCAAGAAAATTCCCAAACCAAACCAAACCTAAAGGAAGATTCTTTGCACTGAGGTGATAAGAAGGCAGCATTTAATCTTTATACTGGCAGACTGTTATGGGACTGTTAAGGGATAATTCCACAAAGGCAACAGTGCTGAATCTACAGAGAGCTTAGCTTATATATAATTTAGAAGTGGGAGGTACAAAGCAAATGACAAAACGTTACATAACTGGTTGTCTGCATTGAGTCATATATTGACAGACAGGCTAATCTTGAACAGATTTGTTAAAGGCATTACCATACTACCGGTACCGGTAGTAAAATTACCGGTACCGGTAGAAATTCCAGGGAGGGGGCCTACAGGGTATCCTAAATTAGCCCAGTGTGCCTTAAGACAGTGACTCTGATGCAGTGCTCATCAGAGATATGCAGCTGGGCTTTAGACACTGTCTGGTCATTTGAATTCAGCAGAAACAGCAGAATAGAAACTTGATCAGAGATCTCTAAACTGATCATGAAATACCTGTAAGTTTGCTATTTTGTAAAAGTGTTCTTGCATTATAATTGTGCCCTAACAAGAGAACGTGAACTTGGCATATCAGACATCTAATATGTTGGGAGATAGATTTCCTTATATTTTTAGGTCCTGATAATCTTAAAAGGGTAAAGTTACACGGAACAAAATAGATCATAAGATAACAATGTAAGAGACACAGATTTCAAAGCAAGACAACCGGAGATCTTTGCTGTCTATCCTATTGTCTCTTGTTTTCTTCCAAATAGTTGTCCATATCTTCACATGCAATGAATTCATACAAAACAAAATAGTATAGAATTGATCACAACAGGATAATGAAGGTGTTTTAGGTCTTCAAGACCAGACAATAAGGAAGTCAACAATGGCTGCCATAATGTCTCTCATTCTCTTCATGTATGTTGAAATTAAACAAAACAAAACAGACTAAAATCGCTCTTAACAAAGAATAATAGTATTGCTGGATTTCACAGCATGACACTATGGAATCAGCACTGGGTACCTTAGTGTCTCTTTTCTTCAAAGTTCATTTCATCATGCATTATATTATTAATCCTTATAAGGTTTTTAGAAGTTCTATGCATGCATGAGTCCCTACATGTATACTTATCCTTTCTGTATTACAGGGAAAAACAAAAGACAAAACAAAACAAATGCCTAGAAAAACATGAAATAAAAAAGACGTATAAACAAAAATAGCAAAGAGCCAAGAACACTGACAATATAGGCCTTCAAAACAAGGTGGAAGGACCATAACTTGGGTTGTTATTTTATATAATGATCTTCAAGAGTTCCTCAGATCACTATACAATAATATGCACAATTGTTCCAATTCTATGAATGTTAACTATTTTGTTCTAAGAATATAGAGTTTGTAGCACAATCATCTTAGCTATCCTCTGTGTTTATATAATTTTAGACATTTTTCCTTTCCCTTTTTTCTTTTTCCTCACTTTCCCTGAGATATTATTTTTCCCCTTTAAGCAGATTCTTATCCTTTCATTGTAAGTATTGAGATTTTTGGATCTAATGTACTCTATTTTTTATTTTTTTGTCTTTTTCCTTTTTACCGGTACCGGGGATTGAACTCACGACTGCCTGCTTGCAATGCAGGCACTTAAGATCTAATGTACTCTTACCATTTCTTATACTAGGGAGACTATATGGTATTTACACATATGAGTTTGATTTATTTCACTTATGAGTATGATCTCAAGTTGTAACCATTTACTTATAAACATCTCAATGGGATCATTCTTTACAGCAGAATCGTACTCCATTGTATAAAAATACCACAACTTTTTTTATCCATTCCTCAGTTGATGGACACTTAGGTTGTTTCCAAGCTCTGGCTATTATAAATTGTGCTGCTATAAACATGTGTGCACATATATCACTGTTGCATGATGTTTACAGTTCTGGGAATATGCCCAGAAGTGGAACAGCTGGGTCAAATGGGACCTCCAATCCCAGCGTTTTGAGGACTCTCCAGACTGACCTCCACAGTGGTTGCACCAGTCCTCACTCCCACCAACAGTGCAGGAGAGTTCCTTTTTCCCACAGCCTTTCCAGCATTTATTGTTGGTAGTTTCTTGATCCTGGCTATTCATTCAGGAGTGAGATGGAATCTCAGTGTGGTTTTAATTTGCATTTCTCTAATGACTAATGATGATGAACATTTTTTCATGTATTTATTTGCCACTTGTATTTCTTCATCTGAGAACTGTGTATTCATCTCAGATGCCCATTTTTGGAATGGGTCTTTGAATTTCGGGGGTCTGATTTTTTTAAAATTCTTTATATATTCTAGACAGAAGTCCTTTGTCTGAGGGACTGTTCACTAAGATTTTTTTCCCCAATTTGTAGGTTTTCTTTTCGCTGTGTTGGAGATTTCTTTCAACATACAAAAGACACTTTTATGTCCTTTAATAGGACATGTTCCCAAGTTATTGATTCTGTGAAGTATTTTGCATGAGGTTTGATTCTTGTTCATGAATTCTCTACCTACCCTTATGTCTTCAAGATTTCTACCTAATTTTTCTTCCAACCAATTTAGTGTTTCTGTTTTAAAATTTAGATCTTTTATCTATTTAGATTTTAGCTTAGTACATGGTGATAGGCATGAGTCTAGTTTTAGTTTTTGGTATATGAAGATCCAATTTTTCCAGCACCATGTATTGAAGAGACTTATCTTTCTTCCTGTGGATGTGTTTGGCCCCTTTATCAAAGATAAGGTGGCTGACTGTGTTTGTAGTTGTATCTTCTAATCTATTCCATTGATCTTCAGGTCTGTTTTTATTCCAGTAGCATGCTGATTTTATTACATTAGCTTTGTAGTATAACTCCAAGTCAGGGATTGTGATGCCTCCTGCCTTGCCTTTATTGCTTAGAACTGCCTTTGCTATTCCAGGTCTCTTCTGGTTTCAGATGAATTTTAGGAATGATTTCTCTAGATCTGTGAGGTATGCTACTAGTATTTTGATTGGGATTACATTAAATCTGTATAACAGTTTTGGGAGAATGGCCATTTTCACAACGTTTGTTCTTCCTGTCCATAAACAAGATAAGTCTTTCCATTTTCGGAGGTCCTCTTTGATTTCTTTTTTCAGGGCATTATAATTTTCCCTGAATAGATCTTTTGCTTGTTTTGTTAGATTAACTCCTAAGTATTTCATTTTTGGGGGATGCTATTGTAAAGGGTGTAGGTTCTCTTATTTCTCTCTCAATGGTTCTGTTGTTAGTGTATAAGAATGCTATTGATTTTTGAGTGTTGATTTTGTATGCAGCTACATTACTGAATTTATTTGTTATACCTAGGAGTATTTCAATAGAGTTTTGGGGATCATCTATGTAGAAGATCATGCCATCTGCAAATAAGGATAATTTAACTTCTTCTTTTCCTAATCTTTCTCTTTTTATTTCTCTCTCTTGTCTAATTGCTCTGACTACTATTTCCAGTACTATATTGAATAGGAGTGGTGATAATGGACATCCTTGTCTTGTTCCTGATTTTAGGGTAAAGGCTTTCAGTTTTTGGCCCTTTAATATTATGCTGGCTGTTGGGTTGTCATAGATAGCTTTTATCATATTGAGGTAGAGACTGTCTATTCCAATTTTCTGTAAGATTTTTATCATGAGTAAGTGTTGGACCTTATCAGTAGCTTTTTCTGCATCTATAGTAGAAATGATCATGTGGTTCTTACTTTTGGATCAATTGATATGGTGGATTACATTTATTGATTTGCATATGTTGAACCATCTCTGCATTCCTGGATGAATCCCACTTGGTCATGGTGTATAATCTTCTTGATGATTTACTGCATTCTATTTGCCAAAATTTTGTTGAGAATTTTTTCATCTATGTTCATTAGGGAGATTGGCCTGTAGTTCCCTTTTTAGGTTGGGTCTTTCCCAGGTTTTAGGATTAGAGTAATGTTTGCTTCCAGGAATGAGTTAGGGAGAATTGTTTCCTTCTCAATTTCATTGAAGCGTTTGAGGAGTGTTGGCATTAAATATTCTTTGAATTTTTTGTAGAATTCTACAGTGAATCCATCTGGACTTGGGCTTTTCTTTGTTAGTAGGAATTTAATTATATTTTCAATTTCATTAATTGAAATTAGGTTATTCAGCATTTTACATCTTCTTGACCTAGCTTTGGTAATTCATATATTTCTAGGAATCTGTCCATTTCTTCTGTGTTATCAAGCCTATGAAAGTAGAGGTTTTTGAAATAGCTATTGATGTCTGTATTTCCACAGGGTCTGTAGTGATTTCACCCTCTTCATTTCTTATTGCACGAATTTGAGTTTTTTTCTTTTCTTTTTAAAATAAGTTTGGCTAGAGGTCTGTCAATTTTATTTATTCTTTCAAAGAACCAACTCTTTGATTCATTGATTCTTTGGATTATTTTCTTATTCTCTATTGCATTGATTTCTGCTCTGACCTTTATCATTTCCTCCCTTTTGGCGTTGGGCTTGACTTGCTCTTCTTTTTCTAGATGCTTGAGGTATAGCATCAGGTTGTTTATTTTTGTTCATTCTGTTTTCTTGATGTGGAAATTCACTGAAATAAATTTTCCTGAGAGCTCCAGAGTTCCGGCCATGGAGGGATTCGGGCAACCTATTCACCTGCCCTCTTGATAAGCACCTGCAGTTTGGGCCTGGAGAACCATTACCTGTGAGCCAACTTCCATGGGAGCTGAAAATCAAGCACCCTTCTCCCACCTGCCCTCTTCCCCTTACCTACTGGGGATAGATATTTCAACATCTCTTGGGAGGATGATCATAAGCAGTATAGCAAATATGGGGGATTTCCTTCTATCTTCTGTTTGAAGGCATAGGTTGTTTTCACTTTTTGTTATATTTCTTTTGCTCTATTCAGTATTGTCAATTCATTTTATAGTGTTCTATTTTTGGTTTGATTTAACAATACGTAATTGACTGGCTAGCTATTGTTAAATTAAAGTGATATACCATAGTACTTAGTACTACTATCCCAGTATCCTACTGTGAAATCCTGTACCAGTTTCACAGCATTATCTCGATTGGCTTTGTTCTGTCTTATGCTGTTGCACAATTGCTACTTTCAAAATTAAAAAAAAAAAAATACATGTTAAGACCCATGCATGTGTAGAATCTATAAACAGTTTATGAGAACTGATCTTATGACAGTTGATGAAATGAACAGATACTTTGAAGAAAAGGAGACACTAAAATACCCAGTGCTAATCCTGGAGTGTCATAATGCAAAACCCAGCAACAGTGTTATTCTTTATTCAGAGTGATATTAGCCTGCTTGGGTTTATTGAAAGTCAACATAATTGAAGATATGGGTTTGTTTGTATGCAGGTCTCCCCCCACCCCCACCAAGGCAGATGTAGCACTCATAAAATCTCTGTGCCCTCCTCTTGCACAGAATGAGGATATTTACAAAGTAAAGATCCTGGCTTCCTGCTCAGTATCTTAGTTAAAACTTCTAAACTTCTCAAATTGATACAATGTATCAACCATAACAGCACATTAAATGATGCATTTCATTTTATATAAATTATGTCACAGTAAGCTGATTTTTTTTACCTTCTTCCATTTGTCCATTGTAGAAGTCTGGAAACTATAACTGATGGGTTCTGCTTGTATGGGACTCTGCCAGGCTCAACATGACACCTGCTTAACATGGCACCGAGCCCCAAAACAACAGTATATCTTCTCCTACACTAACTTCTGTGTTATTCTTTTAGTCTCAAAATAAACTTCCCCTTTCTCTTTTGCATGCACACCAGAGATCCTCCAATCCTCCCCCAAAACAGTGACCTATCCACTCACACAGTCTCAATCCCATAAAAGCAGCTCCCTGGCTTTGCCTCTTTTGAGGGTCCTCATAACCTGCAGCCCTCCCATGGCGGCAATAAAGCCTTTTTTATTTAACTGCTGTGTCTCAGCTGTTCCAGAAAACCTCATAATAACTAAGTTAGTATTAATACCTAGCTCATGATGTGATCTTAAAATACTACTTCCTGCAAAACCTAATCAGGGACTTTTTTTAATGGCTGGTTTTAGATTTGTGGTAAGAATTATATAGGAAGGGGCTGGGGATTTAGCTCAGTGGCATAAGCGCCTGCCTTACAAGCAGGCAGTCGTGAGTTCGATCCCCGGTACCCATAAAAAAAAAATTGTCATCACCAAGGACAGGATGTCATGGAGGAGATAAGAGAGGACAAGGAATTTTGCAGGTCCCAGGACATCTGGTGACACCCAAAAATTTACACCACAAAGACCAGGGATTTAGCTCCGTGGCACAAGTGCCTAACTACATCACAAATGTCTGTTACAATCTTCCCACATACTGTCCCCTGCCTTCTTTCCATTCCTATAAAATGGACCTACTTCTCTTTGTTCAGGGCATATAATCTTAATGCTTCCTGCCTGCCTGTACCCAAGGCATGATAAATTCTGTGCCATGTTGCCTTTACATAAGCCTGGTGGTCTCTGCTGGTCCCCTCTGCATCCCATATGTTATAGTATGATAAGAACTGAGGTACTAATATGAAAAGCTTTCCTCTGGTGAAAGAAAGTAGTTATGAACAGTGATTTTGAAGAAAACAAGACATTATGGTAGCCGTTGCTGATTTCCTATCATCTTGTTTTGAAGTCCTACCATGCTTTTGTTCTTTTGTTTTGATTGGTTCTATTCTATTGTGTGTTGTCTGATTTTGTTATGTGTGATGGTATGGGCAACTTTTTTGAGGAAAATGAAATATAACAGCCATTGTTCATTTCCTGTTACTTGGTTTTGAAGTCCTGTAATGCTTTCATTCTTTTGATTGGTTTTATACTACTTTGTTATGTTTGCTATTATTGTGAGTGAAGGTGTGGTCAACTATTTTGAAGAAAACAAGAGACATTCTGGTAGCCACTATTGATGTCCTGTTGTCTTGTTGTGAAGTCCTGTGTGGCTTTCATTGTTTTGTTCAGATTTGTTTTGTACTGTTTTGTTTTATTCTCTTTAAAATAAAAAAAATTTAAAAAGAAAGAAAATAGCAGTGATTATAGTTAGAAGGTGATGGTGTCTAATTCACTACTTAGAACCTGGAAAACTTACAAAAAGGATCAAAAATGTATGCTGTCTTTTCTGCATCCTGAGTAACCATATATATGGAGGAAGCAACTGTTTACCAAATTACTTTAGCTATGGAATGAAAATGAAATTACAGAATTAGCATGTCATTTACAATTCTCAAGGATCCCAACCCTCAGGATGTCCCTGCAGTGAGCAGGCAAACAGGGCAAAAGCATCGGTGAAAGAATGCAACAACCTATTGTCTTGTCAGAGTCATTGAAATGGAGTGTGAAAAGGCCTCTGTTTGTGTAGGAGAGTACAAAGGAAGCCTTGATTGTCCTGTGGTTATTGGAATGGTTGATATATTGTGTCAACCTGAGAATTTAACTAAGTGATTTGCAGGGGGCCGGGGTCCTCATTTTGTAAACATCCTGAGCCTGCACAGGAGGAGGGCAAGGAGAGGATGCCAGTGCTACAGCCAGGTGGGGTGGGGGAGGCAGGTAATCCGCTTACGATACAAGGCAAGAAAAGAGACCCTTTTAAACTCTTGTTGCTCTTGCTGTCCTCTGCCACCATGAACTGTTGCCCCTGTGCCATGCCCCCCTGCCATGGAGCCAGCCCATTAGACCGAAACCTCCACAGACTGTGAACTAAAAACCTAACTTTTCTTAACTTTAAGTGTAAATTATTTTGTCCCAGCAATGAGAGGAAAGTAACAAACACAGTTCTGAATCAGTAAGACTCACACTGTGTGAGACTCTGGGTCAAAGGGCCCGTGTGCTTCAGGAGACACCTACCGAGGGAAGGAAGTGGTGAAGGAAGGAAAGCTGTATTGATAGAGGCTTCAAAGTCAGGCCATTTTTTTTTTTTTTTTTTTACAAAAGGTCTAAATTACACTATTTTCAGATGCTCTTTGTCTATAAAAGCCTGAACATAGGTAAGGATGGAGCCAGGGGTGGGCACGCAAGAGAATTTCCAGGGAGGCTGGCAGAATTGTATTTCTTGTTCTGATTTGCAGACACAAGGGCATTAATTACATCAAAATTTGCTAAACTATACATTTGTATTATGTGTCCTTATCTGTGTTTTATTTTACAATTAAAAAAGTTAAAAATGGGTTGTAAGAATACATAGGAACAACTTTATGCCAATAAATTTGAATATTTAAACGAAATTAACAAATTCCTAGAAAAATTTAAACTGATGTGAATTATCACCTACAGAAATTGAAGCTGGGCATGGTGGTAATGCATTTGTAATCCCAGGACTCAGGAGGTTGAGTCAAGAGGATCCTTGCAAATTTGAGGCCAGCCTAGGCTACGCAGTAAGTTTAAAACTAGCCTGAATTACATAGCAAGACTCTCTCTCAAAAAAAAAAAAAAAAAAAAAAGAAAGAAAGAAAGAAAGCAGCCTGATTCTGATCTAGTTTTTCTGACTTACCCAGGGCATCTGGGTTCTGCATAGGACAGTTCCCTGTGGGCAGCACCAGCTTTCCCAGCACCCCAAAACTACTACTCCTACTTCCGTGAGCCAGGGTATGGATGTCTATCATGAATATCTTTACCGGGCCACATACTGTCATCATCTTTTATTAAAATTCAAAGGCAAGTTGGACGAGGCGGTTTGTGCCGTCATCACAGTTACTCTGGGCTGAGGCAGAAGGTTGTTAAATCCTAGGGCAGCCAGGACAGTTTAGTGGATTGTGTCTCAAGGTAAAAAAAATTCAAAGTCCTCTAGAAGGTGGTAATAGCCATCACTTATTAATTCTAGGCACTATTTGAAGTACTTTTAGTGAAGAAATTCAGTGTCTGAGAAGTATGAAGTAAGTTACCATTAGTTTCATGTTATAAACAGATGATAATTTGCGCAGATAATTTGCGTAGAATAGTTTCGAGTAAGTGGCAGACCTTAGATTTAAATTCACTTAACCCGGCTGCAAGTCTATGCACGTATTCACTGTGCCTCCCTGCCTCTCGCGCACTGAGTCACACTCCTCTCGCTGTGACTTTAATTCCTTGGTGTTCCTTCATGGCATCTTTAAAACCTGGGCTGGGGTGGGGTGTCTATGTTATGCATTTGTAGGGTGATCCGTCCTGCTCATCACTTCCCACTTTTCTGAGCCTAACATGATCCACATCTGGGACCTGTCATCTGCCAGGCCCAGGGCTCAGAGGATCAGGTCAACCGTGTGTTCGTGGACCATGTGTACCCTGGAGGACACACGGGCCTGTGTTTGAAGGGTGTGAACCTCCACCCTGGCTTCTACTCCATTGCTCTGTACACTAAAAGTTGTAAGTGGCAGGCAGGGAAGTGGACAGCTGTTCCTCCGTGTCTAGTCCTGGGCACATGGCCACTGAACCAAGGACTTTTCTAGCCTTCCTTGCCTAATGTGAGCTGAAATGATGCATTGTAGATCCCAGTCTTGCACTTATGAGGAGAACGTGTGCTTTCCGGTCGGTGGAAGTGATAGTCTGGCTGACCACTTACCCTTCTAGAATAATAACACCAATACAGTGTACTGCGGTCACCAGAAAACACTCTTTCTTCCAAGAACATGCTGCAACCTGAATGTCAGAACTGTCTTCTTCGAGTGGCTATCTTTTCTTCACTTATTGAGGTACTTTGTTCTTGAAAATCATAGACTACGAGAAATCTCACCATTTGAATTTGTATCAGTAATAATGGGACACCCCCCAATTGCTTGGAGGATCTAAGTCACTTTGACACAAGGAGGTGAGCTTGATTTGTAGCCCGGCTATGTAGGTTTTTTGTTTTTGGTCTTTTGGAGATGTGTCTTGATATGCAGTTCAGGCGAGTTTCAAGCTCACACTGTAGCCCAAGCTGGTCTCAATCTTGCAGTGGTCCTCCTGCCTCAGCCTCCCGAGTGCTAAGATTATAGGCATGTGCCACCACATCTGGTGCTGAGTAGATAGTTTTACAAGGAGGTTTCTGCATTCAACAATATAGATCCACTCTGACTTTAGAGATTCCAAGGACAGAGAACCTTGGGCTTCCTTTGCAGCCTAGACCTGACCCTGACCCTTCACAGCCAGCTTTGCTTTTCTGACACCCTCATGAGCTGTTGATCACTTAATGGTCACCCAAATGCCATCCTTCCTTAACCTTCTATAATAATCACTTCTTACTTTTAGTGACACACCTCAGGGCTCCTCAAATGTGGCAGTGTCAGACCAGGCCAACAAACAGTGGCTTTGTCAGGTCACCTCAGGTATTGTCTCTGGTGTCCTGAGGCTTTTGGGGACTATGAAGAAAGTCATTTAATTTAGGGACTATGGAGAAAGTCAGATGTCACAGGGACTGTCACTGACAGATCCTACTATGGGACAAGGCTAAGAAGTGGTTAGGGCCTCCAGGAACCTTGACAGGCTATAATTTTGTTCGTTTGTTTGTTTGTTTTTGAGACAGAGTTTCCCTGTGCAGTTCAGGTAGCACTGAGCTCACTGTGTAACCCAGGCGGGCCTTGAACTTTCAGTGATCTTCCTGCCTCAGTCTCTCAAGTGCTGGGACTGCAGCTGTGTGCCACCACAGCCAGCTGTAATCTTGAAAGAACAGAAACTAGAGAAGTCGAAGCTATAAGGTAGATGCAAGATAAAGGAAGGGAAAATCAGTAGTAGCAGCAGCAACAGCGACAGCAGCAACAGCAGCAGCAATTTTGGGTTTAGGGAACAGAACAGATATTCAGGGATGAAGCCGTGGCCTGTGATCAAGGTGGAGAGTGGGCTGTCTAAAAGCTGCTTCTTTTAGCCCCACTCCAGAGCATGGAATGGTTTACTCTAGAATAGTCTGTGACCTCTTTGTTCTGTCAAGACAAAATTACAACCTATCTAGTTTTGCGGATTTTTTTCCCTTTTTCTTTTGGTGCCCTAGATCAAATCCAATGCTTCATGCATGCTGGGCAAGCACTCTACCACTGGCCTGATAACTCTGCTTGTCTTTGCAGCTTTTAATTGACTTTATTTGCAAATCTAGATGGAGCCGCAGTCCAGACCAAAAAATGGTTCAAAATGTTTTGAGTCCTGTGGGCAGGTTACTGTGCTCACTTCAGCAGCACATAAATCACACGGGCAGCTGCAGGTTGTAGCCAGAGAAAAAGAAGTTCCAGGAAGTGCAAGAGAGATACAGAATGCGCAATTGGTTACCACTCACATCTGGCTCAGTAGAGGTTTATTTATTTGTTTGTTTGATAGCATTAAGAGATAAACAGAGGGCCTTGACACTGAGCTGTGTCCCCAGCCCCTTTATTTTTGATACAGTATGTTGCTAAATTTCCTGGGCTGAGATCCAATATGTGATCCTCTTGCCTCAGCCTCCCAAGAGTGCTGGGATTACAGGTATGTGCCACCAGGCTTTGTTTTTGAACAAGTTTTAAACAGTTGGCTGCTTGCGATTGGCTGAAGCTCAATGACTTGTTATGAGAGAAGTTTACAGTCTGGTCACACAAGTTAGATTGCAGTGCTGTATGTACAAAGTAGAAACCTTTACATAAATTTCGTAGTTCTTGTAACTCCACAGCCCTCTCCATTCTATAGAAAAATCAGATGTGAGGCTGGCCAAATGTAGAACAAGGGCAAGCCAGGGCCCAGAAGTGAAAAAGGTTTCCCAAGGTTCTTTCCAGATGGTCTCATTTTTTCATCCATTCATTTATATATATATATAAAATGTCGTTTTGTTTTATTTATTTATTTATGGAGGGAGGTTATGGGAAAATGAACTCAGGACCTTGTACTTGCCAGGCAAGTGCTTATGCCACTGAGCTATATTCCTGGCCCTTTTTGTTTTTTTGAGCCAGGGTTTACCTGTGCAGTTTAGTCTGGTCTTGAGCTCACTATTAGCCCAGGCTGGGCTTGAACTTACAGCAACCCTCCTGCTTCAGCCTCCCAAGTGCTGGGATTGTAGCACCACTGCCCCCATAATATACATGTAATAACAATCTTCGTAGATAAGAACTTTCTTAGCACAGGTCTTTCAAAATGAGAGAAATAAACAGTCAACAGCCAACATCCTTTCTGTGACTATGCTGAAAAGCAGATACAGACTTTAAGGAACTCAGGGAAAGGCAGGAGAAAGCCTGGAGAGGTAGGGGGGCCAGGGAAGTTAGGGAGGCAGAGTCCCAAAGCTGCCCACAGCAATGCTCGGGGCAGACACTGTTGCTTTCACTCAACCACCTAAGATCCCAGACCTGACAGAATTGGTCGTGAAGTGAAAACTTGATTTCAAGGTATTGTTAGGAAGTTAGATATTAGCAGGAACAAAGGGGTGGATTCACAATAGCATGTGCTTCCAGTTAAGTAAAGACACAAAGGCATCAATGGATAATATACTCGTAATCATTTCTTAGGTCTCAGATTTAAAGTGATCCTTCAGAGCACTAGGACATCTTCAGGTCACACGTTGTGTGTAAATTTCTGGTGCTTGGCCACACGGCTGTGTACTCTAGAACAAGGCACATTGTATTTCTGGCTGCCGTCGCTTACAAGCCAGTGATATCAGGAGAGAAAACATTCTTCAGAGGTCCTCCTGCCTTAGGCTGGAACCTACCTGATTTCATAACTTTTGTAAGTTTCTACTCATTAAAGCCTCTGAAGAAGTAGTGACCATCTAGAAAGCACAGGGAGATATTTTACAATACTTCAGAAACTTCTAAGAAAAATGTGGTTAGTGTCATAATTACCCCAGTTCCCTGGATCCTGAGAGTGACTTGTAGATGCATAAAATTGTATCCAAACTTAATCTGCACGCTTTTGGGGCACTGCTCTGCCTTCTCCCTGGAAGATGTAACTCTTCTGATATTTTTACAATAAACTCTCTATAGACTTCTGCACAGTCACCTATGCGTTTTGGCTGAATTCTTTCATCAAGGGCATAAAGACCCAAGGACCTGAGGAGACAGTTTGCAGGTTACTGTGCAACCCAGGCCTTTCCCCTGCCTCCTGTTAGCAGACTGAAAGCCTGTGACTCTGAAAGGAGAGCAAATCGTTGCTTCTAGAAAGTGAGGGAGAGATGCTAGCGAGGGCAGAGATAGGAGGAGCAACTCGTCCCTTCATGGGGAGGTGGCAGGAGGAGGCATGTGCCTTGGAAACTCACAAGAGGCAACAGGGGGCCATCTCTGCAGGCCTGCTGGGCAGTTCTCTTGAAGTCAGGAGATAAAAGAAAATAAGGCAGATGGGGCACAGGTCAATAGCTGACCTGAAATAAATTAAAAGTCAGGGCTTAACTAATTTAACTATCAGGTCCTATTGGAAGGCAGCCACCAAAGAACAGGTCCATAAACACATGGGAGTGAAATACACACAGAACATCTTTCTGCTTGCTTTCTGGACATCAAAGGCCTACCAGCAGCCAGGGACAGCCCGCTCTTCTGTTGCATTCCAAAAACTGTACAAAAAGCCAGTGGACTTTAACATCTATGACTTCTGCCTGGCGGAACCCTCCCTGACAAGTGGGAGCTTTTCCGTTCTTTCTAGTAGATACACGCTGTCATTCCCCACTGCTTGCTGCTTGCTGTTTTGTTAGTTTCACACTGGTGTCCCCCAAACAAGGACCCAGCTGACAGCATAGGAAGAAACTAGTTATACTCTGGTGCTGCCCGATGCCACCATGTGGGAGACTTGTGCCCCAGGGGTCCTCAGGGGCTCTTTCCCTTATTCTTTCTGCTCTGTCTCCTCATATATAAGAATAATAAGAATGCCTGCCTCATAGTGTCCTATAGGACACTATACATTTAATGAACAAAAACAGTGGCACACACAGGAATCATCCAGTAAATGTCCAGTGCCATTATCAGATATGACTTTCTCTGGAAGTTTGTCCCTCAAAGCCACTTCTTTCCAAATGAAGTGCAAAGGAAAGTTCTGAGGATTGAAGGAGAACGATACATGAAAACTCTCTGGGCTGGGTTTATGAATTGTGGCCTTTCAGCCCTGCTGGCTTCCTTTCCTGGCTTCTAGGTCCCCAGGAGACATCAAGGGTGGCACAGGGTTCTGATGTGCAAAGTCCAGGAGGAATTGTTCAGGGTGTAAAGCCCTCAGGCCGTTGAGTCCTGACTGCTGGAAAGGGGTTGGCTTTGCCCATAACAAGCTTTCTGGGACTTAGCTGACTGCCCCACAGAGGAAGATACCCTGGGGAGTTCATCTCTTGAGGTTTTTCACAGTGAGTCAGCAGTTGGCTGCTATGGGAGCATTGTGTCCTGGGGCAGTCCCGGCCTCAGGAATGGTCACCACACACAGCTCCATTTGGCTGGGGTCCTTGGGGTCGGCTGCCTCGGCTCAGTCTATCAGGGACATTGATGCTCAGCCCATAAAATGGCTCTCTGTCTTCTCAGGAATGAATGTGACACCAGAATTTTCACTACAGTAGCCCCTGGCACTTTGCCCAGACCTGGACAGCCCGAGGACTGGCTGACTGGGCTCATCTGACCACCCCCGGGGCAAAGGTGTGTCTGCCACTGACCATCGCCAGCCTCTCAGACACTCAGCCTCCTCAAGTCACCTTCATCCTAAGTTTCCAAGAGAGATACATTTTGGGGGCGCAGAGGAGCCATTTCTGGAGGGAAAAGAACCAAGCAGTGTTGGCAGAGGCCACACAGGAAGCTGTGGGGGAGCATGTGAGACTGCATGGGCTAAGAAGCCCTGTAGACAGGCAGTACATTAGAGCAATGACACCCATGCACAGAGAAGAATGCACAACTGAAAACATTGTTAAGTCTTTAAACACTAGATTTACATCTGAGCCATGCCCAAATGTCCCAGTAAAATTTAAATCCCTTTTTCTCTTCAGATATGTATACTTCACACTGAGCTACATATCTAGCCCTTTTGTCATTTTTAAAATTTTGAGACAAGATTTTGCTGAATTGTTAATTTGCCTGAGCTAGGCCTGAACTTGTGTCTTGCCTCAGGTTCCCAGAATATGTACACTTTCTGAGTCTTTATTAGGCAAATCTAAAATCTTCATAGAGTTTCTTTTTTCTTCAGGTAAAAGATTATTTTTGTAGTTAACTTGGTAATTAAAATGAATTCATTTACTACATTTCAAAGTTCTCAGGTCTGGCGTCTGAGCAGAAGTCAAGTCAAGCCAGCAGCCCCGTGGCGAGGACAGTGATGGAGGTGCAGAGAATGCAGGTTTCCGTAATAAACCGCAGTGGAGGAGAGGAGAGTGAGGCAGGGTCCTACTGAGGAGTAAAAGGAATTAGCGGTGTTAGAGAATAGCAGCAGGAAAGAACAAACACAAAAAAGAAGAAAAATAGGATTTTTTTGTACTGGGGATCAAACTCACAGCCTTGTGCTTGCCAGGCAGGCACTTGTGCTACTGAGCTATACCCCAGGCCCCAAATTAGGAAATAAAAAGAAGATAAAGAAGAGAAAGAAAGCTGAAAGAGAAGAAGAAAAAAGAAACTCAAAGAGGAAACAAGCGAGGAAAAACTCTAGGGCTCCAGTGAAGGAAAGATAAAAATAATACAAAAAACAAAATGCAAAGCCAAAAACACTGAGTCAGAAAAAAAGTTATCTTTGAATGAATGATTTCTTTCCTAAATCTACAGTCTTGAGATCCAGTCAGTCATGATTTTCTCTGCCTAGCTTTATGGCTTATGGGTTTTGGAGGTGCCCTCCCTGCACCAGTGGCCTCTGTGTCTGTTCCTCCAAAGATGTGGTTCAAACCAAGACACCTCTCTGCTCCTGTTAGTAGATGGGGAACACAATCCACGCTCTGGTCTCTGCTGGCTTAGGTCACAGGTGGGGGATCCCAGTGGGCCGTCGGACTTAATGTTTGCAATTATGGGGCTTAGTTGCTCCCTTCTCTCCCCAGACATTGTCCTTGTGCAAGGCCAGCTCAGCTGTTTTGTCCTCATCTCTGTTGATCTGTGCTACGTGGAAGCAAAATATAGAGTGGGCTTGCATTGGGTGGACGGTCGCCCCCCTGTGTCAGGGGGCGCTATTCATTTGGCATGGGCCTGCCTGCTCCTGTGAGGCAGAGGGGTCTAACTGTCCTCTTGGGGTACCTTGGGCAAGCTTGCTTGTTTGTCGATGGGTGCTGCTCGTCTGTTGTGGACTTGCTGTCTCCCTTTTCCTCCAATTGTATAGATTCATGAGCCCCACAAACTTCCATCTTCAATGAAGCAGTCCTATGAAGTGGGCAGAGTACTTAAACTTCAAATACATGCAGCTGGTTTGCATTCTGACCGAGCCCACCTAATGTGTGACTTGAGAGATGGTCAGAATATACACTTAGATCGTTTTCTGAGGACGCCACAAGCTCACATAGAAACCTCCAGCCCTGGACCATAATGTGCTTCTCTTGCAGGTCTGTACTCGTTCTGGATGTGTTTCCTTTTGCTTAATTAATCTTCCTGGGCCTCTTCCTGACACATCTTGAAATGCTTTTCCATGACATAAGTTAGCAAACCTACCCCGTGGGTGGGACAGGGACCCTGTCTGGTGATGTGACCACCACTCATGTTTAGGCTTGGCAAATAGGGCTCCAGGGAAGTGACTGGGTGCTTTGCTGTGAAGAGGGTGGAGCAGAACTCGTGTGGAGCTTGGTTCTTGGGTCTGACTCATGTGTGGCTGATTCTACTCTGTTACCCCATTGTAACTTGTGCTTTCTTGGCAGTGGTGCCCCTTTTGCTTTCTGAATAATCCCAGTCCAGAAATGTGAGAGATGTGCCTCCTCAGGAGCCATGCCTGGGGGTCTTGCCTGGGGTCACATGGGTGGAGGAAGGGTGAGGACCAGAATCCAGTTTGAAGTGCTCAACGCCAAGCTGCTCCTTCTCTACCTGCTCTTAGCCCATTGTGGGAAAAGAGCTAGTCCTGTCATCTGTCCCAGAGTGGGCATGGGGAACCCAGATTCACCCCACCCGTGGGACAGGTTTCAGGTTCGCTGACTTCCATCACAGAAAAAGAACGGTCAGGATGCATCAGTAAGAGGCACAAAGAAATTTATTAGGTAGAATTTTAAAAGTACACACTCAGAGTGGGGGCCCTCAAGAGACAAAGATGTACCTTTGGCCTCAGCAGGCTATACTTAGAGCTATTTGGGGGTGGAATTCTGTGCAACTTGTGAATGGATGGAAAGGTGGTTCATTTCCAGATGACAGGCAAAAGTCCTCTACAGGAGAAGGGCGATGGCCGGTTCACAGATGACCATCATTATGGGCACTGGAGCTATAGCCCATTCATGAGTGAATAGCAAGACCCATTGACAGGTAAAAGGGAGTGACCAGGGCTCATTTATGTCTTGAAGCACCTTAGGAAGTTTTGACTGTGTCTGTGTTTTATTACAAGTACAATTTTAAAATTACAATTTTCCTTGTCCTCTTCTACCTGTCACTGTCTGCAGTGCCACGGTCCAGGCTGTGTCACATCTCTGTGGTAGGAGACCGTGCACTTTAAAGAAGTGCAGTATCCAGCTGCTGACCATAAGCCCCCAGGGAGCAAAGTCTGGGGCGGTACAAAGCGCAGGGGTTTTGGAGATGGAGAGCCAAGGCCAACAGCTACCTACCAGCTCTGCACCCCTTTTCCACAATGGTAATAATGACGTTCCACATTTGCTTATTCATCCGAAGAGAGAAAAGAAAAAAATGATTGAGGTTCAAATGCTTGAAAGGACTTCAAACGCTAGACCAGAGTACGCAACCACAAGACATTATTAGCTAACATTTTTCAAGTTCTCGCGTGTGAAAGGGCTTAGGCCTCCAAATGACTGGCCAGCAACCATCCAGGCAAGATTATTATGGACCAGAAAATCCTTAAGGCAGGAAGGCATTACGAATCCATTATCGTCATTATTATTGTTGCTGTTATTGGAGGACTGCCACGGAGGATATGATACAGTTTTTATCTAAGAAACACATCCTTGGGGTGCATATTTAGGTAAAGTCATGGTCTGAAGCAAGGTGGCTATTGTGAACGTCGCTGTCAATGTCTCCGCAGCCCTCTTCCGAGGAGCGCGGGCGCCCTCTGGTGGACGCAGCCGAGTGGGTCGTCGCGGCGCTGCAGGGGTGCAAGGACCAGACGGCAGCAGGAGGCGCTGCAGATGGTGGGGAATGGGGGGGCCAAGGCGGGCCGCTGATCCTTGGGTACTTCTGATGACAGACACAGTTGGCCTTTCTGCTTGTTCTGTGCTTAGGCTGGAGCTGGCAGTTTGGATAATCCAGGAAGATCTGGCTGATTTGGCCCCTATCATCTAAAGCATGCGGTAATCCCTAATTGCTGGGCTGCAAGTTCATTTTCTTCTAGGAAAAAGCACATTTTTTGGTTATTTTGTTTGTTGCTGCGCCAGGTTTCAAACCCAGGATCTCATGAATCTTAGGAAAGCACTCTACCACTGAGCTACAACACCAACTCTCAAAGATTTTGCTAAACAGATTAAATGTCTGGCTTTTTCATAAAATCTACCAATGCCTTGGAGGGAATTTGGAAGGAGGTGGTGAAGGGAGGAAGGAAGGAAGGTTTTCCAGGGTCTGAGTCGGCCCTCCCTTCCTGGCAGCGCTCCAGATGCACCCAGGGCCCTGGGCTCTGAAGGGGGAGCCCTGGAAAGATCGGTTCCTGCTGCAGCAGGTGACTTTGGAGGTGCCAAGCAGCAGAGGGGGGTCCCACGGCAGGCTAACCCCTTCTGCCAGCCGCCAGAGTGCGGGCTCTTCATCCCAGGCCGGTCCCTTGGCAGGCCAGATTGTCAAGGCCAAACTGATTTGCAAAGCTCCTGACACTCAACAGAGGTCTCTCTACTGATTTGCTCACTGGGCTTCAGCGACAACTTCTTTGAGGGTCACCATCCAAGAATCCTGTCCTGTGCATGGGCCGTGTCTCCTCTGTCTCTGCTTCTCTCTTGTGATCACTGCTTCTGTATCATAAATCTGTTCGCAGTGTTCTGCATTTACTAAGAAATAAACACAAGTTCCCAGTGTCTCCAACTCATTGTAAATACCAGGAAATAAAGCTGGCGATAGTGGAGACTACACTTGACAAAAATTGTCCCCGACTAAAACTTAACAGAATGATCTACTTAACCAAATTTACAAAATTTGATTAGAAAAACGATCACAAAAGAAAATTACTAATTGCAGAGGCAGTAGTTGGTAGAATACACGGACCAAAATCATGGAGTGATGAATCATTTTTATGTTGTAGAATTTAAATGGAGAAGAATTATTGCCAGTGAAAATGATTTCAACAGTATAAGATGGAAAATGGAAAAACTGGCAACTGTTTAGCTGCACAGTAAAACGAATTAAGAAATTAAATTGGATTAGAGGAGTTTGCTTTGAAACATGCTTACTCAGTAAGTACTCTCCAGTGCTCTCTCCTTGTGACTTCGCTGTCCATGTAGTGACCTTCACTGGCTCATACCCCTCTGGTGACATCTGTGAATATCACTGACCCACTTTGTGCCATATTTACATGTAGAACACTTCCAGGTCCAACAATGAAGTTGGGACTCAGTCTCTTTGCATTTGATCTTTTAATATTCCATTTGTTCTATCCTCTTTCTTTTCTCCTTTTTGTTATACGTTTGCAGCACCGAAGGATCACATTCTCTGCCACTCTTTCCCCTCCACCCTACACCTGTGTCTGGTGCCGAGAACTGAGCCTGTGCTCTGCTACTGAGCGTTACCCTCAGGCTGTCTGTGTCCCTTTCATAGATCACTGTCTTTCCCTCTCTGAACGTTTCTGTCCCCAAAGGTTCCAGCTCCCACTTGCTTCCGTCTCTACATGTGAGCCGCTTCAAATCACCTTGTAGGTTTAACTTCCACTTTTGTGATCACAGTGGTCTTGCATCTTAGCTTCAAACAGCAGCAGAAGCAACAGCAGACAGGCATTTATTAGAACAGTATGGTTTCTCAAGGGTTGAAAAGAAATTTGAAGAGGCAAAGCTTAGGAAATGGACTGGAGCCAGGGCGAAGCAATGGCCAGAACCCTGCCAGGGTCACAGCAAGGGGCCACCTGGTCTGGCCCACTCTTCCTTCAGTGATGGCAGCTGGGCCTGGGCCACTCTGCAGTCACCTGAGGGAACTCTAACTACTCAGCTTCTTCGACTCATCTGCCCAAAAGGAGGGCCACACCAAGGCCACCTGCCAGTCTGGCTGTCAGGGTGAGAAGAGAGCGAGGTCTGGTCTCGTGGAAGGGTGGGCCCTTCCTCTCACCACCATCTAGCCAATGGCACATTCTACAAGCAAAGGAAGTGAGTGCAGTTGCATGCGGCCCACTGAGCCTAAAATGTTTTCCAGCGGGCCTTTTCCATTAAAGCTGTTCAGACTCTATCTTTTAAGTAAAGAAGATGAATGGTAAGAGACTTGAAGATTAACCTGTAACAGGACTTTTCTAAAGGCCTGTCTGTGTTCTTTTTGTTTCTGGTTGCTTCCAACTACAAATAACTAACTGTCTTGTTCATTTTGTTTTTTTTAAATCAGTACTGGGGATCAAACTCAGGACCACACGCTTTCAAGGCAAACACTTATGCCACTGAGCTAAATCCCCAGCCCCTAATTGTCTTGTTTAAACATAGATTTTTAAGCCTGAAGACTGTGGATTCTAGCTGCTGCCTTGTGTGTCCAATTCTCCTCATCCCACCACCAATTTCATGGTGCTATCTTGAGATTTTTCTGGAAAGACGAGCTTATGGATGGTCAGCATCCCTCAGCCCTTCACAGCCAGCAGGTGGGTTTTTAGTTTGGCAGAGACAAAAGGAGAGGCTTGAGAAAGGTTTAGAATTACAGTCACAGGCTTATTTCCTGCTGCAAGGCTATTTTTAAATTTGTAAATATTTAAGCTGTTTTCTTTTCTTTTTAGTACCAGGACTTAAACTCAGGGCCTTGTACTTGCCAGGCAGGCACTTATGCTGCTGAGCTATATCCTTGGCCCTCTTCTTTTTTTTTTTTTTTTGTCTTTTTCCTTTTTATCGGTACCAGGGATCGAACTCATGACTGTCTGCTTTACAAGGCAGGTACTTATGCCGCTGAGCTAAATCCCCCCTCTTCTTTGTTTTTAAACTTATAAACATTTAGATGCAGTGACCTAAGATATTTTTCGCCCATTACTTGGGATTGAGCCCAGAGCCTGGCATGTGATAGACAAGCATTCAACCACTGAGCTACATTTTTATTTTATTTTGAGACAAGGTCTTGTGCAGACAAGTTGCCCAGGCTGACCTTGAGCTTGTGATCCTCCTACCTCGGCCTCCCCAGTAGCTAAGATTATAGTCGTGTGCCATCACACTTGGCACCTGAGCTTTTCTGACCCACACAATGTCCAGATTATTGAACTTTCAGGTCCCTTAGATAGTGGATCGCAGGCACAGAAAATACTGTTTGCAGTGGATTTGCTGTCCCTCTTTCCTGTCCATATAGCCTAGTGCTCTCAGAACCAGCTCAGAACCTAGTGCTGTCATTGGATTACTCTACAAGGGACAAAGAGAAACAAACACACCACTATTCTGATCCCCACTTCTTATGTTTTTTTTTTGTCTTTTTCCTTTTTTATTGGTACCAGGGATCAAATTCACGACTGCCTGCTTGCAAGGCAGGCGCTTATGCCCCTGAGCTAAATCCCCAGCCCCATCCCCCCTTCTTATTCTTCTTCTTTGAAACTACAGACTTCATTCATACCCTTCTATGTTTTGTAGAAGACACTTTGACCAAATGTTTGCCAAGATGTAACAAACACTGCAGCCTGCAACAATTCTTCCCTGCCACCTGTTAATTCAGTGCTCACTTCTAGACAACTTAGGGTATAGATTTGGCTGGGCATGAGAGAGAGAGAGAGAGAGAGAGAGAGAGAGAGAGAGAGAGAGAGACAGAGAGAGACAGAGAGAGAGAGAGAGACAGAGAGAGAGAGAGAGAGAGAGAGACAGAGACAGAGACAGAGACAGAGACAGAGACAGAGAGACAGAGACAGAAAGATTCTGAATAGTAAGGCTCTGGGCAGAAGTGGCCCATTTCTCATGTGACAGGAGGAGGCTGGAACGTTTCAGGCTGATGTAGCCGCTCTGCTTTATGAGGTTGTTCAGGAACTCAGGGTCCATCTGTATCCACCACTGCTTGGAGGGTGCCCTCCCGGGGATGGCTGTCCCCAGAGCTGCATGATACTCAGTGGGGCGAGGGAAGGCAGTGGCAGCGATGACCTCCCTCTCTGCTTTGAGGAAGGGCTCTGGAAATGGCCCAAGCTGCGGAAAATTCCTGTGTTGAGATTTAATTCTCGCTGTGATGGTGCCTGAAGGTCGTGGTTAAAGTCTCAGTCCTGGGCTTGGTGCTTACTGGAGGTGATGGAATCTGTTAGAGGCGGAGCCCAGCAGATAGTTCAAGGTCAGTGGGGAGTAGGCCCTCCAAGGGGACAGTGAGACACAAGGCTCTTCCTCTGTCCTTTGTGTCCTGTCCCTGGGGTGAATGGTTTTGCCACATGTGGCTACCGTAATGTGCTGCCTGGTCACAGATCCAAAAGCAGCAGAGCCAGCCAGTCATGGCCTAAAAGCTCCGAAACTTGCTATACCAGAGTCCTCTTCTCTTCTTCACCTTCAGGTTGTGGTCAAGGGAAGCCAACCAACACAGCCCACACTTCAGAGCAGCAGCTGCCGTTGCACTTAGGACTACTCGGAGTGGCTGGACACGGCGCGCTGGCTCCTGATTCCCCAGTGCTTGTGCTCCTGATTGAATTCAGACTGATCTGCAATTATGTGCTGTGGTGGACCCCAGGCACCTCCACACCTCTCTTAGACTGAAGGACTTGGCTGCTGGGCGTGTTCTGGAGTGGATCTGGGCCAGCAGCCTACTCTAAGGATGGCCTTGCAAGAAGGAAACCACTTTGCCCAAGATCACATTCCCAACAGGCAGCAGCCACATCCAATGGCTGTCCAGTTTGAGTTATCCTGACCTGGGCCCTGGGTCCTGGCTCTGAAGGGCTTGGAAGGATGGGCCATCCCAGCTTCAGAGCCCTCAGCGCGGTGGGCAAAGCCTTTACATACCCCCCCCCCCCGCACAGCTCAGCTTCTGCCTCCCCCTGGCCTGCTTCTGTCCCTTGGGCTCCATTGGCATGGTCCCAGGAGCACTTTCTAGTGAGGTCCAGATGCTGATCTCGGAGTCTGCTTCTCTGAATTCTTTTGGTGGGGATTTAGCCTTTTAAGTAATCTCAATCAGCTTCCTGCTTCCAGATTGTGCTAGGCTCTGCCTTTATGGATCCAGATAGCAGTAGCGTGAGAGAAAAAGGCATGAGTAGATGTGGCTTCCTTTTGTGAGGAGGTGCGTGCAGGGGACCAGGCATCTTCAAGCTACTCACCAGCAGCTTGACTTCAGACGAGCAAGGGGCCTTGAGTGTTGGATGGCAGGAGACACCCAGGGAGGGTTTAATGTTCAGGGTGTTGTGAGTCCTAGAGATCTTTTCAAATGCCCTTATTATAATTTTGGGAGTGTCACTGAATTTCTGAACAATGCCCTAAGGGCCATATACATATCTAGGCAATTTGTTAATTCAGCTGATGTTGAAATCTGGTGATGAAGCTGTACTTGGTTTCCAGCTACCTTAGCCTTAAAAGACTGTAAATAAGGTACTGTTTTAGCACATTACTGGAAAATCTTCGGGTTGGAAATGTGGAGATTTAAGTTTGTCATTTCCTTTTTATAAACTGCCCTGTCCTCTTAGGAGAAGCCACACTTACAACGATCTATATGATTCATGTTCTTCATTTTGTTCTATGCACTGTGGTCTTCAAAGCTGTGCTTCAATGAGTTCTTCCTTCCAGGTGACTATCTGTGATAATTTAATTTTAGCAGTTTATCTGTAAGACCCAAGGGCGTCTAGATTCCCTGAACATTAACTGGATTTTACTGTCCTGTACTCTGCTAACCAACCCTCCAGTCAACCTTCCAATTTTCTTGCATTGCTGTCCTGTTGGTTTCATTACTACTCTGGGTCCTCAAGTGCAAACAACAAAAGTCAACTCTATTTGACTTAATTAGAAAAGAAATTGATGCAGGAGGAGCACTGGACAATGTACAGAGCCCATAGGGGCTGGAGAACCAGACTGAGCACATGGGCAGGAGCCAGCGTGAGGTGGGGTATTACTGCCACTGCACAGGGTGCAGACACCTTGTGTGGACTGACAGGGACATTGGCTGTGGCCACTGGAGCCATCTGAATGCAAGGTGAATTGTACACTAGTTTTTTTTTTTTTCTTTAGTCTCAATGATGATACCAGTGTTGAGCTGCCAATGGGCTGTACTTGAGTCATATAACCTATGACCCCAGATACGTCTGGCTTCATGCACTTTTGAAGCATCAGGAGGATGTTGCTTCCCAGTACATTCATCCAACAACGGATTTTCCAACATGGAAAGTGAACACCAGAGACCAAAACAGACCAAACCAAGTTTATGATACTAATCTCTACATGGACACCCATGAGTTACTCTAGTGCCCCTGTCTAAATTGAAGTCATTATTTTTTCAGTTGAATATGCTTCTTTTACACCCCTCAACTCAGTTGATGGTATCTCTCTCCTCTGCTCTGCTGTCCTAGTTAGAATCATATCAGGCGTCCTCAATTTATTTTCCATATCCAGTCAGTTAATCCAGAGGTAGTTAATCCAAAGGTAGATTCTACCTTTTAGATGTTTCATGAGTTCACCTTTTCCTTGCTCTACTGCTACTGCTCTCTTTGAAGCCCTCATCATCTTCTCACTGAATTATTTCAATAGATTTTTAAGTGGAATATAAATTTACTATTAGCCATAATCCTTATAACAAATCATGCTGACATGGTGGAACACACCATGCATCATAGAAGGCTGAGGCAGGAGGATCACAAGTTTGAACCTAACCTGGGCAGTTTAGTGATTTAACAAGATATTGTCCCAAAATGAAAAACAAAAGAAGGGCTGTAAATACAGTTCATGATTCAATCTTCAGTATCACAAAGAAAACAAAGCAAAATAAAAAACAAATTATTCTAAAACTGGCAGATTTACAATAAGCATTTCCTTTTCACTTGAGAGCCTCAAAGTTAGCTGTGGTTCAGGGACCTCGGATGGGCTTCTCTGAATTTGCTTCAAGTCCAAACTGCAAGCTGAGCTTAGGTTTTCCCCTCTCTGTCATCCTCTGGACTGGCAGTAGCAGGAGGTATGCAAAGTCCCGCTCTTCTCACAGGACAGGACAGGAACCCAAGGACACCATCTAAGACACCCAAGCACATGTCAAATATCTACTTTCCCAAGTCAGCCAATGTCCTATTGACCAAACCACAGCTAGCATGGTGGAAGTGTGCTGCTCCCACCTCGAGGCCATAGGAAATGTGTGGATGTATAGTGCTTCCATAGGAGAGTGAATAATTGAAACAAGTCATTTAGTCCTGTGTCTGCTTTCCCATGGTTCGTGTAATTATGGAAGCTGAGAATTTCCCAAATATGTCACCTGCATGCTGGAGAGTTAGGAAAGCTAATTCGCTCTTCCTCTGTCCTTTTGTTCTTTTTGGGCCCTCAGTGGGTTGAATAATGCTCTCTCATGATTGGTAAGGGAGATCTTTACTAAGCCTGCTGATGCAAATGCTAATCTCTTCTAGAAACATCCTTCCAGACTTATCTGGAGACAACATTTTACCAGTTATGGGGCATCTCTTAGCCCAGTCAAGTTGACACATAAAATTAACCATCACAGTTGAGTTCAGCTAACCATAGACTAGTGGGAATGACCTTTGGAGTCCAGAGATGGAAAAGCATAGTTTAGAAAAGAGATCAGAGCTGAGGTATAGTTGGTACCATATGTTTTGGGGTGATCCTGGAAGCTATTTGCACTAACTACAAAGAAGAGCAAAGGACCAGGGAGGGGTTTAGAGGTAAAACATTCTTTGCAGTGTGATGGGAACCAAAACTCAGTGCCACTAACTGACCTGATAAATGAGCGTGCATCAACATGTTAGTGACTTTTAATGCTCTTCTTGCAGAGGTGGCTGTAGCTGTAGCAAAGGTCTTGTGAAGCGAATGTCTCAGTTAGAGGAGTATCTGTGTTGGAGTTTTTGGGCCCTCTCAAATCCCACTACCTGGGCAGCTGCCTGCCGTAAGTATTCATTGTGGTACCCACAACTACAGGAGGCAATATTTCAGGCCAGTGCCTTCTGAGAATCAGTTTTGATTTTAATGGCTATAGACAACCAGTATATATACTAGAGATTTCTTTCTTTTTTTTTTTTTTGATACCAGGAATTGAACTTGTGACTTTATGCTTGCCAGGCTGGCGATAATGCCACTGAGCTAAATCCCCAGGCCTCATATTTGAGCTAAGAATACTGAAAATGATCTAATGCTAGCACTAGGTTCTTCTAGCAATCCAAGCATAGAAATGTAGATAAAAAATTTTTATTAACATGAATGTTTAGAAGAACCTTTGTGATTCTTCTGTGTTTCAATCTAAAGATCTATATTGCCAGCTCTTTCCCATAACAGAAATAGAAGATGTTATGAAAAGTTCAAACAGAAGAAAAATCACAGAAAACCTTGCACCTGATTTCCTCAGAGTGCCATGAAATTCTCCCCTGAATCTGTAGCAGAAAGAAATGCTTGTTAGAATTACATTGATTGTGTTCACAGTTAGATGGGCTTGTCAAGTTTGTCTTCAGTCCTGCTTTATTAACCATGAAATGACTTTCTTTTTCATGCATTATCGAGTCTGAAGTTTAATAAATCCAAAGGTATAAAAATGTTAGGAAGGGGTAGAGCTGCTTTCCTTAATCTAGGGGCAGAAACATTCAGGACGAAGCCCACGAAGCAGGGAGTTTGTGCAGCTCCTGTCTTTGGGATCAGGCACAGGACCAGCAATGAAAACAGGGAGGGACTGACCTGTTGGTACATCTCTCCTCTAGAGGAGATAATCATTCTGGTTCACTTCACTTCTCTAATTTGTTTCAGTGTAGCACTGTTGCTACACTAAATATTGGAGAATAAGAGCAAGATAAAAATTCAGACAAATTGGAGTTTAGTGGGTGTGGTAACAAAGGCCTAATCCCAATGCTCAGGAGGCTGAGGCCAGAGAAGCATGAATTCTAGCCCATCCTGCGCTGCTATGGAGTTTGAGGCTAGTTTGGGCAACTTAGTAAGACTCTATCTCAAAATTTAAAACTATAAAGGGCTGGGGATGTACCCAGTGTTTCTTTGGGTTCAATCTTCAGTACCATCACCTCCACCAAAAGGAAAAGAAGTTCAAGTGATACTATTTTACTTCAAGAGAGAGGCTTCAGGCTTTGGCATCATGGTTTAGGAGCTCAACCTATGACAAAGGTGTGTATCCCTTGTGTTGTGTGCTCTGATCTACAAGAACTTCCTGGTGCCATCAATAGACTCTATAACCATCCTCCCCTTTTTTATCTTTTTGAGACAGGGTTTTGCTATGAAATTCAGGCTGACCTTGAACTGACTTTGCAGTGCAGGCTGGCCTTGAACTCACAGTGATCCTCCTGCCTCAGTCCTCCCTGAGTTCTGGGATGATGCACTATCACACCCACCTGATTTCATTTCTGTTAGGTGCATGTGATCTAGAGGAGATGTATCAGACTCTAATTTTGAAAATAAAGGCAAAATACACAGTAAGTGTGCAGACACAAGTGGATTACCAGCAAAGAAGCCAGAGAAATCTCTGATAGATAAATGCCATCTTCTTAAAGGAACTTAGTTGTTTAAAAATGATCCTAGTAATATGATACATCTTCTTTTTGTCTTTGACCTTTGTCTCTGAGAACAAAATTCAAGGTAGACAGACAAGATAGACTTATACTAATTGGGAAATAATTAGCGTTTATATTTAAAATATATTTGGTTGTATTTATTTATTTGTTTGGTATCAGGAATTGAACTCAGGACCTTGCAGTTGCCAGGCAGGCGCTGTGCCCTTGTTGTAGTCAGGGGTTGTACACAGAGAACAATTCAGATCAGGACATGGAGTTTATAATATTTTTATAATGGTCACCGGAGGTTAACACAGGAGAATGCAGGAAATCTATCCGAAACACCAACGACACAGATTATTTAGTCAAGAGTCTAAACCCCATGGCAATGTTCCACACGAGTCCAGATAAAAACCCAGGGCTCAGGACAACGCCTCCACGAGTCCAACTGGAAGTCCAGGGCCCACAAGGACTCACGCCAGTCTCTTTTACGGATTCGTGCCGGGAAGACCCAAGGATCAGCGGTGGAAGCCAGAAAGTCCATGCCAGCAGGATGAAGGAGCTGTGCTAGTGGGATGAGGGTTCTACACTGGAGTTGAGAAGTCACACTCACAACAAAGAACGGGGCTGTCCTGAAAGGAACCACAACTGTCCTCAGCGACACGGAGGCTCCGAGCTCCTCCTCCGACAAGCACAGTCAGGAACGTGCCAGGAAGCAGCGTGACGAGTTCACCCTGGAGACCAGGCAGCACATGTCTTCCCCTCCGGAGCCAGGAAGCAATGCTCGATGTGAAGACCAAAGCTTCTCCAGGAGAATCAACAGCTCAGACAGCAACTTGTAGGAGAACTAACAATGCCTCCATAACGCCTCAATCCCTCTCCAAACTGCTCTTCTTCTCCACCTATTTATCCTGGCAACCCTCCTCAGGTGGAGCATCTTCTCTCAATGCATGCTGATGTAATCCAGCTGGCGTTAAGTTGACCACTAGTTATCAAACCATAACAGCCCTTTAGTTGTATTTAGTGGCCATACTCCTAGTTTTTAATAAGGTAGCTTTCATTTCCATTACAACAATATGAATACATAGGATTGTGTCTGTAGATTCTGTGTTACCAAATTGGTATTTAAAATCCATGGGTCTCTAGAATTTATTCACATGAACTCGATTGTTCTTCACTCTATTCTATGGGTTCTTTAACAACAGCAGAGTAAATTTTACTGTGAAACACAATCATGACACGATACACAAAGAAATAATTACTGTCTAATGAATGTAACAGATAATCCCTCAGAAAAGTAATACTATTTATTGCTTAATGGAAGAAAGAAAAGACGGAAATGGGAAGCTTCTTTGAAAAAGGAGAAGTCAACAAGAAGCTAAGACCTCCTGTGGGTCAGTGCCATGCACGGGCTGACTGGGGAAGAGCCAGCCACCAGCCCCTCTGGCACAGGGGCAGGGGGACAGGAAGAGCCAACATTCCCTGCCCCACCTTCCCACCCCACCCCATGCCCCATAAGCTACTGGCTGTTCCAGAGAAACACAGGCTGTGATGATAGCTAATGAGGTAATAGGATAGTTTGGTTTTTTTGTGTGTGTTTTTCCTTTTTATCGGTACCAGGGATCGAATTCACGACTGCCTGCTTGCAAGGCAGGCGCTTATGCCGCTGAGCTAAATCCTGAGCCCAGTAAGGATAGTTTTTAAAAAGGAAAATAATACACTCATACACTCATAGAATTTTTCTCAGTCACACAACATTGGTTTAACATTCATAAAATCAGACTATGTTATTCACTATGTTAACAAAATTAAGGAGAAAATTCCTACAATCATCTCAAGAGATGCAGAAAACCTATTTGGTAAAATTCAACGCCACTAACAATAAAAGAAAACTTCTTTAATGTGGTGAAGGGTATCTATGAAAAACCTGCTATTAACAGGCTTACTAGTAAAAAACTAAATGTTTGCACTCCAATATAAGCAGCAAAACAAAAA
Organism: Cavia porcellus; assembly: GCF_034190915.1. Classification (NCBI taxonomy): domain Eukaryota; kingdom Metazoa; phylum Chordata; class Mammalia; order Rodentia; family Caviidae; genus Cavia; species Cavia porcellus. Next base: position 134,627,628 of record NW_026947484.1, on the reverse strand, counting down.
CATCTGTTCTTGTCTTGCTGTTCAACACTGACTCCTGAAACTCCACAGCAGTGCAATAGAGAAAGAAAAATAATTGCAGCATATGCATAGCAAAGTAGAAAGAAATCTTTATTCACAGATGACATAGTCATGAACACAGAAAATCCTCAGGAGTCTACAAAGTTCCTACAATTAACAAATGAGTCTGGGCCATTCATGGACTGTGGGGAAGAGAACAAGAAGTCAACAAGAAGCAAGCCCTCCCTGGGGATCAGCGCCATGCGTGGGCCACTGGAGGGAGATCAGAGCCAGCCCTACTGGGGCATGGGCTGGGAAAGGAGAAGAGCCAACCCCTGCACCCCAGCCATAAGCAACCAGCTGACCCACAGAAACACAGGCTGTGATGGTAGCTAATGAGGTAAAGCACAAGTTAACGCTTGTAGTGTTGAGTGTTTCACTGACTTTGCAGGCCTAAAGCCAGTGGTCTGATCACCTATGCAGAGGATGACAGTACCCAGGGTAGCATCTATGGGGGATCTCCTTCTGAGCGTGGTGGCCATTGTTGATCCCGTTACCTTGTTTTGAAGCCCTGTATCATTTTCATGGTTTTGTTGGGTTGAGTTATATTCTGTTTTGTTTTGATGTTGTTACATTTGATGGCATGGGCAGCTTACAAAGGCAGCAAGATATATGGTGGTAGCCATTTTAGATTTAGTATTATCTTATTTTGAAGTCCTTTATTGCATTCATTGTTGTTTTTATTGCTCCTATTTTGTTTCTGTTCTGTTTTATTTTACTATGTCTGAAGGTATAGGCAGCTATTTTGAAGAGAACAAGAGGCATTATGATAGCATTGTTGATTTCCTATTGTTTTGAAATCCTATTTTGAAATCTTATTTTGAAATCCTGGGTCACTTATACTGTCTTGCTTTGATTGGCTTTATTCTGTTTTATTTAACTTGGCTTTATTCTCTCTAAAATAAAATTTAAAAAAAGAAAAATGAAACATCCCTTATATAAATGTCCAATGTATAAATTCTAATCTTGTCTCTATTCCTTCTATTCCTACAAATATATTAAATATTCAGTTTATGTTGTGAAGAAAGAGAAACATACAGATAAAACAGACTTCAAGACAGAAAATATTACCAGAGATAGAGAAGAGATATTCTTTAATGATAAGACCAAGTCACTGAGGAGACACAACAGTCATAAACGTACGTGTATCTAAAACAAAGTAGGTGAGGCATCAACTCCTCTGAACCACTGATAGAAAAATTAACCAAAAATCAGTAAGGATTTTAGGTGATCTGAATAATCAACTAACATGACAGACATGATGTCACCTGTTCAGGTGTGCACGGTATGGTTCTACAAGACGGACGTAGGCTGGGCTATACAACAGCTCAGTAAATGTGGAAGGCTTGAAATCACCTGGCATATATTCTTTGACCACCGGGCTCTGACATGAAAAATCAGCACTCACACAAAAGCCAGGGAAACCAGATACTGAAATTCAACCAGGTTCTTCTAAGCAATGTATCACTAAAGAAATTAAGTGGGAAGTTAGAAAATACACTGAAATAATTATGAAAATGAACAGGATGCAGTGATCAGAGGAGCACATATACCTTTAAATGCTTACATCAGAAAACAGAATGTTCTACAAATAATAACAGTTGTAGTTTGATAATTTTTAATTTATTTAATAGATTAATATTAAACACTTAATTTGGGGTATATAGTACTGAGAAGAACAGGCACGATTTCTGCTGTTTTGGAGGCCATGCTCTACTGAAAGACCCAAACAATAAACCACAAAGTGGGCAATTAAATTATATTAAATGTAAAGGGAAGGAACAGGGTCCTACCTGGTGTGTGTGTGTGTGTATGTGTGTGTGTGTGTGTGTGTGTGTGTGTGTGTGTGTGTGTGTATGTTTGAGGGGGTGACATGATTTAGATTGGAACACTGAAGAGAGCCTCCTAGGAAGGTGACATTAAGTTCAGTGGGACTTGAGTTAAGGGCCGCGCTGTCCAATCACTGAGTGAGAGGAATGTTCCAGGGAGGAGGAGCCGCATACAGACAGGACAATTTTGATAGAGACCGGACTTACAGGGAGGCTTGTAAGGGTCCGGAATGAAGCTGAGCAGGGTGCAGCAGCACAGGCCTGTAATCCAGCACTCCGGGAGGCTGAGCCAGGGGGAATGAGAGTTCCAGTCCAATCTGGGCAATTTAGTAAGAACATGGCTTAAAATAAAAATGATTTTAAAGGGGGAGGGATGGGCTGCAGCTCAGGGTAAAGACCTTGATTTAAAAGCCCCATATTATAAAAAAAGTATAGTGACAAGTGACAAGTAAAAAGGATCTACATATGAAGCAGAGAGAGAGAGAGAGAGAGAGAGAGAGAGAGAGAGAGACTTACAGCCGGGACCCTCCCTTCTTCCAGGGACCACCCACAGTTCACAGTAATGGAGATAGTTGTACACCCTGTGAGCAGATGGTGGGGAATTTGGACAGAATTTAAGGCAGCAGCCTTCACACTCTGGTCTCTGGATCTGTTTATAGTGTCCCCCCAACCCCCCACCCTTTTGGGACAGAGTATTGTTGTGTTGGCCAGGCTGGGCTCAAACTCCGGGGCTCAAGTCAACCTCCAGAGTAGCTGGGCTATGCTACCACGCCTGGCTTTAAAAGGGATGTTCTTGAGTGAAGCTGGCTGTGTTTTTCTGCAAAAGTGTAGTTCCGAAAAACACAATGCTACTGCTGCAGCTGGATCCATGACTCTGATTCATGCTAACCACCAGCCCCTCTGTGACCATCTGTGTCCTCAGTGACACATTTACTCACCTTTGTGTCCTCAGAGGAAAGGTCAACATTGAAAAGACAGACAATGTCTCAGAAATTTTATGGAAATTGCTTTGACTTTGCAGGCCTCTTGAAAGTTCCCTCACCTGCCAGGCGTCTGGGGACCATACCTTGAAGTCACTGATTCAGAGCAACTTGGTATGAAAGCAAAGTTGTGGTCCCTGAGCAAGAGGGCACAGAACTGAACCAGTTGGGATGCTTCCTTTGACTGCCTCTGCTGTCACAGTATAAAGGGGATTCTGACTCATTTAAGCAGGAAAAGGATTCACTGAATGGATGTGGGCGGCTCATGGGATCACCAGGATGCCTGCAGAGCCAGCATGGAAAATGAGCAGGAAGAATCCGGAGGAGGCTTGGAGATGGCCAGGTGGGGAGAACATGCTTCCATGCTCTCGGCAGCTGCTAGGCACAGGATGTGGCATCAGACATCACCGTATCCAGTTCTGGCCCCTGGGGCCGCAGTCACAGCTGTTGTCCTCATGTTGTCACCTGGACAGATTTAAGCTAAGACTCTAAATGATCCTTGGATAGAGCTGGGGTGGCTTGCTGGTGCTCTGAATCTAGCAGCTCAGCAAGATGGGGAAGCCACTACTGCCTGGCACCTCCAGCTTCCATGCTGGGATGAGGCTCTGCTTCCTACCTAGACTTGAAGCAGGGATTCTCCAGGGATGAGAAAGAGATATGGATGTTCAGCAGCCAAAAAAATGACAAGTGTTAGAGTCCACTGCAGCTGGCAGGCCTCAGCCATGGAGAGAGGGGTTAAAGAAATTTCCACAAATGGCATCTCTGAGTGAGATGAGAAAGGGGCCCGGGAAGGGGGCTTGAGGTTTCTCAGCAGTTGAGGAGACTGAGAAGGAATCGAGAGAGACATGGCAGCCAAGAGGAAAGGTTACTTGGAGAAGTGAAGAGTGGTTCTGAGTGATGCATTTTGCTCAAGGGCCAGAAAACTGAGCTCTGAGGAATGCACACAAATGCAACACAAAACGCCCCCAGACCTGTTCCTGCCCTGTCCCTCTCCTGTCAATTACCGCTACTTCCTCAGAGAGGCAGGCCAGGTGGGAGGGTCATTTATTTCACTAGGTATAGTTCTTGAGGAAAAAAGGAAGTAGCCTCTTGGGTGGAGACCAAACGGTAAGCACTAAGCTGTCCTTTCTGCAGACAGCTGCTCTGGAGTGGGGACGGGGCCTGACGGCCAACCCTGGGGAACTGCAAGAAGATCCCTCGACTTTGCCTGATTTGAAAACAGCTGTAGTCTGCTCCCCAGCACTTTAGGGAGCATCACCTGTGCTTACCATGGTGCTTGTGTTAAGAATCAGGTCTAACACGGAGGCTAAAGAGATGACTTATGTGACAGACCACAGATCCCAGGGAAATGGTTCCTGAGACCCTGGCCCCTGTGTGAGCTGCTGCCCACTCCTCCTGCTCCACAGGCTATGCTGGACCTGCACAGTGTTCGTTTACCTCTCAGGATTCATTTTGATCTCAGTTCTTCACAAAGCCTTTCCAACTCAGTGATCTGCTCAGACCTTCTAGTGCGTCCCTGTAATATCTTGATTTTCTAGCTTTCCCCATATAGGTCTCTTTATTGGTCTTACTGACTAGACAGACAATGCTAATGCAGCAGCTTATTGTATCTACCAGTACTGTATAGAACTTTCTTACAATTACATCCCTACCACCAGTAGATGCTCAATAAAAATTTATGGGAGGAATATAAGTCAATAACTAATTGAATAGCTCAAGGATTTTAAAACACAGTGCAGAATAATCAGAACTGGGTGGAGAGGTCAGAAGGGCTTGCTGGAAGACAAATTCTGTGCAGGCTTAGGAAGGCAGACAGACCCAGCCTGGCGGGGGCCAGAGATACTAAATTAGACTGTTGATACCGCTGAGTGTGATGGAGAAAGATTTGCATTGCTGGAGGGAAGTGAATATTTGTTTACTAACCAGGAGTTTTTAGGTATTCTAGACGCTGCTGGGAGACCATGCTCCACCCAAGCCTACTCCTGCGTACAGCAGTAAACGTAGGGGCAGATGAATTCTGCCTTCTGTGCCGCTCTTTGCCATCATGTCTGTGTCAGTGTCACAGCCCTGGGTGTGGGGGGCTGGAGTGGGTGCAGGTGTTCCACAACAAGGGCCAGCTCATTGGCTGGAGGGCTCTGTGATACAGGGATCCAGCCAGCCCTTGGCCACAGGACAGGAACACCATCTGCAGCCCAGGTGCCACCGTTTTGCAGCTGCCACAGCCCACTCAGGCAGATTTGACACAAGCTTAGCAAATAGCTTTTCCAGTAGGCTTACAAATTTCCAATCTGCTGTGCCACGTTTTCCCCTTACAACTGCCACAAACCAAATGTTAGATTGGATCCAAGACATGAAGGGTAATCGGCAAACGTATGGACTCATCGCAGAATGGAAAGAAGGCTAGGGCTCAGCTGGCCCTCCGAGCAGACTCTTGCTAGAAATTATAGGGTTGTTACAACAAACATTATGACCTCATGTACAGGAGTAACTGGCAAATTTGTAGTAGTGTATCCGTCCTTATGCATAGATGGATCTTTCAGAAACTGCATGGAAACTGAATTTTTATCACTTTAATGCAAAATTCTGCAATTTTAAATTTTTAAAAAGCTTTTCAGCTTTATCTTTGATACATACCTAATAAAGTAATGTTTTGACTTATTGCAGCCTTTAATGTTATTTTAGGGAGTTCTCAGTAATCATTCCTTTTGTCAAAGTAAAAAAAAAAAGACTCTCAATTTGTGTTTTACATAAATTGAATAGAAATGTATGTATATTTATGAGTCTGTGTTTACATATTGTTTACCTGGGTTGAGGATCATTAATTTCTTTTGGGAAATGCAGAAAAGGTTGGCTTCAGACTAGCTTTAACACTTCTCATGCTGAATTTAAAGCGGTTGGGGGAAGACAGAGTTCTATGCACAAAGAAGTTGGCACTGAGAGTTCATCCTCATTGTTATCCATACAACATCATCTGCACAAAAGACATAAAAATGCAAACTTGCACAGCCTTCTGGGATGAATACATCATGGCTCAGAGCTGCATTTCAAATATAGCTATTTGGTATTTTAATACACATGGAGGTTAAAAGTACTTACTAATTGAAGAAATAGGGGACTTCATGGTTATTCCTGAATAAAATCTAATTATATAAGACAAGTTTATAAATATACAATATAAATGATCTGAGATGATTAGAATGTCTCCAATTTCTATTCTATTTGGCTGAAATGACCACCCATCCATTCTCATTTCCATATTAGCTAATGAGCAACTTTTGTAGGAATTAGTTTCCCAGTGTTATGGTTTGTATCCAGATGTCCCCCTCTCAAAGCCTCAGGTACTTATAGGTGGGAAGATTTGAAGGTGGCTGGTTCAGGGTGTGTTGATGTGGCTTAAAGCGTGATGCTGGGATTAAGGGTGTGGATAATGGAAGCCCCACCCTAGATATGGATGGTACCAATCATTAGGCTCCTAGCCTGGATAGAATATTAAAGGACAGAAAGAAGGCAGGATTGCTCTTCTGCTTCCTATTTTTTGCTTGCTGTGCCATGAACTATTTCTCCTCTGTCTTGTTTCTCTACTATGCCACTCTGCCAATCAGTTGAGTATGGACTGAAACTTCTACAAACTGTGAGCTGAAATAAACCTGTCCATGCAGGTGTGGTGGCACATGGCCTGTAATCCCAGTACTTGGGAGGGAGAGACACAGAGATCATTGTGAGCTCAAGCCCAGCCTGATCTATATATAGAGCAAGACCTGTCTCAAAAAACCAAAATAAAACAAAAAATCCTTTCTACTTTTAATCTGTGGGTATTGGATATTTTTTCTCAACAGTGAGAAAAGTAACTAAGATAGCCAGTAACCTTGAGTGCATAGCTTTTTGGGAGTGAGAGAAATACTTAAAACAAGTCTTGTTATATATTCAAATTCCCATCACTATGTGAGGAAAAGAGACTGATGCCAATTTATATAATTGTAAGCCACAAGAAAAGTGGATGCCTTTTGAAGTTCTTGGAGGAATCTGGAGGGTACAGGTATTTTTCCTTTAGGAAGTCATTGTAAAACAGGGAGTTAGAGGCTATGCCTCCCCACACTAGTGCTTGTGGGGGTTCTCTGTTCTTCCATCCCCCAAGGCCATTGGAGCAGAGAGTCCTGTGGAGAGGACCTGCCACCCAAACACTTGGGGCAGGGCCTGATCTAACCTGGCATGCTGTGCTGGCACCCGCTTTAGGACAAGGTGCAGGTCAAGCTGGTAGGAGAGCAGGAATGAATAACTGAAGACTAGTTTAGGGTTGTGGCTGTGGTCACAGCACTTGGTGGCGGGGAGCGGGGGGTGCAGATGGCCCCTCATACAATGCAGCCCAGGACTGAGGGGCCTGGGACTCCTCAGTTCACATGTAGGAGATTATGCTGGTCACTCACACTTCTCACATCCTCAGTAGCACAGAGGGGTGGCTTGAGGCACAGGACTGGGGCAGGAACCGTTGTTACTTTTTCTTGGTCTGACATGCTGGCTATGGGAAAGGCAGGGGCCTTTTCATACTTGTGTTACTGCTGGAAGGATGTGACTTGTGGGTGGTTTTCCTACCTGGCAGCCTGGGGACTGCAGTGGGTTGAATGTAGGGGAAAAGGTAGCTCACTTATAAAATGAAGGCAGCCGAGACTGGAGGGAGATGGCCCTTGGATGATTATTGAACCTTGGCTCCAACTGTTCTGGAAGTCACTGTAAAACAGGGAGTTGGAGGCCTGGCCTGTTGATGCCTAGTGAATAACCATAAACAACTGGTAACTAAAATTTAACAAACTTACTTTGGCTTCTGCCCTTTTGCGACAGTGCTGGTCTTTTTATTTTCTTAATGAGATCTTTTAAAAACGTGAGTTTTACGTCTTAACAAGTCTTACATCAATTTATTTCTTTGTTTTAGTATTTTCCATGTCCTAAGAAAGCTTTGCCTACTCAAGTTTGATAAGAGTTTTCTTTTGGCCTTTACAAATGTCATTGCTTAATTTTTTACATTTAAATCAAATTAATGTTTTTATATCATACAATGGGTCAAGGTTAATCTTTTTCCATGCGGACGTCCATTGTTTCTAGCATCGTTTGTCGAAAAGACTGTCTCCAGTAGACCTTACCAACTTGTATTAAATTCTACTTTCAGATTCTACTATGTTGATCATTTCCTATGTGGCTACTCTTATGCCAGTAATGCATGTATTGATTATTTTAAGTCTGAGGTCGTAAAAAGTCATCTCACTGTGCTCCATTTTTCAAGATTTCTTTGAATGTTACAGATCTTTTACATTTCTATGTAAATTTTAGAATCAACTTGTCATTTTCTAACAAAGAAGCGTGCTTTTAGCCAGGCATGGTGATGCATGCCTATAATCTCAGCATGCAGAGGTTGAGGCAGGAAGATTTCAAGTTTATGCTACCACAGGCAATTTAGTGAGACCATCTCAAAATTTTGTAAGTGTGGGGCAGGTATGGCTGGAGATATAGTTTACTTTAAAGGCTCTGGGTTTAATTCTTGGAACTGCAGAACAAAAGCAACAACAAAAACGTGCTTTTAAAAAATTACGGTTGCATTAAATCTAACACTTTAACAATGTTGAATCTTTAATCATGGGCCCCATTTATTTAGATCTTTGTAAATTCTCTCAATTGTGTCTTAAAATTTTAAATATACAGGTCTTATGTGTATTTTGCTAAAATTTTCTTTTAATATCTTATACTTTTGAAGCTATTATTAATGGTATTTAAATCTAATTTCCAATTGTTCATTGTAACTTATAAGAATATAATTGAAATTTGAGTGTTTTACATCCTGTGCAATAACCAGACTCATTTATTTATGTTGAAGATAATAAAATAAAATACAACAAAACAGAACAAAACCAATCAAAGCAAAGCAACAAAATTGGTATAGAACTTCAAAGCAAGATACTAGGAAAACAACAATAGCTACCATAGTATATCTTGTTGTCTTTACAATAGTTGTCCATTCCTTAGGTATAGCAATATCAACCCCAAAACAAAACAGAGAGAATAAAACCAATCAAAATGGAATATTGAATAATTAATCAGAACAAAGCAAACCAATGAGAACAATATTGGATTTCAAAGACAAGATAGAAAGAAATCCCCCATATTTGCTATTGCATACTGTCATCTTCACAAGAGATGCTCAGACAGCTAGCCCCAGGCCTAAGGAATCAACCAAAAAACACAAGCATTGAATTGCTTATGTGCCTTACTTGCTATCAACTCAGTCTATCCTCTGAAGCAGCAGGTTGCTTACAGGGGAGTGGGGGTGGTGGAGGTGTTGATTTTCAGCCCGCATGCTGGTAGGCTCACAGGAGGTGCTATCTGACTTTTCTCTTCCGGGAGCCCACTCTACTTGTGCAGCTTACCAGAAAGGCTGGCTACTTGGCTTCTTGCTGGGTTCTCCCAGTCCCTGCATCATTTATTTATCTATTTATTTTTCCAAATTTTATTTTAAAGAGAATAAAACCAAGCAAAACAAAACAGAATAAAGCCAACCAAAACAAACCAGTGTAAGTGACACAGAAATTAACAATATGGTTATCACAGTGCCTCTTGCTGTCCTCAAAATAGCTGTAGATGCCTTCAGACATAGTAAAAAATCAAATAAAACAGAAGAGAACCAATAAAAACAAAACAATGAATGCAATAAAGGATTTCAAAATAAGATAATACTAAATCTAAAATGGCTACCACCATATATCTTGCTGCCTTTGTAAGCTGCCCATGCCATCAAATGTAACAACATCAAAACAAAACAATATAACTCAACCCAACAAAACCATGAAAATGATACAGGGCTTCAAAACAAGGTAACAGGGGATCAACAATGGCCACCACGCTCAGAAGGAGATCCCCCATAGATGCTACCCTGGGTACTGTCATCCTCTGCATAGGTGATCAGACCACTGGCTTTAGGCCTGCAAAGTCAGTGAAACACTCAACACTACAAGCGTTAACTTGTGCTTTACCTCATTAGCTACCATCACAGCCTGTGTTTCTGTGGGTCAGCTGGTTGCTTATGGCTGGGTGCAGGGGTTGGCTCTTCTCCTTTCCCAGCCCATGCCCCAGTAGGGCTGGCCTCTGATCTCCCTCCAGTGGCCCACGCATGGTGCTGATTCCCAGGGAGGGCTTGCTTCTTGTTGACTTCTTGTTCTCTTCCCCACAGTCCATGAATGGCCCAGACTCATTTGTTAATTGTAGGAACTTTGTAGACTCCTGAGGATTTTCTGTGTTCATGACTATGTCATCTGTGAATAAAGATTTCTTTCTACTTTGCTATGCATATGCTGCAATTATTTTTCTTTCTCTATTGCACTGCTGTGGAGTTTCAGGAGTCAGTGTTGAACAGCAAGACAAGAACAGATGCTTTTGTTTTGCTGCTTACATTGGAGTGCAAACATTTAGTTTTTTACTAGTAAGCCTGGTGTTAATAGCAGGTTTTTCATAGCTATCCTTTATCACATTAAAGAAGTTTTCAGGGGCGGAGATTTAGCTCATGGCATAAATGCCTGCCTTGCAAGCACATGGTCACGAGTTTGATCTGTGGTACTCAAACAAAACAAAACAAAACAAAAAAAAAAACAAAAAAAAAAACAAGTTTTCTTTTATTGTTCGTTTGCTGATTAAAAAAAAATTATATATGGGTGTTGAATTTTACCAAATAGTTTTTCTACATCTCTTGAGATGATTGTAGGAATTTTCTCTTTAGTTTGTTAACATAGTAAATAACATAATTTGATTTTATGAATGTTAAACCAATGTTGTGTGACTGAGAAAAATTCTATGAGTGTATTATTTTCTTTTTTTTAAAGCTATCCTATTTTTATATACATATACATATTACATATACATGTTGTTTCTTTCAGCTTCTCACAGTATGTTTACATGTGTGTGTGTCTTGTTTATTTCCTTAAAGTGTGTGTTTTCAAGTTGCATCCATTCACCTATAAAAGTGTCCAGTGTTTCATTCTTTATGACTGAGAAATACTCCATTGTATAAAAACATCACATCTGTTTTATTCATTCATCAGTGGATGAGCATTTAGATTGCTTCCAATTACAAATCATGCTGCTATAAACATGGGTGCACATATATCACTGTGGTATGATGTTTTAAATTCTTTTGGGAAGATACCCAAAAAGGGAATAGCTGGTTAAATGAGACCACTAGTCCTAGTTTCTTGAGGAATCTCCACACTGATTTCCACAGTGGTTGCATCACTATTATTTTCCTTTACTGTAGGATTGATTTTTTTTTTCTTTTTGAGGTAGTGAGAATAGAACCCAGGGCCTCACGATGCTAGGCTCAAGTGTTCTACCAGTGAGCTACTTACCCTAGTCCCTCAGTTTGCTAACATTTCATTAAGCATTTTTCCCTGGGATGGGGATATAACTCAAGAGGTAGAATGTTTGATTACCATGTGTAAGACCTGGGGTCAATTCCCAGCACTAGAAAAAAAAAAGTTGAAAAAAAAAAGAATTTTTACCTTTATGTTCATTGCTGGCAATGAGCCTCAGATTCAACTTGTTGGTGCAGAAACAAAGCACTAAGAGAAGAAAACTCGACAAGGCAAGTTGATTTCTACAGAAGGACATGCTACACCCCTAAGGCAGGGGAGCGAGCACATCCAGCTGTATCAGCAGCTCCTTATACTGCCTGACTGCAGAGAGTAATTGGTCTTCTACCCATTGGCTGGTTTGAAGGTTCACAATCTATCCTGACTGTGTCGTTTAGGTGGTGTGTGTGTGGGGGAACCTCAATGGTTGCTGGGCAGAGTGGCTGAGGGCACTGGGGACATGAGGAACTGAGAGTCCTTCGCAGGAGGTGTTCCCAGAGCCTAAGCTCCGACAGTCCTTGTAACTGTAACACCTGCAACCCTGGCAGGAGTGGTGGTGGAGGGCAGCCTCGGGGGAAATGACGTTTGAGACGGAGGTGCTCCTGCTTGTACCTTTCGATAGAAAAGACAGGGCTGCAGTTTCTCACATCATGAAGTACGCTGATGTGCAGTTTTAGTTTCTATTTGTTTTTCTGTTTTGGGTATCAAAGTAAACTTGACTTCATAAAATGAGATGGGGCTTATTTCCTTCTTAAAGAATTTTTTTTCCTTCTTAAAGAATTTATACAGGAATGGGTTTATTCCTTCCTTAAATGTTTGAAAAAATTCATCATCTGAAGCTAAAAGTTTTCATTCTGGGAAGATTTTAGATTATGAGTTCTATTTCTTTAATTGATATAGCTTTTTGTACATTTTCCATTTTTTATGTCATTTTGCTGATTTATATCTCTCAGGGCTCTGTGGGGAGAGAGACTGTCTCTGACAGTCATCAGTGAGTGCTTTGGGAAGACTGCAGGTAGGACAGAGAGGGTACCAGAGTGCTTGCAGTCGTGATGTGGAGGAGTGTGGTCATCTGTGAGCGTGGCTGGAGGTGGGGAGAAGAGCAGGTCACTGCTGGGTGCAGGCCAGGGTGCTGAGGGGCAGGGTTTGGAATGAACCTAAGAATAATGGTGGGAGGACCGGTGGAGGGAAGGATAGTGGAGCTCAGTGCTGAACTCTTCCAGGAACAAAGGGAGCAACTCGGGTTGCTATCCCCTGACAGGAGGAGCCATCCACTACCTGGTGTTTGCCTAGAATATAGTCACAGAAGCTAGGAGTTTTAGAGAGGGAGTGAGGGGACAATGGCCTAGGGATGACAGTGAAGAGAGAGGAGTTCTTATCTCTCTCCTGGGCCAGTGGGAGGGCTGCTGAGGTGGTCACATCCTCAGGACAGCCTGGTGTCCACTACAGCAGGAAGGTGAATAGCTGTACAGAAAAGAGAGGGAGGCCCCAGGGTTGTGGGCTGCAGGTAGACTAAGCCCTAGAGGATGGAGGGTTCGTGGCAGGGAACAAGAGAAGCGAATGTGGGGGGGGCAGAGCTGCAGTAGATGGGAGTCTGGGTGCTTAGAATGCCCTGGGGTGTTGACTTGGGGTGGTGGTGGAGACAAGCAGGGACAAGGGCTGGCGGAATCAGTCCTGCTGGGGCTGCCTGGTGCTGTGGCTACACGGGAACACTTCCCTTCCTGCTGGTGGTGGGATTAGGAAGCATTGGAGCATGAGGCGCACACTTCTAGGAAGGTTTTCCCTGACTTTTCACATTTGCTTCAATTGTCGGCAGATGAATGAAGCTGTGTCCTGACTTCCTGACTTCAGTGCACCACGAGGATCCCTGCCACTGAAGTCCTTAGCTACCTCAGTGCTGGCTGGGGAAAGGTCCAGTCTTTAGGGCCCATCTTTCCTCAGCCCCTGGATGTCCTAGGGTGCCTTCTGTCCTGTAGTTTTTAGAGGGGAGGCCAGTGGGTGGGATTTCGTCTGATCTGCCTTTCTGCTCCTCTCCGGGAGGCTCCATGGGTTTCTAACAGTCTAATGTGCAACCAAAGCAATCTGTTTCCTTCTCTAACTGTAGAGGGTGTGCCTCAATTTCAGAAGGTAAATTTGTTTTCTTTCTTGTGTCTTTTTCTTTACTTTTTGTTGCTGACTTTAAAAAATACTTTTAAATGTCTGTTACTTTTGATTTTGAGGTCTCCTGGAGAGAAAGATGGGAAATTAATGTTGTCTGAGTGTGCACCAAACACCTATTTTTTAAATAAGCATCATCATCTTCAATTTTATGTGTCGGATTTTCCAAGTGAGAAGATGTCTTAGTCAGGCCAGAGTCCAAGGCAGGCCCAGTCTCAGTCCATCATTGGTCTCTTTCTTTGTAGTTGGCCTTATCTTCACTGTACCTTCTTGTAGAGGCCCATAAATAACTGTTCCATAAAGAGATCTATGCACTCTCTGAGGACACAGCCCACATCTCATCTGCCCCTCTGATGTCCATGTCATCCTGAAACTCAGAGCTTAACACAATTCATATGCTCTGCCTATACACTGAGCCAGAGTTCCTTGGTTCCCTAGCCCAGTGGTTCCAGTCTACAGAGGGGCTCTTTCCTACAGCCCTTTCACCTACAGGTTTGGGGTATCTTCTGGGAATTCTATGGATATAGTCTTTGCAGCCTTTTTTTCTCTAATCTTGCCTTGCTCTGTTTTGTTAGGTTTCACTGGACCCAAGTCACTCTTTTGGGCTGAGCAACATGCAAAACATCTCTTACTTTTTATCATCCTCATTATAAACTAGCCTGTCCCGTCTCCTGAGAGCTCAACCTTTCTTTGAAGGAAATTTCTCTCTGTACATTGATCACTGTTTTTGTTTTCATTCTTCCACTGCTCTCATGTTGAATGTAAGGAGCCCTGTTTTTCTAAACTCCTGCTGTGTCCTGAATGAACACGACTCCGAAGTCAGGCTGTTCCATATACAGGTTTTTTTTTTTTTTAATATTGCTGTCTTGTTCTTTGGGCTTGTAATAATTTCACTGAATTATTTTTCTACCCAAAGCAGGGAAATACTTACAATATTTTATTTTGCTTTCTTCATAAATAAATTCTATCACACTTGTAAACTCTGAAATCCTAAGTCATAGTTAATGTTTATGTTAGCTGTTCTTCCTACAGACCTTTCACCTGCAAGAAGTCAATACCAACTTGACAACATTTAAGTTAACAACATTAAAGTTAAATTTGGTGGGTTCACAATTTACTCTCTTGGACAAGAGCCAGTTTGAGACAACATAAGAGGGAATCCAGTGCTGATCCTGTACTGCTCATGCCCAGCACAATGATTCAAAGCTGGAACCACACATGCTCTAGAATACCAAGAAACTAGTCTTTGTGAATGCCTGTGATAAAATGAGGGCCTTTAGGCACAGCTGGTTTGAGTATAAAATGGCCTGGTCATTCTGGGGAGCAAAGATGCGGTGTGGTGAAACTGAGCATCTGCTCTTGGACACAGTAATTACAGTGCAGAGAGATTCTTGAGGAAAGGAACATGAATGCTTTGCTCCTGATCAGAAATTGGAAGCAATTAAGAATCTTCTATGAAGGGATGGATAAATCCTAAGAAATATTACATTGCAGCTAGATACGACATGCCCAAACTAAAGCATTACACTGTGATGTGGATGGATGGATAACACAGTGTGAATAAAGGAATGAGATTATATAGTGCGGTACCATCTATGCTAATAAAATCACATCCAGATAAACTCAATTCATATTCTGCAAGCATAAATACATTTACAGGAATATATATTAATATATATTCTAAACTAGCAAATGTTGTAGAATGGGTTTGTATTGAGGGAGAGCCATGAGATGGGAAATTAGGGTAGTATTAAGCAAGTCTTCTTATTCTAATAATAAATGTTGACATTGGAGACCTAACTAACCCCACAGAGATGTCCCCCCTAGTATGGCTAACTCCTGGAGAGAGCAAATACCTTGCCAGGAAAAGGCAAAGAAACGGACCCAGATCCCTGAGCCCAAACTACCTCTTTCCTTGGGATCCCCTACGTCCCTCAGGCTCCAGGCTGCTCTTTCCCTGTCCTAATCACCTGAAGGCCTGACCTAGGAGACAGATTCTAAGCCTCAGGCTGCTGAAAATATTCTAACCAGCCAATTCCAAGCCTGCATACCCTGCCTTTCTTTGCCCTTCTCAAAAACCACACTAAGAGGTCCTGCTCATGTTGTCTTTCTCTTGGCCTCCTGACCAGTCCTGGGGCTTCTCTGTGTGGTGTGGAATGTCTTCTGCTTTTAGGGATCTGGGAAAGGAACTTTCATGACAACCATTCCATGGCTGTATATGGTACTGTAGCAGTAAATGCCCCCTCCTCCAGCCAGGTGTCCTTCAATTTTTGTTAGTTGCCCAGCTAGTAGCTCCTGTTACTATTGTCTTCTAGAAATCACTGGTCACTATGAAGCATAGCCAGTCACTATGATGAATGTTGAAAGAACCAGTTGATAACCACCAAATACTGTGCTTCTGTACTTTTTGCTTGCTTATCCTATATAAGTCCCAAACTACCAAGGATCAAGGCCTGATATTTTGGTGAATGAATCTGTATTAGTGCCTGTCGACATAAAATAAATCTGCCTCCAAATCTTGGGTGCCATTTCAGTGTTTCTCTTTGCTGGAGCATCACCATACTTGATTAAAATAAGTTTTTGATACATTTTAAAGCACAGAATAATAATAATAATAATAATAATAATAATAATAATAATAATACACAGATAGGCTTTTGAAGGGCTGGGGATTTAGCTCAGCAGCATAAGTGCCTGCCTTGTAAGCAGGCAGTCGTGAGTTTGATCCCTGGTACCGATAAAAATGAAAAAGACAAAACAAAACAAAAAAACAGATAGGCTTTTGATTTGAGTATGGTAAAAATGGGTCATATGTCAAAAATTCATACAAATGACCCAACCTCTGTGACAAAGAGCCAGAGCAGACCCCAGTCCCCATCATTTCCTCCCCACCCCAAATATACACTCTGATTCTGTTTCTTTCACATGTTCATCCTCCCACATCGAAGCAAATTGTCCAGACTTCTTTAGATAACTCTGGATCTGGAGAGCAAAGCTTCAGTGTGCAGTGGGGGCTGAAGCAGAAAGATTGCCACAAGGTACAAGCCTGAAATCTCAGCACTTGGTGGGATGAAGAAGGAGGATTGCCACAAGTTTGAGGCCAGCCCTCACTCCAGGGCTTTCCATGCACTGTGTGTGGCCTAGATGCCACATGGTATGAAGCTGTCCCAAGCAGGCTGCATCTTATAAGGCTGTATTTTTGTGTAAGTCTTTGTTACCTCAAATTTGGAGGAAAAGGGCTGGGGATTTAGCTCAGTGGCATAAGCACCTGCCTTGCAAGCAGGTGGTCGTGAGTTTGATCCCCGGTACCGATAAAAAAAAATTTTTTGTAGGAAAAGTAGGCATCAGCAGGAACATTTTCTTTGGGTGTCCTGAGCATTAATGGAATTTATGTGGGTAATGTTTTTGGAACACAAAGTGGACACTACATGTAAATATTTGTTAAATAAATCAGAGAAGACATCTATATAGTCAGCTAGACACTGAAGCGGTGATACAATTATTATTACTATGATTTTTTGTGTTTGTTTTGTCTCTTGAGACAAAAAAATTGTCTCTCTATGTAGTCCAGGCTCGCATTTAACTCAGGGCAGTCCTCTTGCCTCAGCCTCTCAAGTGCTGGGATTGCAGATGGATGCCACAATGCTCAGCATGACTAGTTTTTAATTGAGTTCAGGGAATGCTGAGCTATAATCTCAGTCTCTTTTTAGTTTCTCTTCCTCTTCCTCTTCCTCCTCCTCCTTCTTCTTCTTCCTCACAGAGTTTGTAAACTTTCCCAGTTTGACCCTGCATTTGTGATTCTTTCCCTTCAGCTTCCTAAGCAGCTGAGATCGCAGACGTGACCACCAGGCCTAGTGTACATGCATCCCAGTTCCACAGAGGACTCTCAGAGTGAGTAGTTTTCTCCTTTTTTATAGTGAAGATATAAAAGTAAATCTTTTGATGCTAACTATATTTTTCCAACCAAAAAAAAAAAAAAAGAAAAAAAAAAGAATTTCAAATCTTTAAATAAAACTATTTTCCTTGAACAAGATGTTATTTCTTGGATAGAAACTAACGGGCTTTCATTACTCACCAGTAGAGACAAAACCACATGCTTGAAGGGTATAACATATGCCTATTGATAGTGAGCCACCAACTCCCAGAGTCATTTTCTATACAAATATAGTGATTTGTGGAATGTTTAAAAGCTAAACTGGAAATATGATAGCTATATGTAAATCAGTTATTTTTGTTATCATTTCAGAACTTTTGTTGTCATTGTAAGACTCTCGATGGTAGGTTTTTATAAATAGATGTTGGGAGATTGGGAGGCAGGGTTTTATTCTGCAGTCCCCCAAAAGGTATTTTCAAACCAATTCTTTGTATGAGAAAAAAAAATACTGCTGTGCCAAAGTGAGCTTATTTCAGACAGAATAATTTAAGAAGCCCAGGGACCTCAGAAACTTTCAAAAGAAGCAAAACAGAATTGTAAAGTGGTCTCACTGCTTTGGAGGTAAAGCAGTACATATGTTTTATAGGGAAAATAACTTTTATATGTTGAGCTTTACCTCAGTGCAGCTTGCTTGTTTAACGTTTAATGTTTTAGGGTACTCATCCAACAAAAAAGCCTTTCTTGTGGACACAGTATTGCCAAAGCTGTTAAGGAGAGAGTTAGGTAATATCTGACCTGTGACTCTGTCCAGCATTCTGTGTCTCATATGTTTCTAAAAATTTTTTATTTTTATTTTAAAGAGGATAAAACCAAGGAAAATAAAGCAGAATAAAACCAATCAAAATAAACCAGTATAAGTGATACAGAACTTCAAACCCTTACAAAATCTGCAATAGTTACCATAATGCCTTTTGTTGTCTTCAAAATAGCTGCAGATATCTTTGGACTTAGTTAAAATCCAACAGAACAGAACAGAACAGAACAGAACAGAACAGAACAGGAGTAAAAACAATAAAATCAAAACAATGAATTCAATAAAGGACTTCAAAATAAGCCAATAGTAAGTCCAAAATGGCTACCATAATATATCTCGCTATCTTTTCTGCTCTTGCCATCAGATTTAACATAATCAAACAAAGCAAAAGAGAATAAAACTCAACCCAAGAAAACAATGAAAGTGATATGGTTTCCAGGCAGGGATCACTTCCCGGTGGGGCCTGGTTCTCTTCCCCTTGAAGTCAGTCCTTGAATGGTTCTGACTCACGGGAGAGAGGCTTGGGTGTGGCTGTCCCCACTCCAGAGCTGCCTGCACACTGCACTGGTTTCCAGGCAGAGATCACCTCTTGGCGAGGCCTGCTTCTTTCCTCCTGGTCCTCTATATCTCATATGAAACCAAATAATTACACGCATAGGAAGTTTGACAGGAGATAAGGGGATAAGAATGTGGCAGCTCTTTTTAAACACGAGTGGAAATCCGGTCTTAGAAACAGGGATTCTCCATTTTTATGGAAATGGTATACCCATTTGCTTGATTTTACATTTCACCTTGTGCCTTGCCACTTAAATCCTTCTTAGAAATGTTTTCTGATATTTAAAAATTGTGTTTTGACAGTTCTCCTGACATAATATTTTTAAAATATTCACTACAAGATCCATGAATATGATTGGCCTACCTATAACCAGGGCTTCCTCTACTAACTCAGATTAAGCATTTAAGTATTTCTCTATCCCCAGTCATCTTAACTGTGGGTATTGTGTTTCTTTACTAGCAAAGCTATTTTTGTTAGAAATTCAAGAAAAAGCCTATCTTAACTGAACATAATTTACCACATTGGAGACTTTCCCTTAAAATTTAGTGATTATTCTGTTTTAAGAGGGACAATAAATTTGTGGTATTTTCTATGCTTTATAAAGTAAGTTTTGTGGGCTGGAGATCTGGCTCAGCGGCATAAGTGCCTGCCTTGCAAGCACATGGTCCGTGAGTTCAATCCCTGGTACCGATGGAGAAAAAAAAAAATAAAGTAAGTTTTGTGCTTGCTTAGGCAACACATATGCTAAGAGTAAATTTTGTGGTATTTCCTTGATTCTAAGATGTTCCAACCATTAATAGAAACTCAAACAAGACATAGTTCCTAATTTCAGAAAAATTAAATTGTGGGAGAAAAGTGCATCTTATAAAAATACAGCATATACAATGTATAGAAAAATATTCCATATGCAATACATGTATATATATATTTATATATACATATATGATTTTTAGGTAGCTGTTCGTTTTGTTTTGTTTTGTGAGACAAGCTCTCACTATGCAGTTCAGGCTGGCATTGAACTCACTATGTAGTCATGGCTGTCCTCAAACTAGAAATAACCTTCCTGCCTCAGTTTCCCAAATGCTGGGACACATTAGGTCCCTTTTTAAAACTGAGTACTCTGCTCATAGAATACATTCTGACATTTAGGAGACTTCCCTCAGATATATGCCCAGCAGGCTGGAGATGGAAAAGCTCTTTTCATGACTTTGCAAGGTTTCCTCCGTCACAGTCATACCCAGAGTCCCAACTGGATTTCCATTACAGCTGCTCCTTTGCCTTCTCTTTTAATTTCCTTTCCATAGGAGCTGAAATCTAACCTATTGCCTGCAGTTGGAAGGAGCCAGCCAAGATGAGGAGATTGTAACAGGGACAGAAATTTCCCTTTCTCATCTTTTGGTCTGCTCACTATGACCTGTGGCTTCCAAAATTCTTTCTGCCACATGTAAACAGACACCCGCTGGCCTTCCGCTGTCAGTTCTGCAGTAGCAGTGTGGGTTGACCTCAGTCGGCACTGATGTGTACATACTCTATTAGCTTTAGCAGTTTCTTGCCTGAGGATCTTGGGGTGCCCTATCACACAGGACAGGCCCTGCCGTGAAAAGCAAATGAATGAGGCAGTCAGAAGGCACCACCCACCGCGTCTGCACAGTGACACATGGTCCGTGCGGATTCCTTTGTAGGAACTCTGGGCCTCTTCAAGCACAGCGATCCTTTGGTTACAGTGCGTTAGGCATACGTGATAAATCAGATGCTCTTCATTAATTAAAGGAGCAGCTTTCCAAAACGAATCACCAGCAGTCACAGTTCTGTGGGACAGGAAGCCCCCTGGCCTCACCTGCTTGCTCACTCACCTGTTCTCCAGCTCAGAATGTGTCCTTAGCTCAGTTGCCTAATAAGGTTAACAAGTATTTTTAATGAACTTAGCTTCTACAACCTGAGATAAGATCGTAACTGAGATTTATGAAGCTCAAACAGAAAATTTGGGGTTAGGTTTGTAATGATCCAAATGTTTTTTAGCAGACTGTACACTTAGTCACTTGGTGGAAAGGATGAATGCAATCAGATGCTCTCCTGTTCTTACGTAGGGTGGTTTCTTTTGGTCCTTGGAGTTGCCTGCCTTTGCATTCTAATTTAGTTGGTTACTTTCCAGGCCACTGTTAGAACAAATAAAATAACATTGTAGCGTATTGTCATGGCTGCAGAGTACTGCTTCTTGCCACCTAAGAGCAGGAGTGAAATTTTTCTTTCCAGTTTAGAGTGCATGCAGCAGGAACGGGAGGTCTGGTTGTTCGTGGGTGTAGGCATGTGCCTATGCAGTGTATGCACTGTGGCTATGTGTGTGAGTATATGTATGTGTGTGAGTGGGTGTATGTCTTGGAGAATATGGATAGTTATGTCTGAACATGTGTGTCTGCATGTGTGTGAATGTGTGTGCGTATCCGTGGGTATGTGTTTAGGAGCTTGTATATGTATATGCATGTGATTATGTGTATATATTTAAGATATTTGCATGTTTTTGGAATGTGTGTATGACCCAAGGTATGAGAGAGACAAAGAGAATATGTGCTTAGAGAACTTAAATGAAAGCAAAGAGCCAATGTTTTGTTTTATTTTAATTTTCTCTAACTTGTTCTGGTGATATCTCTCAGAAAGGTGGTTGTAACCTCTAGTCCTGTCTGCTAGGCTCTGGGAGATCTGATCAAGTGCTTCTCACAGGACTCTTCTTTATCCTGATTGACAGCAGAATGTCTGATTGTCCAACCCATTACCAAGTGTCCCTCTCCCAGGAAGCTTGTTTATAGTGGCAAATGCCATGTAGCTCTTGTCCAACCTGTGAGCAGTTTGTTTCTACAAGATGGTCACTTGAGAGATCTCTGGCAGGAAAAAAGTTGGGTCTTATGTGTCAAATGAGAGAGTGGAGGAGGCTTAACCAGATGTGTGAAATAACCAAGCAGCATAAAGTCTAGAGATCTCAGGGACAAGAGGGCATGATGCCTCGCAGGACCAACGGGAGGAGGGGCGCTCTGGGCAGCAGATAGCTCGATCATAGGGAGGAGTGCAGGAGTCAGAGCACTGGAAGACGGAGGGCCAAAGCCTTTCCTGGACTCAGAGTGTTCTCCAAGCTGGTTTCCGTAGGGAGCAAGTGGACACAAGCTCCACAAGTCACACTCTGACTGGAAGATGGTCTCTGGACTGTGTCCGCACAGTCCAGGTGAGTGTGGGGTTGGTGGGATGAGTTGATTAGGTTGTAATCCAGCTGCCTCATAGGGAGAAGTCAAGGAGGCAGTCATGGGAGGTAGAAATGTGGATGAAAACCATTCAGGAGCTGGGAGGAGATGATCTGGAAACCCTATCAAGGACGACTGAATCCTGCTTCTGGTGTGAGAAAGTTAAACTTGTATTTGAAGCAGATCCTGAGGCAACAGAAAAGTCTTAGGAAATCATGGTAGATGACTAAACTCAGCTGAATCAGCGAGTGCACCCTAAATCCAAGACTTTACCTTCTCTTTATGTGTCTTTGACTCAGTTGCTTCATCAGGTGACTTTCGGGATGGCCCAGTCTCCCTTTAGGCTGAACTGAAGTGGTCTTAGAGAGTGGCCAGGGGAACTCAGAGGAGGTGTGCAGCCAGAGAATTTAGCCGTGTGATCTTTCCAGCCAAGGGAAAAAGGAAGTCAGGACCACACACAGGTAGCCATCCCTGGCAACGGCAGGAGCTTAGCATTATTGAAGACAAAAGAGAAAATAAATAAGACAAGATGCTCAGGGGATTAGGAAGTCAGGCAAAAGAAGTATGGGGAAACTGAGGCAAAGTCGCCTTCCCTGTGTGGGAACTATTAATGACAGGCTTGGCCTATGGGTACCCTAACCCATGGCTTCTTCCTTAGTGGAAATAGAAAGACAGTCAGGTAGGTGGGGGAATGAAGTAAGTGAATAGTTCAGGGTTGTTCTTAAAGCCAGGATCCCCATCTTGGATAACCTCCCTTGCCTACCATGAGTTCATTACAGGGCTACAGATTTTTAACAAAATCTCAAAAAAGGAGGCTAGGTGCCTCTTCCTCCTTCTCTCCTTTCTGCTTTTCCTCCTTTTTATTGTTTTTCTTTAGTTTGAGACAGGGTCTCATTAAGTTAATAAGTTGTTTAGGCTGGGCTTGAACTTGTGATTCTTTTGCCTTAGTCTCCCAGAGTGCTGAATTCTTTCTTTTTCTTTTCTTTTCTTTTCTTTTCTTTCTTTTCTCTTCTTCTTTTTTCTTTCTTTCTTTCTTTCTTTCTTTCTTTCTTTCTTTCTTTCTTTCTTTCTTTCTTCTTCTTCTTCTTCTTCTTCTTCTTCTTCTTCTTCTTCTTCTTCTTCCTTCTTTCTTTCCTTCCTTCCTTTCATTTTTTTTTTTTTTTTGAGACAGGATCTCATTGTGTAGTCTAAGTGGCCTCCAACTCATTATGTTGCCCAGGCTGGCCTTAAACTCATGGAAATCCTTCTGCCTCAGCCTTCTGAGTGCTGGGATTACAGGTATGAGCCACCACATCCAGCCTCTGGCTCAGAGTCTTTAACAAGATAAAGAACAATTTTTCATAAAAGGCCAGATATTTGTGTATCACAACTTTAACTTTTGGCATATTTAAGCTCCATTTGTTCTGATATGTACCTACCCTTTATTTTTAAATTTTAAAGAGTATAAAACCAAGGAAAATAAAACAATAAAACCAATTTAAAAAAATAGTATAAGTGATACAGGATTTCAAAACCTTACAAAGTCAGCAGTAGTTACCATAATGCCTTTTGTTGTCTTCTATATAGCTGCAGATACCTTTGGACAAATCCTAAAACTAACAGAACAGAATAGAATAGAACCAATAAAATCAAAACCATGAGTGCAATAAAGAACTTCAAAACAAGCCAATAGCAAATCCAAAGGGCTACCATAATGTGTCTTGGTGTCTTATAAATACTGCTGCTGCCATCAGATTTAACATAATCAAACCAAATAAAACCCAACAAAACAATGAAAATGGCATGGTTTCCAGGCAGGGATCATCTCCTGGTGAGGTATGGGTCTCTCCCTCCACAGTCCATAGCTAACCTTTTTTAAAAAATCAGTTTGTTTCTTTAACTTAAGAAATTTCTTTTTAATGGAAATATTTTATCACCAGTTAGTGGAAAACCAGTATAATTTGTCAAAACAGGATAAAAATAAATATAATGAAAAATTTAAAATTTGAATTATTGAATTCTAGCTATACATTGTTGCCTGTTAAAGGGCCTTAACCTTTAG
This sequence comes from Cavia porcellus, assembly GCF_034190915.1. Taxonomy (NCBI): domain Eukaryota; kingdom Metazoa; phylum Chordata; class Mammalia; order Rodentia; family Caviidae; genus Cavia; species Cavia porcellus. Next base: position 134,603,706 of record NW_026947484.1, on the reverse strand, counting down.
GCCTAGCCTCTCTTTATTAAAAAGGATAATTAGATAAATGTGGAAAGATGTCGATGATATAGTAGCACAGAGTACAACCTTTTTTATTGATTTAAACAGAACTGAAAGCAGCTGAAGGGGAATGACTTTCTTACCATACAAATCAGTTTTAATTTAGCTCTATGTACCAACTTGCAAAAGTTGACAGAAAAGGGCTTGAGATAACAGTAAAGAAATTTTAAAAAGGACAAGAAATCATATCTTAAAAGAACAAAACAAAGTGATTCAACAATAGTCATTCATGTCTTTCAAGCAAAAACCCAAGGAATGGAATAAAAATGCATTAAAATTATAATTCAAGAAAAATCCTTTGAAATAAAGAAGTAAATAAAGCTGTGGACTTAAAGGGCAACTATGACTCAGGGAAAGTAACATCAAATCCAAAGTTAAAAGAGGAAGAAAAATAATTTGGGCAAAGGTAGAAAAAGCAAATCAATTATAGAGAAAAGAAAACCAGGCTGGCTTCAATTTTCCTTATACAGCATAAAGATACTAATGACAATGAAACAGTAATTGCTGAATAAAATTGTGATGCAAGAATATTATACTGTCCTGTTATTAACCAAGAATAAAGGCCATGGAGATTCTTAACCATCAAAGAATATGGGGAGTACAACAGCCATAAATCTTTTGTTATGGAAAGGAAAACACTTGACATTAAAAGACATTATTAACCAAGGGTTGAAACCAAGTAAGAGAAACTAGGGTTTGAGAAACTGAAAAGTTTCCTGGTAAACATTTTACCATTTAAATATTGAACCAAGACTAATAACCTTGAAAGTTTGTTTTGAAACATATATAAACATAACAAAACTTGTAAACTTGTCAATGTAACAATTTATAAGAAATTCAGAGATCAAGGAGAGGAGCAATACGAAAAGTAAGAGTACTAATTAATTTTTTTTTCTATAGCTAGGCTCTATTAATTAACAGGGCTTTTGATTCAAAGAGTGAAATACAGAATCAAGAAACTCCAACTTTTAAGCCTTTTCATCTGCTTTTCCTTAACTGCAGAGGGATTTTGTTTCAATTATCTACTTTTGGGTAACAAATTTAGTGGCATAAAACAATAACAGTTATGCATTTGATCACAATTTGGCAATCTGGGCAGGGGTCAGAAGAGGTCTGTTTGTCTCTACCTACATGGCATCAGTTGAAACACGTCATCTGGGCAGAGCGGTCACACCCATGAAGACTGACTCGTGGCTTGCTCCATGCTGTGTGTGTTCAGCAGTTGCTGTTGGCTATAACTTCAGTTCTTCAGCTGGCTTCTCTATGTGGCTTCCTGGGCTTCCTTACAGCATGGTGCTACATTCGGGGAGGAAGGAAGTGGAAGCTGCCAGCTCTTTTCCAGGTTAGGCCCTCAATTCGAACAATATCACTTCCATTCCTCAGCTCAACCTAGAATCAAGGAGGGGAGAAATGGACCTCACCTCTCAGTTGGAGGAATGACAGAGAATTTGTGACCAGTCGGTCACTACGTCCAACACAAAATATTTCTTCTAAAGGACATTTTTCAGTTTTTAATATTTTCCATGATACAGTTAAAATATTGTTTCATACTTTTACCAAAATGGCATATAGAATATATTTGAATTTTTTAAGATTTTATTTTAAAGAGAATAAAACCAAACAAAATAAAACAGAATAAAACCAATAAAAGCAAAACAGTGAAAGTGATACAGAACTTCAAAATAGGACAATAGGAAATCAACAATGGCTACCATGATGCCTCTTACTATCTTCAAAATTGCTGTCCATACCATCAGACATAATAAAATCAAATAAAACAGAACAGAATAAAACTAATCAAAACAGAACACTGAATAAAACAAAACAATAAAACAGAAGAAAACAAAACAGTACTGGATTTTGAAAACAAGACAGAAGGAAATCCCCCTTACTTTCTACATTGCTTATTGTTATCCTCTTAATAGATGCTCAAACTACCAGCCTTCAGCCTTCAAAGTCAGTCAAACAATACAAGCACCAAGTTGCTTTTGTACCTCTTTGCTGTCAACTCAGCCTGTCTTCCTAATCAGCCAGGTGCTTATGGGTGTGTGTGTGTGTATGTGTGTGTGTGTGTATTGTGTGTGTTTGTGCATGCTCGCACAAGTGCATGTGTGTTTTTGTCTCCCAGCCCACACAACAATTGGCTTATGGGAAGGGTGAATTTGCTTTCTCCTCCTGGACCCCACATGGCTTGCACTGGCTCATGGGAAGGGCAAACTGGCTTTTTGTTACTCCTCTCCTGGGCCCTGCATGGCATCATATATTCCAATTTTTATAAAATTAGTTCCATCCATTTATTCACCTTTCGATTGAGTATATGCATAAGGAAATGTCTGAAATAGTGTTTAACTAATATTAATGGAGTTAAATACTTCAATTAATATGCTATCTTTTCAAAAGTCCTAATTCATTTGGGACAGTTTTGAGAAGCATGAAGAGGTTATAGAATATAGAATGGCTTTTAAAAAACAACTTGCTTTGTGTTCTATTTCCTTTTCTTGATCTACCATTTCTGCAAAACTAGTGAAGTTACTATTTTATTAAAACTTAGAAGTGGAAAATTTTCTTTTAGAACTGAACACTCACAACATAAATGGATTGAAAGTGGCCCGGGGTCCACAGAACATCACTTTGTTGTGTGGAGGAAGAAAACAGAGGTCCAGAATGTGGCTTGCTCAGGCCTCTGCGTCCCTCCCACTCTACCCTGCAGGAGGAGGCAGAGTAATCAATTACCTGGTCAATTACTTGATCCTAGGGCAGCTTCCACAGAGCTGTGTGGTAGGAGGATTGTTAATTGAGTTGTGTGTCACAGGTTTTCCAAAGATTGTTAGTGGAGGGCTGAAGCTGCAGCTCAGTGCTACAATGCTCATCTATCATGGGTGAGGAGCTGGATTCAGTCCTCAGCATCCCAAAACAAAAACCAAAATGAGAAGGGTGAACTGACCTGGATTTATCTAGCCTAGGTCTCTATGTATGGCTGTAATACGTGGGGCCAGAAACATGTTGTGTTTGAGATAAAGAACAGAGGAAGAAGTCAATTACTGGCTTGACTTCTGGGTACCTTCACAGAGATTGGAAAGGTTTTCCTGGAGCCTTTAAATTTAAGGTCCTTTTCTGGATGGCTTGCTAGTGCCATCCAGAGGTCTCCCTGTAGCCAAAAACCTCTATGATATGCAGAAGAATGTTCCCAGAGGAAGGACTGAGTCCATTTGCAAATAACAGGCTGTGAGGAGGAAGGTTTTGTCTTCCAAAGAGAAAGAGTAGTTGAGTGGCACTGCTTCACAGGGGGGGAGTCTGTTTTAGATTAGTCTCCATGATGTGAATTACTGCAGCGCCTCCATCCCTGAAAGAATCACTTTTCAGATTTTTACAAGCAATTTCTGGAGTGTAACCAGAATGGCGGGGATCCTGCTTTAGCTGTGGAATCAGTGTTAGAGATGATGATAAGTGGACGTGTGCTTCTGTGGCTTCTCTCACCAGAAGACTTGCTTGACCAGGGGACTTGGTCTTCTAGGACTGGCATGGCCTTCCTTCACTTGTGACATCAGTGTGGGCTGCTGTGTGCGTGCGTGCGTGCGTGCGTGTGTGTGTGTGTGTGTGTGTGTGTGTGTGTGTCCCAGTCCCACTCCTTACTGAGGGACACAATGCAGTTCATTCCCACTAAATCTTCCCTTCCATTGTGCTGATGTTACTGTTTCCCAGCCTGCAGTGGCTCCCTGGTGACCTTAATGGGAAAGGAGCCAGCTTCTAGCAAATCTTGTTTTTGAAGAGGGAGAAATGTGCCCATCAGGTAAGCAATAAATAAAGAGCCAGTGCAGTGAGGGCAGCAAGAAAGAAAACCTGATGTTTTGTCCAGTTGTATCAAGAAATAGACACATGCAGGAATCTGTCTTGTCTGATTTGGTTTGCGATTTCTTTTAGAGGACATTTCTCTGGAGAAATTTTCCTGCTTTTATTCTTGCTTTTTCAGCTGCCACAAGAGGGCTGGAAAGATTTGTCTCTTTTTGTCTCTTTCCATGAGGTTACTTCAGGAGGCAGTACACTGTCTTCTGAAAAGTTGTTTCTCATTTGGAACAATTCTGAGAAGCATGACAAGGAAAGCAGTTAGGTGGGACTTTAAACAGTCCAGGATAGAACTCATTCTTTTGACAGCCAACACTCCAGATTCTTTAATTGAGCACATTCTGTAGCAGAAAATCTGCTCCCCTAGCACACTTCAGGTCACCAGTGGCCCAGGTAATAGCTCCTGTTCCAGGTACTCCTGTCTCTTTGAAGTAGCTGGATACTGTGATGCATAGCTGGTCACTATGATACACACCGTATAAACCAATCTTCAGTGACAAGCCATTCTGCCTCTGTGCTTCCTCTTGCTAATCTCATATGAGCCCAAGACCACCGGAGATCAGGGCCTAATATTTTGGGATTGATTCTGATCTGTGCCTATTGATGTAAAATAAATCTGCCTCCAAATCCTGGATGTTGTTTCGGTGTTTCTGCTTGTTATAGCAATTCTATGTATCAGATATTGTATTCAGCTCAGGGCAACAGCATAGAAAAGAGCAAAGAGGACTGCAGAGTTTACCACATTTGGAGAATTATAATTGTGAATTGCCAGAGTGAGAGATGCATATGATTTCTCATTGTTTTCAAAGAAGAAAAAGAGTTAACTTTTTTTATGAAAAGGAGAGAAAAGAGCAAACATGTTCAATGCTACAGTAAAATGATATGCACAGTGGTGTGGGAGTTGAATCAACCAGGGAGGAAGGGTGATGGGAGTAGGAGGCAGGTCAGGGAGGGCTCCCAGCATAGGGAAATTTTGGATGGAGGGGCTAAGGATTTCTGAGGATCAACTGAGGTCAACTGAGGATTTCTCTAGGAAATCGTGAATGCAAGGAGACTCCACTCCCGACAGTGCAACTAGGATGTTCAGATGCTTAAAGGTCCAAGGACATATATTGAGGCAGACAAATTACAAATACATTGTAATGAACTGAGCAGCCAGTATATATGTATATGTATATGTATATGTATATGTATATGTATATGTATATGTATATATATATAGAGTATATATATAGAGTATATATACATATATGTATGTATATATATATATATATATATATATATATATATAGAGAGAGAGAGAGAGAGAGAGAGAGAGAGAGTGCTAGTGGGAGAGGAAGGGAGTCCAGGGAAACAGAAAGAAAAGGAGGCTGATACACCTTCTCCCTGATGCTTTTAGGAGACTGAATTGTGCAGGACTCTTGGCCATTCTGATATAGGAGACAGGGCGTGGCAAAGCCACAGAAGTGGGTGGGAACTGTTAATCACAAAATCCCTGGGCAGCAACAAGGACCTGTCTGTAGAACTTCTCATAAGCTCCTATGCGTGGATGGCATATAAAGGTCTATCACAGAAAGCCGGTATCCAGCAGGAGTTTGCATAGTAGCCTGCACCTCTTGAACACCGCATGTGCCTTTATTTTTGCTTTTACCCTTGTTTTCTGTTTGCTTGGCCCAAGTTCACTCTGTAGAACGGGTTTTCTGTCATACCCATTTACCCCATACTTTTCAAATAAACTTTTTGGCACCATTATTGGTTTGTCTCATCCAATTCTTTGAGGCAAGATGAACCTGAAATACTTTTGATGGGTGAGCCATTTCTAAAGAAAGTACTCGGTAACAATTCCAGGCCCTGCCATCTCAGCTTACCCATTGTCTGCATAACCCAGAAGCGAAGCTGCCAGCCTATTAAGGCAATGCCACACTTTGAGAGTGCAGCATCTTCTGAAAAACTAACAAAGCCACAGACTGCTTCCCAGAGAACTGCATGCAAAGCTTGACGACAATTTTTAGACCCCCAGAAGCCCACGCCTGGTCACGGGTTAAAATCACTGCTTTCTGTAGCAGTTGAGGATTTCAAAAGTGAACAAAGAATCCTCCCCAGGGAATGCAGCCAGTTCTTTTGACAGCAAGGCACCATCCTGTGGTTGCAGTTGTCCTCCCAAACTAGATTTTCCTGGACTCTTTCTCACTCAGGAAACAACTACAAAGAACACTGCCCTATAGCCCGCTGCTGCTGTTGCTTCTTGGCCTCTGCATTCAGTTTTCTGAGTGGCAGAGTTGCATGTTAGGTTATTTGAAAGGGTTTCATTGTACACTTCAAGTGATGGACAGGAAATCACTTAGCCCATGGCAACAGCCAGTGTAGATGGCTGGCCAGTCCATGCTGAAGGATGCTAAAACTGTCCTCTCTAAAGACTGAGATGCCTTGGCTATGAGGAGTTTTAATTATAGCACTGAAGTATATTTGTTTTATAGAGGATATCAGAAATAAAATATTAAAAGGGCACATACTCTTTTTCCCAGAGAATGAGTTTTCCTGCCAGTGTATTTTATTGGAACAATAATCCTGACAGCATCAATATAATGTAACACTGGAGTCCCTACCAGGGAGACTTGTGGTAGCATAAAAATCATTCCCTCTATTCAGTACCAACTGTGTGACACTCTTTATTAGAGCCAATCTGCAAGCTTTGTACTTGACCAAAGGATGATGAGAATGAAAAACAGAGTTAGGTTAAAAATCTGGGACCCAGAAGGTTCTTGGCTCCCTTCAACAAAGAGCCTCAAGTGACTGGCACACTCAGCCGTTACTGACTCAGACACAGGTACAATTAGAGTAAATCAGGATTCATCTGCCTCCCACCACCCACAGTACATGGTCAGGTAAATGATCTCAACTGTATTAACTTTTCCTACTGCATGTCCGCACACACTCACCCCTTCTTTCTCCCTAGTGCTCACAGAAGAGGCCAATAGGTCTTAATCTTCCTCTCTGGCCTCCCACACCTCCCCCTTTTTGCTTTACAATAACAGCAGTAGAATATCTATCACTGCTGTTTATCCCTAAGGGAAGCATGTAGGTCTTTCTTTTTTCTTGAGGTATAGCCTTTAATGATTTTTATCTCCACCACAGTTGTAATATATCTGAATTGGCTCTTTTTTGAGGATCTAGCCCTATCTAACTGCCTACAACTAATTTAATTGTCCCATTCTCCGGAGAAATACCCCTGAATTGCCATGAGAGGGTAATAGGTAATGACCACTCTAACTTCTTCAGGCTTAAGAGGGGCATAGTTGTGACCAACACTCAGAGATACCTTCCAGAGGGTCTATTCAAAGGGCCCACCATAGATGCCAAGCATTAGCATCTCAGATAGGTAGTGACAATCAAGTCTTTCTGCCTTTTGAGTAATTTTCTTCAGTTGTCATCTGAAGAAAGGCTTTAACTGGTGAAGAAAGTGGAGTTGAGTTCCTTCATGGACATGTCGTAGGGAGGACATCTCTGTGGTCCTATGCTCCTAGAGGATACCCACACGATCTGTCCATTTCCTGCAATAACACAAGCAAACTCCTATCCCATTCAGTAGGGTAACTGATCCCTCCCATTTTCCCATCTTTGGGGACTTCCACAACAACTGTGGTGCAAGATTAACTGGAAGCACAATACAGTCGGGATCAAATCTTAAAAGCTATATGCTGTGGTGGTGAGCTTGCTGAATTATCCTAGCCATTTGATGGATATGTCTGAAGACTTTTTTTTTGGTCTTTTTCCTTTTTATTGATACCGGGGATCGAACTCACGACTGCCTGCTTGCAAGGCAGGTGCTTATGCCGCTGAGCTAAATCCCCAGCCCCTGAAGACTTTTTCTAAACTGGTAAGGAAGATGAAGCCATTCACTAGTGTGAGGAACCACTCAGATTACTTCAAAGCTCAGGGGCATCTAAGGATATGTGAGGATGTGACCTCATTTGTTCAGTGCAAGCACACAGTGGAATAGAGTTAACCATGATTTAGCATAGGCAAACACACATGCGCCGGTTACAGCACTATGTAAGAATGTGAGTGTGAGACAATAGTCTATATAGGAATTATACATTAAAGACACAGGCAGCTCTTGCTCTGGCTTTTATGCTCTTGTGCTCTGCTCTGATCCATGTTGCCTGCTATTGTCTCTGATGTCTTTCACATGTGTGTTCTTTAACCTTGGGACCTCACATATGACAATTTCACTTGGGCCCCTGAGCAGGCTGACAACTAGGTTGACATTTGTTATTCACTATTTGACCAACTCCAGTAGGAGAGTGAGGAGTGAGCAATGGATTAGCACAAAGGGCACAGTCAGACTAATTCAAAGCGCCTGTGAATTTGCTGAAGCAGTTTCTATTATTTGGAGCTCTTTAAGGACCTCAGGTGTGAAGGTATGAGGAGAACTCAAATCTGGGTCTTCTTGTGATGTTTTATACAGGTTGATTAAAACCTGTTTAATCTCTGCAAAAGGAGGACAAAGCATTAGTAAGACACCAAACATAGCTTGAGCAAACATAGGACCTTCAGTGCTGGTATCTTGGCATACTTTCAAATAGTTTCCAAGATTTTTAGGTATTTACATGGTACCTAGAACTTATTTACAGTCCTTACTAGCATTCTCAAAAACCAGCTGTAACATAATAATCTCTATTGCTTGGGCATGCAGTATCTGGACAGCTTCCTGCAACCTGGCTAAGACCTGGCCATGAGGTTCCTGGCGACCTTGAAGAATGTGAAAAGGACTGATTGGGAATATTGTCCTCAGGAATAGTTACCAAGGCTTGTTTTATAATGAGAGGCATTTGCTGATAAGCCTGCTCTGGAAGGGTTTACTATGAGATAGATCTGAGTACAGACCTGTTCTCAGCAGCATGCTTTCTGTAATCTCTGGGTATCCTACCCCTGTTCTGTTGAGTTTGCTCAGCCATTAACTATTAAAAATCAATATAGAAAGTTAAGTATTGCCCCGCTCAAAGGCAAGACTCAGCTAAATGCTTAATGTCTAAAGGAAGTAAGCTCAAAGCTCCTAGGAGTGATTCCAGGAAGCCCAATGCGGAAAGGCCCTTGAACCCCACTGTTCATGACACTGAATTTTAATTGTTTGAGCAACTCATACTCCAAAGGATTGTGCTCATGAAAATTTCTCTGTGAATTAGTAGGGTCAGGATGAATGTTAATTGGAAATGCATGCTTTTGTTTAAACCACAGATAGAAGGGAAGGGGATCAGGGCTCTTTACCTCATCCCCCTCCTTTCTAAATGGTGCTCTAGGTGTAGGATGTTCTCCCTCAGTTAAGGGATAAAGAACTGTATGAATCAAGCTCCCTTAGGAGAAAGTTTCAAGGGATGTAACAGAGCCCTAGGTAAAGCATACTTTCAGCCCTTACTTACTTGATCCAATTCTCAACATTAAACTTGCCATCTGAGGAAACCAAGGGTTATGTTTGATAACATCTTGCAACACACAAGAAATCAACTGGGTACTAACTTGACACCCAGACCGGCACAACAGAATTTCCAATAAAGGGATATAATGCTGTATTTTGCCTTTGCCCCATTACCCGGACTGAAATCCTCCACAGGCACTCAGTTCCTTTCATCCTTTTTTTTTTTTTTTTTACCACTTCTCTGCTGCGAAGTCCTTGTTGCTGATTTACAACACTTCCCCCGACCATGGACTTCCTCAGTCAGTGGCTGTGTTTCAGGCACCACCTGTAGGAGCCAGCCTATGAACTTTGTACCCTATCAAAGGATGATGAGGATAAAAAACAAAAAGACACAGTTAAATTAAAATGTGGGGACCAAGGACGCTTTTGTCTCCCTTCGACAAAGAGCCCTGAGTGACTGGGGCACTCTGCCTTTAGTCACTCAGACACAGGTACAAACAGTTAGAGTAAAATAGGATTCATCTGCCTATCTCTATCCATGATACTTGTCCAGGAAAACAACAGGATCTCAGCTGTGTTAACTTTCCCTGCAGCATGTCAGCACACTGCCTGTTTCCCACATGGAAAGTGGCCAATTAGACCTTAATCTTTCTATCTAGTCTCCCACAACTTTCACTATATATTTTTTGGTTTGTTGATTGGTTGATTTATTTAACCACCCTGACACTATCATCTTACAAATGTGGAGACCAAGGCTCAAAGATTGCCCAAGGTCATAGCTAGTAAGAGACAGAGATGGGAATTTAAACCAGGGCCACCTGATTCTAAAACATATCATTTTGCTGAAATATATTTTAACTGAAATCTTTGCCCTTGTTACGGCTTGTACTGGAATGTCCTCACCCACGTGCTCAGGGGTGAGGCTTCTGGGAAGTGACTGGGTCCTGAGTGTGTGATACTAGATTATTTCACTAATGGATTTATAGCTGGTTATGATGTTGGGAGGTAAAGCCTAGTAGGTCGTTGTGAACGTGGCTGGAAGGAGTATGAATACATCCCTCCTTCTTCCTTGATGGCACTTCTTCCTGCCTGTCATGCCATGGACTGTTGCTCATTTGCCATGGTACCTGCCTTGGAGCCAGCTGACTATGGACTGAAACCTCTGTGAGCTATGAGGCAAAATAAACCTTTTTCCCTTTAACTTGCAGGTATTTTGTCCCAGCAATGAGAAAGTAACTAAGATACTTCCTACACATAGTCTGAAAGATCAAAAAATACAAGCAGGGTCATAACAGCTAACAATTATCTTCTACCCAATGCTCCTATTTCTTCTCCTGTGACTGGCGAGATAACAATATGGAGGGAAATGGAGGAAAGAGAGGGGGAAGGAGAGAAGAAGGGAAGGTGGGAGAGAGAGAGACAGCGAGAGAGACAGACAGACAGACAGATTTTCAGGAATTGGCTAATGTGGTTATAGGGCATGAAAAGTCCACAGTTAGGGTGGACGGGCAGCTGAAAATCCAAGAAGAGCTGATGTTCCAAGTAAGTTTAAGGCTGCTAGCAGAATTCTTTCCTGCTTGGGGGAGAGCAGTCTTTGATCTTGTAACCTTTCAACTGACTGGATGAGAGCCACCCATATTTTGGAGGTAAATCTGCTTTACTCAAAAGTCCACCAATTTAAATCTTCATTTCATCTAAAAAAAGAGATCTTTACATAAATATCTTGAACAATGTTTGCTCAAATATCTGGGCTTAGTGGTCTAACAAGTTGATACATGAAATTAACTATCACACTGTCAACTCTAGTGGGTATTTAGTCTAGTACTTTCTTCCATCTTTAGTGTTTATAAAATAGATTTTTTTAGTGTGTGTTTGTAATACATAATAGTTACATGTGTTTTGGGGAATTGGTACATTGTATGATTTGTTGATCGTTTTGATCCTATTATCCCCTACCCTTCCCTACTCCCATATTTCTTAAAAACATGCATTTTTTTTGTTTTTTCTGCTCTCAATATTTCCCACTGACATCTTACTATAGCAACCATCAATTTAGCTCTCACTCCCATCCCCATAAGTTCTGACTCTGCATCATCCTCTGAACACTGTGAAGCCACCGTTCAAAATAATGCCAAGAATGAATGTATGTTATTATGGCTATGTCATCACAGCTAAACTCCATGGTGCACTCCAGTTACATTTTTTTTCTCATTCATCTCTTTGCTGGAGTTAAAACCACCTCACATTTAGTTTGCTTATCTTTCTTGCTTAATAGTGATTAGCACAGATTATTCCCAAACTCTTTGAGAGAACTGAAAAATGTTTCAATATATACTACTCACCTTTCTTGGGCATTCTGTTTTTCCCTTTCTCCTGTTCGTCTTCCTTTCTTTCCTCCCTTTGTCTCTCCCTTCCTTTTGTTCTTCCTTCCCTCCTTCTTTTTCTTTTTTTTTTATCGGCACCGGGGATCGAACTCAGGACCGTGTGCTTGCAAGGCAGGTGCTTATGCCACTGAGATAAATCCCCAGCCCCCTCCCTCCTTCTTGAGTAATAAATATGTGCTACTCAAGTCTGGTGCCCCCCCCCCCCCCCCCCCCGGCCAGCAAGACTGTGGCCCTGCGAATCCCCATGATCATACTTCAGGCCTCCTTTCTGTGTGTTCTTCCCTACCACCTGGACTATCTGTATTCTTCTTTTAAAATTTTGATGGAGCACATTTTCCAGTAGCATCCCAGGAAAGGCTATGTACAAATAAATATATTGAGTGTTGGTTTCTCTGAATATGTCTGTCTTCTAACCTCATATTTCACTGATAACTTGGACAGAATTTATGTTGAAAATAATTTTCCTTCAGAATTTTAAAAACTCTGTTCTATTGTTTTCTGGTTTCCAGTTTTGTTGGGAGGGGATTTTTGCCATTCTGATTCCTGGCTAACTTTGGAAAGTTGCATGTGAATTTAGGTTCTTCTTTCCACAGACTTTTAGAGTCTTTCCTTTATTAGTTGTCATGCTTTAAATCCAGATGTCCCCCTAAAGCTCATGTGATGACAGGTGAAATCTTTGGAAAGTAATAGGGGCCTTGTAGCCCACTTGCTGTAAGGAGGCAGGGCCAGGTAAGGAGAGGCAGGCTGCTGTGCGCCTGACTGGAAGGGTTCCTTTCCCTTCCTGGCTCCTCCCTGGGGTCTCCCCGCTTCCTGTGTACCAGCTCCCCTCCACCATGCTCCTCTGCCATGCTCCGAGAATACAGACCGAAAAATGAGGCCAAATAAGCCTCTTCTCCTTAAAAAGGTGGATGTTAGGTATTGTGTCTTAGTGATGAGGGAAGATACGAAGATATTAGTATACTGAAATTTCATGATTGTGAATGCCAGCTTTTTATTAATTTATTTATTTTAACAGTAAAGTACTAAGGATCAAATACAGGGCCTTGTAGTCTGTCACTGAGCCACATACCAACTCAACATTTTTTTTTTTCATTATACACTTTTAGGATGGAGACCTGTATTCTTCTGTTTTGTGAAAATTTCTTGTGTTATTTCTTTGGAAAATATTTTTCCCATTTATCTTTTTTTGCTTTCTCTTTCTGGAATGTATAATCCTGAAGTGCTATTCCTCTTTGTTGGAGTCTCTATTGATTTATCTTTGCCTTTCTGTTTATTTTTCTTTTGATTCTACTTTCTAGGAAATTTTTTCATTTTTTGTCTTCCAATCTTTCTAATCAGTTTAAATTTTTTAAATCACATTCTTAACTTCTGAATACTCATTGATTTCTGAATATTTATTTTTGAATCTTCCATTCATGGATGTAATGATCTTGCCACATTCCAAAAATAACGTTTACAGATTTTAGAATTTCTTCTCTTCTCTTTATTCTCTTTTTTTCCTCTAAGTTTCTTTAATCTACTGTCAATTTTGATCTGTTTTGCATTCTATACCTTCTCCAAGTGCTGGTAATTCTTGTTCACTCATTTAAAAGGCATGGGGCATTATCAGTATTTTAAGGCACTAAAACATTGATTACAAAGCTCTGGGTACATAGTAAGAGCCTTTGGTCCAGTGGGCTTTACTGTTCAGCGATGATTAGATGGTGACTAGGCCATTTTGATAGATTCCCCAAAAGTCAGCATCTATAATCATTTTCTCTTGAGCTGGCAGATTTCTCCTTCTGAGAAATAGAGCTTCTGGCATTCTGGAACAGGACAGAAGACGGGTAAGCTGGCCCAAATACCAGTGTCTGGTATTTGGGTTTTCACAGGATCTGTTCTCAGTAGGGAAGTTAATAGCCGTCATCATAGGACCCAACGTCCCCAGGTTTCATGCCTAAGTAGTCTACCTACTTGGAGAGGAAATCCCCAGATTTTTGCTGGTGTGAACAAGGAGTAACCTTAGAAGGCAGGAGAAAAGATAGGTCAGTCTAATTGCTTATTTTGATCTTTTAATCACCTGACCTTTTTCAGCCCCACAGCCATGTTTTTAGGTACCTGGTATCACCACTTCTCAACCCTTTCTAGCAGTCTGTACTAGATAGGCTTGCTTCTTCTCAACTTTCTCCCTCTCCTGCAGGCTTTACTTCCACTTACCCCTGGTCCAACTGCTTATCAGCTTCCAAAATTTTATAAGAAATTTATTATTTGCTGGATTTCTTTTCTGCTTGTGAGGATTAAATAAGATATCATGAGTTCTTTGTAGTTTTTCTTTAAATACTGCACTATCAGCTTAGTGGATTTTTGGTAGAAAACAGAGGTAAAAGTACATGTTTTAGCCACCATGTTTAGCCAGCAGCTCCCAAAACAACTACTCCTGGAGCTCCACTGGCATAATCAGTTAGCATGTAGTACTTTAAAACAGCCACTGCTAACTCCTGGGCTTAGAAGAGTCTGAGGGGAGAAGGATCCTGGTTTTAGCCATCATCCCAGGCTACTTAGTACTGCTGTATTTCAACTGATATAGGAGGTAAATTAATTATTTGCAGCAATCTATCTATCTATCTATCTATCTATCTATCTATCTATCTAGTTAATACAGGGGTCTCACTATGCAGTTCAGATCTTGAACTTACTTTGTAGCCCAGCCTGGCCTCAAACTTGCAGTGATCTTCCTACCTCAGCCTCCTGAGTGCTAGGATTACAGGGGTGCCCCACCACAACCAGCTTGCAACAATGTTCTTTGTGACTGTCTCAGCAGAGCTCAAGAACTAAGGCTCTAAGCACCAGGTAGAACATTCCTAGAGAAAAGGAATCCCTTGGTCTATTTGGGTATAAAATAAATTTAAAATTCCTGCTCCCTTATTTTGTTATCAGCTGGTTTGGTGCAACAAACATGTGGCTGGGCAGCTAGAGTGTCAGCTATGAGGGGTCAGCAGTGAGCTTTTGAGGGCTTCCTGGTAGGTCTCAGAACTACCACTGTCCACTAGTCAGGGAAAATCTAGGTTTGGGCCTGGCTGGGTATGGCTTTTTATCCCGGGAGTATATGGTCCTCTTGATAGCCTGTATACACTCTCTCCTTTGCCACATTCTCATTTTTAAGATCCCAGGAAAGTTGGGGACTTAATTTAGCGATATAAGCACTTTCCTGGAAAGTGCAAGGTCTTGAGTTTGATCCTTAGTACAAAAAAAAAAAAAAAAAAAAAAAAAAAAAAAAATCCCAGGAAAATGCCCATACTTTTTCACCCTTCTGTCATGTTCTTATGGTCCTTTCTGTGGGGTCCAGCAGAACATTTCCTACAGGACCACTTTTACTTATCAGTTATCCTTTCTCACTGGAGAAAAGATCTCATTGAGGTCAACAACTCCGGCTTCCCACTCTCCCTAAGGCTGGTGTGGTGTCTGACACACACATGACCAAAGTCAGTGCATATTTGCTAACTGAGGGCAAATTCTTCCGTTAGCAGTGGCTGTAAGTACTTTCACTAGAAATGGTGGTGGTTTCTAGTGAGCTGTCTTTTGGCTCCACATTGTAGCTTCTAGTGGCAACCCAAGCTTCTTGGCACCACGGTCTCCAAGAGCAGAATACCCAGGCACAAGCAGCCTCCGCAGTGGGGTCCCAATTCTTGATCCCCTTGGAGGTCCCCTTTGGAACGTGCCTAGCTCCTCTGCTGTTGGGTAAGGCAATGAACCTGGATCATCAGGCTGCCCATGTTCTGATCCCTTTTGTGATGAGCAATGTTAGACTGTGCCCTGCAAATATTCTGTGTGGTTCTAACCCAGAGGAGGGTAGCAGTCCTATGTATTTAGGAAATTTTGAAAAATTTCTTTATTTCATGGCATCAAGTCATGGAAAAATGAATTGTTCACCTTTAATGTTGAGACTGACATCTAAGATATTATGTCTGTGCACAGGGTTATAGCAAATGTTTCACAGTTCCGCTAGGAGAGGCTACATTTTCACAAGTATTGTGCAGACACTTCCAGGGGTCTGGCTCTTATTACAGAGGACTATTCCTGGTGAAGATAAGCAAAAACTGTCTTTGAGAAATGGGTCAACTTCTTTTCCTTGGGACATTAAAAAGAGGCCAACCCAAGTGTTCATCGTTCTTGAAAAGATAAGCAAAATATGCCATATTCACCTCATGGACTACTGCTTACCAATAAAAAGGTGCTCATTGACATCTGAGCATGTATGATCCTCAGGAACATTATGCTGAGGAAAAGGAGCCAGGCAAAAACGTTCACATAGTATATGGTTCCACTTTATGAAATGTCTAGGAAGGATGAATCTAGGGAGATGGAAGGCAGCTTGGTGTTTGCCTGGAGCTGGGGTGGGGGAGGAATAGCCTGCATGTGGGCCCCACGTTCCTACTTGGAGAGATAGAAAGGTTCTACAGCTGGACTGTGGTATTAATTGCTGCCAATCCTGTAAATTAACTAAAAGCCATTAAATTGGGCTTTTATAGTAGAGAATTATATAATATGTAAATTATATGTCAGTGAAGTTGCTAAGCATTGAATAAAAATAAGTCTAGACAAAGGAATTGTTGATAAATTCTTCCAATTTAGGAAAACAATGGCAAAAATAGCTGGGGCTCCACAGCTGTCCTTGGATCTAGGTTTTAGGTGTGTGCAGTAGCCTTGAAATCTTTTTCCTTTTCACTTAATGGTTATGTCTTCTTGTCCTTGAAGGAGAGAAAATAGCATAGAATTTTCCTCCTGCCAAAGACAGACCTACCAGAGAGCTCTAGGGCTGGCTGGTCTGGAGTAATGCAGAATAGTGATCAGCCTGGGCTGAGAATGGCCAGGCAGCTGGTCAAGGACCCCAGTCCACAAAACCTGAGCCATTTAGAAAGAAACAGTATACCACGATGGAGTTGGGAAGAGTTATAAAGGAAGAGTAGAAAACATCCTAATGATTACTGACCGCAGCTGTCTACACTTTTACACTTTTCAGAACTCATGATATCTTATTTAATCCTCACAAGCTCCAGGCAGGACTGCCATTGGTAGCCCCAGGAAACCGAGGGACAGAGGCAAGATTATCAGTGATAGAGCCAGGGACTCAGAGTCAATCCTTCTGATTTAAGTATGTATACTATATATAATCCCTTGGCATACACAAGGGATTTACCTGCAGGCACCAAAATCCACAGATCCTCAGACCCTCATATAAATAATGCAACATTTGCACAACACCTACACAATCCTACCAAATACTTTAAATATCTCTCTAGATTACTTGTGATCCCTAAAAATGTAATCCCTAAAAATACTATGAAATTTTCCTTACACTGGGTTGTTTTGGGAATCATGACACTGAAAAAACTGTGCACGTGTTCAATGAGGGTGCAAATTTTTTGTTCAAATATTTTTGAGTTGTGTTGGTTAAGGCCACAGATGCAGAACCCTCAGGTATAAAAGGTGGAATGTATTTTGTGTGTGTACATACACATTACATATGTGGTATATATGCTATACTATGTCAGTATGCAAAGTTATAGATGTGTGTATATACATGTAAGTGTGTCTGTGTGTGCATTGAGTACCTATTGTGTAGTAGGTCCTCTTTTAAGTCCCTTACATTCTTTCCTCACCAAAACTTCACAAAGCAGATTCTTTTAAAGATATACGGAAACTGAAGCGTGGTGAGATTTCCTTGCCCGAGGTTACACAATGTCCACCTGGTGGAGATAAGATTTGAACCCAGTGGTCCGGTGTGTTTTCATGACACACTCTGCCTGTCTCTGGGTTTGCTGCCTGGGTGAGTTTGGGCTTTAATTTCAGGGTACAGATTGCATTAAAGTCCTGGCTGTCAGCCCAAGATTGTCAGCTGGTGCTGCCTTCCCCCTCTAGGACGTTACCTCCTGTCACCCTGTAGCTCCTCCCAGTTGTCTCCGCAGTGTGCAGCATTTCTGTCACCCCCTGGCTTGCCTTCTGTCTTGCTGCCACCATCCTCGTGGTGCAGTCCAGAGGGAGTTAGAAAAGCATATGGGTTTCATGGGCCTATGAAATTTTGAAGTGATATGAGTATTGATTTGTTTTCTTTCCTACATGTTGAAAATGATCTTCTAAAAACTTTATGGGTATATTTACATGGAAATCTGCCAGCTAAAGAATGTGTTGTAACACAAAGAAATTTGCTGCCAATATCGTTCCATTTCAAAGTGACATTGAATCAGGTCTGAGTAAATATTTATGATTTCTCTTGAAATGTGACAGACTCATGACATGGTAATTAATTTTACTGTAGGCTGAATTCATAATGGTTTTGGTAATATATGAGTAGGTGTATAAAATGTTTACAGGGCTCTCAAAAATAAGCCCAAGGCTTACATGAAACTCTAATCAGACAAGCAAAGGAAAATAAAATTGCAATTCTAATTTTGCTGATAGAATTTCTGTGGGAAGCAAGGAGTTTTAGAGACTCATATGCATTGCAGAGAATCAGCACACACCAGATATTTTATGTACTGTTAAACTATTTGGAAACTTCAAATATACTTACTTTTCAAGAAATGCATGCTTTGAGCGATGGTTGAAAAAGAAAGGCTAAATTTAGAAAATTGTCTTTGGTTTAGGGCAAAAGCTGAGAAAAACAGAATACTTTATAACTGCAAGAGGCTGCAGGGATAGTTTCATCTGAGGCCTCTGTTTTTGGATGCTTCTTTCTCTCACCCTCTGTATTTAATCAATGGTAAATTCTACATTTTCTACACTAAAAGATGGACCCAGAATCTGGCTAATTCTCCCTCCTGACTCCATTAACACCATCTGTCCCCATCATGGCTCACCCTACCCCAGTCCCTTGCTTCCAGTTGTCCCCTTCCCCACGTGGTCCAGCATGATCTTTCTAAGAACATAGGCAGCTCATGTCACTCCTGGGAGAATCCCCACTGGATTCCCTGTCCACTCAAGAAATGAGCCACTCATGTAGTCCACAGGGCCTGCTGAGCCTGGATCTGAAGTTGTCCTGCCGTGATGCCCCCAGCGCCCTCTTCCCTGTCACAGGCAGCCCCTGTGCCAGACCTTCACACAGCTTTCTCTTTCTGGTTAGCATCCCCTCCTCCAGTATCCAGTGTGTCCCATCCTTCTTTCCCTCCAAGTCTTACGCACATGTCCTCTTTCCAAGTGTCACGCTATGAGCACACGCAGCTGCCCCACTCTCTAGACCCCCACCATCTGCTTCTCTTTTGAGCGTTTCTTACCACTGGACACTTCATGATTTCCTCATTTTATTTAGAATATAAACTCCATGAGAAATTTTTGTCTGTTTTCTTTACCACTGTGTCCTCATAACCTATAATAATACCAGGTACCTGGGCAGGCATGGTGGTGCACGGTGCACTCAGGAGGCTGAAAGCAGAAGGATTCTGAGTCTGAGGGCAACCTGAGATACTTAGGGAGACCCTAGTAAAAAAAAAGCCATGAACAGAGAAGGCACAAGGGAAGTACATATTTATCAGATGAGTACAAGTAGAGGGGCAGAAAGGGATTTTTTTTCCCACTCCTGTGTGAGGAGTGAGGCTCTGAGAGAGCAACCAAGCATTTATTGGAGACACTGACTCCTGCTGAATGGGGAGAGAGCTCTGGACTCTTGGTGTATGTGCTGCTGAATCGTGAGACGTTGGTCAAATTATTTTTACAAAATAATAGCGTATGTCACAACACTGGATGAATTGCACAGAGTGCTGTAAAGTTGATCCTAGAATTGGGGATATAAGAGGAAAGGGAAGGAAACTGACCTCTTACCTGGGGAGCATGATTTCTAATTAAAAATAACTTCCTCTGCACAAAGCTGAGTCTTTGGCCCAATGCCTGCCTCATCTTGCTGAGTAGAAGGGGCCTGTGTAGGCTCAGGACTGTTGATATTACTAAGAAGATTAACTTCTATGATGTAAATTGGTATGTTCAAAACCATAAATTCACATATTGTGTTGCAGTTTATAAAGTATTGCCCTACAATATAATAATGAAATAATTTCACTGAGCAATGGTGTTAGCTTATGCAATAATAACATATATTTATTAAGCAGTTACCCTGGGCTAAGTGCTTTACTCACAGTAGCTCCTTTAATCCTCACAGGTTATTTTTATTATCCCCAGGAATTTATTCACTCAACAATATTTATTGAGCACTTACTATTTCCAAGATACTATGCTTGGTGCTGAGGTTGCAAAACTATATTGGTCCTGCCACAAGAAACCCACAATCTGCTGAAGAACATAAACAATCAACTCTTGTGCCAATGAACCCAAAGTGCCATCTGTGATAGAGGGTCAGAAAGTAGCAAGATTACATCATGGGGCCATGGGAAAAATGAACTCCCAGCTCTTAAGAAACAGAAACTCCTATTTTCTGAGCCCCAAACCCGTAAGATTCACTGTTAATATCCTCCTTTGCCTGATAGATGGACTTTTCTAGAGAAGTCATTTAATCTGCAGTCAGTATTTTTATTTGCAATGATTGGAGATTGAGTTAGAGGCTGTCCTGGGGCTGGTTTAGGACAGGGTGATAGAAAGTCATTTTATTTCCTCTATTGCCTTCTAGACATTTTCCAGTTCTAGGTCCCCCAAAGCTCTGGAGTCTATAAAGACATAGTCCCTGATGCCCCGGAATAAGAAGTGAGCAGCCCAGGGAATGCTGACTGGGGAAACAAGAGGGAAATACTGTGATATCTGCTAATGTTTGATCTAAAATAAGAAAAAATTAAATTTTAATATACAGATTGACTCATACATGCTTGCTTGGTCTTGACTGCTCAAGACCCATGTCACATAGAGTGCTCAAGGAGTATATGAGGAACACACACACACACACACACAAGACCCTACTACTCCAATGGTTCATTCCTCTATATTCAGAATATTGTAATTTATTTGTGTTACTTGAGGAGAGGTACAGATTGTTATTTAGTTTTAACTAAATGAATCCTCACTAAGGGGAGGAGTGGCTTTGGAAGAACTCTGCAAACAAAGAGCAGAAAATAATACCAATAATGTAAATTAGAAAAATAAACAAGAACATGGCACCATCCCTAATTCAGTATAAGCTTGTTGTTGCTGTATTAGAAATTAGAAACAATATTCACTTAATCAGATCTGTCAAGAAGTTGATAAATGCAAATTTAGAAATTATCCAGAGCACAGTGCCTTGACCTTCGCTTGCACCCAGAATAAGCCCGCTCTTGGTGTATATCATACTTCGGGATAGTATTAGCTGGTGATAGAAGTCCTTGCATATGGTTTCTACATAATGAATATACCATGTTGAGGGGACATGCCAAACATTTTTACTGCAAGGGTTGTGCGATTTAAAAAAAAAATGGAATGTCCCTATTTTAGGGGACCAGACCTGTTTTGCCAAGTCCTAGTGCTCTAAGATAAGATTCTCTGTCGTTTGGGCAGAGCAAATGGCTATCCATACTGACTGAGATCAAGGATTTGTTTATTATTTGCTTACATGTTGCATTTTTAAATTCAACACTATTTGGATGCTGCTCCCTGAAAAAATCTTTCTCTGTGTTGTGAGCCATTGCAAAAATAATTGCATATTTTATAACAAATAACCATTTTGTGCTGTACCATAGTAAAGAATACTGAAATATAGTTTTATATTTTTCTTCACCTTGTGACATTTAATTTATGAAGCCTCCTGTCCCCTGGATGTACTTCTGTTTGTGTCATTTCTTAGTCTGACAATGATTTTTCTTTTGATTGAAGAAAATTTTTGTAACTGCTTCATAGGTAACACAGTGTCTCATGGTGAGTCACGGTCACAAAATGTTAACGAATGTCTCTTAAAATTCTTTCCTTACATCCCTCCGGTGCTGGGTTCTCTTCCTGACCTCTCACCCCACTGTCTACCTTGACCCCAAACATGATGGCTCCATTGACCTGGGATTTGCTTCTCTCTCAAGGCAAAGCTGGGGCCCGGCCTCTCCTCATGGGTTGGGGGCTCCCACGGCAGCCCTCAGGCCTCAGAACTTGAGAACAGAGAAAGATCTCTGAAGACATGCATCCTGGTACCTGTGAACTGTGGAGTTCATGTGGAGAACTGCATTACGTGAGTGGTAGTCGCCTTGGCATCATGACAAACTCCTGTAATCCCAGCACTTGATAGGCTGAGGCAGGAGAATTGTTGCAAGTTTGTGACTAGCCTGGGCTGTAAAGTAAGCTCAAGGTCAGCCTGAACAGCAAAAATACAAAACAAAAAATTCATCTTTCGAGGGGACGTGGGAAGTTCACTCACTAAAATCAGGCTGTTCTGTTTGACCTGTGACCTGGCCTCATTGTGTGTCAGTGTTCTTGTCTGTAAAAGAGGGATAATAATAATGCATGCTTCATGAAAATGAAGCGAGAATCCATTTAATTTGTGTGATATGTTGAGTCTGATGCATTATCAGCTGCTGAATAGCATGAGCTACTTTTATTATATATATTCAGACTCAGAGTCCAGCTGAATAATTGGAGAGAACTTCACAACTGAAGTAAAACAGACCTTTGCTCGGTATCAGTTTAGAATGCTCTCCTCTCAGGGAAAATGATGGCATCTCATATGATTTCTTCCATTTTGTACAGCCTAAATATGATTTACAGGAATGGCTTTGGGAGCAGGCAGACTCGGACTCAAACACCAGCGTTCACATGTTACTATGATCTCAGGAAGTCGTTAGCCAGCCTTGTGGGCCTCATCTGCAATAGGTATTTACAAACTATTGCAGATAAACTTGAGCTGTGAGGATGATGTAAACACAGCATTGGCAGGAGTTTCTGGTACTTAGTGGATTTCAGTATATTGTCTCTTTTTTTTTTTTTCTTAATGGCCATTGTAGGTCTTGATAGAACAATAAAGATTTATTAAACCCTACTGTGTGTCATATAGTGGTTAGATATATTTTTTTTCAGTACTGGGGATTGAACCCAGGTTCTTGCACATACTAGGCAAGCATTTACCACTGATCTACATCCCCAGATCACTGGTTAGGAATTTTATTATTATTATTTTTATTATTGGTATCAAGGATTGAACTGATAACCTCGCTGCTTAGTAGGCAAGTGCTTAAGGCACTGAGCTAAATCCCTGGCCTAGCTAGCATTTTAAAATTGTATATAATCTCTTATGTTCTTTAAAATGATTTTTTTTTTTTTGAGACAGGGTTTCACAATGTAGTTCAGACTAGCTACAAATTCACTAAGCAGCCCAAGCAAGCCTCAAACTCACAATGATTCTCCTGCCTCAGCCTCCCAAGTGCTGGGATTACAGGGTGTGTTACCATGCCCAGTGATTCCTATGTTTATTAATAATATAATTTTAGGGGTAAGAAAGTTGAAGTTAAAACTTTGTTAAAAGTTAACAGTAAAATTTTGTCCTATTCCTATTTTCCACTTCTTACACTGCCTGGGGTCTCTGGATTAGTGAATAGTAGATACCAGGAAAATACCAGACTAGGGATATAGCTCAGAGGTAGTGCTCTTGCCATGCCTAGGCCCCGAGTTCAATTTCCAGCCCTGCAAAAGAAAAAGAATAAAAGGAGGACATTCAGTTGCTCCTCTAGTTCCAAATGTCAGCAATTAAGCTGGAACCATCATGAAGTGACTGTTTTGAACTCTCCTTACAATCCTGGAGGACACATCATGATCCCAGCCTAGTCCCAGGCAAGGAGACTGCGGTTTGTTGTTCCCAAGCCTCATTAGTGGGATTTCCAAGCTATACTTATCTCAGAAGAATCTTCCATCTTCCTCTCCTTCTACCAACCCAGAGGTGGCCTTGTTTATGTGATGCCTTAGTAGGACAGTGCTCGGGCACAGAATCTTTATTTTTTATTTAAAGAGAAAAAAAAAAAAAAACAAAGCAATAAAAGGGTACAAGTCATACAGAATTTCAAGAAAAAAATATACAGTTAAGAAATCACTAGTTAATAGATTACATATTGTCATCTTAGAAACAGTTGTCCAAATCACAAAATTAAAGCATACAAAGTGAGCATTTATTAATGAGATTGCAGACAGTTCTGTTCAATGATCAGACACAGAATCTTGCAAAATCGGCCTATCCTCAGCTTTCAATGACGGAAATTTTATTGGCGATCTTGGGCAATCTTCATCAAGAAGAGAGATGGAGATGTAAACTTTTGTAATGACTGCTGGCTGTTAAATGTGGCCACTATCTGAAACCAATAATCCTGGACCTGCTGGATGAGTGATGGTCAGCTGTAATTTATGTCAGAGGGTCCCCTGGGGAGGATGCAGGAAAACAGGTGTGGGAAGGTGATGGCCGCGCACCCCATCACAACGCAGGCAGGTCACTGTCTCTTCCTGGCACTGCTGCAGGATGGGATGCCCAGATTGGTATTTTTCAAACATTTAAATACATTTTTATTCTCTGATTTTAAAATAGTACCTGCATATTATTACTACTTTCAAAAATCAGAAGATAAGAAAATATTTAAAGAAGAAAATGAAAGTCATATCCTTCTTTTTACCACCTGCTGGTAACATTCTGCATAAATTCTTTCATGCTTTTTGAAATATTTGTGTACCCCTAGTCCCCATGGATGTTTTGAAAATGGGACTGTATTTTGTGATTTTATGTTTAATCACTTCTAATATAATATCTTTCCAAAGAACACAGATTTGTGTTAATCAAAATGACTGCGAATAATAACTTGACGGAGGAAAGGTTTATTGGCTCACGGTTTCAGAGGCTGCAGTCCTTGCTTGGCTGCTCCATTGTTTTGAGTTTGTGGCAGAAGCAGGTGGTGGGGACAACTGTTTGCCTCATGGCATCTGGGAAGCAGAGAGATGGGGAAAGAGCTGGAGAGGAAGAAGACTTAAGGTATTATGCCTAAGGACACCTGCAGGACTCTACGCTCTTCAACTGGACTCCACCTCCTACATTTCTATCATCTACCTATGAATGCCATCAAATTGTGAGTCATAAGTGAATTAATCCACTGATAAGCCCACCCTCACTTCCCAAAAGTGTCACTTTTGAGCACATGAGCCTTTGGGAGAACATTTTAGATCCAAACCCTCAAAAGACTGATGTTAGTTTTAGTGGATTTGTGATATTCCATGATAGAGAATCAAGTGTAGAATGCAACATTAAAGTTGTCATTTCTTTTTTAAAAAATTGTTTCTTATTTTTTATAACTATAAACAAATACCCTGGTACATTTTTGATATTTCTTCCTGGGGTCATTAATCCAGACCCTGAATTTTCCCAAGACTTCAAGAGCCTTGATCTCACCTATGTCTACTTATTGGGTAAACTATGGCTTAGATATTCATTTGTTCATTCATTCATTTGGTAACTGCCATGCTCCAGGCACAAGTCTATGCTCTGTGGTGACACAGTGAAAGGAACAACCTCCCTGATCTCAGAACACACGTATTCAGAAGGGGAAAAGTAGAGGATAAACATAGCAAATTATGCTGGAAGGTGGCAAGTGCTGAGGAGACAAAGCAGGAGGAGGGGTCTTCTTTTCTAGTCACTCAATGTTTATTCTCCATTCTCGTTCTCTGCCATCATCAGGCCTCTCAGTTGGCTTCATCAAACATCCTTTGAGCGCCATGTTGTGCTATAAACCATGCCAGTTGTTGGGAGAAGGAATGTGGAGTTAAGCAGAGTGTGACTTCTACCACCACCAAGTTCACAACCATTTTCTTGCTTGTGACTTAGCCATTTTGTGCGTGTATATTTTGTCTTCATAGTTATATAAGAAAGTCGGGGGACAGGGGATGGCTGGAAGTAGAGCTCAGTGGCACAAGTCCCTGCCTGGCAAGCACAAGGTCCTGAGATTAATTCCTACTTCAAAAAAAAGAAAGAAAGAAAGAAGGAAGGAAAGGAAAAGAAAGAACTTCTTAGAAGGCAGGAACTCTTACTTTATACTTTTCTACCTTTGCGGGAGTTGTAGTATAATGTCCTTGTGCAGAGTTCGTGTTTAGTGAATGCTTGGTCTGTTCTTGTCAGAAAGAATTGATCCAGATGTTTTTTTCTCTCTCTTTTTTTTTTGTGGTACCGGAAATCGAACTCATGATCACCACTTGCAAGGCAGGCGCTTACACTGCTGAGCTAAATCCCCAGCCCGATCCAGGTGTTTTGACAGATGGCAAACTGAGTTCTGATACGATAGGTGCAGGGTGAGTTAGTGCTACTTAATCTTTGTGTCAGAAAAAGCACTGATTAGTACCCAAGGTTAAGGAGAAAGCTACTATTTAAATCATGATGTTGGCCTTTTTATTAAAGATTGCTGTAAATAATGTATCATCTAATTAGACATAGCAATATAAATATGGTAATATTAAATGGAGTAATCTTATGAAATGTGAAAATCTTCCAGAATTAGATAATACTATTTTCAAAAATAGAAAACAAACCAACCAGAGAAGCATGCTGAAAGTTCTCTGGCTTTGGGTGACTTAAATTTAAACGGCTTCTAACATACCGAACTCTGCCAGAAGGGGGCGCACTAGCACTCATTTGATTTTAAAACCACCAAGAACTCCCCCCCCCCCCCACTCCAAAGTCTGAACTACATTTCTGGTTAACAAACAGCATCTTCTCTGCTATTTTAAAAGATTCTTGCTATGAGCAATAAAACACAAAACGTGTAATAGTCATTGTACAAAAGAAAGTAAAAGAAAGTGCTCTAAACGATGTAACTGCATGTATATTTAAGTGTATAAGATAGACAATGATATTACATTGAACAGAACTGTTTGCAGTCTCACTGTTTGAATGTCCACTTTATATGCTTTAATTTTGTAACTTGAACAAATATTTCTAAGATGGAAATATGTAATCCATTAACTAGTAATTTCCTACTATTTATTTTTTTCTGAAATTCTGTATAACTTGTACCCTTTTTCTGCTTTTTTTTCTTTTTCTCCTTAAATAAAATTTTAAAAAAAGATTCTTGCTATACAAACACAGGTAGCTCTAAGAGTAGGGAGAAGTGCAGGATAAGATGTTCATTTTACAGCTATCACGATTGAAACCTTAGTATTGTCAGGAATTGTGTCCTGGATGTTATATAGTGTTTTGTTTTGTTTGTCTTGTTGAGACAGGGTTCTGATGTGCAGTTCAGGCTGGTCTTGAACCCACTTTGTAACCCAGGCTGGCCCCAGCAATCCTCCTGCCTCAGCCTCTGATGGCTGAGATTACAGGTATGTGCCACCACAGCTGGCTTTTTAAGTATTATTTCTAATACCCAAAACACACTTGCAAGAGGGATACCATGTCCTCATCCCTGAGACAAGGACTTACAGGCCAAGAGAGGGTAAGTCACTTGCTTGAGGTCACCATGTAAGTGTGGAGGCAGGGCTGCTTAAACCAGGTCCTCTGGCACCTTCTCTGTGCACACTGCTCCCTGCAGCTGCCTTTACTTATCTATTACTTTATTATTTTCATATCATTGTTACAGTTAAAGTCATTCTAGCTAAAGCATTGCAGCTTTTGTGAGACTTGGTGTACTTTGTTTTATTTTGTTTTGTTTGAGACAGAGTTCCACTAAGTCCAGGCTGGCCTTGAACCCAGGATCCTCTAACTTCCAGAATGCTGGGATTACAGACATAAAGCACAAGATTATTTTTTAAAAGGGTAGTTTTAGGTTCACAGCAAAATTGATAGGAATTTGCGGAGATTGCCCATATACTCTTTCCCTCACAGCGGCACAACCTTTCTCATCCTTGTTACCTGCAGAGTGGACTTTTGTTACAACCAATGCCATCTATCACCTAGTGCTCCTACCCTACACCAGGGCTCACTCTTGGTGTTGTGTATTCTATGGTTTTGTCCATATAACGGTGTGCACCACTGTGGTATCAGAGTACTTTCATTGCCCTAAAATATTCTCTGTTCTGCTTACTCTTGCCTCTCTCTGCCCAGGTCCCATCTTTTTTGCTGCCTTGATAGGTTTCCCTTTCCCAGAATGTCAGCTAGTTGGAATCATACAGTATATAGCTTTTTCAGATTGGCTTCTTTCATTTGGTAATGTGCCCTTATGGTTCCTCCACAACTTCCCAAGGCTCATTTCTTTTTAGTGCTGAAGAACATCCCATTGTCTAGGTACCCCACACTCACTTCCTTAGGACTTGGACGCCCCCAAGCTTTTGCACTTACGAACAAATTTGCCATAAACATCCATGTGTGGGTTTTTGTATGGATGCAAGCTTTCAACAAGAAGTGTGACAAGAATATGTTTAGTTTTGTAAGCAAATGTTTTCCCAAGTAGCTGTGCCATCTGCCTTTCCACTTGCAGTGAAGGAGCATTCCTGTCGCTCTCTGTCCTCACCAGCTTTTGGTATCGTCAGTGTCTGGGTTGCCACCATCCTAACAGGGGTGCAGTTGCATTTCCTTGCTGTTTTTATGTACATTTCTGTCACTGCATAAGATGTGCGCCATCCTTTCATAGACCTATTCACCATTTGTGTATCTTCACTGAGGAATATACAAAAAGAACCAGATTTTCTGTTTTCTTAATGTTGAGATTTAAGACTTTTTTTGTATATTTTGGATAGCAGTCCTTTATCAGATGCATCTATTGCAATTATTTTCTCCCACTATGTGGTTTGTCTTTTTATTCTCTTGACAGCATCTTTCACAGAGCAGAAAATTTAGTTTTAATGTAGTTCAGTATATCAATTCTTTCTTTTTTGAACCGTGTCTTTCATGTTACAGCTAAAAAGTCATCATCTTACCCTATGTCTTCTGTGCTATATTCTAAAAGTTTTATAATTTCACATTCTACACTTCAGTTTGTTACATTTTGCATTAATTTTTGTGAAGGAAGTAAAATGTGTGTAGATTTATTTTCTTGCATGTGATGTGAGTGTCCAGTTTTTCCAGCACCATTTGTTGAAAGGAATATCTTTGCTGTATGGTGTTGCCTTTACTTCTTTGTTAAATGTAGTTTACTATATTGCTGTGGTCTATTTCTTGGCTGCCTATCCAATTCAGCTAAAATACCTGTCTTTTCTCTCGACAATAGCTCACTATTTTGATGATGGCAGCTTTATTGTAAATCTTAAAGCCAGGTGGGGATGATTCTCTGACTTTGTTCTTGTCCTTCAACATTGCTGACTACCCCGGGGCTTTTGTCTTTCCATATAAAGTTTAGAATTAGTTTTGTTAATATCTACAAAATAGATTTTTCAGGTTTTTTCTTTGCAATTGTGTGGATCAAACACAGGGCTTCATTCAAGCTGAATATAAACTGTAATAGTGAATGTTCCCATGTGAGTTTAAGAAGAACATATATTCTGCTGTTGGTGGAAAAGGTAACCTGTAGATGTCCATGATTTTCAGTTGATTAATGATATTGTAGAGTTCAACTATGCCCTTACTTCGGTTCGGTCTGCTAGATCTGTTCATTTTTAATAGGAGGATGTTGAAATCTCCAGCTATAATATTGGATTATATGTTTCTCCTTGTAGTTCTATTGCTGTTTACCTTCTGTAACTTGAGACTCTGTGGTTAGGCATATATACATTAACTATTGTATGTCTTCTTGGAAAACCTACTTTATCATGCAATGTCCTTCTTTATCCTTGATAACTTTTTTTGCTTTGAAGTCTGTTATGTCCGAATTTGACATGGCCACTCTCACTTCTTTTGATTTGTCTTGGCATGGTATAGGATGGAGTCTGCACACATTGATTTACTTACTAGTAGATTGATTGATTGATTGACAGGGTCTTGCTATGTATTTCAGGCTGGCCTCAAACTCACTGTGTAGCCATGGCTGATCTCAAACTATTGGCGATCCTCCTGTCTCAGTCTCCTGAGTCCTGCAATTACAAGTGTGCACTGCCACATATGGTAGCATGTGTTTATTTTTAATCTATAATTGTTTTTATATTTAAAATGTCCAGTTAAAATTATTTAAAATGGGCTTCTTATAGAAATATATAGCTGGCACTATGTTGTGTTCATCCATACTAAAAGTCTCTGAATTGGTACCATTAGAATATTAAGGTTTAAAATGATTATCAATATAGTTAGATTAATATCTATATTTATTTGTTTTTTACTTTTTTCTACTTTGTCTCCTTTTTTGTTTTCTGCTTTTTCTGCTTTTTGAGGTGTTAACTGAGGTTTTTGTATGATTCTATGTTTTTTTCTTAGAATATTAGTTATACCTTTCAAAAAATTTTAAGTAGTTGCCACAGAGTTTGCAATATAAATTTATAACAAACCCAAACGCACTTTCAAATAATGATATGTTACTTCACAAGTAGTATGAGTATTCATCATGGCAAAATACTTCTTTCTCCTTAGAGAGAAATCCTTTCTATCACTATACGCATTCATTTCACTTATATAGAAGCATACACGTGCATAAGATATATACATTAGTGTGCATAAGTGAGTGTCTTTTTGCTATTAATATTTTGAACAAACTCAGGTCAGTTAAGAATAAGAAAAGTAGAAGTCCTTAATTTGTTTAGTCTTTCTTGTATACTGTTCCTTTCTTTGTAGAAATCTGAGTTTTTGAGATGTTTTAGTGCTTGCCTTCTTTCCAAAGAACTTCCTTAGCATTTATTGGAAGGCAAGTCTTCTGGTGACACATTCTCTCAATCTTTGTTTGTCTGAGGACCTGTCACCTTTGCAGGATAACTTCACACATTACAGAACTCTAGGTTGATGGTTTTTGTCTTGACATTTAAATATTTTACTCTACTCTCTTGTCTGTATGATTTTTTTTTTTGTCTTTTTGAGACAAGGTCTCACTGTGTAGTTCACGCTGGCCTTTTGTATGGGTTTTTGAAAGTTGTATGTA
Source organism: Cavia porcellus (assembly GCF_034190915.1). Taxonomy (NCBI): domain Eukaryota; kingdom Metazoa; phylum Chordata; class Mammalia; order Rodentia; family Caviidae; genus Cavia; species Cavia porcellus. Next base: position 134,573,185 of record NW_026947484.1, on the reverse strand, counting down.
ATTCTTTTCTTTGCTCCTCTATAGATTGTATTTTTCTTCCTTTGCCTTCTTTGAGGACGTTTTACTTTATCTTTGATTTTTTTGTAGTTTGAAAATATTCTTAGGTACGTATTTTTATTATTGTTTTATTTTCTTTTGCATTTATCCTGCTGGATGTTCCCTGGGTTTCCTGGCTCTGTGATTTTGCATTTGACATTAATTCAGGGGAATTCTTGGGCACTATTGTTTTAAATATTTCTTTCATTCCTTTCTCTTTATTTTCTGTCTGGCATTACCATTATGTATGTGTTCTATGCCTTTCTCAGCTGTCTCATATTTTTTTGGGTATTCTGTCCCATTTTTTCTTTTTTCCTTTTTTTCTTCAGTCTTTGTTCTCTTTACATTTCAGTTTTGGAGATCTCTATTGAGAGATCCTTAACTCAGAGCGTCTTCCTTTAGTTGAGCCAAGTCCACCAAAGGGCCCATCAAGCAGAGTGTGTGGCACACACCTGAAAGTCCAGCTCCTTTGGGAGGCTAAGGCAAAGAGGACCACAAATTTGAGGTTAGCCTTGGAAACTTAGCAAGACCTGTCTCTAAGTGAGTAAATAAATAAAAGCTGAGAGGCAGGTCAGTGGTAGTGGTAGAGCTGGGTTTGAACCCCAGACTGAAATTTTTAAAAAGTCCATCAAAGGCCTTCCTCATGTCTGTTACATTTCTTTATGTTTGTCTATGTATTAGGGTCTTATCTTGTTAATCAGAGCTGTTTTATGTATTTTAAAAAAACGTTTTGGTACCAGGAATCAAACTGAGGACCTTGCGCTTGCCAGGCAGGTGCTGTGCGGCTGAGCTATATTGCTGCTCAGAGCTGTTTAAAAATTCTCAGATACTTTCAATATCTCAGGCACGTCTGGTGCCAAGGGTTACGTTGTTTCCTCAAATTGTGTTGTTTCCCTTGCAGTATCTCTTACAATATTTTCCCTGTAGCTGGGTACTGGGTAAAAGGTATTGATATCAGCAGAACTTTAGTAGTGAAGTGGTGAAGTGTAGGGGGAGGTGAAGCATTCTGTAGGGCTAAGAGCAGGCCTCCACCTGCGGTGAGCGCTCCCCAGGAAGCCTTGGTTCCCTGTGCCTGATCGGGATCTGATAACTACAGGGGGCTGGAGCTGGGATTCCCCCAGGTCACTTATGTTCTGACAAAAATTGGTTAGACTCTGGTTACTTCTCCCGAGAGGAGACCTTGTTAAGAAGAGGGTGCTCTGGTGTGTTTTAAATGGGTTCTTTCCTGCACAAGGAACTGAAGGGGATTTTCCTCTGTATTTACCACGAGGACTTGTCCACTGAGCCTCCAGCAATTTGTCATTACAGTTCTGGCTTTCCTACCTCAGCAATGGTTCCCGCAGAGGTTTGTTCTTGAGTTTCTGATTCTATGAGTTGCAAAGTTCCTCTATCTGCCTGCCTGTTTCTCTACTTTGGGGGCAGTTGTTGCTCTGTGCCCTCACGTCTCTTCTGTAGTTACAAACTGTTGATTTTTTCAGTGCACTTGGCATTTTACTTGTTAGGATACAGTGGCAACTTTTAAGCACTTTAGACACTACTGAAGTAGAAACTAAAACAGTGGTACAGTTGAAACATGATATTTCCTTCAAATTCAATCCTCAGCCCTTTTTGCTTCCTTCCTCTTTGCCATGCATGGGTCTTCGCAGCAAAGAACCTGTCCATCCAGGCTTGCAAGGCTGTAATAGGACCCATGATCTCTTCCCAGGTCCCCTGAGCTGAGCAAGATGTCATGTCTACTGCTCTCAAGACTGATTCCAGCTGCCCACAGGATGAGGCTCAGCTTTTTGACACAATTAGTCGTCATCTGAACTGAGCCTCCCTTTTTGGTTGAGGTTTTATTGACATACCTCTGGGTGTAGGAGCACCTGGGAAGAAACACATAGCGTTCCAAACCCCCATCTACAGCCTGATAGGAAGACCTCAGAATGAAACACCCTATCTCCAGCAGCCACCACATTTCCTGGGGTCCAGTAAGTGTACAATAATTTTTAAGTGCATACATAGCACTTTTAACAGAAGCATCTTAGTAGCCTTCAAAGTCCTTCCCACAGAAGGCAAATATAAGTTTCAGAGCAGCTACATCTGGGATAACATGGAAAACATGAAAAACTATGAAGCCAAAAAGACTGAGTTGAATCAACCATGGTTAACTATGCTGTCCATGCACCTAATTAGGGGAAGAATTCCTTTGGAAAAAAATCATTTAAAAGATCTTATTCTCTTTGATATAAAAACTTCTGCCATTTTCCTAGGACATATTGTAGTACCAGGGAGAAAGCAACTCCTTATTTTTTATTTCTATCATTCTATCTTCAGAAAACTCTAAATATTAAGAATTAACCTAAATAATATATATATAAGTATGAAACATTACTAATAATTCCACTCTACAAAAATAGTCACAACTAACACTGTAACCTATTTCTTCTAGCATGAATATATGATATACATGAATTTCAGCAGAAGGAATACAGTGCACTTTTATATTGTACTTTACCACTTTTACTTTCTTGCAGTACTAGTGATTTTTTTTTATAGTCGTGGTGAAAATATAAAAACTTTAATCTTTCACAAGTGCAGAGCCAATTTTCCCAGCACTGTTTATTAAAGAGGCTATCTTTCTTCCAGTGAAAGTGTTTAGCACTTTTATCAAAGATAAGGTGGCTTACAGAGTGTCTGGATCTTCTAATCTGTTCTATTGGTCTTCGGGTCTGTTTTGTTTTATTTTGCCAGTACCATGCTGTTTTTATCACAGAAGCTTTATAGTATAATTTAAGTCAGGGGTTGTGATACCCTCTGTCTTGCCTTTGTTGCCCAACATTGTCTTTGCTATTCTAGGTCTCTTCTGGTTCCAGATACATTTTAGAATTTTTTTCTCTGTGTGAAAGAAGTTATTGGAATTTTGATTGGAAATGCATTGAGTCTATATAACAGTTTTGAAAGTATGGTCATTTTCACTATATTTTTTCTTTCTTCCCAAGAGCAAAGGATATCTTTCCGTTTTTCTGTATCCTCTTCAGTCTCCTTTTTCAGAGTATTTTCATTTTCTTTTTTTTTAAATTTTATTTAAGGAGAAAAAGAAAAAAAGCAGAGAAAGGGTACAAGTTATACAGATTTACAGAAAAAAATAAACAGGAAATTGCTAATTAATGGATTACATATTGTCATCTTAGAAATAATTGTTCAAGTTACAAAATTAAAGCTTATAAAGTGGACATTCCAACAGTGAGACTGAAAACAGTTCTGTTCAATGATCCAACAAAACTCAGTAATATCATTATCTATTTTATACACTTAAATATACATGCAGTTATATCACTTAGAGCACTTTCTTTTCCTCTCTTTTGTACAATGACAATTACACATTTTGGGTTTTGTTGCTCCCACAGTTCTTATTACTTTTTTGGAAGAGAGTAGAACCAAATGTGACATAACAGAACAAAGTCGGTCAAGTCAAAAGGGTGGACGTAATAGATAATGTAAAAGCATAATACAAGGTGATCAACAATGGTCACCATAATGCCTCCTGCTATCTCTAATAGAATTGCCTATATCATCAGTTATAATAAAATTGAACAAAACAGTAAAGAACAAAACCGACAAAACCAAAACATTGGAGACATTATAGGTCTTCAAAAGTAGATAACAGTCAACCAGAATGGGCGTCATAATGAATCCCACTATCTTCACAGCTGTTGCCTAAACTTTTGAACCTGGTACTATCCAGCAAAACAGAATAGAGGAACATCAGTCAAAACAAGATGGTGAGAGCAATACAGGGCTTCAAATCAAGATAATGGAAAGTCAAAATGGGTTACTATAATATATCTTGCTATTTTTTATTTTTCCCTTAATTAAAAGGATAAAAATAAAAAAGTAAATAATAAAGTGGAGATTGAGATGCAGTACAAGTGATTAAAGCCAGGGCTTGTGCATGCTAAGCAAGTGCTCTACGAAACTAGAGACAATATGATAGACAGTGAAGATCTCCAGTGGACTTACTTTGAGATCCATGTTTCTTAAAATTGTTTCCTTATGATCTGTTTTGTTCTGTTTTGCTATGTTTAATCTTACTCTCTTTAAAATAAAATAAAAACAAGTGCTCTATGATTGAGCTATATCCTCAGCTCAAATCTCCATTTTAAAAATTTGTTTAACAATATCAAAATTACACAATAAAGTACAGGGTTTTGTCTTTCTGAAGGAAGAATTTGCTGAAAAGATGTATTTATTCTGAAGAATTTATTGAGCACCTACTATATGTGAGGTTTTATGCAAGCCCTGGGGACCCAGCTGTAAGACAGATTGAGAATCACATAGTAGGTTTTATATGTAATATTTTTAAAACCTCTCATTTCTCCCATTTGCCCATTTTGTTTAGAGTGAGTCACACTGTGCTGAGATTGGGGGTGTTATATATGCCTGATATAGTAGGTCTTCAATGACAGCAGCTACCCCACCCCCACCCCATTCCCTTGAAACACACTCTTCATTCATTCAATGGCTACGCTGAGCCGCATGACTCACCCTGGGATCCAGTGTGCACCGCATAGCTACTGTCCTGAGTTTTCATGAACCCAGCATCCTGGCATCAGTTACCAGCACTCTCTCTAAGCTAAAACCAATATGACATGACTTGGAGGATCAATAATTTATAGGCTTTGTGGTTCAATCCTGGCTTGTAGACCTGAGTGATAGGCATTATGTGGAACTTTCTCTTTGAAATCTTAATGGAAATTTGGGGGGGATTCAGTGTTCCCTTTGCATTTTGTAACACAAAACCTGACTAACTCTTTTGTACAACTAAACCTGAGTCATTGCTGCTCAGCTCCGAAGAATCACCTCTGGTTTTGTGAACGGTGACCGTGGAAGAGCTTTGGGCCATTCGAGAGGGAGAAAATGTGGCTAGCAGAAGGGCAGTGTGGAGACGCAGCTCTGTCCTCAAGTTAGGCCAGCTCTTCTTTCTTGGAGACAAATACAAATTCTTTTTGGGATTAAAGTTCTTACTGTGATTTTCTTTCTCTTCTATATAAGCACTAAAACCACTCATTTTCTCAGAAGAAAGCTTGTCTGTTATGCACACTCCAGCATGTATGTTTGCTGCTAATCCATTTGTACAGCTGCGTGACTTTGCAGAGGTTCACATGACAGATCAAGGGACTTTCATGGAAGTTCTAGGCGGTCCTAGTGACCCATAACTTCTTGAAGGAATTGTTTTCCAAAAGTGAAATTTTAAATAATCATCTTCTGGCCTTTGCGAAAAAATGGAGAAACTGGCCGAACTCAGCTGAGTTATCGGTAAGGTATAGCATCAGCATCACTTTCATCTTCTATAATCCTCAGTTTCTTCTCTTAGTATTTTTAAGTTGTTTTTCTATTTCTTAGTATTTTTTCTCTTTCTCTTGGGCATTGAAAAGGTTTAAAAACTCTTTTGACAGCCAGTTATATAATACTTTCTAAAGAAAATGTAGCCTAATGTGAAAAAAATCATTAACTGAGCTTCTTTTATTCATATTAGAGAGTATTTGGAACATTGATCTCTGACTCTGATAGATCATGGCCACCTTATAACTCTCCAAGGATGGATTTACTGCTAGTCAAAGACGTGATATATTGTGCACTTCCATACAGGAAGGTTAGGTCCACACATAGCTGTAATGGAAAATGAGGTAGGGGGATTTATATACCTTAATTAAAAGGAGAAAACTCAAATCCAAATCCATAAATTGACTTTTAGAATTCTGATTGCTAAAAGAGTTGCAAATCAAAGCAATCTGAGATGAGAGTTCATTTTTCCTGAATCAGGTGAGGCCAGCCAACTCATTAACAATTGAAAGCTTCAACTCAATATTAATTTCACTTACAATAAAAATATAAAAGTGACCTGAATGATATGATTATATAAATCAGATTTATGAAAATCTGGTAAAGTAACTGTAGATGCTAAGAACCAGTGGCAGATATCGCTTGAAAAAGGAATTTGGAAAAGTAGATATTAGATCACAAACAAGTTTAGAAATTCAAATTCAAATTACCTAATGTTATCCATGTAGGCCATAGTAAGTTCGTTTTCCCTATGATTCTGTTGAAATGTTTCTACAGAATTAATAGCCAGTTAATATGTCCTTACATTACTTCATCTTACTATAATTCTAGGCATTTTGGAGGATATAAAATTTGATTTTTAATCACATCAGCAACCAAAATTGTAATGGGATTTTTTTCTTCATTTCTCTAAAATGTGTCTTGGACTGTGGATACCTTAATATCTTGGGAGCAGCCTGAGGGCCAGGCTTGTGCAGCTGAGCCATGGGTATCCAACTCTAGCTTCCCAGAGCAGGCTCCTCGACCTGGGATCAACCGAACTGTGCAGGACCCAGCACCTTTGGCCCTTAGCATTCCTGGCCGGAGGAAAGCCACGGAGCGGGCTACCTCTCTGTAAGTGTTAGAAACTCTAAGCACAGTTTTGGGATTTTCATATTCAGATCTTCAGACCACAGTCTCATTTTTTTTTGTTTTTTACTTTGTAGAGATGTAGAAATTCAGTGGCACAAAAATTAAATAGGCAAAAATACAGAACACGGGAAAGATTTCTAGAGAGCCTCTAAATTTCTTTGTTGCAAGAAAGAAATACAGTCCTCACCATGCGGTAAAGTCTTCAGCTGCTCTCCTTCAAGGATGAATGATTCTCTGCCAGAGGGAAGAAGGGTGACTATAGGGAGTTAATGGCCTCCCTATTATCAGCTGTAAACTTAACACTATGTTTGTTTCTATAAATATTTGACATGTGAGTAGTGAGCAGGGAATAATGATCAGGCCCCAGTTACTCATCTGTTACTTTGCAAGGAGGGGCTGATACAGTCAGCTTGCATCAAGTCTGTGTTACAGCCTGCAGGTGGATGGACCATCAGGAGCTGCAGCCAAAGGTTAAGGCAGAGGTTGAGGACTGAACTCAGTGGTAGAGTGCTTGCCTACCAGGTATAAAGGTCTTGAGTTTGATCCCCAGCACTACCAAAAAGTAAAAAATGTTCAAGACAATCTGTTTGGGGTACAAAAAAATCCTCTTGAGTTTGCCTATTTTCCCTGAGGCACTACAATCCTGATGTTAATCCTCCAATCAGTTTGATGCCTGCTACCCACAGCTTTTTAAACCATCCCCTTCTCTCCTCTGGGGCTTTGCAGCTACTTTGCTCTGCACTGCAGCTGTACCAGGGACCACTTGCTGGGTGGGGCGCACCAGAGCCTTTTACCAGGGTGCTCTGGATGACTCTGGTTTTTTTTTTTTTTGCCTATTTTCCAACTGCTTTATCAGTAATTTCATGTTCAAGACAGACTTAGATTTGAATCTGTAAGACAAATTGAAGAAGGGAATTAGTCTTTTTGCAACTCAGTGGATTTACGTCTTAATGTAGGGTAAACAGCCAGCTAGAGTTTTTCTAGGATACAAGGCTTTTACTACTAAAACCAGAAAAGTTCCAAGCAAATCTGGAAACTTACATTTTATTTCTTATAAGGGTGAACTGAAATATTTGTAGAGCTCTGCCTAGGAATAAGTAGTCACTTCATGTTTGCCCTCACCTCCACCCCAGGTAAAGTCAAAGAATTTGTGAAATAAATGTTTGTGGAACACTTATACGTACTCTCTATTTGTTATTTTTTTTTGAAGGGGACTGCAAACAAAATCTGAATTTTCTTACCTTCAAAGTGCTCCCAGTCCATTAGGAGATGGAACAGTGATACAAATGACAATACCTTTATTTGCTTATATTTTTGAGCTCCATTTCCTTCTAAATAAATAAATAAATAAATAAATAAATAAAAGAATAGGGAGAAGCTCAAAATAAATGATACCACGCATGAACTTGAGAGCTGAAGGACAACAGCCACATAATTAAGGGAGACTAATGTTAGTGAACCAATTATACCAGAAACCCGAGGCTAAGCAAAGCTACTTCAGTTGAACACAAAACGTCTAGAGGACACAGCAAGAATAACACAAGGCAGACTAAAATGAAACAGTAAATTATATGGTGTCAGTTCCACCAGTTCAAGGTGTAGCTGTAGAAGTTCAAGGTGGAGTTTAGTGACAATTTTTCTAAAAACAGGCTGCATGACTATGGATAGGTCCCCCACTGTAGGCCTCAGTTTCTTAATCTAGGAAGCAAGACACTCCTTGTGACACCAGCCACTGTTATAGGAGTCTCACACAAAGACACAGGACCCTGAGGCTTTTTCCAGGAAGCACCTTTATTTGTGCTGGCTCTAGCTCAGCAAATTCACATCCAAAGGTTGAGCACTGAGCATAGTAGGGATTTTACCTTTTATACAATTTTTGGTTTTTTATCTCCCTTATCTGGTAATATGGCAACATACTACAGCTTAGTACATCTGTTTCCACTGGTTTTAACATGTTGTATCTTACTATATTTCACTATATGCTACAGTATAAACAAAACTCTTTATAGGCAAAGAGATAATATAGAAACCATTGTTTGTTTTCTATTAGCAGGTTCTAAATACCCTGTAATTCTTCTATTCTCTTGAAAGGCTTCACACTGTCTAGATACGCTTAATATTATAGCATGTGAAGTTACACTCAAATAATTTAAGGAAAGAGGCACTATGTGACTACTATTATGTTAGATTATCTGGCGATGAAACACAATGATGCTTGAATTGCTCGGTTCTGCGTTGTTCTATTACAATGTCCTCTCTTATCTCAATCTTCCCCCTATTTTTAAATTAATCTATTTTCTCTCATTTTTTTAATTAAGGGAAAACTAAATTAAAGAATAACAGGACATATTACAGTAACTTTTTTTGTTGTCCTATTAACCTGACTTGAACCCCAGTATTGCTCTCCCCATCTTGTTCTGTCTGATTATTATATATTCTATTTTGTTTGATAGTATCAAGTTTGAGGGTATAGGCAATCACTTTGAAGGCAATAAGATATACTATGATGCCCAATATCGATTGACTATCATCCTTTTTTTTTTTTTTGAAGTCCTGTAAGGTCCTTAGTGTAGATTTTGTTGGTTTTGTTCCATACTGTTTTGATCAATTCTATTATACCTGATGATATAGACAACTCAGTTTAAAAATAGCAAGAGGCACAATGGTAACCACTTTTGATCACCTAGTATTCTATTTTTGCATCACGTGCTATGCCCACCCTTCTGTTCTAACTGACTCTGTTTTGCTTAGTCACATTTGTTTTTATTCTCTTCAAAAAAGTAATAAGAACCATGAGAGTAATAAAACCCTAAAAGTCTAATTGTTACTGTAAAAAAGAGAGGAAAGTAAGGTGGACTAAGGGATATAACTGCAGGTATGTTCGAGAGTGTAGGATGGAAAACCATATAACTGAGCTTTTGTTGGATCATTGAATGGAACTGTCTCCAATTTCACTGTACGAATGTTCACTTTATATGCTTTAATTCAGTGATATGGACAACTGTTTCTGGGAAGATAATGTGTAGCCTGTTAACTGGTGATTTCATACTGTATATATTTTTTTCTGGAAATACTGTATTATTTGTACCCTTTTACTGCATTGTTTTTTTAATGTCCTTTTTTTTCTTCTCTCTATAAATAAAAAAATACTACAGCTTGATTGGCGTCATCTTCTGTTCTGAGAAGGTCCTTATCACATTCTTTTGGAACCCTATTACATTCCCCCCTTTGATGCTCAGACAGATGATTTCTTATTTAGGGTCAAAGAGCACCATCTTGATATATATATATATATATGTATATATATACATATATATATATATACACACACATATATTTAGAGAGAGAGAGATGCACGTATGCGCGCGCGCACACACACACTCACAGGGTTTCACTGTGCAGTTCAGGCCGACCATGAATTTGCTTTGTAACCCAGGCTGGCGCTGAACTCACAACAATCCTTCTTCAGCCTCCAGAGTGCTAGGTTACAGGCATGCACCACCATACCCAGGTTTAAGAGTTTCTATTTTTATAGCATCACTACATATGTGGCCATCTTTTTCAACCTTAGCTTCAATGAGGCTGGAAACAGGTTGAATAACTAAGAGGGACTGGGCAAGGTCGGAGTAGACAAATTTTTAAAATCAAGAGGATAATACCTATGAGGGTTTGTAATCCCCTGAGAGTTGAAAATCATCTTTTAAACAACTTCCCAGGATTCCATCCTTTCCAGATCTGGACTGGGACATAAACAATCTTTCTCATTTGATCTGTGATCTTGTCTATGACTTTTCTCTCCTCATCTATCTGTAAGCAGTAGTTGCTCAGGTTAAACTTTTCACAAACTCTTCTCTTGCAAGCAAGCAACTAACCTAAGGCCAAGTGTAAACAGTAGATAGACAGACAGTATTGCACATTTTGGTTTGCTGCTTGGCTAGTAAGTTAAGAGCTTTGGCAGTTTCGTTCATTATAATTTCTACAACTAATTTCAGTTGATACAGTTTAGCATGTAAATGGGGGTATGGTAGCCCCAACATGTATCTTCTGCACAGGTGAAGGCTCATGATATTGGACTATGTGCTCGGGAGTTCATTCATCTTCTTTTCAATTGCCACTTTGTATGGCATGATGTTATTGGTGTTTTTTGGGTCTCTCCTTATATATTTGGACTTTCAAATGTTTCCCTCTAGTGAGTAAGAGCAGGAAGAAAGTTGGCAAAAGGTTGTGAGCATAAATGACCCTGACTATCTTGGGGGACACTGTGTAGGCTGTCCTTTAATGTTGCCAGTCTAGTTCTCCTGGCCCTGCCATTTGATGGCTGCACCAACAATGTCCTAAGCTTAGGAGATGAGAGAAGTTAGACAGGGTACAGATCTGGGTCAGGGTGATCTGGGAAACCATACCATTGGGTTTCCTACGTGGTTGTAAAACCTTTGGCCTAGGCATGCTAGGCTTCCAAAAGAGACGTTGAATGTTCTTTCCTCTGGGCAAAACAATTGTTCCCAATAATTGAGATTTTGAGGAACCAAACTCCATTAGTAGGACTGGGATACCTGATTCTATGATAAGGTTTGTAAGAACTTATGTTGGTTTCCATGCATACGTAGCAAAAAGAGATCTTTAGAATCTGGGCTATAGTTTTTGCTAGGGTTTGAAACAGACTTCTTGTCATGGTTGAGATGGGAGGTGGGATACTTCTTATTTCCTCATAAAAAGAATGGAGGACCTGATAAAATGTGGCTACCTGGTGGGAAGTGACTCTTAAAATACAAAAGGGCTCCAGGATCTATGCCTCTCCCACAGATGAGTATACCAGCTTTGTGGCTCTTTTTCTATTTGGGGCCTTCCAAGTTATGAATAGTAAAATTAATGGAGTTGCAGATTCCTGAATTACAGTCGGGGTTGACCAAGCCCTTTTGGAGGAGTGCTGTTTTGTCTTTGTCCTGCTAGCATAATGATTAGCTGTCCAAGAAATGTCACTTTAATAGGGGCAATAAAACCAGTCTTTGGCAGCACATCCAGAGAGAAGCAAAGATTCTTTACACGTACACTTATCACTAAACATGAGCAAGCAAACCCAGCCTGGGAAGTAGCACCATGCCTGTACCCCTGCCAGACTGGAACACCGAGACCCCAGTCTCTGCCCATGAGTCAGAGCCATTGCGGACCAGGGATAGAGAGAACAATGGACACATCAGCGAGCAAGCAAACCCACTCTGGGAAGCAGTGCCATGCCTGCACCCTCACCAGACTGCAGCAGCCAGACCCCAGCCCCTCCCGCCATGCAGGCTGGCAAACAAGAAGTAGCATATTCCTCCTCCGCCCACCACCCGCCATAAGCATAAGGAGAAATACAGGCTGTAATGATAGCTATGAAGGGGAAATGCAATTGGATGCCTGTGGTGCTTTGGTGTTTTGCTAACATTGCAGGTCTAGGGCCAGTAGTCTGAACCATGGGTTCAGAGGATAGTGGTATGCAGTGTAACATCAAGGGGGTGGGGGTCTCCTTCTGAGGGCTGTAGCCATTGTTGATTCCCTATGGTCTTATTTTGAAGTCCTATATCATTTCCATTGTTTTGTTGCATTGGATTTTACTCTTTTGTTTTGTCTGACTATGTCAAATCTGATTGCAGAAGCAGCTATTTCAAAGATAACCAGATATATTATGGTAGCCATTTTGGATTTACTATAGGCTTGTTTTTAAGTCCTTTATTGCAGTCACTGTTTTGTTTTCATTGTTTCTAGTCTATTCTGTTCTGTTTGATTTTTACTATGTCCAAAGTTATCTGCAGCTATTTTGAAGACATCAAAAGGCATTATGTTAACTGTTGTTGATTTTGTAATATTTTTAGGCCTGTATCTCTTACACTGGTTTGTTTTGATTGGTTTTATTCTATTTTATCCTCTTTAAAATAAAAAACCATGTATTTCCATTCTCATTGCAGTCACCCACATGACTCACTGTAAGTTGATGGGGTACGTACATTAAAAAGTATTGACACTGGCAAAGTGGGATTAGTAATCTCAGTTTGCTTGATTAGGCACTCTCCCCTATTCCTTGGAGTGTCAGACTTTTAACCATTCTTCTTAACTACCATGGGTCCAAACAAGTGTATTGAATTACCTGCTGGCAGATAAAATAGATTGTTTTATTATGTGTGCAGTTTCTCTAAACCTTCCCTTGGCATGAGAAACGGATGTAGTAAAGTCCAAGTCACTTTCTGGCCTGATCTGGTTATGTGAAAACATGGGACTCATGATGAGAGCTCAGGTTTTTGGGCTCCTAGTGAAAACACACAGTACCAACAAAACACTCTACCCACAGAAGAAAGATGAGCACTAGCAGGTGCCTATCACCCCATTTCCAGTCGACCTGAGAAGTCTTGGCAAGGGTTATGGCAAAAATCAGAGCTGGGGACTCAAGTAGGCATTAAGAACAAGAGAGGCAGTGCATACAAGATGGACCAACCACAAAAGGGAATTCAGTTTATTTATGTTACCAGTTGATGGTGTCCTCAGGCTTTGGCTGTGCATAGACTAGTCAGCTTCCGGTATGACTAGAATGGTGCTGTTGTCTCCAGTGGTGCCTCTGAGGTCATGGTCACCTTCTTCTAGATCATCAGCTTACTTGGCACTAATGGGTCTGAGATGCATTTCCAGTCTCAGACACAGGCTTCACTCTCCTGTGGTGAACCCAAGGAATTATCTCAGCCACCTTTTCTGCAGTGGGGGTGGATAGTATAAAAGTGAATGGGTCCTTCTAAAGGAGTTTTACAGGCTGGACATTCCACTCCCTTACTCATTCAGCATCCCCTGGATTACAAGACTAAGTCTGTGATAAGATTCATGGGTAGATTTTCTTAACCCATTGGGGTAGTGGCTAAGATTGTGTCTAATGTTTGCATCTTTTGCCTCAAGGTAAGATTTCTAAACTCTTTGAAGTCTCCCCTTCCATGCTTACTAAGAGGAGGGGGCTGTCTATAGAGAATTTCATAAGAGGAAAACACTGTCTGCTTAGTAAGACTAGACCAAGTCTTCAGCAAGGCTATTGGCAAGGTACAAATGCACATGAGTCTCCAAACACAGTTTTCTCAGATTTAGAGTTTGGTTCATTTATTCTACCTTTGCTGAGCTCTGGCGACAGTAAGCCTTATGTATTCGTTAGTCCTTTGGCCACCATCTATACAATCTCCATAAGAAATTCCTGCCCAATATTCCCAGAAGAACTGAAAGCATCATACCACAGTGATATATGTGCACCTATGTTTATAGCAGCACAATTTGTAATCACCAAATCTTGGAAACAACCCAAGTGTCCATCAACTGAGGAATGGATAAAAAAGTTGTGGTATTTCTATACAATGGAGTACTACTCAGCTATAAAGAAGGATCACATTGAGATATTTATCAATAAATGGGCGCAGCTTGAGACCATACTCATAAGTGAAATAAATCAATCTCGCATGTGTGAAATCCGAATAGTTTCCCTAATATAAGAAATGATTCAAATATAGCCTTATAAAGTTTTCACTTACTAATTGGAATGGCTTTATTGTGGGCTGCTTGATATTATGGCCTGCGATAAAATGAACAGCTATTTTGAAGAAAACAAGTCATCATAATAGCTAGTGCTGATTTACTATCATCTTGTTTTGAAGCCCCACCAAACTATGGCTCTTCTGTCTCCATCAGTTTTATCATGATGTACCTTGCTGGATTTTATTATATGTGATAGTATAAACAAAAATTGTTATAGGCAAAGAGATAATATAGAAACCATTGTTTGTTTTCTGTTAGCTGGTTCTAAATACCCTACAATGCTTTCATCCACTTGAATGGTGTTACACTGACTTGATATGCTTGATGCTATAGTATATGAAGTTATGTTCAAATATTTTAAGGAAAAAGACACTATGGTAACTACTATTAAGTCGGGTTATTTGGTGGTGAAGCACTAGGTTGCTGAAATAGTCAGGCTTTGACCTGCATTGTAATGTTGTTATGTCCTTTTTTATCTCAATCTCTCCCTTATTCATTAAAAATTATTTAGTTATTTTTTATGATTTTTTTAACTAAGGGAAAAATTTGAAAAATTAGCAGGATATATTATAGTAACTTTTTTGATTCCCTATTAACTTGATTTCAAGTCCTGTAATACTCCCACTATCTTGTTTTCACTGATTAGACTCTGTTCCATTCTGTATGATAGTATCAAGTTTGAAGGTATAGTCAACTACTTTGAAGGCAATAAGATTCACTATGATGCCCATTCTGGTTTGACTATTATCTTCTTTGGAAGTCCTGTAATGTTTACAAGGTTTAGGTTTTACTGGTCTTGTTCTCTACCATTTTGTTTAACTTTATAGTACCTAATGAGATAGACAATTCTTTTTAAGGAAGCAAGAGGCATTATGGTAACCATTGTTGATAACCTTGTACTCTGTTTTTACATCATGTACTATGTCTATCCTTGGTTTTGACTGACAGCTTTGTTTTTCCATGTTTGACTTTATTCTCTTCCAAAAAAAGTAATAAGAACTATGGAGTAATAAAACCCAAAGTGTGTAAATTTTGTTGTAAAAAAGAGAGGGAAAAAAAGTGCTCTAAAGGATACAACTGCAAGTGTGTTTAGGGGTGTTAAATAGATGGCCATATTAATGTTTTTGGTTGGATCATTGAACACAACTGTTTGTAGTCTCACTGTTTGAATGTCCACTTTGTATGCTTTGATCCTGTGACTTGAGCAACTATCTCTAAGATGATAATGTGTAATCTATTAACTGGTGATTTCTTACTGTTTTTTTTTTTTTTTGTAATTCTGTATTACTTGTACCCTTACACTGTTTTGTTTTGTCTTTTCTCTTTTTCCTTTTAAATAATAAAAAAAAAAGAAATTCCTGCCCAATGTCTGACCCTAAGGTAATAGGGATTCCAAAATAGAGAACGATTTCTTTTTAAAAGGAATCAGGCCACCTCTGATGGTTTTTCCATTTGGTTAGTGAAGGTCTTTACCCAGCTTGAGAAGATGACACAAAGACTAACAAATACTTGTAGCCATGGACTTGGGGAATCTCAGTGAAATTCATAGCCACATTTTCAAATGGGATCCCCTGATACTCTGTACTCCAGGATTGGCCTTGGGGTCTTGATGTAGGTTATTGTGGACACATGTTTCACATTGCCCATGTACTTCTTGGGCTATGCTGAAAAACCAGGGAATGTAGAAATGCTAATCTACAGCAGTCTCAAGAGCTGTCTGGCCCATATGGGTGCCCTGATGAAACTTTTTGACAAAAAGCAGAGCCAGGGCCTCAGGGATTGCTACTTAGCCATTTCTAAATTTCTACCATCCACCTGGAAGACAGCTTTCATTTTCAGTCCTAAACTTACGTTCTAAGAGTCCTAGTCCATTTCTGCCAGTGGACTAGGGAACAGTGTGGCATTAAAATTTCTGACTTCACTGTTCTTTTGGAGGCCACAAACTTTGCTTCTCAGTCTGCCTTACAGTTTCCCTATGCAATTGGGGGGGTGTCTCTCTTTTGATGTCCACAATAATGCACAACTGTCATTCTTTTAGGGGCCCACACAGCATATAGGAGCTTGAGGATTTCTTTATCATACTTTATGTCTTTTTCTTCTGAGTTTGTTAGACCCTTCTCCTTATATAAAGCTCCATGTATGTGGAGGGTAGTTAGGGCATACTTACAGTCAGTGTATATATTAACACATATTCTTGTTGCCAGTTGCAGGGCTCAGGTTATTGTGATGAGCTCTGCTTTCTGTGCCAACGTCCCCTTTGGCAAGGGCTTGGTCTCAATGACAGGATTCAGGGTCATCATGGAGTACCCCATAAGCCATTCTCCTTCTTTTATAAGAATGCTGCAGTAAGTCAAACATTCAGCATTGGGGTCCTTGAGGGGCAGGTCTCTAAGTCCAATTGGTTGGAGAACATCTCATCCACGACCTCAATGGAGTCATGATCTGACTGGCCCAACCTGATAGGCAATAGGGTTGCCTGGTTCAGGGTCCAAACTACTTCTAGGTGAATACATGGGTTCTCATTTAATATCTCCTGATATTTGACCATTGAGGCATTGGTTAGCCAGTATTACCCCTTGTACCACATTAATGTTAGTATTGAATGTGGCACTAGTGATGTTAATTCTTATCTCATAGTCAGTCTGTCAGATTCTGGCACCAGAGGACTGCAGCTGCAAGTGCTTACAAATAGGGTGGCCAGCCCTGTGAGACAGAGTCATGTTGCTTGGAGAGGTGTGCCATTGGTTGATACCATGACTCAAACATCTTAGTTAAAACTCCCACTGCTGCTACATCAGTCCTTTCATGGACATATGAAAAGAGAGGCTTAGTCATGTCTGGAAGTCTCAGGCCTGGTGCATTTGTGAGGGCTTTTTAAAATCTCTCAAAGGCTTTTTGATATACTTGCTCCCATAACAGAGATTCCTGTTCTCTCCACTTTGTGGTCTCATACAAGGGTTTTCACCAAGACTAAGAAGTGAGGTACCCAGATTTTACAGAATCTTGCAGCCCTGAGAAACTCCTGGAACTGGCATTGGGTTGATGGGATCAGGATCAAACAAAATGGCCTGCTTTCTCTCTGGGCTGAGTTGATGCTGTCCCTAGCAGAGGTGAAATCCAAGGTATCTGACTTTCTTTAGACAGACTTAGGCTTTTTTCCTTGAGAATATAGGTAATTTCCCATAGAAGGATAAAGAGCTGCAGAGTTCCTTCCATGCAATCCTCTCAAGACCCTCCAAGCAGGAGCAAGTACTGAAGCAAGACCCAACCATATTGATCTCCTTGAAAGGTTCTTGAGTCAGAGGCTAATGTGGGGTCTAAGATAGCTGGGGAGTTTTTGAATACCTGAGGCAATCTGGTCTAAGTCAACCTGTCTTTGTTACATTTTCAGGATTCTCCCGCTGGAAGGTGAAGATCAGTTGATTCTGAAGAGCCAAGCAGATGCAGAAGAAAACATCCTTGAGGTTTGGACATGTAAGAAAGGCAGTTTCAGCAGGGATAAGACCCAAGAAAGTATATGGGTACAGGACAATTAAGTTAAGGGTGACAGTGGCCTGGTTTACTATGCATGGGTCTTGAACTGGCCAATAGTCATTGATGCCCAGGTTCTGGACTAGTAAGAGAAGATATTCGTAGATGTCTGGCAGGGTTGGAAGATCCTGTATTTTAGAAGCCTTTTCAGGTGCTTTTGTATCCCCATCTATGTCTTATGAGGGATGAAATACTGTTTTTGGTGGATGGGTCCTGCCCCTGGCTTTAGTTGAACAATTACTGGAGGTATGTTCTGGGACAGTACTGGTAGGTTGTATTTGACTAACTCTTCTGGTACTCTGAAGGACAGCTCAGGTCCCTGTGGTGTTTCTCTATGAGATTGGAGAGGTATCATTTTTCCCCTTGGGAAATCATGAGAGTCATGCTCTTTGTTTTTGGCTTTCATTTGTTAAAGTAGCTTGTCCATGAGAGTTGAAAGTTACCTGGGAAAGCTGCAGACCTGATAAGCATGAGGCAGCTGTGGTGATAAATTCATGAGTGACTTTGTGTACAACTAAAGTGCATCTTCAGGACAGCAGAAAAAGGTGGTATGTTCAGTAGTCACTGGGCTCCATAATGGTGGCCTGTCTGCAAAAGGGGGCCCACAGTTTGAGTCACCTATGAGTGCTCTGCCCCAGTATCTACTATAAAGTCAAACACCCACCCCCATTCATTTGGAACTTAAGCTCCTAGGGACCTAACAAAATAGAATCTGGTCTGTCCTAGTTCTCTTCATTTTTCTCCGTGGTGGCCAGCCCTGCAAAATCATTCTATGATGCCCCATGCAGCCTCTGAGCTAGCTGGTATAGGCCCTGGGTGATCTGATTTCTGTTCTCTTATTTGAGGGAGGATTTGTCCAGTAGGGATATTTATCCTTCCAGTGCCCATACCTGTAACAGTGGGCATACTGGTTCCAGTCTAATTTTGTTCCCAAGCAGGGTGATCCCTTCTGTCAGCTTCTCCATTTGCCTTGCCTCTTCCCCCTAGATGTGTCCTTGCAAGGGTGGCTGCAAACAAGTCTTCCTTTGTCTTCATCTTGCAATCCTGTGCCCACTGGGCCTCCTGATCTTCACTGACAAACATCTTTGTTGTGACCTCTAACAGTTGGCTGGCATTCATCCTGGTGAAAGTCTCTAGTTTCTGCAGTTTGCATCACATGTCTCCCCGAGCTTGGCTTATGAATGACACATTCACCACTCACTGGTTCTCTGCTGCTTCTGGGTCAAAAAGATATACAAATGGAATGTTTCACATAGCCTCTCATAGAAGCAGCTCAAGTTTTCTTCCAACCCCCGAAGTACTTTGCACATCTTCCATATTCATGGTCCTTTTTCTTCTGGTTTTTATGTCATTCATAAGGGCTTCCTGATATCTTCCAGTAAGGTCATATTGTGTGTTTGGGTACCCCTGGGGTTCCTGTCCAGGAAATGACCTCAGGCATATGCCTGGACTTTTAGTGGTCTGGCTGGGATATCATCCTTTAACTATTTTGGTACTGCTTAGGTGATATGGTTACATTCTTTGGTGTTGAATAGGAGAAGCTGCCAGCAACCTGTCCATGTGAGTCAGGAGGTATAAATAATGGACTACATCAAGGTATACTGCTTGGGATTTCTCTATATATAAAGTATGTGATTCTTCCAATTAAGGTGATCAATGGTGGTGAAGGGTTGATACACTAGCACTCATTCACCATCCTGGATCTGTCTCTGTTGATTATAGTAAAGGGGTCCTTGAGTCTCTTGAAATGACATCTGCCTGGTGCCTTGAGAGGGCTGGAGGGTCAGTCTGCTGGAGGGTCTTCTTTTTTTTTTGAAGTTATTTATTTATTTATTTAATTTTATTTAAGGAGAAAAAGAAAAAAAAAGCAGAAAAAGGGTACAAGTTATACAGAATTTCAGAAAAAAAATAAACAGTAGGAAATCACTAGTTAATGGATTACATATTGTCATCTTAGAAATATTTGTTCAAGTTACAAAATTAAAGCTTATATAGTGGACATTCAAACAGTGAGACCAAACAGTTCTGTTCAATGATCCAACAAAACTCAGTAAAATCATTGTCTATCTTATACACTTAAATATACATGCAGTTATATCATTTAGAGCACTTTCTTTTCCTCTCTTTTGTACAATGACAATTACACATTTTGGGTTTTGTTGCTCCCACAGTTCTTATTACTTTTTTGGAAGAGAGTAGAACCAAATGTGACCTAACAGAACAGAGTCAATCAAATCAAAAGGGTGGACATAATAGATAATGTAAAAGCATAATACAAGGTGATCAACAATGGTTACCATAATGCCTCCCGCTATCTCTAATAGAATTGCTTATATCATCAGTTATAATAAAATTGAACAAAACAGTAAAGAATGAAATCAACAAAATCAAAACACTGGAGACATTACAGGTCTTCAAAAGTAGATAATAGTCAACCAGAAGGGGCGTCATAATGAATCCCACTATCTTCACAGCTGTTGCCTATACTTTTGAACCTGGTACTATCAAGCAAAACAGAATAGAGGAACATCAGTCAAAACAAGATGGTGAGAGCAATACAGGGCCTCAAATCAAGTTAATAGTAAATCAAAGTGGGTTACTATAATATATCCTGCTATTTTTAAATTTATTTTTCCCTTAATTAAAAAGATAAAAATAAAAAAGTAAATAATAAAATGGAGATTGAGATAAAAGAGGGCATAACAACAAAACAGCGCAGAAAAAAACATAACCATTTAAGCAAAATAGTATTTTACCACAAGATAATCCCGACATAAAAGTAGTTACCATATTGTCTCTTTCCTTGAAATCTTTGAGTATAACTTCGTATATTGTAGCATCAAATATATCAAAACAATGTAAAACCATTCAAGAGAATGACAGTATTACAGGGTATTTAGAATCAACTAACAGAAAATGAACAATGGCTTCTGTATAATCTCCTTGTCTATAAAAGTTTTTGTTTATACTATCACATATAATAAAATCTAATAAGATACAACATGCTAAGACCAATGGAGATAGAAGAGCAAAAGCTTGATGAGACTTCAAAACAAGATGATACTAATCAGCATTACCTATTATGACATTGTTTTCTCCAAAATAGCTGTTCCTATCATCCAGTCTTTTCTGCCTCATTTCTTTTTCTGTCGTTAGTTGTCAGTTTGTCTTCTTCATTTTGTTTTCTGCTCCATTCATTGTGGCGACTATTTCTGGATTCTTCGTATTTTTCTTTTTTAGAATATCCTGCAATATTCTCTGTAGAGTTGAATTGGTGGTTGCATATTCCCCTAGTTCCTCTTTATCCTGAAAGCACCTTGTTTTTCCATCAATTTCCAGGGATAGTTGTGCAGAATATATCAATCTTGGCTGGAGGTTATTATCTTTCAAAGCTTGAATTATTTCTCCCCACACTCTTCATGATTTGATGGTTTGTGCCGAGAAATCTGCTGTAATTCTGATGGGTGTTCCCTTGTAAGTGATCTGTTTCTTGTCTCTGATGGCTTTTAATATTCTGTTCTTATATTGGATTTCTGGTATTTTGATTATTATATGTCTGGGTGTAGCTCTGTTTGGGTTGTAGGTGGCTGGGGTCCTGAATGCTTCATACATCTGAGTATCTTTACCTTTTGCTAAATTAGGAAAATTCTCCTGGATTATTTCTGCAAGAAGGTTTTGTAGTTCATTTATTTGTGTCCCTACTTCTTCTTTTATGTTCTTAATTCTTAAGTTATAAATCCTCTTATCTTCTTCTAGTCTTTGTATTATTGCTGTTTGTTTCTTTGTTATTTTTAAGAAGTTTTCCATTTCATGCTCCCATATTAAAAATCTGGCCTCCAGTTCTGATAATCTATCCTTAGTTTCTTTCAATCTGTTATGCCAGTTTTCGATAGAGTTTTTAGTTTCCTGGTAATCTCTTTAAACCTGCTTCACGTATTCTATGCTTTCTCTATTTTCTCCATCAAACAATTCTCCCCTCTTTTTCTGTTCTTCCATCCCACCATCTATTTTTTCTTGGGTGGTGCTTAGCATTTCTCTAACTATTCTGCTTATTTCTAGCTTCAGGTCATTAATAACTTCATTCCTGAACTCGTCTATGAGGCTCTGGAGATAGCGCTTTATGTCTATTGGTGCGGTGTCCACTATTGCCTGTTTCTCAGGATTGGGGGCCGAGGGGCCTTTCTTGTTGCTCCCTCTTCCCATATTCTTTGTTCCTTATATATGCAAGCATATATAGGAGGCCCAGCTTCCTTCCCTGTTGGCCACAGTCTGATTGAATTGCGCTGGCTAGGTGTTCCCGCCCACCACAGTGCACCAGGGAGTTACGGACCAGGCAGCCTATGTGGGGCCCACCTGGAGGGGTCTTATTGATGGGTGCCCTTAGGCACCCATAGGGGAGTCAGAATGAGCATCTTACAGTGAGGGGGTATGGAAGTAGGATCTCTCCTGACTCCCCAGACAAAATCACTGTTTCATTTTGGATAACATTTAGCTTAACTGTCTTCACTTTGCAGTCTTCAGACCAAGTTTTCAAGCTTGGCCAGGACAGGACCAAGCTTTTTTAACAGTCAATGTAAGGAAATTGGTCATGATGACCTGGATCCCCTACAATGATCCTGAACTAGTTCCTTATCAAATGAGCCCTTGGAGGACCAACCCATCCCAAATGGTGGCTAATTTCACAACATGTCCAGAGCTTTGAGAGTCAGTTTAACGGCATAATCATCTGAATATTCCTTTTTAAAATTCTTTAACATACATTCCAAGAGATTGGGTTTTCTCTGTTTCCCATTCATTTGTGTGTGGTACTCAAACACAAGTGATGGAGGGGGAGAGAGAAACAGATGCAATTGGAGGGCATGTGCACAAGCTTTGTCCTTCTCCTGCTAGTCTTTTCTCAGAGAAATTTCAGGCACCTCCTTCAACCTAGTCGTTTGAGTTAAGCTTTACTGGATGTTCTTTTGTGCTTCTCAGGCCTTCAGTTATAGGTTTCTAACTTATCTGCATTTTGTTAGAAGGAACAGAAACAGTGAATCCATTTGGCTGATCCAAGCTGGATCTACTCACGTGAGAAGACAAGATGGCAGCCAGTCATGTAAGGAGACAGGAGATGGGATGATGACTGGCTGAGAAAGAAACAGCCATCTAGCGAAAAGGTGCAGATGAGACTTTGGGCACAAAATGGAGTAAAGTGGAATAGGTCACTACTCAGGTATGTTATCAAGTTACCAACTGCAATTTTTCTCTAAAATGTGAGAAAGTTGAGCAAAGTATCATGGTAAACAAAAACATGGGATCAAAAAGTCATACTAAACTCTAGGTGGCACATACAGTAAATGATCTGTTCTGCTGCTGGGTAAATAAGTGTATCTAGCTATTCTTTACTGACTTGTATCTGCAATGAGTGACCAAAAATGGGAAAGAGAAGAAAATGGGAGATAAACTTCAAGTGGGCCTATAGGTCTCTTACCAGCTGAGAGGAAAAAAAAATAACACAAAAGACATGCACTGCCCCTCCCCCGTGCCACATGGTGGGACGCACTAGGAAGCTGCTCCTGGTGCCATGAGAAAAGTCTCTGGGTTCTATAGCCTTGGGGACAGAGACAGAGAAAAAAGAAAAAAATTCATTCCGTTTTGCAGAGAGGAAAAGAAGTGCCCAAAGGGCTATACCTGCTCTCTTGCCTGTCTCATCAAATACATTACCAGATTTTGGGGACTAGAGTTTTCTTTTGGGAATGGTTTGTAGGTATTTTCTGTGCTGAGCAAAGAATTGGTTAAGATGAACACAAACAGTAGCAAAGTTTTATTAGTGGTAGGAAAAGAAATGGGCTCTGCAGAGTGAATTTGATAAAGTAAAAGTAGAGAAAGAAGTATAAGAGTGGGCCACCATGCAAAAGAGAACACAGTGGCAGAAGCTCAGTGTGGACTTTCCTTCTCATTCTTTGCATGTGTTCTGGGGCTTTGTAATGGACAGATCACACCTACTCCCCCAGCCCTAATCACCTGTCTCAGGCCTATGCTGAGCACATCTTCAATAAATGTAACTACTTCTGCTTTTACCATTGAATGTATACATGTAACTCTTTGCTCACCATACATAAGAACTTGCAATCTATCTCTTGGATCTATCATGCAGTTCCACTGGGAGAGGAGTTTAGGGGAAATTTTTCTTCAGAAGTTGGTAGGAAAGGGCAGGACAGACTAGTATGGGTGAGGGAAGCAGATGAGGTTGGGAAGAAGGATTTACAACCACACATGGTGGCGAATGCCTGTAACCTAGCACTCTATAAGGCTAAAGCAAGAAAATATTGTTTAAGCCCAGCTTAGGCAATGCAGCAACTTAGCAAGAACTTGTTTTGAGATTAAGAATAAAATTATAAAGGACTGAATATGTGACTCAGTGTGATGGCTCTGGATTCCAACACAGTATCACAAAAGGAAAAACAAAATAAAGGATTTGAGGATGTATTCTCTAGAGCAATACATTTGCTTTGTGATGTTTGAGAAATGCAAATTTAAGTTCTAATTTTTAAAACTTCTGAAAATGACTTTTTGTCTGTCAAATTGGTTTCTTTGATTCCCTACCCTCTCTGAGAGAGGACCAAGCAGTGAATGTGGGAGAAAGCATCTCACAGAGGCTGTATTTAAAGGTAGACCAATAGCTCATACCTCTGATTTAATTTATTTATTTATTCATTCCTTTTTGGTTTATTTGCTTTTTTTTGTTTTGTTTTTTTGAGACAAGGTCTTACTATGTAGTTCAGGTTGGCTCACTATGTAGTCCAGACTGGGCTTAGAATTGCTTCTACCTCAGCCTCCAAGTGTCAGGATTACAGGTGTGAACAACCATACCCAGCTGATTTTATTCTCCAGAAAAAAAGAAAAAATGCAAGACAACCAGTTGGAATGCTGGCTCACTGGCTTCCTGATTGAAGATCCTTGGGCAAGTTACTTTTCTTCTCAAATATCAAGCTCCTCATCTATAAAATGGATGACTTGAAGAGACAGGAACTAACGTCTTTGGACAGAGAGCCCTGAGCACAGTGGTGACACATATCAGGCCCTTAGGAAATATTAGTTCCATTCTTCTCTTCATCTTTTGCAATCCCATCTTTGTTTTGATGACTAGTGACAGCAGAAAGACAACTCATTTCTTCTGAACTAGCCCCACTGCTCTGCAGCACAACGGTGAAAGTCCCATGACCATCTTTACCCAGATTTTATTCAGCCACACGCTACGGCTCCCTGGTGCACCTTCGTTTACTTAGCCAGAAGTCTATTTTTCATTTGTCTTTGGTTGGGTTTGCATTTACTCCTGCAGAAAGAGACCATAGCTTTCTGAGGTGATGAGTAGTCTATTGTACAAAATCCCCACAGATGCTATAATAGATCAAACCCCACTGTTCTCTCTGGATTATTTTAAGATCCTTGCTCTAATTCTAACACCTGAAGGTTGATATCCACATCTCTTTCTGTCCATGGCATCTTCCTCTTGAAACTCATCTACTACCCTAACACAGACTTTCAGATTTTTATCTGCCTCCAAAGGCATGCTTCCTTTGATTCAGATTTTTCTTTCCATGGTGCATCCCTTTAGTTGCTCTCAGTGCCCTTTCCCTTTTTACCCCACTGTCTTTCCATCTATCCTAGAGAGCCCAGGCCCTGGATTAATTTAGCCACTTGGCACCTATATACAGACTAAAGAAAATCACACTGCCATACAAATTCATGTTTCCCAACCTCCCAGGGTTTGGCATTGCCCCCCAAACTTTTTTGGTTGTCTAGTCTTTTCCCTATCTTCTTAGCAATTGTGCTATATTTTCACTGCTTTCTTGAAATATAACCCTTCCATTTTTCTCTATCCCCTTGATGACCTTGCCTCTTAGTTGTCTGGGACAACTGAGACCCTCCTTGCTTTGTCACTGGCTTTCATGGGTTTTTAGTTGCATATAAAATGGAAATCATTTGTGGGTCAGTTTCAAGGATGAACTAAAATTTTATTATAGGAAGAAAACACAGGCACAGACTCAGCAGAAATGGGTATTCCACAGACAAAGCAGCTTTGCTCAAAGGAGTTATTTTATTTTCGTGGGGTTTGATGCTGGCTTCCTGCCCATCCTGCTTCCTTAAGTCAGGGAGTTATCACTGATTAACCATTTGTTTTCTTTCTTCCTCTTATCACCCCAAAATGCAGATACCTGCTTGTTTCCCATCAGATGGCTACTTCAAAGTCCTGTTAGCTTTCCACCTTAGTATACACATGGACTCTGGAATCAGACTGCCTGGATTCAAATCCATCTCTGCATTTTGTTAGCTATTTGGCCTTGAGCAGCCTACTTGAAAGTCCTATCAACTCTCTGCCATACTTTGATACCTGTGGTTGTTCACAGAGTTCAGTCTGTACTAACCTTTCCTTATCCTAACTCCCTCAGTGGAAGACGTGGTTTTTTCCCTTCCAAAATTCTTCCTTGATCATGTGATGGACCCCTCCTCTGTCCGAGACTTCACCCCACCTGTGCTGCTTACCTTACTCCAGCCATCATCTCAACAACCTCCCTCCATCAGTCACCCCAGACACTTTCTTTCCATGAGTCATCCACATAATCCATGAGTAAAACCTCCAGAGGTTTTACTCAAGAGAAACAAAAACCAAGATAAATGCATGCCTGCTCATAGTAGCATTATTCATAATAGCAAAATCTTTGAAACAATTTAATTGCTTCTCAGGTGGTGAGCAGATAAACAAAATGTGACTTCTCTTCATAATGCAAGCAGTAATAAAGAGAACAAACAAAAATTTATGTTACAACATAAATGAATCTGTAAAACATTTTATGTGAAAGTAGCCAGATTCATGAGATTACCTATTATGACTTCTGGGAAGGTAGGGAAGCAGTGAGGAGCAAAGAGCCTCTCTGAGATCTGTCCAGGTATTGGAATATAGCAACACAAAGAAAAGGAGAGAATTGGATTCTCTGGGCCCGGGAAAGATCTGACGTGAGAATTGAAGCCCACAAGGAAAATGTAAAGAGAAACTTCAGTGAAGAAGAAGGTGGCAGGTGGTGCCTTCTCCCTGAGCCTGGACTCATTGTGTGAGAGGGAGTAGCTCAAACCTGCAGGTGCAGGATGATTGCTAGCCACTCCAGAGTCCCCCACAGAGAGATGCACAGTGAAAGCGAGCAGCAGACATGGAGGACTGCAGTGGCTGGTGAGTCATGTGGGTTCAGATGTCCTGAAGGAAAAGGCAACTGATTGATTGGGAGCCATTTTGAAGAGGGGCCAACTGAGATCCCAACTCAGAACAACTGTTGGCTCCATCTAGTGGCCCCCAACTGAGTTAAAGCCCAGAAAAGGTGCACTGACTGCTGTAGGTTGAACTAGTCTGGTTCCAGCCTCACAATGGGAAACCAACCTGAACTTTGGGTGATATAAAGGTTCAGGCTTTCTGGGATTAATCAACATAGATCTGGACTCTGCCCACATTTTCCACCAGTGACAACAAAGACATACCTTGAAGTGGACTCTTTATTTCCCCCTCGCTTGTTCTTGTTTTTTTTTTCATTGCTTATTTTTGTTTTTATATGAATGTGAACATGGTTCCTAGTTTTTTATGGTTGTTAATCTGTTCTGTTCCTTTTATTTCTTCTTTCAGTCTTTCCTTCCTGTCTTCTGCACAGTGTCCCAAAGTTTGTATGATCTTCCTTTGTCTTCCAGCCTTGCTTCTAATCTCTTCCTCTTTCTCTGTTTCTCTGCCTTTTCACCAACTCCTTTTAAATTTTCTTCCCTGGGGGTAAAATTGGCATATTGAGAGCTTATTTACTGCATACAACTTTCTGGTTTGTTTTAGATTTTGCTATATAACCACAAATCTAGTTCATATGGTTAAAGGTGGCAAATTAATGATTATCTCAACTTGAATTTCCGAGGCTGTGTTTGATGCTATTGTTATTGCTGATTGTACCGCTTTAACCAAAGTGACATAATGGTTCTAATCAGCTGGTCTTCCTGTTATACCAAGACTATGGGCCAGAGCCAAAGAACCTGGCACTGGGCCAATCAGGAAGCAACTTCTTATTCCCAACAAATTTAAGAGGTAGAATCTTGCAACAGACTCAAAACCCAAAAACCAGAACACCCTGAAGACACTTCTTAGAAGTAATCATTTCCTAAAGGTTCCAAATACTATCAGTAAAACATCTCACCATACACAATTTACAAGCATCAACTGAGGAATTAAGCTTATATATATATATATATATATATATATATATATAATGAGAAAAATATATATAATGAAAAAAATTTATATATATATATATAATGAGAAGACACTTAAACAAGATGCAACCCTAGAAATCCAGTTCACCAAAGGCAAATTCAGAGGGACAATGAGGTAGGACAATCTGAAGGCCACCTACCTGGTCTCTTTGAAGTGGTAACAACAAAGCAAATGAATGAGGCCTTAAAAAAATCAGGAATAATTTCTCAGATAACTACCAAGATGTGAAACACAGTGAAAAGCATGCTTAGCGACCGTAGAGCAGATATACATTCAAAAACTAGAGGAACTTAGGAAAATGATGGAAACCATGAATGCCCAACAAAGAAAAGAGATGGAATCCAAAAAAATTCATGTACATATTCAGGAGACTAAAAATACCATTGAAAGTATCCACAGCAGAATGAGCCAATGTGAAGACAGAATCACAGATATAGAAGACAGGCTTGTGATTATCAATCATAAAAAGAAAGACTTCTTAATGATAACAAGGGACCACAAGAAATCAATCCAGAAATTGCTAGATGGTGCAAAGAAGAATAACATAAGATTGATTGGAATTAAGTAAAAAAGCAGGAGATAGCACAGATGATATATTTTTTTATTTAAAGAGAAAAACAAAACTAAATGAAGCAAAAACAGTAAAAGGCTAGAAGTAATACAGAACTTCAAGAGAAAAAATATACAGTAAGAATTCACCAGTTAATAGATCACATATTGTCATCTTATAAACAGTTGTCCAGATTACAAAATTAAAGCATACAAAGTGGAGATTAATACAGTGAGATTGCAGTCAGTTCTGTTCAATGATCCAAGAAAAACTCAGCAATATGGTTCTCTATCCTACACATTTAAATATACTTGCAGTTATATCCTTTAGATCACTTTCCTTCCTCTCTTTTTTATGCTAACAATCATACATTTTAGTTTCCATTACTCCAACAGTTTTTATAACTTTTTCTTTGAAGAGGAAAAGAAAAAAGATTTTAAAAAAGCCAAAAAACAAAAAACAAAATAAGACGGACCAAAGAAAAACCCAATGTGACAAAGCAAAACAGAGTCAGTTAGATCAGGAGGATGGACATAGCATATAATGAAAAAAAAAAAAAAAGGATTACTAGGTGATCAACAATGGTTACCATTGTGCCTGTTATCCTAAAAAGAGTAGCCTATATCAACTGGTATAAAAGAGTTGATCAAAATTGTACAGAAGACCAATAAAACCCGTATTGGAGAGCTTACAGGATTCCAAAGAAGATAATAGT
The DNA here is from genome assembly GCF_034190915.1 of Cavia porcellus. NCBI lineage: Eukaryota > Metazoa > Chordata > Mammalia > Rodentia > Caviidae > Cavia > Cavia porcellus. The sequence goes on along the minus strand of NW_026947484.1, from coordinate 134,544,079 downwards.
CAAACAATAACAGGCATCATAGAATATCTGGTTGCCTTCCAAATGGTTACCTATACCCTCAAACTTGATACTATTAAGCCAAACAGAATATAATAAAATCAGTCAGAACAAGATGTGGAGAATACAGGGGTTCAAATCAGGTTAATAGGGAAACAAAAAAGTTACTATAATCTATCGCACTATTTTTAATTTAGTTTTCCCTTGGTTAAAAGATACTAAGAAATAAATTAATTTTAAAAAAAGGAAAGAAAAAGGGGGGGAGATTGAGATAAAAAAAGAACATATCAATAGAACAACCCTGGTCAGAAATGAAAAATTTAAGCATCATTCTGTTTCACCCCCAGATAGCTTGACATTAATAGTAATTACCATAGTGACTCTTTCCTTGAAATATTTGAGTCTAACTTTGTATACTGTAGCATCAAACTTATCAAGACAGTGTGAAACCGTTCAAGAGAAAGAAATTATTGCAGGGTATTTAGAACCAGCTAGCAGAAACCGAACATCAATTTCTATATTATCTCTTTGTCTATAAAAAATTTGCTTATACTATTGCATACATTAAGATATAATAAGATACAACATGTTAGAACCAATGGAAACAAATGAACAACAACTTGAGGGGGCTTCAAAACAGGATGATATTAAATCAGCACTAGCTATTACACTCTTATTTTCTTCAAAATAGTTATTTGTAGTATCACAGACAATAAAACCACCCAAATTAAAACCATTCCAAGTAATGAGTGAAAACATTATATGGCTTCAAACCAGTGTGACTGGGAATCATGATTACCATGTACTTTCATGTATTCTTATCGTTTCTTACACTAGGGAAACTATTCAGTATTTATACAGGTGAGTTTGATTTATTTCACTTACGAGTATGGTCTCAAGCTGTGTCCATTTATTTATAAATGTCTCAATGTGATCATTCTTTATAGCTGAGTAGTACTCCATTGTATAAAAATACCACAACTTTTTTATCCATTCCTCAGCTGATGGACACTTAGGTTGTTTCCAAGATCTGGCTATTACAAATTGTGCTGCTATAAACATGGGTGCACATATATCACTGTGGTATGATGCTTTCAGTTCTTCTGGGAAGATGCCTAGGAGTGGAATAGCTGGGTCAAATGGTGCTTCCAGTCCCAGCTTTCTGAGAAATCTCCAGACTGACCTCCACAATGGTTGCACCAGTCTATACTCCCACCAACAGTGCAGGAGAGTTCCTTTTTCCCCACAGCCTCTCCAGCATTTGTTGTTGATCTTGGCCATTCTTTCAGGAGTGAGATGAAATCTCAGTGTGGTTTTAATTTGCATTTCTCTAATGACTAGTGATGCTGAAAATTTTTTCATATATTTATTTGTCATTTGTATTTCTTCATCTGAAAATTGTTTATTCATCTCCGATGCCCATTTTTGGATGGGGTCTTTGAATTTTGGGGGTCTGATTTTTTAAAATTCTTTGTATGTTTTAGACAGAAGTCCTTTGTCTGAGGGGCAGTTCACTAGGATTTTTTCCCAGTTTGTGGGTTTTCTTTTCACTATGTTAGAGATTTCTTTCGATGTGCAGAAACTTTTTAATAAGAAGTGGTCCCAGTTATTGATTCTGGGAAGTATTTCCCATGCGGTTTGAGTCTTGTTCATGAATTCTCTACCTACCCCTATGTCTTCAAGGTTTTTATCCAATTTGTCTTCCAATAGATTTAGTGTTTCTGTTTTAATATTTAGATCTTTGATCCATTTAGATTTTATTTTAGTATATGGTGACAGGCATGGGTCTAGTTTTAGTTTTCGCCATATGGAGAGCCAGTTTTTCCAACACCATTTGTTAAAGAGACTGTCATTCTTCCAGTGAACCTGTTTGGCCGCTTTATCAAAGATAAGGTGGTTGAGTGTGTTTGTAGTTGTGGTTGTATCTTCTAATCTATTCCATTGGTCTTTGGCTCTGTTTTGATTCCAGTACCATGTTGATTTTACTACAGTTGCTTTGTAGTATAACTTCAAGTCAGGGATTGTGATGCCTCCTACCTTGCCTTTGCTGCTTAGAACTGTCCTTGCTATTCTAGGTCTCTTCTCACTCCAGATGAATTTTAGGATTGATTTCTCAAGATCTATGAGGTACGTTGATGGTATTTTTATTGGGATTGCATTGAATCTGTATAACAGTTTTGGGAGAATGGCCATTTTCATGATATTTATTCTTCCTGTCCACGAGCAAGGGATGTCTTTCCATTTTCTGAGATCATCTTCAATTTAATTTTATATGAAATTATAACTTTCATTTTATATGAAATTATAATTTTCCCTGAATAGGTCTTTCACTTCTTTCATGAGAGTAATTCCTAAATATTTCATTTTCTTGGTTGCTAGTGTGAAGGGTGTGGCTTCTGTTATTTCTCTCTCTGTGATTTTGTTGTTAGTGTATAAGAATGCTATGGATTTTTGAGTATTGATTTTGTATCTAGCCACATTGCTGAATTTATTTATTATATATAGGAGTCTTTCAATGGAGTTTTGGGGGTCTTCTATGTAGAGTATCATATCAGCACAGATGATATTTTAAAAACGTGTTTACAGACATCATGGAAGAAAACTGCTTTAGCAGGGAAAATAATTTTAATATACAGATAATTGAGGCAAATAGAACTCAAATTAACCATGATAAAATATATCTAGAGTGAGACATATCATAGTCAAGAGTCCAGAAATTCAGCCCAAGAGTAGAATCTTAAAAGCCATTAGAGAAAATAAATCACTTATAAAGACAGCTTATCATAATCACGGCTGACTTCTCAACAAACCCTCAAGTCAAGGACAGTTTAGAGTGAAATATTTGAAGCCCTAAAAGAAAACAACTCCCAACCCAGATTAATGTACCCTACAAAAATATCTTCAAAATTGATAAAGAAATAAGATACTTCCACGAAAAATAACACCTGAGGAAATTCATGAACACCAGACCAGCACTCCAAAATATTCTGAAGGACATTCTATTTTTTAAAAATTTTATTTAAAGAAAGAAAAAACAAAACAGAAAATGGGTAGAAAGAATACAAACATACAAAGAAAAAATAAACAGTAAGAAATCACTAGTCGATTATTACAGATTATCCTCTTACAAATAGTTATTCAAGAAACTAAAGTGGAACATATAAAGTGAGAATTCAAACAGCAAGACTGCAAACAGTTCTGTTCAACTATCCAACAAAAACTTAGTAATATGATTATCAATCTTATAGACTTAAACATACATGCAGTTATCCATATCTTCATTTATGTTGAGATTAAACAAACTAAAGTAGGCTAAAATCATTCTGAACAAAGAATAATAGTACTGCTGGATTTCACACTATGACACTCCAGGATCAGCACTGGGTACTGTAGTGTATTTTTTCAAAATTTTTATTTAATGAAAGACTAAACAAAACAGAAAATGGGTAGAAATAATACATACTGTCAAAGAAAAAAATAAACAGTAAGAAATCACTAGTTGATGAGTACAGATTATCCTCTTACAAATAGTTATTCAAGATATTAAAGTGGAGCATATAAAGTGGGGATTCAAACAGTGAGACTACAACCAGTTCTGTTCAACTATCCAACAAAAACTTAGAAATATGGTTATCAATCCTACAGTTAAACATACACGCAGTTATCCATATCTTCAATTATGTTGAGATTGAACAAACCCAAGCAGGCTAATATCACTCTGAACAAAGACTAATACTATTGCTGGGTGTCACATTATGTCACTCCAGGATCAGCACTGGGTACTTTAGTGTCTATTTTTCTTCAAAGTATCTGTTCATTTCATCATGTGTCATAAGATCAGTTCTCATAAACTATTTATAGGTTCTACACATGCATGAGTCTTAACATGTATTTCTATCCTTTCTATATTGGAGAAACAAAACAAAGCAAGACAGAACAAAACATATTCCTATAAGCCCATGAAACAAAAAAGACATAGAAGATCATTGTACAAGGACTTCTACCATAGTTCCTGTGTTGTCTCTTGGTATCTTCAATAGAATTGGATATATCATCAGACATAGTATAATTGAATATGTAAGTACATAACAGCATTAATAAAAACACAACTTTGTGTATAGTATAAAACTTCAAAAACAGGCAGTAATCAAACCAGAACATGTGTTGTAGTGAGTCTTGTCATCTTCAGTGTAGTTGCCTATACTCTCAGACTTGATACTATCAATCATATCAATTTTGAATAAAATCTGTTGATAACAAACAGCAATCAAACAAACCAGATTTAACTAAGATCAGTCATGATAAAAGAGTATAAGTCATACAGGGCTCCAGATTAAGTTAATAGGAAATTAAAGATGATTACTATGCTATATCCTGATGTTTTTGGGATAGCTGTCTGTGCCCTCAAATCTAATGCAAGTAGACAAACTGGGACAGAATAAACCTATCTAAGCAGAGTGGTGTGAGTAATGTGAGTTTTAAATCCTGGTACACTATTAACAATATCTTCTGCCATCTTTTTTAAGACTCTCCTTCCCCTTTCACTTCCCCAGGGTACAATGTGCATTTTTGGGTCTGACCAAGACCCTTGGTTTTAAAGTGTGTGTGTGGGGGTAGGCAACCTGCTATTTACCTAAGTGGTTCCAAACCTTCTCTCTCCTGGACTTGATCTCTAATTGTATTCCTTTACCTATTAAAGCCTGTGTTTCCAACCTATCCACAAATACTAGTCTAGTTGCCTCTATTACTCTCTGGTTCTCTATCACATAGAGCATACTTAATTTTCTCATACTTAATTTTCAGCCCATGTACTCTTTTTCATGTTAATTATATTCCCTAAAAATAGCATCTCAGTGGACCCTACCTTCTGACCTACACTACGTGTGGTTTTTTTTTAATGTAGTGTATCAAGGCCATCTATATTAGAGATTATAACCAACCTTCTCTGCCTCACTTCTGTTATGCTCTTTTTTTGCCATCAGTTGTCTGCTTGTCTTCTTCATTCTGTTTTCTGCTCCTTCCATTGAGGCCTTTCTGCCACTATTCCTGGAATCCTAGTACTTTTCTCTCTCTCTAGAATACCCTGCAATATTCTCTAGAATTGGAGAGGTGGTCATGAATTTCCCAGGTTCTTCTTTGTCTTGGAAACATCTTGTTTCTCCATTAATTTCTAGAGACAGATTTTCAGGGTATATCAATCTGGGCTGGAGGTTATTTTCTTTCAGGGCTAGGAATATTTCGATCCTGGGCTCTTCTTGACTTGATGCTTTGTGTCAAGAAGTCTGCCGTGATTCTGATGGGCCTTCCTTTATAGGTTATATGTTTCTTGTCTCTATCAGCTTTTAATATTCTGTTCTTATATTGAATTTCTGGGATCTTGATTATTACATGCCTGGGTGTGGCTCTGTTTTGGTTGTAGGTGGCTAGAGTTCTGAATGCCTCACACATCTGCATATCATTTCCTTTTCCTATGTTTGGGAAGTTTTCCTTAATTATTTATGTGAATAGCCTTTGTAGTTCCTTTGTTTGTACCCCAGTTTCTTCATTCACATTGTTTATTCTTAAGCTATAGATTTTCTTGTCATCTTCTAGCCTTTGTATTGTTACTGCTTGTTTCCTTGTTATTTTAAAAAAATTTTTTCCTTTCATACTCCCACATTGCAAACCTGTCCTCCAGTTTGGATAATCTATCCTTAGTTTCTTTCAAGCAGTTTTGCCATCTTTCCATAGAGTTTTAATTTCCTGATAATCTCTTTGAATCTGCTTCATGTATTCTATATTTTCTTTATATTCTTCATGAAATGGTTCTCTCCTTTGTTTGAGTTCCTTCATTCTTCTGTGTGTGTCTTCTGGAGGGGTGCTTAGTATCTGTTATGGTTTGAGAACTGGTGGTCAACTTAACCCCAGCTGGATTATATCAGCATGCATTGAGAGAAGATGCTCCACCTGAGGAGGGTTGCCAGGATAAATAGGTGGAGAAGAAAGGAGGTGTGGAGAGGGGTTGAGGCATTAAGGAGACATTGTGGGTTCTCCTTCGAGTTTCTGTCTGAGCTGTTGGTTCTCCTGAAGAAGCTTTGCTCCTCACATTGAGCATTGCTTCCTGGCTCCAGAGGGGAAGACATGTGCTGCTTGGTCTCTAGGATGAACTTGTCATGCTGCTTCCTGGCACGTACCCGACTGTACTTGTCTTCGGAGGAGCTTGGGATCTCTGTGTGGCTGAGGACAGCTGAGCTGTGGTGCCTTTCAGGACAACCCCAGTCTTTGTTGTGCATGTGACTTCTTGGCTCCAGCGTAGAACCCTTATCCCACTAGCACAGCTCCTTCATCCTGCTGGCATAGACTTTTTGGCTTCCACCACTGACCCTTGGGTCTTCCCGGCATGAATCTGTAAAACAGACTGGCGTGAGTCATTCTTGTGGGCTCTGGACTTCCAGCTGGACTCATGGAGGCATTGTCCTGAGCTCTGGGTTTTTATTTGGACTCATGTGGGACATTGCCGTGGGGTTTAGGCTCTTGACTAAATAATCTATGTCTTTGGTGTTGTGGATAGATTTCCTGCATTTTCTCGTGTTAACTCCTGGAGACCATTATAAAAATATTATAAACTCCATGTCCTAATCTGAATTGTTCTCTGTCTACAACCCCTGACTACAACAGTATCTCTTTTATTAATCTTCTTATATCTTGCTTTACTTGGCTAAATATTTCTCTTTTGTACTTATCTATGAGGTCCTGAAGATATCTCTTTATGTCCACTGGTGCTGTGTCTGATATTGCATGTTTTCTGTTCTCATTCTCCTTTGTATTTACCTATCCTGGGTCAATGTTCTCAGGGTTGGGACCTGGGGACTTTTTGTTGTTGCTTCCTCTTCCCATCTTTTTTGTTTCTTCCAGGAGGCCCCATTTTCTTTCTTTGTTGGTTACAATTCTTCTGAAGCACACTGGCTAGGTGGTCCTTTCCACTGCAATGTGCTAGTGAGTTGCAAACAGAGGCAGCATATGCTGGCCCCTCCCTCCAGATCAGTCAACCTGCTGAGGCCTTCACTGCATTAGTGTGCACTGCTGCTGCCATAGGGAATAGATTTTGGATAACCTATTGGGTCTCAGCCAGGCCACATGACCCAGGCCAAGCTCACTCCACCAATCCCGTTCGGGAAAGGAACAACTGACTGAAGTAACTGCTGCCCCTTGTTCTTGCCAGTCCTGCCCAATCCCACAATGTCATCTGTTGGATCCTCCTTCTCTGTGGAATGGTTTTATTCTTGTCACTCACCACAGGTTGATGCAGGCTCCCTGCAAGCTCAGCTCTCTGTTCGGCTTGCTGACCCTCGACATCAGTGTGACTGCGATTCCAGTGAGTTGAAGCAGCAGGATTTCAGATGGCTCAGTAAGTCACCACCACTTGGATTTGGGCACTGCAGTGGGAGCACTGAACCATCAGCTGTTCCAATAGCAGCACTGGGACTGTATGTTTGATTGGTTCTTCTCACCTTAGTTTCTTCTTGGGATGAGAGAATTCATTTCCCTCTGTTTGGGACTCCCCATGCTGTATTATGTTGAATTCTAAGTTGACTATCTCAGGGAGCCTCTGTAGCCTGCTGTTATCTATTTGCCATCTTTGCTCCTCCTGAAGGAATTCTAGAAAGAGATAACAAAGACTAAAACTCCATAAACTCCAACAGAAAGAATCTACCCAGTAAGGCAAACAATTAAACAGAGAGAGAAAAAAAGGGAAACAACAATAGGAAAATAACTGACAAGGATAAGACAATGCATACATATTGTTATCCCCATCAATGTTAATGGTCTAACTTCACCAATCAAAAGAAACAGACTGCAAGAATAGATCAAGAAGCAAGATTCAATAACATGCAGCATACAAGAAATGCATTTAATTCAGAAAGAAATTCATAGACTGAAAGTTAAAGGATGGAAAACAACATTCCATGTGACAGGAACAAAAAAAAAAAAGCAAAAACAAAAGCAAAAAACAGTAGAGGTAGCTGTTTTGCTTGTAAGCAAAGTAGATTTCAAGCCAAGACTGGTTAAGAGACACAAAGAAAGTCACTATATCTTTGTAAAGGGACAATCCAAGAGAAAGAGATGACAATCATAAATATATATGCACCAAATACCAAATATATGAAAATATTAATGGACATGAAAAATCAAATAAGCACTAATATAAATGTGCTGGGGGAATAACAATAGCCCACTATCAGAAATAGATCCATTAGACAAAGCATCAAGAATGAAATATTAGAACCGAACCAAACTTTTGAACAAATAGACTTAATAGTTTTTTACACAGTGTTCCACCCTACATCAGAATACACATTCTTCTCAGCTGCACATGGGATGTTCTCCAAAATAGACCATATATCAGCTCATAGAATATGATTAAGTAAATGCAAAGGAACTGAAATTATTGCATGCATACTATCAGACCATAGTGCAATGAAATTGGAAATTCATGGCAAAAGAAACCATGAGAACTTCATAAACACATGAAAATTAAATAGCAACTTCCAGAATAACAAGAAGGTCACAGATAACATTGAAGAAGAAATTAGACGGTTTCTATAATTAAATGCTAACACTGATACAACATATCGGAACTTATGGGACACAATGAAAGCAGTCCTATAAAAATTTTATAGCAGTAAATATTCATATCAGGAAAAGAGTGAGCTCAAATAAACAACTTAATGTTGAATCTCAAGCTTTTAGAAGAAAAAGAGCAGGCCAAGACCAAAGCTTGTATGGGGGAAGAAATTATAAAGATCAGAGCACAAATTAATGCAATGGAGGCTAAGAAAACAATACAAAGAATCAATGAAGTTAGTTCTTTGACAGATTAAATAAAATAAAAAAAACCCTTAGCCAATCTTATCAGAAAAAGGAAAGAAAAGACTCAGATACATGTAATTAGGAATAAAAAGGGTGAAATCACAATGGATCCTGCAGAAATTCAAATGGTCATCCATATCTATTATGAGAGCTTGAATTCTAATAAGATGGAAAATGCAAAAGAAATGGACACATTCCTAGATACATTTGAATTGCCAAAACTGAATCAAGAGCATTCAAAAATTCTAAGAAACCCAGTATCAGTCAATGAAATTGAAAAAGTAATTAAAAACTTACCAACAAAGAAAATCTCATGCCTTGATTGATTTACTGCTGAATTCTACAAGAAATTTAGAGAAGACTTAATACTGGCCCTCCAACTCTTTATTGAAATCAAAAGGGAAGCAATATTCCCAAATTCATTCCTTGAAACAAACATTACTCTGATACTAAAACCAGAGGAGGACTCAACTAAGAAAGAGAGAGACTTCCGGGAGAACACGGCAGACAAATAACAGCAGCCACGGAGGCTCTCTGAGATTACCAGCTTAGAATCCAGGAGCGGTGCTGTGTGAGCAGTCCTAAGCAAGGGGAGATGTACCCTGGGGCCCAGGAACGAACTAAGCTGAGAGAAACCAACTGGAAATGCAATCCTGATGCTATAACAGGAACAGATAAAATCTCAGTGTGGAAGCTGGATCCCGCACCATTGGAAGCCGTGATTTGAATTTCCTGCTGCTGATACTGCATCCCAAACCGCACAGCAGGGAGAGAGACAGGTGAAAGCTCTGAGAGCAGGAATTGGCAAACCAAGCAGCATTGAGAGCGGGACTGGCAGGGAGCTCTGCATCGACCTGTGGTGAGTGAGAGAAATGGGGACCCTTTCATAGACTAGGAGGCTCCAACAGAGGACATTCTGGGAATGGACAGACTAGCCAGAACAGGGCCCTGCAGTGACTTTAGTCACATATTCCCCTCTCAAGTGGAATTGATGGGGAGTGCTTGGCCTGGTGACACCGTGGACTAAGATCCAGTAGGCTAGCCCAAACCAGGTCCCAGTGCCTGGTGGTGCACCCTAGCAATGAAGCCTTCACTAGGTTGATCTGGAGGGATGGGCCCAGCAGAGGATGCCCAGGTCTGTGTCTCCCTAGTACACTACACTGGGCAGGAACACATAGCTGGCAGATTCAAACAAACTGTAACAGACAAAGAGAGAGAGAGAAAAAAAAAACTGGGCCTCCTACATACACTTGTATAGAAGGAACAAAAAGTATGGGGAAAGGGAGCAACAAGAAAGGGTCCTCAGTCCCCAATCCTGAGAACACTGATCCACGAAAGGTAAATGCAAAAGAGAATGAAGACAGAAAACATGCAATATCAGACACGGCACCAATAGATATAAAGCAGTATCTCTGGAGCCTCATAGACGAGTTCAAAAATGAAGTATTTAATGAAATAAAGCAAGAAATAAGTAGAATAGTTAGAGAAATGCTAAGCACCGCCCAAGAAAAAACAGATGGTGGAATGAAAGAACAGAAAAAAAAGGGGAGAATTGTTTGATGGAGAAAATAGAGAAAACATAGAATACATGAAGCAGGTTCAAAGAGATTACCAGGAAACTAAAAACTCTATTGAAAGCTGGCATAACAGCTTAAAGAAACTAAGGATAGATTATCAGAACTGGAGGACAGATTTGTAAGGTGGGAGCATGAAATGAAAAACTTCTTAAAAATAACAAGAAAACAAATAGCAATAATACAAAGGCTAAAAGATGATAAGAGGATCTATAACTTAAGAATTAAGAACATAAAAGAAGAAGTAGGGACACAAACAAATGAACTACAAAAGCTATTCACAGAAATAATCCAGGAGAATTTCCCTAATTTAGCAAAAGGTAAAGATACTCAGATATACGAGGCATACAGGACCCCAGCCACCTACAACCCAAACAGAGCTACACCCAGGCATATAATAATCAAAATTCCAGAAATCCAATATAAGAACAGAATATTAAAAGCTGTCAGAGACAAGAAACAGATCACCTACAAGGGAACACCCATCAAAATTACAGCAGACTTCTCGGAACAAACCATCAAATCACGAATAGCGTGGGGGGAAATAATTCAAGCTTTGAAAGATAATAACCTCCAGCCAAGATTGATATCCTGCACAACTGTCCCTAGAAACTGATGGAAAAACAAGGTGCTTCCAGGATAAAGAGGAACTAGGGGAATTTGCAACCACCAATTCAACTCTACAGAGATTACTGCAGGATATTCTAAAAATGAAAAATACCAAGATTCCAGAAACAGTGGCAGAGAGGCTACATTGAATGGATCAGAAAGCAAAATGAAGAAGACAAACTGACAACTAATGACAGAAAAAGAGCTCAACAGAAATGAGGCAGAGAAGGTTGGATGGTAGGAACAGCCATTTTGGAGAAAACAAGACATCATAATAGGTAGTGTTGATTTAATGTCCTCTTGTTTTGAAGTCCCATCAAGCTTTTGTTCTTCTGTCTCCATAGGTTTTAACCTGTTGTGTCTTATTGGATTTTATTATATGTGAAAATATAAACAAAAACTTTTATAGACAAGGAGATTATACAGAAACCATTGTTCATTTTCTGTTGATTCTAAATACCCTGTAATACTGTCATTCTCTTGAACAGTTTTACATTGTCTTGATATGTTTGATGCTACAGTATGCGAAGTTATACCCAAAGATTTTAAGGGAAGAGACACTATGGTAACTACTTTTATGTTGAGATTATCTTGTGGTGAAACACTATTTTGCTTAAATGGCTATGTTTTGACCTGCGCTGTTTTGTTGTTATGCCCTCTTTTTTATCTCAATCTGCATTTTATTATCTACTTTTTCATTTTTATCCTTTTAATTAAGGGAAAAATAAATAAAAATAGCAGGATATATTATAGTAACCCACTTTGATTTCCTATTAACTTGGTTTGAAACCCTGTATTGCTCTCACCATCTTGTTTTGACTGATTTTCCTCTATTCTGTTATGCTTGATAGTACCGAGGTTGAAAATACAGGCAACAACTATGAAGAAAATCAGATTCATTATGATGCCCATTCTGGTTAAACATTATCTTCTTTTGAAGTCCTCTAATGTCTCCAGTGTTTTGGTTTTATTGGTGTTATTCTTTACTGTTTTGTTCAATTTTATTATAACTGATGATATAGGCAATTCTTTTTAAGATAACAAGAGGCACTATGGTAACCATTGTTGATCATCTTGTATTTTGTTTTTACATTATGTATTATGTCCATCCTTTTGATTTGACTGACTCTATCCTGTTATGTCATTTGGTTTTACTTTCTTCAAAAAAAAAAAGTCATAAGAACTGTGCGAGTAATAAAACCCCAAATGTGTAATTGTCATTGTACAAAAGAAAGGAAAAGAAAGTGCTCTAAAGAATATAACTGCATATATATTTAAGTGTATAAGATAAATAACCATATTACTGAGTTTTGTTGGATGTTTGAACAAAACTGTTTCCAGTCTCACTGTTTGAAAGTCCACTTTATATGCTTTAATTTTGTAACTTGAACAACTATTTCTAAGGTGACAATATGTAATTAACTAGTGATTTCCTACTGTTTATTTTTTTTCTGAAATTCTGTATAACTTGTACCCTTTTTCTGTTTTTTTTCTTTTTTCTCCTTAAATAAAATTAAAAAAAAAAAAAGAAAGAGAATGACAGGCCAATGTACTGAACATAGATGAAAAATCTTCAGTAAAACACTGGCAAATAGAATTCAGGTAATCATCAAGGAGATTATGCAATATAATCAAGTAGGATTTATCTCAGGGGTGCAAGAATGGTTTAATATATGCAAATCAGTAAATTTAATATACCATATCAACAGAGCCAAGAACAAAAACCATATGATCATCTCAACAGATGTGGAAAAAGCATTTGACATAGTCCAACACTCATTTGTGATAAAAATCTTACAGCAAACTGAAAAAGGAAGTCTTCATCTCAATTTGATAAAAACCACCTGTGAAAAACCAATAGCCAACATTATACTAATTGGACAAAAACTGGAAGCTTTTGCTTTAAAATCAGGAACAAAACAAGGAGGTCCACTGTCACCATTTTTATTAAATATAGTTCTGAAAACATTAGCAACAGAAATAAGACAAAATAAATAAATAAAATTAATAAGAATGGGAAAGAAATGATACTCTACATAGAAGACCTTAAAAACTCCACCATAAGACTTTTAGATTTAATAACCAATTTCATCAGTGTAGCTGGATACAAAGTCAACACTCAAAAATCAATAGTATTATTGTATATGAATAACAAACTCACTGAGGAGAAATTAGGGAAACACTTTTCACAATAGCAGCCAAAAAATGAAATATCCAGGAATTGATCTAATGAAGGAAGTAAAGGATCTCTACACTGAAAACTACTGTATTCTATAAAAAGAGAGGAAAGAGAATATCAGAAAATGGAAAGATATCCCTTGCTCTTGGGTAGGAAGAACTAATATAGTGAAAATGGCCATACTTCCAAAATTGTTATACAGATTTAATACAATCTTGATCAAAATACCAATAGCATATCTCACAGAATTAGAGAAAACAATTACAAAATTGAACCAGAAGAAACTTAGAACAAAGAATTCTGGCAACAAATTCAAGGCAGAGGGCATCATAATCTTTGACCTCAAACTATGATATAAAGCTACTGTGATAAAAATGACATCGTACTGGCAAAAAGCAAAAACAAGCAAACAAAACCCAGACTCAAGGATCATTGAAATGGGTTAGAAGATACAGAAATAACTCAAATATACTTATCCATCTTATCTTTGACAAAGGCACCACATATCTTCACTGGAAGAAAGAAAGCCTCTTTGATAAATGGTGCTGGAAAAACTGACTTTACACATGCCAAACATTAAAATTAGACCTATATCTTTCACTTTGCACTAAACTAATAATGAAATAGATCAAGGATCTAAATATTAAAACAGAAACTTTAAATCTGTTTGAAACGTAGAACTCTTGAAGACATTGATATAAGAAATAACTTCATGAACAAAACTCCAATCACACAGAATCTATCACAAAAGACAACAAACTGGAATCTAATATTATTTAAAAAGTTTTTGCACAGCAATAGAAACCACCAATACTGTGGAGATACAAACCATAGTTGGGAGAAAATTTTTGTCAGATGTTCCTCAAACAAAGGGTTACTTTCTAGAATGTATCAAGAACTCCAAAAAATCCCCTAAATTTAAACACCCAGTTCAAAAATGCACACCTGAGATGAATATACACTTCTCAGATGAAAAAGTACAAATAGCAAATAAATATATGAAAAAATGTTCAATATTACTGGTCATTTGAGAGATGCAAATTAAAACAATGCTCAGATTCCACCTCACTCCGAAAGAATGGTTATTATCAAGAACTCAAAGGGGATGGGGATTTAGCTCAGCGGCATAAGTGCCTGCCTTGCAAGCAGGCAGTCGTGAGTTCGATCCCTGGTACCAATAAAAATGAAAAAAGACCAAAAAAAATGTAAGAACTCAATCAATAACAAATACTGGAGTGGCTGAGAGGAAAAAGGAACACTTTTCCACTGTAGGAGGGAGTGTAGACGGGTGCAATCACTTTGGAAATCATTGTGGTGGTTCCTCAAAAAACCATGACTAGAGATGCCATCTGTTACCCTTCTTGGTATCTTCCCAGAAGAATTAAAAACATCATACCAGAGTCGTATTTATAGGAGCATGGTTTGTAATAGCCAAATATTGGAAGCAGCCCAAATGCCTATCAACCTGTGAAAGGACAAAGAAATATGTATATATGAGTACCATTGTCATAAAAAAGGATAAACTTGAGCCATTTCATTTCTAGGTAAATGGATGCAAGTTGAGACCATAATGTTTTTTTTTAATTTTTAAAAAAAGTTTAAGGAGAAAAAAAAAAACAGAAAAAGTTTACAAGTTATACAGATTTTAGAAAAAATAAACAGTAGGAAATCACTAGTTAATACATTACATATTGTTATCTTAGAAATAGTTGTTTCAGTTACAAAATTAAAGCATATAAAGTGGACTTTCAAACAGTGAGACTGGAAACAGTTCTGTTCAATGATCCAACAAAATTCAGTAATATGGTTATCTATCTTATACACTTAAATATACATGCAGTTATATCCTTTAGAGCACTTTCTTTTCCTTTCTTTTGTACAATGACAATTACACATTTGGGGTTTTATTACTCCCACAGTTCTTATTACTTTTTTTTTTGAAGAGAGTAAAACCAAATGTGACATAACAGAACAGAGTCAGTCAAATCAAAAGGATGGACATAATACATAATGTAAAAACAAAATACAAGGTGATCAACAATGGTTACCATAGTGCCTCTTGTTATCTTAAAAAGAATTGCCTATATCATCAGTTATAATAAAATTGAACAAAACAGTAAAGAATAAAACCAAAATATTGGAGACATTACAAGAATTTAAAAGAAGATAATAGTCAACCAGAATGGATGTCATATTGAATCTTACTGTCTTCACAGTTGTTGCCTATACTTTTGAACTTGGTACTATCAAGCAAAGCAGAACAGGGGAAAGTCAGTCAAAACAAGATGGTGAGGGCAATACAGAGTTTCAAATCAAGTTAATAGGAAATCAGAGTGGGTTACTATAATATATCCTGCTATTTTTTATTTATTTTTCCCTTAATTAAAAAGTTAAAAATAAAAAAGTAAATAATTAAAAAAAGGAGATTGAATAAAAGAGGGCATAACAACAAAATAGCGTAGGTCAAAACATAACCATTTAAGCAAAATAGTGTCTCACCACAAGATATCCTGACATAAAAGTAGTTACCGTAGTGTCTCTGTCCTTGAAATCTTTGAGTATAACTTCATGTACTCTAGCACCGAACATATCAAGACAATGTAAAACCATTCAAGAGAATGACAGTATTACTGGGTATTTAGAACCAACTATCAGAAAATGAACAATGGTTTCTGTATAATCTCCTTGTCTATAAAAGTTTTTGTTTATATTATCACATGTAATAAAATCCAATAAGATACAGCCTGTTAAGACCGATGGAGACAGAAGAATAAAAGCATGATGGGACTTCAAAACAAGATGATACTAAATCAGCACTAGCTATTATGATGTCTTGTTTTCTCCAAAATAGCTGTTCCTACCATCCAACCTTCTCTGCCTTATTTCTGTTGAGCTCTTTTTCTGTCGTTAGTTGTCAGTTTGTCTTCTTCATTTTGCTTTCTGCTCCATTCATTGTGGCCTCTCTGCCACTGTTTCTGGAATCTTGGTATTTTTCTTTTTAAGAATATCCTTCAGTATTCTCTGTAGAGTTGAATTGGTGGTTGCAAATTCCCCTAGTTCTTCTTTATCCTGGAAGCACCTTGTTTTTCTATCAATTTCTAGGGACAGTTGTGCAGGATATCAATCTTGGCTGGAGGTTATTATCTTTCAAAGCTTGAATTATTTCCCCCCACGCTATTCGTGATTTGATGGTTTGTTCCGAGAAGTCTGCTGTAATTTTGATGGGTGTTCCCTTGTAGGTGATCTGTTTCTTGTCTCTGACAGCTTTTAATATTCTGTTCTTATATTGGATTTCTGGAATTTTGATTATTATATGCCTGGGTGTAGCTCTGTTTGGGTTGTAGGTGGCTGGGGTCCTGTATGCCTCGTATATCTGAGTATCTTTACCTTTTGCTAAATTAGGGAAATTCTCCTGGATTATTTCTGTGAATAGCTTTTGTAGTTCATTTGTTTGTGTCCCTACTTCTTCTTTTATGTTCTTAATTCTTAAGTTATAGATCCTCTTATCATCTTTTAGCCTTTGTATTATTGCTATTTGTTTTCTTGTTATTTTTAAGAAGTTTTTCATTTCATGCTCCCACCTTACAAATCTGTCCTCCAGTTCTGATAATCTATCCTTAGTTTCTTTAAGCTGTTATGCCAGCTTTCAATAGAGTTTTTAGTTTCCTGGTAATCTTTTTGAACCTGCTTCATGTATTCTATGTTTTCTCTATTTTCTCCATCAAACAATTCTCCCCCTTTTTTCTGTTCTTCCATTCCACCATCTGTTTTTTCTTGGGCGGTGCTTAGCATTTCTCTAACTATTTTACTTATATCTTGCTTTACTTCGTTAAATCTTCACTTTTGAACTCATCTATGAGGCTTCTGAGATATCGCTTTATGTCTATTGGTGCAATGTCTGATATTGCATGTTTTCTGTCCTCCTTTGCATTTACCTTTCCTGGATCAGTGTTCTTAGGATTGGGGACTGAGGACCCTTTCTTGTTGCTCCCTCTTCCCATACTTTTTGTTCCTTCCATACAAGCATATATAGGGGGCCCAGTTTCTTTCTTTGTCGGTTAATTTGTTTGAATCTGCTGGCTAGGTGTTCCTGCCCACTGCAGTGCACTAGTGAGACACAGACCTGGGCAGCCTCTGCTGGGCCTGCCCCTCCAGGTCACCCTACCAAAGGCTTCACTGCTAGGATGCACCACCAGGCGCTGGGACCTGGTTTGGGCTAGCCTACTGGGTCTTAGTCAGTGACGTCACCCAGGCCAAGCATTCCCCACCAATCCTGCTTCAGAGGGGAATATGTGACTAAAGTCATTCCAGCCTCCTGTTCTGGCTAGTCTGCTCAGTCCCAGAATGTCCTTTGCTGGAGCCTCCTACTCTATGAAAGGGTCCCTGTTCCTCTCACTCACCACAGGTCAATGCAGGGCTCGCCACCAGTCCCGGTCTCAACTCCGTTCGCCGATTCCCACTCTCAGAGCTTTCTCTCCTTGCCATGCTGATTTGAATGCACCAGCGGCAGCAGGAAATTTAGATTGTGGCTTCTAGTGGTGCAGGTTCCAGCTTCCGTACTGAGATTTTATCTGTTCCTTTTATAGCACCGGGATTGCATTTCCAGTTGGTTTCTCTCAGCTTAGTTCATTCCTGGGTCAGCAGGGTATATCTCTCCTTGCTTAGGACTCCTCGCACCACACCATTCCTGGATTCTAAGCTGTGTATCTCAGAGAGCCTCCATGCTGCTCTTGTCTATCTGCCATGTTTTCCCAGAAGAACGAGACCATAATCTTAAGTGAAATAAACTGAACACACATGTGTATATGCTGCATTGTTTCTCTCGTATGAGGAATTGAAAGTGTAAACTAGAACCAGAATGTCTAACAGGTATTGTGAAATAGGAATAAAATATTCAAATGGGAAGAGAAACAGAGAGGAAGGGGGGAGAAAGGAAGGAAGAGAAAAGAACAAAAATGAGGAAAGAAGGAAAAATGTAAACAAAGGTTTTGTAAATAACAAGAGGAAGAAGGGGTTGAAGGGAGGGTTAGGGAATGGGAACAAACAGAATTGTGTTATATTATGTACAAGCACAAATTCCCTATGATGAATGTGATCATCATACATACCTGAAATATACCAATAAAATCACTTTTTAGATAATCTACATATTACATAATTTCATCTACATGAGATGTCCAGAAAAGGCAAATTTACAGAGACAGAAGTAAATTATTAGTTTCCTAGGTAAGGAAGCAGAGATTAACTGCAAAGAGGCACAATGAAACAGCATATTGGAAATGTGTTAAGACTGGATCTTGTGGCTACCCAACTCTGTGAATTTATTAAAAAGCACTGAATCTCATAGGTGAATTTATGTGATATAAGTTATGTATCAGTGTTTTGTAGAAAGTAGGAGAAGCTTGACTTATGCTTCTTCCACACTTCAATACTATGTTCTTCCTTTTTTTTATTCTTTTGGTCTTTTTGAGACAAGATCTCACCATGCAGTTCAGGCTAGCATTGAACTCACTTTGTAGCCCAGGCTGCTCTCGAATTTGTAACAATCCTCCTGCCTCAGTCTCCCGAGTTCTAAGATTACAGGGATGTGCCCCCACACCTGGCTCAATACTGACTTCTATAGAACTCGGTCTTCAATCTTCTGTTCTTCTGATTTGTGACAATAATTTTTTCCAGGGACTGAAGCCAATAATACTGAACTTTGGGAGTCTGCCTCATTTACCTGTGGAATCATTTCAAAATATAATCACCAAAGAGTACTTGTTCCATCCTCTAGTGCCCCTCTCCCAATTCTAGTAGGACAGAAAAGAGACTGGAATATGTATTTTGAACACGTTTCCCAGATTCTTCTGGTAGCAACCACACTCCCTGAGTAAATTAATCCAACTCAAAGATTCAACTGATGGCATTTGAAGTAACTTCCTAAGTACAATTGACTCAGTATGTTGGCTTTATAACATTATCCCAGAACATAGTGGCTTAAACCTCTAACAACTCCATTTTGCTCATGAATCTGTGATGAGGCACAGCTCGGCGGTGATAGTTTATCTCTATTCCACTTGGCATCAATTTGGTGGTTCAAATGCTGAGGGCTGAAGTCGTCAGAAGGTCACTCTGTCACACAGCACCTGGGCTGGAACACTCCAAACACTAGGTACAGGGACAACTGAGGTCCTCGTATATCTCTGTACATCCCTATGTGCTCTCTCCTGGGCTCTCTCTAGCATGTCAAATTCAGGTGACTCTGGACTCCAAAGCATGTTTTGAGGGAGGGAAAGCATGAGAGAGAGAAATCAGAAACAGAGAGAGAGTGAGAGAAAGAGAGAAAGAGAGAGAGAGAGAGGAAGAGAGAGAGAGAGAGATAGAGAGAGAGAGAGAGAGAGAGAGAGAGAGAGAGAGAGAGAGAGAGAGGTGTTACAGAAGTTATATCATCTTTTATAACCCAGCCTTGGGGAGAATGCATGGTGTCACTTCTGTAGCATCCTATTGCTTGAAAGAATTACAAAGCACCTTTCACATTCAAGAGGAATGAACATAGACCTCTACCTCTTAATGGAAAATCACACCATATCGCGAGAAGGTCATGTGGAATGGGATAGATATTGTTCTGAACTTCTTTGAAAAATAAAACCTTCTACAACTGTTTCAAGTGCTCTTTTTCTCCTCAAACTTCCAACAGTTCCAATCCAATAGTTTCAATAGCTCAAGAGCTTGCTCTCTCTCACTCTCACTACAAAATTCCATCAATCAGAAGAGACTGCTACCAGCTCTTTCTACCACATCTCCTGAGGTGTCCCTCACTTCTGTCCATTTACTCTTTCTTCCTTGTGAAAACACTGGACAACACTCCCTGCTCTCTACTGAGTCTATCTCCTCATCTGTACCCCAGATCCCACCTGCCTCCTACCCCTCCAAGCACATTATATCTGCAGTTTTCCAGCCGCAGACTTCCTTCTGCTGAATCATGTCCTTCTGCAGGCAGAGTGCTGCTTTTTCTTCTATATACAACAGACATTCATTAATCCCATCACCTTATGCCCCTATTTTTTTCTTTCCTTTCTTTTTAGTAAAACTCATTGGTTCTATGTGCTGTCTCCAGTTATCCCCATTTCTCTCAAATCTATTCCAAATGGCTTTGCTCTGCATTCTACTAAAACTGTACTCTTAAAGGCTGTGAGTGACTTTTGTGTTGCTAGAGTCAGTGATTGTTTCTGCCACTGCTCACTCCCCATGTGCTGAATTGATGTCTGAATTATTCTCACTAGTAGTGAGGTGTTTTTCTTCACTTGAATCCCAGACAACAATCTCTTTTCCTCAGATTTTTCTGGTAGCCTGTTTTTAATAATGTTGTTTTCTCCCCTGCTTTTCCTGCCCTCCAAATGTTGAAATGCCCAGGGCTCAGTCCTTGAGTGCTGTGGTAATTGGTGCTGTGTCATTTCACTAATGTGGACATTTGGTTTCCCAGAACCCCTTTTTCTGGATGATTCCAGGCCAAAGAGGAAATGGTGAGATTGGAAATGCAGAAATGAAGAAACAGCAACCTTTATGTTGAAGGTCCTTGGTCAGGACAGGTGCCTAGATGTCCATCAGGTTCCAGCATGACCTCACTATCTTCTTTCCCATGTCCAGATCTTCTTCCCAGCTGCTGATCAAGAATGGCCTAGGCCTCCACCAGATGCTTGACTGTGGACCTCTAGAAGCATATGCTGCACCAGGCCAGAGCTTCCCATAGATCAATCCACAAGTCCTCCTCCTCTTTGGCCACATTTGCTTTCTCAGAACAATTGACTCTTTCCTTGATTAGCCAATGTGTGCTTCCAGACTTGGGTTCGTGAACTTGATTTTTTCCATGATTTTAGCTGCAAATCAAGTTGGATGAGAACAGAATCATGTCAGTGGTTAGATTTAGTGTTCACTTTACGGAGAAATTTGATTCTGTTCGTATCCAGTTAGTTAGCAACCAGAATCATGGAAAGAATTGAGTTTGTGAACTGAGGTTCCACTGTATTTTCCTAGTTCCTTCCTGATAAATCCTTTGTCCCATAACACTCTTTGTAACTCTGCCTCTTGACCAAATTCTGACTGATGGTTATTGGTACCAAAAGTGGTTCTAGTAGAGAAGAATCTTCAGGATGAGAACCTTAGACTGGCTCATTAATCCAACTAGATTTGAAGGCATTACATACCATGCTGCTGCTGCTAAACTGGACACCATTATGTAATGGCATAATTTTATTAAATAACCACCTGTAGTTACCTGCAATCAAGCTTTTAAAGAAAGCAAGGCATTGAGTGCCAAGTAGTTACTGCCATATAAGTTTAGTGCAAATGAAAGTTATTAAGAACTTGGTTACTTTTAAACACCCTGGAGAACTTCAATGAAGAAAGTGAGGTGCTCAATACTCTCCCGTCTCAAATCAAGGCCCAAGTGATGAGCCAGAAAGCTTCTTAGATCACCCTGAAGGAAATTCTTACCTTCTGTAGATTCGGGACCAAGACTTCTGAAATCTAAACCCAAGATCTAACCTTTTTAAAAAAATTTTAAAGATAATCAAACCCAACAAAACAAAACAGAATAAATCCAATCAAAACAAAGCAATGAAATTGGTACAGAACTTTGAAGCAGGATAATAGAAAAACAGCAATGGCTACCATAGAATATCTTGTTATCCACAATAGTTGTCTATTCCATCAGATATAGCAAAATCAAATCAAAACAAAATAGAATAAAATCAATCAAAACAGAACATTGAATAAATCAAAAAATTACTTGGGACAAAACAAGACAGTGAGAACAAATATTGGATTTCAAAAATAAGATAGAAGGAAATTCCCCCATATTTGCTATATTGCATATTGTTATCCTCCCCAATAGATGCTCAGACCGCTGGCCCCAGACCTGCAAAGTTGAGCAAACAATGCAAGCATTGAGCTGTGTTTTTGTGCCTCACTTGATATCAACTCAGCCTGTCCTCTGAACCAGTCAATTGCTTACATGTTGGGGGGTGGGGAAGGAGTTGTTGATTCTTAGCCTGCATGCTGGAGGCACTATTTGACTTTTCCTGGGCCCCACATGACTTGCATGGTGTCTTAGTTACTTTTTACTCATAGCTGAGACAAAATACCTGATGCGCAAAGTGAGAAAGGAAAGGCTTATTTCTTACAGTTTTTGGAGGTCTCAGTCCATACTCAGTTGGCTCCAAGGCAAGGTGGCATGGTTGGGCCGCAGTTCATGGCAGCTACAAACAGCAAGACAGAGATTGGCAAGAGAGCAAGACACACCTTCTTCCTGCCATTATATGACATCCTGGCTCCACCCCTAGGCCAGTATAGCACTCATACCCCCAAACCAAGATCTAGACAATGAACCAATCACAAATGCACAATGCAAATACATGAGGCCTAGGGGCCACCAACATAAACCATGACATTCTACTCCTGGCCCCTAGGTCTCATGTACATCCTTTATACAAAAGACATTTAGTCCATCTCCAAGAATTGCCAAAGTCTTAACATTTTCAGTATTGCTGAACAGTCCAAGTCCCAAGTCTCCTCCAAGATCTATGGCAAACTCTTAACTGTAACTCCCTGTACAAATGAAACAAGGTTAAACATTTCTGAAAAGCAAAGGCACAAGATAAACATTACCATTCCAAAAGTTACAAACGGGAATACAAAGCATTGGAAACAAAGTAAGTCCAGCATCCAGCAGGACAAACATTAAGTCCTAGAGTTCCATGCTCAGCATTTGAAGCAATCTGGTTGCAAGCTCCAAATGCCTTGGGTGATTCCACCTCCATGGCACTTACAGGGATTTCAGCTCTCACAGCTTCTCTCTTAAACCCTCTCTGCTCACTTTTTGCAGCTTTCCTTGGATGATCCATGTTCCTGGCTTTTCCAAACTTCTGGGTCTCCACTGCACCTTTGGCTTCACCCTTACATCTTCACAAATTGCCCTCACAGGGCCCACTGCTTGGCCTTCTGGGCCTTTTGCAATCAAGATGGAAGTCATCTTACCCTCAGAAGTTGTGAATTTTCCTTGCATCTAAAATCAGCACCATGTGGATGCTGCCAAGGTTTGCTGCTAGCTGGAACAGTAGCCAGGCTTTTCTCTCTCTTGGCCTCTAGGGGTCGATCGCCTGGATCATTGGGCTCTGTGAACCTGATTGTAAAGAAAAGCTTCTCTATGTTGTTGCCATTCTGGAACCTCATGTGGCCTCTGCCACCATTCTGGAACCTCATGTGGCCTCCACTGCCATTCTGGAGCATGGTGCTCTGCAGCTTTCTCCTCTTCTATCTTTCTGTTTTTCCTCAGCAATCAAAGTCTCAAATCTGTCTTTACAATCCACAGCATTCCTGAATTTTCCTTCTGGCCAAACTCACAGTATTGTAAATTATCCTGCTGGACTCTTTGCTCTTGATTTGAAACATAAGCTGGCTAAAAGCCCCGAACAATAGTCATGCCACAGCCTCAACATTCAATTGCTTTAAAATTTCCTTTTCCAGATTAGTCAGTCCATTGCCCTTTGTCTCAATCTCAGGCAAAGTCTCTGGGCATGAACAAAATGCAGACAAACTTCCTGCCAAGCCATAACACACATCATGGGGAGTCCAACAACCAGTGCAGTCCTTCTTCCCAGCAGAAATCTCCCAAGCCTGGTTTTTACCATCAGGCTTTCTATCAGTGTTCTGGTCTCCTGAGCTCTGACCAGAATCTCTGCTACAGAACAGCCTAAGCTGCTCCAGCTCTATGTATCCAGGCAACATATCTGAACCTTTCCAAAGGCTGCCCACAAGCCATTTCCAAAGCCTCTCAAAAAACATGGTCAGGTGTAGTCAAAGCAAACAACCCCACATCTCAGTACCAAATTCTATCTTAGTTACTTTTTACTCGTCACTGAGACAAAATACCTGATGCATAAAATGGGAAAGGAAAGGCTTATTTTTTACAGTTTTTGGAGGTCTCAGTCCATACTCAGTTGGCTCCAAGGCAAGGTGGCGTGGTTGGACCACAGTTCATGGCAGCTACAAACAGCAAGGCAGAAACCTGCAAGAGAGCGAGACATACCTTCTTCCTGCCATTATATTACATCCTGGCTCCACCCCTAAGCCAGTGTAGCACTCACACCCCTAATCCAAGCTCTAGACAATGAACCAATCACAAATGCACAATGCAAATACATGAAGCCTGAGGGCCACCCACATAAACCATGACACATGGCTTACCAGAAAGCCTAGCTAGTTGGCTTGTCAGTGGGCTTTTCTCAGTCCCAACATGGCCAATTCTCAGGAGGCACTGACTTTTCTCTTCGTGAGATCTGCATGGCTTGAACAGCTTACCAGAAAGGCTGGCTAGTTAGCCCAAGATTTAATCCTAAAGGTGGCTGATTTATAATGCAAAAATAATTTATACCTGTATTATATGAAATAAATCATTCAGCTATAAAATTTAAATGCTAAATTACATGATATGTGGTTTAAATCTTTTAAAAGCTGTTACCCTATCCCCATCTCTAGAATTCACAACCTTGAAGAGTCTTATGTAAAAGACAGAACACTGATTAGGAAGAAAGGGGATCCTGAAAACTGGGGACTCATGGACAGTTCTAAGGCAAGTGAGGGCCTCATATCTGTAAATTCTGCCAAGCCTTCTGTGTCAGCATAAACCTGCCTCTTCTGAGATGATCTCTCCATCCTTGGAATCTGTACTGATCTCTTTTGAGGTGAGTCATGTGCAAGGGACAGCTGATTTTCACTGGGCCTATCAGGAAAATGAGGTATCCCATGGTATCTTGTCCAGTTTCATGGTTTTAAGTGTCTCTCTATGCTGGTGACTCAAATTTCCAACTTAGACCACTTTCCTGAACTCCAGACTCATGTATTCTTTGATTCCTTTAAACCTCTGCTTGGATACCTAATAGGCATCTCAAAATGGACGTGTCAAAAATGAACCCTTTCTAGGCCCCTTCCCCAAACTTGTTCTCCTATGGTCTGCTCTGCTTTAATTAATGACAATTCATGGCTCTGCTTCTTGGTATCTTCGGATTCTCTTACATTCACCAGAAACACTCTCTGATCTTGTTGGTATCTTCTCGGTATATCCAGAGCTTACCACTTCTCAGAGTCATCACTAACATTGGCTTGGACCTAGTGATTTCCTACCACTGTGGGCTTCGCACTTGTCTCTTGTTTTGCCCATATTTAGTTTAGTTCTGACACAGTTGCCAGAGCGATCTGTAAAAACAAAAGTCAAATTGCATTCCTATGCTCAAAACCTTGTAACAGTTTTCCCCTTCCTTGGAGTGAGCACTGGAGTCCTTAGGACAGCCTGTGTGACTCTAGATGACCTGTTCCCTGAACCCCAACCCCTTTTGTGGCACTGGTGGTGAACCCAGAGCTTTACCCTAAGCTACTTCTTCAGCCATTTAAAATATTCTTTTTTTTTTTTTTTTTTTTTTTTTTTTTTTTATCGGTACCAGGGATCGAACTCATGGCTGCCTGCTTGCAAGGCAGGCGCTTATGCCGCTGAGCTAAATCCCCAGCCCCCTAAAATATTCTTAATCTTTTCATAAAAGTAGAGTCCTACTAAGTCACTAAATTGTCCAGGCTGGGTTCAAATCTGCCATCCTCTTGTCTCAGACTCCCAGAATTCTGGGGTTATGGGCCCCCACCTCCTCCCCACCCCGTGCCCGGCTGCTGCCCTCTCCACCCTTTTTACCTCATCTCTTTCTGCTTTTTTCATCACTGCTCCACCAAACAACGCTTGCCATTTCAGGGGTCCACTTCCCCTTAGGGCCTCTGCTAAGAATGTCTGTCCCCTGAAGATCATAGGCCTGGCTTCTCAGTCACTTCCTCAGTAAGGCTTTCCCTGGACCTTACTTAAAATTTCAAAGTCTCTCCACTTCTCATGCTTTTATTGCCTTTGTTTGCTTCATGTTTCTTCCTATTACTTAGCATTTCCCTATGTGTTACATGTCACGGTTTGGATATGATATGTCCTCCAAGGCTCACAAGTGGGCGGACGGGTATTCACCAATGCAACAATGACCTAATCCCTTGATGACTTCATAACTCAATGGGGTCATTGGGAAATGCAGCCTACTCAGTGAAAAGGATCACCAGTTACACTTTGTCTCTTTCTGTCCCCTTTCTGTGTCTTTCTCTTTCTCATCATCAAGTGAGCAGCTTCCCTCCACATGTCCTACCACTGTGATGTTTCTGTCTTGCCATAGGCCTAAAAGCAATGGAGTTGGCAGACTATGAACTGAAAACTTGAGCTGAAATAAAATTTTTCTTCTTTTAAGTTGTTTTTCTCAGGTATTTTATCACAGCAATGGAAACCTAACTAACACACGCTCTGTAGAGGTTTGCCTTTTCTCCTTCTCTCTAATACTATATCCCCAGTATTTAAAACTGTCCCTGGAAATATTAAGCTCTTTCTAAGAGATGATTAAATGAAAAAATGAAAGCAAGCAAAGCAGCATAATGTAGTGTAAGTACTGAGTTAAGGTATCTGTGTTACCGTTAACTTATTGATTCAGCTACAAAATTTGGTGATGTTCATGCTCCTACTTGTAGATAGTCACAGTATTCTATGGCATCACCTTAGTTTATAGTCTCATCATCTTCTACCTGGATTATTGTCACAAGTTCCAAAGTAAAATTTCCTTTTCTCCTCCTTTCTGTTTCTTCTTGTAAAAACATTGCTGGCAAGAGTTTTTGAAATCACAAACTGATCATGTCAATATCTGCTTAAAATTCTTCACTGATTCCCCAGACCTGTCAGGATGAAGTTTACACTCTTTCTCTTAGGGCACACATCCTATCCTGGTCCTGTCCTCTGATCCCTTCTGGCCTGACTCCTGAGATTCTTCCCCATAGCTTCTGCACCAAGCAGACAGGGCCACTTGAGGTTCTCCAATGAGTAACTCTGATTTATGCGTCCATGCTTTTGCATATGCAGTCTCTGCCACCTACAGTGACCTTCTTTTTCCTCCCTTTCTATAAAATCTCCCCAATCGTATTCACCTTTCACATCTCGTCTCAAATGTGACAGACTCTAGAAGTTCTTCCTGACCTGTCACTCTGATTTAGATAATACTTTCTGTGCATGTTCCCATCATAGTACTTACAATCCTGCAATGGAACTGATAGCTGCTCTGCTTCCCCCAGCAGTGAACGCACATAGAGAGGTATCTCTTTGGGTAGCATCACACTGTACTTTGACTCCCTGGGCTAGTGCACAAATGAGCGGTTTGCTTCCGGGCTGAATGAGGTTGTAGAGTGATACCTGCTAACTTTTTGAGGCTGCCTTACCTGGAAGAAGAGAGGCAGATTGGTAGCTGGGAAACAAGACAGCCATACAAGGAGCAAAAAGCTTGAGCTTCTCTTGGGGCCTGTGAATTACCACTTCCAGCAGGGCGAAGGCCAGGCTCTATAAGGCAGCAATGATGGGAGAAACACACTGCGCTTTGTACTCTTGGCTTGTAAACTATTTTGTGTGTGTGTCTGTGTGTGTGTGTGTGTATGTGCACGTGCATGTGTATCCCTTTTTGTTATCCTTAGTGTTTAAGAAAGTCTAATGGAAAATCCCAGCCTGCCTTAGCCGTTCTAAAATAATTTAGGAAAAACAATTTGGACACACGGTTAAGCCAGAGTATTAGAGGATAACTCGTCCTTCCTGGGAATGGCAACCAGGCTCTTTTCCAAGTGGAGAGAATTTCAAGTGTTCTCTCACTTTGGAGGGCTTTAAACTTCCCTTGGACAGTCTCTTTCTCCTCTTTATTAATAATTTTGTGCCTAAAAATAAAAAAATTATTTTCTTCTATGCTTTTACCAAACAGAATGTGAAATTTCCTTGTGCTATGCTCTCCTCCTACAGCTTCTCCTTGACTAAAAACTCCAAAGCCTTTTGTATTTTCTTTTATGAAAGAAACTGTCCCTTCTCACAGATGCTTAGTAGATACTTGGAAGGAAGAGGCTTTGTGATTGGTTGTCCAGACACAGAGCAGCATTCTGATTGGTGAAGAAGAGCGTGGTGAGGGGTGGAGGAGGAGAAGGCGTTTTGACCAGAACCCCAGGCATTGTGGTGAGCTCGAAAGTGCATCTTGCAACTGTGAGGAACTCATTCTTCTGAAAAAAGCTGTTGTAGAAAAGGGGCAAATATTGAAGCAACAGTTGGGGCGTATGTAATTACAACTCCCACTACTAAATATAAGATGGTAAAAGGGCGACAGAGGACAGTTTGGCCCAGAACAGTATTAAGACTATTATAATAAAAGCAATTTGTTCCAGGAGAGGTCCTGGAGGGCTTGGAAAACAAAAATAAAACCAGGCAAGTGGAATGGATAAATAATGGAGAGAGGCAATTACAGTCATTTTATAAAGAGCCAAGAGAATTATAACATTAATAAATCCTGAAAGATATACACAGGGTGTTGAAATGAAGGAGGGGTCTTCAGAACAGTCAGTGACAAGAATGGTTGAAGTGAAGTTGTTAGAGGAGACGTTCAAGTGGCAAAAAATAAGATATTCTAGAAAAACTAACAAATATTGACTTGTTTTATGTGAGGCTAGAGCACATTTTTCTATAGTTTCTTTCATATAAAAATACCATCCATTCTTATAAATATTCATCTTCACGTAGCTAAGACAGAGTGATTTTAGACTTATAAAATTTTAGTGATAGGGCTTAGAGGTCAGTTCTGACTGCCATCATCAACAGACAAGGACGCTAAGTTCTAGGGAGCTTGAGCTGCTCAGCTTCATATTCCCAGTGGATATCCTCACTTCCCTTCCAGTGTACTTTCTATGCCATCAGAAGTTTCCAACTTTCTAAGAAGAACCTCCCTTCTAAGGCCAAGTATGTTGAACAGGCTCATATGATCAAAGCTGTGCTTTAAGCAGCCATTTAAACAAAAATGAAATTTAGTAATGATAAAAAGGCTGTCATGAGTTCCGTAAAGCGTGTAAAGTATCCTGTGTTGCACTTAGCACTTAGCACTTACACTTCGTGTGTATGTGAAATGCATGAGGCCACTGTGAGACACACACAATAGTTTCAGTGTCTGGTAGCCTGGTTCATAGACAGACCATAACCCCACAGCCTCCATGCTGAGAACATGACACTGTGCCAGAATGAACTGGCTCTTTTCAAACCAAGAATGTAAACAAATAATTCCATTCTCTTAAGAATAAAGAAGATATCAAGCAGAGTCAAATACTTCAGAATGGAAAGAATTTCTTAGAATTTTTGTTAACTTATGACCTCAAAAGAAGAATGTCCTCTTTTGTGAGCTTGGCCTGGGCTTTGGTCTGATCAGGATCATTACCCAAATTCTATCAAGCATGGATTGAAAGTAAAGCAGAGCAGAAGGGCATTGGTGGTCTTTGTATCTTCATAGTAGAGAAGAAATTTATCTCAAAGTGGGAGAGACTCCAAGGGTTATGACTCAAACCCGGAAACTGGAGGAGAGAGGGAGCAGGGGAAGGGGTCCCAGACCTGGAGATTGTTGGTCCTGGGAACTCTGCAGATGACAGATGAGGACACCTGGGGAAGGCTAGCAGTGTTGCTAGCTGCTTCACATTAACTTTTAATTTAATCTTCATTTGTGATCTTAAGCTGCAAACCTGTCCTCAAGGTTTGATAGTCTATCTTGAGTTTCTTTCAAGCAGTTTTGCCAGCTTTCAATGGAGCTTTTAATTTCTTGGTAATCTCTTTGAAGATAATCTCTTTGAATCTCTTGTTTCATGTATTCTAAATCTTTTTTTATATTCTTCATTGAAGGTTTCCCTCATTTTTCTATGCTACTCTACCCTTCTATCTGAGTCTTCTTTAGAGGTGCTTAGCAATTCTTTTATTATGTTTCTCATTTCTTCTTTTACCTGAGATAGTATTTCTAAGTTCTTTTATAGCCTCTTAAAGTTGTTTCTTTATTTTAGTTGCTATTGCTTCATAAACTTCAGGTGTGTGACTCCTGATCTCTTCCATGTTTACATCTCCTGGACCAGATCTGCTTGGGTTCAAGGCCAGAGACCGCCTTTTGCTTCTTCCTCTTGTCATGTTTCTGGTTTCTTTCAGACAAGTGGGTAGTGGGGTCTGAAAGAGTTTTGCCCTAGAATAAACTACAGGACATGGCAGTGCAAGGCCAAATCAGGGGTGTTTACCCTGAGGTCACTTCCTCCTTTCCCTATTACAACTTCCTTTTTCCCTTAGTATGCACGAAGAAAATTCCAATTTCTTCACTCCTCGCCTGTCATCAGTGCCCACCCTAAGCACCACCCCCAGTCAAAGGTTACATATGTCCCATTACCCCCATATCCTAGTGAAAGGGGACAGCCCAGCCGCCATGGGTTGTGTGCTCCGTCCCATGTCCTCAACTCAATAAACCTGTTTGTTTTGTACTTTTACTTCTCTATTGTGCCAGAGTAATCTAACAGGGTCCCTGCTACTTCCTGTGTTGGTTATAATTTCTCTAAAGTGCTGGCTAGGGATATCTGATGGTGACCATTGGGTGTGCTGGTGTAGAGCTATCAGTGGCTGGTGGAGTGCAAGCAGGGGCTGGGCAGGCTGGCGCCTCTCTCCTGAGCTGGTTAACTGCAGGGAGCCCTCACCATGTTAGGGCTGAGGAGCTCTAAGACTGGTAAGATGCATTTGATCACAAGTTAAAAAAACAAAACCAAAAACACCTCAGTGAAAATACAGCCTCCAACAAGAAATTACATACTTGTATTTAATATTTCCCATTTCTCTGGGTCTACAGTGTGAGGGGGACACCTGCTAGAAAAGGACATATATGTCCTGGGACAGTGATGAACATATATGTCCTGGGATGTGGCTGGGATCCACAGAAGTTGAACTTTGGTGGTAGAGAGTGTATACATGCTAACTGTAGTTATTTACTAAACCAGGAGTGGTCCTTTGAAACAGTTATTCAAAACCTGTGTTTAAAAAGCAAGAAGCACTGCAAAAGTAGCTGTGCCCTTGTATGTGAGAAACAGGCCATGGGTTTGTAGCTTGAAATCTCAAAGTCTGTAAGTTTCATTTTAGAGAATTAAAACTGTGTATGTGTAGCAAAAGTGACTAACATTTCAAGCAGGGCTTTGAAAAATCTCATACCTATGTGAGTTTATTAACTCTCCAGGGAGAAGAGATCTGTGAAAAGTGTTAATCTGTGAAAATGGCTGTACAGTAATGGTAAAAGATAGATTTTCTACTTAATTTGACCAAATGATTGAACAAGCTTATGGAACGGCAAATTTTCCTGTGGAAATTGTTTTTTTTTTTTTTTTTCTTTTTATTCACCGAAAACAGGGAGGTACATATGGTAACATCCAAAAAACCAAATGTATTTTTTGCAAGAATTGGTTAATTTCAGGAGTCTCAGACAGTAATTTGCCTGGAAATTACTTAAAAATTGAGGATGATCCATACCAAAAAGACCTGAGAGACAAAAGCCTCATCATTTCTGAAAGCCTCTGATGAACCATATCTCAGGTTTATAGTGAGAGGGAGGAAATATGTTAACACATTGATATTTTCAGATGACACCAACACTAACTGTCTGGATGAATGGCAAGATTCATAAGGAAAGATTAGTGCTCTAATGACAGACTCCCAAGCAGAAATGTATCATAACAGGGACAAATTGGCATTAATAGCATTAGAGTCTAGGGTGGGTGCTGCACGATAAATAGGGCTATTACAAAGTCTGCTCAGGATGTCAGACTGGTGAGGAGAGAAAGTATTTCTAGTCTTTCCATGTTGTACTAAAGAAGGGAACAGGTCTGAGGGTACTCTGGAAAAGAATTTGCATATTTCTCTCATAACCTGAGTTCTCAAACTTTGTGAGTCTGACATGCACTCTGCAGAACAATAGACTTTGCCACCATCTTGCCTGTCCTCAGCATGAGGGCTGCTAGCCATATGAAGGCTTTGGTGTTACCTGCAAAGAGGTGCCCCATACAATGAGGTCCATTCCTGTCAGTAGCTACAGTGAGACCCTCCTTTCTATTCTCTTTAAGAACCATACAAGTCATTGAGGGTCATTGAGGGTCACTTTCTAGGACAGTTAATTTTACAACTTCACTGCAAGACTCTCACAATACCACACATAGTCTGGTTGTTTCTCTAAGGCTGAGTTTAGATGAGAGTAACATTTAAGTCCTTAGACTGAGGCAATTTGTCCTTCCTAATAAAGATGGGCCTTATTCAGTCAGTCAAAGATCTGGGCAGAAAAAAAAGATTTACTGTCTTACTCTAAATAAGAGAGAATCTTCCTATTTGCACATGGCCACAGGCTGCATTGTTTACCTTGGCCTTCCAAGCTTCATGTGGTGTCTTGGATTGGAAGACCAGGATAATATGTAGAATACCAACTATATAAGATTTGGGAAATGTAACTTTTAGTTCCTTAGTTCTTTAGTTCAGGAAGGCACTTTAAGAGTGGACAATGAATGCCTGAGTCAGTAGCATCATTGTGTCACAACACTATTGCCTTCCACACCCATGGATGGCAGATGATGTGTGTGAGATTCCTATGGTACCAGATTGGGATTGTTTGGCACAGGATCAGTAGAAATGAGACCACATCAAATACTGCAAGCACAGAGGGGAACTTCACTGAATTGGAGTTTCAGTCTTGAGAAGGCTCTAGCTGTTCTCTAGAGTAGATAAAGGAAGATTTTATTGATTTTCTGGGTAGGTTAAAGTCTAATAAGTTTCCACTGGACTGAGGCATGGTTTCAAAAGATGTTTCTTCATGGTCAACTTGTCCTAGGAGTTGTTGCATTTTTGTGCAGTTGGTGCTATCATTCTGTGCAAAACACCCTGCTTTGTCCTTATGATATAGCTGAAGGACTTTAGGAACTTGGGCTGCTGTGGCTGTTGAAGAAGTAAAAGGGTAGAAGCAGAAAAAGAGAGAAGAGAGAAATAAAAAGGAAACTTAACAGCTCCAACATGCAGAACTGAATTGAATGTGACCCAAAGGTTAAGGCAGCAGAGCTGGGGTTTAGCTTAGTGGCACAAACGCTTGCCTGGAAAGTGCAAGGTCATGAGTTTGATTCCTGGTACCAAAAAAAAAAAAAAAAAAAAAAAAGGCTACGGCAGCAAACCAGACAATATGAAGACAGAGATGCCAGGTCTTTTTACCTCAATTCCAGTGACTAGTAAGATATCTGTGGGTCCCCTGGAGAGTCTGTTCTCAGCAAAAATGGCCTTTGGTCCTAGAGAAGTAATTTACACAAATGTTAGCCTAACTTCACATCAGAGTTTTATCTCTAGAAAAGCAGGTGGGAAACTAATAATATATTTCCTAACTGTGTAATCTCCACTACTAGTGATCTTCAAGTATGCTAAGAGCAAATGAAGATAGAGGGCTTATTTTGGTTTTCTCTTGGTGGCAGTTCTCTCATTTTGTGTAAACATTCTGCTTCTGGAGTTTTATCATAGTCTAACGATGATTCTACTGAAAAGAGTACAAGGAAGCACACGCCATACTACCAAGGGCAATAGTTTACTATTCCCAGGGATTTATTTTGTGGCCCTCGCCTTTTTTGTCCCATGATGGTAGTTTTAGACTGTCTCAATCATACTCTGAGTTAATATTAACTTTATATTTGGAAGGGATCACAGAAATCATCTAAGTCAGTTTACAAATTCTGGCTTGCAGGTTGTTGTGGTCCCTTGCAGGGGGACACTAAGGACTGCCCCAACAATCAAGGAAAATGGTAGGGGAGGGGAAGGGAGAACATACAAGTTTAATAGCAACTCAGTGTTGCTGTTTCCTAGGTTCTGAGCATTAAGAAAAGGGCGAGTGGAGGACCACAAGTTTGAGCAAGCTTGGTCAACTTAGCAACTTAGTGAGAACTTGGCTTGATAAAAAGGAAGGGGGTTGGGGGATGAGAAAAATAGCAACCCAGAGATGCAGACACCTTGCCTGAGGTCACAGAACTAGTGAATGGTAAAACTGAGACCAAAACAGAAACTTTGGGTTCTGTGTCACTCTCTCCTCAACTGCACTGTGATGTCTGAAGGAAATTGATAGAAATTGTTGAGTAAAAATTATCCAGAACACAGGACTTTCTGTGTCCAGCACGGGTGATGATAACTCCATATAAAAATAAACAGATCTCAAGAAAGGAAATCAAAATTAAAATCCAAATTTGTAGGATATGGGATAAAGCATGACTGAGAGGGACGCTTCTTACACTAAATGCTTACCTTAGAAAAGAGAAAAGGTATCGAGTCAAAATTAAAAAGAAAATATGGCAAAAGCATATTATGTGAAAGCATTTCAGCTGAGTTCAACTTAAACACCACTGCCCTGAAGTCCATCTTGACACCTGCCTTGAACTCCACCGAGCTAGCTCTTGGTCTGCTCTCCTGAAGCCTGCACTCTTCCCTTGAAGCACACAGCACAGTTATAACAAGCATTTAGCACTCACATCACTTCTCAACAGTCTCTCTTGCTAGAAGGTAGCTCTGCAGACTTAGGATATGTTGTCAGTTTCGTTGCTACATACTCAGGATGTGGCTATTTTTGATGGATTATCCAAGTGCCGAAGAGAATGAGAGTTAGGGCAATGAAGTGCAAGCTCTGCCCCCAAACCTCACTGTCAAGTGGAATAGCTGAGGACTGCAGACTGAGTTCAGCCTTGAGCCGGGCTCTATTTCCTCATTTGTTAAACGGGGGATACTGTTGGTCCCATACCAGTGTTGTAAGAAGGAAAAGAGAGTGACTGTAAACTGAGCCTGAACATGGGCGCAAATTTCTGGTGGCCAGTCAAACTGTGACATAAACTAATTATCAGCTTAGTGTTGCTTTTTTCTTTTTTCTCTTTTTAAAAATGTGGTGGTGGGCATTAAATTTAGGGCCTTGTGCATACATGACAAGAGCTCTACCACTGAGCCCCATCCCTAGCTCTAGCCTAGGAGCTCTGAAACTGATAGAGATAGCAAAGAATGTGAAGACTGAGGCTGGATCCTTGGAACTTTGCTCCTTATTTTTGTAAGACTTTCATTTTTATATCCTGATTGAAAAAAAATGTAAATTGTTGGAAAAATATAGAACACAGACGTCACCAACAAGAAAATTAAAAAGAACCCGTGATCTCATGACTCAGTATTTGTATTCTGGCATGCATCATCTTAGTTTTTATGGTAGATTGATAACTGGTGGCCAGTGTGTAATACCAGCTGAGCATGGATGCCCCACCTGAGGACTGTTGCCAGGATAAAAAAGGAGAACCAGAGAGGAAGAGTATAGCTTTACTGATTCTGCATGGTTTTGTTGGATCTCCTGAGCTTCTCTCCAGATAGGACTTGGAAGTTCTCATCATCAGAGGAGCTCCAGACCTGCTGTCCTGAGTTGAAAGTGGCTGCAGGTCACTTTAGGGGAGTTCTGGTCTTTACTTTATGCTTCCAGAGGGGAAGATGGTATGCTGTTCAATCTCCAGCAGAAGATTGCCAGGCTGGCTTCCTGATATGAACTCAGCTGTTCTCATCATTGGTGGAGCTACTAAGGATGGCTGTGGTGCTTTTCAGGGGAGCCCTGGTCCTTATTTTGAGTGTTGCTTCCTGGATCCAGTGCAGAACCCTCATCCTGCTGGCACCGACTTTCTAGCTTCCACTACTTACCTTTGTGTCTTCCCAATACAGATCTGTGACACAGTCTTGCATGAGCCATTGGTATGGGCTCTGAGCCTCCAGCTGGACTCATGGAGGCACTGTCATGCATTGTAAGTCTTCAGCTACACTCCTGCAGGACTTTGCCATGGGATCCAGACCCTCAGCTGGATTCTTTGAGTCTCAGTGTGTGGACAGATTTCCTACACTTCTTCTTTTGTATTCGACTCTTTGGGTGACCATTATAAAATAATACTTATAAATTTTATGTCCTGTATGTAATTGTTTCTAGCAACCCCTGACTACAACAGTTTTGTCATGTTTTATTTTTTCAGAACTGGAAATTGAACCTGGGAACACTGAGTTACATCCTAGTGCCTCTCATGCTTTATTTTATTGTGATATTTACCCAGGTTGCCCTTGAACTTGCAGTGCTTCGGCCTCAGTCTCCCAAGTAGCGAGGATTCCAGTCATGCATTACCACACATAGTATAACCTTTTTTATGTTCATATTTATATGTTATAGTTTATATTGTATGCTTTTATTAACACTTTTATATTTTAAGTGTTCCTATATACCATAATTTTGCCTGTTTTCCCTCTTTTAATTTTGATTGGATAACATTTCTTTTTTTCAAGGAAAGCATTGAATACTATAAATTTCTCTCCCAAGCCTATTTAGCTATATCTCATAGACTCTGATAAGTTATGTTTTCATTTAGTCCTGTACATTTTTTGAGATATTTTAATTTTTAAAGTTAGTTTTTAATACTACAAAGTTTAGTTTATTCATATGGTAAAATTCAAATAATGTAAACAATGTTAAAATAAAACCAAGTCTTTCGTTCATCCCATACTCCACCTGCTTTTACCAAAGTGACCATACAAACTTTACAGGAATGATCCCGTATTATGTATGTGTGTGCTTGATAATACATATGCTTTGTCTATCATTGGACAAATAGGAGGAATATAAGAGATATACTGTTGTTCATTGTAGCCATGTGGAAGATTGATTATAAAAATGGTCCCAATTATGCCCTTTCCTGCTTTATTCTCCTGAAAAATGTGACTTGGAAGTTCTTTTCATCAAGAAAGGGAGAATATTTCCCTGGCCCTTGAATTTGGGTTTCTTTGGCCAATAACATAGGGCAGAACTAAGGTGTCCCAGGTCTGACCAAGCATCAGAGGGCCTTGTGTGCTTCTTGTCTCTTGGAATTCCACTGCTGACATGTGCAAGTCTGTTGATAGATGAAAATCTGCAGAAAACTAATTGTCCCAGCTAAGGCAGCTCTAAAGCAACCTGTCCTAGCTAATCACCCAATATGCAAGATAACCTACTCAAGATCAGCTGACTCAACACACAACTGCCAACAGAGACAAGAGGAAAGAACCAAACAATAAAAAATATTTATTGTCTTAAGCCAATGAGTTTTGAAGCAGGTTTTTAAAAAAAATTTTTATTTAAAGAAAGACTAAACAAAACAGAAAATAGGTAGAAATAGTACATACGTTCAGAGAAAAAAATAAACAGTAAGAAATCACTAGTTGATGTTGTCGTTTTACAAATAGTTGTTCAAGGCATAAAAATGGAACATGTAAAGTGGGAATTCAAACAGAGAGACTGCAAAAAGTTCTGTTTAACTGTAAGTAGAATTAGATAAAGTTATGAGAGAAAGGTCCCCATATTGAATACTGTGAACTTATCAGGAAAAAGGCCAGGAGATACATCTATACGTACGAGCTTCCTGTCACATCATATGATGCTCATCTGTCAGCAAGAAGACCATCATTAGATGCAGCCCGCCAGCTTCAATGCAAAGAAGAACCCAAATGAAGTCTCTTTTTTTGTAAATCATCCATTTTGTGATCTTATGTTATTAACAACAGAAATTGCATCATGACTTCTGTTTCAAACAGTGACGGATATTACTGATTCATCTTCCAAAGAAATCAGTTTCCACCAGTAGTGCATACAATGACCATCAGTCCTCACTAACACCAGTCCTAAAATTACTGTAATGACTACATAATAGTCCATTCTAATAAATTTCATATCTTATTTATTCAATCCTCATTGAACATTTAGGTTGTTTCCTTTTTTGCATATTATAAATAAGGATGGGATGAACATCCTGGTAGATAAATCTTTTCACACATTCATGATTATTTCCTATGGATAAATTCCTAGAAGTAGAATTTCTGAGTCATAGGTTTTGCACATTTTAAAGACTTTTGGATATATAATACCAAATTATCTCTCAGAAAAATTATTTCATATTTGGCTCAAATACAACATTTAATTTATGAAAAACTTCAAAAATATATAAAGGAACAAAGTTTAAAAATTATCCCCCCATGTAGCCATCAATCAGATTCAGTAACGGTCAACTTATGGTCAAACTGTTGCATCTAAAACTTCTCCATTTGGCTAAAATGTTTTGAATCAGATCCAAAGAGACCATTTTCATTTGAGTATTCAGAAGACATGTGAAAGGTTCCTATTCAGGAGGGTCTTCAAAGTGAGAATGACTTGAAATTTCATGTGTTCACACCCTAAGTCCTCTGCCCAGTGGGGGGGGGATGGAGTTGCACAGAGGTGCACAGGGCTGTGAGGGAATCCTCAGTGTGTTCATTCTGCACCTTGTGGGAGCCAGGGATCCTGTGGGAATTATTAGTCCACTGATTTTGAGGGCTTTCAGAGCTTTTTGTGAGTCTCTGTATTCCCCAACTCCTTGCCATTCTTTGTCTAAATAAAGCAGAGGTAGATCCTGTAATCCATCTGTGACTCGTGTAAATGTAAATATTGTGATTTGTGTTTATAGTGATTGCTGCAGAATGAGAGGTTTGCCGTGGTTTCTGCTTAAAATTTCCAGGCTGATTGACTTTTGTAATACTTGTTGGTAGCACTGCATCAACAACTCAGCACAATCTTAAGACAGAAATGCAAGCAATTTTCTTTCACAAGACAGTACAGTAATAGTCAGTTTCTTTCTAGCTCTTTAGACATGTTATATAGGACTGTGCAGGAAGCAAACTGCACTTAGAGCTGAGGTATTGCTCTGAAGAGAAGGAAGTAACTAGAAGACCTAAGTCAGTCATCAGATAAAGATTAGGAAAAGATCCATCTTCTGGACCAGAATAGTAAGTGGCTGAATGATGAATACTCAAAGTTGATTTCAAAATGTCAGATTCAGAATATTTTTGAGAGTTCACTGCAGTTATTTCCACAATACTGTATTAACTCTGGAGGTCATCCAGCCTGGCTTTAAATAATTCACATGATGATGTTGTGTCATTATGATGTGAAGGAAACGTCACGGGCTTTGAGGCAAACAGGACTGGTTTGAATCTCAAGTCTATCATAATCTGCTTGTAGAGCAACTTTGAGTGAGTTACTTGTTCATTTGTTCATTCATTCACTCACTCAACAAAATGATCAATTTCTGTAGGCCAGATGTTGTGCCTAGCACTAAGGACTAAATGGTGAGCAGGACATGGTTTCTGTCCGTAAGGGTTTTACAATCTAGTAGGGGAATCATATGATGCTGTGATAAGGGTAAGGACAGAGCGATCAGAAAGCACACAGAAAAGAGGTCAGGGTCTTCCAAGAGAAAGAGGCATCTCAGCCTTGGTCAGAATCAGTAGAAATAAGCCACCAAGGTGGGGCTTGAGTTAATAGGGATCATTGATAATGGGGTCAACAATGTTATAAAAGCATACTCTGGAATTAAAGTCATTAAGGGCAGAGTGTGGGGTGGCTGGACTGCAGTGTCAGGGTGACTCTGAAGAAGGAGCAGAGCCAAATCATGAAGGGACATCCAAGGCAGATTTACGACAATTAAGAGATTTGGAAAGTTTCAAGCTGGGTAGCAACAGAATCAAGTAGCTGGGCATGATCTCCCTGGCTGTGATCCAGAGTGGATTGGAGGGGTGTCCTGGAAGGACACGGTTGTGGTAGGAGGGTGGCCTCAGTGAAGCAGTGGCAGAAGGTGGTGAGCTGTGGATGGAAAAAAGGACTCTGCCCTTTCACAGGGAAATGACTGGATTTGGAGTTTGGGTGCATGGTAGGTAAAGAAAAAAGGATTGTGGGGTGAGCACAGAGAATGATGGGCGGGGGTGTGGAGTGTGAGGCTCAGGAGGTTCTGTGGGCAGTTGTGCAAATTTGTTGGCGAGTCAGAAGGATGATCGTGCTTGAATGTGAATTGCTGATCCCTGGAAGTTCTTTGGAGGATGTGAATAGAAGAGAGCACTTAAAGCTATGAAGAGAAAAAATATCTTCATGAAATAGCTAAAGTCAGAGGTGCAAGGAGTAAGCAAGTGTCATAGGACAGTCTGTGGGGTGGCAGTAGATGTCGGGGGGCAGTCTCACTCCATACCCAGTGTCACCTTCAGACTCTTACCCAATCTCACTACCTCTCTCTTTCGTTTATCCTCACCTACAAAAATCTAAGTTTGCCCTCCCTGTTACCTAGGCCCCAGAAAATGAAAACAGGCTGCTTAAAATGCAAGTTCTGACCCAAATCCCATAGTGTTTGGACTCTTCTACACCAAGCAGGATTGAAGTCAGTGGCTGTGGCTGCCTGCCACTCCAAGGATGAATCTTAAAGCCATGGTTTGTTTCATGATGCATTGGAGAGAAATCTGGTCAGGAAACTCCAGAAAATCATTTCTCAGCCATCTGTCTTCCCCTGAATGGCAGCCAGAGATCGCTCACCAAGTCGTGTATGGCAGCTCAGTTGGAAAGGAACTGGAACTGAAGTGCCAGGGGGCTTGTGTGCTGTGTTTGGTGATGGCAGCTGGCTGGCAGGCTGCTCCCTGGGTCAGCAGGACCAGATTATCCAAGGACAGGAAAATTAGCTCCCGAAGCTTTCCAG
Organism: Cavia porcellus; assembly: GCF_034190915.1. Classification (NCBI taxonomy): domain Eukaryota; kingdom Metazoa; phylum Chordata; class Mammalia; order Rodentia; family Caviidae; genus Cavia; species Cavia porcellus. The sequence continues at coordinate 134,503,369 of NW_026947484.1, read as the reverse complement.
ATATTTGTGATCAGAATTAACTTTCTATCTGACAAAATGTGCCTGTTCTGAACCCACAGCCAAGCCCTGACTCCAGGTAATGGCAGATTCTACTAATGTATTTTTTCAGTTTAGTACTAGTCTGAGAGAAAATGAGAACAGGTTACCTAGAATAAACTCATTCCCAGTGCTGCAGGAGCCTTGAGGAGATTCTATTATGCCCGGCTGCCCTGGGGCCTCAAAACAGGAGCTAACTGGCTCTTACTTAGTTCTGCTGAAAACAGGCTGGCCCTAAAAGACTGATTCAGTAAGCTGTGCTTGCAAGTGAGTAAAAGGAAAGAAAAGAACAAACAGGTGGTGCCCTGCAGGAGAGGCAGAATGTTTGTTTTTGTAAGGAAAACCTTTCTGAGTTCCTCCCCACCACCCAGGTGGAGCATTGCTGATTACCCTCTCAGCATAGCACACATTGGGGATTTAGAATGTCATGGAGCAGGCTGGCAGCCTCCATTTATCACACAGGATCATTTTTCACTGATTTGCACCAAAAGGTAATTTTGACTGAATTAGAACCTGGTTATTGCCAGTTTTCCCATAACTTCCATCTGTCTCCATTTAGATTTATGGAAGTGGTATTTTGTCACTGGAAGAGAAAGAAATCAGGGGTTTCATAGATAGATCTCTTCTCTATCAATCCCTTCTAGACATGGGTTGCATTTCTAGATGGAAGAGGACCTGAAATCCATGGATTTATTTTTATGAGAAACAGACTCCGACCACAAGTTGGGATTCTTTAAAACCCAGGTGCTAAGTGTGACCCAGGAATGAGTCATTTTCCTGGCATTGCACAGAACATGGTTCCTTGCAGGAGACTGCCCTGAAAGGCTTCTTCAACAAAATGGCTGAGCGGAAGCTAGTCCAAGATCCTCCCATTGGCTGTAGCCTAGCCAGTGGCCAGCACAAGGCTCTCTTGTGGTGTTCCAGAACTCACCAAGATCCCCTTGAGAGAGGCAAGATTCTGGCTGAGCAAGTGAGTGGCTTGGTCAGTGTCATTGCCACTGGGGCATGAGCATGAGTGCCACCCTTATTCCCTGATTGAGGGGCCTTGGGACATGGGAAAATTTGTTGGCAAGAGCTTGAATCACTCTTTCTTGCTCCTTCTCCATCTCCAATTGAACTTAAGGACAGCTGTGCACAACGTGGCCTGGAGGAGCAGGAGACAATTCCTCATATCACTGAAATGAGGCACAAACAGCCCTGCTGCCTCTCTAGGAGGATTCAGTGCGTAGGAAAGGGGAAGTAGCAGAGACTGCCCTAGGGGGGCGCAGGTCAATCTGGGGAGGACGGAATGGAGGAGGGAAGAGAAATGGTCTCAGGGGTTATTTTGAGTAGTAACTGTTGCACTGAGAATATTTCATTTTCTTTACAGCAGAGCAAATTGACATGGACAGATGTCTGAGCATCCAAGGAGAAAGCCCCAAAGCCAGAAAAGCTGCCTTTAGGAAGTATTTCTTGTAGTTCAAAATTTCAGTAGTGGCTGTTAAGACAGAGCAATGCCTCCGAGATACACTAACCCTAATTTACCATTCATCCTCTAAATGTGTTCCACATTCCAACAGGTATGAGTAGCTCCTGGGGCACTGGTTAGGGAAATAGCAGCGAGCTGAGGAAAAGGAGAGGTAAAAAGGATCAAGATGAAAATGTATGTGTTGTAAAATCCCATAATTATTATATTCTTTGTATATCACAAATATATACTAATAAAAATATTGTTTTTAAAAAGCTTTGGCCAAAAATAAAAAGGAAATGCAATTTCCTTGCCCCACCCAGTCTCACTGAATCACAGTCTCTTAGGGAGCAGTCTGGGAATCTAGATTTTTTTGGTTTGTTTCTGTGGTGTGTATGTATGTGTTCTGAATTGGGAGTTGAACCCAGGGACTTCATACTAACTACATCTCCAGCCCTTCTTTTCAAATTTTGAGACAGGATCTTGCTACATAGCTAAGTTACATAGGCTGAGTTCAAACTTCCTACTTCAGCCTTCCAGAGTTCTGGACAGGCAATATGTCACTTTACCCAGAAGCAATCTGGTTTGATGACAAGTCTGCTGATTATTCCTATGCCCACTAAAATTTTAGAGCACTTTCTCTATACCTGTACTGTCTAATGTAGTAGCTGCTATTTAAATTACTTAAATTAAATCAAGTTAAAATTTTACTTCCTGAATCATACTAACCATATTTCAAGCACTCAGTAGCACCATGTAGAGAATGGCTACTGCATTTGACAGCATAGAATATTTTTGTCACACAGAAAGTTCTGTTAGATAGGACTGGCTGGCTATGCTATAAGAGCATTGTAAATACGATTGTGAAGATTACAAATACCTTTTACGCTAATATGTGAAATTTAACCAATTTTTCTACACTAATGCTGTTTGCTACTAGAAAATGAGTTTTGCATTGGTTACTACTGATCTGTGAGGATGCAGCTGTCTTGTCCGCCTCTGGCAACCCATGATCAGCCAGCCTCTGCAGGCATAGGGTGGGCCTAATTTGCATGTAGGTTCCCACAGCCTTAAGTCTATCCACGACGAGTACCTTTGTGCACAGCAAAACGCTGCCATCATTCTGGCTTGATGTAAGCTTGGGCCAAAGCACACTGCTGGCAAACCAGATGTGGGCTGGACTTCATGTTTTATTTGCCTTCTCAGTCGTGACCTTTGTGAATGCATAGCCTATCAAACCTTATGTAACAGCCCTAGGAGGGGTGTTGCCTTAATTATAGCTGCACATTTTTTGTCCAAAAATTACAAGGCTTTGATATTTTATTTTAAAATACTCAATAGAGATAGGTCATGTTTTAGACCCCAGGGACCAAAGGCTAATGAGAGACCTCAGGTTGCTTGCAACTGAGTCAGGGAGGTGAGTTAAACAGAACATCCCAACCAAACATGGTGGGAGTAATGGCAGACGGGGAAGCAGTGGGTTTTGGATGTTGTCAGGCAGATTTAACTCCCTTGAAGAAGGCAAGAAGATCTTCCTGGATGCCTGGTCTGATTCAGAAGAAAGGTCAAGAGCCACATAGATGGTGAGGGAGAAGGTGGTGTGGGGAGTGGGGCAGCAATTGGAAATAGGGGAGAGACAGGAAGGGGTGAGAAACTGTGGTCTGCACTGGTGTTGCTTAAGGTGTGACGGGGGAGAGCTAGAGGTCAGGCAGGGGCTGGGGCTGGAGCCACAACACTAGGGCTTATCCTGCTTCTGATATGGAGTCGTGGAAAGACCTTTATGGCTTAAACTGTCATCTTATATCATTTTGAAAAATACATCAGAAATAATAATTATATACTGCATTTTATTTAATCTGATTCTCACAACATCCCCCTCCCGTAAAGCAAATAGATATTATTTACCATTTTATAGAAGTGAAAAATGAGACTAGGAGAGGTGGTTTTGTTTGCCAGGGATCACATGGCCCCAGGCATTTTGGATGGTTTATTTAAAAGTTATTTTAACACTATTATTTCCTAATTATAAGCATAGCATATAGTCATGGAAGAACTTGGAATACCTAAGAATGTGAAGAAAGTAAAATTCAAATCTATAATTATGAGTTCGTTGCGTTAACTTTCAGAGATAAATACACACACATAAAATAGAGTTTATACAATAAGAATAAATTTTATGTATATTGTAAACATTATTTTTATATAGTAAGATAATTTACAACCTCACTGCTATATCTTAATTTTTTTACTCTATAAGTTTATCATAAACAATTTTCCATGTCCTCAAATAATCTCTGCTAGTAAGATTTTAATACCCATGCACAGTGGACTGCATGATAAAATCATTAATTTTTTGTTTTTAGATAGTTTTTGAAGTTGCTTCTGATTGCAAATATTAGGGATCATTACTGTTACCTTTGGATAAATTCCTTAAAAAAACAAATTATGAACTGGGTGTGGTGGTACATGCCTGTAATGGCAGTGTTTTGGGAAGCTAAGGTAGGGAAATTGCTAGTCTGAGTCCATCTTGGGTAACTTAGCAATTTAACAAGACCCTGTCTCAAAGTGAAAAAGTACAAAAAGGGTTGGGTATGTAACCCAGTGCAAAGTTCCTAGGTTCAATCCTTGGTCTTGAAAAAGCAAACAAAATATCTTAACTACTTTCCCATCCCAGGGACACAATAGACAACACCCATGACCTAAAAGAATGGAAGTTTATTTTGCCTTATTGGATTCAGTTCATGGTTGGCGGACTGCGGCAGACACAGGATGACAAAGGAACATGGCAGAAGGACATGGGTGATCAGCTATGATCAAGATCAGCCCTGATCTTGTCAGTGGACTAATTCACTGGAGTATATCACCTGCATGATCCAATCACTTGCTAAACTCAAGGCTTGGGGGGGGGGGATATTTCAGATCTAAACCATAACACAAAACAAACAAACCATATTGTGTCAAAATCTATGAACCTTTCAAAGTTTTTGATACATGTTACTAAAATACCCTGCATAAAAGCTGTAAAATTTGACAGCATCTTTTTTACTGAAGCTTTGATGAGCTATTATCTCCGTTGGAACTCAACTCTGCCTATTATTATTATTAATTATTGAAATACTTAGGAAAAAGGTGAAGGACTGAGTGTGGGTAAGTGGGTAGCTAGCAATTTTTTGTCGTGATGGAGGTTTGGCACAGAAGACTGTAGGCTGGGAAGTGGGGTAGGAAGGAACGAATCAGAACTTCAACAGGGTACACTGCACTCAATAAGAGGACACAGGACATCCTACCTTTTCTCTTTCTTTCTTTCTTTCTTTCTTTCTCTCTCTCTCTTTCTTTTTTTTCTCTCTCTCTCTTTCTTTCTTTTTTTCATGAAAAGTTAGACTTTCTTCCTGACTCATTTCTAAAGCCAAGGTCCTAAGCTTTTGGCACTTTACCAGGTTGGGAGTGGGGGTAGATTCTGCAGCATTAGATAAATATAGGAAACAGATTTGTGTTCTAAGCTACAGAAAGCTCTTTGTCACCAATAAATCCTATGAAATGAAATCCATCGATCTGATCCTAAATCCCATTTCAAGTGATTTTCAGGGAATTGATTGTATGTTTGATTACTGTGCATCTTACTTTAAGTGAAGGGAAAATGTAGTTACCAAGGAAAAGGAGGAAAAGGCTGGACTCAAATGTGAAGGAGACATTCCCAGCTTCCCAAGCTGTGCTGGGGGTGGCTCTGGTTCTGAAAGGCCCAATCAAAACCCTTGGTGGGTCTCCCTCTCACTGCTCTAACTCACAAAGAAACACAAACCACAGGGCACAAATGGTCCACCTAGGGTTGAAGGGAACCCAGAGGAAGCATTACTCAAAGACGGTTGTGGGGTGAAGGGGCGTGAGTGTTGGAGAATCACTGGCCACCTCAAGGGTGCAGGAGAACAGAAAAGGGGACACAGCCAAACCCTTGGGGTCTGCAGCAGTAAAGTCAAGAGCCCCCTCTGTATCTTTGTAGTTACTTCTCTTCTCCTGCTTTTCTCTCTCTCTCTTCAAATCCCCAGTTTTCTCTGCTTAGTCAACTTTCATGTGACCCCAAAATAGTCACTTCTACCATTTTGTCAGCCTGAGTTTTTGGTTCCTAGATTCTCATCACTCTGCCAACATCCTTTGTGTCTCTCAATTTTGATTCTTGAAAAACAGGAGCTGATTGGCCCAGAATATTCTATGGATGGCCCTGCTTCTAGATCAAGTGATCTCCTTGCTCCCTCAGTCCCAAGCAAGAGACAGATGGGTCACAAGGTATATAGGGCTACAGGCTGTGAATAAGGCTCCTATGGTCAATTACAGAATGCTTAAAGAACATTAAATGTTGGTGGAAAAGAAATTTAGTATCTCTTTTTTTTATTTAAGAGAAAGGACACAGAAAAGAAAAACAAAAAGCAAAAGAGACAAACAAACAACAACAACAAACCCAAAACAATAACAGCATAGGTTTTCAATACAGGATGATAGTACTTTAACAATGGTTGTAATATTGCATATTGTTACTATCAAAAGGGTTGCTTAGATTACCAGATACAGACATGCAAAATTGATCTAATCTTATGAGTATTAACTGTTCTTTTCCCAGAACTAATACAATTAGTAGTATAGTCATATATATATGCAAATTTATGCCTAGTACCTCTTTTAAGAGAGCTTCATATTAGCCTCTAATACTAAATCAGAGAAAAGACAATAAAGAAGAAACAAAGCTTGTTTCAGATTCCAAGGTAAAGTGTAAATGAGCACAAGGAGTTTTGGATTTAGAGTCAGGATCTGAGTTCAAATTCTGTATGATCTGCCTGGAAGCTAGTTCTGGACAAAATAATTCACCTCTCAGAGACACATTTCCTTGTACATGAAAGGCAGAGCCTGCTGGCTTTCCAGAGAGAGATTGAGAGTAAAATAACAAAAACTAACCTTAAGCTGCAATCATAATTTCTGCTGTAGCCCCCTCTTTATCTCTTCTCTTAGGGGCTGAGCTCTTTTTAGGTTCTATAGAAAAGCATCAGGAAATAGTAGGACTTGCAGTACATCAAAGCTTTCTCCAAGTTCTTTTTAACATGACACTTTTATATTCTGAAAAATTAAGTTATATAAAGAACTATTTATGTGAGTGTATTGGTCAGCTTTTCATCACTGCTGAACATATTACTCCGCAGGCACAACTCAAAGGAGGAGTGGTTTAATTTGGCTCATGGCTTCAGAAGATTTAGTTCATGGTTGGCTAGGCCAAAGGTTTCCAATTCTGCATCACAGCCGAAGGGAGTGGCAGAGGAAATCTGCTTAGTTTGTGACAACCAGAAAGCAGAACAAGGTAACAGCACTAGAGAAGAAGAGGTGAAGGACCACATACGGTACTCAAGGTCACGCCTCTGTGGCTCATGGAGACACATCCAGGAATGTGCTTACTAATCCTGGGCAGCTCTCAAGGCAATCAAGCTGACAATTCAGTGTAACTGTCACAGTAGATTGTGATTATTTACTATGTGCACATAAAAACTGTGGGTTAAAAGAAATTGCATTTAGCAGCTCACTGTTAATGTTAATATATTTACATTTAGTAAATTAAATACATTTGAATTTTTTAAAATTTTTTAAAAATTTTATTTAAGGAGAAAAAGAAAAAAAGCAGAGAAAGAGTACAAGTTATACAGATTTACAGAAAAAAATAAACAGGAAATCACTAGTTAATGGATTACAGATTGTCATCTTAGAAATAATTGTTCAAGTTACAAAATTAAAGCTTATAAAGTGGACATTCCAACAGTGAGACTGCAAACAGTTCTGTTCAATGATCCAACAAAACTCAGTATTATCATTATCTATTTTATACACTTAAATATACATGCAGTTATATCATTTAGAGCACTTTCTTTTACTCTCTTTTGTACAATGACAATTACACATTTTGGGTTTTGTTGCTCCCACAGTAATACATTTGAATTTTATACATTGAAAATCACTTTATTTTTCCAAATGAAAAGAGTGATTCTGTTTTGCTGTGGAATGTAGCTCAATGGTAGAGTGCTCACCTAGCATGCATGAGACCTTAGTTTCAGTCTGTGTTATAAAAAAGAAAAAAACAGATTAAAAAAAGAGTGGTACTGTTTTACATTTTTGTAGTTCTTTTTTTGATGTGTTGCTTATTATATTCAGTTTGTTAGGATACATTGTTTTATTGAAGTATATGCTGAAAATTCGCTTTCATACATGTATAGTGAGAAAAGAGAAGTATTTTAATTGTTTTTACAGACATTCATAGATGTTCCTTAATACCATACCTCCTCAATAAGAAGTACTTAAATATAAGTTACAATGTAAAACCTAAAGTCGTAGTTCAATCAGTGAACTTTCATTCTGTTACATTAAAATCTATTTGGGATCTGGGATATAGCTCAGTGGCCCGGGGTCAGGCATGGGGTCAGGCACAGGGTCATGAGCTCAATTCCCAGTATCCCCCCCGCCCCAAATCTATTAGTCTTTGTGAGAGCTTTTACTCACCCATGATTTTGTAACATAATGGATCATTTGAAAAATATTGGATCTCTGGAATTTTTATTATTATATGCCTGGGTGTTGCTCTGTTTGGGTTGTAGGTGGCTGGGGTCCTGTATGCCTCATACATCTGAGTATCTTTACCTTTTGCTAAATTAGGAAAATTCTCCTGGATTATTTCTGCAAGAAGGTTTTGTAGCTCATTTGTTTGTGTCCCTACTTCTTCTTTTATGTTCTTAATTCTTAAGTTATGGATCCTTTTATCATCTTCTAGTCTTTGTATTATTGCTGTTTGTTTCTTTGCTACTTTTAAGTTTTTCATTTCATTCTCCCATATTACAAATCTGCCCTCCAGTTCAGATAGTCTGTCCTTAGTTTCTTTCAAGCTGTTATGCCAGTTTTCGATAGAGTTTTTAGTTTCCTGGTAATCTCTTTAAACCTGCTTCACGTATTCTATGCTTTCTCTATTTTCTCCATCAAACAATTCTCCCCTCTTTTTCTGTTCTTCCATTCCACCATCTGTTTTTTCTTGGGTGGTGCTTAGCATTTCTCTAACTATTCTGCTTATTTCTAGCTTCAGGTCATTAATAACCTCATTCCTGAACTGATCTATGAGGCTCTGGAGATAGCGCTTTATGTCGATTGGTGCGGTGTCCGCTATTGCCTGTTTCTCAGGATTGGGGGCCGAGGGGCCTTTCTTGTTGCTCCCTCTTCCCATATTCTTTGTTCTTTATATATGCAAGCATATATAGGAGGCCCAGCTTCCTTCCCTGTCAGCCACAGCCTGATCGAATTGTGCTGGCTAGGTGTTCCCACCCACCGCAGCACACCAGGAAATTGTAGACCAGGCAGCCTACGCAGGGCCCGCCCCTCCAGGCCACCTTCAGACTCTGGGATCTTGTGGTGAAACACTATTCTGCTTAAATGGTTATGTTTTGATCTGCACTGTTTTGCTGTTATGCCCTCTTTTATCTCAATCCCCCCTTCATTATTTACTTTTTATTTTTATCCTTTTAATTAAAGGAAAAATAAATAAAAAATAGCAGGATATATTATAATAACCCACTTTGACTTTCCATTATCTTGATTTAAAGCCCTGTATTACTCTCACCATCTTGTTTTTGACTGATGTCCCCCTATTCTGTTTTGCTTGATAGTACCAGGTTCGAAAGTTTAGGCAACAGCTGTGAAGATAGATTCATTATGACGCCCATTCTTGTTGACTTTTATCTACTTTTGAAGACCTACAATGTCTTCAGTGCTTTGGTTTTGTCAGTTTTGTTCTTTACTGTTTTGTTCAATTTTATTATAACTGATGATATAGGCAATTCTATTAGAGATAGCGGGAGGCATTATGGTAATCATTAGTGATCACCTTGTATTATGCTTTTACATTATCTATTATGTCCACCCTTTTGATTTGATTGACTCTGTTCTGTTAGGTCACATTTGGTTCTACTCCCTTCCAAAAATGTAATAAGAACTGTGGGAGCAACAAAACCCAAACTGTGTAACTGTCATTGTACAAAAGAGAGGAAAAGAAAGTGCTCTAAATGATATAACTGCATGTATATTTAAGTGTATAAGATAGAAAATGATATCACTGAGTTTTATTGGATCATTGAACAGAACTGTTTGCAGTCTCACTGTTGGAATGTCCACTTTATAAGCTTTAATTTTGTGACTTGAACAATTATTTCTAAGATGACAATCTGTAATCCATTAACTAGTGATTTCCTACTGTTTATTTTTTTCTGTAAAATTGTATAACTTGTACCCTTTCTCTGCTTTTTTTTTCTCTCCTTAAATAAAATTAAAAAAAAATATTGGATCAATGAGCTGTGTAGATCTTCCAAATGGTCACAGATCGCTAGGTGATGTTAAAGTAGTCATTAATTTTACTGTGAATCTAAACAGAAAGATCTTAAAGTATTGGGAAACTATCATGCAGTACAATGCAAAGTTTTCAAAAAAATTTTAAATTTTTGTCTGAAAGCTCATTCTATCATTGGTAACAGATACTGTCAGTAGATTTCTCTGATATGACAGGCTCGTTTTGTTCATTTTAAAGAAAACTTGTGCCAAATATCCAAGTCTGAAAAAACACATTTTGCCTACCAGTGATTCTTTTAAGTAAAAATGGTATTCTATTAAAAAGAAAAAAAGAAAGAAAAGGCAAAAAGGAAAAAAGCTTCCAAACTCCTAAGTCAAACTGGAGCCCAGCCCACAATATTTCCTTCTGGGTAGCCTCTCTTCAGCTTGCCACAGAACTTGCTTTCTGGTTCATGAACTCAGCGTCAAGGGTAATACACAACAATCCCTCTTCCTCCTAAGAAACTGTGTGGCAGCGGCCAGCACCATGAGCAGAGCATAGTGTGGTGCTTACATCCAGGAAGGGACTTCTGTTTACTTCCATTTGCTTTTCCCAGTAGTGCAAGTACCAACACAGCCCAGAGTAAATAATATTTTCTATTATTGTAAAAAATTATTTTACCTTAGAGGCTTCTTAAAAGAGTCTTAGGACTTTTAGGGGGCCCTAGTAAGAGCTGTGTTCTAGGGTGTTTAGGCTGAAAGAATTGACATATTTCACTATTTTCTAAATAAAACGCATTCTACGTAGAGAAAGTCCACTGTGTTTGATCTTCTGGAATTTCCTCTTTCCTCTTGGACTGGACAACAAGCGTGGCACAGAGAATAGGTGAGGACCACAGTATTCTGCAGCTGCAGCTGTAGATGGGGGCTCTGCTTTCCACCCAGGCCTCCCCGAGGCAGGTGGCCACCAGCCTAAAGTTACACATGGCAATGTACGTACCCCAGGCCCTTAGGGCTCTGGTGCTTGGTGCCCTGGCCTCACAGACATCTGATCCTAGATGCAGGCTCTTCAGTGCTACACTCAGCATTGGCTGGAGTCTCTATCACTCAGAAACCTGTAGCTCCCTTGTTCCTACTTCTGCCCCTAACACTCCCCAAAATCAGACTTCCTTCATTTCAACTTCTGAAGTTCTGAGCCTTTGAAATCCTTCTCTTCCCTAATGTTCTGACATAATTCACTCCTTTGACCAAAAGCAGAAGTCTGCAGTCCACAGACCACAGCAGTTTGAGTACAAATGTTTTTGTCTCTGTGTTTTAACTTAAATTCATGATCAATACTATAAAATCTATATATTTATAAATAATTGCTATATCTGTTTTCTCATGAAGTGTTAGAGGATCTGGTAACTTTAGGCCTCTGTTTCTATATGGGAGCATTTGGTGAGAGTGAGACAGATCCACTCTTCTTCTTGACCAAATGTTCACCTCAGCCAGGTGTGGTGTGTGCACCTGTAAACCAAGCGCTCTAGGAGACTGAGGCAGAAGGATCACTTTTGAGCCCAGCCAGGGCAATTTAATGATTTACTGATAAACAAATAAACAAGCAAGCAGAAAAACAAACAGCTGAAGATGCACCTTTGTATAAAGTCCATAAGTTCAATCCCTAATACAGAAAAAAACAAAAAACAAAAAATACCCAAGAAAATAAAAATGAAAACAAATCTCCCAAATTATCTTACAGAAGCATGCTCTACTCTTTCACTTATCTGTATGGCTTAGTTATTGATTTGAGTACTATCATACCCACTATTTTGAAGAAAAAAACCTTTTAAGATTTATCTTTTCCTATCTGGCAAACTATACACAAATTACAAATGATTCCCAACTAATGATGGTTTGACTCACAGTTTTTCAACTTTGTAGCGGGGTGAAATTCATATACATTTAGTAGAGCTCACACTTCAAGTTTTGGATTTTGCTGTTTTCCCAGGCTTACTATATGCATTATGAAGATTCTGATCACTGGGAACCAGTTCCCAGGCAATCACAGGTCTGCAGGGGAAACCACTCTACAGTGTCCTGTGTGACACAGCTGTGATGCTCAGTGACTTAGCTGTATTATGAGCATTTTGACTTTGCATGCTTTCAGTTTATAGACATATTTATTGGGGAAAAAAATCCATCATAAGTTAAGAGGCATCTGAAATTCCTAAACCACACTATGACCAAGAAAAAGATGTTTCCTGCAAGGAGTGCCATGTGAATCACATCTGGGGCAAAAGCTGAGTTCCCCTAGCTGAAATGAATAAGGGTTCAGTGTATAGTCTGCTCAGTGGCTTGTGGGCTACTCCATGGCATTGCTCAGAGCACTGTTGAACAACCACAGAGCTTGCTTATGTGAAGCTCTAAGAGGAAACAGAGTCCAGGTGTGAGAAGCATGTGGCCAACCAGGGCCTGCTGAGGAAGATCATAGGTTGATGACTGCAGAACCAGATGGGGTTAGCTGGGGGTGCACTGTGGATCACCCCAGCCCTCTCTGAATGCGTCCCATTGTTACAGTGTACATTGTTCTTAGGCTGGGTTGGGGTGTCATTTTTGCTTCCTCCTATAGAATGGAAGCAAGGCTCAGTTGGGCTGGTTGTGAACGGAACTATGTTCATTATCTTGAGAGACTTCAACACGTCTCCCAGCACCAGCCTCTGCTGTGGGCCGTGCAGGGTTTAGAGCAGAGCTCAGGCCTGAAGCCACCAAGATGAGGCAGTTTGGGGACATTGGGGATGGGAGGGGGAGCTCGAACTCAGCATCACTTCCTTTTCTCTCTCTTTTTGTATAAAAGATCAATCTCATGTCTAATTCATTTGAAAATTCTCCACTTCTCTGTGTGTGTTTTTGGTAAAAATAGAAGTCTCTGAGGATTGCAGGCTCCTGCTAAATTTTATGAGCAACTTTTCAAAGCTTAGTAACCAGGTTCCTCTAATCTTTCCTTGAGTGAATTAAGTAACAGTGGGAGGCTTGCTTTCTGGATGACTGGTTCGAATAAAAGACTTTCAGAGTTGGGGGTAGGAGGCTTTTAAGGTCATTTAATCAATCTTCAGGCCTCAGAAAACATGATTAAAAGAGTGGAGAAGTAGGTCTTGTCCTGCTCTTGTCCCTGTCCCCCCACCTCCACCCTGTCCCTCCCATTTTTCCTGTCCTTTCTCTGTTTCTTTTCTGATCCCAGCCATTTCCATCTCTACGAGAAACTTCCAGTTTACCTCCCTGCCTCTTCTCCTCTTAGAAGCCATCAATAGCTTTTCAAAAGGCAAATGAGATTGTATTTCCTCTCTGTTTAAAACTGTGTTGCTTTTCTGTTAAAACACTTCCATGGTGTTAGATATTACCTATGGGGCGTGGGGATGGGGACATGGGTGAGGAGGAGTTCTAGGGGCCTGAAATGTTTCATTTGTTACTTGTTTGATGATAATGTGTGTAGTCATATTGTGATAATTAAGCTGTGCCACTGCAATGTGTATTGTTTTGTTTATACATGTTGTACTTTTATTGTGTTAGCCAGATTTTTATCACTGAGACAAAATACCTTAGAGAAACAACTTCAAGAAGGAAAATTCTGGCTCATGGTTTCAAAGGTTTTAGTCCATGTACAGCTGAGACCATTGCTTTTAGGCCTGGGATGAGGCAGAAACTCATGGCAGTCTGGAGAGAGATGAGAAAGAGAGATAAAGAGATAGACACAGAAAGAGACAGAGACAGAGAGACAGAGAGAACCTATGCTCAAGAGCTTCTTCCTTTTAATTTTGTCCTATCTGAGAACCCAGCCTATTGAATGGAGCTACCCACATTCAAGGTGGATCTTCCCCACTCAGTTTGCTGTACCACATACCAGTCACCTCTGAAAACTCCCTCACTGACACACACTGAAGTGTGCTTTCCTAATTTTCCTAGATTTCTCAGTATAAGCAAGGTGCCAGTGAAGATTAACTCTCATAGCTAAACATTTTTAAAAAGTTGGTTCACTGTTTAACATCAACCCCCTTTGCTTTCTAAGCCAAGGGAAAAGAATGGTTTGCATGCTAAGGAAGGGGACTAATGGGATTCCTGAAAAAGGTCACAGAATCTTGGGGCAGCTTTGAAGCTGAGGTATCAGAAGGAGGAGTTCATTTTAATGACTACTTGTGTAACTGACTTGTAGACTGTTGTGGGTTGTGTCTAGATGTCCCCCCAAAGCTTCAGGCAGCATAGATGCTGCTTTTTTAGAGGAGGCTGAATCCAGAGTGTATTACTTGGATTGATTCATGGTGCAACACTAGGATCAAGGGCACCAGGATTAAGAGTATGAGGATTATTATCCACCCTAAGCATCCTGGAAGATATAATGCATGGAAAGAGCTGTGGTTGTCTCTTATTGGTTTGCTACCTTCTGCTACCTTCTGAACTGTTTCTCTTCTTCAATGCCTGTCTGCTATTTGCCCTGCCTTCAAGTCATCCAGTTATAGACTGAAACCTCTACAAACTGTGAGCTTAAACTTTCCACCTTTAACTTTGGATGTTGGGTATTTTGTCTCAGTAATAAGAAAAGTAACTAAGACAGACTGTTTGATAAGTGGTGCCATGAAACTACAGAGTGCTAGGATAATGATGACTTAAAGAAGCCTCTAGAATCCATTACAGGATGTTATAGTTTGGGACTGAGTATGGAGAATCAATCTTGGCCTGGTTCCCATCCAAGAAAGACTGTGTTTCAGATGAAAGTTGATTACGCACAAGCTTAGTGCAGATCCTAGTGTGGTTGCTCTCAGGGAGCTGGCCTGAAATCTGTGATCAAGACTACCACAGGGACAGAAGGTCTCTGCTCCTGGGGAAAATGCCAGGCCTTCCTTGTAGACAGGCTGAGAAACTTTCCTAGAGAAGGACCTGGACTGGTAAAGGACCCTTGGAGGAAGATGGAAGGCTCTGGTTCTCCCCAGCTGGAGGTGTTGAGACATTAGGGTAAAGAAACAATTGGTGTGCAGTGAGTTGTGGAGGAACAGGAAGGGAGGAAATAGCTCCCCTTGACAACTGAGTCACCAGCTTGATAAAGCTACTGCAGTCATTGGACTTTCTGCTTGTTGCGTTTTAGGGGAGAAACACTCTTTGCTGTATGGATATATCTCTATTTAGTACTTTGCACATTACCTTGACATTTACTGTTTCATAAGTTGGTCTTCTTACAGGGCGTCTTGCTTGACTTGATTATAGAAATCTCCCTTTATAACATTATGTTCAATTCTCAGTGCCTAGTACTTTGTAGGGACTTGGTGAGTATTGGCAGAACAAGCATAGGTGCCAATCGTAAGAAGAATGACTCACTGACACTTCTCAAACATCTTGTCCTCACTTGTCTGTTTTCTGCTGCTATTATGGAATAGCACCAACTAGGTGATTTATGAAGGAAACAAATTTATTTTCCACAGTTCTGGAGGCTGGGAAGTCCAAGAGCACAATGCCGGCATCTGGCAAGGGCCTCCGTACTGCCAGTGTATGTGGCGAGGGCAAGTGAGCCTGCCAGAGAAGGAAGCGGAGTTAGCCAAGTCAGGAACCCAGTCCTGTGATAAGCAATCCTCTCCAGTGATAACAGGATTAATCCCTTCATGAGGGGAGACTCTTCAAGACCTAACCAACTCTTCACAGCTCCATCTCCCAATATTGTGATATTGGTAATTAAATTTCAACCTGAGTTTTGGAAGAGATGTTCAAACTATCGCTTATCTTGAGAAGCAGCACTTGTGTCCCAGAAAACTGAGGATCAGAGAGGCTTTACTCAAAGCACACAGCTCATCAGTGGTACAACTGTAGTTTAAACCTCAAAATGACTGCCACGAAAGCCCTTTCCTTGCATTTCTGTACAGTGCTGAGCCTCATCTACACTTTCCTGTTAGCTATTCCTCCATTGAACTCTTCTAGAGGTTACTACCCTTTTTATTCAGAATAAAATCATCCTTGTACCAAAGGATCCCAAATATCCTAAAGACTAGATTTCTCAGCAAAAGAACAAGTGTCTCTGAGACTTGGATTTTGCCTATACTTTTAGTCCCATCTCTAGCTACCTGGCACCCTAACTTGATGCTTTAATCATGCTGAAATACCTGTGGCTGATTGTTTATATAAGCTTCCACCATGAGTTCCTCTTTCTAGAATTATAACTGTCCCATTGCTATTGGGATAGATAATTATAAATATATAAATAAACATTATCATGGTTTGGGTTACAGCAGCAGAAAATCTACTCCCACTCCCAGTGGTGTAAGCAACATCTTACATAAGAAATCCTGAGCAAAGAGAGAGGAAGGGAAGGAAAGTAGTGGGGGGGGGGTGCCAGTGCTGAGCTCCAGTAAAGGGCCTCCTGGTTCTTCTCTTCTATGACCTCTTTGCTCTCCCTCCCTCTCTTGCTTTCATCCTCAGGCTGGAGGCAACAGGGTTGTGGTAGTTGCAGGTCTCATGTTCAACCATATCAACTTCCTGTACAGGAAGAAGATGATATGTTTTGTCACTGTTTTTCCTTTCCCAGAACTTTCCAGCATACACCCATGTAGTTCATTGGCCAAGACCTGGTTACAGATTCACCCTAATCCAAGGGAAATTGTTTCCCAGATTAGTTTAAGTTAGTCAGGTTATGTCCCAGGAGTTGGGGGTTAGATCATACTGGGGAGAGTTGGGGTACCTAAAAGAGGGAGACTGTTGACAAGCAAGATTTCAAGATTGGAGTGTATTTTGAATGGTTTCCTGTCCAATATTTCTAAGGAAAATCTCTCCTGCTCCTATGTTAACCTTCTCACAAGCCCATTTCTCACCCCTCCAGTCGCTTTTCCTACTGCTTTTCGGCACAGGGGCCCTGTTCACATAGTTGCATTTATTCAGTGCCCCTCCCACCTGCTTTGCTGATTCGCTTACCTTGCTGTGCTGCTTAGCACAGCATTGTGCCTTCCCTCCAACCAGTCTGCATGCAGCTTCTCTTGGAGGTGCATCCAAATGAACCTTCCTACCTCAGTCACTCCCCTCATTCTGCAACCCTCTAGCCTGGAGTGCATTCCATGGGATGACCTTACTGAGGTCACTTCTCACGTTTGAGAGGTATGTTTTTCTCTCAAAAATGTGGGTTTCTTATCAATAGTGATATCTTCTAACTCTTTAGTAGCAACAGGAAAAAAAAAAACCACTTCTATGTCTTCTGTCCTCCACAGTCACCAGGGCAGGGCAGGCAACCAGGGTGTCATTAGCTTTGCTTCTTGCTCTCGTCCTCGAACCTCTGCTTGTAGAGAGAGATGACAGCCACAACTACAAATAAAAGATTGCTGAAAGAAAGAGCTCCCAGGGCTAGAAAATCCAAGGGACAGCTATTATTTGGAGCTAGAATGTTATGGCTGTAGGAATATTTACGTTCTACCCTGGACAAACCAGGTACATCACACTGCTAAGATACATCAGAAGGAAACAGGAACCCAAAGAGCACCTATTACTATATGTCAAATTCTAGTTCTCTGTGTTAGTTGGTCATCCCTATAAATTGTGCATTTTCCAGGGCTGTGTTATCTGCTGTCCTCCTCTCCTGTGCCTGGGAGGGTTTTAAATGCCCTACCTGACTCTGCTCTGCCAGCACCCTGGTGAACTTTCACCTGAATCCCCAACAAAAAGCTCATTTCTCCCTCTTCTGTTGTTATTTTGCAATCCCTTTGCTGCTGCTTTATCCCAATATAAGAGAATTCCTTACCCATCTGCCTACCTTTGCTGCTGTATGAACTCCTTAAGAGACGCAATCCCCCTCTCCACCTTGGATTCTTGGGTGCCGTGAGGACGGATCTATGCCTTTCAGGTAATAGGAACTTAATAAATCTTTGATGAATTAAATTAAATTAATTATTGCTTAGGATAGCAGAAAATAAGATCTGAAAAACTGAATACAGATCATAATAAATACAGTGACTTCTCAACAGGTAGTTCTTTCCTTTATTATGACTTGTAGATAAAGAAAGAATGAGAAAAAGAGAAAAGAAATAGATTGATACAGCTTCTCTCCCTCTAGAAATGAACCTCTTAAAAGGAGGAACAGTTGTATAGTCACTCCGTGGCCTACCCCAGGAACCAGGGTATGGGAGGTGATCTATAAACACTTGTTGAAAGAATGAAAGAAGATGAGTCATTTTGTATTTTGAGTTGAATTCTGAGCCCTTTCTTCAGGTGGGCATGAAAATCCTGAAATCTAAGGTGGGTTAGGATGGCCTCCAGTGAAGGAATCTTCTCCTTTGCCCGTTCATCCATTTTGCCCAGGGCCTTCTCTGCTGAAGACCAGTGGTTAATCAGCTAGTCCCACCCTTGATTTACCACATCCCCTCTAACCCATCCCCAGCGCCAGAGCCTGCATATGTGTATTTCAGAGCCTAGACTAAATTCTTAGGTTTAACGGATGAGACCTGATCTGGTCCTTGTATTTACCAGACCCCTAGCAAAAGAATAAATGGAGACCCAAGGATCATAATATAAACCAAATAGATAAATGGCCCAATAAAATATACTACAGCCTCCTACTTTGACAGATACATCTTCAAAGTGACAAAATACAAATGTACATTAAAATATAGTTTTTGATCACTGAAATTCAGCCAAATATCAAAAATGACTGAATTAAATTATTCTTGTGCATATCTTAATGTTCAGTTGATGGGTCAATGATGTTGGACTGAGTAATAAAGTACACATCATCAAAAATTATAGCATCTTTATTTCATAAATTTTATTTTTCATGTTTGCAAAATCACCAATTACTTTGCTGTGTGAACATAATACTCATATGTGTGTTCTGTTGATGGTATTGATTTGGACTTGAAAATGTAATTATATTCAGTTCCAAAGTCTCAATGTACTTTCATCAGATGTAAGCTGTTTGAAAATGTTTTTCTTTTATTTAAAAAAAAAGTGATTTTCTTTGATCTATTTAAACTACCTATTAAAATTAAGGATTTGATATAATCATAATTGTTGATATAAACATTTTAATGAGTAGTACTTAAATAAAACTATTCCTATAATTCCAGAGTAAAATACTCAAGTATCTGTCAGTGCAAAAGAATTGTATTGCTCTCATGCACATTGTGTCTAGATAGATGGTCCTCAAATGGGTGGTATTTTGCTCCCCATAAGTATTTGTTAATGTCAGAATTCATCTGCTACTGGTATCTAAGAAGTAAAGGCCAGGAATGCTGCTAAACATCCTTGGTCAGCACAGGTTAGCTCAAAAATAAAAATGAACACATCTAAAATATCTATAGTGCTAAGGTTGGCAGACCCTGGTTATATGTGTGTGTGCGTGTGTGTATGTGTGTGTATGTGTGTGCAATATGAATTGTTCCTTAACTTCTGTGTACAATTGTGAATACTACACTAATCATGGGTAAATTCAGCATCACAAGTGAAAATATGAAGAGCAAGAAAATGAATATGCAACACATATTGCATTATGCAAAAATTAACTGCATTCTTGCCTGTGCAATAGGAAGAATATGACATATTAATTGGTTCATCTTTCTTTTACTTGAGCATTTCTGTCAAATCAATTGCTTCCCTCCACCAGCTAACATACATTCTGAAATAACATCTGTCTCTAACACACACAAGGTGCAACTCTTATCATTCAGATGCAGTCACCTTTTGTTTCAGGATGTAAGGCAAGACATGAGGAAAAGCATTGTCCTGAGACGCAAGTAGTGCCATTTCCAAGAGAAGATGTGCAGGGTGATGTGTCATGCTATACCACACTTGAGCAGCAGATCCTAGCAACAGTGGTGCCCATGGTTTCTTTCATACATGGAGTTTCTGTGTATTTGAGGTATGGAGGTGGGGACACATGAAGCTCTGGACAGTAGGCTTTTCTTGTCCTGGGTAGAAGGCAGGATGCCAGGATACTTGTCCCACAATCAACCTTGGATCCTAAGTGGGATCACTAGAGAGCTGAGAGGCTGTTAATATCAGGTCATTAGTAGTTTCCCAGCTCTTTTGCAGAACAGAATGTTGTTTTGCTTCCAAATATTAGGATTGAAAGCAGCTGGCAAAAAGTGTTCAGAGCGGAAGTGAGCCCACTTGGAAAAGCCAAAGGAAAAATTACTCTCAGACTGTGACCTGAGAAGGAACCTCACTCTCAACTCCTCTTTTAGATGGCCTTGCTTTCAGGTGAGGACTCCCTCCAACCCCACTCCTGGAATGCCTTTGAAGCAAGTGTACTGTGATTGCAAGTTCTTTCTGGGGCAATGGAACTGAGAGACTATCATGGCCCTGGAGACAGTCAAAGCTGAATAGTTAATTTACTCTCAGAATATGCTTAATGAAATTGGAAAATAAGGTGAATAGACAGAAAAAATAAACACAATGACATAATCTTAGCTAATTTTTCTATGGAGACAAGCCAAGCGCAATTAAAAGACACTTCCTGAATAGATGAGCGCTGAGGGAGAGAGAGATTGAAGCTACACGAGGTGACTAATGCTTCATTCTTTCATATGATTAGAAGCCCTGTTATAGTCTGTCAGTTGATCCTCAGCACAAAATTAGCACAGGTGGTAGATTTCTGTTGTAGTCAGGGGTTGTGCAGAGAACAATTAGAATCAGAAGGTGCAATTTATGATATTATTTTTATGATGGTCACTGGGAGTTAACACAAGAAAATGCAGGAAATCTATCCACAACACCAAAGACATAGAATATTTAGCCAAGGGCCTGAATCTCAGCAATGTCCCACACAAGTCCAGATAAAAACCCAGAGGTCATGATAATGCCTCAGACAAGTCCAACTGAAGGTCCAGAGCCCACAAGAAGGACTCATGCCAGTCTCTTTTATAGATCCATGCTGGGAAGGTCCAAAGGTCAGCCGTAGAAGCCAGAAAGTCTGTGCCAGTGAGGTGAAGGAGCTGTGCTGGTAGGTTGAGGGTTTTACGCTGGAGCCAAGAAGCCACACTTGCTACAAAGACCAAGGCTATCCTGAAAGCAACGCAGCCATCCTCAATGACATGGAGGCCCGAGCTCTTCCAACGATAAGCATAGTCGAGTACATGCAGGAAGCTAGCGTGATGAGTTCATCCTGGAAACCACGCAGCACACATCTTCCCCTCTGGAGCCAGGAAGCAATGCTTGTTGTGAGGACCAGAGCTTCTCCAGGAGAACCAGTGGCTCAAACAGCAACACATAGGAGAACCTACAATGCCTCAATGCCTCAACACAATAGCTTCTCCTTCTCCATGTCTCTATTTATGCTGGCAACTTTCCTCAGGTGGAACATCTACACTCAGTGCCATGCTGATGTAATCCAGCTGGCATTAAGTTGATCACCAATTCTTAATTCATAACAGTTTCATATGTCCATTTGATGTAAGAAAAACTGTCTTTGAAAGTAACTTAACCAAGAGAAAGCCCAGATCTTTTGGCTCTTCCCAGGAACATCAGTGTTTCAGAACCCATAGACATCAGCAATTTCAGTTATCTTGGGAATCCAAGTCAGCTTGGGAATCCAAATGCATAGTAAGTACTATCTGTAGCCTCATTCATACATAACACCCAATACATAATTCACATATAATAAGTACTGTCTTGTGAAAAAGACCTAGATTTTTTTTTTGACATTGATACGGATTTCTGTGGAAGAGTTGGAACCATCACATCACTTCATCAAAGACCTTCTGGCAGAAAATGATACCTTTATCATCAGGGACCCTGGCCACACAAATTTCTAGGAATGTGGATGGCTAAAACTGTGGCATGAATGTCTAATGACCCTTCATGTCTTGGTGACAAGGAGGCAAGGAAAGGGAACATGGGGGAAGAGCAGTTTTAAGCAGTATGATTAGGGCATTTTTGTGGTACAAAGATAACTTATACTTTATATAGGAAACACACAGATACTCTGTAGTGGGTGCTCAAATATTTTAACAACTGAGTGTTGGCTGAATCCAAGAAGACGAGAAGCCAAGTGTCACAGGGAAAACCTAATAGTGACGAGGGAGGGGAAATCGGCAAGCAAATCACACTACTCATTAGGGCAAAGGGAATGGAAGCAAATAGCAAAAGCATTTGGCACATTGTTAAACATTGGAAAGCTGTTGTTTTTGAAATAATAACAAAATTATGCAATCTCATTAGATATTCTAATGGGAAAGAAAAGAAATACTCTTAGCCAATTTCCTTTCTGTTCCTGTAATTACCAGCATATTTTTAAAGCACGGAGTAAGGTAAGTCCTCTTCCATCACTATCAGTTCATTCATTCATTTACTGAGTATCCCTGAATGCCTGTTCTGTGCCAGGCAGTGTTCCAATTGTTGGGGAGCAAAATGCTGAAGACTCTGCCCTCTTAGACCTTAAACTCCAGACAGGTATAAAGGTCAATTATACAGATTATCAAATGACAGCAAGTGCTATGGTGACAGAGAGGTGGGGAAAGGGAACATGGGGGAAGAGCAGTTTTAAACAGTATGATTAGGGCGCATCTCATTGCAAAAGAGATGTTTGAGCAGAAACCTGAAGACACTCAAAACTAGTCAGGGCAGATACCTGAATTGAAACACACTTGGAATGCTCTAGGCCAGTGCGGAAATATGGAAAGAGCAGAGTGAGAAGGCAAAGAGGAGAGGATGGAAATGAAGGAGGATGCAGGAACGACACTGATAAGACAGGGCATTTATTCTGAGTAAGACCGGGAAGAGTGACAGAGCCCAACCTGCATTTTAGCAGCTACTGCCCCAGTTACTGTGCTGAGTAAAGGTGAGGAGTCAAGAGTGGGGTTGGAAAGACCAGGTTGGGAAAAAGTCCAGAAGAGTGATGATGACGGTCTAGACAGGGCTGTGTGAGGTGGGTGGACTCTGGATGCACCGTGAAGGTGGAAGAGGTATGATTTGCAAATAGATTAGGTGCAGAGTGGGAGGGGAAAGGATTCATCAAGGGTGATTCCAAGATTCTGAACCATAAATGATAAGAATAGAGTTGTCATTAACTGATGTGAGGAAGTCAGTAGAGGGAACAGAGCAAAATTTAATTGTGCTATGTTTGATATTGTATATATAGAGATATAATATAGATACATATACTATCTGTTAGCATATAATATAGAAAATCTACCTACCTCTTTATCTGTTTACTTATCTGAAGTTTAAGGGACAGAGTCATACTTAGAGAAGGCAGGAGGCCAGATCCTGGAACCCTGGAGGCTTGAGTAGATTGTAATCAACAAAGAGACAGCAACTGAGTGCCCTGTGATCAGGAGGAGATCAGGAAAGTGTAGACTGCTGGCAGTGAAGGAACTGTTTCAAGAAGCATGAATTGGGTCAGCTGTGTTAAAAGTCGGCTGAGAAGTTGAGCAAATGAGCACTGAGAATTGACTCAGAATTTGTAATATGAAAGTCAGCACTGAGCTTGGTAGGAATAATTTCAGAGGACTGGGTCGGGACACAACTTGAAGACTGAAGTATCACAGGAAATAGGAAATACAATCAGCAAATATAAACAACTCAATATTTGCTGCAAAAGCAAGTATAAAAAAGAAGTGTAGCTGGGGGGAGTTGTCAGTCAATAGAGGGTGTGGGGTTTATTGTGGGCAACACTACAGCATGTTTATATGCTAATGGGCACCAATCTAACACAAAAGGAAAGTAACTAATGCAAGGCAGAGGGGAGACTCCTGGAGAAATGTCACTGAGGAGGCAAAAGGAGACCGGTTTGGGAGTGTAAGCCTAGAAGCTGGCTTCACTCAGGAGCATAGGTTGAGTCATCTGTGACAAGAGGAAGGAAACTAAATATCTGGGCACAGATGTGACTGGAGGGAGATGAAATGATGGGAGATTGCACACATTTTCTTCTACTTCCATTTTCTCAATGAAATAGGAAGCAAGATCATGGACAGAAAGGGCAGCGGGGAGAGAAACATTGGAGGTCTGAGAAGAGATATACCTGGTGCGAGGAGCCAATGAGGTGATGTAAGTAGTGTATAGGGCCTGGAACAGGAGGAAAAGTACTTAGAAATGTTAGTGCCATCCTCTCTCATAGAAGGAAATTTTTTGGTCAGTGCCTTAACAACTTCATTTCTAATTTATAAATATTCTTTTTACTATACTACTTCCTTTTCAATATCAAATAATATGGGAAATGCAGAACAGGATAAAGGAAAAAATTCATAATCTTTCCTTAACAAAAGCAGCTTTTAACAGTTTGATCTTTATCCTTTTAGCCCTCTTTTTTATGGTATACATTGCATATACTTTTGTATGTTGCTTTTTTCACTTTTTGTTGTCTTATTAGGTAGCACCTCAAAATATAACTTTTAAGTCATCACAGCAGACACTCATGTGGTTCTTCTACCATTTATCTTATTTTATTTAACTTCTTAATTTTGGACATTAAGGTTAATGCCAGCTTTCACATTTATACCTAATGCAAGCAATAGACATTCTTACAGAGAAATCTTTATATACCGATGAGTTCTTTAGAATAAACTCTTAGAAATGGACTTATTGAGGTCAAAGGATTTGAACATTTTTAAGGCTTTTATATCTTTATCAGACTACCTTTCAGAAAAGTTCTATCAGTTTCAAAAGTTCTTCCAATAGCATGTGACAGTGCCCTGCCTAAAGCCTTAAAAGGTCATTCCTAAAGCCTTAAAAGGCAGTATGGATTTATTGTTTTAATTTGCATTTCCTTGATGACTTGTGGATGTCAACTTCTTTTCATACTTTAACTTGCCTTGTGTGTCTCTGGAATGCCTCTGTGTCAGGAGTGAGCTGGAAGAAAAGCCTTTCCCCTCAGTGCCAATGTTTTTGCAGCTGCTGAAGTCCTTGGGGCTGACTTTTCTAAATGCATCCTGCTGGAGGAGCCCAGTCACAGGAAGTTATGTGTAAAGCTGCAGCTCCTCCCTTTTACATTCTTAGAGAAGTTTCCTCTAGCCCAAAAATGGTACCTCCCTATTAGGAGGGACTTATGTTACCTCTACAGGTCTTCTACTCAACCCTGGTAGGCCAAAATTCCTTTCCAATAGCCTACCAAAAAAGCACCTTCATTACATCCGTAACTTTTTAAACAGGAGCTGCCAGAGGAACAGAGCTATGTGGACAAAGCTGGAGACAAGCGCTTGCATTATAGCTGCACAGCGCTAGAGCTCGACTTGTGTAAAATTAAATATTCTTTCCCATCCAGCTGAAGGAAGCAGCTAGTACAGTGTTTCTCAACATTTCTCCTGAAAATATCCTTAACATTTATTTATTTGAAACCCAGCTTGCCCATTTTTTTTTTTCCAGAACACCAGAGACCCCATGAACAGAAACTTCACCTAGAAAGAAAAATATTCTGGCAAATTTCTAGGAAGTAGAAAAATGTCCCTTTCAAACAGCTTATTTTTGTCAGAGTTGCTTTCATTTTCACTGTCTTATTTTACACACACACACACACACAACCATCACCACCATCACATTTATACCCAAGTTCCCATAGTACATCACATGCATTAAACACACTGCACATCCCCATGAACACTACCCTCAGACACATGTTCATGCCACACATCACAAACCCCACTACACATGTACACACAACTCTATTTGCACAATGCAGACACACATTTATACCATATCACACATCCCTACCACACATATACACACACGCCACACATGCTACCCCTGTGTCTGTTCCCATGTTCACACCATATTACACACATCACACTGCCCATGCACACACACATACATAACATGTACAAAAACACAGCTGATTTGTACAGCACGATCACATCATATATGCACGCACACCCATTACCACCATAACTACCACTATAACCACGCCCACACTCCTTACCATGTGTACACACCGCTTTTTCTCTCCATCCTTGCCCCATCCCAGCCTCCACTTGAGCTTTTCCAAACACATGTGTTCTGTAAATTGTGTGAGGCAAAAGGCATATGTGCTGCACCAGCCACACTTCCTGTCCTGGCAGCCACCGCAGCCACCTCTATGTCTAGTGAGGAGGAAAGGAAAGGAGCTGAAGTGCTCTAGCCAAGGCTCTGGGATGGATCAAAGGATTAATTAAAAATTAGTGGGTCGTTTGTGAAGCAGTAACTTCAGTCCAGGGTAAGCCTTGGACTGAGACTTTCTGCCTGCTTGCTCATTAATATGGCTCGAGGAACCTGCAATCTGGACTAAATTGAGTATAGGGCAGATGGTCAGTGATAGACAATAAGAACTGTGAAGCATCCACCCTTCTAATGTTCCTCCATACTCCTCATTTAAAGATAAAGAGATTTAGAAAATAAAGTCTCCAATGTATGCAGGAGCTATAACCACACAGCTCTGCTAATTAGAAAAAGGAAATCTAATCAGTGCTGGCCATCAGCTTTCTGGACTATCTATGGCTAAATTTTCATAGCATATGGTTCATCCATTTCTACTCTTTCTTCAGAGTCTCTCCCTTATCCCACCACCCCAATATATTCTCAGAGAGTAAGGCCATTTTTAACACCTGTCTTGAAAAGTATAATTCAAAGAGCAAATCTGCCACAAACCTTTTCACTTGGCAGCCCAGTGCCAAAACCGCACTACTCCCCAAGTATTGGTGCATTGGTGTTATGCACACCATTCTACCATTTCCACTAGATTGGATGATTGAAAAGTATCCCCTCTTGGCTACAGATATCGATTGTAAGCTACTCATGCTGCATAAATTAGCATGGAACCACTGGGACATTTCCAAATGTAGGTGGCGGCAGTTAAGATCTTGGGCTCTGGATTCAAATAGTGTTACATTTGGATCCTGGCAATAGTCATAGGACTCAGACCCTGAGCATAAGGTCTGTCATGTGTAAAATGGATAATAACAGGAATCAATTCATAGAGTAGGTAGAAAGGATTAGATGAAATGATGCACAGTGCCTTGCAAGGCTACAATAAGTGGCAGCTGCTATTATTATGAATGTGATCTAAGTGTGTGCCCTTGAAATACCTGATGGGTTGTCCTATCATTGTAGAATTTTTCTTGCCCTTCTGCTGCCCTCTGAGATAAATAAGAGGTGGGTGGGACTTTAGCAGAATATTTTCAAAAAGATGAATTGTCATTTCAGTTATAGGGAAGGATCAGATATTCTAGCATTTCAGTCTGCCTGTTCTCAACGTTATGGGACAGTAAGAAACCATGTGGCAGTCATGTCCTGTCTTTCCCCTCCCTCCCTTAATGAAGCTTCCTTTGTCTATTTCATCTCGTTCAATCATTTGGAAAAAACCTCCCTTTTCCTTTATACTAAATTGGCAAGTCATTATTATAGCAATAATACCTGTTATTACCAGTCGATCTCTCTTTCAGTAGTAAATTATTATTATGTACTTGACTAAAAAGACCAGTGCTGTTGTAATTTGTAAAGACCTTATTAAGCAGAACAATAAAATTTCAAGTAATAATAAAGACATCTTGCATTTCGACGGTACATTTATTTTTCAAGTACATAGTATGTCAGCAGGCTGCTTTCTGACCTCTCTTTGTCAAGAAATCCAGGCATCATGCCTTTTATTCTGTTTGTAACTAAGTTTTCAGATTACATATCTCTGTGGAAATCTGTGCAGCACATCCTTACACTCTAGTGATAACTACACCAGGCTGAGCCAGACTAGGACAGTGTGAGATGAGGCTGTTTTACTGCAAACATGTTCCTATGACCCTGAAGCCTCGGCTTCTTTATTACAGCCATTCATTATTTGCAAGCACTGCAGGTGTACACGGCACCATATGAGACACAAAGACAAGGTCCTTGCCCCCTGAATGAATAGATTTTTTTCCCATTGTTGCACCTGTCTGAGCTGAGCTGTGGGGATGTAAGGCAAGGAGGGTCATGTCAGGATTATCAAGTGGAAGGAAAGATTTCTGATGGGGAGTTTTAAATGGGGAAAGTCAAAGGAGGTGCAGGCAACTTGAAATATCACTTAGATTGCAACATGAGGAAGACCAGTTCCACCCATGTGGCTTGAAACCCTTGCAAAAGAGTAAAAAAGAGATGACAAATGCATTGATAGTCCCAAGAGCCTTTAATACCAGCATGTACCTCCTGCTTCCCGACTCTCTTGACAGTTGTTTTGGGAAGTGATAGAGACAGAGATGAGCATTAGTCAGTTTTTATATTCACTGTGCAGGTTTAAGAATATTTGTTTTCCTTCTCAAGAAAGGTAAAGTCTGGACTGTCTGGACCGTATTCTTCAGCCATTCACAACCCTTAATCAGTTACTTTCTGTCTGTATTCATTTCAACCAAGCCAGCCTATTGGTGTTTCCTGTAGGATAGGCCCTGTAGGGTACTATCACAACCTGCAGTGTCCATCCACCTTATACTTACTGAGCAGCCCTCAGTGGACAAGTTCCGGCCTGAAAAGATGAGGGAGACTCCATCACTGCCACCCAGAAGCAATAAACGAACAGGAATAAGGATGTGAAAAAAGTAGTGGGCTTGGAGCCAATACTGCCCTCTTCTGCAGGAGGAGACACAGCAGGGTTGGCAAATTGAGCACACATCCCACAGGGCTTTCAACCATTTGTTTGGAACATTTCCGGGTTCCCGCTCTCTGGAACAAGGGCTCAAATTCTAGGAAGGCTCAGAAATCCAACCTTGCCCTAGGCTCAGGGAAAAGTGATCATGTCCTTGGCATGGGATTCTTCCTGCTCAGAGCTTGGGGCCTGGCAGGTTTTGCAGCCAGAAACAGATATAAATTTGGCTGAGCAGTACTAGTGAAAATAAAGTAGATTCTGTAATGTGCCGTATATGCACCAGATGGCTCTGCTTCCTACCAGGCCTGTGCGGCTGATTAGCAAAACCTACTGCCCTCTATCACCATCACCAATGCCATCATCATCCCCTCATTTAAAGCTCTCTGGTACATGGTATCCACAGAGCATCCTGAGTATTACGTCTAGCTGAGAACATATCCTGCCTCCCTTCTTCCCTTTTACCTCCTCAACTTCCACATCTCAGGGCTGCCTGTGCTCTGGATTCCCTCCACATGCCTCCTCTCCTCTTTGCCTCACTCCATTTCCCTCCCTGTTCTAGTTTTGCACTCCCTGCTTCTTTACAAGCCAGTCACGCAAAGTCACACACACCTCTCTCATCAGAATCATCTGTGTGTTAACATTGCAGATTTCTGGAAATTCACCTCTTCTCCATGTCAGTTCAGAGTATCTACTGGTGGTCCGTGGACATTTGCATTTTAACTGGTTCCCTGCCACAGAATTTGAAATATTGCTGCTCTACACTCTTTTTTATCCCTGGAAAGGGTCAGGATTTAGCCTTTCAGCTTTCCAGTACAGAGAGACTGGGACTGGAAGCCAACTGCAGAAGACGTACCAGCAGACATATCAAGCCTCCTTCAACCCTTACAGAGATTATCAGAGCTGATTTGTATCTGAAATAAAAAGCAATATCTTTAGGAATTTGAAAGCTGGTTATTAACACTTTGGTACCTTGAAAATCAGCCATGAGGAGGATATTTACACCACTGAACTCATCAAACATTATAAATCTGAGCTTTTCTTTTAAGGAACCAGTTGAATCTCCCCTCCTGGACACCATGTATTGTCCAACTTAGTCTGTGATTTGAGGATGAGAACAAGAAGACTCAAACAAGCACAGACCTGCCCAAGATCTTGTGAAACTGGGGTCACAACTAGGATGATACCTGTCCTCATAAGCAAGAGGCCCCTTTCTCATAAGTACTTTTGTACCAGTTGAGAGATTGGTGTGTAAGGATCCCTCTATGTAGTTTATGTGAGTTTCTCACTCTCTGAGTCACTTGAGGTCCCTTGCTAGCAAGCAACAGGTTTTGGTTCCTCTAAACAGAAGAGAAATCCTACTGAAGGGCCTCACAGAGTTCACAGAGTTGAAAGGAAGGATAGAAAGAAAATTCAAATTAGGACTGAGCTACGGCAGCTCAGGAAATAACAGGAAGCCCCCGGGAAGCTGTTATTGGATTGAACAACTTGAAACTTCTTTCCAGCCTTGCTGCACTCAGCTCAAAATAAGAAGTCCTGAAAGTGTGTCTGATTGGTTTTGGGCCACGTGTTCACCTCTTAGCCAGGGCTGGATGGGGCAGCTTGACTGACAGCCTTAAGACTGCACAGGATGAATGAGAGAGAATTCCCCCCAAAGAAAGCAGGCTCCATTGCAATAAGAAGGGGAAAACAATGCTAGGCAACCTAAAACCCATAGTGCCCTCTGTATATTTCAACACGACAAAGAACTCAAGGAAGGTTGCTTCTTTCTGGATCTCCTCCCTTTTCCTGCTAATATAATGCAGGTCTTTTGCCCTGAGCACACTGTGCCTTTGGCTTGATGTGACACTGGGAATCCTGATATGTGTTTCAAATGCTTACCTTTGAGAGTGTGCAGTGAGATCTCTTGTACAATTCTAGTCTCCTATCTCATTGTAACTACTACCATCTGAAAGTTATTCATCCCCAAGTCTCTGTCACTAGCTTGGTTTTCCTTTGAACATACCCACTTGGGACAGATTTCACAGATCCAACTTCCTTGTAATTATTCCTGTCACTACCTTAACTCAGGCTTGCATCAACTCCTCTTGATCTTTTGTATGAGTCTCCAGACTTTTCTTCCATCTTCATTTTCTTTCTGTCTAGTCCATTTCCTACACTGTGCTAGTTTACCTCTTAAAAGCAAGCAG
Source organism: Cavia porcellus (assembly GCF_034190915.1). NCBI lineage: Eukaryota > Metazoa > Chordata > Mammalia > Rodentia > Caviidae > Cavia > Cavia porcellus. Next base: position 134,472,852 of record NW_026947484.1, on the reverse strand, counting down.
ACCTTACTACTACCATCCTTACATGACAACCAGCACCATTTTGCCCACTTTTCTGTCAAAATGAAATTCACGTCACCTACCTGCCATTCAAGGATGCTCATGGTCTGATCTTGATCTGTCCTCTTCAACTCATCTGCCCCTCACTGCTGACACATGATCCTGACCTTTGCTCCCTGGAATTTCTCAGGAGATATACCAAGCCTTCCTCAGCCCTGGAACTTTCTGTGCTTTTTCTCTGTGTGCAGTGCCTCTCCACAAGATCTTTCCCTTCTTCACTGTTTAATAGTCAGAGCACAAGATAGACAATGTGGGCAATGCTAATGCATCAGGTGAATAGGAAAGGGAAGATCACCTTGGTGAGGTCTTCGCTGACCAGCTCAGTCAAATGTTTTTCTCTGTCATCCATATTTCTGTAGCTTTTTGTTCATAAAACATGTATTTTTAGTTTAGTATACACATTTGAATGCACTGTTCATTTCGTCATGGACATTTATCAGTGATTTTTGTCAACCATGATCTTTTTATATCCTTCCTATGTTTGGGAAATTCGGTTTTACTAATCTCTGTATCTGACCTCCCTGAAGCAAGAACACGGCGTGGATAGCCCCACACATAGCTGTATGGGACTGAATCAGAAGTTATTGATACAAAGCATGGAAATTTGGGAGTTCCTTCTGGCAAATGTGGCAGCTACCTACCAGAGTCTTGGGAAATTCTGAGGAAGATACCCAGGCCTCACATCAGCAGATCATCAGTTCAAGCTATGTGTCAGTGCTCACAATGGTCTCCACCGGCCTAGCTCTGCGGAGTGTTTGGGAGTATTATTTTTAAATGCATAGCTCTCCAGAGCATCTGTGATCTGACATTCTTTAATTGATTGGGGTTTTCATAAAATAGCTAGGATTGGTGTCTAGTTTTTGCAAGTAGGAAACTTTTAGTCTGAAAGACCTCTCAGATTAAAGACCACAGTTTATTTATTTCTTTAGTTCCTGCATAGCACCAAGTAGCTTCTGTACTCATGTTTGGTGAATGAATAAATGAGTTCTCCATAAGGAGGTTATCTGCAGTGCTTGACTTTAATAGCTACAGGAGTTTGAGTGTTGAACACAATGTTTATATTTCTTGTGTCAGAAATTGGAGTGCTGCAATTTCTGTTCTTTCTTTGAGAAGCTTTCTTTGAGAAGCTTTGAGAAGAAGAATATTGGCTGGGGGATATAATTCAGGGGTGAATTGTTTACCTAAGATGTATGAAGCCCTGGGTTTGATTCCTAGCACCTGGGGCCCAGGAAAAAAGAAAAAGGAATATTGAATAATTTTTATGATTATTTTAATTTTTATATCAATCCCTTTCCTGTTTAACTTTTCCATAAAGCTTAGAAATCAATTTCATGTCATTAAAAAAATGCTAGTATAGGGGGCTGGGGATTTAGCTCAGCGGCATAAGCACCTGCCTTGCAAGCAGACGGTCGTGAGTTCGATCCTTGGTACCGATAAAAATGAAAAAGACAAAAAAAATATGCTAGTATGTTCCTGCCTTCTTTTGTTTCTTTCCCATAAAAATGAATGTCACCCCTCAAAATGTGAAATCAATTTCTCAGAGACAGTGATGGTCTCTTGTGTGCCATCTCCTTATGAGGCCCTGAAAATGATCTCCTATTGTTATAGGGTTCTTGGCTAGTATCAGGGCAAATCATTGGAGCCTTTGAGTTCGTAAGTTATTTGATGAAGTTTCGTATTTCCTCAGGGTCAAGATAGAAACTGTGGGCAGAATGATAATGCGTTTGGCAGATGGGATTATGGAGACTGCTGAGTATCCATGAAAATCCCATCTCCCCTTCTTCCATAGGAGCAAGAGTGGAGCCAGGCCCTAGCTGCACAGCTGCATTACATTTCCCACTTTTAGAAGGCAGGTGTAGCGTTTATTCCTGATCTCTCCACTGGAATGTGAGCAAAATTGACACATGTTGCCTCCAGGATCAGCCCACAAACTTCCCGCACTCACTCCTCCATACATTCTACTCCTCCAGGTGGTTGGAATAGAGGCCAGCAGAGTGACTTAGCAGGCCATGTGCTGAGGGCTGCCATCAGTTTGGGTCCTACTGAGGATGGAAAGGTGCCTCCTGCAAAGTGAGGTCTGTCTAGATTTTACCCTGAGAGAATGTCTTAATATATTTATGCTGCTGAAATTGAATACCACAGGCTGGGTAATTTATAATGAGCAGAAATTTATTTGGCTTCTGATTCTAAAAGCTGGGATGTCCAAGAGCACAACACCAACACTTGACAAGGACATTTACGCTACATCATTCCATGGTGGAAGGGGAAGAGCAAGGAAGGGTGAGCCCAGGCAAGTGAGAAAGTCCAGATTTGCTTTTACAGTAACCTATTGTCAGAATTACTAATGCACTCTTATGTTAAGCACATTAATCAGTTCATAAAGGAAGGGCCCCTTCTTTCTTCATCACTTCTTATTATCCCAGCTCCCAACACTTGGATTAAAGTTCCAACAGATAAAATTTGGGGGACACTTCAAATTGTAGCAGAGAAACTACAAACTGTAAGCTAGTATGTCTGCGAAGCCTCTGAGTTGTTGAAGGTCTTATTACTGAAGTGACTCTGCTACCCTGGGTTAGCAGGTACCTACGCAAAGAAAAATGAGCAATGCTTCAACATGGACATGGATGGAGAACGTGCGGATGTGCCATGGGCTCTGTCCTCTGTGCTGGCACTTGGTATTGAAATTAATAACTCAAACGGTGGAAGCTGTGCTTATCAGATTAGAAGATGATTCAATGATGAGAGAGATAGTTGGTCAAATATTAAAATAGGACCTCACTAGAATAATAATAGCAATTGTTATTTTAAAAGCACTTAATGTGAGTAAGACTTTGGGTTAAATGCTTTCCCCTCATGATCTTGTTTAATGCTTCCAATAATCCTGTAACACAAGGTTAGGGTGGTACTTTGGTTCACAAACTTAATTTGTCCTACAATTTTGAAAAGATGGCCATGTTTGTATTTGCGTGCAAAAGATGGGCAAGGTGATGTTGTGACCTGATGCAGAGTTAGCAAATAAAAACAAAATTTTGCCAAACATTTCTGTTTGTAAAAACAAATTGTTTGCAAATAAAAGTGTTCATGAACCAAGGCACTGCTGTAGTATCTCCCTTAGAAAACAGGAAATCAGAAACATCCAGGGATTAAGTGCAGAGTTGGCACATGAGAGCATCTGTCCTAACCACTGTGCTTAGTGTAACCCTAAGTCCACGTTTGTTTGGGACGGTCCTGGTTGTTCCTGTTGTTCAGTACATTTAATAATAACAGAGTAGCTCCTTCTTTCAGTTTCAAAAGTGTCACAGTTTGGATGACAGATTACGTGGCCGCTCTAGTGATTCTGCTGAGTCTAAAAGTGGGATGATAAAATTTAAGAAAAATCAATGTAGAGTCACATACATCAAATGTTCAAATATGGAAAATCCAATGTAGGAGTTTCATTTTTGCTAAGGTTATATTGAGCCAGTGGTATGATATGACTCTACAGATAGCACTGGAACCACTATATCATCTAATAGGTGTAATGAGCTCAGCACAAAGCAGGGGATGGTTTTGTTGTACTGGGTGCTAGGCAGGCTGTGGAGTTCCTTTCATGAAATCCTCTTTTAAGGAGTGAACTTCCACACCTGGAGCACACTGAGAGAATGATGAGCTGGGGTAATACTAGGGAATCAAGTCACACAAGAACTGGGTGAAAAGAAAAAGGGATGTTTTGCCTGGAGGCAAGCAGACTTTAAGGCCATGTGAGCTGTCCTCATATATTCCAATGGCTGCCTTGTGGGGGAAGGATCAGGCTGATGCCAGGGACTCCAGATGGCAGATCCAGGGCTAGGTGGAGTGACAAGGAAGCACATTCCAGCTCAGTTTCAGGAAGAGCTTTCTAACAATCTGAGCTGTCTGACAGTATGCCTGCCTTGTAAAGGATGGAGCAGCCGGTTCTTGGTTGTGTTCAAGCCAAGGCAGACTGGTCTCCAGTCAGAGATGTAGTGCCAGGGCCATTTATGTTGGGATTGGGGTTGATCTAGATGGCCTCTATATTTCTTTATAAATTTTTTTAAAAATTAACAGAGAAAAAAACAGAATGTTGACATAAGAGAGGACACAGATTTTATTCAGTGTGTAAGTGAAGAACCAATCACAGCCTGGAGCTTTTAAAGTAGTTAATTAGACAGGGCATTGAATTTGTGCTCTTGGTGACCTCATGGTGCATCACCAGCTGAATTTCTATGACCTGTTAATCTCGATTGAAGACCCAAATGAAGCTAGCCAGGGATGATTCTGTAAGTGGAGCGGGGATTAAAGATTGCATCTGATCAGCCAGACAAAGGAGCTCCTGGTTCTTCATGGCCCTGGAGAGTGGAGGAAGGAATCCTGACCAGTCCTGGTGGGGGAACGAGGGAGAAAGAAATAACCAGCATTGTGGTACCCAATGAGAGAGCTGTGTGCTGCCAGCATCTGACTTGATAGAGTTGTCAGTTGCCAAAATATGTTACCCTGAGCAAAGAAACTTATCTTTTTACCTACAACTAAGTACAAGACACTGTCCTGATGGCTGAGGACAGAGTAATGAATAAAGCAGGATCTTAAAGTAAGATGTTTCTTGGTTGCAAGTTATAATAACAAAATATAAAACCTCAAAATTGTTTAATGTAGAGAGAATTTATTAGTCTATGTAACTGTCAATATTAGAGTCATATTCTACGGTTTTCCCCACTGAAGATTATGTCAAAATATAATTTCCCTTGTGAGGTATTAAGAGGGTGGGAATGTAATCTGACAATGGTGTTTAGAGGAGGGACTTTTGGGGGTTACTATGATTAGATAAGGCCATCATAGAAACCCCCTGTGATGACTGAATACAGGCGTCTGTATTAGAAGGAGAGAACCAGAATAAATATACACCTGTGCACTTCTTGTCTCTCACCATGTGATCCCCTGAGTTACCGTGGATTCTGCCAGCAAGATGGCCCTCATCACGTGTGACTTTCAACTTTGGAACAACACCATGAGCCAAAATAAAACTTTTATTTATAATTTGTTCAGTCTCTGGTTTTGTGCCATTAGTAATAGAAAACAGATTAAAACTCTCTAGTTTTAGATAATGCTTGACCCAGTGACTCAAGTACTGTGAATTCTCTTTCTTTCTTTCTTTCTTTCTTCTTTCTTCTTTCTTCCTATTTTTGAGAAAAGTTCTTATTATCTAGTTCAGACTGGCCTTGAGATCACTATATAGCCCTGCTTGTTCTCAAACTTGTGATCCTCCTGCCTCAGCCTACTAAGTGCTGGGATTATTATCATGCACCACCACATCTGGCTAGGAGTCCATATCTTAGCTCTTCTTGGTTCTATTGCTGGTTGGACTTGACCTCCCCTCCATCAGTTCTCACTGACTTCCAGTATCCCAAGAGGCAGCAGAGAAAGAGTCCAGTGCCATATGTCCAGGCACAGTTCTGAGACTCAGTGCGATTGTACTGACTTAAATCACATACCCACCCTGAATCAATTGTTGTGATCAGGGAGAGAGGAAGTGGGATGCACAGGTTACTTTAAGCACCACAACTGGAGCTGAGTGTTGATGTCTATCCTACACAAACTACAGAGGGAAAATGGGCAGAGAGAAGGTTTTCCAAACAAAATTTGGTAAATTATTGTCAAGAGGAGTGTTAATAAATGCTGAGCTGCAAATACTGATACAGATGTCCAAGAGGCATGGTTCCTGATTTAGGAGTCTCAAAACAAGTTAACGAGTAAAGGTAATTACAAACCATTAGGTGACATTCCTGCTACAGAGGAAGTCTGAATGCCAGAGAGTAGAGAGGGCAGAGTCTCCCAGGTAGAGAGGGATGTGTTTAGGGAAATCTTCCTTGAGAAAGTGACATTCTTTCTAAGACCTGAACAGGAATAAGATCTAACCAGGTGCAAAGACAGGAAGGTTGTTCTGGGTAAGCATGAACTAAGCCAGTAGGTGCAAGGATGTCAAACTCAAATGAAAGAAATTCAGTGTGACAGGAGAACAGAATTCTGGGAGGCAGAGTGCCCTGGATGTGGAGGGAGGGAGCAGTCAGAGGTGGGGCCCATCTGTTTGTAAGTGCAGGTGGGAATGGCAGTGAAGGCTGAGCTCTCCGAGTAAGGGGAGCTCTGGTTTATCTTCTCACCATCCTGAGGGACAACACAGGCCTCTGAGAGGGGTGAGTGGTGCAAAAGCTTGGAGCTGTCTGAGCCTCAGGGAGGTGTCTGGGTAGCCCCAAGATAATTGCCATGGTTTTGCCTATAGTTGGCTTGAGATGAAAGCTTTATTAAATTATAGGCTGAGGTCGCCTCTGACTTAGTATCTTTCCCTTATCCCAGAATGTACATCAGAATTTCCTCTGGAGTAGTTTTAGAAATTTGGTTTATGTATTTGCTATTTTTGATACTAAGAATAGAACCCAAGGAGGACTGAGCTGCATTCCCAGTCCTTTTTGCTCTTTAATTTTGAGACAAGGTCTTGAACTGGCTTTGAACTTACAATCTTTCTGCTTCAGCCTCCTGAGTACTTGGGGATTATAAGCATGTGCCACTATGCCCAGCTAGAAGTTGTACTATGAAACCATAACGGTGGGCCCAAGCCCTGTGGGTACTTCTGGGCATGACCAAACCGATAGCCACTGTCTTGATTGCTTTATGGTTAGCAACATCATTCAGTGGTTAAGAGCATACATTGTGAACTCAGACAATACTGGGTTTAAACTGAGCTCTTTAGGCACTATGTGACCTGGTATAGGCTTCTTGGCCTTGCCAAGTTCATTTCCTCCTCTGTAAGGTAAGGATAATGATAGCACTTGAGATCTTTGCAAAGATAAATGAAATTACAAGTGATATAGTAACCTCCCCAGTGGAAAACGTCATTACTACTGTGTTGAGATGACTCCACTTTACATAGTTTAAATGCCACTTGTTAGTTTATTTGTTCACTAATTTCACCAACATTTACTGAGACTCCTCTCAGACCCAGGCTGTGAAAATACAAAAGTCACTGCTGTTGTGGGTCTTACTTTCCAGTCGGGAGATGGTCAGGAACAGACAAATAAACACTGTACAATCCAGTCAGTGATGAGTGGGATAAGGAAAAGAGAGTAGGATGAAATACGGGTAAGGACAGGGTAGGCTTTAAATGGGGGTGGTCATGCAAAGACCCCCCTGAGAAGGTGACAGTTGACTAGAGACTGGAGTAATTGGTGGGGACAGGAAGAGGGCCGTATAGGAAGTGTGCAAAGGACAGGAACAAGCTTGGCATCCACACGCAAGAGCAAGCTGACTCCTTGGCCAGAGGAGCTGAGGAAGAGATAAAAGGGAGAAGAGGGAGGCAAAAGATAGCTCCTGAGCAGAGGATGTTGCCCTTAGACATGATGGAGCATTTGCAGAGCTAAGTGACATTGTCTTACCTATGTTTGATAAGGGCCACTCTGGCTGCTACAGGGAAAATTACCTGAGAATGTGGTCCAGATGCCTACTAAAGAATGTGCGTGCCTTGTTCTACTCTCAGATAGCAGTCAGCCTCCATGATGGCTTCAGTCAAATCACCCTCACCTCTTGGCACATATTGCCTTCCAGAATCCTCTGGAAGAAGAGTGTGAGTGTGAGCTAGGCCTACTGAAGTGCTTGTATTGAATATAATATAGCAACAACTATGTCATGTTTTTCTAATATTACAAGTGGAAAGACTATGACTTTTGTCTTACTGGCCTCCTGGTGCAAGCTGGCTATGGAGGAGTCCAAGTGGCGCGGAACTGATTTCTCCAGCTAACATTCAGTAGCACCTGAGGCCTTCTAGCAGTCACCTAGGAAGTCTTGGAAGAGGATCTTCTTTCATTTGAGCCTTGGGAAGATCATCATCCTGGCTGACACCTTCTGTTAAAACATTTGTAAGAAACTCTGAGCCAGAGGGACCCAGCCAATCCATACTTGAATTCCTAATTCTGCAAGTTTTATGTTATTTGTTTTGGTGGGTACTGAGGATTGAACCCTTCAAGCATGCAAGGCAAGTGCTCTGCCACTGAGCACTATCTCCGTCTCTAATATAATAAAATTTTGTTGTCTTAAGCTGCTAAGTTGTGGGGTGATTTGTTCCACTGAAACTGTTAACAATTACACCTAGGAAGAGCAAAATATAAACCCAGTGTAGCTAATTAGAAGCTTGAGAATAATAGAAGGTCACTATGAGTTCTTCCCTCAGCTGTGTCAAGGCTTATGCACCTCTTTTAGATCTTTAATTAGGAGTCATCTCATGGGCTGAACTCAGCAGTAAAGCCTTTACCAAGGATATACGAGGCCCTGAGTTTAATTCTCAGCATCACATGAAAAAAAAAGTCATCTCAGTGAGGGCTTTCTTGACAGCCCTTTATAAGAAAGCAAACTATCCTGACATCCACATCTCTTGCTTTAATATTCTGTCCCATACCCGTCATTAATATGCTATACATTTTATTCACTTTGTTTATTATCTCTCTCAAACACCTTACCTCCTCTGAAATGTAGGTTCCACATGCCATGAGTTTTTGCCTGTTTTACCTATAGTAATGTGTTACATAGTAGAGGTTCAGAGACATTTCCTGCTGAGCCTGAACCAGGAAGGTAAGAATAAAAGGAGTGATAGAGTTGGCTGAAGACTATGTTATTCTGTTCAGCAGTACTCCACTTACACAAAGAACAAAGAGCATCAATCAAAGCAAACCACAGTGTCTGGGAGGCAGCAAGAATTTCAGAACATAGAACAGAGCAGCAAGAGAGAATGTGCAAAAGATGAGAATGAAAGAGAAGCTGAAAGAAGCAATATTTGGGGGCAGGCACCGCCACACTGACAAAACAGCCCTTGTGATGCATGTTGGCTCAGTGCAGCGGTCCCCAGACATCTTCACTGTGGCTGGCTGTGATCCGTCCTGAGAGTTACTTCCCTGGACAAATGGGCATGTATGTGACCTTAAAGCATCTACTGCATCTCTGAAGTAGCTACTGTGCTCTGCAGTATTTGTTGCATTATCTAAACTCTTTACCAATTTCACATAGAAAAACCAGCAGTTACATTTTAGAAATGAAAATAAGAAAAAAGAAAAAAGCTAGAATGGGAATATGAAGCATCATATCCCAGTAGAGAGTTGGAAAAGGAGCTGAGCTTTAGATTCTTAATTTTAGTTTTTGGACAGATCATTGTTAGCTTCTACTTAAGGGATAGTTGTACTAATTTTTTTTTACATGAATAATTCTGTGAATTTTTCTCTGGGTTCTTTAAAAGCCCAGTGTCACCATCCTACAACATCTATTCAAGGAAGAGTGCTGCCAGCATAACAAGGGTATAAATTATAAAAAGATGCCCCTTTGAGCACGTGGCTTGATGAAAATTTGTTCCCTTGTACAAAGGCAAGACCTCCCTATCTGCAGGACTGGAGTTCAGCCTTGCCTGCCTCATGGGCACTTCTGTACAACATGGAAACTTGCATCCATACATAGTAGCCCAGCCACAGATTTCTTTCTTGCCCTCATTGATAAACACCAATCACTTAAAGAGTACAGACCTAAAACCAGCTGATTCCAAAGGGGGATGCTAAATAGGGCTTTTCAGCATTCAAAGTGTCCTAGAATTTATATTCCTTTCCAACTAGGGAAGATCAGATTCAGGGTGGAAGTAATTCTTTCTATCAAACAGTCAGTTCCCACTCCAGCCCACAACAGAAGCAACTGAGCAGAAGCAGACAGATGTTAATGATGGAGTAGAACAGCATTACAAGTAGAGAAAGGAGCCATTTCTGAGTTATAAATAACTGGCAGTAGGCATTTTGCAGAACATACTAAAAGGGGCAACCTCTCTAGATAGCAATTGATGTGGCCTTTGTTATTTAAAATCTGAACTTTGAGAAATTACAGATGTAGAGATTGAGAATTCTCTGCAATTAGTAGTAACAAGCGCCTTGAAAAGAAAAATTCATCTGAACTGTGATCAGTATGAGCCAAGAATTAGGTGGGATGGAAGAAGCAGATCAGCTAGACTTGGATGGCATAAAATCAACAGACTCATCAATTTTTTAGTTAGAGAGACATGGAAGTCCACATAAGAATCCAGCTACAATTTTTTAATTTACAGTGCTATACAAGGAATTTTAGGTAGTTTTCATTACCTAATGTAAGACTCAACCATTCTCAATTAACCTTTGTGTCTACTGAAGTCTAAATTAAAGAACACTTTCTAATATTGCAACAAAAGGAATCTTACTGGGGAAAGAGCCTACCCAACTAGTAAATTTGAAACCCTCACCATCCTGATTGCTGAGATTTGGTTTTCCTAAAGCTCTTCCTCCCTGCCAGCAGTATGAAGGGTTTAAATGACTGCTGAGACCAAACTTCTATGCTTTGTACACTGATGATTATTTGTGGTGCTACATTATTTTCTTTTGTGTATTATTGAAAATAATTATTTTTTAAATTGTAACTTCAGCCTGTATTTCTTCCCTCTGTCTCCCTTCCTTTCCCTTTTTCCCACTTAGGTGTGCTTTTTCCCCCAGCCCTTGCTATTTTACTGGGCCTTGAAAACTTTAAACACAGAACAGTGGGGAAGAGGCAGATATAGACATGCTGGCATTTGAGAATGGATTGTCTCAGTTATTTTTCTTATTGTTAAGACAAAATCCCTGACATCCAAAGTTAAAGGAAAAAAGTCTATTGTAGATCACTGTAAAAGTTTTAGTATATAGTTGCCTGGCTATAAGGCAGGATGGCATAGCAGAGGAAAAACAGTTCATGGCAAGCAGAAGGCAGCAAAGCAGCAAATTAGCAAAGAAACACAAGCAACAAGCAGCAACTACAGCAGCCCTTTCTCTGATCGGTAGCACTCTCTTCCAGGGTAGGGATCCCGTAATCTGAGCATTGCACTGTGAATCATCCCAGCATCACATCCTTAATCCCTGAAAGAGTTTTCGGCATGATAAAAGGGAGAATAGAAAGTAAAAAATAGCCTCTATTCCAAGGACATGGAGAGGAGTCCACGACCATAGACTGTCTAGCCACCTCTACCGGAATGTGGGTTACGGGATATACCTATAACCTCTGACTGGGGGTGGCGCTTAGGGCGGGCATTGATGAGATGCGAGGAGCTGATTGGAGTTTTCTGTGCACAAACAGGAAGGAGAGTTGCAATTAAGGCTGAGGAAGAAGCAGGAAGTGGTAGGCTTCCCGCTTTGGCCTTCGGCCAATGTTAGACCACCACCATAACTGTACAGTAATTTATTCTAGGGCAAAAACGTTTCAATCCCAACATCACACACTGTAGATCCAGCTACCTCTGAAAAGCTCCACCTGTGATTGCATGAGGCTTTGAGGGGGATTATTTAGATACAAATCATAGCAGAATATATCAGAAAGACCATCATGTGATCCACATTTGAATAGAGCTAGGGAATAAGGGAATAGGGTTGTCTGGGATAGAAACAGGTGTTTTAAAAATAATAAAAACATAAATGAGTTTTTATCGAATTTTTTGTCATTTGTTTCATGGCGGGGTTCAGTTCATTTGACATTTTTGACTTCTGGACATTCCTAGAACTGGATTTTGAGGCCAATTACTATCTCCACCTCTCCAAATATTTTTAATTTGATATGTTCTAAATGACTAAATGACTCTAGTTTTCTGGTTCTTTATTTTTCCTCCTTTTTTACATTTATAAAACATTTAACCATTTTTAAATGTGCAGTTCTGCACTGTCAGTTATAATCTCAGTGTTGTGCAACAGATCTCTTGAAAAACTGAAACTTCACACCCATTGAACAAGTCTTTTTCCACTGCTTCCTCCTTCTGAGGCCCTGGCAACCATCATTCTACTTTTGGGTTCATGTCTAATTACTTTATATGCCTATGTAAGTAAAGTCACATAGTATTTGTCTTTCGTGACTGGCTTATTTGACTAGTATAAAGTCTTCAAAGTTCATCCCTGTTTTGCACATGTCATAATTCCTTTCCTTTTTAAGGCTCAATAACATTTCATTGCTGTAACAATATCTACCATATTTCTTCATCCATTCTCCCACTGGTGCAATGTTTGGTTCCTTCCATCTCTTGGATAGTGTGAATAACATTGCAATGAACACAAGTATGCAACCTTGCTCTTTCTTATACTATACTACATTTTATATATCCACAAGGCAAAAAGAACTAAGAGAATAAAGCTCTACTGTACCACGATGGCAAAAAAAAAAAAATCAGCTGCCTACTTTGTCACTCATTTTAGAAGCTGCTTGCTAGTGTGAAATTTTGCATAACAGTGTCTATTAACTCAAAGCTTTCAACTCTATTTAAAGCTCCACTTTAAAGTTTGACTTTTTTTAGTCCTTCAGAAGTTTTTAATATCTGAAAATTCAAAAATGTCTCCATTCATGTGAGATCTTTATTCTTGAACAAGAGTATCCTGTAATTCACACTAACATGTGAGTGATTGTGGAATACTCTCTCTAACCAGCTTTGGTTTTTAAAACTAATGTATCGGCACTTGGTGGAATTGAAAGTAGGTATTGAGGATGTGTTTGTGGGTAGAAGTCTTCTCTCAAATGAATAATTTCTAATCCCTTTACCAGTTATGAATGCAAGCAAGAAAATCACCAATGACTGCACTCATGGCAGTGACAAATTCATGATTCCATGCATTACCTTTGCGTCTCTCTCTTCCACTAAAGAAAGCATAAAATATACAAGCAAGCACAATGAGTGCTGTTGTAGCGATAACCTTGAATTCTTGCTCCTTTATTTCTTGATAAGATAAATGATTTGTAAACTCTCATGTTTTAACTACTAATACAAGGAATTCCTTGTAAAGCACTTCACAAATGATTCACCACACCAGTATAAGCAATTGTGGTTGAGAATATTTGTCTTAAATGTCTTAATTCAGTCTCTTCTATGTGCTTGTATATTTGGAGAGATAGTGAGGGGTTTTGTTTGTGGTTCCCCAGTTCCTTTCTTCCACTAGGGAAGGACAGAAATGGGGATTCCAAGCAGAGCAGCAAGATCCTTGAGGATCTAGAAGTCTTGAATCATACTTCCTGTAACTTCAGTTATTTTGGGAAACTTGTGTGACAAGTCACAAGTAGTTAGTGTTTGGAGGATGGTGCCCTGGGAGATGCTAAGCTAACACTTTGGGGCCAGATAAAAGTGACTTCAAGTCCAAGCTCTGTGACTTCTCAGCTTTGTGTAGTTCTATGAGTTATTTAACCACACTGATCCTCTATTTTTTCATTCTGTAAAATGGGGTTACACACATCCTCTACGAGGAAATACATTTCATGTGTCCAGAATGCTTTCTTTTTTGTCGGTAAGCCAGTCTATGTGATGACCCCTGCTTCATTCTCCCAGTGACAGAGTAGAGATGTGATCCAGATATGTGTAATCAAAAAATCTAATTCAGGAAGGAGCATGTAATCTAACTGGTCAGTTAACCCTTCCTGGTGGGACCATAGAGAAAGATAGTCTTCCTGTTGCAGTTGCTAAAATGATAGGACTGGAGACTGATAAAGTAGTTAGCCATCTGCCCTGCCACCTGGGAACAGTTCCCAAAGCATGAAGCCCAGCATAAAGTTACTATAGGTTGAAAAGAGAAAAAGCCCTTTTTAGTCATGTTGTTTCCTGGTCTTAGTCATGTCTGAAAGCAGAACACCTCTGGATTTTCCTTTTTGCTTAAACTAACATTTGTCATGTACAGTCTTCACCAGCACACTCCCTCAAAGTTGTAGGAATAAAGCCTGTAAGAAGATGTGTAGTTGGTCACAGTGTTGTGTCTTCTTCCCCAACTCGACATAACCGGCAATGTAAAGGCAAGCTGGGTGAGCCCTAAAGTCTGTAGAAGCCAGAGAGCTTCTCCTTGTGAGGGGTGAACTGGGAGAAGAGAGAGCCTACAAACTCCTTCCTCATCCCTCTCTGGTCCATCAGGTCACAGGTGACCCCAGAAGCACTAGTCCTGATGGCAAAGTGCCAGCAAGTCCAATGCTGTTTAATGAAGTACTCAGTAACGACTATGGACAGGTCACATCTGCACTGAGTTAATAATGTGGTTGTAGGTTGTGCTTGATTTTTATATCAACCTCCATTTATGGAACTATTAACTATTAGAGCTGGGTTTTCCCTATTTTGGGGAGCTATCCGGACCACATCCTCCAATTCCACCTCCTGTGGACAGATGAGCAGCCACATGGTCAAGGTAGATCTACAGCTAGTCTCCTGATTCCCAGTTCATTTGCCGCTCAACTCTGTGGTCAGAGCTTGGGTGTTTAGCTTAGTCATCTGCCTCATACTAAGAAAACCAAGAGAGAATTTGGCTAAAAGCCTTACACTCTCTTCCTTTATAAGCAACTCCGCCACTGTTGAGGCCCTGCATATGAGAACCCCACAACGAGAGATCGTTTCCTTGCTCTGTTCTACCTTCTCCTAGTTTTGGGGAGAGATAACAGATCCAAACACTCAGGGAGCTTTGGGTTTATTAGACATCTTCTCTGAAGTTGGAAGCAGTATTTCTGAAGAGGAAGGATGGACAGGTCGGGTACAGAAGGGACAAGGGGGCATGGGTAGCAGCTTCACTCCTCAGACAAGCAGAGAAGCAGAGAGGAGGCAGCCCTGCCGGTGCTGTGTGCTCAGGGACCCTTCTCAGCCAAGCCTTTGACCCCAGCCCCTCCACTCCAGCGGGGGAACTCGTGATTCTGCAGTGTACTTCTCAGCACCAGAGCTCTCCTAACAGGACTCTGCCCTCAAAACCAAGCAGGGCCTCTTCTCAGCCTTACACCAGCTCTCTCCTTTCTTACAGAGTGTCCACCTGCTGTTGTAGCCACCTGGGGGCTGCTTTCCTCATGGGCAAGCTGGGTGTTCCCTGCCCCAGGTGTTCTGAGCTGCGAGGGAACTGGAGTCCCCCTTGTTCCCACAGTGGATGCTCCAGGTTTCCCTGTCCGTATCATCACTGACTCTGGCTCAGTTCCTCTTTTCTCCTCTTGACTCTCTTAATTTCTCCCTCTCCCATCACTCCCTGCACTCTACCCTCGTGTTCTTGCAAATCTGGTGGCCCCATTATTCAAGGGATTAATTCATTTAGAAGCCAAGGTGCTAACATCAAAATTTCCTAAAATGTGATCTAAGGCCAAGAATTGCTACAGTTGCCAATACTTGTAAGTTTTATGCATTTGAAAAGATTTCTGAAGTCAAATTGTGAGTTATCGAACTCTTTGAGTAAGAATTCAGGGTCAGTCTTGGGTGTGCAAGAACTTTCATGTTACCTTATGTCCTTAGAGTCCAATGGACTTAACCTGAGCTTCCAACCCACCGGGCTAATGGAATCTTCTCAGTCATCACCCTCCAGGGTGGTGACAATGTCTTGAGGTATGACAGACAGCAGGACCGGTGGGGCTCAGGATGGAGTGACATTGGCAGTAGGCCTTTAGCCCAAGCCTGCATAACCATGTAAAGGTTCTCCTGAGCTTGTCTGGGTGGGGCTTGGAGAGCTCAGCCGGAGCCTCAGTATCGGGAGTCCAGCTTCCCCACATGCCCTGTCAGGTTCTGCCAGTTTCTCCCAGAGCCGCCCAATCTCTATCCATTTTTCACCTTGAAGAATTTGTAGCTCCTCTCTCTCCTTCTGCCTCCCACCCAACTCTCTACTAAGCCAAAACATTTGCCTTTTTCTTTTCTTCTTAGGGAGGACCTAGAATTTCCCCAATCAAAGCCACCAAGTGGCTGCTGAAGCCCTATAAGACAAACCTCCCGTAGGTCCAGAGGTCATAGAAAGTTGGACACTCAAGGAGAATTAGGAGACAAAAACTACAGCGGGAACAAAATGCAAAAAGTACCTCAATAAATTGCCCTATCATGCAAAGAGAGCCTGACTGCTTCTCAGAGAACACCTCAGAGCTGCTGTGGGTTCTGAACCTCCAGGAGGCAGACAGGAAATCTACTCTCCTATGTGTGCATTTGCCCAGGATTCTTCTCTGTTCAGCACTTACAGGCTTCCTTCCTCAGAGCAGCCCTACAAAGCAATGCTGGGAAGATGACTGGTAACAGCTCCCAGCTCTGGCCTCTGCTTCTCAGCACAGACCACTTTATGACATTGTTGAGTGCAGAAAGGACAAAGAGACCCTGGAACGTAGTAGAAACACACAGGTTAAGGGTTCAGATCTTGGCTCTGCCATATTTATATTGTAACTATGGGCAACCCAAATTTTCTGAAGCTCAATTTCCCAATCAGAAAAATATGTTAGTAATAACACCCACCTAGTGGAACTGTGTGAAGGCTACTTAAAATAATACACATACAAAGCATACATAACTGCTTCGGAAGTGTATTGGTGAGTCAGTAGTTATAGTAACAGGTGTCCTTGGAATCACTGTTCTCTGCAGCCTGAATCTGAGGGACCCCCAGGAGCAGTGGCATGATTCATCAAAGTGGGCTTCAGAGAGATTCACCTGGAAGGGCAGAGGAGCTTGGAAGCAGGAGCTCAGTTGGAGAAACAATAGAGGAGCAAGAATAGAGTTCTTTTTTTTTTTTTAGCGGAGCTTCTCAGTGCAGAAGCTTTTCCACAATTGAAAGTCTATGTCACCTGGATTGCTCTTAAAAAAGAAAATGAAATCTTGGGGAGATCTCAAGGCCTAAGACATTAACCCATTAATTTACAGTCCAGGCCCCAACCCCAACTCCTTCACCACTGTGGGAAGGCTGTTGCCACCTAGTGGCCAGGTTATAGGACTGGAATTAGAGCAGCCTTGGGGGAAGGATGGGGAGAGCGCAAAACAAACCGCCCTGAGGTGTGGCAGGAGAGCTTCCTACCCTGAGTGCCCTGCCTACCAGCTGGCACTGCTCCTCTTCACCTTCAGGGACTCTGTCAGCCTTGGCCTCTCTAGGTGGGCTTGCAGGTAGCTCCTGATGGCAGGAACTACACTGAGATGTGGCCAAGGCTGATGGTAGGTGGGACAGGAATGCTCTGCAGCCTCAGAGCTGGCAGATGGTCATGGCTTACACAGACATAGGCACTTAATGCAACACAGCTGCCAACGTCCCTACCACCCCTCCACCCTCCACCGCTGGCTGAGGAGCCTAGAAGAGGTGAGGACATGGAGAAGCAAAGCCCCGCTGTCCCCCATGCCTCTGTCCCTTGGTTTCTTGGCAGCTCGGATTCATGGCAGCATGACGAAGATCTCGGTCCCTGAACAAAGCCATTTCCACAGACACAGCTGGTTCTGTGCTCACCCCTCCCAGTGTTGCTTCAAGGACCAAAGTGATTTCAGCTGTGATATTAGAAACAGGCTGTCAAGTAGTAATGCCACATTAATTTTGAGCATGTGCAGAGGTACAAGTGGCAATTTGGAACCGAGACATTTTGTTTGTGTAGAATAGAAACTGTGACAGCTTCCTCCCTCCATCAGTCTTTGTTCACCTTTCATGTGCAGAGCATGTGTGGCTGTCTTCAACAGCGTGTGACTGTGACAGGCTCTATATAACATTAGGTGCTGCAGGACGGAGATGATGTCTCAGAATTATTAAATCACGGCCCTGGAGGAGCCTTGGATAGAAGTCAAATGCCAGAATCTTGTTTATGGTGTGGCTCTGCAACCTAAAGCTGGCCAGGAACTCAGGAAAGGACTCAGGGTCAGCATCAGAGCAAATCTAGGGTTTCCCGCTCTGTCTCAGTACTTTCCCTGCTCTAGAGTCCCTCCCCTGCACTTTCTGTGGTTCAGTCATTTTTGCCTGCACAAAGCAAAGCCCAGTGAGTCAGCTCTTCCTCTCACCAGGCTGTAGGAATCTCCAGGAATCCAGCCGCCAGGGCTTGCCTGCTCGGAAGCATCTCTTGAAGCTCAAGCTCAGTGGGCAGCAGAGCCACATGTGTCCACTGAGCCTCCTCCCTCTTCCCCTGCTCCTCCAGCCCCCTCCCCTCCTCTCTGGCCATATGAACGCCCATAGTCCCACTCCCTATGGGCAGGCCCAGAACCCTGCCTTTAAATCATTCACTGGAGCGCTGTGGGGAACCCCAGAGGTCATCTTACCAGTGCCCTGGGGGAAACTGAAGCCTAAGGAGGCCAGTTTAAGGCCGCATGGCTGGGAAGTAGCTCAAATGAGAACCCAGGACTCTTGACCAAGACTCAGTCCTCTTCCTCTCCCACTCCATAATTTAATGAAGATGTAGCACACTCCAGGCAGGCTTCCTTTGAGTGGGACCTATGGACCACAGGCTTCAGAACCCCAAGAAACTGCTAAGATTTAGGCTTCTGGGGATGGGCTGGATCAGAATGAATGGGGAGGATACCTAGAAAACTGCTTCTTAGACACCACTGCCTTTGGTAACTTCCAGGGCTCATGGTACTATTAGTTGTGAGTGAAAGTTGCAAATAATTTAACACTAATAATACTCACAATACACAATATGAAGATTTATCTTTTGAATTCAGCAGATACAGTAGCAGGGCTCTTGCGTATCTGCCTCATGATGAGCTTCTTAGTGCAATGGAGAAAGTCAGGGGACCCCAGTAACCCTCCAGGAATAGCCAGGGACCCAGAGCCCGAGCTTTTAATGCATCTATAGATGTCTTAGCAGTGACCTGACTCCTTACTTTGGTCCAGACTCCCTCAGTGGATATTCAGGGAGGGACTTGAATGCCTCAGCTGGTTTAGATCCATGTTCTACCATTCATGAGCGATTGCCGTAGCCCTTGATTTCTCTGTTTAGTTTTTTTGATTGGCAGTACTGGACCCTGTCCCTTAGGGTTGTTGTGGGATTAAATAAAAATTTCCTTATGTGTGTATGTTGAAACCACACTGAGGCTGAAGGTCTACAGGTCACCACAGCCTGGACACAGCATTTGGACCTTGTTGCCTGGCTCCCGTGTCCTCCATCTCAAGAAACGGCCCACATGACTGTGGCCTTGAAAGGAAAGGCTGTGTGCCTAACATGACCTGCCTGGAGTAAGGACTCACAAAGGAAAGTGATAGAATTACTCCCCCTTTGCCATCACAGAAGTGTCCCACCCAGCCCTGAGTCTACTTCAGTGGGAACGCTGGCAGGACAGGGCCTCACATGGGAGAGGTACCTCGGCATAAGCAGAAGCCCTAGCCCTAGTCCTTGAAAGCTGCCACACAAAGGATGGAGGCGTGGTAAGCTCAAGCATTCATGTGTCATCACTTCAATGTGATTGCACTCTGCTAGTTGGTACATGGCCTGCTTCTCTCTGGGAGGGATGGTGAGGAGAGGGGGACACCAGTGGCTTCTCTGGGGAATCCCAGTGGGAGGCACATTTGATTCCCATAGAAACTCCTCCCCACCCACTCTCCCTCCCTCCAGAGTGTGTTACCTGCTCAGCTAAGCCACTTAACAGGCCACTTTTCTGCAGTTTCAGTGCATCAATAGGCCAGCGTTCACACACAGCAAGAAACTAATTTTCTTATTCACTGCACATTGATCTCATTAGGGACTATAATGTATGTGGCATTTCAAGAGGAAAGAATTCCTGAGTTGGGGGCCTTTCTCAGTGTTTCAACTCCTCATAAATAATGGGTATAGGCCTGGGAGAGGGCACTGTCCTGGTTAATCTACTCCCCAATATCACTTAATGCACAATAAAGAAACAAATTCCAAACGAGCCAAGAAGTGGAAATAATGTGATATCTTAATATCAGGTTAATATTCCTAAGAGCACTTGGGGGGAAAGGAAACAATGGCCCTGTGACTGGAGCAAGAGATTGAGGAGTGATGCAGTCATATGTGAGTCCCCAGAGTTTGTTTCTGATTGCAGCCCCAGGGAGAAGCCTTGCCACTTCCTACCCCCCATTTGGCAG